>NC_137843.1:12500-4812500 GCF_948465745.1 Chenopodium album | reverse complement strand
CCAGATATAGTATGATAAAGTTTGGATGCTTTGATTCAATATACAGTTATAATAGTCCTAATAGTCTAGTTTAAGAAAATGGAGGTCTTAACTCTTGAAAATACTGATTCTGGTTCTCCATAAATTGACAAGGTTCTTGGATAACCCAAAATCTTAGAATTTTACAGTGATACTGAACAGAGAGTGGTTATGTAAATCTTTGTTGTTGGCATGTCCAATTCTTTGACTTGTGTCTTTTAGAGTTTTATTTTGGTGAATAATCAATGATGTACAAAACAGCTCATTCTCAATACCACAACTGGGGGAGGTGACGGAGTTCTAGATCTCGTTCCTAATACCACAAACTGGGGGAGGTCCAGATGTATGCTTTATGAATAATCCTTGGCTTATTTACCTAATCCTTCCTTTTAAATTATGGATTTGCAAGCTTTAACTTTTATCATCCTCACTGGCATGTTCTTCAGTTTTTAAAGTTAGTTCAATCTCCATTTCAGCCATTAGCATTATTGCTTCTGCTGATGTCCTTGATTCTCTTGCATATATGTTTCTTCACCTTCATGTCTCTTATGATTTTTCCAACTAAACTGCTGCTGCTTCTGCACTGAAAAAACATCGCACCTTTTTCTTGTTTTGCATGTTCTTATGTTGATTCTGTTATCTTCTGCAGTATGTACATCATCTACAACGCAAGTATTCTATCGGTTCTTTCAATCTATTGGGCCGCACTGCTCCAGTACAGGCTGCTTCCCTGCTTATTGTGGGGCCGTTTCTTGATCATTGGCTGACTGGTCAAAGAGTTGATGCTTATCCTTACAGTTCAGTATCTTTGGTAAGTAATTTTGCATGGTGTGTTTACATGAAATTTTTGCCCTTTTGGCTTCCATTGTAGCTCTTCAAATGAGAGGAAACTTGTATATCTCATGCTCTACTTGTGGTGACACTTATTTTATGTTTTAGACACTGACAAGCTCTCAATTCATATCCTTTTTTTTCTTTTAATGCTAATTTGTACCCTACTTTTAACGAGATCTTTTTGGGAGCTGCTGCTCATCTGTTACTGCCGGTTTTCTACAATCCTAATTATGTTAATTGCTTGTTTCTGCAGTTCTTTATTATACTGTCCTGTACCATTGCAATCGGCACCAACCTGAGCCAGTTTATCTGCATTGGTAGATTCTCAGCTGTGACCTTCCAAGTACTTGGTCACATGAAGACTATTTTTGTCTTGGTCATGGGATTCACTTTCTTCGGCAAAGAGGGTCTCAACTGGCACGTTGTTTTGGGCATGATTATTGCAATCTTGGGAATGATGTGGTATGGCAATGCTTCATCCAAACCCGGAGGAAAGGAGCGCTGGTCCCCTCCAGTCTCTGAGGCGGAGACGCAAGATCTTGACAAGTTACTAGGGGCTGAATCCAATGAACCCAATGGGAAGGTATAGATCTTTACTGAGGCTCAGACTAAACAAATAAATATGGCACACTAGAGAAAACGGCTGATGAGGAACAAGTCTTCAAGAATTTTTCATACCTCCTTTATAGTTTTTCATATTATAGCTCTTAATTTTATTTTTCTCCGTAATTTTATACCGTTTCTTAATACTATAGACTATATAGTGAAGATCAGATATATAGCATGAATACCTCAATTGTTTTGTGAACAGATTAGCATTTCATAACTAAACAAATATTCAGATGTTCTTTTGGTTCTCTTGAATTCTAATGACATACTGTTAAACCTTGTGGTTGCGGTTCTATTTTCTATCCTCTATCCGTAATGGAGCAGAACATTTGCTAGACCTTAGCGTTGAGGTATATAATGGACCAAGTCAAATGCCCTGTCGATCTATCTACCAGACTACCACTAATGTAAGGCTGTGTATCTGTTTCATTAGTTGCCATATAAAATACGTTTATACACCGGAAGTGTTACCTAGAGGCATCGTCAAGGGGTAATATTGATGCAAACGTAATTCATATGTTACAGTTACACGACCGGAGAGGTGTCGGGTCTCGTATAAAGGTTGGTGTTGGTCCGTAATAGATCCATAGGCATAGGGGAATTTGCATTAATGAGAAAACTGAAATGTACATGAGCATGGTTTTGTGAAATAAAGAAGGTAGGGTATGAACAAATATAATACTAGCCAGTAGTAGATGATGGACCGGCCATTTTCATGGCAGTAAATGCAAGAGTATGTAGTAGGATGATGGAAATGTCGTTTATAAAGAGTAATGTCTATCAGATATATATACTTCTTAGTTCTTATGGTAGTGGTCCTTTCTTTTACCTGTTTGATTTTGTACATTTAATTATTTGCTCAAATAAACTAGGAGCAGTAAAACATTAATACTTTGCCTAAGTTAAGATATAGTTTTATATTTTGTTATTGGTTCTTTTTTCTTTTTTTTTTTTTTACAGTGAATGATGAGTATATCAAAAACTTAAGTCTATGCTTACCTCGAATCATTATTACTCTAGTTACTCTGAGTTCAAAATGAGTTTTTGATGTTGCAACTTTAATTACTCCCTTTGTGCAAAGTAAGATAAAAAAGTAGAGAAAAAAATTAGCGAGTAGTGAATGTAATCCATAATTAATTAATTATCGGTTATTCCGTAACATATTTGTGAAAGTAGATCATTCCATTCAACCTAGGGGCTAGAGTCGAGGTGATCAACATTAGCCCGGCTCGAAAATAGGACGGGTTTGGGTAATTTGAAAAATGCATTTTTAGTTTTAAAAACCCGAACCCGGTCCAAAAAAGCCTGCTTTGGGACGAACAGTCAGCTTTTTTTTTTTTTTTTTTTTTTTAATGCAGAATTGGGCATGAGATATGATGTTAAGGCTCGATCCGGCCCGATTTTTTGATCACCTCTAGGCTATAGGGAGGGCTTAGCCGCTACGGTACCATACAAGAGTACTTCATATTCATGTGTTATACTACTATTAATGAAGAGAAATATAAAATATAACATTGGATCACATGTTAATAACTACCATTAATGAGATATGATCGTACCTAAACTTGGTCTTCAACCCATCTAATATATGACATCATAGGCCTTTTATGCAATTATACCTCATCATAATCACCAAAGAATAGTCAAAAAAATGAAGAGACTTTAAAATAGTTTGGGCTTGAAGACAATGTCTCAAAAGCAAAACATGAAGTCGCTAAAATATATGGTCCCACTCATCTAACGAACGTTAATACGATTTATGGTACCACACGGTGTACACAGATTTGTTTTTCGTTTGTTTATTTACTCATTTGAAACCCTATTTATATAAATGGGCGAAAATAGTCTTAAGTGTATCATACAGTCGAATGTATAAGAGAGATTATTATTTTATACCTGTATAATTATTGACGTGGTGGACCCAACATTAACATATGATGTTATGTTGATTGTTGTTGGGTGCCGAACGAGAATGGGAGTTAGGGAAGATGGATGGGAAAATCATTGCTGGGTAAAAACTAGCAAAAAGCCCAAAATTATGTGCAACCTAAAAGGCAAACTCATTCCATCTCTCCCAATTATCTTATACACGTAAAATAATTATGAAAAAAATGGTAGGGTCGAATTGAAGGCTCCTCTAATTGTCTAATATCAATCTCTCGTGTGGCATCATTGATTTTTGATTCTTAATCCTTGCTATCTTCTTTTTTTTTTCCTAAAATTTTTGTACTTGACGTTGCTAAAAACAAAGATGACCAAATGAAAGCCCTCTTAACCCCACACCCTTTCTTTTCAACCAACATAATTACCTATATAATCATAATTTTAAATACTACTATAATACGAATTTAACCCGAAATGCATTATTTTACCTGTTTTAAAATGTTCTAATCCTTTTCAATTTTAATGTGATGTGATTTACAGTATTTGAAAACAAAAAAAAAAAAAAAAAAAATAAACCTTAAATCTTAAACTCCAATTGTGTCACATACTTACTTTTTGAGCTTTTACCCGATAGGCTGTCAATATATACGCAATATGTCTTTCACGCCTAATTTTTATAAAGTTTTTACTTTAATTATTTTTCCTTATAATCACTCATCAATTTTTAGCTTTTCTAGAAATCATACAGAGTAGTGAATAGCAATTTAGTACTATATAATATTTAGACTCAGGGCTTGTTCTGATTAACTGAACTGAGCTGAACTGAACTGAATATTTAGTAAGAGAAGAAAATTAAGAGCTGAACTGAACTAAACTTATTAGAGTTGAACTGAACTAAACTAAAAATAAGCTGAAGAAAGCAGGCCCTCAGAGGAAGTATTTCACGCCTAATTTAAAAAGCAAAGTAACATAAGCAGACAAAGAAAAGGCACTCAAAATACAGTAATAGAAATACAACAATGGTACTTGTAATGAAAACAAAAATTACGACCAAAATATTAAGGGTCGAGGGATAACGAATAATAAGGAGTTTTTGGGTTAGATAAGAGTGTAATTTTACTTTCTTACAAATAATAAATATGCTCAATCCATGAATCCAAGCATTGATTTATTGACAACGTTGAATTAAAGAAGTAAAGAACACTAGGGGGAAAATGAGAAAATTTTTATTTTTTGTTTTTTAACCACCTTAGCTTCTACTACTAGTAAAGTAAATAAAAATTACTGAAGTAAATTTTGTAGAAGGAAATGGTTGGAAATCTGGAACATGGGAAGAACTCTGACAATTACAATAATTAGATTGCGAATTAATCTCTGTATTGTCCACCTTCAGTTCTCCACTATTAAAGTGCATGTAATTCTTGTTGGATGATTTTTAATTTATTTTATTTTATTTTATTTTTGGTAATTAAGGGAGACAATTTTTATACCCGAATAATATACGTCTCTTGACATTTTAAAAACAAATAGATATTGAATACACTATCATTATTATTATTATTATTTTAAAAAGATATAACATGCTATTTTAACATTTTAATAAGCTATTAGCACGTTTTATTAAGAGCTTTAAATCCTTGAATATCATACCTTTACTTAAAATATGTTGCTAATTTTGGTTGGATGTGTAGTATCTACGTTGTAAGTTTCATTAGTTGATCCAAAAAAGTACTTTTGTAATGTAAAATATTTCACTTATTCAACCCCTCCTTTTGTTTTTTTTTACGGACACTTAATCAACTCGTTATAGTTTAATTTGTCAAAGAAACACTTGATATAGTTTAATAAAGAAATCAATTTTCTCACAAATGAACTCTATAAACTTAATCTCAATTTTTAAACATCGCAGGTACTCCTAAAACTTTATCACACAAACAGTTAAACTTCTTAAGATCTACGCTAACATAGACTCCCTCTGTTTTTTTTTTTAAATGCATCACTTGAGAATTTACACTATTCATATGTTACATTTGACTTAATTTTTTCATTACTATATAATTTATAAACATGGTCATGTAATATATTGTTGGATTTGTTACAATGTCTACTATCATAATAAAATTTTGTTATAATTTTTACTAATATCTAATTAAAGATATTAATGGTCAAAATTATATCTCGACAAATGTGAAAACTCAAGTGATGCATTTAAAAAAAAAAAAAAGCAGAGGGAGTATATTTTATACACGTATGGATGCATAACTAACAACTATTTCAAGTAGCAAATAATAATAACTTCGTGATGATGATGATATTCTACATACTAGGGAGTAGTTTGAACTTTGAACAACAAAACTACACAAAAAAATAGAGCTTGTTGAATGTAGACGAAATTTTGACTTGAAAAAACAAGTACACGTTTACATGTTGATGCCATTTTCCATCAATTTTTACAAAAAAAAATTCCGGATTATCCTATTGTGTGTCCCAAACTTGTCCACCACCTTCTCTAACAAAATTCACTTAATTTCGCCAAATAATTAATCAATCAAAAATATAAAAAAATGTACGTACGAAGTATTATTATTTGTAATCTAAAACTATATTCCAAAGTCCACACTTTAATCTTCCTTATTAAACCAAAATTTCTCTCTCTAATAATTGCTTGTTTATGTTAGTGCACGTGTGATGTGTTTTTCAGAGCCCATCTCCTTTCTTTTCTCCACCTTTTTTCCTCCTTTTTTTTTCATTTACTTTCTTTATTTCACTTTAGAATTCTTTGGTGGTGAAACTTTTGTAAAAAAAATTATTATCCTTGATTGTATGTTTGAATGTTTCCGCGTGACAGCTGACATACTCAACTTATGTAAAGTGACATTTGTTATTCTCAAGCAATCAATTCAATTAGCTTAGCTTGTAAATTCGATTTTGAGGCCAACATTTAAATTTGAGAACGAATAATTTATTTTATTCACGATTCCTTGTAAATCTATATACAATAATAAAAAAGAGTAGATTGATATATACACAAGTGAATCTATTTCATACACAAGTATATAATATTAAGCATGATACTTGAGCTAACAATTAAAAGAAATTAAGGTCAAGTTCTTTTGAGCTTCTGGGCGAGCATAGCAGAGCAAAACAGATTTTAGTATAGCATAGTAGATTTTATTAGAGCAAATTGAGTCAGTAGAGCAGAATAGAGTAGAACAGCTCAAAAGAACATAGCCTAATGAAATTAAAGAATTGTTATTTGTTAGTTGGTAAAATATTCAACTGGTAATACTCAAAATATGTGATCAAATTGGGTCTAAGTACACATAGTCTTCTGTATTCTCGATCGAGAGTTGTAATGAGGATTAATTATGATTTGTGAGCCTTAAAGATGAACCAAGAGGATTAGGTTTAGTGTCTTAATGATAGGAGGAATTGAATGTGGGAATAGTTTTGTCAATAAATGCGAAAATAGTTGATACATCCCCCAATCTAAATTCCCATAATGTTTGATTAGTTGATAACTGAAAGACCGTGCACGTGTAATAGATATTTTGTCAAAGTAAGCCAGCAATTTATATTCTGGCTTGCAAATTAAACAGTAGTACTATAACTTAATGATTCTTTTTTTGTACGTACCTTTTTCTCACAATGAAGGTGATTATATTACGTGATATTGAACTCTTGGCTTATTTGGATTTAGGTGTTTTCATGCAGAAAATAGGTCAGGCTTCACTATCAATTCACAATCACAATAGTGAAGTTGTTAAAAATGAATAGATGAATGTAAGTAAACAAAACCCGAGATTGAAGGTGAATTTTGAGAGAGATTCAAACATAAAATAACACATATAAAAATATAATTCACTCTTTTATGTTCGGCGGTTATAATTTCACCTTTATGAGACCAAATAAAAGGGACTGATAAAAAAAGAAAGTAAAACAAAGGTAAAAGGATAAAGAAAATCGCACTCAAGTTTTATTCGGAGAGTTTTATGCGATAATAAAGTTATTGTTGGTTATATATTATTGTATTTTAATGAAGATTGGATGTCATGAGAATTGAGAGATAGTATATTTCGTATTAAAATTAAATAAAAGGTATTGGAGGTGTAATGGGATTATTTATTATGGGGTATACCTATTTTTTTGTGATGTTTTGAATTGGTGTATGGTCCGAGTACTTGTTTAATACAGAGTATTCATTTTTACTTTTCATAGGAGTAAGACATGTTCTCTTCAGATTATCTTCAGTTCAGTTCAGTTCTTAATTTTCTTCTCTCATAAAATATTCAGTTCAATTCAGTTCAGCTCCAATAAGTTCAGTTCAATTCAGTTCAGTCAATCAGAAGAGGCCCTAACTCTAATAGATTTGATGATTTGATTGATATGTAAGATCATTCAAACTATATGTGTTCATTGAGTTGTATATCACCATTTAAAAAAAGATTGTACTACGGAGTATGTAGTAAAAAAGAAAAAATAGTGTCAGTGAAAATGTTGATAGGTCAAGTCACTACACTCGATCTATTCTATTAATCTATCTCTATGTTTTTTCTTTTTTTTTTTTTAAATCTAAATACTCTATTTTAACCGGTACATGTGCCAATGTTGAATTTTGTCCATAATATCTTTCATTATTAATATTTACTATAATTATAAAAATTTAATATTAAAAAATATATATATTGAGGCGATATGATTTCAATAAGTACTATTAACATGATTATGCTTATACTTATATATAAAATAAAAGTAAAGAGTACCAATCAAAGTAGTGTATGTAAGTAGTGCAAATATCAAAATGAGACACTTAAATAAAACAGAGAAAATACTCTTTATTCACTTGATTATGAGTAGTGTCTCTCAAATGTACATTTTTTTTCCTAAAAATAAATAAATAAATAAAAAGAGTACATGTTTTTTGAAGTAACTTGATTATGAGTAATGTCTCTCAACGTACAAATTGACCATATTGATGTGTTTATAAAGAACAACAAATTACTGATGCTGCAAATAAACTTTAATTACATTGATCAAATATCAATCTATTATTTTAGACTATAACTAATTTAGTCAGTTGACAGCATTTACACTACTAGTTAGCTAGAGTGATTGTGATGTTATGAGCATTTTCTTTTATCTTTTATCTATTTATTTATTTATTCCGAGATAGTTGATGTCAAATAGCCTAATAGTGATTGTAGATTAGAAATTAGATTGATCTAAAATTGAGCAACTTTCATTTTTTAAATGTTGACCAATTATTTTTTAAATGTGACCATTATTATTTTTTACTTTTTCAGTTACTCCTTTTCTTTTATCAGTGTGATAATTATTCAAATTAATTTTTGGTACGTCTGCTTCTTTTATACTACGTATGCGTAGTAGCCATACAATGTAGCCTGTCTAGGTAATGTGATTGTGTCAACAAACAATAATTATTTTTGACATGTATCGTCTAGGCCATATATGCCACTGAAGAATATTAAACAGAAGTAACTCCAATAAAAACAGTGATTTTACTGCTCAAAAACAGTGTAAATTGATAATGGAAATGAAGGGGGGGAAAATCATCAGAAAATGCATGTACATAAGTTGTAACGTAGTGCAAATTGTGCAATACCCGTAGTAGTAAGTTGAGTAACAAACAAATAGACATCGAAAAATAGATCCTTTTGTCGAAAATAAATTATCTTATACTCCATAGTATACATTTTTTTGGTTTTCAATTATAAGTTAATGTACATGTTAAAAATCAACTCAGCCTAAAATTTAAGCTTATAAATAAAACTACTTCGTATATTTTATGGAATATGTTTTTTTTTTTTAACACACTTTTTATTACGTTTTGAGGAGGTGATAAAACTAGCTGAACGAAAGAATCAAGGTATGAAATTTAAACCTAGCAACTTGTCCCTTTCTTATTATAGATGGTAAAATTTTGTGAATTAATTTATCCGTTTGTCTAATCCAATATCTTCCTTAAAATACATGCTTAAGAGATTTTTTTTTTTTTTTTGGGGGGGGGATTTAGAGAGCCACGAAAAGCGAGAGTGAGAATCGATCTCAAAATTTCCTAAAAATAGGAGGAAAACTTTAACCACTTGAACTATTCTCTACTCTTACACTTAAAAAATATGTTACAAATATATATTAGATTGTCTATTAAAGAACCAACTTAATCTTAAGCTTGCTTACGAAAAAATCCCATGATCGATTTATATACTCTATCCACGATAATACGAAGGAGTAAATAACGTAGCTGTCGGTGTGTGTGGTTCGGAAGTGAGGATAAAAGGAATAGTCAAAGAAGAGGAGGAGAGAGAAAATGAAAGAAAGGAAATTGTGGAAACAGCTTGCTTAGTTCAAAGCTCTCTGAGCCCAACTTCAGGAGGCCCAACCTTTTAGCTTGGGCCACGTCATCTGTAAGAGACACTTACACGTGCTCTTGGCAGATTGTGTGCCCCACTTTTAACTTCAATTCCATCAAACAAGAAAAGCATTTCGGATTACTTGAATACAAAAAACTTTGACAATTGGAGGATAAAAACAAATAAGGGTAGAATCGTAATTTTAATATGAAAATATCCCTTGATAGAATAACTTTTGTATACATCCGGTGTACAGTAATTTACTGCATATCAGGGGTCACTTTTTAATTTAGGGTCACTTTTATGATTTTTTGGGTAACTTTTATCAATAAAACATAAATATTTCGTAACTTTTATTTATGTCAGGGTAACTTTAATTCATATTAGGGTAAGTTTGTTCATTTTAGGGGTAATTTTATAACCATCCGATTTATTAAAAAAGTTTGTCCCCTTGATAACTTGATTTTTCCCTAATTCCAATCCTTCTATCTGGGTACAAGTTTGTAATACTCCTTCCATTTTCAAATATTTGCAACAGTTTTAATGACACACATATTTCCTCAAAAAAAAAAAAAAAATTATCATGTTAATATATTCTTTAAAAAAAATTAACATTCAATAAAAATAATTTTAGTTTAATAAAAATAATTTTTAATTAGAAAAACCAGTAACTTCAAAAGAAAAAGTATAATTAATGAATTTTAGTTCAATTAAAAAAATAATATAAATTTAGTAAAAATAAGGTATAAAATTATATTAGTCTAGATTTGACGATAAATTATATAATTATGTACTAATATATATTATTATTAAAAAAATTATTAAAGTTACTATAGTATACGATAGTAATTAGTTTTAAATTAAACACTAGCATAATGCCCGTGCGATGCATAGTTTATAAATCAAATTAATTATTAATCCCGTAGGAAAAAAAACAAAATATAATTCAATCAATAATAATAATAACTTAATACTAAAGCAGACACCGGGAGTGACACGTGTCACATCCTAGTGTTGTTTTTTCCCTCCAAAACTCCCCTTTCCTTTTTAACCTTTTTTTTTTTTAAATATTTGATTCTATAATAATATCATTTGAAATCTTTTATATTATCTTTATGACAACTATATATATTCCTTTTTATTTGGTGTTCATAATTATTCTATATATACACATTTACCTAAATAATTATTTTACTTCTTTCAAAAAAAAAAAAAAAAAATCTCAACTCCTTTTTAACTATATTTTAAATGGAGTATTATTATATTTTACCATAAAAGTTATAATAAATTGATTCATATAATAGATGTTAAAGAAATTACTTTAAAACATCACTTTTTTTTTTTTTTCAAATACCTCTACCTAATATTTTATTTCAATTTCAATTCAATATAACTATATATTCAAGTTAATTACAATTTTGTTTATGAAATTTTACTACTATACGTACATATTATCACAAACTGATATACTTCTATAAAAAAAATGTGTTTAACAAATGATTTTTTTGGATATAAATGTAATATATTATTTGTAATTTTGTGTATGTATGCACTTTTGCTAATAATTTTAGTGGAGATTTTAGTTTGTTGTTCGATTGATTTTTGATGTTTATTAAAAATGCATTTATAAATAAGTATTCACTAATATAACCACTAGACCTGATCAAGCCCCGCCTGAAAAATTCTCAAGTTCGGACAGACTAAAAAAAAATCTATTTTTTAGATAATTTGTTGCTTTGCCTATTTATATATATCATGACATTATAATTTCTATATATTTGATTTGTATGTTTTATCAAATTTTATTTGTTGGATATATAATTTTCTTAAAAAAAATTAGACTTACCGTGCATCGCACGGGCCTTAAGCTAGTTAGTAATAAAGGGCTCATTTACTAATGGTAGATACAAAAATAAAATAACGTAATTTGAATAATATTTTAAGTTATTTGTATTTTTTTTATAAATTCATTTTAAATAAATAAATATCGCTCCACATAACTATGTGAGAGAAGTTGACTCATTCATTTTCCATGTCCCGCAGAGAAAAATAACTAAAATTTTATTGTCATACCTTCCGCCTCAATAGCTACAATCTAATATGAATTACATGTTTTACATGTTGTATCACAAAAATCTTTAATTATTATTATAATAAAGGAAAAATTGGCAGCAACAACACCAACTATGATAAAGGTGCGTGTAGTAGCACAACCTTTTAAGGGTGCGGTTTACAGCACAAACTATGTTATTGGATGCACATATTAGCATAAATGACACTAATGAACTAAGGTTCCATGGAAAAAAGTGGAATCTTTATTATTTTATATAATTGTTTAAACATTATTTAAACATATATGATTTTCCATCATGCGTGACTAAATTAGCCTTACCTTTTTTTTTTTTTTTTTTTTTTCATTTAAGCATTTCTTGACCTCCACCATTATATTGAGCGGATTCCTTCAAAAAAAAATTGTGCTATTATTTTCCTTTGTTCGCTTCTCCAATTACTTTTTCTAATATCGATCTCACATGATTGACTTAGTTTCCTATCCCTTTCCACTTAGTTAAATACTAAATTGATAAATAAAATAAAAAATAAAAAAAAAATCATTTGAATACCTTTATTCTACAAGATTTCAGGATACATAGGTAACTTTCTAAATACGAATATCAAAACCCACAAAGTGATTTCAAATACTTAATTCAAAAAATAATTTTAGAGTTGGATTTTAGGATATGTCAAATTGATTTTTTTGTTTTTGATGTACAACACTTAAATTGTGGAGGTTAAGAGAGAATAATTTAAAGGGAAAAAATTAAGTATGATGGAAGAGGAAACTAAGTCAATCATCACATGAGATGTAAAAAAAGTAATTGAAGAAACAAAAGATAGAAAATAATGGCGAAATTTTTTTAAAATAATTGAATTTAATGGTTATTTAATTACATGATATGGAAAATGAAAATTTAAGTAGAATGAAATTAATCAAAAATATTTTTAAACAAAAAGGCATTAAAAATATTTAAGATTTCACTTTTAGAAGAAATCTACATTTTGCCAATATCATTTATGTTGTTATGTGCACCCAAGTGCATAGTTTGTGATGTTGAGTGCACCCTTGAAAGGTTGTGCTGCTACACGCACATTTGTCATAGTTGGTGTTGTTGCGGCCAATTTTTTCTATAATAAATTAAGCATAAATTTTCCCTGCAAAAAATAATTTGTGGGAATTAAATTTGTCTATTTTAGTTCTTGAGCTCTCTTTTATGTATGCTTTTATTATTTTATACCTAAATTTTTCATCTAGTATTACATTTTTTTTTTGACAATAATCTAGTATTACATTAATGTATATGAAAATATATTTTCTTAATGTTTATTAAATTTATCATAAGGGACATAATTAAAAGGGCCGGGTACAAAAGTACAAAATGTTTAGAATATTAGACACATTTAGATTTTGTTATGTTCGACTTATTTTGATTAAAAGGAAATATTATGTTTTATTTGTTTATCTCCTTGTGCATTTTTAACATTCCCTTTGATACCTTGATAAATACATTGCATGTACGTAGGTGTCAGACCCGTCATTAAGAGAGTATTCGTCCACTTTATAATATGAAATGAGGTTCTATCTTGAAATCGCATGTCCCTGGCCTTATATTTTTCATATATATCAATGTGGACATTCACATGTCACATGTTATATTATTTGAAGATGTTATGTTTTAACAAATTTTCTTTATTTTCTATTACATTTGTGTCCCTTTTGTACCCGGCCCTTTTATCAAAAATTTTTTAAAAAGGCCATTTGGTTTATCGGAGCTTAATTCTAACTATATCTGGATTTGACCAGTGTCGCACATCTGGCTTATGGTGGATGAGTCTTTCAACGAGGGTTCTTGTATACAGTGATGAGACTCAGACCCAATAACTTATCTAAGCGGCATCAAATTGTTTACCACTTGAGCAAATCTAGACTGGTGTGCAAATTATAGTAATGTATTCATACATTTTTATTTTGCTTCTCATCGAGTCCTTAGATAGACTTATCCATGTCAATTAGGATTAAAAAGGATGGGTAGAAGTTGGATGAATATGCCGAAATTTTGGTCCTATCATAAAAGTTTCGAAAGGGACTTACTAGCTAGCCGTGTAATTTTGAGGAACTTATTAGTCATGTCTCATGTCAAATTTCTTCCTGTCATTTTTGAAATTTCCATGATACACGAAATCTTTTGCTACACAAACGACTATGCATCATGTTTTTCTACACTAATAATGTGATAATACGTCCAAAAACCATAGGCTAAAATTCTACTTCGTATTATATAGTCCGATCAACTAGATCAAAATTATATTAAGGATTAAGCTTTTGGCCTACTAATTCTAAGTTCTTAACTGTTGAAAGAAAGAGATATCTTTGTATAGTAAATTGAAAATCAAGTTTTAGTAGGGATTAAACGTATATGTTCTCACGACTACAAGACTAATTAAGTAATTGTGGTTCACTATTAAGAACATTGTTCTATATATCCAACTAAATCCGCACGACTTATCTACGGCTGTATTTCAATCATCGTATTTTCACTTGATTTTAGGATTTGACTTTTAAATTATGATATTTCATATATATTTTTGTACAAATTTATGTAACTCAATAGGTTTAGATAAGGTTATTATTAAGTCAATAAAGGGTTTCCATCAAGCTCAATTCACAACTAAAACAAATTCTACGAGTATAGGTTTAGACAAGCTAAGTAAGCTACAAGTTATAGCTAGTTCAAATTTAATTACAACTTAATTAGATATTCATTGGACATTACTGAACTTTTTTGCATGAACAATTATTCTTGATAAACTAAAACACACCCTAATCAATTGGAAGAAATTGAGACACTGAAATTAATTTTCTAATTATTTTTGAATCTTTGTTATTATTATATTTTAACTTTCAAGATATATGTACAGGGGAAAAAAAAAAAAAAAAAAAAATTGAAGTACACGTGGCATGATGACAAGAACATTTTGTTCAACGGAATGATCATATTTAATTTCCTTTTTTCTAATTTCTCCAACATTTATCATTATTTCATACGGAATAATTTTTAAAAATACGGCATGCATACTACTCGTATATATAGTTTGCAAGTATAGAGGGGACAGATATATGCACGATCTAGTAATAGGAGTATAGGGTTGATTCTATAAAATTAGTAGCACACATATTTTTGCTCTTATTCAAACATGTGTCGCCTGATATGATCTCTAACTAATTTTAGTAGCTTCACTAGGTTTTGTAGCCTGACAAAATGCCTATACTTGGATTCCATTCAATTTCAAATAATTTAGGTTTTGCTCATTTAAGAAATTAAAAGAAATATTAATGTCAAACAAGTGATCTATTTACACTCCTTTCGTCGTCCTAAAAAATGATCCATTTGTAAGGTAAATTTACATGAGATTTGCTAAATTAGAAAGAGAAACTAATAAAAATACATGGAAAAAAAAAGTAAAATTTACTTGAGATTTTGCACAAATATTATTGTAAATTGATTGGAGGATATTTTGATATAAATGGGATGAATATTTTGGGACTAAAATTTAGCTAAATGAATCATTCTTTTAGGGACGGAGAGAGTATGTATATAGCACTATATCACATGCATAATGATAAGGTTAGTTTAGTCAACGAACTAAAGATTTAACGGCAAACATGTGATATTATGTGGTTTAACATGAAAAAATCTATATGATTTACTACTGTGTCACAAGCATGTAATTTAAATATCGTCATATTTTTTAAAGACTAATTACGGAGTACTTTATAACAAAACTTGTAAATATATGTCTTCGACTAGGGATCAAAGAAAAGATTAGAAGAGCAGTGAATAAATTGGATATGACTAGATGAGAGCATATTACATGCAATTTCACTACGTGTAATCGCAATTTTGAATTTTCTATAAATTATATTAATATGCCTTTCTTCTCAAAAAAAATATAAAATAAAATAAAATTAATATGCCTTTTTTGTCAATCTTTTTTTTTTTTTTTTTTTTTTTCAATGCATTCATTAGAGCACGAATGAATATTTTTAACTGATATCCTCACAAAAGTTTTTTAAGCTCGTGAATAGGCTGAAAATGATCATAGTTATTTTTTCGAAGTAGAGAATTATATTTATATAGGACAAATAAAAATAAACCGAGGGAATATTAGATAATATATGCCGCCAATAACTCAACAAGATTTGAAGTATCCTCCCTGTGCGGTATGCCGTATGCTTACTAATCAGTTGAAATTTGTTTTTTCTCAATAAATACACATAACCAATTCTAATTACCTTCATATAAAATACAATTCAAGTAAAGCTAAAATAGAATAAAAAAATAAAATAAATAAATAAAAAAAAACCAATTAGTATTACATACTCTGGGATCATGTACTCCATACTAATTAAGAGCCTGTTCTGATTGACTGAACTAAGTTGAATTGAACTGAATTTATTGGAGCTAAATTGAAGTGAAGTGAACTGAACTGAATTGAATATATTATGAGAGAAGGAAATTAAGAACTGAACTGAACTAAACTTATTGGAGCTGAACAGTGGCGGACCTTAAAACTTTTTCTTTTAGTGTCCAATAATTTCTAGCACAAGTGTAAATTTAAAACAAGAATATAAAAACATAAGCATTCAAAAGCAAAAACGTAATATAACGGGATGGTATTATTAATCAAAAGTTTTTTTTTTTTTTTTAAAAAAAAAAAACAAAAACCTTGTCAATTGATAGATATTAGTAAAGAAATAAAAGATGGTATACCGAAGGTAAAAACGTAGTCTATACTTCTAAATAAGTAATTTATTGACCTTGATAACGTCTTGTCACCTAAACTTATCAATTTGTTTTATAGTGCTGAAACTAATCAATATAACATAGAAATTTAATTGCAAATTAAAAAAAAAAAATGAAAACCAAAAACTTTAAAATAAAATAAATAAAATTGAAACAATAAGAAGTAGTTGATCGAATAAATGTTTGAGTAGTAAAAGAGGGGAAAAGGGTTGTGGGTTGTTATTGTAGATTAGTAAAGTAGTAATTATTCATACTAGTATATAGAATTAGGCTGCAGGGCAAAGAAAGAAAAGCAATAATTTTTTTTATTTAATGGACCTTTACATAAGTGTAGTTTTTATCTCAAAAGTTATGAGGGGCCAAAGTGCCAAACCCCATTCAGCCTTCACTATAGTCCGCCCTTGGAGTTGAACTGAAAATAATTTAAAGAGAACAGGTCCTAATTATGTTTGAGTTATTTTGCCTAAACCCTATGTTATTGTGTTTAAATCTTGTCTTATTTTGCTAAAATAGTATGTTATTTACTTCAATAACATGTTAAGAAAAAAAAAATCATGCAAGAATGAAATAACATGTACTTATTTAAAAATACTTAAATTAATAGTACATGTTATTTCATTCTTGCATGATTATTTCAATTGATGGTATTACGAATAATACTTAAATTAATTGAAGCTGAGGCCTTTTGGCCCTAAAAACAAACCAAAAATCACATTATTGTTATATAATATATGTATTAGTGGATGTCCATTATATCCTTAGGATTATTCAGGAATATTCTAGATATTATTATTCCTCAAAACCCTAGTTGTATCTCATGTATAAATATATGTATGCTCCCACATATTATTTAATAAGAAGATACTGATCTATTCTCTCCCCTACTTTCTCCTCTTTCTCTTTAATTTCATAACACGTTATCAGCACCAAGGCTCTAGCCAAACATTTACATCAATGATCATAACAGAATTCCCACCTTAGAGAGACTTGTTAGCGAGCGGCAGTGGTTGGAAGATCTGGCCAAAGAAGGTGACAGCCCTGACAATTTTGACAATTCGAGAAAATTAAGGTATGCTTTTCCTCCCAATTGTTTGTTAGTCATCTAATATTCTGTGTTGATTTAATATTTGTTTCTGTATTAATATAAATATATAATACCATGGCGCTATTATTAATTTATTAGCAATAGTATAAAGTGTCAGATTATTTTGGTTGATTTGATAAGCTTAGTATTAATGGGTTGAAGGATTACTAAATTGTTAAAGGAATGATCAGATTGACGAACAAGGGTTTCTCGACCCTTGAGTGCAAAGTTTAAAAAGTAAATTACACTACTAGAAATGAGCCAAATACCGATGGCCAAAATTCATCGGTAAAAGTATAAAAAACCATCGGTATTCAATTAACCGATGGCTGCCATCAGTATTTGGCCGTCGGTTTACAATTCATCGGTAAAAATGAAAATACCGATGGAAAAGCCATCGGTAAACCAGATACCGATGGTTTTACCGTTGGCCAAAAACCATCGGATTTTTTTAAAATACCGATAGCTTAAGCCATCGGGATATTTTTACCGATGGCAAAAACCCATCGGTATTTTCGATTTACCGATGGGAAAAACCATCGGTATTATTTTAAAAAAAATTAAAAAAAAATAATACACCCCCTGCCCACCCACTGCCCATACCCCCTACCCCTACCGTACATCTCAAACTGCCCACACCACCACCCAAAACCATCTACCGCCACCTCAAACACCAACCGACAATCACGCCCTCTGCCCTGGTAAAACATGCAAATCAACCCAGAAAACAAAAAACAACGAAAATCAAGAAAATAACCAAAATCAAACAATTAAATGAAAAACAACAAAAAATCAAGAATAATAACCAAAATCAAACAATTAAATGAAAAACAACAAAAATCAAGAATAATAACCAAAATCAAACCACATAATGCAAATCAAGAAAAATAGCCAAAATTAACCCACATACCAAAAACCAAACCAATTAAAAAAGCAAAATCAACCCACAAAATCAAAGTATTAAACCTACTAAATAACTCAAACAACCCACAAAATCTAATTAAAAAAAAAAATAAAAATCAACACAAAATCAAACAAAAACGAACATACCTCTAATATTATGGCCAAAATTCATCTACTTAAGGTTTAAATGGTCATATTCGGCCATAAAAACTCCAGATCTGGAGTTTTTGTAGACGAATTTGACAAAAAAAACCATAATGTCGCCGAATTCGCACGAAATTCATCTACAATGACCAATAAAATCCACGAAGACCATGAGAAAAATAAACCGAAGGTGAGAAAAGAGGACGAAATCGAGAAAGAGAAGGGAAGAGAAAGATAAAGAAGAAGACAGGAGAGAGAGGAGAGGAGGCGTATGAGAGAGAAGAGGAGAGGAGAGGAGAGAAGATAGAGGAAAGAAGAAAGAGGCGCTGGAGAGAGAAATAGAGAAGAAAGAGAAAAGGGGAAAGAGGCGTAGGGTTACTTTCTGATTTTTTAATTTTGTAAAAAAAAAAATTTTTTGGCTTTAAGCCATCGGTAAAATTTTTTTACCGATGGCTTTTAACCATCGGAAAATAATTTTAATTTTCTTTTAAAAAAATAAGATTTACCGATGGATAAAAGCCATCGGAAAAAATATACCGATGGATTGAAAAAACCATCGGTAAATTATTTTTTTACCGATGGCTTTTATTGACCATCGGTTTTTCCCATCGGTAATTGAGCTTTTTCTAGTAGTGTACATATCTCATATGAATTCCGTTGAGCTATTATCGTAAGTGTTAGAATATATCTTGTATATATAATTTATAATTATCATATTTAATACTTATCCCTTAAGTTGAGCAAATCAGTTAGCAACTTTCCTACCTAACTTTTGCTTGTAAGTTATTGTATATATTGTTTGATTGATAATACTTAATACTAGTACAACCCCTACGCAATAATACATTTCTTTCTGTAATTGATACTCAAAAGAGTTTTACCTACACCTTATTCTATGATTATGAGTAGTAAATTGTTTCTTTTTAATTCATATGCCCTTTACAAACTATATAATGAAAAATGTTTATTTATTTATTATACAACATTAACTATTTAATGATTAATGATGTTTTGCATAATAGTTTTATATGGTGAAGGATGATTATAAATGTATAGCACTGAAGCATCTTATTGAATTTGATTAAACAACCTTATTTCGTATATATAGTCCCCTCATATGTTGAATGTAATTGGTAGTTTCACACCTCTTACTTTGCATAGGTATTAATAATTGATTTCATGATTATTATGTTTGATGTACTATATCTACCATATTATCACTACTGTTAGTTACTCTTTTATAATAGATTATTTATATAAGTATTATTGGATAGTGGTTGATATATCGTTAAGGTGTTGGTGTTTTGTTTATTTTTACCCAAAAGTGTAAGACGTCTACTAATTACTTTTTGTTAGTGAGATTTTATGTTTTGCCGCGATTTAGCATTACTAAACCATGTTTGCTTTAACGCAACTTTATTATAAATTTCACCCTTTAATCTCGTACGCTACTCATATGTGTTATGTGTTAATTAATTTTGTTTAATTAGATATATATTTCGAGTTGGGTGGTATATTTGTATGACAATTTTCTTATATATTATGCGTAGTCTTTGGACTATACATATAAGTTTATAATACATTAAACTAGTATAATGCTTTGGAGCAAATTATGTAACTTTGACGATGGAGTGGTAGATTTTCATATTTATGCTACATAATGTTCATATTTGATTCAATTTAACTTTTATTGATGTTCTAGCTAGACGTTCATTGTACATAAACAACAATATAATCTCTCACCTTACTTCGTGCAACATACTGCTAATATATGATGGTTTAAGAGTAATACTTTATATGAGTATTTTTATTTAGTATGATTGGTTGTGTATAAATTCATCTTTGCACTAATAGAATGAGTATATTGCCTCTTCATCTACATATTACTTGTTAATTATATATTTAAGCATCCTAACATTGTAAAATTAACTCTAAAATCTTTCATGTGGTGTATGAGATATCAGTCAATATTATGATGATGGGTATATGTTTTTAATTACGTGAGCTATCTTTTGTATTATTCGCTTGTATTACAAATACGTTTCCTTTGATTAGTGAAAGTTTTATCATTCCTCGACTCTATCCTGGTATCACAACATGTTGTATTATACATCTTCCTATCATTCTTGGATTAGAAGTTCTAGATTCTGTCCATGTACATGTTTTAAAATTACAATTATTGAACTTAGTATCATGGTCATATTAATATATAAGTTGATAGTATTGTAGAATATATTGTCATGATGTTTGATGTGTGATCAATATCAATAGTATTTGATAGTATATGTCTACATAAAATTATATTATGGATTGATGGAGTTATTTGAACTTATAATTTTCGTATATATAATGGATCTGAAGTTACCTAAATTTATGAAAGCAATGGTCAAAGACCCTCAAGAATAATACGAAAACAGAAATGACTAATATAGTTTCTAAAGTATGCTGACTAGATTATCCACCATGTTCTTTTGGTTGAATATTTTTAATAACAAATTTCCGTGTGAGATCAAATTGGTGAATGATAGCTACCTAGACTCACTAGCTCATTCCCAGAAGTGAATGAAAAAAGAAAAAAAAAATAAAAATAAAAGTTGCCTGCTTGAAAGAATACTAAGCATGTTTGCATGATATTCTTTTAATTTTATTATTCATGGAAAAGTTCATAAGAGTTCAAGTAATTACACATGACATTATGAGCAACTTGCTAGAAAAATGTATTTATTATGCCCATAGTATTAAGAATTTTCAATATAAAGATTAATATAATTGGACAAGAGTTTCGAGTACGAGTTTATAAGAATAAATTTATTCTATATAATACATGTATTGCTAAAAGAATTTATGGCTTAAAAGGAGCAAGAGATTTAAAGATTGTTGGACTATTTTATACCCCCATCTGCAAGGATTAGGGGGAGATAGTGTTTATTCCGTTGTTTTTATGTAATCCTTGCACATGAATAATTAAATATGTTGATGGTCAGTTTGGTACATACATTAGCAAATATTAACTATAGAGTATTGTAGATTGTACATGGGATAATAGTCATCCACATCATATAGTAGTTATAAATGCTCCAATTAAAATTATTGTCCCAGAAGGACAACATCAATTGCTAATGAACCGATAGCACGCCTGAAGCGTGATTGATAGATCAATAGGTTCCAAGGATAATTAAGTATCTTCGAAAAGGAAAGGAGCCACTATTGACAATAACAACTTCGAAGAGGTGATACATTCTAATTGATCATAAGAGATTATGTTTAGTAAAACTGATATGTACCATGATTATATAAAACACTACAGAAGAGCGTTAAATGTCCAACAAGTTTAACATGTATCAAAATTATAGTCAAAACTCCAGCAGAGTATGAGTAAATTATTGGATAAAATATAATTTGATTGTCTTGCTAATTATATAAGGAAACACATGTTGGTGTTCAAATATCACATCAAATTCATGGCCATGCATAAATTAAGTTTAATAAAGTGATCACTAGTGTTGGAAAACTGACCAGAGTTTTAGAGAAGTGATTGGATGTGATAATAAAATTAGGCCATCCGGGTTTAACAAATACCCGTTATGAGAACCTGAAGTTTCATTTGATATGAAAGAAATAATGTGCTGACGCTCTCTCAATGTTAGATATATGAAATGAATTGAATAGCAAGACATAACATTGAGATTGAGATACATTTGAATTGTGATTTTAATAGTTTGTTTTGACGAAAAAAATTTCAAGAGATTGTACATATATATATATATAAGTTTCCAACAACTTTGTATGGGCATATGTGATGGGTGGCCAGAAGTTCACCAGGATAGTTTATATTTTGTTCAGTTTTAGGTGAGTAGAAGCTCACCAGATTAGGTGACTGAAAGCTCACTAAGGCTACTTGTATGTTAAATTTTTGAGTAACTAATATCTCATTATCAAAGTCTTTTGATGATCCAGAAGATCACTGTCTAGTGAATTACATACAAGTGACTTATACTCATATAACAATCTCTTGATTATTGGGGCTATAATAAGTCAGCACAAGAATAAAGATAAGAAATGATGAACAACTGCACAATATACTCTCCCCCCATGGATAATATTCTCCAGAAGAGATAAATTTTATTGAATATGATCTTCCCAATGAAATGAATTTATTTTGCAAATTTATATAATAAGTTGGTCAAGAATTTTGATGCCCCTATATATGAGTTATTTTACCAACTTAGGGGGAGAAGAGTTAGCATAAGTTGGCAAAATCAAAAACTTGATGATCCCTGTAATGTAAGTTTGAAAAGTATATGCCAACTATTATCTACATATTTTCAAGATATGTTGCACATTTATGATTTGATTTGTATTTAGTTATGACTCATGTTGCATAGCGTTGAAGATACATTTTGGTCATATTAATTATGTGTATACATTGAGATAAAATCTTGCCAATTATACTTGAATCACTACACCTGAAGTGTAGGTTGTATGACCGGTTCCAAAATAAAGATATGTGTAATGTATATGATATATGTGGCAAGATAGTGCAGTTAACACTAATTGTGTAATAGTATATAAATACCATAGTGTATGAAATACCCTAAAGTGGTATAGATATCTGAATTATTACAATAGATGGCCTATGATGTAAGAAAATTATGATGGTACCAATAAGAAGTGTATTCAGATATCATTGCAAAATAGCATGCAAATTAAAATAGTATCTTGAGGAATTATATGATACCGGTATATGATGGAACCGACATAATAATATGCATATGCAGAATGAATGGACTTGTGAATAAGGGATCAGAAATATATGTCCATTTTGATGTCGACATGAAACTAAGATAATTAATCAAAAGTTTATTATGGACTAGTAGTCCAATTTGAAAATGGATTTCTGAAATCCTCATTGTACAGTGTTTACATTTTGAGTTTTATTTATATGTATGTTTGAGTTTTAGATTTATGCATTACTCATTGTACGTATAGGATGTAGTTTTATGCATTACTCATCACAAATGTATTTTGTTTAAGATTTTGTCATAAATTCTACATCTCATATTGCATGCATTAATTCTATACAACAATTGTGTTATATGTGAATGTTTGTGGTATGACGATATGATAATTATGATTAAGGCTTACAAGAAGAAATTTATATATACTCCGATGGGCTTACAATTGTGATGAAATTAAAGTTAATATGATGACGATCCAATAGCATGTTATGAATCATGCATAAAAGTTCCCGAAAAACTTACATACAACGTATTCAAATATCTAGCCCTTCAAATTTCTATATTCTGAAAATGACAATGTTGATATTGTTATCAAACTCATGGAGAGTATTGATGACTAAGTTATTGAGATTTCAACCTGAAGTTTAACCAAGTGAGAGTAAATCTATTTTTGTATTCAATGGAAAACTCTCGTCTAAAATGAAAAATGTCTAAAGAAGAATAGTAATGAGATATATTACAGTAAGAATAATATTTTTATGGTCCAGAAGAACTATGAGTAAAGTATATAATAATTGCTTATGTTATATTATTAATAATTCATATAAACTTAGATAATGATATCAAAATATCACAAGTTGCCATAATTATATAATCAATATTTGATTAATAGCTACTTTATGACCTCCAGAAGAAGGCATTATTTTGATGGTAAGGCAACTTGAAACAAAATTGTCATATAAGATAGTAGTAAACACAACATAGGTATTGTTGTATATGCATGGATAAATGAAGATGCCTAACAGTGAAGATTTGAAGTTTCAAGTTTGATCAGGGAGGATCAACTATCAAGGAATGTTATTCATCTACAAGTATAAAGTCACTAAGGCATTGGATTCATTACATTGGAAGATCTCAAGTTATGCATTCATCGGGGGGAGAAAAATACGCGCTGCACTCTTTTTCCCTTAACCATGGTTTTGTCCCACATCGGGTTTTCCTGGTAAGGTTTTTAACGAGGCAGCATGTAAGGCGTATTACGAAAGTGTTGTACTCTTTTTCCTTCACTAGGTTTTTATCCCATCGGGTTTTCCCTAGTAAGGTTTTAACGAGGCACACTATTCGATAATGGTCATCCAAGGGGGAGTGTTATATAATATATGTATTAGTGGATGCCCATTATATCCTTAGGATTATTCAGGAATATTCTAGATATTATTATTCCTCAAAACCCTAGTTGTATCTCATGTATAAATATATGTATGCTCCCACATATTATTTAATAAGAAGATACTGATCTATTCTCTCCCCTACTTTCTCCTCTTTCTCTTTAATTTCATAACAATTATCTATTTCATTATCTTTCTAGTCTCGCCTTGTCCTCGTGACGCCGAGACCGAACCCGAATTCAAGTCGACCTTTACTTTTTTTAAAACATCCCTATCCCTACCTTATAAAAAGTGGGAAAATACTCTTATGAATAGTGTTAGGACATTTTTAACCCTGAAAATGTTTAATTACCTTTATACCCCCATTAATGTTGTATGAGTAGTTTATGAATAATCAATGTATTTATTTTATTGCTAATTTGTTATTATTGGTCAATTTCACAATATGGGTTTTCTCGTTAATTTAATTGCTCACTTGTTAGTATAATTAATTTAGGATTGCTTGAATTATTCTAACCTTCATAAGTATTTTTTTTTTTTTAAAAAACCTAACCTTCATAAGTATGATTATGAGAGGTTTTGATTTTACATTCTTTCCTATATGAAGCACAAGGAACTATGGAAGCAAGCATTTGTCCAATATAGTGCAAAAGCAACTGTGTTGAAACTGAAATTGATATGTGAGAAATTAGGCTCAAGTGTGGGTAGGTGAACCGGTTATATTTCGGACAGAAAGAGAAAACCGATGTCCATGATTTTGATATAAGTTTACAAGGGTATTGGTTCATTTAAAAAAGTTCATGAATTGAAAGTGAAATCCGAAAAGATCATATGAGTAGTTCTTAAAAAAATAAAAATAAATAAAATAAAAAAATAAAAATAAAATAAAATAAAAAAATAAATATAAAAAAAATAAATAAATAAAACTAGAAGCTAAGACAAAGGTTGGTCAAATACAATAACCAGAACGTTATTCAAGAGATTGCGGTATTAATGTCATTGAGATAGTTTAGTTAGTTTGGTGACTCTTAAGGTCCAAGCAATAATTGCCCAAGTTTTTACTCATTTGAACTGAAGACTAGCTTGGTAGAAATTTGAATTGGGAATGAACTTGATTGACAATTTCACACAGTCAATCACTCAACATCTACTGTTATCAATCCTTGGACCTTATTTCTCCACTTAACTTAGGGTCCGTTCTCATTGACTGAACTGAGTTGAACTAAATTGAACGAGAGTTTTGATTAGTTCAAGATTTCAATCTTTATCCAGGGCTCTTGGAGCCTTCTGATCTTGCTACCGACTTAGGACACACTATGTTCGTTGATTCCGAAAGCATTAAGATATGTGAACTGAACTGAACTGAACTGAACTTATTAGAGCTGAACTAAACTGAACTGAAATGAATATTTTATGAGAGAAGGAAATTAGGAGCTGAACTGAACTGAACTGAATTTAATCGAACTTATTAGAGTTGAACTATACTGAACTGAAAATAATCGTATGAGAACAGACCCTTAGTTTTTGAGGTTACTTGGTCCATTTTGTCCAGTGAATTTTTTACCGATTCAAGAAAATAACTTCATTATTTTTGTAACTTTAACAAAATAAATTAATGACTTATAATATTAATTTACTCTGTAAAATAAATTATTTACAAGACAATCATTGTTAAATGACATTTACTGTAATTATTACGATCATCACTTTAACCGATTAAAACTTAAAGTGAGGTGTATTGGTATCTTATATGAATACAAGAAAAATATAGACATGTGATGTCCTGCTAATTGAACCTTTTCAATTTGTACTTTAAATATAGCAAACATTTCCATGTCTAAAACTCAATACTTTATACAACTCTTTCACTAATTCTAGAGTAATTTGCTAAAGTTTTGAGCATTGCTAAGATACATGACATTCAACATATTAATCGCATATATACAAATAGTTATAATAAAATATATTGCAAACATGCATAAGGTATTAAGACTAACTGCAATAACTCAACTTGAAACACTACCCGCGCGCATCGCGCGCGTAGGATCCCCTAGTTATAATAAAATCATTATTATTATTTTTTTATTAATTTTTGCAAAGTATTATAATAAAAAAATTAGTAATAATGTAGAATCTCCCACCCTAAATAAAAAAATATTAGTTGATACTATTGGACAATGATGTATTCATCTATCCAACCTTTCCTAATCTTACCCACGCGGAAACTTAATGAGACAACCGAATCCTTTGTTATAAAAATTTATAAATTATTGTCATTTATTCAAAAAGCCTACCTCAATTCCTAACCCTCCGTTACTTATCGTTCTTTAAAAAAATAAAAATAAAAAAATAGTTTATGCATTAGCTATGTATTTCAAAGATTTATGTATTTCAATTTTCAAATTAACTAGCTTAGAGCTTTAGATTGATATGGTATCTGGTAAGCATGCGGATTTAATTCTTCTATAATGATTGAAAATAATGTATACATATTAAGATCAAAGAAGAGTTTGTGTTGCTAATTGACATTTCGTGATTTACATATTTAGAATTAACTGATTAAACCCGTTATTCGAAGAGTAAAATAGGGCCTGATTAAACCTGTTAATTTCCTATTTGGTTTTGTGATTTACATATTTAGAACTAACTGATAGTAATTAAAAGGGTCATCATATATTCATATAACAGGAAAAAAAATTGAAAAAAACTATATATGATGGTTTTAATCAATAAATGTATATGTAAATATAAATAATATCATGAGACAGTATAAATCGGAGTAAAAAAATAAAATAAAATGATTCATAAGGAAGGAAAGGAATGCAAATTCTCTACGGAGTAGTAATGAAGATGGAAAACATTAGTCATGGGGCTATAGGACATAAATTAAAATTCTGTTAACTTGTACGTGTAGATACGTCTCATAATCTAGAAAGGCTACAACAGATAATTTATATTGGTCATTGTTGTGGACCAATTATGTCGAGGATTAGGCTTCTAAAATGTGGTTTTAGGGCCTGTTTGAATTGAGCTGAATTGAAAAAAACTAAATTGAATATTTTATGAGAGAAGGAAATTAGAAGCTAAATTAAACTGACTGGAGCTGAACTAAGAAATTAAGCTGAAGTGAACAGGCCCTTAATCCCTATCAAACATTTCTAATTCAATTATTTTAACCAAAGTACTACATTTAAGGACATGTTTGGCGCTAGTTTTTTTTTAGTAGTTTTTAGTGATTTGACTAAATCAAACCATTACTTAACAAATTTTATTAGTGTTTGGCAATGTAATGGTTGGAATAACTTTTAGTGGTGGAGGTAGTTTTTATTGAAAAATTAGCTTTTGAAGTTAAAGATTACTAGTCAACCGCTACTTTACCAAACACTCAATCACTTATATCTAAATTATCTATCTTTACGGCTATATTTTGCCGAACACGCCCTAAATTGTATTTAGAAGAAAATAATTTATTTATTTTTTATTTTATTTTATTTCTGGTCGAAAATATATTTTGAGTACAAGTAGATTCCAGTCAACACTCAACATTTTTAGCAGTTTATTACAAGTACTTGGTAGTTGGTATGCTACTTACCAAGGCGTTAGATGTTACTACTACTACTACAGTCTACACTCTACACTCTACAATGTATTCAATTTTGTAGAATGAGAAGAAGTGTCTGAATTTACGTTTTTGCTATTTGGACGGTAGACCCTAATTTATGGTCAATATTAGTCATAGCAATTAAAAAGATTATTTACAAATTGTGTGATTATAACTAATTTAGAAAGAAAACGACTATTAGTAAATAGATACTTCCTCTGTTTTTTTATACTTGCAACACACCTTTTATCACGCTTTTTGAGGAGTCAATTAGATTAGGTAAACGAAGGAATTAAGTAATGAAATTCAAAATGTAGCAACTTATTCCTTTTTTCTTATCGGTGGTAAAATTTTGTGAATTAATTTATCTGTTTACCTAGTCTGATATTTCCCTTAAAATGCGTGCCAAAGGGGTGTGCTGCAAGTAAATAAAAATGGAGGAAGTATATGTTAACATTAGTATGCAGTCTATGCACTACGTATAAAAGAAAGCTTGCTCCAGATGAGCAAATTTGCAAAATCTAGAGCCATAGGGTCTGTTTAGTTCAGTTGCAATCAGTTTAGTTCAGTTTAACTCCTAATTTCCGTCTCTCATAAAATATTCATTTCACCTCTATTCAGTTTAGCTCCAATTAGTTCAGTTCAGTTCAGTAAATGTGAACAGATCCATAGAAGTAATGCATCTAAATGTATAAATTTGACATGGTTACAAAGCCTAATATATACGGAGTATAGCTCTACAAATAATATTACATCGCCACCACGTGTCTCTTATTCATCAGTGGTGGCATGGCACCACATCCTCGTAGATGACCTTTGATATGTTTGCCTTGAAAAAAAAAGCTTCAGTCAAGAATTGAACTCACGTGATCGTCATAAGAAAATGAAAGTACGAGTATAATTAAGTAATTGAACAGTCTAATTTGCTAATTTATTATGTAATGTGGTTTGAACTAGACGAGAATATTGGTAACAATGCAAGTTCATGAAATGAGTTGAAGGAGAACAAGTTTTTCATCAAGTGAAAATGTTGGCTTCATCAAAGGCAAGAAAAAGTTGGCTAAAATAGCATATTAACTTATTAATCGAGGGCATGCATCATCCTATTACGTAAAATGAAAATCACAAAAAGCAAATTAGTCATGTCAAAATGAACCACCGTTAACAAGATTAAAAGTTTACCGTCATAGCTTATTAACGAGGAAAATATACTATTAAAGGAACGAAATAAATCCAATGAGACATCCAAATTATAGGAGTACTATATAGGGGGAGAATCTTATAAAGACATTTGTTCATGTGTTTAGTAGATTTAACTTTTGAATTTTCATATTTATTGAATTTTGTTAACTACTCTTAATAGAGAATTTTGTAGTCAAAAAAGAGTACAAGACCATTATACACAACATAGAATAAAAAGGGTAAAAATTTAGATGGCATGGCTAGCTTTTTAACCGGGGACCCTTTGATGTTGACATGTGTAATTGCTTTGAGATGGATCCATGGTTACTCACACGAACACATTTCATTTTCTTTTTTCTTTTTTATAAAAAACCCTTGATAGACAAGACAAATAAATAAACAAACACCCCATTTTTTTTTTCAAAAATAAAAAATTTAAATAATAAAATCTCAATCAACCCAAATATTAATTATTTACACCTTCCTTCCAATTACCCCATTTCAGACCCTTTTTTTTTTTTTTTTTTTTTTAAAGTTAATTTTTTAGTTTTAATTTTTTTTAATTAATTTTTTAACAGATGAGAGAGAAAATGGAGGAGTTGCAAGAACAAATTTATAGAGAGAGAGTATCACATGGCATGTGAGCAACAGCTGTTACCTCCACTCCTCCCCAAGTCTTCTTCTTTCTCTCTCCTCTCTTAATATATACTCTTCTCTTCTTTCTTAATCCAGTCTTTTACCTCTCTTCTTTCTCTCTCCTCCCCTGTTTCTCTCTCAAGCTCATAACTTTCTCATCAATGGCGGACTCCGAAACCCTAACCCATTAATACCCACTTCCTGTTTCTCCTTCATGATTCAATGAAACAATCCCCAGAAAAAATGAACCTTCTTTACACCTTCTTACTACTCTTTCTCTCTCGTCCCCTGTTTTCCCCTGTTTTTGGTGCTAAAACCACCGATTCCCAGAAATTATTGAGCTTCAAATCTTCTCTTTCTGACCCGAATACCCTCAAAAACTGGGTTGAGAACTCCGACCCGTGTCACTTCACTGGTGTTTTCTGCAACAATTCAAGAGTTACTTCTTTGGATCTCACTTCACTTTCTCTTTCTACTGATATTTCCTCTGTTTCAACTCATCTTTTTTCCATTGAACTTCTTACCTCACTTTCTCTTTCTTCCTGTAATATTTCTGGTTCTTTTGAACAAATTTCTGTCTGTTCAGCTTCTCTCTCAGAAATTGACCTATCTCACAACTCTATTTCTGGGTCTTTCTTTGATTTAGCTAGGTTATCTTCATGTTCTTCTCTTTCTTCTTTGAACATCTCCTTCAATCTTCTAGATTCTTCTAGAGATTTCAAGGGTTCTTCTCCTCCTCATTTTGGGTTACCCTTAAAAAGTTTGGATGTTTCTGGGAATCAGTTAGCTGGGGACCAAGTTCTTCCATGGGTGGTTTCTCAAAGTTGTGAGAAGCTTACTTACTTTGCTATAAAAGGGAATAATCTAGATGGGAGTTTTTCACTTTCAAAATGCTCAAATTTGGAGTATTTGGATATTTCATCAAATAATATCTCAGCCCCATTTCCTAATTTTGGGAAAGATTCTCCTAATTTGAAGCATATTGATATATCTTCCAATAAATTTGCTGGAAAAATAGAGGGAAATGCACTAATTGGGTGTACTAATTTGAAGTTTTTGAATATTTCAAGTAATTTGTTAACTGGTGGGTTTCCCTCATTTCCTTCATCTTCAAGCTTGGAGTTTGTTTATTTGGGGAGTAATCAATTTCAAGGGTTGATTTCTGAGAGTTTTGCTGATGATTTCTGCTCAAATTTGGTGGAATTTGATGTCTCCTTCAATAATTATACTGGTATGATCCCCACTGGCTTTGAATCTTGCAAAATGTTGGAAATTTTTGATATTTCTAACAACAATTTCACTGGGGATTTGCCTGTTGATTTGTTGTTAAAAATGGGGAATTTGAAGAAATTAAACCTAGCTTTTAACAATTTTGTGGGTGTTTTGCCTGATTCCTTTTCTGTTCTTGCTAGTTTAGAATCATTGGATTTGAGTTCAAACAAAATTTCTGGGAAAATCCCATCTGGGATTTGTGAAAACCCTAGTAAATTGAAAGAACTTTATCTCCAAAATAATATGCTCACTGGTCCAATTCCTCCTACTATTGGTAATTGTTCTCAGCTAGTTTCACTTGATCTTAGTTTCAATTACCTCAATGGGAGAATCCCATCTAGTTTGGGCTTACTTACTCAGTTGAAAGACTTGATTATGTGGATGAATAAGCTTCAAGGGGATATCCCTACTGAGCTTCAGCACATTCCAACACTCGAAAATCTGATTTTAGACTACAATGAGTTGACTGGTACTATCCCTTCTGGATTGATGAACTGCACAAACTTGAACTGGATTTCGCTTTCGAGTAATAGGTTGAGTGGAACTATACCATCTTGGATTGGTAGGTTGAAGAATTTGGCTATCCTTAAGCTCTCTAACAACTCGTTCTATGGCGAAGTCCCACCCGAGTTGGGGGAATGCAAGAGCTTGTTGTGGTTAGATTTGAATAGCAATATGTTGAATGGGAGTATTCCTTCTGCTATTGCCAAACAGTCAGGGAAGATGGCTATTGGACTTGTTGTTGGGAAGAAGTATGTGTACCTTAGGAACTATGGAGGTAAAGGGTGTCATGGCACGGGTAATTTGCTCGAATTTGCAGGGATTAGGTCTGATGCTGTTCTTAGAATCCCTACAATGTGCAAATTTCAGCAAGTCTACCAAGGTCATACTCAGCCTAATTTTAACTACAATGGCTCCATGATTTTCCTTGACTTGTCTTACAACAATCTCCAAGGTGGCATCCCTAAGGAGCTCGGCACAATGTTCTATCTCTCGATTTTGAATTTGGGCCATAACAATCTGTCTGGTCCGATTCCTGAAGATCTTTCAGGGATGAAGAACATCGGCGTTATGGATCTTTCCCACAACCGTCTCTCAGGGTCCATTCCTTCGTCTTTGGGTGGTCTCTCATTCTTGACCGAGATTGATTTGTCCAACAATGAGCTCTCCGGTATGATTCCTGAATCAGCACAGTTTGAAACTTTCCCGGCTTCTAGATTCTTCAATAACACCGGCCTCTGTGGGTATCCCCTGCCAGCATGTGATAGAAACTCGGATGCTAATTCGTCGAACCATAAAAAGCATGGGAGACAGGCTTCTCTTGCTGGAAGCGTGGCAATGGGGTTGCTGTTCTCTTTATTCTGCATATTTGGGGTGATCATTGTTGGCATTGAGGTGAAAAAGAGGAGGAAGAAGAAGGAATCATTGCAAGATATTTACATGGATGGTAACTCACAGACGGGCAACAACACCGCGTCTGCCTGGAAATTCACCAGTAATCGCGAGGCATTGAGCATCAACCTTGCAACATTCGAGAAGCCCCTTCGAAAGCTTACCTTTGCTGATCTTCTAGAAGCCACAAATGGGTTTCATGATGACAGTATGATAGGCAAAGGCGGGTTTGGTGATGTCTATAAAGCTCAGCTCAAGGATGGCAGTGTTGTTGCTATCAAGAAGCTGATACAAATCAGTGGGCAGGGAGACCGAGAGTTCACTGCTGAAATGGAAACTATCGGGAAGATCAAACACCGCAACCTTGTGCCTCTCTTGGGTTACTGCAAAGTCGGGGAAGAGCGGTTGTTGGTGTACGAGTACATGAAATATGGATCCCTTGAAGATGTGCTACATGATCGAAGGAAGGCCGGGATCAAGCTAAATTGGGTCGCAAGGAGGAAAATCGCGATAGGGGCAGCTCGAGGGTTAGCTTTCCTTCATCATAATTGCATCCCCCACATTATTCATCGCGACATGAAATCTAGTAATGTTTTGCTAGATGAAAACTTGGAGGCAAGGGTATCTGATTTCGGGATGGCCAGACTTATGAGTGCAATGGACACTCATTTGAGTGTGAGCACATTGGCTGGTACCCCGGGTTACGTTCCACCCGAGTACTACCAAAGCTTTAGATGTTCAACCAAGGGGGATGTGTATAGTTATGGTGTGGTGTTACTTGAGTTACTAACAGGGAAGCAACCTACAGATTCACCTGATTTTGGTGACAATAATCTTGTTGGTTGGGTGAAAATGCACGCAAAATTGAAAATAAGCGATGTATTTGATCCCGAGCTAACAAAAGAGGATCCGAATTTAGAAATCGAGCTCTTAGAGCATCTAAAAGTCGCGTGTGCTTGCTTGGATGACCGACCGTGGAAACGGCCTACAATGATTCAAGTCATGGCAATGTTCAAGGAAATCCAAGCAGGTTTAGGTTTCGATTCAGGATCTACCATTACAGGAGACGACGGAAGTTTTACTACCATGGGCGGAAGTTTTAGCACCACAGTCGATATCCTAGATATGAGCATAAAAGAAGTCCCAGAAGGAAACTTCAAATAACATCTCCTAAAATTTTCGAATTCGCCGGAACATGAAGGTGGTAGTGTTGAAGTTCCACAAAATTTTCCTCTATACCACCACCATGGAATGGTATAAACAAAAATTTTCACTGTATGTTGTAACCATTAATGTATGTATAATCAAAGAATCCCTTTTTTTTTCTTTTTTTTTTTCATTTTATACGTAGGTGGTTATTATTAACCTCCTTTTTTTACCCTCTTTTTTGAGGTCACTTTGTAGTTTGTACATAATGTATTAGAAAAACTTCTTGTAGTTTTTTTTTTTCCTTAAAATTGTTGTTAAAAATGTTGCTAGAATGCTAGTAGATCCGTGACCTCAGTTTGATAGTGACCAAGTGTAGCAGGCTATTTTGGCCATTTTCTTTAGAAGCACTTGATTTGTTTTTATACTTTTTTTTTTCTTTATACTTTACTGGTATTCCCAATACTAACTTTGAAATGTCATTATTAAATGTCCCTCTATTTTTATGTCACACTATACCATATTATATCTACCACTCTCCAATGTAATAAATTTATACTTCTTTCGTTTCTTTTTAGTTGACACATTTCTTTAGTTACGTTTGTCAATACACATATTCAACCGTCAATATCTTTAATTATTGAAAAGTAAAAATTATAAAAAAATTAATATTTTAAAAATATATCACAAAATACGGTCAAAGAAAGTTGTGTGAATAGTGCTAAAATTAAAACTTGTTAACTAAAAAAATATTACGTATGTATCACAAAATACGGTCAAACAAAATTGTGTAAATAGTGCTAAAATCATAACGTGTCAACTAAAAAACAGAGGTAGTACATTGTAGTAGTAGTATTATTATACTACTACTAGTAATAAAAAATTATTGGTCATTCCTATAAATATCTCTTCTTTTTATACAGTTGTAATTAGTTAAATATTTTTACTGTTGAAATTCCTAGAAATTGTGGGGGTAAAACAATGAAAATAATTGAGGGTGGAGGAATCACATAAATACAGAAGTCTAAGAGAGGGGCTATGCTATGCTATGGTTGAGGTATCTGAGATATGCAGTCAAGTAAAACAAGAAAGTTAGTGTTTCACCCTCACATGAATCAATCAATCAAAACAATAAAACAAGTGCCTTTTCCATGTAGTTGCCCTTTGCTCTGACACAGCCATCTATCCTTGAGACATTACATGCTTGTACGGAGTATTGTATTCATATGCTCTTCTATTCGACTTAATTTCACTTTATTTTGTACGATATAGAAAATCTCAACAGATACTCTAATTAAATTCAATACACCCTAATAATTTAGATAAATATATTAAATATAAATTTAGTTAAGAATTAATAAATTTTACTTCGTACTCCGTATAAATTTAGGTAAATAAACACACACTTATAAATTTGAAATCAGAATTAGCCCCTATTCTTTTGAGCTAAGCTCTGTTATGTTGAAATCTGCTCTGTTCTATTTTGCTTTGCCCAGAAACTCAAACGAATAAGATCTTAAAATGCAAGTTAAGCTTATTAATTTCTCCGTTTATGGCACATATTGACCCACCTTTATATGGAAATTCTAATTTATTAGGGATCAATTTGATCTATTAGAGGAAATCATTTTTTGGGTAAGAAGAATATGTTTTCTTATTTTCCTTTATTTGTTATTTAGAGATATTAAATTTATAAGTATTTTTCTTTTGCCTAATTGTTGTATTCCGAAGCACCCTATATTCAACAAATTTTATAACCTTATCTTGATAATAAATAAATATAAGTTCCAAGAAAGAAAACAAAATAATAAAATTTATCCTTTTCAACATTTGGGAAAAATTTTCGTTACATTCATACCAAAATTGAAAATCTTAGCTTGCAATCTTAAAACACCATTTAATAATTTGTAAGTGGAAGAAGCATTATCCAAAATCAACTAAAAGTGATGGGAAAATTGACAATTTACGCGTGCAATTGATTGGCTTCGAACAAAAGAGGAAAATTATTAAAATTGATGAATAAGCAAATTCTAAGCTTACATATCAAATCTAGGGTGTCACTAAAACCTAATTGTGTCCTCATCATGATGAATGCGCAATTAAAGACAAATAAATAATTCTAATTAAGTAGGTAGATAAAGAAGTAATTATAATAGTTGCTTTCCTTTTTGTTTCTTTTCAATTAACTAGCTAATTAATTTATTAAACATTAATATAAAATTATAATTTAAATAATATGCATGAGGATGTATCCACGCTACCTCAACCTCAATGCTTAGGAGGCTACGTATGGTCATGAGTGTGTACTGTTGGGATGATATGTAACAGGTGGGTTTTTTTTTTAAAAAAAATATTCATACAAATATAAATCATTATTACAAAGAATTGAATTCAGTTACAAACTGTTAATCACATTTGAATGTATCTAAAAACAGCTATGTTTACAACCAAAAAACTCTCCGTCTTATATAACCAATCAGCTCTTAGAATAAAACGTCGCTAAAGCTCTTTATAAATGATATTTTCGTGGTTGAACTGTTATGTACTTTTTGCGTCATAAAATACATGTTTAAAAGTTGGTCAAGTATTATTTTGTCCAACAATGTTTCTCTAATCAAAATGATAATTCCATGGTTGAATTGGAATGTAATTATGCTGCGGTCACATTTTTTCAATGGACGGAAGCTGCGTTATATCTTTAAAGAGGGGTGTTGCTATAGCTGTCTTTCTTGTAAGTGGTATCAGTAGGCCCTGGCGATTCCACAGCCTAGCCTGTCCTCCACCAACCCGAGGCACCGATGAATGAATGAATGATATTTTTGTGGTTGAAATGTAACTTTTCATCTCATAAAATACTCTTTAAAAAATCTGTTATTTCGTTCAACAACATTTCTCCAACTAAAATGACAATACCATGGACCGAATGAAATTATTATGTATAAGTCACATTTCTCATAATGAAATTAATTATGTATAAGTCAAATTTCTCATGTGGCAAAATAAAGCTTTCAACTTGCTTCTTGATCCAAACTTAGCAATACATAACTTTCAAAATATTTTGTGTCAAAAAAAAAAAAAAAAAAAAAACTTTCAAAATATTTTATGTTATTATTTCATCCAATATGTTTAAGTACCTTGCATTACAAAATAAGAGAAAGACATTTATGATGTGCAACAATTGATGCATAATTAAATTAAAAGCATTCAAAGTTGCCTAAATAGGAGATGACCTTCTTGGATGTGTTAATTGTTAAATTCGTCGTTTCACGACTCTTTTGAGTCGTCTTAAATTAAGTCATAAACTAACAAATTCCCCCAACTACTAGTTATACTTACGTTTAATTAGGCAACAAATATCAAGAATGGAGAGACTTTTTTTTTTGTTTTTTTACAATTTTTTATTATTACATTGTTCATATTTATTTATAATAAAAATACAATTAATTAAGTGCATGGGAGAGTTGGTAAATAATTTTTCTACTAATAAAATGCCAGCTAAACTTTCTAAATTTCCCACCAACTATTGGAAGCAAGTTTGTCCACGGTTGTCCGTTGTGAAAGAGAGATTTTGTATTAAATGATCTGGATTTCAAACTTCATTTTAATAAATAATAAAAAATAAAAAAAATCTTTTAAGAAAAAAAATATAAAAAAATTTGAAAGGTGCCATCTGGCTTATTCTAGTGTACATAAATTTCTTCAAAATGTTTGAAATGTTTGCATATGTTTTTTTTTTTTTTTTGACGGGAGAAATGTTTGCATAAGTTGTGATAACTAATATAGTCACATAAGAGTAGTTAATGTATAATGCCTAGGCCGCCTAATTTGTACTATTAGGCTAATGTAGTCATATTAGACTACCTACCATTAGTATAATTCTTCTGGATTATAGAAGACTTCAAGCCCTTTCATTTCTTTTTTGGTTAGAGAGATCAAGCCAAGTGCAATGGCAATTGGTGTTAAGTCTTTGTAGAAGGAGTTAATCAATCTCGTACTCATGTATTATACCCTTTTATGACGGATTAAATTGAGAGATTTTAAAGAATACAAGTAAGAATAATAGACTTTAAGTAATTTACTAAAGATGAGTTAGTTGATGTACGAACAACAAGGATTCGACCTTGTTCTTTTGAGCTTCTGGACAGAGCAGAGCAAATTTCAACAGAGCAGAGCCGAGCCGAGTCGAGCAGATTTCATTATTATTATTGTTATTATTATTATTATTATTATTATTATTAGTATTATTATTATTATAACAAAACCTACAGAGTCAATCAATTTACAAGAAATTGGTAGGGAGCCGAGATACAATTTGGGCCCCCACCCCTCTAGCTATAGCGAACCCGATCCTACTGAAGATGTGAGCAGCTGCACGAGCACCAATATCCTGAGACTTAGCGAACGCCTGAACCCGCTTCAGCAACGCAATAGCATCCTTGTCTAATTCCCCTAATGAAGAAAAGGAGAAAGGAAGAAAACCATAGCCAATAGCCCTACAACGTGCCCCATACTTGTCCCGCTTTCGCTGAGCCGCCGACACAACACGACTAGGAACGAAGTCAGACAACCCCGAATGTGTCAAAGGAGAAGACCCCGTCAAGTCGACACATAACTATTATTACTACTACTACTACTACTACTACTACTACTACTACTACTACTACTACTACTACTACTACTACTACTACAACAACAACAACAACAACAACAACAATAATAATAATAATATTATTATTATTATTATTACTACTACTACTACTACTACTACTAGTACTACTACTACTACTACTATTACTATTATTAATATTATCACATTATTATTATAATCATTAAATATTAATTATTATTATTATTTTTATTATTATTATTATTATTATTATTATTATTATTAAAAATCAATAATTAGTATTATCTTTAAATATTAGTTACTATCTTTAAATATTAATTTTTATTATAAAAAATCAATTATTATTATTATAATTATTATTATAATTAATTTTATTAATATTAAGTATTATTATTACTATTACTATTATTATCATTATTATTATTACTATTATTATTGTTATTAATATTATAATTATTAAATATTAATTTATTATTATTATTATTATTAAATATTAATTATTTTTTTATTATTAAATATTAATTTTTAATATTATTATTATTATTAAATATTAATTATTATTATAATAATTCAATATTAAGTATTATTTTAAGCAGAGCAGAGCAGGACAGAGTAGAGTAGAGCAGATTGGAGCAGAGCATAGCAGCTCTAAAGAACGGGGCCGAAGAGCTTTATTATATTGATCTTGAGGATAGTACAAATTATATAATACGGAGCTGAGTAATAGTTAGCTAGGTTAAACCCAAAAGGAATTCACATAGTACTTCTAAAACAAAATTAGAAATAGGCCAAAATAGGCTCAAAAACAAACAAATAAATAAATCATAGCCCACATAGCAAATGTTGGTGTTGTATATATATCTTTTACAATAGTAATTTAAAAGAGGCTAACTGATTCAAGACACATTCTAACATACTCCTATATTATGTGACTTTATCGCACAACAAACTAGTATATTCAGACATTATAAAATATACTGGTATACTTTTTCCCTAAGGTTATATTTTTCTAAACCTAAAAAAAAAAACAGTTTTATGAAGATCATTGTCATCTTATTAAGTTATTATATGAAGAATGTGCATTATGTAATAAGGTCAAAAGAGAATAAATTAAAAAGAATAATTAGGAGGGTCCTCTGAAAATGAAAATTTAGGCATTGGCATAGTAATCTCACAAAGTTGGGAAATCAATGGGCCAATAGCAAGCTGGTGTTGTCTGTGGGACTTACATACTTACAATTTCCTCCTTCGTTCTTTCTTCTTTCATTCCAATAAATCTTTCATATTATTTGCTTCCATCACTTTCATTAACGACTTTCGATCCCCATCTAAGATAATGACCCGCTTTTAGTCTATCTACCTATTTTTCCACACTCTCCTAACCTCTCTTTCCGCCTTTCTTTACGATTTAATAAGGTGTCAAATGTTTATTAATTCGCAATTAATAGTCATATATACTAATTCAGACTTTAAAAATAAGTTATTATAACTTTTCTTTTATTATAACATATAATTTATTTTTTTTTTTTTTTTTTGATGGTGTTATGAGAAGAAATACATAGGGAGTGATCAAATTACAAAATAAAATTACAATTTTAAGTAAAATATCACGTCTCAAAAAGGAGAATAAATTATTATATAAATATGAATTACATGCATTAAGGAGAAAAATAACATTCCCAACTCAATTCATCAAAAATCCAACAAGTTATATGCCAATATTTTATGTTAAGTATAGTACTTCACGTCATATACTACAAAGCAAGATATAATCATAGTACGTCTTAAGTACTTAAGCAATAATTATCTATAATCTATTATGCAACGAACTAAATAATACAACCATACAAGTATACAACATGACAAGTATATAACATACACTTTTAATTATATAAAATTTTATATTTTTATGGTACGAATCACAACCGTCTGATTGTTCGGATGGACGGATGAGATCATTTTAGGCCCTTCATCATGCATGGTCAAACAGTTGACCGCCTGTCTTGAAGGTACCACTATCTTGTTTTATTACTAATTAAATAAAATTTATCACAATTAATTTCCCTTGCATGCACGAGTAAAGCTAGCTAATACTCCATTATTACAGCTATCATATAATATAATCTAAATATACACTAATTAATCTTTAATTTTGTAATGCATAAAGTGCAAGTTGATAACCAAATTTTTAATTGAAAAAATTAACAGATCATGTCTCCTAAGATAAACAGGTGTATTACCAAACAAAAATCATAAACAAAGCACAAGACAAACTGATATCATAAGAAAATGTTCCCTCTTTATAGGGGCAATGGATAATTATAAAATTATTAAACATTGGTTTTAATTATAAGTATATTTTTATAGTATGATATAAATAATTTGATTATATTTTATGAAAAAAGGCCGTTAGGAGTACATTGAGCCTAAAAACAGGCTAAAATTAAGCCTAAAATACAACACCCAAAAAAAAGGTTAGTATAAAAAAGAAGTGTGCAAAAGACGTAAAAGCTTAGAAATTTGTTGGGAAATGAAAAACATTTACATAGTAATCTGGTGAGTGGGGCTAATTGCGCACTTCCACAGCTTATACACAAAATCATGCACACACGTTTGCATTAATACATGCATCACATTTTGACTTGACTTCTTTTTTCATAACTTCGTCTTTTGTTTCGTTTGCCTTTGTTTTTGTTTTTTGTTTGTAAAATATTCAATTTTTTTAATTTTTTTTTTTTACTCCAAGTAAGTACTCTCATAGTCTTGCTAAGAGTATAATATAAGGAAAAAAAAAATTAAAATTGCTAAAGCCGTATTTTCTACATATTTTAAAGCGGAATTAATGATTACTCTTATAGTCTTATACTACTTCTTATTAAGTAGGGTATTTTAAAGTAGGGTATTTTGATTACTCCTTAACATATATATATATATATATATATATATATATATATATATATATATATATATATATATTTTAGTGTTTAGAGAGCCACAAGGGTAGGTGATGAGAATCGATCCCAAGATCACCTAAAGTCATGAGGAGAGCTCTAACCACTTGAGCTATCCCTCACTTTCACTCCTTAACATATTTAAATGTTGATGTAGTTAATTAAATAATTATACTTTGGATTTAATATATCATATATAATGATTATTATTATTTTTTTTTTTTTTTTTTTTTTATTTTATTTTTTTTGGACAAAGGGAACTAAAAAAAAACTAAACATCATAGCTAGTTAAATCAAGAGAACATGATAATCAAGAAATTTAGGTTGTCCTTGACTACTACGCTACGAGTACTATTATACCATAAGTTTTTTTTTTTTTCTTTTTTTCTCTCCCTCTTGTATTTATGTAAGAATAATATACTAATTAAATCCGTACTACTAAACATATATACTAGTATACTACATATTAAACGATAAGCATAATGTACTTAATTAAGTACTACGGAATACTAGGGGTGAGCGTAGCAGGGTACCCTGTACAAATCCTTGGAACCGGAACCGGAACCTGTTGCAACAGGTTCCTAATTTTATTACCCGGAACCGGAACCTGTTGCAACAGGTTCCTAATTTTATTACCCGGAACCGGAACCTACAGGTTCCGGTTCCGGAACCGGGTACCCTGTCTCAAGTAAGCTTAATTGTTCCAAAATTACTAAATTGTTCCAAAGTTATAAAAAAAAAGGATGTTTACCATAAATTAAAAGCTTACAAATAACAATCCAACACTAATTGTTTACTGTCTAGTATATTTAATACAAATACTTAACTTATATGATAAAAATACAAATTTTATTACACAATCTCATATTCGCATCTTGAATCTTGATAGCCCATGAAGTAAGACTTTTGATACCTACATAGCATAAGAACAAATTAAGTATATTATTACAATTAATAATTTTGGCAGTAAAATAAAAGTAGAGTAATATAAAGAAAATAACAAAGTAAAATTACAAGTTAGATTACCTTAATGCTTGTACAGGAGCAACCTTAATAATTTTTGCCAACATCTTCATTTAGTTGTGTAATACAACTATCACTTAAATCTAAAAATAAAAAAAATAAAAAAAAGCATGAATTCATTAACTTATATATACTCAATTACTCATCATATGAACTGATAAAAGATATGCATTATAATTAAAGTACTACCTTCTTCATATTTCTCAACATCTTCTAACAATTGCTCAATGTCCACACTTATGTCAGAAGCTCTCAACCAATCTTGAGCACAAATTAGAACTTCAACAGTTTTTGGACCTAAACTACTTCGAAACTGATCAAGGACCCGACCCGCGTACTAAAAGCCGACTCACTTGAAACCGTCGAAACTGGAATAGCAAGAATATCCTTCGCCATCATGCCCAAAACCTTGTATGTATCACTTTTGAGACTCCACCATTTTAAAATATCAAAAGATTCATCATCTCTTTTTTCAAGTGGTGCTTCAAGATACAAGTCTAACTCAGATTTTCCACCAACTTCATCAACATCTTCTTCATCAAACTCATCATACAACTTTTTCATGTTTACATTATTCACCGCTCCCATTTGATCATTACCATCAGCATCCATGGTGAAGGAAGTGGAACAATGAGCAACATTTTGTGAAGTAGAAGACACAACATAATTGGCAAATAAACGATTTAACACATCATGTATATGATTATATGTATCATCCACCTTTCTAGAGTCATGAGGATAAAGTTTCTTTAGAGAGAACTTGACAAACTTCAATTTATAACGTGGATCAAGAATAACCGCAATTAACACCATGACATTTGTTTTCCCCAAATCTCCATAATACTTCTCAAATTTCTCTCTCATTTGACTACTCATCAAACATAACTCAAGATCATCACTACTTTCCCACTCTAACAAAGAAGTAAGTATGGCCAACACTTCATGAAAATGCATATTGGAAGTCACATATAAACTACCAGACATTCTTTTAGTAGCTTCATAAAACCTCTTAAGACAAATTGATAAACCTTTGGCTTTCGCCCAATCATCTAAACTAGGAACACCATCTTTAAGCTCTTTTGCAAAATCAACATCATCCTCATTATATCGATCAAAGACTTTTTCATATTTCAATGCACTTTCCAACATTAGATAAGTAGAATTCCATCGAGTGGACACATCAAGACAAACTGAACCTTTGTGGAGAACTTTGACACGTTTAGCACATTCATTAAATAATTTAGCCCTAGCGGGAGAGCTCCTAACATATCTTACAGCACCACGAATACTACTAATTGAATTTTTTACTTTTGACAAACCATCACGCACAATCAAATTAAGGACATGTGCAGCACATCTCATGTGAAAAAATTCACCTCCAAGGACAAGTTTATCAGACAAATTTTTCCTTAAATGACTAATAGCCACATCGTTCGAGCTAGCATTATCAACTGTGACACATGATATCTTTTCCTCAATGCCCCATTCAAGTATACAAGTCTCTACAACCTTTCCAATTTCTTTGCCTTTATGACCATCCATCAATTGAAAATTTAAAATTCTCTTGTGTAATTTCCAGAAATCATCAATAAAATGTGCCGTCAAACACAAGTAATTAAAATTCTGAATTGAAGTCCAACAGTCAGTTGTGAGAGCAACTCTTGATTTTAAGCCTTTTAAAGTATTCTTTAATTGTTCTCTCTCACATATATACAACTTCTTACAGTCTCTAGCAATTGTAAAACGTGAAGGAACAACAAATTGTGGACAAGTAACACTACAAAAGTACTTAAACCCTTCATGCTCAACAAAAGAAAATGGTTGTTCATCAACTATTATCATTTTAGCAAGAGCAAGTCTAGAGGCATTTTGATCAAATTCCCAATTAGAAATGGTTGTTGTTTCACTCTGAGCACTCCTAAAAACAGAGATAAGTTTCTGTTTTTTATCAACATTTTTAGGATGTTTTGGACATGTATTCAAATGTTTCTTCATTGATGAAGTGCCATTACTCACACTATAAGCCAATATTCCATCACAATACTTGCATTTAACTTGAACAACTTTACCCGTTTCTAGATCTCTTACATCCCAATAATGGTGCCAAACCTCTGACTTTCGCTTATCACCAGCCTTTTTGCTTGTTGTTCTCTTGCTTGAAGCTCCATCTTCTTTGCTTTCACTATCCATTTATAATGCCTATCAAAAAAAAAAAAAAAAATCAGAAAATCAGAAAATAGAAGAAAAAACGCAGCAATAAGGATTAAGTAAGAATTAAAAGTTTAAATAAGAAGAAGAATTAATTTAAGGGAAGGAGATCATACATAAATCATAGATTACATACCAATATAGGAGGGTTTTGTAGTAGATGACGGCTGATGAAAATGAGAAATGAGAATATGCTTAGGGTTTTTGTTTACTTTTAGGCTTACTTATATTTGTAATTTTGATATTGGGCTTGCATATTTGGGCTTCAATTACAGGTTCCGGTTCCGGTTCCGGGTACCCTATAGGGTAACAGGGTACCCGGAACCGGAACCTGTTCTAACAGGGTACCCTACAGGTTCCGGGTACAAAATTTTATTACCCGGAACCGGAACCTGTTGCAACAGGTTCCTAGTTTTATTACCCGGAACCGGAACCTGCTCTACAGGTTCCGGTTCCGGAACCTGCGGTTCCGAACAGGTTCCGGATCCGGTTCAGGGTACCCTGAATTTTTGCTCACCCCTACGGAATACTAAACATAATTATATATATTTGCAAAGTATATATGGAGCTCCACGAAGTAATTGTCCATATTGTCTCCTCCTAAAATTGCTAAAATCCCCTTGGTTTTGCTCAATACACCAATCTATGGGACCATTACTTTTGTAAATTAGGAATTTTAAGCAATTTGCAACATTCTATATATGATTTCTAAGGTAGTAAAGGATAACACGCACATTAGTGCTCCTTCCCATGCATATAATAGGGCCATTCTTCGAGTTACAACTTATTTATCCTTTAATGTGTTGAAATGCACAAAGATATATAGGGCAAATAATTTGAAAAGCACAAAGATATATAGGGCAAATAATACACCATCCAAAAGAAGAAAACTTATATTATGTACTATGTCGAGGAGAAATGTATATATTTGTACCATATTTAAAATTTGGTGGATTTGAAAAGATAACCTCTTCGGTAATTTAGTAATAGACTATAAAACATAATCTTAGGGCCTATTCTAATTGACTGAACTGAGCTGAATTGAACTGAACTTATTGGAGCTGAATTGAACTAAACTTATTGGAGCTGAACTGAATTAAATTTTTTATGAGAAAAGGAAATTAAGATAAGAACTGAACTGAACTGAACTGAAAATAAGTTGAAGAGAACATGCCCTTAGGCCTTAACCATCAACCAAGTTAATGGTTGAACCCTTAGGAATACGTTTTATACTCGCTCTGTTCTAGGAGAATTTGGTGAAAGTAATAAAATATGGAGGCAGTGGGGTAGGAGGAAGAATAAAAAATAGTAAAAAACAAAAGTAGTTGAGAGAATTGGGGGAGAGAGAACATCAAATCAATAAAATGTGATTTATGTTGAGTCGGCTAGGTGAAAGAAATGAGTTAAATATTGTAAAAACTTTTTAAATAAGGAAATGAAGCAAGTATTTAAAAACGGGCGGAAAAGAAAAATGAAACAAGTATTTAAAAACTTAATGTGGGTTTTTCTCAACTTATTTCGTCTGAAATTTTGAATGTGTTTGAAATTATTGAAACTAAATAATGTAAGAATGTGTATTCATTCAGAACTTTACTTGTTTTTATTTTTTATAATAAGTCAAAAGAGATGCCGAAAAACATACACAAGAGAAATTATCAGCACGAGTAACACAAGTAATGATCAAAATATGTAGAGATATGAGATATCGGAAAATATGTGTGATATATTTATATATTTTCCGATATCTTATATCTCTAACAAAATCCAATGCCCTAGAAAGTAAACCCAAGACTATAGTCGGCGATCGAAGGATGAATTAGGACGAAGGTTTGTTCGTTGTATTAAATAAAAGGTTTAGCAATCTGATCTCGAGGTCCGAAGAGGCTAAGTTAGCCAAGAGTTGAGATGATTATTATTGTATGTAGGATCGATGCAACATTTCCTTGTTTTATTAGAGTGCCTAATTAACTCAACTGATTGACCAGATGACGAAATAAATTTCATATGTGAAGCATACTCTGTATATATGAGACAACTCTTGATGATAAACTAGGTAAAAATGAACAAATTGAAACATATGACAATTTTTATTACACAAATAATCCATGCGTGTTGTGAAAATGAGTTAGGAATAACTCAAGTGGCTAGAGGTTTAGAGCTCTTCTTCCGATTTCATGAGATTTTGAGATCAATTTTCATCACTATTTTGTGGCTCTATAAACACCAAAAAATGTTAATCATAATATGGTTGGACATTTTTTCCTTGCCTTCATATGATTGGGGCTGAATAAGTTCCCATTTTGTATACCATATACTTCGTACATGGATCTCACGAACGGGTTATAAATGAATTCGGGTTGAAAACATGTAATGCATATTCTAATCCAATTAAATTTTTTTTTTTGATTAAATTCCTTAAAATCAGATCTTGAACGTGCGGGTCACGAGGACCACGTGGTGGGCTCAGTGGACCCCACATGACTGGTCCAATGGGCCTTGCATTGCATTGAAGGCAAAACTCTCCGCTTCATTACGAGGTACACCAAACCCTAAACTATACGAGTACTTAGTATTTTATTGAAGCTGTAATTTTTCTTTTCTTTTTTTTTTTATTTTTATTTTTACCCAGAAAATAAAAAACAATATCATTAGTAATTTAGTAGTAGCAGTAATTTTTTTTTATTTTTTTTTAGGATATTATCTGCTTGTTCACCATTTGAAGTAATTTGGATTTGAAACTCAATTTTAAGTGATTAGGTTCTAATCCCTTATAGTTGTGGGAGATCGAACACATAATCCTCCCTATCTAGTAATTATTTACTTGCTTGGATCACGTCACTCCAATTTTGCTTAGCGTCTAGTAATCAATATTTTTTCCAAACATTCTAAAATATGAGTAGCTATGTTAGCCTCTTCTTTCAAAATCTACAATGTACTAAAGCAATTGTATGTGATGATAAATCCTATGCATAAATTTCTTGGAAGTATATGAATATAAAGAATACAATAATAACAACATTGTCCACTATAGTACAATATGTGTTGATAAATTTAAAGCATTATAAAAATTGAGTAGTGAGTACTAGAGTATTAAGAGTGAGTGCATTTATGTGGAAAATTATTTAGTAGAGTTCACGTGCAACTGCTTTTTTACACACAAGTAATCCTTTTAGGGTATGCTGTTAATGTGGACTTTGTAACACTATCAAATTAATCATGTATATTATGTCCTACAAGTAATTTTTATTAATTAATTATTATTGCTTAATCTTTCGCATTTTTCTTGATTTAATTTTATGTTATTTTTATTTTTGCTTAATTAATTTTGGCATTTGCTAATGCTTGTTGCATCTCCAAATTTTGGACCACAATACTTAATTTTGTTTGTCTAACTATTTAAGTCGATTCACCAAAATATGGCCTTTGCCAATAAAGGACAATGCCATATTATTGTTTTAATTATCGTACTAGTGTCATATGTTGATCTTTATATTATAGGATTGTTTTTCAAATTTCAATCAATGATCAACTAATAAGATTGTGACCTAGCCAAATTGAAGCATGTAGGAATTTTTTTATTTATTTATTTTTTTAAAGAAGGAAGTATTATATACTAGTATTATCTTATTTAGGTGTCAAATGGCATTTAGAAATATAATTTAGATAAAGTCCATAAAAATAAATGAGATTTTTTACAATCGGAGACAATTATGAATTACTCTTCGTACTACAAATAAGTTGTGTCCATGTGATTGAGCCAAACTAACAATTAAAGTACCGCTCTAATCACGTGAATTTCACTTATCTATCTTATCTTATTATTTTACTATTCTTAAAGTTCTTTTATTTGAACTTATTAATCATTATGCAAGTATTATCTTATCTGAACTTATCAACTCTTATCTTAATTATTTGATCTAGAATTATCAAATCTTATCAAACTTTACTTTGCCTTATGAGATATTATTAAAACTATTAACCGTTACCTATCTAAAACTAAGAAAAAACTAGCAAGAAGTGTGAATGTTCATTAATTGATATCATGATAAAGTCACTTTGCTCTATTTTAGATAAGATACTAACTAGTAATTACTAAGCTGTTTAAGATTAGGATTAAAGCAGGCTTAATTAATTAAAATAAGCCCGACAATATGAATGGTATTAGTGTTAATTATGTATGCCTAAGCTTAAGGATATCTCCTATTATGGGAGGATTCCAATGACATTAGTACGAGGCTTCGAGGAATCGTCCTTTGGACAAGGATCCGCTCTAATTGGAAATCCAACTTTATGAATCTAATTGATTCTTTAATTATAAAGAAACTAAGAACATAACAAAAATACAAATTTATTGTTACTTGTATAAAGATGTTTTTTGCTTGTAATTTGCTGGCTTTAATATTATAAGATAATAAAAATGTACTTTAGAATTTTAAAGAATTTGTTGCTCGAGTTATAATGTTGAAGTTCGTACGTTAATAAGTACAAAAAGTTTGGCATTTTCATACGAATTAATATATAATATTAAGAAACTCATAATTACTTGCTAATGCATGAGATTTGATGATGAATTTTTAGATTTTATATGTCTCCCTTTTTGTTTAAATTTATGTTCCAATAACTTTTATTATACGTACTAACGAGCGCTGGTCATTAAAATTGTATAAAACTTGTTTTAGCTAAGAATAAATTGGCCTAATAGAAAACATTTGTACTTTTTTCATGTCTTTTAATATGTCTCACTCAACACCTCAATTAATCTTATTATGGTGTAACAATTAACATTATATATCAATCTATGTTTCAATTTAACACGATTTTTATTTATAATTTTAAGTGAAAACAAACACGGCTATCATACATTGATTTCATTTTTTATCGATCTATTAATCAAATTCCTATGTTAGACAAGGATTTGATAATAAACCCTCAGGTGCTCTAGCTTACTACTCCGTAGCTAGATGATGATTACAATTGGTTCTGTGAGAATTTGAACATTTAGCTTGAGGACCACCTCTATGTATATAGGTCACAAAGGAAGAAAATCCGAATTAAAATCTCAAAGAATTAATTCATCATTTAATGTTAAAAATTAAAAGCATACAGTAGTAAATAGCGAAGCTAGGTTACCAAATAAAAATGCTGAAAACTTAGATGCATCATATAACCATATATACAAATAAGGCACATCCTTTTTTTTTTTTTTTTTTTTTTTTTTATATAGCCAATTGTGTTCATCCGATGTTAAGAATTGAAACATAAAGCACTATAATTAAAATTAAAAGTATTTACTACATACCGGTCTAATAGTTCATGTATATGTGGTGATATAATATCACGCAATATAATTTGTACCGACAATATTGTGACCTAGGTTAGCATAAATTTTTACTTGTACATACAAACTATATCGAAATGAAATTAATTAGAAAAAATTAGAATTCAATCTATATATCTTTATCACCTTCAGACAAGAATATATAAAAAGACTAACATTGAACTCAAATATCGACGGAGCACGATATTTCAAGAACCAACACCTTAAAATCAATAGTACAAGAATTTGGAGGTATTTACACCCTTTCATGCGAATTTTAAGCACTAATACCATTACTAATTTTGTAGAAACAAGAAGAAGTTACCTCTCAAAACCCGTACACTAGATATATGTTCTTCAAAGTAAAAATACAGTGTTTTGTACTTGAAATTAATTTTGAAGTAGTAGTTGATTCTTCAAAATTATGGCTTAATTAACGGATTTGACATATCAAAATTATATTAAAAAAGTAATTAATTAATTAATTAAAATTATGGATTTTTGTAGTTGTCTTGATCTATCTATATATATCGAGCAACGTTGTCCACAAAATGGTGGTTGATTTTGGAGCACAAAGTCAATACAAACAGACAACTCTGTATTAGTTGGCTCCTTTAGCACGTACAACCTAGTACTCCAAAATCAATACTGTGCAAAGGTACATCTCATTACAATAATCTTTGTGTAACCACTAATCCACATGCTTTCCCTCTAATCTTAAGCTTATATCAACAAGTGTCGATGTATAATTAGATTATATTACAATTAATTAATGGTATGATGCAATATCTTTAAAAAGATGTAATTTGCAAGATACTCTAGCTGTTGAGATCACTTTACTAAAGTAGTTGAGGGTTTAATTTTTAAGAATATTTGGATCTTGTCCATTTTAGAGTATATTAATAGTTGGGTTTTTCTCATTGGTAGCCATATACATTTGCGCATTCTTATTGGTAGCAAAATTTTTATAGAATTCTCTTAAATAACATTGGAATCATAAATTTTCTCTAATATAGCTTTTTTTTTTTTTTTTTTTTTTTTTTTTTTTTTTTTTTAATATAGCTATATTTTAGTAATTTTGACATAACTAATCTTCAATGGATTAAACTATGGTTACCCTCAAGCCACCACCGCCACCATCACCACCCATCATTTTCAATTAACATTTAAGTTGTTCATCAATTTTCTGCAAATTTGCTTTATGAGGCATTGCGTTAATCAGCGTTTTTCGATTATGATGAACGTGTCAAGGGGAGCATACATATATCAATTTCGATTAGATTTTTTAAAATCTTTTGAAATGCAATTAAATTCTTCATTCCTAGTTGCATTTTGAAGTTCAAATGTGTGACATTTAAATTTCTAATTTGTGTTGTATATATTGTTGCTTCATATGGTGAACTCTCCCTGTAAACACACGCGCACACCCACATTCATCCCTCACCCAACAGCCACCAATTCTAATTTGTATTGTATGTATTATTGCTTCATATGGGTGGCTCGTGGGGGTGGAAGGGAGGGAGCAGCAGGGGAAGGGAGAAAGGCGACTGAGTGTTTTGGGAGAGGGTTGCCAATGTAGTGGCTGGGTGTTTTCAATGGTAGGGGTTGGGAATGATGAATGCTGATGGGGTGGTAAGTGTAGTAACCATGGTTAATTCATTAGTTTAATTATGTCAAAATTATCAGAATATAATTATATTAGAAAAAAATTAAAACTTAATGCTATTTAAGAGTTATTTGAAAAAATTTTACTACCATTGAAAATGTGCAAAAGTGTATGGCTACCAATGAGAAAAACCCTTAATAGTTTAATACATTCTAATTTCTTATTAGTCAACTTTTAAAAATTTCTTAATTTGAATATTGGATAGTCATATACGATATAAGATTATAATACGTGCATTCTTATTCAACAATTACCACCTTCCTTTAAATTTACGAAATGGAGTATAATTATGATTAATGAAGAGGATCATGTGAACATACGAGTTTTAGCACAAGTTTAACCTTCAAAGTTCAAAGCCTCTCACATAAAGTTCCAAGTTCGTAGGCATATACTAAAGGTTCTCCTTAGAGTGCAACCTTGAGTTTTATTTTTATTTTTTTTTAAAATCATTTTATTTTTGTTGAGAACTAAGATTGTTACATGCGGAATTACGGAGTATATATTATAAAAACTAGCATAGCACCTGTGCGATGCACGGTTTACAAATCTTATTACTTATATTCATTTCACAAAATTTTAAGATAAAATGATTTAATGAGTAATAATGATTTTTTTTTTTTAAATTTTTTTTTTGTTGACAAAAATAATGAATTTACTTACATAGATGTCTTAATCATGCATTTTTAACCTCCTAAAATAATGATATCTACTTTAAAGACAACTTTTTTATTCTTAAATTGAATGTAAAGTTTTTAAATATAATTCAACTCAATCAATGAACTATTGATAGTCAATCCCTACATTAAGTCATTTTTTTTTCTCATTTCTACTTGAGTCACTGGCCACCTTATTTTAAAAATGATTAAATTCTATCCACTAACTCAATATATACAACGCTTTTTCTGTGTGATTGGCACGACTAACACACGCCAAAATACGAGTAACCCCTGACCGAGTAACCCCAAACTGACTGAGTGACCCTTGATAGATCGAATAACCCTTAACCAAGTAACCTCTGACCGACCGAGTAACCCCTAACCAAGTAATCTCGGCCACACGGTGTAGCCAACCAGATATGAAACTTTGTGAACTCAATATATGCTTGGAAAAATAATTTCTATTATAAAACAAGATGATCATTGTATTAATATTGTATTTCGTATATCACAAATAATGTCATATCTTTTTTCTCTATGGCCTCTAAAACACTTGAAATTTAACATGTAACTTCTAAAAATAGGAATTTTTATATTCACATATAGCATGAATATAGTCACTTCTTTTTATAGACATTTGATATATTTATACGGCCTGTTGTACCATGCGACAAGGGTTACTCGAGTTACTCAGTCAGGGGTTACTCGAGTTGTCGGGGTTACTCAAATTACTCGGTAAGGGGTTACTCAAGTTACTCCTGACCGAGTAACTCCTCAAGTAACCCTGACCGAGTAACCCTTCGAGTAATCCATGACCGAACCCTTCAAGTAACCCCAGACTGAGTAACCCCTCAAGTTACCCCTAACTCCTTAAATAACCCTTAACCAAATTACTCGAGTATGTAATCCCTGACTGAACTCCTTAAATAATCCTGACCTAGTAACTCGAGTAACCCCTGACCAAGTAACTCATGACCGAGTAACCCCTGACCGAGTAACCCCACAAGTAACCCTAGAACCGAGTGAACCCCTCGAGTAACCCATGTCTGAACCCCTCAAGTAACCCCTGACCGAGTAACTCGAGTAACCCCTGACTAAATAACTCGGGTAACCTCTAACAAAATAAATCGGGTAACCCCTGCTACACGGTGTGGCCTGTTGCACCAAAAAGTTGTTGTAGTTTTATTATGTATGTAAATATTAGTTCTCATATTTTTCTTTCCCTCGTGGAAAATAAAAAAATATGAAATTATCTTGTCTCATCACCTACTAAATTTTATCACATGATGAATCAACCTCATCACCACACACATATTACATCTTCCACATCAAAAAATTTGCACGTCTAAAAATCTGAAAAGCCACTGCTTAGTATAATTTTTTTTCTTTTTTCAAAATTTGTAACCTTTAGCTATATATGACCTTAGAAGGATGCGTAGACTTGCCCTTAATTGTTTGATTTATTGTCTTATTATTATTATTATTATTATTATTATTATTATTATTATTTTATGAAATCATTTGATATTTTTATTGCACATACAAGTATATAATAGTGAAAAAAAAATTATATGTACACGGGTATAAGAGAAGTAAAAAAAAATGCATATTACTCTTACATATCACTCGTGACAACGTATACAGAATATACAACGCATTTTCTATGCGATTGGCACATCGTGTGGCCGCTTCCCGCTTGTAAAAAGAAATAGTAACACCTATGACACCGACAAGTTAACCCCTATTTTACTAACATATTAGAGTAGCCCCTTATTATACTTATTGAGTAACTCTTAAATAATTAACAAATAAAGTATCCCCTACAGCACTCACAGTGTAACCATTATAACACTTACTAATAAGTAAGCCTATATTTTCCTCAAAAAAAAAAAAAAAAAGTAAGCCCTATATCCCTAATTGAGTGACCCCTATAACACTAACTGAGTAACCCTATGGTGGCTGCCCACATTGATGAATAACTAACATAATCAAAATTTGCATACATGTCGATGCAATAGTTTGACTTAGTTTTTATCTAGCTAAAATATCAGTAGAAATTATATTCTTTTTAATTATAAAACCTTACATCAATAGCTATTTAACAACTTAAAATGATAAAATATGAATTAATTACATTTATATATATAAAAAAAGTAAAATAAATAAACTACAATCAACGTTAATATTATAGATAGTGGAAAAAAAGTCTAACGTGTCAGTTATAATAGAAAGAATGGAGTAAAAATTAGTGTCAAACTCTGTTTTTTAAAATGAGAATTATAGTTTATAGAGAATTATATATCAATCAACTTTTTTACAATTTATAGATGTTATGCATGAGTGTGTTGTGACTTTAGTTGTCGAATAAATGGTTTGTTTATAGGTTTAGCAAAAGTTTAAAAACTTGTTATAATAATTCAAAGATTTCGCGTTTGTAACAAAATATTATAGCAAATGAATTATATATAGCATGTATATTTTTTAAAAAAATTAAGTATGATATACCTAAAATCATATGGTAGAAAATTAGTAAAGTCATTATAATTTTATCACAATTTACATTTATTTTTTTTAGAGAAAACACAATCTACATATTTATAATCTATTTATGATTCACAACATGTCTAATTTTTTAAATATAGGCTAGAACGCACATTATTATCAAGTTTGATCTTATTAGATTAAAATTGTTATAACTTTTCAATATATCAACTTTGTATAATTTAAATTAATGCACAATTATATAAAAAAAATTAATGGTCAAAATAGTGAATTGGAGATCGTTTAAATGTAACACTTAACAAAGTGGAGGTAGTACTTCGTATTATATTTTTTAAATACGATATATAATTTATACACATTAGTATATTTGAATGATAATCTACATTTAATATAAAATCAAATATATCTTATACTAATCCGTAATATAAACTTGACTTAAATATAAAAGATATGGATGGAGGAGGCCAGGGTGAGGTCACGAAGAAACTTGAAAAGGTCATATCCCACAAGTATAGTCTCAAGTTGAATTTTTCAGGATAAATAATTGGTTGAATTGAGTTTGATAATATTAGTGAGGTTGACAACAGAGCACAATTAGCTTCAACATCATTAGGAATGGTGTTAGTAGCCATAGGAATAATGTGGGGAGGAAAAATAAAATTAGGTTGAAGGAATAACCTGCTCTAATATAATTGTACGTATGCTAATAAGGAAACCTAAAATATAATGTACGGAGTACAAAATAACAAAATATACTCTCCTTGGATTAAGCAATTTAAAGTCAAATGATATGGACTAAATATATGTTGAAAATCCATGAATAATATTAATTGAGAAACAATATTAAGAAAGTCAAGATATTATCTCGGAGTATCTTTAATAATAAGATCTTTGACAATTTTACATTTTACCAAAAAAATAAAAAATAAAAAATAAAAAATAAAAAAAAAACCTAAAACTGGGACACGTGGCAGCCATGTAGCTAGTGTACCCTGTTTTAGTATAGTACTAGTATAGCACCCGTGCGATGCACGGCTTACAAATCTTGATACTCATATTCATTTCACAAAATTTTAAAATAAAATGATTTAATGATAATAATGAATTTACTTATAAATATGTCTTAATCATATATTTTTAACCCTCAAAATAATGATATATAAAGTACAACTTGAAAACAACCTTTTTTTTATTCTTAAATTGTATGGAAAGATTTGAAAAATAATTCAACTCAATGAACTAACAATCAATACCCACATTAAGTCATATTTTTTCCCTCATTTCTACTTGCGCCATTGGCCACCTCATTTTAAAATGGGGGGATTTTTCTGTGTAGCTGGTCACATCGCGCGGCCGGGTTACTTGAGTTACTCGGTCAGGGGTTACTTGAGTTACTTCTGACCGAGTAACTCGTAACCTCTGACCGAACCCCTCGTGTAAACCCTTGACCGAGTAACTCGAGTAATCCCTGATCGAGTAACCCTTGACCGAGTAACCCATCTCCGAGTAACCCCTAACTGAACACCTCAAGTAATCCATGACCGAGTAACCCCTAATCGAACCCCTCAAGTAACCCCTAAATTAAATCCTAACAGAGTAACTCGAGTAACCCATGACCGAGTAGCCCTTACCGAATAACCCCTCGAGTAAAACCTGACCGACTAACTCCTTAAGTAACCCATGACTGAGTAACTAACCCCTGACCGAACCCCTCAAGTAAACCCTGACCAAGTATCTCGAGTAACTCATGACCGAGTAACCCCTGACCGAGTAACTTCTTAATTAACCCATGATCGAGTATTTAACTAACCCCTGACTAAACCCCTCAAGTAACTTCTAACCAAATCCCTTAAGTAACTCTTGACCAAGTAACTCCAATAACCCCTGCCACACGATGTGGCCAGCCACATATAAAAATTTGCCTTTTAATTGGCTATCTCCGTCCTCTAACTTAATACAAAGTATATTTTTGGAAAAGTTTACCATTATAATAACAATATGATCATTATATATTGTACTTTATATCACAAATAATTTTGTATTCTTTTTCTCCTCAAAGGCCTCTGAAAACACTTAAAGTTTAACATGAAATTTTTAAAAATAGGATTTTGATCCCATCACTTACTACCTTAATTCTATTATATGATGAATTCATCTGATCATCACCACACACCTATTGGACCTACGACAACCAAAATCTACAAAGCCTCTAACTTAAAACTTAGTACGAAGGTTTTTTTTTCCTAAAATTTTAACCTCAAAATGATGTTTAGGCTTGTCAATTGTTTGATTATCTGTCTTTTTTTTTTTTTAATTATGTGTAATCATTTAATATTTTATTGCATATATATAATAGTAAATAAAAAAATAAAATATACAAGCATATAAGAGAAGGAAAAAAAATTGAATATCATTCTTACATATCACCAATGACAACGTATACAAAATTTACAACATAATTTATGTGCGGCTGGTCACACTGTTTGACTGCTTGTAAAAAAGGAGTATTTAACCCCTATGACACTCACAAACTAATCCCTATCATATTGATATAGTAACTTTTAAGCCCTGTTCACTTCATCTTATATTTGCTGAACTAAAATTATTTTTGTTGACCTTAAATTTTTTTTTCATAGAATTGAAATTAATTTTGTTGATAATTTTTTTTTTATTGTTTCTGTATTATATTTCTTCTTTAAAATAATTGCTTTTTACTGAACTGAAATTAAATATACCAAATTGAACTTATTTATACTAAACTGAAACTATTTTTACCAAATATTTTATCTTTAAGGTGTAGTGAACATAGCCTTTATTATACCTATTTAATAACCCTTAAATAACAAAGTACAACACTAACAAAGTAACAACTATAACACTAAATGGGTAACTCCTATAACACCAACTGAGTAACCCTATGATGTTAGCTACACACATATAAAATTAGTACCAAAATCTATATTAACAATGAAAATTATAGTTTTTCTTATAGGGTGGTACATATACACTTACATGCCTCATATTTATTATTTTTTTTATATGCATTTATTTATTTCTATTATGGAAATTTATATTTGACAATAAATAAATTCATTCTTATGCACACTTGGTACTAATATAATTTATAAAATTTTCTAGCTTTATAAAATGATCAAGAATGCTTATAATTTGTGGCTATTTATAATCTATTATTAACTATCATTGTAAGAAAAAATAGCACTTGAAAATCTTTTACCAAACTGTAAGAGATTTTTAATACATAAATTTTATATATATAGTGGTAAAATATAGGATAAATATATCTTTTCTATAATTTATATGTATCACTCCATATCTTTTATGAGAAATCTTGATATTGGCTTGAATTTTGTCACCCTATAATATGAAATCAATACACGTAAGTATATAGAAGTTACAAAAAGGAAGTTGTTGATGCTAATAAGATAAAATCAATATAAAACTTTATCATATGAATTTACCTTTTCTTCAGCCAAAACTAACTCAATTGTTTAGTTATGTTTGGCTTGTAGTAATCGGGTTTACGCCATAGTCTCACAATCCTAACCCTAATTTTCCAACTCTTTTTTAGTGGGGTAATATCTCTTATCATAGTGAATGCCATTGTTAATATAGATATTAACACAAATACTACGTATTATAAATTATGTGCAATGGTATTTGAACATTAATTATGTTAAACGTCATACATGGTAATTTTTTAATTGTATCTTCAGAAAATATACTTACAAGATATATATGTATTATGTATTTATGTATATGGCTTAGTTTGTAAAGTAAATATTTTTGTGCATAATTGTAGCTAATAAGTATGTTAAAGAGCAGCGAAAAGAAGAAAGAAGTGGGGAAGAAGATAGGCATATTGTTAGGGGTTTTAGGATCTAAAATAAAATAATACCATGAAAGAGTTTGAATCCTTACCTTCTTATTAGGAACGTATGGATTATATACAAATTACAAGAGCATTATTACCCTAAACTTAAGGAAATTTATTAGCTAAAATTATGCACAAGAATATTTATTTAACAAAACTAAGCGATATACATAAATACGGAATATAATTATCTTATATTCTAACAGAGAAAATATATTTTCAAATTTCTATATATTGAGTAAAAAAAAAAAAAAACCTAAGACAAGGACACGTGGCAGCCATGGAACTAGTGTATCTTGTTTTAGTATAGTATATAGATGTTTAAGATGAATCATGAAAAATACAAGAATTACTTGTGGAAATACTAGTAAAAAAATTTGAAGACAAAAGGATATTAATGGGCAAGAAATGTGCTCAAATGCTTAAGTGGGCCTGATTTGAAAATAATTTTGGGCCTATAAATGAGTTGAAACCAAAAGGCCTATATGACCGACAAATGGGCTCTGACAGTATTTTAAAAAGATTATGTTGTGTTGAAAAATCTGAAAAGTGAAAAATGTAAGACAAACTTGAGAAAAGAAAAAGGTCTTGGACTGATATGACCTTTTATCCTCACTGAAAAGCTAATGGGCCTGATCTGGCCCAATTATAGCAGACTGACCCATCAAGAAGATTTTTTTTCTGCAATCCATTTAAAACAAAGGGAGCATTTAGGCCCAGCACTAATCTATTTTATTTTTCACTAATCAAAGTAATCTAAAGGTATTGTAGAAAATAAATTACGATACTGTAGGGAAATTTTCTAACTCAACTTTGAACTCCACTGTGATCATGCTTTTAGGCATGGCGGCGTCCGAAGGAAAGGAAGCTAGAGATAGAAGAGTCGCCAACAAGTTTTAGAAACTTGTTAACCGTATACAATTAGGTGTCTACAGATGCACTCATATATTTAACAGATATCAAATCTAATAAGTTCAAATAGAATTAGTTGAATTTATAATTAGAGTTTAGGCTTTGTTATTGTCAACTTATTGTGATTTAAATTATCTTAGGTTAAATAATTTGATCTAGGAGTATGCATGAACTTCTCGTAACTTATTTTGTCAAGACAAATGTTTTACTACGACGTATAAATTATGGAGAACAGAGTAACAAACCATGAAACATCCATTAAAGTACAATCATTGTGAGAAAATTAGTTACAAAACTCTTAGCTTCTTGTTTTTATATATTCCTTCCTATGAAAACTTTAATCTAGGATGTGTCTTTCTTTACAAATTGTGATTTCATTTTAATGAAACAAATTCATCATTAATTGTGTTATTTAGATTTTATCATAATGTTCATAATATTGCAATTCATTCGTTATTTAAAATGAAAATCACTCAAATACTATGTATAGTATTACGACTTTAGATATGATAATATTGAATATGAAGTACTCCTCATATGACAATGAAAATTATGAAATATTAAAAAGAGGAATTTGATGATATACATTAACATTCATTTCCATGAACATTATTGCGCACCAAACACATTGGGATCAGAGCAGCAGAATATTTAGCAAAATCTAATCACAAACTAATACAAATTAAAGTAATAAGATTTCATACTGTTTTCTTTAGCTAAATAAAGCAAAATCTAATCACAATCTAAAACAAAGTAACATTTGAAACTGTTATCTTTAGCTAAAAAAAAGGCAAAATAGCATTTCCTAGAAAATAGATACTCTTTATTCTGTGCAAACAATCTCTAAAAGTCCAAAATAACTGTTTTCATTCTCAAATAATGCAAATTAAAGTGTGCATGTTAATATATGTACATAAATTTATGAAATATCAACTATTGAAGTTGCTAACTTGACATCAAAATTTCTGTTTAAACGTTTAATGTCAAAGACATATAGAATGGAAATGACAGCATTTAACTGTTCTAATAATTTAACAACTTCTCTTATATCAAGAAACTACAGTAAAAATAAATTAAATTTTACAAGTGCTTTACTTTGGTATATTATTTTTCCCATAAAATAGACGACCCACATACAAGAACATGCAAAAAAAGATCAAATTTACGTACTAGACATTTACATAAATGATAATAAACATAAGTACATAACAACTAGTATATATTGGGTATCTGATTCTGATGGTCTTCGTGCTCTTATTCAGAATTTTTACGCAAATCTGTATACTCCTGTGTCTCAATCTGGGAACGGTCTTCCTTTACAGTGGGAAAATCTTGACCTTCCGATATTATCTTTGTCTCAAAAGAATTTGTTAATGGCTCCTTTCTCGGCTTCTGAAATTAAATCAGCACTGTTTCACATCGCAAATGATAAATCCCCTGGGCCGGATGGTTTTACCTCGGCTTTTTTCAAGACACACTGGGAGGATACAGGACATTTTGTGATCTCGGCGGTGCAATTATATGTTAAAGGATTGGAATAGAACTTTCTTGGTTCTTCTTCCTAAGATTTCTCAACCGGAGTTGGTGTCTCAGTTTCGGCTGATTGGGTTATGCAATGTTTTGTATAAATGTATTGCCAAATGTATCACGGGACGGCTGCGGGTGGTCCTCCCTTCTCTTGTTTCTGGATTTCTAAATGCTTTTGTTCCAGGCCGCCTGATCTCTGATAACGCTCTGGTAGCTCATGAGCTGCTCACCTTTATGAATAATTCAAAGGCTCGGAAACGGTTTTATGCGGCCCTAAAGTTAGACATGAATAAGGCGTATGACAGAGTGCGGTGGGACTTCATGAGTCAGGTCTTATGGGCCTTTGGTTTTCCCCCGTATTGGGTTCATATTATTGAGCAATGTGTTACAACCGTTTCTTATCAGGTTCTGGTGAATGGGAGTCTTACGCCTTCCTTTCGTCCACAGTGTGGTCTTCGGCAAGGAGATCCACTGTCGCCATATCTGTTTGTTCTGTGTATGGAAGTGCTATCAGCATCTCTTCGTCGGGCGGAACAACAGTCATTGTTTTCTGGTCTCCGTGTTTCTAGAGGTGGCCCTTCGGTTTCCCACCTCTTTTTTGCAGATGACTCGCTGTTGTTTTTCCAGGTTTCGCCGCAGGCTTGTGATAATGTACTGGCTATCCTTTCTGATTTTTGTTAAGCTTCAGGCCAGATGATTAATCTTCAGAAATCCTTTGTCAAGTTCAGCCCGAATACTCCCCCTGACTTTCGAGATTTCTTGTCCCGCAGTCTTCGACTTCAATCAAAGGATTCACTTGGGACTTATCTTGGCTTGCCGGTTGATATAGGGCGAAGTAAGGTCTCGGAGTTCAGGTTCTTGATTGATAAGGTTGTTAATCGTATGTCCGCTTTTGCTTCCCTACAATTGTCAGCTGCTGCTAAACTGGTCATTATAAACTCGGTGTTGGTGGCTTCCTTTAATCACATTTTATCGGTCTTCAAGATTCCGTCTTCTGTTGCTTCCCAGATTGACAGTTTGTTAGCTAGTTTCTGGTGGAGATCTTCTGGCTCTACTAAGGGCTTGGCCTTGCGCTCAGCTTCTCTTTTGCATTTGCCAAAAGGCTTGGGCGGTCTAGGTTTACGCAATGTTGCCTGTTTTAACTCAGCCCTCCTTGCTGGAACTGGATGGCGGATGATACATAATCCTCAGTTGATGGTTTCTCGCCTCATGTTTTCTAAGTACCCTTCTCTTGCTTCTGTTTCGGGCGCTCGAGTGTCTCGGCCCTCTTGGGGGTGTCGGAGTTTACAGATGGCGATGTCTGCAGTAGTTTCGGGTGTCCGGTGGAAGGTAGGTGGTGGTAGGAGTGTTAGTATTACAGCTGACGGCTGGGCTCCTGGTGGTCCGGTTTTGTTTAAGTCTGGTTTATCCCAGTCGGAACTTCCGACTCATGTGTCTGATATCATTGATCCGCGTTCTAACGCGTGGGACCCCTCGAAGGTCCATCGGTTTTTCGACAGCCCAACGGCTAATCGGATTTTAAGTTTAGATCGTCCATTGAAGCTCATGGATGACTTTGTGTATTGGAAATTTACTAAAGACGGCTCCTTTTCTACGAAGTTTGCTTATGCCCTCTTGCTCATGCAGACTTTTAGGCACTCTTATGGGGGATCTATTCCCTCTTCCTGGTGGGCGAAATTCTGGGGGCTTCCTCTCCTTCCTAAATGGAAGATCTTTGGCTGGAAAATAATTCAGTCTGGTCTTCCAGTGGCGGCAGCTCTAGTTGTTCGTGGCCTGTCTGTCGATCCTGTTTGCTGCTTTTGCCATAGGGAGCTGGAGACGGTGGACCATTTGTTCAGAGATTGTAACTTTGTTGTCTCTTTATGGGTCGGTAGTTCTTTTCGGTTTAATAGTCGGGGTCTTCTTCGCCTTCCTTTTCCTCATTGGTTTTCCTCGATGGTTTCACTGTTGAGGGTTGCTAAGGACTGGGAAAACTTGATGCGTTTTTTCGCTCTTTTATGGGCTATTTGGCTTTCGCGTACTAATATCAGGTTTCGGCATCAGGCAGTCTCGCCGGATGATGTTCTGCTTCTTGCTTCTCAGTGGTTTATGCGGGGTCAACAAGCTCAGGATTTCCACAACCGTCCTTTCTCGGGGGATCTTCGGCCTAGGATACCTAGTTCAGGTATGGCGGCCACTCTTTGTGGGGAGATTGCTTCAGAATTTGATATCTGTTTGATTTTTGATGGGGCTTGGTCGTCCTTGGACAATTCGGCTGGTGCGGGTTGGATTTTTCGAGATTGTGATTCGCCTGTAGTGCGAGGAGGGGGTGCTCGTGCTTCTTTCTCCTCTTCAGCTCTCCATTCTGAGTTATAGGCTTGTTACTGGGGGTTAAGACATGTATGCGCAAGGGGTTTTCGTAGAATCCTCATTTTCTCTGATTGTGAACCTCTTTGTATGACGTTGGCCCAGAAATAACGTGACGACATTTCTCTCTGCTGGTTAATTCAGGATATTCGGGCTCTTTTGGCTACTGTTGAGGCCTGCAAGATTCAGAAAGTTCCAAGGCAATGGGTATCTCCAGCGCATTGGTTGGCTGGGAAGGCTCGTGTTCGGGAGTTTCTTTTTTGGTCTTTTTAAGTTGTTTGTTTTTCCTTTCTTAGTTCTTACTGTCAAAAAAAAAAAAAAAAAAAAAAAAAAACCAGTATATATTAAGGATGATTTTGGTTTGGATTTGGCATGGCATATTAAAAACAACACCAGCAGCTCGGTACGTACGTGTTTGACGTCGACAATTAGTGTAATTAAACGACTACATGATACCACAAAGAGAAAAGGCTAGGTTAATTATAAATCATATAATTCATAGTTTGTAGCATATGATCAATGATCACCAGAAGAAGTTGTTAAGCTGGGGCTGGCCGCCTTGCGATTCATCGAGGTCGTTAGAGGGAGAATGGATGTGTCTACCTTCATAAGTTGTGATGACCATCCTTGGATCTTCAGCTAGTCTCTCCACTCTCTTCTTCACTCTACAATTATCTTGTGTGCACCGGTAATAACTCCTGCCGCATAAAACACAATTAATTAGGTTAACGTTTTAATCTTAAGAGCAATCTGCAAAATTTTCTCCTATAATATATATTACCTCCGTTTCATATTACTTGTAACAAAAAAATATTTTATATCTCACAAATAATACCCCTTTGTTACGAGTAATATGAAACGGAGGTAGTACTTGTAATAGTGTATTTTTGTGAGTAAATATGTGTATAATACAATTATATATTATTATGGCGCATTAGTTGAATAACTTGGCAAAGTGAACTACATTATGCACTCATTGATATTATTACATCTTCCAAACTGATTAAACAAATTAAAATAAATCATCAAACTCATTAATTATACACTTGCTTGTTTAAAACTTTCGATATTTTATATATTTTTCTTAAGTTACAAACAAAAGCGACTAAATCAAGAGTGTAAAAGGAAAAGAATAGTTAAAGATTAACACATTCTTCTTTGATTCTTTACTCAACTAATTAAGCTTGACATTATTAACCAAGTTTGGTGAGAAGTCGAGTCGATTATGTTTAATCTAATGCTTTCAACTCAGATCGTCACATCCTCAAGATGCACTAGCATCACTTTTTTTCACTGCTTTTTCGATTTGTCAAAGAGCTAGTAAAATGTTAGTTCAAGGTCATCAAGAACTAATTATTGTCATCCATATATGTTCGTTAGCACAGAATTTTGTATTGTAAATACGAGTGAGTTATACTAATAACCACAAACTGTGGTTTGATTTTAACATATCTGAACTTATATAAACTTATTAAAACTAATTTTATATTAAAAAAAAAAAATTGAATTAGAATAGCCTTTTATTTTCCTTAATTTAAGTAGTTCTAACTTATATTACCTTAATTTTCCTGATCTTAGGGTCATCAGAAGTAGAAAACATTGCTCAAAAGCTAGCTTAAAAATTAACTTGATAAAAATGAGCAAGCTACAATTGATTTGGGATTATTTATTAGGGATTTAATTAGCTGATGAAATAACATATAACTGGATCTGAAAAGAAGTGTATAATCTTTGTGATGAACTAAAATAGATGTCAAATAGTATAAGATACTCAAGTTGAACTGTTGAAGGAGTTATGTAGAGTAGAATTTTTTTAAGATAGATTGAAAAAACCTTCTTCCAAAATTATTATATATCCGTCTATTTTTCACTTTGACTTTCATGTTTGTAATGCATGACTTTGACAATTAATATATTACTCATTTATTATTCATTGAGTTAAAATTAAAAGAAAAAAAAATTATAGTTTGAAATTGTTAAAAAAGTTTTTTTTCTTTCCAAAAAAGTTGTTCTCTATTTTGTCACTTTTTAACAAAAAATAAGTAGTACATAAAAAAAAAATTTAAAAAAAACTTTTCAGAATAGAAAGATGATCTGATCAGAATTGAAAAGCCACTAGAATGAAACCTTGTTTATCTAATTAATTACCCGAGACACATTAATGAAATGTTAACAATAATCATCAACGTTACCAGATCTTAAAATTTATAATTATGCAGCAATATTCATCCCTTGATTAAAAAATCTTTTTAAAGGAACGGTGTCACGTGACACTCTACAACGTATATGACACCATATCATAAATAAATTATGGTTTGATCTAGATTCGAACTCGCAACCTCCAACAAATTAAGATTATACACTTGCCATCTCAACCAACATTTATTAGTGTTATAAATTTCACATAATTAACATTATATATTCCTTTCAAATTAGAGGTTATTTAATTTATTTATCCTTCACAAGATTAGAAAATAAATACATATGAGGTAAAAAAAACCATAACATGCGAGGCAACGCCCGTATCACACACTAGCTATACAAACAGTCAAACATAATTATCAAATTAAAGTAGTACAAAGTATAAACTAGCAATTTGGGGCATCGCCCGAAACACACACTAATTTGTTAGCTTATAACATCGTTCCATGTAATTGAATTATTTATTGGGTTAAATACATTCAAATTAAATTAATGAAGATCTTACACCTTTAACTGATTATTAAATTAATAAGTCACCCCATTGCATATATCATTTTTTTTTTGGGTGTTCCCACCGAGTTCATCCTTTACCATATGCAAATTTAATTGTTTCCTTACAACTTCTATCTCATTAAACGAAGTACTTCTTAAATAATCGATTTATTAATACAAAAAAGATGTACAGAACCTACAAAAAGAGTACTAGATTCACAAAGTTCTTTCAAATTATAAAAAATGGAGTAATTCTTTTGATCATATATATAATGTACACCTTTTTGATTGATAGATTAAAATGTAAAATGATTATCTAAGGTCCACCCCACATTACTTTTACCCTTATGTAAAAGGTTCCCTATATTACTATTTTTTTGGCTTAATAACGAGGAATCATTGTATAATTGTTACTCTACATAATTTTTTGGATCTATCAAAGAATAATATAATGATATAATTGATCATTTCTTTCTAATTCCATAATTAAATCCTTTTTTCCTTCATCGATCGCCTTACAATTAATCTAGGAGCATGACTAATGATCACTTAATAGCATTACTATATAATTCCATAATTTCTTTTTTGTAGTTAGTTCTTCAAAATAGCTTCTAATTATCATAATATCAATGCCACAACAATTATAACAATAATTATCTCATGAACATGCATGCAAGAAGTATATAATTATGAAAACTAATTAAGTACTAAATTAATGAAGATGTAGTAAAAATTAATGAGTGTATATATATATATATATATATATATATATATATGTTTACCTAGGGTGAAGGGTGTTCTTGACAACTTTTTGGCCATATTTCCTCCATTTATAACCATCATCTAAAACATCAACATCACTCATGGTTTTGAAGCAAAATCTTGGTTCTCTAACCTTCCTTCTTGCTTTCATCTTCTTCATCTTCACCGTTGATACCCCGAGTATTGGATCATCTCCATTACACCCTCTCTTGGTCCCGGCTAATTGGTACTCCTTCCCTTCACCCCACGCCGCCCTAGCCAATCCAAACATCCAACAAAACAACAATCAATCAAATATATAAAAAATCGATTTCAAACCAATACAATTTCTCGTAATAGAAAGTAAAGTAAGCTTACCATAGATTGTAATTTGGGGTTGGTTTTTGAGGAGAAAAAAGAGGTGGTAAATTGTTAGTAAAAGAAGAGGATAAGTAATCTTCTTGTTGTCTAGGCTTAGTGGAAGAAAGGAGGGCTTGAGTAAGAGTACAAGTTACATGATCTAAACCAAAAGAAGAAGGTAGAAAATTATTCAAGGGTTTAAGATCATCAGATTGTTGTTGTTGATGATTTAGAACAAGTGGTGGAGAAAAACTAGTTAGATTTGTAGAGTTTAGGTAAAACCCCATTTGAGAGCTTGATAATCCAACTTGATGATGATGATCTTCCATTAAACTTTGGTTTAACATAGCTTCAGATATCAAATTAATGTAATATAATATATAATAACAATCTCTCTTCTTTCTTTTTCTCTTTTTTCTCTTTTTTGCTTGGTGAGGGATGAAGAAGAAGGTGGAAAACGGAGAAGATAAGCTTGTAGATATATAGTTAGGTTTTTTTTTTGTTTGGGAATATTATTATTATTATTAACTACGGCGTACAACAGTATTTAGAATATTAGTATTCTCTTTTTTTTCTGAAAGAAAACGATATGATATTACCTTTAGGTTTTTTTTTTTTTTTTTTTTTTTTAAGATCTATAAAAGTGCATGAAAAGAGGTTTGAAACTAGGTAAAAAGAAAAAGGAAAAAAATAGTGAGTGAGATTTGGTCTAATTAAAATATGTGCGTCTCATAACTATGAGGTTGTACAATAAATTTTACACTTCTATATGACTATTTGAGACGAGGTGTAAAATTGACGAGAATTTCCTTACTTTTCCCCTCTTTCTTAAAGAATCTTGTCTGTTACTTAGATTAGGTTGACCTGTGTGCCACTACCACCTTTTTTTTACCTCTGAAAAAAAGAAAAAAAAAAAATTAAAAAATTGGGGTTGCAGATTTGATAGGTTACCATCGGATAAAAGAGCAGATAGCTAGCACTTAGCAGTAGCTAATAGTAACTTTTCCTTTTTTATTGCTATTTTTTCTTTTCTTTTCTTTTCTTTTTTTATTTTTATTTTTTTATTGAAATAAAATTAAAATTTGATAAACAGGAAAAAGTAGAAATATAGTGGGAGCGTTGAAACAATATAGAGGTGATAACAGTGCCCTACCTGAGAGAGTTGACGAGCATAAGCGACGAATAGAAGACAACAACACATTGAACGAACTACTACTACTATACTAGCATTACTTGAGTAAGATTTTCTAGATGCACTTTCACTGTTTTTATCTTATGATATCGCTGTCTTTTTATTTTAATGGTCCAAAATAATATGGGTAGTTTATCTAGGCTTTATTTAAATATAGATGTATTTAGACATGCATACCATAGACTTAATAAATTAATCAGCTCTTTTCTTTGCTTTTGATCATATATTGATGAAGCATATTTAGAGTTGAAATTTTGGGATTGTGTGAACCCATCAATTTGTTGTTGGCTTCAAGCCTTCAACAGTGCACATGGTATGTATATGTCTAATTACATAGAGTCATAACATAAGACAAATGATATAGTCGAAATTATGACATTAGATATCCTTAATAGTTTAGCCAACAATAACTGGATTATCATTAAGAGGGGACCTTTTAACGAGGCCACTCAGTCTCCATTAAATCATTGTAATTAATTAGTTAAAAATGAGCTTTAATTTTCATAAATAAAATATACTTATAATCTGCCATTGATCAATTATATGTTAGAGATATGATATATCGGAAAATATATGTGATAAATTAGAGAGAGAGAGAATAGAATGACTTTGTATTGCTCGATCATTATTCATCAATAGGTTGAGTATTTATACAAACCTAGGCTCATAAGATAGGAAACAATCTTCCTAAAGATATACTAGCATAACAATAAACCATAAAAATATATTTTCTAAATAATATCTTAACATAACATAATACTAAATATATTATTCTCATAACAATATCTATACGGAAAATATATCACATATATTTTCCGATATATCATATCTCTAACACCCTCCCGCAATCGTAACGACAGTAACACGAACGTTGCGATTGGAAATTTTTCAATTTGTTGAAGTCGAGATGCACACTTTTGTGATGTCGCCTTCAATTTTTGGTTTTTCTTTTTCATCGATGAGAACGTTTATCTTTTCGAACTCATCAATTATCAATCAAGCAGGAACGTCATTCTTTTCGAACCTGCAAATATAACAATTTTGGTTTTTCTAGAGCAAAACCGAGCTCAATCAAATATTGGTTTTTTCAGAGTAAACCACACTCAAATCTTTTATTGGCCTTTCAGAGTAAACCACACTCAAATCTCTTGGTCTTTTAAGAGTAAACCACACTCAAATCTTTTACTGGTCTTTCAGAGTAAACCACGCTCAAATCTCTTAGTCTGTCAGAGTAAACCAAGCTCATATCAAAAGGAGCAATGTTAATGCTCGAATCAAGTCACAAACTTCGTCTCACGGCACAAGGAGAACCAAATATATCTTGTCTCACGACACAAGAGAGCCGAAAACCTTTTTGCGTTAAGCATAACGCTATTTAATTTCTTCATCTCCAAAGATGTGTTATAGTGGAGGAAGTCCACTCACATACTCCCAAAAAAAAAAAGAAATTCACATACACATATATGATGATTAATCACGTGTACCAACCAAAAAAAAATAAAAAAAAATAAAGAGTATTAATATTGTATAGCGGAAGCAAAATTTTGAATCCCACCGGTGGGTTAAACTTTCTAACCCACCGGCAGGGGGAAAGTTTATGTGAGCGGTCCCAAGACTTAACCTGCTCTTGATACCATGATAAATTAATAGAGAAGAGTGAATAGAATGACTTTGTATTGCTCGATCATTATTCATCAATAGGTTGAGTATTTATACAAACCTAGGCTCATAAGATAGGAAACAATCTTCCTAAAGATATACTAGCATAACAATAAACCATAAAAATATATTTTCTAAATAATATCTTAACATAACATAATACTAAATATATTATTCTCATAACAATATCTATACGGAAAATATATCACATATATTTTCCGATATATCATATCTCTAACATTATATTATTTAAATTCCGACCCCTCTAATATTTTTGGCCAAATTTTCCATTGCTATCATTCATCATGTAAGAGGAGTAACGTATACTAACGTAGCACACTTAGATCATAAATAAAATATACTTACAGCCTGCAATTGATCAACTATATCAATTGCTCTATGTAATTTTGTCATTTATTATGACATATCACATCAATTAAATTTTCATTAGTCATAAACCCATTATATAACCTCAATTGCAAGTACATTTTTGTTAAGCGAAGAAAAATAACTTTTAAAATCTCATATTGCATTTGATGATCTGAAACATTGTCCGTCCAAGAATAACTGAGGTTACCAATTCGGTAGTAAATGGATGCATTATATGGACTACGGAGTTTATGCTTTTGAATAACTAGCTAGGTTAGCTTAGCATACAACATTAGATTAATTAAGGATTACACTAAGGGCATGTTCTGATTTACTGAACTGAACTTATTGGAGCTCAACTAAAATGAACTGAATATTTTATGAGAGAAGGAAATTAAGAACTGAACTGAACGGAACTTATTGGATCTGAATTAAACTGAAAAATAAGCTAAAGAGAACAAACCCTAAGCTAAGCCGCTAGGATAGATCATCCTGTTAAACGCACTTATATTTTCCCAAGATTATGATCATGAAAGCTCAGAAATAAACCTAACCTGTAAATATACTCTCACTTCAATTGAAATATAATCAAATAAGACAAGTTAATAATGAAACTCACATACAATACATGGAGTTTTGAGCTTAAACAGAATGTTCAATTATTCCCCAACAGAACTGCTGAAAATTCCATTAAGGTTTATTTTATTTGGATGATAATAAAAATAAAAAAAAAATTAAAAGAAAGAAAGAACAATAAAATGCCATATTTACGCAGTTCCCAATCCCATAAAACATACACAGTAATCAAAATGGCAGTGGCACTATATATGAATGATATGGGTTTATTCTGTAAACATATGACGGTTTTCCACCTCACAATATATGAATAATTGAATATACATGCTTATAACTTATGGTGCTAATTTAATCCTCATCTTGTGGGTCGTCAATTTCTCTCTTTACAGGCAATTTTTGCAGATCTAGCAACAAACACATGCTACCATAACTTATTTTGTTCATCAATATATAAGATTATGTTTGTTTTAACTTATAGTGTTGCGGTACTGTCCTTCCGTTTTTAAAAGATGTACTCCTATTTAGCCTCGGTTAATAAGTTTAAAGATAGACAATAAATTCTCACTAACATGTAACGTGAAATATTTCTTGTTAAGCGTCTTGATTTTTGATCTAGATAAGATAATCTAAATTCCTCGTAATGTATATACTACCTCCGTTTCATACTCTTTATAGCAATTAGACATTTATGGCAAGTTGTAATGTCAAATCGTTGCAAATAATACAGAGTGTAAAACAACAGTAGTATATGCCTTGTATCTTATCTAATACTATGAACTTATTAATCATTTTCCTATAACATACAATTATTATTAGGAAAATTTATCAAAAATAAGCAAAACTTTGCTCGGTCTTCCCAAAATAAGCAAACGTTTTGATTAACTCATAGTAAGTTGACTTTTATTGGGTATTTTCTTTAAATAAGTCAAATGACCTACAACCTACCAAATAGGTCACTTTTTTCCTTAATTCTAATTAATTTTTTTCTTATTTTATATTTGATGATTAATTAAATTGTATTAAAAAAAAAAAACCCCGCATACCAGCCCTCCACCCCCATCCCCACCAGCCACCGCACAAACCACATCCCCCGGAGGTATCTAAAAAATTAAGGGTTTTATTTTATTTTATTTTTTTTTTTATCTTGAAAAAGTGTTTCTTTTAAAAAAAATTACAAAATTAATTAAAATAATACATTGTAATTAAATTTTTAAAAATTGGCCAATTACACAATGACATGTGGCATAAGCAACCCAAACAACCGGTTACACTTAAAAGAAACCGATCATTACTTATTTTGAGAATATACCCCATAAAGGTCAACTTGCTCTGGCTTAATCAAAAGGTTTGCATATTTTGGGAAGATCGAGCAAAGGTTTGCTTATTATTGACAAATTTTCCTTATTATTATTGGGCCTTGGCTTATTGAACTTATTATGGGATTAAAAGGTTAAATATCATTATGTAGAAATGTGCAATGATGTTTCTCCATGTATACTATCAAAATGTGATTGTGTTTAACAGTAATAAAAGGGGAATATATATTATCACAACTACAAATCAATGGATGGTAATTGGGGCTCGAATTATGTGATTTCTCCACCATTTTCACCAACCTTATTCACAAACCCGTGGTTCCCAATCAACTTATCGTTTTGAGCTTATGATATATTAATATGTATGTTAATGTACCTAGCTACCTTATAAAATATTATAAAACTTTGTGTTGTAATAGTTGATGCTAATTGGTTGAACAAAATAAAATTTTTGTAAGGGAACAATGCAAACATGTAATTTTATTTTGAAAGTTTTGTCTTATTTAAATGCTAGATAATTTTTTTTGAATTGTGTAAAATATAAAAAACGTACTACAAGGCGAAAATAAAAAGGAGCAACAATAATGATTGTAAATCTAAGACACAAATCTCTTAAATCTGCATCAAGGAGTGAATCTAGGGCCTATTGACTTTTTTGTATAAGAGAAAAAAGTTCTCAATCTTTCCACCTTTGTGACATCCGTTGCCCAATTTTGGTTTACAATAATTATAATCATCTAACCTCAAATAATTTTATGATGCCCACCACTTCTAATTATTCTTAACTTATTTTACTTTCTAAGTTCCATCGTTTTCAAGAATATCTTGATGTTATCATAGCTTAAACCTCATAATATTATTAATACTAGTGATTTTATAAACATGTATAACATGCATATTTTATGTTTTGTACATTATTTTGTTTGTTAAGGCATATTTTAATAATTTCACTTTACCTAGTACCTATGTATTACAATCTCTTCACATTTTTCTAGCACTTGAATAATGATTTAGAATTTGAAAATTTAGTTTTTTTTTTTTTTTTTTTTTTTTTTGGTAAAAAGAAGGATTTTATTGGGTCGAAACCTCTCACAAGTCCTCCTGACTCGGGCTAACGGGCTAGGCACTTTGAAAGTGGGGGAAAAGGTAAGGGAATCCCTACCCCAAAGTGCCTCTAATGGGGATTTAACCCTCAACCTTAAGATTAGAAGGTACAACCCTTCCACTAGACCAAGCTTAGCTTGGTAATTTATTTATTTGTTATTCAATGCAAGCCGGGATATGACTTTGTAGTTGTACATAAAATTAAGCACGGTAAAAGTATACTCCCTCTGTGTTTTAATAAGTGTTACAATTTGACTTTTTTCACTATTTACTTAATGACTTTGACTTAATTATTTTACTAATATATAAAAAACAAATGTTATTATATAAGACATTGTTGAATTCATTATATATATATATATATATATATATATATATATATATATATATATATATATATATATATATATACTTTCATACTATAAAATTTCCTATAATTTTACTAATATATAATTAGATAAATTAATAGTCAAAATCATGTATCGACAAGCGAATTTAATCAAATTATAACACTTATTAAAACACGGAGGGAGTAAAAGAAGTTCAGTTTTAAAATCTAGTTGTAATTAAAAAAAAAAAAAAAAAAAAAAAAAAAAAAAAAAAAAAAAAAATTGTATATGAAATTAGGATTAGGAAAATGACCTTGTGGTAACGTATATACTGACAAAGATATTTACCTCGGGGATCGGAAAGTATATTCCAATTTGTTGCTATCATTTTTGTTTGTCCTTTTCAACCATAGTCTTCTTAATCATCTTGCTATAATAATTGAATTTATTTTCCTTATATCCTTTTTGTTTGAAACCTTATTGTTGGCCTGGCTTGTTGCTCATATAGTCGGATTAGTCGCATGTAACTAAAAGAAGAGATTGAGTGCAATCTTATACGAAGTAAGTGATTGAGATGGGTTTTTCACATCTCTAAATGATTTACGGATTCATATAAAATCTTAGTTGGATTTGGAAGCAGATCGAATTTTATTTATTGCTCCTTGTTAGATAGATTACATAGACACGTTATATTCAGTCTAAGGCCCCGTCCTTTAGAGCTGCTCTGCTCTGCTTAAATCAAATCTACTCTGCTCTATTTTCAAATAATAATTAATAATAACAATAATGATAATTAATATTCAATAATAATAATAATTAATATTGTATTGATAATAATTTATTATTTTGAATAATTATAATAATTATTAATAAAATAATTTTAATAATTATTAATATTAATGATAATTAATATTTATTAATAATTAAAAATAATAGTTATCATTATTAATATTTAATAATTCAAACTATTAAGAATTAATATTTAATAATATTATTAATTAATAATTTCTAATAATTATAACAATTCTTTCAAAAAAATAAATAATAATAATAACAATTTCTTTATAAACATTTGATATTAGAATCACAATGTGTAGAAACATTATATGTATGTGGGTATTGATTGTTAGTTCATTGAGTTGAATTATTTTTCAAATCTTTCCATACAATTTAAGAATTAAAAAAGAGAGGTTGTTTTCAAGTAGTACTTTGTATATCATTATTATATTTAGGGTATAAAATATATGATTAAGACAAATTTATAAGTAAAAACATTATTACTCATTAAATCATTTTATTTTAAAATTTTTGAGAAATAAATATAAGTAAACCGTTGTCTTTTATCTTTCTACTATTAACATATGTTAAATATGGTATACATATATTTATGTTTTCACTCACCTAAATCAATGGTATATGCACTTAGTAATAGTAATAGTAATAGTAACAGTAATAATAATAACAACAACATTAATAATAATAACATTAATAATAGTATGACTTTATTGTAGATAGAGGAGTGGGGGCCCAAATTGTATCTCGGCTTCCCACTAATTTATTGTAGATTGTATGCCTTTTATTTTTGAGATAATAATAATAATAATAATAGTATTAATAATAATAGTAATAATAATAATAATAATAACAACATTAATAATAATAATAATAACATTAATAATAGTATTAATAATAATGTTGAAATCTGCTCGGCTCTGCTATGCTATCCTGAAATCTGCTCTGTTGAAATTCAATCTGCTCTGCTGACCCATGCTCTACTCTGCCCATAAGCCCAAAAGAACAGGGCCTAAATAAATCAAAGCAAATTAAACATATCTTAATTACATGCATCTCCACTATGTTTATATATTTTTTATTTAAATCAATTACATCACATTTAAATGAATGGTAGTGAAAATTTAAATGGCAAGTAGGTTAATGTAACTTATAAATGAAGTTGCTTAATCAACGAAAATGGACATAAATTATCCTTAACAAATTCATTATCATAACTATCTTTTAGTTAAACTATCAAATCGAGCATTAAGAACTAGAAATCATTTCGATCATCTCCAATAACAATTAATTTGAAAAGATGAAAATTTAATTTTACATTATTAGCACTAAACAATTTACTTGTAAGAGTAGTTATCAACAGAAGCGTGGTGCTAACGTGAGAGTGATGTCATAATCGTACCAAGGAAATGATAACTTGCATCATAAATCATGGAGATCGAGATAATTTTTAGTAAAATATAATTAAAATAATAATTGTAGATTTTCATAATGATTTAGAATTCTTTTTTAATAGGAAAAAAATAAAATGAAAAAGAAAAGTTAAAAAGGGTATGAGTTGAGGGCAGTGACAAATGAGACAGAGGGCGTGGGGAGTGGCAACTGGCAAAAGACCATCATATTATTTTCTTTTTTATCAATTCCTTCTCTCTTCTGCTGCTTCCGTCCTTCCTGCTGCTATTGTTGTTGTTGTTGTTGTTGTTGATAGGTGGCCATCATTTGCCCAAGTTTGATGTGCTCTTTTCCTATTCACTCTACACCTAATCTTCGGAAAATGATTTAGGGACGGTTCCGTTTTATAGAAAATAACTAAATTGAAGTGGACTGAATTGAAATAGATTAATTGAGACTGAGCTGAACTGAATAGAGCTGAAATGAATTGTTTATGAAAGAAGGAAATTAAGAATTGAATTGAACTGAACTGATTGGAGGTGAACTGAACTGAATTGAAATTAAGCTGGACATAACAGGCCCTTAGGCACATCAAAAATTGATTTTGACATATTTTCCACACGCGTGACTAGAGTAATTAAGAATGTGTTATATTACCCTCGACTCTTACAATAGGTGTGTCTAAATCAATTTTCCTAGTCTCCCCTCCCCTACCCTTTTCTCTTAAGGAAGCCCTAGTAAATTGTAAAATCATAAATAAATAATAATCATCAATCAATCAATACATTATACTAAAAAACAAGCAAATCAATGTGAGGCTGACACATGTGGCTCTATAATTTGCTTGTCTTAGGCCCCGTTCTTTAGAGCTGCTCTGCTCTGCTTTGCTCTGCTGAAATCTGCTCTGCTTTGCTCTGCTCTTCTCTGCTCTGCTGAAATCTGCTCTGCTCTGCTGAAATCTGCTCTGCTCTGCTCTGCCCTGCTCTGCTCTGCTTAAAATACTTAATATTGAATTATTATAATAATAATGTATATTTAATAATAATAATAATAATTAATAATTAATAATTAATGATAATAATAATTAACATTTAATAATAATAATAAATAAATAATATTTAATAATAATAATAAATATTTAATAATAATAATATATAATTAATATTTAATAATAATAATATATAAATAATATTTAATAATAATAAATATTTAATAATAATAATAATATATAATTAATATTTAATATAATAATATATAAATAATATTTAATAATAATAATATATAATTAATATTTAATAATAATAATAATATTAATAATAACATAATTAATATTTGATAATAATAATATTAATAATAATAATATAATTAATATTTAATAATATAAATATTATTAATTATAATTAATATTTAATAATAAAATTTAATGATTATAATAGTAGTAGTAGTAGTAGTAGTAGTAGTAGTAGTAGTAGTAGCAGTAATAATAATAATAATAATAATAATAATAATAATAATAATAATAATAATAATAATAATAATAATAATAATAATAATAATAATAATAATAATAATAATAATAGTAATAATAATAATAATAATAGTAATAATAATAATAATAATAGTAATAATAATATTAGTAATTATAATAATATTAGTAATAATAATAATATTAATATTAATGAAATCTGCTCTGCTCTGCTCGGCTCTTCTTTGCTCTGCTCTGCTCTGCTTCAATCTGCTCTGCTCTGCTGAAATCTGATCTGCTCTGCTCTGCTTTGCTCTGCTCTGCTGAAATCTGCTCTGCTCTGCCCATAAGCTCAAAAGAACAGAGCCTTATAATGGTAAAAAAATAATTTAAAGAAATCTTAGAACAATAATCTTGGTTAAAATTTATTGTATAAATCATTTTGATTCAGAATATTGTTAATAAAATTTGATAGAATTTAAACTATTTGGAAATAAGTTAATTTATGGCAACTCATATTTAATGAATTTATGCTAATATGTAAACAATTTTTTGAAATGATTGATTCAAATCTAACCTATATATATATAATTTTATTATAACTATAATACGGAGTATCTTTTTTCATAGTATATAAAATTAATTTTGGAATAATAATATTTGTCATCAACTTTGCCATTATATGTAATCTTTTTCTCAATTATACTACACTTATTCACGTTCTGCAATCTTTTATCTTTTTCACTTTTACCTTTTTAATTAATCATTACTCTATTTCATTGTCTTCGTCTTTTTAGTTTATTTTAGGGTAGTTCCGAGGCTAATGCATAACAGATATTATCCGGAGTCTAAAAATGATATTTTTTGAAAAAAATAGACATGATGAGTACCATGTACTAGCTAGGGTTGTACTTGAGTGAACCTATTCTAAATTTTTTATGAACATACTAATGTTCAACATATTTTTTAAAAAATACTATCCCTGCTTCTTATTACTTGCAACAAAGGGATATTATTTATGGGATATAAAAAAATTTCTTAGTTGCAACTAATAAAAACGGAGTTAGTATTAGTTTTTAAAAGTCAAACTTAAAAGTCAAACTTAAATTTTTGTGTACAGTAAAACCTATATAAAACCTTTATCATAGTAAAAAAAATGTTTTATTAGGGTGTTTATAATTAATTTGACTCTTCCACTAAACTAAAACCTACAATTAGAGCTAATTGAAAATAAATTAGAAATGAGAATAACGTAAAATTTTATTTTACATTTGACGGGAATGTAAAATATTATTTGCATTGTCCACTAGGCGAAAATACTAGTTGGCCACCGGTTCAAAACCCCCCTGTGCCACCGGTTTTGAACCGGTGGTCAGTTGGGGGGTGGCAAATCCTAGAACAAAAGGCCACCGGTTCAAAACCGGTGGCAAAATAACTAATTGCCACCGGTTAACCGGTGGCAAATATATTTGGCGGTTTTTTTTTTTTTGGGTTGGCAGACATTTGCCACCGGTTAACCGGTGGCAATTGTAGGTATATATTTTTTTTTTCTTTTTCACTTTAAATATAATTGAACTCAAAAAAAAAAAATTAACATCAAATTTAAATATAATTGACCAATTTCATTCATTATAATCGAAAAAATTACAACATATATATAATAAAAAAAAATTACAACATGAAAATGACAAATAACGAATAAATTAAATTACAGAATTCCAACAACCAAAAATTGAAAAAACAAAACCAAAAAACAGTCCAACCAAATTGAGTCAAAAATTACAATATAATACAAAAAAATACAACATCTTGATTCTTCAACTTATATTCTCATCTTGATTCTTCGAGTTATTAAGATCTAAATCAATGAACCTGCATCAATTAAAACAAAAAAAATTACTTGACAAAAAAAAAAAAAAAAAAGAAAAATTAATAAAATCACGAACCAGAAAATCCGAAAACCCAGAAAACCCAAAATAAAAAAAGTGAAAAACAAAAAACACAAAAAACCACGAAACCCGAAAAAACCAAAAAACCTCAAAAAACAACCCAGAAAACCCGAAAAAAACCCAGAAATCAGCATGCATGTTTTGATTAAACACAGAAAATTCGCTAAATTAACAAAACACCCACCTTAAACCATCCAACTAACCCAGATCTATCACCCTACCCACCAAAACTACCCACCACAACAGTCCAACACCACCACAAACCATCCGACACCAAAAACCACCACAAACCGACCAATACCATAAAAATCCACCACCAAAAACCACCACAAACCACCAAATTCCACCAAAAATCTCAAAAATAAAATAAGAGTAAGAAAAAAAGAGAACTTACCTCAAATCCCACCAACACACCCCGAATCTTGCTTGAATTTGGGTTATAAAGGTCAAAATCGACCAAGAAAACTCTAGATCTAGAGTTTTCTTGGTCGAATTTGACCTGAAAACTTTTGGCGGCCTTGAATAGTGGCGGCGGCGGTGGTGCTCGAAAGAGGGTAAGAGGAGGAGGAGAGAGGAAGACGACGCGAGAGAAGAGAGGAAGGAGTGAGATCAGAGAGGAAGAGGAGAGAGGAAGAAGAGAGAAGAGAGGAAGAAGGAGTCAGATCAGAGAGGAAGAGGAGAGAAGAAGACGAGAGAAGAGAGGGAGTGAGATCAGAGAGGAAGTGAGGAGGAGAGAGAATGTGAGGAGAGATTGAGGGAGGAGTGAGAACGTGATCTGATGGGGCTAGGGTTTAGCTAGGAAAAGAAGGGTTATATAGGAAGGATTAAAAGGGCGATTTTTTTTTTAACAAAAATATAATTAGTTATTGCCACCGGTTCAAAACCGGTGGCCTTTCCAATTTTTGCCACGGGTTTGGTTGAACCGGTGGCCATTGTTCTTTGCCTCATCCCGCCACTTAATTAAGCCACCGGTTTTCAAAAACCGGTGGCCAATGAGCGCTGTATTTTTCAATTTTTCTACTAGTGGTCATTTCTTAATCCCTTAGCCTGGTCATATATATATATATATATATATATATATATATATATATATATATATATATATATATATATATATATATATATATATGTTCATTGTCATTCCCGAGGTAAAGCAAAACGGGTATCATGCGGGGTCTAAAAATAGAAATTTTATTGAAAAAAAAAAGACATGATAAGTAGCATGTACTAGGGTTGGCTAGGTACTTGAGTGAACATATTCTAAAATTTATATGAATCATACTAATATTCAACATATTTGTTTTTTAATATTAACCCCGCTTCTTTTACTTGCAAGTTGTAACAAGGGGGTATTATTTATGGGATATAAAAAATTTCTTAGTTGCAGCTAATAAAAAAATAGAGTTAGTTTCAAACTTAATTTTTTTGTCGTAAGTAAAACCTACATAAAGTCTTTATTCATAGGAAAAAAAATATTTTATTATGATGTTTATTATTAGTTTGACTCTTCCACTGGATTGAAACCCACAATTTGGAAAAATTAAAAAAAAAATAGAAACTTAAAATTTTATTTTATTTTTTACAAGAACGTAAAATATTACTACAATGATGAATATTTGTATATACGGGAACGTAGTATTTACATTGTCATTTCCTAATTTATCCATTGATCATTATTGTATATACGTCTTTATTTGTGTGTATATACAATGATGAATGTTTAATTTGTTAATATTACTGAGTCCATAGTCCATTATTAATTAAGTAAAATTATTAATCATTACTAGAAAACACCCAAAATACGACGGAAAAAATATGTCGAAAACACCTTGTTTTTCGTCGGAAAACCCGTTTTCGACGGAATTTTCGTCGAAACTGGTTGTCGGAAAACAGTTTGTAGGAAAAATGACATTTTTCGACGGAAATCATGCATCGTAAGAGATATTCTGGCCCGGAAAAGTCCGTCATAAATTTCCGACGGAATACAAATCCGTCAAAAATTTTCGACGAAATTTCCGTCGGAAAATGCTTTAAAAAAAACAAAAAAAAAACGCACCACACCACCTCTACCAGCCCACCTAACCTGTACCACCACCCCATCAAACGCCCAACACCACCCACAAACCGACCTCAACACCCACCAAAACCCATAAACCACCACCATACACCACCACCAGCACCCACCTCACACCACCAACCCAAACCCTCACCACACCCACCCAAACTGCACCCAAACCCTCACCACACCAACCCAAACCGCACCCAAACCCTGATTGAACACTAACCAAAACCCCCACCAAACCCATACCCAAATCCACCCACCTAAAACACCCAAACCCTAACCCAGACCCTGATCGAACCCTAACCAAACCCACCTTCTCTCACCAAATTAACCCACCCCACCCTACCCTAACCCTTAGCCCTGGCGGCACCCAAGACCACCGCCACCAACAAACATAAAAAAAAAAAATACCACCGCCATCGACAAGTCCACCTCCACTGCATTACAACCACAATTCACCGTAAAATAAAAAAAATCTAAAAAAACCAAAAATAAGTAAGAAAAAAGTAAATACCTTGAATTTAACCAACAAAACCCCGAAATTGGCTCGAATTTGGGTTGTAAAGGTCAAATTGACCATGAAAACTCTAAATCTAGAGTTTTTATGGTCGAATTTGACATGAAAAACCATTAATTTCTAGAAATCGGCGAGAAATTGACGAGAAACCGACTTGAACACCACTATACACACTAACCGGCGTCTTGAACACCACCAACCATACTCGTCGGCGTCGTGAACACCACCAACCAAGAACAAAAGAGAGAAAGAGAAGAGGGAAGAAAAGAGGAAAGGCCGACAGGGAGAAGAGGAAGAAAAGAGAAGAAGAGGAGAGAGGAAAAAGGAAAAAGAGAAGAGGCGCAACAAAGAAGGAGGAAGGAGAGAGAAGGAGGTAAAAAGGAGAGGAAGAAAGAGATTGGGAACGCTCCGTAGGTTTTAGGGTTTCTTTAAAGGGTTCTTTTTTTAATTATATTCCGACAGAATTTCCGTCGAAAATTTCTGACGGATTTAAATTCCGTCGGAACCATTCCGTCACTATTTGCCTGTTTTCTAGTAGTGAATTAATATGTTAATTTGTAAACTGTGCATCGCACGGGCACTATGCTAGTTTTGTCTAATCATCATGATATTTCTATAAATAATTTAATACACTCACTACTCACTAGCTAGTATAGAAGAGTGTAAATAAGAAATCCGTAGTTCCTAGTTATATGCTTACCATAGCGATTTTTTAAAAGTGATTATCGTTATCTAAAATGTAGCAAAATTATAGTATCCATCCCTATGACAATAGTTGCATCAACTCCTTTCTCCATACGCATGTGATATACACCATTTTATCTTTCTGATTCATCTTCTATAAATTATTACTTCAAATTACACTTTTATATCCGTTGATCCTGTATAATCATTTTAAAAAACCTAGATCGACACTCAAGGTTACCACTACTATATAACTACTTGGTAGTATGATTTGTAGTAAGGCTGAGCAAAACTACCCGAAAACCCGTTCCGTAACCGTTCTGAAAATTAGGGTACCCGATCCGATAACCATAACGGTTCGGGTACTCGTTCCGATAATTTGTTATCGGGTATGGTTATTGAGTATCATTTTAAAATTAACGATTACCCGATCCGATCCGATAAACAATTTTTTGTTCTTTTTTTCCTACTTAAATCTATTTTTCTAAAATCTAAACTCTTACTTTAATTCATAATCACTTTATAATATCGATGATTAGTAATATTATTAATAATTTGGTCAAGATCATGTGGTATTGTTGCTAATTAGTGTTAAGAGATATCATAATAACTAAATTATAAAGTTTAATTATCATTATTGGATACCTTATTGGGTATCCGATAACCGATCCGAAAATCCGGATATCCGAACTCCGGGTACTCGAACTTATCAGTTCGGTTTATGGATATCACTTTTAGTGATATTGGTTATCGGGTACCCGAACCATTAGTACTTACAGTACAGGTACCCGTCCCATGGTCACCCCTAATTTATTTTGTAGGACAATCTTGTAAAAAAAAACAAGTGAGTTGCTATTTTTCTTTTTTTAATTACAATTTTGAAAGAAGAATTGCAAAATCTAAAACCCTGTTAATGAAAATAATTGCACCCCCGATCCTATTTTGGAGCGCCTTGATCGAGCTTACGCATCTTCTACTTGGTTTTCTAATTACCCAAATACTAGGCTTGTCCATCAACCTATTCTTTTTTCTGATCATGCTGCTATCATCCTTTCTGATGTAGTTTCTGTAGATTCTGTTAAGCGTCCTTATAAGGTTGAAAATTGGTGTCTTTCTGCTCAGGCGGTTCATGACATCATTGTTTCTATTTTCTCTTCTTTCCTCCCTGGATCTCCTATGTTTGTTCTCTCCCGGAAGTTATCTCTTTCTCGGGATCGACTTTTTTCTTGGTGTATTTCCCATAAAAAGATGTGGGGTATCAATTGGAAACAGTTGGTCTGTGATGTTGAGCAAGCCGCTCAATCTCTTTGTTCTAGAATGGACCGATGTTTATTCATTTCCACTAAGAATGAAAGGATAGCTGAAGCACAGACAGCTTATTCCTTTTGGCAACAACGAGCCAAGGTTAAATGGGAAGCTTTGGGAGATTCGCACTCTCGTCTGTTGTTCTCCTCTATTCAATCAAGGAAGCGCAAAAATAAAATTCTTGGTCTTCGGGATTCAGCTGATTGCTGGCAACGTGATTCTGATTCCATTGCCAAAATAACTCAGGAATTTTATTTGGGTTTATACTCCGCGTCTCCTGATGCTTCAAGTTTCAGTTCTGATTGGTGGGAAGGTCTACAACTGCCTTGTCTTTCTCCCTCTCAACGACAATTTCTTATGGCACCTTTTTCTGTAGAAGAAATTCGTCTTGCTATCTTCAGTATTGATGATAACAAGTCGCCTGGTCCTGATGGATTCCCCTCTGCTTTTTTCAAAACCCTGTGGTCTTCTGTGGGGCCTTCAGTGGTTACTGCGGTTCAACATTTTTTTGCTCATGGTTATATGTTGAAGGATTGGAATCGCACCTTTTTAACTCTGCTCCCAAAGGTGGATAATCCGGAATTCATCTCCCAGTTCCGGCCAATTGGTCTTTGTAATGTCATCTACAAGTGCGTCGCAAAGTGCCTGACTGGTCGGTTACGACAAGTTCTGCCTAGTTTGGTGGCAGATTATCAGAATGCTTTTGTTCCTGGGAGGCTTTTATCAGATAATGCATTAATTGCACATGAAGTTCTGTCTTACATGAATAGGTCTAAGGCAAAGAAGAATTTCTATGCGGCGATTAAGCTGGATATGAATAAGGCTTACGACAGGGTTAGGTGGGCCTTTCTCTATCGGCTTCTTCAGGCTTATGGATTTCCTCCATACTGGATTCATATTATTAGCCAATGTGTTTCTACTGTCTCTTATCAAGTTTTGGTCAATGGGAGTCCTCTTCCAGCGTTTCAGCCTAAGTGTGGTCTACGCCAAGGCGATCCATTGTCTTCCTATCTGTTTGTTCTCTGTATGGAGATCTTCTCGGCCATGCTTCGGAAAGCCGAGAGGGAATCCCTTATTAAAGGAATTTGTATTTCTCGTGGAGCTCCACCGATCTCTCATTTATTCTTTGCTGCTGATTCTCTGTTATTCTTACAAGTAACTCCTGAGGCCTGCACAAATCTTACTGCTCTTTTGTCGGAGTTTTGTTCTTTGTCAGGCCAGGTAATTAATATTCAGAAATCTTTTGTCAAGTTTAGTCCTAACATCCCTTCGGACTATAAGGATTTTCTGGCCAAAAGTCTTCAGCTGCAATGTAAGTCTACTATGGGTTCATATTTGGGTCTTCCGGTGGAGTTTGGACGAAGCAAGGTTGCAGATTTTAGCTTTCTGGTTGATAAAGTTGTTCAACGTCTTTCGACTTTTGCTTCTCTTGGTCTTTCTTCGGCAGCGAAATTGGTCATCATCAACTCAGTCATGGTAGCCTCTTTTAATCACATTTTATCTGTCTTTAAAGTTCCTCCTTCGATTTGTTCCAAGGTGGATAATCTTTTGGCCCGTTTCTAGTGGAAGACTGATTGTCATTCTAAGGGTCTGGCTTTGCGCTCAAAGTCTCTTTTACATATACCTAAAGGTATGGGAGGTCTGGGTATTCGTCGACTCGAAGCTTTTAATTCTGCTTTGCTGGCTCGCCAATGTTGGCGGATTAAGCAGCATCCACAGTTGCTTCTGTCCAGGGTTTTGTCAGCTAAATACTCGTCTACTCGTTACTCGCAGTTTCGCAGGCCTCCGGGTTCTTCGTGGGGTAGCAAAGGGTTATTGCATGGGATGTCAGTCTTATCTCAGGGTATAGCATGGAAGGTTGGTTCGGGATCTCAAGTTAGTATCCTTCGTGATTCATGGATGCCTGGAGATCCGATTTTTTTTCGTCAAAATTGTGAGGCACTTCTTCCGTCTCATGTTTCTTCTATCATTAATCCGCGTTCTTACGCGTGGGACTCTTCTTTGGTCCACCAGCTGTTTGACTCGGCAACAGCTTGTCGTATTCTTGCTTTGGATCGGCCAAGCAAGCCTATGGATGACTTCGTTTACTGGAAGTTTTCTAAAGATGGGACTTTTTCTACAAAATCAGCATATGCCATGATGTTGGATCATCTCAACTATTCTAGTGGTACTTCATTAGTTCATCCCTCGTGGTGGAAGCAGTACTGGGGTTTACCCCTTTTGCCTAAATTGCTTTGTTTTGGCTGGAAGCTCATCTATGATGCTCTACCTATTGGAAGTATTTTGCAACGTCATGGCATCCCAGCCACATCTACCTGTCTCTTTTGTCATCAGGATTATGAGACTACAGGTCACCTTTTTCGAGATTGTCCCTTTGTTTATAATCTCTGGTTGTCGGCTCCTAATATTTCCTCCCTAGCAATCAACGGGGATATCTCATTTACATCTTGGTTTACTGGTCTAGTGACAGATTTACGCCATTCGAAGTCGTGGGAGACTTTGGTTACTTTATTCTCCTTTCTTTGGTCTATCTGGCTAGCTCGCAATCACAGGATGTTTCGCCAAGCTGTCATCTCTCCAGCCTTTGTTCTGCATCTCATGCAGGATTGGATTTTGCGTCATTCCGAGGCATGTTCTTATAAAGATTCGGTCCACTCTTCTAGATCTGGGTCTAGATCTAGATTTGTCTCATCTCCTGCTTCGGCGCTTCATTTCCTTCGAGGAAGTTCTCGGACGTCGACTGATATTTGTTTGGTTTTTGATGGAGCTTTTGACTCTCATGACTATTCTGCAAGTGCAGGATGGATTTTCAGATCCTCCAGTTCAGACAGGGTTTTAGGAGGTGGATCTAGAGCTTTTTTGGCTTCCTCGGCTCTTCAGTCAGAGTTACAAACTTGTCTTTTCGCTCTCAGAATGGCTAGACGTCGTGAGTACAGGAATCTGATTATTTATACGGACTGCTCAATCTTAGCCTTGCTTCTTCAAGGTAAAGGATATCGGGAGATTTCTGGCTTTTGGTTGCTTCAGGACATCAAGGACCAACTTTCTTGGTTTTCTTCCTGTGCTATCCAGAAAATTCCTCGACAGTGGATTAAACCGGCACATTGGTTGGCAACTCAGGCTCGTCAGCGACGAATTTTGTTTTGGTCCTTTTGATTTTTTTTTTCTAGTTATTTGTTGTTTGTTTTTTTGTTTTTTAGTTCGTCTTGTCAAAAAAAAAAAAAAAAAATGATTGCACCCACTAGAAAAACTGCCCCTCCTACTCGTTCCAAAATGAAAATGAGCAGTAGATAATAGCTGGGGTGAGACAGAAAGAATAAGAGATAGGGGCATACCACGCTGTCCCAATTTTAAATTAGGACACGTTATATAAATTGACAAGACCTTTGCGCCCCATTGTCTCTCTAATTTTGTAATTTGCCATATTATTATAAATGACTAATGCTTAACATTGCAAATTACGAGTATATTATATGGATAATAATATCGTGCATTATCCGCTCAATTACTGTATAAATTGTTTGTTAATCTATAATTAGCTAGAGAGATAAAAAGTTGAGAAATTATATATATGTAGACAAGTATTCCCTCTGTTTTTAAATACTTGCTCCATTTTATCATGCGTGGAGTTTTAGAAGAAATTGAAGAAAGTAATAATATATAGAGGTAGTGGGGTAGGTGAAAGAAAAAAAAATTATAAAAAGTAAAAGTAACGGAGAAGATTGGTGGAGAGAGAATTGAAATTAATAAAATGTGATCATGGTGGGTCCACTAGGTGAGAGATTTTAATTAAATATTGTAAAAACTTTCCAAATAAGAAAATGGAGCAAGTATTTAAAAACGGCCGAAAAAAAGAAAGTGGAGTAAATATTTAAAAATGGAGGGAGTAGTAGATTACTTATCTCAAAACGTTATAATTAAAAGAAAGCTAGTATATTCTCTTTATTACTTATGTCATGATCTTTGTATTTTTTTTATAAGACTAAGGACCTGTTCACATCAGCTTAATTAGTTCAGTTTAGTTCAGTTCAGCTCCAATCAGTTCAGTTTAACTTGGCTCCTAATTTCCTTCTTTCATAAAATATTCATTTCAGCTTTATTTAGTTCAGTTCAGTTCAACTCCAATCAGCTCAGTTCAGTAAATGTAAACATGTCATAAGGATTAAAGATTTTAATTCTGAACTTTTCATTTTTCAATACGATCATAATCTTTTATTTTTTGTACCGTATAGAAATGAGAAAGCCAACATTTTTTTGAGTTTGAGCAATATATTATTTTATACGAGTATTAGGACATGTTCACATTTACTGAACTGAACTGAACCGAAATAAATATTTTATGAGAGAAGAAAATTATGAGCTGAAATAAACTGATTGGAGTTGAACTGAACTGAAATTAAGCTAAAGTGAACAGACCCTTACTTTCAGTACAACCTTTTTTTTTAATTTTTTTAATTTTATTTTTAGGTATGGAGATTAGACATCTTCTTTAAGTTTAAACTTGTATGTTTTTTTTTTCCTTTTATAATTCATATTCTTCTGTTTTAACCTTCTATATATGTGTTTTTTTTTAAAAGATTATTCATATCGTATATTCGTATTTTATTTACGAAGTAGTCCCGTTTTGTATTTTAATGTTTCTTAAATTTTATTAGTGTCATTGAATTTAGCGTGTTTTTTTTGTAGTCGACTAACACACACTAAAATACTGATCAGATAATTCCTGACCGACTGACTAATCCCTATATAAATAATCCCAGGCCCAGCCACGCAATATGAGTGTATGCCCAGCCACGTATAAAATCTTGTACATTATAAATTGTATTTAATACGGAGCAATTGGCTTAAGATATGATGCACAGTATTTAATCGTACAATTAAAATTACACGGTCATATGACAATGGATGTCATGGGTGATGGGTCTGTATGTCCTTCTGTCAATGTGCGTGTAAATTGAATTGTACGAATATGAATGAGATTTGGAGTTTGAGAATATTGAGCTGCATTCCATCACTCGCGTCTCCTTGTTTCTAACCTTTTGCACGTGCTCCTCGTCTTTTCTATTGAATTTACTTCTATCAATCAAATTTTGGAAGAATATAATGATGTGCGGCTAACAGAAAAACAAATATTTTGAGTTAATTCGTGTTACAATTTGCACTGGTGTAGTGGTGTACCTGATAATCCTTACCTTCCAAAATATTTGACACGTTGGACTCTTTTTTCATTTTATATTATTTATAACAATTTGACAAAAAATAGAGAGAAAAGATATATAATCGTTGCAAATAATATGAAACGGAGGTAGTATTTAAACATTAGCTTTGAACATAATTTTTAACTAACTTCATAAAAATATGTTTTATCATAAAATATGTTGTTAGAAGGTACTCCCTCTGTTTTAAAATACTTGCTCAATTTCTTCATGCGCGGGGTTTTAGGAGAAATTGAAAAAAGTAATAAAATATAAAGGTAGTAGGGTTAGTAAAAGGTCAATTGGAGGAGAGAAAATTTAAAAGTACTCCGTAATAAAATTGGAGAAAAATAAATTAAATATTATAAAAACTTTCCAAATAGGGAAATAGAGTAAGTATTTAAAAACGGCCGTAAAAGGAAAGTGGAACAAGTATTTAAAAACAGAGGGAGTATTAATATAAAGTTTCATAATATACTCGCAATTTTTAATACAACTTTCATTAATAGTACTCCCTCCGTTTCAATATGATAGTCTCATATGGAATCAATCACATAAAATAAGAAAAGAAGAATATTTGGAATCTAACATTAAAGTTAAAAACAATTTATAAATAGTTTTGTCTTATTTAAATTGTTTTGATTTTTTTAGGAAACCGTCAACCATAATGGCATAATTTAAGGGAATAATTTCTTTACTTAGAGTCATGTCATAAATTCACAATCAATTAACTTAACCAATTAGAATTTAATATGGATAAAATAGGAAATAAAAGCTAAGTTAAAAGTGGAATACATTCAATATGGGTAGATCTTTTTAAAACGCCCAAAATAGTATATGGGACTAACAAATTGAAACGGAGGGAGTATTAAATTATACCCTTTAAAAATAAAGTCAAATTAGTGCATCGACATGTGTGCAAAGTTGATTGTGTTAGATATTTTGAAACCGAGGGAGTAATACGCAAGTTTGACTGTATTCTTCTCCCTCCATTTTAATTTAATAATTTCATTTTGACTTTTTATAATTTAAATTCAAACAAAAAACTTTCATTTTTTTTTAAAGGGTAAGAAGAAAAAAAAATATTAAGAACCCCTCTTCACGAAGGGAATTCCTAATGCATCAGAGGAAATAATAGGGTAAAAAGATAAAAAAAGTACGGAGTACAATTCAGGATTAAGTACGAGTATCAAAGTTATGAGATCTGTACTTTGCTATTTTTACCATTTGAACAAATTCTACTTTGAGTATCACGGACATGATATACCAAGTTTTACAATAAAAATTGCCGAATTTGAATGAATATTCAAGCTACCACAATGTAAAGTAAAGTAATGTAACTATGCAAAAAACATTTGAATCTTGAGTTGATGATGATCATCATATCCAAATAAGTAGATATCACAAATCTAATTAATATCACATGCACGAGTTAAAGAGTACACATAAAATCGACAAGAATAATTAATTACCCTACGTGTGAGACCCTTAATTGATAGATTCGTTCTAATAATTGACACATCAAGATTAAAATGCATAATATTACAGCTTATCATCTAGCTGTTAAAGTTATTTTTCAAACAAATATCAAAATTAAAGTTATAAAAGTGGTTCGATCGACCCCAAACAAGGTAAAAACACATGTACTATAAAATTAAAAATGTTTTTTTACACCAACAAAATATTAAGAAAAAAAAAAGAAAAAGAATTTAAATAAATTTGAAATGCAAACGAAAAGGTAAAGAACTTTTAAAGATACGAAAATAGCATCAATAATAAATCTGTCACCGACCTTTGTAAGGTATTGGATATAGTAGGGGTTTAGGCAATCATCAATTGTGGATGCATCAAATCTATTTTTACTGTCTCCTCTTTCTTGTAATCATTTCTCATTTTACAGATGCACCCCAACATTCGCACTTGTCATTTTTTTTTATTTATTTTTTTGGTTCACAATTACTGCTCCTCTATTTTTTTTTTTCATAACTTAAAAAAGGATACTCCGTAATTTATGAGGAATTCACAAATACAACTCCATATACAAGTATAATGTTTGTTATAAGAAGTACTCGTAGAGTCGTATACTCGTATTAATAGCTGTATATTTTCTTGTATATTATTGTTTGAAAATCTCTCCTAAGACGAGTTTAATAAGATTCAACCTCTGATTTCACACCTAAAAGTCGAATTAATCAACTATATTATCTTTCTATCTCAAAATAAGTGTTGATGAATTAGTACGTATAGTGTATTATTATATTTACACTATTTTAAGATTTATACGTCTTGAATACCTATTCGTCATGCATGGTGACTCCATCGTATCTTTTTCATTTATTAAATAACTATGTACTCAGTAATAAAATAAATTGCGGACTATATAAAATGTGATTCATGTTAAAACACCAGTAGTGTTGTCCATATGATTTATTCCATGTTACGTTCAAGAAATATGAAAGACATTTCCACCTTAAAATTGTAGGTTATTGTGAGTTTGTGTAAATCTCCTTGAGTATCATATTTCAATTAACCAATATACATAGGAATTACAACCTAATCTATTATGAGAATATAAGATATACATATCTATTTCACCATATAAAGTATAAATTATGATTTACTAACTACTTCATATATTACGTTGTAAATTCTTATATTTGTTTTTTTTTTCTCCTTCTTTATATACAATCAGAGACGGGGCTTCAAATACTAACATTGGGAATAGTGCAATTTTGTTAATTAGAGCCCTATAATCATTTCTTTAAGGAAAATTATTTTACTTAATTATAAATTTTATGAAAAAATAAGGCCCTCTTATAATAGTTTCACTTAGGAGTTTTAAGCGATCAACCACCCTACACATGCTCAGAACCACCCCTATATCATGTAGGTAATGTCATTGATGATTTGAGGTGGTTCAAATATACATAACACCATAATTTTATTAACAACGGCAATGTTCATTCCCCAGTGAAGGAAATTGCGGAAATGCGGAGTATAAACAGAGAAGATCTCCATTGGGCCCTCCCGTGGTCCACATGTCGTTTTTTCAATAGAAAATAGGTGAGGAGGATTGGGCCAAAAGCCTTATAACAGAATGGATGGAAATAAATTTAACAACAAAATAATGACATAACTAGTGTGCAGCCCGGGCGTTGCACCAGGTTACCACTTTGATTAATTTGTTTTTTTATGAAATATATTATCATCGATTATGTATGTTATGCATAAATGTTAAAAATAATGTTACTAATTGATAAAGAGTACAGAAAGATAATTTTTAACACAATATTATTTGTGAAATGTTGATTTTACTCCTCTTATTATTTTTTTCAAACTGCTTATCTCGTATTTCTTTTTTAATTGATGCATGTCATTTATAGTTATATTTATATGCCTAGATGACATCAATTGTTATTGGCTAAGATGGTAAGGAAGTAAATCTTGTTTCCTTGAGGTTTAGTGTTCGAAACCCATCAAAAGCTTTTTAATAATAGTTGGAATGATTTGTTAATTGGTAATGACGTGTCATTAAATGATGATGTGGCACAATGCTATGAGAGGGGAATGACGTGACACATAAATGATTTTAGGAACGCTTTTTAATATATAAGTATAGATTTAGTTGAATTGGTTTACATCATCCCTAGCGATGAAGTTATAATTTACTCCATATGTAAATGAATAAGTTGTTAGTTGAAACTTGAAACTAATTATAATCATCTATTGATTGCCATTAGTTGTTTGTTAAATCCATGATAATTGTTAACATGTTACTACTTAAAAAGTAAAAAAGTGCTCTAGGGAGATTTATTTGTAAAAGGGCTATTGAGTGTTGTTTATACTTCATCCAATAATAATTTATACATGAATTTGATTTTAGATATTATGATTAGTATGCAAACTGACACACACATTTATTCCGTGTCAATGGAGAAACCATCTACACATATAGTCTCACATAGTTACAATATAAACTACGGAGTAATTTGGTAATAATTGGACTAATCATTAAATTTTCTTTTTCATTATACGATATATTCACATGTGAAGTTTTCTTAACAATACCACAATGAATAAGCCGATTTATATTATGAGTACTCCTCTTGATCACACTCCATTTAAACTTAACGGCTAAATAGAAATTTTGTGAAATTAGCACTTTTTTGGCGGCTGGTTTTCGGTTGGTATGTTTATTTTTTCTCCTAATTCCCCTTTTAATGAGTACAATAATTTTTGAAAAAAAATAGCTTTACTACAAGTCAAAATAATTGCACAACAATTGAAAGTTGAAAACCAACTAAGGGAGGTAGAGGGGTCCGCAAAAATGATTGGGGACAAACAATGAAATCCAACCCCTTAAATAATGTCACATTGGTTTTAGACATAATTAGGGTTATAAGATATGTGGACCCTACTAACTAATTTTTACAATTTTGCCATAAAAAGTCATTGCCATTATTACATTGTTTGCCATTATGACTTACAACAACATGATTTCCATTTTCTAACAAGAAGTAATTATTCCTTATTTTTATATGCTTTGACATTTGCATATACTTCCAAATTCATTTTATTCCGTGATAACCCCTTTTTTAAAATTCCTTTTTCCCTTTTTTTTCTTTAAATTAATGTACCCTTTATTTATTTTATTTTTTAAAAGAAAATAAAATTAAATGTCAAATGTTATGATTATGAATTAATGATTTCCCTCATCGTAAGGTGTTTTCAATTACTTTCGTCCTTTTAACATAATCTTTTCATTATTATTTGATTGGGGTTATTGATGAAATGAGAAAAGTAAAATATCCTTTGATTTTGTACAACGAAGGGCTTAATTGTGTTTAGTTCTATGAACTGGATCTACAATAGAAAAAAGGCCTGAAGCATAAGCCTCATTCTGTAATTGTGGATCAAGCCCAACTTTGGATAGGCCATGTTGGGGTGTAAATGTTCATCGGGCTGAACGTTAACAATCATTTCATTTTCGAAACGCTTCACTATAAACAACTGTAAAATCCAAAGTCACCAAGGGCATGTGTACTACTAAACGACTCATGCATAAACAAGATAACAACGGTATTGGCCTACTGGATGGGTTTGGAGTTTAGACCTACTAAATTAGTCTCGTACGATGCATGATTTGATTAAATAAAATTTTCTAAAATTATTTATTTTTTCATACGTATCAAAAATATTCCCCCCAAAATATCAAATATTAGGAAAAAAAATAGAACTCATTGAAAAATTGAATGATGAAATCATGAAAAGTGTACCTGAGGAAGAAAAATTAAATTATAATTGTTAGAGAGAATAGTCTATTTTTCAAAATTTGATACTAATAATAATGTAGTTGACCAAAATTTAATAAAATAAAATAACATTTACAAAACGATGACATCAATTATAGTTTTGGAGGAAATTTTTTAATGACAATACGATATGTGTCTAATTTTAAAATAGAATTACGTCAGCGGTTTCTACTTTAGTACGGAGTATTAGTTTTAGAAAAATACTCCATATATCATTATACCAAGCATATTTTGGCTAGTGATAAAGTTTGCATATCATATCATAACCTTGAGGTTATGAGATCAAAACTCATTAGAGACACTTTGAGGTTAGAATTCTCTTATCTTTCAATCTCACTCTCAAAGTGTCTAGTCCGCTAACATAGGTTGGTAAAGGGTATGGGATCAAACTACAATAGAGACACTTTGGGGTGGAGATTCTCTTATCTTTTGCTCTCACTCTTAAAGTGCCTAGTCCGCTAACCTAGGCTGGTAAAGGTTGTGGGATCAAATCCCATTAGAGATACTTTAGAGTGGGGATTGTCTTATCTTTCACTCTCATTCTCAAAGTCCCTAGTATGTCTGTAATGTGGTTCCACTCAACATGTAGCACAAGCCAAGATAAAATAAACTCTTCAAATTCTTAATTCTATTAAGCACAGCCAAGAGTTGAAATGAAACACATGAAGCATCCGAATGAGTAAACCACCAGGTCTTCGTCCATCAAAACTAGCACAATCAAATAAAACTATAATTTCATTCCCAGATTATCTAAAATCCAATGCTACACAAAATTCCGGCAAATTCCACACTCACATTTCATTACCATCATCATCGTTGCAAATTCAACCTTACCAATTTCGCGAACAATCCTCGAATTTCTGTTGCTCTCTTTCTCTCTCTTTCAATTTCATCAGCTATAACAAGAAGAAGACAGTCTACCATGGCAGTCGCCGGCGGCGATGGCGGCGGAGCTTTTACGACACTTGCAGAGAGGGTCACGTTTGAGAAAGAGATTAAGAAGAGCAAATTCATCGCCATTGCTGCTCCTGTTTACAATGAACAGTCTGCTCATTCCTTTCTATCCGAGGTCTTTTTTACTTGATTTTCATTTGATTGCTGTTTTTTTGCAATCAGATGAATTCTAGGGTTTGATTGATTTGTATTAGGGTTTTAAATTACGGTGGTTTGATTTTGATTTCTGTTGCTTAGGTGCGTGATAATCGTGCTACTCACAATTGCTGGGCTTATAAGGTACTAAATTTACTTAATCAGATCGAATTGTTGTTGCTGATAATATGTGCATGTATGAAGCTCAAATTGAATGGTATATGCTGGGATTAATAATTGGTTATTGTTCTTTTTAATTTGACGCAAATTAGATTATACACTCGAGAACATAATGCTCGTTGATATGTACAGTTCCCTAAGAAATAGAGAGAATGAAAGTGTAGATTAAGTAGTAACATTTAGCAAGTGCTATGATAGCACCTCCACCTTGCCATTTATTCATTTAAACATACATGATTTATGTACTGCAAATTTCACATTGCAAAGACAAAGTTATGTAATTATTGATGTGTATTTGTAGATTGGGGATCAATATCGATCAAATGATGATGGTGAACCATCGGGCACTGCTGGCAAACCTATATATTCAGCAATTGATACTTCGGGTGTTGATAGAGTTATGGTAGTTGTGATCCGGTAATTATGCTTCTCTGGGGATAAGTATAGTTTTAATACAATCTAGTTGTGGCTTGTTTGTTGATGGCTTTCCAATGATATATCATGCATGTAGTTACACCCCTTTGTTTCTTTAAATGAAATAACAGGTATTTTGGCGGTATCAAATTAGGTACTGGAGGGCTTGTTAGAGCTTATGGTGGGGTCACGTCTGAATGTTTGAGAAATGCACCGACTCGTTTAGTGAAATCAAGAGTAATGAACTTCATAATTTGTTCTCTCTTTTTGGACTTTATTAGACCAATAAGAAACTAAATCTGAGATGAGGGTGGGCGATGTTATGATGCCTCTATTTTGCTTACACTTTTATCTAAATCTTTTAATATCTGTAGGTTCCTATGGGTGTAGAGGTTTCCTTTGATCTTCTGGGGCTTCTGTATCATCAGGTTAGCTTTACTAGCAACATTATGTCCCATTTCATTATTATTGTTAATTTTTGATGGTATTAATGCAAATTGACTATTACGGAGCATGCACTATTTTTACTACCTCCGTTTCATGTTTTTTGCAACTTTGCAATATTTTATATCTCACAAATAATGCCCAAAGTTGCAAAAAACATGAAACGGAGGTAGTATTTATCTTTGATACTTTTTCGCCACTTAATAATACTTAATGCTGTATTATGGATAATACAAGACCCATTTTTTGTTTTAACAGCTCCAATCCTTTCAAGCAGCAGATGTCAAGCAAGATTATGAAACCGGTAAAGATGATACAACGATGGTGACTTTTAAGGTTGATTTTGATAAGGCTGACAGTCTAGAAGATGCTATTAAATCTAGCTGTGGCAGAGATATTGTATTTATCAAGCACTGAATGACAAGGCTGAAAGTTGCGCTGCCATTTCATTCCTGACCAGAGATTGCTGGTTCTGTTTCAATTCTCCTTCAGCATGAGTTGCAAAACAGCCATCAAGCATCAATGTTCTACTCTGCTACAAGCATCTACAAGTTGGTATGTACTAGGTTGCTATATATATTTCTGTGATTTTACAAACTTTACCATGATTTTCTTGTACATACATTTACATTTGACATGAATGAAATTTACTACCCATTCCCTGCCTATGTGTCTCTTATTTTGCTGGTTCCCTCACTATTTAATGGCCATTCTGGATTTGATGGGCTGCTATAGTGTAAATAAAGTTGAGTTGGAGCTGTACATTGTACACTCTTAAAAATAGAAAAAAGAAGAATAGTCTTTCTTAGAGTCTACACTCTATAGTTTTCTCAGACAAGATGAACTAAACTATGGCTCAACATAACGGCGTAGGAGCATTGCAACCATATGTAATCCTCCAACCCGCAAGCTTAACAAATGTGACTTAGATTTTAATTATGAATTATCTAGAAATAGTATTATGCTCATAGAAAGGGTAGCAATTGACCGTTAGTTATTGGTACGGAGGCGGTGCAACAGAAGGTAACTGGTAATTTTTGCCACAAAATGGCTACTTTGATTGTGGAAGTCTAGGCCACAAAATGGCTAATTTGATTCTGGAAGTTTGCGCCATAAACTGGCTTGTGTGATAGTGGAAGGCATAAAAATCAATGTTGGTATTTGTGAAGGCTATAGGGACGGCGAACCCCTTCAAGTGTAAGGAAACTTAACTTGCTTACCTTTGAGGACAAAGGATTAAAAATTATACCGATCCATGTTGGCACTGGCCATGGGAACCATCATCTACACTAGATTCATGAGATTCACAATTGATGTGCTTAGCAGGCTTAAGGTTATTCGTAAAAGACCTATTCTCCTTTTGTTGCCAGTGTCCATGTGAGTTATTTAGACCATAAAGTAGTCTTGTTAGATCTATATATCACAAAAGTTGCGTGCTTATGAGCAGTGTTTTGTAGGTATCCCTTGCAGTGGGGTGGCCCAAGTTGCATGTTTCTTGTAGCCTAATTACTTATAAATGAACTCATTGTGACAAAGTTTATCTGTCCCATTTGTAATTTTTTCATGTCTCTGTCCTGTTTGTTCATCAGATTAATTTTCTTGCTTTAGATGCAAAGTCTGTTAAATTAGCAACATAAACGCTAAACAATAACCTGCAGAGAGCTCTACACCAGATGCTCATATAGCACATCACGAATTTTTTTTTTAATCCAACCTCAACTTATTGGTGGGCGAAGGGAGTTTTTTTAATTAGTACATACTAGTATGATGTAATGAACAAATCCTTGTGATAGGTCGGAACCAGCAACTATGAACCATTACAGGTGAAAATTCTCACTTAGAATTACCGCAGATATGGTAACTACTAACCCTGCAACTTCCAACTGAAGAGCTAAAAGCCTAAAACCAAAAAATGAAAACTAGATATGAAACAACACACTTTATAGAATCCCAATAGTGTGATGGATCACCATACGAGGGACTACAGTCAAGAAGTGGCAACCGATGAGAAGGGGACAGCAGAAGCAAAGAAAAGGAAACTTGAGTCAACACAAGCAACAAAGAGCAAGGGACAAAATCAATTAAGAAGAAGAGAAGGAAAGAAAGCAACCTTAGTCCTATGATGTTTATTTATGTTTTTCTAAATTAGCTAAGTTTCACATGTTAAGCCTTAAGGTCATCTTTGACCATCTTAGTATAAGTAGTATGAGTAGTGTTAGTGGAGAGGCAGGCAGAAATTTGTGAGGAAACTCTTAGAGAGATTTGCAACCTAAAGTTGCTTAGGAGAGTTGCAACCTCAAGTTGCTTGGAGATTTGTAGCCTCAAGCTACTACTTTGTATCCCTTCCATTAGTCAGTTCAATGAAAAATCAGTCCTCCTCTTACTAATGAGTATTATTGAGTGAAATCAGCCTTAGTCTATTACAAATAGCTGAGTATAATTTAGGATAGGTAGTGATAGCTTGTATAATTAATTGGATGGATGTGCTGCAATGGAAGGGATATTTGGAATGGTGGTTGAAGCAATAAGCAACTAGTCATAGTCAAGGGAGGAGGTAATGTAACATTAGGGACAGAGGGCATTCATGGAAGCGGCGTAAAATTGGCCTTTGGCAGAGCAGGGGTGGTAGGGCTTGATGGATTTGGAAGACTTGGGATATTTTGCAGTGTAGTCAGAAAATTAGCAGGCAGAGATGGTAGGATTGTGGGCTTGGGCAGATTAGAAAAAATTGTTGGCAATGGTGGCAAAATTGATTTTGGTAGCTTTGGGATTGTTGGCAGCAGTGGATAAGGCTTAGGAAACGTTGGCAATGTAGGCCAAGGATTGGCGGGCAGTGGTGGCAAGATCATGGGCTTGGGAAATTGTTGGGTTTGAAAAAATGTCTGACAATGGTGGAAAATTTGTTTGTCGTAACTTTGGGATCATTGGCAGCAGTGATGGTAATGTACCTTGAGGCAGGGCTGGAACTCCTGGTAACTGAGGGAGTTGTAGAAGATGCCGGCCTGCAAAGCTCATGTGGAGGTTAGAGATTGATAAAGCTATTAGCAGAGATAAGATGAAGTAGAATCGTGAATCAATTATATTTTGAAGAAACCAAGTGAATATGGGATCTCTAAGTGTGGATGGGGATATTAGTAGGGCGGTTGTTTTTGAATTTGTTTTCCAACATATGGTGTTGGTGGATATATATAGGGAGATTTTGATGGAAGTAGGTACCAATTAACGATGTCTTGACAAATTAAGATTTGTGGCTAGACAAAATGTATTAACACTTGTATAATCTTTATTCAGATGCTATGTTACTTGAACTCAGATACCCATGTTTGAAACGGCATCTGAGTCAGCTATATTGTGAAAAAATTCCATGATTTTGAACTAAAAGTAAAGTTTCCAAGTGTCACACCCTTGTTCGAGTTCGAGTAACATAGTTTCCTCTGTTCCCCTAATAATGCAACATGGGGAACTTGCATAATCCCTGTGACAATATACTACACAATTACTCATTTTTTTGAAGAATAAGTGTCTTCTAATGTTATGTACTCAAATCAAACAGTCAATTTTACTTATTTTGTTCTTATTTTTGATATTTAAACAGACTAATATTGATTTGGTATTCTAAACTAACAAAATATTGATGATAAAATAAGAAAAGTTTGTTATGCTGAATAATGAGTTTCCAATTGGTTAACTCATGATGTCCTTGACTTTGTATCTGTTGTGCAAAGATGAGGATGACTAGGTAAAAAACATTATTTTTAAATGATAAGATGTTTGTTTATACTTTCAATTTTATTTTAATTTGTTAAAAAGAGAAAAAAAAAAAAATTGTTTGTTTATACTTTCAATTTTATTTTTTCTAATTTGTTAAAAAGAGAAAAAAAAAAAAAAAACATTTTGTGATGTGATTACGAAGATGATCCACAGCAATTGCAAGATTGTATTCAAACAGACTATACATGTTTTTTTATTTTTTATTTTATTTTATTTTTTTATTAGCAGACTTGATATATGTCACCCTGTACTTTCCTGAACTTTTTTCGAATTTGTGAACCTTTAAAATGAGCGGAATCATTATACTGCATGCAACTGTATGTTTCAATGCTTCATTATAAGTTGCAAAGTTGATGTAAAGACTCAGGGGTGGCTTCCGCTTGTGATCTATCAGTTTGCTGCTTTTATATTTTAGGCAGTGATGACACTTGACATATCTTAATACATTAGTACTTCGTATGTTACATGAACTAAATAACTTCCTTTGTCTAACATGCATCTCATTTCCTTATATATCTATTAATTTATGTTTTATTACATCTGCGTATTGATTTATATTTCAGTTGCATGCCTGTACACGGGCCTCAAACTGCAGTTGCATTAATATCTTTCGGTTTAACTAGAGCTGAGTTATCAAACAATTCTTTGAAAAATAATAAAGTCTTTATTAAAACATACTAGTATTTTACAAATATAATGAATCCAAACAATAGAGAACCATTACAAACAAAAAAACACTCTCAGATACAGCAGGAGGCCAGCTAGTCATCCAACAAGCTGGAACTCCTGACCAAAAGAAATAACTGAAATAATAGAAAGCATAGTACAAGTGATGAATATTACAAAACAAATACGATGAAGTAATTGTAAAAGCTGATTATGTAGGGCTGGTACTCATGAAATCTTACTGGGATGGTGGTGGTGTGAGGGAAGGTACAGTAGGAATGGTATTTGGGACGGTAGGCATGGCAGGAAGAGGAGGCATTGTCAACTTTGGAGCAGAAGGCATAGAAGGCAACGGTGGCAAAGTGGCCTTTGGCAGAGCAGGGGCAGCTGGCAGAGGTGGCATAGCTGCAGGTTTTGGAAGGTTTGTTGCAGCAGGCATTGTGGGTAGAGGATTGGCTGGCATTGGTGGCATAGCTGCTTGTGGCAGCTTTGGAACCGCTGGCATTGGTGGCATGGTTGCTTGTGGCAGTTTTGGAACTGCTGGCATTGGGGGCATGCTAAGTTTGGGCATTGATGGAAGAGGTGGAAGTGTTTGCAGAAGATGCCGGGCTGCAAAGCTCATTTCAAAGCTCGAGACTGAAAGAGCTAAAATTAAAGAGAAGACGAAGTAGTGCCTTGAAGATGCCATATGGTGTGAAAGAGTATAATGTAGGGTAGGTATGCTAAGAGCTCGAGTGTTGTTTGTATTTTGGGTATAAAACTATAAGTGTTTGCTTGAGTTTGCTGTGAGACATGTTTATTGATGGGAATTTATAGGGCGAATTTGGAAGGATAAAGTGCAGGTGTTTTGATGAACAATGAGATGTGGTTGGCCAAAATGTGGAGAAGTTTTTGTTAGCTCAACTTCTTCTGTTGTTTTTGGGTGAAAGCTTACCTTCTTCTGTGACTATATGTTCTATGTTTAGAAGGAATGAATTGTTTAATTCAAAAGTCAGCAATAACGCCTATAATTAAATAGAGTAATACTTTTTTCGTCAAAAAAAAAAAAAAGAAGTAATACTTTTGAGTCAATGGACTGATATATTTAATTAACTTTCAGATAGAATAAGTCGCGAAATTAATCATGTCATTGAGTCATCAAAATTCTGGGCGAAGATGGCGTGTGGGTGTGAGTTTCAACAACATAACTGATGATCTACCTTTACACTATTCTTTTTTCAATTTTTTTATATTTCTGTTTTTTAAATGAGTGGAAAATTTATTAAATTAAACCAATATAGTGTAATAGAATAATATAAAAAGCATATGTTACTTATTGATGTTATTAGCAAGTAATGAATTTGGGAATATATATTATCACACAATTAAAACGAAGGATTCTCGACATCTTATTAGGATTTGGGATGTCGGTGATATAAACAACCATCATAAGCATCTCTTGATTCCCTTCACTTCTAAATTACTAATGCAACACTATAATGAAATAACCACATAGGTGAATTGAAATGAACTCATTCTTTAGACTTTATGAACCTATTATGGTTGCAAAAAAAACTTATATGAGCTAAGGAACACCTTACTCATTCACTTCATTTTTTTTCCCCGAAATTGGCTCAAAAACGTGAATTATTGCCTTCATTTTTGGACAGATTATGATTTTTCTAAGTTTGGAAAGAAAAAAGGTCGGGGTGCTTCCCGTGGACTATTTTGGTGGTTAAAGCTGTCCATTCTGTCTTTAAATTGTCAATTTAGCTATCTACGCACATGTTAATGCAACATAATATGAAATAGCGAAATAGGTGAATAAAAGTAATCTCAATACTTTATAGACCTATTATGGTTGCAAACTAATTTATTTGACCTCGGGGGACAACTCATACATCTATTTTAATTATGAATTTTTTTTCGAGATTGGCCCTAAAGCCTAAATTATAGGCTTTATTTTTGGACAATATTTGACTTTTTTAGGCCCGAAAAGGAAAGTGTTCATTATGCTTCCCATAAACCCTACGACACCTTAGGATACTATTGGGTGTTTTAAATTGTCCATTTTTGTCTTAAAATGGTCAATGAGACAAAATGGTCAATTTAGTTGTTTATGTACCACTGTCTATGCAACATAATTTCGAAAAAGCCACATAGGTGAACAAACTCATTCTAAGGACTTTATATAAACCTATTGGTAGACTTATTATGGTTGCTAACCACCTTATATGACCCGGGGGACACCCTATACATTCATTTCAGTTTTGAAAAAATTGTTCGAGATGCTTACCATGGAATCATGGATCCTAATACATCTCGGGAGTCCATTTGGGTGGGTACAACCATCCAATACGCCTTTAAATGATCATTATGCTCGTTTACAACTTACACCGATTTCATAAACTCAAGTTTACCACGGACATTTATAACAACATATAATGCTCATATATGGTTTCAAACAGCATTATATGTCCCCGAGATGTATCCCCTAATATCTAAAGACTTTTCGACACCGAGTCCTAAAACCTCCAAAATTCCTCAAAAAGCGTGGATAATATAACCTTCAATTTTGGAAAATTTTGACTTTTTACGTCCGGAAATAAAAATTTCCGAGAAGTTTACCATGGTCCCTAATACCCTCCGCAAGTCCATTTGGGTGGGTGGAACCATCTGATTTGCCTTTAAACGGTCAATTTACTCGTTTACAATTTACACCAATTTCATAAACTTAAGCCTACCACGGACTTTTATGACAACATATAATGATCATATAGGGTTCCAAACGGAATTCTATGACCCCGGGATGTATCCCCTAGTATCTCAAGACTTTTCGACATCGGGTCCCGAAACCTTTAAAATTCCTCAAAAATCGTTGATTATAGCCTTCAACTTTGGAAATTTTTGACTTTTTTTCGCCTAGAAATAAAAATTGTCGAGATGTTTACCATGGTCTCTAATACCCTCCGGAAGTCCATTTGGATGGGTGGAACCATCCAATTTGCCTTTAAACGGTCAATTTACCCAGTTACAAGTTGCAACGATTTCACAAACACAAGCCTACCACGAACATTTGTGACAACTTATAATGATCATATATGATTCCAAACGGCATAATATGACATCGGGATTGTAAGGAATATTTCAAGCATCCCACACTTGAGCCCCACTGTGATCATACACTTAAGCATGGTGGCGTCCAAAGGGAAGGAAGTTAGAGCAAAAGAATCGCCAACAAGTTTTAGGAACTTGTAAACCGTTCACAGGGTGAAGGTTACACCCCTTAACGATCCAGGAGATCGTTAACTTCAATAGGTTTGGAACCATGACCGGAAATTCGAGGATGAAGGTATAAATCCAACCTAAAAGAGATTGAACCTGCCCTAAATAGGCTTCTGCTTTATTCTTCTCGTATTCATGTGCGCTTTCTGACCAACATACAATCAATAGGTTAACCCTAAACCTGTTTAATCTATGTTGGTTGAATATTAATGCACAAACAAAACTTTTATTGGCGATCACTTGAATTATAATCATACTAACCTAACCAAGATTATTAATTATCTTATTAAGCGTGATTACAAGTACAAATTCCCTTTAAACCTGCAAGAGAGGGCGTGATCAAGCAATAACAATAAAAATATGTCAAGTAACACAAAAACAATCATCATCATCATAATTACAATCTCAATAAAGCTTAATAATAATAGCAAGATCCTAGGCATGATACTAACAAGATTAATAACAAACCCTAGTATGTCACTAAACATTAAAGATCAAAGCTTTACTCCTAACATGATACTAACATGATATAAAGAAAGAATAGGAAGCATCCCATAGAAACATACATGATATTAGAAATCTTAGTTAATACCCTAAACATGATACTAGGAATCATAAAGACATCCTAACATGATACTAGGAATCAAAATAATCAAAGCATGTTTTCTATATCAAAAGTTCAGTAAGTAATTAAAGTACTTACTTCGATGCCTCGTACCTCTTTCTAATAACAAAATACACGCGTTAGTAACTTCAAGGAAAATATTAAACAATAAATCTAATCAAAGAATTGAAATAGGATTTGGGACCAAACCCTCAAAAACTATCAACCTTTCACGTCTAGGGTGAAGGCAACTTCGAACTTGGCTAGGTGTGTTTAGAACTAATGAATGCGGAATTTTGAGAAAGGAAAGGTTTAGAAAAAGAATAAAGAGAGAAAGCTTCTAGCTTTAGAGAAAAAATAGAATTAGATGATTGTTTGTTGATAATTGATGAATGATCGTAAACAGGGAAATACGACCCATATTTATAGGAAAAATAGCACGGAATCAAATCAAGTCCCATTCGGAATAAAATAGCTCATGTCGCCAACGACAGGAGTTAGAGCTAGACGACAGGAGCAGCATTAGGCGACAACTGTCAGCGCCAGGCGACAGCTTTGTCGTCTCGCGCTAAGTCAAAATTAAAACGCGCTTTGTACGCGGAATCATCTTCTTAATACGATTAAGCAGCTAATTCTGCGTTAAGCAAATTAAAATCATATTTGTGCCAAATCACATATTTTATTCAAAATAAAACTCTTTAAAATATAATTATCACTCCTAACTCCATTAGAATTAAAAAGAACCTTCTAAATATGCTAGAAGATTAAATCAATCCTAACAACTTTAGGAATAATAATTAATAGGCCCTCCTCTAAATCATTGGCCCACATATAAAAATCATTTCAAGCCCAATTTAATATAATCCATAACTTCCTTATTATTCATCGGAATTGGGCTTATAATATATCGTTGGAAAGCTCTTTACGAGCCCAACCCAACTATACTATTATTGGACCTTTATCATGAACCAAAATAAATTGGACTGGCTATTTTCATAAATAGAGTAAGAAAAGAAATATTTTCAAAAACAGAAAGAGAAATATTATAATAAAAACATCCACATCACTAGACCTTTTCACACTTTCACTTTGTTCGATAATCAAATGACGTGAAAAGTATTCATCACTGGGTTTGGTTTTGGGGAGACACATTTGGGTGTCTACAAGGATGTATCCCCTAGTATTTCAAGTCTTTTCGACATTGGGTCCCGAAACTTTAAAAATTCCTCAAAAAGCGTGGATTATAACCTTAAATTTTGAAAATTTTTGACTTTTTTCGCTCGAAAATAAAAATTGTCGAGATGTTTACCATAATCCCTAACACCCTATGGGAGTCCATTTGGGTCGGTAGAAAAATTCAATTTGCCTTTAAATGGTAAATTACCCATTTACAACTTTCATAAACTCAAATCTACTACGGACATTTGTGACAATATATAATGATCATATATGGTTCTAAATTAGAGATGTCAATGAGGCGGGGCGGGGCGGATGTTGGTTTTCCCATCCTCATCCCCGCCTAAAATTCTCATCCCCATCCCCACCCCCGTCCCCATGACGGGTCCAAAATTCATTTCTATCCCCATTCTGACGGGTACAATCCCAAAATCATCCCTGCCCCACCTCTCCCCTCAATTGGATATCCACCTCCACCTAATCTCCACCAAAGACCTACCTAATCCCCACCTTCTAAATACAACTATATTACATCATAATGACTAAAAAAATATCATTGTTAAGTTTTTATAATTTAAGTTTATTACAAAGTATTATACTTTTACTATACTTTTTTACTTAATTTATATTTAAAATAGTAAAAAAGTATGAATAATAATAATAATATATGGATATGGGTACGGTGCGAGTACAAAGTTGGGCGGGGTGGGTATGAAATGGAGATGGGGCGAGTACGAAATAAGGCGGGTGGGGCGGGGTGGATTTTATCCCTTGGCGAGTATGGTTTTTATCCCTATCCCCGCCCCACCACTCGCAAAATCGAGACACATCCCTGCCCTACTGGGGCGGGGATGGGATGGGTCTCTCCTACTTGACTCGCCCCACTAAAATCCTTATTCTAAACGACATTATATGACCCCGGGATTGTATCCCCTAGTATCTCAAGACTTTTCGACCATCGGGTTCGGAAACCTTCAAATTTACTCAAGAAGCGTGGATTATAACCTTCAATTTTGTAAATTTTTTACTTTTTTCGCCTGAAAAGAAATTTTGGCAAGATGTTTACCATGGTACCTAAAACCCTATAGTAGTCCATTTAGGTGGGTAGAACCATCCAATTTGCCTTTAATCGATTAATTTACCCGTTTACAACTTGCACTGATTTCATAAACTCAAGCCTACTTCAAACATGTATGACATATAATGATCATATATGCTTGGCATCATATAATCTTTGGATATATCCCCTACTATCTTAAGACTTTTCAACATCAGGTCACGAAACCTTCAAAATTCCTCAAAAAGCGTGGATTATAGCCTTTAATTTTCGAGATTTTAACTTTTTTCGCTCGGAAAACTTTTTTTCCGAGATGTTTACTATGGTCCCTTATACCTTACAAGAGTCCATTTAGGTGGGTGGAACCATCCAATTTGCCTTTAAACGGTCAATATACATGTTTACAACTTGCACCGATTTCATAAACTCAAACCTACCACGGACATTTATGACATTATATAATGATCATATATGGTTCCAAACGATATTATATGACCCCAATATGTATTCTATAGTATCTCAAGAATTTTCGACACCGGGTCATGAAATCCTTTAAAATTTCTCATATAGCGTGGATAGCCTTCAATTTTGGAAAATTTTGACTTTTTTTCGCCCGAAAATAAAAATTGTTGAGATGTTTACCATGGTCCCTAATATCCTCCGGGAGTCCATTTGAGTGAGTGGAACCATCCAATTTGCCTTCAAACGGTCAATTTTTTCGTTTACAACTTTCACTGATTTATAAAATCAAGCTTACAATGGACATTTATGACAATATATAATGATCAAATATGGTTCCTAACGGAATTATATGAACCCGGGGTGTATCTGCTAACATCTCAAGACTTTTCGACACCAGATCCCGAAACATTCAAAATTCCTCAAAAAGCGTGGATTATAGCCTTTTATTTTGGAAATTTTTGACTTTTTTTCGCTAGGAAATAAAAATTGACGAGATGTTTATCATGGTTCCTAATACCCTTTCGGAGTCCATTTAGGTGGGTGGAACCATTCAATATGCCTTTAAACGGTCAACTTACCCGTTTACAACTTGTACCGATTTCATAAATTCAAGCCTACTACGGACATTTATGGCAAAATATAATGATCATATATGGTTCCAAACGGCATTATATGACCCCAGAATATATATATTCTAGTATCTTAAAACTTTTCGACACCGGGTCCCGAAACGTTCAAAATTTCTCAAAAAGCATGGATTATAGCCTTCAATTTTGGAAATTTTTGACTATTTTTTGCTCGAAAATAAAAATTGCAGAGATGTTTACCATGGTCCCTAATACCTTCCGGGAATCCATTTGGGTGGGTGGAACAATTCAATTTGCCTTTAAACGATCAATTTAGGCGTTTACAACTTGCACCAATTTCATAAACTTAAGCCTACCACGGACATTTATGACGTCATATAATGATCATATATGGTTCCAAATGAAATTATATGACCCCGGGATGTATCCCCTAATCTCTCAAGACTTTTCGACACCGAGCCCCGAAACCTTTAAAATTTCTTCAAAAAGCGTGGATTTATAGCCTTTAATTTTGGAAATTTTTGACTTTTTTTCGCCCGGAAATAAAAATTGTCGAGGTATTTACGATGGTCCCTAATACCCTATGGGAGTCCAATTGGGTGGGCGGAACCATCTAATTTGTCTTTAAGCATCCAATTTACCCGTTTTCGTACACGTCTTTTGTATTGGCTATAAGCTTTCACGGGACCTTTACGTAGTCGAATAATGGTCATATATGGGTCAACACAATATTATATGACCCGAGATGCATCCCATAGTGTTCTTGAATTTCCGACACCGGGTTCTGACACCTTTTAAATTGCTCTGATTTCGTATATTATAGCCTTCATAGTTAGCTTCCGTATATCATTTTTTCACCCGGCGAGATAATGCATCCAAGTACTTCCATGGGTTTCCAAAGGGCCTTGCATTGGGAATCATAAATAGTTCATGAAACCATCTCCTTCATCTTTAATGACAAAAATATCTCCAAGTTTGCCTTGTCCTTGGGTGCACATGTCTTGTGCACATGCTACACGCCCCATTGCACCATCCAACATCCCAACACTTAGGCTTTATGACTTGTCTAAATCCTGTACTTAGCATTTTCTAGCATATAAGATACAACGTTGACCTCGTTTTCTAAAATATAGGTATTTCTAGGGAATAGGGTGGGGGCGGGGAAAGCTAGACAAATCGAAGTGACATAGGGTTGAATCTTAGTGGAATGTGGCAGCAAAGCCACTTTGGCACTTACATTACCCGTTGCATATTTAAGTCGTTTGTAAAAGATTCAACCCGGCGTTCGGTAGGAATTGTACTTCAACCTTCAATTTTGAAATTTTTTGACTTTTTCGGACATGGAAAAGAAAGAGGCCAGAGGTGCCTGGGAGCCTATTTGGGTGGTTGTATTTGTCATTTTTGTCTTTAAACTTCACTTTAGCTAGTAGTGTATGTATACGCCTTCCTTCGTTATCTTATGATCACCATGGAACTTTATGTGACCGAATGCTGGTCATATGTGAATTTAAACAACATTATGACATTGGAATTATTTTATTACGTATAGTCGTATACTAGTATGCATGTAATAATGTGTCCGTGATTAATTGTTAGTTGCAAGCTTGCAACTTTGTAATTTTGTATGCTTTACCAGTTGATGATGATGATGGAGTATATTATGTTGATTGTTGAGTAATTTAGAGTATGAGACAAATTTCATGTTTGCTTTTCTTAATTAATAAAGGTGAAGGTGTTAATTGGTGAAGGTGTTTAATTAAGAATAGCAAAGGTTAGAAGCAAAAAGCTCGGTTTAGAGAGAAAAGTACTCTGTTAAGAGGAAGCAAACAATATAGCACTCCACCGCCCGGTCTGGGTGGTGCTCGCCCAACCGGGCGCGAGGGTGGTTCTGGGAACTTGCTCTGCCGCCCGGCCGGGAAGCCGCCGCCCTACCGGGCGCTAGAACAGAGAATGAAAATGGAGTCCTGTTGGGGTGCGAACTGTTTCCATTTTGTGAATGACGGTTATCGTCATTTTCTTGGCTTTGTTTGACTATTTTGTCTTCTAATATAAATATGTTAATGAACTTGTGATGAAATATAAGAAAAGGAAAAGTCAGTTTCCTTTCCGAAACTTTTCTTTTTCATTTTCTTAGTTTGCTTGTTCTGTTTCAATTATCATCATTATAAATTATCCAAAGCTTGTTTACATTAGATCACAAACATACTACACATTGTTGTGATTGTCTTCGTTGTATCTTCTAGTAATTTCGTGATACCCAGTGTGTATATAAGGGTCGAAATATTACTTTGGGAAACTGATTTTGTTCAGACCTCGAAGTGTTAATTTGTCTATTTTCGTGTCAATTTTGTGACCCGGTAAACCAATTTCCCCAACATTGATAAATGTTAAATTAGATCAATACACACAAAATCTATTATGCGAATGGTGTGATGTATGTTGGGCTGTCTTGTTGACTTGTTTATTACTTGAAACTGATCTGATGAAATATGTTCACAAGGTGGAAATATCACATATATGGTTGGGATATCCAGCATCTGATTTTCTTACGAAGATCATTTATATTAACTGAGAAACTAAACTACGTTTAACTTTGGAAAATTCGTTGGTATTATGTTGTTGATTGATGAGTTATTTTTCTTGAATTATATGTTAGAAGCAGTATAGATCGAAGAAGAAAAGCACTGATGTGTGAGTACATTGAACATTTTCCAAAGAAGTAAAAACACAAAATCATTTATATTTCAACTACATAGAAGAATTACAGTCAAATGATACAAACAACGATACAAAAGATAGTACAAGTATATAAGTATAACAACGAACTCTCTGACAGACAAATGTGAAGGCTGATACAAAGGAAAAATACAGAATCATACAAAGAATGTAGGAAACATCAGACAGAAATAACACAAAAAAGATGACAGTATAGTCTCAAAAACTGAGGCTAGAAGCGCTGCTTAGTTTGAAGGAGGTAGGGAAAGGGAAGGAATGGAAGGGATAGATGTCGGAAGGTTGGGGATGGTGGTGGGAATGGTGGTTGGAAGGTTTGGCATGGGAGGAAGTGCCATGTTTGGAATGGAAGGCATGTTTGGGAGAGACGGGATTTGGGTGCTTGGCATCTGTGGGATACTAGGCTGAGGCAGAGCTGTAGGTTGAGGCAGAGTTGTTGGGACTGTAGGCAATGGGGGAATGGCAGTAGTCGGATTGGGTAAGGTAGGCACCGTCTGCAATAGATGGCGTGCTGCAAGGCTCACGTCGATGCATGACATGGCCATAAGTAGACCGAATATGATCATGTACTTAGACGAAGCCATTGTTCAAACTGTAGGAGAGGATAGGATATAGCTAGCTTGCTAACTTGATTAGACACTCAAGGTTTCTTTGGTGAAATAACTTGTATTCGTGTTGAATTGAGGATTTACGAGCTTGATTAAGATAATTTATAGATGATGATCATTAGAGTTTGATGAAATGTGGTTGAGGGGGTTAGAGTTAGCTTGGAAGAGCTAGTTAGTTGACCAATCCACTTAATTGTCATGGTTTCAGATTCTAATTTTAGTTCAATTAACATATCTAATCTTTCTGACTTTAACTCTTTGCTATTGCTTAATTAATTCCTGCATCATCGGATAACTGAGGAGGAATTCAGGAAGATGAACAATAATTAAGGTCAGTATGATCCAACTTGTTTAAGATTATTATACAAAGATGCTGTTTGCATTCATAAAAATTCTATGCCCAAAACATAACATGACAATTTGTACTCGAAAAATAAAACAAAATAATGTATAATCAATGATTAAAGAGGATTTGTTTCTTGTAACTATTAGAACCTAATTTACTTTGTTATATGTAGACTTTTAGGAGAGTACACAGTAATTTACTTTGTTCTTGGACAATTACATGTCACAACCAAAATTGATTTACTGGCTCTTCTTGTGTTGCTTGGGGTCATATTCAAGTCCAATTGATTTTTAATATTATCGGATTGGGTCAGTTCAATTTCGATTTATATTATCTAACTTCACAGTCGAGTCATATGATTGAGATTGAATAATATGGTACAATGAGTTGTATGCCAATTTTGCATATTCATCTCATAATTAAAATTGTAAGTATTTTGGTCAATTTACCAATTTAAAGTTTAAATTTCAAATAAACTTGAACTAAAATTTAAAAAGACCAGCATGGATCATGTTTTTGTCCACTTTCATACATTATTTGCTAGTTCCTTCAATACTCAATAGCATTATGTCTAATCAAGCTTTATTTCTATTTTTAAAAATTATTGTTAATTGCATTATTTCCAAGTCTTTACTTTGAAACATCTAATCAGAACATGGATTGGAAGAAATTTCAATGAAGTCAATACTTGCAAAATAGGAGTATCACTAAATAATCATGATGTTGGAGCTTAATTTTTTTTGGTAATCCTATACAATAAGCACTAAATATGGAGGAATCCCACGTGAAGTGTTTTTTTTTTTTTTTTTTTTTCCACCCGGTTCACCCTTAGGGCTAATCCGGATTCGGGAATCAGTTCTGGGTGGTTAGGTTCCAGTCCCCTCCCGATTGTTGTTGTGGGAGATCGAACACGAGTCCTCCCTACCAAGTGTAGTCTCAATCACCACTACACCAACATCCAATTGGTATCCCACGTGAAGTTTTATCCTCTATGGACTAGAGGAGGACTAAAGGTTTCAACTCGAGACTAATTAACTAGGCGGTTTTTCTAACGAGTGTCTATGAGTACATGTTAAGTTTCATATGTATATTCTCATTTAACAAGTGTAAAAATTTGCACATTTAACCCTTGAATTGTCTATAAATCTATAGCTTTAAAACCATATTGCTGAAGTGAACTTAATACCATTTCAAAGTGCGGTAATTTTGCGATTAGAGACTTTTGTCTAGATATCGTTAAATCCTAAATTTTGATATTACATGTGAACTTTTTATGCCATTTTTATATACTTTGATGTGCAATCTAATCTTGATTTAATTTGAAAATTGCTTTATATTAAATTATTTGCGCAAGTGTATCTTATGACATTACTACTTTGTAATTTGGCAGGAAAATACTATCATTGCTAGTATCATTGGATTCCAACCATTATCAATTAGTAGTGGATTTGTTAGAAATAAAGACAATATTAAGGCTCTAAACAATAATTGCAATAAAAAGCACTAATTATTGCCATATTAACTATCATTGGCTTCAGATTCCCAAACTATCATCATATTCATATAAAGTTACTAACTAGTACAAGCTGCATACATTAACATAACACAACTTCTGTCTTACTTTTTTTTTTTCCTTTCTAATTGACAGTTAGAAAAACATAGGGTACATATATTTGTTAGTTAGGATTTTCCAACTGTATACTTAACTACCAATATTACAGGCCCAGCCCAACACACTTCCCAATTAATACGGTCGGTGCATCCTTAGCCCATGGCCCAACCCAGAAGAAGAAGGTGCCTTGTCCACCACCACTTTTAAAGCCCGTTTCAGCAGCCCCTCCGGCCCGCCACCACCAACGCCTCGAACCCATAAAACATTCTTGGTCCGACCCCCTACCGTGGCCATCTCCGCCTTCACAACTTTACCCTTAACTGACCTTAATGCCCTTGTCAAGTCCAATATAAGCTCAGGCCTATCCTCACAACACAAGGTAGCAATGAGGGTAGCATTGTCATTTTCACTACGTTGTAGGCTAACCTCATCTATGTCCCCCGGAAGCAAACAAGCATTGCACCCATCGTAATCCTCATGTCCATCCCCTGTCAATTCCGAGGTGGCCTTTTTTAGCTCCCTCACCCGCCGGACCACCTCTGCCAACACCGAGGCCTTGTCTGTCTATACAAAATTTTTGTACATGTGACAAAATTAGTACGTACTCTTTATGTGAGGTCAAGATCACATATAATACATGTGTATTTATCTATTTATGTGCTATGTATAATAATAGTAGTCCCTATATAATATCTTGTTGAAAAGGAAAGTTCGTCAAAGAATTACTTATACAATATGCATGTTTTTGCATATATATTCTATTTTGTTCAAATGTAACTAAATTCCACAATCAAAATTTTATTACTTGTTTGTACATGCCAACAACTTGTAATTATGGACAAGTGCAACGAACAAACAAATCAACAATAGTACAAAGTAGCAAAATCTTTGGACAACAAATTTGCCTGACCATTCCTTTTAGAGAATTCAAGATTATTACAATTAGTCCCTTTCAATGAAAAATTATCCATAGAGACTACATACGTGACGAATATTCAAACATTTATATAATCATAAAAGAAAGGTAATTAAAAAGTCGTGTAGATAATATAATTAATTACTATATTAACAAGAATTATAATAACTAATCATTTTCTTACACTTTTACTTGTGCTCTTTTTGTTAAAATAAAGTTAATACATATATGTAAATATATGAACTTTACTTTAACTAAATATACACCTCGTACAACATAATTCAATGTGATGCATATATGCAACATACAAGCACTACATACCATAATTTAATGCTTGAATTGGTGAATAACATGTTATAGGATGGGGTATGATAAAGTTAATAATCATAAGTTTGGAAAAAAAAAAAAAAAGAGAGCTTACTTTGACAAGGTTAGGGAGGACGGAACGTAGGGTGGCAAAGTGACCGTTGATACGCTTGCGACGGCGCCTTTCGGCCTCCTTGTGACTCTTGCAAGCTGCTAGAGCTTTAGCCTCAGGAGACAGCCCTGCCTTTGATGAAGAGCATAACATAGACGAAGGAGAAGTAGTCGTTGCACTTGCTATTATGTTGTGATTTATAGCGTTATTTGTAGTGTTTTCTTGAATGGTTGGCCTTAGAAGAAAGTTATTAGTATTTGGATAACTAATATTTGAAGAATTTCCCATTTCATAATAACTTGCCATTGAATTTACCAACATTTTTTCCCCTGCAATATAATGTAGGAAAGACTTAAAAATGACATGAATATTAACCGATTTTTTTTAAGAAAAATATATTGAAGACAAATGAAAATATAGGATACAAATGTTACACTTACTAAGGCTTTTAATTTTAGTAGGAGGGAATATAAAAAATAATAAAACAAAATAAATGTGAATCTTATAGTATGATTTTAATTTATGTGCTCAAAATATGAAATCTCTACCTTGATTTATCAAGAATCTCTGAGGAGCAAAGATGTTGCTAGTTGTGCAGTGAAGAGTGGTAGCCCTAAATTGTGTAAAGTCCTACTTATAGAAGACTAGAAGATAAGAAGAGTAATATTCCTACTATTTGTAGAAAAGTCATTTATTATTATATTAGTATTTTTAATTGGTTATTCTTCCTATAGTACTATCATGTTTTTTTTTTTTAACTTTTTCCTCTTTTTTGTCTTTTCTATTAACACAGTAAATAAGCTATTGAGCATAGTGATTTAATCTTTTGGGTACAAATTTATAATATATGCTTATTAAAAATAATATATTAATGTACTGCATACTTTTCATTTTAAAGGAGTATGAAGCGTTTTCTCTATTTCACTACTCCCTCCGTCCCTAAATTACATTCCTGTTTGGAAATTTACATGGGAATTAAGGAGGAAAGAATAAGACAAATAACAATAATTAGATAATGCAATGAGAAGTACAAAGATAGATTAGTTATTACTCATGACATGTCATTAATCCTTTGCAAAAAAAAAGGACCAATCACATGCTCCTAATTGAAAATTTTTAACCAATCATATTCATTGTAATTTGGCACAAGGATTATGAGTGAGATTAGGTAAGGATGAGTGAGAAAGCATTACATATAAAACAGAAAAAGAGAGTTGATTTACTAAAAAAAAACTTACCAAAAATAGAAAGGAGGAATGTAATTTAGGGACGGAGGGAGTACTTATTTGCTTTGCAACCTTTTAACATGCTCATTAATTATTTGTCAACGCATGAGTTTGATTATAAATGTACAAAATTATGTATTACTAGAAAAAATTATAGTTGTACGTAATGTATATGTATTAAGACTAATAATATATCATAGAATAACATTTGTGATAATTTGTTATATACATAGTATATTATAGTAGTAAAATAAATATTGCCAATGTTAACGAATAAATAATGCAAAAGCCTAACCAGCGATTACAAGTTTTTTGAACAAATGGAGAACGAGTTTTCAAAAAATTAATAAATAAATAAATAAAAATTCAAAATTCTTTTTTTTTTTTTGGAGAACGTACTATTGTGAACCTAGATCTAATAATGAACTCAAGCTATATATTTTTTGGTTGGTAGAGAGTGCAACTGAGCAATAAGGAAACAATTCAAAAGATTAGTACAAAGAATATTCACAAAATCAATCCATGTACATATACTAATGCTATCACTACGTTTAGCATCCTTGTTTGCCTTGTATTCATGTTCTTGCTGTCTGAACTTCAAACTTTTTTAAATGCTTTAGATATTAATATTTTTTTTCGTTTTTCATTAACTTATTGTTATGCATGACTAATTCAAAATTTTAACTATAGGTGCATTGGAGCGTTTAATTCATGTAATTTTTACTTATTACGTATCTCAATTATCACTACTTGAAACTTATTTTCATGAAGTAGTTTATTTGAGCTTATTTTCCTTACATGTATTTAATATTAACTTATTTTCATAAATTCAGTTATTCAAGCTAAATTTCCTAAACTTATATTTTAAGAGCTATTAACCTGACCTTATCTAAATTTATACGTGATAAATTATTTATACTTCGTAATTTATAGCATGGAGAACCTTTTATATAAATCCGGGTGTATATAGAGGTAGGCACCTAAAGTTTTTTTTTTTAATCAAATGAGCATAATACACTTGGGTGCACCTTACACCCGAGTGTGTATAACAATTTCTAAATAACTTGTGGGTTACATTAAAGCCATTAATGATCTTCTTTACGTAGTATAATGTACTACACCTTTCTAGTTTTTATTTTGCAATAAAATGGTAGCCATTAGTGGGAATGAGGCACGTGATGAAAATATTTAGGGACAAGGGCTTTCAATATTTCATCTTTTGTAGGCGGTCTACCATTTTTCATGATCAATATAGTTGAACTAACTTTGATTGCAAAATTTGGACTTTGAATTGTTGAATCATAGTCTCTCTAATATGTTTTTTTCCGTAGACTCTCTTCTTATCATAATGAAGTAGCAAATTATCTACACTCTCTTTTTACTTATTTCTCCCAAATTCTTTATTTACATTTTGTCATATTATATCGAGTTTTTTTATTAACACATTGGTAAAATAAAAGAAAAACGAAATTTTCATATTTCAAGTACGTGGCTAGTTCTCAGAAAATGATTTTGGCACTCTCATTATGAACGCACAACTACGCTAACCACAAAGACAAGAGCCAAAATAAACCATGGGATTGGATTACTAAGATAAGTTTCCTAGTTCACAAAGGGAAGAAACTAAAGCAAACTAGAGAAGGACAAGCTGAAAAGCAAATAAGGCAAGTGGAATATTCCTGCAACAAATGTGTTTGGTTCAGCAGTGATAATGCCGGGACTTAGATGGTAAATAAACAAAGCTCAATCATTTTCTTACACACCCTGCTAATTTTTTTCTTTTTTGTTTTTTTTTTTTGTTTTTTTTTAATTTCTATATTAATCTACATACTTACGTAAGTTTCATTTTTCCCGTGGTAAAAATGTTTTAACACACACAACATTCCTTTCATGTGCAGTTAAATTCCCTGATTTTTTTTACTGTTGACAGTAATTATTGACACTAATTACTTGGTTCAGTTAAATTTACTGTAAATTAATAGAAGTTACCTTTCTTAAAAAGTGTACTTTTATTGCTTAAGGTCGTCTTACACTTGGCCTTTCTTAACTCTGTAAACAAACACTTTTGCACATTTTCATTTTTCTATAATTTCATACTTCTTACCTAAAAAGTAACCTACTTTTAGTTACAACTTATCATTTGTTTTAACAGCAACTATCATTATGATCGGTTCGATTTGCTTTTTTGTAACAGTTTTTTGTGTTTTTGACTAAGGTTTTTTTAAGTTGAAACTTGTACGGTCTCCTTTATCAATCTCAAAGATTATTTAACATGTATCGATCATCATCTTTAAGGACAAAGTAAGTTTATTGACATTAACGGGGTAATGCAAGCTCGTAATGTTGCAGATTGTCTAGTAAATCACATATGAGGGTGACATTCGATGTTTTAGTGTGTGTGTACGTAAACATGTATGTAACATTGGACTAATACGGGTTTCACATCATCATATATGTTGTTAGAGGTAGTTTAGAGCAGAGTCGCCTGAACAAATGATGGTTGTAAAGATGATTGGTTTCTTAACATATGATGCTTAAAAGAAAGTCTATTATTATATTGTACTCTTTATGAATATTAGATGATATTCATCATTTAAGAAAACGAGTTTTATAAATGCATGTATTTCGTATATACTTCTTATACAATTTAAAATACATGGAATGTCATGAAGTATGATGAGTTTATGAGCCAAAATCTTTGTATAAATGAACTTCAAAGATGATTAAGTAATAGGAGTAATACTTTGATAGTACAATTCAATGCTCTTTTTTCTTTAGTAGATTTAAACATTGTATAAAAACTTTAAAATAGCATGTTCTGTAACTTTGTAGAAACCCTAAAAAAGGCTCCACAAAATATGAAAACAAAATAGTCCAAAATTATAACCCTATAATTTCAAGTCAAGAATATGAATATGAAAAGAAAGAAGAGATCTGAAATTTCTGATCAAAAACTCTGTGAAATAGGGAACAACAAAATGAGCTGGACCCTAAATGTAACAGTTTTTTGTAGCAGACATTCCTCCTTCACTTTATCCAGCAATCACAGAAGATAATTGAGTATATTTTGTTCGGTTTCTTACCCTATTTTTCAACTTTTTTTGTTGAATTTCTCAAGAATAAAGTATAGACATATAACTGTTATACACACAAAGTACTTAGTACATGAACTCTTATAAGATGCATATTGATGTTCTATAGGTTTACCAAAAGTTGAACGATGATACATTATTGGATGGTCGAGTAAAAGGAACTACTACGAAGTATGTTAGTCAATCTCCATCCAGTTCTTCATCGTGGGATAACTAATTTCAACTCACATACATGTAAACTATTTTCCTAACAGTTTTTGATAGAAAAGTTGTTCCGGGAAATTAGCAAGGTTACAAGTTTGAAGAAATTAAACTCATACGAGGGACAAAATCATTAGCAAAAAGAGCAGAATAGTAGATGGTTTGGTTTCAATAGCCCTGATTTCTGACTATGATAAGTGACGATTGACCTCTGAGAGGAATATTTTTAGCTTTGCCTTTATCCTCGTCCTTTGTTATTCTCTCTAATTCAATCACCAAAATAGTTGGTTCTACTTTTTATTTTTTTTAAGAAAATTATGTGAATCTCTTTGTATGAAGTAACAAGTAATCATACCTTAGGACTTTCTGTCTTTGATATTTGATATTACCAATATATTATGACTTTTATGGACCCATATTATTATGAAAATTTGTATATATACTCCTAATCTGGTCTTGGAAATGATATGCTGTTGGAGCTTCCTTATTTTATTTGAATACATATTAGCTAGGTCATATCTTGTCCTATTCACCTTAAACAAAATGTTAATATAATCTCAGCTCAACAAAAATAAGTTCATTTCAGCATAAATGAGTTAATTTCATTTGAAATACAGTAAGTTTTATTCAACAAGTTAGCGACTTTAAAAACATGTGTATAGAAAATCAGGAAAAAAAAAATACAAGTATATTTTAACAACTAGAATAAGGGCCTGTTCTGATTGACTGAACTGAACTGAGTTGAGCTGAACTGAACTTATTGGAGCTAAACTGAACTGAATATTTTATGAGAGAAGGAAATTAAGAACTGACCTGAACTGAAAATAATCTGAAGAGAACAGGCCCTAACTTAATTTCAGCAAAATAGTTGTAATTCAATAAAAATAATTCAAGCTTTATACATATAAGGATACAGCCTTATAAACAAAGTGCAAAAATTTATTTTTTGAAAACAAGTGCCATAATTTATTAAGTAAACTATAACAACTTCCTAATGAAATTGGTTTACAGTGTACTAATTAAACCTTATTTTTAGTAAATTTCATCTTACTTGGATGAGTTGAAGAGAGCCTTAGAATAAGACAGAATCGCGCTTGGTGCAGCCAAGTTAAATATAGATTGCTAAATTAGAGAGATGATATATGAATCAAAGATTAACTGTAATAGTAATAAGGTGCTCAAGCATGTTTAGACATTTGTGTTATGAATTATTTGTTACTATTAAAGCTTGATTATTTGGGATGATAGAGACCGTGAAATGAAAGAGATGTGTGAAAAGGGCCCAACCTTTTGTTTGACAGGGTTGTAGTATAGTCTTGCCCATCAACTTTGTCTTTTGACCACACCGATTTTGAATTTATGGAACAAGAATAACCTCGCTGTGATTTTTGATTTGGAGCTCAGCATGCTTCATGAAAGAGCAATGCTACATCATGCTTTCTCGGTTCTCTTTTAATTGCGACAATTTAATTATTGTATATACCAGGCCAACATTTGGTAAAGATTTTACGACTTGTTTTTGAGTTGTGTTGACTAGAGTAAATGAACGGAGAAAGTATTATAATTAATCCTATATATAAACATAACCAAGAACTAGAGGAAAGAATAAATAGCTAAGGTTATTTTTTGTATCATCTTTATGTTGATTTTTTATTTTTTATTTTTTTTTTTCCATGTGTTAGTAACTTTTAGTATTAACGACAAAAAAGCAATATAAACATGATAAAAAATTTCTAATGTTCTTGCAATGAACTAATAATTTAGTTCAAAAATCTGGTTCTGATTTATTCCTAGTGCAGTACCCTGGTCAAATTTGTACTGGGCACATACACTGCCGTGCAATTTCCCCAAAACCTTGGTTCTGAGTCTTCAGACATCAGAGACAAAAATGATCCAAACCCCTGAGCCTGGCGGTCTAGGCCAGCCGTGCTTGGTTAATAACAAAATCGTGTTGGGTCATACCGGACTAACAGTCCAGTTGCAAGCACTATTAGAGATAGTCAAGCAGGCTTAACCCAAAAACAACAACAAAGTCCATCTGAGGTTCGGCTGAAATTGGTTAAGAGGTATGTGAAATTCACAGTATACAAGGCCACAGTAATATTTAATCAAACCAGATACTATCTGGGATCTGGCCATACCTAGAACTGGCCCAAAACACTTGGTCTGGCCTACTGCGGCGTGGTCCTTCGCTGGACCACTATTACTCGAAACAAAAATTGGCTAAGTCTAGTTTTGAGTTCAGCTAGTAGCTAGGCCCAATAATTTCAGACCCTAATTAAGAAAAATGATTGCTAAATGAGTCATATAGTATGAACCAAATTGCACCCAACAAAGAGCAGATGGACGATGAACTTTCCAATTGTTCAAAGTTTAGCGTGGACTTTCCAATTGTTCAAAGTTTAGCGTGGACTTGAGCTTCAAGCTCAGTTTGGGCTCAAATCAAAGCTAGAAATAGTGGAGCTGTTTTGTTTATTGGTTGTCAAAAAAGATGAAAAAGAAAAAACAGAAAGCAAGAATGCAGCTGTAACTGGATGATTTTCGAAAAAAATTTAGATTTACATGAATATTGGAGCAGTAATTAAGAACCAAAACTCAAGGCACCTAGATGGTAGACATTTTACAATATTTTTTACATTCGCGATGTAATATGACAAATTGATACATATTGCAAAGATGAATGTATTAGTTACCCCTAGAGTTTTTGGTATTAGTTACCCCTAGAGTTATTGGTCTTAGGTTAGTCTGAGAATGTCTCATACAGAGTACATAACCTTTCCTTAAATTTTATCTTAAACCGACACAGACCAATCACAGCAAAATAAGCGATGCAACAAAAGTAATGTGTACAAGTGTGCTTACCTTGTTGTTAAGCACCATAATGCCATGTAACGACTGAGCTACTCTGATATATATACTGATGATCCATGGGAAAAAAGAGGTGACCTTGGAGCAAAACGAATGAAGAGAAATTAAATGCAACAATCAGAGCATGCTGAGGCCTGCAGCAGTAAGAATTGTCTATAATCTATGTGCTACTCTTGCAGTCTTGCAGAAACTAGACAGTCTATTAATCTACAGACTACAATGAAAACATGAATAATAATCCCTTCCAACCCTACAAATAGAAATCAATGGCAGATGCTGGGGATCTAAACCATCATTAAGGATGATGATTACCATTCAAAGCGTAAGAGCACAACACTGTCAAAACACCCCCTCGATGGTAAGATAACAAGGAAGGAAAATATGGATGCTGCATCCCAATTCCTAAGTAAGTGCCGTCTGTTTTGCATGGTGTATAATGCGTGCACACACTCTATCACAATAATAAACCATACAAGTGACTAACACATAGAAGAAATACAGATGATCAGATCAATAGTATTTCACATATGCTTCTTGTCTCCTTCCAAAATACAGAGAATTGGAATCAATATCCAAATAATTTCGTAGTAGTAACCACCAGATGGTAGCGACAGATGAATATTCATCAAGTGGTACATTATTACATTATATAACTGTGATCTCAAGAAAACCAGAGAGAATGAAACAAATTCCTAAGTGAAGATTTCAACAGTAATTCAAAGTCTTTCTAAGCAAAGTAGAAACATTCCAGCAGGAGCATGGAGCCCCGATCGCTAACAATTGCGAAATCTGGTGAAGAAGCTTTGATCAGTCTAAGGGGCACAAACAATGACAGCAAGGGTAGGTGGGTGGCTGTTGGGCACCAACTAACGAACTAATCAATGATAAGATGAGGTCTAAGAGCACTCCCATTTCTTTCTCAAAGATCCCTCCTCCACATAGCCAGTATTCTATTTACATATTTCCACTTCAGTAAAGATGATGAATGATAAAATAAGGGCCTTCGGTGCCCATCTTACCTTAAGCAACATTCTCAATAACATAAGCAGAGTATTCTATTTACATATTTCCACTTCAGTAAAGATGATGAATGATAAAATAAAGGTCTTCGGTGCCCATCACTGGTATGTTACCTTAAGCAAAATTCTCAAAACATAAGCCGAGTATTCTATTTACATATTTCCACCCAAGTTTTCTAATCTTCAACTCTCTGCCAAGGATACAATCTCATTATCATTGTTCTCTACCAATTTAATTCACATTAAGTGTGATCTACAATAGCCCACTTACGCTCACAGCAACTCAATAATAACAAATATGTTCACAAGTATAACCAACAATGTAATCAGTACTGTTCAATCTCTAAACAAACGGTGGAGAAAAGTGAACGAAGTCAAAATTCATTGACAAAATGCCAACCTAAAAGAATCAGCAATCAGAATAGTATATGTAACTGTGGAAAATCTACAACAGAGAGTACATATGGAACTAAGCAACAATATACTTCTTCATTTAACCTAAGTTGCACAAACAAATCTGAGATTAGCATGCAGGAACTATCAAAAACAAAGAGAAAGATTTCCTTAATATAGCAATTGTTATGATAAGAATATCAGTAATATGGAACCACAGAAGATGAAAACCATTTACAAACTTGAAACAGTCATTTATCCACAAAGTCTAAATATAAACTTGCATTACTTCATCCCAAAAAAAGGCAAACGGCTACACAAAAACTTGGCTAGTTTCATATTCTTCTTTTTTTAAAGTGGCTAGATTAATCTAAAAACAAAAGTTAAGCTCCTGCCATCTACAAGACAGCCATTTCGCCCAAAAAATTTCTTGACTGTCATTTACTAAACCATGCACTACAATATTTCAACATATCTACATTAGCTATTTCCAATGCCGAAGCATACCAACAGACTGACCTGCATTGCACCTTGTTCCACTTCCTCTATCCATCAAAGTACACTATCAGGCCCAAATTCAACAAAAATCTCACCGTTCTCCTCGAAGAATGCCATGTCATCCTGTTCGAAACCACTCCCAACCCCAACATCACCACCATGATCACCCTCGCAAACGGAATCCTCATCTACACCTTCATCCTCATAACCCCCAATACCATTAGCAGCAACACCCTCATTGCTCCTCCTCCTTTTCCCCATCAACTTCCTAGCATTCCGTGCCACCGACTTCCGCTTCATTGCCCGGCCATTCCCCACATTCATTCCCTCCACATTGCTCCCAAAATTCTCCCCCTTCACCTCATGATCATTCTCAGACTCATCACTCTCATCAGCAATCTCGATTAAGTTAGTAAAATCAACACCAACATCAACATTAGGATTGCCATTATCATCAACAACAAAATCCATTTTACCAGCACGAGTCTTCCCAACTCTTCTCACAGGAAACAACCCCACAATAGGAGACCATGATTCAAATTTCCCAACCCCATTTTCAGGAGAAAACCCTAGAGGAAAATACCCAAAACAACTAAAATACTGCCCTTTATCCAATTCCATTTTAGGAAGAGAATTCAAAGCAACTGCATGAAAAGCCCTTCTACAAGTCTGATTTTGACACCTTAAACAACACCCTTCATAAACCCTATCATACTGAAACATATAAAAACAGTAAGGGCAAAAAGTCCAGAAATTATTACCCATCTCTTCATCACCACCTTCGTCAAGCTCTCTCTCTCTCCTTTGACCAATAAGCTTGGAGTCAAACTGGGTTTTTTTGGTGGGGTCACAGAGACATTCATAAGCTTTCCAAATCAAATTAACTGCTTCCTTTGCTAATGGGGATTTCTCTTCAATGGGGTCAAGAATTGAGAGAAGGCGCTTAAATTGAGAACGAATTAGGGTAAAATCGTTGCAAAAGGTATCGATTTGAAGGATTGAGTAGAAATTAGTTGGAGAAGAAAGGGTATTTGAGATAGCAAGAAGTTGAGAAGCATGACGATGATTGGAGACGGAATTAGGGTCATGGGATTGATGAGATTCAAGAGCATATTGACGACAAAGGGAGAAATTGCGAAGACGAAGATGGGTTTCAGCGAGTTGAAGAAGTTGGGAAGGAGATAAATTTGCATCTTCTTCTTGTTCTTGTTGGGGAGTTTCTGAAGCTTCTCGTGGTCTGTTCATGGTGATTTTTGGTGGGGTTGTCAGAAGAGAAGATGATGTGAGGAAGGAGGAAGAAGAAAGAGGAGTTTGTGTTGCTAATTTTGAGTATGTGGGAGGATGAATTGGTCGTTTCTCGGTCAATGGAAAATGACGATGGCAAGTGTTATGAGGGGGAGACATGTGTTGCATTTAGGGTTAGGTTGCACGAAAATGGATACAAATTCGATTATAATAATGAGATGAAAAAATAGTTTTATAGAATTTAGAGATTTATTTTCATGGTTGCAAGTGTATGGAAAAAAAATAAACGGTCTTATGTAAAGGAAAATGATATATGCAATCTTTAGGGTTCTATATTAAGTTGAATCAAACAATAATTGTGTCGATTGATTCGTATCATCTGATATTAATATGAAATTCATTATTTTGGATTAGTTTATTACCTACTACAAAACGATATGGAAATAAAGATTTAAACTTCGTATTACTACACTTTTTAGAGTATTTCTCAATTTTCTGTCAAATCTATCTTATATTCTTATTCCTAAATCCTAATTGTTAAATGTGTATACCCTCCCTTCCTTCATACATTTCATACCTACTTTTAATTTCACAATATCAAAGAGTAGGGATCAATTGGTTAGAGATTTCCTCCAAGTTTTAGAACCTTGCATAACACAAATAGTCTTTTACGAGTAATAAAATTTACAAAAATCCGCCTTATGCGAGACTCATGGGAGTGATGGAGATTGGAGAGTTGAATGGACATAAACAAGGTAAGTAAGATGGGTTTAAAAAGGGCAAAATCCACAGCAAAGACATGAATGATACGGAGTACTACAATTGGTCTTGTGCAACTTAGATAGGTGCAACACCGGCCTAGAAGCCCACATACACATGCCCCATTAAAAAAAAGCCCTAAAACAAAACAAGATAACACGGATTTGCAGCCCACCCACACCCAATTAAAAACTATTATAGTTTTATTTCAAAAAATAAAATAAAAAACTGTCAATTTATTTTTTCTACGTCTTCAACTTCTCCCAACTTCTTTAAGTAAACATACCTCACTTTCTCTCTTCTCTTATAATTTTCTCTCTCTAAAAAACTAAAAACTGTCATGGATATTTAAAAAGAGCTCAAAAATTAACCAAATTTTCCAAAATAAAAACCGTTTAGTCATTTCAAACATTTCTACAATTAAATTCTGTTGTTATTTTCTCTCTCTAACAAAGTTCCTTCTCTCTCCTATACATGAATTTACATCACTAAAAACTGAAAAATTAACAATAAATATTATAGAAGAATGAAAAATCAAAATAATTCTCCCAATAAAAGGTGAAATTTTATGTATATCACTGACTTTCGTCGTTAATTTTCGTCCAAATTTTTCGATGCTTTTGTTTCGTAATTATATTAGGAAACCAATGCTTATGTTCATATTTTGAATGGTTATGTTCACTCTCTGAAATGCATATGTTCATATTTTTTATGCCTATGTTCACTTTCTGAAAAGCTAATGTTCACATTTAAAGGAACCTATGCATATGCTCATATTTTGCATGATTATGTTCATTTTCTGAAATTCATATATTCACATTTTATTTGAATATGTTCATATTTTTAATACTTATAATGCATATGTTTCATAATCATATGATTTTTTATTTCTTCAAATTTTTATGTTCATAATTAAATGCATTATATTCATAATAATATTTTATATGTTCATATATAATTTCAAATATTCATAATGTAACTATGTGTTGTTCATGAAATATTTTCATTAAATATGTTTATACATATGTTGTCTTTTTTAAATGTTTATGTTCATATTTTTTACGCATGTGTTCACCTCTTAAATGTTTATATTCACTTTAAGGAAATCAATGCTTACATTCATATTTTGAATTGTTATGTTCACTTTCTGAAATGCATATGTTCATATTTTTTATGCCTATATCCACTTTCTGAAAAGTTAATGTTCACATTTAAGGGAACCTATGCATATGTTCATATTTTACATGATTATGTTCATTGATAAAAAATACAGAAAATCAGATGAAATTCATACACAGATGAAATTGATCGAAGCTAACAAAATTCAATTCATATGAATTCAAAAAATTAGATAAAACTTAATAAATCGAAATTAAGCACAAATTCACCACATAATAAATCGAAATTCATACATAAATTGAAACAATTGCAATTGAAATTCACACAAAATTCATACATAATAAATTGAAACAAAAGAGGAAAAAAAAAAAAAGAGGAGCGAGAAATTAAAGAAGAGAAAAAACATAGGAGACAAAATTATAATGAAATTTTTGATCGAAAATTTTGATGAGAATTAGGAAAGAAAAGAGAGAGAATTGGGAAAAAGAAAACCAAAAATTTAAAAAAGGAAACAAAGTAACGTAGGAAGAACGTTAGCTGGGTTTTATGATCTGACTTTGGATTGCGTGCATATCATGTAGCATATCTTGTGTTTCATGGTTGTTACAGCTATCCTATATACATGAGGTTGCAACTAAGAATATGCAAGAGTACTAGAAAGTTTAGATAGGTAGAAACTAGAAAGTGAGTGAACCCGCTTAAATTGCAAAAGGTGGATAGATTTTGGGCCCAATATAGTTACACTCTGGCAATCTGCATCCACTGTCCACGTGCTCACACTTTCAGTCTAGCTTGACTTTCACCCTAGGGTGTACTGCCGTGTACACGTGGACAGTCATACAGAAGAAAAGTAAAAGTGATAGATCTTCTAAGATAGTTGACAGTTCGACACAATTGAGTACTTCCTCCGTCCTACTAAGATATTATTGTGTCGCATTTATCTTGCATGTATAAATTGATTCAAACCACAGGGTAAAGGTCAAAATTGAAGTAAAGGTTTTGCAATAATACAGAGTATACATTGGTACAACAGATTGTTAGTTTGTTACAATCAGACAGCATACATTCAATGACCGAACAAACAGTATGACAAAGAAATAATGCACAATGAAACTATGGAAGCCTAATGTCGGTACTTGTGTTCAGTTAAGTAGATAACGTAGAATGAAAGTGATGTACAAAATGATGAATTGGCACACCAAATTCTCTAATCTATTTCTTCCATTTCATTTTTCAAGTACACAACACCTCAGCAGAGAAAGACGGATGAAGAAAGAACAGATGTTAGCTAGCCTAATTGACAAGATCAGGATGTGGTAGTGAGAGCCATTTCCAACCTGTCTGAAACAAAAGGATTACAGAGTCAAATCTGTAGTTCAAGCAAACTTCTGACTTTCCCAAGTAACAGAACACTTTATTATTCCAGAGCTCTAACAGTCAATGCTGGCCTATGTTGCTCCCTGAAAAAATCTTGGGCATAGATCCTCCCACATCCAGTGAGCACAGAAAAAGGGTTTGGGTGAGGATTAAGGATATCCTACAGCTCTTCAAATTTTTGTGGTTCTACAGGAATTACAGTATGTGAGATAATTAACGTGGTCTGACCTGATGAGACCATAGAGATGAATTATTGGTCAATCACTTCTCTTTGTACTATTTCTGATACAGACAACCCTCTTCCTACGCAAAGTATACACCAAGGATGTGTAAAGCACAGTTGCAGCCACGATAAAACTGCCGATATATACACAAGCCGTTGTTGCACATACATACAAGTACCTGAGAGTGCACACAGTCAATTATCACAATTCACAAGCTCCACATAGGGATAAAAGCAATACTACATGCATGATGCCTCAGTTAATTTTTGTAATTCTTTTTTTTTTTTTTTTTTTTTTCTAATTCAGAAATAGAACTAGGGATAGCTCCTTATAAAACGCCACTTTAAATTAAAGCATATATACTGATGAGGAGGAAGAAAGCACCAATACACAAAGCGTTCTTCTGTACTTGAAAATAAAGTTCTTTTGCTTCAAAATCTTTTTTTTTTTTTTTTTTCCCAAGTGTCACAGTGTGGGTAGAATAACAAGTTTCTGATTTCATAAAATATGCTAGCATAATGCATATATTACTCATCTGGTAATACTTACTTGGGAGAGAAGACACTCCAAATAAATAAATGGTTTCTCATCTGGAGCAATACAATAGTATATGCTGATAAGAGAACAGAATTTATTCCCAGTGGAACAAGAAATGGAATAGCAAGCTCCGACTTCAGCAATTGCCCAAATTCCATGGTATGGTTCAGCCCATTAACACTCTCATCTTTCAAAGAGATGTATATCATCAAAGAAAGAAGCACTGATATCGGAGACGCATAAGTGATGCAGAACATCAGTATACCAGAAAGTATGGTTGAGTGGCTTGAGATGCCCTATAATTTAATCATTGCACCGGTGTTAACAGCAATCAGATTGAGGTAGAACACTAAAAAATAAAGGCTGCAAGCTCAAGTATATCAGCTGACTTACAATGAAAGCTCCAGCAACATCAATGGTGGCAAGAGTGTTGCTATTGCCGAGACCAAAATGGCCAGTCATCCCAATAAAGTATAATATTGCAACCTAAAAGAAAAAATATCATTATTGAGTATAAGCACCAGGAATCATAAAAAATTTACCTCATCAAGTTTTGGCAAACTTGGGCTAAAACCATTGATGAGAATGGGAAAGGTTAAAAGAATTTGGATATGGATAAAATCATACTTCAAGTTACCTCAACCCATGGCTTTCGATTTGCTCCATCATTGAAAAAGTACATCATCGCCGCAGAGATCTGCAGTAGCAGCAAAAAAACTGGCATCGAGTTGATTGGTTGCTGTAACAAAAGCTGCAGCAGAGACCAGGAAATCATGTATGCCCATCCAATTAAATAGATAGACTCTTTGAACCCTTTCGACAGATGGATCATCTGATTCTTAATTGAATGAGAACCAGCTGACTGGCTATAAGGTGTTGAATCTTTACAATTGGAGACAGGAGAAAGCCATGGAGAGGCTAATAAGGTGAAGCCCATAGCTATGCTCAGAACAGCGTAGATTATTTGAGCCGTAAAGGTTGCACCATGACCAGATACAAGCAACATGTTATCCTGATATATCATAATATGTTGTAAAACTAAACATCCTGACAGTAGAGAGAAGAACTGGAGGAGGTAGCCGAAAACTCTATTCAACCTTGACCTACAAAATGAAAATAAGCTCAAGCTGGTCACTAAGATGCAGGAAACCACTCTGATTGCCTTTTTTTTATTGCTTCCTGCTTGCTCAAGCCATTTTGATATGTCAGGTAGATGTGTCCAGTTCACACCACCCTGATGCCAAGCTCTTATGATCCTACCACAAATGAGCATAACAAGAATTGAACACACTTGTGAGAAAAATGAGTGGTAGTTGCTTTTATTAAGTCTGTCTCGCTCTCCTACAGGAAAAGATTTAATCATCTTACGGATTAGAATCCAGAAGAGTGTTGATGTCAGAAAGTGCCAAATATATTGCTCTTCTTCTACCATAGAACTAGATCCCATGCTCACAACAAGAATAACAATAACAGCCACAACAAAAATCTCCTCTAGACTCCAGTTGTGCATACTACTTTTCATGTCCTTGAACCCTTGATTCCCGTTTAGGCATTCGTCTCTTCGCAAACAGAACAGAAGTCTCAGAAATATTAGAGAAGAAAAGACCATCGCCAAAATACCTAAAGCAAGTAGACCAATAGGTTTCTGAAATTCATAAAACAGTTTGTCAAAATGGAAAAATATAGAATTAACCAGATCACTATCTATTTCGTAAATAAAATAAAAAAAAAAATTAATTAATCTTCTGGAAAATCCACTCCACAGCCCCCTCATTACTATGGAAGTTTGTGAACTAAGGATTCCAGCCACAGACAAAACCGCCAAAAATCCTTTCTTCAATTTTAATGCATTTTTCTCCCCCCCCCCCCCCCCCCCCCCCCCCTCTCCCTCTCTCTTTTTTTTGTTTCAGGTTGAAAATGTTTAATGTTGACAGCTTAAAAGGCAGTGCAGAGATAGGACATACATCAGTGACCTTGCGAGTCAACCACTCACTTGCAGTCATCAGGAAGTCATGATATGCAGTGACAGTGTGATTGTAGTGGTGGCCACCATCAGAACTGTGGAGAGAATTTAGTATAGAAACTAGTATTTCAGATCAGAAAGTTCATAGAAACACAGATCCGAAAAGTTCCTGCAGTTGTAAATCAAAATTAATCTCATTTTAAAAGAGCTTCTGGACCAACCTTGAAGCAGTAGACTTCCAGAGAGTGTGAAGTGCAGCAGCTTTAGAGTATAGGCAACAAAACATTTCTTCAGTAGCGCCACTGCATTGACTCACCTTGGACCATCTAGTATCAACATGGTAACCAGAATGTAAAGCAACACAAGATAAACCAGGCAACTGGGCTTTAAGTAACCTCAGTAGTTGCCATGAATTCAATTCAAGCGCCCTCAGAAGCCGTCCATCTGGTCAGGAAGACAAGGTCTAAGCCTCTAAAGTGAATAAATACTAAAGAAATTGATCCGCATAATTAAAGAATATGTTGCAGCTTGCAATAACTACCTGCTAAAGACAGCAAACAGTCCACATTGGTAACACCAACATTGTTCTTGGGAATTGGCACGCCAAAAAGAAGAGCTAGTGTAGGAGGAATGTCAACCTAAAATAGAGAAAGAATGTGATAGTTTCAAGTAACTAGTAATTGTAAACAGAAATTCGGGAGAAGCAAAATTCTCTTATTTTAGAATTAATTCAGAAAACAAATTTTTACTAAACATCAAAGATAAAAACTAGAATACATTCATGAATTATATAGAGCAACTTCAAATAACTCTGTTAATAATCAGAAACATGATATTTTTTATGATAGGACATTATGTTGTTGAGAGTTGTTACCTGATTCATGGTATCTTGAATTGCTGACACAGTATCTCTAGGAGCTTTTGAACTGGCACCAATAAAAAGAGACAAAGAATCAGTTTCTTCATATGAAGAGCCACCGTGATTCCCGCTCTCAGTCATGCCATGATCACTGACCACAAGCTGCAATTTTATGGGAACGTCAGAAGAATCAAACAACAGAAATAGTATCACTGTGCTTATTGCTAACAAAGATCTTAAAATTTCAGAAATCCACAGCAAAAGAGAATCATTATTGAAAAAATTCAGAAGGAAAAGCTATTATGGGACAGTTTCATCATATCTTCATTGTACCATAAAAGAATGTAGCAGTGTATATTGAATTGCCCAATAAATAATACAAGTATAAATGCATAAAAGCAGAATTTATGATGAGTGTTCAGCAGGTTAAAAAAGTGATTTAAGGATAAAAAGAATTGCCTAAAATCCCCAGATTCGAATATAATAATCAATCATTAGTCAGGAGAAGAATAAATCCAACAAATGGGTGCTTTCTCTCATCTTCTTATTTCGTACTGATCCCTACATGAAACACTCAAAATAAGAGGATACCAATAGGCCTATTTTATGGCATGGAAGCTGACACGGGGGCCTTGGAGACTTGTTCAAAAACCCTTAAGTTCTTTTTTCTCAGAGTCTCTAGAACAAACCGTGAGTTTAATCCCCCGCAACAACAATTGGGAGGGGATTGGAACCTAACCACCCAGAACTGAGCCCCAAACCGAATTAGTCAAAAGGGTGAACCAAGTGGAACACCAAAAAAAAAAAAAAGGAGTCTAGATTAACCCCAAGACCTTGTATCAAAAGCTTCAAAACCTGGAGATGTTTCCTCTGCTGGTTCCTTATGTGCATGAATAGCTGGAGAATGTAGGATCTACAATGACCAATGGACTGATGAATTCAATTAGAAATCCAGTGCAAGTGTGCAACCACTCAAGCATGGCTAAGCAGCAAGCTACCTTATACGGTGCATAATTGAGTGACAGTATTGGAATGGAACTTACACACATTGCGTCTCACTATAAGGGAGTTGTGGAGGCAATAACAACAGAGATATAATACAAGGTAGATTTGCTGATCACTTCGTGCTATGCAGGGAATACCCAGATTCCTAGACAGTAGAAATGAGAAGCTACAGTTGGAATCAAGGATAATTAATGCTGTTGCTGATGGTCCAATTTAGGAAGCTAGAACTGGGAACATAAAATACTTTAAATGGCTTTTACTCTCCTCCACGAGATATATGTTTCTGCATATCTAAGGGCTGCCCGGTTATCAAACTAACCCATCTGACGAACCTCATGCTCTTATAGTAGAGATAGTTGCGCTCTAACTCTAAGGTCTCTACAGTTTATCTATGAATCATAGGTCATCAAACGCTGAAATCCTCACTTTAGGTCCTGGTTCATAGACATGCCTCCAACTAGGATAGTGCCACAATGGCATGCCCATGGCAATTCCATTGTGCACCCTAAGTCTCATCAACACCTTACCACTTTTTGGGGTGGTAGTTGGGCATTCAGGATATACAGGACAAGGTAGGGCTAGTAATCATGTGCTGAGACATACCCCTAAGGAAATTTTGGGTCACTTAGGTGGCCACAGGCATATTAATTATCATATTCTGCATGGATTATAAAAGTTATGTGGCATAGAAGAATTTCAAATTCATCGACGAAAATCTAGCAGATCAGAATAGAGAACAGAAGACCCTGAAAACCAACTAATTAAGCATTAACTGGACAGCTTTTAATTGAGGACTAGGCAGGACCTCAAGAGCAAGTAAGAACAAACCAGAAGGGTATCTCCTTGCTTGCTGTCACTGGAAAGAACATTATTCAAATGAATCATCTTGATCACATCATCCATCTCCCTTAATTTTGGGGGCATCAGGACACTGACATTTTTTTAAAGGGAAAATTTCAGAATCCAAATAGCTAAGCACACATACAACAAACACAGATATGAGAAAGAAGAACTACCTTTTCCGTCCACCGATATGCCCGGCATGGTCCACTCCTAAATAATGAAGGATCTAGAAATATGTTGTAAAAGTACAAGTTAGTATCCAGCTTTTTACTAATCACAAACATCTTTAAAAAATCATGTCATCCAATGTCTCATACAGGCCATAACATAATAAAACCAAAAAAAGGTAAATTTTTGTTCACACTAAATCCAACTTGATCCGTGTATCTATAACAACAAATCAGTAAACATGCCAAAAATTCCACCTGGAGATCTAGAGGGACAACTCATCATTTCAGCCTTTGCTTAGGAGAACCAAGTAAATACTCTGGGAAAAAGAGGGCAGGCAGGAGTTGATCTGTTCTCACCGAATCCCAGGAGGCAAAATCGCAAAACAATTCAGCAACAACAACATTAATTCATGGAGGTAACCTTCAAGAGTGATATATGTGAATACTATCATTCATTAACATAAACTTACTACTTAAAAGTACCTTTATGTCCATGCCTTCCATTGACTTATCATCCACTTTGATTTCACATATCATTATTAAGCTATATGTACTTAAATTAGGAAATGAAGAAAGACCTAACACCACAAATCACATGAGTGGAACTAGTAGCTATATATTATAAAAGGCTAGCAAGATATTATGTTTCAAAATTGAAAGATAATTACAGAATTGACCTGTGCCATTTAAATTCCCAAGCACTGACAGAGGTTCAACTCTTATAATTTCTATATACACAGAAACTAACAAGAAGTGAGGGCTCATAAATTACCATGAGATGCCAATCATCCTGATAAAGTTCTTCAGGCAAATGTCGAGACACGTTGAGATCCACTATTACAGTGTCCTTGACCTATTCCAGAGACCAAAACACATGAAAAAGATGAAAAATCACACAGCTTCATTAATTCCCAATTGCCTTACTAATGACTAATATAAGGAAAAAAAATACGGCAAAATAAAAAGATGCAGCTATATGAATGCTCGCCTCAAATTGCAAAATATATACTACATACTATTCTGTTTCAATTTTCATTTATTTTTAAAATGATAACTGAATATCTTTCCAAATAAAATAACAAAGCTAAAAGTTTGTAACTCATATTTTCAAATGAGAATGCAAATAGCTATTTCAATTAAAAAAAATAGAAATATAGATCATCCAAAGCAGAAAACTTTCCCCATTCTATCATTTCTTTTCCAATAACGCAAATTATGGCACTACATACTTGATTACCACATCATGTTAAGGAATTAAGGGAGTGACTTACAAAGAAGCTACTAACTCCATCTTCCCTAGTAAATAGCTTAGGAAACAACTTCAGCCAAGTTTCATCACCAAACATTGTCATTTTCCAGCCTATTCTAAAAAACTGGCCTGTAATAAAATAAATAATGCAGGTAAGTAGAAATCCCTCTGATCCATCATCATCATGCAAAAAAGCTACCCAGCCATGCAAAACTAACCCAGAAGATTGTCATCTAAAAAAGCCTGTGTATTAAAATTCAATGCTACATCCAGGAATCCACCAATAGCACCAGAAACCATAGCCTGTTAAATTAACACCAAGGTGAGCAAAAAAAGCTGACTAGAAGAAACCTACCGAACAACAATCAAGCAGTATAAACAATTCCATTGACCTTCAAGCGAGGCATCGTTACAGTTGGTGGTGCAGCCTTGGCATGATACCCAATTGCCATATTGTTTGCTAATAACGAATGGGTGTAGGGCATAGCATCTACAAAAGCTTTAGTAGGAGGTTCTCCATCCTTTCCAAGCACAAATTCTGCTGGAAGACCATCAACAACCTAGAATACCATGATTGTATTATGTAATCGATAACACGTTTCACCTCAACACTCCACCCTCAAAATACCCATATAGGTGACACAAAAAAGAGCATTTTTATAAATGTAACTTTAAAAAAAAGGAGACAAGTAAAGGAAGTTACCATGAGAATTAATCTGCTATACAATGGAGGGACTTCTGATAACTCCTACACCATGAAAATATGATAACTTCATTACATAAAATTCAAATTTTCTGATAAAAGGGAAAAAAAAAGTTTACTTGTATAATATTCCTTAACAATAGATAATCATAACTTCTAACGTCCGACACATATTTTAGTCAAGTTCAGTCCAATTCAAAGCATCGCCTACAGTCCTACCCTAAATATAGTGGGAAATTTTTAATTTGCAAACATGAACAAAATGTAGGACAAACAAGGTGGGTTACACATTATTTGCATTCCCTTCGATCAATTAAGTTCTACAAGTTCACATAATAAGTTCAATTCATCCCTACGATAGTAAGTTCCGATAAGTTCAGTTAAACCCTATGCAATTGAATCAAACACCACATTAATCTAAGAGTAATACCCTGAAATTCCATCACCAAAATCTATAAATCAAAAGCAACAAAACATCAAAAAGTTTGAAAGGATCAAACCAGATAAAGAGAACGGAGATCATCGGAATTCATCGAGGAAACATTCAAATCTTCAAACGAGTCGTTTCCAGGAGGTCGATAACTCTCAGGACCACTAAATTACAGACAAATAACAACATTTAGGAGAGAGAAAGTGATGAAAATCTAGAGTGAGAAAGAGATGAACCTGGCGCCGGAGAGAGCAGGCTTGACGGGGAAGAAACCGAGGACGAAGAGATATAGGCCTGCAATCTGCAACACCATGGCAAATATCGTCCAGATTGTGAGTTTTGTGCATGAAATCGACGACATTTTTGAAGAAAACTAAGCAATTTGGAGCTTAAGCTAGCAGCAACAATGGCGGATTTTCTGCTCCAGGAGATTGATTACTGACTTACTGTTAAGACTTGAAAGAATGTTTCCCGGAAAACCTTCTTATACTACAGACAGTAAAATGACTAATACCAATGTTGTAAAGACATATTTACAATCAAACAATATAAAAAAATAAAAATGAATTTTTTTTTGTAGTGAATTAACATAATGGATACTCTCTTTGTCTCAAATTTATTTTAATGCGAGTACCTATTTTTCAAAAAACTTTACTAATTACTACTACTACTTAATCACTTATTATATAAAACATTTTTTTTAATTGTTAAAAGTGAAAGAGTCACACTACTTCTCTATCTCTTATTAAATTTACTATTTCGTATTCGATAAAATAAATGACAATTTTCCTAAAAAAAAAAAAAACAATTGATAACCAGACAACAACTTATCACCTAAAACTATATGTCATAATAACTATGGAAACTAATTTGAGATTGTGCCAGTATTGTATTATTTATCTCTATCGAAGTCACCAATTCTTTATTCTTCTCTTGCCCTCTTATTCTCATGATCTCCATTGACCATCATACATTACGAACACCAAGATGATTGGGAAGAACTATAAAGGTTAGTGACAACAATCATACCAACTCAAGACTTTGTGTTCAACCCTTATGGCTCTTATTAGAAAGGTTAGCGGCAATGCTAGTACTAACTTCATCACCCTGCATTCAATTCTTAACTACAGAGTATTTCTTATCCTCCTCCCACTCTTTGATACTAATGATGCGCAATTGCGCATTGCACATACCAAACACCCATAGTATTTTTCGATGGTATGGTGTATGACTCTTAGGCTAGGCTAGTAAGGTTAATGTGACAACACCCTTGCAGAAATGATTAAAGTGATACTTCATATAACATTACAACCTCAAGACTCTTCAACTGTGCAAGAATAATGTTTTAATTATAAGCTTGGATGGTGTATTGGTGTTACACTTACCAAAAATAAATATCAGATGTATCCATAATAGGCAGCAAGACCTGCCATTGATGGTATTCAGCAAAGGATTGATAAATATGTATATATACTCCGCATGAATACAGGTGAATGGCTGACATAGTTCGTCAATCAAAAACTCTTGCATGCCCCCGGGTGTACCTAACAACGTAAAGACTAATGTAAATCAGCCCTTCACATCCGCCAAATCTCAAATTCTAAGCAATGGGTGATTTCATTAACAATGAAGAATCGTACAAAATTTACACATAATTCCGTAGTGTATCAAAAAGAAATCCCCTACATAATATACACACAAGGGTGACAAATAAGAAAGAGATTTTCATCAAAAAGAAAGGAAGATGGAAGAAAGTGGGCTAATAATACATACAACACAAACTAATGGAATTGCATATGGATCATTGGATGTACCCATTACTTCACATCCTTCAAAATTCCCCCTTTTTCCAGCTCATTAACAAGATCTCTCAGGGCAGGAACTTTCATTGCAAGAGTTCTATACAGTCGGGAATACCGAGCTCTTGTGCCGTCAGCAGTTCTTGCTAAGGCAAGCAAACTAAGAGCCTCTGGTAGTTCAGAGAATAAATTTTTCATCTCCTCCAGAGTCATATTTTCCAGAACAGTTGGTCTTGGAACAACTCTCACAATTTCACCACCTTTAGGTTCCTGAACCTTAGCCTCCGCTTTGACCACCAATTCTGAATTTGAGTTGGCTCCACATTTGATAATAAACGGGGTTGTGGAACCGGTGTTGAATTGTAAAACATTCCACTGCGATACATCAGTTTCAGTAGCATAACCGAAATTTGACGATGGCTCGTTAGCATGGGAAGTTTGGAAACGGTCATCTTCTTCAGCAGCAGACTGAGCAATTTTTGCCAACAATTAATACTCAGTATTCAGTAGTTCAAATAAGCAAATTAATCAAACTAAAATTTCTTATATGTATATCAAAAGTCAAAACAACAACAACAACAACAACAACAACAACAACAAAAAACACGAATGATTTAAGTGATCCTATAATTTCTTATATGTACATCAGATCAAATTTTAAAAACAAGATCCTCATAACTCAATACATGCCATGCCACCCAGTACTTCAAACTAAGTTAAAGTGTAAAACGACAAAAATTCAAGATGAGCAGCTAAACTGGATGATAAAGTAGAGTTAGCAGACTCCTACGTAACGTAGAACTGCAACTGAAATAAAAGGGTATCCACTTCATCTGCTAAAGCCAATTATCATTAAATGCCATAAACCCAACTAATAGAACCAAAAAACAAAAGCTGAAAGGATGACAGTGATCATGAAAGAAAACAATCCTTCCAAGTAGGCAAAGAGAGTGACTACCTCTACGATTGAGCGAGCCTCAGCAATTTGCCTTTGTGCACATGGATGATCAATCTCAAGAAGTGAGGGCATCTGTTCAGCAAGTTCATCCAGAGAAGAAAGCATTGCTCTTTTCTTATTTTTACTCAAAGAGTTTATGGAGGCTTGTCTTGTAATATCCTATAAATGCATTTGTGCTCAGTCATTAATCATCTAGGAAATGTGGGTGATCAATCTATCAATAAAGAAACAATATGAACAAAAACCAACCTTGACTTGCGTCAATATGCCATCAAGGGAAATGAGGGATGCAAGTCTTGCATCCTCAGCTGCAGTAGAAGGATTAGGAATTGGCAAGCCACCACCTTCCAGTGTCAGAAGAGCTGATTCGCCTTTCATTTGTTGCAATATCTGAAAGGGAATGGAAATATTGGAAAAACAATAATTCATGTCTCGTACAAGCAACAAGGGGTAGTTAAATAGTAAATATTGCCTACATAATTTCAATGCTCTCTCATTAAAAGACTCGTATGGCAACGATGCAACCCCTGTGCTCATGTAGTTAAAAAGTCTTTCGATGAGCTAAGATACATTACTCTGCAAAACATTAATGATAGATATCTGACATGGAACCGTAGGTAATGCCCTATTCTAGCCCCAACCCAACAAAACAAGAGACCCCTTAAACATACTAGCAGCTGGTTCAACTCTTACATTTTATCACAAGAGTAAAAAGGAGTGCAACTATGCAAGTTCTAAGTAACTTTAAGTTCCCACCAACAAAAAAAAATGAGGAATGAGCAAAATGAGAAAATGAGCAACATCATGATAGCAAAACTTTAGCACATGTTTATACCTTCCGCCTTTTGTGATCAACAGACTCAAGAGCAGAACGTAGCTTTGCCACAGTAGCTGGATCTTCTGCTGCTTCCATAGCCAAAGTGCCTGCAATATCCTGATAGAGTATGCACAGTTTTAGATTATAATGTGTATGTGCTATCAGAATCTACAACGGCTTGCCTACTACATAATCATAGTACTCCCTCCATCCCTAATTGATAGCCCCATGTCCCTCATTTCACTTAATCAAGTGCTGTATTGAGTGATTAAAAAGTTGTCCATTTTCACGTGGGATAACAAATAAAGTAGAGACTAGAGAGAGGTAACTATAAATACAAAGGAACAATCTGTGGGGGACAAACCAATAAGAAAAATGGGGCAATCTTTAGGGGCAGATGAAGTATAAAGAAATTGGGTGTCCTAATGCAATATATACCTTCAAGTGCTGCAGCTGAGATGTGTAAACCCGTTTTGTGTACTCAGATAGAAGTTGACCAAGAGCATCAGTACTGGGTGGCTGAGCAGCACCAAGTCCAGCCATCCAACCATCCATAATTGCAGTTGAGAGGAGCTCTAATTGGCCAGTATTACCGGCTATTGCATCATCACTTGTTACTGAAAGAAAATCAAAGTTCTCAGCCAACCATGATCTAATCTGACGCTGTAGTTCTCCAGCTGGTGTATGAACAAAGAGAGCAGCAAGAGCCTTATTCCCAACAGCAAAGCTTTTGGCCTCCTCTGTTATCTCTCGGAGTTTTCCACCAGTTACATGTTGCCTCCAAGTTTCCTGCAAAACAGTAATGGAATTAACATATTTCTTCATGGAACATTTTCCAACAAGAACAAAACCAAAGCAATAGCATTTATGTATATGCTGCACTTGTACTGCAGTCAGTAGACGCACAAGATTATAATTTAGCATCTTGATTGTCAAAGAAAAAGCTTACTCAGAAAATGAAAAAATACATAAATTATATGCATATCATATGAACATGCCAACCTCATCAATACCCCGCAACTTCAAAACCACAGATGAAAATTTAGATTTCTTTTCCTGCTTTATATTCACTCTAAAACCTAGGATTTGTCCCTCAACCAGAGAATTTCTAGGGCTCAAATCATAAGCAGGAGATCTTCCAGGGCTGTTTGCACGACTAGAGCTCCTACTTCTTCCATTAGAGGCTCTCTCTAGAAATCGATCAACTGGAGCAACCTTAACAAGAAATGTACAATGAACCACATGAGCTTCTATATATTATTACAAATAAATTTGAAGAGGAAAAAAATTGAAGCAATAAATATACTATTTTTCCCATATTTTCAAATTACAAAGTATAAAGACAGCAACGTTTCCACCTTGATAGATTGCAGCTCAGGAGATCTAGAAATCAAAGATCTTATATACAATATCCTCACACGAGATACGAGCATAGTGTCCATCACCCTCTTTGGCTCCATCTTACGGATAAATGAGAAGACAGCATCTCTGATCTCTGCAAGTATTTCATGCTCTCTAGAGGCACCAGCTTTTATAACAGCTGCAAGAACCTGAATTGCAGATAGATTAAATTGGTTCAATTATATCTAAGGATTTCCATCTATATACCCATGCCCATCTATGTAACATAATTAGGTCCTTCAGCAGACTGTATGTCAGATAAAGTCAGAGGAAGGGTGCAAAACTTGAAACATAAATGAGATGTGAAGAGCAAGACACCTGAATACTTAAACCCCAACATTGATACTCGACACACTCAGAATATTGGTAACATCAGAATTCAGAAGCAAACTCACAGACTGACAGAAGCATCATATTTTTAAGTCCTGGCTTTATTTGTGTGAGGGATCTTCATACTTCTATGCGTCTATTTATTGGGTTGCTGTTCAAGGTAATACCAACCTTCTTCATAGAATTACAGTATAAAATAATTTAGACAGGAAATGCATTTACTATTGTCATCAATCGGCTCAGATTAGTGACCAAAACAAAGAGATATGAGGACTGGAAAAAAAGATTAAGAGAGGAAAAGAGACTAAGGAAGTGCAAGTAAAGATATGACTAAACAATGCTAAGATTACTACAGCCTTGCCAATCTTTCGAGAGGAACGGCACTCTCTCAAAACTACAGATTCTATATATAGATCTTTCCCGCTACTAACTAACAGTCTTCCCCTATAAGCTACTAGACAACTATTTGTAATGCAACTTCCTAACTTGCCCTTCTCCCTAAACATCAATTAATAATTTAATAGCAACTTTACTCCATGTTGTCAGTTATTATTTTTCTAAAATTGTATAAAGGCAGGTGTAAGTGTGTATCCTAGGACAGTTAAAAAAAAGACTGAATGAGATCCTGGTTAAGTGGTATACAGGTATAGGGCCAACAACAAGAAGATGCATCTAGCATCAGGATAAGACTAACTACATGTTACACTAACAATGGAATTAAATATCTTTTTCTTGGAGTTGGGTTATCTTCCATAATAATTTAATTTCACATAGCAAGTCAATATTGATCAGCTTCCAAATAGAGTGAAAATTTAAACACAGCCTAGCAAAAGAACCACAAGATATCTGCAAGAACCACGAGAATTTCCTTGATCATACCAGCATCAGAAGTTTATTTGCACCATCTGAAATAGCAGCCAGGCCCTCATACTGTTCAGGGTCAAAGTCATTCAAGGCGGCAGTTAGATATTCTCCAGCTGGGGTGGTTTTTGCTAATTCATTCCCTGCAGGCTTGACCAAAGCAACTGCCATTTCCCCCTTACCACCGGCTGTTGATCCAGAAACCACTTGAGTAGAATTTCCAGTGCTGTTACTAGTATTGTTCCTGGCCATATGCCAAAATAAAGATCATTACACGTGGAATGAAAGAACAAGTAAAATCAGAAAACCACCACCCTGTTACCCACTCTATCCAACCAAAGAGAGCTCACATGCACAGATGACAGACCAAAGAAAAAGAAAAATTAAAATAAGAAAAGTCACTAGTATTGATGTGCAAAAAAGGTACCTGGCCAAGTCCTGGTACTGGACATTAGATTCTCGTCTAGATAATGGACTAGACACCTGGAGTGGTACAGTATAGGAGGTCAGCATGCAGGTAACGAAATGCAGCAGTCACATAACATAAGTCATAAAACCTCGACTTTGGATTGCAATTTGAGGAGAAGAAAAGGATGCAAAGAGCCAATATTGCTCTCTGCCATAAAGTCGATGAATTCTGAACATGTTAGGAGGTATGACATTTTAAGAGGTTCCTCAAAAGAACAGATGAATAAAAACAATATTAAAACAGCATTATTGGCAGCTGATTTCAAAACAGCCTGAATCCAAATATGCATTTAACATACAATTTGTTGTGTTTTTTAAGATCAGAAAGATGACAAATAGAAAGAGTGAGAAGTTGTGCTACAAATCAAGTCAGATTTCTCAGCTAATATTTGTAGCCAACAGTTCAGTAAAATTTAAGTAGTAATAAGAAGAAAATTAGAAAAATTTAGGGAAAAACTTGTATTGGATGTTCAGTTGAATCAAACTACAAGTACCAACTCTATGAGAGGTGGATTCCCGCTAAATAGTTTCTCACACTACATTCAGCATGAAATCCCTCTACAAGCAATTCCACTACATGTGCAGCACAATATTCTTTTAAACCAATCATATTATCCAAAACCGTCACTTTTTCCCTATAACAAACTACACTAACAGCAAAAAAATCTTTTATAAATTTCCACTCCAATCCCTTGAGTATCTTCTGGAATAAGTGAGTACCACAGGAGGTTAAGAAAGATACATAGCTAGTTGTCACCCTACTCAATTTTTCTATTAAGTTGCAAATCATACAATTCTTATAAGAATATTAGTCATTGTGCAACCATGATGTTTAAATGCTGTATCATCTAAAAAGAAATTGAAATACTTCATCTCATTTATATTTTCAAAAACATTTTTTTTCCTAGTCTTGTTTTATTGTCAAACTACAACTATCAAAGAAAGAATTACAATTTTTTTTTTTTCTATTTTGGCCAAAAGGGCTAATATTATACCTAATACATGTAGTCTTCTACATCAAAATTATCTTGGCATGTTCCTAAAATATAACAACACAATTGGGACAGAGTAACAAAATGAGTGAACAAAATGCAGTAAGTCTTTCCAACTTGAAGGCAGGGAAGATTTATATTTAACTGATGACATGAACATTCCACTAGCAAAAAGAGAATCATGAAATAAAAACAAAACTCACAGCATTTATGCATGTGTGCATAGCTAGATGTAAATATGGGTCAATGATTTTTGCCAAAAATAAATGTTAGTTGATCTACCTGGGAGGATCCAACCGAAGCCGCTTTTCCCGTTAATTTGTCAAATAATTTCTCATTTTCTTCATGCAACCTCTGTCATGGAAACATAACAGATTTAATCTCAGGGTAAAAAAAAGGTTAAAACTTAAACAACAAAAATCCCAAGAAGAATACAAGTTCAAGTTAACTTTTCTCTCAAGATACATGATCTCTTACAGCAAGGTTCGAAAAGGCTAATTAATAACCTTAAAAGGAACAGAAAAACCAAAAAGGAAGGTATGCTAGAGGTGGTAACAAAGATGGTGACAACTAGACCTGCTTATTGGGCAGGTCAGGTCAGGGTTGATGTGGGTCAGTTGCGGGTCGGGTCAAAGAGGGTCACATTTTGGCCAATAATGGGTTGGGCCAAAGCGGGTCGCAGGTCAACGATGGGCATGCCAACAAACTATCAATTAATATAAATATTGGACAAAGCCATTATTAAGTATATATGAATAAGAAAATATCTATGTAATTTTTTTGCATTATCTATAAATTGGACAAACATTTTAGCCCTATATTGGCCCTATCCAATAAGGGTCCTGTCCATTAACAGCCCTTTAAACTTGGCCCTAACCCTATTATCATTGGGCTACCCTACCCAATAACCAGGTCTAGTGACAACTGACAGTAAACAGTCATCAGAGAAACATGAACTGATGAACCAAATTCTGTAAGAGTTGTAATCTCAAAGGTGTACTAATTCTACAGATTTTGAAGGAAAATTATGGAGGAAAGCAAGCTAGAAGGAAAACTGAATATTTTTACATGCAATACTCAGTAGATGTAAATTTACACCCCCCCCCCCCCCCCCCCAAAAAAAAAAAAAAAAAAAAAAAAAAAAAAAAAAAAAAAACACATTATCAACGCAAAAAAGAGTTCATAGGAAAACTAGAAGCAGAAGATAATTTTTGATTCTATGTTTGACAGATAAAAGGAAATGCAACAGACCTCAATCAAGGCATCTCTTTTCAGGAGTTCTTTTTCAAGCTTCTTTGTAACAGCCGATGAATCCACATTATCCTCTGCAGCCTTGAGATTTGACTCAGGCACACTCCCTGATCTACTTTCAGCAGAACGAAGGGCCTCATTTAGCTGTTGTTCTAAGCTCCCAATTTTAGCCTAAAGATAAAAATATAGTTGGAGTAATATTATGATTTCAGATATAAAAAAATTATTGTTAAACCTCAAAAGTCAAAAGCATTATTTAAACAAAAATTGTAAAGTTATTATAACTCTTGTAAGTGACTGCTTTCATGGCAGAAATCTTCATTCTACCCCAGTTTTTTATTATGCGATAACAAACACTAGAATGTAGAGGAGAAAAGATAGGAGTGTGGATTTTTTGTTCAGGTCTTCTATCACTAATGCTTCGGGAAAGATATGGACATAAATATGCATGAAAATGACCATAGTCTCCAAAGAACAATAATTCACATGCAAATAGTTCAAGAAACCAACAACTTAAAGAGAAATATAGTTGGACATGAATATGCAAGAAAATGACTATAATCTCCAAAGACCAATGATTCACATGCAAGCAATACACCATGAAGCTCATATGTATGGTCTGCATATCAATGAGCTAATTTATAAAGAGCACGTGATGAGCTATGAATACTCAACTATTTCTGCATTTTCCAGAAGAAAAAAAAATTGCAAGAGCTAGGATCATGACAGAGGAAATGAGGAACATATAAAGTTTACAGAAGGAAGCCCAGACAACAACTATTAATTTTTCCTCAACCCCACCCAACATACAAGTCTCTTGATGGTATGCTTCTTACCAATGTCTGCAACAGACCATCACTATCAATCAACGATCATACTCTAACCATCCTTCCTAGGACCACATATCTTTTCCCTATTTTCTAAACTTTATAAAGATATAAACTATCCTATCCCAAAAGACACATATCAGTGGTCTTTGGCGCTTTTTTGAGCCACGGAAATAAAAGAGGCAACAATGACAAGCATATCAGCAAGTAGCAGAGAGGGCTAAAAGATGATCAGCGCCAAAATATAGTCCATCCAATGGGTACTGATTCTTAGCTGAGACAGGCAAGTTTTTCAACTCTAAAGCTGCTTCCAGGCTACCAAGAAGGGAAAAGGGAGTTCAATCACCAAGAATTTATATTTCATAGTTTGTCTCATAATTAAAATTACCCACAGCTGCCTAATGTAAATCCACTTAAAAGGCAGCCAGAATCAAGGAATCTTTTGGTGCTGGAAAAACAGGATACAATATTGCTAATATAATCCTGAATGCAGGTGAGGAAGCTGACAAGTGACAGTATCAAATAGCACACACCTGCAGGCTCTTAATTGTTGTCTCTCTTTCTTTTATTTGCAACTTTTGTTCTTGCTCTACTTGCAATAGTTGAGCAACTTGATTCCTTAGTTGAGCATTCTGGTCTTTCTCAATTTTATGCTTGTCAGCAAGCATTATATTTTCCGCCTGCACCATAGGATAAGAATCAAAATCTCAGAAAGAGTGTGGAAATGAAAGCATAAGCTCGATACAAATAATTTAATACAATTTTAATTCAATCTGCAACATTGTCATCCCCCCCCCCCCCCCCCCTCTCTCTCCTTATTATATTGCCATTTGAATGTTATGGCAAAAGCACTCACGACAGTCTTAATCAGGGAAAAGTTAAAAACAACAGAGGCTTCAGAAGTTCAGAGGGCAAAGGGCATCCAAACCATCTGCAAAGTAGAATAGTGCAGTAAAAAGACACTACAAAAGGCTAACTAACAGGCATACAGCCTGGCCAGGAATAATATCAAAATGCCTATGAAAGATGGTAAAACTAGTTAACGAGCAGAATTATCTTTGATAAATAAATGAACTAGAGTCCATTAAGCAAATCTCAAGACTCAACTAACTCGCACAAACTAAGAGCCATCTAGGGATACCACGTCAAGTCATGTCGATTTTTGCAACTAGAAACCAGGAAAGCAAGAAAAATTTCAAGTGACAGAAGTAAAGGCCCAAATATTTCAGGCAGCATGCCATTCGACATGACTGAAGGACCCTGGACAAGCCTGCATTTGATCAGCTACAATCTGACAAAATAGCAGATACATTGCCTGATAAATTTGCAACATATTTTTTCATTGCCTAATGTGTAAAAGGGAAGAATGGTTCCTTACTGTTGTAACACAGAACAAGGAATAAAAAACTGTTGGCAGATCTGCAATAAAACAAGCAGGAAAAAAAAAAAAGAGGGACATAATAGGATGAAGCAGGGGCACCTAACATTAGGGATGCATTTAAGATCAAGTAATATAAAGCCTGATCATGACTTGATAAATAGACACAGACATCCATAAATTTGTGGATTGTTGACAATCAACCAAAACCAAAATCTAATGTGAGATCAATTAATTCAAATATAATGAAAAAGAGTTGCTAAAATGCTGACTCGATAAAACTTATCATGAATGCTGCAAGAACCCTACATCAATAACTAAGCAATTATGAACCCCAAAAAGAAATTAGTATATTTAGGAGACGAGACCTTCAAATCTGACTGTAATGTAAATGAAACTTTCCAAGCTTTCTGAACTTCATTAAATAGGAGGAGACATTGATCATCTGCTTCTTTGACTGCTTGTTGTAAACTCATAATTTCCTCCTTCATATCAATAGTTTCCTTTTCTTTTTCATAAAGCTCTTTACGTGCATCATTAGCCTACAAGCATTCCATATACCACAAATTACAAGGAGAAAAACATCTCTTTAAACAAAAGACTAGCATAAGTTCATCAAATAGTGTGGTTAGTAAAACTAATACAAATCACAATTGAACTCACAATGTCTTTCCATTTCTTTATAGTATCTCTATTTCCAAGGCTTAAAACAGCACTTCGAGCTCTGGAAGAGAAGTTGAGGGATGATAAAGTTTCGGGCAAATTAGAAACATCTGGACATATATTGACAATCATTAAGGTTTTGGAGCTTCCACCTACAGCAAATTGAATGTCAACTATTACAATCAAATTCATAAATGCGAACTTCAAGAAAGTTAAAATTCATGAAAAATGGCCATTGAGTCTAAATATTTAATGCAATAAAACTCCAGGCAGATACTGAAAAGATAAAAGATCACTCAAATCTGAATGGGTTATTCAGAAATTTACAATTGGACTCTCATTTCCTCTTACTAAACACTAACTTTTGACTTTCTTTGGTGCAAAATAAGCAAAATATACAATAATGAACTATTCTTATCAGTGTCTTTAATGGTCAGAAAATGTTTGACCATTATTTTTGCATTGTTGAAAGCTTGATATCTTATCCATAGACACTAGTTCAAACCTTAAAATCAGATATCCCTGTACATCTGAAAACAAAATTACAGTCGAATTTCATGAACTAGATCCACAAAGGTCAATAACATGGATCGGAGGGAGTAATTGGATTTAAATCAAGGATACACCACTTAAGTAATTTCACTACAATTTACTTTAGTAAAACACAAATACAAATATGAAACATCTTAAAGCTTCTTGGACATCCTAAAGGATACAAGTGACGGATGCCAAATAAGGAAGATGGTACAGACAGGAATAAGCAGGTTTAGATTATTTAGGTAGAAGTTAGCATTAATGTCCCTTCAATTCAAATGATAAGTTCTCCAACACTCACCTACTGAGTCAGCAAGGAGTTTGGTAAGAAGAGAATTTTCATACGGGACATCGTCTTTCTTTGATGTCAAAGATGACAAAACATCTCCCAATCTGTAAAGTAAACATCAATCAGCAAGAAGTTTAAGTTATTTAAAGACACCATCAATTTCTGCATTTCAGAAGCCAAAATACACCCATACAAAATGGCTTGTAAATAAGAAAGAACTAAAATAACAATTTTGGAGTTTCAACATTATGAAGCTTACAAGGGGCAGTTGTGAACAATAACATCAAGAACAAAATCGTTAAAAATAAATTTGCCAGAAAAGAGACGACTCACGCTGAAAGGGAATGCATAGCATGCAGTTGTTCAGTAACACGCTCACCAGACTCATTGTCTGTACTCAAGCACTCGCTTCCAGCTAAGTCAACCAGTGAAAGTTTGCTGTATAAGTTCTCTCCGGTAATTGCATTGTTATAATATATATGTATGGTCACAATCCTGGGAATAACAACCAAGACAGTAATTCAAGTCAATGAGTAATAAATTCAAATTGTAAAACTAGTCTCAAACAGATGTATAAAATAAAATTTCAGCTTCAGAAAAGGTTTAAACATTTAGAGCCCACAACTTTATTCAAACCACTTTATGCATTCAAGAAGGAAATCACACAATGGCAGAGCTTCAAAGCATAAATTCAAGATTCCTACAGTAGGCTAGTCAATTCCAAGTTTGTATTTTATCTGTAATGAGTGATGACCACTGCAATCAAAGAATTGATAAACAGCTGAGGTCACAAGCCGAAGAGTTTATACACTCATTACATGCCAAATAAAGTGGTTAACACTCCATTGATGAAAAATAGTTGTCAAAGAAAGGCGAAAGGAACTGTCAATATGCCTTGTCATGGCCCAAGAGAGAGTGAAAGGCAGGCAAAATAATCAGTTTACAGTACAATAGCAACTGAAAAGCATGACATGCACAGCAAAAAAAATATGGAAATTTAGACCAGAATTCCAGATGGTTTACATAGAAAAATCAATCAATCAATTCATTCAATACTTATTATATACTAAAAGACACACCAGTGACGACACTTGTCATCTCCTAGTGTGTCCTTAGTTATTTTTTTTCTTTTTTTAAAAAAAATATTTTAATTTAGGAAACAAATCATTTACAAAAATCATATTATTTTTTTGCACATATTCCATATTAACACGTAATAGTTAATATATTTAAAATAAAATATTTATTCACAAATCTTTCTAAAAAAAAAAAAATTGGGCAATATATACCAAAAATAAATATTTTTAAATAATTGGTGACCTATTTTACAATAAGAAAAAATATTGCTCAGATTTTTTACCTACTTTTGTTTTAGTTGTGTATTGGAAGCTACAATTAAAATTGCAAATACCAAATCAACATATCACATACTTTAATTATTTCTCGACTAATTATAATTATAATACTTCTCAATCAATAATCTATAACTATATATAAAGATCACCGTGCATGGCACGGGATCTAACCTAGTTAACATTTAAATGAGAGTTCAATTAGATATGTTAGAATTAGAACCATACAGATGAGAAACGTTGAACTTCTGTGCATCGGGGCCCCGACTCTGCAGAGCTACTTTTAATACTCTGGAGAACTCTAATGGATTGTCGACCTTCTCCGACACAAGTTCTATAAATGAACCTGGTGATCCCATTCTAAGTTTCAGTGAACTCTTTCCTGATGCTGCAAGCAGATCCTTCACCTATGATTCCCATTTAACAGGGATTCAGGCTTCTAATATCTCAAGACATACAAATCAATATATGATTATCAGAAAGACATAAGCACAAGCACATACCTGCTCATTGTAAAGCTCAAAAACAGTGACTGAAAAACTGAATCGTGAAGTAGTAGTGCTCTCTGAGTTAGATAAATCAAACAATTCTTCAAAACATCGAACGTATAAACCACGGACATGGCTAGATCCTTCCTGTAACATATTCAAACATAGTCAAATCAGATGACAGTAGTGCTTTATTAATTATAAATAAATAAATAAGGAGAGGGGGGGGGGGGGGGATGCAAAAACATTCCTAAAAATACAAACACACAAATTAAAATTTGTACTCAAATTATTACAAATTGTTGGAGGGGGAACAGAGAGGATCAAAGAGACACCTCAGCTGAGTACTTTCCTTCCAACAAGCACACAAAAGATTTGATTATTAAATTGAGCCCATGAATTACATTGGAGATTCAGCTTCTAAAAATTCATTATTTGGTCAAACTGCAGCTCAGAATATGTGGCATAAGCATATTATGTAACATAACTAACTTTGCAAAAAGCAATCAAGGTTTCAGGTACCTTATGAATTGTAGGTAAATTAAAACATAAAGACGTTAAGCTATACCAAAGAATACTTAATTTAGTTGTAAAGTTACTTCACCAAAGATGGAGAGTCTATAATAGCAACATATTACAGAAACAATCACTTAATCACTTTCTACTGTAGCACTGTAGCAGTGGTTGACTTGTTTCACATTTAAGGATTTTTTCACTCCATACCAGTAACAAGAAGCACATTGGTTGTGATGACAATTGACAGTAACAAATTACCTTATTAATCAATGAGCCTAAATTGAAGCTATATTACTCCAACAGACTTTTATTTTATGTGTATGTGTGCGTGTGTGTGTTTATAACTAAGCAACTGAGAAAAAGGTAACTTAAGCTATTTACTTTTACTCTAAGCGAAGAAGAAAAGAAGGAAAGGAAAATTCAAATGAGAAAAAGGTAACTTAAGCTATTTACTTTTAATCTAAGCAAAGAAGAAAAGAAGGAAAGAAAAATTCAAGAGGTTCTGCTACAAATGTGGTAACAAATAGCTATATAACCCAGTGATAACATAGGAATGACGTCTGATACTCATTGTTCATGACTCAAAATAGTTTTAGTACAATTTCCAACAAGAGGTGAATGCTAACAGCATGAGCAATATTACGGATAGGGAAATATACATAATAATATTTTTTTTATTTTAACATTCAATGACGCATGTAAACAGAAACACAGATGACAAAGGAGGATGTGAAACAAACCATAGTATAAGTTTTCCCAGAATGAGTTTGCCCATAAGCAAAAACAGATACATTGTAGCCATCCAATGCAGACTGTACAAATGGCTGAACATCAGTGAAGACTTCAGCTGCACTCAAAAAATTAAAATCATTCAGACACTTAAAAACATGACTCCAACCTGATTTAAACTGAACAAGAATATATTGAACTTACATTGCCCTACATGAGGACCATACACCCGGTCAAGTTCAAAATCCTTTTTAGGATTGCTCAATGTCTCGTCATCCGCATTAACACGGACAGTGTATTCATCAGGATATTCAACAATAGACAAGCCTTCATTTTCAAATAGTGGTCTTGTACGACAAAATAACTTTATATTTCCTGCAAATAGCAGTCCCTGTTAATAACTAACTAAAAGTTGATAACCTGGTTATACTTGCCAGTACAAATTAACAAGCCTAAACAGTTCTGTGACCATAAACTCTGAAAGGTGCCATGCATATGAGGAAGACCATGTCAGTGACGGATAACTCACAGAGATTATGAGTACCTTTGGCTGTCAATAAGTCATTGAACAACCTTTTCTTCTCACTTATCAAAGGAGTAATTCTTGCCTCCGCTTCAAGGGCAGCCTGATCTGAGATGGAAAAAAGCTTAAAATTATTCAAATCCAGTAGCTCTTATGAATCAAATCTTATATAATAGAAGACTTTGCAGACGAATAACCAACATCTGAGAAGAAAATCAAGTTGACTCATGGATATATCCAGCGTAAAGACCGCAAACATGAAAACATCCTTTGATCATTAAACAAGTAACCTGTTGACTCATGTTGCATTAACAAGTTATCTGCTTAATACAAATTACATGACGCACATATGATCACCAAAGAGAAGTCAGAAAATACAAAATCCCTTACTAGCTCAAAGTCAGCAAAAGTTGCTATTACTAAAACTTTACTCACCCAGTTTACGGGTTTTATCAGCGAGTGCTCCCACATACCGCGTAATTCGATCAAGCTTAGCAATAGAATACTCTTGGAGATCACTGGCCTCTTGTCTCAAGACTGCATAATCTTCTTTTGCAAACTGCCAACACATTTTTTAGTTAGATATGCTAAGCTGATAACATAAAGACATAATTGTTGACTGCAACTAAACTTTTATTTACAGAAAGGACTAAAGCATAGAATGAAAAAACAATAAAATAAGACATAGAGTCCACCAGCTAAAGCTCTACAAAACAACTGCAGCAGAGGCTAAAAAGGACAGCTTTGCTTAGAAAGAAAGAGGCCATAGAAGACGGAGATTGAAGATATTTCCTCCTCTTTTCTCTCTCTAGAAACCTCTCTCCCTCTACCAAAAACCGCCGCCCCCCCTCTTTTTTCTCCGGCTATGAGGCTCGCCGGCGGGCGTGTGGCTCACCGCCCAAGCCACAACGTCGGCGAGCCTCCGATCTACCCCTTTAGTTTGTTTCTTTCCTTTTCCGTTATGGTTTTTCGTTTTTTCAGCCTTTCGTCTTGCGCCGCACCGCTTCTTCGTCCACCGCCGCTGTTCTTCTCCGACCGTGCGGCTGGCCAGCCGTCGTTTCTTTGTACCGCCTCCCCGCCGCGCCTACGCCCCACCCCCTTGTCCGTTGCCGCGACGTTGAGTACGAGAACGGGGAGGGGGAGTTTTCTCCCTCTGTGTCCCTCGTGTAGGGCCGTTCTAAGTCCCTCGTGTAGGGTTGTCGTTGCCGCGGCTCAGGGGCATGTGGGGTTCGGGCTTCTCAGGCGGGCCTCGGCGGTCCATGCGTTCCTTTCCGGCGGTTCGTGGGCTGAGTCGGTGAATCCCGGAGCGTTGGTGGTGGGGCTCGGTTTGGCGGGGGGGTGGGATGTTAGGGTTTCGTTTTTTGTTTTAGGTTTTAGTTTTCTTTCTGTTTTTCCTTTTAGAAGTCGTTGTGTGCTATTTAGTTTTATTATTTTTTCTGTTTGTGTGGTGTGTTGGGGTGATATGGGGCTTGCAGATCGGTGTACCGATCTTCTGGTGCAGGATTTAAGCCGGGTTTTTTGGCTATGGGGCTTCGGTTTGATCTTCTGTTGGTTTGGGCTAAAGGGTTTTGCTTCCATGCCGATATCCGTGTTTGAATCGGAGTTTGCCTTGTCTATGGTGAAGTGTACGACACCAATTTTGATTTCAGGTCGAGGAGTACGGGATTCTGAGCCAATGAAGGTTCTCATCAGAAATTACATCATATTGCCAGACCCCCTTGCAAGAGGCTGCATAGGACAGCGTTATATGAGCCAAGGGTACTTAAGAAAGTCATTTTGCGCGAGCAATTGTAGTTTCTTTTATTTCGAACTTGTAATTGGTTCGGTTGTCTTTGTATTGTTCGATTACGATCTCTTATGTAAGTGCCGTATGGCTTTTTATTAATGAATTTAATCTCCCCCCTTCAAAAAAAAAAGGCTAAAAAGGACAAAAATTGTAAAATTTGAGGAATAATGTCATCCCATCTCGAATGAGATGTCAGAGGAAGAATGTCAGCACGATTGTGTGCATGTATCATCATGCAAACATCAATTCTACAGAGATACTATGTATATGGTATGTACATATATCTGGTGAGTTATCATCTTCATGCCAAATTTGTCAAATTCTATGAGCTTTTCTTCACATTTTCTGCCACAGATTAATCAAGATTATCACTTTCATACAACAAAATCCTAGCAACCAAAATGCCAAGCATCTCAAATTCACAATACATTTATAGGCCCTTGTTCAACCACTGCTTTCACATCCTATCCATACTTTGCCCATCTAATTTACACTTCGAACCAAAAACATTCCCGATAACGGTAAGTCATTTAGCCCCAACTTCAAAAACACAACCATATTGGTAGCTACTCCACAATGCAAGCTTGCAACAAAACTCTTAATTAAACTAAAAACTCCAAGCAACCCAAACATTATACATCACTAATTCACTATACATTTTTGTAAATTTTTCGACCCTCGAAAACTCAATTTCAACCTCATCACCTTGGCAATAGCACAGCTCCCATAACTTCCAAATTAGTAGAAAATTCCAAATTCCAATCAACTAAATGCTGAGAAATAATTCCATACCACAATACTATAAATTAAAAATTTACTCCAAAGACAAATTATCTGAAACATTAAACTCAAAACATTTTCAGCAAAACTGCATAAAAACAAAACCAAAACAAATAAATAACAAAACACAAATTCAAATTAAGATAAGAATTTAAACATTTAAAAGCAAAAAAACCTTGAGTTTATCTTCAAGTTTCCTAACTTTGGAGACCACAGAATACTTAGAAAGTTCAGAAGGCGGCAAAATCGAAGATGAAATGGAGTATCGTCTTCCCAATGACGCCGGTTTACTCTGATGATCGGAAACATCAAACGACGCCGTTTTCTTAGGTTCAAAACCTTTAACGTCCCAACTCCATCGACTTTTGTCCGCCATTAAAGCTTCCGACCAAGCTTAAAACCCTAGAATTCTGACGAATTGCTTCGAAATTGCTGAAATTTTCTCTCTCCTTTATCAGCCAGTGGTGGTAGAGAGAGAAAGTGTTAATACTCTTCTTCTTCAGTATTCTCTCTCCTCTACTTCCAGCTTTTTGTTTGTGTAATAAATTTTATTTTTATTTTTTGGGATTTTTTAATTTTTATTTTTCCCTCTTTTGGACAAAGCAGAACCAGGGAAACGAATTCAATTTTCAAAAACGAAAGAGGGGTGGCTGAGTAGGGACAAAACGGTGTCGTGTAATTATTTTTGTTCTACTTCCTCCGTTTTTATAATTGCAACACTTTTCTTTTCACGCTTGTCAACGTATATTTTCAATCGTAGTATGAAAAAGTATAAACTTTAAATATTAAAATTGCATAGATCGAGACGAATCTAACCAGATCTCACATGACTATATTTTTACCTAACTATAAATTGCCAAATCTAATCAAAGTAAAACACGTAAATAGTGTAAAAGTCAAAATGTTGCAATCATAAAAAAAACGGAGAAAGTATAAGATAAAAAAAAAAAATTTACTAAATCGATATCTTTCACAAGTCATCTTGATTTAAATAAAAAAAACGAACCCTTATTCCCTTACCCTAAAGCACCCTCAATGTGTTTTAAATTTAACCTCTTTTTTAATGTGATTTTAATCTCATAACCTGTAATTGTATGATGCAAACACAAAATCATTTCATTTGAGCCAAGAGCCTTAGTCGACGGTCGACACGTCGTTTAATACTGTTACGTGGAATTTTGTCTTTCATGGAAAATGTATGCGCTTTGTAAACTCACGCTTCGCTATCAAAAATGCGGTTTTTTTTAAAAAATAAAAAATGAAAAAAAAAATTAAATGACCTGGATAAGACGGCACGTGACTACGTGAGTGGTTACAGAGAGAGTTGGGTGTTTTGGTTGTCGGAGGAACTAGGAACTAGGAAGTTAGATTTTGTATTGACTTGGGCTTGGGTTTTAGGCCCAATATTTTGCTTATACTTCAGATAATTGAATTAGGTTTTGCCGATATGGACCACATTTTACTTTATCAATATTCCTTTCTTTAGATTTGGGTTTTGACTTAAAAGTTTAAAAAGATTGTAGCCCAACACTTGAATGAAGTTTGAAATAATAAATACATAGTAGTGTAGTACTTCACTACTACTCCATGTAAATAAAGGTGTGCTTTTAAGATTTTGGTGGCAAAATTATACTCCCTCCATTTTTTTTTGTTAATTTTATTTGAAATCTTAAGAGCATTTGAGTAAACATCACAATCAGGTATTAAACTTTTGCCTAAAGTTGAATGCAAGGTACTAAAGTTTACAATGTTGTAGAGTTATAGTTAGAGTATTGGAGTAGGTTATCCCCCTCTTTTAACCTTTAATAACCGGTTACTTGCAATTAAAGAAAAAAAAAGGAAAAACATAAATCTCACCACATTTAATTGATCACTTGATTTTGAGGTCATTTTTTTATTAAATTCTCAATAACCCAGATTCTAAATACTTGTTTTAATCAATACCCAATTGCTGAAATCTCGGAATTTAATTACCCTATTTTTGTCCATAATATTTATACAAAGATTTTTTTTTTCAATCAAATTTAGTGATGAATTATTATTAATAGTGAGATTACTAACACGTTATATGTAAGAAAATATCATTTAATATTATTAATAGACATATTCTCTTTGAAAATTATTCTAAATGAAGTTCTCTATCACATGTTAATCACACTCCTTTTTTCATATGTTACGAAATACATACTAGTATTAAATTTTATACTGCTTTTCTAGGAATTGTTTTGATATTACTTGATACATCTCACTTTTTACTTCAAAATTTTATAATGCGCTTGAGTAATTTTATTGTTAGCATAAGTTATACAAGTACTTCATAGTAAATTTCTTTTTACTGTAAGTCACAATAATTTACGGGTACATTTTTTAGAAAGCGACATAAGAGACGAGCATTTTCAAGAGAAGTGATTTGTCAAACATTTACTGGAAGAATAAAAAGTACAATCAAGGTATCTCAATGTAAATCTTTTAATCACTCCCCCACCCACCCCGGCCACCCCAAAAAAAAAAAACAAAAAAAAAAAACTACTATGAGGAGGAAATTTGTCCATTAAGGGCTTGTTTGGTTGACAAAGGAATTTATTTCCTATAGGCAATTGTATTTCATGGGAATTAAAATCCCACATCAAATTTCCTAGGAATTTACTTAACTTGTTTGATTGTTATATGGGTATTTACAAATCATGAGAATTTTGAATTACCAAGGTTTGAATTACCCAGGGGACCTTGGTAATTAAATTCCCATATTTTGTGGGAATTAGAAATTCTCATGATTTTACACTTCCAACATTCTTACTTTTTATGGTCTACCAAACAAATCTCTTATTTACAAATTCCTCCATTTTTTACGTGCAACCAAACAACACCTAAGATTTTCTCTATAGAGTCACGAAGATAAACTATATAACTTAGTAATAATATAAATACGTATCACCCCAATGTAAAATGGTTTTGAGTTAGGTCAGACCAACATAAAAAAATAATAGCACAATATACACAATTGGTGTAAGTATGACACAACTAACACGCTAAAGTGTGTGCCGGTCCACCTTTAATTTGGAAAAAGCATGGCACGACATAATACAACAAAACACTTTGTTATAATCAATGATATTTGGTTTAGGTACGTAAGCGTCCGATACGGTGTCAAGTGGAGTCAGGTTTGTGCATAAAGCGATATTTTGAAAATTTTGGCACATCACATAACTTGGGCTGAAACTAACCTTAAAGCACGTAAATTTGGCACAAGATACTGCCTACAAGGGCTACAGTCACCTTTTGTCCAAACACATAGGCACTCCTCAACAAGTCCATAGCATTCATACAATAGGAGTGAATGAACCGTTGCAAATCAATGGAATCATTTATAATCCCAAGGAAGCAAGTCAATTTTTGTGCTTTTTTTTTTAATTGGTGAAAATTAATTTTTGTACTTTAAGATAACATTAATCCATGTCAATTTCAACTGGAAAACGAACGTGATTGTTTTGGTAAAAATCCTTTTCAAAGGACCCAAAACAAATAGAAATTACGCAAAAATTACTCCTTTGTTTGTCGGATATCACAAAAACAAACCAAATGAAGCAATTTCACAAATTGAATATCAAAACGAACGATTGAAAATACCCCCGAAAAAGAAGACAATTATGATTTATGAAATTGACTCCCGGCAAAAAAAAGCTTTTGCTTCACTAAATTTGGCTATGTAACTTTACCCTCCTCTGTTTTCTCTCTCCTCTATCATTGCTAGGGTTTGTCAATTTGCCATTAAAGTTTGATGCACCTTAATACCCAGATAAAAAAACCCCAATTCAATTATTGAATTAAACCTTATTTTCTATATGTTTACCCCTTTTACACGGTCATAAATACCCAATTTGCCAATTTGGTGTTTCTGCTCTTGGGTTTCTTCAATGTTCTCTTCTTCTTCTGAAAGTTGGGTTTTTCATGCTAATTGAGTTGATTGAGTGATGTATCTAATTTAAGGTTTATACCTTTGATTTCTACTATTTTGTACGCCCTACATTTTGCTTTTCAGGGTTTATGCCTTCCATCTGTTTGGTAAAATGCCTCTGTGAATTTCGTCATACTTTGCTATCAAATCAAAAAATAGAATATACCCTTTTGAAGTTTTGTGTTTTTGGGTGATGGGTTTTTCTGGGGTTTTTGAGATTATTTGTGTTTTGTACACTGGTTTATTCTGTGTTTAAACTCCTTTAGAGGAAGGTTTGGTGGTGGTTAGATTAAATATTTAGCTTTTGAAGGAGAGAGAATAAGTGAGTGAGAGTGATTGATTGTAAAAAAATACAAAAAAATAAAAAAGTAAAAATGGCGAGGGAAAAGATTCAGATCAAGAAAATTGATAATACAACAGCAAGGCAAGTGACATTTTCGAAAAGGAGAAGAGGGTTGTTCAAGAAGGCTGAGGAGCTCAGCATCTTGTGTGATGCTGATGTTGCTCTCATCCTCTTCTCGGCTACTGGCAAGCTCTTTGAGTATTCCAGTACCAGGTCTCTATCTTGCTCCCATTCTGTATTGTCTGTATATATAAGTGTTGTATGTGCCGCGTAAAGTTAATTTGATGTTGAAGAACATACTATATGTGTTTGCATAGTTTGCAGTATACTTAGGTTTACAGTTTACTTGCTTTATTGTGTGCTTCAAAAGGAAGATTAACTGAGTAATGAATAAGCTGTATATTTGATTGCTACTTTATTTAGTAAATAGTTTGGCCACTAGCACATTACATTTGGTTTTAGAGTGTGAGAATGTGAGATGCAATAAACCAGACCTCTAGTTGACGATTAGCACTTTTCTTGGAATTTATTCAAACCCTAACTTTGTTTTTCTACTCGTATATATAGCACTGAATATGATCTGATTATATATATAATGAGTATAGCAATGACGACAATAGGGAAATTGTAACTTCGTAAGAAAGAAAAACTAAGGAGGGCCTGCAAATTATCTACTACTGAGACGATTCTGATAATAGTATCCTATCCGATCGATAGAGCTCATGCAAATATGTTATATGGCTACACAAGGTGGAAGCTTGTTTGACTGGTTGGTTAATGCATAACAAATCTTTGATATGTTGAACATATTGAGCTTATTTTCTCACTTTGGGATATGTTATGTCATTTCGTTTTCTACTTGCAGAATTATTTATTGACTTTGCGTGCGAGCCTATTCAATATTGGATTAGTTCATCGTATGTGATGCTAGGAACACAAGCATATTAGCCAACTGTGAGAAAAAACTTGCGTCGAATGTATATTTAGATTTCATTAAGCATTGGATTGTGACCTCATATTATAAAATTTTGCGTGTTGGCTTTTATTGTTAGTGGTATTTAGGTAGTATATTTTTGGTCATAATGATGTCAATGTTAAAATTTAGATTTTTTTTAATTTTTAACTTCTACTTTTTTCTTTAGAAATCTTGATTCTTACATTGGCCTCTCCGTCTTTGGTTAATCTCCCTCATTATAGGGAGATCTATTTCCAATACTCTACTTTTATTTATATGCTTGGAAAATTAATTACATAGTCTCTCTTGTTTTTTGAATAGTGAAATTATTTATTCTAATTTCTATCGATTATTGATTTTTACAATGAAGTATGAAGAAAATACTTGAAAGACAAAAATTGCACTCGAAGAACTTGGAGAAGCTGGATCAACCATCTTTAAGGTTGCAGGTAAGCTCACTAAGCTGTCCTTTGGGGTAATAAAATAGTTAAAAAAAAGAAAGAGGTTATTTTGGATCTCTAAAGGGTTCTAGTACACTTCAGTGAACTCTATCTTCTTTTGATCTTATGCGATACAGTGTGCCCTCATTCTCAGAATGGTTTGTTCTCATCATGATTTTGAGAAATTTTCTTTGTGTTTGATAAGAGTGATTACTGTTTAATTTGTATTAGTCAGATCTTGGTCTCTTAAGTGAACTCATATGTAGCATACCTGAAAATCTGAGTGGGTTATCTTATATATGTGGACTGAAAAACTTGCAGAATATGCTAATTTATGTTTGAAATTTGTTGCCAATATTTGCCGGTACGTAGAGTTGTAGACTGGGAATGAAGGTAGTAATTGTTAGTGTAAACTCTTAAGACTGTGAAGGGAATAATTAATCATCCTTTGTCACATTGTTAGTTTGAACAATTTCTTGAATTATCAAAATCTTTTTAGCTTGTAGTTTGCCAATTGATAAGAAAGAGTGGGGATTTGGATTGATTGGCTTGAACGCGCATCTGATATTTTTGCCCATTATATTTTATATGGTTAATTAAGGGCTGTAAACGCACAAATCCTAACTTTTGTTGGTAAACCTTGAGCTGGGTGCTCCCAAGGCTACATTTGGATGGTGCCTCTAGATAGCAAAACGTAGCCCTAAATGAGTAGCAAGAATACCTTGGATACAATTATCTTCAGATTTACTTAGAATGTAATGGACATTCTCCTGTTAATGTTTGTAGAATGATTTTGATGTATCAATTTCTAGCATTCAGAATTTAATCATTTATCTTCTGTTTGCTAATTTATTCAACATATATCTGCTTGTTTAGCTTGTTGAAAACAGCGACTATACCAAATTGAGTGAAGAAATAGCACAGCAAAGCCAACAGCTAAGGTAAAGTGTCTTTTCCTTGAGTTTTTAATACTTTTATCTTGGTTCACTTCATTTCTCTTGAGGTAAAGGTGTGGGCGTGTGGGTGGCCTAGATTTGTCATAGAAGATTCCTTTGCTAATTACTCCCTCCATTTTGAAATATGAGTTTTTACATTATTTAAGAATAAGATTTGGGCTATATTGTTACCTTAGTATTTTGCTAAATATAAATAAAAATTCTGTGAATATCTTGAAACACACTTCTGTACTATAATAGTATGATTTGTAAATGGCAATGGCAATGAATTTGTATATAAATATGTAAGAACAATCAATGTCAATTTCCATGGTTAGATTGGTAACGCTAGCTGGTTCACCCCAAATTATCTTTTTTTTATTCTTCACTAATTTTTATTACTATCTAAATGGGTATGAGATTGCATTACTACGGACTTGGGTATGATTGCATTACTATGGACATTACTATGTGTCTATGTTAGTTTGCTTGAAAATTACATTTCAATCTATTCCCATTACTGCTATTCATCACTGGACACTGGCTACATACCAACTAAGTGGTAAGAGAAGTTATGCCAAGTACTGGTGCTTTTATAAGTTGATGCTGATGAAAATCCTTGAAACATCACTAACTGTCCTTACGACGTGTTGTCCTTGTGGAAGCAGACATATGAGGGGAGAGGAGCTGCAGGGTTTAAGTATAGAAGAGTTACAACAGCTGGAAAAGTCCCTTGAATTTGGATTAAGACACGTCATGGATAAAAAGGTTTATATATTTAGGATTTATTTTGCTTCTCGATGTTACACTAAGATTTGGTGACTAATGTTATTTTTGTAACCATTCTATTGTATCTATCCAGGGTGAGAAAATTATGAACGAAATTGACTTACTCGAGCAAAAGGTTAGGGATTGCGTGTCTACATGAGCATTCTATACATAATAGAGATAAGAACGTATCACTACCCCTCCAGGCGGTCTAAATATCATGAATATATATGATGACACCAGTAATTTTTACATATCCCGAATAAGAATAGAAAACATTTCCATTTCAAAGATGATTATAAGTTGAAGAAATGCTTTTACTTCCCGACTTCCCATTCGTAATTACTTAGTTTCCATTTCTACAGGGTTCTGAGTTGATGGAAGAGAATGAGTGGCTAAGACAACAAGTAAGATTGACATAATCTCCATATATAGTAACTTTTCTTCATTTTATTACAAAAGTTCCCTAAATTGTATTGATGAGATAATGAAAGATCTTATGAAAATTTTATTACTCTACTAAAGGTACTGGAAGCATCCAAGGGCATACAGCAAGCTGCTGATTCAGAGAATGTCATATATGAGGAAGGCCAGTCATCGGAGTCAGTCACTAATGGCTATAGTAGTTCTTCTGGTCCTTCACAGGACAATGATGAAAGCTCAGATCTTTATCTCAAGTTGGGGTATGTTCAATTGCATTTTGTAAATCTTGAGTTAGCTTGCCTCGATGTTGTGCATCGTGGAGTTTATTGACTTTGTTCTACCCCATCATTTTCCATACTTTGTATTCGATATTTTGTGGTTAAGTTCAGGAATTTTCGTTTCTCAATCTCACTCGATCATTGTCTGTCTGTCCTTACGATCACATTGATCTTCAGAATTATAATGGCTAATGGATTTGGGTTTTGGTGCAGATTACCATACTCTGGCTGACGAAGAGAACATTAATGATCATTTGCAGTGAGCAGTTGTTACATATAATGCTGTTGGCAGTTGGCCTATGCACTCCTTCCGTATGCGCCTGTTGCTCCCGTAAATATGTAAAATATTAAGCCATGTATGTTGTATTATCAATGATATTACACCATTTGGTCAAGTAAGAGATGTGGTATCGAGCGACTAAAATGGGAGTGAATGGTGAGGTGATTCAGTTTGTTAGCATCTGCATTCAGTTTATTTAAGCTCACTTGTATTTATACACTTGTGACAGTACCGTTAAGTAATAATTAAAGTTTTATTTAGATATATAAATTCTGATAATGTCATGAAGGGAAATATAGTATGTGAACTTTTATTTTTTTTAGAAAGTTACAATATTACTAGGAACTTACAAAGGATTTAAAACTCTTACACCCATTAGTGATTTTATTTATTGGATTTGACATATAACAGATAACAGTTCACGTTTTAAGTGTTTTGTGTTTTTCCTCAAATAATTGATGGATCCCATAAAAAAAAAATAATAATTGAAGTGAATTTTAGAAAAGTCATTAATAAAACCAAGCGTAGACATTCAAGATTGATAATGCGGAGTAGTATTTATTTAGGGCTCAGGGGTGTATGACAAAACCAAGCATCCCTTACCTCCCCCGCTACTCTTAAGCGTTGACCTGTGGGGCTGGGCCGGCTATTAAGTTAAACCTATGAGAGGTACCGGATCAATAGAATCTTTTAATCTTACCTTTTATTTTAAAAAAAAGATATCAATTATTGTAAGGACTAAGAAGTAAGTGAGTAACTAATGGACGATGTGTTATTTTTAGTTTTTTTTGGCTCCTTAATTTGAATTCTTATGAGTTTATAGTACTCCATATAACATTTTGAAATTATTGTCCACATTTTATACGTAGTATGAGATTTGTCAGTTTAAAATACGGAGTACTCAACAGGCACTAGTGGTAAGTTGTGGATAAGGATATAAGATAACTGCAAGTAGTCAAGTACAAAGTTATTGATTGATGACCCTATTTATTGCTAACCTTCAACGAATTTAATGGTCCATCTTTCATTGCAAATTTTCTTTTAAGGTTTTTTAGACTTTAACTTTCTTTTTCTGGAGTTATGTTTCATCAAATCTAGAAAGTGCTTTCACATACCTTACATCCATTATTGTTTTCTATTTTTCAATCATTCCATGTGCTTGTGAAAATGTGAGAATTGAAACTCAAACCCATGGATTATTAATGTTACTTCCTCCGTTTTTTTAGTTGCATCACTTTTCTAAAAAAAAAGTTTTTATTCAATTGCATCACTTTCCTTTTTAACTATTAAATTATCTCTATCTCTGTCCTACCACATGAGTGCTTAAGCCATACTCGGTAAAGCATTATTACTATTAGTCACAGAAGACTGCTGGATAATAAGAAACTCGCATTTAGTTCCTAGTTTACTTATACAACAAACACACATACAAATTGCTACTCAACACGACTGACTTCCAGAAAAAATGGAACATCAAAACGACGACATTGTAATGCAGCAGAGTTCTGTTTACAAGCAAGTCAAAGAATGCGGGCGTACTGCTTCCTCATCAATCTTTCTTGGATCTAGAAAGGACCTTCTTCCTCTGTCCAAGCATGTAGTTGTACATGTGCGGACTTCCTGCAAATTTACATACAAACTCCGTTAAGCCAAAGGAAAGAACAGCACAGCCAATGAATATAGAGGGATCAAACACTAACCTGGAACGTAAATTCCCAGGGTAAGCAATGCACCATAGTAGTAGTCAAAAGAGAAATTCCATTTGTTGGGCATCCTCACACAGTACTTCTCTGAATTCTGTTGTAGTAGAAAATCAAGCAGAAATAACATCAGCTGAAGTTGGAGTGGTATGAAACTTGTATTTTACTCTAAGAGTACTGGGGTAGGGCATAAAGATCAACATGCCTATTTTCACTCTTCATACACCTTTACTAGGGTACAAAAACATAACACCTACTCTATTCGCCGAAAATAATACAGTAGGTCACAATTTTTGTTTTACTTTGTCAAAATGATAAACAACTTTCTATATTTCGCAAGTGAAAATCAGAGCTATTTTACTCATTGCCTCCAATGATACCCTTAGAAGAAAAACTACAATGGTAAGGTGGTATAAATTAGAGCAGTAAAGAAATTTTATGGTTTTTCTATTCCAGCTAATTTTTTTTAAAAATAAACTGAAATCAAATGTGGCTCAGACAGAAAGGAGGGGGGGTGGGGGGGGGGGGGGGGGTGGGTGAGCCGGGGAGGGGTTATTTTTTGGTTAGCGAATAGATGAACAACAAATCAACTTCTAAGAGGAATTTACTCTAAGCATATTGAAACAGCTGGTTTCTATATTTCTAGAATAACAAAACTAGAGCACAATTGACGAATTTTAGGGGGATTGTAAGAGTATGATAGATTTCTCACCCAGATGTAAGGTAAAGCAATGTATATCAAGCCAACTTCACTTGTAATGCCGGTTGGGTACAGCAGCATAAAGGTGCTATACCTGCAAAATGCAATCTAAGTTTATTACTAACAAGGGGAAAATACAGAACTCCTGATATAGAGGACACATTGACCAGCTGGTACCTAAGCCACTGAAGCCATGATGGTGCAGAACCAAAGGTTTCTTTTACACCAAAGAAAGAATACCGGATAATCTGAAGAAGAAAAAAAGGCAGGATGAATATCATGTATAATTTTACTGCTAAAAGCAAAGAAACTATATATAGTTCTTAAACAAGTCACAGGACAACTTTTCATAGATAGGGTCATTATACACAAATGAGAATCTCTCTAGATGTGATCGTTTTCTTGCATGGCTAGAGGACCATTACGCAATTATTAATCTATAGATTTTGTCCTCTGTCACACCTTGCCTTACTTCAATATACTCAGATTAATTGGTTCCTCACTAAATCAAATATTTCTATGGGGATAACCATATCAGAAAATGTAATTACTGCCATTGCTCGATAGGGTCAAACTCTCAGTCTTATGGAAGACACGATATGACGCAAGTAAGCAAGACCAATGGATCTTTGGCTACTCCAATCAATGCTTCCAAGATGGTCAAGTGAAGAGAGTTGGATAAAACCCTCATATTCAATCTATTTGGGTAGAGAGTCTACATACCCCATGAAAGCAACATAGACACAAATCTAGAAAAACCAATAACCAAATTGGACCAGAGCAATGCTTTGTTGATAGACAACTCAAACCTCAGCCATTAATAACATGTTATACTTGAAAACCCTTTCAATTCTAACTGCAGGCCATAAATTTCTCTTTTGAATTATCAAGATCCTTTTAACTTTTCCATGTTTAAGATTATACTAAATGAGTAGCTAAGTTTGTTAAATTAAAGCCACAGACTCCTCCTAAAACAACCCTCGCTTTTAAAAATAGCATGAATCCAGCACACAAAGCCCCTGCTCACGATGGGAGTGTAGACCGTAAGATAACAGATCCTCTAATTCTTTGGCAAACATGAAAAGGCCAATTCCCAAGATACAACTACATACAACTCCATCTATGAGAATCAAACACTGACTCATTACATAATAAATCTTTTAACACAACTTCACCTTTACATTTACCTTTTTCCTTTTTTTCTTAATCACACCTAACAAAATGAAACATACACACCCTTGGACAGAATAAATTTCTCAGTGTAGTCATTGGGAAAATTGTGCCAATCAACAACAATACTGAAGTAATCATCTAGTAATCTATCTTTAGGAAGCTAATAAAGAAAGAAAGCCAATAATCCTTCTTCCATTTCACATTGAATTTCCTCAGTTCCATTTAATTTATCTATCATCTCTCTATCCATTTAGCATACTGATTCTATTCGAACGTGACAATATAAGGGATAATAAGAATTTCACCTCTGTAAGAGACCAGCTGATCACTAAAGAGCTGACAAGGAAATGAGTTCGAGTCTGCAAAAACAAAAATTCAGTCACAAAATAGTTGCACACTATAATCTGATTTATCTCCAATCATATTGTTGATATCTAAATAGAAAGAAATACATAAACATAATCAAATTAGGGGCTAATATAACAGACCTCTGGAAAGCTATACAAAACACCCCAAGTCACATACAACCTTGAACCAATTTGGGGCAGTGTTGCACTTACAGGCGATCTCACCAAACCTTCAATTTTAAGCACAAATAAGCTCAAAGTACTTAGTTATCAACCACCCAAATGCATAAAAATCACTTCTTTTTGAAAAATTATAAAAAAAATTACCAAAATTTACTCACCAGTTAAACCATGAATAATCTGTTCTACGAAATGCCCCAAAGAAAAAATCAGATACCAATGAAATAAAAACTAAAACCCAGAAATAATAATTCATGGAAATGGAAAGAGAAGAAGATAGACCTCCAAAACGGCGGCAGTTTGAGCAAGAAGAAGAGGCTTCTCAACGGCGTCGTATACATGCTCATAGCTTGACTCTGTTAGTGTTTTTACAGCAAAGTACAAAACTTGAACCCTGTAATAAATTAGATTAGATTAGATTAGATTAGATTGACATAGTAACGTACGTGTTTAAAAGTTCTTCCTATTTTGTCTTTTCTAAAGGCGATAATCACTGTCCAAACACGAAGAACTTTCAAAGACGGTGAGAGTAAATCAGAAGAGGAGAAGAACAAACCATCCAAAGCAAACAATCCAATTGTAGAGGGAGAGATATGAGCGTCTTAGAAGAGAGAGAAAACCCGCCATTTTTAATTTTTGGGGTACAAGAAAAATGGAGGAACAAGAATGTGAAAGATGGGGGAAAATAAATTGGAGAAAAATACAGGTGAACAGATCAACTACCCAGATTTGTTATTTATGAATGTAATTACACTGCAAAATATGTAATGGAATGCAATGCCTCATAAAATTGATCAACTACTCGTACTTAACTGCTACAACGACGTGGATCTGAAATAGTATGCTCAATTGATCACTCATCAAATCAAATTCAATTTAATTGTTTTATAGTACTATAATACTATATAGTCTAGTTGTTCTTTAAAATATCATTATCAAATGGTCTATACGGTATTAGATGTCGTGTTGCATCGTTATTAACGATGATGTTGCGGGCTATAATCTCAACTTTTAAGGGGTGAGCCGTGATTCGTGAGCGAGACTGCTAATATCACTAAACTAGATCCGGATTTTGGATTCGGTTGAAATTGGTTTAAATAAAAATTAGTTTTGTGTCCATGCGATGTTCGGGTTGTTTGTTAAATTTTTAATTTATATGTCAAATTTTAAAATATATCTCTAATACAAAATTAGTTAGGAATTGATGTACTTTGGTGACGATTTAACATGGAGTAGGCAGGTAAATGACTAATATTAATATTGGTAATTTTTTTTTTAGAGTTATAATCTAATATTTTTTTAAAATAAATTATAATTCAACTTTTATATATATGATATATTGGTATTTATCGAAAATAATTAAAACTCTCAACTAACCATTTTATCCTAAAATTCTATCCAAATTTGATTGAAAATAGATTTCTAAACTAATTTTTTTTATCCTATAAAGTCTATCTAAATATATCCAACGTGGGCAACACTTGGCGAAAAGTTAGAATGTCAAGTGTCGCTGTCTCGTGATCTGACTAAAAGTTTAGCTTTATATATTAGTTATTATATGATTTGAACAAGACTATTGAAACAAGAATATGTTGCTCACTACTATTCCGTATATATCTATTAACTATTACTAAAACAAAAGTTGCTGACGTCATCATTGCCCACGTGTTGCTTTCTCAATAAAAAAATTCCCACCTAAATGCAATGATGATGTCATTTTTTTTTTTTGTAGAGCTATCATATTTAACATTTTTGAAATTTAAATATTGGAACCTTTTACATTACAACTAAAACCTATCAATTTATCGTAGGAAATTGAAACAATTTTAAATAACACACTAATAAATGATCTCCTACATTGAACTATGAATTAGACAACGTTGAACAAATACTATATCATAATTTTGATTAAAATAAAAAAATTTAAAATTACAAAATATACGTAATTCTTATTTATATTAATGTATAATAACGATTTATTTTTAAAATGTGCAAATTAAAAATAGACTTTATATAAACCGTACATCGCACGGGTTCTAACCTAGTTTCCTAATATAAGGGATGTTAATAGGTTAGGTTGGCTCGCAAGGTATTTGAGCTTGGTTTGAGTAGATCAACTTGAATCTCAATGAATTTGTGTTTTTAGTCGGATCAAATTTGCTTAGGCATGGCATGATAACCTTGTGAAGAAAATATAATTATTGTAATTAGTTTATTGAAAGTGACAAAATTATGCGTGCTTAATAGCGTTACTCTTATGAATTTATGATCGCTATAGTATACTGGTAATTTATACGAGTATAAAATAGATCTTAAGAGCTTAAAGTTTTACAATACTGCATAGGCTTTCATAGTTACTTTTACAACATTTTAGAATTTAGAATCATACGATAAAGTGGCAGCAATATAAGAAGTGATTATCATCAGTTCATGACATCAAAATTTAGCCATCAAACACTCACAAATTCAACTAAGCCAAGATTTTGGTTGCACGTCTACAAAACACAATAGTTAATTACCTTTCATGACTTCACTTCATACGTTTCAAGCGCAGAATATAGCAAATTGTAATCATGGGAAGGAATATTGTCCTAATAAATGGGGTTGTTCATCACAAGTCCCACATGAAAAGATTAAGGAAACAAATATATCCTTATAAGTAATTGCACACTCGAGTATGAGGCTTTTTAGAAAGGTGCCCCAAAATAAATTCGTAAGGGCTATGTTCAAAGCGGACAAATATCATATTAATGTGGCATGTGCATATGGCCCAACAAGATGGGTGACCCAGGCCCAACACACATTTCAAGCACATAATTGTTATCGTGGGAAGGAATATTGTCCTAATTGATTTCTCTACCAAAGTTAAAGTACTCAACTACTCAATCCATTCCCATTAATGCATGAGAGTGACAATTCCTGTTGGAAGTTTAGAACTAGCAAAATCTTTACTGAATTACCATTTTCATGTCTTTTGGTGCTCCTAACAACAAAAACCTTTTAAAAGCGACATCATATGGCATAACAGCATAACACTGCATAATGTACTCGCATTACTAGTCTAGCTAGTTGCTTCAGCTCCTGCTTTGTGCCCAGTCCAATATGCATCATCGTCTGAATTTCGGGTGGGAAGACTAGTTCATCAAAATCTCACTACTACTGTTTTGTGTGTGTGTGTGTGTGGGGTGGGGGGGGGGGGGGGGGGGGGGGGGGGGGGCGCAGCATATATTAATATATAGCATTACAGCAGACACATGCTAATCTGCAGTAAATCAATTTAACGAGGCTAGAATGGTGGCTCGTCTTCATAGATGTCATAGCTTGAAAAGAATGCATATATAATTATACAACACAAGTATATTTAGAGAAGTCAAAATTCAGCAAAAGAGATAGAACTCGATATGAGGCAATTGATGTTTCAATTAGTTGATAAGAACTGTTACTGACAAAAGAAACACCTATTACTGAGGTTCGGTAAATTTACAAAAGGAAACTAATATAAAAAGATAAGCAAAATAAAAAAAAAAAAAAAAAAAAAAAAGCCTCAGCAAGGTCAATTCAAGCATTGTGAGTTGTATCAATTATATTTCAGTATTACAGTATGTACATGAAAATAGCAGCCGCCAATTCAAGCATGCTGGATCCAATAAGACAGTATGTCTGTGTGACTCTGTGTATTTGGTTACCCAGAATTATTCACTGGTAGAGATTGATTTTGTTATTCTGAGAAAAAAATGTGTGATTTACAGATCTCATGATCCCACAAGCCCTTTAAAACGAGCATATGCGACTATAACCACAAAGAGTACCGCGCTAAAAAGTCCAGAAAGGATAATTACCTGCAAAACATGCAAAGACCTATAAGTACAATGGAATGGGTAACAGTAACAAAGCTAAACTTTAATGCAATTTTTATATTTACCCATTTAAAGAGGTAACCATGATTTTCCATCCAAGTGTAAGGTATATTCATGCCAAAGATTGCAGCCACCAAAGAGTAGATTGATAAGCAAACAGTTCCCGAACTCAGGAAGAGCTCCAGCTGCAAGATAAATTTATAAGCATTCACAAAGAACAAAGAACACATATTAAAATTATAGACTACCCAGATTACTCTCGAGTCTCAGACCATCAACTGAAGAGAATTGAGATAGATTTAGAAGGTTATAATTAACTAAATTATGTTGTGGTTCTTGAATTGCATGTGAAATCGACAGTGGGAATTTCCAACCTAGTTCCCACTGACAGACAACTTGCATAGAAATAAACTTTCTTGACTCTCAAGTAAAGCATGTATAGACAAAAAAAAACTGTATAATTTCAAGCATTAGGAGAGGAAAGGAAGTGTCCACACCTGAATCAATTGATTTCGATGATTGTCAAGCTGCACAGGAAATCAACTTTCAGTACCACCAAAGAAGGCATTCATGTTTCAGAATATAAACTTTTAGATTGAAGACAAAAGATTTACTAACCTGAATGTTGATGTAATCCTCAGTGTCATCAATGTATTCACGAAGCTGCAAGTTCCAATTCAAAATCATCAATTTATGTTGAAAAATACAAGGTTTTAATGTGCAGAATGCAATTTATGCAAACACCATGACCCAAAAACAGCCTTTTCTTTTCCTCTCATATCCTCTCTTTCAGTCTATATCCCCTTGGTGGCATGACTTATTAACTCATACTACGTATATTTCAATCTCTCTTCCCCAATCTCCACTATTTTGAACCAATCATCATCACCACAGCTGTTCAGCATGTTGAGTGGACTCCAAAATAATCAATTGAACAGAGATAGTTAAACGGGCTATGTCAGATGTTCCTGTCTGTGACACTATGCAGGTTCACGATAGTCCAGATAAACATGTATACACATAGATGCAAGAAGAGTAGCTAGAGGACTGCATAGTAAGATCTAATAATTCTTCATAATACATACCGTTGTTAGTTTATTTAATGTCCCGTCAATTTGCATGAAGTAAGCCTGTAATTCATATCCAGAATAAAGACATTAGTTATTCACACCAACCCAAGCACCGACATTCATTTACACTTTGTGCAAAAATTGCAGGTGAAAACAAGTTCTAAAAAAGAGGATTTAAAATAATGTTAAGACTCAGCACAAGATTGTGAGTCATCTCTTCCAAAGAAAACTTATGAAGATTGTAATAACCTCTAGCAACATCTCGAGTTCCTCAACATCATTCTCATCACTACGACCAGTGACCACACTTGCTCTGCTTGCTCTCGACATCTTAGAGGTAACAGTAGGGGAACTGGGAAACCAGTTGGCTCCTGATCCGCTAACAGGTGAAGCAGGAACAGCCAGCTTTCTAGACAGGTAAAGGTCGGCCATATCACCATCATCATCCAAAAGTTGTTCAAGCTCATCCCTCACCTACAACCAATAATCACTTGACTTAAACTTACAAGGATAAGCAGACATACAAACTATTTACTATGTAAGTATGGGTATAGAAAATACAAAAGCATTACGAAGTAGTTCTTAAGCTTGAACAATGGAAAGTTGTAAACAATAATTGAATAAAGAAAGTCCCAGCTACAGAAACTCTAATTGTAAACAAGATTATTTTTTGGCCAGAGTTTTTATGACATCATTATAGTCAAGTCACATCACATTATTACACTTATATGACATCATTATATTTCAAAATTTCATGGATTTCAAAATAGAGTCAAATCTCATTCTTGGTACTTTATAGACATCTTTATCGGTGTCTTATGGTTTCCAACCTCCTTATATAACCCCAAGAGTCGCCCCACGCATTCAATTCACTTTTTAAAAAAATGTCAAAAATTGACCAAAAATCGTGTACTAGCCTTAAAATTTGGACAATTTTCCACTTTTTTTGACCCGAAAATAAAAATTGTCGAAGACGCTTACCATGGACCCTAATACGCCCTGCGAGTCCATTTGGGTAGGTAAAACCTAAGATGCACGGACTCGGGTACGAGGTATGGGTCTAAGTGTCGGACTCGGAAAATTCTAAAATTAAGGATCCGGGGACACGTTTTTAAAGAGTCCAAAATTTGGATTTGGACTCGGGGACACGGAAATGCAAAAAAAATATACTATAATAATAAAAAAAAAAAAAAAAGTTAATTATTCTATGATTTTTAAATTTTATTTTCAATTTTTTGTTTAGTACTGTACGTGGCAGTAAAAAAAAACACAGTAAGAAAGAAAAGTCAAAGTACATTTATTGTTCAGATTAAAATAAAGATAAAAGAAAAGGTGAAACTGGTAAAGAGGAGTTAGAGGACACGTTATTATCCCCACCTACACCCACCTCCACAATTAAAAAAAAAAAAGAAAACATAAATTGCAACTTGAAAATGTCGAAAAACTAGAACAACCCAGCCTCCTATCGCCGGCTAAGAAAACCAGCAACTTCTTGGTGCTGACCTGCTCGTCTTTCCCTTCCGACCAAAAGCCCAAAGATTTCGACTCTTGTTTTGGTGAATCCGACCTTCTATTTAGATCTAGGGTTTATGAGTGACGAGTCCACTTTTTCTCCCAAGCGTCCGACCCGGATTCCGTGTCCGCACCCGGGTCGCGTCGTGTCGACACCGGTACGGTGGGGTGGTTGGCTGAGTCCGAGCTTCGCAGGGTAAAACCATCCAATATGCCTTTAAACGGTCAATTTACCCGTTTACAACTCGCACCGATTTCATAAACTCAAGCCTACCACGGACATCATATAATGGTCATACATGGTTTCAAACGGCATTATATGAACCCGAGATGTATTCCCTAGTATCTCAAGACTTTTCGATATCGGGTCCCAAAATTGCTCAAAAAGCGTGGATTATAGCCTTCAATTTTGGATATTTTTTACTTCTTTTGGCACGGAAATAAAAATTGCTGAGATGTTTATCATAGACCCTAATACCCTCCGGGAGTCCAATTGGGTGGGTGGAACCATCCAATTTTCCTTTAAACAGTCAATTTACCCATTTACAACTTGCACTGATTTCATAAACTCAATCCTACCACGGACATTTATGACAACATATAATGATCATATATGGTTCCAAACGGCATTATATGACCCCGAGATGTATCCCCTAGTATCTCAAGATTTTTCGACGCCGAGTCCCAAAACCTCCAAAATTGCTCAAAAAGCGTAGATAAGCCTTCAATTTTGGAAATTTTCAACTTTTTATGGTCCGGAAATAAAAATTGCCGAGATGTTTACCAAGGTCCCTAATACCCTCCGGGAATCCAATTGGGTGGGTGGAACCATCTAATTATCAAGGAATTTGATGAAAAAGTAAAAACCCTCTAAAATTGTGTTTAAGGTTTATATCGAGTTAATAGGCCTATACTATGCCTATTGCAAATTTGTAATTTATTTATATTACCAATTTTAAACAAAAATATGGATCATAAGCCATAATACCAAAAAGAATTCGCAGTTTATTTCAAAACTGAATTTAATTTCGGATTGGATTCATAGGCCCACAACAGCGCAACACAAGACGTATATCAAACAGGAAAAACCTTCAACCCCGCCTTCCCACCTAGAGCAAGAGGAAGAAAGATCTTCAAAAGATGTAGGGAATTAACTGATAAACAGTTGTGTTAACAATGGATGAAAAAGTAGTACCTTCTGAACACGAGCAGTCAACCTTGTCATTGCACTCTTCAATTTTCTTACTCTGTCCAAGTTTCGGCTGCTTATCTACAAATAAAACAACACTAATTATCACAGAAATTGGGCAGAGAAAGACAAAAAAATTGTGAAATGTTACATTCTGAACGCTAAGAAACAATAGATTATTTCGAAAAAAAAAAAAAAAACAACACAACGAATATGTAACCATGGTATTAATAGGATCTACCCACATCAAATAACAGTCAAAATTTTTTTTAAAAAAAACAGCACAATTACTCACGACAAAAATCAGAATAATTCAGGGGTAGAACATACGGTTAAATTTTACTTGCAGCTTATATCACAAAAAAAGCCAAAACAAGAGAAAAATGATCATTTTCTAAACAACATGCTCGATAAGAACAAGCATAATTCCTAACTCAACAGACCTAACATCCAATTCACCTTATTTAAGGTTCTTAAAGGCCAAAACATTTGTCAAAAGGCCCACGGGGTAACACCCTCACCTTAGATGTCAGCTCATCTAATGCTGGGTAAGCAGCAGTTTCCAGATCAGTTGTACGTGCAGCAAGAAAGCTACAAATTGAGTCCAAAGCCACCTCAAGTGCACGGAATTCAAAGGGAGATTCTACAAAATTGACAGAGATAATCAGCAAAAAGAGAGTTTAGATAGAAGAGTTGGACAATGAAGAAGAAGGGAAAGGTGACTAAAATAACTGAAAGAACAATATATCAACTGATTAAGTATAGCAAGACCAAAACCCACGATTCTCGCCCTTGTTGATAATACTCAACAATGAAAATACCCTCAACACTTTGCAGATGAAAGCAACTTACCATCTTCTTCAGTAGCTTCAACATCATGTCCCCCCGATTCCTTCCCATCTCCATTAACTTTAGGTGCAGTACTTCCAGGACATAAGCGCCTCTGAAGTTCTTGAACAACAGGAATTACATTTTCATCCGAAGGGTCTCGAAGCAAGACCTATAAGAATAAAAACAAAATAAAAAACCATGTCCTCAAGAATTGATGCCTTACTCTGTCACAAGCACCAGATTCATTAAACCTAAAGTGTAAGAAAATGAGAAACAGTTTTTGAAGCACCAATGTACACAGAACTATATATGGGCATTAATAGGACTGTCCGTTACCCACCTATACTAAAAACTAGAAATTTTACTTGTTAGAATTATTTCAATAACAGTGTCCCAGGTCAACAAAACAACCCATACAAAAAAACACTACCAATGTGGCTAAAAAAGGCGGATTATAATAAGTGAAAACACAAGCAAAAAGTGATAAATGACAATATTAAAGATACCAAGCCCAAAAAAAGGCAATAAAATTCGAGAACAAGATAAAGTGATAAACACATGTGCGAAAATTAATATGCCATTAAAATAGATAGAGTCCAAACCTTACAGATATCTTCTTGATGAAAACATCAGAAGCCATATACTACATATTATTGTTCATTAGTAGATGCAATAATATAGTTGGCCCCCCATTACAGTTCCAAAGATAAACACACCCAATTAACTAATACCAATTACGAAAAGTAAGGGAATGAACAGGACAGTAATAATAAAGATAAGAGCCAAACATACAAAATCATATAGGGTATAAAGAGATGTTAAATTTTGGCAGTACCTCATCAGCAGTGATGATTGCCTTGATATGCTGAGCACCCAAAACACCAAATAAATAAATCAATCAGTAAGAGGCACACACACAGACAAAAGGAAAAACAGAAGAAAATTGAAATAATTTGAAGTAAGAAAAGAACCTCCAAATTCAAAACAATAGCTTTTTCACGACCTAGAATAGCAGAAGGGTAGGAGAGAAGAGGATCTAAAATACGAAGATCACGAGCATGAATTTGAACGCGGTGCATAATAGCGTGCTTGTCGAGGTCAAGAACAGTAGCATGACTAGAAGAATCAAGTAAAATCCAACTACGTGATCCAGCAGGTTTCTTCTTCAGAACCACACTTAAGCTCATTTGAGGGTCCACGGGAACTACGTATCCTTCTCTACCCATCACTGTTTTTATGTTTTATTCATTCCTGCAATAAAAAAATTACCAAGGGTACTTATTTCTTCAGTGGCACATCCAGAAATTTTAAATGCAGGTATATCTTTAGCTTCTAAATAAATGAAATAATAATTAAGAACATATAGAAAGTCACATGTACATAGTACAAAATACGGAGTAACAGCCAGTTTGTAAGATGAAATATTAAAAGTAACAATTATTCTTAAGTAAAAAAATTATAACTATTCTAAATAATTTTAGTTTCAACTGGTTGATGATATCATCATCACTTGTGAGAACAAACTCTCTCTAAGACCTAAGTAACAAAAAACTATTTAGAAATTGATCAATTAATCAAGCGATCACAAATTTAGGGAAATTGTTCAATTGCTATAACCTAAGACAATCATTAAATTAGGTATCAAATTAATAACTTGATCTTATTTCCTTCTAAGAACTTTTCGGAATGGAGCAAATGCAACTCAAATAGACTTCCTGCTCACAAGGAGCATAGATAGACAAAGTTGCATAAACTGTAAGGTTATCCCAGGGGAGAGTGTGGTCACCCAACACCGGCTATTGGTAATGACTATTCGTCTGAAAGAGAAGGCGAAGAAAAAAGTTAGACAAGAAGAACCAAGGATAAGATGGTGGACCCTAAGGGATGCAAAAGCTAAGGTTTTTACAGAAAAGGTAATTGAAGAAGCGGATTGGGATGGAGAGGTGGATCCGGACATGACCTGGTTACGAATGAAGAACCGTTTCCTAAGAGTGGCCAAAGAGGTCTTAGGGGAAGTAAGGGGAAGAACTTCGGTACAGAGAGATACTTCGTGGTGGAATGAAGAGGTGAAAGCAGTAATTAAGCAAAAAAGGGAATGCTATCAAGCCTTAGGAAAATGTAGGAGTGATGAAACCTTTGCAGCGTATAAGGAGGCTAAGAGTAAGGCAAAGGCAGCTGTTCGCTAAGCAAAAGAAAAGGCATATCAGGAGGTTTATGAAAAGCTTGATTCCAAGGAGGGAGAAAGGATCATTTATAAGATGGCAAAGAGAAGACAAGAGGCAAGGAAGGATATTGGCATGGTGAAGTGTGTCAAAGATAAGAACCAAATGGTCCTAGTGCAAGAGGAGGGCATCAAGGACAGGTGGAAGGGGTACTTCGATGAATTATTTAATGGAAGTAATGGAGTTGTGATAGGAGATACCTCTATGAGTGATGAAGAAATCAACATGGAGTATGTGCGAAGGATTAGGAGAGTAGAGGTGGAGATTGCACTGAGGAAGATGAAACCTAAGAAGGCGGTTGGCCCTGATGGGGTACCGATAGAGGTGTGGAGGTGTTTGGGTAAGATTGGTATTGATTGGTTAACAAACCTTTTCAACAAGATATGGACGGCTACAAGGATCCCACAAGATTGGAGGAAGAGCACCTTGGTCCCGGTTTATAAAAACAAAGGAGACGCTCAAGATTGTTCTAACTATCGAGGAATTAAGCTTATGAGCCATACTATGAAGTTGTGGGAAAGGGTGATTGAACAAAGGTTGAGGGCATGCACAAGCATTTCAGATAACCAATTTGGTTTTATGCCTGGGAGATCTACTATGGAGGCAATCCATTTGATAAGACAAATGATGGAGTTTTATAGGGTAAAGAAGAAAGATCTTCATATGGTCTTTATTGATTTAGAGAAGGCATATGACAAGGTGCCAAGAGAGATACTTTGGTGGGCAATGTTGAAGAAAGGTATCCCACGAAGGTATGTAGACCTAGTTAAGGATATGTATCGGGATGTGTCAACAAATGTGAGGACATGCGGAGGGTTGACAAAAGATTTCCCTATTACAATCGGATTGCATCAAGGGTCTGCATTAAGCCCTTTTCTTTTTGCAACGGTTCTAGACGAATTAACTAGACCAATTCAAGATGAGGTTCCATGGTGTATGCTGTTCGCAGATGATATCGTTTTGGTGGATGAGACTAAGGATGGGGTTAATGTCAAGTTGGAGCAATGGAGGCAAAGGTTGGAATCTAGAGGGTTTAAGCTAAGTCGGAGTAAGACTGAATATTTGGTATGTCGTTTTGGCACTCAGAGGGGGACAAGCAATGAAGTGGTGAGTTTGGATGGAAAGGATTTGACCATGAGTGAATGTTTTAAGTACCTAGGGTCGATCATCCAGAAGAATGGTGACATTGATCAAGACGTGACCCACAGGATTAAGTCAGGGTGGCTTAAATGGAGAGCGGCCACGGGAGTGCTATGCGACCGCAGCATTCCCTTAAAGTTGAAGGGAAAATTCTACAGGACTGCCATAAGACCAGTGTTGCTCTATGGTACAGAATGTTGGGCTTCTAAGAAAGAGCATATTAAAAAGATGGAGGTTACGGAAATGCGCATGTTAAGGTGGATGTGTGGAAACACTTTAAGAGATAGAATCAGAAATGAGGTTATTCGCAAGAAAGTAGGTGTGGCGGGCATTGTAGATAAATTAAGGGAAAATCGTCTGCGTTGGTTTGGACATGTAAGACGGAGACCCGAGGGTGCACCGGTGCGAAGAGTGGAAGAGTGGGACCATGGAGGGATTAAACGAGGAAGAGGGAGACCAAAGATGACTTGGTTGGAAGGAGTGAGGAAGGATATGAAGTGCATGGATTTACGTGAGGATGAAGTTTTGGATCGTAAGGGATGGAGGAGAAAGATTTATGTTGATGACTACACGGAATAATCAAATTTGGTTCATGTTAGCCGACCCCACTTTTGGGATTAAGGCTTTGATTGATTGATTGATTGATTGATCTTATTTCCTTCTACGCCTATTTCCTGAATAATGAGGAACATTTTGGCTTCTAGAGAGCTAGTGCAGCAACCAGGTGGTTAGACAGCGATAACCAATAAACATGGTTATTCAAGAACGCTAATGATCTTCTTTGTGGTTCTCATGTTTTAATGACATGTAGGAGGATCCTTTGCAATAGCTAGCTTGTACCAAAAGCTTGTTTACATGCCATTTGGCTTATAGACTAGCTACCACCTATAGGCTAGCCAACTTGAGGATTTAATGCAAATAGGGTTATTCTTGTACAAACCACAAGATGAATCTTCAAATCACCTTTCATTAGTCTACTTAATCAACTGAAGTGTGGCAAATAGCACTAAAACTGGTATAACGCGTTAGGGCTCCTACAAGAGTTGATCCTAGCCATTATGTTTTGCAGGTATACCTCTCCAACGGCTAAGCTATATGTCACTCCATACGTGTTTCTCCAACACCGTGTGTACAATTTAAACGCAAAGGAATATTACCAGTAATATTTTAAGCAGTACTTGCTTGTCTAGTGCTTGTATGTTTAAAGAATATATCCGGAAGACCGGAACTATGTTTAATGCTGCCTGTATAAGCCATAGGATCAAGGGCAAGCAACGACGAAAGCTTCAGCTACAATCTAGTATTGATTACTAGTGTGTCTTATTGTCTTAACCTACTTTGCTCAATCTTAACAGCACAAATTCAATCTGGCGTATACATTAATGCTTAATTTTTATTTTTTTATTTTTTTGACGGAAATTAATGCTTAATTTAATTTCCTTATTCGAGCAAACTTTCTGATCATAATTTAACTTCCTTATTCGAGCAAACTTTATAATCATTAATAAAATCATAAACAATTTCACAATCCTAAATCTCAAAGTCGCAAATCATAAACGTAAATTTAAATACTCAAATTGAACTCAGAACTCAATCCCTAAAAACGAAACTCAAATCAATTCTAAAAAGCACCTTTCACAAACTATCAGAATATTTAAAATCAAAAACAAATTAAAATCAAAATTTCAAATACCTCGTACAAAACACTCAGCGCTGTTTGCTGCAGCAGAGTGGGAGGCGGCAGTCGGAAGTACGGCGGAGAATGCGGTGGCCGGCGATTGTGGTGCGACGGGGGAGAAGAAATCGCGAGGATGGCCGGCGATTCAGGTTCATGCTATCGAAATTTGCAGAGAAATATGATTTGAGGAAAGAACTTTGCTCAGAGAATCAACTACCCTTTTGTTTGTATTATTTGTTCTATTTTTTTTTTTGGCGTTACACTCGCCGTCTCTACTTGGGGAGGTGCTTTTCTTTAATCTGTTGACATAAATCTTGGCAGCTTTTTGGGTCTTGAATGTGATTTGTGGCTTTGTGATTTAGGAAATTGTTATATATACCCTGGTGTACCGTGCATCTAAAGGTATTTGTTTGTTCATTTGATGATAAAATGAGAAAAAAAAAAAAATACTCTTTGGTGCACCAGGTGTATGAAACAATTACTATGCTTTGTGGGCTAACCCAGATTCGAGGTTTAGTTTTGAGTAATTAGGCTCCCATTTCCTCCCCCAATTATTATTACAAGGGATCAAACACACGATCTTACTTATCAACTACCAAGTGCGACCCTAATTACTGCTGCACCAACAACCAATTGATCTGACTTAATAATTGACCCGAAATTATTTTGATCTTGATAATATTATGAAGTTTATGTATCATAAAATTCGTACTTCATATGAGATAGAATTTGAAATTGATCTTTACTATATTACTTTGTAACTTGTAAATTGATAGGCCAAATCTAGATCATTTTGGGCAATCGAAGATAAGAAATTCTAAGTACTGTTAGAAGTTGATTGTTTATTAACAGGGTCGTTTCTGACTTTTGTCAGGCCTATGGGCAAACTACCAATTAGGGGCCCTATAAATTTAATCATACCTGCGATATACACTAAACATTTATTGAAAGTGAAAGTACTTTTTATGAGGCTATTTATCTTATATTTCCTTCTTTATTTTAATTCTAACGTTTCGAATTACATGTTGGAAAAATCCCATATATATACACTCCTTTGATCATTTCTTGTGATTTATATAGATTTTCCTTGAAATATACTTTCATTAAGTATATACGATGTACAACTTAAGATGTTTAAGTTATAAAATGTGCATTAGCATTAGCAAAGGTGAAACCTCCAACGTAACATGTGTGATTAAAAAAGAACAAAGTATAAATCATAACTTTATTACAAAAATAAAGTCATATGAAGGTACAAAAGTATCTCATATAAATGCTCAAAAAAAAAAAAAAAATAGTGTAAGAAATTTTGTATAAGAATAATTACATGTTATCATATTGAATAATAAGAAAATTAGATGCAATATAAAAAATTATGAATTAGGAAAGAAAAAAAAGAGTAAGAGAAAAATATAGTACTTAAAAAACGGGTAAAATAAGTGTAACAGATTGTTCTTTGGAGTAGTAATTAAGGAGAAAAAAATGAAAGAAAATTAATAGCTAATGGGTTTCGAACCTGAGACAATGTGAGGAAGTACAAAACAAATCTTACCAATGAGCCACTTTGTCCATTTGATCATTACATGTTGGAATTAATTTTTATACCTAAGCTTTTAACAGGTTAACGGAAAAATGGGCTTTTGATTTGGGGCCCTGGGCGACCGCCCCAGTTGCCCTGCCCCAGATACGGCCGTGTTTATTAACCAAGTGTGACGAAAAAATGAATACGTTGTTTATCAACCTAACGTAAAAGTCGAGTTCAAATTATTCAATATTTTTAAAGGGATTCCTTGTTGCTACATTCATGAGAACCCCAAATGCTAATGATGAAGTATTAGGCAACACATAACATGTCTAAGAAAAACAAAATATAGAACCCAAATGCTAATGACGAAGTATTAGGCAACACATAACATGTCTAAGAAAAACACCAACACAAGTAGTAGCCTACCAAGCTAAGCTTGGTTTAATGGTAGAATTGTACCTTTCAACCTCGAGGTTGGGGGTTCAATCTCCACTAGAGACACTTTGAGGATAGGGATCCCTTACCCCCTCCCCCCTCTCACTCTCAAAGTGCCTGACCTGTAAATATCGGATCACTAAAAAACCGTATGGGTTGAGATATTGTCAGGAAGTAGAAATAAGCCTACAAAACTACAACAACTCCAATATGAGGGGTAGTTTGGGGTGGGGAATCTGCTTTTTAGGAACTTTTCTTCACCTTTACAAAATTAAAAACACTAATACAAAATATAAATAATGTCTTTAACTCTCTCTCTCTCTTCTTTTTTTTTTTTTTTTTTTTTTTTTTTTTTTTTTTTTGTTTAAGCATTTGCAAAAATAAATAAACAAAAAGGAAAATTATTATTAGCTAACGGGTTTTCATGATCACCATGACTATACACAAGTAGTTAATGGGGCCTCAACTTGGGGTGCGTTCCCACTCACTCTACTAATAAGCTTGCGTGACTATACGATGATGGAGAACTATCTATAACTTATACTAAACTAACAACCGTTGATATCATTCTATTTTAAAACTAGACACATGTCAGGTTGTCATTAAAAATTTTCCCTCCAAAACTATAAATGATGTTATCGTTTTATGATATTTATTTTATCTTATTAAAATTCTGGTCAATTACATTATTATTAGAATCATAACTTATACTAAACTAACAACCGTTGATATCATTCTATTTTAAAACTAGACACATGTCATGTTGTCATGAAAAATTTTCCCTCCAAAACTATAAATGATGTTATCGTTTTGTGATATTTATTTTATCTTATTAAAATTCTGGTCAATTACATTATTATTAGAATCAAGTTCTGAAAAATTTGTCTTTCTTTTTTTTTTTTTTCTTTTGAAGGGAATTTAGTTTTGTCTTCCTTGAATACTCTTTCATCATTCAATTTTTCTATGAGTTTTATTTATTTATTTTTTTTAATATTTGATGATTTATTTGTTTTGGAAATATTTTAGTTTTTAATTTTGATATGAAAAAATAAATAAATTTAGAATATTTTATTTAATCAAATCGTGCATCACATGAAATTAATCTAGTATCTTACTATTAGTTACTACTCCGTAGTTTACTACTAGTAGTCAGTACTCGGTTCATTGATCGTTTGATCCCAAAGTTGGAGAAATTAATCATGTTGGGCTCTTACAACTTGGATTTGTATTCTAGAGTCCAAGTGGGCTCTCAAAACCCTAATGTAATTTCAAGTTTCAAAATATTTTTATAATTTAGTGTTGGGCTTGGGCTAGTAGATGAAGCAATGCTTTTCTTTAACCAAACCAAATAAGATTTTGAATACTTTGTTGTATGATATGTCCAATTAATCCAAGATTAATGTTAACAACGAGCATTCATATGACGGATTGACGAGTTATAATTTAAACTATTTTTCATGTAAAATCATTGTTATAAATCATAACGACATACATTATACAAGATGAAAAAAGGTCGTACTATTCAGGTTGGACCGTCAACCAACAAGTCTAAAACTAACAACATACATAGTGAGGTGTTATATTATCAACATATCAAATATCATATGAATGATAATGTGTTGTGGTAAAATCACAAGGAAGATATGAAGGACATGCAAGGGATACATGCGTGTTTTACCATCTTAGAAAACGAATATGTTATATATATTCAAAACATTCAAGCATCTAGTCATAACTAAAGTACCAAAATAGAATTTGCATGTATATAATTCAGTTATAATGTTAGAAAATTTGTCTAACTATATATATAGCTCATGCTTTTTTTCTTCATAAACTTCATACATACCGAAAGCCGAGAAAATAACAATGGAGTCACAAATTTTTTTGGTAATGGTAGGAATAATATTAGGGTTAGGGATGGTGGTAGAAGTAGAAGGAAGATCTCCAGTGTTGCATGAGGTTGGAGGAGGTAGGTTTGGTTGGAGGCTTAATGTTAACTTTTCTAATTGGGCTGCTAATCAACATTTTTATGTTAGTGATTGGCTTTGTAAGTATTATTTTGCCCTAATCTCCTCTTTTTTTCCATGCATTCTTATTTTGGAATAATTACATTAAATTCTTATAGTTTAGAATGAACATTGATTTTAATATTGTATGCATCAACATTTTTTTTTTTTTTTTTTACTTTTTTTTTTTTTAAATTACATGTTAATATATATGTATGTCATCACGAGTTTATGTAGTTTGACGTTACTAGTATCTTTTTATTGTATGTATTATACTCATACTTTCGTGATAGTAATTAGTTTGAGTGCGATGATACTATACATCGAATAAATTAAAAAGTATTGTGATAATTGATAAGCTTTCTTAATTAGCTTGATTTTATGTCTCTTTTCCCGCTTGATTTCTTAGCTTCTTTGCATCAATTGACAACTTTTTTTCATATCTTAATCATATGGGTATCAATGACAACCTGTCATACCATTAAAATGTGCAAACTTGTTGTATCAAATCACTAATTGAGAAAGTTTCCTTGCTAATCCTATCAGAATGTTACTTGTAACAACATGCATCTGACAAGTTAATAATAAGTCGTAGCAATCAATTTTTCTGCATGTTATAAATTGATTTATTTTCTTCATTAATTTAATGTCTTCTGACTTAACCATAACATAATTACACCCTAATTGATAGATTTAATTAACTACTAATTCTAATATAATTTAATTTTTTGGACAGATTTTGGGTTTGACAAGAGGATTATAAGTGTACTAGAGGTGAACCAAACAAATTACAAAAATTGCATAGAGAAAGACTACATAACCAACATAACAAGAGGAGGAAGAGATGTATTTAATCTAACGGTTGCTAGGCCTTACTACTTCATCAGCGGTCGAGGTTACTGCTTTCGTGGCATCAAGCTTGCAATCAACGTTCAAGATGCTCCATTGCATCCTACACTCCCTCCTACCTCTTCTTATTCTTTTACCAAAACAAGCCCTAATTCTACTCTCATCACTTCTCATGCCACCACCACCACCACCACCTATTATCGACTGTTCGATCATTTTCTCATCATGATCATTGTCATCATCATGTTTGTAGTACCTAATCGGCCCTTTGCTAATTAGTAGTACGGTATTCCATTAGTCTGAAATTAATTGTCATACTGATAACGTAATTAACCTGACTTAGTAACGTCGTATATTTATTAATTTCGTGTGTCTTAGATATTTGAGGATTTGAGTAGGGTACACTTGATTTGCTTGTTTGGTGTTTCATTTCTATCAAATTAATGTTGGAATATATATTGCCAATATTGGTGGATGTGATCATTCAATGTACCACACTACCAAGGAATAGTACAACAAATTTTCATTTGAAGTGTCCAAGAAATATGATTAATCACATCTTTGTACGGTTACCATGCTTTTATTATTAATTTTTGGTGTGATTCAAATAATTGCCGATACTCCGGCCCCTTCTCAGTTCCCACCCAAGAAAATAGTACACCTTATATTATTTGATATTACTATATGGTTAAATATGATCTTAATTACCTTTGTACCAACAAAAAATTATAATTATTAGCTTAATTAACTCCGCATTATAGGTAAGCATTTTAAGATAATGATTTAAATTTCTGTCATTTGAGATTAGTGCCGTTTAAAATACACTATAATCTTCAACCGAGGCTTTAGTGTCACCTTTTTAAGGGGTAATATATATAATTAATATTGTCCACAATCCTAAAAAGAATTTTTATGTCATGGAAGCACATAGAATAAGATGAAGACTTTGTATAGAGTGATCATGATGAGCATTAGACAATAATAGTACGAGTACACCGCAAATGATATCTACAATCCTTCATGTTGGTTTTTTTGGAAGATATATTCCATCAAATAATTGTGTAAAAGATAAATCGCACTCTCAATGATTTTTTAATTTATATTTTATTCAATAAAGAGTATTCCTTAGCAATAATGTCAATAAATATACTAATATAGAAAATTACTCCATATATATTTTTAGGCTGTCACATATTCAAAAATAGATATAAACTTTCAACAGAAAAAATTAAAAATATAAGCTATGTTCTTAACTTTCAAACCCACCCTTAAACAAAATACGGACAAAAAAATGATAATCATATGAATCCCACTTAAATGAATACTCTAAAATTGATGTTAACAAGGCTCCTCAGTCTTTAAGTTAGCTTAAATAAAATGTTTCATTTGTATATACATATGTCAAATAAGTGAATAACAACTACATTACCTTCGTTTTAGAAAGGGAATTGTAGTTTTTTAATCTTAATAATTAACAACGCAACGTGACAATGTCAAATAGTGAAATAGCCCCCTTACCTCACATTATCCAACCAAGGGATGTTAATGAATTAAGCCAAGTTAAGTCAAAATCCGTTAGAGATAAGCTTCATAAGAAAAATATCACGAATACGACTTGAGCTCAACCAAGTTTTCTATTCACTTGTCCGAGCTTAATTAGTTTATTCTTGGCTGTATGAAGGTTTTCCATAAGGGGTTGTTAAACAATCAATTTTTTAATTGAACGCAAACGATCCATTTTTTAGCATAAACAGGTCGAATCAAAATTGTTCAAGATATGCTTCTTTGTTTTATTAAGCAAGCTTGATTGCCAACCTAATGATCGAACGTTCATATTTGTTTACTAACTTATCAGACTATCGGTTTCCATAATCGATCCAATCCGACTCAACTAGAGTTATCAGACTATCGGCTCATTGACAATCCAATCCAACTCAAGCCGAACATCTCAAAACAACATCCGTGACACCATGCCAACTCCAATTAATTACCAAATGACAAATAAAGTTAGGAGTTAAGTATAAAACAAGGGACTCAATTCTTACAAAATATGGGAAAAAGGGACTCTATTTATTTTATAGAGGGAAAAGGGACTGGGCTAGAATGGGTTTGGGTTTCCGGCGGGTTTTAATTATATAAAGGAAAGAATTGAGTCCCCTTGGTTAAACAATTGAGTCCCTTTGGTCAACTAAAAAAAGTATGTTTTTTTTTTATTTTTTTTTATTTTTGTAAATATTTTAAATTAAAACCAATCAAAAATAGAGTCCGTTCCTATTTTTCTTTGAATTTTTATTTTCTTCATTATCTTTATTACATCCTCAATCTTTCAACTCCACATTTCTCTTTAAAATCATGATCATCTCATAAGCTAACTCTGATTCACGTGCACTGTCAACACACCTACCACCTAATATAATCACACCCATGCACTTGTTTATAGTTTGGGCATATTAGGAATCTCATAAAAGGATGCTTGGCTGTCTTAGAAACTCTCCTTAATGGCCTTTTGTTGCAATATACACATATAATCTATTTTTTTCTTTTTCTTTTTCTTTTCTTTTTTTTTAAAAAAAAAAAAAATTAGGGCTCTACAAGCCTTCACCAAAATTGCAATGTGTGCTTTTGCTACAAATGTAAGATTAATAAGCTAAAACCAGAGAGTTGAAGAACAAGTTTTGGCTTTTTATTATTATTATTCAAAGAATTATTTTTATGAATAACAAACATTAAAAATTTCAAGATCAAAGCTTTTGTATTGCTGTTGCACTTTCTTAATTTCAAACGGCTATATTTTTAAAACAATCAGTAGGAATGATTAATGAAGGGATTGAATTTGTCTGGTTTAATCATGGCAATAATGAGGGGACTCAATTATTTACAGGGGACTTAATTCTTCTTGGGTTAAAAGTGAGTAAAGTCACCTGAAATTACCCATTATCACCAGAAATTTAACCCAATCTCTTTTTTCTCTGTAAAATAAATAGAGTCCCCTTTCCCTACATTTTGCAAAATTATGGCTAAATCTTGAAAGTTGTAATACATCAAGTATGCAATATTTAGTATCTTAATTATAATTATGATAATCTAAAATTATCAAGTGCCAACGTGATATTGCACCAACATAACATGGCCTACAGCCTACTACGGTGGAAAGCCTTAAGACCAAATTGGTGCTGTCCCTAATTAGATTGTATTAATATTAAGGGTAATGCTATATGTAGCCCTAAGGGCTATATATAAGCATTAAATACACTCTTGAAAATTGTATAAAATTAGGAATTCATGACAAAAACACGCGTAAATCAGTGTAATTAGTGTTTATATTTTGATGATTTCTTAACTTTTTACGATTTTCAAGTGTAAATTTAATGCTTATATGTAGCCCTAAGGGCTATGTATAGCATTTTCCTAATATTAATTCTAAAATTAAAATATATTTAATGTAATTGTCATAATATAAATGAGTTAAGTATAATACAGGGGACTCAATTCTTGCAAAATGTGGGGAAAGGGGACTCTATTTATTTTATAGAGGAAAAGGGGACTAGGGTTAAATTTATGGTGTTAGGAGGTATTTTCAGGTGACTTAACTCACCTTTAACCCAAGAAGAATTAAGTCCCCTTATTATTGCCTTGATTAAACCAGACAAATTCAATCCCTTCATTAATAATTTCTGCTGATTGTTTTGAAAATATGGCTGTTTGAAATTAAGAAAGTACAACAACAATACAAAAGCTTTGTTCTTGAATTTTTTTTAATGTTTGTTATCCAAAAAAAGTATTCTTTTAATAATTTTTTAATGTTCATCATCTCTCTGGTTTGTAGCTTATTTGTCTTGCATTTGTAGTAGAAGCACACATCGTAATTTTAGTGAAGGCTTGTAGGGCCCTAATTTTTTTTTTTTTTTTAAAAAAAATTATCGATAAGCCTAGTGTATATTGCAATAGAAGGTCATTAAGGAGAGTTTCTAAGAAAGTCAAGCATCCTTTTATGAGATTTCTAATATGCCCAAACTACAAACAAGTGGATGGGTGTGATTATATTAGGTGGTAGGTTGGTTGACAGTCCACGTGAGTCAGAGTTAGTTTATGAGATGGTCATAATTTTAATTAAAGAGAAATGTGGAGTTAGAAGGTCGAGGATGTAATGAAGATGATGAAGAAAATAAACATTCAAAGTATTGTAATTTTATGCTTTATTTTTGTTCCAAAAAGAGTAAGGAACTCTTTTTTTATTGGTCTTAAATTAAAATATGTACCAAAAAAAAAAAAACAAAAAAAACATACTCCTTTTTTTTAGTTGACCAAATTGACTCAATTGTTTAACCAAGGGGACTCAATTCTTTCCCTTAATTAATTAGAACCCACCGAAAACCCAAACTCATTCTAGCCCAGTCCCTTTTCTCTCTATAAAATAAATAGAGTCCCCTTTCCCCGCATTTTGCAAGAATTGAGTCCCTTGTTTTATACTTAACTCATAAAGTTAGCATGTTGAGATCTTGAGAATGAATAAACCGATAAATAGTCCATAATAGTCATAGCTAGCGTAGTAGAGGCTACACTATACCGTTATATGCGGTCCACACGCATAAAGGTGGAGATTGAAGGAGTTGAGTCGTGAGAAAAGTGTCGGTGACACGAGCATAAACCACCCAACTGTCCCTTCTCTGTTTGCAATTATGATTCATAACCATTATCAATTTTTACACCTTTTCTTTTCTTTTATTCTTTTTTTTTTTTTTTTTTTTTTTTCTTTTTTTCATTTCATTTTATTTCTTTTTGTTTTTATAATAAGGGGGAGAGAACCCAAAACTTTATTTTTGGTTTATTATTAATTTTTGCACCAACCAATAAAATCCAAATTCCTTGACGATTTTAGCCACCTCTTTTTCTTTCTCTCTCCTAATTTTTTGTCTTTTGAGGTGTCCTTAATTCTCCAAAATATACCCTTCAATAAAAATTCAATCTCTTTCACCTTTTTCACCAGTATATCCGTTGTAAAAACAAACTTTCATCATCTTCTTTGTATAACTTCCTACTCTATAATATAGTTAGAAATTAAAAGAAAATCCCATAAATTCAGTGCTATTATTTTCCAATTTCCAACCTTTCTTTCTTCATTTTGTAACATGTGAGTTGGGACTGTGACTTAATAATTAAAGTCCTGATTTTTTTAGTGTTCTTTCCTTTTATGGCGCTTATTTCCCAGTAATTAATACCCCTTTATAAATCAGCTGTTTTTTTAGTGGGAAATTTAGAAATTGATTCCTTCAGTTAGGGTTCTTCTTTAATTTTTCTGGGGTTTTCTTTAATTTTTCTGGGCATTGTTAGATTTTCCTGAATCTTCAACTGGGTATGTATAGTAATACAATGAAGTTCAGAAGAAAAGAAGAAATGGGTTTCTTGTTGATGCTGCTGATTTTCCCAATTTTATTGGTTTCTGCTGATAATTCTCCTAATCTATACTCTGTATGTTCTTACTCTTCTTCAATTCATTTCAATTTCATAAAATTGCTATTAATTTTATTATAATTCTCTTATTTTAAGTTTTTAATTGGGTTAAATTTGATAGACGTTGTGATCTTGATGTGTTTTAGATAATTATAATAATTCTTTGACTTTCTCAATGTGAACTAGTTGACAAGAGTCTTAGATGTGAAGACCGACGATAGTTTTAGGAAAAGTTGGAACTCTTCATTAATGGTTGTAAATGGCAATATTTCTTTCTTTTTGGAGTAATTTCATTTAATTTGTATAAAATGGGTAATTTTTATGATATATTTGGTCATGTAATGCAGAATTAATTCAAGGCGTCGAACCTTTAGACTGCTGTTTTGTTAGATTATTTGATTAAGATTGCTATTTAGCTATAATTAGCAAAAATAATACAAGAAATTGAATGATTCTACGGTTGAGATGTCAAGTGCTGGAGTTTGTAGTAATTTCTATTGTTTTCTTAAAATTAACTAGTTTTTGATAATTATGTGGCGTCATGTTGATTAGGACATTTACATCATAGTGTGTTGATTTTGCTTAATTTGTGTATTTTGGGGAATAGCTGTTTGTCTCTTTTTGCTTCAGCATGTAATGGTTCATTTTGTACCTATTTATAGATTTTATGGGTTTACTGATGTCATAATAGGTGAATGATGATGTCAATTGAATTCTATTGGTGATAGTTGAGGGAGCATAAGCGTGCGAGCCTCCTAATCTTCTTGTTAGCTGGGAGCGCTAGTATGCAGCATTTGTTAATTGTTTCCGAGCTAACAATAAGGTTCATATTAGATTTATATTCAACTATAGTGAACATTGAATAAATATGGTTCACGGGATGCTCTTTTATTAGTTTTGGTGATTCTTGCTCAGGATTATACTATGTTTGGCTTTTATAGCAGCAGAACTTAATGTCAAGCAAAAAAATAGTAAAAGCATATTGCATTTATGTTAAACAGTATTTGGTTGATGCTTACAGCTTCTTGCTAGCAGTGCTCTATGTTGATTGGTCTGTTCTTGTGACAAAGGCAGCTTGAATTAAACTGTACTACTTGTTTTGGCAATTCTTAGTTAAATACTGATACCTTTTTATCTAATTCCCTCAAGAGAAAGATATCCCTTTTTCAAACTATAGGGTGATGTGAATAATTTTCGGACGGTCTTTTAAAATGTGCTATACTGCTATGTGCATATTGAAACAAAACTATAGTTTGGAGAATTAGAGGTGCTGACTTGAATCTCTTTACCTTGGCAGGAATGGCTGTCTGTAAAACCTCGACACTCAAATCTTCTGAAAGATGCTCTTAAAAGTGAACCTGTGAGTAAATATATATTGGACATCGTCTCATTTGATACTCCTTGTTTGTCTTTTTTTTTTTTTCACAATCTGATGTCTTTTACGTTGTTTTCCACTTCCTAGTCAAATGACGAGCCTTCCGAACTTTGGTCCCCGTTACCTGATCAAGGATGGAGACCATGTGGAATAAGTTCTAAATCTGGTGAGCACTGTAATTTAACAATAGTGATGATATATATGTGGCATTTTCCCTCCACGAAAGAACAAAGTTTATATTTATTATTTGTTATAATCTTTTGTTCAAGTTGTGATGATAGTCTCTCATTAGCCTTTTCTTATTTATGCAGAAAAGCCAACTAACTCATCTGGATACCTCCAAGTATTTCTTGATGGAGGTCTGAACCAGCAACGCATGGGGGTAAGTAAGGATGTTAAGATTTTTGCCAACTATCATTTTCTTTATTTTTGTCTAAATTTGAGATGCTGTAACTGAGAATTTGTAATTTTTTTCCAGATATGTGATGCTGTAGCTGTTGCTAAGATTCTGAATGCGACATTGGTGATTCCCCTACTTGAAGTTAATCCTGTTTGGAAGGACTCGAGGTATTTATGAATAAGTGATGCAATACATATTCTTTTGGGATCTAAAATATGTTTGTGGAGTCACACTCTGAAGTTGTGTTCAATTTCCTTTTGGCAGTTCATTTGAAGAAATTTTTGATGTGGATCACTTTATTGATGTCTTAAAGGATGACATTAACATAGTTAAGGAGCTACCATTTGAGTATGCATGGAGCACCAGGGAGTTCTATTCCACTGCGATTCGTGAAACCAGAGTTAAAACTGCACCTGTGCATGCTTCAGTTCATTGGTACTCTGAGAACGTGTTGCCTGTACTTCAAAGGTGATGCACAGACTGTTGACTTGATATATTATTAAGCTTTACGCTATTTAAAGATGTCCACTACAAACAAAGCACGCGTCATGTTAAAATACAATTAAGCTGTTACACTTCATGTTAATGTTCCCACATTAACATTGAGTTAGTGAATGTGATGCCAGGAATAACATGTTACCTTGGTTATAAGACTGCAAGGCTCTTTCTTTGTTTTCTAGATGCAAATGAAAGTGAAAATTTTAAAGTTTTAATAACATGAGAAAAATACATTACGGAATGCTAGCGCTCAGGCTAGTGGAAATATATAATTGTCTTTGCAACGCTAATGCTGATTCTTTGTTTGTGTGCTTCAGCTATGGGATTGCTGCAATTTCTCCTTTTTCTCATCGTCTAGCGTTTGATAATATGCCTGAAGACCTTCAACGTCTACGCTGTAAGGTTAATTTTCAGGCACTGACGTTTGTCCCACACATCAGAGCACTTGGTGATGCTCTTGTGAGACGGCTCCAATACCCATCTTTGAAAAGTGAACCAGAGCATGGGTTACTTCGACAGTTTTCTTACAGGAAAGGGTCAAGAGAGCCACAGAAGTTTGTTGTTTTACACCTCCGATTTGATAAGGTATGTTGTACACTTGATTATCATGTTGGTTATATACAGTATGTTTTACTAATTTTTGGTTTTTAATTGTATCTGCATTTTTCAAATATTCCATTTGTGCAGGACATGGCTGCCCATTCAGCCTGTGATTTTGGTGGCGGTAAAGCAGAAAAGCTGGCTCTAGCAAGGTATAGGCAGGCAATGTGGCAAGGAAGAGTTCTGAACTCTCAGTTTACTGATGAGGAGTTAAGAAGTCAAGGGCGTTGCCCGATGACCCCAGAAGAAGTTGGACTACTTCTAGCTGCTCTGGGATTTGATAACAATACACGTTTATATCTTGCCTCGCACAAGGTAGTAATAAACTACTTGTCGTATTGTTGAACCAGAAAAACAAAGTTAATTGATTGACTAATGACAATTTTTTTACGTGTTAACATCAATCTTTTAGGTTTATGGCGGAAAAGCTAGGTTAGAGACTTTACGGAGACTGTTTCCTCTGATGGAAGATAAAAAGAGCCTTGCTTCCGCTGATGAGCGTGCACGAATCAAGGGGAAGGCTTCCTTGCTAGCGGCTCTTGACTATTATGTCAGCATGCATAGTGACATTTTTATTTCAGCTTCTCCAGGAAACATGCATAATGCTCTGGTAAGCACTTTAGATGGAGAATAATATGGCTTCTTATATCAGAAAATTCATCATTATTGCTCTCTATATCATAATACTAAACTTTATTACAAAATAATGCATGGTACATTAATTTCAGGTTTAAGTTCTTTTAGAACTTCCTGACTTAAACGATTATGTTTGGCATTATACATAACTAGAACTCTCTTGTCTTGGAAATTAACAAGAGACATTGTATTAAATGTTTACAGGTTGGGCATCGAACGTATGAGAGTTTGAAGACTATTAGGCCCAACATGGGTATGTTGGGTCAGATCTTTTTAGACAAAAACATGAGTTGGGTAGATTTCAGACAAGCAGTAGCCGAGGGACACCATTACAGACACGGTCAGCTACGATTACGCAAACCAAAGCAATCTATTTACACATACCCTGCTCCGGATTGTATGTGCCGTGCTTGAGATTTGTTAATATACGGTCTTTAGTTGTTTCCTTACCTTACTAGTTACTACACATGATTTTTGTAGTCTCACCCTATAGTTATATCACTTATATGTGGGTTCTTGTAAGCATTCCAATAAAACTCTAGCCCATTGGTTTTACTTGTAAATGTCACATAGTATTGAACGTGTTACAGCCAGAAGGCCAGAGTAGATGTATGGTTTGAGAGGCCAAGTTTATCATTTTGGGATGTTGATATATGAGTAATGAATAGTAGATACATATCTTTACTTGAATCGATCATTGTACAAAGGATTACTTGTTCTTGATAGAACTCTTCCACTGCGATTATTTATACGAGTTGAACCGTGCTACTTCTTTACTACCCAAGTTGTTTATGCACATTGATTCTTGTTGGATTAGATTATATTGTAATTTTACACTTTATATTTCAATATTAGATTTTTGACTTTTTTCTTTTTTTGGCTTCCTGTAAAATTTCTGACTTAATGTTCTAGATTGTTCTGATCTCCCTACTCGAGTACTAGTTGTTTGTCAGCATCCTTATTCACGAGCATTTGCCTCCAATACTGTCTTTGGAGCTAGAAAAAGTGAGAAGATAGGGTGATAAGGGATACCAATGAACGTTCATCATTATTGGAATTGCCTTCACATGCTTGTATGAGCTTTTTATTTTGGATTTACCTCACATGCGCACATCTGTTCTGAATTATAGGAGGGACTATTAGAACCCCTGTGAGGTAATATTTTGGTGGGGATAGACGTGTGAGGCAATGCTAGTGAGGACCATCCAGAGTGAATGTCAATTAGTTTAATTAGTTAAATAATGAAGCTAGTTGAGGGGCAAAATCAAATCTCGTTTGCATTATTAACATTGTGCAGCCTCCTGCATACTGGAGTAAATGAGGAGCCACTAAGTTAGTTCATATTATGAGATTCCTAACAAAAGGAAGTTACTTTCCTAGGGAGTTGAACTTCAGTCTCGTACCAAATTAGCTGTGTAAAATTACACAAGAATGATTAGGTAACAATTTCAGCCATTTTGTTAAAAAAACACACTTGCATTTTTGTGAACCAAACAACTTTAAAATGTTCTACACTTCACAAAAAAATGCAAATGAGTACTTTTATATCATCCAAACAGGTACCAGGTGCATATATAGAGCAGCTTACTTTTTCACTTGAAAGGCCGAACTTGAACCACACAATATAAGAATGAATCATTGGTAATTGATACTCCGTATACTGGAATCAAAATATATCTTCCTACCTCAACATCAACTTTACTACCCAGAATGGATATGACACTGGAGCTTAATATGGAACAATTTGGAGGAGATTAATGAAGAATGTCAAGTCTCAACACCAGAGAACTGCAATTCTGCTATGACACAAATCTAAACACCGTAGACTCCTAATAATTGCATATCAACACCTGATAGCTTGCCAGTTCGGTGTCAAACAAATACCACACCCAACTGGCAATGAAATGGTAAACTAGCTCTTTAGCGATTTACAAGGAGCAATGAAGCCCAACGAAGCTTGAGGGATTAGTTTGTGCAAGCAAAGGTCAATTGAAATAATTACTTTCCTACTTGTCTTTTCCATCCTTCTCTCCTGCAGAATTTCCAGGTCCACTACTCCGTGCAGCTAAATCTTTAGCCTCTGCTGGAGTTGGAGGTGAATCAAGCTCATCCTCTATAGGTAGGGTTCTCTTTGACCCCTCCAATGCAACCCCAAGAACTATATTCTCTTCCAAGGAAGCTGATGTTTGTTTGGATGATTCAGATGATGTCGATTTCTCTACCTGTTTGGACTGAGAGCCGGTTGTTTTGTCATTTAAAGCATGAGTTTCAGTATTCAATGGTTGTAGTACATTCTCCGAATTCTTCGATGTGTTTTCACTAACGGAGCCTGCAGTTTTGGAGTGTGAGCCTGCAGCATCCGTTGTGTCCTTTCCCAACTCCGAGATGGGCCTAGATGTAGAATTTCCAGTAGGCTTGCTATCAGCCTTCCGATCCATTTTGGAAGCCACGGAAGCCTTGCTTTCATCTCTCGATCTTGAATGCAAAGTCTCGCCCACTTTACCCTCAGCCTTGTTACCATGTTTAACGTTTTCTTTCTTATCTAAGTCAGGTGCTGATGTTCCTTTGACTTTACTATCATCAGTCTTCTGGTCTCCTGGTGGCTGTCCTGTGCCACGACTGTCTTGCTCTCCGATTCCACGAACTGTTCGAGCCTGAGATTTTGACTTATCTTCTCCATTTATCTTGTAAGGAGGTTCAATGAGAAGCATTTGGCTTTTTGACACAGGTCCACCACGAGTGAAAAATGAACTTGAAAATGACATGTTGTCCAAATCAGGCTCATTATAATACTTCTGTATAGTCCTAATTGGTGTGGCAAGTCGAGCCCTGTGATGGCTGACAACCCTCAAAAGATCCAACAATATACCTTCCTGCAACCCCAACCAACATAAGTACTCTGTCCATTCAGAAAATAGTCTAGCATTTACTACATATTTTTGGATGTCCGGGGAGTCTCAATTTCGAAGTAGATAAATATATTTACCTTTTCATTTCTACATATATGCTTACTTAAATTCAAAGGTGGAAATATGAGAAGAAAAAATTGTTTCAAAGAACAGCAAGAAAGATCTAGAGGAAAACTTAATTGTGAGGATTGAATAATGTACTCCCCCCATCCCTATCACTTGCCTCCACATAAGCAGGTATCAACACACACAGATACTCCCCATACACAATTACTTCCTATGAACATGAATACTCGCCTATCCCTTAAAATTTATAATTTTGGCTTTGGCACACAAGGATAGCTATCAAATGTTAAAATAAAATTTAGTAGCGAAAAGAGAGAAAAGTAATGTAAGAGGGAATACAATGATAAACTGACAAGGGGATGATGTGATGGAGAGAGAAGGGAAAGTCAACTAGAATTGGAAGTGTGACTGTATTTTTATTCTTTTTCGACAAACCAAAAGGATAAGACTATAAGAGTGAAAATTATTAAGGGATGGAGAGTAGAATTTACTAATAGTCATATCTACTACTCCCTCGGTTTTTAAATACTTGCTCCATTTCTCCATGCACGGAGTTTTAGGAGAAATTGGAGAAAGTACTACCTCCGTTACATATTAGTTGCAACTTTTGCCAAAATGGGGTGCTACACATTAGTTGCAACTTTCCATTTTTTTCCTATTTTAGTAAGTTACCCTTACTAAAAAACTCATAAACACTATTAACTACCTAAATCAGATTTCATTAAACTCCTAATCTAACTTATAACATAAATTAAAACAATTCCATTCCAAAGATTCATTCAAGATTTCAAGTGGGTAACTCCCACAAAATTGTCAGCACACCCAACACCCCATTCTCAACGTCGCTATCGCTGCCGCATCTAACCACCACCGTCAACGTCGCCGCTACATCTACCACCACCGTTAACGTCATCGCTGCTCATCACCATATTCAAAGTCGCCCCTTACTGTTCCTTTCTCTCTCTTCTTTTTTTTTAATTGTTTACATCTAATGGTTTGAGGGGTGAATGGGCTAATTTGGGGTGGTTTCGGTGTGGTTCAAGGTGGGTAAGGGTAGTTTTGGGTTGGTTTAGGGTGAGTGAGGGTGATTTTGGGGCTGAATAAGGGTGGCTGTTTTGGGTTGGTTTATGGCGAGTGTTGGTGGTTTTGGGGTGGTTCGGCTGAGAGGAGTTGGTTTTGGTGTGGTTAGAATTGAGAAGGGGTGGTTTTGGTGTCGTTTGGGTTGAGAGGTGGTGATCTTAGGGCTGTTTGGGCTGTGGGGGTGGTTTTTGGGGTTGTTTGGGCTGAGGTGGTGGTTTCGATGTCGTCGTTTGGGTTGATTGTGGGTGATTTTGGGTTGGTTTTGAGGTTGTTCGGGCTGCGGTGGTGGTTTAAGGGTTGTTTGGGGGTGCTTGTGGCTGCTGCTGGCCGACGGTGGTGGAGTGAATGCTGCTGGCCTACGGTGGTGGAGTGGGTGTTGTTGATGGTGGTGGGTAATTTATTAATTACCTTCACTTTCTCTCTCCTACCTTGCTTAATTAACTATTTTTTTATTCACTAATCCATAATTATGAACTTTTGTCTTAGAATCCGTGTCAAGGTGAAAGTTGCAACTAATATGTAACGGAGGTAGTAATAAAATATGGAGGTAGTGGGGTAGGTAGAAGAGTAAAAAATTGTAAAAAGCAAAAGTAGTGGAGAAAATTGAAAAAGAGATAATATGAAAATAATGAAATATGATCATGGTGGGTCCACTAAGTGAGAGAAATTAATTTAATAATGTAAAAGCTTTCCAAATAAGGAAATAGAGCAAGTATTTAAAAACAGCCGAAAAAGAAAAGTGGAGCAAGTATTTAAAAATAGAGGGAGTAACATAAGTCAAGTTACGTAGACAATCAAAGCAAGTTTTTGAGTTTTTGTTGAAGAGAATAAAAAAAAAAAACATGTATGGACTACACATAAACATATGGGCAATCTCAAAAATTAAACTTATACGCTAGAAGTAACTTACTAAGAAAAAATTGAAACCCAAACTTACCTTAACACACAAATACTCTTCATGATGTGACGTCTTCACAAAACAGGAAATCAATATCTGTACCGTATCCACCATTATGTAAGAAGAATTAGATAACTGAAATGGTTCTATAACTGACAAGGACGAAGTTTTGGTATCAAAGAAGAGTCCCATGTCCAATAAAAAGAGTAGAATCTAAAATCTAGTACAGAGTTACGACAAATTCAAAGAAACAACAATAAGTGACAAGCACTTATCTGTACTCACCAGAAGAGCTTGATTTTCAGGATTGATGTTTTCCAAAAATACTCTTCTATGAAGCTTTTGCTGTTCAACTTGAGGATTCTTGGCCAAGACTTTACGCATGTCCGCAACAATATTCTGTAAATTTTGAATGTGGAATATTGTAATCGTGTGAAAGGTCAGTCCACTAGGTGCACCAAGACAATAATAGCAAGATTAGCAACACAAATATGATCAAGATCACTTACATTAATTTTACTAACATCAAGGTGACTGATTGCAAGATGGGTTTTGATTCGCCAATGAGATTTTTGACTGAGATTTCTCACCACATTCACTGTGAACTTATGGTTAGGGATATGAACTGCCTCACGATCTTCCCCCCTTATAATTGTCGGTGACCACCACCCCACATGCTGTTGTATAACAAACGTAGAGAGAGACAATCAATTGAAAGTAATTATGATGCATATACACTACTACAATGAGATATTCTAGTTAAATCCTTGCCCAAACTAATACAGCAACAACAACAGCAGCACAGCCTTAGTCCCAAAATGAATTGGGGTTGGTTAACATGAATCGCCATGAGGAACCATCCGAAAAAGGAAAAGGAGCTTGCCCAGACTAATGAACAAAAAAACATATTCGCTAGTAGCACAACGTCAATGGAGTACATAGAGCAGTCTAAAATCAGAAAGCTATCTTCCTCCAGAACTCTTAATGTTTTTCCTTGAACCCCTACTGTGTTTGGTGGGGATGTAAGAGTATGGACCATTTATTAATGTTAGGATACAAACCTCAACAGTGCCTGAGACTTCATACCCTTCAATTTTTGTTTGAATCCATTCATTCAATACAAATGGTCGTGTAGCATGAATCATTATACTTGACAAGAAATTTGTAAATATCTGCAGACCAGGAACAGATTGAGATGGTTACTTCCACAGCTAAGTCAAAAGTTCTGTTTGCACTATAATGATGATTTTAACACCATTATGCAAAAATACATCTACCAAAAAAACACTGCAGCAACATACCTCACGTCCAGCAAGTGTCAGCAGCACAGTTCCAAGGCCTCCAGCAGTCATCCACTTCTGGGTAGAGAAACCCAACAGCTCCATGAACAGTGAAACCGCTGCAACCCAAACTGCAGAGTATACAGCTTTACCAGCAAATTGAAAACCCATCTGTAAAGGCACAGTGAGCTTCTATCAGAACGTTGGCAATATCAACAATATGACAACATCTAAAACAATGCAAAAGTACTGCAATTTCCAGCCTAAATTTAGAAGTCCAGTACAGGGAGAATATAAGTAAAAGTGTTTAGTAAAGTTTATGCCATGTCACTTACCTATTGCCATACCATAAATAAAAGGAAATTCAAAGAAAAGGTTGCACTGAGGTAACTAGTATGTTTTGCGACCATTTGTAAGCTCTAGCTAAGTTGAACATAAATTATTTTTAGTGGAGACAATGGAAAGTGGAGACCGCGATAGACTACAAATATATACAACAGTTTGTGTATGAATATGAAATTTTATCTCCTGCTGAAGGCAGATTGAAACTATATGCTTAGATTCATAGTATTTTTTTTAGTGCCTCAAAACAGCAAAGTGTAGGAACATACATTTCGTGCATCAGAGGGATCATTAGCCTCCGTCAAGTATTTCTGAACTTGCTGAATCACACTGCAATAAAATCGATATTAAATGATCAATACCACAATACAATAAAAATAACATCAAAACTTCAATAAAAAGTTCCTGAAAATAGAGACTCCACAAGACAAGTGAGAAGTGAGAAGTGACAACTGACAAGCATACAGATTACACATAGTATCCATGGGTAGGGTTTGGAAAGATTAGAAGTATCATTTAAGTAGAAGTAGTGATCCCTTAACTAGTCGATACCAGAAGATTAAGTTTACTTTCAAGAGAGAAAGGGGGGAGGGGGTGAGGAGGAGCATATGACAGGACTGTAGAGGACAGAACGGTGTCAAATTAAGCACCGTGAAAGACTGCTTTCAATATTTAGTCAAAAACCAGCCTAAAGTCAAAACCTGGCCCTATCTCCACAGCAGGCAATATAAAAGAAAAGGAAAAATAAATAAATAAAAACCTTGACAAACAGTAGGCGAATGCCAGAACTGTTGAGAGTGACTTCACGAAACTCAGAGATCGTTGCTTGACAAGCTCGCTAGCTTCTGTAGGCATTACAATAGGATCCAAAGCCCTATACAATGCAAAAGTTGTAATAAAAAACCATCATCAAGAAGCACAATTAACCCATTAACAATGGATACAAATGACACAAAATGTTACTTTATTAAAGACCAAAGGAAAATATTTGACACAAATAATACAGCACACTACAAATAAATTTAGAAAAGTGTAGCTAACAAGGACCTGCATATAAGAAATAAGCCAGTCCACAGCAACATGGGTTGCAGATAAGATGTCAAAACAAGGTTTGTTGTACTTTTCTTCCAAGTGCTGTCAGTTTTCTACATGTCAAAAAAATCGGGCTATCAGGTAACAGGATGATGCAGGTTGTATATCTAAAATTGCAGAAACTTGTATTCTGTCAGAGAAAATCCAGTCAAAACATAAGTATACCACAACAATGGCTCTAAATTCGTAAACTAGCATCAGCTTGCAAATTAAACCCAAAATTTCACTAACAACTAACATAAAGAACGGTTTTACTTCAAAAGCATGATGTAGCAGACTGCAGGCAAGCATAAAAGCGCCTTACCTTTAAAAAAATGTTTCTACTCATTCGCATGAGTGGCCCCAAACCCCATAGAGTGAATATGATAATGCCAACAGCTGGAACCAATTTATTGAGAAGGGGACTAGCTTGTAAAGTATTGCATGACCTGCACGATAACCATGATTAAAAAAAAAAAAAAAAAAAAAAAAAAAAAAGATAGAATAAGAACACACCATTACCCCCACGAAATGGACAATGAGGGAGAAAGCAATCTAGCAATCATGGAAGCCTAGGATCTTAAGGGTAGGAATACTATTTAGTCCCTTGCAATAAAAATAAAAAATTAAAATTAAAAATTAAAAAAATAAAAATAAAAATAAAAAATCCTTTCAGCTCTTAATGCCTTCTTATGGGAACAGCATTTACACCCATTAGGCTGTACATCTTCAAAATGGTAAATTTAAGTAAATAAAATATCATAACAATCTTGCTTTCAAGATCAAATGTACCCAAAATAATATTTTTCTTCTTTGATTTTCCACTCAGTGCAGGGAATGAGGGCATCAAAGTGCTTCTGTAGTCCACTAACCAAAAGTCTGACAAACTGAATCTTTACAGCATGACTCAAACTCAAATGACTCTAATTATATGCAAAGCCTAAAAGTTGCAGCAACCTTTGATCCTTACAACCCCCCTCCTCTTCAGGGGCAAAAAAAAAAAAAGGTGGTGGAGGAATTGGGGGAGGGGGGGGGGGGGGGGGGTTAAAAACTTTGCAAAAGTCATAAAACAGCTTGAAGAGCTTACCTTGTCAATGCCACAGAAGCAGTCTCCATGCTAGGAATTGCAATATTGTGACCCAAAAATAGAAAAGAATGGCATTTCAGGACACTGCACCTGTAAGGCAGGCTACATAGTGGTTTATTTACACTAGATGATAACCGATGTGTCCATGAATCTTGTCTCTGTTATTGAAAACAGAGAATAATAAGTAAGATGCAGAGAAGCTATCAGACTTGAATAATATTTCAGTTCACAATACTACTACAGATTACAGAGTGAAACAACACAAATCAATTGACCAAGAATCATTGCAGTCTCTCTAACCCTCTAACTAGTCAGCAAATACAAACAATTATTTTGACATTATAATTATTTTTATAAGCTTCCAACAACACCAGCAATAGGTGAAAGATAAAAACACACCAAAGTATTGTAACACAGCAATCCAACTTTAGCAGACCATTAAATCACTAATCAAACATTTTAACATAGAGACATAAAAACAAAAAGTATCATTATCTCTCTTCAATTGGGCATGTTTCAACTAGAATACCTAATAATCATAAAATGTCATTACCTAAACATTCAACCAGTGGCATAATAACTATCCAAAATCAACTCAACCAGCTACTAGTTTCGGCATTTTGATCACTACCCAAATTATATACAAAATTTGCAGCTAATCCCTAATCAATTGCTCAATACAAATTACAACAATAACAAGAAATTAATGATATGAACAAGAATAAACTTACAGAAGCACATGAAGATAACGTAGTGAAGAGCAAATGCTGATTCCCTCTTCCTGAAACATACTGAAACAACAATCGTAAGCAACTTCATAGCATAATTTTCAATAATTACAATCATACAAGCAAAATGAATCAAAATTTAAAGCTAATTACAATAATTAAAGTACCTTAAGTTGTTTACTTCGCTCTTGGCTCCTGCAAATCCCCAATGACGGAGATAATTGCAAGGAACCAGTAAGTGCCATTGTTTGTTTGATGATTGATACACTCAAAATTCGCCCAAAATCATAGCTCTATTTCAAATTCCACAATATTCAAACCGATTACGCCGAAACCCTAGGAAAAAAAATTAAAAATTGAACGTCACCTCATTTTAAAAATTTCCATAATTTTTGTTGGGAAAATGATGAAAAATTAACAACTTAAACCTCAATTGAAGATAATTTGATGAAAATGAACGAAGAATTAGGTTAATTGTGAAAGTATTTTCTTCAATTAGCGTCGGATATTCGGATATAGTTGAGAAATGGAATGAAAAAGGAGGAGAGAGACAAAATGGGGAAAGTGAAAAGGGAGGTTAGAAATTCTGACAATTTGCACGGAAAATTTTATGAAAATAAAATCAAAAAATAAAAATTTGTGTCTGGGATTTTCCACGTGGAAAATTGTCTTGTTTGTGGTCGGCTATAATTTGGCGTCTAGGTGAAGCAACCAAAGAGCTACTCCGTAATTGGTTAATGGGTTACGGTCTTACAGATTACGGAGTGATATGACGGAATTTACATGAACTTCTCGTGATCCTAATAAACGCCCAAAACAATTGCCAATCTTCCAATTAAATATCTAATTATTATATCTTATCACAAATTTTCATAAATGACTTGTCACGGCCGTGTAGCCAAGGTTACTTATTCAGGAGCTACTTATTTTGGGTTATTCGGTCGTTCAAGGGTTAGGACCTGTCCTTTTCAGCTTAATTTCAGTTTAATTCAGTTCAGCTCAATTTAGTAAATCAGAACATATCCTTACAAGGAAAACATGCTAACCGACCGAGTAATTCCAGAATAAGTAAACCTTGACCGATTAGGTAACCTCTACATAGTAACCCGGGGTACACGGTGTGGTCAACCACGTATAAAAACACGTGTAAGTGGTTGGTTGAAGAGATAAATAATAAACTATTTGTGAATGTGAAGTTAGTAGAGAGATATAATAAAATAATAGGTCTTTGATAAGTGTTACAATTATTATGACATATACTCCACACATAAAAAGAAAGTGTTACAATTATTGCAAAACGGAGGAAATATGAAGTACGTAGTGTATATATAAGATAGTGGATATATTTAATTCAAAGAATTTTTGATAAAATTTTAGCTCCAATTCTTTTATATGGCGTGTTCACTTTACAAGTTCACATTTAACTATATAAACATTAAATTACACAATTTTTTTTAATAGGCACCCAAATTCTTATATGCAGTCAGTCATTATAGTCCCATAATGACTACTTCATTAATGTTATAGCCTTTATAAGGTTACGTTAGTGATATAGGGTTATTTTTACAAGTGGCCACATGGGCCAGTCACAAAATGTGTAGCTAAGGGCTTGTTCGGCATTATTTTTGGTTTTCAATTTCCTGTTTTTTTTTTAAAACCAAAAACCAAAAACAGGAAACAAGAAAAAGGTGTTTTCACTTTTCTATTGTCAGTTTTCAAAATTATCATGATTTTAATAAGTTTAAATGATTTTTGATTCATTATGGGACATTTATCATATACTTTTAAAAAATAAAAAACCAAAAAACAGAAAACCAGAACAATGCCAAACAAACCCTAAGTTAAATAATGTGGGTTGGGAATTAGGATAATGATCAAATGAGGTGATGGTTTGATGGAGGAGATCCTTTAGGGTTAGGACATGTTCTCTTCAACTTGTTTCGGGTACTTATTACATATTTATTAATTAATAAATTCATATCAGACTAGAAACATTCAAATTAGAACTTTTAATTATCATTTATTTATTGCTAAATATCATTAATTGTGTATTACAACAAATTATGAAAAGGAAAATTTGTCAATAATAAGCAAACCTTTGCTCGATCTTCCCAAAATAAGCAAATTTTTTGATTAACCTAGAGTAAGTAGACCTTTATAGGGTATTTTCTCAAAATAAGTCATGACCAATTTCCTTTAAGTGTAACCGGTTATTTGGGTTGTTTATGCCACATGTCATTGTGTGGTTGACCAATTTTTAAAAATTTAATTAAAATGTATTATTTTAATTAACTTTTAAAATTTTGTAAATTTTTTTCTAAAAATAAACACTTTTTCAAGATAAAAAAAAACCCCCCTTAATTTTTTAGATACCTCCGGGGGATGTGGTTTGTGCAGTGGCTGGCGGGGATAGGGGTTGAGCGCTTGTATGTGGTGGGTTTTTTTTTTTTTATTTTTATTTTTTTTTAAATTTTTTAAATACAATTTAATAAATCATCAAATATAAAATAAGAAAAAAAATTAATTAGAATTAGGAAAAAAGTGACCTATTTGGTAGGTTGTAGGACTGTAGGTCATCTGACTTATTTAAAGAAAATACCCAATAAAGGTCAACTTACTCTGGGTTAATAAAAAATTTTGCTTATTTTGGAAGACCGAGCAAAGGTTTGCTTATTTTTGACAAATTTTCCTTATGAAAATTACATATTTGAAAAATTCATAATAAGTCGAATCTAATAAGATCCATTTTGATAATGTTTTTCTTTATAGATTAGTAGTAAAATGCGATCAAAATTTAGTCAAATTATTAAATCAGATCAGACCAACCAGATAATAAAAATTCAGATCAGATTTTATTAAAATTAGACCAAATCTCCTTGTTTCAGCCAGTGAAGAGAACAAGTTTTTACTTTAATTTTTTTGGGTTAATTTAAAATAAAAAATATCGAAGTATGAAAAAGAAAAAAAAAAAGTCGCGGGAATGAATACAAAGGAAACAGGACGCCAAATTGCCAGAAGATTCATTCACCCCATTACAAAGAAGGGAGGAGAGTGAAAATGGCAGAGCAGCGGGAAAAAGAAATGGAGGAACTGCAGAAAGTGAAGTCTGAAGCTGCTCAGATCATCAATCGCTTTCCGATTCTCCCTCTTCTCGTCGTTTTTGATCTCGATTATACTCTCTGGCCTTTCTTCTGGTATATTCGATCTTCTTCTCCATTTCGCATTATTTTTTTCATAATTTATACTTGTTTTTGTTACTAAATTCAATTATCTTACGGAAATTACAAGCGCTTGAATAATTGAGGATGTTTGATTGAATTATCTGTCAATTGTGATTTAATTGGTTGATTACTGTTAAATTTATCAGCATTTTATTGAATGTAATGACTAAATTCACTTATCTTACGGAAATTACATGCACTTGAATAATTGGGGATGTTTGATTGAATTATCTGTCAATTGTGACTAATTGGTTGATTACTGTTAATTACTGTTGAATTTATCAGCATTTTGTAATGAAAATTGACTACTTACAGTACTTGATTTTCTGCTGTTACTGAGAACTGAGAGGAAACTGTTAAAAAAGATAATCTAGAAACATCTTGAAGTAACTAGTTAATAGATATTTTGTAATGTTCTAGAAGGCTTATGAAAATATCTAAGGGAAAATCTAAGCCTAGAAAGTCCTAGATAAGCAACTAGAGAAATCTAGAGTAGAGGAGTAGTATATGGCGGAGGCAAAGAACCGACATACACCCACTATAAAAAGGAGTAGGTGTAGCCATGCAAAGCAATGTAATTTAAGGTAATTCACTTCTTGCAATAATACTCAACTTTGCAATCCACTACGTGCCTACTTCCACTCTTCCCATTTCCAACATTTGGTATTTAGAGCCACTTAATCCAAAGCCTCCATTTTACATTCATCATCCAAATTCAAATATAACAACTCCACATAAATTCAAATGGCCTTCCCTATTCCAAATCCAAACACAAACTTAAACACAAACACAAACAATTTTAATCCCCAAGTTAATTGGGTACCTACATTTAAGGGGTAGAAATTTGATCAATGGAGTATGCAAATGAAATCAATCTTCATCACCCAAGACATTTGGGAAATTATTGAAGATGGTTATGAGAAACCCAAAGATGCCAATGAAGAGGCTTCTTGGGATGCCTCCAAGAGAGGCCAATACAAACAAAACATAAGAAGGGATCATTATGCCCTTTCCATAATTTATCGTGGGGTAGATGAAACAATATTACCTACGATCATGGCCGCTACAACGGCAAAGGAGGCGTGGAGTATCCTGGAGACAAAATATAGAGGCTCGGAAAAGGTAATACTCTTTAAACTCCAATCTTTGTGGGGTCAATTTGATAGTCTCAAATGGCCGATAATGACTCAATTCAATCTTATGTTGATCGAGTCTCAAATATTGTTAACCAAATTCGATCTAACGGAGACAAAATTGAAGATGTTAAAATAATCCGGAAAATACTACGCACTCTCACCAAAAAATTTGATCACATAGTGGCTACTATAGAAGAGTCTAATAAAGATTTAAAATTGCTCAACATAACTGAGCTAATGGGCTCTCTACTGGCTCATGAAGAAAGAATGCGTAGATTTAATGAGCAACCAGTAGAACAAGCCTTTCAGGCTAAATTAAAATTTTCTAATGGAGAAAATAAAAATGGCCATGAAAATAATTTTCAACCAAAAAAGAAAAATTTTAATAATCGAGGTCGGGGAAGAGGAAATTATAAAAACCAAGGGAGCCGAGTTAATAACTCTTTTTGCATATTATGCAAGAAAAATGGCCATAATACAAGAGATTGTCGGTACAAATGCAAAAGATGTACACGACACTCTCATTTTGAAAAAGATTGTTATTTCCGGCAAAAAGAAGAGGCCAACTTCACTGAAAATAATGATCAACTATTTTATACCTGTCTAAATGCTCAAGAAGAGCAAAATGACATATGGTATATAGATAGTGGTTGTTCCAACCACATGACCGGAAATAAAAATTTCTTTGTAACTCTTGATGAAAATATAAAATCACAAATTACTCTTGGTGATGGGAGTAATCAAGAAGTTTCCGGAAAGGGAACAATTGTTGTTAAAATAAAAAATGGCTCCTCTAAATTCATCCCCGACGTCTTTTATGTTCCTAGCTGGCACAAAATTTACTAAGTGTGGGCCAATTAGTCCAAAAGGGCTATATGGTGAAATTTGATAATAATCAATGCCACATATATGACAAGAAAAAGGGGCAATTAATCACCACCACTAAAATGGCTCCAAATAAAATATTTCCACTTAAGATGCAATTGGAGTCAAACATTTCCCTAAGCACAACAGTGGATGAGTCCACCTTGTGGCATTTGAGATTCGAGCATTTAAATTTTGACAGTTTAAAACTGTTAAAAAACAGAGAAATGGTGATTGGGCTACCACCAATCACTAATGAAAAGAAAATTTGTGAGGGTTGTATCTATGGCAAAATGCATAGATCACCATTTCCAACTTCATCTTGGAGGGTTAGAGCTCCATTAGAGCTTGTCCATGTTGATATATGGGGTCCTACCAAGAATCCGTCTCTTGGCGGAAAAAGGTACTTTCTGTTGATTGTTGATGATTTTTCACGCATGATGTGGGTATATTTCTTGAAGAAGAAATCAGAAGCATTATCCCACTTCATGCAATTTAAAGCCCTCACAGAAAAACAAAGTGGGTATTCAATAAAGGTTCTAAGAACCGATCGTGGGGGAGAATTCACAAGTAATGAATTCAAGAAATTCTGTAAAGAGCACGGCATCAAAAAGGAGCTTACAGTCAGACGCACACCACAACAAAATGGTGTTGCAGAAAGGAGAAACAGGACAATTGCTGAAATGGCTCGGAGTATGATGCAAGGAAAAAATCTGCCTAAACATTTTTGGGCAGAAGCTGTCCGCACAGCTATTTACATCCTGAACAGGTCTCCCACGAAAGCAATAAGAAGCATGACGCCGTACGAAGCTTGGCACAAACGAAAGCCAAGAGTTGAGCACCTCAAAGTTTTCGGGTGCATTGCATATGCCCACGTCCCGAAGGAGAATCGGGATAAGTTAGATGGAAAAGGAGAAAAATGTATCTTCATTGGATACAGTGACGAGTCAAAAGGATATCGTCTCTATCAGCCCGAATCCAAGGAGTTGATCATCTCCAGAGATGTTATATTCAACGGAGGAGGACAATGGCAGTGGAACGAGAGCAATTTAGAAGTTCACGATCTAGAAGTTCTAGCAGCAGTCATTCCACTTTCAAGTCCAGATCAAGACGAAGGCCCAAGCAGCCCAAGATCAACACCAAGCAGCCCAAGATCACCACAGAGCAGCCCAAGGTCATCATCAAGCTCATGTTCAACACCAGAATCAAGTCCAACACAAGAAGTTCGACGATCACAACGACCAAGGCGTCGTCCAGCCTACTTGGATAAATATCAGTGTAATCATGCTATCATGGCCCTCATTGACAGCGAACCACAAGGCTTCCAAGAGGCGGCGCAAGAAGAAAAATGGACTGACGCCATGAATGAAGAAATCAAGATGATTGAGAAGAATCGCACATGGGAGCTTGTTGACAAGCCACGAGACAAAGAAATCATAGGCCTGAAATGGGTCTACAAAATCAAGTACAATGAAGATGGCTCCATTCAAAAATACAAGGCTCGCCTAGTTGCAAAAGGCTATTCACAACAACCCGGAGTTGATTTCAACGAGACATATGCACTAGTTGTTCGAATGGAGACGATCAGGTCAGTCCTTGCACTCGCAGCTCAACTTAAATTACAAGTTTTTCAATTAGATGTCAAGTCTTCTTTTCTTAATGGCGAGCTAAAAGAAGAAGTATATGTTGAGCAACCGCAAGGATATGTAATCGAAGGCAAAGAGGAAAAGGTGTATCGCCTTCGAAAGGCCCTATATGGGCTCAAGCAAGCTCCTCGTGCATGGAATAGCAATATTGATGGCTATCTTATTCAAAATGGGTTTACAAAAAGCCCAAGTGAGCCATCACTCTACATCAAGACCCAAGGGTCACATGATTTTCTCATCTTGTGCCTTTATGTAGATGATCTTATCTACATGGGCACTAACTCAAAAATGATCGAAGATTTCAAGAAGGCTATGATGTCGGAATATGAGATGACCGACCTTGGAGCTATGAAATACTTCCTTGGCATGCAAGTCAAGCAAAGTCCAGGAAGAATTTTTCTCTCACAAGAGAAATATGTTGAAGACATGCTAAAAAATTTCAACATGAGCGATTGCAAGCCAATGGCGACACCAATGGCTACGAATGAGAAACTCTCCAAGTATGACGGAAAGGAGAAAGTAGATGCATCACTCTATCGTAGCATGGTCGGATCTCTCATCTATCTCACAAACACAAGGCCCGACATAGTACATGCAGTCAGCATTGTCTCTAGGTTCATGAGTGAACCTAGAAAGACACATCTTGCAGCAATAAAGAGGATTCTCAGCTACATCAAAGGGACGAAGAGCCATGGAATAATGTACGAGACCGAGAACGACTACAAGCTCACAGGCTACACACACAGCGACTGGTTGGAAGCATCGATGATCGAAAAAGTACGAGTGGATACGTGTTCCAGATAGGATCAATGTCCATCTCCTGGTCATCAAAGAAACAGGCAACGGTGGCACTATCATCATCAGAATACATATCGGCTACAAGTGCAGCATGTGAAGCGGTCTGGCTAAGGAGAATTCTTCAAGATCTACGGCAAGACACTGAAGAACCAACAACCATCTACTGATATATCAGCTATTGCCATGACAAGGAATCCAGTCTTTCACAGTCGCACGAGCACATCGAGATACGACATCACTTCATTCGAGAACTAGTTGAGAAACAGGAGATCGAGGTACAATTCTGCAAGACGGGAGAGCAGCTTGCAGATATATTCACCAAGGCACTACCAACAGATAAATTCCTCTGTTTTCGAAGACAACTCGGTGTTCAAGATTTTTCTGATTAAGGGGGAGTGTTAAAAAAGATAATCTAGAAACATCTTGAAGTAACTAGTTAATAGATATTTTGTAATGTTCTAGAAGGCTTATGAAAATATCTAAGGGAAAATCTAAGCCTAGAAAGTCCTAGATAAGCAACTAGAGAAATCTAGAGTAGAGGAGTAGTATATGGCGGTGGCAAAGAACCGACATACACCCATTATAAAAAGGAGTAGGCGTAGCCATCCAAAGCAATGTAATTCAAGGTAATTCACTTCTTGCAATAATACTCAACTTTGCAATCCACTACGTGCCTACTTCCACTCTTCCCATTTCCAACAGAAACCCTGCTAAAATGTAGCCAAATTTGCTGTTGGAACTCGGAACATTGGTTGACTCATAGATCTAACGTGTACATTGTAAAGTAAATTTATCTTGATGTCACTAAATTTTCAAGCATTAGTGTTAAATCCATTGATTTGTACGGAGAATGAATTTTTGTTAGTCAAAACGATAATAATGTTAACAAGTCCCTTGGGAATATACTCATGAAGAAGAAGTTAAAAGTACCTTTTAAGTAGGATTACTAAACTATAATAACAACGATCGATGAGTGATTTTAATAATAAAGTTTTGCCTTAGTACTCCGTACTGTGGAAACACAGTAATAGCTTTCTAAAACAATGATTAAATTGTGGCGGATTAGAAGGTAGCTGGTGTATCAATTGATGGTTGAGCCTAATTGACAGTGTTTCAGTTTCATTCTAAAAGGTGTATTAGGGTTCAATTTCACTATTCTCTAGAGTTCCATGCTTCTTAGGCGTGTATTGAACTTGCACCTGTAATTCATGCTCAACAAGGTTTTAAATATTCATAGAAAGAGGAAAAGATCCCCTTATCGTCAAGTAGTAGAGTGAGACTAATAAAAAAGGGTAAAGATAAACTAATTCAGATGTGGCGCCAGAACTTCTCTCGTCTATAAACTTCTAATTCCATGTAGTTTACACAGGCTTAATAGGGGTGTAATCATCTCATTTTGTTTTGAATCATTTCCGACAAAAATAAGTTCAAATAAGACTAGATTGTTCATATAAGTTCAGACACTCACAAATTCAAATATATTTAAGAGAGGATTCCCTTGATATTTCAAAGCTCAAAATTATTGTCAGGGAAGTGTCCTAGATAGTAAGAGGTAAGTCTAATTTTAGCCTTCGCACACTTTTGTATGTGAGTTATTTTCTGTGGTAATTTCTGGAAGAAATGCATAATTGATACATCCTCTACTTGTCAATTGTGATTATTAGCTCATTTTGGTGTTAATCATCTTTGCACTTGCATGCTTTCCCATTTTCTTCTTACTACAAATGAAATAGAAATCGTGTCATTTGACAGTGAGTGCTATGATGAGGATGACATGCCGTGGCTTTACCCTCAAGCTAGAGGCATACTATGTGCTCTGAAGGATAGAGGAATTGAAATGGCCATTGCCTCTAGATCACCAGCTTCGGATGTAGCTAAAGCATTTTTAGCTAAATTGGGCATCGAATCTATGTTTGTAGCGCAGGTCAGTCATGCAAAACTTCAATTATAATTTTTGTGATTACATCCCTTTCTTCCTCTGATTGAGTTCATTATACATTTCTGACTGAAAAGAATATCTGACATTGTACTCTATTTCTTGTCCATTATTAATTATACCCATATACCATTAACCCCTTGGAAAGTTGGAATGTAGCATTGTTCTTTACTTTGTCTAATTGTGTCTGACCTTCTGTTCACTGGACTTCTTTCATTGGGTTTTTAAGGGTAAGGCCGCATAATTGTGTCCCATTAACCTGCATTGAGTAGGAATGCAGGATTAGATGCATTGGGGTTGAGGTGTTGACTTTGTCTTAGCCGTAAAAACTTCAGCATATGTATTTTGCCAATATGCAGGAAATCTACTCCAGCTGGACACACAAGACAGAACACTTTCAGAGGATACATGACAGGACTGGAACACCATTTGACTTGATGCTTTTCTTTGATGATGAGAATAGGAATATTGAAGCGGTAAGTGTCCTTATTAACATGATTCTCTGTAAACGATTGCTCTTTTGGAACCAATATATCAGTTCTAAATGTCATGATTTATAGGACTTATATAGCTTTCAAAGACAGATAGCAGCAAGCTGAAAATTAACATGCCTGAATTCTCTTATGAGAATTGCAGGTCACAAAAATGGGTGTAACATGCATTTTGGTGAACAGAGGATTGAACCTAGAGGCATTAAAGCAAGGGCTCACAAACTTCTCTCAGAAATCCCTTGGCATGAATGGCAAAGATTGAGTTGTACAAGTATAACTCCTCTTTTATTCCTTGGAATCTTATGATTGGTGTATGATTTGACTTGTATAGCAACGGTAATCATAGGAATCTGTTTCACCTTGCTACTGTAACACACAGGTACACATTATAATTCCGTCACTGAACATTTGATGGTTGGTCTACGGCATCAAATTGAAGTTTGATTATGTCATTGAAAAAATTTGTTTGTACAAGGATGAAATCAGATGAGGAAAAAAAAAAAACTAGAAAAGTAAAACTAGTGAAAGCATTACAATGCACACAAAAAGAATCGGATACTTGTCCATCCAAGCAATGGGAGTAATTAATGAAAAAGAAATGTCAGGAGTGGTGACTTGACGAAATGTTCCTCATTTACAAGTCAAGTGATTACAGTAGTTGTTCTTCTAGATTATCTCCTAGTTAAGCTCTCTGAACGGCGATCTTTCCTCAATGAGGGATTCGCTTGTCTTTCTCAAGTGAGAATGTCGCTGACTTGCATTCTCTTTTGAGGCACAAATATCTTCACCTTCAAGACTTATTCTTATTTTGTTATCATCGAATCCTTGAACTACCATACTTTCATGCATTTCTGCAGGTTCCATGTCTTCTTGCGAACTCTGATCAAACAAGTAGTCTCTCTCTTCCATGATATGTACAACTACGGCTTCTTCAAGTTCTCTTGCCAGTAATTCCAGTTGTAATTGTTCATCATCCAACTGCATCCTTGGTGATACTTTTTCGTCCTCTTCAGTGGTATCATCCTCTTCTATTCTAATCTCTTGGTCCATCAAAAATATCTGCTGCTCAAGATTACCTATTCTTCTGTCCTTCTCTTCTGTATCTATCTTAAGCATTTCCTCAACCTCCGCCTGCTCAAGCAAGGATAATTCTAAATCTCTGCGCATTGCCTGGCCTTTTATAACCTGCATTTCGAGGTGATCTGCTATAGATATCCAATCTTGTAACTCATATTCAAGTCCATTCCTCTCATTAGTCTGGTCTGTCAACTCAGAATCAATCACATCTAAAGCTTTGCGCAATTCTTCTAGCTCTTCTCTTAGTTTATCAAGGTCCTCCTGCATTCCAAGCTTTTCCCCCCGTATCTTCTCTAACTGCTCCATCAATTGTGCTGTACCACCCTCTGTGTCTTCCGAACCTTCTGATCGCATCAACTGCAACATTAAAGACAGTTCTTCATTCTGCATCTTCAACTGTGTTAATGAAGAATTGCAGCCTTCTAGTTCCTTCTTCAGCTCTTCTATGACTTGATCTTTAATCTTCAAGTTAGAACTACACCGTTCAAGCTCTCTATCCATTCTATCAGCTTTAGAACTCCATTCAGCTTCCTTAGCCCTGAGATTAGCTGAACATTCTTTGTGGCTCAGCTCCAACGATTTCAGTCTCGTCTTAAGCTTAGCCCACGAGGATGGAGTTGGAACTGCTCTCGGTATATGAGCTTCCTGGAGCTCTTTAATAGAGGTCAGGAGTTCCTGATTCTCTTTCTCCAGTTTATTAGCCTTGTATTCCATATCCTTCAAGTCCATCTCCTTCACACGCAACGAATGCCTCAGATTCGCCACTTCCTCCTCGCCATTCTCCACAGCTAAGCACTCCCCCTCCATCTTCCCTTCAAAACCCTCACGTGTCACACTTTCCAATGACAATTTCATTTCAGAAACTTGCTCTTCCAGCTTTTTCCTCCGGCTTTCTTCATTCTCCAAGGCTTGCTTGCACATTGCTAATTGATATTTGAGCCCTTCTGCAGCCCGGTTTTCATCATCAAAGCTTTCCTGCAGCTTTGATATCTCATCAACCAACGATGATTTCTCGGTTTCCCATTCCGTTTTACTCACACGAAACTGATCTCGAAGCTTCTCATACGCTTCCTCAAGATGCTTAAACTGCTCCACCTTCCATTTGAGCTCATCTTCGACCTTTCTGTGTCTCTCAACTAACTCTTCTAACAAATCACCTTCCTGATTGTTTACAGGTGATTTGACATCCTCCTTTTCTTTCTTCTGCAGCTCCGAAACGAGCGTTTTGAGCGTTTTCGTTTCATCCCATTGCGTTTTTATGATGTAATCTTTATCATCCAAGCTACATTTAAGCCTCTCAATCTCCGCTTTCGCCTCTTCAAGCTCTTTCCCCATCTATCTTACAAATCTCTGTTTTAGGAATTCAATAACCTAACCTGAGAACAATTATGAAACCCAATTTTTTCATTTAATCCTTCTAATTTCAACCCAAACATATACAATATGAATCTACAATTAATTGATCTGAAAACTTCTGAGATCATCTGTTTTTAGCTACTCTTATAAGAATCTTTGAATACCCATTAATCAGGAAACTTAAATGTAATTTACAGTACCATATATTAAGGTGATTTATCTTATTAATCATGCTTATAAATCATAAATTCTAGGTACGCATTATTGAAAATTACACTATTAATTGGCTTTCGCCGAAAAACCAAAAGGAATTAAAAGAAGAGGAAATTGTTACGAACCTTAAGGCTTGATCATTCACCAATACTTACAAAATGCAATATCTTCTTAATTCTGATTCTTGCTAATTCTTTGATCAAAATTTACAGAAACAGGGGAGGGTAAAAAAAAAATTAAAAAATAAAAATAAAATCAGGGTTGTTTATTTTTGGAATTAATTGACGGAAGTGGGTTATGTTTTTTCGTAGTTGGTAGATGAAATAAAGAGAGATAAAGAGAAATTAATGAAAAAGTAGAACAAGAAAGAGAGAATCCAGAGAAAATCAAGTCGTTAAAAATAGCCGTTAAGAATATAAGATTATGGAGGAAGAGGCTTCAGGGGTTTGAAATTTTCTGTTTCTTTTTGTTTGGATCCGTTGTTACTCAACACTACTAGCCGTTAGCTGTTGGGTGGGCCAAGTAAAGTTTGGGCCAATTAATTAGTTTTTTATGGGCCATTTGGACCCTTTTATATACAACGACTAATGGGCCAGAATAGTCTCATTATTTCCATTTGTTTTCATTTTGGTTCGGTATTGAAGTTTTAAAGGTTTAGCTAGAGCTAGACCTGGTTAATATCGGATATAAACAACCCAATGTTTATATTATCCAAAATCTGATGTTGATGGGCAAAAAAAGCTAAAAAAAACTAATGCATCGTTCACGTCGTTTACTCTATTTTGTAGCCGTTAATGGAATGTTATGAGCTTTTGTCTGCTTAAGCTCTCACCCTCCATTGACAACGCTCAACCTTCCGTCCTCCATTGAAGATGCCCAACCATGTCCACCTCCACCATATTTTCAGCGGCTTCGCTGCCGTAATTAACGAAAACTCTAAGAATAAAAGGTAAAACAAATGGCATGATTAACCCTAAAGGTTAGGAATTTAACATCTTTTTCGAATTGACCATTGCAAGTGAACATTCCCTATTAAAGGTTTCAACTTTAAGTGATGAAAAAGTGATAATGGAGGAGGTAGCTTTGACGGAGTTAACGAGGAAACCAATTAATTTGTGGAATTCTTTCAACGGTTAATAGTACTGTACTTGGATTTACTCCCCTACCCCTCACTAAATCAGTTGAAATGACCTTCGTGCCCTTATATTAACAAGATCCGTTTATAACAGTTATCAACTTGTATTTTGCCATTTTGCTACGCATATTCTAATGTGGTACACTGGTACTAATAGTATTATGCCAATTAACTCAACATTTTCCCAAGAAAAAGGAAGGAATCTTTCAACTTTGGGTTTAATCTTCATAAAGGGCACTTTGAGAGTAGATATCTCTACACTTTTTAGTAAAAGGGTTGACTTTTAAAAGGTTTCAGGCTTATAGGATAGTTGTCCATTAGTCTCAAATCGTGAGTGTACAATAATTTAATACAACGATACATTACATATGTACTTTATTGGTGTTATGCACAAAGAATTATTTTGTGGTCTTTTTATCTTCGGATCATTAGGTTATTCGGATCTTTAAGCCATGACTCGCCAAATATATGGACTTGCACAAAACTACAACCAACAAGCATTCTCCGATGACGTTAGTTTAACGTCTTAATCTTGCATTTAAAAGTGAAAATTTTCTATCAAAAAACAGTGTTAATTCGGCTTTGATGTGAAGTGCAATTGAGTCAACCTCTCTAACTTATATACCTTTTTTTTTTTAAATATGTAAATGTATATTGGAAGCCACACATGGCTTATCTTTTCCCCATATACAACTTGCAAAACATAAACTTGTAGTAATGCTCTATTTTTGGCTTTCTTGGGGGTTTATTAAAAGTGCATTAAAATGACATATTTCCGCAAATTTATTGGCATTTTTTTTTTTGGCTTTCTTGAGAGTTTATTAAAAGTGCATTGTTAGTATTATTTAATTGTCTTTTACTTTTATAACATCAAAAATTGAATTGTTAGTACTCAGTCATCAATAAATGAAAATATAAAAGTGAAATATGAGAATAATTATTAATACAAATGTAATAATTCTTCGTAATATATTTAAATACTACGAAGTACATATAAAATGATAACTAAAGACTAGAAAAATGACATACACAAATTAAATTAAAGAGAAGAATTGCAACGATAGACGTAAAAGGTAGTAAATCTAGTTCGGCCTATTCAGATGGAGCTCAATGAAATGGGGATCAATACCCAATTAAAATTTTACTAGAAATACATATATGACTCCTTGATAATATGAAAGTTGCATTAGCTTCTTCCTTACTACTTTGCCTACTTACAAAGATAACTCAAAAAATATGCAAAAAAAATAAAATTAAAGGCCATTTCTTTTGGTTTGTCTTTTGATGACCCAAAATGCACATGGATATGGAAGACTTTCAAGTTTCAAGTGGAGGAAACTAAGATTTGTGAATAAAGTTGGGTTCAGGGTGATGGCAACAATATACCAATAAATAAGGCAAATGGTCCAGAGTATATTTTGCTTTTTTATGGATTGGATTTGTCATTATCTTAATTATTAATTGACTAACCAAAGTAGGTTAACCTTTTCATCACAAAGTAAGCAATTGGGCATATTTGATTATTTGGTTTTAATCAACTTAAAAATATTCTCTTAAACAATAATTTGTCAAACATAAATGGGCCAATATTATGTTTTGTTGCAATTTGCACGATCGGTAGGGATAGAGTATTGGTCTATTGGATGGTTGAAAATCAACTTTTTTTTTTTTTTTTTTTTTCTTTTTCTTTAATGTTTGTTGTAAAGATATAAAAAAAAATGCCCAAAGATTCCACAAAAGGAGTTGAATCCGTATATTTTCTAACCCGTTGAGAAAGTATACTGTATCACAGTTTATATTAGCATATTTCATCATCTATTTTTCAATGATCACGAAATTGATCAGATTGCGATCAAATTATGAATTATAGAGCATATTAACCAAATATGTGCTTCAACAATCAGTTTGAGTTTTTTTTTTTTGAGTTGCGGTCCTTTAATATGGTATTAAGAACTAACATGGTAATAATGAAAATAATCTGATGAGAACAGGGCCTAAGTATAATGTCAAAAACACTTGGTATGAGGAAACATTGGGTATGATGTATTCACGTTTCAAATTCAAAGGGATCTCATATGAAAGGACGTAATTAATCAATATAAACCAATTATAAATTTCAATCATCAATTTAATTTTTTTGTCGAAATTGTCCTCTAACAAGAGAAAGGCTAGAGGTACACATAGTGTACAATATTCTTTTGTATACCACCAATTAAATTATGCCACATTAGCTAGCTTAGAAGGGAAAGTTAAAAAGCAGAGGGAAGGTAAAGCGGGAAATATTTTGGCTCTTTAGCGGGTTAGCTGTATTTGGCGGGATAACTATGGCACTAAGCGGGATTATTTTCCTCAAGGCGCCAATTAGCTACTTCATTAATTATATAGGAATTAGAATTAATTCTGTGACAATCTTCATCTTTTCCCCCAAAATTATTTTCGATTAAAATTTTTTTCAAGGTTTCAATTTTCACCATTGATGTCATTCAAAATCTTCTCTTCTTTGATATAAATGGCGACGCAAGTAGGTGATAAGGTAGAAGCTCGAGCTTCTTCAATGGCGGACAATTACAGAGAAGGAAGAGAGAGAAAGAGAGAAATCAGAGAAATTAAGAGAGAGAAGTGGTTGGGAAATTATTTCATTCAATTAATGAAATAAAGGTTGTTCATGCAACAAAAATAAGAGGTAAATGCCAGCTGGAACGCACTAGCAAAACAAGCAACAGAATTTAACTAATTCTTAAGCAAAACTCCAATTTCACCATATCATAGCTTCCCCCGTTCAAAAAGACTTGTCCTCAAGTCTGAGAACCCATGAACTTCAAGTCTGAGAACCCATGAACTCAGGAAATCGATGCTCAAAGGAATCATCAGTCTCCCAGGTAGCCTCAAAATTAGGGAAACCAACCCATTTAACCAAGTACTGCACAACTGCCTGATTCTAAGACTTAACAATTCTTCTGTCAAGTATAGCCTCAGGTTGAATTGTCTCAGAAGCAACATTCTGGCCTTGAAACAACAGGAATATGAGCCACCATAGGAAGAGTACCCCTGAAAATCTTCAGCTGAGAAACATGAAAGACATCATGAATCTGAGCATCAGCTGGAAGCTTAAGTTTGTAAGCTACTTTCCCTACAACTGCAGCCACCTGAAATGGACCATAGTACTAATGAGAGAGCTTATGATTGACTCTCCTCTGAAATGAATTCTGTCTGTAAGCTTGCAACTTGAGCCACACCCAATCTCCAACCAGAAAAACTCTCTCAGATCTATGTTTATCAGCCTGTTCTTTCATTCTCTTCTGAGCAAGAAGTAAATGACTTTTCAGTTCTTGAATCATGAACTCCCTTCTCTGCATACTTCTATCAACTTCAGCATTCTTACTTTCCCTAGGTAAGTAAGGCAGATGCAAAGGAGGAGGTTGGTTATAAACTACCTCATAGGGTGTCAGCTGTAATGCAGAGTGGAAATGTGTGTTATACCACCACTCAACAAGGGGTAGCCATTTATACCACTCCTTAGGATTAACCCCAGTCATACATTTCAGATAACCCTCTAGACATCTATTCACTACCTCTGTCTGACCATCTGTTTGAGGATGATAAGCAGTTGACAAGAGAAGTTATGTGCCCTGTAAAGTGAACAGCCCCTTCCAGAATTGACTAATGAAAACAGAATCCCTGTCACTTACAATTGACCTTGGCCACCCATGAAGCTTAAAAACATTATCCAGATAACATTGTGCCACTTGGATAGTAGTAAAAGGGTGTGCTAATGCCATGAAATGAGCATACTTACTGAATCTATCAACAACCACAAAGATAACCTCAAAACCAGCAGACTTAGGCAAACTAGTTATGAAATCCATTGAAATGTCAAGCCAAACTTCCTCAGGAATAGGTAATGGCTGTAAATGACCAGGATATGCTGAAGTATCATACTTGGCAGCTTGACAAACCACACAATGTCTCACAAAGTGACTAACATCTCTGGTCAACCCTTTTCAATAGAACAATTGCTTGACTCTTTTAAGAGTCAATTCCCTGCCTCCATGACCACTCTCTGGGGAAGCATGATGCCAATTCAGAATCTTATTCCTTAATTGGACATCAGGACCAACCAAAATCTTACCTTTCCTGGTAAGGAGTTTACCATTCCAAAGAAAGTCAGGAATAACCACCTGGTTCTGCAATTGCTGAATAATTGCAGCATAATTTGCATCAAGGTGATAAACTATCAGTAATCAGTGATTCCAAATTAGAATCAACAACTGAAATTGCCATAATAAGAATTTCAGCCCCTTGAATCCTTGACAAGGCATCAGCAGCCACATTTTCCTTACCACTCTTATATTGTATCTCATAGTCAAACCCCATCAATTTAGACAGCCAAAACTGCTGAAAAGGAGTAGATATCTTTTGTTGCAGTAACCATCTTAAACTCTTTTGATCAGTTTTGATCACAAAGTGACCACCAACCAAATATTGTTCCCACTTCTGCACAGCAAACACAATAGCCAATAGTTCTTTATCATACACAGATAATTTCTGCCATTTTGGTCCCAAAGATCTACTAATATAAGCCAAGGGATGACCCTGCTGCATAAGAACAGCACCAATTCCAGTTTTTGAGGCATCAGTCTCCAAAAAAAACTGTTTGCTGAAGTCTGGAATAGCCAACACAGGAGCAGTAATCAAAGCTTGTTTTAAAGACTCAAAGGCTGTCTGAGCTTGATCATTCCAGTGAAATCCATTCTTTTTGAGCTGATCAGTTAATGGCTTGCATAAGACTGCATACCCTCTGATGAACTTCCTATAATAGCCAGTAAGACCCAGGAAGCTTCTCAACTCCTTGACAGTAGCTGGAACAGGCTAACTACTCACTGATGCCACCTTTTTAGGATCAGTCTCCACCCCATTCTCAGTGATAAAATGACCCAAATACTCAACTCTATGGGTAGAAAATATGCATTTGCTTTCCTTAGCAAACATAGAATTATCTTTCATCAATTCAAAAACCTCAGACAAATGGCACCAATGCTCTTGCACAGACTTGCTAAAAACCAATATGTCATCAAAGAAAACTAAAACACATTTTCTGAGGAGAGGTCTAAACACATGATTCATCCACCCTTGGAAAGATGCTGGGGCATTGGTGAGACCAAAAGGCATCACCAAAAACTCATAGTGTCCAGTGTGAGTCTTGAAAGCCGTCTTGAAAACATCAGACTCACTCACTCTCATTTGATGATAGCCTGCTCTCAAATCCAACTTGCTAAACACAGTAGCACCAGCCAATTCATCAATCAACTCATCAATGACAGGTATGGGAAATTTATTTTTCACTGTCCTGTTATTCAGCTCTCTGTAGTCAACACATAACCTCCATGTGCCATCTTTCTTTCCAACTAGAACAACTGGAGAGGCAAAGGGGCTAGAACTAGGCTGTATTATTCCCCTATCCAGCATTTCTTGAATGAGCTGTTCTATAATGTCTCTTTGTTTCAAGGGATACCTATAGGGCCTAATATTCACAGGTGTACTACCAGGCATGAGAGGAATAGAGTGATCAAAAACACCTCTAACTGGAGGTAACTCAGTAGGCTCTGCAAAAACCTGAGCATATTTCTGTTTTAGTTCAGAAAGTTCAACACAATCCTCAACTGCAGCAGAACACAGTTGAATTTCTTCTTCCCTGGCAGAAGAAGACTCAGAAACATGCAACAAACACAGTTGCATAGCTGAATTCTTAAACTTAACTCCAGGCTTCCCTTCAATCACAGCAAGATTCTTAGAAGACAACCCTTTCAACTCCACATGGGAATCTCTAAAGTCAAACTTCATTCTTAACTTCTGAAAATCCCAATTAATAGGCCCAAGCAATCTAATCCATTGAATTCCTAAGACCATGTCACAGCTTTCAAGAGGAATAAGAAGAACATCAACATCAAATTGGTGACCTTGCATAGTCCAAGAAAAACCCTTACACATGTGAGTACAAGGGATATGATTCCCATCAGCTACTGAGATTGATTGAAATGGAATTGGATCCAACTTACAACCCAACTTGGAAGCCATATTCACATCAACAAAGTTGTGTGTACTTCCTGAATCAATCAAGCTATGCAAATCCTTCCCTTCAACTGAACCTTTGATTCTCATAGTTTGAAATGATTGAGAACCAGCTAAAGCATGGACAAAGATCTGAGGATCAGAATCACTGTCACTTGAGTCCAAGACATCTTCAGTTTCTTCATCAGACAAGGTACACCCAGGGATTTCAACTGTAAAGAGTTGTGGCTCCTTAAAAGCACACTTATGTTCTCTGCTATAAGGCTGGTCACAGTAATAACATAAGCCTTTAGCAATCTTCTCTTGCCTAACATCAGCTAGAATGTGTTTAAATGGTTTTAAAGGTGGTTTGTGTTTAGAAAAAGAAGAAGTGTTTGGGGTAGACAAAGGTGTAGGAAGGAGAGGTGGTTTAGAATTGGCTAATGGCACATAAGACTGCACATTCCTATTACTAGCAGCAGGATAACGATTTTGCCTAAAAACCTGAGCTGAGGAATTCAAGTTTTCTTCCTGCAGTCTAGCAAAATCAATAGCAGAAGCTATTGTCGAAGGTTTAAAAGCTCGAACAAAAGGTTTAACAGCAGGTTTGAGTCCTCCAATATAGCTATCCAGATAATAAGAATCAGGCAAAACATGATTATTCATCAACAAAACAGACCTAAGATTCTCAAATTCATCAATATAATCCTCAATTGAACCAGTCAGCTGCAACTTATTAAAGTGCTCAACAACATCGAAAGCAGAATTATCCCTAAATCGAGCATACAGATCAACAACAAAATCATTCCAATCAACTAAAACAGATCTCCTAACAGACAGATAATTCATCATCCAACTCTCAGCCTTATCAACCATATTCAAGGAAGCTAAATCAACTTTATGTTCATCGGCAATTTTGCATAAACTAAAGTATTTGCAACATTTCTTTACCCAAATTCGAGGATTGTTGCCATTGAACTTAGGAAACTCCAATTTAGGGTTCATACCTAAGGTCCTGGTAGGATTGGACCTGTTAAAGCCATCATTCGAACTAGAGGAAGGAGTAGAAGGTGAAGAAGGTTCAGAAACTGTAGGCGAAACCTTCTCAGTATGAATTGCTTGCATCAGCTTCATCATCTCCTCAAATTTTTGCTCGATTTTAGAGTTCTGATCCTCCAAACGCTGCTCCAAGGTTTTGAGCTGAGCTTCCATGGCAGCCACTCTTCGTGTGACACGCGGAGGCGCCAGAATCTCCTACTGCAATAAACAGCAAGAGTCTCTCTGATACCAATGATAAGGTAGAAGCTCGAGCTTCTTCAATGGCGGACAATTACAGAGAAGGTAGAGAGAGAAAGAGAGAAATCAGAGAAATTAAGAGAGAGAAGTGGTTGGGAAATTATTTCATTCAATTAATGAAATAAAGGTTGTTACATGCAACAAAAATAAGAGGTAAATGCCAGCTGGAACGCACTAACAAAACAAGCAACAGAATTTAACTAATTCTTAAGCAAAACTCCAATTTCACCATATCAGTAGGTAATTAAGGTCAAGGAGGTTCGTCTTGCTCGTGAAATCTGGGAGCTTTATTTTGCTACTCGTGAAATCTTCATTTATCAACCTAATCTACTCAAACTCCAATCACTCATCAAGATTTGCGGTATTCCCCCCACCTTTTTTTCTTTTAATCTTTGCGATTGATGTTTCTAGTTAATTTGACGTGATTGTAAGGTTTAATTTTAGGTTAGGATGTTTGTAATTTTGTTGATTTGGTTTAATTAGTTTGGGTTTCTTGATGGGAGAGAGAATGCATTAGGTTTGTGGCATTTGTTTGATAATGTAAACTGATGTTCAAGGTTTGCCAAATAAATTGGGGTTCCAGGTAGAAGGTTTTGTGAGTAAAGATGGTTAGATCTAGAAAATAAAGGAGCTTTTAATTGGGGATTTAAGGAGCTTTGTGTTGCTTCTTTTTATGTATTGTTGTTCTTGTAAGTATGATGAGGTTTGATTTTCAGAATTGGGTTTATATGTGCTAGTAGTTAGAGCTTATGTTGATGTCTTTCTTTTATCATTGCCAAGTTGTTGTTGGTCTGGTTATGTTGCTTGAGCCTGCAGCTGCTGCATAATTAATTCTTCAGTTTGGTAGAGTTTTGAGCAAAGCAGCATATTAGAACATGGGAATTTAATGGTTTGTTCTTATGTAATGCAACCACAATTGTGATTAAATGACTTCGTGAATTATAGTGATGAAAAAGATGGTTATTATGGATGAAAGTAAATGGATAGTGCTCTAATTCTCACAAGAATAGAGGGTCTCTTCTTAGTCGCAACTAGAAGATGATCACGAGTTGCAACAAGTGATGTTTTTGATTAACAATCAAACGAGCAACGCTAAAAAAGGATTAATTCCCAAAATAAAACTCTGAATTTTATTGTTAATTATGTGGTCTATTTATAGGCTTTACAAGGAAAACATAAAATAGAAAGAATTCGAAAACTAATTCCACTCTAACTTGAATTCCTAGTAACCCACATTAAACTAACTACATTAAAAAAAAACTAATTAAGGAATTCTAAGGTGCTTAAAACAAGAAAAACCTTTTCAAGTGAAAGGTAAAAACTTGTAAGTAAAAAATCTATCAAAAGAAACATTAAAAACTATAAGAAAGGAAATCTTGGATGCTTCCGCATCATTTATGCCCAAAGATAATTGATTGGACATACACATTATACAAATAATTTACATGCAAAACATTTAAAATAAAGAGTTATTTGATTTTTTTTCCACTTTGAAACATGGTGTATGTTTTGATTTTACATATACAAATATGATTCCTTTTAAATTAATAACAATTAGTTATGATTTTTTAAATACAAAAATGATACTTAAAATGAAAATTTATAAAAAAATAAAAAAGCAAAACGTGTTTTTTTTTTTGTACCTCCACAAGATTCGAACACAAGACAACTCTATCATCACTCAAGGAGTTTGTTTATTAGACCATTGGAAAATACCTTTTTTTTTGAGAAAAATAAAATAATTATTAAAGATTAGTTATAAATACTTTTTTATTAAATATAAAAAAGTTACACGTCTAAATGTATATCTTTGTTCCCTTTAAAGAAATTAAAAAAAAGTATGTTTTTGTTATTTTGATATTTTCAAATAAAATATGATTTCGTAAATTGGAAAAAAAAAATAAAAAATCATGTATCATCACAGAGTTTGAACTCAGGTCAACTATACACATTTACATACGAAACGTGTATTCTAGACCATTGGACTAAAGGGTATCAGCACGTTGATTACGTGAAAAGAAACTTATTTATTAAAATGTGTCTATGACAATTCCGGCAAAACTTTGATGTCCATTACAACTTCGGCAAAATTTTGTGTGTTCAATTAAAATTCCGGCAGCAACATTAAAGCAATTTCAAACTACAAATTCTACGAAAATTTTACAACATTAAGTCATTAATGTATCAACTAATTTTTTTTTAAACATCAACCAAATTTGTATTCAAATAAGTTATTCTTCATAGGTATTATCATTAAAATTCATTTTAATAATTGTAACCCACCGGCGAAAAGGGCCGGTAAACAACCAAAAGAAAAAAAATTGACCGACGACGTAAAAATATTCAATATTCATCGGAGAAATCAGTAAAAATCACACTAGGGTCAAATTATTGCATGAAGAAACTAAGAATTTCAGATTTAACGAATGTTCATCATTCGTTATGGAGAGAGAAAAATTTGGACAGAAAAAAATTAGGAAAGAGAAAGAAATTAGGAGAGAGAAAAAAAAATGAGGGGAAAAAATCAAAGACAATTTTTTTTGGGAATTATATACTATATTAATTAATATAGACTTTTCCTTTTTTCTCTCTTCTCTCTCTTTTAGGGTTTTAGTTTTCTTGGCCGTTTAGGCCGGAAATAGTTCAATTTCTTCGGAAATTAGATTATTTTCGACTCTTTTTCTTTAATTCAGTTTAGTTTTTTGTTTTGTTTTGTTTTGTTCTCTCCATCTGTGAGAGTCTATTCCAATTTTTTAGGTTTTTTTCCAATTTTTTGGGATTTTGATTCTCATCCATGGATAGAAATTTTATTTTTAGGGTTCTTATAATAATTGGGAAGGTGATTTGGATTCCTATGGGTTAGGGATTTGTCATCAACCGATCGATCAAAACATCAGCGCAGATTGCGGAGGTCTCAACTTGAAAAGATGCAAAGACATCGAAAATCATTGTTCGCGTCAAACTTGAAGCGGTGGAGTTCGAGCTATGCCAAATATGTAAATTAATTATGATTTTGATGGTAAAAAGATTTTGATGGTAAAAATGATGATATTTTCTCTGAATCTGTGGTTTACATATCTTTATTATTGTAGATGTCGTATGGTTATTATTTAATGATACTCCGTATTATTACTTTCCGTTCAAAAAATAAATAAAATAATACTATATTAATTTGGGTAGTTGAAAGGTTTAATAAATTTGAAATTCAAACTTTAAAATTTAAAAAAATAATGTTTGAAATTCAGATGAAAATGAGGGTGACCTACACATAAAAAAGATTTTCATTCAACCAATAAAATGCTTGTGTACAAGATGCTTTTGTACGCGTAGTGTACCCTTACTCCCTCTCCTCTAACAATGAACTATCGACTTTGACCATCTTATACGGAGAGTCTATGAGCAAAGTTTGTTAATCTTGTGAAATTACAATTTTCAACGTAAAGTATTCTGTACATTCCATTATTAGTGGTCTTACCCTAAACTTGGTTTAAACTTTAATTGGAGGGATAAGGAATTAAAGCAAAGCATAACAAATTGCCGTGATTGTTGACAACTTTGTGTGTCAATTTGTAGGTGTGTGGAGCCTAATCTCTAGAAAATGACATAAAAGGGTAACTAGTGACTACCTATAACTTGTATTGTGTAAATTTGTCAAATTTGATTGCATTTGAGTAACTTGTAGTAATCAATAACATAATACTAAAACAGATATCGGATGACACATGCCACATCCTGGTGTTGTTTTTCCCTCTAAAAACAATTTTCTAAAAATAAATATTTTCTAACTTTATTTTTCTTTTTATGTCTTATTGATTGACAACTTATTTAAGTCAATAAAATTATACTATGTATATATTTTATTTATATATTATTATCAGAATTAAATATTCTAACTACTAATATTAATATTATATGCAATTTTTTTTTTCCTTATACATTACAATCACATGGATTTTATTTATAGTATGAAAAAAAAAACTTTATATTGCTTCAAATTGACTTTAGCACATAATTCTATGACTATAACTATGTATTATAATAAACGTGAAATCAGGAATGACATGTGTTATGTCTTTTATAAATAATTCTGTGCCCCCTTTTTTTTTTTTTTTTGCCAAAGCTTCTTCTTAGAGAATATTTTATACTATGCATGCAATAATATCCTTACTATTTGGTAATTATATTTCATTTATAACAATAAAATATTATTTGTTTATTTATCAATATGGAGTAATATTTTTCTACATATAACTTTGTGACGTAATCCATAATTATTATATTAGTCGTGCATGTAATACTCACTCTATTTTTGGTAGTATGATATAATTAATTGTTTATTTTTGTAATAACGAATTTTTATCTTATTTTTCAATTTGATAATTATTATAAATAAGTATAGTATTAAACTAATTAAATAGTGAAAATTACCGTGCATGGCACGGGACCTAATCTAGTCTTGGAATAATTTATTGTCAGATACAAACCTTATTTTAGATCGAAATGCTTATTAAACACGACTTATTAAGTTTTTTTACACGAACACATACCACAAATTTATTACTCAAGAAAGAAAAAAAATCAGTAAACCACAAATTATCATCCACAAAGAAAGAAAACCAGTAAATTAAACCACAAATCTATACTAATATATTAAAAGGCGTTTATAAAAACGTCTATGCGCCACGTAGCCTCTTCCAAATTACGCCACGTCACTTCACCAACAATTCATCACGCCACGTCACTTCACAAACATTTGACGGCGCCATGTCAACTACCCAACATTTCCACATACCACACCATCACTAAATAAAAAAAAAAATGATGATAAGAGGATTTGAACCCCAAACCACTTACAACAAAATTGACTCTTTAGCCATCTAAGCTAATTATCAAACACATTGTAATTATGAAACAGAAATATATATAACTTAAAACCATATGGTTTAATTATTACAAAAAAAAAAAAACATATTTATTTCCTACTTCACTCTTTATTCCCTACTTCGTACTCCGCATATTAAAAAGCGTTCCTAAACCTCTTATTACACATATTACTATTTAACCATCTAAGCCAATATCAACTATGTTATTTGTATAGAAAAAAAATTCATATAAGTGCAAACCACAAGGTTCAATTAAAAATAAAAAAACTATATTTAAATAATAACTCAATTTTGGTTTGACAATGACAATTGCAGTTTTGAAAAACATTCTAAAAAATTTATTGATTGTACGTCTACAACAGTAACAATTCGGGGCAACGCCCGGGTCACTCACTAGTCAATAAATGAAAAGATGGATATTGAAGCAATTGTATGCCACGCGTCTTTTTGCTGAGCACACATATTCAATGATTGGCCTCCTCAAGTTGCCATGTCATTATCCACTCAAATAGAATTTGCCATGTCATTACAATATTATTCATTTTTTATACGCGCTAATTTAAAAATAAACATTATAGCTTTAACAATGATGATATGATGAACGAAAGTACTACTCTATAATAAAATACTAATATGGTGATGAACAAAATAACATAAGTTTTGAGTACAATAATCATGTTATTTTTTGTATGATCTGATTTCGTTACACAGTGAATAAAGTATTTACAATTGTTACGAGTATTTTTTTTTTTGTTTTTATCTTTCTAGTACAATATTAATCTAAACCCACAATTTATCAAACCGATTAATGTATATACTACCTCCATTTTATATTATTTGCAACGATTATTAAATATTATCTATTCACACTTTATGGCAAATGTTACAGATAATATGAAACAGAAGTAGTATTAAAAATAATACGGAGTACTATAATTCATGAAACTAAAATGGTTAAAATTAATAATTTACTACATACTTCGTATTAGTAATCAAATCCATTGACCACTTTAATACTCCGTATTAACATAATTATTATAATTACAGCTAATTAACAATTCATTATATGGCTTAAAAACACATAAATAATTTTATGTTAGAGAAACCAAACACACCCTTAATAGTGCTCTGTATTAACATGAACATCTTTATTTTAAAGTACCAAAATATGTACCACGTACATTGCACGGGATTAAAAAGTAATTCATCTTTCAATATTATCCATAAATAAAAATAAAAACACACCAAAAAAAAAAAAAAAAAAAAAAAAAAAAAAAAAATCTTAAAACAACGGAAACAATTTGGGGCCTATCGGAGTATATTAAGGCTTAAACTTGCTCTCTCACTTCACCAGAATTTGTCAGTTGACAACATCCTTTCTTTGAGGAAGAGAGTTTGAGAGAGGGTTGATTGTGGTAGGGTTGGAATTTTCCAGAAATATGGTTCTCGAAATTTGAACTCAGTTTAGGATAACTACTCTTCTTTCTGACTCAATTTCTTCTTCTAAATTCTGGGCTTTTGTTTTTCAGTGTTTTTCATCATTTGATGTTGCTCAGATTTCTGGGTTTCTCCGATTTTTATCCAAACCCCTTGTTAATCTCTCCAATTTTTCATTCTTTTATTGAATAAACAATTCTTGTTTCTGGGGATTTTTCCCTTTGATTTAATTTTGTACGATTTTTTTAACGTAATTTTTTGTTTTTGTTTTTTCTTCTGCAGTTATATTTGTCTCTCTTTATTTTCTAAATTTGGTAACTTATGCTTGCTGGGTACACTCATGTGTTGTAAATTATTGCCATGGTGTTGCCATAATTAGAAATTTTTGTCAGTTAAAAAACCAAAAAAAAAAAGTGGGTCAGTAATTGATGAATTATTTGCAACTAGTTCATCATGACTTGGATGTAACGGGGTTTTCGCTTTTTTCTGGTAGAAAAATTCATATATGTTTGGAGTTTGAAGTGATTGGTTTCCAATTTGTGAGAAATCTATATGAAATTTCAGGTGAAAGCTTTAAGCTTTGAGAGGTTGAAGGAGATATTCCTCACCATATTCTTTGAAAGTGTTATTTTTAGGGTTTGAATTGAAAGAAATACTTCAACTTTGATATAATTTCTTCAATTTAGACTTGTACCCATCTCACAAATTCAACCAAATTGTGTTTGGGTGTGTGAATTTTGCTCAAAATGGCATTTCCTAGGTTTCAATTGTGGGGAATGCCCTTGTGGGGTGGTAAGGAGGAGACAGAAAACGTCTCGAGTGTTCGTGCTTCGAATTCGATGCCTGATTATGGTTTTGGTGTTAGGGAGATTGATAGTGTGAAGTTCCCATTGAAGGGGACTAGGATTGCTTCATCTTCTTCATCTTCTCCTAGGAAGATTAAGAAGAAGTGGCATAGTAGAGAAGAGAGGAAGATTGAGAGAGAGCATGATGTCGTTATGGTTCCAAATGATGGGGTTTGCTTGTCAGGGTCTGAGTCTGATGATTCTGATTGGTCAATTGGGTGGTTGGAGCCACATGGACCTGATTTCTTGAGTGATGATGAAACTGATGATAGCTTTGCTGTTCTTGTTCCTTGCTATAGGAGGGGCCCAGTTGAAGGACCTAATACTCAGTTTCTGAATACTATCAAGAATCTTACTAGCGAGCCATTCACTGGTAACAATTCTTTTTCCTCAAATTCCTGTTTTAATCTGTACTGTTAACCGTGTTATTAGTAGTATACTAGTATGGAGTTCAATTATTGTTTCATGTTCCAACTGTTTTCGATAGATGCAGACATGCTTGGTTATGATACAGTGGCAACTGATTGTTTTGATTGCAGGCTTATGTTCTTTGTGGTTTAGGTGTTATTACAGGACATAGACTATTTAACTTGTTTAGTTGATGTATAGTCTGTCTAATTTGTGTTTGAGTGAAGGGTTCTTGTTGCTATCCCTTTACTAAGCCATGTGTTTGATTAATATTTCTGGTTAAAGCTAATTGATTGTTGTGAGTGTCACTGCTTCCATTTTGCGGGTTCACAGGGTATTCGACTATTCGTAGTGTAATAGTCCTTGATTTCCTTGTCTTCCTACATGGATTATTTTCTACAGGCCAGTTTCTCCTTTTGGAGCTTCTTTACCTTTTTTTTTGCCAGACAATAATGAAAACATTGCATCTCAAGTGCTTGTACTGCCTGGCATCTATAATGATGTTCTACGAGATTTCATGCTGTGAAAATTTGCACTATATAGCGTAAATAGGTAGCACCGAAATGTTGTGGGCAACCCGAATCATTACTTATTTGGTGGAAAATTTTCTGCTAGTTATACTTCTGAATGGTAGTCATAAGGACTAAGGATAAAACTGTCTGGACTCTGACCCTCTATATTACTTATGAGTAATCATGTTACATTACTTGTGGTTTTTAAGATTCCATTTCAGGTTGTTGTGTATGGACTTTGGGAGAAACCAGTTATTATTGGCAGTGTCCAATTTTAAATCATGCAAAAACTGCTCCCCAATGACCGTCTATTGGCTTTTACCAACATTAAGAAATAAGAAGTGTTGTTAATGAATATGTTTTTATCAATAATGTGTTAGTATAGCAAGAATTGTAATGGATGATTGAATGAATATGCATATATCAGTCAGAGGGGGCAATTATATAAAAGGAGGAATATTATTGTCGGGTAAAGGTTCTTTTTTTGGTTGCAAGAGACAATGAGATAATCTGGGTTTGAATATATTGGAATTTTTTCATGTCTCTGCCTTTCTGGTCTGAGTTTGACGTAGGTTGTAACTGTGTAATTTTATATATGGGTGTCAGACCCTGGTTCCTTGGGCTTGAATGAGAAGTCATATAATTTGAATTGGGCATGCTCGTCTTTGTTCATCATTAGTTCAGACAGTGTAGGATAATATACTGTGGGCCACTAGGAATTACTAAGTTCATGCTGATGCAAATGGTTGCCATGAGTTGAGAAGTTTGGGTGTATGCTCAAGGAGTGAAGGACTTTAGATGTGAAGGTTTCTTATGTGATTCATAGAGAAATTGAAGATAATGGAGTCTGGATTGTCTTGGGAAAGATTTCTATGTGTTAAAGGACTATTTGAATTAAGCCATAATATCATCCGACTTGATACTAATCAACTGAAAAGAACAAGAGTTGTTGACGGGTGTAGTTCTTGCCCCCATTTGTGCTTTGTAGAAGTGGAGTTCCTTGAGCTATCTGATGTAGTTACCAAATTACAGAATGAACTACTGAAGTTTGTCTGTCTGTATTCTTTAATGGAACTTCTTTGCAAGACAAAACCAAAGACTATTTGTCAAAAAAACACACACACACACACACACACCAAAGTAGCTAGTCATGTCTCCGTAATTGTTTTAAACTCTGACCATTTTGAGCTGTTGGAGATTTCTTACGAAATTGTGAAGAGCAAGCTGTTTAAATGTTTCTTCAGCATATTGTATTGAATTTATGTAAAATTTTCCACAGTCTGATATTGTTTCATTCTGTATTTCTGTGTTGGAAATATCTTAGTTATAAGCTGTCTGACTCTAGAGAAACTGAATGTTTGCACCTTGTGAAAAGATGTCTTCTATCTAATAACTTGATGATAATTTTGTTATTTTTGTATCTTGTCTTGTTCACGTTGTTTGGAATATATCTCTATTTGCTTACATTTTGGTATTGAAACTTTCATTTTTACAATTTTACTTAAAAACAATGTGGTGAAACCTTGCAGAAGGGAAGAACCTGATGGACCAGTGGCTCTCCTCACTGCAAAACTTCTGAAGGCTCACCATCATAGTTTGTTAATAAATAAGGTGGTGGTTCTTGTCATGTGTTTGGAGTTTGAAGCAATTGGCCATTATATCTATGTTAAATATGAAGGTTTGTGGAAAAACAGAAGAATCTTAAGTGTCCACAAGACCAGGAGCAGAGATGATCTAAGATGATAATCTGGACACGATAAAGATGCTGCTGCAGTGCTGCTATAAGGTTGTTCTTAACCGCGATTAATTCAAACCAAAATGGGTTGCTTAATCTTTTCCTTAATATTCTGAGCCATTGTATATACCATTATAATGTAAATAATCTTGTAATATGATTATGCTTGACTTCCAGCTTCCATTCTGAAGTAGTCTGTAAATATTCAGCTCTTCTGTAGAACATTGCTCTTCCTACTAACAAGAGAAGCTTTTCTAGTATTCGTTTGCAGAACCGACAGTTTGCATTTGATTGTAAACATATTGTTAATTACGGCGTGTCCTCCTGTTATATGATGTATATAATCAACAGTTCCATAATTGTTATCTTATGCTTTGTGTGGTGTACCATGAAAGGTTCAAAGGTTGCGGTCGCAACGTGATTATAAGTGTAATCAGGGAGTTGCAGCAGGATTTGGGGCATCTCCAGCACATAGGAGGCTGTATATAGTAACCATATTGCTATATTTCCAGTTGCTGTGGTGCAGCTGATCTGGTTTCAGACTGGAGGTCAACTTTATAACGTGCACTCTACTCTTTTTTTCATAGATGAATTGGTCAAGGTAATTAATTACTTAATGATCACTTAATCCGGTGTTTATTAAATTTCGTATTGAATAAATTAGTGATTAGAATACGTGCATTATTATGTGATTCAAATCATTACCTTTGCTTTTCTTTTGCAAAAATTAATGGCTAATGCGATTCTCATATAGTGTCTTAGGTAAATGCCTATGTCAATATGTCATGATATGAACCGTGTCTTAGTGACGTTAGATGTTACTATTATTGATAAGATATTTCATTTGGGATAATTATTATTAATGATGATTATAGTACAGTAATATTAATACCCCTTGCAATCATTGATTATGGTGATTAAGACATTTTTTATCATTCATCTTTTAAATATACTTGTATATACTTTTACTTGATTGTTAACATTGATGAAAGGATGTTGGACGGTTATAATTAAATGTGAACATTGTTACATGATGAGGCGAGTATTGATCAATTTAATTAAATAACGAGCATTGATCTAAATGGAGTTCAGCTAACTCAGAATTTTGTGAGATGGCCTCAACAATGACTCTCATTCCAAGCAATACAACATTTTTTTTTTTTTGAAATAAAAATCTCACGAAATTCACCTTTATTGCCCCAATCAAGTCTTAGGCTGTCGCACCATATTTATTTTATGTACACATGATTTACAATTTTCTTAAATTACTACACGGTACTTTGTGTCAAAAGAAGGAAAATTTGCAAATTGCAATCATTTTTAAAGTTAATAATTTGTAAATTGCAGCCATTTTTAAAAAAAGTTGCAAATTGCAGCTAAAAAGTTTTTATAAATTGTAAATTGCAGCTTAATTTAACTTTTTCATTACGTGTCGAAAAATATTCGATTAAGGCTTTAGGGGCCATTTTAGCCCTTAAGGATCCGAATTGAGTTCAAAATCAGCAAAAAAATAATGTAAGCGCCTCGTTTTACGCAACAAAAATGTATCGATTTGTGGACAACTATTTTTTGCTGTAAAAACAAGGCACTTACATTATTTTTTTGCTAATTCTGAGCTCAATTCGGTGTCTTAAGGACTAAAATGACCCCTAAAACCTTAACCGAATATTTTTCGACATGTAAATCGATGAAAAAGTTGAATCGGGCTGTAATTTACAATTTATAAGAATTTTTGAGCTGCAATTTACAATTTTTTTTTAAGTAGCTGCAATTTGCAAAATACAAACTTTAAATGACTCCAATTGACAAATTTTCCTTAAAAGAAAGATAAAAACCAAAACATGTTCAATTTTGACACAAAGTAAGAGAAATCTTGTACTTTTTTTCAAACACTTTTGTTTCATCCATGAACATATAGAATAAACATAATACGAGTAATGATAAATACCATAATTACCATTTACAAAAACTAAAAATTTACCCTGGTAATGAAAACAACTCAACCACAGAAAATATGAAAAATGAAAGAAAACTCTAAAGTAAATTGAAAAGGTTACCAAAGAAACAAGCAACTCTGTCTTGGTATTGCTAGGCAAACTTAAAACAGACACATGTAAGAAAAATAATTGCAAGAACTTCCTACCTTTTTAGTGGCTTCCCTTTATTTATTTTTATTTTTGATTGTTTTAAAGGAGAAAACAAAAAGAAATTAAAGGGTCATGGAATACTACAAGTACTATATTTGACAACCTTTACAACCGAAGTTTCCTCCATACCACAACCCCACATTATAGGGGTATAGTCTTTGCACATTCCCTTAATTTTATTTTATTTTTCTATTTCTCTCTCAAATATAATCAAAGCAAATTAAGACCTTAAATTTTTTATCATATTGAGAATGAGAGATGGGATGAAGGAAGCAAAGAGAGAGTCAACTTAGAGAATGTACAAAGATAAACTAGTTTCTGCCATTTTTCGCCGTTGATCCAGGAGGATTGAAGAAATCGTCGTAAAAGTATTCAAAGATCCGGCCAGAACTGAATAATGTTGCAGAGGGCTGCAAGCAATGCATACTCTTGGTGGTATGCAAGTCATGTCAGGACTAAACAATCCAAATGGCTGGAACAAAGTCTTCAAGGTATGTTTTGTTTGACGTACCATTTTGCTTCTTTTTTCTATAATGTTTGATTATTTCTTCGGCCATTTTGTTTTCGATCATTCCTGCAACAAATGCATAATCAACATCTTTACTAATTCTGACATTTATCAGGAAAGGATGAAAAAGTCAAATTAGATCACATTGATCTCTAAAATTTTGAATGTAATGAACAATTTTGTTTAACTGGATTATATGTAATTAATGTAACATATTAATGATCTTGAGGAAATAGTATGATCATGCATGCAATAAATTCAGAAATTATAAATTAAAGTTAAGGATATATTCATCTATACTATAAATCGCATTAATCTTGTAAGAATAAAAAAAAAAAATTGAAATAAGAAGTCGCATACATGTTAGCTAAAAAAAACTGATAAAATAACTGGTTTATGTATATAGCTTAATATAGGTGATTATGCCAAATAATAAAAAAAAAAAAAATGCTAATTAACAAAAATGAAGATAAATGTGGATTCTGCAGTTCTACGGTTGAAGAATAATTCAGAAGCATTGTGGTTAATGATTAAAATACTTCATCTTGATTCAAAAGCTCTTTAGAACTGCTTTGTAGTTTAAAAATATACGAAGTATTTACCAAAGATTTTGTGACATGCTGCAGATATGGGAGATAAGGTGGAAGCTGTGCTTAAACTCATTGAAGAAGATGGAGACTCCTTTGCTAAGAGAGCGGAAATGTACTACAAAAAACGGCCAGAGTTGATAAACTTTGTCGAGGAATCTTATCGGGCTTACAGATCCTTAGCAGAAAGATATGACCATCTTTCGAAAGAGCTACAGAACGCAAACAACACACTCGCATCTGCATTCCCAGATCAGTACCAGTTTCCAATGGATGATGATGATGATTATAACACCTCGAAAATGCCTAGGAAATTTCAAGACAGATCACCCAACCCAAACATCCCACAAGCTCCACAAAAATTCCCTACCAAAAATATTAAGGCTATCATGGCATTAACATCAAAGTTGAAGAATAACCCAGCTCCTAGGAATATGCCTAAATCAGGAGCTCATGCTAAGAGATTACCGAAATCTGGTCTGACAATAACAGAGGCTATCAATGAGATTGACAAGCTTCAGAAGCAAATTCTGACTCTCCAAACAGAGAAGGAATTTGCAAAGAGTTCTTATGAAAACGGGTATGCCAAGTACTGGGATATTGAGGAACAGATAAGTACAACACAAGAAAAGATCTCTAAGTTACAAGATGAATTTGAGGTAGCCCAAGTTATTGAGGATGATGAAGCTCGGACTTTGATGGCTGAAGCAGCTATTAAATCATGCAACGATACCTTGGCACAGCTGCAGGAGAAGCAGGAGAGAGCAGAAGTGGAAGCAAAAGAAGAGCACCAGAGGATTAAGGATGCTCGTAACAAGTTAAACTCTCTCAAGGATGAGTTTCAAGGCAATCCGACTGATGCCTCTGAAAGCAGAGATCCCTTGAAAGCAGATGAAGATCAAACTAGTATTGATGATGAAGCAGCAGGTGGTTTGAAAGAATCTAAGGATCTAGAAATAATTCGGGACAAGATTAAAGAGCACTTTGATGTAGGTGAAACTGCATCGCTCAGTGTGTTAGAGATGGCTGAAAAGATCGATGAGCTTGTAAACAAAGTGATCAACCTAGAATCTTCTATGTCTTCTCAGACTGCTCTAATATATAGATTAAGGTCAGAGACTGATGAGCTACAAACGCAGATTAAGAGCCTTGAAGATGACAAAGCAAACCTGATTGCTGGTAAAACCAGATTAAGGTCAGAGACTGATGAGCTACAAACGCAGATCAAGAGCCTTGAAGATGACAAGGCAAACCTGATTGCTGGGAAAACCACTCTAAGTGACAAGCTGGGTGAAATGGAAAATAAGTTGAGAGGACTTCAGGATCTAAATGATAGCTTCGATAACCAAAATAACAGCCTAGAAAGTCATTCAACTGCAGTACACTCTCATCTTGATATCAACTCGAAGAAATTACATGATGTAAACATAGAGATGGAAAATAAGTTGAGAGGACTTCAGGATCTAAGTGGTAGCTTTGATAACCAGAATAACAGTCTAGAAAGTCTTTTAAACGAAAACCACTCTCATCTTGATATCAACCAGAAGAAATCACATGATGTACAGCCAGATGAAGGAGAGGCCGAGCAATCAACCAAGTCCTTTGAAGGTAAAGAGTCCACAGAAAATGTGGACTTGAAGAAAAGAGTAAGTGATACGACTACCTCCAGTCTTACTCAATATGAAGGACAGAAATTTGGTGAAACAGCTCTATTAGAGTTGAAGGATGAATACTCACATCCTTTGAAGACAGATGATACTCATCCACAGGAATCTAAACCAAGCACCATTGAGTATGATCAACCTCAACAATATTCAAACAAGATAAAAGAGGAAGTAGTATGTTCTCAAGTAACTCAGATACAGGATCCTTCAATTCAGTCAACATATCTGCCAAATACTCCTCAAGAGATTGAACCAAGAAACTTGGCAGGCATGCGAAAAGATGAGCCATATGCACCACCAGCAGTGCAACCACTAGAAGAAAGAAGAAAAGAAGAATATGAGCCGGACTGGCAGCAGTTATTCACAAATGGTTTGGAGGGAAAGGAAAAAGTTCTCTTAGCAGAGTATACAGTAACTCTTCGAAACTACAAGGAAACCAAGAAGAAGCTTTATGAGGTAGAAAAGAAAAATGAAGATAGTTTCTCAGAGATGAAGAGTTCTCTTGCCACAAAGGATGAAGAGATCCACTCCTTACGCCAGAAATTGAGCCTTCTGCAAAAAAGTTTGGACGAACATAAACACGCAAAAGAGAAGGATATGGAGACCTTTCAAGAGCCATCACCTCCCCTTGAAGAAGAAGATGATGATTATGATATAAAAGTTATTGCTCCAAGTGAAGAACAAGAGATCTCACCAGTTGAACAGAAACTACGGGCAGAGATGGATCAGATCCTCGAGGAAAATCTAGATTTCTGGATGAGGTTCAGTGCTTCATTCGGGCAGATCCAAAAGTTTCAAAATGGAGTTCAAGATTTGCAAGCAGAATTAGCAAAACTTGAGAAAAAACATGAGAAGAAAGAAGGGAGTAGTCATGGGGGGGATACTCACAAGACGCTTTTGAAATCAGATGTCAGGCCAATATACAAGCACCTGAGAGAGATACAAACAGAGTTAACTGTCTGGTTGGAGCAAAGTGAAAATCTGAAAGAAGAGCTACAGAGAAGATTTTCACAGTTGTGCCACATTCAAGAAGAAATAAAGCTAGCTCTAAGTGATGGTGCCGAAGATGATGACATGAAGTTTACCAGTTTTCAAGCTGCGAAATTCCAAGGAGAGGTAGCAAACATGCAACAAGAGAATAACAAGGTTGCTGATGAGCTTCAAACCGGTATGGATTATATAACGAGTCTCCAACTTGAAATGGAGCGTACCATAGCCAGGTTGAATGATGAGCTAGGATTTTCTACCTCACAAAACCAATTTGAAAATGAGAGGTCTGAAAGCCGGGCTCGGGTGCCATTAAGGTCGTTCATTTTTGGGGTTAAACCCCAGAAGAAAAAGCAATCAATATTTTCCTGCATGCATCCAGGAATGATGAATCGGAGATACCATCATCTAAGATCTGACAAGTCACCTTAGAATCACTAAGACATATTCTGCGTTTTTCATCAGATACATGTAATTTGACAGTATTGTATCTATGCTTTCTGGTATTTGCTGATGATATTAGATAGAGGTTATAGGATCATCTGTTCAGTATTTATGCATTTTTGAGGAGAAATTAGTTGGTATGTGTAAATTAGTTTATAGGTGTTTTTTTTTCCCCAATTCTCAGAAACACTCTTTAGTTTTGAGTCGGTGAAGTTTATTGATTATGAGCGTGAAAGCAAAGATTTTCTCTAATGACAGAGACAAGAAAACAACCAGCTCACTTTCCCCCATCCCTTTTAATGATGAAGTGGTCACTTGTTTTCAATTCCTAGTCCATATTTATGATTAATGACAAGTTTTGTCAATACTACCTACGGATCACTATATAACACAAAGAAACTTGGGTCTTTTGACAAAACATTATTGCTCCAAATTGGAAAGAGCTCATACCAGAGGAAATCAAGAATTAGCCCTATCACTTCTATTTATATTGGCGGAGTCATGGACATAAGCCTACAATGACCTTTTTGTATTTCTTTCATTACCTCTTAAAATAAAGGTTGGGACATGAGATTATGTGTCAAGACTCCTAACTAATGGTTTTATCCTTAGTGTCCCACCCTTTATTTTGGACACATTACTAGCATACAATCAGATATAAAAGATATGGCACATAGATGATGTGACATAATCGTATGTAATGGGACACAAGATGAGACACGCAATAGGAAGAATACAGATTATGGCCCTTGGTAAATTTTTTGAAACGGAAATGGAAACTTAATTAAAAAAAAAAAAAATTCCCTAATTTTTATCTATTTTGTGTGGTTCAAACTTTAAAGAGACGTCAACCAAGTTGAATTAGTTCATAATACATGTAAAGTCCTTAAAAAGAGTTTTATATAGACCTAAAATATGATCATGTTCACGCACAAGAAGTTCGTGAACCTGCAGCATTTGGGGCACCAAGACTTGCAGTTATGTAGTGAAGGACAGCTCCGATACCACTTTGGCTCCTCTTCCCTGAGCCATGTAAAGACCTATATGCTGCATCAAATCCTGCATTTAGAATACGAAAAGAACAAAAGTCAGCAATATCTCTCACAAGTCACAACAATAAAGCATTTATAGAATTATTTTATTAGAAATTTAGAACTCTGGCAGAACTGTTTGATTGAACTACAAACTAGCAATTAGAATCTAACTATGCCAGATTCATATATCATTTAAACTCTGAAATCGTCGGTTACATTTTCTCATCCAAAAACTTGACAGGGGCATAAATAATAAGCTTTAACTGATGGAGAGTCACTTATAGCCCCAAAGCCTGAGGCCATAGGTGACTATCCATCAGTTCAAGCATAGAAAAATTACTTAACTTTTCATACACCATAACCAGTGCTAAGGTTAAACTAACAAGCAGACAGACGACTCAGACGGGAATGATCCTTTCTTCCCTACTATACTGCAAACTATGTCTAAATAACTCAAAATGTGGTGTGAGATACATGAACATGTGAAATAAAGAGAGATTTGATTACCTGCGGATGTGCTATTGCATCTTTGATGGTTTCTGCAATATGCACTGGAAGATCATATGTAGCACAAGCTCGAGAGTACACAATCACATCTTGCAGAGGAGTAAGGATGCCTCGATTTCTCGCTGAAAGTGCAGAGGATACCAAATCCAACACACATATATCTGTACATATACCGGCAACCAATACCTTCACCAAAAGTATAAAAAAATAATCATTCACACAATCTTCACTTCGTATACAAATGGTAGAGCTCACAATTACTCGAATTTTCTAACATTTTGAACTTTACACCGGTATCCTATGGTAACTAATACAACTTACAAGGTAGCTGATAAAATAGGAGTATTCAAATGCAATGGAATAAGAACAAAAGTAACACTACATCTAAAAACAATACAGAATTTCTTTCAAACATACTTCACACCTACATTTCAAACCACTATTCAAAAAATTGAACCAAGAATGCTATGCAAGAGGTTTAAACCAACTTACAGCTTTTAGCTTGTTTGCTTTCACCCAATCAACAAACACATTGGATCCATCTTCCTCGATCGAACCGAGAAATCCATCAATGCAATCTTTAAGCCTCATTGTTACATTAGCTTCACCTTCCAACCATTCCAACTCTACAATTCACAACAACAACAATTGTTACATTAGCTTCACCTTCTAACCATTCCAACTCTACAATTCACAACAACAATAACAATTAAGGCGCAAAATAAATAAAAATTTAACATAGTTCCAATATGACAATGCACCAAAATCAAGTGCAACTCATTTTTACCATGTGTTCATACACTATTTTTACAAACATTTAATAAACTTAAGATGAATTCAAAATCATCATACAAGCTCAAATTAATAAAATAAATAAAAGAAATTTTTTAAAAAAAAACCTGGAACAAATTTGGATTCAAAAGTGCCAGCAAAACAATGAGGAGGATAAGGAGGTTCAGGAATAAGAGGATCATGAGAATCAAGGAATGCGAAAACCGGCCATTTTTTATCGCAAAAAACCCTAGATAATTTCGCCGATTCTTCCACCATTGCCGCGATTTGCTCATTCGGCACTTTCGGAGCTTTAATCATCCATAAAAACGTTCAAAATCAATTCAAATTCCAACAAAAAACCAAAAATTCTGCAAAATCAATCGAAATGAAGAGAGAGAAGTAAGTACGAGGTTTCCGGCGCCGACGGTGCAGAAGCCATTGACGATGTCGACGAGAACAAGTCCGGTGGAGGAATCGTCGGACAAAAGCAGAGTATCGTGTTTCAGAGGAAGTTGTTTCTGAAGTTCATCAATGGGTTTTGATGTTGATGCTACCATTTTTATGGTTTTGGGTTGTGAATTCAGAGAGAGGAGAGAGAAAATGGCAAGGAAGCAATGCTAACATTGTATACGGGTGGAAAGAACATTTAGCTAGAATGAAAAGTACATTTAGTTAAAGTGAAAAAAACATTGTAAAGATTAAAGAACATATGTCTAAAATGAAAAGAACATATTGTTAAAATGTAATGAACGTGATAATTTCTAAGCATCTATTTTAAAAGAACATGAAAAATACAATAAAAGAACATAAGAGATATTAAAAAAGAACATAGAGTTGTTAATAACAATGAACATGACAGTATCTTATAAAGAACATCATCTTCAACCTTTGTCACATTATTTTCAAATTCAACATCTAGATTCATCAAATTTCAAAAAGGAAAATAAACAATGAATTTTATGATTACAAAATATTCTAATTCAAATCTAAAATAACACAATTATAATGAAAAATAAATACAAAATTTCATACAAAATTACCTTCGATCTTTAATTAACAAATCCACATATTCACCTTCATTAATAATCACTCCATTAACAAAGCAATATTCAAAAGCACCACGAAACTCGATCTAAATGCTCAGCCATCGTCTTCTATCAGTAGAATTTCTTTTTCTCTATAAATTTTCTATTTCTCTCTCTCTAAGATTTATATTCTTCTCTCTAAAGAATTCAAACAAGTGAAATTAAAATATGAAAAAATATACAAATTTCTTAATTGAGATTGGAAAATAATTACCAAAACTCTTCAATTATGGAAAAAAAATTCATTTAAAGATTGAAAAGCTAGATGTTCTTTTAAAAAATACTATATTATGCTCTTTCTGTTTTTTTTTTTTTTTTTGGGTTGAATAAAAATAATATTCATTACGGGCCTGTTCTCATTGACTAAACTCAGCTGAACTGAACTGAACTGAACTGAACTCAGCTGAACTGAACTGAACTGAACTGAAATGAATATTTTATAAGAGAAGGAAATTAGGAGCTGAACTGAACTGAACTGGACTGAACTGAACTGAGCTGAACTGAACTGAACTCAGCTGAACTCAGCTGAACTGAACTGAACTGAATTTCAACGTAAGAGAACAGGCCCTAAATTATATTATCATATATGTATAAAGAACATAAAATTGGTTGTTTTTTTTATACAAAATGGCTATATGTTCCTTACAAAACAACCATATGTGATGTTCTTTATAAAATAATTATATGTTCTTTATTGAACAACTATATGTTCATTCCGCCTTTTTTTTAAAGAAAACCGGATGAACGGAGCATGGTGCATCCGCCTCCACGAAATTTTTTTAAAACCTGAATAGCGTGACAGTCAACGAAAGTTCTTTTTCAATTACTCCAATTTATTAGTCAATACAGCGATAGTTTGTTTGATGGGTTTTTTTCATTAAACGGGTTTGATCTATCGTCCAATCAAAAATCGTTGGTTTGTGCTCTTAAAAAAAAACTAAATAACATTAAGTAAATGTAATCTAAGTTGATGGACAATAAACAATGATCTAAAAAAAAACAAACGCCAAGCTTATTCTAAATGCAAATATTCGTAATTTACTCATGGATTACCTGCATATCACCCTCTAGATCAATGTTATATTATGCTAAGCTTATGTTATTGTCATCAAATCAACTCCAAATCAATGATACTTTGAATTTTGTCATTTTTATCCGGTGGATGTCAACTAGTTTAGTTGGTTAAAGTATTGAAATGGTATTTAAAACATGAGATTGAATCTCGTCTATATCATTACCCTTGAGATCTCTACACCAAATAACGTCATTTAAATCAAATCTGATCTTTGAAAATAGTTAGTTTGAGACTACTTTGAGTTCAACAATGCACAGCATTATGTGTTTCAGATTTTTACTTTAAAATTTGTGTTAATTTGATTTGAAACTAATGTTATTCATTTTAAGTTCTAGTGTAAACTGATCGAATCATCAGAGTACTATTTAACAAATACACGAATGGTTTTGCCTTAAAAGAGTTGAAGGACTACCAACCCAACTTAAAAGGACTTACCTACCTTTTTACAATAGCGTTACCAATATAACAACAAACTTGGCCTCTTTGGCACCAAAATCTCATGACTCCAAAATGTCATCACTCATCACACTCATCAGGTCACCATTCAACAGAATCAGAATCCTGGGCCCATGAATTGTTTTCTGAAAACAGAATAGCAACTACCAAGGCAAACAGAATCGTTTTGCGATGTACAAGTTAAAATTTATTCTCTAGTCTCTCTGTCACATCCCAAACAGAGTCCACAAGGTTGCTTCATACTCTGTACTTCATATTTGGCTATCTCTCCTGTTAAAACTCGAAAGAGTTGAAATAACTAGGAAAAGCCGTACTGACATCGGTAGGTTGTGGTAAATACTCTATAGAAGGGGGTGTCATAATTTAACATTATCAAACATACAATTGTCACTGTACAAACAACATGAACTCCTAAAACTATAACATGAGACTCAAAAGCAGCAAATGAAGAGGCTTTTTCATAAGATTTTGCCCTTGCCTTTCCCTTTGTCAGCATCATCTTGTGGGAGCTGCTTGCCCATAAGACCAAGCAGGTTGGAAGCAGGACCGGGAAGGCCCTGCTGAGAAGAAAATGAATCAAGCAAGCTCTTCACAAGATTCACATCTACATCCACCGGAGTGAAGTCCTCGTCCATGTCTTCTTCTGTAGCATTTGACATACCCTGTACACCAAAATCAATCAGCAATAGGAACCTTATTTCTATACTGCATATTGTATATTAAAAATCCCCTCAGAAAAATTAATTTACAATAAATGCTGGAAATGAAAAGTACTCTGTACAAGGGCAATCAACCAAGAAAAAAAAAAGGGATCAAGAAAAACCTCATCTTTCTTTGGAGATTGATCAGTTGCCCGTACAAAGCTCTTCTTAAGAGTAGAACTTCTCAGTTCTTCATTAAGAGCATCTGTATAAGCATTCATAAAATCCCCCTGCTTCTCTTCACCATGCTCTTCAGGTTCTTCCATATCACTCTCGTCCTCAGACTCATCTGCACAATTTGATCACCAGTCAAACCTAATCAAACAAACAAAACACATGCAAATATGCCTACACGAAGAACGTTAAAACAAAAGACCACTACTTTGGAAATATAAAAATAAAAAAAATAAGATCAAGGGGGCTGAGTTCAGGCAGGTAGCCAATACAGAGACATCCCACATAACTCAGGCTGGAGTGCACATCACAGTATAAAACATAGGCGGAAAAAACCTTCCACACAAATCAAGGCATCAAATAATTTAACACACCTATATGGAAACAAAAGGCCAGTATAATAAATAATGAAAACTTAAAGCAGCACTGCAACATACGAAGTAAGTCTTTGACATCCATAAACATTAGCTTTTCAGTACGAACTTTAATTTGTCTCTTTTTGTGGACATTCAGGCAGCAAAATTTCATTAAGGTGAGGACAAACAGCATCTTTCATGTTTGAACACTACATTATCTATTAACTCAGCACAAGCACCAACATTAGACTTTCATTCAACATTTTTCATATTGACTATTGACACCTTTAAAACGCATTAACTTGGCAGGTTTTCAAGTCATCTGGACATCAATTAAGATGATAAAGGTCTTCAAGCGAAAGATTATTGTTGCAACCTTTTTTTTCCCCTGAAACTATGACCTCCTTCTCTTGGAGTGAGGATGTACAACAGTTGAATCATTAACATTAAGCTAGGGTATAGCCTGGTTGGCATTTTTGAGTGGAAAAAACCCAATTTAACAGATCATACCCCCAACGGCCCAACCTCCCTAAAGTAATAAATCTTACCAAAATCCATGTCAGAAGAAGATCCTTCCTCTGCATCATCTTCACCACCAGGAGCCCTTGTTACTGATTCAAGCTCTTTCATGAAACGATCCATGTCAAATTCCACATCTTTCAGGTCTCTGAGATGGAGAAACAAAATCAATTAAACTTTAAGCACAAAAACACAATTAATAGACACCTTTTTCCAGAGGAATAAGCATGAGTAATCATTTTTCACCCCTTGAAGCACAAAAACACAATTATAGACACCTTTTTCCAGAGAAATAAGCATGAGTAATCATTTTTCACCCCTTGAAGCACAAAAACACAATTATAGACACCTTTTTCCAGAGAAATAAGCATGAGTAATCATTTTTCACCCCTAATGCCGCTGGTAAGGTTGATTATCAAACATTTCAGTATGCACGCAAACAAAGAACAGCATTCCAACTAGCTAACCTAAAAACATGCAATGGCAAATGGCAACAATTTCTTCAAACCCCCCCCCCCCCCCCCAACCAAAAAAAAAAAAAAAAAACTTGTAATAATAAATAAAGTTTTGTAGATATAACTTCTGTAGTGCTACTGAGCATTAGTACAAGCTGTCAAATAAAGTTTTAACAGGACACTTACTATACTGAAGATTTTTCAAGAGAAATGCCTCTTATTCAACAAAAGTGAATACAAATAACTTTTTTTGAATAATTTACTTGGACTTGGGTGCAAGTGTCGGAATGGACGCATCTCCATGTGTGAGACTGCTATTATATGAAAAGTTTATGTGGTTTTGGTTCAAAATGAAGTGTAGTGTCCATAGTCCATAACCATGTCAAAGATAGGAACAAGCATGAGTACTTGGAATGAGATAAAGAGTCAGATGAGAGATTAAACCATTTACCATATTGACAAGATATCATTTCCTTGGACCAATGAAATAAAGGGCAAATCCAATAATAATGCCCAAACAAATTATGCCTCAATTACATAGAATACTTGTGAAGTCCAAAAAGTCCTATAAGTGAAAAAATGAGATATTTTTGTAGGAATGCATGAGCAGCCTAAATAGAAAGGAAGCAGTATCCATATGGGAGTTCTCACAGAGACTTCACACCTAATTTACCAATAAGCAGAGAGGAGATTTATATATGACATATTGACATGAGATCAATCTTCTAGGAGTTAAGGCTTATCAATTAAAGCACCAGGAGTCATCAAGTGGCCAAAAAGGCATCAAATTTGAAAATGCTGTTACAACACCAGTCTGCATCAAAGCCCAAACAAGTAAACATCACAACAGAGTAGGAGACACTTGGCACCCCCACGGCCCCACGTGGAGTATCAACAATCAAGTCTACATCTCAAAGTTTTGAAACACTAATCAAGTGGATTAATCAAACTACAAAGAACTACAGAAGTACAGAGCAAGATTTAAACCAAGGCAAACAGAGAATGATAATAATAACCAGATTCTATCAAAGGCAAAAGGAAGAAAATCAAAGCTAGTTTGAAGTATGCAAACCTGTCATCAGGTACTTCTGCTCCTTGGTAACTTGATACATTTTGTACAAATGACTTCATGGACTTTGCTATTCCTCCTAAATCAAAATCGTCCTTATTCAGGTTGGATGAATCATCATCATTGACCTTATCCTTTCCTTTCTGTTTCCTTTTCTGTCGTTGCTCATAATTGTCCATTTCCTTTTGTCTCTCCTCAAGGACAGATTTCAACTCTTCTTCCCCGCCATAAAGCCAAGAATCATCATCAGATGAAGGCACTTCTTGATCCTTGAAATCATCAGGGGAGTGTGATGAAGCAAGAATCTCATCTATTCTCTTCACTGGAGCACTTAAAATTTCACTGTTTCATTCAAAAGATATTAATTATTAAAAGTAAGGAAAGATAGGTTTTAACATAACATACAGATGCAAAATAATTAATGTCAATTCAAACAACAAATGCAAGAGCGTCAAAATTTAACCTAGACTAACGATACAAATCTATTAATTGGTCTAAACAAGGTTAGATATGAGAACACTGTGTGCATATTAAACAAGAAATTACACAGGTAAAATATAACAAGTGAGCTTAACAGTTTCAGACACTGAAAGTGAAAACATCAACCAAAGTTGAAGATTTTGATAACTAATAACCATTATTATACCTGGCCCTATAATGCAAGGCACTCTTTCTGTAGTACTCCTCTGCCTTCTCCATCAATAGCTTGTACTCTTTAGATCCTGGAAGCAGTCCTTTAAAGTACCCACTCTTCTCCAAACTCTCCCTAAATGCCTCCCAAGTACCTCCTTTTCCTTCCTCTCCCTCCCTCTTCCTATGCTGATAAACCATTTCAAATCCACAAGCAATCTTCATCCCCAGTTCAGCCTCTGTGTATGTAGTCTGATCTGTCCTTGGTGGCATGGGAGGCATGGGATAACACTTAGGAGCCTGAAACTTCTGCTGCAACAATTGAGCATACATTGCCCTCGACATCTTCACAGATACCAGAACCAGCTCTTCCTCACGACCTTTGGGCAAAAACTTTTCCATGTTTGCAGCATATTTCATTGAATCAATATCACGGTCATAAAATCCCTCAACTGCCAAGGAAATAAGACAGGGCTCATGCCTCAATACCTGCATTAAAAATTGTAAAATGCAACTCAATGAGATCTAGAAAAATGCAAAATGTAAGCAGTCTGACCCTGCAAAAAAATGCAAAATATAAAAAGTAAAAGCTCATCCTTTGTACTCTCGAAGGTAAAAAGTAACAGCTCAACTTTCATAGGATTGATACCCCTACGAATGTGGTCAATTATACTAACTTGAACTTGAATCCCTGATAAACACATTGAACTCTCCATGTTTATCATTAGGTATTTTGTATGTAAAAATCATGTCACTTCTATGTCTTAATATCAACTTCTTTCTCTTTTCTATTGTTATATAAATCTCTCTTCTATATCTACTAAGGTCTAAGGGGGCGTTTGGTTAATGAAATATAGGAATGAGGTATGGATTTGGAATGGTTTAAACCCATATCATGTCTTTGGTTGATGATTTTATGAATTTTAAACCCATATCTCAAACCCCAAACATATAGGATTAAAAACCCAGGAGGGGATTGTGGGTTAGGCTCATACCAATAGACTTCAAGTATCAAATAAAGAAGAAAAACTCATTCCAGAATTGAACCGAACACTTAGTATTAAGAATTAAGTTCCAAACATATATCATGGCTTCCATTCCTGATTCCAACCCCATACCATCATGCGAACCAATCACCTCCCAAATCTTTTAGATAAATTGCCAATTGCACGGCTAGAATAGAAAACTAGTAGCTTCCGAAACTTGAAACATCATCATTTTACTCATGTCCAAATGTATAAACAATAACATAACCAGACTTCTAAAGTTCAAGCCCAATCTATTCTTCTAATTGAACCATCACTTACTCTCATAAGAAGTATCATCAATAATTTGAAGCAAGTGTTAAACCTTCTCATTGCTTCAAAATAAAATGCATCATATCTACACTACCAAGCTTAAATGAGCTCTTATTTGAGAATCATGCATACTTCATCACTTCCAAATAATCGACTACTTATATACTATACCAGTAGACCTCATCAAACAACTGATTTAAATAAATTAGTTAGTAACAATCAAATTGCATTATGTTAGCATAAAACAACAATTATAAATAAATAAAAACATAGGTCAAATTAATCACCTGAGCAACGGAAACCGGAACCCTAACCCTAACACGGTGAATATTCCGCCTCGCTCTTTCGGGATACTCCGAAATCCGACCCTTAATCGCCGACTGAACCGAATCCGAAGCCCTAGTAGGCTCAGGATGCTGAATCAACAACTTGAGAGCATCTTTCAAAGTAGGAAGAGAAGGAAACTTCTTCTTCGGAATAATATAAACTTCATTTTTCCGAATAAAAACGCGATTACTAGAATTTTCTGGATTAATCCAACGAGGAAGATGAAAGGCAGCTTCAATTAGCAGAAACTCACCATCAGAATCCCAAACACGAATAGAAAGAGAAGGAAATGAGAGAGAAAGATGAAAGAGGAGGAAGACGACGAACCATTCGTCGTCGAGATTGTCGCCGTATCGAAGCTTGCCGTGGAGGTGAGGGAGGTCGTCGGCGGAGGAGAGAGAAAGGGAGAAAGTTTCGTGTTGCCAAATGTAGTCGGAGGTGAGAGGAGAGAGAGTGGTGAGGATTTGGAGGTGCAGAGCTTGGAGGTCGTCGGCAATGGCGGAAGGAGAGGTTGAGGAGAGAGAAGAGTCAGGGTAGATGGAGTAGAAAACGGTGTCGTCTGGAAGGCGGGAGTGTTTGGTTGAGAAAGGGTCGTCGAAGGTTAAATGGTGGTTTTCCGCCATTGTTGAAGGTTGGAGAAGCTTCAAAACTATGTCGCTTAAATTTAGAGAGAGAAAGTAAACCCCGCGCTTTGTGGTTTTGTTTTGCTTCTGGCCTTGTTGAGTAGTTAAGTTGCTTCTTGAGAGTTCTCATTTCAACCCGGGAGTGTTCTAGTTTTGATTTTTTTGGTACTGATGGCGGTGTCTAAAAAATTCACTCAAAACTTCATTTGACAAGAGTTCGAGTGTTTTATGAGACAATAAAATTATCAAACGAGTCGAGTTTTAATGATTTACTTTTATGTATTTTTTTTTCGTTTTTTAATTGTGTATGTATATAGAGAGTCATAAAGGATAATAATATAGACGAAATTTGATCTCATGTTTTGAGTACCACCAAAAAATGTAATAAAGTTTAATAATAAGAAATCCAAGGTACGAGGGAGCATAACTCTTTCAATAACATGATAAAATTCTCATCTTACACCTAATATTTACTTGCTATTTGTCACACATTCACTTTTAGAGGATCTCACATTCTTGAACAAAGTATATAAAGCTAAAGATAAAAATCAAGCCAATATTTCTTATTTTCACTTGGCAAGTATTTAATGGCTCTTTAGCCACAAAGTACGGGTTAACGATAAGGAGGTTAATGATAAGTGTATTTTTTGTTTAATAGTGGAGGATAGAGAAGATACTAGATGGAAATCCAGTTAGAAATACAAGGATAATAAAAGGTGGGACTTTTTTTTTTTTTTGACAACGGTCTAAAAAGGAGGCTAGTTCCCAACTAATTCAAGACTACAAAGCGAAAATTTAACTCTCTGAAAAGCCAGACTAATACAACAACTACATTGGGGATTGGGGGTACAAACGTTGTGAACTGCTTGTCGATGCACATAAGGGGGTTGAGGGGATTTATCGACTATCGTCGATACTAGTTATATGGTGTTCCAAACTTGTTCCCTTGCGTTCTTTATCTTACAATAACAAAATTTGGAATACCTTTTACATTTTTTGTTCTTCAGCCTTGACCTAAGTGGCCCGTGGAAGACATAAATAAAACTATATAATTGATAGATTTTTGATAGAGAGACTTGCATGGAGGCACAAGACAAGATCATTTCAACAAGAGCTATTCAAGTAAAAATAAATGCAATTCTCATAGACACCTTGGGAGCAACTATAATTAGGAGCATGGTGGAAGACATAAATAAACTATGTAAGTGATAGATTTTTGATAGAGGGAACATGTATTTTTTGGTTCTAAATTTCGTTAAATTGAACCTTTTTACGCGTGTTCTTGAAAATTTGTGGGTTCATCAATCTGTCTTTACATTCATCTTCAACTTTCATCTTGATTTTTTCATGGATACCGTTGTCTCCTTTACAAAAGCTCCCTATTAATTTTTGGATTTTGCTTAATTTATTTTAAGTTATGGGTTCCTCTTGAACACAACCATAAAAGTAAAATGAATTCATTCAATTTTTTTTGGCTTTAAAACCCTAATCTGTGTACATGGAAATAATGCATTCTCATTGGTTAAAAATTTAATCTTGCTTTATTTTGATTGGCTAGCAAAGGTTGGGTTGGGTTGGATTGACGACTTGTAATGATACATTAGGTGATAGTGAGTTAGTGACATTCCAGTTAGAAAATTGTTATTTTTGCTTATTTTTTCATTTAATAAAGCAGTAAAGTATTTTCAATCATTTTTATTTGTTAATACTAAAAGCTCTCAATTTCCTATTTATCATGAAAAATAAGTCAAGTACATCAAAAAAGGACGGAAAAAGTAGTGACTAAAGCCGATAACTTAGTGACATGCATTGTTAGCATTAGGAGGGAGGTTAGCCATCTTAGCCTTGTTCGGTTGTTCCTATCATCCCTATGTCCCATACTCCCCAACCCTCTAAAAAAAGTCAACAAGTCAAGAACTCCTTAGTTCCTTGACTTTGGACCGATTCCAGTCCCCAACTCCCCACCCGCCACCACCCCATATCACAAATCTGCCATCTCTTTCTCTCCCCTTTCCTTTTTTTTTAAAAGAAAAAAGAAAAAGAAAAGAAGATAAGGATGTGCTACAATCACGAAGAAGAATGGCGACGAGAAAAGGACAATCACACGCCGCCACAATCGGCGGCCGGCGCTGTCGCGAGATCGGTTGCTCTTCTTGAGGATTTGAGAGCACGAGCAGCTGAGACCGAGTTCAGACTCCAACAAGCCAGGGCTAGAGAAGCCGCCCTCACTCGTCAGCTTCATGAAACCAAACGCTTCGTTTTAGTCATGGAGATCATTGAATCCTACCTTCAACGACGCTTCCTTCAACAGCAGCAACTCCTCGCTCGCCTCCTCTCCCCTGTACCTGTACCCCCTCAATAAACATTTTACTCTCTTCATTTTTTTGTACATATTTTTATGTTTGATTTTCATTTTTTTTGCTTTATTGTTAAAAACAAAAATTAGGGTTTATGCTGTATAATTTATCAACTAATTTTATATTGTCTATTAGAATTTGTTTAATTGCTTTTCCATTTAAGTGTATGGGATATTTAGGTGTTTTCTAAGGTTGTGATTCTTATGCTGTCAAATTTTATTGGTTCGAAGCAAAATAATCAAGTTAGCAACCATGTTGAATTGAAATGTTGTTGATTCTCATGCTCTCTTGCTTATAATTGTAATGTTGTGATATGCAGATATGATGTTTGTTGACTATTATTGGACTGCTCTTGGAATTTGTTCTTGTAGAAATTTATCTAAATTCATTGATGTTGTATTGTTGTGTGATCTTCATTGTATTGGCTGCAAAGTGTTTCGTAGTCGAATCATATGCTTTGCAGCCAATGTAATGAAGATCACACTTTGCATATTAGTCGAATCAATAGATGTTGTGTTATATGAATTATCTTGGCCACTAATTGTCATTAAAATAGATGAATGTTAAAAATTGAAGTAATTTGAATTTTTAATAGTCATCTATTTTAATCCAATAGATGTTGTGTTATATGAATTATCTTGGCAACTAATTGTCAAGTCTCAAGTTGTCCAATCCATATTCATTTCATCATACATATTATCAAGGCAACTAATTGTCAAGTACAATCCATATTCATATCATCATACATGTGAAATTATGATGAGACATTGCTGTGTATGCGTGCTCTCTTTATCTTCTAAATCTTAAATTGTACAACCATTAGTGCTTTGATTATACTGAACTTGAAATTGTGTTTTTGTTTTGCATCTCATATCCTACAGACATGATTAGGATCATATAGTAACCTAACCGTTCGTTTTCTATTCCATGATGGTGTGTTGTTGTGTTCTTCAGAAATGCACTTGTTCAAGTAGACTGCTGAGTGTTGCTTTATAGCTTTGAAACAACATTAACAGGGTTATGAAGCGAGATTGAGCCATTGAGAATGATGTATAGCATTTTATTTTGGGGAAATAACGAGATTTGGTGATTGTAGATAATAAATCTGGTTGATTGATCATGGCATGTTGCATTGTAACGATTAAGATTGGTTGCCGCCACGTTTATTTGTCAAATCTGTGAGTGAAACAAAACTTATTTGCAGCTGATATGAACTCTTACTTTCATATGTTCTGCTATTTCTGATAGCAATCCTCTGATTCTGCTCTTTAAAGTTCTATTCTCGATTTTATTTTACTTCTGCTTGATTTCCTGATGCTCTCTTGAAGTTAGGTGCAACATGTTTGAGAATTTGTGATTATTGTAGGAATTATAATGCATATAAGTGGATAAAAGCACTGTGTATTCAATCTAGTGCTACACATTTTTGTTTGGTCTGCAGATGTGTATGAATTTGTGTTGGTTATTGGAACACATATTTGATAGATTTTCAACTATCATGACAATTGGTGATGTAATGACAATTGTAATCTGCAACGGTCCGATCGCGTTTGGTATTAATGAAAGGCATATTGCCATATTGGTACTAGCATGGTATTAGCTAAGCACAACTTGATATCATTAATTGTAACTCCGTATTAGTCATTGATAATTCAAGCTATTATAATACTTCTATGAGATTAGTCCAACTATCCTATAACATTTGGTTAAATTATAAGATTATGTCATACTGTAGTATATTCCATATTGACTTATTGAGGGATTAAATCACTGATAATTAATTTCAGGACTCTGATATCTTGAAAATCCAAAGTTTGAAAAAAAAAACCCCTAACCTCTCTCCTCTCTCTTCAACCCTAGCTCCATTGTTAATTTTTGAGGGGCTTCCATCGAATCTTGCCTGTGGAAAGCCCCAATCTAAGTTTGTTCTGCCTTTTGTTTGTCTTTAGTTTATAATAATGGTTCTTCCGTTCGAGAGGAACTTGTCTCCACTTCCTCTCGAAAGAAAGGGTTTTTCTCCTTCGAAACACAAGGTTTTTTTGATCTCTTTCAAAAGACAAGGTTTTTCGAACTCCTTCGAAAGGCAAGGTGTTCTCTGCGCTTGGAATAATATCAGGTTGTACGGGGTTACGGTTGATATTGGTTACTCTGATTCAGTGTACAAAATTGTCCCAAGAATTTTCTTCCTCTAAAAATTATGAAGCGACGACGGATCCACTCAAAAAGTTGTATGAGACAACAAATCGAGAATGTGCCGAATTGTTATATCTATGTATTTGGATTCTTAGTCCTTCTCCAGTTAATTCTTGTTTAATTTTGTTAAATCTATTTTCTTTGTCATTAATCATGAATTGTAGATGTCGTATAACTTAAATCAATAAAATTTAGTGTTGTTTGGACTTCTTTCCAAAAAAAAAAAAAAAAAAAAAAAAAAAAAATCCAAAGTTGCACTTAAAAGACAATTGAAGGAGGGTAACCTACTGTAATTTTTTGACCACAATAGCTCTATCATCTTAACTTTCTGATGAATCTGATCTACCATTGGATATGTGATGGAATTGATTCACGATTCTAGACATATCACGTCAATTTTTGGATTTTATATACTTCTACTATAGCCAAAGAAATTAGTTTAATGTGATCGAATATTTTTTTTATTTTTATTTTATTTTATTTTTGTTTTGGCATGTCACCTGAAAAGTTGTTATCCAAATTTGATTGATTCAACCCCACTTTCTAACACTCTAGCTTAAATTCCTCTTTTATTTGATTGTGTTAGGCAACTTTACTTTGTCCTACCAAGTAGGGATATTGATTTTTACTAATTAAATCTTCATTTCATACTACTCCAAACTTAACTCTATCCTCGAACGATACATAGATGGAGAACGTAATTTATGTTTCTTATAATCTAACACTTTGCGTCTATCAAATAAGAGGTTTTTTTACCCCTTATGATCTCTTTTATGTATCTTATAATTTTCTTGTTTTAGGTAAAGAGAAAAAGTTCAACATTCTAAACCTGAACCAAAAGACTTCTCATCTGAATTTGATTTGGTCCGTGTCCAAATCAAACACCCCGACTGTGCCATACCCGCTACCCACCTAGGGTCCGCAAGATTCTTACCCGCCCCAATCTTCCAACGGCACAAAAAGTACATTTATCAATTAAACATTTTTTCACAGTTCCACTTCCACACTAATAGAGTTAAGTATAAAATAAGGGACTCAATTCTTGCAAAATGTGGGAAAAGGGGACTCTATTTATTTTATAGAGGGAAAAGGGACTGGGCTAGAATGGGTTTGGGTTTTCGGTGGGTTCTAAATTTCTAATTATATAAGAGAAAGAATTGAGTCCCCTTGGTTAAAGAATTGAGTCACTTTGGTCAACTAAAAAAAAGGAGTATGTTTTTTTTTGTTTTGTTTTTTTTTTTTGGTAAATATTTTAATTTAATACTGATCAAAAAAAGAGTTCCTTCCTCTTTTTGGAACAATAATAAGGCATAGAATTACAATACTTTGAATGTTTATTTTTTTCATCATCTTCATTACATCCTCGACCTTCTAACTCCACATTTCTCTTTAATTAAAATCATGATCATCTCATAAACTAACTCTGACTCACGTGGACTGTTAACCCACCTGCCACCTTATATAATCACACCCATCCACTTATTTATAGTTTGGGCATATTAGAAATCTCAGAAAAGGATGCTTGACTTTCTTAGAAACTCTCCTTAATGACCTTTGGTTGCAATATACACTAGGCTTATCGATAATTTTTTTTTTTAAAAAAAAAAATTAGGGCCCTACAAGCCTTCACTAATTACGATGTGTGCTTCTACTACAAATGCAAGACAAATAAGCTACAAACCAGAGAGATGAAGAACTTTAAAAAAATATTGAAATAATTATTTATTTTTTGGATAACAACATTAAAAAAAATTTCAAGAACAAAGCTTTTGTATTGCTGTTGTATTTTCTTAATTTCAAACAGCTATATATTCAAAACAATCAGCAGAAATGATTAATGAAGGGATTGAATTTGTCTGGTTAATCAAGGCAATACTGAGGGGACTTAATTCTTCTTGGGTTAAAGGTGAGTTAACTCACCTGAAAATACCCCATAACATTGGAAATTTAACCCTAGTCCCCTTTTCCTCTATAAAATAAATAGAGCCCCCTTTTCTCATATTTTGCAAGAATTGAGTCCTCTATATTATACTTAACTCAGTTTATCCTACTCTCATTTGTACTCATCGTAACAACCAACTGATAAACAGTTTTGCAGGTTAGAAAATTTGAATAGGAACATGCTACAAAACAAAAAGTGGCAAATTCAAAAGATAGATTAAGAAATCAAAGATGCTGTCATTATCAATTTCCTCTCTCTCTCCTCCCATAAAAACTAAACTGAACCACCAAACACACTTCATAATTACATGCCACCATTTCCTAATTATGTTGCTAGTTCACATTATTACTAACTCTTTTGCTTAATTTTTACTCTTTCTTCAAAATCATTCCTTTTCATACTTTAATTTTAGCACAGTACCCCAGTTCAAATCTTCAACTGAAGCTTGTATTTAAGCAATACCCAGAAATGGTAAAAGGGTCAAGCTCAAAAGCCATGGATAAGTCTAAAAAGCAAAAGGGCACAAGTTCAAACCCTACCAACGACGTAAAAATTGAGACATTTGTTCCAAAGAGAGATCATGACCCAAGAGATTTAAGATCTTGGGCTAAAAGAACTGGGTTTGTCTCACTTTTCTCTGGTGAATCAACTGCTTCAACTTCAAATACTAGGAATAATTTAAGGAATGAAAGAGTTGGGAATGATTCCATTGAGGAGAGAGAAAATGATGGTAATAGAAAAAGAGGGGAAACAGATGCTGAAATTCAGCCACTTGGTAATGGAATCCAAAGGAATAGGAATGGGAATGGGAATGAGGAAAGGAGGGAATTCAATGGGAATGCAGATGTTTTGGGGTCTATAAATGAGGAAAGGAGAGTTGGGGTGGATGAGAATGGTAATAATGGAGGTGGGAATGAATTTCATGAAGGTCAAAATATGGAATTTAATGGTGAAAATGAAGTGGGTTTGTATGGGAAGTCCCCTAATTTAGAAGACCCAATTTTGGGAAGACAGCCTAAGGTTTTTAAAGTTAAAAGTGGGATTTTGGATAATCCTGGTTTTGGTGAGTATGTTGGTTTTTATTGTTATTTGTTTTATAAGTTTATAATTTTGCCTAGTTGCTTCATACTTAAAAGCTATTGCTCCATATTTATGATTTTATGAATAAATATATAAAGAACTTGAATAACCATGCATGATTCTTGCAATGAATTGGAATATGACAAGAAAGAGTATTGGTGATGATAGGGATGATAGTAAGATAAAATGACTTGTTACTTGTTGATAAGAGATGGTAGACCTGAGGCATAATGTTCTGTTGGAAATTTGTTTTCTTTAGATGAAATTGTTGTTTTATTGGAGCTTCAATTAGCATTGGGGAGCTTTTTCGTGTTAGACGAATGGATTGGATGTGATGAAAAGTCACACGGTCCTTGAATCCATACATAAAATAAGATTACCCATGTTCTGTTCTATCAGTTTTAATATCCAAGGTTTTAAGCATGAAACACTACATCTATTGATAGCTAGCAAGGTGCCTTTCATATTTTCATATCATCATCGTCGTCGTCTTGTAATTTTCTTCTTGTGAGATTACTATCTTGTTTGTGTAGTCTGTGACTCATATTTGGTTCTTTGTATGGCAGTTCCAGTAATCTATTATGGTTTCCAGCATTATTTCTCAATTGCTGGTTCACTTGTTTTGATACCTCTTATAATGGTACCAGCAATGGGCGGAACTGATGTAAGTATCTTGTTGCTTTTGTCTAGAATTATTACTCCGTATTTTGTTTATAAAGCAAGAGGAGTTTACTGATATGATGGATTTTGTATCTGAAATCAATTTGTTCTTCCATGTCTCAGAAAGATACAGCAAATGTAGTGTCCACAGTGTTGCTAGTGTCTGGCATCACAACGCTGCTGCATTCATTCCTTGGGACTCGTCTTCCATTGGTACAGGGAGGCTCATTTGTATATTTGGCTCCAGCACTAGTTATTATGAACTCTGAGGAGTTTCGCAATCTTACACAGCATGTAAGTTTTGTTTTGTTTTTTTTTGTACTCCATATGTTTTAACCTGTAGACTAGTAGAGATAGGCAGATAGCAATATCTCAGTGTCTTCACTCCTTAAAACACACTTAGTGTAGGATTAAAATGAAATTTGATTGTATCTTGAGAAATATTCAGTAGTGTTTAACAGAATTGTTGGGGATATAGCGACATCCAACTCATTCCATGTAATATAGCTTATGAGTGTTTACCTGTCTGCCTCGTTAATAAGTGACCGAAGTCAACTTACTGGTTTCGATGAGATGAATTCTGTTATACAGAGCCCTGCTGCTACTCTTCATTTATTAATGTTACTGCCATTCCAATGACGTATTTTTCTATTTCTATACCATTTAATGAAATACAGAAATTCAGGTACATAATGAGAGAACTACAAGGGGCTATTATGATTGGGTCACTTTTTCAGTGCATGTTGGGATTTAGTGGTCTTATGTCTTTGCTGTTAAGGTATGTTGAAGGTTCAATTCGAAGAATAACTTTTGAAAAGACTCATAGGCTACCTTATCTCTAGATAATAAATGTTTCTACTGCAGGTTGATTAATCCGATTGTGGTTGCACCAACAATGGCTGCTGTAGGTTTAGCATTTTTCAGCTACGGGTTTCCTCAAGCTGGCAGTTGTGTTGAAATAAGCATACCCCTAATAGTGTTGCTTCTTTTGTTCACCTTGGTGAGCTGTCTTATTGTTTAAGTGGTTGTTGTTTGCTAAACTGAAATCTGATTCACATCCATGGTGATATGAGTTATCCATGAATGTAAAAACTTCAATGATTATTCAAGATTTTGAAAGCTATTTGACTTTTGTTCCCCCTGATTTTCAGTACATTCGGGGAGTATCTATATCAGGCCATCGAATTTTCCAAATTTATGCGGTATGTATGTCAATTTCCTGTCTAGATTTTCTGGTAAGCTGCATGTTACTGCAGTCTTTTCATAATAACTTCCATAATTCTGAATTTCATGCAATCATAGTACTGAGATAATCTTCCTATTTATATTGTGGGGCATTGGTCTGAGCTCTGATTCTTTTGTTAAGCTGTATTCTTTCCTATTTTACAAGGCAGATTGATTGGCTACTAATACTTAAGCTAACTCTGCTTTTTCCTTCATTTAAAACAAGGATGATATACCAAAATGAGCTCTTTGGAATTTCTTAATCATTCTATTTTAGTAAATTTTATTAATTGAAACATATACCTCGTATAGAAATTGAGGGGCAGGAAATTTTTTGCAAATTTAGCTGGCTTTTATTTAGTTATTTTCCTGACCTGTGTCTGTAAACATTTGCAGGTGCCGCTTAGTATTATGATTGTATGGGCATATGCTCTCTTTCTGACAGTTGGGGGAGCCTATAACTTCAAGGGTTGCAGCCCCAACATCCCAAGTTCGAACATACTGGTTGATGCTTGCATAAAGCACGCATATACCATGAAGCACTGCCGTACAGATGTTTCGGATGCATGGAGTACTTCTGCTTGGGTCCGGATTCCATACCCATTGCAATGGGGTATCCCTATCTTCCGCTTTAGGACCTCTATAATTATGATCATTGTATCACTCGTTTCATCAGTAGATTCGGTAGGTACCCTTTCTTTCAGGATGGTATTGCTCATAGATGTCCAAATAAAAAAAGAAAAGAAAACTTCTTACATCAAGGAAATCTATTTCTAATGATAATTGATTATGTGCTCCAGCTTTGCATTTATCAAAATTTACTTTAATGTGTAGTGCTCTAGTAGTTTATGGCAATTCAATGGACTTCTATGATTTATTATGATTAGTCTGCACAGTTGAAAATCGATCAAGCAGTACTTGTGATGGATCACATGAAGTCACTTTTTAGTTTTTACCACTTGAACTGTGAATCATATTGTTTTCGGGTACCATTTTAATCACGTGATGAATTTTTAAGCAACTCATTGAAGATACATGTAACATGTGCAGGTTGCAACATATTATTCTGCATCATTAAAAGTCAATTCAAAGCCTCCAACCCCAGGAATTGTGACTAGGGGAATTGGGATGGAAGGTTTTTGCAGTTTACTGGCTGGACTATGGGGTACTGGAACTGGATCAACAACTTTAACTGAGAATGTGCATACAATCAGCATAACTGAGGTAGCAAATCGAAAGGGTGTACAGCTTGGTGCTGTTCTTTTAATTTTGTTATCTGTTATAGGTAAAATACATCTTGCCACACAAATTCAAGACAATTCCAGTTAAATTTTCTTGTTTCTTTATAATTTTGTGCACCACTTAGTAATGTATATCAATATGTTTTTTGACTGCAGGAAAAGTAGGTGGTATCCTTGCTTCCATTCCACTAGCACTTGCTGCATCTGTGTTGTGCTTCATTTGGGCCCTCACTGTAGCTCTCGGTCTCCTAAATTTGCAATATACTCAAGCATCTAGTTTCCGAAACATGGGAATAGTCGGTGTTTCCTTGTTTCTTGGATTGTCCATCCCTGCATACTTCCAGCAATTTGAACCTGAGATAAACCTGATTCTTCCCAGTTATCTAATTCCATATGCAGCAGCATCAAACGGGCCAATTCATACTGGCAATAAACAAGTAAGTAGTGCTTTTATGATACAAGTAAACTGGCAATTCATAAATAATTAGTCGAGAAAAGATTTTATCTGGAGTGTTATATCTGTACAGTAATTGAATTTATTGTTTGTGCCTTGTAATGCCTGAACTTGGTCTGGAATAACACTTTAAATAGCTTATCATGTCTCGAAATCACACTTTCTTGTCACCTCATGTGAGGGTCCCTTCTTTCCAGCAGTCCAAATGAAGCTGAACTTAAGAATTTTAGACACATGCATCAAAAGCATATGAAGAAGTTAGTTTATGTTTTTATTATAGGCACTCTCGTTCATATTGGTTTTTCTTGCCTTTTCATATCTTTTTACCCTGATTTTCTTGGAGCTGATTTCTTGTTTCTCTTATATGTACCAGTTTGATTTTGCCACGAATGCTCTCTTGTCTATGAACATGGTGGTGAGCTTCTTGATTGCTTTTGTTCTAGACAACACTGTTCCTGGCACCAAGCAAGAACGAGGGGTATATAAGTGGTCAACTTCTGAAGATTTGGCAACAGATGCTTCTTCTCAAGCCAGTTATAAGTTGCCTAGTGGAGTTAGTCGTGCTTGTTGCTGGGCAAAGTGTCTAGGTGTATAACCTCAGCAGTTGGTTCGGGCTGCTTCTTTGGGCTTTTGCTTCTTTTTGGCTGTCTCTTGAACTTTTGGGTCTCGTGGTATGGCTCAACTGGGTGAAGGTTTTCCTACAATTAATTCACCCGATTTTGGGATTATTGATCTAGAGCTTAAATAGAGTTAAGGAAATTGCACAAGCATACTAGTTCATTATAGGAAACAAATGAAAAGTCTATGTATTGGCATAATATATGGTGTATGTCACGTGCCTTTCAAGTTACAAGAGTAGAGTGTGAAGTAGGAAGTGTGAATTAATTTGAAGAGAAAGTTGTGTTTATTCAGCAAGATTGTAACTCAGAAGTCAATGAAAAAGGAAAAAAAAAAATGCTTCTACCTGTATTCTTCAACTAATTTAAAAATAAAAAAGGGAAATCCAATCATAGATCTTAGCTCCTTTAATTATTGGGTGCTTGGAGTTTCTCCTGGGAATAAGGTTCTAAAGGTTATGTTTGTACTATATAGTTATTATGTCGAGGTTGGAGGTTGCTTCAGATTAGTTTTGTAACACTGGTTATATGGCACACTGTAAATCTGAAGTGTCGTAGTACTCTTCCAAGGGTTGTGGCTACCCAAGGTGAAAAAGGAGATGAAAGAGGGGTTAGACTCAGTTGATGACAGCTACTACAAATACTAATTTAAATAAGTTTCATGGAAAAATTAAATACAACTTGATTTTTCTTATTAGAATCAACCTTTTTTTGGGGTGGAATATGGTGACCTTCTAATATGCCATTGATCTAATCTCTTGGACAACACTCATCATTGTAGGGATTAAAGGTGGGCATGGGCCGTGCCGGCACGCGGGCAGCAAGAGCCCGACACGAAACTGGCACAGCCCGACACGGTGGCCCACTTGTGGGTCGTGCCGTGAACAAATTTTTAAAAAGCAGGCACGGGCATGGCGGGTGGCACGATCACTAGACGCGTGGCACGGCTCGTCGGCACGGCAGCACGACACAATTTTTAAATATTGTACGATTTTTAATTATCATTATAAATTATTGTATTATCATACCGGCATATAATGAAATAAGTTACTCATCAATTTTTGTGTTATCGGCTTATCGCACTCGTAAATTTTCTAATTATATGCATTGTTGCTTTTTGCAAAATAATACGGAATAATATAATAATACAAAAACATAAACATAAATTAATAAAATTATTTAAACATACTTATTTTTAAAGTTGTTCAAAAAATATATATCGATTTTTTTTTATATTTAAAAAAAATGAAAAACCGAGGCGGCCCGCTGCTCAACACGGCACGGCCCGCAGGCACATGGGTCGTGCCGTGCCGTGGGCTGGGGTGTGCCAAAAGGTGGCACTGCACGACACAACCCACCAGAAATTAGGCATGGCACGACCCGGCACGAGCCACCCCCAGGCATGCCCCGCGGTGGCCCAACACGGCACGATGCCCACCTCTAGTTGGGATAATGAGAAATTGCAGCAGCACCTTTCTGACAGTGATATCAGCCTGGTGCAAAGCATTCCTGTTAGTTTGAGGGATACTGAGGATGTGAGATATTGGTGGCCTTCGTTTGATGGTGTTTACACAACCAAATCAGGGTATTGGCTTGGGCAGTTGGGTCATATTAATGGGTGGGAAAATCTGCATGGTGGAGATAGAGGAGAGGTCTAGAATACTATATGAAATATTAGGGGTCCTCCGAAATTAAGCCAATTTTTGTGAAGGGCCTAAACTGGGTCACTTGCTACACTTGGAAGGCTGCAAGACCGTCACATTAGATGGGTTGTGTGGTTAATGTCACCATGAAACAATCATCCATGCTATCTTTGATTGTGAGCAGGTTTGCTACATTTGGAATCACTCTTCGTTTGCAAATACTTTAATTGATGTTCCCTCTAGCTCTTTCTTTGATCGATTTTTGTGGATCATGAGGAAGCTTAAAAAGGAAGAGTTGCTTGTGTTCTCCGCTATTTCTTGGGCTACTTGGTCTTTTTGTAACTCATGTCTGTTTAATAAGCCGTGGAGTAATTGTGAAGTGGGAGTGCTGGGCTTTATTCGGTTGGTTGAAGACTACAAAAAATATGTTGGGGCTGTTTTAGGTGACACAAAAAAGTCTGATGTTGTGTCTGCTGGTGCGTGGCAGCCTCCAGCTGATGGCTGGTTCAGAGTAAATTCTAATGCAGCAATGTTGGGTGATGGTGTGGTTGAGTTAGGTGTTGTGGTGCGGGATAACAGGGGGTATTGCTGATATGGTGTGTCGTTGCTCTGGTATTACTTCTGTGGTGCTGGCTGAAGCCTTAGCTGTGCGTATGGGAGTGCTGTTGGCTAGAAATATGGGTACGAGAGAGTGGAGTTACAATGTGATGTTGTCAATATTGTTAAGCCTATTTGTTTTTAGAAGGTGGGAATGAAGTATGTTGATTAGGTAGATGGGAGGATATGACTCTCTTCCTTTATCTATTTTACTCACGGGCGGATCTAAAGTCAAAGTTACGGGGTCAATTGATCCCATTTATTTTTTTTAAAAAAATTATTAAAATATTTAAAAGATGATTTTTTTTTAAAATTGAATTATTTAATATGAGGCAGATAATATATAAATTGTGAGTAATCTAACATCTAATCCGTATCAAAATTCAAAATACATAATAATGTGTCAACGATGTGCAATATGATATATAGGTAGTTTTATCACGTAATTTGTTAATTTATGAATAATTTAAATAAAAATCTGAGTAGTATATGCAGTTACATTAAAATCTGAATACAATCTTACTACAATCGACTAGTATATAACTACATTTTACCTACTGCATACATGTACCTGATAGATGTCAAAACATCGGGTGCAAATAGTGTAATCATTATGATCTCTCTTAAAATGAATAAAAAAGAACATGACATTCGCCCACTTGCAATCTTTGTGGGAAGTACTTCCGCCCACTACATAAAAAAAAAAAACCCTATTAAAAATAAAATTAGTTAGTTTTTTATGAAAAATATACACATACATAATTAAACATGAATAAAAAAAAAATTACCATTAGTTAGTCACAAAAATTGATTAAAAAAATCTGAAAATGAGAGTGAGAGACTTTGGCTCTCTAAACACAAAAAAAAAAAAAAAAAAAAAAAAAAAAAAAAAAAAAAAAAAAAAAAAATCTAAAAATGAAATAATGTACGGTATGATTGGTATGCAAAATCTGAAATCTATATAATTAGCAAAAACAATAAGATCCATTGCGACCTAACCCTTTTCTATGCTAAGTAAACTAGCTATCTGGAAACTAGTATTATTCATGAAGTAAAATCAACGGCGAATCTAACATTTAAGTGGGTATAAATAACATAAAAAATTATATTAAAATTATTCATTAATTAACAAATTACGTGATAAAGCTACCTATATACAAGTATCATATTGCACATCGTTGACACATATTGAATTATGTGTTTTGAATTTTGATACGGAGTAGATGTAAATAACATAAAAAATTATATAGTTACATAACATACATAATGTATAGATTCATTGACCATCCACAAAAATATTGTGGTTTAAGAAGTAAGAAGAATTTTGAACTAACGCATTTCTTGGAGCTTTAGTGTATTGAGCAAACATCTTGATAAGAAAGTAATTTCCCTTCCAATTGTTGTAAAAGTTGAGCAACTCTTTTAACAATTATTTTAAATTTTTTAACCAGCATTAATCAAATCACACTATTAATTCCCCCTTTGTACTCTCCTTTGTGTCTACGCCACCTTCCCAATTTTCTGTGGCACACGATATGGACCATAGAATCTCGCGTCTAACTTCTCGTTACATCGACTAATTCTTGTTTCTTTCTTTTGCAGGATAGGTGTCATACTCTTGCACTTCTTTGACTTGTTTTAATTTTGCCCTTGCTGACGGGGATTTTGTAAGTAATTTGAATGTTTACTACATTCTGTTGTTATTGGTACTGATTTATTTGATGGGTTGAGTGTTTGTGCTTATTATTTGAATTGGAATGATAGTTGTAGATTGTTTATGTACTTATTTGTAGAGTGATTCTAATTTTATCGGATATCAGAATATCTTCGTTGGATTTTTGTACTTCGTTGACTTGTTGCAATTTTGCCATAGCTGACGGGGATTTTGTAAGTCTCTTTAAATTTTATTTGAATGTTGTACTACAATTGCTGTTGTTATTGGTGCTGATGTATTTGATGGGTTGAGTGTGTTTGTGTTTATTGTTTGAATTGGAATTATAAATGAAATTTGTTGATAGTTCATGTACTTATTTGTAGAGTGATTCTAATTTTTGGAAATCTTAAAAGAGTATGATTAACAGATTGTTTGTAAAGTGATTCTAATTTTTGGAAATCTTAAACGAGTATGATTAACCGACTAATCTCATGCCCTTCTCTCTAAAATAAACATTCTTATATATACAAGCTTAGGCTACATTGCCTTTAATTGCCTTTGTCTTATTCTACTGCTACTTTCTACTCTACTGTCAAGCTGCTCCAATACTAGGTGTTGTTGGTGTTCCTCCCCTCCCCTTCTGAAATTGCAGAACTTAACTACTCTTGTCCTCATGTGTTTGAAGTGCTAAAGTGTTAATTGGCTGCTTCCCCCTTCTCTGATAGTATAGTTTGATTGGCGGTATAAGCTTAGGAATTGGATTGTTGGCTTGGTCTATTACCTCACTCCCCGGCTGAACTTTCACCTTGTCCTCAAGGTGGAAGGTCATACACCTCTGATCAATGGCAGCCCCATCTTCTCACGTTGCCTTAAGTAGCGGTATCCCCTTCCATTTAATGAGAACCTCGAGGCCGTGCTTGCCTTACCTAACCCCCAGCAGTTCTTCTGGTTTGTTCAGGAAGTGTTGGATTGACTAGCTTCTCACCAATGTTCTTGAGTTGTGTAATATGAAAACCTTGCATGTTGTCGGAAGTTCGAGTTTATACTCCACCTTCCCAATTTTCTGTAGCACGCGATATGGACCACAGAATCTCGCTGCTAACTTCTCGTTACATCGACCTGATTGTTGTTTCTTTCTTTTGCAGGATAGCTGCCATACTCTTGCACTTCATTGACTTTTGTAATTTTGCCCTAGCTAACGGGGATTTTGTAAGTCTCTTTATATTTTATTTGAATGTTGTACTACATTTGCTGTTGTTATTGGGGGTGATGTATTTGGTGGGTTGAGTGTCTTTGTGTTTATTGTTTGAATTGGAATTATAGATGAAATTGTTGATAGTTCATGTACTTTATTTGTAGAGTGATTCTAATTTTTGGAAATTTTAAAAGAGTATGATTAACAAATTGTTTGTAGAGTGATTTTAATTTTTGGTAATCTTTAAAGAGTATGATTAACAGACTAATCTCATACCCTTCCCTCTAAGACAAACATTCTTATATATACATGCTTAGCCTACATTGTCTTTAATTGCCTTTGTCTCATTCTACTGCTACTTCCTGCTCTATTGTCAATCTACTCTACTATTAGGTGTTATTGGTGTTGCTCCCCTCCACTTCATTGCAGAACTTAACTACTCTTGTCCTCATATGGTGGAAGTGCTAAATTGTTGGTTGCTTTCCCCTTCCTCTGATAGTACAGTTTGATTGGCGGTTTAGGCTTAGGAATTGGACTGTTTGGCTTGGTCTATTACCTTATTCCCCGGCTGAACTTTCGCCTTGTCCTCAAGGTGGAAGGTCAGAAATCTCTGATCGATGGCAGCCCCATCTTCTCACGTTGCCTCAAGTAGCGATAGCCCCTTCCATTTAATGAGAACCTCAAGGCCGTGCTCGCCTTGCCTAACCCCCAGCAGCTCTTCTGTCAGCCACCAGTTCTGGTGAGTTGTTCAGGAATTGTTGAATTGACTAGCTGCTCACCAATGTTCTTGAGTTGTTAAATATGAAAACCTTGCATGTTGCCGGAAGTTCGAGTTTTTATGCCACCTTCCCAATTTTCTGTAGCACGCGATATGGACCATAGAATCTTGCTCTAACTTCTCGTACTTTGACTGATTGTTGTTTCTTTCTTTTGCAGGATAGGTGCCATACTATTTCATTTTCAGATTTTTTTTAAATCGATTTGTGTGACTAACTCATGGTAATTTTTTTTTATTCATGTGTTAGTAATGTATGTGTGTATATATATTTCATAAAAACTAAATAATTTTTTTTGTTTATAGGTTTTTTTTATATGTAGTGGGAGGTTGTACATCTCACAAAGATCGCAAGTGGGCGAATGGTCTATGCAAGGCAGCGAATAAACTAGGCTTGAAAGCCTTTGTTTGTTCGTTGTGTAGGGACCGTTACGGCGTCCTTCGTGAGGTTGACATCATGTTCTTTCTTATCCATTTTAAGAAAGAACATGACGATTACTCTATTTGTATCCGTTGTTTTGACATCTATAAAGGGGTACATGAATGCAGCAGGTAAGATGGTGATCTTTCTGATGATTGGCTGTGGATGAGGATCTTGTCAACATACTAGTTGATTGTAGCTTTATGCTAATGGATTGTAGTAAGATTGTACTCAGATTTTAATTCTGAACTTGTGTATTTTATGGAGCTTAGTGTGTCGAGCAAACATCTTGTAAGAAAGTAATTTCCCTTTCAATTGTTAAAGTTGAAGGCCTGTTCACATTTACTTAATTTCAGTTCAGTTCAGCTTCAATCAGTTCAGTTCAGTTCAACTTCTAATTTCCCTCTCTCATAAAATATTCATTTCAGCTCAATTCAGTTCAGCTCCAATCAGTTCAGTTCAGTTCAGTTATGTTCGGCTCCAATCAGTTCAGCTCACTTCAGTAAATATGAACAGACCCGAACAACTCTTTTAACAATTAGTTTAAATTTTTTTACCAGCATTGATCAAATATAAGTCTAGGTGTTGTTGACTTCTTGTTGTTTCTTGATGTGTCTAAGAAGCATTGTGCAGGTTATCAATATTAATAGGGAAAGGGTAATTTACGGAATTAATAAGTAGTTTTTTTTAGAATATTGAAGAAGCTAATAGAGATTAGGTTGGGGTATTTTCTATAATTAAGCTAATTAGTGTCCAAAAAATGATATAAATGAGGTTTAGATTCTTCACGATTACCTCTTCTTTAAGCTCAGTCTTTGACTTTTTGTTCAAAAAAAAAAAAGCTCAGTCTTTGACTTTGAACAATAAGAAAATGAGATAACATATTCTACTGTCAAAATGCCACTCATATTTGCGACTTGTGAGCACGCTTTCATGGTTCAATGAGTACCCAATACGTCATTAGTGATGCTAAGTGCTAGCTAATTCACATTTTATGGCTGGCTTCTTATGCATAGGGATTTATTATTTCTGTCAAAGTGTTAACAATATATGGTCAATTTTTGTGTGAATTATAATAATATTTGGTTGAATCTAAAGTTAATAACTGAGGATACTAATATTTGGATTTCAATTATTCTATTTCTTAGTCTTTTTTAAGGTTTCTGTTAAGAGATGAAATTCAACAATAGAGTTAGAACAGGATATCGAAAATTAGACAACATTTTCATTCAAACTTGTAGAATTGTAACTGAGAATTCCATGAAGAGTACATTCACTTGTATTCTTTGGAAAGGGTTAATCTGTTACACTTCTTAGTTCTTACCAATCAACCTTATTTAGAAGCCGATTTTCTTTCTCTCAAGGTTGTTGAGTACTTTCATCCAAGAAGGGGTAATCAGTGTAACCCACTACAGGATCATGGTTATAGAATGTAGCGGAATCATACTCATTTAATGGTGCATTGATCTCAAACCTGCGGACCAAATCAGGGTTCGAGAGGAACAACCGGGCATAAGCAATCAGATGAGCATCACCTTCAGCAATGGCCTTCACCCCCAGCTCTTTGTTGAATCCTCCACTAATCATGAAGGTTCCTTGGTATGCTTTCCTGAGTTTTCTCAGCAGCTCGGCTTCTTTCTCTGTATCCCGTGTGTAAAAGTTCCTGCTTGAGTTTGCAGGTAACAGAGTTTAAGCCCTTGCTCTTCCTGCAGCTTGTTAAGTCTCTCTACCACTGCTAAGCCTAGAGCTAGCTGATCAGAATCGTGGGCTACTGGGCTTCTTGATGGTACAATGTCGGGGATATTTTCACTCCAATTCTTTCTATTCCAATGGCTTTAATCACAGCTTCAAGAATCTGCATCAGGAATCTGCATCGATTCTCAAGGGACCCTCCGTATTCATCTGTCCTGTCATTGATCCCATCCTTCAAGAACTGGTGAATGAGGTATCCGTAGGCTCCATGAATTTCAACTCCATCGAATCCTGCTCGAATAGAATTTATGGCTGCTTGACGGTAGTGTTCAATGATCTGTGGGATCTCTGAAGTCGATAAAGCTCGAGGGCTTGAATAATCAGAAAATGATCCGTCAGGCAGTAGAATTTTCCACCTAGTTGGTATGGCCTTGTTTGTTGAAGATATGGGCAGTCCACCGTCTGGTTGGTATACTGTATCACCAGAAAATATCATCAGGTACTCTCATTTCACGTTATGAATTTGTTGTTTTAGTGTCCGAGTATAAATAGATGAAGATAAGTGAATGTTAATATACCATGGTGCGAGGCTCGGCCTACATGCCATAATTGACAGAACATATAGGCGCCTTTGGCATGAACAACATCAGTAACTCTCTTCCAGGCCTCCACTTGTTCCTCCAGGTAAATCCCTGGGCAGTGAGGATAACTGCAGAAATTAGCTCTTCTACATTAACATTCATCATCTCTTATAACAGGATTTTTATGTTAAAATGCTGAATCTTATGATAATATTATAAAAGATCAGAGAAAGGAAGGGCATAATTACAAAGTCAATTTACCCATGAGCAGTGGGAGAGATGAAAGTTCCTTCAGAAATGAGAAGCCCACCATTGGTAGCGCGCTGAGAGTAATACTGAACCATGGCTTCATTAGGAATGCTATCTAATGCCCGACAGCGAGTCATAGCCGCCATAACCACACGGTGAGATAGACGTAGCTCCACCACTTTTCCCATCTTATATCCACTCAATAGATGATCAGATTGATCATTCCCCTGCAGTTCTACCCCTACTGCTGCTTTTTTCCCCTTCATTCTTGGTGGTAGTGTAGTAAGCTTGTTGTTTACAAGAACAACAGGAAGACAAATCCCTAATGACTACTAGTGAATACTGTCAATCTGTCATACTTCAGGGTTCCCATACTAGTTTTGGATCTTTAGTGCTACCTTTTAATTATTTGTGGTACATACAAGTTCATTTTAACTCTGTCTTATCAATTTTAGGATCATGGGTGATTTAAAGCTGATGACATGAGACAAAAAAAATCGAGATTATTATACACGTGGAAAGTTGAGTATGTGGTGCAAACAAGTACTTACTACGGAGTACTTAGTTATCCCATCAGACAATGCATAATTTTAACCATTAAAAACATTTACTCATCAAAGTTGTAAAAAGTTTACATATTTTGGAGGCTAATATTAGTCTATTGGATTTTATTTTATTTTTTTTAAAAAAATATTGCTCAAGTATAAATTATGAAATACTAGTATAAAAGTAGAGTATGTAAATAAATAGTGCAAAAGTCAAAACAAAAAAAACTGGAGACTGGGCCTTACCTAGCATGCTCTGATCTCATGAATTTAAGAGTGCTATTGAGCTAAATGTAACCTTTCCAATCAGGATTATGTTGCACATATCACCAAAAGATGGTCTTAACTCTTAACCTATTGTTACTTTAAACTAGATAGACTTGAATGAAAAAAAAAAAAAAATAGAGTTCGGACAAATTTATTTACAAACTATGACTAGTAGCCTCATTTCAGTTCATGAGTTCAGGGGGTGAATTGCAATAGGACAGAAAGTGAAGTAATGTGTATACTTTAGCTAGTCCTCCACCAATAATGAGCTACTGCATTCTCATATCTCACAGAGAAGGTAGTCACAGACTCACAGTACTTGGCGACAAGTACTTAATTCTCATCCTTCATCTCCGTAACCCCCTATGAGTTCTTGTGTCAAGCACTTTTCAAGTGATTCATGAGAAGATCATATTAGCAGACAATCTTGGCTGTTTTAACCTCTACGATCAAGTATATTTTCAACATTAATCTTTAGGGTATGAACAGAAAATATTGTAATACACAACATTTCAAATTTCTTTAACATTTTTACAATCACAAAGTGAAAGAAGTACAAGAAGACAAAGAGAAGTTATACGTTCCCATTCTATTCTTGTACTCTTAAAATAAATGAAGCAAATGCCCTTCTAAAACATCTTATACACACACATATGAGGAACACTGAGTGAAAGCTTGTTGAAACCATCACCTGAAGAATCCATATTTTCTTGTAGATAGATAAACTTACCTGTGAAAGGAAAAAAAATAGAGAAGGTATAACTAGAACATTGTGAATTTTATAAATATTTATAAAAATAAGATCTTCCTCCGTCAATAAATAATAGGCCACATTTTTATATGGGATATACTAAAGTAAGATATTTAACTAGCCTATATTAGCTCTAATGATACCTTTGACTAAAAACTGTAATGAAAGATTATGGTGGCATGGTAGGAAATTAGGGATGTATAAACTAACATATATAGAAGGATACTTTTAGGTATTTCTATTTGGTTCTTTAAAAATGACCTCCAATCAAATGTGGCCTATTAGATAGAGATGGAGATATTAGTACTGTTAGTGTTAGGATGTGCTATTACGCCAGTCTTGGATGAGAAAACGAAGATTGTGGTTAGGGACGAGATGTCTGTGCTTTAGCTTCTGGTTGGTCACAGGAGAATTATGGTGCCCCTGTCGCACCCATTCTTCTATGGCTTCTAGCTCATATGAGTATCCATCTGCTGCTATATGTGGATTGTCCATTACGACCTAAACAAAATTCCAAGTACATTATACAAAACCATCTCTAATCAGACAGATAGGTATAAGAAGCCGTGTCTGCAAGAAGTTAAGGTCACTAACCTGAAGTAAAGGGCACAAGAAATTGGAAGGAACGTGACTCCACTCCTCGCCAGAGGATGTACCATCTTCACTTCCCATATGATATTCTCGTTTAGTTATCACATCATCAGCCTTTTTCTTTAGTCCATTCAACTCTTTAGTCACTAAAGACATAATATCTCCTGCACTAGGCTCTAAGTTTATGGACCTACATTTCATTGCTAGCTTCACGACCTCCTCTACCAAGTCCATAGGCCAATCACCAGCATTTTCATCCAAGGCTTTGAGGATGACCTGACTATTGTCAATCATCATAGCCTCGTGATCAAGCCTAGCCCAGTTCCTTCCTGTAAGAAGCTGAAGCAACAAGTCTCCAAAAGCAACCACATCTGATTGCATATCAGACTCATGACACTCATCAGGGCTTGGTCTGAGTTCAAATGAATGGAGCTTGGCCACAAAATTACGGTCCAGGAAGATGGTTGATGGGTTAAGCTCACTACATACTATGGGCATGGGTTTTGCAAGGTGGAGGAATTTCAATCCCAAACTGACTTCGGCTGCAATTTGGATCCTCTGGTGCCATTGGAGTGCCCTGGCTTTTGTCCTTGAGAATATGATGTCTCTGAGGCATCCGTTTTGCATGTACTCAAAAACTAAGCACTTGAGCTCTGAGCAGTAGCCGATAAATGCTGTGACTTGGGCATGCCGGATGTTTGCAAGGAGATTCACCTGCTTCAAAGTTTGATTTAGATAAGAGAGCTATACAATTTTACAGGCACTGGCTAATAAAAGAATATGTCGGTGTTTTACCTTTGCTTGGAAAAACTCCTGGCACATATGATCATTGGAATCGAGCACCTTCACTACAACAGACAGGCGATTGATCCGGCCTTTGTACACACTAGTCCAATTTCTTCCATATGTCAATCTCCTATATGTAGCAAGGTTATCAGTAGCTAATCTGATCTCATCTGCACTGAACTCCCTGTGGCTGCAGCTGACCTGATCACCCATCCTATTAGCCAAGCCAATAGCATCCTTTTCTTTGCAAAACTCGATCCTTCTTTGGAACACATCTCTCTGCTTTCTCAATTCCTCTATTTCTCTCACTAGCTCAGTTCTTTTACTGGCAGCATTCTCTAGCTTAATCTCAGCTTCCCGCTTAGCAAGTGAGGAGACTTGGAGTTTGCTAGACAGCTCAGATTGGAGCTCGATTAATGAGTTTAGTCTGTCCTTGCTCTCTTGCACATCAGCTTGGATTTCATGAATCTGCTCTTTGGTGTTGTCTATGTCTTTGGTTAGTTCAGTTCGCATTGAGACCTCTTCTGCTATTTGAGCTTGGAGTTGCTCAGCCTGCACAAAATATCAGTGTTTGTTTTCAGAGTATATTAGGTGCATATCCATCACAGTATATGAGGTGCATATCAACTAAAAATAATTATATATCGAGAGATTCTAATTACCCGATGATTGCACAAGCAAATAGCCCATGAGGCTTTGGCTTGTCTGTCGACTTCAGCCTTGCCTGCATTTTTATTCAACTCAATCATAGCGTGTGCTGCTTGTAAATCATTTTTCAGAGTTTCTATTCTCTCACGAGGACTCTGTAATAACAGAACATCAGTTACAGTTTCAGGCCATTTGAGATGATGATCAGGTACCAAAAATATAACAATACTAAAAAAAAAAAATTACCATTACATATCAGCAATATAGTGCACACAATTTGTCGTCATCTTTTCCCCCACAAAGCATCTCTAATTCAATACTTATAGATATAAGAATGGAGTTTTAGTCAATGATGACCTCTCTTTCTAAACTTGGACTTTTTTATCAGTGTTACAATTTTGAATGCATAGTATTTTATAAATGGGAGTACTAGTGTACAATTAGCAAGCAGGAAGTTGAGTAGATGAGTATCAAGTGCATTGGCTAACATGAATCCATGATAGTATAGTCAAGCTACACGGAATACAATTTTGTACAATCAAAGAGTCGGATAAAGGGGATTCTAACCTTCACGAAAACACTGAAAAAAGACTCGTAACACTCAATTGGACATATTACCCATTAAAACATTACGACGTCACCGAACGTTAGGCAGGTGCAGGTCGAACCCCCAACCTTCTCCAATCCCTATCAATTTTTCAAATAAAAAAAAGTACTCCATGTATGAAATTCTCCACACAGATAGGACTTCTTGCACCAATAAAACAAATCAACTTATATCACCAATATTCAAATGCTTCAAAGTCAAAACATGAGTAGAATGAAGGGGGCCACCCAAAAAAAAAAAAAAAAAGGTGGTTGTTGGTACAACAAGACACCTAAAACCAAGGTATCATCTTTATGTAACTACTAGACCAAAGCCAAACACTACGTCCATATTTCTAACAAGAATAAAACATAGAAGTTGGTACCTAAAAACATACCTGTATACAATCAACAAACATGTCTTGCACATTTGTATTATTTTCCATGGCGTCATCTTTATTTTCGTCCTTTAAACTTGACTCTAATTCATGGAGATACTCCTCGATATCTTGTTCATACAATTCCCATTGATTAGTAACCGTCCTTGAAAGAGGGGAATCCGAATCCAAACTCGAACGTCGTGATGAGGGGTATGTTGGGGAATTCACTTGTCCATGGGATAACATTTTTCCTAACCAACCTTTAAAATTAGTTTTTTGCTTATATTTTGCCACAATTACCCCTTCCTCATCTTCCATGTACCCTTCATCATTTTCTTCCTTAAGCATTACCAATCTCCCTCCGCTTAGTATGAATAATTCACAGAAATCCGGCTTTGATCGATGAACGTAAAACGACCCGCTAATCGCGTTCTTTGATCTCCTGTATAGTTTGATCAAGCCATTCAAAACAAAACCCACAAATTTAATCAATATATACTTTTACAAAATAATTAAAATTTATAGAAATAAACAAAGAATTAGTATAAGATTACAATTAAACATACCCTGATGATGATCTCATAAATGTCATTCCCATAACAAGCTTAGTAATTTTCTTCTCTATGATTAAGTCAACCACCGTCTTTTGAATTGGTTCATCATGGTTATTAATATTATGCACCTCTGCTTTTACCTGTTAAATAAAATTCATAAAATTTTAATTTTGACTAGTATACTAATTTCACGAGTTATTGAAAATGTTGCAATTAATTTAAAATGGGGCGAATATAAAATCAAGAATATTAATAAAGGAGCTTACTTTTCCACAATAGGCAATGTATCTGGATAGGAGTTTGTCAGTTTTCTCTTGTTCACATTTCCTGAGCATCTGAATTTTATCATCACTTACAGAACTTGCAGGAAGCTTTCCAACTATAGAACAAAAAAATACATCATCATAATTCATTAATTTATGATCATATACTACCTTCTTTTTCTTGCTTACATGAGGTATCAACAAATTAAACAAACTAAAAATATAAAAATTATTAAAACCCAAAAAATGACAAAAATGGTGGAATTTGCTTACATGGGGTATCAACAAATTCAAAGGAAGAAGAATTATTGATGAAGAGAATAATAATGGAGATAGGATGATGAGAACCCCATTTTTTAATAACCCAATTTAAAGTCAAACAACCTTCTTCTTCTTGCATTTCATTACTCAAAGCCACATATATTTTCTCATGAAGTTGCAGCATGTTCGTGTTTGTTCTCGTGTTTTGTTAGTCGATTATAGATAATAAAATTGATGAGAGGGGAGTGTGGTTTATTAATAACCTAAACCCCATTTTTTGAAATGGTGTGAGAATTGTAGTGTGAATGCTACGTGTTCGTACGTGAAGGTGATGGGAGAGGAGAGAGAAAATGAGAGGATTTGGATTGGGAGGTTTTGATTTTGAGGATTGAAATTTCCAAGGAAAGTGTTCTTTTATTAGGCTGGCTGACTTGTCTTCTTAAAGAGAAAGGTTTTTTTTTAAAGGTTTAAGACTTTTAAATCGTTTGATTCACCAATTTGGATGATTGGATCTTTAGGCCCCGTTCTTTAGAGCTACTCTGCTCTGTTCTGATTTGCTCTGCTGAGCTCTGCTCCGCTCTACTCTATTCAAATCAAATCTGCTCTGCTCAAAAGAAATCTCCTCGGCTCTATTTTCATATAATAATTAATAATAACAATAATAATAATTAATATTCAATAATAATAATTAATATTTATTGATGATAATAATTTATTATTTTGAATAATTATAATAATTATTAATATTAAAAATAATTTTAATAATAATTAATATTTATTAATCATAATAATAATTAATAATAATAATATTTAATAATTCAAACTATTAAGAATTAATATTTAATAATATTATTAATTAATAATTTCTAATAATTATAACAATTATTTCAAAAAATTAAATAATAATAATTACAATAAATAACAATTTCTTTTTATAAACATTTGATATTAGAATCACAATGTGTAGAAACATTTTATGTGGGTATTGATTGTTAGTTTATTGAGTTGAATTATTTTTCAAATCTTTCCATACAATTTTAAGAATTAAAAAAAAATGTTGTTTTCAAGTAGTACTTTATATATCATTATTATTTTGAGGGTTAAAAATATATGATTAAGACAAATTTATAAGTAAAATCATTATAACTCATTAAATCATTTTATTTTAAAATTTTTGTGAAATAAATATAAGTAAACCGTTGTCTTTTATCTTTCTACTATTAACATATGTTAAATATGGTACACATTTATTTATATTTTCACTCATCTAAATCAATGGTATATGCACTTATTAATAATAATAATAATAATAATAATAATAATAATAATAATAATAATAATAATAATAATAATAATAACAATACCAACAACAACATTAATAATAATAACATTAATAATAGTATTAATAATAATGTTGAAATCTGCTCTGCTCGGCTCGACTCTGCTCTGCTCTACTGACCCCTGCTCTGCTCTGCCCAGAAGCTCAAAAGAACAGGGCCTTAGTTCTTGTCAATTTTTGGGTTTTGTAATTAAGTTATGGATGGATGTGGCCGTTTTGTTGATTTGGGCATTTGGCTTCGTTTTTGTCTTGTTGATGATAATCGACGTGTTATGATTCAAAACTTACAATTTAAGCTCAAAAGACAGTAATAATGAAATATTTTTGAACATAAAAATGAGTCTCGTCAATACAAAACATTTTAAATCAACGCAGTAAATAATACATACTTCTGATCAGTTCAAGTTTTGATGGGGACAAACCAATGCGAAATCGCCAACATTTAATTAATACACGAATGTGACATTATTTAGGATTTTAAATAGAGTTATATGTTTTCATTGTTGGTTGAAGAATATAAAAGAATATCCATGGATTCCATGGATAGAACTGCATTTTAGAAATCACGAGGAATTTGCTTGTAACTTATAAAACACCTCCCAAAGGACCCCAAGGGTTCGATAGTGACCTTCATCATAAGACAGCAGGCAAGAAAAGTTAGCACTTATATTGCCGTGAAAATTAGATTTATATTTTAGTATTATCTTTCCAAATTATTATACTCACATAAGTCACATTACATAGTAACGAACTTACCACGGTGGCGGTGGTTGGGCCAAATCTACATGTTTTCCCCATTTGGATTTTGGAGAAATAAATAATTTATTCGGAATAACAGTTAGCCACATAGCCATAGAAATGAAGAAATTGTTTTTGATTTGGAGTTTTTATAAAGAGTAGTTTTTACAACCATAAAATAATAATAATAATAATAATACTACATCCGTTAGTTATTACCTGCAGTATTAGAATTTTTATATCTCACAAATAATGTCTAAAATTACAAATAATAATTAACGAAAGTAATAAATATATTAAAAGTTATGTAAAACATTTATGTTGAGACAAACCTATCAAGATCCGATTATAGTTCTCCTAACACATACGAGTAATGATATAAATCACAAACAAAAAATTTAAAAAAAAAATATATAAAAATGAAGAACATAAAACGCAAAACATTGCAGTCAAGAGAAGAAGACTTCGTATTAACAAACTCTTTCTCTCGTTGACTAATGTGGGCAATAATAAAAAGTGAGGGATAAATCAAGTGGTTAGAGCGACCTCTCGATTCCAAGAGATTCTTTTTTTTTTTTTTTTTTTGACGGACGATTCCAAGAGATCTTGGAATCACATTCTCATCACTTAGCCATATGGCTCTCTTAAGTCTTAACACCAAAAACACTAGTGTGGGCAATAATTCCGTGTTGGACTGTTGGAGGCTCTCCTATCATCCAAAGGAGCAATTATAAAAATCTTTGTTAACTTGGCCCAGGCCAGGCCCATGCTGAACTAGAAGCTTAAAAGTATATTGAGATAACGATAAAATAATAAAAACGACAATATAATAGCATTCAAAGGGGGTGTAGCTCATATGGTAGAGCGCTCGCTTCGCATGCGAGAGGCACGGGGTTCGATTCCCCGCACCTGGGCTAATTATGTTTGCATGATTACTTGAACAATGCTTTTAAATTTTCATGACACGTTCAAATTTTGATCACTACATAATACTATGACTTCAAAATTCATGTTTTTTCAATGGGCTCAAACATTTTTAAAGCCAGGTTCTCTACTCTGGACCGAAAATATTGAATCTTGGCCCAATTTAATAGTTGTTCAAATCCAACTATATTACCTGGGCTAATATGTTTGCATGATTACTTGAACCATGCTTTTAAATTTTCATGACACGTTCAAATTTTGATCACTACATAATACTATGACTTCAAACTTCAAGTAGAGGTTTTGATCAAAACATAATACTATGACTTCAAAATTCATGTATAGGTGTCAATTTGGGTGTTTGAGTTAGATTTCTTAAGGTCGGGCTTGAATTTTTATAAATTTGAGTCATGCTAAATTTTGTATCCAAACAACTCAATATTTGATATTAACATATTGCATTTTGGGTCACCCTTGAAGGATTTTGACACCTTTAAATTGTTACTCTTAATTTGTACAGTTCATCTTATTTTACTTTACAAAACTTATTTCTTGTTTTAACTATAACAAGATGAAATCAAATTAGACAATAAGAGTCTATTCCGATTTATTGAAAACAACTTAACTTAACTAAACTGAACTAATTAGGGCTAAACTGAACTAATTAGGGATGAACAGAACTGAAATTAAGCTAAACAGACACAGGCCCTAAACATATGGAGAACATTAGCTTAGCGTAACTTATTAGTGTTTGCTTAATGCCAAATATTTGATGTTTGTATAGTTGATCAATAAAAAAAATATATGAAAATTTGATACTCGCAAAAACTATAAGAATAACATTGATTTTGATCTTATTTGTGTCATCCCAATACACAAGAGTCATTTTCTTACTTTAAAATGGAGACTATGACATAATATCTAGTGAGGTTTGGTGGTTAAAACTTAAAAGTAGATATGACATTAGTGATATTACTAATTTAAATTACAACTAGCCTTTTGACCTGTTTGATGCACGAGTTGTTACTTGGATAAATTATTTTCAAATATAGGTATACTTTTCAAAAGTTGAAACTTTTGATATAATATACGAAGTAATTGTTTCATTGCTAAAACTTAAATTAAAAAATAAATAAATAAATAAAGTTAGAGTAGAACTCTGAAAGAAGATGAAGGAATTTGGTTAGGTATATATACATGAAGAATGTGGAATATGAAATGACGTATTAGTTTAAGTTATATTTTAATTAAGTGTAGGAGATGAAAAGACAATTTTGATTATAATTCATATGTTTTATGTAATGTGTACTAATTATATTAGAAATGAAACACTTCATTTTCTTTTTTGAATTTGCAACTTATAGAATGCAAAAAAATTTAAACAAAAAAATTTAGGGAGATAACATGTGGCATATGGGATAATGAGTGACTTGTGATGACATTTGTCATGTGAAAAATATGTGGTTTGTGTTTTTAAATACTAAAAAAGTATAGAACTATAGATAGATATAGATGTTAAAGTATCATTAACCGTCTTAGATATTTATGTATTTCATGTCATTCGAGATTACATCTTCGAAAACATGATACAGCGATATAACATGATAAGATATTATCATATACTCCATATCATTCGAGATTACATCTTCAAGTGTACACGATTAATGTATTATTAACAAGCTAAGATATTATCATAACCCACCATATCAATCAAGATTACGTCTTCGAGAACATTAAAATATATCCAAATATTTGAAGAGTGCAATATAATATTGAACAAAATGCAATGAAAATAAAAGGAAAAAAGAAGATTGATTTTGGGAAGAAGCGAGACAAAAAGGGCTTTAAATGAAATGGGAACAAGAGTGAAGGAAATAACGGCATGGTCTCGGCTAGAATAAACCCCTCCATTGGATTCGGCCCTTCCAATTTTTCGAAATCCTCAAAATATCAAAACTCCCCCTCTCTTTTCTCACTTTCCCTTTGTTTTTGTTTCATGTAATTTACTATTCCGTAATACTTTAAGAATCCAAAGAATGTAACTTTTTGTATTAATCTATACCACAATTGGCCGGTAATTTATAATTAAATTATTATTAACCTCCCTCTGTCCTATATTAGTATGCGTGTAATTCTCTCGATGTCCTAAATATTGTGCTTATTTTTAATAATAAGCGTACTTTGTGTGCAACTGATCATACTATGTGACCGCTTATAAAATAACAAAGTAATTCCTACAACATTGATCGAATAACCTCTATAATACTGACAAGTAAGACCCTGTTATTTAGATCTAATCTGCTTTATTGAAATCAGCTATGCTGACTCAATCTGTTGTGCTGAAATCTAGTTTGCTCTGCCTAAAAGCTCAATAGAACAAGGTCTAAGGGCTTGTTCACTTCAGCTTAATTTCAGTCCAGTTTAGTTCATTTCAGCTTCAATCAGTTTACTTCACTTCAGTTCAGCTCCTAATTTTCTTCTCTCATAAAATATTCATTTCAGCTTAGTTCAGTTCAGCTTAATTCAGTAATTGTGAACACGCCCTAACTCCTATAACACTAACCTAGTAGCCTTATAATATTAACAATTTTTTTTTTTTACATAACACTAAGTAACCCTGCTAATGACTGGCTACACAGTATAGTCGGTCACATATAAGAATTTATACTAATAATTCTTATTTTATAATATGTATTACATATATCATAATATGTTGTTTTACATTTTTCTTATCAAAAACTCTTTTAAGAATATTTCAATTCTTTTGCTACTCTTAATTCCCGTGAAAAAAAAAGGTAAAACAGACATTATATTATAAGATGAAGGTAATATTGATATAGTGTATAACATATTTTTGGGATTCAATCAAAAGTTTAAACTTTTGGTTGAGATGATTATTTAATATGGTATCAAAGCTAACGTGATACAAATATCACAGTTTGAATCTCATCTACTCTTCACTTTCAAGTAGAATGTTAAATGCTAGGTATGGTATAGCCCATGCTACATCCACACTATAAGTTAAATGGGCTTTCATATAAAAGAACGTTACACGGTATAAAATATATTTTTGAACTTCAATTATAAGCCAGTAAAATACTTCATAGACAGTAGTCCAAATAGGAAAAAGATTAAAAAAAATTAATCACCAGTAAAAAGAAGGTTAATAATTAATGACAGTGGGGGATGGTATAAATGTGTCGGGGAGGTGGTGCACGTGCGTGTAGCGGAATCCTCTCGTAATAGAGAGGGGGAACGAGAGATATTTGGGGAGAAGAGAGTAGTCAAAAGATGCCGCGCACGTGCCTTTGAGTCAAAGGTCAAACTTTGAAAAGCAAAGCAAAGTGGCCCAATTTGGGGGGTGTCATTACAAATTATTAGTACACGAGTCCTCTACCTCCGTAAATATTGCTTTCTTTTAATTTTCTCTCTCTTATTCTACTCAATCATCACTTTTCCACCGTATCAATACCTCCAATCTTTGCCGCTCTTTCTTTTCATTTTTCAACTTTTAAATCTAATTATTATTAGTATGTGATCTTATCGATCCTTTTAGCGTTATGATTATTTGTATATAAATGTAGTAGCAGATAGGTTGTTCGGATCGGATCAAATTTAATTTTAATTTGGTTGAGTTATATTACATGGTTAATGATCGAAGAAATTCAATAATACTATTGCCTTTTATCATTTCACAATTTACTTTAGGTTGAGAAGTAAATATTTAAACGAAAAAAATACGATATTATCATTATTAAACACGTAATAAATTGTTATACAACATCTACACATTTACAATCGAGGATGGCCACATAAGATGATTATAATAAATTGCAATAATTAAACAACTGTATTTATGAATGATTATTGTAAATGAAACATCAAAAAATAAGAATGAAAAAAATACTTTCCACAAAAAGGGATGGATATGCTTATGTGTACGTATGACTAACGACTGTCCGTATGCAAGGTGTCAAACAAGTTGATTTGTATGCAACCTTTTTTGTGTATTTTTATTTAATTTAATGATAAATGATCATGTGATTTGGCCTCATTATTCCTTTTGTTCAGTTCATTTTTTTGCTAAACTCCAAACTTAAATAGATTCTCATCCTTCCATAAGATGTGCAGTTTTTCTTTTGCATCCCAAAAAGAGATCATTTATTTGATTTACAAAATCACATTTTCACATACGTATTGACATGATCAACCTCTGTTTCCACATATAGGAATTATGACAGTGATCTTACACGTAAGTACAATCAATATATGAGAAAATATATTTTCTATAATAACGGTTTTATTTATAGCATAAGAAAAAGGTGAATGAATTGAAGACGAGCTTGTAGACATTAGATAGACACTAGTAGGCCCGGCCTGTTCACTTCAGCTTAATTTCAGTTTAGTTCAGCTCCAATCAGTTCACTTCAGTTCAGCTCTAATCAGTTCACTTCAGTTCAGCTCCAATCAGTTCAGTTCAGTTCAGTACTGTTTAGTTCAGTCCAACTTCTAATTTCATTCTCTCATAAAATATTCATTGCAGTTCAATTCAGTTCAGTTTCAATCAGTTCTATTCAGTTTAATTCAGCTCCAATCAGTTCAGTTCAGTAAATGTGAATAGGCCCATAGTCTCAAAGTAAAAATAATGTACTCTCTATATATGGATCATCTATTGCCCGCACAAATTTATATGTACATTAATTTTATCAAACACTAAATTTGAGATAAATTTTCATACTCATCATCTAGTAGATTTTGTATTACTTAGCTTATAAATCGATCACCAAATTTATTGTGGATTATCGAATGTCTATTAATGGGATACTAGACTACATGGAATAATCACTTTTAATTTATGTAGCCAATTCCACTTATGAGATTAAGACTTTGATTAACTGATATCAATGGGATACTAGTGCGTGCTCATATGAATCATTTGCGGGTGACCAAAAGATCTATACAAGTAATGCTCCACCTACCTAATGAAAAACCGATCAACTTGCCTTCATTTCTCATTTTGTCTCTCTTATTAGGGATATCAGCCATAAGGATCAACTAAATACTTTGATTCATATCATTGTCTTTTTTTTTTTTTTTGACACAACATATCATTGTCTTAAAACAAGGCCCGATTCCCATAAAAAAAAGTGGGTGTAAATCGACAAGCTCATATAATTTGGCCAATTCAATATAACCTTCCAACATTATTTAATATGCTGTAAGAAAAACTACCCATCATCTTCTCATACATTTGTTACACCACGTGTAAGGTCATTGCCTCCCAAAAGATCGACCTACTCCACAACTAATAACTTAGATTCCAATCCTGTATATAATACAGTATATAAAATTTGATTATGTGACACATGCATGCATGCATGTATTCTCACAGAAGTTAGGTTAAATTTTGATACGAAACTCAAATCCAATTAAAGTAGTGCATAGTCATTACTAGATTTGGATTGGTAATAATAATTCTACTCCCAAGGAATAAGTAAAGATATGTTTTCTATTTTTTACACTAGTATTTTTTAATTTCCTAGATTGATAGTGATTTATTGGATTTGGAAACCTAATAATCTTTTAGATAAAGATTAATATTAATTAATTAATTAAATGTATTAGGATTAGAAGCAAATCATCAATTGACATAATATATATGTGTCATGGATCCATGTGACAATGTAAGTTATGATTGTGAGAATAGCACTGGATTCCTGAGTTGCTGCAGACATCTTTGTCTTTGCATTTGAGCTGATTCATCCAATATGTCATGCAATTTGCTAGCAACTTGAAACTTAAGTCACAAATTGATTATATGTGAAGAACTAATAGATCTCACATTTTTAGCGCAAATTATACCATCAACATGAATATATATAATGTAAGGCTTTTCAATGGCTACAATAAAATTGTAGTCATTGTAATTGGTTTAATCTTGATCCTTTAATTTTTATGGATCAATCTTGTCCATCTATCCAACTTTATTAAATTTTTTTTTTATATTTAAAAAAAAAAAAAAAAAAAAAAATCTGCTTTCATATATACTTATGCATAAAAAACGGTTTCCTTAGAATGCTAGTCGCCATACCTGCAAAAACCAAACCAATTCAAAAATAAGAAATGTTCAGCAGATCATAGTATCATACATGTGTTATGTGTAATGTGTTTGCATGTGGTGTTGGGTGATTAGAGTATTAGATCATCCTGGCAAAAACAGAGAAATGTACTCCGTAAAAGCAATTGAAACTTTGAAAGCAGTGCGATAGGTTTTTTAATTTGCAAGTTACAAATCTTACAATAATCATCTTAAAATATAGATAAACAAATTATACATTGTAGATAAGCTATTTCATCAAAAAAAATCGATCCATCTTAAATAGATGTTTCAGTGTTAAAGTGGAGAATTTACTGATTTTATATGGTTTTTTTTATATCTTAAAAGTCAACTACATGAACGAATAAGATGAGTCTTGTTAATTAAAGGGTTGAGATTTACTTAATTATAATGGCCACAATTTTATTGTAGCTATTACAAAACTGTCCTATATATAATATCAGGATGATTTATTGAAAGTAATACACTTGTATCAAATATGATAAACGAAATGAATTTATTACGCACTATAAAAGTTTACGATAATTGCGTTTATTAAAGTTTTCTTCCATATACAAAAATGAGAATAACACGTTGCCAAATTTGAGCCTGCATGTCTTAATAATAAAGGAATTTCTTTTCTTACAAGAACATTGCTACATAGTTAAATATTTGGTTTAAGAATATAAACTAGTTGTGTTCTTGTGTATGACTTTCTCTACTGCAGTACTGCTATTTTAGAATGTCAGTTATCTTGCACATAAAAGGGAAGTTTATCAATCTAAATAATTGGGACGAATCGTATATCGAATAAATCGTGACAAATGGAGTATATCAATTTCCAACTATATGCTAGGATATATATATACTCCAACTATATTTTAAGGAGGATTTGTAAGATCTAAAAGAAGGCTATCTAGAGTTTTCTTCCATTCAATATTTTATTTAGTTCTTCGAATTAATATAGTAAGCAAATAATATGAACATGACATATGCCGATAATATTATCAATCATTGGTTTGCTGCCTCATCAAACTATTGTTTTAGCTTCGAATCTATGTAAGATGCGGTTCAACTAATTGGTATAACATAAATTAAAAAATTAAGGTTTGAGAAGAGAATACGGTGTTAGGAGGTTTAAACAAAACATACGATGCCAACTTTGTTAGATGAGAATGTTTGGAGACATGTAGGTCAATTTTTCAGCATGATAGGTAATTGAAAGCAAAGTTAATTAGTTATTGATGATAGCGTTTACTTTGTAATAGCTAACTTGATATGACGTGCATAATATGAATTTTGTTTGTAGTATGAGTCATGGTGTAAGATTAATCTGATAGGTCATATATATTCCCTGATTTAACCTAATTAAATTACCAAAAGCTTAATTAATTGGTGGAATGTGGTGGAGGAAAAGTGGTTTTAGATCGATAGTGATTAGAGAGTTGTGTTATTATTAATCTTTTATTACTATTAAGAAATAATTTGAAAAGATTTCTTCTCGTTAAATAAAGGTATATTTAAACTAAACACATATAAAAAAATAAAAAATAAAAAATAAAAATAAAAAAAAATAAAATAAAAAGGTTATACAGAGTATTACGTAATTTAACAATATAATTGTAGTCATTATATTAGATAAAATCCCAGCCATTAATTTTTTTTGACTTAATATAAACTGTTGATTTAGATAATTATTCATTTTTTTTTTTGACTTTTGAATGGCTACAATATAATTGTAGTCATTATATTAGATAAAGTCCCAGCCATTAATTTTTTTTACCTTAATATAAACTGTTGATTTAGATAATTATTCATTTTTTTTTAAAAAAAAAATATAGGATAATTGACCCAAAAAAAACACGTTCTTTGATTCAGTTTCTCCTTCAATATTTTGATCCATGATCCTCTCTCTTTTGGAATTCTTCTCTATTCATTTAGATTTTAAAGGATTATAATAAATTAAAATACAATGGAGATAATTGTTGATCCAAATTTTTCAAAAAAAAAGAACATGAGTATGTCATTGAAGATGTAATCGAAATTAACGGTTTTCATGGTCATGCATATTTTACTTTAAGCTTTGCCCAACAAATGAATTGAGGAGGTCGGGAGGGGAAGGATCAATGGAACATTCAATAGATCAAGAAACTTGGACATTGATATGAGAAACAATTGGAGATTAAATATAAACATGTTTCATGTTTGATTACAAAAGAGAAGCAAAACAAAGTATTGAAGGAGAAACTGACATAACTTTTTTTGTTTTTTTTAACCAAATAAATTTTAAAAAAACTAAAAAGTCATTTTTAATTCCCAATCAACGGTTTGTGTTAGTTAAATTAGATGAAGGGTTGAGATTTAATCTAATATAATGGCCACAATTTTATTGTAGCCATTTGAAAACTATCCTTAACAATAAAAAACTTCAATCTTTCATAATTTGTTTGGAGGGGTATGTATGTGTTCTAGACCACCTCCAAACTCCTCCAAACTAATGCGTGGTAGAATTTCTCATGATAAAAACTGTAAAGGTGGCTGATTATGAATGGTGTTATTTGATTTAGGTTTAGGGTAAGTCATTTTAGAATGCAATTTCTTTAATTTCTAACTTTTGGATTTGTCGTAGAGCGGTTTTATAATGAATATTAAAATACAAAGTAATTCAATTTCCCTCATTCGATTTTGGATAAAGTTAGTAAGAGTCATTTTATTTTGATTAAAAATTAAAACTTGTATGGATCAATATAATACGGAAAAATGATAGAATATCAACATTTTAAAAAGTTACTTTAAATTTAAAGATGATTAGAAGAAAAAAAAATAAATAAATAAAAAATAAAAATTAAAGGTGATTATAAAAAATAAAAAAAAGGCCAGATTTGGGTTCAATATAATACGGGTAAATGTTCTTTAATTTAAAGCATATTGAATTTAAATAACAACATTATTCTTGTTATAAATTAGTATACTACTCCGTATAAATCTTGAATATAGATAAGGTATTCTATAATTTGTGAAATACCTTATATTGTTGATGGTTTTGTGGCTTGAGATGAGGCTCCGTAGTAGTAGCAGCAAAACAAAACAAAACAAAACAAAACAAAAAGAATAATAGTGATTCCTATCTCTTAAAAAAAACTCGACGGGTTGCCACGTCCGCTACTTTCCTATCAAGTAGGCCATTAATAATTTAAACATATTAATCGGAACATTAAAATAAAAATAAAAAAGGTAGTAGAATATACGAGTAGAAGTTAACTTTAATTGGTTGTAGGTATGGTGTATCGGATTGAGTCGAAGATCAGAAGGAAGCCATGTGCATGCGTACGTGTGTTAATGTACATCCAAATCTTTCTAACTCTCCTATTTATCTTTGCTTCATTTCCACTTTTACTAAACCATGTGAGATGATAATGTGATCGATGCTCTTTTAATTAATTTGTTCTACCCGCCAAAATTAAGCCTGTCCAAATTGATCTTAACCCAAATAATCCGAAGTTGAATGATTTGAAATTGAATTAACTTAGATCTAATTTTAAAAGGTACTCCAAATTAGATGATTGATATATTGATATTACTCGAATAAAACCCTAAAATCAAATACTTTTATTTAAGATTGACCTGTTTTTCACAACCATCTATGAGTGGTTTAAAATTAATTAATATTAGTGTGTGTAAGTATTAGTATTGATAGAATATAGGATTAATATTCAATATATTCATTATGAATTTTTTCTAGTCTACTATGATCTTATCTAAATTTAATTTTGTACGTGATTTTTTAGTTTGATTTATCACTTTTGTTTATCAAAGGTTTTCATATATCATTGAAAAGGTGATTCATCAAGCCTCTAAAAATGGACTAGCATTTTATTTACTTCGTACACTTTAATACCTAACGAGAGAAGTGGATGTTAATAGAGCATGTAACATCATCATGTATTTTCTTGTCTTGTTTGTTATCCAAACTCTATCAATTACAGAGTACAAATTGTTAAACGTAAAATCCAAGGTCCCTTTCGGAAGCAAGAAAAAAGATAAGAATTGAAAACTTCTAACGGACAAACAAACCAATACAAAGCAGATGGTCCAAAATTATTTTAAACATTTCCAAATAAAAAAAACGATCTGTTGTAGAATAGACCTATCAAGTATCACCACATTTAAGTGTCCTATATTGATTGAAGAAGAAAGAGTTGATCACTTTATAAGGCTAAGACACTACTCCTCTTATAGCCTTATGCCCTTATGGTTTTGGAATGGAATCTCCTTTGATCTTATAAAGTGGACTCTCTCTCTTAATTGCGAGTGCAGCTCAGACCCGTATATAACAATGATCAAATTTGAAATCAACCTAAAAGAAAAAAGAACAGTACAAAATTTAAGTTGGCAACTTTAAACGATAAGTGGAAACTGTAAAAGTAAGGGAGCAAAAATGAGTAAAATAAGGCTATATTTTTATATTAAAAAATAAGAATACAATATTTTGTACTCCAATTTTTGTGAAATAATTATATGCAGAGTTTCTGCAAGAAATACATTTCGCCATAAAAGTGGGAGTTTATATCATTAGAAAGGTAAAATAATATGAAGAAAATCTAAGGTTTCTGAGCAGCAGCTAAGCTATACTATACGATCTCCTCATGCTGATGACCAGGTTTACTGGATCTCCGGGTTTTTCGGTTACTGTTGCTCTATATTTCAACCTTGTACTTTTGACATTCATTGGTGTTTTTTTGCAAAGATTGGCAAAATTTTCCCATTATTTTGTTTTTGTAATAGGACAAGTAAGCATTTTGGTTCATGCATTATGGATTGTCTACGATAATTGATACGAACTTGACATTATAAATATAAAGCACAAAGTTGATCGAAATTAGTTACAATTTAATTAACTAATTGCTAAATGATGTTGAAATTAGTTACAATTTTTAATAATTAAGTATTATTGTGTGTTTTACACTAATTGTATATAGACGCATTATATTGCTACATTTTGTATTGATTAAAAAGTGCAAAATGTAAGTAAATTGTAACAATGGGTATGTGTCAGTAATTATCGATTGATGATGGGAAAAAGTGTTGAATGTCTCATAAATCAAGTAATTGAGATTACTTTAATAAGTGTCACTATACAACAAATATTTGCATTACCTAGTACAATTAAAGTTATGCTTGGTGCATCTAGATGGAGTTTGGTACATTCAAATTGGAGTATTGGTACGTATATATTTGTGCATTCTAAGGACTTCCAAATAAGCAAATAAGACTTGAAAGGAAGCAGGAAAAAAGATCTTGGATGGGGGCACGTTACTAGACTGAGGAAGTCGTAATCGATATTTGATATTGATTGGCAAACATATATATCATGACATTTAAAAGTACTATGAAAACATTCACCACCAAAAAAAAAAAAAGGAAATAAAAAAAAAGCACTATATAAATGGTACATTATACATGCGTCGTATGTTATACTTTTGTGATATCTAATAGTATCAACAGGACAAGATATACTCTAATTACATACATTATATCCTTTAATTTCATACTGATATGGAACATAACAAATAACATTATGATGGTTTAAAAAAAATTAAGTAAAAGTTGATCAAATAGATGCTCAGGAAGTCCCATATTTTGCACATTAATGTTTTTTTTTTTTTCCGTAAAAAAAAAAAAAATATTGAAGTTTTCTTTGAAAGTACTTTTATTATTAGTGTCATTCATTATCTACTGTACAGCTGTACTTGTGTATAATTTTGCATGAGATGATTGTTTTTTACGTTTGATGAACAGATGTAGTAGTATGCTTTTGCTTTCAGCTAGCCCAATTTAGAAAATACGAACGGCTATTTTAAATTGATGTAGTGGATGTTACCTTGGTACTTGATAGGTTATTCACGGAGGGGGTGAACGTCTTTGTTTTTTTGACTCACTTGATGTGATTTTAAAATTTGTTTGAGTACAACTTATTTGCTTTGTTATTTAGTGTCGATGACTTCTTATAAAGTAAATCTAAAGTAAATTGTAACTACCTACGGAGTACTTAAATTCAAAGATTATGATAAAAATAAGAACACTGTTTTTCTTGGTTTATACTGTATACATATTATTTGCTACATTCGACTTATTGAGTTAGTATTATATACTCCTGGATCACGTTACTCCATACTCAATATACTTGAGTTATTTTGCATAAGTCTTATGTTATTTTGCTTAAAACCTTGTGTTATTTTGCTAAAATAATATGTTATTCACTTATTTACTTTAACATCATGCATAAAAAAAACACATGCATTTATTAAAATAACATGTACTTATTTAAAAAATAACATATATATAAATTGAAATAATAAGAGGTTCACATCAAAATAACATAAATTTAATAAACCTGGAATACAGCGAAAGGATCAGTGTTGAAAAAACAACAACATGCAAATATAAAATAACATATACTTATTTTAAAATAACAATATATAAATTGAAATAAAAAAAAGTTCATACGGAGTAATAAAATAACATAAATTTTATAAACCTAGAGTACCGTGCACACGGTACTCCAGGAGTAGCATAGAATTTGCGCTTATTTTTGCTAAAATTCACTTGATTTTGCTAAACTTTTGCTTGACATGACTCATCTTTCTCGGAAATTTATTTAATCTTTAATTTGTCGAACTTTATTATTTATTTTTTTCCTTTCTCATCCTCATTATATTATTGCTGAAATCTATGATCTTTATTATCATACGCATAATTATTGTAGGTTAAACTCTGAACAAGTCTTTGCAGATTATGAAATAATAATTTATGGACAAACTAACATCCCAAAAATAGTGTTGTTTTTTTTTTTTTTTTTTTTTTTTTTTTTTTTTTTTTGACAAAAGCCATCCCAAAAATAGTACGGGGTTCTTTTTCACATTTAAATTTTATATTAGACACAAGGGCGAGTGATGAAAATCGATCCCAAAATTACTTGAAACCAAGATGGAAGTTTTAACAACTAGCCTTGAACTATCCCTCACTCTCACTTTTTCTCATTTAACGGAATGAACTACTTAATTACAATTTAATGATTTGTTTATTACAACTAATATAATTATCATTCATGTCTATTTTAGGCCCTGTTCTTTTGAGCTTCTGGGCAGAGCAGAGTATAGCAGAGCAGATTTCAGCAGAGCAGATTGAAGCAGAACAAAGCAGAGCCGAGCAGAGCAGAGCAGATTTCATTATTATTATTATTATTATTATTATTATTGTTATTATTATTTTTATTATTATCATTATTATTATTATTTTTATTATTATCATTATTATTATTATTATTACTAATATTGTTATTATTACTATTATTATTATTATTATTATTATTACTATTATTATTACTACTACTACTAATACTATAATAATAATTGTAATGCTTTATTATTGTTATTGAATATTAAATATTATTATTATTATTATTAATATTATTATATTATTATTAATATTATTATTATTAATATTAATATTATTAAATATTAATTATATTATTATTAATAATATTATTATTAAATATTAATTATATTATTATTAATATTATTATTAATAATATTATTATTATTAAATATTAATTATATTATTATTATTAAATATTAATTATATACTTCCTCCATATTCTTTTACTTGCAACACACCTTTTAAGCACGCAGTTTTAGGAGATGATTAGTGAGGGTAAACGAGCGATTTTATCAATATAATTTTTACACGAAAATTAGAATAGAGTTAAGTATCATTTGTAAAAATTATAATGAAAAATTTGTCCATTTACATTACATAAACCAGAGCTCAAAACACGTGCCACAAGGCTGTGTTGCAAGTAAAAGAAAACGGAGGAAGTATTATTATTAATAAATATTAATTATTATTAATAAATATTATTTATTTATTATTATTAAATATTAATTATTATTATCATTAAGTATTAATTATTTATTATTATTTTTATTAAATATACATTATTATTATAATAATTCAATATTAAGTAATAATTTTAAGCAGAGCAGAGCAGATTGAAGCAGAGCAGAGCAAATTTCAACAGAGCAGAACAAAGCAGAGCAGATTTCAGCAGAGCAAAGCAGAGCAGCTCTAAAGAACGGGGCCTTAATTTGATTAAACATGCATATAGATCTAAATTCTTACAAATTAGTTTTAAATTACAGTTTCTTAAAACACACGCGTTCAAATTATTCTTAAGATTGACTATTTTGGCTCTTGAAATAGCTATTTTGTCTATATTATCATCTTAAGGCTGTTGCAGAGCTGGTAAAAAAAAGTGTGATACGCATGGATTAACAACTTTAGAAATTTTGTACTAGCATTACTATTAGTACAGTAATAATCTACTTATTGTTTTAAGTAATTAATTAAAGATAAAATAAAAAAGCGAAAAAAAGGGAAGAAAAGAAGGTAATTCAAAAGGCTAATCTACTTACTATTTTTAATTGCTTTGACTGGTCTTCCATGCTTAGAATAGTTAATTTGTTCACAAACTCTATTATTTATTTTAGTTGTCCTTTTTCCCTTTTTAATTTAAATTACTATAGGTCTAGTGAAGGTCGGTAGATCGAGAAATTATAGTACAAGTAACGAATTAATATCAAAATGTACATGATAAATGATCTCAATTTATTATACATAAACGGACAAAAACTGTGATTAGTTTCTAAATAAAAATAAAATTGAAGTTTTCTGCAAGATTTTTATCTGCATCCCATGTTAAGTTTTTGTCTCTAAAATTCGCTGCTAATTTTCTACTTTGTGCATATAAGACAAGAGTCTCCACAACTAGAAAAACCAACAGATTTATTCATTCATTGATTAATCTATATGTTTAAGATTACTGATCACGTAAATAGTGTAATATGCACTAATAAAAATTATACATTATCTATAATTGTTGCTCTGTTTCCTTTAACCTCTTTTAAAATCATGTCGAAAAATATAATTGTTAATTAAAGGAATATAATTGTAATTATTGTAATTAACTCTTTAATTTATTCATGTAGGCATACATAAGTTGTTACATTAATTTCCGTAGTAATGAGAGGACTATGATGATGAGTCTGAAAAAATGCATGAAATTTGGAAGCATGGAAATGGAAAACACCAATAGGAAGATAGTTTACAGCTAGGAGAAAGCAACAAAACAAATTGATCAGTTAAAATTAGCCTTTTATTTGTTTCTTTTTCTCTTTTGAATCTTGACTATTCATACACTTTCTCAACTGCGGAGATAAGATTAACAACAAAAGAGTGATAAAGAGGTATGCATGAAAGACAAGTGTATTTTGTTGAATTATCCCCAAAACACCGGGACACATTCATTTTTTGTCAATTTAATTCAAATAAAGGTATTGGAAAATATTCAAATATGAAGCACTAAGTTTCACTAGTTAAAAAAATAAAATAAAATTGTTTTTGTACTGTTTCAACAAATATGCTATATGCATGCTTTGATTTTCTTTTAAAAGGAGAAATCATGGAGTTTTCATAGTCAATAAATTGATTAATAAATAACAATAAGCACACTAAAATACCTCATTCTTTTAAATTGGACGTATTAATTAAGTAGTTTAATTTACACTTGCTATTTGCTTGAATTATAGAATTGAATGAATTTGCACAAGGTATGTGATCTGTATTTGTCTCTAAGGGGCTGTTTTTATTTACCGAACTGAGATGAACTAAACTGAATTTATTATGAGAGATGAAAATTAGCAATTGAATTGAACTGAAAATAACCTGAAGAGAACAGGCCCTAACTTGACAAATGCAAAGTATTTTTAAAATGTTGACTACATTATAATTTAAATACAAACATTATAATTGAATATAATCAAAGGAGTAATTGATATTAATGATGATGAGCAGACAATATTTGGAACATTGAGATATGTATAATTATTATGCAATTTACCAAGTTTAAAACTAATGCTAAACTATATTTTAGGGTTAAGGTGGAGAGATTTATTCATGAATTATGAATAATTTGTTATAAAACTAATTAATCCGTTACACTTATACATGTCCTCGATCTACAATCATTTAGATATAAAGCCAGTAATTTATCCCATTAAATGACTATTCCGCCAATAACATTTTTTTTTATCTCTAATCATCAATTCATCACTAATCACATACGAAGTACACTACAAGTATACAATTAAAATTGTTGATGATAATATAACATGTAGATGTACACTCTTTTTTTTTTTTTTTTTTTTTTTTGAAGCCCAATAGCATGTATACTTTATACTTCAAGTAGTAATTTATTCACCCTATTCACCTAAACAAGCTTTAATTAACCTAAAATTGTTTATCTTATTACCATTTGATTAAAAAAAAAAAAAGTAAAGAGGGAAGAGAAAGCAAACAAAGTCTCCGATTACCGCCAGAGCCCGGATCTTTCGGGACCTTGTTTGTTTCAGACAAAACTTCTGCCCCCCCTCTCTCCCTCACTAGCTAAAAAGCCACACCTCCTCCATCCCCCTTTTTTTAATCTAACACAAACCCAACTTACCTTCACAAATTAAATTAAACAGTCATTTTAACATTTTTTAATCACATCCTCAAATCTTTGATCCTTAATAAAATTTACACACTCCCTTTTTTTTTAATTTTAATTTTTATTTATTTATTTTATTTTTTTATTTCTAACTACCCATAATACAATTCCAGTAACTAAGAGATACTCTCTCCGTATTTTTTTTAAATGCATAACTTTGACAATTGCACTATTCCCATACTATGATTGACTTAATTTTTTCACTTATAAAAAATAAATAAATATTATTATATAATATATCAATAGATTTGTCATAATGTCTAGTTTCATAATACTCCCTATGTCCCAATTTACTTGCAACATTTTGACTCGACACACTTGCCAATGCACATGTTTGACCGTCGATATCTTTTATTATATATCTATAAAAGCTATAAAAAGTTTATATTAAGAGACTATACATTAAAATAGACCCAACAACATCTTACATCACTACATTGGCTTTCATATAATAGTTAAAAAGGATGGTCAAAGTGAGATGTGTGAATAGTGTAAAAAGTCAAAATGTTGCGAGTAATTTGGGACGAAGGGAGTATAATTTTGTTACAATTTTTACTAATACACAATTAAAGATATTAATGGTCAAAATTGTGTCTTGGTAAATGTGACGGTCAAACTGATGCATATTAAAAAAACGGAAGGAGTACTTCGTAGTTTGCAATTACTATTAGTATCAGTTTATGTTAAAGGACCAACTCATTCAAAATCTTAAACTTATGGTTGAGGCCAAAGAATATATTTTTATATACTATCATTCTCCCTCACATGAAAAGCTTTTTGGGCTTGAAATGTGGACCATCTTAATCAAAAGCTCAAGCTCATGGTTGAGGCCCAATAATATGCTTTTATACTCTATCAGTTTACATTCGTAACTACGAAGTATTGTTAATTTACGTTCACAATTACGTTCTATCAGTTTACATTTTACGGTTTGCAGACTTTTAAAGTCATATTATCAACGTTTTTGAATACTTTAAATAGTTTGACTGATACATGTTTCAATTTCGCCAATGTACAAATTAACGTTAAATGTACGCAATTATGCACAAGTATTAAAACTTTTTGGGCTTGAAATGTGGACCATCTTAATCAAAAGCTCAAGCTCATGGTTGAGGCCCAATAATATGCTTTTATACTCTATCAGTTTACATTCGTAACTACGAAGTATTGTTAATTTACGTTCACAATTACGTTCTATCAGTTTACATTTTACGGTTTGCAGACTTTTAAAGTCATATTATCAACGTTTTTGAATACTTTAAATAGTTTGACTGATACATGTTTCAATTTCGCCAATGTACAAATTAACGTTAAATGTACGCAATTATGCACAAGTATTAAATTAAAATATGTGTTTTTTTTTAAAATAAATATACATTGAGATTAATCCTATGACATTGAGTATTACAAAATAACAATGATTTTTATATATTTAGAAAAAATATCTAGCCAAAATTATTGAATAATTGCCATCAAAGTCAAATTGTTACGATTATTTGACTATGGTGTAATAAGAGTGAAATAGATACATGATGTAAAAATTAGTCATACATGTCATAATGATGTTAATTTTTAAAACTAACTAGTCTTAAACCCGTGCGATGCACGGTGGTTTAATGTATTATAATAATTGTTTTTGTATTTGTATTTTTGCCTAGTATTTCAATTTCGTATAAGAATAGTAGAATTTTTTTTAATAGTAGTGTTAAATTCAAAAACCCCTTGGTTGCGAAATGAAACTAAACCAAAATTCTGAAACGCCCATTGGCTGCAAAATGAAACAAATTAAAACCATATGCGATTATACTTATATGGGAAATATTTGTTTCATATGGTTATCGAATTTAATTGAACATCTATTTTCATAGAGATACTTACAACACTTTAAATTCATACACTTTATATCCATTAAAATGTCAAATACTTTTATAGATATTTAAACTCAATTCATACAAACAAAACTTATCAAAAACTAATCAAAATTCTCATAACCATAAATTGATACGTCCTATATGAAGCATCAAATTACAAGTTACGTATTGATTAACTATAGTTTTTAAATTGGCTTGATCAATGAAGATATCTGACATCAAAATAAAAAATGCAATATAAACCCAAAATATCCAACAGTAAGCAAATTGTAACAAATTAATAATGAAAAAAAAGCCAATGATAATTGATTATATTTCAAAATGCAATACGGAGTATAAATTAATTGATAAGTGAACCAAAACTTTAAAAAATTTGAAACTTTCAACAGCGGTATGTAAAATACTTGAATGAAAGAATTTATTTTAGCATAAAATATAATTTGTTGAACAAAATAATTCCATCAAAAAGTAAGATTAATAGTGCATGCGGAATTATCCATTAAAAAAGTATGATTACACTAAGTGATGACCACAAATTAAATCTTCAATGCAACAATAACATTTGTCAATCATATATTTTAAAGACCCAAACTTAAACCAACAAATTTGTCTGATTCAACCATATAATTAGTACCTGAATTGCAATTTGAGAAATCATATAACAACGATAGCAAAGAAATTAACCTTTATCATGACAAATAAGTTGAATAGGAACTTTGTCGCAAGTGCTTTATGAAACTAAGGAGTCATCTTAGCCACTTTGCAAGGAATAATAATTTAAAATGTTTCACGTGGTTTGATCGAAATTATAGAATTATTGAAGAGAAAGAGAAAGAAGAGAGGAAGAAGCAAGAGGGAAAGAAAGAGATTTCCAAATTGAAAAATGAGATTTTTTGTTTGAAATGAAAATTGGAAATCGATACTATATGCAGTACTACTATAAAAAAGAAACTCCATAAAAAAAAAAAAAAAAAAAAAAAAACCGAAAAGGTTGTTATGTCTTTTTTTAAAAGAAGATTTTAATTTCTTTTTTAAGAAATAGAATTTTTAGGAAAAAAGCCACGTAACACTCTAGATTTCTTGTAAATGTTCTTGTTTTATAATAGTATATAGATTACATGGTATGGAGTGCTTATTTTGGAATGAATTAGTAAGACTTAAGATTATCTATCTTTAAAAATGAAACGATAATTTGTATACCTTGTGCATTACTATACGAAATAAGTTCAGATAAAATAAGTTAAGAAAGTTCAAAGAGAATAAACTTAACGTAGAAAACTTGCTAAACTTAAAAAAAGTAAAATTAATTTATATTCGGTAATAAATTAAGATGAAATAAATAGACTCGCTCGGATAAGATAAAAGTAATTAACCCCGAAAATGAAGTCAGTCACATACATAGTCTCTCACTCCTGTTGGTTATGCAACGTATGTGCGTGTGTATCTGTCTCTCTGGACTGACGCCGGTTGGCACCCCAAACCGCCCCCTCACCCCCTTATAACCCTCCACATCTCCCATTCCTTTTCTCTCTTTCCTTTCTTTCTCTCTCCTCACTACACTCCATTTTCTCTCATTATCCCCTCCTTAATTCCATGCATCACTACCTTTAAACGCTGTGTTTAATTCAATTCGTTGCATGTTACATTAATTACCCTCTCCCTTCATCCTTTCCCTCTGACTCATCACTTATTCACTCCCACCCTTTCGTCATTTATTGTTCATTTCGTACCTCTTCGTTCATATCGTTTCACACATAGTCATATATATATATATTGTTAGTCTTCGGAACCCATTACTTTGACTGTAACGGTTTTGAGTTTTGAATGCGAATGTTATAAACAGCGATTTGAACATTTTATTTTTCGTGTTTAGTTTGATTTAAGTTAATCAAATCAATGGCACCAGCAGCCGCAGCAAGTAATAGCAACTGGCTATCATTTTCTCTTTCTCCTATGGAAATGTTGGCTTCTTCTCATCAAACTCATAATCCTCAGATTCCTATTAATTCCCCTTCTCCTCATCATTACTTTCTCGACCCCTTTTACACCACTGGTACGTAGTATTATTATTACTACCTCCGTTTCATACTCGTATTATTTTTACAATAATGTTTTTTTTTTTTATTTTGGACAGATTGGGGGACTCAGAAAGGAGCAGGAATGGGAATGTACACCGACTATGTGGTGGACCAACAGATAGACGATAACAACCACCACAATACGGCGTCTTACAACAACACAGTACCAAAACTGGAAGATTTCTTTGGCGGTGATCAACACCATCAAAATAACAACAACAACAACAACAACAACAACAATACGGCGTCGTACAACAGTCAAAACGACTCAACAACTCAGGACTCATCCTCTCAGTTGACTCACCTGTACGAGCCACACCACCAGCACCACCACCAACAGCAACAACAACAAAACTCGGTTGCGGACTATTTCAACAACCAGCAACACCACCAACAACAGCAACATCAGGATCTGAAAGCGATGGCTTCTTCAGGCGGGTACCAAGGTGCATTTTCTGGTAACTCGGGTTCTGAAGTTGATGACTCAGCGGCGACTCATCTTGGGGCGGAGTTTCTAGGTCATTCTATTGAGTCCACTCACACCGACTTGGTTCCGAGTTTTGGTGGTGCTGCTACTACTACTACTAATAATAATAGCAATAGCAACAATGGTGGGAATTTGTCTCTTTCTGTAGTTCCGCAAACTACAGATAAATCAATTGTTGCTGTTGCTTCTGATTCTGATAATAGTATTAAGAAGATTTCTGATACTTTTGGTCAAAGGACCTCCATTTACAGAGGTGTTACTAGGTATTTCATTTTTTTTTTCCTTCAAATTATTAAATTTAATTAATTTTCATGATTAAATTGCAAATGGTAATTTTTTTAATTATTAAAAAAAATAGGCATAGATGGACGGGAAGATATGAAGCACATCTATGGGATAACAGCTGTAGAAGAGAAGGACAAGCAAGAAAAGGGCGTCAAGGTAATTAATCTCACTTCATTTCATTAATTTTTTTTATTTTTATTTTTTTCATTTTCATCTTGCTTCAAGTAGTCAAGAACAAAGTAATTATTATTGGATTATATATTAATTTATTAACTAGTAGCTTTTGATGTCGAGTGATTAAATATATGGAGTACTTTGTACCTATTTTTCTTATAGACTGTGTCTAGGATTTGCGGAGTAATGTTAGTTTGTGTTTATTTTTCCTGAAACTTGCTCGTAGTAGTGCATTACAGTAATACTATGTTACATTAGCAAATAATTGTGCATTAATTATCTAGATGATGGGTAATAAAGAATGAATTACATCTGTTAAGTGGTCAAATAATGTGGACTAATTAGTATTTATTTCGTTTTACTGGTATATAATTGGCATTATTAAAGGTAATGCTCACGGATTAAGCACAGGTTAACTATTGTAACAGTATTCAAAGCTGACCAATGATGCATGCGAGTACTAATTAATACGGAATACGTTATTACACTTGTATTTTGAGGTGACAAATTAAGAAAATTAGATGACGGAGAGAGTAGAAATTATTATTACATATTATCCAAATTTGAATTAAATTGATTATCAAGTGATTGAACATAAAGATACATGCAATAATAACAAGAGATTAGAAATCGATTGTGGAGTACAAATTCAAAATCTAAATGAATGATTAATACTTTTTCCGTTCTTTTATTATTGCACCACTTGTCTTTTTAAGAAGTTTCACAAATATTGCACTATTTATTGTCCAGGTAAAAAATTATTTGTGTTCACATTGTAAATATCCAACATACCCTTATTTTTTAGTTTATCAATATGTTATATGGGTAATTTTGTATTTTTACCTTTCTCTCTCTTACTTTTTTCTAGTACCAAAATATTTGTATCCAACTCATATGGTGCAATAATAAAAAAAATGTAGGAAGTATATAAGTACCGTAGTAGTAGAATCTAGTGAGAAGGGATCTAAAAATGAATAAAAAACTAAAGGTTAATGCCTTTATTTAAATAACAGTAGAAAATTATGATTGATTTGATGTAAGTGGTAGCTTAGGTGTGTATATGAATATTATTGGTACAGTATTACTACTAGTACTGCTAAACAGTCTGAGTCCGAGTCCTTGCTTTCATTTCACTGTTTAACTCATCAGTCAGAAATATGCCGCCATTTTGCTACTCTCTGCTTTCATCGGGGTCTTGCTTTCTTTCATTTCTGTCTTCTCTATCTCTTGTTTTTTACAAGTATTTCTCTCTCCTCTTTTTTATTTTTGTTTTCCTTTATTTTGGGTATTTTGCTTTGGTAGTGTTTTGGTCAGGCCGAAAGTAAAAGTTGTAACCTAAAGTTGTATACGTGCCAGCTGCTACATTTTATGTACATGTTGCTTACTTGTTGTGTACCATTTTGCAATACAATGGCTCTTGTGTACTACTTGTACTACGAAAAAACCTGTTACTGGGCGAGTTACTAATAAAACCCGTAACTTGTATAGTTGTATTCCCTCTGTGTGAAACTTGCTATGGTTTGTGGTCGGATATTTAGATGTGCTAACGTTATTGAGCGTGGTGATGAGGGTACGAATTCCAGACTTATGTAAAAGGGCATTTTGGTAAAATTAATGTATTGATTATCGATTGAAATTAAAAGAACCTCCAAATTTGGTTTAAGGGCTAAATTTAGTGTACAGATTACAGTAACTGAAAATCTGAGATATGTTAGTGTGATACTGATTTTGTTGTAATCTAAAGTTTCAAAATTTTGTGAGTCGATCGCGATGGGACCGAAGAGTGGTTCTACATGTAAAGAAAAGAGAAGAAAAAAAACAGTTGTGGTGGCAAAAGTTTTTTACAAGGCCAGCCTAGCCGTGGTGCTTTTTGTCATTCACTTTCTTACACCAAAGTCTGAACACAAACTGCTAAAATTTCACCCTCCTTCCCTTCCCTCCACTTCTTTGCTTTTGCTTTATTAAATTTTTTCCCTCACTTTATTATTCTCATGCACCGTTTGGATTGAGGCAGTCCAATGTGTAGGTTTGACCAAGCCACCAAATTGTCCTGCACTAAAAAAAACACTAGCCCTCAATTTAGGCCGCAACTTTTTTGTAGTTTATACACTGTTTACTATAATTTACTTGTTAATACTTTGGTGGGGTGGTTACATAATTTGTTGCTGATTTCATTTTTTGCTGAACTTGGTCTGTGGTGTTTGAGACAGTATGACAAAGTTGGTAATACGTGCCGCGAATTTGTAGTTAGTTCCTGTTGCACTGCTTAATATAATAGAAACGGTGCAATTATTTTATGTATGGACATGTAAATGTTGTTATTTATCTGTATTATTATGAGTATGACTTCTGAGTTACTGTCCTTCGCTGCTTAAACTTTGCTATTGACTTGATATTGTCTGGATTGTATGTGTGGTTGCTACAAAAGTTTATTCATATGTTAACATTCTGTTTTCCTTTTTTTGACATGGTTCGCGGAACTTTTGATGATCGGCTTTCCATATGTTGCAGTCTATTTAGGTGAGTTATTATATTAGTGTGTTATCATTGACTACTTCATTCCAGATTATTGGATGAAGTTGTGAAAATTGGGAGAGCATGTTAATAAGATAAGCAAACTTATAGAAAATTTGTGCATTATGGTCCAGGTGGGTATGATAAAGAAGAAAAGGCAGCTAGGTCATACGACTTGGCAGCTCTTAAGTACTGGGGCCCCACTGCCACCACCAACTTCCCGGTAATTTGCAATTTGAATTTGAGCTATACTAATTATACTTAACTAAAAAGTTACTCGAACTTGTCAAAAATTCTGATTACTGATGTAATTTCTCGTGTTTATGCAGATATCTAATTATTCTACAGAATTAGAGGATATGAAACATGTGACTAAGCAAGAATTCATTGCTTCACTCAGAAGGTTGGTCTCTAACCATCTTTTGTTATTGATTTTGCTGTTGATTATACAATTAGCATTACTGATGTGGTTTTGTTTTTTAAAATTTTTGTAGGAAAAGTAGTGGTTTCTCTAGGGGTGCATCTATTTACCGGGGTGTCACAAGGTACATACACTATTCATGTACTCCGTATTTCTTTCGTATGTAATATCATGCTTATTATGTTCTCAGCTACTTAAAAAAATATACGAATGGTCTTTGATATGCAGGCATCATCAGCAAGGGAGATGGCAAGCAAGGATAGGCCGTGTTGCTGGCAACAAAGATTTGTATCTTGGAACATTTGGTATGTTACCATCCCTTTTGCGTACCATACTCTTTAATCTCCCTTGACTTATTGAAGAATCTAAATCCCAAATTGTGATAATTATTGACAGCAACTGAAGAGGAAGCAGCCGAGGCCTATGACATAGCTGCCATCAAGTTCAGGGGTGTGAATGCAGTCACCAACTTCGAGATGAATCGCTATGATGTTGAGGCTATTCTTAAAAGCAACCTTCCTATCGGTGGGGCTGCCAAGCGCTTGAAGCTTGCTACAGAGGCAGCTGATCAGAAACCAACACTCAGCCTAGACCAACAATCACATTCAAGCAATGGGAGTAGCGGTGGTACAAGCAGCACCATTAACTTTGCTGCTATCCAATCTGTTCCTCCTATTTCATGTGCTGTGCCATATGATGCCGCAACAGCCATCTTCCACCAGAACCTGTTCCATCACCTGAATTCCAATGGTGGATCCCACCAGGCAGTTGCTTCTCCTGAGGCTTATGGTTCGGGTATGGGGATGTCTTCAGTAGCTCCAATGATGTCGCTGATGCCACAGACGCCTGCAGAGTTTTACATATGGCCTCATCAATCATATTAACAAGGTGAATAGGTGATCTACTAATGGGGGTTGAGAGTTTAGAAGGTTTTAGGTATTAGTTCAGCTTAAATTAGTGCTATTGATCAAAGAAAAAGCTAATTTTGAATCCCAGAGATGTCTCTCTTATTATTAACAGGTTTTTCCCTATCGTTCGTTCTCAGCTGACCCAACATTGTCTTTTGATCTTAGAATCTGACCCATTTAGCCTCGTAGTGTAGTGACTAGTGATTAACCTTTGACAAGGCTGATGTTATAGAACTCTGGGGTTTCATTTTGAAAGTTGGTAGAAATTAGAGGCAAATACTGGAAATTTTGTGTATGTATAGTTAGCTTTATTTTCAATAGCTGCATCGCGAGATTGATGAAAATAGGTCTTGCAGAAATGTCGTCTAGAAAAAGAAAAAAGGAAGGAAAAAGGAAAGGTTTTTTTTTTTTTTTTTTTTTTTTTTTTTCGAGTTATTCTTATGGCACTACATATATTTTTCACCATTAATATCTTCGTTTGCATACCTCAGGGCTCATGCAAACTGTATATACACCATTAGTGTCTTCACTTGCACATCTCAAAGGCTCATACACAAGTAACACGACTTTATATTGCACCATTACTATCTGCTTGCACATCTCAAAGGCTTTTACATGACTATATTTATCACCATTACTGTCTGCTTGCACATTTATGATTATCAGATTCATACCATTAACAGAAGTCACTTGAAATTTTAATCAATGATCATCTTTCCTATATACGATTATTGGATTTCTTCTCTTATTTCCAACAGCAACATTGATAACACTTTACACATAATACATACATTGATAGCACATACATAATTTGCACGTCTTTAAAGTATTTTAAGCAAATCAAGGCCTATTTTTACTTGACTGTATTAAAATTATTTGAACTTTTAACCAATCCTAAATCAAAGAGGGGATACAATTTTGCAAATAACGTTGATTTCAAAATCAGCGCACATAGGAAATATCAACATCGCAAATATCAAAAGCTTAACTGCTTGTTTGACATCGTTTTTGGTTTTTAGTTTGGAAAATTTACACTTTGGTGTCCCAACGTTTAAGTAAATTCCACTTTGATGACCCATGGTTTCAATATTCTCGCTAATAGTTAATGCTGTTAAATTCTCCGTTAATTATTATTATTATTTTTTTTGAAAAATATCATTATTTTTTTATTAAACTAAAGCAGTAAAGCCACATATTAGCATAAAAACATAATTATATATGTACATGAACCAATAGTAGTGGAACTTCTTTCTCCTCATGAAACTAAGAGGCCATGAAACTAAGATTACAGCTAATAAAACAAAAATATATCTTTAGTTCATGCATAAAATAATTAAAAACAATTAAAAAGTCAATGTACTGCACTTTCAAGTTCCAACATCATTTTTTGTAACCCAAAAAATTTCACGACTACATGCCCAAAAAGTAATATTAATAAAAAAAATTAAAAATAAATAAATAAATAAATAAAAACTAGAATACTACTGTTCAGTGAGGAACTTGGCGTATTGCGATGATACAACTGTTGTAAGATCTTGATGTGTTCAAGTTCTTGTCTGATTCCCACTGTTGTTTAGCTTGCTCGACTTTTGTTTTTTAGTTTCTCCTCCTTGACAACCTCTTTTATTGTGTCCAAGACACTTGTAAATGCTACATCGAACAACTGTGGACCTTTTCATATTAGGAGTCTCACCTTTTTCTTTGTGCCTCTGAGTTTTAGGTCTCCCAGCTCTCCTAGTCAACTCGGAATGAGTAAGTCGTGGTTGATCATCTTCTGGCCACATGTTTAGGTTTGGAATTGGGTGTATGAAACCTTTGTAAGTCCTTAAATAGGCTTCCTTAGAGTAACAAGGATGCACAAAATCAGTAATCTCCTTCCTTAGATACCTAATAGCAAATGCAGCATGTTTGCAAGGGATTCCCACATTTTGCCATGCCTGACACATACAAGTCCACTTATTCAAATCCGCACAAAAGTAAACATGCATATCTTTGACTTCAAATACTCCATAGCCGGAAACAGTTGGTTTACAAAAATACCCATCACCCCATGCCCAATCTACCATCTTCTTTACTCTAGGGCACAGTTGGCCATCCCATTTCAGCGCAAACCTTCTCTTTTTTTCCAATTTCTTCATACATCGTCTTCTAAGTCCCTCAAGCATTGTCAAAATAGGTTGGCTTCTCAATTCTCTAATGTTTCCATCAAGAGACTCGACAAAATTGTTAGTCACTTCTGGAACCTATATTTAATAAGAATGAGTTATGTTCATGGAATTTGGATGAAGTAGAAATTAAAACAAATAAAAAAAAATACTTGAGTTTAATAAATTTGATACCTTGAGTTCTTGATCAAACATATGTCTAGCCCATAATTCCAAAGGTACGTCATTTAAATAATTATAAGTATCTGTATTATTCTTTTTGATTTGTGTCATTGCCTTAAGGAACACATATGGAGAGTGTGCTTTTGTGGCTACCCAAAAGTAATTCTTCACTAAATCTCCAGGCCATTGCCGCTTAAAATTGGCGTACAAATGCCTTGCACAAACCCTCCTTGATACTTCAGGCAATTGTTCATCCAACACAATGTCTAACCCCTAACATCATATGTAAGTGACGCAAAAACATTAAGAAATAAATTAAAGAAAAAGTATTGATAAAAATATTATAGGTCATTACCTTTTGTCTGTCACTCATGATCACCCATGTCTTTCTAGTTTCCTTATTCGCCATTCTTTTTAAATGGTAAAAAAAGAAGGATCAATTCTCTTTAGTTTCTTTATCCACCACCGCATATGCAATGGGAAGAATCCCATTGTCACCATCTAAAAATACAGCAACCAGTAAGGTGCCCCCATATCTACCCCGCAAGTGTGTACCATCTACACCTATGAAGGGTCTATAACCACTAAGAAACCCATTATAAAGAGCGTTAAAACTAATGAAAATTTTCTTGAATATAGGATTTGTAGAAGGCACTTCAGGCATTCCCCATGTAATCCCACAAATTGAACGACACTCTCTATCAAGGATCATTTGTATGTAAGTGGGTAACCTAGCATAAGACTCCTGATGAGACCCATCCATCATATCCTTTAATATGCTCCTTGCTCTATATAATTGACTTTTCTTACATCTAATCCCATGTCTTTGTATAATCAATTCTTTCATTCCCTTGATCGTGATTTCAGGGTTGTCCCTAAAATCATCCTTTAGAGATTCAGCAATCCAAGGAGCTTTTATTGTAGGGTTCTTATCAAGCCTCACACAAGTGTGCTCAGATCGAAAGGTCTTGATTTGGAATGTAATACCATCAGCCAATAAACTTGCATATACTGTCCATGGACATGAACTAGCAATCTTGTTTCCTATTCTATTATCCTCAAGGTCATAATCGAAAACAATTTTCTTACAAGTGTCCCAAAATTTGACCTTAGTGCTTCTTTTTTTGTGAAGACAAAATCCCTCTTGTATTGCATAAGACTGAAGTACACTTAGAAACTTAGCCTTATTCTCAAACATTTGGCCCACTTCAAGTTTTATGGTATTGTCATCTTTCAAAGGAAACCACTTTCCATTCTTCATAAACTTAGGAATATTATCTGTTTCTCCTTCACTATCACTTACATAAGACTTCTCATCATCCCAACCATCATCACTTGTATCATCTAAATGTATATCTTCTTCATTTCCCTCATACTTGCTAGATTGGGGCTCATCCTCACACTCTGAATCCCACTCATCCCCGGTACTAACTGATGAATCTCCGCCCAAATCAACCACATCGCTATGAGATTGTACAATTATACATCCATCATCCTTAAACAACCTTTTGCCTCTCTTTTGTTTACTTAAAATATGGTGTTTATTAGGTGTATGGGTTGGTACAGGTTTTTTGATATCAATACAATGTCTTTTTTTAGGGGCTATCAGAGTTGGAGCTTCTAAGACGATGGGAACATGATCTTCAACTTCTAATGACATAGGATCACTTTGAACCCCACTACTATCAACCTCAGTATCTTTAGCTAACCATGTAAGCTCTTGTTCAGTAGGCCATAATAGCTCTATAGGAATCTCAAGAACTTCTGCCTCATGCATATAATCATTTTTAGGCCACTGCACCTCCTCAACAATCCTGTTTTTTCTTCCATTCCTCATAAGCCCGTCTTGCTCCTTCAAAATATAATGAAGATAATTCACTCTCCTCTATAATTAGATCAATTTCTTCTTTATTTTAACACAAGCTAAACACCATCATTAAATTTTTATCACAATCTATTGTCAAATAAAAGTCAGTCCCTTGTTTAAAAATAACTTTTGGAGGCTTAGGATCATGCCCAATTTGGCTAGCTGCTTGTATCCAAACATCAATAAGCAAATCCACAACTGAATATTTATCGGGATCCACTCCTTGTATGATAAAAGATTTCTCGTAATAACAACACAAAAGTTTATGCTGTTGCAATGTACAAAGCAGAGTATTAAATAAACAAATTATGATTCTAGACAATATACAATCATATCCAATAATCAAGCATGTTATCATGTATAAACAAATTAAACATCAACTGATGACATTGATATTAATGCCATAGATTACATTTTACTTTAATTTTGCCAATAATATCGATCACTTCAAAACTATCAAATTTGTTTACTGTACACATATAAATATAATTTTAAACTCACAAATTGAAGTTCCCAAACAAATTCATGATATCAACATACAGTTGCATAATTGATAAATTATGACAAATTCCACTAAGAGATACCAACCTTAAATCTTCTTTATTTAATAATTTAACAAAAATTACCTTCATTTGCACCGCAATTGCCAAATTGCTTGTTTGCTTGGATTGAGTTTTACGATTGCGGCATTATCATCACCAATGAATGAGACAAATTTTATTTGATTAGAAGAGATACTTAGTTTGTGATGAATTATGGAAATGGGTAGAAGTGTAGAACCATAGAGGCGTAGAAGTTAGAGGGAAATTTTGAGAAGGATGAGGTAAATGGGTTTTGGGGGAAAATTTAAAGACCCTAATATAATTAATTAATTAATTAATTATACAGCTTTAAGTTTTTTATCTTGTTTTTTTTCTTTTTTTTTTTGTTAACGGAGAATTTAACACCGTTAACTATTAGGCACTAATATTGAACAATTATCTAATGACAGATCACTAAAGTGGGAATATTGAAATCACGGGTCACTAAAGTGGAATCTACTTAAATGCTGGGACACCAAAGTGTAAATTTTCTTTTAGTTTTCTGTTTTTTTTTTTTTAAAACGAAAAACCAAAAATAGAAAACAAGAAAAAGGTAGTTTTACTTTTTAGTTGTCAGTTTTTTAATTTATCATGATTTTAATGAATGACTAATTTTTAATTCATTATATGACATATATTATGTGATTTTGAAAAACAAAATACCAAAAAACATAAATGGTTATAAGACAAAATGAGTTGAAATGTTAAATAACTAAGGATCTGGTCACATTGATTGAAATGAGCTGAACTGTACTGAACTAAACTGAACTTAACTTAACTTACCTTAACTTAACTTACCTTAACTTAACTTATTAGAGATGAACTAAACTGAAATGAATATTTTATGAGAGAAGAAAATTAGGAGCTGAACTGAACTTATTAAAGCTGAAGTGAACTGAAGTGAAAATAATCCGATGAGTACAGAACCTAACATACAAAATACATAATTCTTAGAAAATATATCAAAATAAATTACAACAAGATCAACGTAACGTTAATAATAACTGGATCATGTTGATGAATTCAGTCGGCCCAAACCTTGACGGGCCTGAGTGGACTCGGGCTCAATCTTTAGGGCCTCACGAAAGGCCTCACAAGCCTCATCTTTCATCCCTTTAATCTCATAACACTGGCCCAACAAACAAAACCCCTTTGGATTATCCCGAGTCAAACTCACCGCTTCAACAAGATCCGATAAGGCCGAGTCAACTCTTCTCCGCCGATTCACCGCCAATTGTAACTCGGCCCTTTTCACAAGAGCATCTCCTTTTTCTCTCCCTAACAGCGACTTCACCGCCGGCGGAGAGAGCGCGGCGTCGAGTGATCGGAGCGCCGACGTACGGCGACCGAGAACGTCCAGCGCTAAGGCTCGGAGAATCAGCGCGGCGGCGTCGCCCGGGAGGAGAGAGATTGCGCGGTCAGCTTCTGCGATGGCGTCTTTGGCTAAGGATTCGGCTGTGGCGCGGTTGCGCGCTGACCTAGCGCGGCTGAGGAGTTGAGCGCCGTTGAGGAAGTGGCGGCTTGATTGGGAGGCGGCGCGGTTGTTGGATCGAAGCTTCGAGAAGGCTTTTTTTGGAAGTTTGTAGATGACGAAGAAGATTGCTAGGGTTAGAGCTAGAAAAGCTACCTGAATCGCTGTTTCCGATGATATGATTTGCATCATTGGCTTTCGGGAAAAATCAATTTGGTTGCGCCTGATTCGTGGAGTGTTCAGGTATGCTATTGTTTAATTGTTCACTTTTTGTGGTGCATCGTTGTGATTTGTAATTTTTTACATGCTGGATTTCATGGCTTTCTTAGTTTACATCGAGTGTAAATTGCTACAAGCCTACAAGTAAATTCACAAATGGTAAAAGTTTGTTGTTTAATAAATCGCAACGTATTCTGTTCAAGAAGTAATGTTAATTTAATGTCGTCTTTTAATACGCAGTAAAAGGAGAAATAAATCGATAACTTTTTACTTTAGAGATACTGATGCTATTAGGGATCATTCGATTATTATAACAAGTCTCTTGCTAGCCCATTCAAGTTGATTAAACTAGTGTGAGATTAAAAAGTTGAGCATTTATACTTGATAGGAAGTTATTGTTGTTGGGAATTGGGATTTAGATAATATTTACCTGAGGATCTCATACGTGCCTTGGTCAAAAGAATTTGATTTTCACTAAAGTTCCCTAGAGTTGAGATCAAATTTGGAACCATTGAGCTATTTAGACCTTCTGCCATTAGAATTGCTAACTTCGGTAAACTTGTTGAATTTCTTATTAAGGTTTTAACCAATCTTCGTTGGTTCCTATAATTTGCAAGTTAAGTCATGTTTTTTTCTGCACATAGAAAGGAGAAGTCTTAAAGAACGAAAACTCGAAAACCTATTGAACTGTACAGAGCATTTGATTCCCAAGCTAACCCAATACAATATTTGCTTTTCCTCCAGTGAGGAAGCAAGACCTTGAACTTTTCTACTTGATGATAACATTAAACTGATTATCTCTACGCTTCACAGTTGTTGATATTACTTATCTTTACACTCAACATCCTAGGAAGGAAAGCTACATAGCCTAGATGCCAAGCAAATTGTTTGCAGCATCAATGTCATCCCATACAAATAGAAAAAATCGAGGGATAACCAACGACAAAAGGTGGCAGCTTGAGGGACATATCACTCCATGACTAGTTCCTTATGGCGATTAAGATCCTGGAGGTAGTTAGAGCTTGTGTAATCTTCCAAGTCACAGGCGTCCAACATGATTGATCTTTGGGAATTCGACTTCTCCTTTATTTGTTCTGCTCCACCCTCTCCCTGAAGTAGCTCTACAACCTTGATCACAATTTAAAATTAAAGGTAGTTAGTTTTACAATGGATAGAGTAATACACTAAAGGAGGATAAGTCTTGGAGAAAAGGCATTACTTCATTCATGAAAGGGCGTTTGTTTGGTGTATGATGAATGCACATGGAAGCTATTGCCATCATGCGTTTCATTTCCTCGGTATCATAATTGTCCCCCAAATTTGGGTCTGCTATTTCCTTCATGTTGCTTGAGTCAAGGAAAGGTTTTGCCTGATGGGAAAACAGAAGTTTCAGAACCTTCAGAAAACGCTTTTGGTTTCAGGTTCAACTCTAAGAGTGTTTAAGACATTGTTGTTGAGTCAGGTAGTAAAAATCTCTGTTCCTAACTTCCTTCATTCCTTTCTAAAAGATTAAGCATATCAACAATCTGAATACATACCCACATCACAAGGCTTTGTCGATTGGAACCAACAGCAACAGCATGTCGTCCTGTTATGATTTCCAGTAATACCACGCCATATGCAAATACATCTGTTTTCTCATCAGCAATCCCATGCATGAAATACTCTGGAGCCAGATAGCTGGGAAAAATAAAGAAAGAAAGAATATAGAGAAATTAGATTAGCCTAGATCTAGTGAACTAAAAGGCGAATACACTTGCTTAAATTACATTATTTAAACTAGAGGGAGTCTATTTGCTTACCCAAATGTGCCCTCAATAGGATACACCACATGGTGAAGCCATTTTTCAGGAAGCCATTTTGCTAGCCCAAAATCAGATATCTGTGCCCAATTTTCAGCCAAAAGAAAGAATAGAAAACAAAAAACATGTTCAATTTGTTAGGTGAAACATGAAGAAGATGAAAAGCTTTTAATCACACTTGAATATAGTTGTTTGTTGAAGATAGATGGTCACCAATGGCTCATAGTCTTCAGCTAGTAGTATATTCGAGGCTTTGATGTCTCGGTGAATTATCCGCCTCTGGCAAGTGTGATGAAGGTAACTCAATCCTTCTGCTACTCCTAGAGCTACCTTGAGCCTTGTTGTCCAATCCAAACCTCCTAATGATCCTGCATTTTTTGGGGTTTTCCTCTAGTTACTTTCATTTCTCACTAAGTTAATAAAGTAATGTCTGTAAAACTGTTTGACAGATCTTGCTTCATATGTGAGGATGAAAAAGATGAACACAAAAGGCACCTTGAAGATAAGACTCAATGCTGCCGTTTGGAGCAAATTTGAGGACCAAGTATAGACCGCCTTCAACACTAAATCCAACAAGACTAGCAGTATTAGGATGGTCTACATGGGCAATTATTCCAAGCTCTGATAAGAAATCTGCAGTTCTCTCTTCATCTTCTGTTTCTCCCTTCTTCGTAAGCCTCTTCACAGCTACAATTGTACCATCAGGTAAACATCCCTTGTACACTTCTGCATGCCCCCCTTTCCCTAGCAACCTCCCTGCCAAGGTTTTAGAAAAATATAATTCTTCAGTAATTATGTTTATGAATTATGATACATCTATTTCATCAATGTCTATATTCATTTTTTTGAAATAAATTGATATAGTAGACTAAGTAGAGTAGGATATAATCGTCGAACTCTGTATTCAGTTTCTGTTTACAATTTTTTTTTTCAGAAAGGTTTTCCATCCTCACTTCTCAACTCTCATACTATGTTAAATGGAATTCCTAATTCATATTTGAAATTGTTGTTAAAAAATCCGATATAATGTGTTCACATTCCAAATCTGTCCATTTTAGCCATAATGTTCCTAACGTGATGATGGAACCTCAGTACAGTAGGTATGAACCAAGATAGACCCTAGAAGAGCCAGCACAGATCCAGTTAAGGACATGTATATGGTGTTACAACTGTTGTAGCACCATTTACATGTCCCTCCATTCTTAATTATATTGTTAGGAGCGAGTGGGGAGGAGCCGAGGAGGAAAGGAAGGGGAGGGTTTTAGAGTGGCCGGACCGATAAGGATTGGTCCGACTATTTGCCATTGAGCGCAGCTTAGTACTGCCTTATACACCCATTTTTTGTTGTGCTCATCCCTTCACCAAAGTTGTATTATGTTTCAGGTAAGCCTATTTTTCTGTAGACAAGCATATACTCCGTACTATTTTATTCTTTAATTATTAATAATGGGCCCTCCATCTTAACAACGTTAAACCTGCTGGTATAATAAGACATAATCTACCCATATTTATCTAACTCAAACTACATACAAACCAAAGGTTTTTCATTGCTTGATCCAAGAAACGAAAATGACTTGATAATTAAATGAAATGAAAGGACTAAGTTTATTTATTTTTTTTGAAAAAATCAAATAAAAAAATCATCTAGTGGCTGACGAAAAATGAGTAAATGACCCTAGTTATCAGCAAAAATGTCACGAGTTTCTCATTAAACAAAGTTTCGTGTGTCGCTTAGCTTTTATCAATGTAACAAGTCGAGTAACATAGAGGCATAGAGCTACCCATATGCAAGCTTGAAAATAACTTAATATTAGGACCTGTTCTCATTGACTGAAATGAGTTGAACTGAAGTGAACTTAACTGAACTTATTAGAGCTGAGCTGAAATGAACTGAACTAAAATGAATATTTTATGAGAGAAGAAAATTAGGAGCTGAACTGAACTGAAAATAATCTGATGAGAACGGGGCTTTAATCATTACATGGTCCAAACGGCGAAAATGACCTGATAACTATAACGATATGACCCAACCTATGTTTGTCCTTATCTGCACAAACCAAACCCTCCAATGATCAAGTCTATCTTTATTTGTATAGTTTGTGGTTGTAACAGTGTAACTTATGTAAGGGCCACGTTAAACATGAGCTTGAGATGTGTCATTTTTTACCTTTAACAAATAGCAATTGCTGGCTTGCTGCAACCTAATCCTTGAACAAGGTAGCAAAAGTAGACCACTGTGGGTCAACTAAAATAGATAGGTTTTTTTTTTTTTGATTCATATGAGCCACAACACCGGGTACAACGGGGGGCGGGGGAAATTCCAGCATATGCTGGGGGCAAGGATTTGCGAGATGGGAGTGCTACCATCAAGTCAACTCCACATCCTTACTAAAATAGATAGGTAGTTGACCTTTTGTTATAACTCTTTAATTAGTCTTAATGTTTGGAATGAGAATGAGGTCCATAAATAGCAGTTAATAAAAAATTAAAGGGTACTTGACATGGCACATGAATAATCAATAATGGGCCTATTTGCATACAATCATACTGTTTTAAATTTCCCTACAAAACCAGTCAAATAGATAGGTCTTGTTTGGTAGACTATGATTTTATTTTTATTGATTGTTTGGTAAAGAGTGATTTAATGAACAAATTGTGCTCAACCCTCTAAGGGGGTGTTTGGTTCGCAAACTGGTATGGGGTTGGAATTAGGAATGAAACTATAGTAGTATGAGTTTGGAACTTAATTCTTAATACCATATGTTTGGTATTCTTATGGAATGCAATTTTTTTTCTTTTATTTGATACCTAAAAATATGGGAATGAGCCAAACCCACCTCCCCCCAAGGTTTCTAAACCCCATACCTTGAGGTTTTGAGGTATGGGTTTGAAACTTTTAAAATCATAAAATAAACATAAAGTATGGGTTTAAACCATTCTAAACCCATACCTTATACCTTAGTTATGTGAACCAAACGCCCCCTAATATATATAAAGGGAGCTCTATCGGATATAAACATGTCATGTAACTAGCTACTACAATCGACCTGTTAAAACATAAAACCAGCTACTTGAATCAGTTAACGTGACTAACTTATAGCAACCAACTAACCCCTAATACCTAATTAATTACCAAACAGAGTCGTAATGAGAAAATCGCACACACGTATTGCAATCAGTACACCATTTTTCTTTCTGGTTCATGAGCATTGTCAACCCATTAACCGTTACTTTGTCCTTCTGCGGTTTAATACAGTGTGGTACAGGGTACTAATTACCAAAAAAAGAGAGAAGAAACAAAAAGGCATCAGTGCTATTAAATTTTAGGCAGTAGTTAGGCTTAATTAGAACCTAACTCCTTCTTTAAACAACCATGCTGCAACCTCCATTAATACTAATTTTCCTTCTTTGACAAGCGTGGGATCAGAAGCAACCCTGACATAAAGACAAATACTGTGCTAGATCATGCTTATACTACTATCTTCATTGCAAAATAATAAACCATAATTTATTCTGTTTTATTGTTAGGTCAAAGATCATTAATTGTATTCATGTACACTGTACAGTACTACCATATGTTAAATTAATATGCATTCAAGTACCTAAAGTTTAAGTTTGTATAAAATTTACTCTACCTAAAGTTGTCGTACAGTTCTTATTTCTCCCATAAACACATATCTTGCTGTCCTGCCCAAGTGTAACTAACGTTTTCCGGCTCTTCTTTTTTGACTTGTGGTGGTTGTTATTGGGTGGAGGTTGGATTAGTTATAACTCTTAATACTTTCTCTGTGTGAATAAATGTTATATCGATAAAAGAAAAAACTTAAGTTATAAGATCGAGTTAGATAAAATGATACGGTGTATCTTATAGAATTATATCGATCTTATATTATTGATTTTACTTTGTTATACTATTAAGATTTGATCACAAATTAAATGTTGATATGTTTGTTATGAAATAAAGATTATACATAATGGTTCATTGAGACTTATGGATTCTAGATACTTTAGAATTTCAACATTAAGTGTTATTTCATAAGAATATTCTCTCCATCCCCAAGTGGAGGTGGTAATGAGCATTGATAAGCATTAATATCTAATATGCTCTTAATTACTCCATTAAGTATGAGTACGTGTACGAGTGTCATATTATTATGCCACCATGTGTATGCCTAGGTCGGCCAAAATATCCATTAGAAGCGGTCCAATTTGCCGACAGGATCGTACTTACGTACAAGGCATTGCCAACCTAGCTACTAGGGTTGCCTTAATTTCCCTACACAAGGCCAATCATCACTCGCCACTCAGCCACTCGCCGCTCGCGCACAACCACGTATAAGCCTTATATACGAGTTATCTATAGAAACCCATAATTACACACCATAAGGTATGTAAGAGCATTCGATCCAAGGTACTAGACTCGCTAAAATCAATTTCCATCTTTTGTACTTAATTTGAAATTTCTACTAATAAGACCTTTCAGTCCTTTTCCCTACGCCACTGTCAATGAAGCCGGCCTAAAATTGACAATTTTTCAGGCGACTTTTATTTTTTTGGTCCCGTAGTCTGCTGGTCAAAGTAAATTACGCACTTAATTTTAATTTATTTCAACCTAAATCACTAATTAGGCGCATAAACACACCGCAAGTCACAACTTCCCCTCTATATGGACGGAAACCAGAACCACTAATTAGCCGTACATCATTACGTAAACATACTCAGTTTACTAACTTCTATGAATTCGGCAAATACTATATTCTTCTAATTTCATACTTCCGTCTCAGATTACTTGGGATGTTGGACTTTTTTCACTATTTATGTATTAGGTTTGACTATAACTTTAAACTAACATAATAAAATCATTTTTTATCGTAAAAAATATGTTGTTAGATAGGTATTAATATAAAATTTTATAATACTTTTCATTAAAAACTGTATCAACATGTGTGTAAAGATGGAGTAACAAGCTATTCATGGTGTAAGTGTATAACCGATTGTATCATGTTCTAATCAAAATTGTTTTTTTATTCTTTATTTATTTAGAGTTTTCCCAAACAAGCACGAGAATAGTCTTAATTGTATACAATAGAAATTGTCTGGCAACATGCTCTACATAGCAATCCTCATCCTCACAAAATTAATTAATAAGTAACCTTAATCAAATAATTATACATGTTAAAAAATTATGATAAGTTATTCTTATTTTTCTCTTTTTTTTTTTTTTTTTTTTTTTTCAAATTTAATCCACCAACATGAGATTCTTGTTAACAAACTCATAGTGATAATTTGAGCTAAGAAAAACAGAACACCGAAACTTTGCTTAATCAAGAAAATGTAAACATTGCTAAAGGTAGAGTTTTGTTTGAGTTTCATACCAGGACTAAAATGGTCTGTAGCAACAGCAAGCTCTGAATACTTAAACTTCCTCCAAGAAGGCTTAGCTGCCGATAGAAGACCGCAATCGAAACTATCCTCGGCGCTGCGAATCCTAGCCAATTTCTTGCGCAGGCTCTTCGCAGAGAGATCATAGTTACTAAGCAAATTTATAGTAGTAGTGGACAATCTTCTAACCCCTGATTTCCTCTTCATTATGTCAAAAAATCCCTTAAATTGAATCCCATAAGTCAATGGATTGAATAATGTTGCTCCTCCTCCTTTGCCTCCTCCTCCGCCTCTGCTTTCGCTTTCGCCTTCGTCTGCCTTCTGAGGGGAAGAAGGTTTTTCTGAGGGACTGCAACTGCTGCTGCTGCTGCTGCTGCTTTTTGGGCTGTTGGAAACAGAGGAACCATCTGAAATTGGAATATCCAGCACTCCTCTTGGAGATGCTTCGCTTGTTTTGATTCCCAGATTTTTAAATGCATCTTCTATTTCTGTTTCTGGGTTTTGTTGGGTTTTATAAATTTCATCCGCTGTAATTCACAACATAAAAAAATATAAAAAAAAAAAAAAATATCAGAAAACAGAGCACCCCTGTTTTTCATGACAAAATTTGATTATGCAATACACGTATAAACATGCTAGATTTTGATTATACGATTGATAAAATTGAAAATGGCTAATCTTATACACAAAAGATGGGAACTTTCTTACCTGAGACGGTCATTATGGGGAAGATTTACGGGTTCCGGTATTGAAATTCTAAGAGCTCTCTAATCTGCAATGGTTATAACAGAATGCAAAGAGAGCACTTAGAAATGGAGGCTTCCTTAAATTACATTCATAGAATTTTCTGGGTTTATTTGGGAGGCATAGGAAGAGGAAGATTGAAGAAGAAGAAGAAAAGAGGAGGAATAAGAGAGAGGGAAAGAAGGAAGGGAAAATGATGCAAGAGAAAAGGGTATATCTTGTAAGGGTGGTTATTCTTGGGAATAACAGGGGAAGGGAGGGAAAGTAGTTTAGCTTATGATGATTTGGAATAAGTTTTGCTATATATACACTATTTTTTATATTTTTGTTTTTCCATGTTATGGGTTAGGAATTACTAATTTTTCCTCTTTTAAGGTTCACTTAATAAGGTTTGGTACTTCTTTTTATTTCATGTGTTTGGTATATTATTATATTTTCTTGTATAATATGTTTGCTTATTGATACAACATGACACCCAATCTGCTTTCTTATTAATTTTTCTTATATAAATCTCATTTATACTAGTCCATCTTATCTTACTCCTCATAAATAGTAAAGAATGCATTTTGCATCCTATGTTATCTTTCTATACACCTTCATTGGATTTTAGTTTTACCCTTATCATAACGATCATTTAGGAACGAATGTGATTTTTTATTTTTATTTATTTATTTTTTATTTTTTTTTTTGGGTGTAGAAATAGCCACAGATGACAATGATGTAATTGAGATTCGATTTCTAATCTTAAAAACCACCTCAAATACACAATAAGCTAAAAGACATTTATACCCACTTATGGTGAAATATACTAATACTTACAATTCTTATGTAGTCATCAAAAATCTTCCCAACATATTCAATCTATATAATCACTAAGATATATGTAGTACATAAAATTATTGAGATACACATAAATGATTACAAAGAATGATATCAAAAATTATTTGGCGTAATAATATACGATATCATATATAATCAAGATACCGAAACATAGTGTATCTCTTGATATCTCTAATACTAATGTCAGTCTTTATCTATGTAACTTGAACTCTTCATTTTACCTCAAGTATCTGTGTCGGACTCTTGACAGTCAGATATGGATATGACACTTGGACATTTCATTTTAGTTTAAAATCATATATTTTTTTTACAAAATAGTCGAGTTGGATACTTAAACACGTACTTATGTCAGAAATGGATACTTGACTCCAAGTAACCCTCGTGAATAAAATATGGAGTGTTGTTTGTAATATACCTAGCATGGCATGCTAATGAGATCGATGGATATTGCGCCTTTATATGCTCGTAAATTTAGCCGCAACCAACGCTGCGCAAAAGCTAAAGACGGCAATTAACGAACCAACTAACTGATGTACACACTATTAAAGCCATTGTAAAGGACAATTCTAGGGAAATTGTGGAGACCCCTTTTTTGGATTGGAGCCTGCTTAACTTTGGACTCATCTTTTGATATTTTTCATGCCACAAAAAAAAAAAAAAAAAAAAAACGATTTATTATAGAATCTAATAAAACAGAAAATATAAGAGGTAAGTGTATTCGAGGTGTTCCAAACGGATGGTCGTGAGACAAATAAATTATGTCTCACAAGGGTAATATAGGCATTTCAGACGTCATTTTAGAAATGTCTTATTGAGCTCTTAAATCATACCACTGGAACTTCAGTGGTACAAAATACACTCCCAGTGGTATAAAATATAATCTTAGTGGTACTCAAAAAGATTCAACTAGAGTTTCAGTTGAACAAAATATAGACTCAGTGGTAGTGGTCCTGTCAAATTTTTGTCCGTTTTGCACGTGAAGTGGAGCCCACACTACCTTTTCACTCTTCCTATCTCTCTCCACATTTCTCTCTCTTCATTGTACCTTTTTAATTTTTTAATAGTTGTGAGACATTTTGTTTTGTCTCACAACACTCCCTTTTTACTTCCTCAGTGTATTCCATTAGACTTGTCTACGTGTCCTTTTATACGTGTTTAATTGTTCAAGAACCTTTTAATCTTTTACGGAGTGCTATTGTACGGAGTAGTAATTCATTCGGGAACCAGAGTTTCCTAAACTTCAATTAATTTTGATTGGGTTTAAGTGTCTAAGCGCCTGTTTATATTTATTGAGCTGAATTGAATTGTACTGATTAGAATTGAACTGAACTGAATATTTTACTCCCTTCGTTTTTAAATATTTGCTCCACTTTTCATTTTTGGCCGTTTTTAAATACTTGCTCCATTTCCTTAATTGGAAAACTTTTATAATATTAAATTCATTTCTCTCACCTAGTGGGTTCAACATAAATCATATTTTATTAATTTCATATTCTCTCTCCTTCAATTCTCCCTACTACTTATGCTTTTTACAATTTTTTATTCTTTTACTTATCTTACTACCTCCATATTTTATTACTTTTTTCAATTTCTCCTAAAACTCCGCGCATGGAGAAGTGGAGCAAGTACTCCGTATTTAAAAATGGAGGGAGTATGAGAGAAGAAAATTAGAAACTGAACTGATTTGAACTGAACTGAACTGAAATTAAGTTGAAGTGAACAGACCCTAACTTATAATTATTGTATCTACTACTGTAACTTACTAACTTGCATAAAAGCACATGTCATGCTCACAATAGCCACAAGAATGTATAACACACACGGAGTATTTGACAACATTGAGTACTTGCATCATAGAGACACCTTAGTTGCATCATATAAAAGACACTCGTAATGATGTTTTGGGTCAATTGTTAAAATAAATTATAATATCTTAATGAATTGCAAATCACCAATCTAATACAAAGTACAAAGTAGTTAGTACCATGACGATATAGTGATATATTACTAGGAAAAAAATAGTCCTGAATGAGACAAATTTACAATAACTTATTGTGAATCATTATAACTTATCGGTAATAAAAGTAAAAGTGATGCATTATAGTCTTTATAATCAAATATTGTACAATACATAATAAAATGGAAAAGGGTGTTGAGACAATTTTATATAGTTTTCCCTAAATTAAAAAGACTACTCATAACAACTAGAATCGAAAACCATCCTTGATAATTGTCAAGTGACTTCTATATGTACCATCAATGTGATCAATGACGATTAGTCTTTACTCTGTTTATTTATCTATATTGTTAGACTCTAATAACAACTTTATTAGTACATTAATTACACTATTGCCGTCAATAGAAAGAGGAAAAGAAGTGGTAAAGCCATGTTGAATTAGTTGAACTTTGGAAGGTACAAAAACACATACTCCTACTTCATATCTTTACCACTAAAGGATTATGACTTGTGAGTATGACATGAACTTGTTGAACCCAAAAAGGTAGGTGAACTAATCCCGTTAAAATTGCCATTGATTTGTTATTAATTTTTGCAAAGATATTGATTTTCCCAAGAGTTGAAACCAAGAACACCAACTTCACTAAAGTCACTTCATACAGAGAAGTGAGTATAACTGAATTAACGCCTCTCTAAACTACAATTATCTTCATCAATGGATTTCAAGACAAAATAGTCAACAATATGTTGCAACTTTACTTTCCACTATCTATTTTAATATAATTAAAATTAAAAATTGTAACAATTTGATTTGATTTTTTTTTTTTTTTTTTTTTTTTTTTTTTATATTGTTACAACATCCATTTGACCAAATATTTTGGGTGATCCAAACCATGGTGGGGCAACTAATCCATGCGTGTGTTTAGAGAAATATATACTATTATGATTATTATAAACTCAGACAATGATGAAAAGGGTGGGTTAGATTAATTAGAGGGGGGGTTTATTAATTAAATTAATTAAGTGATTAGTGGGTTGGTTTAGGTTGTGGATGAAGATAGATTTTCAGCTCTGGTCATCTGTTTTTCACCAATTAATGAATAATAATGTTAACAAGGCTTAAGATGGTAACAGTATCCCTTATATTGTGGGATAGTATCAAATAAGAAATACCTTGAGAAATATCAACTTGAATTGGGCTACTTTGCTTACAAGTATATATAAGTTGTATGTACTTTAACAATTGTGTCTATAAGAAGTGTGAATTAACCACTATAGTAAGCATCATTTTTGCTTTCGTCAAGCTTACACAACTTCATATGCATTCCATTGAATAATCTTTGAAATTCATTTAGTATTATAAATTGCATCTAGATAGAAGGATAGAGAGATGCTACCAAATTACCAATTAGTATTATATACTCCTGGAGTACCATGGTACTCGTTACACAATATATTTGAGTTATTTTGCGTACACTTTATGTTATTTTGCTTAAATGTTGTGTTATTTTGTTACAATAATATGTTACTCGTATTTACTTATCTACTTTAACCTCAATTCATGCTATTTATAATTTACATAAAATAACAAATACTTATTTAAAAATAACATATATATAAATTGAATAATAATAAGTTCACATCAAAATAATATTAGCAGCATTGAGTTTTAAGACATCGTGAAGAGAATCGAACACTTCAGGAGGTATTAAATTTCTGGACATGAACACATTTGAACCCTTAAATAGGTTCAAATCAATTGATTTCTAAGAAACCTAGAAAATTGGAAGAAGAAAAGAGGAGAGAGAAAGTGTCTTTGATTTGGAGTTGGAGTAGTGAGAGGAAGAGAGAGAGTGAGAATGAGAGGTTGATTTCTGGGAAACCCAGAAAATTGGAAGAAGAAAGGAAGAGAAAGTGTGTGATTTTGAGTTGGAGTAGCTGAGAGGAAGAAAGAGAGTGAGTGTGGGAGGAAGATGACTGAAAAAAAGGGCGAAATAACATTTATTTATTTAAAAATAACATATATATATAAATTAAAATAATAAGAAGTTAACATCAAAATAACATGAATTTTATAAACTTGGAGTACTGTGTGCATGGTACTCTAGGAGTAAGATATAAATTGCGCCAAACTACTAGTATTACGATCAGTTATTTAAATAACCTAATCAAATTACAATCTTTACGTGGTTCATGATTTTATATGTGGGATGGGTACAAGTTGAGGGAATATCTACATCTAAGCATCCATGCTTGGGAAGATTCGAACCATAAGCCAATGAAGCTAAATTTTGCTAGATGCTTTTAAAATCTTTACCATTAGTCCAAATACTAGGTTAAGTCCCGTGCCATGCACGGTCATAATTAACCTTTACAACAAAAATTATAAATGATGGTGTTAATTATTCAACAAAAATTTATCCAAAAAAAAAAAAATTGTAACAAAATAACTTGCATTTTAATTTATACCAATTAATACCAAATTCATAAAGGTTATTGAATTGAATTTTATTAAAAAAATAAATAATATAGTAATAGAAATTTAGAAGCTATAAGGTTTTACATAAGAAAATGAAAATATTAGCTTATAATTTGTTCACACACTTTGACCCATATATGAACTCATGTACATTTGTCCTTATAATTTGTTGACACACTTTGACCGGCATAATATAAAAATTTAGTTGATTTTATATTACTTTATGATAATTAGTATTATGTAATTAACTTTTTTTAAATATATATTTTTAGCGAGTAGTAGGGGTTTTACATTGCATAAATGCATAGATCAGAGTAATTAGATTGTAGAAAAGTGTTTGGTAAATAGCTGATTGTTTAAAGCTAATTGATTATGTGAAATGACCAATAAACTAATTGTAGGGTAGGTAGTTCATATTAGAAATTTTAATTAAATGGGGGTATAAGTGTCATTTCAATATAAGAATTGAATAGGCTAATTGAAAAAGCTCCCAAAAAGAGCTTTTTGAAAAAGAGCTTATTTAGTGGAATAAGCTCTTTAAATAAGCTACTTACCAAACACCTTGAATTGACCTATTTAATAGTGAATAAGCTAATGTAGGTCAAATAAGCTAGTTACCAAACACATCCTATGTTGTTGGATTATTGTCATAATGTTTGCTTTTATAATTTTTTTTTTCCATAATTTTAATAATATCTAATTAAAAATATAGATGGTCAAAGTTCGTTGTGTCTCGACAATTCTAGCTTATAAAAAATGGAGGGAGTATAATATAATAGAATGATTTTATGATTTTGTTCAGTTGTTCTTGTAAACATTAGATATAATTTTAAGATTTATTCAAAGTATGCTACCAAAATTATTTTTCTATTTTTAATTTAAATAAATTAGACTATCAAATGATAAAGTTGGAAAAAAAAATTGATAATATTATAATAATCTTAGATAATGATGTATTTCAATACCTTATTTTTAATCTATAGTATATTTCAATATTTGTAATTAATAGATATCTCGTATATAGAAAGAATATATGTTAAAAAAAATTAATTGAGTATGATTGGATTAAATGTGCTATCAAAATGGAAATAAGAATTATTTGTATCTTATAAAATGAAAGTCATTAAATTTCAACAACAAACACACAAAAAAAAAACAAAAAAAAAAAACAAAAAAAAAAAAGGAAAGTAAAAAAGGCGGGAAATTTTGTAATGACATCGTGCCAAGTGTCACTTTAGGTTTGCTTTTAGTATAGGTTAATTGATTGATTGTTTTGTATGTCAAGTGTTTATTCTAATGATAATTTTTTTTTTTTAATTTTTTTTCTTTGGTGAAAATAATAAACAGATCTCAAACTGCCGTAGTTACATAGTAGCAAGTGCTGAAGGTGATTAATATTTTAGGTGCAAGGTAAAATACATAATGATATAGGAGTACAAATTAATTTAAGTTCTATAGATTTCCTAGCTTGATCAATTAATTAAATTATGATAATTGTGCAACAAGTTTGATGTGCATGTAATTCCGTTCTAATTTAATAAACAAAAGTAGCATTTCAACCAAAATTCCAAGTAACCATTAAATATCGACTTCTTCCTTTCAAATTACAATAAAACTTACTGTATTAAACTAATTAATTAACATGTATACCATAGTTTTTCAAAAAAATATTAACATGTATACCATTATAGCTAAAAAAAAAAAAAAAAAAAAAAAAAAAAAAAAAAAAAACACAACACCCCTCAAAAAAAAAAGGAAAAAAAAAAAAGTGAATTCTCTTAAAAAGTATTGCTACTATAGTACTATAGAATTAGAGTCTCTTCTCTTCAGCTTATTTTCAGTTCAATTCAGCTCTAATCAGTTCAGTTCTTAATTTCCTTCTCTTATAAAATATTCAGTTCAGCTCAATTCAATAAATCAGAACATTCCCTTACTCTATCCATTATTATTGTCTATATTATTATTCCAACTCATATTAATAAGGTAATATGTATATCAAGTAAGGCTTTGTTCAGCGGTAGTGTTTGAAGCAATGGTTAATAATATAGTGTTAAAAACTATTAGGAAGAGGTTAAAGTATTTGGCAAGATAATGGTTCTAGTAGCGGTTAGTGGTATAGATAACGTTTGGGTAGTTTTTCTCAAATATTGAATATTACATTGTAAAAGTTTGTTTACTTTATAAACAATATGTAAGGATTTTATGTATTTTAGTATTTCAATCACTATTTTACCAAACACTCATACTATCTGCCGTAGAGTCAATCACGAGTTGGGTCGAGTAGGGCTAGACTTTGGCAAAAAAAAAAGTGTCCCTATTTTGGGTCTAAAAAATCATGCCCAAACTCGATATTTTGGACCAAAGATAGCAGGCTTTTTGGACCAAAATCAAGTTGGGCTAATTTTTAACTAAAAATGTATGGCCTGTCCAATACTTAAATTTTTTAATTAAAAAAAAAAAAAAAAAAAAGGTCGACCAAGCATCTACTGAAAGTCTGAAACCTTACATTTTTTAGGCTGGACCAACTTTGATAAGGTCTACTCAATTGTTACTTTAATTTGATACTTAATATCTACACACTCACTACTAATAGTTATCCGCTAATTGATCACTAAAAGCCGCTACCGGCCTAGCGCTAGTTTTGCATAACACAACTTAAATTAGAATCCAATGAATTTCATAATGCTACAAATTGTTCTTCATTACTTAGCTTTTCTAATTTATAACCAAATATTTGTACCACCGATTTATTTGCAATTATATTAGTGTATATTGTATATGGAACAAATACAGGGTAATTGTTAGCCAATTTGAAGTAACTTAGCTAATTACGGGTAACTAAACTATCTCGCTTTGAGGATAACTATGATGTCTAAAAATTAGATATTTCCTTTGTTTTATAAAATTGCAACACTTGACTAAAATTTTAGTCAAAGTGTTTTAGTCTTTTTTTTTTTATTTATTTATTATTATTATTATTATTTTTAATTTTTTTTTATTTTTATTATTTATTATTTTTTTTGGGGGTTGCTAAATATCGCCCTCAAATATGTAACTAACGCCCGCAAAATAAAATAAAATTACGTATTTATCCTTATAATAAAATTTCGTTAGATCTTATGGACAACGACGAAGTACAAGAAACACAACCTTAGACGCTCGTAGAAGGCTCGTCGAACCGTATAGAATCGGTACGCCACAATTATTTTTTTTAAAAAAATTTGAAACCAGGAAACGCCTAGTTTTTAAGAATCCCCTAGGCAGAAACGCCTAATTTTTTTAGAATCCCCTAGGCAGAAACGCCTAATTTTTTCGAAACATCCTAGGCTATTCGAAAAAACTAGGCGTTTCAGCCTAGGGTATTCTAAAAAACTAGGCGTTTCACCTCAAACGCTCAAAATTTTCATACAACCACACGGTTGTTCACAGGAACTAGGCGTTTGAGCCTAAGACGTGCGAAAAATCAAGGCGTTTTCCGCGAATTTAGAAAAAAAACATTTTCTCCGTCGGCGACCGATTTCCCTTTGTCTTCACTTGTCATTATCGCGGCTGTGTAGATTGTGAAACCGGAGGTAAGGAGTTGGTGGTTAAAAGAGGAGGAGGAGGTGATGGTGGTGGTGGGTCGTATGAAGAGGGGGTAAATTGAGGGGGTAATTTTTTTGATAAAAGGGTAAATTTGTAATTTTAGTTTATTTTGCGGGCGTTAGTTAGATATTCGAGGGCGACGTTTAGCTTTCCACTTTTTTTTTTTAATTTTTTTTTTTTTTGGTTTTTAAGCTGAGAAAGTAAATTTCATTATAAATAGGCTTGAGATAAGATTTTACTATAAGGCGTTTGCATAAGATTTAATTTTTACTCCTAGCTTTATATTCGATGTACATTAACTAGATGTGCCGATTCTAGTATTCGGTTCGGGTTTGATGAATTCTAAGTCTAATTGGCTCTATTATAAATTACTATGTCTAAACAAGTCGAAATTTGTGTTTTTTTTTTCTCAAGTTAGTTCCGAATTAAGTTATTTTTTGACACAGTCCATGACCTTACAATATCAATTGTATTGTAGTATACTAGTATGTCCTAAAGTGATTAACACAAAGTTTGCTTAAAAAAAGTGTTTTTCTATATAGGAATCATATTAATTTCACTTTTCTACATTGTGTCCCAACATATATCACTTTTTACACTGTAACCTCAACATACATTTTGTTTTTATACGGTACTCTTGCCGTTATCCCGCCGTTAGTGGGGCTCACTCTCAACTTATTAATTTTTTTTTTTTTTTATCGATTTGTGCATTGGAAAATGTTCAGTTTAAGGTTTTGGTAGCTATTTTGGCTCTTAAGGGTCCAAATGGAACTCAGATTTCACAAATGTTAACATAAATGCCACGTTTTGCGTATTAAAACGTGAATACGTAAATCGAGACATTTCTTAATAAGCAAAACGAGACATTTAAGTTAATTTTTTGCTTAAAAAAATCTTTCAACAAATTCTGATGTTCTCCACTCTCCATTGACTGCAGTCTTTGTAACCAGTGAACAATAACTAAATCAGAAGACACAGAGAAGAACCAAGAAAGAAGAGAGAGAATGTCAATTCTGGGCGACGATGGAAAAGGCTACGATCTAGCTAGAAAGCTTGAAAGCTCTGGGATATGGCGGACATGGCTTGGCGATTCTCTCTACTCAACTTTCGTCCACTTTCTCTCTTCTCCTTCTTCTTGGGATGCTTTCATGGCTTCCCACGACTCTAAGTCAAAGTCTAGGTCTCACATCCAACTTCAGCTTCGTGTTCGCGCTCTTCTCTTTGATAAAGCCGCTTTCTCTCTCTTCCTTCCTTCCAATGTTTCTCTCCCTTCTTCTTCTTCTTCGTCTTCTCTTGTTTCTCTTCTCAATCCCAATTGTAAGTTCTTAGTTAATTTAATTTAATTCCCCCAATTTTGACCTAATTTGTTTGATTGGATTGGAGTTGATTTTTGTTTTTAATTTATGGAAGATTTGCAATTGCATGCTGATGATGTTTATTTCACCCTGGAGGATGGTGTTCCTCAGCGAGATTCTAAGGTTTGTATTATTTGTTCAGATTGATTTCTCGAATTGGAATTGTTGATCAGCTGAACTGGGTTTTGATTGTGATGAAAAGCCAATAGTTTCAGTGAATTTGTATATGTTTAGGGTTTCGAGTGATAATGCTGATAATTCTCTGAATTGTTTGTATGAATTGACTAGGGTTTATATTGATTTTAATAAATTCATGTGTATATGCGATATGATTTGGGGGTTTTGTTGGGATTATATAAATGTGGCTGCTAATTTCCTTTTAGGGGTAAAAGTTTGCATCTTTCTATGTGGCTGCTAATTTCCTTTTAGGGGAATAGGTTTGCATCTATCTCTTGTTTTGTTCTTGCGAATCGCGGTAACACATGCGTAGAATTTTTAAAGTCCTCCATTCCTAAGCTTTTTAGTTTTGTAGCATGCCATACATTTTTTATGAAGCAATTCAAGTTGAGCTTACAATGATCAGTTTAATAGGGGTGATCACTCTGTTGTTGACGTATGTAAGCACTCTTTACTGTGATCTATGTAGGTTCAACCCCAGAGATTCAGACAGGAAGATTTTCCGGACACATGGTATCATCAATTTATTGAGAATTACAGGATGAGCAAGCCATACACTCTATCATTTCCGAATCAAGAACTTGAGAGACGTAATCCAAGTGAAATGTCGAATTACCTGAAAATTACGGAAAGGCATAAGAGGAGGAGAATAGTGTTCAAGGAGGATGAAAGCAGAGGATTTGGAAATTCTGAGAATAGTATGCAACCTAATGCAATTTTGGATGAAGATAAGTCTGGTAGTGACAGCACTTATTTCTTTCCAGAAACAATGTTTACGATGAATTGCGTACCAGATAGTGCAGTTGCACCTAGTACATCAAGTGATGATAAGCAGAAAGTGGAATTTTATGGTGTTCTTGATAAATTGCCTCAAGTGACAACCAAGAGTTCTATTATGCTTGAAAGGCTTGGTATCAGGCCTGAGTATCTAGAACAGGGGTCTGGTCAAGCCCGTACAAAAGTTCGGTCGGATGGCAGCAGAAGACAGTTGGGTCATGAACAAGCAATGCAAATATCTAAGAGGGCGGTTGCCGGTGTTTTAACAAAGGCGGGATTTGAAGGTGCCTCTGAAATTCCGGTTCGGGTCTTATCCCAGTTTCTCAGCTGCCATATTTCTAAATTAGGTAGCATATTGAAAGTCCTTGCTGATAGTTACAAAAAGCAGTGTTCAGCAATGGAACTGCTTAAAATGTTCCTCCACGTAACAGGAAATAGGTGAGCATGGGAAATATTGTGCAGAAAATATATTGTACATGTTTTAAATAGGATTCTTGTTAGCTCTCTCTCTCTCCTTTTCCTGGACTTGAGAATACCTCCTGGCACTGTCTTTCAGGATCCATTCTCTATCTCATTTTGTTGATTGCTGATAGATGGTTGTGCTTTCGTGTCATTATCCAAACATATCTTGCTTTTATGAATTTTCCTGTACAGATTATTTTCTGCTCTTTCGCATGACCTCTGCATATTGGTATACATGTAAATGCTATTTGCCTTTTATCCTGCAGCAACCTTGGCAGTTTGGCCGAATATGTGAAGGATACTAGGAACGTTGCACAGCAAACTCCACAGCAAGTACAGGGCATGCAGTCTCAGCTTCCATCGCCACAGCAGAATACACTTCAGCTCCCCCAACAGGTATGCTTGTTTACATTTGTATTCTGTGAGGTACGCCTGCTAATTGCTTGGAAATGCCTTGTTGTGTCCATTGGCAAGTACATGGATACCAAAGAAATATTCTGTTTTACCTTGTTCATGAGTATCACAGTTAAATTTGAACCACCCCTCCCCCCCCCCCCCCCAAACCCCACACACACACACATAAAAGAAAAGGATTTTAGGGTAGAACAAATCTCTATAAGATGATTGTGTGGTCAAATTAAAGCTCCAAATCCTGTAATCATATTAAACTACTTAGTATTTTTAGCAAAAGGTAAATTATTTCTCTTCCAAAACATTGAAGAAAACTAACTTGTGCAGGATTCCATGTACCAGATATTTTATCACCTTTATATTGCGAGTTTTATAGAATTCCAAATAAATGGGTCTTCAAGCTTAGGAAGGACTCTATACATTGGCTCTTCTCTACCAGCATTGCACTAATTAGTGTCGGGAAAACTTCGTTTCCAACTCATGGATTTGAACTATTGGTAATTGTGCAGATACCCCGACAAATAAATCCACAAATGCCTCAGATGGTTCATCCCCAGAATCTGACCTTACAGCAACAACAACACCTGGAGAGATTGCAACGGCGGACAGCGTCTTCTCCACGTCCTATTATGAGCATGGAGAAAGATCGTCCCATGGTTGAGGTGAAGCTGGAGAACCCACCTGAATTACCTTTGGAGAATAATTCATTTAATGCAATGAATAGACAAGCCCAACAGATTCAGTGGCGGCAGCAGCAGCAGCAGCAAGTTTTTCAAAGGTTCATGGGATCGTCTGGCAATCAAATGAGGCAGCCAACTTCCATGCAAATACCGCAGATACCATCGCCGTAAGATATACTAGGGGTAGAGATGGATTCTTTTCTACAGGAATAATTTGATAGTTTTTTGAATTTGATTCTTTCATGCAGGAGTATGAGTATCGGGACTGTTAGGGCACCACCAGTGAAGGTAGAAGGTTTCCAAGAATTGATGGGTGGGGATTCCTCATTGAAGCAAAATCAGGATGAGAATAAGCTGACTTCACCTTCAAAATAGATGGGTTAGCTTTCACAATTCTATGCGTCTACATGAATTTTCTATGCACAATTATTCTCATAACCGGTTCACTACCCCCAACCTGCCACAACACAGTTTTTAACTGACCCTAGATGCCTCTATAAGCCTATATGTATAATTGATGACTTGTTTCTGCTAAAAAACGGTGAGAATCTCTCTGCATTGTACCACAGGAATCCACGAATATACTTGGTATTAGCATATTACACTATCTAAATACAATTACATGCTATGAAATCTCATGAGATTATCTCGATATTGAAAATTTGGGATGATGTTAGCCTTATTGGAGCTTGGTTGAATGACACTTACTAGCTTGTGCACTAGATTTTTGGCTACTTATTTATTGAATTAGCTGACTTCTGCACCGTGAAATTTGATTTGTTGGTTGATATTTGTAATTAACATAGCACCTCTAAAACAATGAGATAGTTGTTTGAACCTAGTTAGCTGAAGTGGTTGAACACTACCTAATCAGTTATTCTGTTTCTTGCTCTGTGTCAGTGAAGAAGGGGATACGATGGATCCTGAATTTTGTCCTAGCAAATTGACAATTGGTAATTGCTGACCAATTTGGAGGATGCAATTATTGCATGGAACATGCTACAAGGACACAAACATCCTCAAGTGGCACCTAAAGAAAAGACGAAGGATCTCAAAAAAAAAAAAAAAAAAAAAAAAAAGATAAATAAATAGTTGCTTTTGACTAGGTTATAAACATAGATATCATCTGCTTACTCAAGGATTACACTAGGTCTCAGGTATGGATCTGTTGTTGTTAAGGTACTTCTCGAAATTCTTCGTATAATGTTGCTGCAAGCTTTTATCCGAAACCATTCTGCTCAATTTTTTTGCCTCAGCTCTGTAGATCTTACCAAGTATGTCCCCAAATACCATCTTCAGTGATTGTGCTACTGAATTTTTAGTGAATGATCCATCGTCATTGTTCCTTGGTATTTCTATGCCAACTTTTTTCTCTTCCATAACTCTTGCGTTTAATCCTTTGTCCAAGACAAATGGTAGCATAACTAGTGGTCTTCCAAACTGAAGTCCCTCTATTATAGAACTCCAGCCACAATGTGTCAAGAAAGCCCCCACCGAGTCATGTGCCAATATTTGGCTTTGAGGTGCCCAATTTGTCCAAACCAAACCCTGATCTCTTGTTCGTTCTTCAAACCCATCCGGAAGCTCCAGTGGTTTATATGCTTGTTTCCGAAGTGCCCAAAAGAAGGGCAGCCTCGACAGCTCCAATCCAAGTGCCAACTCGATGATTTCGTTTTGACTGGGAGAAAACTCGCTGCCTAGGGCTACATAAACCACTGAATCATTTGTGTGTGAGTTCAGCCAACCCTTTATTGATTGCCAGGTATCATCATTTTCCCTTTTACCCTCTTCCTCTGAGATTGGCAACAAGCCTACAGGAATCACTGGCTTTCTGTGAAGCTTTTCTAGAAGTTGCAAATATTCATTTTCAAGCTCTCTGCAGCTACGTATAGCAAAGACATCACAGTCACACACTGAAGATCCACTGCGGAACATATCTGAAACACCAGAAGCATTTTTTTGTGTGGCACTGATGCACTTCTTTGCTTCATGAAACCGGTAGACAACTTTGTTGTTGAATGGAATCCACTTGAGTGGACTAGTCAGGCTTTGAGGGTTACTCCATGTTCCAGCGCCATTTTTTAACATACTTGACGATGGACCAAAAGCTGCTGAGCTCCAGCCATTCATTAAAGACAGGAAAACTTTGCGGACACCCAGTCTATCAGCAATTGGAGGCAGCCAATAGCTTGGGAAGTCATAGATGATCCAATCAATTGGAGAAGCAGCTTCTAGAAACCTAGCCATCGGTTCACTTAGACCGTCATAGGCTTTCTTGAGTAACTCGACATCATCAAAGGGCATGTCTGAGGTTGCTTGAGCATTTTGGGGTAGCTTTTCAACTCTTGGTAGTGGAAGAGGGACTAGCTCAATAAAGGGAACCAATTTCTGGGGGATATTTGGAGAGAGGCGCTCAAGATTTCGTGGAGCAGACACATAAGATATGCGATGTCCCTTTGTAGCCAAGTGCTTTGAGAGCTCTAGGAATGGTATCATGTGGCCAAATGCTAGCCATGGGAACACTACTATGTGAAGCTCCTTCCTATTATCCATGGCTCCTGCGATACTTTGAGAAAAAAGAGGGGCAAATAACAGATATTACTGAAGCAATGGGAGATCACAACTTTGTGGATATGCTTTGCCACTGAATTTCTTTGGTTTTTCTATCAAGTGACACCTGTTTAGATGAGTATGCATGTAACATCTCGTAGATATATACGAATTACTATATAGAAAGTTTATCTGCAGTTCTACATTTGTATGATAAGGAATTAAGAATCTGGGAACCTAAAATCAACGTCCTGGGTATTGTTGTTTGACATCTCTGTTACTTTTATAGCTTATCTAGTTTTATACTGTCGTATGTAGTTCATATATACTAAGAGTAGAACAAATTACGGTTGTTTAAGTACATATACATGTGACAGCAACAACTGAGCTGCATTCTGAAAGAGTAGACATATCTTGAAAGAGTAGACATATCTAGCCATCATGTCTTGGTCTGTTATGCACTTCCAACTTAACAACATGACGGCGGTGCAAATATGAGCGTCTTTGGTCACTACAATTCTTCTCTGTGAATCTAACCAGCTTCATCCTTGAGCATAGGCCCAAAGACGACTTCTATCTATTGACCTATCTTTGCAGTCCTTTAATATTTTGATCCCGGTTTTCTGAATTCATCACTCAATCCAAAAGAAACAGTAGAATAGTTAGTGGCCTTCTTGCCCTCTATAACAGGACTCAAACCATAATGAGTGACGAGCCAATTCAGGGTCAATATCTTGAATGCTGAGGAGCCTGACTTTTCTATATTGGTTTTTTTTTTTTTTTTTTTTTTTTTTTTTGAAATACCTAATCGGCTAATTGTAGCTGTTAAGTACATGTATAATAATGGACAAATATTTATCTCTTAATTACCTCACAATTTATAAAACTAGTTTGAAAAATTTACAGTTCCATGAACACAGTACAATGAGTTGGCCTAGTTTTAGATTAACAACAGACCCAGAAAATCCCCAAAAAAAAAACAAAAAATTAAAAAAACAGTAATCCTAGATCACTGAGAAGTTAGTTCTGCAGCTTTGTTCTTCATCTTTGTCCCAAAATCTGCCAAAAATGGACCAAGACTCAAACGATGGGTTGTCTGACTTTGATGACCAGTTCATGGAAGATGTTGTTGTGGCTTCATCCCAACTCACATCTGATGACAATTGGGCAAAAGACTTGGTTAGAAAAGAGGGAAGGGAGTTATCAGATGATCAAAGAAGACTCCTAGTGTATCAACTTCTAGGCATCATCCATCACATTATCACAACACACTCAAGCATAAGCTACATCCATAGTAACCTGTACATCATCAACCAACACATTCATGAAAACAAACCAGCAACAACCAAAATCCACTAACATCTATCTAATCCACTAACAGAGGAAGTAACAAATTAAGAAAGGATAGTTCATTGGACTTTCTAAAAAAAGGAATGGTGAATTTGATGAGATAGATCAAGTATGATCCAAACAAAATTAAAGAGGATGTCCAACATTATATAGCCCAACTCCTTGTGCATCTACCTCTCCTTTATGGCTCCAAGCCTCAGTTTGGCATATGTAAGAAGAGCTTTACCAAATAAAGGCAACATTCTTTAAGGAGATCGAGCAAAAGATGTGTTCATATAGAGAGAGCCTGACCTGACCCAGAAAAAATGCAATAACAGCACAAGCATAGTAGGATGTCAAGAACCTTAAACCCGTAACGAACTTCCTTTTGCAGCCAGGAGGGATAAAAAACCCAGCAGGCAATAGATGAAGTCCAATATCATGTCTTACAACCACTACAGATAAAAGTATCATTCTGCAACAAAAATTTCACCTAAGGCTTTTAAGGAAAAAAGTGGAGGAGAAGGCGTTGAGAAAGAGGGGTAAGGAAACGTAATACATTCACCACTGTCTAAGTAGAATGGAAGATACTGCCATAAAAGATAAGTACATTGTAAGAGGAAGGGGAGCTGTCTTGAACTGAACAAGTTGTACTTTAAGAGAGCTATTCACCCCAATATCCTGTTATTCAGACACCCTACAAGAAATGTTGCACTCCACCTCATCCCTCTAATCTAATATTACCGAAACCTCCTCATACATCTAGTCTTCTAGCATTCCAATGACAAGAAAAAGATGGACTATAATTACTCCTACTAAAGAATATATAAAACAAGTTTATTTCTTAAAATCATAATCCACTAATCCAGTGAAAAATTCATATTTGAAACTCTTGCTATTTGAAACCTTAGTATAAAAAGATAAACTTGAAAAAATAATACGAACTCTGTCCTGATTTGAACATGTATTCCTTCGTTGCATTTATTTTGAAATCGAGGAAGAATTCAATAAACATCTAATTTTAAAAAACTATACCACTTTAGAAAATTAGATATGTTGTTTAGGGAAGATGAGCCACCTAACTATTCCCATGTGTTTTTTCCCTGGGCAATGAGCAAAAAGAAAAACCTCACAAAGTTAAAGGTCTAACAATGCATTAAAGCTTTAAACAATTCTGAAGAGCTTTCAAATCCTCCAACTCACCACACATAACTCAAAAGGCATGTTCTACCAACATTTTTCTAGTACGCAGGCACCAAATCGACATAAAATGTCCACTAAAATAGTGCTCACCTAACTTCTGAAATCATCATTTCACCACTAAAATACACAATTCTTACCACTTCTCATTGGTTAGGGGGAAAATAATCTGCTGTATAATCTCGGGTAATGAATAGGAACAGAGGGGATACACAACAGTGTGCATCAAATCAAAAGGCATGTAATCGTGAACTAGATGAATGTCTCCACGAAACAAATCTGGACTCGAAGAAAAACGGGAATTGACATAGTATACTTCATTAACCACAAATCTCTCCCTACAATTTTTTCAACAAAACAAATTAAATTATAGTTACAAAAATAAAAGTTACTCAGGTATATTCTCCAAATATATGTAGCAACGACAAATTGAGGCAACGAAAGAGATTTCATCAATCGGTATATATTTGTAATCTTCAAGTAAAATTCTTAATCATTATTTTTAAAAAAAAGGATAAATTAGAACCTTTTAGAATAAATTACGTAAAACTTATTCATGAATTAACAAATTTCGTAAAACTATATATATATATATATATATATATATATATATATATATATATATATATATATATATATATATATATATATATATATATATATATATATATATATATATATATATATATATATATTACTAGATGAAAGCCTGTGTGGTGTAGTTTTAATTATTTGATTTATTGTATTTAATAATTTCTGACAAAATTACCAAATTTTAATTTTAATTTTTTTATTCATTGTAATTGAATTTATTAAATTTAAAATCTTTAATATGAATAGATAAATTTTTAATAATTTAAATCCTAAATCATTATTGGTTGTTTTTTGTATACCATATCTTTTATTTCGATAGATTCACCAAAAATATTAGCAAAAATAAAATTGATATAAATTAAATCTGTACATATATAAAATAAATCAATATATTTACGAATAAATGAAAAACTATTGCGAAATTGATAAAAAATATATATATATCTTTTTTGAAATTTATCTTTTCTTATATTTTTTTGGATTTCTTATACTGGTAGTATTGATTTAATAAATTTATCTTTTTCAATATTTTTACTTTATTTTTTTTCATTAAAATAATTTAATTCGTGGATTATAATTTACGTGGCATTAAAATTTAAATATATCAAATCTAATTCGTTACTTTTATTGGCGATATAATTTTTTAATTCAAAAATAAAATACAAATTTTTTTTCTCCGTCCCCAAAACTTCAACCCTTTTGGGTTGATTTTGCGGTTATTAAGAAAATCAAATAAAAATAAATAAAATCATTTTGGAAAGATAAATTTACATGGAGTTTGTAAAAAAGTAGAGAGAGAAAGTATTTAAAAAATACATGAAATAAAATAAATTGAAAGCTAATTTTGCACAAATATTGTTGTAAATTGGTGGATATTTTAATGCAAATGAGTCGATCATTTTGGGACTAAAATTAGGCCAAAATGATCGAAGTTTCGGGGACGGATAGAATATTTCTTATGTGGCGCACCGAATGTTCTAAAAAAATGTCTACTTTATTTATATATATTAGATTAGATTATAAGTGTATAATATTGATGACAAATATCCTCTTAGAAACACCAAATAAGTCAAAATTTTAACGGGCTAAATTCAATTTTAGGATTTTTTGAAATTAAATTTAAGGACTAGTCTTTCATCATTTTGATATGATTTTTCTTAATGGAACATTAGGTACGAGGAATATCATTAAGGATCATAAAAAAAATTGAGATAATGATAGAGAAATTGTAGGCGAGAATGTGAGATAAGATCAAAAATGGAGTTTCCTCTTGTTTTATTTGATTAGAATTTGATTAGGATAAGTAAAGAAAATTACTTAACTGTCCTTACTTATTCTTATCTTTATCCTCTCTCCTCTTCCTTCTTTTCCATTAAGGATATAAAATGTGAAATTTAGAATAGAAAGTTAATAATTTGGCATGATTATTATTCATTAAAAAAAAGTATTTATACAAGATATATTCACTTAATAATATGTGGAAAATAATTCACCCACATATTTTCAGATATTGAATTTTTTCTCATATCTCTAAAACTTTAAAACTTTTACACATGTACCAGCTGTACCACATCCTTAATTCCTTATTATAATTTTGGAGGGATAGTGTGTGTGTGTGTTTTTTTTAATCCATATCCCCACTATTATCCCCATCTATCTAAAATAACAAAGTTATTTTCAATCCCTTCCCTTTATTAAACAAGCTGTATAGTCAACTAGTCAAGCGATAGGAATTCCATTTTTCTATAACTACGAGAACTTAATAGAAATTCTCAAATAAGGAAATTAAAATGGCTTTAGACGTATAAAATGTAACTAACACGATTTAATTCCTTAAAATCGTTATTATTCGAAAATGACATTACCAAGGAATCAAATATAAAAACTTTTACTCATTTCTACTGTATTTTGAAAAAAGACTATTATCTGCCGTTAAAGTAACAAATGATCTAAATAGGGAAGAAAATTCGAAAATGACATTACCTAGAATCAAATATAGAAACTTTTACTCGTTTCTATTTCTAAAAAAGACTATCATTCGCAAAAAGGGGGCAAAGTATCATCGGACCCTTCCTCTCACTTTCCTTGAATTCCACAATGTCCCCAAACCAAATTTTGGTATCACAATACTCGAGGGGTATAATTGTCATCTACCGTCCTCGTATTTAAACAAAGAGGCATTAAAACGCGCGCTCTCTCTCTCTCCTCAGTTCTCACTCCCTCCACCTTCATACTCCGTAGTTCATAACATTATAATCAAATCCCTTAGAATTATTCTGACAAATTTCTGTAATGTCCAACACCAAAAATTCTAAACCTACTCACTTCTACAAACCCACAATTTCGCCGGAAAACATCGAATTCCGGCTACTATGCCCTACACGTGTCTCCGGCGGCGTCATCGGTCACGCCGGTGGTATCATCAAGAACCTCGAACGAGAAACCTCCGCCAAAATCCGCTTCGACGACGTCGTTTCATCGTCCTGTAAAGAGCGACTCATCCATGTTATTGGGGGAAGTACCGTTAATCGGAAGGTGCGGGTTGCTAACTTGGAGGTGCCGGTTTCGGCGGCTTAAGAGGGTTTGATTAGGGTTTTTGACCGGATGCTGGAGGTGGGTCTACCGGAGGTTGATGGTGGGAAGGTGACGTGTCAGTTACTGGTGGGACCTGGGTTGGTTGGAGCTGTAATGGGTGCTGGAGGGAAAAGGATTGAGAAGACGGCCAAGGAGAATGGTGTGAAAATCTCCATTTTTCCGCCTAATGAGTTGATTCTACCTTGTGCTGGTTTTAATGATGAATTGATTGAGGTAATTTAGAGTTTTTCTCTTTGAATTGTAATAATTTATAGCAATTTTGACGTTTTTTGAATAATAAACTGTTTGGGATTGATCATGATTCTGCAATTTTTGTAAATTTGTGTTTGGAGGGAGATGTTTGAGTTCGGGTCATTTTCTTGATGATACTTTTCGAGTTCGGGCTGAACAATGCTGGTTCATGGCAGAATGATTTTGAATTCGGGTTCGACTCGACTAATTAGGGGGATTTTAGAATGTCTTTTGTATATAACTATGAAATACATGATTATTTGAGTGTGTTGTGTGTATACATGAGTAAGACCTATTTGGGTTAACAAAAAGAGTTAAATTAAGGGCCTGTTCTAATTTACTGAAAACAACTGAACTGATTGGGGCTGAACTGAATAGAGCTGAAATGAATTATTTACGTGAGAAGGAAATTAGGAACTGAAGTAATTGGAGCTAAACTGAACAAAACAGAACATAAATTAAGGTGAACAGAACAGGCCATAACTGGGCATATTTGTGAACATTTGGTTGGAATGCATGCCAGTTTCATAATTCGTATTACGTACAATATAGACAAATAGGAAATTTGGGGCCACATTCTTGATGTGTAATTACATTTTCTTGCAAATTCTACTGTAAGTATACAATCAATTATCATAAATATAGTCAACAACCATTCTAACCAAATATGCCACTTGATTTGTAGCTTTCATGAGGTAAACTTGGAATTTCTCCTTGTCAAATAGCAAATTACTAACCATTTGGAGTACTAATTTATAGCCAAATCCAACAACAGTGGAAGTCTGACCAAGACCATGTTAAACTTTACAATAGTAACTGTCTAATAACTAAAGGTATTTTGTGTCGAAAAACCCTAACAATCTTCTTTGCTTTTCTTAAACAATAAATATGTTGATTCTTGAGTCTACCAACAGGTTATTTGGTTTCAAATAAGATCATGTTGTGGGTCACATAATATTATCCAAAACCACAATATTTGGTTTGGGTTGGGTCGGGTCGATTTTTGACAAGTTATAGATTATGAGTCTCCGACTTAAATTTTTGTGAAGGGCACTTAATTTTATATGAAATATGATGAATCCTTAGCTAGTTGAGTTGGGAAATGTGACAGTTATAGAGGAGATGAATATTTATAACCAGATTGTATCACCTGTGATTTTTCTTCACTGTAGATTAGTGGTGGTAGCCTAGCTGTAAAGAAAGCTCTGTTAGCTGTTTCGAGATATATTCAACAGAGGACTTTCCAAATCACAGAAGCTAATGGAGCACCTGCAGTGAATGAAAGAGATGTAGCAGAAGTGGTTTTCAAATTACTTTGTACATGGGGGGCAGCTGGTGCTGTGATAGGCTTCAAAGGGAGAAGAGTGAAAGCTCTCGAGGAGGAAACTGGGGCTTCTATACTGCTTTCTGCTCCTGATGATAACAGAGTTGAGCGTGTCATCACTATTTCTGCTTATGAGGTGTGACTTTTTGCTTTCTTCCTTTTTGGAGGAATTTACATACCATGAATTGAGATTTCTAAAATTTTAAATCATGTTTTAAACCCTCTTGACTTGTTAAGTATTTTGTGGCCTTTGATTTGTTGTCCATATAACATGAAGTCATTCCTAGTTTGATCTTGCTAATTATTTGATCTTGATTGAGTGACATTGAGAAAATTAATGCCTAAGAACTTTAATTTGATCAATCCATTGTATGTTGAGTTGGTGACCACACTACACATGTTTGTGCAGCATAAATCATGAAATGAATCCTATATTCTCATCCATGTACACTCTCTCTCGCAAGTCTCATTTAATACATAATCACCTGCAAATACAAGCTAATTTTTTAATCCATCTGATTCAAGCTCACACATTTACTCCCGCAATTCTGAACGCTAGCACATGCATGTATGCACCAATATAGTATTTCTGCAGTAGTCAATGCAAATTAAGTTCATTTTTCCTTCGCCAAGAGAAAAGATGGCGAGTATACGGGATAGTGTAGGCTATCAGGTTATTGGTTGACATGTATCTCTTCCTATATAGGCTATATGTTGGAGCCTTGGAGGATGTCCAAAGTGTTAATTTGAAGGATTTATTTTCTGAATTTTAATGGTTTAGAATTAGAGGAGAAGGTGACTGAGAACTGCTGTTTCATCTGTATTTCTCACTGATACTTTCTTCGTTTCCTCACTTATAGAACAGGAAATCAAAACATTCCTCTGCACAAAATGCTCTTGTTCGTGTATTTAATGGATTAATGTCATCAGGGGAGAATGTATCTGCCAGACTTCTGATCCATCCCAGCCAATCTGGTCACCTAAATGTTTTAGGGGATTCAATCACTTCTTGTATACCGAAAGCAACTGGTGCTACATTGCAAATTTTGGAACAGAATTACACACATGCTGGTGCTTCTGCCGACGATAAAATTATACAGGTGATCTTAGAAGGGTGATTACACTTCTCTGGACTATAATTATTTTTTATAAAAAAAATTTCAGATGTCTATTGCATGGTTCAGCTAATATAATTTGTTTGGTCATTATGATTTCATTGCTAACTGCTAAGATGTAAGAATGCTAAAATGTCTGTCATGTTCTACTAGTTTGTTTGCTTGTAAACTTTACATGCCCCATTCCTAATCAACTCCAATGTGATGGGTATGGATTTGCATACCTGAAATATTTATACGGAGTGCATCAAAAAAAAACCAGGCCTTTTATAGATCCCATGGAAACCTCACATTTTTTTGGGAAGTGAGACTGTGAATACCACTCAGTCATATTCCAAGGGAATGCTAGGTATTTCTTTGTCTACTAGTAGGTGCCTTGTTAGTAGTATGTCCTTCTAAGTCTGGAGAGCTACTCTCTTGTTCTGTAAGGCCCTTGTGGCTAGTCTTTCATGTGAAGATGCGATTGTTTAACCATTTATACCCCAAACTTTTGATCTTATGGTCATCTAGCAATGCTTTCTAAAACTGTTTACCTATGCTATCGATTGTGCTTTTTTAAGTTGAGCTACTTATTCCTGCTTGCTTACGTGCTTTCTGCTGTCTTCTGTTAGTTTTTTTAGGGTATCTTTTTGTTTGCTCGACTAGCTAATCTCGAGGTGATGTGGTTATGGTCACTGCTTGCAGATAGATGGTGAGTATGCTAGTGTGCAAATTGCTCTATTTCAAGTCAGTTGGATGCTGAGAGAGTGTGTTTTTGATGCAATATCAGCCAAGAACAACTCACCTCTTCTTCCACATAAATTATTCAATCTGCCTCAGTGTCTCAACGAAACGGCTGCTATATCAAAGAATATGGAGGACTGTATAGTTACTGAAGAATCTAATGGTTCCGTGCCATCTAAGGTTCTACAATATGAGGTTATAATTGACTATTTTTCGTTCATTATCCTTTATGTTTTCCATTGTCTTTGTATTCTGGGTCTTAAGTGGAGCATGCTTACAGCTGTCCAGTGGACACAGCCGCTCTGCTAGTATAGACCATTCAAGAGATTTAACGACAGTTACTGTTGATTCTGAATATGGCAGGTTAGTCATATATATTGCTACATGCTAGATTAATTGCTTTTATATTTTTGGCAATTGACTGTGATATCCTTTCTGATGATCTAATTGTCCGGGACATCAATAATTGTTTTCAATTTTTCAATTTATTTTGTAACTTGCTTAAAAACTTTCAGTATAGCCTTTTGCTTTGATAATGCTCATGATGATATTAGCTGTTTATTGTGCTAATTTGTGCCGTTCCGATCTTATGGAGACTTTTTTTGTGAGGAGTACTGCATAAAAATACTTCATTAGATGATAACATTGTTCTGAACAAATGTCAACTATAGTTGACACTTCTAGCAGATTCATGGCTTGAAAAAGATTGTTTCTGGACAATGTGTATCAATATATGTTGTTGATGTGATCATAAAGGGAGCCTTTCTCTGTTTGTTTATATATTTGGCTAATTGTGCAGCATCAACAGATCTGTTATTGTGACAAATTCGAAGATGGAGATATCTGTTCGAGCAGATGTGTTTAGTTCTGTTTTTGGAGATGATGGCAGTAATTTATCTCGTATACGAACGGTAATAATTGTCCTATTCTTAATTCTTTTTCTAAATGGGAATGGGCAGTGAATTGTAAGAAGGCAATGGTTGTCTAATGGAATGGGATCCTTAGCTCAGTGCTTGCCTGTTTGGTGCTTCTTTTCACGTGGAAATGCCTTCCAAGAATTTAAGCAACCTATTTTTGGCAATAAATCTCATTTGAATTTTGAGAACTATGGAATCCTTAGCTCACTGCTTGATTGTTTGGTGCTTATTTCACATGGGATTGCCTTCCAAGAGTTTAAGCCACCTATCTTTGACAAAAAAATCTCATTTGGATTGATGCTCAAACTTCTAGTCTCCATTGACTATCACTACCTATGCGTCATTTGTGCATGTTAGTTGATAGAGAGTAATTTTCCTGATGAGATATGTATAGGCTGCTTATGTCGGGCCCTGATCCACCTGGGTGGAAGTGGAATCCTCCCAGAATGTGGGTGTGCTCTGCTTGTCGGTTTGTGTTGGTTGTGATTTACCCTTTTAATTTCCCATAGGATATGACAAATGAAGGTGAACTTAGTTTGGTGACTTGGTTTCCTGTTGGCCATGGTTTATTTAATTGGAAAAATAGGTTCCCTTCATTATTACTGCTGGACAATATTGAGTATTGATATCTTGCATGTCATTGGCTCAGATTTCAGGAGCAAAAGTTGAAGTGCAGGATCATTGCCCGGTGAGTGATCAGAAGGTTTTAATATCCGGGACACCTGATCAGACCTTAGCAGCTCGGAGCCTCCTTCAGGCGTTTATTATGGCTGCTCGATGACTGTCAAAGGCTGTTGCTATCACGCTTGTGCAGATACCCGCTGATCTCTGTAAATAAGATAGGAGTGAATATTCTTTTGCTAAGTGTGTCAATGTAGAAAGCCAGGATATTTTCCACTTGAGGGAGCCAATACAGAGAGTAGCAGAGTACTTCATGTATATTGTTGCAAGTTTACAATTAGAAAGGGGGTGGCCTCTTTATTTAACGGCCCTAATGCTTGCTTTAGAAATTGTTACTCCTACCACTAACCAGTGTTCAATGTAGACTTGTAGCTAATGCTAGCTGGTGAAACTAGATTGTAACCTTATTGACTAATCTTTTCATCGTAAATTATTAGCTTCACTGTTGGCATAAATTTCGATAGAAATAGAAAACATTTGTAAATCAATGAATGGGTGAATATAGGATACAAATTCAAAGGAAAACTAGAGATCTGTGGTTAAAAAAAAAAAAGGCAAAATGATGTTCTTATTATTACATACATCCATATTCCATAACCCAAACTCTGGAACTCTAAAAAATGATCTTACCTTTCAATTTTTTATTTTTTTTTTATTATTTTTTTTTTTAAAAAAAAGAACCTTTCAAAAAAAAAAATTAGTATTTTCAATGTGTATAGCAACTTTACAATTAGTAAGTGTATGTTAAAATTTTAAGTGCACACCGTATGTATTTAAATCTTATTGTAAAACACTCAAATCAATCAATAACTATATACCAAAAGATACACCAGCAATGACACATGTCAGTTTCAGGTGTGTCTTTAGTATTTTTTTAAAAAAAATTATTTAATAGAAAATTTATTTAAGGAAATTATTTGTAAAATTTAATTACTATATAAATAGAAATGATATTTACCTTTTATTTATATTCACATTCAATTAACTAATTAATATGGAAAATAGAATAGCAAAATATAATCTTTGTAGATATTTTTAAAAAAAATCTTCTACTATAAGTTTTTATGTGGCAAGCATAATATCCGTTTCAAGGATACAATTGAGATAGACAAAAGTTAATGACTAAAAACGAGATATTACAATATATGATCACTGATAAGTATATAGGTACATAATTTTTTTGTCAATAACCGTACATGGCACGGGACTTAACCTAGTTTAATACTAGCTTTCACTTTTAACAATACTACCTTTTTTCTCATCTTTTGTGAATTGGTTTAGATTAATAAATTCATTCCTTTTTAATTAAATAAAAAGAAAATTAACCAACCACTTTAGTTTCATAACAAAAATTAAGTTACCCTATTGAAAAAAAAATCATAAATATATGTTACAATTTGCATTTAAAATTTGCCTTGGTTATATATATATAAGCCAAATTTTAGTGCTTTTGGTGGTTAATGTATTACGAGTTGTACACGTTTGTTAAAATTTTAAGCACACGTCTCATACATATAAATCCTATTACTCCATAATCTATTCATATATAAACACATTTGCAATTTTGACAACAAGTTTTCTCTCACATACCGTAAAATTGACATAATTTTGTTTTCCTAAAAATTAAGGCCACAATGTATTCCAATATAAACACGTTTTCACTTCTTACAGCACGTTTTCTCTCACAATCTGCAAAATTGACTCAATTTTGTTTTCCTAAAGATTAAGGCCACAATTTATTCAAATACAAACATGTTTTCACTTCTAACAACACGTTTTCTTTTACCTTTTGCAAAATCGACTCAAATTTGTTTCCCTAAAGATTAAGGTCACAATATTTTCTTTCCTCTTAAATAAAATAAATAAATACGAATGAATAAAACATTTAACCACTTATATAATGATAAAATACTAGTTACCCGGGTCCATGTTTAAATACATCCAAATCTTGAATATTCCGAATTATTCAAATATAAAACATTTTCACTCACCTTCTACATAATAAATTCCGACTCTTTTTCCTTAAAAGCCAATGCCACTACTACATTTATTTTCCGACTGATATACAATTAAACTTTAGTACGAGTACAAGAAAAATAATTTTAAAATGAAGTTATCCCAATGTGAAAAAATAATTTCCAAACCTTAGAATAAGACAAATATCCACAAACCTTTAAAAAAAAAAAAGTTTCCTGTACTCACACTTCCCGCGCATTTTATAGCACGTCCTTAATTTCTGCTGATCACCTATCTTTTCAGTCTCCCAGACATACGCTTCCTTTCATTTCCATACTCTTCTCCACAATTCTGGATTTCAAAACCATGAAAAAAACCCAGAAAAAACCCACCGGAAAACCCGGGAACACCACCCGTAAACCCCACCTCAAACCTCCTCAAGGACATGTGGCATTCCGCCTACTTTCCCCCATACAAGCCGGCAGCGCCGTCATAGGACACGGCGGTGCCATGTCCCAGAAGATTTCACGTGAAACCGGTCTCTCCTTACTTCGCGTGGAAGACCCACTTTCTGGGTGCGACGAGTGTATCGTCAACATCGTCGGACCCGGAAGCTTGGATAAGACTCTCGTTTTGAGGGATGGTAATGGTGCTGGAGGAGAGAGAAAGTTCGAGGTTTCGTCGGCGCAGTTGGCGGTGTTTAGGGTTTGGAAGATTCTGGAAGAGAATACGGCCGAGTGTTGCCGGTTGTTGACGGTGAAGGGAGAAGAGAAGATTAAGTCGTTGGTTGTAATTGTGGGTGCAACTATTAGGGTTTTGCCTTTGGAGGAGCATCCTCTTTGTGCTGATATCTCTGATGATTTGATTCAGGTTTATGTTTTTCTACTTTTTGTTTTATTTGATGTAGAATTAGTGAAATTAGGAATATTTTTATAATCCATGATTAGTATTCTTGTGATCCACGCCTAAATTTTAATTAATTTTGTTCGTTAAATTTTGGTTGATGTAGCTGACCCCATTATTAGGTTTAAGAATTTAAGACTGATAGTGTTGTTATTGCAGAATGATTTATGTTTTCAAGGTATAATTAATCTGATTATTCGTGTTCATTTTTAGAATTGGAAAGTAGGGACTTGGATGTTGGTCCCAATTATCTTCCCCACTTGATATTCCAAAAGTATACAATAAGATAAATACTAGTATAACACTTACTTTTTAACATTTTATGTTATATAATTGACAAATAAAGTTATAAAAAAGTTTACGAGTGTCAATTATTATGGAACAGACAGTAATTTTTTTTTGCAATGAGATGATACAAAGACACTAATGTTAGATTTTTTTCAAAGAAAGGTGATTATAATTTGAACAATTTGTAAAATGATTGTAGAGTTTATTCTAGTTGTTGTGCATCATGTTGATTTGGTTTTGGTTATTTATTTGAACAAATTCATGTATAATATTGGTTGTAGTTGATGATATGTGTAAACTCATATATTGGCAACATTGCTTTGTTGGCAAACACATAGCAAACTATTTTGGGAATCTCTAAATAGAGTGGTTTATATTATGTGGTTGCTGTTTGAAGAGGAGAAAACAATTGTTTTCAGCTCACAAAAGTCATAAAAGTTGCATTCAAACTTCAGTTAGGGACAGAAAATGCTGGCCCATATCAACCTTTAATGGTATCAAGTATCAACATGTCAACTTTGGACCTTCATGGCTAAATAGTTTTGACCATACTTCTATTATAGTTGAGAAGAGAATTATCGATTTTTTAAATGCTTCAAATTTTACCTCAAACCTTGATATGCTTGAGAAACCTCACTTTATTAATTTTTTTTCTTCTTATTTTTATTTTTGTAAAATGTGGTGAACTCGTGTCTATGTGACTGAGCCTGTTTTTTGTTGTGTCCATAAGATCTGGTCATAAGTTCTTTTTTTGACTGATTCTTCAGATGTACTTCTGTGTTACAGATTACAGGTGATTCCTTGGCTACTAGAAAGGCACTGCTTGCTGTTACATACTGTCTTCAAGGAAACAGTTCAAGAGCTATAAGTCAATTTCGTGGTCCAGTTTCCGATGGGGTATCACATGATCTGCATGCACAAAAACATCTAAGCATTGATACAGATGCTGGAGACAGGGGCCAAAGTTGTGTGGTTGCGGGGACCAAAGAAGTGGCTTTCAGGCTGCTTTGCCCCACTTATGCGGCTGATGGTTTGATCGACTGGGGAGGGAGCATAATGAAAGCCCTAAAAAGGGAAACAGGAACTCGTATAGAAGTGTTAGACCCAGTAGTGGGAAGTGATGAGTGTGTTATTATGGTGTCTGCTATGGAGGTTTGTTTATAACATTTTTGATATACACTCTGGTTCCTTCTTGTCCCTTTTAAGTTTTGCATGGTTTTATTATATATACTACTATCCTAGATTTTTAACACTTTAGAATTTGATATTCTACTTGCTCATTATTATCATTTCAGCAACTTGTTTCAATATGCCGAAATGATAAGTTGTACTTGGATTACGCTTAGATAAATCCCCTACTTGCATTTCAAAATATACAAGTATAATGATTAATCTCTTTTAGAGTTCCTTCTTTCATCAAGTCTTGTAGAAATGTAAAATTTGCAAGTAAAGGGTGCGAGGATATTGAGGTAAATCCATCCACGGAGTGTAAATTGCCAAAACTGGGATTTTTTTTTTTCTTTTCAAATCCTCTTATCTTTGCTTCTGCTGTTGTTGTATTACTATTTATTTTTATTTTAGGCCTAAGTAAGTTTACAAGCTATGCATATTCAGCCTTGTGTTTTTGGGTAAGAGACTTGTGTGAGCTTGATCTCTGATAAGCTTCTTGTCTTCTGCATGGCGGCTTGTATTTCTAGAAAAAGGAATGTCAGTATTCCCCAGCCCAAGAAGCTACTCTCCGTGTTTTCACAAGATTAGTGGAAGCTGCCTCAGGATCTGGGCACGCAGGTCAGAATAGAGGAGATTTTGTGACTGCAAAACTCCTGATTTCATGTAGCCAAGTCAATATGTTGGATATGAAAGATACTGCTGGTGCTGAAGTGCAAATATTGGACAGTCAGTGTACTTCTGCTACTTTAGCGGGTAAGAAAATTATACAGGTATGATTATGGGAAAATACCAGTTAATCTTCATGATTGCTGAATTTTGTTAATCTAGGGGCATTTATGGTATTTCAACCTATTACTATGAGGATGCAATGGTAACTTCCGTGTGTTGACTTGGCCAACTATAATGACTAAGCATCCACGTAATATTACTGATTGCTGTTTGGGATTAACGCCATATGACAGCCGTTTGTTAACGTCAAGTCTTCACTGTCAAACACTTAACTCTCTCTCTCCTTTTTATTTTCTCTCTCCTTTGTATTTGGTCAATCATGTGTTTGTTATCACAGGAAACTAGTGAAACTCACCTCCAACTCCAAATCAAGAAATGTTAGAGCACCGACTACCGAGTACCGACTATGTTTTTGCAAAATATTTTAACACTCACGACTTCACTTTTGCAAATTATTGGAACACACAATTACAATGGGACTATACCAATTGGTTAATTGGAGGTGTATGATTATTGAAGACAACGAAGGGGAAATCAACGTGGATTAAGTCATAGTAAGTTGCAAAAGTTATATCCTCAGTTTTAACAATGAATATGGAATAATGCAGTTTCATCTCTGATTTGAACTGTATGTAAATTTTGAAATTGTTGAAAGTTTTTTAAATTTTATTTTTTTTTGGATTTGCATGCGGCTTGATTGGGTATTTTGTAAGGAGCTCTTAAATTTATTTGACCACTATAATATACAATAAGATAATCACCCGGTTCAGCATATCGAACTGGCTTGATTGATTTTTTGTAAGGAGCTTTTTTTTTTTTTGTCTTGTTTTTATGGGTTGCTCTAAGAATGGTGGATTAGTTTTTATGGGGTGGATCCGTGGATGATTGATTATTTTGGGATTTTGTTACTGGTTGAATAGGTGTGGTAAAATTAATTTTGTTTTAAGTTTTAGTCTTATACAGTACTCCGTACTATTAATGTAATTTGTTTGTATATTGCCGTGTTCAAGCGAAAAATAACGAGGTTGGTTTTTCTCTTAAATTCGCCTAATTTTCTTCGTTCAATCTATCCGATGCATTTCCTTTTTTTAATAACTTGCTTTTCTTATTAATTTGTTTTTAATTATGTATACTTAAATTTCAAATTTTTTACAGTGTGTAGTTTTAATGATTAATTCTTTGATTTTTATAATACCAGATCTGATCCAAGGACATCTCAAATGAAGAGACCAAATATGGAGTACTCAAGTCATACTGTAATTATAATTGTAAATATGCAATAAGGGTCTGTTCTCATTGACTGAACTTATTAGAGTTGAACTGAACCGAAATAATATTTTATAAGAAAAAGAAATTAGGAGCTGAACTGAACTGAACTGAAAATAAACGTATGAGAACAGGCCCTAAGTGTATACATTTATTGTTGGGATTTCAAAGAGTTGATTTTGTTGATATACTCGTATTAGTTATTTATACTTTTTTTAGTTTGAAATTACCATTTTTCCGCCATAGGAATGAAGCGTATAAATTCAAATTTCAAAATTAAAATAAGAACAACATGATAATATCAAAGTAGATTTTTAAACAAAAAAACAAGGGTTTTTCTACACAGTAACCCTGTTTTTTTTTTCACTTTTCTACGTTGTGCCCCAACATATGACTTTTTACACGGTAACCCCATTATACCTTTTGTTTCCATACGGTAACCTTGCCGTTAAAAAATTCCGTTAGTGGGGCCCACTCTCCATTTATTAATATTATTTTTATCGAATTGGTATTCCGTCAAAGGTTTCGGAGGCTATTTTGGCTCTTAAGGATCCAAATTGAGCTTAGATTTGGCAAAAAAATAACGTAGATGCCTCGTTTTGCTTATTAAGAAATGTCTCGATTTACGTGTTGATATTTTAACACACAAAACGAGACATTTACGTTATTTTTTTGTCAAATCTGAGCTCAATTTGGTCCCTTAAGGACCAAAATAGCCCCTGAAACTTTTAACGGAATACCAATTCGATAAAAATAATATTAATAAATGGAGGGTGGGCCCCACTAACGGAGTTTTTTAACGGCAGGATATATAACGGCAAGGTTACCGTATGGAAACAAAAAGTATATTGGGGTTACCGTGTAGAAAGTCATATATGTTGGGGCACAACGTAGAAAAGTGAAAAAAACAAGGTCACTATATAGAAAAACCCAAAAAACAAATAGGACACCAGTTGTAAGACATAAGAGGTTAAACATATTCTACCATTTCAAATAAAAGGTCCCTTTCCCTTAACAAATATTTCGTTCGTTTTTTTAATACTTGCTCCATTTCTCCATGTGCGGAGTTTTAGAAGAAATTAGATAAAGGCTCTGTTTGGTAAACAGCTTATTTGAGCAAAATTAACTTGTTTGACCAATATTAACATATTGACTATTAAATAAGCTAATTTAAGGTGTTTGGTGAGAAGCTTATTTAAAGAGGTTATTCCAATAAATAAGCTCTTTTTGAAAAAGCTCCTTTTATGAGCTTTTTCAATTAACTATTCATTAATTTATGGTGAAATGACACTTATACCCCATTTAATTTAAATTCTTACCTAAACTACCTACCCTACAATTAGCTTATTAGTCATTTTACATACTCAAATAACTTCAAGTTATCAGTTATTTACCAAACACTATTATACAATCAACTACTAAAACAAGTTAGTCAAATCAGTTAATACAATAAGCTAGTCCAAATCAGCTAATATAATCAACTTCAGCTTTCAGCTTTAAGCTATTCACCAAGCACGACCAAAGTAATAAAATATAGAGCTAGTAGGGAAATTGACAGAATTAAAAATTGTGAAAAACAAAAGTATTGGAAGAATAAGAGGAGAGAGAGTATTATTTTGGGTCAACTAGGTGTTACAAAAAATGACTATTTATCACCTTGATCGGGTGATTATCACATCATTGTAAAATGACTTTTTTCTTACCGTTTTGCATTTACCATCGTCTTTGCAGCGATTTATCATCGTTAATTCATTGGCAACTTAATTATTAGAAGTATTAAGATTGTTTATTTTAAATTAGCATCTAAATCGTGATTAATAATGCAAGATTTTCACATTTTAGTAATGTTTGAATTTACAACTAAAATAATCTATAATAAGATCGCTCTAATAAGTTAAAGTATGTTCAGATAAGGGTTTGTTCAATTCACCTTATTTTATCTTATTTCATGACTATAAGTTCTGATAATTATTCCATTCAAAAAAAAAAAAAAAAGTTCTGATAATTATTATATAATTTTAGATAAGTTTATACAAATTCAGATTAATAGTTTAGATAAATTCAAATTAGTTCAAATAAATTTAGATAAGTTTAGATAAATTAAGATACATTTAGAAGTTTATATAATTTTTGGAAACCTCTTATAATGTACGGAGGGTCACACTTACGTTAGTGTTTTAAAAAGATTTGGAGGTGAGTTTTTTTTTTTTTTTTTTTTTTTTTTCTTTTTTTCTTTTTTTGGGCCAAAAGCTACATTTAATATTATATCAATATCCTCTCATGGTCTTCACTAAATCCAACTAATAAAATTTAAAGATAGATAAAGAAATGTAATATGGCTACTGTCAGTCTTTCCAAAATCTTATGAAAGCTAGGTATTTTTTTCTTTTTTTAAAAAAAAAATTTTATATTACATTTGTTTCATATTATGTGTCACGTTTATTAAAGTGGTCGTTATCTTATGCATTAAGTGCAACAACAACCAATTGATTGTTGGTGCAATGGTGATTGAGACTACACTTGGTAAGGAGGAGTGGAGGACCCGTGTTCGATCCCCCCGCAACAACGATTTGGAGGGGAATGAAACCTAATCACCCAAAACTGATCATCGAATCCGGATTAGTCCAAAGGGTGAATTGGATGAAACACCCAAAAAAATTATAAGTCTTTGGTCGGTTCATCCACATTCAGTTCAAATCACAAAATTTGATATGAATACTATAATCTAATTTATACAGTAGACTTTAACCATGAGTAAATTTTAGGACATTTTGTAAAAAACTACCTTATAAAATACTTTTTTTGCGACAAACTACCTAATAAAAAAAATGTTGTAAGAAACTACCTTATAAAAGGGTAATGTTGTAAGAGACTACCATTGATCGGAAAGTCACCGTTGACTTTCAAATTCCGGCGTTGACCACATCACGTGCCAATCACGTGACTTTTAATTCACTTTTTTCCTCCTTTTTTCTTAATTGGCACGTGACATGATCAACGCCGGAAAATAAAAGTCAATGATGATTTTTCGACCAAGGGTAATCTTTTACAACATTTATTCTTTTATAAGGTAGTTTCTTACAACATTTTTTTATTAGGTAGTTTCTCGCAAAAAAATTTCTTTTTAAGGTAGTTTTTCACAAAATGTCCTAAATTTTAATGAATTTAATTCGGCCTCTGGTTTTAGAAACTTGTAACACTTTCTTAAGTTAAATTCATAATACTTGCAAGTTGCAACACACCATATTTGAACTTTTTTTTTGTTAAGTCATAAATTTTTCTTATTTAAAACTCATGACCCACATACTATTATCAATCAGTTAACCATATTTTAAATCATATGAGGTGCATTTTTCTTATATACGGTAAAAATGTGTATGTTACAACAATTGAAAACAAAAAAAGTACAAGTATATATTTTAAATAGTAAATTTAATTTTTACAGTAATAAAAAAGCATAAAACATTTACGTAAGATATTCGAATTTAACGAACACACAATATTCATGTTTAATATTTTATACGAAGTATTTATTAATCAAATTCAAATAAATAGAAATGATAGCAATATTTCTATATTTTTGTGTTTTAGATTCAATTTAAGGGTCAAATTCCACGAAATGGACTAATATTACGTCACTTGCAAATGAATGGTCTATAAACCACAAACCACCAACTACCAACATTAAATGCAGCATAACTTTCATCTTCCACTGTCAAGCTAGTAACAACCCCATTAAGTAACAACAGCGCCGTTTACAAACAATATGCCAACGTGTATCGTGACTCGCCTGCTGACTGAACTTTCTCTATTCCAAGATTCTGACATGGCAGGAAAGATTGACAAAATTGTTAATCATGAAGATTAACTGGGCAGCCCCCTATGATTATCTGTCTGTGAAGGATGATGCCTATGCTGTGTCATTTTCATTCTGATTGTTCATCTTGGGTGATCAACATCATCTGTTTCACACATGGTCAAGTTCTCTTTTGCCATTATATACATGATCTTTGCGAATGCTGCTGAAAGATCTCTTCTGTTACCAGTAATTTTTCGATAATATGTAACATGCTCACCGTGTCCCCCATATACGACATAAATAGCTGTCCCTAAGCTACTGACAATTTTTATTTGAACCATAAATCGTGTTAATTATCGTCCCTATCCTGGGCGCACTTCTATAGCAAAGTAGCAAATAGGGGAATACTCTTTGCATACCAAGGCAAAATTTATTAGTCTTATATCCTATATCTTTTTTGTTTTTCGTGCTTCTTATTAATGCACATACTTGATCACTTTTTTTTTTTTTTTTTTTTTTTTTTTTTTCCTATTTACGAGTTAAGTATTAAGAAGGTGAGTTTCCTAGCATCAGTTTCTTCTGTTAAATTCAATAATTATGATATTACGCTTTTAAAGCATATAGATTATGATATATGCACTGCATATGCCTTGTCGACATATATAATTCCCTAAGATTGAACACAATACCTTTTTGTAGATGGTGAATATTCTGATGTGCATACTTGTGTGCTTCAAGTCACATGGACGCTGAGGGAAAGCATATTTTCCGCCAGACCTCTTCTACCACACACACTTTATGGTCGGTCTCCACATGTACAGGCAACAACTACCTTGTCAAGTGAAATGGATAGCCTTGCAATTTCTCATGATACAGACATTTCTTCATCATCCATGGTTCTGTCATCAGAAGTAAAATCTCATTACTATTATATTTGTCATCTATCATTATTCATTATGTTGCAGTTAAACTTAAGTATTTAGGTGGTTGTTGATTGCAGTGTTCTTCTTGACATTCTCAGACTACATTAAAGAAAATTCAAGGTGATTTTATGGCATCTTGCAGCTCAGAATTTGGCAGGTCAGTAGTGTATGGATCTCATCAATATAGCTCTTTCTTGTAAATCATGTAAATCACTAGTCTTAAGGGTAGTTGAAAGACTTTGGAATGTTAAGGAAATTATTATCTTCCTTTTTCTTTCTAAGTGTTTTGGTATAGTTTCAATCAATCAAAGCCTTAATCCTATAATTGGGGTCGGCTATATGAACCAAAAGTGATTATTCCGTACAGTCATCCACAAAAATCTTCCTCCTCCATCCCTTACGATCGAATACCTCATTTTCATGCAAATCCATATGCTTCATATCCTTCCTAACTCTTCCCAACCAAGTCATTTTCGGTCTCCTTCTCCCTTGTTTAACCTCTCCATAGTCCCACTCTTTCACTCTTTGTACCGGTGCACCCTCGAGTCTCCGTCTTACACGCTCGAACCAATGCAAATGATTTTCTATTAGTTTGTCTGCAATGCCTGCGACACCCATTTTCTTGCGAATAACCTCATTTTTTATTTTATCTCTTAGTGTGTTCCTATACATCCATCTTGGGATGCGCATTTCGTAACATCCATCCTTTTAATGTGCTTCTTCTTAGAAGCCCAACATTCTGTACCATAGAGCAGCAACACAGATCTTTTGGTAGTACTACATAATTTCCCCTTAACAGCAAAGGAATGCTTTGGTCACATAACACTATTGTGGCCGCTCTCCATTTAAGCCACCTTGACTTAATCATGTGGGCCACATCTTGATCAAGGTCACCATTTTTTTGGATGATCGACCCAAGATATTTAAATCATTCACTCACGGTCAAATCCTTTTCGTCCAAGTTCACTACATCATCACTTGTTCTCTTATGTATACCAAAGCAGCATATCAAATATTCAGTTTTGCTCCGACTTAGCTTAAACCCTCTAGATTCCAACCTTTGCCTCCATTGCTCCAATTTGGCATCAACCCTATTTTTAGTTTCATCCACCAAAACGATATCATCCGCAAACACCATGGAACCTCATCTTGAATTGGCCTTGTTTCTTCATCTAGAATCGTTGCAAAATGAAAAGGGCTTAATGCAGACCCTTGATGCAATCCAATTGTAATAGGAAAATCTTTTGTCAACCCTCCATATGTCCTTACATTTGTTGACACATCCCAATACATATTCTTAACCAGGTCCACGTACCTTCGTGGAATACCTTTCTTCAACATTGCCCACCAAAGAACCTCTCTTGGCACCTTGGCATATGCCTTCTCTAAATCAATAAAAACCATATGGAGAATCCTTCTTTATTTTTAGCCTGTACACTGTTGCATCCTTGCACAGGCACTGGTGACAGTACTACAACCGTCTCCTTGCAGTCCCACCACCATTGCAAATGTCACAACTAGCACCACCACCTCACACTTCCTCCACTTATACCATCATTTGCATCCTATCCATTTCAGACCAGGATCCTTATTGATTGCCATCTTCTTCCCTACCACCACCACTGTGTAACCCCTGCACCACCTAAAATAGTCACTCCAACCCGACTTTTCATTGCATTTCTCATTAATTAAAAGCATGGTCACCATCACCTCTTTCATCCATTCCAGCCAGTAATCAAAACACCAACTCAATGAAAAATATGAGATCTGTAAGTGTAATATAAATTTATCAGCTAACTACTCTCCTCCTAAACACTTGTACTGCATGAAATATTCATGAAATATAACTATTTGTATAAATCAAGTTTGTACCATTTTTGTCAAAAGGAGGCCAAACTTGCAATGATGGAGGTGGAAACTACAGGCGATGGAGGATGAAGGTTATGATCGGTGGTGGCATATAGGAGAAAGGGAGGCAGCGGCAGAGGAAGTATTTTTTTGCATCTGATGTGATTTGATCTTTTCATCTGTTGTATAACCTGATAAGCAGATACATATGAATCTTATATGTTTTGCTGAAATTAGCTTTTAACTAGTTAAATAAGCTGAACTGAACAAAAAAATATTTGAAGGGTTTTTATCTCCTTTTCTTTGCCAGTGCTTGAAACAACAGTCACATCTGTCATTATCACTATTTTTTTTTATCCTAACACACTCTTGCTTGTGTGAGTCAATTAGATCCGTGTATTCTTGATTGATGCCTTAGTTTACTTAAGTGACTGTATATATATGAGTTGTACTAAATGCTGTTACTGGATGATGCAATGCACTCACCCTCACCACCAATCACAATCACTTATAGCAGGAGACAAAGACAAAAGCAGCCACAGCAAGAGGGAACACAGCAGCAGGGGACGGTTCACCACATTGCTCCTCTTCAAGCAGCAACGGCTCTTTAGTGCAGAGCAGGACTTTGGCTTATTAGCCCTCATGTGAGCAATTTAGCAAGAAGACAAGAAAAGTAGCTAGAGCAATTAAGGCATTAGGCCAATGAGAAGAAGGGAATGAGTAGTATAAATATTGTAAGCCTTAGATGGCATAACTTTCCTGAAATTGTATGAGGAAACCTTGGAGAGTAATGGCCTAAAGCCATTGAACGCTTTACGCTTTTGCAAATTAATCAAATCATCCAACCTTTCACTTAATTTTCTGTCTAAAATTACTTAGAGTATTCCACTTGGTATCAGAGCCGCCATGCCGCCCACTCCGTTGACAGTGACACCGGAGCTGGAAGAGAAGGTGGAGGAAATGTTCGAAAAGCTAGGTGACGGGGAGAACTCCTTGCAACAGACCTTGAAGAAGCAGCAGGAGGACGCCATTGATAAGGTAAGGCAAACGATGGACGGCAGGGTAGACCGATTCCGGCAAGACATCACTCAACAGATTAGCATGACGACGAGCAGGCAGGACAAGGTCCTTGACGAAATACGAGGCGCCCTCAAGGCCCTAGGCAAACAACCAGCCCAGAACACAGGTATGAACGAGGAAGTGGAGCAGCCACAAAATCTGGGAGGTTTCAACGGCTCGCCGCACGTTAGCGGTGGGTATAATGAACCACCAGCAGGCGCCGGAGGACTGAGCGGGCTGAGAATCGGGAATTGGGAACTGGGAACTGGGAACAGAGTTCCAACCACCTCACAACCCACGTCACAACGGCTACACTGACGAACCTCCCTACAACCACAACCACGACAACCGCTGGAAATTCCGAAAGCTTGACTTACCCACGTTTGATGGGTCTGATCCAGATGGGTGGATCCTACGAGGAGAACAATATTTCCAGTTTTATAGGTTGACCGAGGCGGAGAAGCTTCAGGCTGCAGTGGTGGCGATGGAGGGTGACGCTCTGCGGTGGCACCAATGGGAATCTCGACGGCGACCGGTGATTAACTGGGATGACATGAAATTAAGGGTTCTCACACAATTCCGGCCTGTTAACGCCGGGACCCTTCACGAGCAATGGCTTGCTGTGACGCAAACCACCACCGTGGTGGACTATCGGCGGGTCTTCATCGAAAAGGCTGCACCTCTACCAGGTATTCCCGAAAGTTTGTTGAAGGCCCAATTTATCAATGGTTTGAAGGATGAAGTGAAGGCTGAGATCCGTATGTTAAACCCGCTGAGTTTGGAGGATGCCATGGATCTGGCGGTGCGGGTTGAGGAGCGAAACCGGGTCGCCGGGCTTAAGAAAACAGGTGGGGTGTTTAATAGACATGGACCCTACTCTTACTTTAACAAAAGCCCGGCTACTACTATCTTAGGAACTGGGTCAGCCCAAACCATACCTCACAACCCAACTTACAACACCATAAACACTCAACCTTATAACCCAGCCAAAACCCAAACACAAAACAACCCAACACCCACCCAGCACATCCCAAAGTTCAATTGCTTCAGTGAATCACCCCGCAACGTCTAACTTCAACAGAGTAAGTTCCAGCCGTCGATTTAATGGTGAGGTCCGAAGGTTGACGGAAAGGGAAATTCAAGATAAAAAGGCGAAGGGCTTGTGTTTCCGGTGTTACGGTCGTTGGACGGGGCCTACTCACGTGTGTCCGGCCAAGCAACTTAGTGTTTTGTTGGTGGAGGAAGAGGAGTATGACAATCCAGGGGAGTTAGCAATTATGGAGAACGTGGGAGGTGAAGAAGAGGAGGAAATGCCGACATTCATATCCATGAACTCAATTGTGGGCCTATCCAACCCCAAAACCATGCGGCTCCACGGCACAATCAATGGGCAAACCGTGATAGTGATGATCGATCCCGGCGCCACGCATAATTTCATAGCCCAACAAGCTGTGAAAACACTTGGGTTAACTATATCGGGAGACACCCCTTTTGGTGTTTCATTGGGCAATGGAGAGAACATTAAGGGAAGGAGGGGGCAATGTAAGGGAGTGCGCTTGAATCTACAAGAAGGAGTGGAATTGGAGGAGGACTTCCTACCCCTTCAATTAGGCAACTCGGATGTGATATTGGGAATTCAATGGTTGGAAAAACTTGGGGTTGTGCTTACAAATTGGAAGCTCCAAGAGATGACATTCACGCTCGACAATCGGTCGGTGACAATACGAGGTGATCCGAGTCTAGCTCGAACGGGAATTACCTTGAAGGCTATGATCAAGACCTTGAGAAAGGAGAGTGGAGGACTACTTGTTGAGTTGAACCGAATTCAGGGCACGAAGGAAGAAGGGAGAGCAGAAGAGGTTCCTGAATTTTTGGCAGGGGTAATACATGAGTATAAAGGGGTATTTGAGGCTCCTAAAGGGCTGCCACCTACTAGAAATCATGAGCACTCAATTATACTTAAGGAAGGCACTAATCCCGTGAGCGTCCGACCATATCGATATCCTCAATTCCAAAAGGATGAGATCGAGAAATTAATTGGAGAGATGTTAGAAGCCGGGATTATCAAACCTTCAACTAGCCTTTTTTCGAGCCCGGTTCTTTTGGTGAAAAAGAAGGATGGGTCTTGGCGTTTTTGTGTGGACTATCGTGCTCTAAACAAAGAAACCGTGCCCGATAAATATCCCATTCCCGTGATTGATGAGCTCCTTGATGAATTGAATGGGGCACAAGTGTTCTCCAAGCTTGATCTTAAAGCCGGGTACCACCAAATTTTAGTGAAGCCGGAGGATACACACAAGACGGCTTTTTGAACCCACGAGGGCCACTACGAGTTCCTTGTGATGCCGTTTGGACTCACAAACGCTCCGGCCACCTTCCAATCGCTCATGAATGAGGTATTTCGTCCTCACTTGCGCAAATTTGTCCTTGTATTTTTTGATGATATATTGATTTATAGTGCTAACAAGGATGATCATATTATGCATTTGAGGATTGTTTTAGCCACGCTTGAGAAACATACTTTATTTGCAAATATGAAAAAATGTGAATTTGGTAAGGAGATAGTGGCATATTTGGGCCACGTAATATCCAAAGAGGGGGTTTCGGTGGATTAGGACAAAGTTAGGTCCATGTTAGCTTGGCCCACTCCTAAATCCTTGAGAGATTTAAGGGGATTCCTTGGGCTTACAGGATACTACCGCAAGTTCATCAAAAATTACGCCCAAATTGCTTATCCCCTCACTGATCAACTAAGGAAGGATAATTTTGGGTGGACCTCCATGGCCGACACCACCTTTCAGCAGCTCAAAGAAGCGATGACATCAGCGCCGGTTTTAATCATGACGAATTTCCAGAAAACCTTCATAGTCGAATCCGATGCCTCTGGATTTGGGCTCGGTGCAGTTTTAATGCAAGAGGGGCGACCCGTGGCTTATTTTAGTAAGGTGCTTGGTCCCGGAGGAAGGAGTAAGTCGATTTACGAGAAGGAATTAATGGCCGTGTGCTTAGCGGTGCAAAAGTGGAAGCACTACTTGCTTGGGAGGAGATTTGTAGTGAGGAGTGATCAGCAAAGCCTCAAATATATCACACAACAAAGAGAAATCGGCATGGAGTATAAAAAATGGGTGCGGAAGTTGATTGGCTTTGATTTTGATCTCCAATATAAACCGGGGGTCACTAATAGGGTGGCCAACGCACTTTCGAGGAGGGGAGAAGAAGAGCAGAGAAAGAATTGGGGGCGCTGCTGTCCACGCAAGGAGTGGATTGGGGTATTTTGAAGCAAGAAATTGAGAGGGATAAGGAGTTACAACACTTGAGGAAGGCCGTGGAAAAAGGGGAAGCCATGGTTGGATACACAATTGAGCACCAGCAATTATGTTACAAAGGGCGCGTGGTGATTCCTCGCCATTCGAGTGTCAGGGCTGCCCTGTTCAAGGCATACCACGACTCTCCGGAGGGGGGGTCATACTGGAGAAACCAAGACTTATTTGAGGCTAGGAGCGGAGTGGTTCTGGAGCGGTATGAGGAAAGATGTGTCGGAGTATACGCGGCAGTGTATGGTGTGTCAGAGAAACAAGATGTCGCAACAGTCCTCGGCCGGATTATTACAACCCTTACCCGTGCCGGAGCGGATTTGGGAGGATGTGACGATGGACTTTATTGAAGGCCTTCCTCGCTCCAAAGGAATTGACACAATTCTTGTGGTAGTAGATAGACTGTCAAAATATGCTCACTTTATAGGGCTTAAACACCCCTTTACCGCGTATGGAGTTGCTGAAATTTTTGTAAGGGAAGTGGTGCGGTTGCACGGAGTTCCGGGAAGCATTATCACCGACAGGGATCGAATCTTTGTGAGTATATTTTGGAAGGAATTGTTTCGTTTACAAGGGACCGATTTGAAGAGAAGCACCTTGTACCACCCACAAACGGATGGCCAATCCGAGGTGGTCAACAAAAGACTCGAAACTTATTTACGTTGTTTCGCTAGTGAGCAACCCAAATCGTGGGCAAGGTGGTTGCCCTGGGCAGAGTACTCGTATAACACCACCCCACACTCTTCCACCCTTTGCACACCCTTCAAGGCGGTGTATGGCAGAGAGCCACCACGCTTGATCAGGGTGGGAGTTGGACAGACCCCAGTAGATACGGTTGAGGAGGTGCTGCGGGAAAGGGATATCATGTTAGATGAGTTGAAGTTCAATTTGCTTCGTGCTCAGCAAATCATGAAGAAGAATGCAGATCTTAAGAGAAGGGAAGTGGAATTTTCAGTGGCCTCAAACTTCAGCCGTATCGGCAAAAGTCATTGGCAAGGCGCCCCTTTGAGAAGCTGGCTGCCAGGTTCTATGGCCCTTTTGAGGTCATTCAGCGCGTGGGTAAAGTGGCATACAAGTTGAGGCTGCCAGATCAGTGCAAGCTACATCCGGTTTTTCATGTTTCGCAACTCAAGCAAGTGGTGGGGGATAGTTATCACGCTCCTACGATTCCAGACCAGATAACACCAGAGCTGGAGCTCGTGGTAGTGCCTGAAGCGGTTCTGGAGACACGGGCAAAGGCAGGGCAGGGGACGGATATTGAGGTCCTTATTAAGTGGCACGGGGTGCCTGATTTTGAGTCTACCTGGGAAGACCCTGCAGCTATCAATGCCGCCTTTCCTGACTTCCACCTTGCGGACAAGGTGGCTGTTTTAGGGGGGGGGGGTGTTGCAATGCACTCACCCTCACCACCAATCACAATCACTTACAGCAGGAGACAAAGACAAAAGCAGCCACAGCAAGAGGGAACACAGCAGCAGGGGACGGCTCACCACACTGCTCCTCTTCAAGCAGCAACGGCTCTTTAGTGCAGAGCAGGACTTTGGCTTATTAGCCCTCATGTGAGCAATTTAGCAAGAAGATAAGAAAAGTAGCTAGAGCAATTAAGGCATTAGGCCAATGAGAAGAAGGGAAGGAGTAGTATAAATATTGTAAGCCTTAGATGGCATAACTATCCAGAAATTGTATGGGGAAACCTTGGAGAGTAATGGCCTAAAGCCATTGAACGCTGTACGCTTTTGCAAATTAATCAAATCATCCAACCTTTCACTTAATTTTCTGTCTAAAATTACTTAGAGTATTCCAGATGATTTGATGGTAGCAACTGTCTGAAGTGGGCTTTTGGGTGATGTGATTAAACAAAATGCTAGTATTTTCTGAATGAAGAAATTGTGATTGTGTTGGTTTATCTGTTAATGATGTGATATTCATAATGTAAACAGCCATATTGGATATTTACAAACTACTACTCTGTATTGTATTATCTTGATTTTTTCTGTGCGTTTAAATAAGTGGCAAGGGTATGGAAATTGCAAGTATATATATTGAGCAAAAATTTTGTTTCTCAATTTCCTTTTTTAATGCTTTTGAGCTACTTGCTTGTGCAGTGGGGACGAGTGTTCTGTCATCAGAAATACGGAAGTCGAAATTGTGGTTCCTGCTCATGAATTTGGTCTTGTGTATGGTGAAGGTAGTGCTAATCTGTCTCGTCTGAGACAGGTAATCAGCCTATATCTAGACTCTTACTTTCATTGGGGGTGTGTGGTGCAGTGGAATTTGGGAAGGGTGATTTAAACAAAATAGTATCTTGAGGTGATTAGCTAGGATGCTGTATTTCTGCATTATGCATTTTGCTTTATGTCAAATTTATGTCAAAAGATAGCTGCTTGGAGTCTAAACTTTAACTGTTATTAGACCTTCAGTAACTATCGCAAAGATTTCTGGTCACTACCTCTTCGTATCTACACTTTTAAGTGCTTTTGGAATATGTACCTTCTTAAAAATCTTGTTTTTAAAATCCTTTTGATGACTCGTGCTGTCTGATCCTTTCTGACATCTGTTTCCCAAGAATCACTTAAGGTCTGGGATCTACAATTCTACATGAAGGACAAATTGGCACTATTCTAGTGACCTGCATAAGTTTCATATAATTAGCTCTCAACTGCATTACTGCTGTGCTTTTCCGTTTGTCGTCCCACGAAAATGTTCATAATTACTTCTATATATGTTTTTGCTTTTGTTGGCGTAGTAGTGTAGTTCTACATTAGTGCTAAGCTGATGCTTACTTGCATTGATCAGAAACTATCATATTGACCTAATTGTTATTTGGACTAGATTTCAGGTGCAACTGTCATTGTTCATGATCCTTCTCCTGGAACCGATGGTAAGGTTATCATATGCGGGACCCCTAATCAAACCCTGGCAGCAAAGAGCATGCTTTATGGCTTTATAATGAGCAACCGTGATTGTGTGATCATTAAGTAATAGGCCTTTCATGCTTGTTACAAAATCTACAATATTTTGTGTATGTAATGTAGATAGTTTGCATGTCTCCTGTATATGTTAGCAGCGAAGTGATTCGGAAGTTGCTAGTCAAATTTTCGTAGTATAAGAGGGAATGGGATGCTTGCTTAAACAATCAAGGCGTCAGGGGCGTTTAGTTGTACACTATGATCTCTAGGTGAAAGCAACGTAAAATTTGGTTAGTTAGGAAACTATGCAAGAATATTGATGTTAGGAAACACATTCTATTAAACTATGTAAGTTTGAACAACAAATCAAGATTTTAAACTATGAAGCTATGCTGGTTTTATCAATCATCAATAACTATATACTAAAAGACACGTTGATAATAACTTACAAAAATGACTTGACAAATCTTTCTACAATTTTTTTTTTTTTTTTGAAGTTTTCTGAAAAAAAAAAAAAAAAAATACTATTCTCACCATCCTTTTATTATATGTCTACTTTCCTTTTTTAGGTCATCACAATTAAGTGTATGTTTCTATTTATAGGTTGTATTTTTTTAAAATATTATTCTCTTTTTGATGATTTGTCAATTTTTTTTTTTTTTTTTTTTTTTTTTTTTTTTTTTTTTGACATTAATTTCCAATACTTTTTCTCTCTTAATTCCCAATCACTTTTTCTATCTATGTCTCTCTAACCCCACATGCATATTTATACTCCAATTATTAGTTAGTTTTAAGGAATCTTTAACTTTTTTAATTACCATGTAAATGATAAATAGGCATATAATAAAAGGATGGAGGGAGTATTCTATATTCCATATATCATGTGCATGTTACATTTCTTTCTATTTTATTTCATCCTACTTTCTAATCATAATTCTTAACTAAAATTTTAACTAAATATTGTTTTAAATATATAACATATCTTTTATTGTGTGGAAGAGAATATTTTGGGAAAAATATATAATAACATATCTTTTATTGTGTGGAAGAGAATTTTTAGGGAAAATTATATAATATTATTATATTTAACTTAAGTGGATCAAACAATTGTGATAATTTTTGGGGAATTTTTAAACAAAATCTAATACAACCTCCATTTGCTTAAAAAGAAAATTTTATGACATTGGAATATTGAAACAAAAAGAAATCTTTCTTATGCATAAAATTAAATATGTATATTGTTTCTAATAAAAAATTAAATATGTATGTCAGATTGTAATAGTTAAATCTACGAAAAGAAAAATATTAGCTAAAATGGCATATGAAAAAAATAAATTTATTTCAATTCTTTATACACCATATTTATTAGTAATTACGACAATGCATTTGCACGGGACCTACACTAGTTTCTGAAATTACTATTCCATAGTAAGAGTACATGTGATGCAACATAATTCGTATATTAAATGAATTGTTTCTTGGGGGGTTTTGAGAGTGGCTCTTTGTGAAAGGTGTTACGAAGTATAAATATAAATACTATCTTCGATTTTTTTTAGTTGCAACTTTGGAATATTTTATATCTCATAAATAATACTCCAAAATTGCAACAAAAAAAAATCGAAGGTAGTATTTTTTTTATTTTTATTTATATTTTTGAAAAAAACGGAGCATAAATATTAATATTTTTAAAATAAAGATAAGTAAATAATATTTGCATGATAATGAATTTTGTTCTTTTTAATTTTTTTAAAATAATGTTTCAAGGTAGTTTTACTAGATTATGATAGAGTAGGTAGAATATTCTCTTATTATTAGGTTTAATATTCTCATATTATGTTTTTTAGGTTAAGTATTGGCACATAACTGTTATTTAAATAGCAGCTATAAGACTTATACAATATTAGTATAAAATATATGTATAATAGTACATTAAAAATACTACTCTAAGTATAATAATACATTAAAACTACCATTGCAGCAATAAAAATCACAAAAATTAAGTGAATTTACTCATTAGCCCTCCTATATACATCCCTAACAAATAGCAATATTTTTTTTATCAATAATTAAAAATAATAATTATCATCATTCACCTTTGTAGCTCTTTAAACAAAAGCAACAAAATATTTTTAATGTAACTATATATACTACTCTGATTTTTCTTAATCTCACATTAAATTTTAGCTAAAATAATTAAGGTTTTAGTTATACAACATGCATAATGTATAGATTCATTGACCATCCACAAATATATTGTGATTTAAGAAGTAAGAAGAATTCTGCACTTACGTATTTCTTGGAGCTTTAGTGTGTCGAGCAAACATCTTATAAGAATGTAATTTCCCTTCCAATTATTGTAAAAGTTGAGCAACTCTTTTAACAAAATCTCAAGTAATGCATTTAAAAAAAACGGAGGGAGTATAATATATTATTGTATATCCGATTAATTTAAAAGTTTGTCAAATCAAAATCATGGCAAATTTTAAAATAAATCGGAAGTACAATAAACAAAAAATTGTTAGGTGAGCAATCTGTCGAACCTTCCAATGTTTTCCGCTACTTGCCAGTTGTTTATACTAATCCCACAACGGCTATTAGATCCATCCCTCAATTCATTTCCCTTGTTTTGTTCTCTTCCGACCCCTGTTTCTCCGCATATTCTCTCTCCGCCTTTTATTTTTCCCATACAGATGTTTATTTTTCCCGTTTGATTTTCAAACAAATTTTCTTATTTTTGAACCTTAAAACTAGTTTATTGATTTTTCAAAACAAGAAATAAACATTACTTTTTTTTTTGAAAAAACATTACTTATTTATTATTTCACTAAATGTCAATTGATAAATTTTTTTTATTTTCCATATCTTTATCAGATTTATTTCATAATTAGAATTTATTGGTAATTTCCTAAACATTACTTACTTATTTCATTACGTCCTAAGGGTAAAGCGATAATTTTCTAAGGGTAAATTGGTAATTTTAACCCTATACCCTAACCCTAAACCCAAACCCTAAAGTCTAAACCCTAAACCTTTATGCCTTAACCTTAACCCTAAATCCTAACCCTTTCCCTTTCAAAAGAAGGGAAAAAAAAATCTGAATCCTTTACTCAAACTCCTAACCCTAAACCCGAACACTTAATTGATAACCCTAAATCCTACGTGTAAAACATTTTCCCAATTTAAAATCCTAACCTTAAGCCTTGCATTTCTACACTATGCCATTTACAATTATACCTCTCATGTACACTTAAATATACAATTTAACCTTTGATTTTATTTATGTAAAGTATTAAACCTTAACCCTATGCCTTGAATTTCAATTGAAATATTGTGTTGCTGGTGTCCATTGTTGAATATTTACCCAAAGTCATTTACAATTATATATATACTTCTCATTTTACATAATGGTACTTGAATATCCTTTGATAAACAAATTTTGTTTACATGGGATAATATGGACTTTTATTTTCTCTTGGGCACATTTGACATATTTTTATTTGTAGTTTTAATGCATCGTGAGCCGCATACGTCAATACATGATATGATGCTAGGTGGCAGATACCAAGTCTCAAGGATATTTATGTACCGGGTAATATGATAATTGACAAAGGTCATACTCACATGATGACACTTAGACCAAAATAATTACTACTTCCTCCGTTTCTTTATAGTTGCAACATTTCTTTAAAATGAAAATATTATAATAGTTGCAACACACTATAAACGGAAGGTTATGGTGAAAATTGTACTTTATCTTTATTTAAAGCACATGATCCACTTGATTATATTCCTAACAACCTTTTAACCATATTTTAAGTGTATTATATTATGTGAGGTCTACTTTTCTTAAACATCGTAATAAAGTGTGTGTCGCAACTATAAAGAAACGGAGGAAGTATTAAACAAACTGTTCTAACCTTCCAAAGTGTGTTACAAAACACCCGAATAATTAAATGTCAGTTATCCAACCCAAAACTAGACATCTTAGCAATTAAGTCAACTACACTCTGGTTCATACAGACGAGAATGAACAACTTGAGGCCATAAACCAACAAGTCATGAAATGGCGGGAAAAACCTTGGAAATCTTCCAAATTTGTGAGACCTCTACAAACCAACACTTTCAATCAAATTAAAACCCAACAAATCATCCAAAAACTAACTTCATCTTCAACCCAAATCCTAAAACAATTGGCCATTTTATTGAATTCAAATGTCACAAACCTCAAACATGTCTCAGAGAACTACATCTCTCTCATCCAAAATTCAAAATCTACAGAAGAAATCAGAAGCATTCATACCCATATGAGAAATCACGGTTTTCCTTACCTAAGATTAGGCAATAAGCTCATGAATGCGTATTTAAAACTTGGCAACCTTGTTTATGCACACCAACTGTTCGACGAATTGCCTCAGAGACATGTAGTTGCTTGGAATGCCATGATTTCTTGCTATATTAGGCAAAAGAGGAGTCCTGAAGCCGTGGCTTTGTATAAACGGATGGCGGTGGAGGGAGTTTGTCCGGATGATTTTACATTGTCCTGTGTCTTGAAAGCGTTTTCTGATCTGGGTCTTGTTTGTGATGGCCAAAAAGCTCATGGGAAAGCGGTTGTCTTGGGGTTGGAGGTTTCAAATGTGTTTGTTGGAAGTGCCCTTGCTGATATGTATGCCAAGCTTGGTCAAATGAGGAATGCTCACTTGGTAGCGTATCGAGTTGTGGAGAAAGATGTGATCTTGTTTACTACTTTAGTTGTTGGCTATGTTCAAAATGGGGAAGATTATGAAGCAATGAATGCTTTTAATCAGATGATTAAGGAAGGAGTTAAGGCGAATGAGTACACTTTTACGAGCTTATTGGTGAGTTGTGGTAACTTGAAGCATTCATGTCTTGGCATGTTAATACATGGGTTTATAATCAAATGTGGTCATGAGTTTGGAGTTTCTCCGCAGACTTCACTTCTGACTATGTACTCGAAGTGTGGCATGGTTGATGATGCACTTAAGGTTTTTGAGCATCTTGTTAACCCAAACTTGGTGACTTGGACATCCCTTATTGTTGGTCTTTCGCAGAATAATAGAGAGGAGGTTGCCCTATCCAAATTTTGTCAAATGATGCGCAGCTCTGTACTTCCAAACTGTTTTACCGTGTCTGGGGCTCTTGTTGCATGTTCCAACCTTGCAACACTTGACCAAGGGAAACAAATCCACACCATTATACTAAAATTAGGCTTACACTTAAATAAGTTTATTGGTGCTGCTCTGATTGATTTCTATGGGAGGTGTGGTTGTGTGGAACTTGCTAAGCTGGTTTATGATGGCTTGTTTGCCCGTGATTTGGTGCTTGTGAACACAATGATGTATGCTTATGCTCAGAATGGTTTTGAACACAAAACACTTGAGCTTTTTCAGCAAATGAATGACTTGGGGCTTGAACCCAATGACGTTACCCTCGTTAGTGTTCTGTTAGCATGCGACAATGCAGGGCTGGTTGATGAAGGCCGTCTCATCTTTGATTCTTTTTTTGGCTATCGTAATATTCGGATAACTAAAGAATATTATGCTTGCATGGTAGATATTTATGGGCGTGCTGGAAGGCTTCAGGAGGCAGAAGCACTAATAAATCAAGCTGATAATCCAGATATTGTTTTGTGGAGGACTCTGCTGAGTGCTTGTAGACTCCATGGAGACATTACCATGGCAGGGAGGATATTTAATAAAGTAATTGAGCTATCTCCTAAAGACGAGGGAAGCTTAGTTCTGTCCTCCAATCTTTATGCATCAAAAGGTGACTGGAATCAGGTTATTTGTGTAAAGTCTTTGATGAGAGAGAATAGACTGAAAAAGAGTCCTGCTATGAGCTGGGTGATCATAGGCGGAGAGGTTCACACTTTCATGGCAGGGAATTGCTCCCAACCCAATTTTAAAGAAATAGATTGTATAATAAAGGAACTGATGAAGAAAGTTAAGGAGTTGGGGTATATTCCAGCTACTGAGTTTGTGCTACAGAACCTGGATGAGAAGGAGAAGGAGCGGTCCTTGTACTATCACAGTGAGAAACTAGCCATAGCCTTTTCCCTATGGAAGACCTCTGGGAAAACCAGCTGCATTAGGATTTACAAAAATTTGAAAGTTTGTGGGGATTGCCATGCTTGGATAAAGTTAGTTACAAAAGTAGTCGGGAGAGAGATAATTGCCAGAGATACCAAGAGATTTCACCATTTTAAGGATGGGGTTTGCTCTTGCAAAGATTATTGGTGATCTAATCATTACAAGATTGGTTAGTGAAGGTAGAAAAGTGCTATGTGATCTCACAAATTGAATGAACACCTGTCGCATCAGCCCACACTGCTAATTGATCTACCCTAGCTAGCTCTTGCGGTGCTGCATGAAGTTCAGTCAACCATTGTATGTTTTTGAGCAAGGGCTCCAAATAAAGAGGTATGGTATTCAGTTCTGTATATTATGGTTGTCCTAGGCTGTATTTTTATTTTTATTGTACCTTTAAGTGCCATTACTGACTATATGTGGCTTTTCTGTTTTCAACTAGTCACCTTAGAGGGCTTTTAAAATTGACCTGTTAACCTACTTATATTTTCAGGGGAGCAAGAATGGAGAATTGTTGTGTTTGTGTTGGATTTCTGTTTAAAAGCATAGTGAGGAACTGGAGTTTCAATTCCAAACTGGTAGTTAACCTTTGTCCCACTTTGGGTCCCAAACACTTTTCGTTCTGTCACTTAATTGACTAAAGTAACCTACCCAATGCACTTATCATAGATAGATGGGGCGAAAATCAGAAGGGAATGTAATATCAGAAGGATATACAAATAAAATCTGACCTTATATTTGTTCGCACGCCAATATCTTGGTAGGATGTTATATTTAATGTGCGACCAAGATCCCTGCCCCTCCCTTCACTGGGAAGTACCCCAAGCCAATCCTAGCATCAAGATGAGACAATCACACCTCTTATAGATTTTAAAATCCTACAGTTGAAGACTATTGCAGACTAAATCATGCCATTTTTGTGCTACTTATCCGGGAGTATCATCATTGTGCCTTGCTGGAAAACCTATGGAGTACTTGCAGTTTCTATATTCAATTATCAAAAACTTTTATGACACATGATTATTCTTTGACTTTTTGTTTTTTTTTTTTTTTTTAATCTCTTGTAGTGTCTGTGTTTAATACAAATATAATACTTGTCTTGTTTATGTTAGGAAGGGCACATTGGCAAAGGCAAACGTGGTAAACCATCAAAATTGGCCACAATATGTTTTAGGTATTCCACAACCGAATCTGCCAAGATATATAATTTACATGTGATGGTAACTTATTTCTGCGCACCTATTTTCTGAACCTAAAGTGTAAGAGCTTCCTTTTGCTTTCCCAACATTGACAGCACGGTTGCAGCTATATGTTTTGAAGTCAATCCTGCTTCTTCCAACTGATCTTCGTAGTCTCCATGGTCAATGTATCTATCAGGAAGGATGATTGCTCTTAGCTGTGTAGAATGAGATGGGGTGAGTCTAAAGAAGCATAGGAAAAAAAAAAAAAGTGTGACAGAGGAATTCAATATTCATATTTTTTCTGTAAAATCACCTTAAGAGATCCGTCCAAAATACCATTCAGACCGAGGAAGTGCGACACATGAGATGAAAAACCTCCTATAGAACCCTCTTCAACAACTATGAGTATTTCATGTTCATTTGCTAGGTGTTTAATAAGATCACCATCAAGAGGTTTGCAGAACCTTGCATCAGCTACTGTCACTGAGATGTCCCAAAATTTTAGCAAAACTGAGGCTTCTAGGCACTTTTGCACAATAGTTCCATATCCCAGCAATGCTACCCTGCACCCCTCTTTCAATATTCTTCCCTTTCCAACCTGTTCAAGTATTGAAGGTAGATGCAAATAATTAGTAGTGCTTAAGTACAAACGAAGTATAATATTCTGGATGTATTAATCCTGTACATATATTTTTGCTCTCACTAAATTTCGAGGTGGTTGTTTTGGTGCTAACCTCAAGTGGTGTTCCTTTATTTCCAGGAGGAAGGGCAACTCCTATCCCATTTCCCCTCGGGTACCTGAAACAACTTGGTCTGTCATCAATAGCTGCTGCAGTTGCAACCATGTGCATCAGCTCTGCTTCATCTGATGGAGCCATGACAACCATATTAGGCAAACAGGCCATGTAGGTGATATCGAATGCACCACAATGGGTTGGTCCATCTCCACCCACTAAACCTGCTCTATCCATTGCGAATCTGACTGGCAGTTTCTGAAGATCTACATCATGTATTACCTGCATATATGCGACAAGCCATTAGCAGGGGAACTGTGAAAGTAAGGGTTTTTAGTTTTTTATTTGACCAATATGATGTTTCACCTGATCATATCCTCTCTGTAGAAATGATGAGTAGATGGTGCAAAAAGGCTTGAGGCCCTCGGTAGCCAAACCTGCTGCAAATGTTACTGCATGTTGTTCTGCTATACCCACGTCAAAGCAGCGATCAGGAAATCTCTTTTGGAAATAATTTAAACCTGTTCCTCCACCCATTGCAGCATGAACAGCCACAATCTTCTCATCTCCTTCAGCTTCTTTTATCAACGACTCGGCAAAGTACTGCGTATATGACTGTGTTGGGGATTTGGACTTGAATTGCTCCCCTGATCTGGGATCAAATTTTACAACTCCTAAAAAGATTGATTGTAAGAGCAACGGAAATTTCAGTCCAGTTAATCATATGTAAGTTCACTTCTTTATTATGTGAGGAGATATAGTTTCACTTTGCAGTCTCACCATGCATTTTATCAGATGCTCCTTCTGCTGGTGGATAACCCTTTCCTTTCTCAGTCACTACGTGAATTAGAACCGGTCCTGGTGCTGGAATTTCTTTGACTTGCTTCAATATGGTGATTAGGTCTACCATGCTATGCCCGTCCACAGGTCCGATGTAGTATAAACCAAGTTCCTCAAAGAGAGTTGATCCTGCACTACTAATCATGCCTCTTGCATATTCATCAACCTTTGACGCAACCATGTGTGTTTTCCCTCCAATTTGCTTTGTTATGCCCTTAACAATAGAAGAATACAAGTCAGATATCAGCTTCTTCAAATGAAGAAAAATGCTAACTCATTGAAGTTATTACTGGGCTTTATGTCTACCTTGGCTGCTTCACGTAATTTCCGGAAATTTGGAGATGCTTGAAGCTTTGCTAGTGTTCTACTGAGTGCCCCGACAGGAGTTGCAGGGCCATCAAGTGTTGCAGTGGGCAACGAAACCTGCTTATTGTCATTCAATATGACAATCAGGTTAGTGTCAAGGAACCCTGCATTATTTAAAGCCTCATATGCCTGTCCTGCAGTCATTGCTCCATCCCCAATCACTGAGATAACATTGTTCTTTTTTCCTAAAAGATCTCTTGCAACTGCCATACCTGCAAATTTGTATAATTTCTTCAGTAAAGTGACATGCTTTGTATTTCTGATAAACTACAGTGCTCTAATATGAGAATACCATACCAAGACCAGCAGATATGCTAGTAGAACTATGCCCTGCACCAAAAGCATCATAGATACTCTCTTCTCTTTTAGGAAACCCTGCAATTCCTGAGGTCTTCCTTATTGTGTGCATCTTAGATCTTCTTCCTGTTAGAATTTTATGTGCGTATGCCTGCAAAATTCATTACAGCTTTGTTTCGTCAACTTTGCATTTATTGAGGAAAGATAGGTTTGTCTATCGTCAAGCAACTTGACTTTCCTGCTGTATAACTGTATGCTGTGTTTTGATGGGAAGAAATCAAGAAAATCATTGACCTAGAAAACTGGTTTCCCAAAGCCTAACCTTTCTCAACATCTCCTAGAAAATCATTGTCCTAATAAATCAACATTTGGTTGTGAAGGGGTAAAATGATTTTATAAGATTGTGAAATGCCAAATGCCAAAATAGTTTCTCAAAGCCTAACTTTTCTTAACCTCCCCTCATTTCCCAATTTTCTTTAACATATTGGTAATGCAACAAACAATGGAAAATGAATATCGAAACCATTTTAATTTGAAAATGAACTTCAGTTGAATTTTTTCCAATTTTTTTTTGAAAGCAAATCATTATATTCCAAAATTCTCACCTGATGACCAACATCCCATATAATCTTGTCTTCAGGCGTGTTGAATACATGATGTAGAGCTACTGTTAAATCCACCACCCCTAAGCTAGAACTAAGGTGCCCGCCTGTCTTTGCCACTGAGTAAACAAGTTCAGCTCTTATCTCTGCACCAAGTTGTTCAAGATCCTGAACAACAAGAATTTCATTAGCAAAGGGAGGAGGTGGACATAATCTTTTAGGGGCCTGATTTCATGCTCATATTTTGCTGTAAAATAAGCTACTAACAAATAAAATTATGCATCTCTAGCTAACTGCATTGTTTTCAGTTATCCTGTCGGTTACAGGAAGCGGTGAGAATCAATAACAGCAGAAAGCCAGAAACTAGAATCTTTGTCTTACCTGAGTAGATAGGTTTTTCATGTGCAGAGGATAGTTGATAGTGTTTAACAATGGGGTAGGTGGTTTATCTCCGGTGAAATCGATTTTCCAGCCATTTCTTTCTTTTCTGATTGACTTACTAGAGTTACTACTTTGATCATTCTTGTCTGAGCTGCTAGCCGAAACTTTCACAGAAATCTGCAAAAATCACACCATCATCTGTGTTATACAGTATGTGAATTTAATCATCACATTTCTGATACAGTATACATCTTTTCAGTGCAATGACAACTCTTATATTGTTTCTGCTGTAAAAGCTTCTAGGAAATCTCCTATATGTACAATATGATCATGAACAGAATAAAATCAAGTTTGAGGTGAAGTAATAATACAATAGTAATAGCAAACCTGCTTCGAGTGAGTTTTGTTTCTGAAAGAAGGCATTAGATTTGTTGGCAGAACTGACTTTGGTGTCACTGCAGCTCCTCTGACCGCCATTGCAGCAGCTAAGCTTCTTCTTTATTTTACTACTACTGAAAGTCTAAAACTCCAATGTGATTTAAACAAACTTTGATATTTTGTCTGGGTGAGTGAATGTTTGATGCACAAGGGTGAAGAGATAATTTATATAATGTACTTATTCATCCATGTGATGAAGGAGAAAACTAACTGCATACTCTGTCTTTTTCCTGGGGATTCAATGTTGACTATGATATGGGAAGGTTGGGTTTGTGTTTTACACTCAAAACTTAATTACTACATTTTCAATTTTTTTTTTTTCCTTTTTTTGATGAGCAAAAGCTATTTATTACAACTAATTGCAATTATTAGTGTGAAATCTGCCAATAATTAAGACTATGACTATTGTGTGTTGATGTTATGCTGGCAATTATAATTGGAGAAGAAAGAAAACTTTATATTTTCTTCAAGAGATAGGGACATCGTTATATTTGGTGGGGTTTTATACAGACTTTATAGCTATCATACGAACAAAAAATAATTGGGTAAATATGAATGGAGTGCACATTTGATGTGTTGCAATCCTAATGTCATATTGGTGTGTCAATCATAATTTTTTACAACTAGCTTAAGGCCCGTGCCATGCACGGTAAGTCTAATTTTTTTTAAGAAAATTAATTATATCCAACAAATAAAATTTGATAAAACATACAAACCAAATATAGAGAACTATAATGTCATAATCTATATTAATAGGCAAAGCAACAAATTATCTAAAAAATAAACTTTTTTGGTCTGCCTGAACTCGAGAATTTTTCAGGCGGGACTTGATCAAGTCTAGTAGTCATATTAGTGAATACTTATTTATAAATGCATTTTTAATAAATATCAAAAATCAATCGAACAACAAATTAAAATCTCCACAAAAATTATTTATTCCTTTTTATATAATTCTCGAGTTCGGGCAGACTAAAAAAATCCATTTTTTCTATTAATATTAATAATACTATATGAAACCCGTGCGATGTACGGTTTGTTTGAATTTTTTAAAATAATTTATATATATATATATATATATATATATATATATATATATATATATATATATATATATATATATATTTATGTGCTAAAATTTGTTATATATTTAGATAAAACTCCTGATATCAAAAGATAATATTTTATATTTAATTAATTTAAACTAGAAAATCTCATTCGTCAATTTTGCGTACGTTTCATTTAAATTATTTAATTCTAAAAGAAATTAATAATCTCGTATTTAATTGGCTACCACTAAAATTTATTATCCTACATGGCGCACTGAAAAAATTAAATCCTACGTGGCTCTCTAAAAACTCGGAAAAACCAACCGTTTATATATATATACTAGTTTTGTGCCCCGTGCAATGCCTGAGTTGTTCATTAAAGTTTTAGATAAATTTTTAATCTATATATCAAATTTTAAAATATATCATTGATACAAAATTAGTTAGCAATTGATTTGCTTTTATGACGATTTATTTGCATCTAGTAGACATGTAATGACTAATAATAATATTGGTGAAAATGCTCGATTAAATACATAAAAAAAAAAAAAATTAGCAAAAAATAAAATAAATAAAAAAATATAATGTTCATCAAATTAAAGTCCGTTGGGTTGACCCGAACCCAAAACTTTGGGTAAGGGTTGAACATTATTTGGGCTGTAACCTGAAGTGACCCGAGTCGAGATGACTCATGACCCGACCCTGATTGGTAGGTCTACATAGTAATAACATTATATTAGATTGTGAAGTATATTATTTTAACCGATTAGTATATATAATAAATGGTTGTTTTACGTTTTGAACTACTTCTTTCGCTCCAAAAAATATTATGATATTAAAAATAAATTTATATGATAATTTTTTAGAATTACAATCTAATTTTTTTTTTTGAATATAATTATATTTCAATTTGTACATGAAATATTGGTATTTTAACGAAAATAAAACTCTAAATTAACAATTTTATCCTAAAATTCTATCCAAATTTGATTGAAAAAAGAATTCTAAACTAATTTTTTTTTTATTTTTTATTTTTATGTTATAAAGTCTATCTACATCTATCTAACGCGACACTTGGTGAAAAGTTAGAACGCTAAGTGTCACTGTTTTGTGACCTGACTAAAAGTTTAGTTTTATATATTAGTTATATGATATGATAATATATTTGATTAATATTTAATTTTATAATTATATCATTTCAAATCTTTTATTAATATTGGGAATTAAATGTTACTGGTACTATATTGATCATTGTTTAAACAACTATTATTACATCAATAATTGCTTTTATCTACTCTCATAAAGAGATATGAAGTACCTCGTATGCCTTCTATTTTCAAATAATGTACCAATTCATAACATGCAAAGAAAAACATAGTTACTTCGTATCATGAGTCTTGAAAAAAGTGAATGACCATCTTGATGTGTAGGGTTTAAAAATCACTTTTCACATATTATTATTATTATTATTATTATTATTATTATTATATCTTAAAAACAGACAATGTCATACAACCTAAAAAAAATTAGTGGAAAGCTAAGAAATAATTTGGGCCCCACTCCTTGAGCTATACCAAATCCTATCCTAATAAAGATATGAGCAATAACACGTGCCCCAATGTCTTGAGTGTTTGAGAAAATTTGGATCCGTTTCAGCAATACAACCGCCTCCTTTTCTAATTTCCCAAGTGAAGAGAAAGAGAAAGGAAGGAAGCATATCCAATTGCCCAACAACTGGATTCGTACTTAACCCATTTTCGATGAGCCGCATCAGCCACAATCCGTCCGGGAACAAAGTCAGATAACCCAAACCATGTCAAAGGAAAAGATCCTGTCAAGTCAACACATATATCACGATCACGATTACAGGAATAAAGTAAAAGATATTATTATTATTATTATTATGCAGAGTTAAATATTCACGATTAAAGAAGTGCATTGAAAAAGTGGAAAAAAAAAACCAAGAAAACGGATGGAGTATATTTAGTGGGCACACGCTAGTCATGGAAAACGTTTAATTACTGTATTAATTGTTAATAATAGTGTGTGGTGTCGTACATAGTAAGTTCTTGGTGTACAATCTATTCAGCCACGGTATTCCATCAAAGAAGCCCGGAATTAGTTCATTATTGATAACTGATTAGTCATCTAATTTTGATCATTGAACTTATAATTTTACATCAGTCCAAAATGGAATTCTTGGATTATCATCAGTCCAAAATGGAATTAATAGTGATTATAGTGAAAATAGTGTATTACTCCTTTGTTCATTCCGCTTCATATAACTTGTTAATTTAGACGGTTGTTTATGATAGTTGTTTGGGTTAAATGAGATACCTAAGATAAAATACGAAGTTATAGAGGGGATATATAAATCTGGTTTGGAAGACGGCCCACCAACATTACTTAGAAATTTCACAGAATGCTAAGGTAGTCGAGGTCAAGGGTCAAAATGGGTTGTTCATATGCAATAAAAGTCAATTTGTTGTTCAGTTTTACCACGTTTTGAGTAGACTACGCTGAATTATGACAATTTGCCTACTCAGGACATATCAATATCATGGAATAACATTTCCATTTGGATCAACAGACCTGTAATTAATATGTACATACTTTAACAACCAAGAACTACGGAGTAGTAATTTGCAGGGAATTTTTTTCTTCTTCTTTTTTTTTTTTTTTTTTTTTTTTTTTTTTTTTTTTTTAACAGGAAATTTGCAGGGAATTAGAAAATTTGCAAACTGTTTACATTACAATAACTATGGTCTTTGGCCCATTATGTAGTGACTTTCACGTTGCTCATTTACATTTATGCTTTGTACTCTTACTGTCCATTCCTTTGCGCCCCATAGTAATTTTTTGGGTTAAAATTTTAAATTTTGTGCAAAACGAAATATTACAAATATGTGAAATCTTACTAGATCTTATTACAATAATAAAGATAAATACCTTTCAAAAGTGTTTTGAAGACTATGAAAAGTCAAATGGTGCAATCTTAAAAGAATTGGAGTATGATGCCTTATGGTATATGGTATATGGTGTAACAAATAAATTAAAGATAAATCCAATAAAAAGTTGCTTAAGATAGGATAAATTAATAGTTCTACATTATACTATCTTAAGGGTGTCAAGGAAACAGATTTTCCCTTGACCAATATCATTAACACTAAGAAAATCCAAGAAATCCTTAAAGCTACTTTTTTTGTATGCCTTGGGATGATCCGAATCTTCCAACTCAGGAGCAGGCTCCATTTTCTCATCCAACCCCAAACTATGGAGGCTTGCAATGGATATCCTAGTCTTCTGTGAGTTAACGATAGCTCTATGCACCACACTTTTGTACAGCCCATTGCTTAATACCTCAAAATGATCCCCTATGTGGACTACCAGGGCACCATTGATGTTGGGCACGAGTTTCCACGAGCCATCTTGCTTGTCAACGATTTCAAGCCCGAGAGAATCCTGTAAGAGGATGGTCAAGCAGCTGTAATCAGAATGAGGGGGCAATCCAAGCGTGAGACGAGGTTGAGGACACGGCGGGTAGCAGTTTGAGGTAATTACCTGCATACCTTCTCCTATTTTATCACTCAGATACGTTGGACCCAAACCAAGACTCTCTGTGATAGCTCCTGCTAAATCCACTGCTAGTTTTTGCACTTTTGAAGTGTATGCTCCCATGTCTTCCCTGTTATCAGATGCATACATGGAAATTAACCAAAGGATCATATAATATGAAGGCTAAAGATAACATGATCGAATTGTTGACATTTGGTATAATAATTCCGAATTAAATCACATAGAAATGTTGGAGTATAACAGTATACATATATAGGCAATGATAAACTATTTAAAATACAAACTTGTTTTTGGAAAATTTTCTCTCATACCCTAGAGCTTTAACAACCCATTTGTTAGTCACTAACAAGAGGTGGTAATGGTGATTTTGCAAATAAAATCCCATGAGAATGTTCATTCGACCACGCATCATTACAAAATGCTATCCGGCCCACCTCTAAAGTCCTAAACTGCAGGGTGTATTCTCGTCATATTTCCTTGAATGATTATATAAAATCTCTTCGGAATCTTGATCATTATCAGTTTTACCGCCATTTATTACAGCGCCTACTGAATCAATCTTAACACAATTCCCTAAGTTCCAAAGGCACTTTCATGCCTTTTGGAGCATGCAATGGATGACTGAAATACCCTAACAGTAAAGTAAAGGGTGCCTTATGAGAGTTATTTTTACACCCCCTTGCACCCAATGAGGTCACCTATGAAATCAAGGCTCTATATATATAAAGACAAGTGCATGAATTATTTTCTTTAAATAATAAAATTCTATAATCAGAAGACATTATATACATCATATAGACCCAAGCTGATGTAATTAGTGCCCCCTTGTTTATCTCTAGGTTCATGTGCTTGTATATGCTTCTGTTAGACATTGCCATATTGGCATTAGAATAAGAGTACCTTAAGTTTATTTATGGTTGATATAGATTGGTTTATTTATTTCCAAATTTCATGCAAAAATACATGAATTTCAGTGCATACAAAAGAGCATTTATTTGATCTAAACTCTTTGCCTGGAATTTTCTGTGCTCAAAGTAACCCCTCAAAACACAGACAGTCAAATGCATGAGGTCACAAATAATATCTTACGTCCCACAAGCAATAGAAATGGAATCTAGAGTCACACATGCATTGCAACTCTTGTTAATTATCTTCTTTCTTTTTGGGCTAAAACAGACATAATATACTGGACAGCTTGAATTTTCCCAAGGTGTTTCTTTAATGTGGGAAAGTACACAGATTAGCCCTCAGCATGGTAACACCCTCCAAGGGATTTGCAAAAAGTTTATGCAATTTAGAAAATTAAGATAATTCAGATAATATACCTGTAAATTGGTGGATTCTCAGGCCAAGACTGAACCCAATTTTCCAAGGGATTTGCATAAAGTTTTAAAAACACCCTCCAAAATTGAATCTTTTCAACGCCATCCTTGAGGCTCGTCCCATACCTCACTGGTTTGTGAACATCATTTGACATAAACTTCAGTTTCTCATTTGCAGGCAATCGGAAAAACCCATCCACAGCACCAAGTGCTTTGTTCAGGACCGTCTGGTCTATGCCATGATTAATAACCTGCACATACATATCCATTTGTATGTAATAAGTAAAGGTCTTTGATGCTTTAACATCCATACTGGACAGGACCACCATAAATATAGTATCAGACCACAAAACAATTCATGAGATTCATTAGCAAAGTTGCAAGTTATATAATGATCTGTTGATCAATATGTACAACTATGAACACCCTTATTGTTTCTCTCTTTCACCACATATTATGATGTATTGTGAGCTGAATAAAGAGCTGTACCTGGCTTTGTTCAAAATAAATTCCAATGCTCAAATAATGACAGTTACATATGTAGAGTGACTGAGTAGTGAGGCAGGATAATAATATTAGCACAAGTATATAGATGCATATAAGACTTATCAATACCATACCATATAAAAGCCGTAAAATGTAACTCCAATTCTCAATAAAAGTCACCGCATGATGAATAATTGATCTACAAGTAAATCATGAGAGTCATCCCTGTTTTTTTTTTCTTAAAAAATTAAATGACGCCCCTCTCATTTTTTATTTTCTTGACAACTTTCAAAAAATGATATTGTATAAGACAAATCCTATCAAGATAGGTTTACTTACTTGGAAAATTCCAAAATGGACACATGCTTTGCGAATGCTTTGAATGACAGCAGACCGGTGAATGGGGCTGATTAGAAATCCAGCCAAATCAACCACAGGAACATGAGCTTGGGGTGAGTTCAAGGTGGGTTGTTGAGAGGGAGGAACCTCATAGCACTCTGGGACATGTGACAATCTCCTCTCTTGTGCACTTTGTCCAGTGCTATAACTTTGAGAGCACCTATCACTTTCCATTATACACCTTGGTTAAGTATATATGAATATGTATTTTAGATATGAAATGAATATAATCAAATAAGTAACAATTTGAGACACAGATTTATATGGGAATGAAAAATATAGTTTGAAGAATAGTTTGCTATATATAGAAAATTACACTAATGTAGTCATGCTTCTGTAAGGGTCTAAGGGGAGTTAAAATTATGAACCACAAGTTAACCATGCTTGATGATAAATTCATGCAGCTTAAGCTAAGCTACCCTCCAAAATTTATCTTCTTAATTAAGTGTATGATGTAAAATTCATAATATCATAGTATGCTATTATGCTTTCAATCAAACAAATATTGTCTCTTCCTATAAACAGAATATTTTTCACATAAAATTGTTTAACTTATGTGGTTCTGTATTCACGAGGCTTTAAAATATATTATAAATCAATCATACATAAGATTGAGTAATATTGCAACTATTGTATACATGAAACTGATTGCACCTGATCTGGTAGTATAGGAATGATGTAACATACTGAATCTGGCTGGAATTCTCACATTAGTATATGACAACTTGCACATATGCACCTTTCAGAAATCTATAAAATCATTGATGCTGGATTTCACCAGCGTTCATTTCTACATTATGTCCATGGGAAAACAGCAATAACATCTGAAGAATATGTTAAATGAGTAAAACTTCATGGAATGAACTGAAACGAAAAGTGGGTAGGATATTAGGATTAGAACCAGTACTAAGTATTTTATAGCATCATTATATTTCTCCGAAAAAAATAAAATAAAAAAAAATTGAAGGAGTGGCGGTAAATACTTGATTTTAAATTATATGGGTGAATATCTAAAATGGATAGGCTAACTATTTTATTTTAAGGGTGTCAAGGAAGCATATTTTCCCTTGCCCAATATCATTAGCACTTAGAAAATCCAAGAAATCCTTGAAGCTACTTCCCTTGTATGCCTTGGGATGATCTGCATCCACCAACTCAAGAGCAGGCTCCATCTTTACAAGCAGCCCCTTACTGTGAAAGCTTGCAATAGATATCCTAGTCTTCTGGGAATTAAGAACAGCCCTATGCACCACACTTTTGTACAATCCATTGCTTAATACCTCAAAATGATCTCCAATGTGAACTAGCAGGGCACCACTGATGTAGGGCACGAGTTTCCAAGAGCCACCGTCTTGCATGTCCATGACTTCAAGCCCTGGAGAGCTCTGAAGTAGGATGGTCAAGCAGCTGTAATCCGAATGTGGAGGCAACCCAAGCGTGAGACGAGGTTGAGGACAAGGTGGGTAACAGTTTGTGGTTATTACCTGCATGCCTTCTTCCATCTTCTCAGTCAGATACTTGGGACCCAAGCCAAGACTCTCTGTGGTAGCTCCTGCTAATTCCACTGCTAGTTTTTGCACTTTTGAAGAGTATGCTCCCATGTTTCCCCTATCAATCATGATAAGTTTTACAAAGGCCACATTTTTTTGTAGTCATGAAAAAGAAATTAAGTTACTTTCTTAATCTCAGAGTTTTCATATCTGCGGTGGTGTAGTTCTTACTGTTGCAATGGCTACCATAATAAAGTTCAATGTAAAAGTTTATGTTTAAAAATCAGTAGTAAGAAAATAATCAGTAAAAAGATCATATATCATAATCAAGTATGATGACTACTACTACGTGCTTACTGCTTAGTAGTATAAGGCTACGAGTGACCATATATTCATATATCATAATCAACAAATCAAGTATGATGGCTACTACCAGTATTACGTGCTAAGTATTATAAACCATAAGGCAACGAGTGTACATCCCTCTCCTAGATAATCCCCTACTTAAATATGGTTTGGGATCATAACAATGCGCACTTAGGCCCCCCACTTTATACTCATTTCTTACACTTTTTTGTTATCCACTTTCATCATTTTTAGTCATATGTAACCACTTTTCTTAATCTTTGTGAGGAAGACCAAAAGCTAACACGGTAATTATTTTAGGGGCAGGAGTATTAATTGTATAAGGAAACAAGTTTTGCAGCAAATTCACACCCACAAAGAAATAAGTCAACAGCGAGTGTTGCAGCAAATTTGCACCCCCAAGATATAAGACAAATGAGTACAAAATCCAAATAGAAAACTCCAAATTCTAACAAATGAGGCAATACTGCAAGACTGCAGCCTGCAGGAATGTATACAAATAAATTAAGGCAAAGATAAATTCCTGAAATTAGGGGTTTTTTTCTCCCTCTGAGGTCACTTCTGGAATCGGGTTCAAGGCAATTAGGCAAGGCAAAATAAAGAGAGACACATGCACATGATTCTCTTTATTATTGATATCGATCCACAAAACATTCCCTCAAAAAATAAAATAATAAAAAATATTTTAAATAACATTAGAAAAATCAACCAGACACCAAGCTGATGTAAATGCTCATCTTCTTCTTTTGAATAGATGCTGAAGTAGATGTATACGCATACACATTTGCTTAAATATTTTAGTATTAGAGAAAGGGGGTTAATTTCTGCTTGTGGTTTTGAAACAAGCTTCTTTTTTTCCCATGCTGAATTCATTCATGAATTTCAGCACAGATGAAGGAGCATTTGTTTAATGTTATCTTGCATCTAAACCCTCTTTCATGGCATTTTCTGTACTCTAACGTAACCCTCAAACCAAGACATGAGGTCACAAATACCACTTATAGTAAATTTTTATTTTTTTATTTTTTAAAAAAAAAGGGAGTCACATGCATTGAGTATGCAATTAAATAGTGACGGAGCTAAAGAAACATGTATGGATAAACAGTTTCATTTTCCTCATTCTTTTTTCCATGCTGAATTTTATGTCTATCTTTTAAACTAATTTATTGATTGATTAATCAAGTAGCGTTTATATCAGAAACATGGAAGCTGAATTCATCACATAAATAAACATACAATTCATGTCTTAGGTAGAGTATGAGCAACATACTTCGTAAGCAATTACAACACTGCATTCATCTTTCACTTCATACATAAAAAGGTATATTAAGCACTATCTACACAAATCAGGTGATTGCATAATATATATCCTAAATAATAGGTAATACTTTATAATAATGCAATTCACAAAATAAATATTAAATAACATACCTGTAAGCAGGTGGATTCTCAGGCCAAGACTGAACCCAGTCATTCAAGGGATTTGCATAATGTTTAAGGAAAACTCTCCAAAATTGAATCTTATCAACACCATCCTTGAGACTTGTCCCATACCTCACTGGTTTGTGTACATCCTTCGACATAAACTTCAATTTTTCATCAGCAGGCAAGTGAAAAAACTCATCTGCAGCACCAAGTGCTTTGTCTAAGATTGATTGGTCAATGCCATGATTAACAACCTACAGCACAATATCTTCTTAGTGTATCATATACAACAATGTAGTATAATAATTAATTTAGCTATTCACCCAAAAATGCAAAATATGGGCATGCTAATTAAAGTCTTATTACAGGATGATCCCCCTTGCTGGAAGTTTTGCACATCAAACTTTAGAAAATGCATATAGATGTTAACTATCTTAAGCCTTTAGAAGAATTTTTCCTGAAATACGTTGAAAAAAAAAAAAACTTCAAGCCGAGCTTTAAGTCTTTAACACTAAAAGTCTCATTTAAGTCACTATTCTTTGACTGTAAAAAAATAAAGACCTTGAGAAACAAATTTCTCACCTAAATCAGATCACTATCCTTTGACTTGGTAAAAAAAAATTAAATTAGGGATATAGCAGCTGGATATTTGGCTAATACACAAATGCATGAAATAAAATCGTATATATAGGAGAGTGGGCCAATATATCTAATTTTCACACAAAATATAAAGAAAATTAGGTTTACATGGTAACATCCAAAGCGCTTGCAAGCTTGTCCAATGCTTTCAATGACAGCTAAGCGGTGAGTAGGGCCCATTCGCAATCCAGCCAGGTCAACGACAGGAATCTGAGCTTCGGGTGAACTCAAGCTGGGACGTTCAGAGGAGGGAACCTCATAGCACTCTGGAACATGTGTCAGTCCCTTTTCTTGTGCACTTTGTCCAGTGTTAAAACATTGAAAGCACATGTCACTTTCCATGAGGGAATATAAGCAAACAAAAAAAGAAAAAAAAAATAGAGCAAAAAAAATGTTTTGAGTAACAATTAACAAAAGAATGAAATACATAGTTAGCAAAAAGATACTATTTATAGAAAGGTAATATGAAGAGTTGCATGATGATCATATAACTTGTAAACAACAAACTTCAAGCCGCCTTAACCATGCATGATTGATAGACATAGTTTAATTCCAGGCTTACTCCTTTGATCATATGCTTTAAGTTGTTTGTTGATTGGAAAATGTAAAACTTGACTGTACAACATAGTTGCTTGCACCTGGTCAAGGAGTGTGGCAATGTTGTAAGGTAATGAATCTAGAAACTGACATCAGTACATGTACTACATGACAAACTTCACCTTTTTCTTCCATGATTGACTCAGGATAAGAATAATACTGGGAATAATACCAGCCCACCGGGCATAGCCAAAACCAGTATTATGACGTGATGCCCAATGTTTTCCCCAGCAAAGCTTCTTCCCTAGGCATGAGTTGAGCATTTCAACCAATGCCTAACTTCTCATCCAGCACATTTCTACACTCTTCTCACACTTTCAATCAAACCACTGTCATGCAGAATTCCGGCGCTGTAAAATCAAAAGAAATAAATAAGCTGACAAAGCGGATTTAATTTAATACTTCATGCTGAATTGATGAATCATGGCTTGCATAATTGCATATGTAGCCTTTTTCATCATAAGAAATTTGGAAATTTTAAAATCCGCGACGAAAAACTCAAATATGGTACAAACTACATCCTAGGGCCATACAATATTGTTTGGAACCATGTACAACCACTAGTCAGTCACATAAAGGCCTATGATGGCCTTTAGTTAATTAAGGGAGGTGCATCTGAAATTAGCTAAATTGAGAATTTATAGACAAATTGGACGGTTTCAACCACTCAAATGGCCTCCCGGGTAGTCATGGGGTCTATGTGAAGCACCCCGAGTGCTTTCCATTCTGGTTCAGAAAAGTAAAAAAAAAATCATCCAAAACTAAAGCTTATAATTCATGATTTCAGACCAATTTCGGGAAACTTTCACAAAATTGAGCTAAATGTATGGGGGGGTCCCCTGGGTCATATAAGTTGATTTAGAGCCATAATAACCCTGCAAATAGCTCTATAAAGTTCCGGGAATGAGTTTGATTCAATAATGTGACTAATACAGAACTATGTAGTCACCAATGGCATCTTAGCATCCTGGGTTCCTATTAAGGTGTCAGAGTTATTAAAACCCAAACTCCTTACCCATTATTACTTACCATACCATTATTTTAATGATGCATGCAGCATGCATCACATGGGTTACTTACATATTAGTGTTTCAGTCTATATTGGTGTTTGTTTGTTTACAATCGTTCATAATGGAATGAAGCCTTTTTCCGATGGAAAAGTATACATAACAAATGGAACCTCATCTCATGGTATACAACATCAATCATTATTGATGAAAAATGATCACACTTAACTTATATTCCTATTTTTTCCCCTATTAATCAAATAAACTACATAACTAACTAAATAAGTATAATGTATTGCACTTCTTAGTATGAGTGATCATATTTCCCTAAATCTTGATTTCTATCTACCATTAACCTTAATATATCTAGCATTGGTTTGTTTCCTTCATCTTCTGCAATAATTTTTCCACCGGTCATTAAACATGAAACAATTCTATGAAGTGACAACAAATCTGTTCAATTCTTGTGCAATTGATCAGATCTGTACTACTAGCACTCTATGAGTAGATTAGTTGAGTGACTAGACTGAGACTCTCTTTATCTGTATGCATCAGATAACTAACCCGAACTTATTTTCCTACTCATCATAATTGGTTAGGACGAAAATAAAATGATTATATTGAATTATTGCTTCTATTCCTTTCGTTATTTGTATTATTATTGTTGCTTTTATTACTATTTTTGTGGCTGCTGCAATAAATGTTTAACTTTAAAAGGAACAAACCACTATTATGTTTTATAAAAAAATTATGCTGGTTTTTAGGAAATAGTCTCGACTTAATTTGATTGATAAGAGGTAATCCTATTATACATCTTCCCAAACCTATCATAGTTGTGATGGATTGTTTTGTTTATTGCTCCCAATGTCCTATTTTCCAGTACTGAAAAGTGAAAACCAGAATTATGACACTTCAAAAGTTAGTATCTCCATCTCTTTCCCCTAACTATTACAATCATATTAATAGGAAATACTAGACCATCCACTCTAAAAATCCAGTTAAATAAATGAGATTGCATGCATTCAGATATGACCTATAGTTTTAGAATAGTACAGAGATATTCCTCTTCTTAGTTTGACTAACAAGTGGTACAGTACACAATCTGCAGAAAAGTTGGGAACTAACATACAACTCAAACTCAAAAATCTACGTCATTCCAAACCTGGGTATTATCATGATTCCCAAGTCTTACGATCATAGCTCAAAAACATTAAAATACAGACAGAAATAGTTGAGGGTATTTGCCTATTTTCTCACATCACATGGGCAACTTTTGAAGGTATGTAAAAGAAGTTGGATAAGTGTAACTTACAAGAGACTCCGATGCTTGATCCCAGAATTCCACTTCCAGAGCTAACATGTGACTAAATGGATTGTCATACTTCAATGGAAGCATTTTAGAACCCAAGGTAAGTTACCTAACACAAAGACGCACAATAATAATTCAAAACTAACAAATCAACAGCGAATATAAGCTGCAATCATAGCCAAAATATCATATATGATCCATTATTTAAGGCATTTACAGTACAACCAGCTAAAAATCACAACAGATCCCAAGTTCGATGTAAACTTTCTTTACATTGAACAGAAGGTAGCTAATTAAAGAAACTTCCATAATGCTTCATATGTAGGGAAGGTCAATGGAAAGGCCAAGGGGCTTGGAAGAATAAAGACAAAACAATCAAATACAGAATTCTGGTGAACATTTATAGCATTTGCCTAAATCAAGTTCTAGTATTCAACTTCCACATATTATATCTGACAAAACAGAAGAAATTAATATAAGAATATGCAAACCACCAATGTGAGAAGCATCAACCATTTAGATACCAATTCTGGCAATGTATTCATTTTTTTTCCCTCATTTTCTGTAATTACTCTTCCACCAATCATTCAACATAAAAATTTAAAATAGCTTCTGTTGTGCAATTGATTAGCAGAATGCATCAGAATATTAACCACGCTTAAATTTGATTTCCCATTCATCAACAATTGTAGTTTGTAAAGTGGTAATGAAATGATTCGTAAGCTCCAACAACGTGAACACCCCCACCCCCTCATAGCATCACGAAAAAAATTGTCCAACCAAAAATCATGCTCATACAAGATATTGCACAATATGCTTCCTGCCTTTTCTAGAGCTAAAACTAAAGATAAGTTGAGAAGATATGTCAAGATAAAATAACAACATCCAGCAAACACAGATTCAAAAACCTATCACGTCCTCAAAGCAAAACGTCACTTTTGACTTTCAAAATTGATGGTGACCACAACAGCGTTAGTATAACTATACTACCCCAATTGTTCACCAAGCTCCTGTTTTGAGCATGGTATGGAAGGGGAGATGGGTCGGATGTACACAATTTTACCCTCGTGATCACATATTGGTTAATATTTCCCAATTGACATTAATTCAATAAGCTTACTAACTTCCACCACAAATTAGTCAAACAATTTTGTCGGGGGAGGGTCGGATGTACACAATCTTACCCTTGCATTCACTGATTGGTTATTTCCAATTGACTTTACTTCAATAAGCTTAATAAGTTTGACCACAAATTTGTCCAACAATTTTATCAATTTAATGATACGAGTACTATAAGTGCCATAGTTTTCATTTATGAAACATTTCAGTAAGATTACAAACAGATTATTCATACTATAACAAAATTAATGTTCAAAGTTGACAAATTTTGTAATAACACAGATATGTTCATAAATCATAGCATAATACAAGGTTTTATACCAAGTATAATGGGAATTAGATTCAATGCAATAAAAAAATTTCAGAACAACAAGATGAAATCAAAAGAGCTGAAAAATTACAAATCATAGAACATAATTTGAAAAATTAGGGATTCCGGGCAACATTATACGAGTATAATTTGTGAGAAGAATTAGTTACCTACAAATCGCTTAAGTAACAAAACTTGATCGAATTCTTAAAAAGACGAATGCAAATACAGTCTTGAATCTGATTAATGCACTTTAAAGAGAACAATTTGGCGACACTAGGTTTTGTAGAACATGGCGGGAAAGTGGTTTGTCATCATCAATCATAATTTTTGAGGACTGATGAGACTGTCCCAGTTTTTTCTAGTCGACAGAAAACTAGAAAACGGATAAAGAGGTAAAACTGTAATATTGTGGATGAAACACTTATTACCAATAGCGGTTTTGATGTTGGTGGTTTTACATATGAACAGTGCAAAGTTATCTCATATAATTACCAGGGCTTAGCTCAAACTATATTGGGATTCGACAAGATACCGTTAGGATACACTGAGACTCGAACTCGAGATCTTGCGCCAACTCTCGTTGGTTAAAAAATCTTAAATGAATATGAGAATTAAAGATATAGATTTGGTTTACTTAGAAGAGATCTTACATTATTATACTACAAAGTATGAATATTGGTATGACGATAGTTGGCAAGTCGAAGTCGTCTATCGAGAAGCAAATCAAGCCGCAGATTGGCTTGCAAATCATACGCACCAAAAAAAAAATGATTATTGGTTACGGAGTAATGACATTTTATATACTACCTCTGTTTCACATTTTTTGCAAATTTGAAGGGTGTACGGATTCCTAGGCAAAATTTATTTGCTAGTGTAAGATAGAGAGAGAAAAATATGAATGCATGTGATGAGGAGATAGATAGAAAGAAATGACAACCTAAAAAGGAAAGAAAACATTAGTTGTAAATAATGTGTAGCATCCATTTTTGGCAAAAGTTGCAAAAAATATAAAACGGAGGTAGTAATAAAATCTTATAGTAACAAGGATGCACTAATCTTGTTTTCAATGAGACTGTCTCACACTAATTTATTAAAAAAAGTTAAAATTTAGACTAAAGGACAAGAGCACCTTTAAAGTAAGAGCCACTCCAATCTCACAGTTGAGTATGAATTTGATAGATCACCACCTCTAGATTTTTATATGAATTTGGTTCTCTACAATTAAGCTAAATCCAAAAGCACCATGGAAATGAAATCCAATTTTCAAAATAGGAAGCTTAAGTGAGCATAGTAGTATCAGGATACATATTATAGAGCTTTTTATGCTACAAGCTTGAAAATTTGTACAATAATAGTAGCAACAGTAGTGATCATCCATGGGCAATCCACCAGCCTAAACACAAGGAAAACAGCTTGTACAAAGATAACTAACCAGTCTGAACGTCGCTCCTGCATTTAAGCTGTTAACTTCAAGCAAGTATGAGATTGTAAATATTCACGTGGCTAGATGGTTAAGAATGAGATCATAATTAAGCAAGAAGTGGAGCAAAAAGATTAAAGATAATGAAGGATTACAAAATGAATGAACAACGCCATAAACTTTAAAATTTTGATACATCCTACATATAAGAAAAGAGTATTGTTGTATAACAAAACAGTAGGTCATAATTTACAGAGCTACAGAATTGGCAGGCATGGCAGTTAGGCATCACTTTCCTTTGATCTTCGAGACTGGTCTGGTATCTATTGAGTGTACAAACAGGAGGTGAAAGAAATACTTTATAACATGTCAAAAAAAACTCAGTACTTGATAACGTGGTGCCGCAGCCAGAGTTCATACATAACCATATGGAAAGCATCATACTTGATAGGAGGGGTGTTCCATTGAAAATGCATTTGTACCTGATACAAAAGGATTAAAAGAATTTCAAAAATTGCAAATCCTGGTGTATAAATAAACGTGTATCTTTGCCCTTTTCTTATCATCACTTATCATTGTGGGATATAACCTGGAACTGAACAGTGATGATAATCACAAAGACCTTCATAGTTTATGCTGATTTTCAAGTGAGTAAAGAAGATGCCATATCCCGCCCCCCCCCCCCCCCCCCCCCCCCCCCCCCCCTTCTATCTTCTCAGCTTATTTGTGTAGCACTCAAGTTTATCTTCTGAGTTATGGAGTAACATTCTACAAATCTACAAAGCCAGGTTCTACCCTGCTTCATGAACATCATGACTAATAAAGGGAGACTAACTGCAAGTAGCATCAAGTGTGTATACCTAAAAACTATAAATCATAGCTGTGTCATATAAAACAAATGGCTTCAGGAAGATCCACTTTTAGAATTTCAGAGAATGTTTAACCAGAACATAAACAGAGAACAACACGCTCACAAGGGTTCCTAAGGCTGTCAGATTCAGTTTAATGTCAAAATTTCAGCCAGCATAAAATCATTACCTTGACCAAATTCTCATGAAGCCGTTTAAATTCTGCGTCTGTTATGGCCTTAAGAATTTGCTTGAGATGGTAGACATCCCTCTCCCTCAGCACAACAGCAAATTTTCGCCAATCAAGAATGTCGTTAAAAGGCAGATCGTAGTAATCTGATATTATTACTGCAGAAAAGAGAGACAAACAGAAACTTTAACTTTAAAACTTCTTAAGCCGGGTCACTGCATAAGCTGCAGTAAAGCTTAACTAAAACAATTATCTGAGACCTAAGATGTTGTGTTGAGAACTACATGAAGTCGTGCACATTAACTATCAAGGTCACACTATTTTTCTGAGTATATTAGGTGATGTGAATACATACAATATTAACCATTCCCACAACCCATACAATTGATACAGAAAAAACTTACCAGGAACACATCCATAATGGATTGAGTCTGTTATACGAGCACTGTTAACTTGAGAGCCACCAGGACATATGCAAAACTTATTCCTATAAAACCTCTTCTGATATACCAAAGGCCCAATAGCCCTATTTATTCTGTTGTTCGATATATCAAGTTCTGTGTCATTCTCCCAGACTCTAGCCAATATGACTCTAATTTTAGAGTTACGATGGCCTGCCCAAAATCCAAGGTTTGTCCTGAAAAGTGTAATTTCTGTTAGTTACAGATATTCTGCACAAAGATGACCCAGACAATAATAAATATAACAAAGCCCACCAGATTACTAAAATAGGCAGGATCTTTAAGGCACAAATTTATGCTATCTTATCCCTAGCCTGCTAGCCATAAAAAAATTTACCCTATATTGGCTCCAATGAAATTCATTCAATGTCTTAGATGGACCCGTACAGATTAGCAACTCAAAACAGAGAGATTAATTAGCACTAATTCACCAAGTGAAGCAATATGAAAAACTTCAGAGTTCAGAAGCAAATATCCCACCCCTTAATATTCACAAATAAATGTCTTCCTTTCGTTTTCTACTGTTTTGCAACCGAAACTTGCCAGCACTTGAATCTAAAACGTTGTTCTTTTCACTATCTGTTTAAAGTCCTTGTTAGGATGACACAGCTGATACATATATGAGAAGGCATAGAGGAGCAACAGGACTTCTTGCGAATCCACTACATCTAGAATTAAACATGGCATCATAGCAAAGGTTGGCTTGTTTACTGGATAAGGATTTGAGAATGATAAGATACCCAACCCCAAAGGAAATTTTTCTTTATACCTATCCAATGTGCATAGTTAAAAGGACACTCACATGTGAGGACCGAGGAGTGACGACTCCCATATATGTGTTTTGCACATATGAGTATGACTAATATTGAAGAGAGAACAACCACATTGAAATGTACAACATTCCTCCATTCCTCCCCTTGCAAATTATCTTTGTGATGGAACACTCAAGGACATTTATTCCAACACCATTCACATTTAGTGATTTTAAGGGTCATTTTTTCATAAATTAGTTCTGCCCCACCTTTTTTCAACTATTAATGTTGGATTTTGCATATCAAGTTCTGCCATTCAAAGATACCTAGATACACCTTTTAATTAAAACCTGGGAACATAAATTGAATACTAGAAACTAAACTTTTTCCAAAATCTCCCGTGCCTAGATGCAAAACCTGCTCTGGTCATTTGCTATGAGACTTGGACAAATAAAGAACATTTTTGTCCGAAGTTGAGATAGGTAACAGAAAAGCCCAGGGTAATTTATAAATATTTACAAATTCATACATCTTCAATATTGTTTGGTTTGAGTCCAGGCCACTTATTGATTTTTCATCATTGACCAGTCCAGAGCTTCACAACTGTTAACTTCCACTTCCAGGTTTGATAACAAATACACAAGTTACTAGATCGATATCAAAAATTACCATAGAGAAAACCCAAATTAAATTTGAAAACCCTATAAAAACCAGGACTTAAAAAACACGAGCACTAGGTTTTTTTTTTTTTTTTTTGAGAGAGAGAGAGAGACAGAGAGAGAGGGGAAAGGGGAAAGGGGGGAGGCGGGGTTACAAAGAAAGGTGATATGAAGAGTAACAACAACAAGAAATTAACTAACAGACTTTCACCAACCTGTTTTCTATGTCGTTTCCTCCAGCAGGAAGAGCAAAGGGCTGTAGTACTTGTGGCAAAGCAACATCTTTGTGAGGGATGAATCCTACATCATAACTTGGGGAGCACACTACTCGAATAGAATTCTTTATAAGAAATGGCAACCCTTCAAATGCTCTCACTCCAACATCATGACAAGTAACCAAAAAGTGATCAGCTCCCAACGTTCTATTCCAGTACGGATACTTGGCTATTAAGCCCTCAACATAGTCCTTGACAATTATAGTCATGTTTTCATATGAAGTCCCCTGCGTAGTATAATGCACAAATGACTCATTATAGGGATCATATAGTTTATCAGACGTCTACTGGCAAATGAACACATTTGCCTTAGTTTGGCATAATCTGCAACACTAACAAAGAGGAAAGAAAACAAAACCAAAGCAGGTGAACAGATAAATGACACATAACTAGTCTCACTTACACTTTGTTTGGATTGAAGGAAATGGAGGGAAAGGAAAGGAAGGTAAATGGAGGGATTAATTATCTTTCATTTGGATAAGAAATGAGGAAAGAAGAGAATTGAAGGGGAGAGAAATGAAGGGATTAAATTATAAGAAATTGATCTCACCAACAATGGAAAGATTTGGAAGGAAAACTCAATTTTCTTCCCTACCCTCCTTTTATTTTCTTTCCTATATTTTTATCCAAACACACCGTTAGTTTGGATCGAAGGAAATACAAGGAAAAGTAGAGGAGAAAAGGAGGAGGACAATTTCTCTCGTTACCTTCCCCCTCCCTTTCCTTTCTCTTCCCTCCCCTTCTTTTCCTTCTTTTCTATCCAAACAAAGTGCCCAATAATCCTGAATACAAAAATCCATATCTCCTTTTCTGCGCTTTCACAACTATGCCAGTAACATTCTTACCAAACATCAATATAAATTTCCTTTTACCTACATTTCTACAAGTACCACTTATGGGATAAAGGCTTTGATTGATTAGTTGAATGAACCTACATTTCTACAAGTGCTACAATTTGACGTGGCCAATTTGCTACAATCAAAAGAACTCCATATAATTTGCCATAAACCACAGACTCACAGTGATTCATTCTTATACAAACTACAAGTGACACTTATTTAACCATTATTGCTCAACTCTTCCAGCCTGAAACGACAGATCATATCGCATAAACCCGAATCTCACTTTGTAAACTTTTAAGTTTTCACTATCTCAACACTCTTAACTACAAATTTCATTCACTTTGAATTTCTAATTCACAAAGTAAATCCAGCACAAGAAATTGCCAAAATTCTCCTTACAATCATCCTCACTTTTCCTATTGTTCACCAATATCAATTCAATACTACAATAATTTGTTCAAATTCCAAACAATTCAATCCAAAAATAAATCCTCCAAAATTTCAGATGATTACAGCTTGCAATCCAAATGAATGACTTCAAATTAACAATTAAACACAAACACAAAATCAGAATGTAAAAAAGAATACCTTGCCACGCATCTTATGGCAGGAAATAGGAATAAAGAAGAGATGAGCTTCATCAGGATCCTCAGTTCGAAACCCACTTTCTCGAATATTCTGGAAGAAGTAACCTTCACTGGAGTATTTCCCAGTGAGCTTCCTCGGAGTTTGATAAAACGTATTCGGATCACCATCAGGATAAATATAAACCTTAAACCTCCTCTCCATTTCCTCGTAATTCAACCTAAAGATCTCCGAAGAATGATACGCTTCCGACACATCTTCTCTCTCCTCCACCACGTTCAGAACCTTCTCGAACAACACAGAAGCAGGAAATTCACGTTAGAGAGAGAAACCTCAATGAGAGAGAAAGTAGAGGAGAGAGAAAGTGAGCTTACCGTGGTGGGAGGAGAGGAGGAAGGAGAGTGGAGAGATTTAAGAGAGAGAAAAGTGAAGGAGATGAGAGTGAGAATTGCTATGGTTAGCAGAGATCCTCTAATGGTGACCATTGATGATGATTGCGGTGGTTTCGCCGCCGTCATGGGTGGCGCGTTAACGGAGAGTGTGATTCAGTGTGAAGCGTTTTCTTTTCAGTGTGAATTTGTTGTTGTTTTTGTGTGTGAGGGAGAAAGTCGGTGATGCACGTGCTTTTTTGAAGGCGCGTGAGTTGTTATATTTTATTAATTTTCCTTTTTGTAACTTAGTGGGTTGGGCTGTTGATGTTTGTCTATTGGGCTTTGGGATTGATTATATGAGATGGTGGGCTGGACCTTGATTTGGGCTGCTATCTTAGGAATTTTCATATAAACTTACCAAGATTTAAAATGTTGGAGGACTACCACATTTTAGGTGTTACTAAGGTGTTACTAAGAATTTGTTCTACTCTATGTTTTTGAATTACTATTAACAAAATAATTTGAGTAAAAGAAAATAAACAAAATAATTAAGTTAAGAAAAATTTTAGTAAAAAGAAGTTAAACAAAAATATGTTAAATTTGACAAATATAAGTTAAATTGAGTATACAACAATGGGTCAAAACTTGTGAAAATGTGATACCCTTTTTTTTTTTTTTTTTTTTTTTGTGGAATCCAAAGAATGGGTATTGATCTACATTTTGACACTTTTAATTTCCAAACAATATTTTTTGAGGGCCCCAAAAAGGGAAAATACGGGAGGAAAAGCGGTAATTGAAAAAATATGAGAATTTGCTGAAACATTCCAGGAGATAGGGAAAATGTTGGGAATAAGAGGGGGATGAGTTTTTGACACTTTTTACATCCCATATTTCCCTTATTGTGAGATTTAGGATTGGATCTGAGAATGTGGTGATTGATCCCAAAATAGGGTGATTAAAGGACAATTTGTGTTGGTGATTGTTTACATGAGACAAGATATAATACTTACATTATAAACATGAATAGTTTGTTTAAATCTATCAATCAACACACATGTGAATAGTAATATGATTATCCATAGTTACTATTGTCAAATCAATCATCGAATCATATCATGTGTTTTTTTTCCATTACTATTGCCAAATCATTACTATTATGGTTATATGACATCACTTATATAACATAATTATACTTTTATGACATTACTGTTGTCAAGTCACATCATATTATGAAATTATATCATTATAAATATAATTATATAATATGACATCATTATTTTCATATGACATCATTATAATCAAGTCACATCACTTCAATATGATTTATAGTCAAGTCACATCACATTATTAAACTTGTATGACATCATTATATTTCAAAATTTCATGAATTTCAAAATAGAATCAGAACCCATTCTTATTACTTTATAAACATCTTTATCGGTGTTTAGGAGTCACCCAGCGCATTCAATTTAATTTTTGTAAAAATGTCAAAAATTGACCTGAAAATGTGTATTATAGCCTTCAATTTTGAACAATTATCCACTTTTTTGACCCGTAAATAAAATTGCCGAGATGCTTACCATGGACCCTAATACACCACAGGAGTCCATTTGAATGGGTAAAACCATCCAATATGCCTTTAAACAGTCAATTTACCCATTTACAACTTGCACTGATTTCATAAACTCAAATCTACTATAGACATTTATGACAACATATAATGGTCACATATGGTTTCAAACGGAATTATATGACCACAAGATGTATCCCCTAATATCTCAAGACTTTTCAACACCGGGTCCCGAAACTTCTAAAATTGCTCAAAAAGTGTGGATGATAGCCTACAATTTTGGAAAATTTTGACTTTTTTGGCTTGAAAATAAAAATTACCGAGATGTTTACCATGCACTCTAATACCCTGCGGGAGTCCAATTGGGTGAGTGGAACCATCCAATTTGCCTTTAAATGGTCAATTTACCCGTTTACAACTTGCACCAATTTCATAAACTCAAGCCTACCATGGAAATTTATGACAACATACAATGGTCACATATGATTTGAAACGGCATTATATGATCCCAAAATGTATCCCTTAGTAAGTAATATCTCAAGACTTTTCGACACCCGGGTCTCAAAACTTACAAAATTGCTCAAAAAGCGTGGATAATAGCCTTCAAATTTGGAATTTTTTGACTTTTTTTGGCTCGGAAATAAAAATTAACAAGATTATTTCCATGGACTCTAATACCCTCCGGCAGTCCAACTGGGTGGGTGGAACCATCCAATTTGCCTTTAAACCACCAATTTCATAAAATTAAGCCTATCACGGACACTTATGACAACATATAATGGTCACATATGGTTCCAAACGGCATTATATGACCCTGAGATGTATCCACTGGTATCTCAAGACTTTTCACCGGGTTCTGAAACTTCTAAAATTGCTCAAAAAGCGTGGATAATAGCCTTTAATTTTGGAAATTTTTGACTTTTTTTTGGCTCGGAAATAAAAATTGCCGATATGTTTACCATAGACCCTAATATCCTCCGAGAGTCCAATTGGGTGGGTGGAACCATCCAATTTTCCTTTAAACGGTCAATTTACCCGTTTACAACTTGCACCAATTTAATAAACTCAAGCCTACCACGGACATTTATGACAACATATAATGATCATATATAATTCCAAACGACATTATATGACCCTGGGATGTATCCCCTACTATTTCAACACTTTTCGACACCGGGTATCGAAACCTCCAAAATTGCTCAAAAAGTGTGGATAATAGCCTTTAATTTTGGAAATTTTTGACCTTTTTTGGAACGAAAATAAAGATTGCCGAGATGTTTACCATGGTTCCTAATACTCTCCGGGAGTCCAATTGGGTGGGTGGAACCATCCAATTTGCCTTTAAGCATCCAATTTACTCGTTTTCGTACACGCCTTTACGTAACCAAATAATGGCCATATATGGGTCAAAAACTCGAAACAATGTTATATGACCCCAAGATGCATCCCGTAGTGCTTCGTGAATCTCCGACAACGGGTCCCGACACCTCCTAAATTGCTTCGATTTCGTGCATTATAGCCTTCATATTTGGCTTTCGTATATCATTTTTTTACCCGGCGAGATTATGCATCGAAGCATTTTCATGGGTTCCCAAAGAGCCTTGGGAGTCATAAATAGTGCCCAGAACCATCTCATTCATCCTTAATCATCATGTATTAAGGCAAAGTCAGCGAATATAAATGACGAAAAACATAAATTATTCGTCAAAGCTAAATCCACCACTTTACCCCCTGTGTAAAGTTCTTTTAAATTTTAAATATTTTTTCTTACTTTTTAAAAAATTACAAGTATGTCACATTTACATTAAATAATCTTAAAATACGGTGAGGGAATATTGTAACTACTAGTAATGCAACTTTTATTGCTTATTTTGGCTTTTATTTTAGAGAAATTCTCTTTGATAACGCTATATTTTTTAATTTTCTCAGTAGTGAATTGCAAAAAAAAATTATTACCTTTGGTAAATTTGAATTTTTGATTACCAAAGATAATAGGTATATTAATATAAACTCACTAACCATGGTTAATTTCTTTTATTTTTAAATAATTAAATTACTTAATAGAAAAAACCGACCTCTCAACCTAAAACCCTAAACGCCCAAACCACCACCCACGAGGCCACGACCTCCACTGCCGGATCCCAACCACCTTTCCCAGCCACCAAACTTTCCCCTTGCCAGCAACGAACCAACCATTCCAACCCCGATGCCTTTCCTCTATCCCTTTTATGTTCTTCGACATCAACAACACCAACTCATTACCAGTTTCTCATTTGCCCTAATCACATTATATCTCTCCTTAATCACCTCATCTCTTTGAATCGCACTCTCATCTCGCTTTTTAATCGCCTCATGAGCGAGTACTTTGAGCTGATTAAATTGAACTTCAAGTTCCGGTTTTGAGTTTTTGGCAGCGATTCTTGCTTGCTTTTCACGGTCAATTCAGGTTGTAATTCATCGAATTACTCAATAGAAATTTCCAATTCCGATGAATTCACGGCGAGTTTAATCCTTCGAGGGTGGGGGGGATGGGCGGCTAGGGAATTTCGGGGGTGGGGGAGGGGGAGGAAGGGAGATAGGTTTCTGGGAAAGGAGGTGGTGGTTCAGGGGATGAGGGATAGGTGCAGCAGGGCGGGGGAGGTGGCTGAGCGCCGGCGATATATATATATATATATATATATATATATATAAACTAACTATTGTTTAAATTTTGTCATTAATGCTATATATAGTTAGCTTAATATTAAAAGTTCAAGTTACTAATGATAATAAGAAATTTAAATAGTACATTGTTACCAAAGAAATTTCGTCGCTTATGTAAATCCATTTGAATATGTCTATTACTGTATCTTAATATTGTAACACTTATCTTTCTATCACCTAATATCAAAACTCTATTTCACCATTTTATATTCAAATTTTGTAATGCATACTATTAATTATCAACCGATAAAAATGAGTGACATTGTGCGACAAGGATTTGGATTCTAAGGTTGCATGAATTTACTAGTGAATCAATGATTATTGACCTTATGGCATGTATCATGTTGATCTTAGGTTGTTTTAGTATTTTAACTAGTGTATAGCCCGGGCGTTGCCCCGATTGCTACTTTTTTTAGTTATGCAACTGTTAATTTTTTAAAGATATTTAATAGTTTGTATGTGTTTTCAATACTTTTGTAGTATAACATAAATTTGTGTGTAAAGTTGTAATATAAGTGAGAATTAGTTAGAGGAAATTTTGCAAACAACTACCGCAAAAGTTCCAACTTTTGCGAACAACTACCTTTATCTTGTTTTTTGCGAACAACTACCACAAACTTTGTATTTGTTTTGTTAACACTACCAGTTAACGATGGACGTTTCCTTGCCGTATGTGGGGCCCACCCTAATTCGTTCAATACACAAATAAATGAACAATTAACCAGAAATCATAAGAAAGATTAAGAAAATGAACGAATATTACCTGTTTTTTCAATCCTAATAGCATGAATTCAATCTCTAGGTGAGCAATTTCACCTATGCCCTAAAATTTTTCGAAAACTAACATTCAAAGAAACAAAGAGTATCTAATTAGGGGGAAGATCGTTAATATAAAGGAGAGATAGTTGGAGGGAAAAGGACGAAAGGTGGGCCCCACATACGACAAGCAAACGTCCTTCGTTAACTGGTAGTGTTAACAAAACAAATACAAAGTTTGTGGTAGTTGTTCGCAAAAAAAAAAAAAAAAAATAAATAAATAAAGGTAGTTGTTCGCAAAAGTTGGAACTTTTGCGGTAATTGTTCGTAAAATTTCCTTACTTAGATGGTTAAACAAAGACTTTTCTTCTTAGAGGTTGAGTGTTCGAACCTCTTCATCCACATATTTTTTTAAATTAAGTTGAGGCATTATATAGTGTTATTGTTGGTTACATGGGTGACGTGGCATATTGAAGGAGAATTGAGTTGATTACATAGCGTATTAAGGAATTGAGTATATGACGTGGCGCAATGAGGGAACTATGTGGCACATAGATGTTTTTAGAAACGCCTACTTCTTCAATAAATAAGAATCAGGTGAAGTCCTCTTTTCCTAGGTTTAAACTTTTCAAGACCCCATACTTTTACCCATAATAATGCAAAACCAAGCAAAACCAAGTATGAATTGGAAGAAGATTAGATTTAGAACTTTCACTTCCTTCAAGAACTAAAGAGACCCATTTGCGCTCCCAACTCCCCATCCTTGCTAATTGCTATTGCATTATTATTGTGTGCACCTTTAGCATGATAACTTACCAACATTAACAAACACCTGTAGGGTGTGCTTTATTCACCTAAAGTTATCTTATTTGAACTTATTAGATCTTATTTAAACTTATTTTAGTTGTAATTTGTAATTAGTTAACCATATCAAAACTCATTTTTCCCGAACTAAACTTATTTGAAATTAACTGAAACTATATGAAGTTATCTGAACTTATTAGACCTAAAATAAGTGAAAAGTAGGTGAACAAAACATGCTCGTAGTGTAATTACTTGTATATAGTGTAGGAGCCGTGCCACTTCCTCTATCTTCCTTCTATTGCTTGCTAGGGTTTATATATCAAGTATTAACCATAACATGCTGCAATAATTGTGACTTGATGTGGAAACATACAAGACTTTATTTCAAAAATATCTACGTAGGCACTTATTGCTAATTAATCTCTCTATATATTTTTTTTGTATGGATTTGACAAGCCACAAAGCTGACAAAGTAATGATGAGTTAAGTATTCAAACTTGACGCAACAACAAATAATTTAACATTACATTGCACAAGAGTGCAACAACATTACACAATTACACCCTATTGAGTGTCAAGAACAATGCTTATTCAATGAAATAAAACGCGCACAAACACACAATATTGAAATTTGGCTAGTGGCCTCCCTGCAAAATGCTAATACAACTTGTACATATGATGTAATACAACATGATCATTTGGTACATGTAAATGTGGTTCCACTAACCCTCACACATTAAAGTTATTAGGCATCCTTGAGGACAATAACCTCATTACCAGAACCAGAAACCTCACATCTGCAACCATTACCACACTCAAAGAACACTTTTCCAGCATCAGGACCTTCTGTTTTGGTGAAGCTACAAGCATACCCTTCTCCACATACACAGTATCCTCCTTCACTCTCCACTTTCTTTGACTCATCCCTACAAGGCTACAATTATAAAATACAACCAAGTTCACTCATATTAATTTTTTTTAATCAAAGTAATTAATTACATCTCATCAAAATTATGTTCACTAGAAGATATTTGATAGTACCTCCGTTAATAGTTATCTGCAACTTTGGGGTATTATTTGTGAGCATAAAATATTCAAAAATTGCAGATAACCACTAACGGAGATAGTACAGTATGCGTGAATTTAAGTTTTTACAAGTACAGTACGAGTTAGGTTTTACAAGGAGTATTATGTACTCTCTTCGTTCTTAACTGATTGATGTCCTATTTGAAATACTAGGAGTATGCATATAAGACGAGTGATCTGAAAACCTACGTGATGCAGACACATGTATCGCTGCAGTTGGTGAAAAGCTTGGCATCAGGTTGAGGGTATTCAATTTTTCTTATCACGCAAGTCCACCCAGGGCCGCACTTGCAGCAAGCTTTGCTGTTGACAAAAAATTTTAGAATCATTTCCTTGATTACTAATGAAATAACAGGCATCAGTTATATTACCAAATAACAAATTCACTTGTGAATTGAAAAAAATAACAATATTATTGTAGCTTACACTATATACCCTAGTATTAATTCAAATTCTTAAAGAGTGGCCAAGCTAAGAGAAATATATATATATATATATATATATATATGTATATATATATATATATATATATATATATATATATATACATATATATATATACATATATATATATATATATATATATATATACAATCTAACTAATTTTAATCTCTATTATCTCTATCATATACACCATAATTAAGCTAACTATTGAACTCCAGAGAGATTTAGAATTATCTAATTAAAATGCCCTTGCTTTTTCCCAACTTTCACACTAATTACAATAATAAATTTTATTGATTTTAATTTACTTATTAAAACTGACTTTTTTTTACTATATATGTAGAAAACTATTAATGTTAGATGTTTAGTGGTATTCTATATGTTGATTATATATAGCTAAGAGTATAATTTTACTAATTAACATCATGCATGTAGTAAAAATTGTTAAAGATATACTTGTAGATAATGGTTAGTACTTGTACTAATTACTAAAGTATTATATGGAAATATAAATACATAGTATGATTACCTGTTAGCTTCACCAGGTGGGCAACAACTCTTTGATCCCTCCATGATAATTATTTCTCACTTTTCTTTCTTATAATTTACTTCACTAATTAATCCCTCTTTAATTATTAGTTATTTTTGTTTGGGAAGAAGAGAATGGAGAAAACTCTCCTTTTATAGAAGAACGACCCCAAGCCATGATATATTTGAATTAATTTTTTAATAATTTATTATACGAGTATATTATTGCATACGATACAAGCAAGATAAATATTTTTATTCTCAGCCTTATTTTTTCTTTTAATTTTCTTTATGAGGTCCTTTCCCATGTCAATTAATCTCTAATTAAGTTTATTCTTAGACTTGATTAACAATCATTCAATAAAACTATAAGCAAGAAACGACTTAGATTCACTTAATTATTTGTTAGAAAATACGTACTATGAAGTATTATTTGTCATTGGGTTGTCTCTTGTCTACTATACTGTACTATACTATAAGTATTAATAAGTAGGTCAATTTACGTACATTATTGAACTATGCAAGATAAAGACATCCCAATTGATCCATAATATTAATTTTTTTTTTCTTTCTCCGTTATGATTAGTTTAATCCAATTATATATCCCGTACTTACAAATGAATGAATTGAGTACATCTATCTTTATCTTTCACCTTGTTTGGTAATTAGCCGGTGATTCTTGGTTGTTATGTTGATTGTTTCAAACTTTAGCTGATGTTGAATTGGATGTTTGATTATATTGGCTCGTTGAATATAAAAATGTTTGGTAAAATTATTATTGTTAATCATTAGATTATACAACAACCTTTACCTCTTGTGAAATGATTTCCTCTAATACAGAAAAATAATAGAGTAAAATAAAGTAATGACATATGTAACTCTTCGTGATTACATATAAGCGATTAGTATATTACTTAAATTGAAAATTTTTAAAATTACGTAACAATATCACGTGTTGATTTGATTGATAAAATCAACATATGATCAATTTATTGTATTACCATTTTTGGCTCCTTATATGCAATTCTGGGGGAGTTGGGATTTTATTTATCATAGTCGTCCAAAAGATAAAATCTATAAAATTCAACTTAATTAAGTAAATTTCACCAAAAAAAAAATATATAAAAAAATAAAAATTAAGTAATTCGTATATAATAGAACCCTCGGCCTCTACTTATCATATTATCGTTAAAGTTACATTATAAATAAGCAACGTAAAAATTAAAGACTTAAATTTGAAGGGCAAAGTTAAATAAGTTGGACCTTAGTAAAATTATCCGAACTTGACCTAATATTATTCGATTCAAAACATAGGTACTCCAATTGATATTGATATCGAAAAAAGTGTGGTTGATAGGATTTTCACTCTAGTTGTTCGACTATTAGGTATTTAGGTGTGGGTATATATGGCCATATGGGTATCATCACTATTTCATACAAAGTATATAGGTAAGGAACTAATGAAGATTTTTTTTTCTTTCTACTTAGACATCGTAATCTAAAACAAAATTCAAAAAATGTAAACTAATCAAATATTAATTGTATTATACTCCCTTCGTCCTTTTATTAAAGTCTCATTTCTAACATTTATTACTCACGTAATAAAGAGAAATGGCATTACTTTTATTATACTCCCTTCGTCCTTTTATTAGAGTCTCATTTCTAACATTTATTACTTACATAATAAAGAGAAATGTGACTCTAATAAAAGGACAGAGAGAGTACTAAATATATTGATATAATTGAGATAAAATGTATTTATAAATAATTAAATTTAATTTCACAAGGCGCTTTTGCCACTCCATCAAATTTCCTTAATTTTAATTCATATTGGAAATCTAATTGACTACCTTTAAGTTTGGTTACCTAAATGAGCATCATCAATTTGATTCATGGTAATTATCTTAGTGTGAAGTATTTTATTTTTTTGGTGCAAATTTTAGTGTTCATCACTGATTACTTCGTATTAACTATTAAGTTACCCAATCAGATAAAGAGATTGGTTTAGGTGCTCCACCCATGCTCAACCTTCTAAGGACCGAGTTGCAAATTTTATTTAGTTTTTTACTTGCTTACTAATTCATGTGGCAAAGCTGTCAACGATTCAAAGGAAAGAGCATAACGCAATCACTTACGTAACTGTAATGGTTTCTTTCTTTATTTAAGATTTAAGACAACAAACATAATAATGTAGTGATATTAAGCTAGTCAGGTGAATCTCCATCAGAAATGGAAACGTGTTGCATAATTGGTGTAAAACGAAACGTTTCCCTCTTTTGAAGTGTTCTTAAAACGTATACTTTATTTCTCGTGCTTACTTTTGTCAAAATTTGGGCCAGACAACTGAACAACCACTATTTTGTACGAGTACATCAAGATTTTTTTTTTATTTATTATTATTATTTTTTTATATATATATACGTTTCATAAAATATACAAGTAATACAACAATTTCCCAAAATGCAAGCTACACATATGAGCAACAAAAAAAAACTTTCCTAATATAATAAATTTTTTAGTGTAAATTTACTGTTATACCCTTACTATATTTACTTAATTTCAATAAACAACATATTAACTTTTTAATCCAAATTAATTTATCTATACTTAAAAATCTAACCCACATTCTCTCTCCTCCCTCACAAGTCACAACCACATCCACCACCAACATCACTAATATTTCTCTCTCCACCCTCTCAACCACCACCAACAACAACCCTATTCTCTCTTCTCTCACAACCACTGCACCACCACCACCACTCATATCAAGTCGCCGACCATTTTCCCTCGCCGCCTCTCTTTTCCCCTTTTCAAAGTTGTCGCCCCTCTTTGCTCCTTTACAAAGTCGCATATATATATATATATATATATATATATATATATATATATATATATATATATATATATATATATATATATATATATATATATATATATATATATATATAACCTTACGTTTTTTTTACTAAAAATAAAATTTTGTAATGTTCTTTAAACAAATACTTTTTCTTTTACAGCTAGTTGTCCTTTTTTTATTTTATTTATTTTTTTTAATAATGTTTTATAGACAGAATAAGAAGAATAAATATTAGAAAGCTCATTTTATCACGAAGGGTCTTTCTAATTATAGAAAGTATTGGGTGCGGCATGCCACACCCAACGTTTCGTCCGTCTGAGGAGATGACGATGACGACAACAATGGTGGATCTCCTTCTCCCCCTGCAGGCGACGATGACGATGACAATGACGATATCAATGGCGAAGGAGAGAAGCGAGATCATTCATGGCGGAAGAGAGAGAGTTTAATTCTTGATTTTTTTTAAAAAAAATGCCCAAAAATCAAATTAGGGCTTTCTTATGTGATGTATAATTGTTGAAATTAATTGTCCCATATGATTGTATGTTGAATTGTGAGCATTTTGATAACATATGCATGTATTTTGGTTGAGAAATGAGTAAGTTATGTTATACCCATGACCTTGAGTACGAGATCTTCAATGGAGGTTCTGCCATTGTTATACATATCATCAAACAAATTATACATTTCCTCAAACAAGTTATACACATCCTCTATCAAATAATTTATATCCTCCAATAATTTATACATATCCTCTACTGGTTGGATGATATCCTCTCTTGGCTATATGATCTGATATCATCCAGCTAATAGAGGATATCATCCAACAAATAGAGGATATCATCCAGGTAGTAGAAATATCATCCAGCCAATAAAGGATATTATATAGCTAATAAAGGATATCATTCAATTAGTAGAAGATATCATCCAACCACTAGAGATATATTATCCGGATAGTAGAAATTTTATCCAGCCAATAAAGGATATCATCTAGTTAGTAAAGGATATCATCCAGCCAATAGAGGACATCATCCAGGTAGTAGAGATATCATCCAGGTAGTAGAGATATCATCTAACCAATAAAGATATCATATAGCTAATAAAGAATATCATTCAGTTAGTAGAGGATATCATCTAGCCAATAAAAGATATCATCCAGCCAATAGAGGATATCATTTCGCCAATTGAGGATATCAAAAATCCGTATTTTATCAATCCGGTTTGATACAATACCTTCTCTTCTAATTAATGTACCATAAGAGATTATTTTAACAAATTAGAGTTATTATAGACTTGAAAATCTTTATTATTATAAATTAAATATTTTACATTAATAATTCAATTTACTGTTCGATTTGTTGCTTGATAGATATGTTGAATGGGTCTAATAATAGTCAAAATACTTTATCTAGTTTGTTCTTTCATTAGACCATAGTATAAGATGTACCATCACGACATCACTACGATAGGCCATAGCTATAATTATGTTTCCTTAGTCCCTTGGCATAATTCACAGTTCATTTGCGATTATTCTTTAATCTTTATTCAGCAATAGTTAGTAATTCCCATGTTACAATTAGATCATGCGCAATTGGTTGTTTTTTTTAACACGTACTATACATACGTTTCATAATGATGTTAACATTTATCTTTGTAGTATCAAATGAATTTCCAACGTCCAAACCCAGGCCTCTTTCAACAACTTGCCTCATGGAAGTAGTACGTTATTACACTAATAAAGATAAAGATAAAGATATTATCCATGATTTTCTATATACAAAATTGCACAATATTTGTAGAGAATTCCCAATTGAGAATAATATATAGTACTCGGTACATGTACAGTTTTCAGAAACTTGTGTCCTATTGGTTCACGTGAAATGACAGCCGTTTTTCTTTGTATAAAAAACGAAACGTTTCTCTAAATTAAAGCACACCCATCCACAAATTGATCCAATTGATTCCGGCCACTTCTGTAATATAGTAAAGGCCAATTTAAGCCTCATTTTGTCAATTTATAAACGTATACTTCACTAAAATTTGGCACATACGAATGAAACAAACGATTCTTTTATGTTTCTATTTTACTAGAGATCGAAACTTGTACTCCATGTAGAAATTAAAGGAGTTTCATAGTCTAGTGTAGATGATCTTGATAAGCTAAATATTGGTTACTACGTAGATTTATTACGTATTAGCTGTTGTTAATTGGAATTCACATATTTAAGAAGGTGTTAGATGCAATACTATTCTAATAGTGTACTCCATATATCTTAATATTGTTACTCCGTATTTGAATTTAGTAGTAAACTAGATTAGCTCCGTGCGATGCACGATTTTAAAATAAGAAATGAATTATATACTCTTTAGCATATGTTGAGAGAAAACAACTACTTTTTCTACAGTACTTTTTAATTAAATATGAAAATACAATTTTCAAAAATCTATTTTTTTTCATTGTTTTTTTTTAGAATCAATTAAACTATATTATTAGCTATTTTTAACAACTACTTGTAAGTAAAGTGAAGTAAAATGAATGAAGTGAACAGCCCAACCTTTGAAGCTTTGCCATTAAATAATAAAATAGCGTAATATGCGCAGAAAGCCTAAATTTAAAATTCAATTTGAATTTAATTTTCAAAACAATGTTAAATAGGGTAGCTCAAAAAGGGAAAAAAAAACCAATATGACATCATCTTTGCATTTGACGGGAATAAATTAAATAAGATAAGAACACGTAAGGAGTGATGAGTTGATGACGTCAACAGTTGTTATTTTAGTAATTTTTATAGATTAATAAATATATCATCTCAATCGAATATTGCTCTAGCTTCTATATATGCTCCGATCCTCAACCAAGACTACTGCATGTATTCATTCTCAACTTACTTATAATTTCATTTGTTTCAGTATTGACTACTATTGAGCTTTAGTTTTTTTTCTTTTTTTTTTCTCTCTTTTTCTCTCTCTTTTTTTTTCTTCATTTTAATCAATTATTCCTTAAACATTAAAATTATGTGGGTTTTTTCTTTACACTCTAAATTAATTGAGAGTCACCTTTATCTTGCAATCTAAATAGGTCACAAAACTTTTCTAGCCATTTTGGATTTCCTAACCCCTGCCTCATGTAATCACAATGTTATACATAATGTAATATCTTTTTTTTTTTTTTTTAAACCAACATCTATTAACTATTACTAAAACAGAAATCTGCTGACATCACCCTCTCTCTCAAATGTATATGTGTCACTTTCTCATGAAAAATTTTCCCATCAAATGCACTTATGATGTCATATATATTATTTGTTTTTTTTTTTTTTTGAGGAACTGGTTATTTATTTTTATTTTTAATCATTTTTATTTCAATCTTTTGACTGTGTCAATAAATAAATTTTATTTTTGGTTGGAATAAATAAATTGATATCTAGAAATTGGCTTTCATTTTTATATTTTGTTACTCATGTAATTTATGATAATAGCTACATATCTTTTATAATTTAACTTATAAGTATATACGAGAAAATAAATAATAGAAATAAGCTATTTCATTTTAATAATTTTTATAATCTGTGCATCGCACGGGTCTAATCTAGTAATGTAATATCTTACGCATATCTTTGAGTGGTTACTTGTTTCAAACACTACATGCATTTACGTGACACATGCACCACCCCCCCCCCCCCCCCCCCCCCCCCCCCCCCCCCCCCCCCTAAATCATAATTACATACAAAGTTATAGAATGCGATCAAGACAATTCTAAGATTAGTACATGCATGCTGTGAGCTACAGCGTAGATTTTTTAGTACCTAGACACGTTAGATGTAAGATACTCTCTTTCCTTTTTTTTTTTTTTTTTTTTTTTTTTTTTTTTCACTCCCGAAAACTTTATCTTAGTATTTAAAAGATTATTAGGCAATACATGAATCCACATCATAGGAGAGTTTAACCACATATAAACTTAACATTTTCCATCTATCTAAAAACTAATAAGGCCAGGTGAAATTAAATATATAGTAGCCCATCAATCTTAAACGAGAATGGTGTCATTCTCCTTTTTTAAAAAAAATTGTAGGACAAGCTAATTTAATGTAATCCCTATTCAATGTACGTAGATCATTTTCTTTACATCTAGGGCTCTAAACGATCCAGGCCGAGCCGAGTTTTAGTCTGTTTGAGCTAAGCTTGATAAAAAATTTTTGTGTTCGAACTATCTCGAGCTTGAACGAGCTTTTAAAAATCTTGTTCGTGCTAGGCTTGTTAAAAATTTGGCTTGTTCGAGCTTTATTCACGAACATACTCGTTTGCATTTCATGTTTAAGTTCGAGCTTGAATGGGTCTAAATCTGGCTTGATTAAACAAACTAGCCGAAATTTATCATTAAAAATATGATTTGTTTCAAATTTTAACACATCACTTAATTTTATATAAGATATTTATATTCTTTTTATAGAAAAATGTAATGACGGAGTTTTCATGCCTTTACATGATGAAATAATTAGTACTTTTTACAAATATGTATGAATAAAATATTTATAAATTTTTCAAGTTTTAATTGGCCGTGAAAAAACTTATAAATGGACTTAAATGAGTTGTTCATGAACACTACCGAGTCGAACATGATGTTGTTCGAGCTTTGTTCATTTATTTGACGAGCTTAACATTTTTGTTCAAGGTTGTTTGTTAGCTTAACAAATGAGTTTTGATCGAGCTTGTTCGCGAGTAGTTCACGAATATATCAGCCCCTATTTACATCCGCTCTCAAATGAGAGCCACATTTAATCTTATAATATGTCAATTCGGATAGGTCATAAACTTCCTTAACAGACTACCATTTCACCAATGCCTTGGTTTGGGTAATCATATGGAGTAGTAATTTTGCTGGGTTACTTATTTGAGAAATATTCCTTAATTTCATGCAAAAATTAAATTCCATGGTCATCATCCTTTAAATAACTATCATTTAACTAACTTTTTATTAGTACTAGCTGGTTTTTTTTATTTATCCTTTTTATGTCAAAATTAATTATAAATATTTTTTTAATTTTTTTTATATTTTCATAAATAATTTATGAGTTATTTTTTAATTTTAGTAATAATTAAAATTAAATTTTGCAAATTAATTAGGAAAATTATTTTTTAAAAATCCAAAAATTATTTCAAAATTAATAAATGAATTTTAAAAATTAGATAAATAATTTATAGTTAATTTAGATATTAAAAAATAAATCAAATTAACTAATAAAAAATTAGTTTAATAATACGGAGTAGTTATTTTAAGAATAACTATCACAGAATTATCATTAGTTTCAATCACAAAGTATTAGACGTGACAGTTGTAGAGTGCAATCAAAACAATTTTAAGATTAGTAATTGAATAGAAATCTGTGAGCTAGATTTTTGAGTACTTGGCACATTATAAATCAGTGCCGACAATCAATTTGATTATAGCCACACTGAAGTTGATCAAATTTCCACCAGACACGGAAACGTTTATAGAAAAAACAAAATAATACGAAACGTTTCATCATCCAAATCCATGCAAAATACTCGTATAAAATATTAACTACCGTATATATACCAATTAGGAGCAGACAAGTTGACAAGCACTACTGTTTAATGCCCATCAAATTGCTAAGACATTATGGAATCTTATAATATAAAATTTATAAATAATTATATGTATCATATATGTTTGGTACAGTATTAAAAAAAAGGATTTTTTTCTACATTAAAAATTTTACTTTAAGGAAACCTCTAATAGTCTAATTGGGTCATTGCAAATCTTATTCATTAACTCTATAATTTATAATTTAATTATTAGAGTACAAATGAAGACTAGGTTACCTGCAAATGGACACAAACACAATTAATTTAATTTAAATGATAAAACTATGTTAAAAATTGTTAATTATGGCTGTTTAGTTCAGAGAAAAGGCAAATTGAATTCCCACTTTCTATTGGTTCAATGCCTAAAATAAACCAGCTCGAATCCAATTTGCATGAGATAATATTCCCTTAATTTATATTTTTTTTTTAATTAATAAAGGAGTACTTTGAGATATAACAAATAAAAAACATAAACTTTAACTGTATAAAATTATACTAGTGTTTGTTCCGACATTCGTCTAATACGAGTATTATGTATTGTCATGAAAGAAAACCTAATTTGTTCGGAAACACTTATATATTCGTACTTTGTCAAATCAGTTAAATAATATATATATATATATATATATATATATATATATATATATATATATATATATATATATATATATATATATATATATATATATATATATATATATATATATATATATATATATATATATATATATATATATATATATATCCTTTGTCAAATCAGTTACTAGTATTAGGGATGATAAGCTTTTTTATTTTTTATTTTTTAATTTTTTTTTAATACGAAGTACTCCGTATATAATATAATATGAACTTATGAAATAATTGTATTTTTATACCATGTCATCAAACAATTTAGGGATTATTTAGGAATATTGGATATATGATATTAAGATTATTAACAATAAAAAATCACATATACATAGTTCAGACTTCAGATTAGCATACTTTTTTTTGCTTTTTTTTTTCTTTTTTTTTCATCAAGATCGGCTTACTAAATTGGCCATACTTTCTAATATGTTTACCGAATTTCTCAAAAAAAAATTTGGTTGGTAAAGAGAAGGGCTCTATCGAGGCAGAACCTCTCACAGATCCTTTTAGCCCGGGATAGCGGGCTAGACATTTTGAGAGTGGGGGACTTGGGGGGGGGGGGGGGGGGGTGGGGGAAGGGAAGGGTAAGGGAATCCCCACCTCTTAGTGCCTCTAGTAGGTTTGCATCTCACAACCTAAGCTTTATCGAATTTCTCAAATTGCTTGGAAGACCGACCTTTTCTAAAATCTTAATATATACTTGAAATTTTTTATATACATACTCTATACTATAATTACTTTTGTATAACTATATGAATAAGAAAATGGATGAATTTTTAGTGGTTAAAACAATGGAGCCCTAATTTATCTTTATGATAAACAAAAATAGTTTATCTAGTTACATTTCTGTAAATAAATTAACAAAATATCTCATTCAGCATAATATTTTCGTGAATAAATCAACAGGGCTCACATTTGATAAAAGTTGTTAACTTATTTACATACATGTCACTAGATAAACACTTTTTATTTATTATGAAAATAAACTTGTATTTTCTCGATTAAGACGGTTCTAAATTTTAAATTTTCACCTTTATTTAAGACTTCAGGATGTGTCATTTTTTTTTTATTTGCTAAACCATTGTCAAATAAAAAAAGGGAAAAAAAAAACTTTTGTACTACCTTTGTTATATATTAATTGCAACTTTAAGGTATTATTTATGAGACATAAAATATTACAGAGTACAAAGTTACAACTAATATGCAACTGTAGTTATTAAATTTTGTACTTCTTGAGAATTGTGGAAGATCTCTAGAAAATCCAGCTTAATAATAGATTTACGGGGTACTATTGTTTAGAGAAATTTATATCCAGCAATTGAAAAGCGTTTCTTTGAAGAAAGAAAAAAAACGTTTTCACTTTAATGACACTTGTCCGACAATTGACGGGTGAGATGACCCCACATATTATATGCCTTGATCAAAAAACACAAAACCTAAATTGTCAAAGGAACAAACCAATGCGTGGCAAAAGTTTAGCAAATCACTTTGGGGAGATGAAACGTTTCGCTAATATAATCTCTAGTTAATTGGCTATCACAGCGTTGTAGGCATGCAGTGATGAGTGAAGGTCACGATAACTTTATCAAAAGAATCTTGCGAAATACTGATCGATATGAGACGACCTTGTTCACGAAAAACCTAGACAAGAATTGTGTGACTAGGGACCTGTTTTCTTACGTTGAATTTCAGTTCAATCCAGTTCAATTAAGTTCAGTTCAGTTTAGTTTATTTTCAATTCACTTCAGTTCAGTTTATGTCTAATAATATTGTTAATGATATAAAGTCAAATTTCATTCTTTTAAGCTCTTATTACAACGACAATAATAATAATAATAATAATAATAATAATAATAATAATAATAATAATAATAATAAATTAATCTTTAATAATAATAATTTCGTTCCAGCTTTTACTTTTTTTTTTTAATCATGTTAATTTTTTATACAGTGTTTTGTGTTCTTTTGTCATAATAATATTTTATTTTTTAATTAAATAGTATATGTTTTTAAAATGTTTTGGGGTTTCATGTTTTTAATATATTTTCGTTAATATTATAATTATATAGTATATTTTTCTTAAATATTTTAATATGTATATTTGTATATACACATATGTATAATAATAAATAATAAAAGATCTCTAATTCGTAGTTAAAAATTACTAATTAATAAGTTCAGTTCAGTTTATTTTCAGTTCAGTTCAGTTCAGTTTATTTTCATTTCAATTCAGTTGACTTTAGCGTATGAGAACAGGCCCTAATTGTCTCGTTTTAAAGAAAAGGAAAAACAATGGATCGATAACTAATCTATAGAGTATGTGAAGTTGTATCATCTACTTCACACCATTAAATAAAAATTATAAAAAGTATGGTAGATATTATGAAAATATATATTGAGATAATTAAACAAATATAACAAAATATCACTTGATTATATTTTGCCTTTTGTATAATTGTATCAATCTTTAAAGATTGTCAAACATAAATGTGAACAATGTAAACGTCAAATCGTTGCAAAAATATAAAACAGAAAATATTAAGTTAGGTTAAAACGTTAAATATACACCATTAGTTAAAGTATTATCAATAACTAGGAGAGAATTATCAATAATTACAGTGAGTAAGAAGTAAGAACCCATGACTAATTTTGTGGCATCCTATGAGCTACAAATAACTATAATAAGAATAAAAATAAAATTACATGTACTGTAGTATTTAATGTTACCCAAATTAGATTATAAAATTAATAATTAATGAGGACAAACAGTCCATTTCTTTAGGTGGGTCTCCTGAAAAATATATTTAATTTTATACTTAGGTGGAAGTGAGGTGGAAGGAAGTTTCATCTGGAAATTGTACTTCTATAAGAAAGAGAGAACAAAAATCTATCTCCTTCATATCATTTCAGAGATTAGAGATTAATTTAGAAAAAAAAAAAAAAGAGTAGTGATTAATTAAGCAGTAAAGCAAAGTTAGTTATGGAAGGAAAAGAAACCAAGAGCTGCTGCCCACCTGGTAGTGGTAAATCTTGCGGGTATGTTATTTTTCTCCCTCACTTCTTCAATTTTTTTTTTTTTTTTTCTACCTTCATTGAATTTTAGTTTACTTGTATTATGTGTAATTATTTTATGTTTTTATAATAAGTTGATTAGTTAGTTTTGTAATTTTCAATTTTTCATGATTCAATTTGTACATATTATTATTGGTCATGTCCTTGATGCTAATTTTTGTTTGAGATATCTCATCTCCTCTCTCTCTTGATACAAAAACCGCCTAATATATTTCTGCATGCTCTTATAAGTAAGAATTTGTAAACAGTATATCGCACGGATGCTATACTAGTTTATCTTATCTATTACGTGTTGATTGACGATCTTCTTTATCAGGTCTAGTAATGTCCCCTCAAATGACAAAGCATACTGCAAGTGTGGACCAGGGTGGACTTGTGTGATCCGAAAAATTGAGGAGCCTCAAACCGATGTCAAGCCTTTCTACAACTGCGTCGAAGGGAGCTGTATTTGCATCACGTAATTATTTCACCTCCTCCTTAATATTTTTCTTAATAATCATCATCTTTCAGTTTTCACAAACTTACAGAAGATGCAGTAGAATATTAATGTCCTGTCACGTTAGTTTAAATTAAACAAATTATATGTGTTGTTAAATATGAAAATAATCCGTCATAGAGTAATGATTGGTGATTAAATATTCTATGTCACTACTTAAATAAAATGATGGAAAATGTATTAATTCAACAAAACTACAGTATTATTAAGGTTTTTTTGTAGATATGTTTATTATCACAATCATATGGAGGGTGTAATACCAGTAGTTAATTAGGACAATATTTATGAAGACTCTTTTTGGAATGGAGTTTTTTTTTTTTTTTTTTCTTGTATGATTTCATGTATTTCAATTTATGAGTAAATAATCTACTGATAGTTGCGTACTTGTGTTTATAATGAAAGGTATATATATATATATATATATATATATATAGATCAAAACTGAGAAATTAAACATGATGATGATGGTCCTAGATTACAAGTTTAAAACTTATGTAGCCGAAATTAATAAATTTGCAGGGATGATTCGAAAAAAGAGGGATCATCAGGAGGAAAACAAGTAGTAGAGACTGCAGGGGCATTTTGCTATTGCGGAGAAGGGTATGCATGCACCATCACAAAAACTGAAGGCCCTGATGCTGGTAAAGTGTTTTTCGAGTGTGGCAATGGCTGCGCCTGTGAGGTTCCTGCTTCCGGATCTGAAGCTGTTATTCTCAAGGATGCCTGATTGTTGTCTAATTAGGATGTTTAATTTGAAGGAGTTTATTTAATTTGCACCACAATAATTTTATGTCTGTAGATTATGTTGGTTTTAATCTAGTGTTACATGAAGCTGTATGCCTGTAATAGTATTCTGTAGCTGTCAATAGACTGTGAATCTTGTACTTGTGGGCAGAATGACTTGCTGTTATTATATAAAACTCCTCAGTCCTACATCGTCGTTAAAACTACTTGAAACAATTGGCTTATATAGAACTTTACAGTAAATTGTTATATGACTGCTTTCGTCTGAAAGAATTTTTGAGTACCTCAGAGCTTGGGCTGCTGTTGGGCATGTAGGAGTTCACTTATGACTGCTTTCGTCTGAAAGAATTTTTGAGTACCTCAGAGCTTGGGCTGTTGGGCATGTAGTGATTCGAGTGAACCCCTTCGTCTCATAAATCTAAGTTGATAAACACAGTAATGCTTATAATACTGTTATAGACAAATTGAATTAAGGTTAAGAGGTTTGTGCATAAGCTATGATTGATAAATTAAGATGACTTTCTTTAGCCTGAAATACATTAGTATAATTTACAGTAAGGCTTCAGCGTGGTATATAGCAGTACATCTGTACAAGGCTGAATAGAAAAGGCCGTATACATATGAATGTCGGTTTAATTTCTTAACCAACAAAATTCAAACAAATCAAGGCTTCATCGATCTGCAAATGTGTTGCAGAAACAGTTCTACCACAAGCAAGAAAATACAAGACATTTTGAAAGAAATTGCTTGCATAAGGACCATTTGATTACAAGATACCCTCCGCGAATTTCAACTTTCTTTGAATGAAAATCATTAGATGTTTGAAAATAACTCTTCTGAATTTCTGATATACTGTACACACGTAATTCAAACAAAGATAGGAGTAAAAAGTAACACTCTTCTAGATCGAGTAAGATGTTTACTTGTTTAGCACTGGATTTGAGTACATATGGCTCTATCTTAAACTTCATAGAAATACTTGAAATCTGTCCTTAACAAAATCATACATGTTAGTAATTAAGTAAATAAGACAATAAATACTTATCTGATTAATGTTGCGTAGATCAAACTGACAATTGCCGCGTCGTGGTAAACCACTGACCTAAAAGACGATTCCGCGCTACCCCGGTGCAGTAGACATCAAGCGGTCGCCCTCCAGGATAAGCACGGCGCCGGAATTTGTGTGCACTCACAAACCCGACTGGAACTCAGAATACTTGCCCAAAATCAAAGGAGTACTTTTTAAAAGGAATAAGAGAATGTTTGATTTCGCATTTTTTGTATTGTGGAAGCCAAGGAACCTTGAATATATGTATCATGTATGTAGAGAAGAAAAGCAACGGCCAACCTTAAAAGTGGAGTATCATGTGCCATTTACCAACTAATAAATTGGGTAATCAAGGAGGCAACAGCTAGGCATTAATAATCAACTATGTATGAGCGTAACCCCCAAATTATCAATGGCATTCTCAACAACTTAATTCAAATAATGAATAGACCATAAATATTGTAATAGATACAATATTCCAATAACAATAAACCGTTAAAGAATAACGGACACCAAAAGATAAGATGCCCATAACCCACTTACCGCTTCTCAAACAAGTACGTAGTACAAAACCACTCCAAAAAATAAACGACACAAAGCTTTTGGTAAATTATCAAAGTGAGACTCTCTCTATCATTTTCTCTCATCTTTCTTTGTGTTTCACTCAAGAACTTCCAACAATCCCCCACAGGTTCGAAGATGTGAAAAGAAAGAAAGAAAATTGATTTTGGGCAAAACAAAACAATTGCATAAGTGTCAATGTCTCGCGACTTGAATTAACACATAGTGAACATCAAGCTATGATCCCTCACCTACCAAGTGACCTTCGTCTTGAACTTAATAGGGAGTTAGGGACCCGTCACTTTGAGCCACACAATTGAACATGTATAATATTCTGAAATTCCGCGAATAAAGGTGACGCATTATACTGGCCATACGTCCAGCCTGGATGCTCATAGGTGCTCTAGAGTATAAGCCCACAAAATACTCATAGGAAGCGGCCACACTTCCACACCTAAGTAGGTGAATCCCATCAAGTGTGAGCTACAACACACCTCCAAAAATATGGATATGGGTTCATTAAGAGCCATATGCTCAACCTCTTTCCATTTGTAGCAAGCACACATCAAACATCTAGGGATGGACAAAAATCAAATTTTGTGCTTCCGAATTATTTCATAATGTTCCCCTTTGAACTCATAATGAGTAGGAGTTGATTACTTGTAATTCATACTTTGGGCTTATAGTCCCATCCCCTCCGATGTTACCAAAACTAGTTTTTGTACAAGGCCTTTAGTTAACGGATCCGTAGCATTTCTTTTAGACTTTATGCAGTCAAGTGATATCACCCATTCGACAAGTCATTTTTGACATCAACCATTATAGACATGGTTCAATCAAAAGTAACTACGACTTGCAAATCACAACGAATTCCCCTACAATGGGATATTTGCAAGCACATTTTCTCATAAGAGCCATATACGTACTCTTGACCATCTTGTTTCATAACCTGTCAATTCAAGAATAATAAATTTAGATTATTCCAAAACAAACACAGCAAAACAAGGTTGCTTTGCACAATTTCCAAACATAGCTCCATCACTTAGTGGTGTAGACATAACCACTTGAGTTTGAACTCATCGTTGAACTCCAAGAACTCATGGAAGATTGCAATAGTGCAAACTCTAATCTTGTGTACTTTTCAAGTACCTATATGCAACCTTCTCAAAACAATCTAATGATCATTGCTCGAGTTAAGAGTAAGAGTATACCTGCTTAATCTACTTACAAAATAAGCAACGTTAGATTAAGCATAGTTTCCAAGAAACATATATAACATTACCAAATGGACACATATTGCTCCCACATAATCAATAAATCCAAAAACTTTATATTGTAGCAATATATGACTCATCCATAACAAGTTTAGCCTTAAAGACTTCCAATAAAACTCAGTGAATTAGCAACAAAATTCATAGAAGAAATATTAAGCATTACAATCCCAAGAAAAATATTGTATAATTCTACACATAGTTAGACATAACCTAACTCATAGTCAATGACTTCTTCCACGGAAACAATCACTACTCATGACATTTCACTAGTTTAAAGTTGAAACTCTTAAGACATAGAGATACCCATGGAAACTTGTAAGGAAAATACAATAAAAAATTGTCTTAGCACAATTAACCACTTTCAGGCTTCACATTAATACCTCTCATAACACAAATATGCCTAGAGACTTTATTCAATAAAGAATCAATAATTAGGAAAGACTCAAGATAAAATTACTCCAAGACTCGCCAACAAAATGCAATTACCAAGCAAAAAATTGAGCCAAGACTTTGAGTCCAACACTAATTCTTTATTACTTCCCCCACATTGGACGACAAAGTCCGATTCAAAGCCCTTAGCAATAAACTTAAAACTCACATTCTCAATTGATGAGATATTTGGACATAAAAAACTCCCTCCAAAATTCATTTGGGGTCTTTAATAGCATAAATTCCTTATAAAGAAATCGCATAAGTTTATAAAACTTGAACCCCCACAGGTTCCAAAATAAAGCATAGTGAAATACATGGTTGGGAAAAATTCATAACTATGTCATAGGCGGTAACCGGTAACAACAAACCATCATAATGGAGAAACTATAGTCTGATTCCCAAAATACTTTATTTGAAATTATTTAAAAGAGAAAGTCATATAATGTCCTTAAGAAAAAAAAATATATATATCACACAATTTCCCTTCACAAAACTCAACAAGTTTAAGTCTCTGGGCAAATTCTACACATGCTAATGAAATACCGAAAATAAAGTAATGGATTCAAGAAATTGACATAATACATCTCAACTCCATGCTCAACACATACATGAATCATGATAAAATTGGTACTCGGAGTACATACATGCATCTCAAAAACATGTTTAAGAACATTGCTCAATGCATCCTACTAAATAAATATTTAAATCAATAGAGTTAATCTCCAAAGGTCAAATTCAATCCACAAAATGTAGAACCAAGAAATAAGAGGTAACTAAATATATGCAATACATTGTCATACTCATAAAAAAAAAAAAAAAAAAAAAAAAAAAAAAAAACAGTTTACCTCTTACTTTCTAATAATCATCCAAATATCTCATCAATTGAGAATGTGAGTTTTAAGTTTATTGCTAAGGGCTTTGAATCGGACTTTGTCGTCCAATGTGGGGGAAGTAATAAAGAATTAGTGTTGGACTCAAAGTCTTGGCTCAATTTTTTGCTTGGTAATTGCATTTTGTTGGCGAGTCTTGGAGTAATTTTATCTTGAGTCTTTCCTAATTATTGATTCTTTATTGAATAAAGTCTCTAGGCATATTTGTGTTATGAGAGGTATTAATGTGAAGCCTGAAAGTGGTTAATTGTGCTAAGACAATTTTTTATTGTATTTTCCTTACAAGTTTCCATGGGTATCTCTATGTCTTAAGAGTTTCAACTTTAAACTAGTGAAATGTCATGAGTAGTGATTGTTTCCGTGGAAGAAGTCATTGACTATGAGTTAGGTTATGTCTAACTATGTGTAGAATTATACAACATTTTAAGCCAAAATCGTCTTTTAGATTGTTAGTAATTAAGTAAATAAGACAATAAATACTTATCTGATTAATGTTGCGTAGATCAAACTGACAATTGCCGCGTCGTGGTAAACCACTGACCTAAAAGACGATTCCGCGCTACCCCGGTGCAGTAGACATCAAGCGGTCGCCCTCCAGGATAAGCACGGCGCCGGAATTTGTGTGCACTCACAAACCCGACTGGAACTCAGAATACTTGCCCAAAATCAAAGGAGTACTTTTTAAAAGGAATAAGAGAATGTTTGATTTTGCATTTTTTGTATTGTGGAAGCCAAGGAACCTTGAATATATGTATCATGTATGTAGAGAAGAAAAGCAACGGCCAACCTTAAAAGTGGAGTATCATGTGCCATTTACCAACTAATAAATTGGGTAATCAAGGAGGCAACAGCTAGGCATTAATAATCAACTATGTATGAGCGTAACCCCCAAATTATCAATGGCATTCTCAACAACTTAATTCAAATAATGAATAGACCATAAATATTGTAATAGATACAATATTCCAATAACAATAAACCGTTAAAGAATAACGGACACCAAAAGATAAGATGCCCATAACCCACTTACCGCTTCTCAAACAAGTACGTAGTACAAAACCACTCCAAAAAATAAACGACACAAAGCTTTTGGTAAATTATCAAAGTGAGACTCTCTCTATCATTTTCTCTCATCTTTCTTTGTGTTTCACTCAAGAACTTCCAACAATACATCCTATACCACCTCATCAATATCCTTTACAGTACAATACGCTCCCAGCATGATCAATGCTTCTTTGCAGAAATATGTCATTTTCATTTGTCCTGAAGTCCTGCTTACTGTGGGCAGACCATCAGAATATACAATCACTATCCAAAATAGAAGAGCAGCTCAGATGGGGAATTCTAAGCAAAAAAGAGCGAAAATTCAAGCTCATATACATTATGCACAAGAAACAAATTAAAAAGTAGTTATCTGAGTCAGTTTCAGATATTGACTTCATGTCATGTTTGCTGGTTCAAATGTATATCATTAATTAAGAAAATCCAGTTCCTTGCAAAATTCATCTGAAATTAAAGAGCAAAGAGTTTCTTAATTTATGATACATTTGAACCAGCAAAAGATCTGAAATAAAAGAGCAAAGAGTTTCATTAACATTTGTAATTTATCTGCCAGAGGATATCGTATGAGAAATGCTGTGAAATGGACTGAGGTGTATGATTATAGAATTTACAACAAGAATCATTACTACTTTACTAGTATACAATAAGATTTCACAAGTCAGACTATATGTCATGAGAGCTTTACACAATTGCATTCAGGAAAATTTGTGTTGCACTGTTGCAGCATTATAACACTACAGACAGGCTTCACAGTACATTCAGACCATTCTGTACATCATATGATTCACAACAATCAGCAAGAAAAGTTCCTGCTGATGAAAATGAAACAAACAGCAGTGCCGTTGGGCATAAACTGGCACACCAACAAACCATCTGCACCTGTAAACAAACATACAAGAAGTTGTTAACGCTAAATTTTGAATTATCTAGAAGTAAATTAGTATTTGGTGGATACAAAAGAACAGAAACAGAAAGAGATTTTGATTACTCACAGAGTCACAGTTACATCATTAGCATGATTTGCTTTGGAAGTTGATGTGCTACAGTGCTATTGATGATGTAATAGGAATATAGGATACAAAGCTCAACAACATATGCCCCAATTTCCACACCCCAAGCCAGATTGACCACCCACCTTCCGATGCTTGAGGGCCTGAAGTTTCAGATTATTCCGTACAAACACATAATCCTTCGCTTGATCTGATCCAAATCCCAGCTTTTCAACAGCATCCCTACATGGCATGCTATCGCACAATTGCCAGCTTTCCTCACACATAATTGCTGCACTAGGAATCTGACTCAAAATCTTAATGGCTAATGTCTGAAGATGTGGTGTCTCGAATCCAAAGTTCTCCCACCATGTAACTGGCTCCATGTTATTTCTACAGTCTGCAGCATCCTCTTCTCCAAAAGATACTTCTGCTCTCCGGTACACACCTAGCTCTTCTCTTAGCACTCTCCTAGACTCGAAGCCAGACTCATATCTCTCGAGTGTGGCATTCCAAGCCCTCATTAGACACTTGTTCTTGTTCTGGCCTTTCCCAAAATGTTTAGGATGCAACATATAAGCTGCTCCATGAAGTGGAGAAAATAACTTATCCCACCTATCTTCTACGAGCAATTCCACCTGATTCAACAACAGCTCATCTTTTATTCCCTTACTCCTCAATGATTCTAGTGACATAATCTGCCAATTATAAACATCCCCCATAGATTTATTGACATCAATTGTTGCAAGAAGTCGCATGAAGGGTTCAAACACCTCTACCATTATGTTTGCCCGACCCCAAAAATCATCCCTTGATATGATTGCTTCAACATTGAATCCGACCTCCTGAGCATTCTGAAGTCGCTTCCACTCTTCTCTAACAACTAAGTCATACAAAGTTGGTTTTATTTCAAGAATCTTCCTAACCAGGGAAAAAGAGGGTGCAAACTTTTGTGAGACTTGGTCTCTGGATCCCTTAAGAGCATCTATATTAGTGCAAGAAGATGAACTCCGAAAAGCAGAAACACACCTCTCAATCTCACTAGCAGTTGAAACTACATCCTTCATCCAATCAAGATTAGCCATCTCCTCCATCAACAGAAGAACAGAATGTGAAGTGCAGTGAGACCAGAAGATATTAGGGAACTTGGATAAAATCACTGACTCAAAAACATCACTAACTTGCCCATCTAGACGAGTTATGACCTGAAACACATTCGAAGAACCTACCTCAGCAATCACATTGGTAAGCTCATTGATGAACAGATTATCTGGTACATCTCCCTCAATGATGTCCACCTCTTTCAAGAACATGACACCTCTAGGACTCGCTACAAAAAAGTTAACACAGAAGCATCCGAGTGAGCCATCCAGACGATTCACACATAGTATTGTGCACCCTGTGTTAGGCCAAGATTCTCTAGCTAATGCCAAGGCTTTCTCTAATCTGACTTTTTCTTTACTCAGCAAAGAGCCTGATAAATGTTCCATCGAAGGAAGCTCATAACTAGGACCAAAAGCACCCACAGTTTTTACCATTTCCCTAAAGTAGGCTGAATTCACGATGTTGACATTCACTCCATCCACATAAAAGAACCTTGCCACAATATCATCCACAGGTTCAGTCTGTTGGCTAACTCCAACAGTGTACTTTGTCATAGTGTTTCGACTAGAAGAAACTCCCTTCTTCATAAGCTTCTTAGCTACGCGATCCTTCTCAAATACACTAAATGTTTCTCTTACAGAATTATCAATTGCAGGACAAGGCTTGACACCCAACCCATTGTATCCAAGAAGATGGGCTCTAACACGCGAATAAGACCCGTTGTAACGTTGATTACAGTGGTTGCATTTCCACCTTTTAGTACCACTCCCTCTATCAAACCCTCCAAACACACTTACATGTTTCCACCCCCATTTTTCAGATTCTGCAGGCATTTTTCAGTTACTGATAACTGCCAAATTTACACAGATAAGAACACAACCCTTTTTAAGAAGTAACATATGTACCAATTAACTAATACTAAAATTCATGCTATTGGTTTATAAACAATCAATTCCACTGTCCCAATTTCATTGCCCTATTGGCATTTTACACGCGGTTTAAGGAGTAAAAAAAAATACTTGGTAATGCAATAAAAAAAAAATAGTATACCCCGTCCCTCTAAGATTGCTTTCAAAGGTGCGGCGTGTCTCTACCTGCATTTTAATTGTAAAATAATAGAGGGAAAAATCTCACCCATAATTTAGGACGGGACACCAAAAAAATTGGGACGGATGAAAATGAAAAATGGGACAACTAAATTGGGACAGAGATAATACAATATCATGAACAGAATATAGTCCAACTCTCTAAAAACATCAGATACGAATTCTAAGTGATCACTTACAATGTCATGGAAAAATGAATTATTAACAGAGTTGCCACCATTTCCTTAATTAAATTTCATTGTTGAAGCATAAAAAATAGAAATTGCAAATACAGCATGATTAAACCAAAATCAAAACTGCAAGTTTAAACATGATAACATTTGTGGAGAAAGATGAGATTATGATATTTTTTTTATTTATATTTTTTTTTTAAAAAAAAAAAGAAAAAAAAGAAGAAGAAGTTACCTTAGAAAAAATCACGAATCAGTAATGACGATGAATGTTGCACGGAGAAGACGCAGTTGAAGCAGGGGTCCGTTTCTTAAAGGGCGGCTAGAAAGAGAAACGGGTTTCGTAGTTTTTGTTGAAACTAAGAAAAAAACGGCAATTTAAAGAATGAAATGGATCATCACAGATTCAAAGTATGGTATGTATGTTTGACAATTTCAATTGGCCAGACTAGCAAAATTAAGTACATCAATTGGACGTTTTTTTATTACGGAAAAGAACTTGGCGTTTCGTTTCATTACGTTTTTTTAATTAATAATAATGCGTAGTACGTTTCTTTTGCTTGGATATTTTATTTTTTATATCTTACTCCATATTTAGCTTTGACAGAATTTTAAAAATTAAATTTAGGGTTTTACTTTTTATTAGGTTGACAAGGAGCCAACAATGATTTGTATATTTCATACAACTACACGTTCAAGTCATTCTTTTGGCAATGTTGACCTTGGTTGATAAGGCATAAGGGTTAATAATTTCAAATTACAACTAAAATAATTTAATAAATTTAAATAAAATAAAAAAAGTTAGCTAAGAAAAAATCCAACCTTTTCTTGGACATATTGGCCAGTTGTAACTATCAATTTGAATAAACTTTTTTTTTTTTTTTTTTTTAATTATAAACAAACTAGCTTTTACCTCTCTATTTTTGTGTCATGTTCGGTGACTATAATTATGAATCTGGCAAGATTTTGTTATGCTTGCATTTTTGTAAAAATCAATAGTTATGGTAGAATTTTAAATTACAAATTTTTAAAGAGTACAAAAATTTGAATATTTCATCATTTCTTAATGTCCTGAACATTTTTTTTTCAATGGTCAAAGTCGTAAATATATATATTACCGCTTATACTTACAATTGTGTTCATATCTCCTAATAAGATCTTGTTAGGTTTGTATCAATACATAGTTTTAAACTATTAACATTTCTTTAACTAACTATAAAAAAAAAAAAAAAACACATTTAACAATTAATATTAGAATTAACGGATAGATAATAATTGTCGTTTCAACTTATTTTAAAAAAAAATGCATGAAAAGGACCAAAAAGGAAGATACCATTTAATTAGTAGGGTACATCGTGAGAGTTTAATTTAATTAAATTAGACAAGTTCTTGGATCACAGTAGTGCGCTACCAATCTGCCATTTGTAATGTTTACATCAAATTTAGGATTCTATAAATAGGGAGCCATTGCAGCTTAATTATCAATTTAAATTAATCTAAGAAGTTAACTACTTATTAAAAGAGATTTAAGAAGCTGCCAACTAAGTTTATTTATATAATGGAAGCATCAAAGGTTTGCTGCCCACCTGGTGAAGCTGTTGGGTACGTAATGTGACATTCTTTTTTTTTTTTTTTTTATATATATAATATATATTATTACGTGAATTCTTGGACAAATCATATACTTGAGCTACATTTATTTATATTTGTGTGTATATTTAAATTTACATATTAAATTAATTAATTAAACTATGTATGTGTATTAATTGTTCCTACTGAACAGAAACTCATGCTGCAAATGTGCCCCGGGATGGACTTGCGTGATCAAAAAGATTGACGAACCTGAACTTCTTACCGCTGGCGAGCATTTCACCAAATGCTCCGAAAGCTGTGTTTGCATCACGTACGTACATATTCGTACTTGTACCTAATAACATTTTTAAAAGATTTATTTCGTTGATTGTACATGTAACACAATAACTATTAATTATATGCCTTTTACCTTAATTATTACTTTACGTAGCTATTGTAAAATAACAAGTGTACACTTGAAAAATAATTTAATGAGATTTAGTTTATACATTTATGAAAAATAACTAAGCATTTAATTCATTTTTTAAAAAACTGCAGTGATGAGTCTACCAAAGTAGAGACTGAGGGAGGATTCTGTGTTTGCAAAGAAGGGTATACATGTAGCTTTGTAAAGACTGAAGGCCCTGATGCCGGGAAAGTCTTCTTCGAGTGCGGCAATGGCTGTAGGTGTGAGATTTCTGCCTCCGGCGATGAGGTGGTTGTTGTCAAAGAAGCCTAAGAAGCCTTTTATAATAACCTTGACTTGTTATTGATGTATCATTTATCTTTAAAAAAATGTGTGTGTTAAAGGAGTGTGGAGGGTATGGCGAAGTTTATATGCTTATGCATGATTGTACGTATTTTATGATACCTTTGGTTTTGTCTTTTACGGAGTAATAATAAGCATTATTATTGTTGAGTGTTGATTATTTGTTGTTGCCAATGTCTATAACTCTCAAAATTGAAATTTTATTCTATTTTCTCAAAACTTCCTTTTTTCATATACTTATGTTCAGACAATTAATGATTTTTTGCACGAAAAATAGACAAAATTCTACATTAGACCTCAATTGTACATGTTTTGAGGTTAAAACTTGTTTCACTTTGACATTTCGAGCGGCTTACCTTAAATTTAGATTATTATTATTAAAGATAAGATTTTATATATACCAATTCATTTCAATTTAACAAACCAAACAACTCATAAGTAATGTCCCAAAAAAAAAAAAAAAAAAAAAAAAAAAAAAAAAAAAAAAATTGGTATAAAATCTTTATATTTTTCTGTGGAATTCAAAAGTTCAAATTTAAGTTTAAATGTTATGGAGTATACATGCATAAAGGAAATTTGACTACTCCATGCATGCTACGTACCTATCAATAACCCTTAAGTTTGTCATTGATTTTAAGTGTTAAACTAGTAGGATTTCATGGATAAAAAAAATAAAAAAAAAATTAAAAATCAATTTTCTTATCTATCTCCACTCTCCAACAATTAAAGGCCGGGTAATGTTTGGTTGATATGAGATCTTATTTTCGTAGGCAATTGATTTGCATTGGAATTAAACTCCCACATTCAATTTCATAGGAATTGCATAATTTTACATTGTTTGGTTGCTATAAAGGAATTTGCAAATTATGGGAATTTTGAGTTACCAAAAAGGCCCTTGGTAATTTAATTCCTACGGAGTAAATTTTATAGAATCTGAAAATTTCCATGAATTTGTAATTCCTACAATCTAGTCAACCAAACAAACCCCTCAACTAAAATCCCATGATTTTTCAATTCCCCCATTTTTTTTTTTTTTTTGTTCAACCAAATAAGGATGTATTTAGTCCTGCTGGGCAATCAAAGTATAAAATTATATACTTATATAGTACTAGTCTTTGCGTTTCTGGTTTTCAAAAAAAAAAAAAAAAAGTCTTTGCGTTTCTACTATTTAATGCAATTTGTAGTACAGAAACGTTTCGTTTAAAAAACCAAGACGTTTCAGCAATTAGTAAATGAGGAGCACCAAGCCACCAATCACAGCAAGCACTACATCGTCGATCAATTAGCACATTAACGTCTAATCTACACATAGTCAACGACACTCTTTTTCAATTCTTTACTTTCTATATCATTTTACTTGTTCTTCTAAAACTAAGGAGTATCAAGATAAAATATATTAGAAATACAGTACATTGATCTTATAATATTAAAGATTAAAGAAGATTGAGAATTGTTACACCTCTAATCAGTTCACTTCAGCTTAATTTTCAGTTCAGTTCAGCTCTAATTAGTTCAGTTCAGCTCCTAATTTCCTTCTCTCATAAAATTTTCATTTCAACTCTATTCAGTTCAGATCAATTCAGTTCAGCTCAGTAAATGTGAACAGATTACCAATTTACCAACACGGAGTACTAGTTAACAATCCAATATGGAGCACAACTGCACAATTGACTTTTTGATAAGCATGAGTACATTTACTAATCTTGTATAAATGAAAAGACATAGTATTGTACGAAATACTTTTTTGTTCCAAAATTAAGCGCATGTCTTCATTTTTTCAGTTTTCAAGATCAACATTTCATCAGTATTTAACCAAAAAAAAAAAAAAATACTATCAAAAATAAACTCGCAATTATTTAACTTTTACAGTATACATATATTAATTACATATGCAAAATATTTTTAGATTAGTCTTTATATTGTACTTTGTATATTTGGATTTATGGTTTTGTGCATTGGTAATTTAACACGAGTGTTGGTCAAACTATTGTGATTATTATGAAGTGGAGGGTATACAATAAAAAATGTTTTATCAAGCTTTAAGGATGGTTGCCTTGTTGGTTGCCAACTTTGGCTTGCTTTAAACTTTAAAGTTACACTTCAAGAAAACCTTTTTAATGGGGGCTCAAACACATACTTAAAACAAAAAAAAAATATGAAAATACAAGAATGAAGAGAAAGAATCACAGGCAGTATAGTAGCATTTGCCATAACATATTCGTAATAGAATGATTGAAGCTATAGAAAACACATTGATCGATCATTTATCAAAACTTACAACTTATTATTTCCCCTTTCATTTATGAATTGTAAAATAACAAAAAAATCAATATGTACCGAGCACCTATGATTCGACAAGAGCGGTGTTCTTGCTTGTCAAGGCTCCTCAAGAGAACCTGGGATTCACAACTTTGTGAGCTCAAAAAAGAAGCGCGATTTCTTGTGCGTATCAATGAATGATTTGCTCCAGCTCTATAGAATATAAGAGCATTGAGAGCTGACACTGACAATGGTGAGAAAACCATCGATCCAGAAAACCATAAAAAACATTTTGTCAATAGAAATTCGTGTTATAAGAGGATGTAGGTGGTAACCCATGAGTCCTTGGTAATCCAATTGAGTCGGTACCCAAGCTATATCCTCTTTCAATCGTCTCAGCTTCAAGAGGTAATTCATCCAATGTCTACAAACAAAGCAAGTAAATAACGTCATAAAGAGAAAATAGATTTTGATTAGTCAATTAAAGCTCAATTAGCATACAGAAATTTGTCTTCAAATTTATGAAAAGGGTAACTTTTTCTAACTAGTAGTAAAAAGGGTAGCTTTTCTTGAATAATTTAGCTTTGCACATGTCAGTGGCACATCTAACAGAGCTTCAGCTAACCATGTCATAGCCAACATGCCCAACAAGTATAATAGAAATGTGCAACTTAATACGAGTATGTGGAACTAAAAACTATGTTCTGTGAAATTGCATTTGAATACCACTAACCTGAAATGTGCAACTTAATACGAGTATGTGGAACTAAAAACTATGTTCTTGTGTATTATTATTACAAAAAGAGTTCCACAAAACTAACCTGAAAAGCCTGTTGAAGAACTCGGAGAGTCTCTCGAGCGTGTTTTCTCTTGGCTGACACTTCTCCAGGTTCCTGCAGCATCTCTTCGAATAGTTTTTCTCTGCAAAAACCAAACAAATAAACCATAACTTTGGCAAGCTAAAACATTGTCATCATTGGCACGAGAAGGATTGCAAAAGAGGAACACATTAGTGTTTCAAAACAATGCATAAGCAGCTGAACAGTTAATATACCTGTAAAGTTTTTGAATTAAAACATTGTGCAGCTCACGTTTTGTGTGGTTGACCTGATAAGAACATACAGAGATTGCCCAAAATGAGAACAAGATTTAAAAATTGTACAAGTAGCAGTAACAGCTACGGCTTCATTTCACATTTGAAAATTGATACTAGCATAAAGGAAGGTATTGTTCATAATCACCAACCAAGAAGTGCATAATAGCCTTGGGCACTGAATCCTCAATAATTTTCCTCACAATGTCAAAGTAAGATGATAATAACAATTTAGTAGCAGCTATCTCTGTAGCTTCTTGCTCTGAAAGAGTCTCCGAAGATCTCAAGATTGTAGGAGGCTGCCATAAAATAAAACGAAGATGTAAGATAGCATGCTCTTAATAAATGTAGTCAATGTAAAAGAGACAAAAGCCATAAAATGCACCTCTCGCAGATGAATGGTGGAAGGTGCATGATCAATGTTGTATGCAGGTTCCCTTTGCGCAATACTTTTAGGAGCTTCACGAGTAGATGGTTGGTTCTCAGTCCCACTGAAGATGGATGAAATACCCCAGATGGAGCTACCTGTAATGACACTTGTAATAATTAAAAGAAGAATATATTGTAAGATGCGCTCACATAGATCATTGGTATATGGGTCTCCGTCTCATTACTCATAAGCTAAAGCATGGAGTTGTCATCACTAATCCTTGACAGGTAATCGCTAACTCGTCATTACATCAGGTCCTATGGACCCAAACAATCATCTAGCACCTTCCCTCCTCCCCCCCCCCCCCCCCCCCCCACACACCCAACACTTTCTATCACACAGCATTAAATCCCCCGACACGGAAGAACTATAAAGTACAATTCTACTCAAGGCGAACTTGGGCTTGGACTCTAACCCAGTCTTTACGCAGCCTTGCAAAGCCAGAAAATTTTTAGCATGTCAAACTGCATCTTACCCATCAGAAAACATGCCCAAAGGTTATACATAAGAGTAACATTGAGAATATGGTCACAGTACAATGTGGAAACTACTCTCAACTGCACAGTCAATCCCTCTGATTACTGTTTGAACTAAGTCTCTAAATAATGTCTCTACCATGTAGAACTTTTTCTTAACAAGACACTGGGTACTTCAATAGTACAATAGCTAAAATCTAATAGATCAGTATCAAAGTGCGAATTTTCCTACAGGAAATATTACTACATTAGCATCATTTACCAGCACAATAGCTGGTTTAAGATATCCCCTATGACAACTTAGCTTAGTAACCAGCATCACTGCATCTACAACACATTCCCAAAAGGATCCACAAAAAGAGATTTGTAATTATGAATGCACATTTCAGCAAACTGATAAACCATAATACCACCCTCCCTCACACATACTGACCAGTGACCATGCATGACACCCTAATTCTGTGATTCTTGCACTATTCACAAGTTCACAACAATAAAAGACTGGATACAAATATTGCTAGAAGGAAGAAAAAAATTACAAGCATACTGTAAACCACCAAAAAAGAGAGAGGGGGGGGGGGGGGGGGGGGGTGGGGTTGGTTGCTTACCAGTAGGCCGATTTCTATCTGCTTCTGCATTTGCTCGAACTCCCTATTCAATCAAACAGAAGAAAAAGGTTGAGAGTGTATTCCATACATGGAATCAAGAAAGCAAAGCAAAAACAAAACTAAGTTCCACTCGTTCCATAGTCCATAAAAAAAACATGGAGTTCTTCCTATGCTTTTTTTCAAAAGACATAAGGCAAAACTTTTAGCATCAAGAAGTACAAATCAGGAAGGAAATAATTGCACCTGATCTGATATCACTCCATTGGCCGGTGGCTTAATAAAGCCATTTGCTGGTGACCTCACAATAGCCCTAGATCTTGAACTCCTTTCAGAAACTTGAGTCATGTCAGAATCACCACCATCCTGATCCAGAATCCCAGAAATCATAATAATGAAATTTATATAGCAAATAGTTACAGGGACAAATGGCATCCATAAATGTAAGATGGAAATCGATACCCTTTGTCTAGACACTGGTACAACTACCATTGATGACCTAATTTGCTGCTGAGCCATTTCTAGCGCTCTGCTTCCACCTATAAAGTTTGGGTGGGAAGTGTTTATGTAATCCATCTGCAGAACACATTTGTATTTAAATGTGAGTATTTCTAGCATCATAATTCAAAAGGCAGATTTTTTTTTTTTTGCAGCAAGGAGATCCAACACCATGAGGTTTTACAGCAGTATATAAGATCAAAATACTCATCCCACAAAAGAACATGAGGAAGAATAAAGGCAGGGAAAACACACAGTGCCTGAACAGTGAGCAGCTGAGCACAAATCAGCCATAAATTTAAGTTTCATAAAGGATACCTTTGATGGTCTTAATAGTTAGTACAATGATTGTCAAACTATTGAATTAAAAAAACAAGTAGAAACAGAAATCTTCCTTTGACCTCAATAGCTGGTGCAAGAATCTCTCACTTAAGCTGTAGTTTATCCTCCTTCCCAGTAGCACAAAGCGTTTGAAACAAAGATTATATAGGGAATGAGTAATTTTACAATTCTACAGTAAGAATTCATTACATTTCATCATGTTTTGAGCCAAAAAAAACATTCGTATAACATATAAACATGCACTCATAATAGGAGGAAAATGTTCAACAGTCTACACTCTACACCTGTTAGTTGACTGCTTGGCTCATACCAGCATGAATCAAATTAGCTGACTTGACCTTGCCGATTCATCAGACAAGTTATTTAAACATAAAACTTGAGGGCATGCATCAGTGATTTAAATTAAAGAAATTAAATTAGATATATGGTAACAAACCAAAGAAATTTCCTTTTTTACTTCAATTTTGGCATGCCCATAACAATACTTCGTAAAACACAATCAAGATTGTGCTATCAACATACCTCCATTTCAATAAGGTGTCTTATAATGCTCTCTGCAGGATTGAGGTTTTCCCGCAAAAATCTTCCCACAACCTCATCGACCCGTTTTCTGAGGACAGGGTAACGTTGCAGCTCATTAACCATGGATGAATGGCTCATCTAAAAATTATTCACCACAATAAAGCTTGCTATAATTAGGCTGCCAGAAATAACTTAAACAAATGGATAAAACTGTGTCTTAGACAACAACGAAGGGCTCCTTACCTTTACTAATTCATTGTAAATAAACTGAGCACACTGTATGCTAGGGTCTGATAGGCGGCCTATTTGTCTTCGGACAAGAACTTCAAAAGGAACCTGTAGTATCATTATACTTAGCAATTAAAGAGCTAAACAGCGGAATAAGGCAGCATATATACAAGTATAAAACAGAGGGGTTGGATGCATTTCCAAGTTCCAACATCCATTAACTTGAGTAAAAAACACAAACTTATACATCTCAAATAACTTTTACATCTTTGCCTTTGCAAATGCCAGTCATTATCCTAAGGAATTGGAGTAGGAAAGGAGAAATAAAGTGCCTTCTAATGCCCATAAAATTAAATTAAAAAAATAATTATAAAAAAAAAAAAATAAAAAAAAAAAAGTAATTTTGAAAGTCTATCACTGGGTTCAAAACTAAAAAAGCCCTGTATAGTGCGATAGTGGTAAAAGCAAACATTGTATTTATTTATCCTGGTATAAGTTGACATGGGTGGGGACCTGAAATCTAAAACAAAAGGTATCCATTAAACAGTAAAAGGAGGAGATTAACCTCTGCAGCAAATACAGCAGATCTTGGACCCCTTGCATTATGAATCGCAGTTCGAATATCTTCGTCTGGCAATCCATCACATGGATCAACATCCTACATTGTCATTTATAAACATTACTACATTAGACATTACCACTTTACCAGGGAAATGGGTGATCTGTAGTGTATACATCATTGCAGAAAGATCTGGCTAATTTAAGTCAAAATGGGATCATATAATTCAATGTCCAAATAAATTTTCAGACACAGTACACACAAAGAAAAGAGTACTTACCTCCAGACTCTTTACAAAGATAGACTGGAAAATATAATGAATTCGTGCACCACCAGACAGCTCAGAGGTTGAAATTTCTTCACTTTTCCCCTCCACCAAAGAAGAAAATGCTGTCATAAGCAAACCAATGTATGAGTCTCTGAAGGGCAGAAAATTGAATGAAACAAAACAAAGTTCAGGGGAAGATAGCGATGATACTGTGAAGTGTGAACAACATAACTGCATTTTAATAACAGAGTTAAATTTCAATGATAAAAGAAATGACATGTCAATCCAAACCTTCAGCATATTTGGACAGGATGTTAAGCAGGAGAGTTCCTTGGCCAGCCTGCAGCACATGGGAACATAGAAACAATTATGAATTGAGATTACAGAAATTGCAGCACATATATCAAAAGCATCTAAAAGAAATGATGTAAGCTAAATTATAGTCATCACGGTTTTTTAGCTAGCTGATACCTATGACAATGAGAAAACAATATGTGAAACAAGGTATATTATCCAATTCCCATCAACCCCTACTTGTAAAAAGGAAGGGGGGGGGGGGGAGTTGAAATGAATTGAAGAAGAAAATCCATCGTAGCATTAAACTGTTCTTATTAAATTCATTGTTACGTTTGGAAATAATAGTCAGATGCGTCTAATTTTACATTATCAATTGATACATTACCAATTGGTCTAAATTCTAATAACAAACCGTCCTTTTTGCAAATACTTAATAAAACTGGGAAACTAAGAAAGTTGTATACATTTCACCAAGCACCCAAAGTTGTGCAGGTGGGCTAATGATATGACAAGATATGATTCTCTTGTATTGAAAGTGCAAATGAGAAGTTAGGTATAGGACTATAAGCAACACAAGAACCTAATACACTATAAATGTGATGCCGTATTCTATTAAAGAAATTCTATGACATGCAAAGAAGTAGAGAAGTTTTTTCCCTGGCCATTGGAAAAGAAAAAGTCCCTACCAAAGCTTTTCTCAAAGAGAAATTCAGCTTCACTAGTAGATGCAGGTTTTGTCAAAGATGAGTCAGAAGCACGATAGAAAAGGTTAATGGATTGATGGGTTGTTGAAGTTGAACTCCTACAGCAATTTGGTTGCATATGTGGAAAGAAAGAATATGATAATTAAATTAGGCTTCGCGCTGTGATAAAGAGGTTTTTGTGACTGGAGCCATGTGCTTCATTGTGAGCACTATTTCCTTTTAGGATTTTGTAAATATGATAAGAAAATAAATGCATTATGCTTTCTCTAAATGCTGCTTTCTCATGTTCAACAGCTTGATGATTTTGTACATAACCCTCTTATAGACTTGACACCACCTTGGTCTCCTTTTGTCTGAATTTAAACAAAAATAATATATATAAGAACCAACAAAAGGAGGAGAGCTTACTCTTGTATCAGGAGTCTCTCCATAGCTTGCATATTCCTTAGTCACAGTGACCAGCTGTGAGCTTATCGCTGACTTTAATGCTGGAAGACATTCTCTGATATGTTGGACCAAAATCTATAAATAAAGGCAGTCAGCAAAATTCACACCTTAGAGAATAGAGCATAATGTCAAGATAAAAACCTGGTTCAACTTCTTTGCTAATTGTGGAACACCACAACGATCGGCTACATTAACATATTCCTGCAAAACAAGATAAGTATTGATACTCAGGTCCAGACAGCCATTAAATTCTGTGAAAGAGTGTGGATCCAAACAGACTCCACCACTATAGAACGAAATGAAATTCAAAACTTCAATCATACAGGATGGGAGCGGAAAAATCTCTCTTCGGCTGCCAGGGCATCCTTTATGCTGCGATTGCGCATAATGTCCTGCTCATCAAACAAAGAATGTGACCAACAACTTCTAAATGGCACCACAGAACCCAAAACTCGTAAAAGTCAATGTGAATTTCAAGGTTTATTTTTACATAACAAAAGCATTACCTCTTGGCTGCGGTTAACCACTCCTACATAACCAAGTTGAAGAGGAATAACTTTCCCAAGTAATAAATTACGGGCATCAGTACCCCTATCCATGATATCTAACTGAAACCAACGGGCAGAGAATGTAAAATACTTCCACTTTGCAATGACAAAATAAATAACATATTGTATCAAGCTCAGTTAAACCTTTGTAATAACACCGATAGTCCGCTTCCCTGGGAACAAGAGAAAAAGGAAATAGCTAAGCAAATGTAGGAAGTAGAGTAAAAAGTGGTGAAACAACATGACTACAGAAATACTGCAATCCGCTCGTGCTCATTTGATTGAAAGAAAAGTATACATAAGGATGATGGATTTATAATACACAACATCAAGCAAATATTTCCTTTGACAACATCAAAGACCCGAAAAAAAGAGATACAAGCAAAGCAAGCTTACCATCAGGATCAGCATTCCCTGCTATTTGTAGAGCATCAGAATTGGCTAAATCAGAGTTTGCTGGGGTAACAGCCAATATCAGGCAGCTAGGATGTCGTATGTATTTCATTATCATTGTGCGGATTCGTGCCTCAATATCAGAAGGCTGGTCACCGACTGGAACTCTTGTTATTCCAGGCAAATCTATCAAAGTGATGTCAAGAACATTGGGAGAGTAGATTTTTAAACGAATTGTTTTCTCTGAGATGCCCCTATTGCCTCCTGCTTCCCTTTCAGTTTCGGCCTAAATGATTGAGACAAGAGAAATCCCCAACAATCAGTACATAACTAACAGCCAAAAGTGGATGTGGACATGTGGTCATCTTTTTTGAGACCCAGAGATAAAAAATGGGCATAAGCAAATGAAAAGTGTAGATAATAGGAATGGGACATGAGAAGACAGATAGTGCCATTAGTTGATTGTGATCCTGAAGGTAAGCGAGAGAGTTATGAAAAACAAAAAGAAGTCCCAGAAACATAGCTTTGCCACTGTCAAGCCATGAAACAAGCCCAAGAATAGCAATGGTTAGTTTGCTTACGATTCTCTATACCAAAGCATAGATAAGTTTTATGATATGAAGAAGACAACCACAACCACTTTGGTAGATTTCTGCCCACACTACTACATTATCCTCCCCATATACACCTCCTTCCCCTCTTAATTCTCAATATGCTAGCATAACATTAGAATGAAACTACTTCCTCGGCCTAATAACGAAAACAGAAAAGCCTCGACAGCAGTGGCATATTAAATGTCTTCTACAACAAATCAACTAGAAATTTCTCCATTTGGAAATAATGGTCACATACACAACAACGATGAGAGATTCGGACAACATAACATCTATTTCCAGGCATGGATAACTTTGTTCCATTCTTATACTACCATTGTAGGTCTTTATAAGCAAGCAAAAACCCTCCTAAGTTTTTTTGTTTTGTTTTTTTTTTTGGGAAACATCCTAAGTTCATATCATACAAAATTACAGCTAATTTGCCAAATATCAGCAAAACAATATCAATAATAATTACACATACAAAATATCCTAAAAATAAAAATTAATCAAAACTAAATTAAATTAATATACCTGAATTTCATTTCGAATTTCAGAGAAATCAAAGAACTTCCTGCCAGGCAAATGCAAGAACTCGCCGTACTCCACTTCGCCGACGCCACCATCACCACCGCCATTATTAACCTTAGTTTGAATAAGCTGCAACATAAGCGGTCTCCGAGTAACAACATCAGGACCTCTAGGAAGAAAATCACGGCCAACAAGAGCTTCAATGACGCTCGATTTACCGCTACTTTGACTTCCGACAACCGCAACTTGCGGCAAATTGATCGGAATCGAAACGCCAGATTGTGAGCAGATATCTTGAAGCTTGTTCACCACTGGTATAAGTGTTTGCCCTAACGAAGATGCTTTTTGTGGCGGCGATTGCGGTTGTTCATCTTCTTCCGCCATTGTTGCGTAGCTTTATTGATTGAATAGAGCTGAAATTGAGAAATTGAAAACCCTAGGTTAAAAAAAATTGAGAGTTTTGAGTCAGAGGAAAGAGAAAGAAGGAAGAAGAGGAATTCTGGTGAAATGTGGTGGATTGATTTCGTGCTCTCCAAACAAAAATGTGTTGATTGATTCGCGGGTAAAAAGATTGGGCTCCGAAAGATCAGTTTGTTTTTTCAGTTAGAGTTAGATTGGTCGTTGTTTCAATTGCTTTTCATTCAAGAAAAAAATAATTTTGGTTTAATTTATGGGGATCCAAATTATAAAAATAGAAAGAGATTTTAATCATTTTAATTTTGAAATTTAATGTGAAATTCTCAACAATAATCCTCAATTTGTAATACACGTGACTTTTGAAATTGAATTATACGAAGTACAAAATAACCCTACTTAAAAATTTAAATCTAAATATAATATTAATAAATGTTCTTTGGTTTAAAAAAAAAAAAACTATGATTAGGTTTTTTTAAAGAAAAAACAAATTAAAAGAAAAAAAATCAACCATCCACCTTCACTCAATCGTCGCCGCCGCCACCTCCAACTTCACCTTCACCCAGGTGCCGCCACCACCTCTACCCTCATCCTCACCCCAACCTGACACCCCCCACTAGACCTAGACCCCGACAACCCCATTAGACCAAGACCACCGCTCCTCCTTCCACCATAACCCACAACCCTTCCTTTTTTATCTCCTTTGAGTCTCTATCCTTGCCACCAGCACCAGCCTATTTGTTTCAACAGAACCCGAAACCACCCACCTATCCCCAATCCGAAGGTGATTTTGGTTCAGGTGGGGGGTTAGGGTTTTAGGTTAGGGTAGTTTCGGGTTAGTTGATGGCGTGTAAGAAGGAAAGGAGGGGCCGGAAACAGGGCGGTGATGGGGGAGGTGGGGTCGGAAACAGGGCGGTGGTGGGGGAGGTGGGGTCGGAAACAGGGCGATGAAAAGGAGGTGGGCCGAAAACGGAGCGGGGAAAGGGTAGGGAGTGTCGGAAATGGGACAAGGAAAGGAGGGGGGTGCCGGCGGTGGCTACCATAGTTAACTTTAATTGACTTTTAAATAAGGTTATTCATGGGATAAAATCCTTAAATAAGGTCATTTTGTATAAACTCAATTTCAAGAGGGCCACCATTTTCTTGTAGCACAAATTTGGGGTCACCATTGAGAATTTCCCAAAAAATTATAAAATGGATAGAAACAACAAACTCCGTATTATTTGAATCAACAAGCACTGTAACAAACAAAACTTTTCCACTATTTATTTAATGACTTTGACTTATACTTTAATTTTTTTTTTTTTTTCATACAACATATTGATAAGATAGGGTCTGTTTTGATTCACTGAACTGATTGGAGCTAAATTGAAAGGAATTGTTTACAAGAGAGAAATGTTGAACTGAACTGATTGGAGTTGAACTGAACTGAAGTGAAATTAAACGGAAGAGAGCAACATTTTACAATGTATATTTTCACAGTATCAACATTTTATAATTTATATTCACATCAAATACAAAATTAAAACGATATTAATTGTCAAAGCCATGCTCAGTCAAACTGTTATAGTGTTCGGGGAAAAAAAAGAGGGAGTACTCGTACATTCTTGAATTGTCTTGAAAATCAAAACTATATGTCTTTAAATAAATTACGAAGCATATATATAAAAATTTGAAAACAAAAAACATACAAAAATTAATTAATTGATGAAGTTTAGATCATGACATTGTATTGTTGAACATATTGGCTAAGCTAAGCAATGTTTTATATTCTATGCAATTATTGATATAATAATGAAAATATCATCAACTAAATTCTCTAAATTAGCTTTATGTGATTCAATAAATAAATTTAGTTTATCAAAATGATAAATTGGAGCTCCCTCATAATAGTTAATCTTAAATTTGGAGCAAAATTGCCTTGAAGTTTAGCTAGGGCTTAAATTAAAGTGATAATACGATTAAAATCTACTCTGCATTAGTTAATCTTAAAACAAAACACCTTATGTATTGATAACCATTAACGGAAGTAGTATTAATTCACCAAACTAAAAAAAAAACTACTACAAGTTTGTTGATTAATATTATTTTAACTTTTTTTAGAAAATATAGTTAAATAAAGATAATATTAAAATAAAAATAAGTTTTGTTAAAATTTATTTCAAACAAAATAAATATAATAATTAAAATAATTTTAGACAAAATTAGTTTTTAAAAATAATTTCTAATGATATAAATTATAATAAGTTCAGAAAATTCAACAAAAAAATAAAGTACAAAATCAGATCAACCAAAAAAAGTGTCAATACTCTATACACCGTAGTATGTTTTCTTTAGCTCTAGAAAACCTTGTCTCTTGTGATCTGACAAAAATGAATATATTGAACAGTTAAACTCCATGCAGAATCAAAACACAAGTGCAGAAGACCTTGAATCTTGGAATTATAAGACAGTTACGCAAACAGTCGACCTATAATGAAAGCAAGTCATGAACACTCAAAACAGTCGACCCATTGTTAATGTAAGCCATATACTCGTAACAATATAGAAAGTTCAAAGAAATCTTTATTCAATCACAAAGCTTGGTAGCATCTGAAACATACACCAGGCTAAAACTATGAATAGGATTCACCAATACCATAGACATCAAAGCATTTAAAAAGTGGCATAACAATAGGCATCAGCCCACCAGTACTAAATACATAAACCACCACTAAAAGTTTTGAGCTTCAATAGTCTACAGAATTTCGTCATAAAAAACAATCCGAAGAGACTTCAAGCATTAATAGAACCAGAGTTCTTGCGGCATTCGCTCAACATATCAAGGTAAAACTGGCATCTGCTGATTTCACTCCCAAAATTGTTCAGGCACTGCACATTGACAAAAAACCAAAAATTAGATTGGTAAGCAGCCCAGAATCATAATCTGGTTTTCTTCATTTTTCAGCCCAAAATATTATTATAGAATAGGAAATGTTCTGTTGTAAAATGCTGCAGTTGGATTAATATCAAACTTCAAAGTAGAACGAAAAAATAACATACATCTTGGAAGGCCTTGTTATGGATTCCACAAGCATCACCAACATTGTTGTTAACAGAAGCAGGAGAAGCACCAGCTGCCTCATTAACAACTGTTTCATGTTGGATTGTGCGAGGACCAACAACAGCATCCACAGCCCTGTGTGCCACGGCACTACCAGTTCCAAAGGCAACACCTACAGAAGCAAGAACAAGAAAACAAATAAGAAATTTGAGAATAAGCCCTTAATATTTTCATGCTAAATAAATGGCATACCCTGAGCTATAGTGGCACCGAGACCCCCAAGCATAGATCCGCCGCTGGAAGCAGGAGCAGGGGCTGGTGGAGGAGCCTGGCGAGCTGCAAATAATTAACCACACGTGAGCAGTGCTTACACGAGAGTAAAAACTACAAATAAGCATTTTGATGCCAGTAATTTGAAGGCAGACAAGAAAGCCAATGTACCTGGCTGAGGAGGGTTACGGACTGGCCGAGCAGCGGGACGAGGAGCAGATCTTCCTCCTGATTCATCAAATAAAAACAACTTTGTAATATTAAAACAAATCCAATTCAAAACAGATTACTAAATACTGAGTATTAGTCATAGGCAGAAAACCTGAGTAATAAATACTAACCAAATAACCAGATTCAATATCAACATACACATTTCTAATGTTGAAATTGAGCTACAGATTTATAATTGCGCAGATATTTGATTTCTATAGCTATCTTCAGCAAAGATGAGAAAACCAAAGCAAAGGATATCTATATAATCGGTATATATAGATTAGATTACCTTAACAACAAGTTATAATTTTTCACATAATCTAACCCTAATTAAGCTCATCTCATATAATTAGAATACAATTCATCCAACTTAATCAAATTCTCGCCATTGACGATACAAAAATTATGCATTACGAGTTACAAATTAAAACTTCAATGAATAAAAATAACTAAACTCCATCTTTTAATATTCCATATCTAATTGTATTTCCATCAAAACGTTGACAAATCAGTAAAAAAAAAAAAAAAAAAAAAACCCTAAAAAATCAAAACGAAATTGTACTCTAGATGAATAATGAAAACCCTAATTCCTAAAATACAGTAATAACATAAATATTAATAAAGGATAAAACAAAAGGAAAGAGGAGAGAGAAAGAGAAAGTACCACCAGAACGACGAGGCATGATTGCGATGAAGAAATGAAGCAAGCGAAGAAGAAGGTTCTGGAGGAGAGGGAGAGCTTAACGTCGGCGTTTTGAGGAGTTGTGAAATGCTTTTGAAAGGAGGAGAGAGAGTCTTATATAATGAGAGGGTCAGAAGTTCGCACTATTCTAATGGATTTGGGCCCAGCTTTTATATATTCAACGGCCCACTTTGGTTCTAGAATATGTCAAAAGAATAATCCGTATTTATCTTTTTTTTTTCTTTAAAGTGTAGTGTCTTATTGTACAAGAAATTGGAAATTAGATAAGTTCGTTTTTTTTTGGTTCAAATTAATCTACTTGCGTGAATCATGGCCAGAAAGCATATGCATTCATTTTCATTAACACTACTGTATTTTTTAAAGAATTACTCCCCCCGTTCCATAATTACAGGCAAATATACTATTTTGGGTGTTCTAAAATGTCCCTCTTATTACTAAAAATAACACCTAATCATTACTTACTTTTTAGCTTTTCCATACAAATTACACACATACCTAAAAAATCATTATTTACTTTTTCTCTTTTTCATACAAAATACACACATACCCAAAAAATCATTACTTACTTTTTAACTTTTCCATATAATATTCTCTACTTTTTATTATCCCCATACAACATTCTTCACTTTTTATCTTTTTCATACAATATTCCTCTACTTTTTCCATCCTCCTTAAAACCGTACTTTTTAGAGTTATTTGCCTGTAATTATGGGACGGAGGGAGTAATAATTATGTTCGCAATATTCAAATCTTGAATGTGATAATAAATCATTTTAGACTTACTTATTTAATCAATAATGTTACCTATATATATTTTATACCTTGGAACCTTGATAATAGGAAAATTTTCAAATTGCTGCCATTTAAAGTTTGTATTTTGCAAATTGCAGCCACTTAAAAAAAAATTGCAAATTGCAGCCCAAAAGTTCGTATAAATTGTAAATTGCAAGCCGATTCAACTTTTTCATCGGTTTACAAGTCGAAAAATCTTCTATTAAGGTTTTAGGGGCCATTTTAGGTCTTAGGGGTTCGAATTGAGCTCGGAATTAGCAAAAAAATAACGCAAGTGCCTCATTTTGCGTAGCGTAAAAAAATGTATCGATTTGTAGGAAACTGTAAAAATGAAACACTTACGTTATTTTTTTGCTAATTCAGAGTTCAATTCGGGCTCCTAAGTAGGGATGTCAATGGGGCGGGGCGGGGTGGATGTTGGTCTTCCCATCCCCATCCCCACCTAATATTTTCATCCCCATCCCCATCCCCATCCCCGCGGCGGGTCCAATTTTCATCCCCATCTCCGCCCCACCGGGTACAACTCCAAAACCATCCCCGCCCCACCCCCCACTTGGATATCCATCCCCACCAAAGACCCGCCTAATCCCCACCCAAGATCCACCTAATATCCGTATCTCAAATACACAATCTTTCATAATTAATACGAATTATAAAATAAAACATTCTATACACATTTTTGTGTTATAATATAAGTGTCGTACAAAGTATTATAATTAATATTGTATTTCATGTAATTATTTTATAAATTGAATAAAAGTATGTAATTTTGCTTTAAAAGATATATGGATGTGGGTATGAGGTGGGGATGAGGCGGGTACCAAGTGGGGGCGGGGGGGGGGCGGGGGGGGGGGGGGGGGGGGCGGGGCGGGGCGGGGATGGGGCGGGTACAACTTAAAATCCACCCCCGCCCCATCACCCATGGCGGGTATGGTTTTTATCCACATCCCCGCCCCACCACCCGCCAAACTGAGACTCATCCCCGCCCCATTGGGACGGGGATGGGGCGGGTCTCCTACTTGACCCGCCCCACTGACATCCCTACTCCTAAGGACTAAAATGACCCCTAAAACCTTAAACGAAGATTTTTCGACATGTAAACCCATGAAAAAGTTAAATCGGGCTGCAATTTACAATTTATACGAACTTTTGGGCTGCAATTTGCATTTTTTTTTAAATGGCTGCAATTTGCAAAATACGAACTTTAAATGGCTGCAATTTGCAAAATTTCCTTCATAATACAATACGAAGCACAATGGTTTTACCGAGTAATTTTTCAACACATCTTTAGATGTTTATAAGACGTACTTGAATTGGTGATCAATCATTGGTGGAAGTGCCCCTATAATGAAGACTGAAGAGCATCTTTGTATACCAAAGACCATGGCAAATCAATCAATGAAAGTAGTCATGTTGTTTAACTCATGGATCACAATTACTTTCAACATTTACTAAGTAATAATCTTCAGTTATAAACCCTAAAGTATATAACATGATTTTACAAAAAAATTTCTACAATATAGATTACTCATTTATGCCTTCTCTCTCTCACTTACTCAGTTACTCTGAGTTGCGCATGTGGAACTAAGGCACCGGTCTACTAGGAGGGCTTCCAAACGGAGGGTTGTGAGACAATAAAATCATGTCACACAAGGGTAATATAGGCATTTCAGGCGTCAGTTTAAACTTCTCTCATTGATTTATCAAATAATATCACTAGAGTTTCAGTGGTACAAAAAATACACTCTCAGTGGTACTTCAAAAAGCTCCACTGGAGTTTTAGTGGAACAAAATATAAACTCAGTGGTAATAGTCCCCATAATTTTTTGTCCGTTTTTACACGGGATACATGTCTGAAAAGTTTTGGAGGGGCCCACACCACCTTTTTCACTCTTCCTATCTCTCTCCTCCTTTCTCTCTCTTCCTTGTACTTTTATGTTATTTTAATAGTTGTGAGACATTTCACCATGTCTCACAACACTCCATTTATACTTCCTGGGTCTACTAGAGACTTGCATCTGAAATCAAGTCTGGGCGTCCTCTTAACTCAGATTGTAGCATAAACATAAATATTCCACCTGCCACTGCGACATTAAGAGATTCAAAATTATCAGCCATTGGTATGCTTACCAGTTCACAGAATTCCCTTGCTCTCTCCGTAAGACCACTACCCTCGCTGCCTAAAACTAAACATAATGGCGTATCAGCCAGAGAATGTGCAAGCTTTTGGGACAACTTATGAACAGGCTTAGATCCATTGCTACTGGCAGGGTGACCAGCAAACATCTTCACTTGAACTTCATTGCTAAAAGCTTCAAGATGTGCCCAATTTCCCGAAACTAGGGGAAGCTGAAATGGAGCACCTCTGCTAGCCCTGATTGCCTTCTCATTGAAAGGATCACAGCATCCAGGAAGCAGGAAAACTCCATTCTGCAGGAAACACCATTCTGTTAAACATGAAAACAAATGTTTACATATGTTCTTCTATAGGTTGATAACTAAATGCTGTAGTTCCTTTTTTCCTACTTAAAGTAGAAGAAGTACAAAAGGTTCTGTAGTATTTCGGTCCCAAATCTACAATCTAAGCAAAGAATAAAAATTCTGAATACTGCACATATGTTCAGGTAAACTGGAAATCTTAAAATGATAAAAGCGGGTTGGTTTTTCAATTGCAATTTCATTACTTTGGCATGACCAATGAAAACTATTCATGACCAGCTACATGCTACATCTATAAAGTGTGAAGCGGACGTTGCTAATTACATGCACTGTGAAATTATGAAACAGGGTTGATAATAGGTAAACTGGAAATCTATATTCACAATTTTCGCACAGGTAAACTGGAAATTTATATAATATTCACAATTTTTCTTTATTCTTCTTTACAACAATTAAACCTTTGGCAACCATACATAAGAGGTAAAGTTAGAAGCACATAATGATGTATAGTCACTTACCCATTTGAATGCCAGGGCCGATCTAAGCAATGTACCAAGGTTCCCTGGATCCTGCATCAACCATCAAGTTACAGAAGTTCAGACCAGGTAGTCAAACAGTGAAAACTGCACATTACACTTGATAGATTGAATGGTAATACCAAGAAAAGGCACCACGCAGGAAAACTTAAGTATACACACCAAGCCAGACACACTATTATATAGATCATCAATTGATAAACTACCTCCGTTTCATATTATTTGCAACTTTGGAATATTTTATCTCTCACAAATAATATCTCAAATTTGCAAATAATATGAAACGGAGGTAGTACTAAGGTAAAAGTTTGATAGATTTGAAATGGCAGAAATATAAAGGAAAAAAAAAACAGCGAAATCTCAATCCATTATTGCAGTACTTGAAACAGGGTTGATAGTAGGTTGCTCTCATTCTTATACCATATGCACATCAAGAAACTCTAAAAATTCAACTACTCGTATATATTTTTACATCAAATATATACACCAACTGGCTCACCAAAATCCCAGTTCTTGAGTAATTTATTTTGACATATGACAGTTTTGAAACTTAAAAGACAGTTTAATTCTTGATGAATGATTCTAGCCGATAGTAAAAATTATCTAATGACTTAACCAGGACAAAAAAATGAGGTGGAATTTAACACATTTCATTATTGGAGGAGGATGTAGATATTTCAAAGGCTCCAAGTGCATCAAAAAGTTACCCTAGTAAACAAACTAAGAGAGCAAGCACCAAAGCAAAACCTGAATCCCTTCAAGGACTAGAATTCGATGAGTACCGGCACAACAAAACCATCTTGTACAATCCACCTCGAGATGATTATCACTCAAATCCGTAAAACAATCAGGCATCTTCATGAGAGCTATAACTTCAATTGATTCAGTTGACTGAACCCCAGAAAGCTTTTTCATCACCAAAGAGCTCACATACACTCTCTCTCCAGGAATATCACATAATCCTTCAGGAATTTCAGCTTTATCAAGCACAAATAGACATTCTAATGGCATAGGTTGCTCTTGTTTCAGCTCAAAAAACTCGTGAATTTCCCTGTATACATAAAATTAGAAAATTTTCAACAAAACCAGGCCACTAAAATTGGTCTAATTTGAACAAATAAGCACTTGCATTAATCAATAACAAATATCTTTCCACTTAGTTACAAAGAATGTAACAATCGCATAATTCATTCATAATAACAACAATTGAATAAATACTGTAAGAATTACCCATTTCAAAAGCTGCAAATTTCAGGTCAAATTCAACAAAACACAATTATACCAAACTTAATGAAATTTAAAATTCAGTTCATAATAGGAACAAATTGAACAAAATTAGAAGTACCCATTTCAAAACTTGCAAATTCCAAATCAAATTCAATCAAACCCAGAAAAAAAAAAAAAAAAACAAAAAAAACAAAAAAAAAAACCATGACTTACACAGAATTACAACCCTAAAAAACAGAGGAAATTTGAAAATTGATTGAAGAAGATTTACCTGATAAGGGTAGAGCCAACTACAAGCACAGAACCATGAGAGTGACGATAAGACGAGCTCTGGCGGAGCTTTACGCAATGCTTCACAAATGGGTTGGAAGTGCTGGTGATTGATTTTGCAGTTGGTGGTGAACGAGTTGATTCAGTGAGTAAGCAAATGCTGCCATTTTTAAGATTATGACGAGCTTTTATTCTTTGTATTCTTGTTTGGTAATTTGATGTTTTTATATTAGGGGCTAAATTTGCTCCTTGAAGTTTGTAGGAAGTGGAATACCAGTTTGAGCTTGTGCATTGCATCTTACCAAATCACTATAATCTGACTTTCCTCTTTCTTTCTCCAGGAGAATAAACTGTTTTAGTCACTCACTTTCTAATACGAAGTACAAAGTAACACTTGCGTAATTCAAATAAAATGATAAAAGTGTATATACAATGAATATTGTGCATCCCCTACAATATGACGTGATTTGGCAAAATATAAGCTACTCTTTAATACCAATGGAAAATTGAACACCATTTGTTTTAATTGAATCAATACAAAAATGACTGAACTTAACTTATTGGGTATACATAGAGATTGATATATTTGGTTGATAGAAAAATGTTTCAATGAGAAAATGAGTCAATGATCATATTTTCATATCTCACGTGTTTTCTTCTAAGATAAAAACCCTAAGAGTGGGTACCATTACTCAAATCAAAACAAGGTGATAAGATATACAGTTATGGTGTGTTCGGACAGCAATGGTGGGAGACTGGGACTCTGGGAGATGGCAACATGATAATCAGCGTTTAATAATTGTTACCAAAGCCCAGTCCTCTCCCTTTCACCCAAGAAGGACGTTCAATTTCTGTGAATAACTAGGTTAAGAAATCAACAATAAAATCTAATGTCAAGTCACCTGTTCTACACAATCTATGAAGCTGAACGCCTAATGCTAAAAGTTTGTTCTTTCACAAGTGGGCAATACCGATGATGGGGCTTGGTCATGACTAGTATCCCCAACCACAGGGTTTAGATCACAAGCCCTTTGGGGCATTGTAGGCACATATGACAACCTCTGATTTGCTGGTTCAATCATCACACTCTCTATTGTAGGTAATACCGATGATGGTGCTTGGTCATGAGTCTCATGACTAGTATCCCCAACCATAGGGTGATCACAAGCCCTTTGGGGCATTGCAGGCATATGTGACAATCTCGGAGTTGGTTCAATCTTCACACTCATTGTAGGTATAGACATTTGCTCAGAAATTGTAGGTGCAGCTGTATAAGCTCTTTCAGATTCATAAATAAGTCCCATCTCATGCGATACCATTGACATGTAACTACTCTCAGAAGTAACAAGCAACTGTGGGTCTAGATTATTCCTGTGAGACTCCATGGACAAATTTCATCTCTCTGCATTTAAATCCATGGCAAGATTGTCGAGGCCCTGAGTTGTGGAGGGATACACCTCAGTGAATGTAGATGTTTGAGGTATATTCACTCCAGATGTGCTAGCAAATGACATTGATGTTGCAGTGCAGGACAGGTTATTTTCAATGGAAGGTCCATTTGCTGGCCTTTTCAGATCTGTAATTTCTCGTGATGATTTTGGGACTGAATCCGAGGATTCATGGCTGAAAGAATCTGTATCTGATGATGAAGACACGGTCACTGGAAGGTCAGCTTGATTTGATGCCCCCTCCTCAGATGTCAAGGTTTTGCTTGATAAGATTCCTTTGGAGGTTAGGTCCCTCCATTGTTGTGCAACTATCTTCACCTGTGTATAGAAATGAATACCTGCTTTCCCTACATTTTTTTATTAAAGTTGAAAAAAAACAAAAAATGCATCAGTTATGTAGTCTGAGAGCAGCCTAAGGAGCTTAGCATACAAAAATATAGATTTTCCTTTTACACGACAAGTCGAGAACTAGTTTTTTTTTTTTTTTTTTTTTTTTTTTTTTTCCTTGGGTTTTTTAAGGGGTGAAAATTAATATTATTAGGTTGTTTATTTCAGTGGTTGAAAATATTTTCCTCGTGTAAGAAATGCAATATAATCCTCCATAGCCTCACCTTTCTCTTCTCCCTTCCATCCTCTCCCCCTTAGTTTCTATTTTTCCTTTTTCAGCTAATATTCCATGAAGAAATCAAACAAAGGAAATGTACTTTGAAACCAAAATTTCCATTGAAAAGAAATTTCAGTTTAAACTGTTACCTATGACCCAAACACAAACTTAGTTATATATACTAGTGCATTCACATCAGATGTAAGGGATGGGGGTAGAAGAGTGCGGTGTAAATAATACAAGGGGGAAAGAGAATGTGGGGAAAGGGTGAAGGAAAAAAGACAGATAGAAACCATGAAAATTGATATTGCCTGCATAGGATTCTGTTGATCCAGCTGAAGAATTTGTCAATGGAAACGGAACAGGAACATTGATCCCAATCTGAGCCAATCATAGAGCATTTTAGCAGGTAAATTTGGCAATGGCCAAGGAACAGGAACATTAAGCAGGCCGATTTTGGTTTCACAAATAAGACAGGAGCTTACCAACCCTACTTCAACCATATTCTGAAACTTCCTTGCCGCAATACCAGATGTAGTAAAAATAGATGCTCCATTCCCAAACCTAAACGAGGCAAACAATACTTTGGATGAAGAGCTTTAACAATATACTGAGCTATATCTTTAAAAGTTTCTGCCTCAGAGCCTCCATCAAGATGCAAACATCAGATAACTACTTTGAATTACTAGGTATCAAATATAAATCCAGACATAAAGCAAACCATCTTCAATAAAAGCTGGAAAAACCAAATAGTGAAACTAAACTGGAAAACCCAAACTTCAATAAAAGCTGATAATGCAAAAGAGAGCTGAGAAGTACTTGTGCCGGTTGATGATGGCTACGGCATCTTCTAAACTGTGGACCTGCATTCAAACAAATTTGAAATGCCACAAAGAAAAGGTAATACCCTTATTACTCCGTAGCAGGTGGGAAGATTGAGGGAGAAGAAAGATTTTTAAGTCACCAAATGTCACCTGTGTACATAGCAATACTGGTCCAAAAATATCTTCCTGGAAATGAAAAAATTGAATACTATTATATAAATGAAAACCCAAATAGCAATTCTTAATTTAACACAATTAGCATAGAGGAGGGTGCAATGATAGAGGCACCTTAAAACACTCCATACTAGTTGTGACGTCACTCAAGATAGTCGGTCCAACAAAATTTCCACCCTCATATCCTGGAACCTGGGAACAACAAAAAAATTTACAATTCTTCAGAAAGACTGTAAACACTATACAGTGATCCCGATAAAGATTAGTAACAGTTAGATGTAAGCATGTGACTCATTAAAAGCAATTGTACACTCAAGATATATGCAGCATATTCCCTCAACTCAAATTGACACTCATCAATACAGGACAGCTTCAGGAATCAACAATGAACTCAGTCACCGAATGGAAATGGGGCACAAGGAGGAGCAGAAATGAGGTAGAATAAATATTGTAGTTGGTTAACGATAAAATAAAATCAGCAGATGTTCACTGAGGCATGCTTCAGAGCAGTACATGTACAACACCAACCTATCCCCCAATTAACCGAGTCAAAGATAAGCACACAACTGCAAATTGAGATTTCATTGTTTCCATATCTAGTATATGAAAGCAGATAATGAGAATAGATGTTGGCATTTATGTGATTGATCTTGATGAAGGTAAATGAAAGCGCTACACTACAAGGAGAAAGGGGGGCAAGAAAGAAAAGAGAGTTATACTAGAAAGTAAAACTACTAAGATCTTGATGAGAGTAGTTTGAATATAGAGACTGTGCAAACATCTTTTCATGCAGCCAAGTCTTAAATCACTGAGGAAAGAATTCACAAACGTCCCTATTCCCTGAAAATCCAAAATTCTTTTGAATTAATATATGTGCAGATTCAAATGAAAGGTACCAAGACCATAAAGTATACAACACTTCATGTAGACTATAGCATCCACAACAAATTCATGCCAGGCTGCCAGCATATGCATATTTTCCCTCCTCCATTTTCTTCATTGTTGTTATTCGGTTATTCCAAGGTTAGGGGTTTTGGGAAAGAATAGAGTGGTTGTGGCAGAAAAGGTTGTTTTACCTGATTTGATAATATCATCCATTAAAGCGACTTGCCACATCCATTCAAAGTCCAAACACATATTTGTTTACGTTTTTTCGACTCTAAGTAGCCAATACTTACCAACACGAGGCTTATTACGGTAGAGCCTGCCTTGAAGTACTTTATCCATTTATTTACAGAACAGAACTTTATATTTCAAAGATGAAGATGCAAGCTTAGAATATTATCAGCCCAAAACAATATGGGGACAGTACCATGATGTCCCTTCCATCAAGAATAAGTCTAGCACCACTTTCAACAGCAGTTTGTACTGATCTACATATTCCATCCTTCACCTGCAACATTACGCAAGCACATTGGTCTGACAGGGGTGACAGGAGGATAGAATAAAGTTAATAAAAGTGAAGTCAATAAAATTTGTAGACATCAGAATAGTGAGGTTAAATACCAAAAAAATAGACAAGTTGATTAAATGTGACAAATATCAACTTATATAGAGGAAGTCAAACCACAGGTAAACATGCATAACAAGTACTTGTTCGTACCTCCTTGCTGAGTACTGGACCCACATCTGCTCCTGTATCTGTTCCTCCAGATACTGTTAGGGTTTTAGCACGTTTGACAAGTTCTTTCTCCCTGAAATGTTCCAGCAATCCTGCATCAGTATGTCATGTTTTGGCTCAAGAATGTTATGCCATTGGCCTAACTAGATATATCATATATGCTACGAACAAAGATAAATTAAACAAAATATTAATGCTTCAAAACCATGGTGTAGCGTTTCCAACAAAAATCACTGAGCTGAGTGACATGTAGGGATCTCCTGCAGCAACAAATCCAGAAGCAACCAAAGCAACAAGCGTAGCATCCATGCATGCATCAGGCATGACAACAGCCTGATTTTTGGACCCTGAATTGACCTACATAAAGATGGGAAAACAGTGGAAAGAAGAGTCAAGATTCGATAACAATTCACAAGCACATTATAAGATCTCTGCCTTCAGAACTGCAGAGAGCACACTATATTCAACTTAAATAATAAATTAAAATTTTTTTATTTAACCATAAACCCGAGAATTTATGAAGTCTTACCCAAACTAGTCAAAACTAACTTCGAGATTGTTGCCTAATGGCTCACAATATAACATTTTCAAAGATAAAGGAATGTAAGAAAAAGAAGACAAGTATAAAGTCCAATGTTTAAAATATTACTAATAATAGAGTATGCCCAGCACTAGTTTTAGGAATTGTGCTTGTATATATTAGATGGTGATATAACTCATACAAGTGTCAATCATCTAATCAACCCAATTTTTTTGAACAAAATGCAGTGTCAGGATAAAAGCTAGAGGTTTGGATAATGTTTGTGGAAGTCTAATAAGATCCATTTTCAGTGGTTAGCAGAAGAGATAATTTCCATCCGAACTATGCTTTATCCAATTTCATAGCATTTAATTCTGTCCGTTATTCAGATCATTTTATGTAAATCTGCAGTCAACTGTTGCCATGAATTTTCTGAGCATCTTTCTTTAATTAATTAGATAGACAGTCAAGATACTTCCTTCATTGCAAAATACTCACCCAATTTTGCCATTTTAATTTATTGCACAATACTCATCCTGTTTTATTTTTTATTTTTGGGAAATTCTCACCGGTAACACCCAACTTTTGTTTTTTCTCACAGTAGAATGCAAAATTTTGGATTATCATTGGTAATCACCAATTAGTAACACTAATTTACGGGTAACATTAATGAAACTTTTACCTAATTATTGACTAACCATGGTTTAATAATAACACAATTACAAACCTACCCTTCTAAATAATCACTTCCCTCCAAAGTTATGTACTGCTTTCCCTCCTTAATCAATTACCCCTTTATATAAACCCTAAACCCCCAATTCTATTCGTACTCCTTCTTCTTCTTCTTCTCAATTTCTCTTAATACTTCCATGGCAAAACAAAATGCTCCAGCGAAAGGTTCTTGAGACAGGAGGTCGGCTATAGGGAATGAGTCACTGTGATCTGCGGCAATACCCAATTGTTTTCCAGCTAGATTGACAACAGAATTTGCAAGCTGACTGGCAATTAGTATACCAGAATATTTGACTGATCAATTTGAGTCTGCAAATGTAAGATAGCATAGTATATGAAAGAATATTCGATCAAAAAATTCTAATCAAATATTGGAATCCAAAACAGAGGTGAAGAATAAACTCGAACGATAGCGCCACAAATGTCGAACCAATTTTCTACGAAATTGAACTCGCCGATGAGAATTTTGCTTCAATAACCCAGAGAATCCCCAAAAAAACCGATGACAATCGCTCCCTATGTAATCCCAGAAATTGATTGCAAACCCTAGAAATTTGTGTAGTGTTTTTTCCGTGAAAATTTTCCCTAGAACTGATGAATATCTCTGGTGAAGTTCGAAATAAGGAGTGAAGAGGAAGATGAAGCCCTGAAGTTATTTGATTAGACATAAGTGGTTAAGGGAAATAAATAGGGGCAATTAAGTCATTTTGCAGCTAATTTTCCACTTAACATGGTAACCATGGTTAAGGACTTAGGTAAAAGTTTCATTAATGTTACCATTGATAATCCAAAATTTTGCATTCTACCATTGAGAAAAAACGGAAGTTGGGTGTTACCGGTGAGAATTTCCCTTTATTTTTTAAACACATGACCCACCTTGTACTCCCTCAATAAATGTGCCCAAACCAAATGAGTGAGAACTTTAAATCAAAGGGAGTGATACACAACATCCAATTTCTAACAAGTAACAAATCAATAAACCACTACACAAACAAATTAAGTTACCAGATATGTCCTGGACCAAGAAAACTCGCCATCTTAGATTCAGTAATCAGTAACACAGAGGTTAATCTTACGAAGTACTTCGTATATTGTTATTTATATGATACATTTCAACAGTAAAATGATGAGTGGACAAGTACAAAAATAACTTGCTAAGATATAGGTTGAAATTTTTACCTCAACACGTTTCCCTCTGACAGTTGCTTTAGCATATATGTCCATACAATCCTAAGACAAAAGATAATTATAAAGAAAAGAGTAGTAAATAAACATGTAATACATGTACTGAATGAGTAGCAGAAGCAGAATGAACATTAGACAGAAGTCATAGAGGTTGTAACAATAAGAGTCTACAGAAGTATAGAAGCTAGTCACAACTTTGATGCAGTCAAGCCCAGCCAAGGATTCCAATAATATGTGCATGTCAGCATGTGTTTCTGTATTTTCTGCCAGCCGTTATTATAGTACAATTATATGCTATGATTGTGTAGTAGCTGTCTTTATATATTTTAGGAAGATTTCTAAGACTGCTAACTGTCTTTCCTCTGATTGGTTGTAAGACGTTTGACTTCTGTATAAAGCCTTACACTGTTCTTTGATTACACAAATGGATTAAGACTTCGGAGTCATTATTCAAATTAGGAAAAGCTAACAATACAACCATTTGGACAATTAATACTTCTAGCAGAATTTATTTGATCACAAGTCACAAAAGTCACAGTCATCACAAACACACACACCAAATAAAAACCTTCTGGAGTTCTGGACAATGATTCATAAAACCACATATTCCAACTCATAATTTCCCATCATCTAATATTAAAAAGAAGAATAATAACCTATGATATCTCTAGGGAAGAACAGAATATCTTGTTGCATGTCACAAAGAGGTCAGTGAATAGATACAGGCACTTCAAAGCTGAAAAAACTAATGTTGAATTATAACATCTTATCAGAATTTGCTGATATTCTGAGAAACTTGAAACAACCAATGAAGTCATTACTCAAACATTAAGGAAATAAATTACCTTATAGGCGCCAACACATGATATGGCTTTTATATCGTCATCATCACATACATAATTAACGATGTCCTGTTCAAGTAATTTTTCATCAAGTAATTGGGTTAGTTTAAAGAACCCAAATCAGGAAATCAAAATATGTAATCAAAGGAAATATAAATAACTAGGGCACACATAAACCGAAATAGTTATCATGATGACCTTTATTGGCGTCACAACCTGCCAAGTATAGTTATATACAGAGAGAGAGAGAGAGAGAGAGAGAGAGAGAGAGAGGGGGGGGGGGGGGGAAGCTTACATTGCCTCCATGAACAATATTTAAGACTCCATTAGGAAAGCCTGCCTCTATGGCCAATGCTGCAAGCTTCATTGAAGCACCTAGGATAAAACAAAATGCAAGAATGTATCTAACACTAGTCTATGACTGGGATTACAGACAATACCAAGCATCCAATGATAATATTTATCTGCCACCTTATAATAGTAAACTAACAGTAACTTGTAGTGAAGAAAGGTGTGGATAGATCAAGATGATAGAAAATGTAGATAGAAGGGTATTCTGGAAACAGAGAGTAAAAATGCACTCAAAAGGTGAGCAAAAGAATTTTTTCATACAATCTATAAGGATTATAACACCAAATTACCCAAAGGAGGAAAGACCTCCCCAAAAAGGTCCACTATAATATCCTAGAGCGCCATAAATACGTTTCAAGTATTGGCATGTACCTGTTGAGAACTCAAGTGAAGCACTTGGCCGTAGTCTCAATTTTTTTTGTCACTCTTTGTTGCAGTGCCCCAACCTTGCTGGTTGCCTCTCACATTCAGCATTCCAGTACTAAAAGTCAAAGCCATATGCCCTAATGAGCTAATCAATTCCTAAATTTCTAGTATAGCCACCAATAAAATGAAGCATCCCTATCATCAAAATTAGTAACTTATGACCAAAACTTGCTCCATGGTCCCTTTGCACTGTAAAGTAAGCTCGCCTTGAGCCACCAGCAAATACTTTCCAATGAATTCAATATGTTTCCACAATATGTTGTGGTGGCTTTATGTATCTTCTGGAACCCTCAGATATTTAAGCTATCTCAAGCAGTCCTTCTAAAGTACATCTCTCTACCAATCCTAACTTACCAAAACCTTTACTGATCACCATAGTCGCAAAAGAAATCTCATATCTCTGAACACAATTACTGAGATTGTAAGCAGTACTCTTAACTTATACTAACATTTTCAGCCTTGGAAATCTTTTCCTCTTTCATCCACCAAAACAATGTCATCAGCAAACAGAACACGCTGAAACCATCCAGTATCATCCTGGTGACTACTGAGTCATCCAAGATTTTTGCATAAAGTGGCAGGCTCACCCTTAATGTAACTCAAAAGCCAAATCAATAGGGTAGCTCTACATCCCCTCCTTGACCTATCCTCACCTAATGATAACTTAATCTCCTTCTTGAATACCCTTGAGGACTCATAATAACAGGCAAATACACCCACTCCGTTGTTTTTTTCAAATTATTTTATATCTAAACTTGTATTATCTTAACTTACTTTCACTATAGAACTTATCTTTTTTGCTTCATCTGAACCAATTTTGGCTGAATTATCTGAACTTCTTTTGCTACAAAATAATTTAAAATAAGATAATATAAGTTGACCCTAAGAAGCTAATGGAAGCATCTTTAGAAACCATAGGATATACAATATTCATTATAAATTGAAATCATATGCTCCACTTTAATGACCCTGAATTTAGTATCACATCGTTCGCAGTTAGGTGTATAAAGCAAAGCATCTTAAGAGCTTATGATAGATTTACAACTCATCAAGTTTCAAAAGCCCAAAATAATATACATGATGTCAGTAGTAAAAGAGATCCATTATTTCATTAAGTAGTTCTGTGTATGTCCAAGATTTTTGAGAGGCGATAATCTCACAACCATAACAGTACACTTAAATATCATCATCGGAAACAGCTTTTTGCCAATTTCCTACTCTACTGGATATATAGCACAAATCTATAAGCTTTCTATCCAAACCACTTGAATTTCAAAAATATTACAATGTAATAACAATGCAGAAGAGCAACAAATCACCTGGATTTTTCTCAGATGGCTTTAGGACAAATGTATTCCCACATGTAACTGCAACTAAGAACATCTGCAAAAAAATCCTACATGGCTCAAGAAAAATCTCAACATTTCGACATGATAACAAAACTCGTTGCATGTTGGATTAATATTTACATGGTGAAGTGAGAGGTTTTGCAAGATCAAATAAGGAGCTGAGAAGAGTAATATTGGGATAAAGGTCAATAAGTTTTTTATATGATATCATCATAAGATTCGTAGTTAAAAAAAGATATGAAAAAAAAGAGAATAAAATGTTCAAATAACCAAGTTTTAAGTTAAAGGATGTTAGGTATCCGTAATTCTATAGCAATTAACTAATAAAAAAGCACAATTAAGGTAAACTAAATGGTTACTATTTGCAAAAGCACATCCTTTGAGGGGGAAGTAATGTCTGCGAGCTCAAGAGTCAGCACTCAACATTTCTAAAATTTTAAATGTTTTTGCTAGCTTGAAACAAAATCGAGGATTCATGTTTCTTGAATTGTGATTATTGAGTTATTATAATTTCATAACAGATGGATGCTCTCCTCAACATCTGCTGTCTATATCTGTAAAGAATAAAGTCTATCCTAATATAACACAGCTTAGTGAAAATCAGTTTCACAAAGTGTATCCAAGTAGCTAGATTGATGCTTACCCAATTATTCATCACAGACGAGCAACTAATGCAAGAAGAATATAAAATACTGAAAACATACCCGCAAGGGGACCATAGAGGAGAAGTTAGAATTGCATATCCCAGCACAAACACCTAGAGGTTCCCTGATGGAGTACGTATCAGTCGCATTAGAAGCATTAGCCATAAAATCCCCCCATTGTACAGTTGTAATCTCACAAGCATGTTCAACCACCTCTAGAAGAATATAAATAAAAATAAAAAATAAAATAAAATAAATAAAATAAAATAAAAATAAAATAAAAAAACACGAAGATTAGCTGTTCTGAGTTGTGATTCTTTTCTTTCAAGCAACAAAATAACAATCTTTACCTAACCAATGGAGGATATCAGCATGAGCACTCTTTGTTGTCTTCCCCTGTTCAGTGTTGATAATCAAGGCAAGCTTCTCCTGGAAAAGAAGCTTTATAATTAATACTAAATATCCAATAAAAATAAAAAGCGAACATACAAATTTTGCACCCTCACTTTGTCTCTGTGTATGAGCTCTTGGAGTTTCATCATAATACGCTGTCGAGTGAAAACAGGTGTATTCTTCCACAAAGGAAAAGCTTCTTTTGCTGAAAAAACAGCAGCTTTAAACTCTTCAAATGTCGTTGAAGGCACTTGAGACACAACCTCTTCAGTTGCCTGCTTGAAGATGCACGTTAGTCACCATGACTGGCTACAAGAAACTGAAGGCAACACGAGCAGAAAATGTACACTCACAGGATTGATAACATCAACAAAGACAACTCCTTGTGATTCCACAAATTTTCCACCAATTAAATTGGATACCTTCATCTGCAAATGTTGGAGTAGAAAATGCTTTCTGTAAGATACACACCTTCAAATTTCGTTCTTTACTTTGTTTTAGCAGTTGCTTGTGGAAACTATGACCATTTATGACAAGCTTATAAGCGCACACAGTAGCATATATTTTATGGTGAGAGTGAGAGTGTGAGACCTTACTTGCTCGACATTGTCGCTGGAAGCGCCTACAGAAGATGCATTAGGCCTCCATGACTTAAAACTTCTTTCTGTTCCAAAAAAATAATAAGGTAAGATTCATAGGAGTCTTTGCTTCAACAAGCCTGAATTATGCTGCTATGATTTGCCTATGAATCACATTGTAAATCAGATAGCTGATCTTCCATTCAAACAAATGCACCAACAAACCTTCCTTCACCACACCCCTTCAAAAAAAATTGCCAAAGGCAAAAGGCATCATCACAAAAATATTTCACATTGTCGGCAGTAAAAATCAAGGACAAATAGTAGTGATGTTGTCATGCCTAAGTCAAACCGTCCATTCTAATTACCATACAACAAAGCACTATCATCTACTCATATTATCACTTAAAAAATAAAATTGTTAGCAAATTACCAACACCACGTGGGTGCTTTATCACATAAGCTTGTGCTTTTTCACTTCAATGATAAGCATAATTGTATATCTAACAGACTAACAACATTAACTCATAGTACCTACACTAAAAATAAAAGTTTCTTGATATAGGTATGCTTCAGAGGTTAACATCTCAAATGCATAAATGAGCATGCTTAATGCAATGTCTTCACCCCAAAAGTCTTGCAGATTTCCTTCACTTTATGCGCCCTCGTTCTTAACATTGTTTCCTAATATAACATTGTAAAACTCTGAAGCACTATACAGTTGTTGATAATGTTATTGTCATAACACAATAATAAGCACAAAGTATAGAAGACACTTAAAAGCCAAAACCTCTCAGTCCACTAGGATAACAACAAAATACCCCCAACAGACTCATATTTTCAGACATTGGACACTTGTAAAAATTAAGCATAAGTATTAGCTAGCTCAAAAAAATTTAACATGCAGGTTATCAACTTATATTCAGACATAAAAGTCAAGCCCAGGAGAGCTGCCAAGTGCAAGGTGCATTTGACATAACTACCAACAAAACATAGATATCAATGAGAAAATATCGCGTAGAACCTGAGAAATTTCCTTCACGAATTTTAGTTTTGAGATTGTACAAATGCCTTGGGGTGGACTGAAGTTGTGGATTACTTTGCTTCAGAGTCTCAAGCACTTGGCGTGGTTTTATACCTGCTTCAATCATTTCCTTAACTTGCCTAGCCTCTTCTTCATTGAAGCGACGACTAAATCTATGCTCTGACATATCCTTTAAGGGTTCATGGTTGTGTTCTCCATTTCTAATCTTAAGCACCCAAACATCCTCTTCTTTTTTACCAATGATCTCAAAAGGGCAGTTTATGAGGCGTGAGTTTTCCTTTCTCTTGCGCTTAGGAGCCTCAGACTTGTGTCTATTGCGACGACCTCCTCCTCTATCACAGCCAAGGATAACATTGCTGTCTCTTTTAGACTTCCTGATAGTCAACACATAACCCTGGCTCACACCAAAATCACGAACATATGTAATAAGTTCCTCTCTATCTTTGAAGGTTCGAGGTGGATGAGGGCAAATCACATTTGGCTGAACGCTCTCCATGGCCCTTTACATGGATGATTAAGATTTATGCAAAATTCTGCAAACATAGGCATATATCAAAAGGAAATTTTTCCCACTGCAGCATCCACAGAGTCATATAAGTCCACAACTCCAGCACGTCATTTGAGAAATTATAGTAAAAAAAAAATAGTCAACAAGCAAAGTCAACTTCATCCCTGAGTCATAGGCAGAGGGCCAACAGTTAAGTTGCGCTTAACTTTAATCGTTTTTAAAACTAATTTATTTGATAAAAACATTATAATGTGGGATTGTAGGATCTTGTTAAATTTTTCTCAATGTGTATTTTCCAAATATTTTTTAATCAATACACGAAAATAAGTTCATTGTTTTGGTGTGGTCTAGACTGAATTCTTTTTGTTCCAGTTTGATTCTAACAAGAATAATTTCTTTAGGTGCAGAGAACATAACTAAAATGTTCCTTCCACAACCAAAATAAAAGTTGGTCATGAAATGCTATGATCAGGGCTACTGGACTAGTGACTGCCCTTCATTATGTCCCCCCACCTCACCCCCGCCCCCGCCCCCCAAACACACACACGTATGAAGAAAAAAACAATTGTGTGGCTAGCTAGAAAGTACCATGTACCACTCCATTGTCTCCATTACAAGGTTCCAAGGGTGCAACCCCATTTATATCAGAAAGTTCAAAAGTCGCCCACAAGGCCACAATAATGATAATGATGGTAATAAACTAATAATACAACTGATGGTGATGATATTTATTACATTCTCACAAAAATCATAACATTTACTACCCAGAATATAATTACAATGATTAATCAAGCAAACAAATGCGCATCAATATTACATTTCTACTGTGTGTAAATAAGCAATACAACAGAATAAAGATTCTAACTTTTAATACATCAATTCGAATTGGAAAAGGCAATTGAAGAATTTCCCAGCAGAAATTCGTAACATCAAATTTGAAGAACACAAAAGCCCTCAATTAAGAATATTAAATGTAGCATATTCATGTGGTAAAACTATAATTCTGTCGCAAATATTAATGGTTTTGCACTCGTAATTGTAACGAAGATTAAAGTTATTACCTGATGATCAGAAATTAGTCATACAAAAGACTGATAATGGAAGAAGCGGGACAGAGAATAGAGAGGGCAATTTGGAAGTTGAGGAAGAATGAACTGACTTGTGACTTGTGACTTGTGAGACTTTTTTTTTTTTTTTTTTCCTTTCTTTTTTTAGGGTATGAGAGCATCATTATTGTTGGGGATGTTTTCATCCTTTCCCATTTTCTCTCTCCTTTCCTACACTTGACACATCACCTTTTCTTTCCTCCACATCACTTCCCACTATCTCCATCCTTTTACTCATCCTTTTCCACTTTCTCTCTCCTACTTACATATACCCCACCATTTATTCCCTTTTCAATTTACATATATTTATTAATATACTTAATTATTATTAATGTTGTTAATAATAATTAATAACCGACACATTAATTAAACGAGATTGTGAAATATAGTCGTTGAACTGCTGCTTTGTTAATTCTTGCATGTTGCATGTCGCATGGGCTGAGGAAGTCATTCCTTTCCATAGAAAAGAAACTCCAATTTCCTTTCCCTAAAAGTAACCTTTCCCAAGTACCAGCATTCATGAGGAGACTAAAAGGAGACTAAAAGGAGACCAAAAGGCATGGAAAAGGAATGGGAAAGTATCCAATGTTGGTGCTCTGAGTGATTTTTACACTCTAAAATTTGATTTACTACTTACCATTTTTCATTTATGACTTAACCACTCTCAATGTGAAAGTCATAAACTATGATTAGTATTTTCGTTTCATAATAATTGCAACATTTTGACTTTTGTATTACTTCATAATTTTTTTCAATATATACGAAGTAATTGACAATTTTGTCAAACAAACTATTGCGAATATTAAGAAACGAATGATATATTTAAAACCTAAAATCATAAAAATAGTGTAGAAATTTGTTACATCCTATCGAACTACCAATATCATCTTGTGGGTATTAAGTGATTTAAGATCTTCTAGGTTATTTTCCTTAAATATTAGCAAAATTAACAAAATGTCCATATATTTATCCATCCTACATATTGAGTAATGGTTGTTACTCTTTGTTTCTAAACTATACATCATGCACAATTTACTCTTTTTAGTATTTTGTTGAGTGATTAGGGTTAAAAATAAAAAGTAAAATAGTGAAATCATGTGTTAATGAGAAACTTAAAGTGATAAAACTATCGAATTCTTTATGAAATGGTCTTTGAAAGTTAAGTTAAAGCCATGGGAGTTGAAATAAACGCCATTCATTTTGGCCTCTCTTTGATACATCACAAGAAGAAACTCTAATTGCTCAAATATCTTTAACTTATCTCATCATTTTTTTTATTTTCAGTACGGAGAAGGGCTCTATCGGGTCGGAACCTCTCACAGGTCCAACCCAACCCGGGTTAGCGGGTCAGACAATTTGGGAGTGGGGGGGAAGGGAATCCCCACTCCAAATTGCCTCTAGTGGAATTTGATCCCACAACCTTTTGGTTGTAAGGTGACAAACTTACCACTAGACCAAGTTTAGCTTGATAACTTCTCTCATCATATTGATCATCATCAACCATAACAAAACACAATTTTGGTAATGACTAAGATAAGTGTAGTTTGTTAGATTTTGAAAAAACTTCTCAAATTAAAATATGTATCTGATCAATATATGTAGAATTTACAAGATTAGTCGTAATCATATTAGCACTTTTCACCTATAATAAAATAATCTATAAAGATGTAATATATTGACTTAGGATTCTAACGTAGTAGCGCTCTGACTAGAGTTGAAAATCTCTTACACACAAGTCCGACCTAAAGTTACTAAGAGGCTAAATCCATCAACACACAATAACCTACACCCGACCCGATAATAACTTCCAAGTTTGTTCCATGTGTCTTTGGGCCTTGCGGTAGGGCCGTGGGGAAAAATCAAAAGGGCCAAATCTACCGAAACTGTATGGCCCATACCGAAACTTGTATTCATTATTGATTTGTCTGTCATTATTTTATATCACCTCCATGTAACGGCCAATCTTCATTCCCCAACGGTCGAAATTGCAAAATTTGAACACCCTTCGCACTAAAAAGGAAACCCCAAAAAAGACTCATTTCTTACTTTTTTTATCTCCAAATTTCATAATTTGAAAACTTTCATCAACATTTTTGAGTAATAATTCAAGCAATTTATTGATTTTTTTTTTCTCTCATGGAAAACTGCAAATTCGATGAATTTACCCAAATCGAAGAAACCCTAATCCCTGGCATTTCATCTTCTGGGGTTTTGGATTGGGAGAAGAAAGATCCACCTGAAATTCACCAACAAGATGTTATGGTCGAAACAACCCTAATTGAAGAATTTAAAGATTCCCAAATGAACGATTTTCAAGAATTTTCTGGGGAGTCTATGGTTTGCGACCCGAGTTCGAAATTAGTTCCAAATGGGTTTTCAAGATGGTGTTGTACAGGTTAGGGTTTTTCTATTTTCCCCAATTATTGTTGGTTATTGATTTTTGAGTTCTTTGGATTTTAATTCATAGTGATTACATTTGGAAAAAAATGAATAAATATAATTATATAAATGGGGTGTTTGTAATTTTTAGTATGAATTAGTCAAATGTCTACCGGAAATGCTGTCTGAAGGGTTGATGAAATCGTTTATATATATGTAATTAATGTACATGACTAGCTTTTAAACCCGTGCGATACACAGCTAAATGAATGAATTCCAATAAGGATAAGAAGAATGATTTGTATGCTACATGTTTCATCAAATTTGTATATTTGAGCTGTATATGTGATTCAGTTACTTTGATTAGTAATGCTGATTAGGTTTAAAGGAAAGTATTTTGAACTGAAATTTTATTTTCTTTAGGAAATACTGTTTAATGCAACAAAAATCAGCATTCAAACTTATTTCTCAATGCTTTGTTGTACCTTGCTAAAAATTTAGAGAGGTGAGATGAAGGGGAAGGAGGGGAGGAGATAAACTGTGCTCCCATTCCTAGTATGAAGAATTAATATCAACCCAACAAAAGTTTTTTTTTTCCCCCTATATCCCTAGAGTGATTTTTTCACCCTTCGTAAAATTAATATCAACCCAACAAAAGTTTTTTTTTTTTTTCCCTCACAATCATCAACAGTATAGAGGAAATATTGAAAATTTAATAGTGATTATACAATTATTATAATTTAAGGGCTTAGAGAATTTTCTACTCATCTGCTGATGACTCTTTGCCTTTTGTAACTAGAGGACATTGTCACATTTGTTAATGCTGGCTGTGAGGCTTCAAGTCAAGCAGAATCGGGTGTAGAATTTTCAGCGGATGATAAGTATCTAGGCGGGGATGTTACAAGGACAGATGAATGCATAATTGAGGCTGGTGATTACCCATTTGTATATCAGTCTGCACGATTCGGGAACTTTAGCTACCAGTTCAACAATCTTCCCCCTGGGGATTACTTTGTTGACCTTCATTTTGCTGAGATTATGTATACCTATGGGCCTCGAGGAATGAGAGTATTCAATGTCGTGATTCAGGATGAGAAGGCAAGTTTCAGCCTTGAAATCTTTCTGATATGACCTCTTTATGCTGAATCATTGTAGTGTACTAATAATTGTGCTCTAAATGTCATAAAACTGGCAGGTTCTCTCTGATTTTGATATATTTGCTGTGGCTGGAGCCAACAAGCCACTTCGGCTAGTTGACTGTAGAGTCACTGTTAAGGAGGATGGTATGATCCTAATAAGGTTTGAAGGTGTTAGTGGAAGTCCAATAGTTAGTGGAATTTGCATTCGCAAAGCACCAAAATTGGCAGGTAGATTCCACCTAGAATTTATAGGTTATTCCAATTCTGACTTCACAAAGATGCAACTGATTCTAATTTTATCATATTTACTTCCTACTTGGACATAGATTCTCAGGTGACACATGAAGTATTTAGGTGTCAGAATTGTGCAGCTGAAATAGAAGTTCTTCTAGCTCAGGTAATGAATGGGCACAGTGCAGTTCTCGATTTCTAATGTTAAGGTTTTATTGCTTCTTCTGAATCATGTAATGGCACTTCACATCAGGAAAAGGGCTTGCGACCAAAATCGACAGCTAAGTATGAGAAAAAGATAGAAGAATTAAGTCAGCAGTGTCAGCGCAAAACAGATGAATGCTATCAAGCCTGGATGTCTTTGACAGCAGCAAACGAGCAGCTGGAAAAGGTTAGAATGGAGCTTGACAACAGAGTGTTCAAGTCTTATTCTCTAGGTAAACACTTCACAAAGCCCTTGTTTATGGAATTATGTTAAGTACCACAGGACACTGTAAATTTGTACCTTAATATATTTTTTCTGCCATCTGATGTCCAATATATGAAAAAGTACTTTGGCATCTTCATGTATCTGATTCGTAATTCTTCCGGTGCTTTTTTCTTGTTTGAAACAAATTGTGAGATTGCTTCTTAGTTTTAAGTCCTTATTTTATGTCAACTCACTGAAAATTTTCATAAATGAGAGTTTTATGTATGAGTCTTCTGCTGATAATTTTCTGTGTGGTTTTGGCATATTATGAATTGATATTGTGATGATTCAGTCAAGTATATTCTCCAAATATTTTAAATTTAGATACCAAGCCATGCTTAAATATTGTATATTACCTCCCTGATATTTTTTTCTTTTTTGTCTATAGACCAGACTGTGGAGAAACAGGCTGAAAGTTTAAAAGCTATATCTAGCAGGTATGAGCAGGATAAGAAGTTCTGGATGACAGCAATATCTGGTTTAGAAGAAAAAATTAAGGTATACTATACAAGTATTTTGCACCCACATTTTTTATTAATTGAGCTTCATCTGCAATGCCTTTATCAAGCAAATGATGAGTTGCAAACTTACACAGAATATGAAGGAAGAACATTCTCAGCTTGCCCATGATGCACATGAAACTGCTGATTCAATTCCCGAGTTATCCAATATGGTTTCAGCAGTTCAGATGCTAGGTAGGTTTGGATTAAAGACACAGATTATTGTTCTGCTATTTGTGGATGTTAAGAGATTGCATTCAATTTTTCTGCAGTTGCTCAGTGTGAGGAATTTAAACAGAAGTATATTGAAGAACAAAAGAAGAGAAAGAAGCTTTTTAATGAAGTTCAAGAGGCCAAAGGCATGTGCTTTTTATATTGCAGTTTGAAGCTTATTCAGTAATGGAGAAATCCTGATATAACTACCATACAGATTTTCCAAGATAAAAATTTAAAATGAAGATTCTGATTATCACTCTTAATTTCAGGGAATATCAGGGTCTTCTGCCGTTGCCGGCCTCTCGGTAAGAAGGAACAAACAGCCGGATATGCAACTGTAGTTGATTTTGAAGGAGCCAAAGATGGAGAACTTGCTATTTTGAATGGTGGATCAAATAAGAAGATGTTCAAATTTGACAGAGTTTACACACCAAAGGATGATCAAGGTACACTGTTGAGGGTTTGATTTAATGCTATACAGCTATTGTACCGACTTCTTACTTGGAGTTGAAGGCTACTTGTTCATGCTGTATGTCTAAGAGATTAACTAAGTTGTGTTTTCACTATGCAGCTGATGTGTTCATGGATGCTTCTCCAATGGCAACATCGGTTTTGGATGGGTATAATGTTTGCATATTTGCTTATGGTCAAACTGGAACTGGGAAGACCTTTACAATGGAGGGCACAGAGCAAAATCGTGGTGTGAATTATAGAACTCTTGAGATGCTGTTTAAAATTGCCCAGGAGAGGAGTGATACCTACACGTATGACTTATCAGTTAGTGTGCTTGAAGTCTATAATGAGCAGATCAGGGATCTCTTGGGCTCCTCACCAACATCTAAAAAGTAAATATTGACCCCTTTCCTGTGTCCTGTTGCTATGCATTTCACTTTTTCCTTTAGAAGCAATAGTAACATATGGGGTATGGGCAATGGCAATCAGGTTCATTTTATCAAAGTCATTTTATGTTCTGTAACTTGCTGTTTCTCTTTGCACCTAAAAGACTACTTATTGATCTGTGCTTTTCTCTCCTGGTGTTCAGGTTAGAGATAAAGCAAGCTTCTGAAGGCTCGCACCATGTTCCTGGAATTGTTGAAGCAAAAGTGGAGAATACAAAACAAGTGTGGGAAGTACTGCGGGCTGGGAGTAATGCAAGGGCTGTTGGGTCTAATAATGTGAATGAGCATAGCAGCCGTTCTCACTGGTTAGTCAGATTCTGTAAATTGTTTATGCCTTTTGTCTTCAGGTGTTTCGCCTTCAGTTATTGTATTTGTAGTACCCTGCCTCTTCTGCCTAATTTCAGGATGGTTAATTTGCTGTATCTATGTACCCAAACAATTTATGCTTTTATGCAGCATGCTTTCAATAATGGTGAAAGCAAAGAATCTGATAAATGGAGAAAGCACAAAGAGCAAGCTTTGGCTAGTAGATTTGGCTGGTAGTGAGAGGCTTGCAAAGACGGATGTGCAGGGAGAGAGGCTGAAGGAAGCTCAAAATATCAATAGATCATTATCAGCTTTAGGAGATGTGATATCTGCTTTGGCAAACAAAAGCAGCCACATCCCCTACAGGTTAGCATGCTTGATCATCTTGTATATTTTGATAATTACTCAGCACGAGCTCATTATCTGACCTTTGTTTACACCATGGTGTCAGGAATTCCAAACTCACACATCTGCTGCAGGATTCATTAGGTAGAAATCATATTCCTTTGATTTAAATTTCCAAGAATAGATATTTTTCTGAATGCTCAAATTTTGCTTTCTACTCTTTATATTTTGCAGGAGGTGATTCTAAGACATTAATGTTTGTACAAATCAGCCCATCAGAGCATGACTTGGGTGAGACTTTGAGCTCTTTAAATTTTGCCAGTCGAGTCCGTGGGGTTGAACTTGCCCCAGCGAGAAGGCAGATTGATACAAGTGAACTTCAGAAGACTAAGATGCTGGTAGCCTCTTATTTTTTTTAGTGCTTTTATAATATTTTTGCTATTTGAAGAAACTTTTGACATGTTCCCAACTATGCCTCCAACACAATGCATCAGCTTGACAAAGCGAGGCAAGAATCCAAATCCAAAGAGGAATCCATAAGAAAGCTAGAAGAGACCCTCCAAAACATTGAATCTAAGGCTAGGAGCAAAGACCAGACTAATAAAAATCAGCAGGAAAAGATTAGAGACCTTGTAGAGCAACTAGGGTTGAAGGCAACTTCACACAGCCAGTCGGAGAAGCAGCTTCTACAGCTTCAAGAAAAATTGAAGGGGAGGGAAGAAGCTTGCTCTGTTTTGCAACATAAGGTATGATATACTTCATTATGTTACTTCATTATGTTACTTCTATTCCTCATTAATTCTGCAATACTGTTTTCTGGTTATTGTGTAGGTAAAAGAGTTAGAGGACAAGCTCAGAGAACAACAATTTAATGATTCTGCAGCCCTTCAGCAGGTATCTTTTTCGTCTCCTCTGCCAGTATGTTCTCATTATCTTATCTGTTCACTAACTCTGTGGCATCATTTTTAAAACAGGCAAGGGATCTTGAGAAGAAGTTAAAAGAGCAAGTGCATGAATCTGAAGTTCATTCTCTAGCTCTTCAATACAAGGTCTGGTTGTTTTGCATTACACTTACTGTGTTTTTTGTTACTTGTCTACAATTCCACTGATTCTAACGTTTATCCTCCCCTCAATCTTGATTTTAGATTAAAGAGCTGGAGCAAAAGATAGAGCATGAAAGAAATACTGAGTCTAACTCTCTTCATCAAAAGGTCCCTTTCTATACTAGGGTTGTTAATTAGAAGTCTAAATTTCATGATTTCAATACAATGGAAATTTATTTTTGTTAACTTATTGTCATTGACTTGTTTGGCAGATCAAGGAGCTTGAGCAAAAGTTGAAGGATCAAGAACGACAATTAGAGCAAAGAATATTGCAACCTTTGGACCATGCTGAAATACCAGGTGCCACTCCTGTTGCAGGAAGGCCTTCTTTACGGGATGAAACAATGAGCGAGGCTGATCCTTTTGTTTTGAGAAGCTCCAACTCATCAAACAGGATGAGTCATGGCTCCACAATGTCAAGAAGAAGTGATATTCCCACTGAAACCAGAAGGAAACGAGGGTTCAGAAGTGGAGAGACGGAGAACCAAATACCCGCTCCAGCTCCTTTCCATGATAAGAAGATCAGGAAATCTGACCCTCCTAAGCCAATATCTCGTGTCACAAAGACCACGAGACCTGTGGCCGCCCCTCCTCAGAGGCCCCTTGTTCACAGTAGAATTACTAGAGAAAAAGATACCAAAGAAAAGGTAGTAGCTAAGAAGAGGATATGGAACTAATACTTCTTAGAGTAGAACTCAAATAGGCACATAGCTAACAGTTTATCAGGCAACTAACTTATGTTGTCTTTGTAGTGTGTAATCTTTGTGTTGAGCTACTCAGTGTGTTTCATATCTATTTTAAGTGATTTTTTTTTTTACTTTTCTCTTAACTAGTTTTAGTCACTTTGAAATATTCTCTTCACAGGCTATCATACAACAGAAGATGGTGTATATTCTTGTTCAAGTTAGTCCCAATGCAATTAAGGTAATCCTTGCGCGAACACACCAACACACTCCTTTCATTTCTAACCCCAAAGCCGGTCACCTAAATTTCCAAAGCCTAGCCAACATCTTGACGGATCTAAAATTTATACAACCATGTTTCAACCCAAACCAAAATTGACCCAAATCGAAAAATATATAGTATAATAAATTTAATTAATTGATTATTATTATCCTCTTTTCAAAAAAACTGAATAGAAGGTGACAAAGAAGGAAACAAGTTTCTGAGCGATATGATGAGCGTATGCATTCTTCTCGTTTAGAGGGTGGACGTTTCCACCGTTTAAAAACAAGCTAGTCGTTACAAAATCACAACATGACAAATATTCCCCAACAAATATTTGTTACTGTCTCTTGATTAACAATTATGAAGCTGACATCCTTTGTTATGTCTCTTCCATGCTTGGCTAACACATTTTTTATGTTTGTGTCCTACGTTATTCTGATACATTAATACAAGTTATCTAGTTAAATATAACATGAGTAATAACATCATATTGGTATCACTAATTAAAATGTGATTAAATAAACACATTTCTATTTAGATATGGAGTACGTAGTAACTTCCAAGACCTTTAAAAATCAGTAAACCTTTAAATTACAATTTTAATTTTATTGTAGAGACGCAACAAAAAAATGTTGATAGTTTAAGCTTTTATCATTCGGCAATTGGTGGGCCAATTCCATGAAAATGAATGACAATAACAAAATGGAGACGAATGCAATTAAAATAATAGGGAGAATATCTAATACAACCATCGTACTTCCTCTGTTTTTAATAGTTGCAAAACTTTTCTTTTCACGCTTGTCAATACATGTTTTCAATCGTTTATATCTTTAATTACCAATATATAAAAATTATAAACATTTGATATTAATATTGTATAAATCAATACGAATCTAACAAGATCACACATGACTATATTTTTACTTAAGCATAAATCATTAAAGCTAGTCAAAGTGAAACAAGTGAATAGTGTAAAAGTCAAACTGTTACAACACTGTTAGACAACATAGTCAATTAAAAGTTGACCCTTAATGTAGACCCGATAACTAAGTTACTTCGTTAGAAAAATAGGCAGTCATTTGTTGAATTAATTGTACGAGTTGTACCATGCATGCATACATGATACAACCCTTCATTATAAGAAGAATATAATAATCGAACTCTGAAAATCATTAATCAATTTGCATTGATTATTGAGCCATAATTAAAAAAAAAAAACATAAAACATAAAAAAAAAAAAAAAAAAAAAAAAAAAAAAAAAAGTACCATTGCTACTAAGGTAGAGGTACTATACTACTACTGTGGTAATAATTCTTGTGATGCAATATCATAAAAGAGCCGCTTGAACTTCATGAATTTAGTTGTTCGATCATGAAGTGTAATTTTTGGCTTCTTCATTCAATTACATTTATTTATGCAACTAAAGTTTACCTACGTACAAAATAAATTAAATGAAGGTGTGTGGGTCCATATATATGATACAATAACAAGTATAAATGAAGAGTAACAGTTCAGTTAGTTTCTGATTGATTGAATAATGTTTATTGTTGTTGCTGTATAATATAATGTTCATATCATATAATAGTATGTAATAATTGTGGGACATACAACTATATAATATATGATATGTCATGAACTTCTTGCGTTTCGTGAAGTAGGGATTGACGGTTTTGAAAATGACAGTAACATCACATATAAACAATATCAAGATTGATGCATCACATGAATGATCCCTAAGCTAGCTAACTGCTTAAAAAAGTTTTTTCCATTCAAGTTGTGAATCTTTCACGTTCATCATGCATGCTCTTCCCTAATTCTTAGCTTGCTTCTTGTTCCATCTATCGCCACTTCAGATCTTCATCACCAGCCACACAACGTTTCACCACATGTGATTTGTTGTTTCGTTCCGAACAATTCGTATGTTATATCCTTAATCGGGTGTTCAAAAATTTTGTTAGCTCTACTAATCGGTGTTTGCAACACAAAAGGTGCACCATGCTTACGATTATATGAATGACGTATATCAGACATGCAACATGAGAACACAGTACATATGGAAGTTGTATATATGTCGATTGTGTTCTGCACCGAGCTAACTCCTTCACACTACGCAAACGTGTGATATACATGTTGGTGGTAGAATACTTTAGCAGTTTGAGTCCTATATGTAAAATGTGATCATAACATATTATATATCATTACTAATTCATTTTATAGCGAACTAGGTTAAATGATCAATTTCTCTTCCTTTGATAGTAATATGTACTCAATTTGATTTATTCTTTGACTTAATAGTTTTAGTACATACCATTATAATTAATTTATTGATGAATCAAAGGAAAAATAAAATGAAATAAAAATTGACGTGGAATTTAAAATCAATGTCATAGATAGTTTGTTCTCAGTCTTGATTAATTTTAAAGTTTATTCCTTAAAGATAATACGGAGTATAACTTAAGCTATTATCACATGCGTAATTTTTATAATGTATAGTTCATTTTAAAACAATTCAGTTAATCAGAACAGTCCCGTGTGAATTATTAACCAATGAAAATGAACTGAACTTATTGGAGCTGAAGTGAACTGAATATTTTATGAGAAAAGAAAATTAAGAACTGAACTGAACTGAACTGATTGGAGCTGAACTCAATTGAACTGGACTGAAAATAAGCTGAAGAGAACATGCCCGAAATTATTGTAAATACTCTTCAGGGGAAACTTTATAAACTATCATTGTTCATTTGTTAGTGTTTCACTATTCTTCTAAAAAGTCCCATTTAAATGTACAATATGCGTGCTTATTTTTGTTTTTTATAGCCAGGTGAGTTATGTAATGTTTAGAGGTTTGTTCAAAATTAGTGGACCGTAAGTCTTAAGATACTTGTAACATATATTACAGCAACTATTAACACATTGCTGGTAAAGAGGCCAGGTGAAAAAGGCTGTTTGGCAACAAACCATCACATTAAGAGCCTTTTACTAATTAATTTTCAAATTAATTTAACGTTACAACAACCTGTTTGTTCCCTTACACAAGTAATTCCAAACCCATAAAAGACATAATCTTAACTTCCTTTTCAGTTAGGGCTTTCCACTTGCCAACTCCATTATTTGCTGCTTCTTATTATTATTATTATTATTTTTTTAAAATTATTGATTTTTAATTTTATGTGATATAGTGATGTATAAAAAGGTTGGAATTATACCTATTATATTATGATTATGGGAGAAAATAAAATAAAGGTATGGGAATGAAATAAGCTGATTTTACATTACATCATCTAAAAAAGGAGAGGAACCTACCAAAAAGTTTTAAGGACTATTTGTTCTTTAGGAAAGTTTTTGCATGCATGTAAATATAGATAATACATCAAATTATATACCATGAAAAAGCTTATAATAAAGTGTATTTTATACTCATTATCACTAAGATTATTGTCACTTTTTTGTTCTTTTTTGAAATTTGAAATGACAGAGAACATTATAAAGTTGATTGGATCATATATATTTCAATTTATTAAGTTATTTAAAATGCTAATTTTGTTGACATTTTAAAGTATAGTCCTAATTCTTTGAAATAAAGGATGAAAGTAGAAAATATTCAAAAGCAAAAGGCAAAGTGTTGAAAGCAAAAGCAAAAAGGCCTTAATCTTAATTTTCTTTCTCTTTCAATTTTCCTTTTGTTTTTTTCCTATCTCTTTCTCAATATACAAGTACTTTTAATCAACAACAGAATCAGCAGAATTAGATGCTGCTGTTGTTTATGCTCTGGGCTCATTCTCCAAGATCCCCTTGCAATAGCTAAGCCCAAAACATCTTTTTATACTTCATACTAGTATATATGAAGTATTACTTTTATATGATTAATTACCCTCTCTGCTCCATATTACTCCGTAATAAATCATCTTTTGAAATCATGCCGTCACTTCAAATCTCCAATCCACATTTTGTCAATGCATTAGTATATCAAAATAACAATTAAATAATACCTTAATATAAAATATTGTGAATAATACACGTAACATGACAATTTTATTTCGCAAGTATTTTTTAAAATTATCCTGAATCCCTAAAAATATCTGATCAGAACGACATCTTTATACATTATTTAGTACACCTTTTATTTTTTTACAACCCTTCTTGCAAATCAATTATGCAAAACAATTAAAAGGGGAAGGGGGAGAAACCCTAGAATCAAAATCTATAGTTTCTGTATCATTAATATCTCTATCTTGGCTATGGTATGATATACAAGTAGTAGTAGTCAGATGTTGACAGTGCTTAAATTAACTCAACAGAAGCCTCCACTTTTTGAGACAATAAAATTACAATTAATTACAAAACTCCAACATTGTTTTTTCATTTTTACTCTATTTTTTATAAATGGGAAACCCAATGCATTAGCATTATGACAGTTTATTTATAGATAGGTGAGTAGTAATAAAAAGGGGGTGAGTGAATGTGATAGAAGTGTTGTCTGCTTAATTGACTGCTGTCTGTTTACAGAATCTTACTACTTGTAGACTGCCTGCATCCCTGCTTCTTTCTTTCTCTTTCTACTTTCATAGAAGATGATAATTCTGACTCAATGCAACATTATACAGTACAAACATACATTAGAATAATACAAATTATAATGTAAGCTAGCTAAGACATGGTCTAGTAATAAGTTTGATGTTCAAGCTAGATTGTTTATTTTACCAACAAGATATGGAGTTTTTTTTTTTTTTTTTTTTACAAAGCCCAATGCAATTCTTCTAGCACTGATCCCAGAATAATGAGCTTTGGAATTACCAACATTACTATACCATGCATAATACTTCATGCATGTTTCTCCTTTCACAAATAGGGTGGAGTTGTCAACAGTATAATTCGAACTAATAATGTCACCATTGGTACAAGTCGTACAACATTTTAATAGTGTATTGATAGTGTGACTACATATGTATATGAATACTCAATGTCATTTTATTAAATTTATTGCAAATAGTGTAATCTGAACAAATAATATGACAATTAACATTTTTATCTATAGAAAAAGGTAGTTTTAATCATTTCTTGAAATGATAAATTAAAAACAAATTAAAAGAGAACAAGAGTACCTTAAAAATAAACATATGGTTTCTCAATTGTCCTGTAATTTATCAAAAGAAAAGAGCAAGGTTTTTTTTTTCTTTTTTCCTTTTTTAGACACGAGAGCAAGATCACATTCACATACGTACAATTACAAAATAGAGAATCTTTGCAAGCAATTTTTGTAATGTCACAATCTAACATATTTTTTAAGTGAGCAAAACAACATTTTACAAAAATAAATCTAAAACATAAAAACAGAAATTCAGGATCAGTTTCTTCCCTCATTTCCTATTAATCCATGGAAAAAGCTAAGTTCTTAAACAGTTACTAGTCTTATCCCAAATCCCAAGCAATTGTATACCAAAAAAATTAAGATAAAAATCTAAAGGCAAGAAAAGGGCAAAGAACACAAAAAATAATTCTGTAACATTGATTTTTCATTATACCAGCATAATTCAGCAAAGTTTTACAAAAGGTTACTTTTTTTTTTTTTTTTTTTACTTACAAGTACTTATAGTACTAATTAATTAAACTTTAAAGCAAACTACTCTTAAAATTAATTAATCTAACCTCATCATTTAAACTACACATAATTAGTTATAATGACATCTTTGCTGACCTCTTACCAGCCACCATACTCTCTTCTTGCTTCTCTTTCTACAATCATCTACTGAAGTCCGTTAAACTGATGATGATGTTGTTGATGATGATGCAACTCCGCCGTCGTCCAAACACCGTTAAAATCATCTTCATTATTGTTGCAATTTGTAGCCGTAACACCCACATTTGAATTATTGTTATTATTATTGTTGTGATTATCAGCATAATTAGCAGTAGAATTTGTTTGAAGTTGATCAAATAACCATTCAGTAGGACCACCCACATCAATTTTATTACTATTATTTCTGCTGGTATTCTCTAAACTCTTGAACAAACTAATACCTCCTCCTCCTATAGATAACCCTTTATCTTGATGATTGTTGTTGTTTTCGTCAATTTGATTATCAACTGTTGGTTGTCCATAGATCATGGCGAGTCTTTGTTGTTGTAGCTTCCAGTGCATCTCTTGATTAATCGAGCTTAAAGACTCGATTGAGGAGATCGAAATGGATTGATCACCAACACCGCCGCCGCCAGCTAGAGATAACGAGGATGAGGAGGAGGAAGAGGAGTTTCCTGAGTTTGGAATTGTTGGGTAGTTATTATTACCACTTATACCCAACAAGTCCAAACTAAAACACCCTCCAGTTCCAGGGCCCACGGGCGGGTGGTGGGCCCCGGAACTGGCGATAAACTGGGTGTAGACCCCCGCCGTAGCTGGGTGGAGCCTAGGGAGGGAGAGCCCACCCAGCTGAAACTCCATGGCGGGGGCCACTGTTGGCGGGGCCAGGAATTTGAACTCGGAACTTCCTGGCCCCGCCGACATATCAAAGCGTGAGGAATTGGATATAGATGAGGGTGGACATGAGTTAGAGGGTTTGTGTTTTTTGGTTTTACGGCAACCGCCTCCGATGGGGACGTTGCGGAGGGCCCCACCTTTAGTCCAGTACCTTCTACAAGTCTTACAAAAGTGTCTAGGTTGTGTTAAGCTGTAATTGTTGTAGTAACAGAATTTTGTGTTGGCGGAATCACAACGAGGGCATTTGAGAGCAGGTGGTTGTTCTGGTGGTTTTTGAGATGTTTGTTTTCGGGCGTTCGTGGTGCCGCTGTTGTTGTTGTGATCTGAAGGGTGTGCCACCGGAGGGATATTCTCCGATGACATCATTTTTCGGTGGGTGTAAAACGAGGTGGATGTGATTTATTGGTTGTAAAAATGGGGTGTTATGGGGTGAAAGTGGGTGAACTTGTGAAATTCATCAAGGAATGAGGGGTTAAAGGAGGAGAAATGACTAAAATGAGGTGAGGTTTTATGGAGTAGAGAGAGAAAGAGAAGAGAGAGAAAGTAGAGGTTGCTAGAAAAGGGGTTTGGGATATATATAGCCAATTAATATGAAAACTAGTATATCATGGTGGAGAAGATTGTAGTATGTACAAGAGACAAAAACTAATTTATGACAAATGTGATCTACCTTAATTAGTTTGTAATGTGGCAATACCTTTTTATTCTAAACTTCTTACTTGAAAAGTTGAAATTTTGGGTTTGTTTGTTTAATTTAGGATGCATTTGTCATTGCCTTAACTTATCAGTTTACACTTTTTCAATTTGTTTTAGGTAATAGAAAATAATAACTTTGAAACTATAGATTGATGTCTAATTAGTTTAGGAAAAATTATAGGGTATTTAACTTTACTTTAAATCACTACTATCGATCACACGTACAGTACGTATTAATAAGTTCAAAAAATAAAATCAAGAATGTGTTTAGGTTAATAAGTTTGTTAATTATTGCAAAGTTAATAAATTAACAATAACTGTAATAAATTTTAAAAGTACATAAAATCTATCATATCTTACATAGAGATCCTAATTAATACGAGTATCAAATTTAGTCATGACCAATATTTTTCAAAAATTATTTTATGCTTTAAAAGGGGTCTTCAATGTGAAGCTAAGGAATAAGGATCCTTGACCATTAATGTTTTTTTTTTTTTTTTTTTATTTTTTTTTTTATATGAAATAATGACTTGCTAGTAGCGCACACTTAAACTCTAACAAAATCATCTCCGATTGTTTTTCTCCCAATTTTTCAATCTTTATATTGGGCATTCGAATGTATAATTTATTAAAGATAATGATCCAATCATTCCATATAAGAACATTCCGCATAAAAGTATTATCCTTTTGAGGATATGTACATTTTTAGTATAGCAATGTACATACATACCACAACTCCACAAGTACAGCGAAAACTACAATTCCAAAATACATACTTCATCCATTTTATAATAACTACATTTTTTTTTTCATCCGTTTCGTAATAATTGCAACACTTCCTTATTTAGTAAGGACCCATTAATATTTTATTATTTCTCTTTCTTACAAACTCCACTTACACTGTTTATTATTATTATTATTATTATTATTATTTCTGAGAGTGAGGGTTAGCTCAAGTGGTTAAAGCTTCTTTCCCGGTCTTGGTGATCCTAAGGTCAATTCTTATCACTCGTGCTATTATTGCGCAATAGAGGAAGTAAACAACTTACAAGTTACAAGTAAGGGCCTATTTTGTTCAACTTAACCCTGGGAGCAGTCTCAGGGTAAGCCCCTGCAGTTGCAGCTCTTCTCTTATCCAGAAGAAAGCGACTTTTTAGTCCAGTTCATTTTCTAATTTCCTTCTCTCATAAACAGCTCATTTCAGTTCAGTTCACTTTAGCCTCAATCAGTTCAATTGTTTCCAATAAATCGAAACAAACCCTTATATATGGGCCGTCTTTGCAAAATTAAAATTCGTGTCCATAATAAATTGATTAAGTAACAAGTGAGAGTACCAGGATAGATTCAGAAAAATGCACAACATGTCTTTGAGTATTGATTTTAATAAATAAACTTAATTAGGAAATGAAATTGGAATGCTGAATATTGTATAACATTTATTGAAATTGGTCCGAAGTTGAATATTGTATAACATTTATAGTACTCCGGCCGTAATGCAGATATGTATGTAGGATGATGGAGATGTTATATGGTACTCGTAGCAATGGCAGTGCGCTAGGTGAGTGTATGATAGTACGGAGTATGTAATTAGATTATACAGTAGGTAGCATTGAGAATAGATAATAGAGTGAAAATGAGCTAGCTTAGGGATGGACTGACTGCCCACGCCACTGGCAGCATTGGTCTAATTAAGTTATGATGAACTGTCAATTTTAACTCCGCCTCACATACCCCAGCTACCTCACTTATAGCCCCACCTCTATCTTTTGTCTCTTCTCTCTCTCTCTCTAAAATTGCACCATTCTATATTTTTATTTGTATTTGTATTTGTATTTGTATTGGAGGAATTATTTTAACCGTATTTTCTTTTTCATGGTAAGGAGAATTCTCTTACAAGTAGGAGAGAAATTAGACATCCCACTTATTTGGGGGTAAGAATTAAACCCCTCTCACAGAGGTGAAAGGAGGGCCTCCAACCACTAGGTCAATTTCACCTTAATTAATTCTCAATTGTAGTCGTATATGGCTGATAAGTTTCAAGGAGTAATAACAACAACGTGCATTTACAATTTCACTTCACTACTAGTACAATTGTACAAGGTGTACAACCCAATGTATTGTATTATCTCATGAATGATCTCTAAGCTAAGTAGTAGAGTATTATGATATGATTACTATTATTGATGCTAGTAGATAATGATAATCATCAACAATCTTTGATTCAACTAGATCAACAATCTTTGACTATTGATCAATGATTCAACGAGGGACAAGAGGGCGGGGGGGTAATACATGCATGCAGACACTTGACCACAAAAAATGGGGTAAAAATCTCTAGAAAATCTAAAAGGATAATAAATGGAGGGATTTTGATTAATTGAAGCTGCAATTTACAGTGCTCGAAGCACTGAGACCGTTAATTAACTACTTTGTCTCGTCAGTCAAATTACACTTATTTCATTTACTTATCTTACATACGTACTCTTTAATACTGTAATTTATTTACCTGCTGCTTGGATTAAATGCTAGCTTCATCTGTTTTACTTTTCTTCCTGTACGTACTAACAAGATTTTGTAGATTATTCTTTCACGTTTAACGTTTTTATCAATTTTTCTGCATTTTTGTTTATTTTGCATTCTTTTCTTTTTGTTTGGGAAGTTTTTTTTTTTTAATAAAAAAAACAATTCTATAGACATCATAAATATATATACGGACAATGCCTGACCTTTTCCTTAAAATATCTAACATAAGATATCTAAAAAAAGGTTCTTAGCCTAAATGAAATATAAGTAAATGGGGTCACTCCATTAATTAATCTTATGTTTATGTTTAAGATTAATTAATTAGCCTTTTGTGTTTCTCAAACTAAAGTAAAATACAATTAATAAAATACCTAATTTTGCTACCATTTTCTCCACCTGATAAGCAATGGCGGATGTTTGAAGGGGCTTGTGTGGGCTTGGCCCCTAAAGCAATTAGAAAATTTTGTTAATCAAAGAATCTAATGCATGGCAATTTGCATGCCAATTGACAAAAAAAGATTAAAATGTTTATATTTCAGATATCTATTTATAATTGTTTACATGTTTTTTAACACAAAATTGAAATTTCATTTAATTAGTTAAAGTACTCAGTCTTAGTTGACAAATGTATTTACCAATCATTAATAAATTTTATATTAGTAATGAAAAAATTCAAATCCATAATTTAAAGATATACTACGTATATTGAGACGTCACTGCTGATGGTTTGAAAATAATTTGAAATTAGATTAATCTTATAACTTTTTACATGACTTTATATATCTCATGTATAATTCACAATTATGATCAACGAAAGGTATGTGAATAGTTGAATGTCCAATTGTTACGATATTTAAAATACAAATACGGGAGAAATGTACTCTATATTTTATTTTTATCTTAACTAATTTTATTTAAATTAAGTCTTGTATATAACTACGTACATTCTATCTCAGAATTTATCAACCCCTAAAAAAAAAGGTATGAAGATCCACCACTGCTCATAAGTACTTGTACCTAGCTACGTAAGGTCATATGTTCAGTATCACAATTGATTTAGTTTCATAATAATTTGTTAACTAATTCATTGGTTAATTTTATTAAACTACAAGTCACTCAGTCACTATATATATGATCGTTATTCTACGTACATTAAACTTGATAAAAGTTTGCCCGGTTTAAAAATTAACTTGAATATTGACCATAAGAAAATTAATTTTTAGTCCCCGAATAGAATTGAATAAATAAATAAATTAAAAAAAAAAAAAAGAGGTTAAACCCAAATAACTATTTTATTCATTCCTTTGAATTCATTGATAGGATTTATTTAAATATAATACAAAATTTCGCCCTACCCCTAGCTTAGTAAAGAAAAGTGTAATTGAGTACAGATAAAGTCGTCTGATACTTGTGTCTTTATTTTTTAATTAACATAGTGAATTTGTTTTTGAAATGACAAAGTTGTCATTTAATTATATCTCGACAACACTATTCAATTGATGATTATGTAAGAGTCATGTGACATTTACAGAAAAAATTAAATCAGCAATATAATTAGAAGAAAGAGGATAAGATCAATATATATTTTATAACTAGATGATTCCCAAAAGAAAGAGCAAGATACATAAGACATAATAATAACTGCCCAAAGACGTTGAGAGTAACACTTAAGAGCTGATAACAAACAAAAAAAACCAACTAGAAAAAAAAACCAAGTAGCACTACAGAAACAGCTAAGACAACCCTTTAGATTGTATTCATCAAATTAAACAATTAACTAAATGTATAATATTAATATTATAATTAAATATTATGTAGTTATGAATTTTAGACAACTGTTGAATAATTATGTTATTGTTACTACTGTGTATAAGAGAGAGAAGGGAGCTCGTGAGGGGGGTGGCCGGATTCCCGTGAAACCGAAAACAGCAGAAGAAACCGTAGGTAAGATTACAAAACCAAACATTATTATTACATACTACTTGTACATTAACAAACCACATAGATTAAGGATGGAGGTTGCTTGTTTACTCCGGTATCACCGTTGACATCTACCTTGTCTTATCATACATGCTATATGTGCTCTTTACTTGCCTCCCTTGTGTGTGTATCCATATACACTACACGTTTGTTACATGCATTTTCGTACCTACGGACTACATAGTAATAATACATATAAGATTGCATTTAATTCACTTTATTAAGTAATTGTTGAGTCCATGAGCAAATCCACATGTGAGTGAAAGTGTTGTCTCACATTGAAAAGTGTAGAAAGTGTTGGGAAGTGTATCCCACATTGAAGAAATAAGAAAGTTATGTCCACTTTATAAGACTAAGGGGCTACTCCCGTAATTGCCATATGGTTTTGAGGTGGAACCTCCTTGGTCGTATGAAGTGGACAGTAGTGACGGGTGTGGCCCACATGAACTTATCTGAACATTGTTTGAGGGTAAATTGAATAACCTGATCTAGTAGTTCTTATTAACCCTATATTGAACTTATTTTCACTTATTTTAGGAAAAATCAATTTTGATAAGATATGTAGTTTATGAAAATTGTAAATATAAGTTTAGATAATTAAGGGTTAATAACGGCTTGTTATATTAGGTTCTTTAATTTGTTTTATAGCTAGAAGAAACTCTTATAAGTTATAATAAGTTTTGATAAATAAAATATGTGTGAATAGAACACACCCTAAATATGTATGCAAATTAAAGTTGTTAGATTTTACAAAATTGATTTATTTTAAAGCATTTCAAAACGATATTTCTTACTCTATTAATAGATTGGTTGATCTCATATTTTTATTTAATGCATTTCAAAACGATATTTTGTACTCTATATATACGTAATACTTAAATAATTAGTATAAGTAGATTAATTAATATTCAAATTTTATTCTCACGTTATTGACATAAATAAACTTTTAGTTAATGAATTTATGTGGGGGAAATATTAGAGTTGTTGATTAATCTTTACGCATTTTTCTTAAATAAATTAATAAAGAAGGGATCATATAACTTTACACAAAGTAATACTTAGAGCACAATTTGGGGTTTGAAATACATTTTACATATAAATACTTGTTAAGAGAAGTACTCCGTAACTCATGATTTGGATTTTATCCCCAACAATAATTTTGCTAGCACCTCCATTCCACCATATAATAAGCTACAGGCCCACAACACAAAGTTTATAAATTTTACTTGTAATTAATTATTTACTCGTAGTTTAATTTGGACCAACAAACGTACTGGAAGAGAATTTATAGTCAATAGACTAATGTAGCATCACTATCAAATCAGGATGAAGCCAATGTCCAAAACTTCAATTTGGAATATTAACTTTGTTGTCTGCCCTGAACCCAACATTTTTATCAGACATACTTCTTCCAAATTGTACGGGGATAAACCTTTCTTCATTTTTTATATTTTTTTTAAACTATTTTTTAATACATAAACAAATTATTAATTTTAATTACTGTGTTTACAGGAAGTACGCCCAAAATCAATAGGACTAATTAAAGAAATGATGCATAATGTAAAAGCGCAAAAATAAAATAATTTGGAATCCTTCATGGACTTCATCCCATATAGAGGGAATCAGGGAGTGGCATATCATCATTAATATGGCGTGCTTGCATCAGTTGATGATCATCCAAACAAAATGTACTTCTTATAAAATAATACGGAGTAATGTAAATAAAAGTAGTTTATGAGTCCATAAAACTTAAATTTTCAATCCATAAAACTTAAATTTTCAATACCATTCAAAATAGTTTGGCACATTAGACATACTAGTACATGTACATTTGCATAGATATATATATAGTCCAAAATGGGCGAGCTCAATATTGAGCCTATGCATTTAAGCTCACTTGGGGCTCGTTGAGTTTTGAATGTTATGGAATGGGTTCAATTCGATCAGAAAATCACTTAAAGTTTAAGTTCAGTTCAACATTTTGAGACTGTACTTATGTCTTTTTTAATTTGAGTCAAGCAAGTTTTGACCAAACTGCATTTAAACTTGGCAAAAAAAAAAAAACCTCAAGTTATTGTGGGTCTGGTAACTAGAAACGTATCAGCGCCAATGCTGCCCAAATCTTGATCTCGGACCTTCAAGCCCAAAAATTTAACGGCAACATGGCCCAGTCCAATAAAAATTAGGGCTTTTCAACTTTAACGGCTCTTCCGAATTCTGGTATGATTCTTGCTCAAAAATCAAAATGTTTGTTTGAATTGTAGTTGATTAATTCTGGCATGATCTTGTTCGAAATGTTTAATTGATTCGCAATCTTTCTTCATTTTCCCAGATTAATTTTCCTGCACTAACCCTAGTTCCTGATAATTCCTTCCTTAGGTGAGTAATCATGGCTACCAATACACCCAAGGCTCGAACCAGCAGCTTCTCTCGCAATCCATTGGCTGGTCCTGCTTCTCAAGTTCCGGGTCTTAAACCCGGTCCTAACGGTGTCGTTTTCCTTTCCTCCGGCATACCTGACCTTGACAGTAAGCTTACTAATTTTTACTTTTTTTTTTTTTTCTCAAAATAATAATATTCCTCTTTGATTCTTAGATGTTGGTTATAGTCATATTGATGTGCTAATTACAGTATTGGTTAATCTATGAAATGTTTTAGGGTTTTCTGGAGGCGGGGATTTTATTTGGGTGTGTGAATTTATTAAATTAGGCTTTAATTTGGTGAATAATCACCAAGTGATGTTTAATTAGGATTTAGTTGGAACCTAGTTTTCTGAAATTAATTTCCTTTCTATGTTTATGGGTGTTATTGAAGGTGTGATTTTGTCTAGTTTATGATGGAATTTTGTGCCCTCTCTTTTAAAAACAGGGATTTTGGGAGGTGGGTTCAGTTTGGGGAGTTTAGTTATGGTAATGGAGGATCCTGAAGCACCTCATCATATGTTATTGTTGAGGAATTTTATGGCGCAAGGATTAATTCATAATCAACCTCTTTTATATGCGAGTCCGGCGAAGGACCCGAAAGGGTTTTTGGGTACTTTGCCTAATCCAATGTCCCCTAAAGATGACAAGCCTCGTGATCACAGTACTGAACAGGTATCAGGATTATTATTGTATGGATTGTGGAGTGTATTTTTTGATGGAATGACCCAATTACCTACATGGTTTGATTGGTTATTATTGTAGGATAAGGATTTGAGAATTGCTTGGCAGTACAAGAAATATGCGAGGGAAAATCAACCGAGCAACAATATTAGAGGTAAATGTGCATAGTTTTCATCCCTGCTAATGACATCTCATGATCTTATGCTGTTGGTTGTTAGGACATTGGATATCTTATAACTTGCAACTTGTGGAATTTTAGACGGAAGTGGAAAGTATAGGAAATGGCCTTTTCAGTCTTTAAAAAACTTCGAATAGCATAAACTTTGATTTGTAATAATAACATAAAAGTGATGAAACTCATTTGGTGGCTTGGCAGATTCCAAATTTGAGTACTGCAACAATTTTGATTTGCGTAAACCTTTGGGGAGGGAACATTTTGGAGGAAAGCACATTGATTGTGTGAGCACTCAAGATCTGACTCTGGACACACTTCATCAGCGTTGCTCTACATTTTTAGCTCAAAACTCAAGGTATGCCCTTTTGACTATATAGGGGATTAGGGGAGGCAATCCTGCTTTTGAATAGGTTCTTTGTGACTTTTGCTTCTCATTTACTGCATTTTTGCTTCTGGTATGGGATCTTGTAAGCAACTTGATCCACTATATCTCTTTCTCTTGACGTTACTCTTCTCTTATTTGCAGAACTAGTAATAGCATTCCTTGTGGTGGCCGCATTGCTATTCAGTCATTATGTGCTCCCCAGTGTGGATACTTTGACAAGGTAGTAATTCTTTTTTTCCTCTTTGTTGCAATACTAAAAATTTCTGTTCATTTTTCCAATCATTTATATGTTGGGAATTTTCTGCATTTAATGTTTCAGGACTGGGATATGCTTGCTTTTATCAAGTCTTTGAAAGTCATGGTTAAGGCATCAAATTCAGTTGCCATTATTACCTTTCCACATTCCCTTCTGTCATCATCCTTTTCTAAGAGATGGCAGCATTTGGCTGATACCCTGCTCTCAGTCAAAGCAATTCCAGGCATGTCAATGGACTCTAATTAATTATGTCAGAAGATCATAGTTCTTTATTTTAATATCAAAAGTAATTCATATTCAATGTTTTCATCAGATGAGGACAAGGAGTTAGCACAACTGCTTACTGGATATCAAGAAATGGTTGGTTTCCTCAGCATTCACAAAGTGGCCAGGATCAACACCCAGGTATTTGACTATTTGAGATTCTCCTTATCTTGGGTTTTTTTTTGACTAATCGAGCTTGCTTGGTTTGTTAACCCTGTGGGGTTGGTAGAGTGGGCTTTGTGTGTGTATGTTCTTTTTTTGGTAACCAGTATGCAATTTGTTTCTCAATTTCAGTTTATCTTGTTATAAGTGAAGGATTGTATCTTAACTTTTAGTTCCTTTGTTGGATGCCACAAAGCAGGTACCTTTGGTTTTAGAGGCTTCAACATTTTCAATCAAGCTTCATAAGCGTAGATCATTGATTTTAGAATGTCTGAATCAAGCTCCCATTGATGGTTCAAGTGGAGCATCATATGGCACATCTAGTAGTTGTTCTTCATCCACTAAACAAGGATCTCTTGACTTCTAATCCTTCTATTTGATCCACAAAGTTTTGGAGTTCTTACGCTATCAATGTTTGGCATTAATGGGCCTTTAAATCATAACCTATGCAGCTTACTGTTTACACTTTACGCAATAGTAAGAAATAATTAGATGGCATTTATATCTTCTCGTTTTTCAGATTTACGATATATGGGTATGATGCTAACTCTTTCATTCTAATGCTGATAACAGCATAACACAAGTGCATTGCGCAGGAGTGGAGGAGCCTGAATGTTGAGGTTGAGATATGATTAGAAAAGTCATGTGGCATGGTACAATGACAAATGGTAAGTGCTCATTGATGTTAACTTGGTATCTTTATCCCGTAGTGATGTCAAACTCCAAGCACTGTCATTATTAGATATGGAAGTGACATCCATATTCGAGGACAACGATTGACGGCCCACTTCCTGTCTCTTGGACACAAGTGTGCTCAAATACTCGATATCCATCGGCATTTTTTGATAATGATATGTTAGACCATGTGTAAATGTTTAGTAGCTGTTAAGAAATGAGAAGGAACTATATTCATTGTATTATGAAAATGTCACTGTTTTCCATGTGTTTGAAATTTTGAGCACGGCAATTTTGCTGGTTCTATAGCATAGTGGTTCTTGTGAAGGGAAGAGTCTGTAAGCCCAACTGCCCAAGCACCGTGAGTTTTGCACGCTTGCCATGCGATAAGTGCTTGCATTTTGTGCTGCTGTGACACGTATGCAGCAGCACGTAATGCATGACATACTCGAGCAGCTTTCAACAACATACCGATTTCAATTTTCAATTCCCAGATCATAGCTAAAGTTGTTCAGTTAAAGAAGATGCACATGTTTACCATCCAATAAAAAAAATTCATGTATTATAATTCAACCACAACGTCAATTGTTCTACATAGATTATAATATCGTTTGTTTTACATAGAAGATAGTAACCATAGTAATTGTTGAAACAAGACTTGTTTCTAGAAAGTCACAACTTATCCCAGCCTTGTTATATCATTAGAATGGATCTATCCTCATTCAGCTTTCATTGTGTTGGCAATGTCGATGACAAAACGGTACCTAACGTCTGCTTTGAGTAGTCGTTCCATGGCTGTGTTCACATAATCCATCGGAACAACCTCAATATCTGCTTTAATATCATGCTTGGCAGCAAAATCAATCATTTCTTGTGTCTCTTTCATGCCTCCTATGCAGCTTCCAGCTACGATCTTCCTACCTGTTTTTATTATAAAAAAAGGCAATCATGAATCTCCATAGTTCATTAGATTAAACGCTTGATCATACAAAAAAGTAAATAAACGAACAAATCCTCGCTTATTTTTGGTAGGAGTTGGGGGAGGGTTGCTTACCCATTAGCAGAGGGAAGATTGGCAACTCAAGAGGTCTGTCTGGAGCCCCAACCATGACCAACTTTCCGTGAGTCTTCATCAGAGCGATCAATGGTAAAAGAGGGTGAGCTGCCGAGACTGTATCAATAATGCCATCCATTGTTCCTACAGCAGCCTACACAAATGCAAGCAGTTCTAGTCAGAAAATCCACAAAGTCTAATTTAAGCAATGCAATCCTTGGAAGACATGCAACTTTAAATTACCTGCAGTTGCTGAGGGTCGCGGCTGACCAGGAAGGAATCAGCACCAAGACGGTTGACAGCTTCTTCCTTTTTGCTAGGTGAGGTACTGATAACTGTCACCTTAGCACCAAAAGCCTTGGCGAATTTCACAGCCATGTGTCCAAGACCACCAAGGCCAACAACACCGACATGGAGTCCAGGTTTATCAAGCTCAAAGTACTTCAAAGGGCTGTAGACAGTGATACCAGCGCATAAAAGAGGGGCAGTGGCATCGAGTGCCATGTTCTCAGGAATGCGAACAGCGAAATGCTCGTCTACAACCATGATATCAGAGTAACCTCCATATGTAGGGGTGCCATCATAATAAGTGGATCCATAGGTTAGGAGCACTTTGGGGCAGTAATTCTCGAGGTGCTTGTCACAACTATCACACGAACGACAGGCTCCAACCATGCATCCTACCCCAACTTTGTCCCCTACTTTGAAGTTTTGCACCTTGCTTCCTACTTCTGTAACCTCCCCTACAATCTCGTGCCTGAAAAAAGTAACATAAATCTTTAATTGTTAGAGGACCAGCTATTGATACCATGTTAGAGTACCAACTCAACCAAAAGCTTAAGCTGACGGTTGAAGCTCAGGATCGGTTTATATACTCTATCATTAATTATACTCTATAACACAGTATGTATCACGAAGTATATGATACAGAAACATTGTTGGAAAAGGTAATTACCCAGGAACAGCAGGATAAGAGGCATTCCCCCATTCATTCTTTATGAAGTGAAGATCAGAGTGACAAATGCCACAGTACAACACTTTGAAAGTTACATCTTGCTCTCCTGTTGCCCTGCAAGTTAAAACAATAACATTTTATAAGTAATCCGCTAACTGCATCACAGACTTTGTAACAAATTCGCATTAAACACATAACTAATCCAGAACAATAGTTTAAACAATTTGTAAAATTGTGTCACTTGAAAATGGCCTTAGATCATGTACTTGAAAAGTTGAAATTAGTACAACTTCCATCCTAAATCAGGTAATTAATTAATTCTTCACCACTTTGGTAAGTCCAAAAACAAACCTTTATCACCCCATCAACAGTTGGGCCCTACCTATTCCATTTTCATAATTAAAAAAAAAAAAAAAAAAATTCCACTTTCAAATGAATTAAGCTAAATGGAGAATATATAGTCCTCCAATTAGCCTTTCTGCTTTTATATTTTTTACCCCTTTATAGCGATTATTCATTCTTCCCCGTCTTTCGTGATGCATGCCAAAAATAATACAATGTACTCCGTACTTCATATCAGATTATAGAATAAAGTACTCCTATTTGTTACTATCACGACTTGTTATAAAATAGTTATGTCATATGCATCCGTACATATAGTATAAGCTTTAAAAACAATTCTTAAATTTAGGATATATGAAAACTTATAAGACTTCGTATCTTAAATTCCTTTATAATTCTCTTAAATTATAATTGCAAAGCAATCCGATAATAACAAACACAATTGATAGTTAATTTAATACAACTCATCATCATCTTTGATTAAAACCCATCATAAAATGACTACGATATTTTAAAAAGTCGTACCCTTATACTTATAAATTCATGAATACATGACAATTTGATCACTCTCATAAAATCAACACCTCTAGAGAGCAGTATGCATGACAAAACACGCTAAAATATAAAACATTGATAATAAGATTGAAAACAAGAATGTCAAACAAAATATACCTCCTAGAGAAATGGAAGGGAGAAAGGATTCCTGATGTATCTCTAGCAGCCCATCCAAAAGCCTTTTGTGGGTGTACATCCTCAGGTCTTGCCATTTTTTTTTCTCTTCAAATTATTTTGTTGAAATTTTTCTTTTTATTCTTAAATAAAACTCCAGAAACTTTCAAGAGAAAATTTTTTTTTCCTTAACTTTGTTTAAAAATAGAGGGAAAAGAAAATGTATGAAGGAAAAAGTTATGATCCAAAAATAGGCTTATATAGCACTCAATTGAGGAGCAAAAGTGACGTAGTTGGTGACCTAAGATTTTGTGACAGCCTCTGTAATTGGGTGGAATGATTTTATTACGTTCATATGCGGGTGAGAATTGACAGTGCTACATGAGTTTCTTCTTGTAGTCTGTATTTTGCCACGTGTCTTTACAGTGCTTTAATTTTTTTTTTTTTCTTTGGACAAGGAATTATTTGGAATTATCGCGTAAATGTTCTGCTTTTGAAAATCTAGAAATCACGATTTTATAGTTGTTTAATTCAAGATTTGTAGAATAAGTCAATAAGTTGAGACAAAAAGTTAAAAAGAAACAAATACTTGTTAAATAAATTTTCCAGTTGTCATATATACTAGCTTAAGGCCCGTGCCATGCATGGTAAGTCTAATTTTTTTAAAAAAATTAATTATATTCAACAAATAAAATTTGATAAAACATACAAATCAAATAAATAGAAATTATAATGTCATAATCTATATTAATAGGCAAAACAACAAATTATCTAAAAAATGGATTTTTTAGTCTGCTTGAACTCAATAATTTTTCTAGAGGGGCTTGATCAGGTCTAGTGGCCATATTAGTGAATACTTATTTATAAATGCATTTTTAATAAACATCAAAAATCAATCGAACAACAAACTAAAATCTCCACTAAAATTATTAGCAAAAGTGCAAACATACACAAAATTACAAATAATATATCACCATTATATCTAAAAAATCATTTGTTAAACACAACATTTATCTTATAGCTATACTGTAGTCTATAAATCAATTTGTGATAATATGAACGTATAGTAGTAAAATTTTATGAACAAAATTTTAATTAACTTGAATATATAGTTATATTGAATTGAAATTGAAATAAAATATTAGCTAGAGGTATTTTAAAAAAAATAAAAAATTAAGTGATGTTTTAAAGTAATTTGTGTAACATCTATTATATGAATCAATTTATTATAACGTTTTTGGAAAAATCTAATAACACTCCATTTAAAAGATAGTTAAAAGGAAGTTGAAATAATTATTATTTTTTTTTTAAAGAAGTTGAAAATGTATATAGCATAATTTTAAACACCAAATAAAAAGGAATATATATATATATATATATATATATATATATATATATATATATATATATATATATATATATATATATATATATATATATATATATATATATGTCATAAAGATAATACAAAAGATTTGGAATGATATTATTATAGAATCAAATATTAACAAAAAAAAAGGTGCATTTTAGTATTAAGTTATTATTGATGATTGATATATATATATATATATATATATATATATATATATATATATATATATATATATAATCTAACTAATTTTAATCTCTATTATCTCTATCATATACACCATAATTAAGCTAACTATTGAACTCCAGAGAGATTTAGAATTATCTAATTAAAATGCCCTTGCTTTTTCCCAACTTTCACACTAATTACAATAATACAACTTATTTTATTGATTTTAATTTACTTATTAAAACTGACTTTTTTTTACTATATATGTAGAAAACTATTAATGTTAGATGTTTAGTGGTATTCTATATGTTGATTATATATAGCTAAGAGTATAATTTTACTAATTAACATCATGCATGTAGTAAAAATTGTTAAAGATATACTTGTAGATAATGGTTAGTACTTGTACTAATTACTAAAGTATTATATTGAAATATAAATACATAGTATGATTACCTGTTAGCTTCACCAGGTGGGCTACGTTTTGGTTTGGGTCACGTTTACAATTAGGCGCATTTATCAATTGTGCTTCTTTAATAGGTTGGTGTTGCAGCTACCTTAGCTATGTAAGGATGTAGCTAAGACTAATTGCTATTAACCCCATTTTAAGTGTATTATATCATGTGAGGCCCATTTTTATTAAATACTATGATAAAATGTGTGTTGCAACTATAAAGAAACGGAGAAAGTACTTATTTACAATTTGTAGGATCAAACTAATTTTTTTTTTCAACCATCTACAACTACTTTTATACAAATAATAATTAAGAAATTACAAATTGTGATATTATTGAAATCAATGTGTATTGTGTAGTATCCAAAAATTAATTTTTATAATTTGCATTAGTCCGTAATCAAAGTTATAATTAACCAAATATGTGTATTGGAGATCGCACAACAATGTAAATGAGTAAAACAAAAATGCTTTCAATATGTGCCCTCTAAGAGCCCAAAGTGACTGAGGGCATGTTATGATTTATTGCACTGAAATGAAGTGAGTTGAACTAAACTGAACTAAATTGTTTATAATAGAAGGAAATTAGGAAGTAAACTGAACTGAACTGAAATTAAGCTGAAGACTTGAAGAGAACAGGCCCTGAGTCTGATCCCTAACTCACAACTAACCCATTCAATAACATGGAGATTATAATGTATAAAATTATAAATAGAATTTATAGCTTAAGCAATAAAATGACACATTAATATTGTTATATTACTCGATACTTGTTAAATTGTTATGTACGGAGTATTATCAAAATAAATCTGGTTATGTATGTAATCAATTATGTATTTTTTTTTTAATGGAGTAATATCAATTAGGATATTACAAGATAATAAATTATGTAATCAACTAGGATATTACAAGATAAACATATTATTATCTGTAATATCTATGTATCAATTAGGATACATATGATATTACAATTATTGTAATATCCACTGTTTATGTAATATCAATATATGGAGTATAATGTATTACAAAAATTAAATGCATCATCTTGTAATATCTTTGATTACATGGGGTGTTACATTGATTTTCTTTTTTTCTTCCAATATATAACTAGATTAGTGCCCGCGCATCGTACGGTAGTAACAATTTTTTTCCATAATTAATTTGTGATATAATATTAAAAATGAGGCAATTCATATGAAATATACAAATGCAATGTGTATAAGAAAATTGAAATAATAAGGCCAAAATTATTAAAATTAAATTGAGAAAAAAAAAATTGTAGATTAGTTGTGTTGAAAATATTTAAAAGCAGTATACACTAGATGAAAGCCTGTGCGATGCACGGTTTTTTTATATTTTGTTTTGAATATTTCTCGTGATTTCTTAATCTCTAACAATTTTGTTTTTTTATTTAAATTTGTTGACATAAATTTCACATAAATGTTTAAATAGGGTAAAGTTTTTCTTGCATTATATGTTTTAATTTTTTTTTTTTATGAAAATATCATGTCATTCATTGGATATATTTAGATAAAACCATTAATGTAACACCCCCAAATCTCCCTCTACGTAAAAACTATATTTATACGTATACAAATACCGTAGAGATAGACTTGGGCGTATTACCGCCACGTGAAAACGTAAGGCTTAATTAATTACTCAAATGGCAGCGGAAAATAACTAACTTTTATTAATAAAATGAATAACCATAATAACTGTTTCAATTACTTCAATAACTCCTAACTATGTGATCCCAACCCGACTCTAGCATGCACACGAACAAATCCACATCTGAAATCAATACTGCTTATCAGTAATGGTAAACAGGGCGAACCAAAACAAAAAGGAAAACAGATTAGCAAAAACGCTAAGTACGTATAAGTGCAAGGCATGTAAATATTTTTATTAGGCAAACATGCTTTCGAAATAACCAGTTAAATTTAACTTGCCACAAGTCACTTTTAAAATTAGACTATCTAAAATTAAACCTTCTAAGGGTAGTAATGTTCATCAATAAAAGCTTTCCAAACCAATAGGTTTCCAATTTATAACTTTTCAATTTTAAAATATAATTCCAAACCAAATTTCCTCACCTAAGTGTGCACACCCCCCAAGCAAGTTAAACTATACACGAGGAAAGACCAGATCATACAAAGCTCATGGTCTTACTTAACCAGTCCCGGGTAGAGGGACAATTAAAATATTAGGCTCATAATGAGCTACAAATTTTAAATTAACTCAATCAAGTGATTTATAAATATATAAAACAACTTTTATTAAATCAATCAAACACTTTTCCAGATCAAACCTTTAGATCGTAAAATTATATATTTTAACTCATCATCATTAAATATTCATATGCAACATTTATTCAAACAACATTAAAACAAACATTTACCCAAAACATGCATTCAAAATTATATCAAGGAGCTAGCCACCTATATGTACCTTGATCACGAGAACAATAAGGTACAACTACTAAACTTGACCACGATCGAGGGACTCCTCCTACACATATAAAATAACCTTAATTAATATAAGGTTAACAAAATAACACAAAATCATAAACACCATTCTATTATGCATGAACTACCTAAATATTAACCTTATCAAATTGAATTTTTTTTATAAAAATAGATTATGTTAGTACTAAAAATAGTAACATTAGTATCAAAGTGTAACGTTGGTATCAAAATAACATTAGTATCATAAATTAACAATATTGATAAAAATAATACTCATGATGATGATGATGATGATGATGATGTAAGGAAGTAAAGAGTCATCATTATAGTACTAGAATTCTTGCTGCAAAAAGGAGGGCGAAAGAAAGAAAGTGCAAATTCCACCTTCTAGCAGCAGGTCACGGCAGCAGGACAGTTTAGAGGCAACAAAAGGTGGCGGAAAAGGTAATGTATGGTCGGCAGAAATGGGGGTGCGGTTGTGGTGTTTAATTGAGCAAACAAGAAAGGAATAGAGGAGGGCGTGAGGTTGAGAGTAGAGCAAAGAGTTCTGATTTTTGGTGTGAGGAATTTGTGAAGGATTGAGGGTCTATTTATAGTGTTTAAGGGGTAGCAAGATAGAGTTAAAGGAGGAATGATATTAGCATAGGAACATGATAAATTTAAGTTTGTTAAATGAATATGAGTGAAATTTAGTCTTGGTTCATATGGAAAAATTCAATGGAAAAAGATTAGAGATGGAAGTAAGATAGATGCTAATTTTGTTAAGGAAGATAGAAGTTAAGGTAAGACAAATAAAGAGGTTTAATAAGATAAAGCCATAAGTAAGCCACCTTCAAGAAACTAACTCACGGCCAACATAATAATTTTTTATTATTTTATTATTTTATTATTTTTTTTTTATGAAAATCATAGTTAAAAATAATGATTTGATAATTAAATCAAGTAAGCAAATATAATAGATAATATCAAACTAAGATAGTTGTACATCATTAAATATGAACTGACCAAAATAATTAATTATTATTATTGATTTAAAGTACTAAAATAATTAATTGTTCAAATAATTAGATACTTATTTTTGACGTCAAAAATTAATTTTGGATCCTTATTCAAATAATTGAATAAATTATTAATATATTTTTCAAAATTTCGGGGTATTACAATTAATATCAAAAGACAATTTTTTTTAAAAATAAAAAAATTATTTTCTATCCAATATTTTTTTAAAAAAAAGGTAATTTTTTATTTTTGTAAAAATAATTTAAATCCTAGTACTTAAATGTTAAATCTCACAAAAATATAATATTATTAATTAAACCATATAATATTATGATTAATTTTCTTGCTAGAAAAAGATGGTTTTTATTATTCATTAGTTTTAGTTTTATGAAAATTGCATTTATAATTAATAAATAAATCATATATAAATATGGTATGATTGGTATCTCATCCGTCAAAACATTGTTCCAATCCAAAGGGACTATGTTTCTTCTAATAAATATTTTGATAAGAACATATTATAAAATATACACAAACACATGTAACAAAAATTATTAGATACATATAAATATATATATATATAAGAAGTCTTGTCAATATATATATATATATATATATATATATATATATATATATATATATATATATATATATATATATATATATATATATATATATATATATATATATAAGAAGTATTATAATTTAAAAATTAAAAAAAACATATATACCTTTTATCTTTTATTTAAGTAGAATCATCATGTTTCAAAAAAAAAGTAGAATCACCAACTTCATCCTAATTGATAGAACAACAATATTCTAGAAAAACTAAATTATTATTTTGTTGTCATTAACAACATGATATTGCTTCTTATTTGGAACAATTGAAAAGTAACTAACAGAGTAAACTTTACCTTCAATCAATTTTGCACGAAAGTGTTGAACAAAGTTGGCTTTAATTGAGGCATGAACGTAAACACCCTATAATTAAAAATAAGAAATTAAATTAATAACTTGATTAAGTCATCTAAATCACCAATTTTGTTTTTCTTCATAAAAAATTTAATAAAAAAAACTAAACATGTTTATTAAAAAATTAATTTATGTATGCAATGTAAAATAAATACCTCCTTGTTTAATAGGACCATATTCCAATTTATTAAGTTATCTTGCTTGCAGAAGTGTAGTACATCAAACAGGCTAGAAACTCGTACATTGATTTTCAAATCATTTTTGGTCGAATCTAATTCTTGAATTGAATTAGATATTTAGATTTGCATGTGAAAACAAAATTAGTAAACAAAACATAAACATACAATCATTACGTCGCGTATCCCTAATAACACAATGTAAGTAATAATTACAAATAAATTTAAACATGAATTTTAAAAATTAAGCTAAAAATTATGATCTAAAACTGACACAAAATTACTAACACAAATTTCACTTGATGAGGATTTGTATTGATACGAAATTTTTGTTGGTGTTGTATGATGCGTCTATTTATAATAATAGGTGTCATAATATTAAATTTATTATTTTTTAATTTAATTAAATTTTGATTTTGTTTCTAATTTAATCATATCATAAACGCTATTATCAAATTTTATCTTATTTTGTGCACTTATCTTTAATTTTTTTTTTTTTTTTTTTTTTTGTAATTTTTTTTGTGGTTTTTAATCTACGTGGAATTGAAATTTTAGATATCAAATATAAGTCGTTACTTTTACCTAGGTGGCAATATAATTTTTAATCATTATTCACTCTTTCTTAGGTGGCGAGTGAATTTTATAATTTTAAAATAAAATAGAAATCTAATTTTTAATTGGTCGAAAATATACCTATGTGGCGCGCCGAATGATCTCCAAAAATGCCTACTTTATTTATATATATTAGTTTATATTACATTAATGATGCATGTTTTTTCCAAAAATAACTATACAATGTACCTTTTAAAAAATACGCTAAGTAAAATAACAAAAACCAAAAAAAAAATAAAAAAAAAATAACGATGACATTGTTTTGGCGGGAAATTTTTTAATGATAGTTTGACATGTGTCAAAAATGATGTAAGCATTTTCTGTTTTAGTATTAGTTAATAGAATTGATATCCTATGATATCTTCTTGATCATATCACTCTGTATTTAGACAACCAAACCGGCAAACCCCACTGTTTTTTTTTTTTTTTTACTGGACCGTTTTTCTATTTTAAGACGTCTATTTATGGACGGTAGGAATAATATATATTTAGCTTATGTCAAATTTTTTAGGTAAAATTTAGATTTTGTGGAAAGAAACTGAGAACGAAATAGTCAATGTAGTTATGTAGGCCCTTTCACTTCACTTTAAAAAAATAGTATTTAGTAAAAATAATTTTAATTCAGCAAAAAATAATTTAGTTCAGTAAAAATAATTTCAGTTCATTAAAATTCAATAAATTTAAAGAACAATTATAATAGAAAATCAGTAAAAAGTAATTTAAGTTCAGCAAAAATTATTTCAGTTCAGTAAAAAAAAAAATTCAGTTCAGTAAATATAAGGTAAAGTTAACGGGACTTTAAACTTATTAAAAGTAGTTTAAGCCTTATGCGAAAGGAGCGACATGATATGGACCATCCTATACATAAATCCAAACGAAAGCAAACTTGATAAGTTGATAGAGAATGGACAGATAAAAAAGACTTCAATTTCAATTTCCATTACAATTTGTGTCTGTTTGTAAACTCGTGTGTCACATTGAAATTCAATTATTCAAACATCATTTATATCAATGAGCATGTGAACCACATAATTAATGGCTACATATCTTGATCAGTACAAGGTACAAAATCATATACGTATGAAATATATGCGTTTCCCCAATCTCATGTAGCTTTCAATGTGTTGCCGATGTCAATGACAAAACGATACCAAAGTAGACGGTCCATGGCCGTGTTCACATAATCCATCGGAATAACCTCAATATCCGCTTTAATATTATGCTTAGCCGCGAAATTAATCATCTCTTGTGTCTCTTTCATGCCTCCAATACCACTTCCAGCGACCATTTTTCTTCCTGTCACATATCACATACATTCGATTAATCACATGTACACGAAAAAAGTTCCTCTTGAATGGAGGGTGTAGAGGAAGGGTGGAGGGGCTTACCCAAAAGCAGAGGTAAGACTGGCAACTCTAGAGGTTTGTCAGGGGCACCAACCATGATTAGCTTTCCCTCGGTTTTAAGCAGACCGATCAATGGTAATAAAGGATGAACAGCCGAGACTGTGTCTATTATGCCATCCATTGTCCCTTTAGCAGCCTGCACATATACAAGTAACGTTACCAAAATTACCTAGATAATTTTACTCAAGGAAACATTGTACATTTGACATTTCCATACACAAATATTACCTTAGGAAAATCTTCACCCTTTACAACATTAAAGCAAAACCAATCTAATTTAAGGTAAGACATAAGCGGCTTATATTAAAAACTACCTGAATTTGTTCAGCATCGCGACTGATCAAAAATGAATCAGCCCCAAGGCAATTGATAGCTTCATCCATTTTGTTAGGTGATGTACTAATAACTGTGACCTTAGCCCCAAAAGCCTTGGCGAATTTTACAGCCATGTGTCCTAGACCACCAAGGCCAACTAAACCAATATGTAGTCCAGGTTTGTCGAGCCCAAAGTATCTTAGAGGGCTATAGACCGTGATACCAGCACATAGAAGCGGGGCAGTGGCATCGAGTGCCATGCTCTCAGGAATACGAACAGCAAAATGCTCGTCGATAACCATAATATTAGAGTAGCCTCCATATGTAGGGGTGCCATCATAGTATGTGGATCCATAAGTTAGCAATGCCTTAGGACAATAATTCTCAAGATTTTTACCGCAATTATCACATGAACGGCAAGATCCAACCATGCATCCCACCCTAACTTTGTCACCTAAGTTGAAGTTTTGCACCTTTTTCCCTACTTCTGTGACCACCCCTACAATCTCATGCCTGATAATAACATGTCATTTAGTTAATACAGTACCAATTATTTAAGTACGACACTCCCTCAGGTCACTCACAAGTGAGATTACAATGAGTTTTAACATATTCTATGGAGTACTCGTAAATTTTAATGGATAAACAATTCATAGAATAATAAGAATAATCAAAAGAAATTACCCGGGGACAGCAGGGTAAGAGGAACTAATGTAAATTTTCTCTATTTCTCTTATTCTTCTTTATTTTTTTAATTTTAAGTACAACTTCTACAAACAAATTGAGCAGATCGATGTAGTTAGATATAGGAAGATGGCCCAATAGTAGCGAAAAGGGTACACATAGACATAGTCTATGTGTACCCTACATAGACATAGTCTATGTGTACCCTACATAGACAAATGTTTTTATTGGCTAATGCAGTTGGCCCACTTAGTCCCACCCCAATATTTTTGAAAATGTCGATCTGAAAATTTTACAAATGAAAATTTTGAATTTCGAATTCAAAATTTAAAAATAATTGTACTTTTGGCGGTGAATATTTGCGAAAAGAGACTTAGGAGGGGCGACGGCGGTGGCTTTAAGGCGATGGTCGACGGACGGTGGCTTTAAGGCGATGGTCAACGACGGTGGCTTTAAGTTGAGTAAGGTGGCTTTAAGGCAAGGATGGACGACGGTGGCTTTAAAGCGAGGTTGGACGACAGTGGCTTTAAGGTGAGGGTGGACGACGGTGGCTATAAGGTGAGTAAGGTGGTTGAGAGGAAATGAAGGGTCGATGGTCGATGTATTGAGAAATTGATGTGGTTTAGAGTATGAAATGAGGGTCGGCGAAATCATAGGTGATGTGGTCCATAAGATGGTCTAGAATAATGGAGGGTGAAATAAAAGGTGCCGACGAGCGAGCGAAAGAGACGACGGTGACCAAGTGTATTGTTGTAGTATTGAAATTGTTTTGAAAAATTTTGTAATTCATCATTTGTATTATTTTAGTATCAAATTTATTGTTTTAGGAGTATATGTATTATATTAGTATGAAAAAAAAAATGGAATGTTTTATTTTCAAAATTAATACCAAAGTCTTAGTTGTAGTATAATATATGACAAAAAATGTTATGATGTATGTTGGTCAATTTTGTTAATGTAATTCTTAGATGTGGTTGTATAATATGTGATTTTCAACTTGAAAATGAAAAGAGTTTGTGAATGTAGATAACAATTGGTGAATTTAGAAAAATTAATTGTTGTAGAACTTTCAACAGATGAATTCTCTTTAACTATAGTAATTGAAAACATTTGAGAAGAAACAGTGGGTATTAGGGGTGTCTCGTTCGGTTTTCGGTTTGGATTAAGGCCAAATCCAATCCGATCCGAAATGTAATTAGGTTTTTCATTCAATCCAACCCGATCAGAATTATTTTTTCAATCCAATCCGAATTAAAATTCGGTTATTTGGATCCGATCTGAAAATCCGAATTAAAATACGTTAATTTATCTTCTTTAATAAATAGACTAATACGATAATATAAATTAAAAATGCAATTATAAAAATAATATTTTGTCCAATACAATTCTTAAAAATAATACTTAGTTCAGCTCCTACTTCTCTTATAAAATATTCATTCGAGTTCAGTTCAGTTCAGTTTAGGTCAGTGCAGCTCTAATAAGTCCAGTTCAATTCAGTTCAGCTGATTTCAATCAATGAGAACATGCCCTTAGTGTAATATATAAAACCATTGGAACTTATTTTACCTAATTAGAATTTATTGTAACTTACTAGACCTTATTTTACCTATTGAAAGTTAAGGTCCAAATTGTTCACCTTATTCTAAGTTATATAAGGTGTATTAATGTTTAAGGGGGTGTTCTATATATTCACTTCTTTTCCGCTTATAAGAAATTATCTGCACTAGTTACACTTTACTAAATCTTATTTTAGTTGTAATTTAATCTCGGGTTCTCTTATCAGAACTTATTAAACCTGAATTGAACTTATTTGAACTAAGGGTGTGTTCTATTCACCTAATTTTGACTTTTCTGAACTTATTAGACCTTATTCAAACTTATTTTAGTTGTAATTTGTACTTGGGTAACTCTTTTATAAACTTATTAAACTTGTACCAACAAATGTGAACTTCTTACAGGTGGAATAAGTGAAAATAAGGTATACTGAACATACCCTTTATTGAACTTATCTAAGCTTGTTACACTAGAAAGACTTGAAAAGAAGGTGATAAAAAAAATCTTAAGCTCAGTTAAGTGTAGATATGTTAAATTTATTAGTTTAGGAAAAATATCTTCTGATATCTAGTTACTCAACTATTTTACTATACTTTATTAAACTTATTGGAAGTTATTAGACCTTATTTATATTCATTAGACCTTATTAAAGACCTTTATGAACTTATGAGACGTTATTGAACTTATTAGAACTTATTAGATCTTATTTATGTTATCATAACGTATTGTAGTTTTTTGAAGTTATAAGACTTTATTTATACTAATTAGAGCTTATTAAAGTTATTGCAATTTATTAGACCTAAATAACCTTATTGTAATTTTACTTATTTTTATAAGGAACAAAATTCTAATTTGTATAATGTGAAGGCAACTAGCTTGAAATAAGATTTGTATAAGGTGTATAAGGTGAAGACATATATGAAATTATGAATATAGTATTTTATATTTTTGTAAAAAGTAAGAGTTACCTACTCTCTCTGCATTTTAAATAAGTATTATACTTATCAAATGCGGCCGTGTTTTAATAGGTGGTATACTTTCATTTTTTGCCAAAAACTACAATTTAATATTAACTCTTTCTCTTTCATGGTCACCGCTTTAACCCAATAGTTTTTTTTTTGTAACACAAATTTTTATACGCGACCTGTTGTACCGTGCGATAGGGGTTACTTGAATTTTTGGGTCATGGATTACTTGATTTTTTGGGGTTACTTGAGTTTATCGGTCAGGGGTTACTTGAGTTTTCCGGAGTTACTTGAGTTTCTTGGACAAGGGTTACTAGAGTTTTCGGGCTTACTTGAGTTTCTCGGTCAGGGGTTAGTCGAGGCATATATTTTTTAAAAAAATTGAATACATACACCATTTATTATTTTATTTTTAAATAATTGGTCCATTTTTGTTTTTGTCCGATTTTTTGAGTGTTACAATTTCTATTATTTTTCAAGTTACTCTATTTATATAAATTTTACTGATTTACTAAGCATAATGTTATGGAATTTAACAATGTTAAAATGTTTTAATTTCACTAATGATGTCATATAATATGGTTTTGAAAAAAAATAAATCTATGCTACTAACCATAAATTAATAAAATATGGTTAATTTTTAGCAATATCTGCCAACATAGATATTTTATAATTGCAACCCAAATTCACAACATTAATTGTAGTCGTAGAATATTAGGAAATAAGTGCTTAGTTTACGATTTTTATTTACTTATTTTACAATTTTTATTTATTATGGAGTAGGAGTAAGTAATTTTTATTTTCCTATTTCATATTTATTTTCTTAGATTTTGTAAAGATTTATAAGCATGATTGACAAGACTACTCTCTGGTTTCATCAGCTACTTCCTTCTCTCACCTCTTTCACTTTGAATTTGCACTTCTCACCGAGGGTTTTTAGAAAGGCAAAGCGATTTGGTATGGTGGTCAGCTACATAATGGATTGATGGATCAATTAGGTGATTGTGATCCAATTTACAACCACGTACCTACATCTTCGCATCTACTAAACGAGCATTAATAAACACTTTGCATCCTTTAACGTTTGACCCTTTGCTCTGTTTACACCCCCCCCCCAATTTTACATTTAAATCTTATTCATTGCATCATATGGTACATTGTCTCATACTTCCCTACCCCTGTTCAAGTAACACCATCGTTCTTGTACTCATCCATTAGTTTGCTAGTTTCAATGAAGAACATAAAACCCTTTTTGAAAACATAGTTGTGGCAAAATTGGGCATACTCTTCTCCGGATACAAAGGTCATTCCAACTTCTGGATCATTTGCTATTCCCCGATCCTCTTCTTCACAGTCCTCAAACACCTCATTTAGATCAATGATTCTTTCCAAATTGCCCTCCACATTTGCCATTACACTACAACCCAACCCTGCATAGCACAATTAAACTCATAAATTATTCCCCACTATAATTCTATTATGTACATCTAATAATACATAATTATACCACTATAATTATATTCATACTAAAAAAATTAATATCTCACTGAAATTGCTTAAAAATAATTTTAAAAACTCATGAGAAAGGTACATTATACATTATTAACTAGAAAACACAAAATTCCAAATTTTATCAAAAATAAATCCATGGATTCGAATTCCATTACAAAACTAAAAGCATATCTTCTTCAACCCTTATAACTTCAAACCAATTATATTTCCTTGTAAAAACCATTTTCATCAAATATAACACATTTTCTAATTTACTCGCTACAACTATGTCAAATCAAGAGAAAAGCTTTCAATTATACATTTTAAACCTGATCAATTGATAAAAAAAACTTACCGTCAATGTCGCCCAATAATGTTTTGAACTTCTTACTTCAGCTTCGATTCAACGAATGACTAGAACTTCATTGGCCATTACCATAGAAATTGTTTCTAAAAGTACATTACATACCTTGGTTGAGGAAGTAATATTTTTTAACAAAATGGCGCCATAATTTCATCCTTTACCGCTGCTCTCTTCTTAGGCGGGAATCTCACACCTTTTTACTGCTTAACACTCCCGCTCAACTCTCTTTCTTTCTTTTTTAAGAACTTTGACGTGTCGCAATTTCATTGGATGTCTATGTGGGGCTACACATAGACTAAGTCTATGTGTATCAGCTCCCCCAATAGTAGGCTTATATAGTTATGTAAAGTAAATTCTGAGTTAAGTGACATAGTCCATGACCTAAGCTTCTCTAAGAGTGATAGTATAGTCGACTAGTCAAGTCTATTTTAGATTTTTAGCCACCTTAATTATCTCTCCTGTTACATGTATGTATTCAATCTAGTATACTACCACGTGCCATGCTAAATATTTGAAATGTTATTGTTTACTTCCATCTCAAATTAATTATCACAAACATACTATTTTGATATAAATATAGAGCAAAATGAATTATTGATGAGTGTGAGTTACTTTAAAAGATTAAAAGTTAGATAAATAAAAAAAAAAAAAAAAAAAAAAAAAAAAAAAAAAAGTATGGAAATGTAATCGTATATTAATTTGAAACAAAGGGAGCAACAAACATATTTTCTCTTTTGTTTTGTTTGTGTTAGTTTTCTTAAAATGGCTTGTTTATTCATTAATTAGAAATGATTCAAGTTGAACGTTAAAGTTGGTAGGGGTAAGTGGGATCATAAATTAGGTGTGGGAATTGGGGTACGTAATAAGAAGAAAGTAAAAAAAGTCTTGTAAGGAAAATCAAATCCAAAGAAGAACAACGAAAAAGTGAACGGGAAAGTAAAAATTTAAGCTACCCTTCATAAATTTGGCTAAGAGTTAAAGGATTGACGGAATCAAATTTTAACATACCAAAATATTATTTATTTGGATAAAAGTAGACCATTACAGTATTACTGAACGGATTACATGACAAACCGATATAATACCAAAGGCAAACTTACATTTCAGCAAATAGGACAAGCATCATTTAATGATGGATCGAACCATCATGAGTACCAAGGTGTAAAATCATAAAAGATGGATTCCACTCCTCTAGCACTTAGCCAAGGATCGGAATGATGACTCCAACGATTGTCGTTATAACCATGAAATGATGAAACTCGAACTCATGTAGCTTTTAGTGTGTTGCCAATGTCAATGACAAAACGATACCTAACATCTGCCTTGTGTAAACGCTCCATGGCCGTGTTTACATAATCCATTGGAATAACCTCAATATCCGCTTTTATATCATGCTTAGCCGCGAAATCAATCATCTCTTGTGTCTCCTTCATGCCTCCAATCCCACTTCCGCCAACCATCTTTCTCCCTGTTACAATGATAGTGTTAAAAATCCAGTTTATTCAATAACATGTACAAAAAAACAAGTTCGCTAAGCTAAATTAATTGCCTATTTGGAGGCTTACCCATTATCAAAGGGAAGACTGGCAACTCAAGTGGTTTGTCTGGAGCACCAACTGTGATCAATTTTCCCTCTGTTTTCAGCAGACTGATCAATGGTAGTAGAGGATGAGGTGCTGAGACTGTATCGATTATTCCATCTAGTGTCCCAGTAGCTGCCTATACAAATATAATGCAACCAACAAAATTACATAAAAAAACATCATGTACAAATGTTCAATTCACTACTCTAAAATAACAATAAGCCTTTTACAAAAACAAAATTCAGCTAGAGGTAGAACAAGATGGGGTTAGTAAGCTACCTGCATTTGTTCAGGATCGCGACTGACCAAAAAGAAATCAGCACCAAGACGTTTGACAGCTTCATCCTTCTTATTAGCTGAGGTACTAATAACAGTGACCTTAACCCCGAGAGCCTTAGCAAATTTCACAGCCATGTGTCCTAGACCGCCAAGGCCAACAACACCAACATGTAGTCCTGGTTTGTCGAGACCATAGTATCTCAAAGGACTATAGACGGTGATGCCTGCACATAAAAGCGGGGCAGTGGCATCTAGTGCCATGTTCTCGGGAATATGTACTGCAAAATGCTCGTCTACCACCATAATATCGGAGTAACCTCCATATGTAGGGGTGCCATCATAGTAAGTAGATCCATAAGTTAGCAACATGTTGGGACAGTAATTCTCAAGATTCTTGCCACAGTTATCACATGAACGGCATGATCCAACCATACATCCCACCCCAACTTTGTACCCGACTTTGAATTTTTGCACCTTCGTCCCAACTTCAGTGACCACCCCTACAATCTCATGCCTGAAAATACCATATAATCACATTAAGTAGTACGTCACAATTCTTAATTAAAAAATTAATTAATTCTTTTGTTGGTCTGAAATATCAATTGCAATGATTAAGAAAATTACCCAGGGACTGCAGGGTAATTGGCACTAATGAAGTCACTACTCCCCCATTCATTCTTAATATAGTGAAGATCAGAGTGACAAATTCCAACATATAACACTTTGAAAGTTACATCCTGCTCTCCTGTTGCCCTGCACATCAAAAAGTTAAAACCCTCAGAATTTGTGAAAAATTCATGATCACTCTACCATTGGGGCTAAACAGACAAGAATATGGCAAACTCAAACGAAAACATGCTAGTACGTACAATAAAATCAGTAAACCAATAAAACATGCTATGTACATATATAAATGGTACCTCCTAGAGAAGTTGAAAGGGGAGAGAACTCCGGAAGAGTCTCTTGCAGCCCATCCGAAAGCCTTTTGAGGGTGAACATCTTCAGGTGCTCCTGCCATGATTTTTCTCAATTCAGTAGTTTAATATGTAAACTTCCAACAATTGTATGTATAAATAGAGAATAGATGAGTAAGTGAAGTGGTTGAGTAATATAATATATATAGGAACACTTCCCAATTGTGAACTTACCCTTAAAGTGAGGAGCACTAGTGACGTATTCAATGATCAAAGCTCTATTAACCATAAACTCATACACCAATTGAAAATTATTTTATTGATAGAATGACACGAGTGCTTCAAGTACTGTGTAATAAATTAACAGCCTAACTTCCACAATGTCACATTGCCACTATCACGTTAAACATTCGTGTTTTTTTATACCGTATATTAATAAACTTGATTTTTAGGCACATTCATGGTATAGGGCTGTGTAGTAACAGTTTTTGTAGTTTAAAAATTAAGGATTTGTTCACATTTACTGAACTGAGCTGAACTGATTGGAGCTAAAAGTACTAAACTGAACTGATTGAGCTGAACTGAACTGAAATTAAGCTGAAATAAACAGACCCTAAAACGTATATTTACTTTTCTTATACAATGTAAGTCAATAGACAATTGAATTATCAACTACTAGCTAGAACATTATCAATGTAATATGCTTCAACTTTTTTTTTCAAGGGAATATGACGTTAGGAGTGATATCAATCATACGGTCATACCACTATTAACCACCTGAATAAACTTGGAAGTCTATGTTCTATGTACCTTGTATATAATATTGTATCGTTAATCATTAGTGAAATATATAAGTAATTGGTTATGATGACTAATGATGAAGTGATAGTATGTAGGTTTGTCTTCTTAGGAAGAAAAAAAAATTGGAAAAGAAATGAAAAGGTTTGGCATTTCACGATTTACAGATATTTTTAAGCAATAGTGAGCCTTTTTTGGGGGAACAAATTGAAATTTAAGGACTTTTTTTTTTTTTTTTTTTTTTTTTACAACAAAATTTAAGGACGTTAGGTACTGAATAATAGACTAAAATACGACTGTACTTCGTAAGTCATACGTTGTTATAGCATTTCTCTACCCAATATTTGTTGCTTAGTTTTCTTCATTTTGTCATATTGTAGTATTGTACATGTACAAATATCAAAAGTCTACAACCTACGAAGCTGCCGAAAGCAGGTCGCAGTGCGTTCATAATTTTCATAAAATTATTTTTTTATTGGGTAAGTTTGGTTATATAAATATTATACTTCATAAAATATAGTTATGCATCATGCTTAGACGGGTTCAATGGCTTGGCCAAGTCCAGGCCTCTAAGTTTAATGGACTTTGAACTATTTTTTTTTTTAAGGTAAAAAAAAAAAAGAGGGGGGGGGGGGGGGGGGGGGGAGCGTTAGAAACCCCTTCTCACAAGGGAAATTGTGTTAGAGATCTGACAATATCGAAAAATATATGAATATTACTACCTCCATTTCATATTTTTTGTAACTTTAGAATATTTTATATGGAGTATCTCACTAATAATACCCTAAAGTTGTAAAAAATATGAAACAAAGGTAGTAAAAATTTTGACGGATTACTTAAATTTTTTACTTTTTCTATGTAAATCAAGAGATAATTTTGTATCATAAACTACAGAGTACCAGTTAAACCAGTATCGATTGAGTCCAACATTTTTTTTTTTTTTTTTTTAATATGAGGTGGAAAGCGATACCCATTATATCACTACTCAACGAACTTATGTACTTTGTATAATTGTTCAGGGAATCATTAATGAAATAAATTTTATGATGACCGATGAAGTGACGAGTATTTAGATTTGTCTTCTCATGACAATAAATAATAAAGAATAAAAAGAAGTTTAGTGTTTCAGGAATTACAGATACTTTAAGCTGGAATGGGTTTCCGGGAACTAGTTGAAAGCTAAAGAGGAAGACTATTCAATGGCTACATAAAAAATGTAGCCATTGTAACTAATTTTAATCTTAACCGTTTAAATATTAATAATTAATCTTATCCGTTCAATACTTGACTTCTAAATAATAAATATTTCAAAAACTACTTTATCTTAAAAAAAAAAAAAAAAAAAAAAAAAAAACGTTTCCACCATTGATGAACTTCTAAGTATTCAACCATCATCCTAATCTCCATAGAATAACGATATGAGAAACAATTAACATGGATTGGATTTTATAACAAACAATCAATGGAAAACTGCCAACTAATCTTTCAAAAAGGAATATAATTTTATTCAGTGGATAGTTTAATACGAAGTTCATTAATATATAATTGGATAGGATCAAATTTCCTCTTGCACTAATGGATGGATTTCTTTTTAAGTGATTCTATCTCCTCTCAACACCCTGCTCTTCTATCAAATAATTCTCCTCATAAATCTCATGAATTTGGTATCTTTTTTATTGAGTCATGAATTAAGCAAGTTTCCACGATAAATGCAAAATCGTCGGAATCTTTTGCATAGGAATAAAGCTATTCAATTGATATCTTCCTTTTGGTTGATTTATGGATAATTAGATAGGATCAAATTTAATCTTTCATAGAAAACAGATTATCATCAATGGAAGATTAGAAACTGCCATTGTATTTTAGTTTTTAGAGGAATAAAGAAAAATAGAAAAAAAATTTGGGTATTTTTCTTGGTCAACTTAAATCAATGGCCCTTCTTCACATAATATTAATCAACGGTTTAGATTTCGTTTATATAATGGCTACACTTTTATTGTAACCATTGCAAAACTGTCCTATGAATATTTGATGACTAAATAATGAACATACTATACCCTACAAATCTCTTCTTCTTTTTTTTTTTTTTTTTTGTCATAGCAATTTTCCTTTTACTTTATAATAAAGTTTTGTATAGAATGGAAAAAAAAGGAAAAAAATTGAGGAAAAAAAAAATCAATTGTCAGAAATTAAATAATAATAGTCAGATATTAGATTATAAGTGTCAGAAATTAGATAATAAGGATCAGATATTAGATTATACTTATTAGGTATTAGATTATAATTGTCAAATATTAGGTCTAAATTGTCATAAATTAGATTATAATAGTCAGATATTAAATTATAAATATCAAAAATTATATTATAATTGTCAGAAATTAGGTTATACATATCAGATATTAGGTTATATATATAAGATGAGAAGAATTCAACCTAAAAAATTGAGAAAAGCAACGAAATTAAAACCTGACCTCTAATATTTGACCATTTACCATTATTGGGTTGACGCATAAATCAAAGCTGAGTTTAACATGATTACTAAGCTTTATTTTGGGAACTCGAAGGGTTACACCCAGAAACATGATTATCATTATTGGGCTTGATTTTCTTCACAGTCAAAATGAACCGATTATTCACAATGATCTCAAGTGCAAAAACATCTTTGGTGTTGGAAATTCAGGCACGATTAAGCTAGGAGATTTGAGTGTTGCGAAGGTCGCCGGCACCGGGGGTTGGGAGGGAGAAGGTCGCCGGCGGCCGACAAGGGCTGGGTAGAGTGACAGAACTGATAGTGGGTAGGGGATGGGAGTATGCATTATAAACCGGAGTCACGTGTAACGGACTCACACAAAACCTTCTCTTATTTTATTCCTAAATCCTAATACTCGTTATTTTCTTTATTTTGTCATATTATACATACATATTAATATCTATACTAATATATTAAAAGGTTCGAACCCTTGACCTCTTTGAAGAAATGATATTGTTTAGTAACCATCTAGGCGAATTGTTGATTATGCTTTAATATTTCACACTAAATAATATTATACTAAAAAAGTATTGAATATACATACTGCATACACACTATTAAATGCTCTTAAAATTAAAATTAGCATTTGCACAACTACAGAAGTAATATTCCAGGACAACGCCCGGGCTACTTACTAGTACAATAATTAAAAGACTTCAATCCACCGAAGTACCGAAAGCATTCCCATAATGCGTTTCCATAATTTTCACTAAATTGATTTATATTGGACAAACGTTGTTATATAAAAGAATAAATAGTATCATTTTTTTCCCGTCTTACAAGGTTTGTCCCAATTTTCTTTTTAGTCTATCTATTTAACATCTATTAACTATTACTAAAACAGAAGATGATGATGTCACTATTGCCCACGTGTTGCTTTCTTAATAGAAATTTTCCCCCTAAATGCAATGATGATGTCATTTATTTATTTATTTTTTTTTTAATTTTTTTTTTTGTTAGAGCTATCATATTTAACATTTTTGAAATTTAAATATTACCTTACAACTAAAACCTATCAATATTAAACTATGAATTAGACGACGTTGAACAAATACTATATATAATTTTGATGAAAATAAAAGATTTAAATTACAAAATGTACGTAATTCTTATTTATATTCATGTATAATAGCGATTTATTTTTAAAATGTACAACTTTAAAATAGGTTTTACATAAAGTCATAAACCGTGCATCGTACGAGTTCTAACCTAGTTTTAACCTATTAAACTAGACTTAATTAATCTAATTCTCACTTTATATTTACACCTGATTGGTAATCTGATTGGACCTAAGTAGACTCAGGGCCTAGCTGAACTGATTGGAGCTGAATAGAGGTGAAATAAATATTTTATGAGAGAAGGAACTTAGGAGCTGAATTGAACTGAAATTAAGCTAAAGTGAACAGATCCTTAATAATTTTTTCTGAGGTTGAGTCGTAGGGAGAACACACTTTCACATTACTAATGAGTAATGAATTAGTGTGGTGGTAGAATTTGAAGAGTAAAAACCATTCTTACAACATATCAGCTCATGTTGCATAGTGTATACTGCAAAAGTTAGTCCTAAGAGGTTTATTATCATAAATCCTTGGTTAATCATTATGTCAAACAGTATGAATGAGTTATTTTTCTCTCAAATATAGATAAAATCTCCAAAACAGAGCTGTCAAAAAAAAAAAAAAAAAAAAAAAAATAAATAAATAAATAAATCTCCAAAACAGAAGCAAATAATAGAATTTAGTAAGAAGAAAAATTTGGGCTTGGTTTTCAAAATTGGATTCCATAGTAGCTTTAACCCTTTAAAGTTAGATATTGGGCCTAGATTTTGATTGATAGGCAATTGTTTGGGCTACTGGGTCTGCATTATATTGTCTGGGACCCATTAGGCAATTGGTCCAGCCTTTCCATGTGTACTCCTCCATTATTTGTCCAGCTTTTGATGAGTAATTTGTCAATCAATGAATGAGTTAGTTGTAGCCAATTCCTTCTTTAAAATGAAATTTTGAGATTTTGATAGGTTTGATTGATACTTGATAGTGATACAAAATTTTTCCTTTTTTCTTTTTTCTCCTATCCTTGGACCATATCTCCTTATTCGATATTCCTATGTTTTTTTTTGGTATCCTTAGTATAGGTCGCAAAGTAACGAGTACACCAATAACAATATAACATAGTACAGAGTAGTAAACTAATAATACACATTTGAGGTATGTTCTATTTACCTTAAAAATTACGAAGTTTCAGGGTTAATCATGGACAATTTGAGTTGATTAAGCCTAATTAGGTGAAACACACAAGTTGAAAAATATTGTTATTCATGGCTCATGAGTCAAGCCTTGGTACGGCCCTCTATTGTGAGCCAAAACTAGCGAGCCTCTTTCGGATTGTTTTGGGCTATCCCAAAATTACAAGTAAAAATTTAATTTTAGTTTAAGTTGACTAAGACCCAAAAAAAATAAAATATCATAATTAATTATTTTTAATATTAGGAAATATATATACAATGTGAATTAGGTTCCTCTTCTCTCAAGATTATAACCTAATTTATCAAAAAGAAGAAAATAAGATATTTTAATATCTAACAAAGTTCTATATATTTTAAAAGTTGGCACTGAATAGCCCAAGGAAACTAGATAATCTTCTGTCTTATTTTATTTTATTTTTTTTTTTAACAAGAAAAAAAGGATTTCATTAATAAAAGATAGTGATGTCTTATTTTTTTATTTGTAGATATGTTGACACTTATATGTTGCAAAAGATTATAGAATCGTCTTTACATCATTTATAATGAGATAAAAAGCTTCCAAGGGATATTGTAGTAACCTTACAAGATATTAATAACAACGGGATTATCACCTTTAATTAAAATATATGACTATATGTAATGTCACGCTGCTTAGTTTGGAGAAAGCCATTGCAAAGTGTTATAGCTTGTGCCAAAAAGGGGGGAACAGTTTCCAAGATTTTAAATTTTACTAGCAACATAATTACCTAGATGATTAACAATAAAAGAACGGTAATATCTAATTTAAAATAAGCATGGAATAAGGTTGTCAAATCACCTTCGTCGATTAATACTGAAAATTAAATAGTGAGTATCCAATGCGTCAATAGGGTTCTAATGTTTTATTCTTGAAACGGAGAAAAAAAATCTCTAATATAAGTGCTTGTAACATTGTTGACTAACTATTTAAAAATGATTGTTCATGATATTTTCATATATTGTAGAGAAGCAAAACAATACAAGCGATTGAACAAGTTAATCCCTTAAATCTTAAAGTAGTGAATAACTTAGAAAAAGGACTAAAACAAACCTGAAAAATATCCCCTTCTTAATCGCTTATAATAATAAATCTCATCCATGGTCTTAATCAGTGTAGATAATTTCCCTTTTGTCGTTGGAAGTTCTAATTTTTTGGTGGTGGTTCATGCGACGTTAAATAAGTTGTCAGATCAACGATTACAATTAATTGAATCAGGTTTTGTTCAATTCAATAACTATCAAAAATCGCAAGGCCCCCTTGTAAAAGAAAGCTGCAGAGGACAGCAATTCAAGAGACAAGGGTATTCATCAATGTCAATTCTTACTTGCGATCATAGTTTTACATAATTAGAATTGTTACATGATTTAATTTTCATTGTATTTATCGTTTATTATCTCTTTTGTTGATGTAGTATGACTTTTTACTAATGAATTAATCTTCCCTTCAAAAAAAAAAATCAGAAAAATATCAGGATCACATATGGAGTAACAACAGGTTTTGTATGTGGCCAGCTAACACACAAATAACCCCTGATCAAGCAACCCCTCAAGTAACCCCTTAGACCTTGTACCCCTTAAGTAACCCCTCACCTCTGACCCGAACTAGTAACCCCTGACCGAACTAGTAACCCCTAACCAAGTAACCCCTCCGACCTAGTAACCCCTTAATAAGTAACCCCTACGACCTAGTAACCCCTTAAGTAACCCTTGACCAAGTTACCCCTCCGACCTAGTAACCCCTGACCGAAATAGTATCCCCTTCAGTAACCCCTTACCGAATTATTAACCTCTTAAGTAACCCATTCGACCAAGTAACCCCTGACCGAACTAGTAACCCATTAAGTAACCCCTCCGAACTAGTAACCCCTGATCGAACTAGTAACCCCTGACCGAACCACAAATTCCACCACTAAAGCAACCACTACACCACCAATTCCAACGTACAACAACAACAACAACAATCGTCGACTGAGGTTCTCGGGGATGGAAGAAAAAGTTGACAATCAAAATAACAAAATAACGACAGCTTTATCAATTACCGCAATTTATCAATACCAATTCCAAGTTCTAGGCCGTTTGCTAGATGTGAAGTTGAGAAAGTTGTGTTCGAGATGGGTGCTATGAAAGCCCCAGGTCCGGATGGTTTCCAAGCTCTATTTTATCAAAAACATTGGGATCTTGTTGCTGAAAACGTGTATAAGGTGGCTCTTGATGCTTTAAATGGAAAGGGGCTCCCGGAAAATTTAAATGATACTTTCATCGTACTTATACCAAAAGTGGACAATCCGGAGTTAGCAACTCACTTTCGGCCTATTAGTCTCTGTAATGTGGCTTACAAAATAATTACAAAGACTATTGTGAATCGGATCAAACCTTTGATGCCCCACTTGACCTCTTGCACTCAAACGAGTTTTGTTCCAGGGAGACAAATTACCGATAATATTGTCATAGTACAAGAGGTGATTCATACTATGAGAAATAAACAAGGAGGAAAAGGTCTCATGGCAATAAAAATTGACTTCGAAAAGGCGTACGACCGCTTGAAGTGGGATTTTATTCGGGACACTTTATATGACATTCGATTTCCCCCTCTCATCGCGGAATTAATTATGGAATGTATTACAACCTCTTCAATGCAAGTGCTCTAGAACGGTGAGCCAACTCAATCCTTCAAACCCGAGTGTGGAATTCGATAAGGTGATCATTTATCCCCATATATTTTTGTTCTGTGTATGGAGAAATTGAATCAACTCATTGAAGAATCTATAATTCAAAACCTTTGGAAACCCATTTATGCAAGTAGGAATGGTCCTAAGCTTTCTAATCTATGCTTTGCCGACGATATTATTCTGTTCGCCGAGGCCACTGTTGATCAGGCTATGGTCATCCAAGAATGTTTGGCTCGATTTTGCACGAATTCAGGCCAAAAGGTCAGCTACCCGAAATCACGTGTTTATTTCTCGATTAACATGCATACTGAAGACACTGCTAGTATTTGTCATGCTCTTGGCATCGATGAAACTGATGATTTAGGGTCATATCTTGGAATGCCCACTCTCACAAGCAGAGTAACTCGAGACACCTTTGCCTACCTTTGTGAGAAAATCGACCGTCGCCTTGTAGGATGGAAATCAAAATATATTTCATTGGCGGGTAGGATCACTTTAGCAAAAACAACTCTCACTACAATGAGTTTGTATGCTATGCAAACAGCAAAAATACCTTGCTCAATTTGTGATGATATTGATAAGCGCACAAGACGCTTTATATGGGGAGGAGATGAAGAGAAGAGACGAATTCACTTGCTATCTTGGGACTGTCTTCAACAGCCTAAGGAGAAAGGAGGATTGGCCATCCGGTCTGCTAGACAAACTGACAAACCAACGCTGCATTCTTAAGAAAATTGGGTTGGCGGGTGCTTACAGAACCTAATGCTTTATGGTCCCGTGTTTTAAGGGCCAAATATTGTAACGGCCGCTGTGACATAGACATGTTTGAGCCTAAGACAAATATGTCAAATGTTTGGATGGGTATTTCGGAGAATGCAAAATTCATTAGGGAAGGCTCGAGATTGGCTGTGAGTAATGGAGCTACAACATTATTTTGGGATCATAATTGGGCACTTAATAAACCATTGAGAGCTATGGCTCTTATTGAGATCCCGGAACAGCTAGGTGGTGCAACAGTTGAAGAGTTATAGGACACTGAAACAGGTTGGAAGTGGAAGCTATTTGCCCAGCTGCTGCCAGGGGATGTTCTTCGTCTCATTGAAGCTCATGCCTTGAGAAAGGACCCAACTACAGGGGACTTAATGTATTGGGGTGGCTCTGCGCAAGGCAAATTCACTATCAAATCTGCTATGCACATTATTCGAAAGGAGGATGAGATAGGTAATGACAGCACATGGAATTTGATCTGGAAGCTTAAAGTTCAGCAACGAGCAAAAGTATTCTTATGGCTAGTAATGCATGATAGGATCATGACTAATGCCAATAGAGTGAAGCGGAGCCTTTCTAACAGTCCGTGGTGTGTGAACTGCAATAATCATGAGGAGACATCATTGCACGCCCTTCGTGACTGTAGAATAGCAAGAGATATCTAGAGACAAGTAGGTGGTCCTGCTACAGCTCCTCATTTCGTTACAGGTACTTTGCAACAGTGGATAGCTAGGAATATTAAGGTCCAAACAAGAAATGATCTTTCACCTGAAATCTGGCCTACATACTTCACTATTACAATTTGGTGGATATGGAGATGGCGTAATAATGTTGTTTTTGACAAAGCAAATGAAAATCCAATTGATGAGCCAAATTCTGCTTGCAAAATTTGAGGAAGTCTGGAGGGTTCTAGGGGAGGCACAAAGTAGCACGCATAGTTCCTTGAGAGCTAGGCATGAAACATACATCAAATGGATGACACCTGCTACTGGCTGGCTTGCCCTGAATACTGATGGGGCAGCCAAGGGGATGGGGCAGCCAAGGGGTCACCTGGACCAGCAGGTGGAGGAGGTTTAATTAGGGATGCTTCTGGCAAAATGTTACATGCGTTCTCCATCAAAATAGGGGTCTGTGATGCTTTTATGGCTGAACTTAAAGCTATAGAATATGGGTTGGAGTTGGCATAACGCATGAGAGTAGGAAAGCTATAACTCCAGATAGATAGCCAGTGTGTAATTGCTGCACTCAATAACCAAGTCATCAACCGAGGTCAAGGGTATCATATCATTCAAAGATGTAAGCAGCTAATTGAAGATGAGTCTTGGCAAGTGCAAATCTTTCATGTGTATCGAGAAGCAAATAGGGCGGCGGATTGGCTAACAAACCATGGGGTCGCTCAGAACAACATTATTGAGTTGGTTCAATTCCCTCCTATCAATTTAGGACGTATTTTGCATGAGGATAGTGTAGGGGTGGCTTTGCCACGTTTAATTTCTGTTTAGTTTTTTAATTCCCCGGGGCCTTGCCCCTCTTTCGCACCAAAAAAAAAAAAATCAATTCCAATTCCACCACAATTTATCAATTAGCAAAATAAAGTTGACTAAAAAAAATCAATTGAAAAATACAAACAAAATTTGACAACCTTTTTTAAAGCTCTAATTTAACAATAGCTTCCTTAGCGGCCTTTAACATCATTTCCTGAAGATAAATCTTTGCTATTAGAAACATCAAAGGCAGAAGTAACATTCATATCACCAAATCTGTTGAAATTTGGAGGGGATTTTAGGGTTTGGAGCTTCGAAATTTAGAGGCAGAGATCTAAGTTTGTTTGATTGGCTAACACAACGAAGATGACGGAGAAGAAGACGACGACGTAAGTCGGTGCTCTAACCATTGACAGTTAGAAAGAGAAAGTTCAAAAAAGAGAAAATGAGAGGAGAAGAGAGGAGAGAGAGAAAATTTAAAAAATAAAATAAAAAATTGTAGCTAGCCACACCGTATGACCAGCCACATATGAAAGTTTGTGATGGAGTAAAGTAGTTTTCATCAAGTTGTACTCCCTCCATCTCTTTTTTACATTCCTATTTGTAAAATTACACGGGAATTAAGGAACTTGGAATTAAACAAAGAACAATAAAACAAAGTACAATGGAAATTACAAGACATTAATTGATGCCTTTGAGTAAAAAACAAAGATAGAATAATATTTAATGTTGCACATGTCATCAATCCTTTGAAAAGAAAAACGACTAATAATATTTTTTGGTGGAAAAAAAAGGACCAATCATGTTCATCTAAATTGATGCATATGGATTCTGAAAATAAGAGTGAGAAAATAGAGAAAGCTTCAATTACAAAACAGAAAATTAGGGATAATTTGGGATCTTTTATAAAAATTTACTTAATAAAAAAAGGAAAGTAGAAATGTAATTTTGAAATACCCAAAAAGAAAAGCAGGAATGTAAAAAACGGACGGAGAGAGTACAAAATACCGCCTCTATGTTCCTAGATGATCTTCCCAAAAATAATCTAGAGAATTTTTGTTTTTCATGTCGGGCAAAATCGAGTCTATTTTTTTTTTTTAAAAGAAAATCGAGTCTATTTAATTACAAGTAATTAATATAATCTTGCCATATATACTTAGTATTTAAAAACTATAACCAAGGAAAACACATGTCTCCATCCTATTACACTTTAATATATTTTTCTTTAATCCAAATGTCACATGTCTTCTTACATTATTATTTAATTTTTTATTACATTACATTTCTTTAATTCTTTCATTAAACTTATATGCTTCATCTTCCATGTACATTTCATCTTCATCTCCCCTCTTCGATTCAACCTTTTGTTTTTCTCTCTTTAATTTTAACCCCTCTAGCCTTTTCTCTCTTTAATTTTAACCCCTCCCTTATTTAATCCCCATTTCAATTACACTTTTAAAAATTAAATTTCTTTAATCATATTTTTTATCACACATTATAGCCATAGTGGCTTATTGATATTTCCTAATTCATCTTTCAATGCAATTTTTTATGAATAACCCGTGCATTGTACGGGTCAGAAGGCTAGTTTTGTTAAAAATATCCATCCAAGAAAACACCAAAACAAAAACAGGCAATATACGGAGTACTAGTGTACTACGTACATCAGTTGCCAAAAAAACCCTTTTAATTTAAACTGACCGCGCAAAATAAAAAATACATAAAAGTGGACCCCAGTTGACACCGTCTTTTTCAGTCCCACTGTAAATAACAAACACTCATCTCATTTCTCTCTCTTCTTCCCTTTCAATCCAACCTACTCACTCACTCATCTTCTTCAAATGCTACTGTTTTTGCTTCAATTTCAATCCCAATCTCAATTTCTAGGGTTTTGTTTATGATTCTCCACCATTCAATCAATCTATTACGATGCTTTCTCTCTCTTCAATTTCCTTAATCTTTCTCAATTTTTCTGCAATTTTTTTCCAGTTTTGCAATGCTCGAGTTTTCACCTTTGAAATGCATCATAGATACTCAGAACAAGTAAAGATTTGGTCGCAGAAGAACTACAATCATCCTCATTATCATCATAGTCCTCATTATTATCATCATCTTCATCATCATTGGCCTAAGAAAGGCTCCTTTGAGTATTATTCTGATTTAGCGCAGCGTGATCGCTTTCTTCGGGGTCGCAAGATGTCTCAACTTGATGAACCTGTTACTTTTTCTGATGGAAATTCTACTTTTCGAATTAGTTCTTTGGGATTGTAAGTTTATCTTCTTAATTTTATTTTTTTATTTTTTTGTTTTGCTTAATTTGGTGTTGTTTACTGCTGAAATTGTTACTGTTTTTAGTATATCCGAAAATAGAATTAAATTTAGGGTTTATGATGATTGATTGTGATTTTGGGAGAGTTCTTTGTCTACTTAGTTACTGATTGATCGATTGCTGAGATGTTTTGGTGTAAATTAGGGTTTTGATGATGATTATTTTGGTATATTTCATTTACTTGTTGGTTATGTACTTGCTAACAAATTCTGCCGTTAATATAGAAGTAGAATAAGGTTTGATGATTAAACAAACTTTGCTTCGTAGTGACAGTTAAATCATTCATTCATTTGTTATATGCTTGCTAATAAGTTCTGCTTGTTTAATTGTTTACCAAGTAAAATTATTACTCTTAAGTGAAATGAGCTATTGTTGTGATGGTGATTAGTTGGTAATGTTTGGCAGTTTGCACTATACAACGGTGACGTTGGGGACACCGGGAGTGAAGTTTTTGGTGGCGTTGGATACAGGGAGTGATCTGTTTTGGGTGCCTTGTGATTGTTCAAGATGTGCTCCACTTGAGGGTGCAAGTTATGCTTATGATCCTGTAAGCTTATGTTACTTCATTACTCTTAGTATCTCCAATTAGTTTTCGTTGGGGTGTTTTTTGATGTCCCCTTGGATGTTGGTATATAAATGAAGGTTGAAATTTGAATATTTGGCTTATGAGGTTAGAAAGGGGTAGGTGGAAAGGCAAAGTGAATCGAGTTGTGTTAGTGGAAGAAAAACTTTCGACAGATGCATTTAAGGACTTGCTTGCAATTTTGATAAAATCTTGAGCGGCCTTAAGACCAATAAGCAGATTCATGTTGGAGTGCTAGTTTTTGCTTATTTACAATGGGTTGCTTCTGCTGGATTGTTTTTTAACCACATGGTAATTAATGAATTGTTTTTGATAACTTGAATAAATTATAAAATCTGGAAAAAAAATTTGATTCATTAATGGAGACATATCTAGTTTGTTTTATTGTAAATATTAACAACCAGTACTCTTTGCATCACTTCAAAATGTTAGGTTTAAGTAGAACTTGAAACAAAAGAATTGTCATAGAATCATGAAGTATATATTTGGGTCTGTAGGAAGTTTTTTGAATGCAACAACCATTTTAAACAGTTTGACATGCGGTAGACTTGTGAACTTGAACCTGTAAGCCTCAGTTCTTGTGCTTTGTTATCCTATTCTGAAAGTTTTGATATCTTCTTCTTATTCTTCTTCTACTTGAACGCCTTAATCCCATAAGTGGGGTCGGTTACATGAACCAACATGAGGACTTCCCAGGAGGTCACCCATTTCATATACTTTTATTCAAATTCTATGCGGTTTACGCAAGGAAGTAATTAGCCATCTATAAAGCTTAAGAATTCACATTAGTGCCTTCTTCTTTCGATACTTCCAAGCATTATGTTGGGTTTTCTTCTAGGGCGTGATTATTTCTGAATCTATTAATAGAATTTAACCCTTCTGTTACTTCATTTAAATCTCTTTTATGCCATGATAGGGTTTATCTGCATAGGTTTTGATGTAAGGCAGATTGCGTTGAACTTAAACAATAACTGGTTCATCAATTATAATGAAGTGTCTAGTTTCAACAGTATTTGCAAGTTCTATGTTGCTCTTCCATTCTGTACTGTCCAAATATGTGATTATTCCTTATTTTTCTTTATTTGTGGGAACACAGGATTTTGAGCTTAGCATATACAACCCTAAAGCGTCATCCACTAGCACGAAAGTCTCATGCAATGATACCTTGTGTCTACACCATAACAACTGCTTGGGATCATTCAGTCATTGCCCTTACGTAATCTCCTATGTCTCTGCTGAGACATCGACCTCTGGAATATTAGTGGAGGATGTTATGCACCTGACAACAGAAGAACACCATCCGGAATCGGTTGAGGCTTACATCACATTTGGGTGAGTTCCAATTAATTGAATATTTACTCTTGTATCAGTGCATGTATGTGAAAGCTAGACTAATTACATCTGTAGCTTAATTAAAAATCCTCCTTTACTGGTAGTAGACATGCTCATTTGGCACTTGTAGTGACAATTCCCAGATTGTTGCCTGCACTTTGTAAATGTGTCTAAATTTAATATGGAAGTGAATTGGCATACTAATAAATTGTTAATTTTGTTGTCAACTGAAATTCTTGAGTTCAATTTGTTAAGCTTCAAAATCGAGCTTGTGCAGGCCTTAATGAGTAGCAACTTGATGGAACTCTTCAATGCTATGACAGTGTCTGAAATTTTTTTCTTTCTGGATGCTTAAAACTAATATAGGATTTTTGCAGCTGTGGACAAGTTCAGACTGGTTCATTTCTTGATGTAGCAGCTCCCAATGGTTTATTTGGACTGGGTATGGAGAACATATCAGTGCCCAGCATACTGTCCAGGAAAGGTTTTATTGCAAATTCTTTCTCCATGTGTTTTGGTCGTGATGGAGTTGGAAGAATAAGCTTTGGTGACAAAGGTAGCCCTGACCAGAAGGAAACCCCATTTAATGTAAATCCCTTACAGTAAGTGGTAATTTTCCATATACTTGAAGCTGTTTTTTTGTCTGTCAATTTTTACCTGTGAATGATTCCTTAAGTCACATTGATTGAAACTCCTTACCTGTATGTCATCTGAAAATTTTCTTCTTCTTTGGTGCAGCCCTAGCTACAACATAACTCTAACTCAAATTCAAGTAGGAACAGCCCTCAATGACGTGGAATTCACTGCTCTTTTTGATTCTGGGACATCTTTTACATATCTTGTCGATCCCTTTTATACAAACCTGGCTAGAAATGTAAGGATTAATGTGATTAATATATACGTCACACTGCCATGTTATCCTATCTAATTATGTTGTTTTCTTTCCTCCCCTGATGGAGCAGTTTGATTTACAAATTAAAGATAAGAGGCGTCCTGCTGATTCCAGACTCCCTTTTGAGTATTGTTATGATATGAGGTTAGATTCTAGGACCTTCAGGTTATTTTAAACTTCCCTAACATATCTCAGATTCTGAAATTCTATTATTTCCTACACAATCGGCAGACCAGATGCAAATACAAGCTTGGTACCCACTGTAAGTTTTTCTATGGAAGGGGGTGGCCAATATAGGATTTATGATCCCATCATTGTCATTTCAACCCAGGTGGGCAGCTAACATCCATTTATAAGCATGCTTTAAATTGTACGAAGTATAAACTCATCCTTTGTCTAATCTGCTGCTACTAAGTGCATATTTCATGCTTTTGAATGCAGATTGAACTTGTATATTGTCTTGCTGTTGTCAAGAGTAAAGAGCTCAGTATTATTGGACGTAAGTCATTTAAATTCAATATTTAAGTGAAGTTGATAAGTAGATTTTGATCCCGATAATCTTGGTCTGGGCTTTGCTTAACTATTTTAGTAAGATCTTAGTGCTGGCTATTAGAACAGATTATGTTCACACCCTATAACTGCAGTTTTGATGTATAAGTTATTTTATTCTTATTCTGTCGGTATTTATGCAGAAAACTTCATGACTGGCTATCGCATAGTATTTGACAGAGAAAAATTAAGCTTGGGCTGGGAGAAATCTGATTGTAAGTCTAAATTTAGTTGTATGGTATACACTAGCTGGCCACAATACTGAACCATTGGCATTTTTGTGCAGGTTATGACATTGAGGACTTTAAACCTTCTGTAGGAGGTAAAGAGACTAATGACACCCGCGTCCCTCCTGCAGTTGCTGCACAACCGGATAATATAACTCAAGGTGCTACAGGGAGCACATATCATAGTTCAGCAACATCACCCACTTGCCTCTGGCATTTTTGTGAAGTACTTACTTCTTTGATTACCCTATTTTTTATGACTTTCTTGTTTCACTAGCACTTAAGAAGTACCACATGATTTTTTTTCTATGCTATGTTCTCTTGTTATTCTTTAAGGTCTCTACTGTTAGAAGATGAGATTTGTAAAGTGTAATTTTTTAGCACTGTATTACCAACTACCAAGAGAAACAGGCTAGGCCATTATCTTAGTAGTGTATTATTGTTTTATAGAATTGTAGTTATAGAGTATAAACAATTTATAAAATTCGTAAAAAATTTGTTTTAATATCTGCCAGCTTGCCAAAAGTAAATTCTCAAGAGGTAGCTCAATTGGTTAGAGTTTTCACCTGGATTGAATCTCCCCCTTGCCTTTATGCTGTGAAATTTTGAATAATGCTTTTATTAGTACGAGAGTAATATAAAGGTCAATTGTTTGAGATTTTTCTCACCCTTTCTTTGAGGATTATTTCTAAAGGCACTTGGACTGTGGGAGAGTGAGATTTTTTGTTTGATGTGTAAAGAAGTTCACACAATAACACACTGTAAGATAAAGGTGTTGGTTGATCCTCATGTATAAACATTAACAATTGCTTGGCTAGTACTCCGTAAAGTGTTAGTCATACAATTTTTTTCTTTATGTAGACTAACAGGTTGCTAGTTTTGGGGTTGTTAAAAAAGTGTTGTAGAATCAACACGCCTAATTTTTTTGATGGGGGTTTGTAAGGTCAAATTTACAAGGGGTCGTTTAGTTTGCACAGGGTAAACGAAATGGGATGAACAAAGAGAATGAAAGAGGACAAACTTCTATATAAATTGGTTGTATAATAAATATTGTAAATCCGTTATAAAGTGACCCTAAAATGAGCAAAATTTACCCTAATATAAATATAAGTTACTCTGACAAAAATAAAAGTTATGAAATATTTATACTTTACTGCCCAAAAAATTGTAAAAGTCCCCTAAATTTGATAAAAGTGACCCCTGATATACAGTAAAGTACTGTACATCGGATGTATACAAAAGTTACTCATGAAAGAGAATGGAATGAAATCCTCTCCATATAGTTTGTTGTTTGGCTTACAAAAACAAAGGGAATCACCACCACCACCACCCCACAACCCATCTTTCCCACTTCTTTAGTCACTCCACCGCCCAACCATGACCTCTTCCATCCCTTGCCGCTCGTCGTCAAACCTCCCCCACCCCTTGCCGCCAAGCAAAACCTTTCGCCGCCCACGCAAAACCTTAGAAAGCGATCTCCTCCCTTTAAAATCATTGGCTGTCCCTTCCCCTAGCCACTGATCTTATCATACAGATCTTGAGTTCAACTTTCTGGGTTTAGTCGAAGAATATTGTCGTGAGAATTAAGGGGGGGGGAGAGAAAATGGGTAGAAGCGGAAAGTGCCGTTTACCCGATGGTGAAAAGTGGATTTCGGTGAGGAGAGATGGAGATGCGACGAGTTCCGGCGAGGAGTGGGGAAGGTGCGGCGAATTCCAGCGAGGGGTGGGGAAGGTGCTGCGAGTTCCGGCGAGGTGGCTGGGCGGTGGGGGTAACTAGTTGCTGGTGTGGGTATGGTGGTGTAGTGATGGCTTAGGAAAGGGGCTGGAAAAGTCTAGGGGGGGGGGGAATTGATGAAGATTGATTTTTGGTAAACTAAAAAATAAAAATGGGTAAAGGGAATGAAAAAATTGACAAACAAACAGCAAGAAAGAGAATAAGACATGTTCATTCCCTTTCCCAAATGGCTCCTAAATATTTTTGCTTTCCCTTACTCTCCGTCACAAAGCTTTTTTTCTAAAAAAAGTGTTTCTATTCTCCTCCCTCCTCGCTGAAGTTTCTTCTACACTTTTCCTCTTCTACTACATGGCTATCTTGATTCTCGAGTTCTTAACACCACATTACCATACCACCCCACCTAACTGCTAGAACCAACATCAACTATATCTAGACCTGTCAATTCTAGAATTGACCTGATTACAAACCTCATTTATTGAGAGAGAATCTAAACCCGACCCGACCCGACCCAAATAACCGGTAATAGACCCGAGTTGACCCATTTATCATAACTTGTAATGATCCAACAATCCAAACCACTTTAACCAAGCGACCCATACAACCCAAAATGTGACTCGAACTTAACCTATTGGCCCCAATTGACAGGTTTAACTATATCGTTCGATAAACCTGCCCCACCCATGGTTACTAGCAAAGAAATCATTGAACTGCCACAAAACCCACCCACATTATACCAAAGTGACAAAATTTTTTGTTGCAATAAAATTTTATTCAAGGTGCAACCCATTGCACATATTAAAAATGTTATATATGTACATATCAGTTCCGTATGCCATCACTTGAGAGTAAAAGGGGGAAGGGGGAAGGGTAAAGGAATCCCCCTATTCCCAAGCATTTTGTATTTAGTGGGGTTCGAACTTGTGACCATATAGTCACAAGATGAGTTTCCCACCAACTCAAAAACTTGGTTTCTGATTTTATTTGTGCGTGTCATTAGTACTACCAGTAATGAATAACTAAGGGCCTATTGTGATTTATTGAAAACAACTAAATTGATTTGAACTAAACGATTTATAAGAGAAGAAAAATTAAAAATTAAATTGAAATTAAGGTGAATAGAACAAACCCTAAATACTCGATACTCATTAACGGATATTTTTCCGAAACAATAATACTCCGTAATAAATTAAATTAAGAAAAATAAAAAACCCAAAACCCTAGAATCGCACATCCTTGCCAAAAACCCAGGTTACAAAATAGCAGTCACAACAACAAAGAACCCCTCTTCCTGTTGTCCGGACCATCAATTATCTTCTTCGTTCAATTTTCTCAATTCATAGAAATCAGAGCAAATGACGAACAAGGGCAAGCAAAACCCTACTGCTTCAAATTCAGATTTCTTGGTATGTATATTTCTTCATCTTATTTTTCTGCAATTCATCGCCTGTATCTATAAAAACTATATCTTAAATTTTAACATAATGTTTGTTAATGATAATTTAATTTTTCGAATTTACAGCCGCTAGAAGGTGGTCCGGCTCGTAAGCTACCCAAAGGTGGAGAAGATTTAGATAACAAAGCTACTGTTCTTTATGTTGGCAGAATTCCTCATGGATTTTACGAGGATCAAATGGAAGGTTTGCCTTTTTTTTTTTTTTTTTTTAAATTAATTTTTAGGGTATTTGTTGGTTGCTGTGTGATTGATTTTGATGAATTTTGCTGTTTTTCATATTTTTGTAGGGTTTTTTCAACAATTTGGGTCTATTAAGAGATTGAAGATTTCTCGAAGCAGGAAGGTTTGATTTTTTGTTTTCTTAATTACATGTTGAAATTTAATTGTTTATAATTTGTCAGAACAAGGCGGTTAGATGTTCCTGCTGAGGTCTATCTTGCTTGTAAATGCTTGTGTGCTACTTGTTTTTAATTTTTCTTCATTTTATGAGCTTTAATGATGATAAGAAGTAATATTAAAGCGTACATTGTGAATTTTGATAGCTGGAATGATCGCCTTTGGAACTAATTTGTAAGAGACCAGCTCGAAAGGTTTACTAAGTGATTTGTATGAGGGGATACTGATCTTGATGATGCTTGTCCTGTTTTTCTAATGTTTTTTTTTTTTTGTATTTGAATGTTTTACAGACCGGAAAATCTAAGCATCACGGTTTCATCGAGTTTGAGTACCCAGAGGTTGTTTAATTTTACTGGCTTAAATCGATGTTTAGAGTTTATAACTTTTTTTTCTAATCTTGGTGATCGTTGTTACAGGTTGCCAAAATTGTCTCAGAATGTATGCATAATTACCTACTGTTTGAGCACATGTTGCAAGTAAAACTGATTGCTCCAGAGCAAGTACATCCTAAACTGTAAGCCTTTCTTGTTCGAGCTGTATACTATTGGGAATGAATTTTATTTTGGTCGTGTGAAATGACTTAAAACTTTTTTGTTTTGTGGAGTTTCTTGATAATACTGAGGCAATCCGCAATTGTGTGAAATTAGGAATTTGATAGGTCGATAGGACCATAATGTTTCTTATTTTATCTAAATATTAAGAGTATTTATTTAAAAAATTGTCTAGTCCAAGTGTCTATATGTGAAATTAACTGCTGTGGCTTGTACTTTTGTGTCTCTTTGTATAATTCTTCGACTTGTTACCTTGTTTAGATGAAAGGTAGTCACTAGTCAGATCATTGTTGTAATTGGAAAATGTGAATTATTTTTTCTACCAAAAGTAACAAGGGTTAGTTTCATAAATATGGTATTTGGTGGAAGCATGGTTGTGGGGTTTGTGGAGGCTTGGAAGACAGATGGCTAAGTGGATGGTGTGTTTAGGAAATGTAGAGGATGGTCGTAGTTGGCCTAGTTGACCTTAGAGGTGGTGATGGTTGGGAGAAGTTGAGATATATGTAGAGGTGCGGGGTGTACTTTGGATGTTCTTGTGATTGTCTTTAATCAGCAGTGGAAGTTGTTTTGGTCGTGATTAGCGGTTGTGATTAGAGTTATTGGTAGAAAGTTAATTGGTGGAGATGGGAGGTAGTGTTAGACTGTTAGTGTTGTGCTCTCTTGTGAGAGTGTAAGGGGCTTAGGCCATAGATGGTGGTGTTATTAAATAATTGGATGTAGAAGTGGATTCAAATATGGATTGACTTGGTTATGATTACAAACTGAACCGAAAATTCGATCATCTCTCAAATATTATTCAATCCGAATCTGCCTAGATTGATTTTGATCTGAATGCCCTATTTTCTAGTATTGGATGTGCCATTATTGCATCTTATTTTATATTACTTTTGGAATAAACAAGAATAGATTAACACCTCTACAGAGAACACAACCTGAAGAATTTTATTTTGCAATGAAAGTACTAAACATAAAAAAGAGATCAAAAGACATATCTTCCATTCCACCTATTCTCATATATCTCAATAGCCTGATATTCAAATTTTAATATTATTCACTCTCTCTCCTATCAATTGGGCCCTTATTTTGTACTTATGCATCACTTGCTGATGTTAGTGCCCTAAATATTTATTTCTATGTAGTATAATAAAGGCTAATATTTTTGTTAACTTAAAATAAATCTTAATGTCTAATTACTCTAATATTTGCATAAATCTTATACTATCGATGTCTAATATTACTTGCCCCATAGGCATTTGCTAAGGAATTTATGCAAAGTGAAAAAGTAGGGAAAGAACAAAATGTGTGGTTGGGTGAGTGTGAGACCTAACTCAAGATTAAAATTAGAGAGAATCTTTTCTAACAAAGAGATGGGGCAAAAATAAATCGGGACACCCCTGAAAAGAAAATGGGGTTAGTAAAATGGAATGAAGGTAGTAATTTATTTTAGTACTTTTAAATAATATATGTTGGTGTTGTCTGCGTAGATATGATCATTGATCCTGGCTAGAGGTATTGATTTTGGCTTGAATGGCAACTATGGTATTCATGGACTTATTATATTATAATTGTAATACTTGCAGCTTTTTATCAAATTTCATGCTCATTGTCTACTATTACAATTATTAGGTCCATATCTTTATGCAATTATGCTATATTGCCTGCAAGTTGGGTGAACATACTTTTATGCTTTTTTCTTAGGATGAAAAACATCTACCCTTCCTACATTTCAAATTCATGAAATGCTGTCACCTGTCAATCTTATGTTAGATTTTTTCACTTAAGTATGCTGTGTTTCTGATATTTTATGTCCATCTTACAAATGTAGATGGAAAGGCGTAAACCGCAGACAGAAGACGCCAGTTGACTTTGTTGAAATAGAGAGGTTAAAGCATAATAAGGTATTTACTGATAGAAAGAGCCTTATTTTATTTAAGGGAAGGCCTGTGAATATCTTAGTAACTTGTGATTATGCAGGATAGGACACTTGAGGAGCACAAGAAATTGCTGAAAACAATTCTGAAGAAGGACAGAAAACGAAGAAGTAAAATAGAGGCTGCTGGAATCGACTATGAATGTCCCGAAGTGGTAAGTTGTCCTAACTTTTACTCCCATATTAAATTGTGGGGTTAGCTATGTCATGTATATGCTTTGGTTGGTTGGTGCGTGTGTGTGTCACATTATCCTTTAACAGGAAATATTTTGTATTTCTCCTTTCTACAATTGTCAAATTTTGTGGATGAAAAAGAAAAAAAAGAGAGAGGGGGGGGGGGGGGGTGTTGAGATTTTTCTCTTTTCAGTTAAAATAACTGGTGATAAGCTGTCCTTTCAGTTCAGCATTACTTGTTACTATTCCAAGGATGCCCTCCTGTTGAGGGCAATCCATTTCCTGTTACTATGTTCTATGAGTAAATTGATCATGACAAAGTATATGTAGGTAGTGGAGATTTGTTTGAATTAAAAGGGTATTGGAGGAAATGGGATGGCCATTAAGGAGCTGAAAGCTAATCTTGTTACCTCTGAGTCAATGCCTCGGGGTTCTTTTCAAGTTTTCATTTTCTGGATGAGAATGAAGATGACTGGCTGAAAGGATTAGAAACACTGGGTTATGGATCCTAGTCATATAAGAGCTCAGTATTTGGTACCCAGATCATTTCTCTCCCTCTTATGGAGTCATTGTAATGTCTTTATTTTACCGACAGATTTGAGGAAGGGTAGCTATAAGTGGTATGCTGTTAGTCAAATTATTTGGTTCTTGTGTATTACAGTTTCTCTATATTATCTATTCATCTACAAATCATTAGTTTTGGCTCTTAATTCTTGTTCTTCCTCTGTATTTCTATTATTGTTGAGATTGCTTGGGTGATGTTTCGTATTTGGATGCATTAAATGTTCCATGGAGTATAAAGCCACTATCCCTTGATTGGTGTATGATAACTATGATTGTATGTTTATGTAACAGCTTTTTTGGCCATCTTACTGAGATCTTATTCTTTTGATCTTTTCCTATTTTACAGGAGGGTGCTAACCTGCCTGCATCAAAGAAGATTAGGTTTGATGATTAGTCTTTCTAAATCATATAGGTAAAGTTCCTACATACAAGCAGCATAAATCTTCTTTCTTGCTTATGCAATGTGCTTATTGTCTGACTTATTAATGTATATGCGCAGCTCTCTCGTGAGTAAACTGCTAAAAGGATGGCTAAGAAGTGAATTCCTATGAAGTTACTTTCAGAGCTAGGAAACATACTTGTGTTACCAAGGAGGCAACATTTTTGGAACGATACTTGTGTTACTGGTAAATGCATAGTTTGTTGTAGCCATAGCTTGAACACCTGTTGGAGTGATGAGTAGCGTTTTATCTATAGTTTATGCTGTAGGCTTGTGTTATGCTTTGGCTTACGTTATGCTTTGGCTTACATATGTTTCCTATCTCCTTTGTTTATTTTAGGATTCTGTTTTGTACTTGGCATATAGATGCTGGTTTAGGATTCTTCTTAAATTGTAATCTCCTTGCCTTTGGCGTATGAATGTTTAAGAGGAATATTTACAGTCCCTTTTATGAAATTCTTCAAATAGCTGATATTCGAATTCTCTTCTGCTATTATTCTGGCATAATCTACTGATTTTGAGGTTTTGTTTGCTTGTTAGCGAGCATTCAAAGCCACAAAGTTTGCTAACTTGGTGAAAATCAAAGTCAATTTGTAATTGCATTTCCCGTCTTTTTTATTGGCATATACTAGCCTGCTCTACTGGCACCGTGGCAAGCACAAATATTGTTGGATGTTGACCTATCCATACACATCAACCTACAGGTTCATTTTTCTCACCTTGTCCTGGCATAACGAAATTTAAACATACTGCCACCTAAATGTTACCTACGAACCTACCCAAATCAGACACTGAACAAGAAATTGTACAGGTCACCTGTCTCACAGCCACTTAACACAGGCCCTTCTCCCTTCAACTTCTACAAGGTCTAATCTAAACTGCCTATTATCAGACGTAATTCATACTCTATTTTCTGATCTCGTAAAGCATGTTAGACAACCAGACAGGCATGTCCATATCAATTGTGTGATGTTATTATGCGTAAAAATGTTAGAAGTAGTGTGCACTCCACCGCTATGCTCATAGATCCTGATTTTGAGCCTTATATCTTGAAGGGAGCCTTCTCTTAATATCAATTGTCCCAACTTGATACTGTAATTTATTTTTCCAAAACTTTGACTTACTAGAGCCTTTTATGTACGTGGTAACATGAAATAAAGAAGAGCATATTCTAACCGAGGGCCTGTTCCGATTTACTGAAAACAACTTAACTGAATTGATTGGGGCTGAACTGAACTGAGTTGAGCTGAAATGAATTGTTTATGAGAGAAGAAAATTAGGAACTGAACTGAACTAAAATTAAGCTGAACAGAACAGGCCCTAAAACTATTAATAGTTAGAATTTTGACCATGATCGTATTATGTGATGTATTTTAAGTGCATCTAGATGATCTTGTAATTATCTCACTCGAGTATTTTAGTTAGGATTAGACTCGGAGACCAATATTCTCTCATTATATTCTTTCTTAGACCTCACATAGTCACATATGGATTACTAGTCAAGTCCTACTATCCAAGGCACGTTATGTGCAATTTTTTTCTTTGTTAACACTACTAATTTTTGAAGGACATCTGCTTAAAAGACCTGGCTGACTTTGCCCCACAAATGACTCAATTGATACAATTACTATACAAGTTGATAGAGGTGCAATCAAATTTGAATTGGGAGAAGACAATAAGTTTTTCAACCCATATTTAAAATTTCATACTATATTAATTGGCTGACTTAGACTTGATCCTAATTGAAGTGTCAAACACTTTTTTTTTTTTTTAATTGACCGATGTTGGTGTGTACTGAAGATAGCAGCCTGCTGAAAACTTAATCGGATAATCATATGCTTTCTCTATTTCTTCTAACTTGTAAAATTGAAACACTTATTATAAGTTAATAGATAGTATTATTATTATTATTCTAATTTTAATTTCATAGTACGGAGTATTATTAATTTGAACTAATTTTTGTGGTCTATAACAAAAACACATAATTATATGAGATCTTGTTAGATTGCTCTTAATTTTTTTTTTCTAAAATATTAACTTTTTTATAACTTTTAATTATTGTAATTAGAGATAGGGCATGTTCACATGAACTGAACTGAACTGATTGGAGATGAACTGAACTGAACAGATTGGAGTTGAACTGAATAGAGCTGAAATGAATATTTTATGAGAGAAGGAAATTAAGAGCTGAACTGGACTGAAGTAATTGGAGCTGAACTGAACTGAACTGAAATTAAGCTGAAGTGAATAGGCCCATAGTTATGGTTAAATTTATGCATAAATAGATGTAATTTAAATAAAGTGTCCAATAATTTGTAATAGAGGCAATATTAATTAATAATAATGCTTAAAATAACGACATATAACATGGAACACAAAAACTAATTAACAATTATATGTTATGATGCAAACCCATACATGCATCACGGCAGAGATTTGTCAAATGGTTTTCCGTGTTCAAATATGATACTATCATAGTATACTACCAGTCCATTTATTTGATAACACAAAATTCAACTCGTAAATTTTAGTTTAATCAAGGATTAGGTGGTGATTACTCCTTTTATTTAGCTTCAAATTTTCAAGATATTTCAAATTTCGGTTTATTTCAATAATTGATTAATTGTTCCGTGTTTTATCAACATTCCAACATCCTTCGAAGAACATTTTCAACAATTACATAATCACGTCAACGTCTCTTCCTTATTCGTGTTTCAAGTGTGAAACTGTGAAATACTCGTATTATGTATATTTTGAAATAATATTTAAGTTTGTTTCTCCTACTTTATATATTTTGAAATAATGAAATCTCACCTATATTCATTCCTCCATTGCTTCTACTCCGTGCTTAACATGAAATTACACTTGTATTTAATAACATAGAATACTATAAAATTATTATATTCCATTATAGTGATTTTAAGTTATAAATGTCAAGTTTAACCGTGTTAATTATTATAGATCGAAGAGAGTAGATTTGTACTTACACTAATTATATTTGAGTACCATATAAACTTTCATCACATTAACAAAGTACTCGTAATAATTGACAACAAATAATGGCTATTAGGTAGGAATTTTGTATAAATAAAAATTACCGTAGTCATTATCTATCATCATGTCCTTTTATTATCGGATTGATGCCATTTAGTCATTTACTCCATACATATATGTGTGATTAAATTTTCCTATTTTTGTCAGCAATAAAATGAAGCGACTATGAATTTCAAATTTATTATAATATGGAACATATAACACCTACAATTGATTCCATATTGTTCACAAGCCGCTTTGTTCATGGTCACCCTAATCGGTGTTAGTAAATAATTAATAAATTAAGCGGTCGAACTAATTGATTGATTTATAAAAAACAGGATCAATAATATCCAACATATTTTTTTTTTTGATTGAGCCAAATGATATTATAATCCGAATAATATTCTCCACCTCTAAAAACTTTATACGAAGTATTTGGTATGTTTATCATCTACCTAGCTTGCACGTAAGTGCTGTACTCCGTGTTTAGATATTAGATCAATCCAAGTGTCCTTAGCTTGACATCAGGCTTTTCAAACTTTTAATCCATGCTTATTGCTTGCTTAACTTAATGCCACAACTCACTTACTTCAGCTTAATGAGAAAGTTTTTTTCAAAAAAATTATTTACTTAATTACGTCATTTTGGCATCATAAAACATAATTCCTTTGTCAAAAGTCTCAAAATTAAATTTTTATCAATGTTGATTTTTTATTTCCCTATTGAGGTTAGTAGGTGAACTTAGAGCCTGTTCACATTTATTAAATTGAGCTGAACTAAACTAAACTAAATTGATTGGAGTTGAACTGAAATAAAATGAATATTTTATGAGAGAAGGAAATTAGGAGCAGAACTAAACTGAAGTGGTTAGAGCTGAACTGAACTGAAGTGGTTAGAGCTGAACTGAACTAAAATTAAGCTGAAGTGAACAGATCTTTATTCTCTTTCAAATTGATAAACTTCAATTTTACATTTACTAGTATTTTCAAATAAAAAGACTTTAATACAGAGTACATGCTGTGTATAACTCGTTCATTCAATTTACAATATTAGTTTGGTCTAGTGTAAGATTTGTAAGAACCAATTAGCAAATTAAAAGTCCAATTCAAATCCCGTTACTTGGAGATGTACCTCCGGACTCCTCTCTTTACAAGGAAGAAGGATGGGCAAAACCCATACAATGTTGATTGCATTAGTTCACTAAGAAACTAATACTTGTAACATAAATCTTACAAAACATCCGTATTGTACTCCGACACGTCTTAAAGAAACAAAGGGAGTATTCCGTATGATAAACCCGTAATATAATACTTGTAACAAAATTTAAAGCATGACTAAGGGTATGTTCTCTTTAACTTAATTTTAGTTCAGTCATTTTCTAATTGCCTTATCTTATAAACAATTCATTTCAGTCTAATTCAGCTTCAATCAGTTCAATTCAGTTTAACTTAGTAAATCATAACACACCCTAAATCATAATAAAAATTTGCAATAGTTAATCCTCCATATTCAAAGGGAGGTGGAAGGTGGCTTCTTTTTTGGGTACATGTCCCACCACCCTTAGTCTTTACACTATAATTAACCACCAAACCTTTGTACCCCCTTCTTTCTTCTCAATTTTCTTGTCTTTCTTTTTTATTCTTAATTTTCTCTCTTCAAATTACCCTAAACTTACAAAATAAATATGAATAATAATATTAATAATCCCAAAAATATCCTAACTTACACACATGTACTTCTTCTATTTGTTCTTTTCTTGGGCTGGGCTTGTTGGCCCACCCAAGCTTATCGCACATTCGGGTTTCAACTCCACCATAGATTCTCGGATCCAGTTAATCGGATTCTCGACGCCGGTGATAAGTTACCGGTAAAGGGCTCAACCGGTTACTTCGCCGCCTTAGCTCACCGTGATCTCGCCGTTCATGGCCGCCGGTTGTCGTCTACTTCCGGTGACTCTCATACTCCTCTTACCTTCTCCTCCGGTAACACTACTTATCGCATCAGCTTGTTCGGATTGTATGCTCTCTTTCTCTCTCCTCAATTATTATTCTAGTATAATAGCCAAATGAATTGAATTAAATTTTGAATACGAATTAAATTTACTATTTAATGATTTTAATACCCAAATTTGTATTTTTATTTAGTTCTAGTTCTAGTGAAGTAAAGTTCATCACGATTATTGAATTTTCAATTTTTAATGTAAAGTTTGATACTACTTTTTAAATCTTAATTTATTTTTCATAATTAAGTTGTAATTTCCTTTTATCAACTTTTTAATTTTGCAAAGAGAATGTCTTTACCAAAATAAAACCCGGACAAGTCAACCCGGCCCAGTTTATGTTACCAAACGGCCCAAAGTGCCTTTAGTAGTACTTTTCCGTTAAGCGGTTATTATGTACTTCAATGAATAAACAGAGTATATGTTTAAAAAAATTGTGTGTAAAAGAGCAAGGGTAAATGGTATGCAGGTATGGTATATTCATGTCTATAATTTACTATGGACATGATTTGATTTCGGGTTTGGACATTAACCATCTAAACTAGTTGACACGTACTGACATGCATGGGTTTATGAACGTTGTATTTTATATCAAAGGGAGGTTAATTAATTATTTTGTTTTTCATATTCCTGGACTTTTTTGGTGCGAAATTGCGGGAAATTTGTAGAATGATAACCGGATAAAAAAAAATATAGATTTAATTTATTGATGGAAAAAAAGGTGGATTATTATAGTGAACTTTATGTACTAATAAATGCTTATTTTTAGCATAGGATGCTTATAATTATACTCATTAACAAAAAAAAAAAGTTTTCATCTTTTTAACAACTAAGGGGTATAGATGTTTTTTTTTTCTTTCTTTTGGGGAGTGGAAGGATTTTGACTTAATTAAAAAAAAAATTCTATTAATAGTCTAAATGTGTTTTTTGCAGCTTACATTATGCAAATGTAACGGTGGGGTCACCGGGATTGTCGTTTCTGGTGGCGTTAGACACCGGAAGTGACCTGTTTTGGCTACCTTGTGACTGTAGTATGTGTGTCAAGGGAGTCAAAGTTAACTCTGATGAGGTATTATTAAATTTGTTGTCCTATAATGTTATGTTTTAAAATTTTATAATATACCATTTATCATATTGTAATGTTTGCTTGGACTTCTTTAATGTATGATTGAATCAAATTAGTATCTTATTTTTCTTATAAAGAAGACTAAGAGAATGTTGGTTTAGTTTTATTATTTGTGTAACTTTTATTAAAATATATACTATGAATAATTGAAAGCTAGGTGCTTTATAGTCCTTTAATTATATGGCACATCAATATCAACATGTATAGCACTAGACACGCGGAGTTTCCATATAAAGTAAACATTAATATAGTTCTTATATGGAAGAGAAAAAAAGGGAAGAATATTCTATATTATGCATGGTTTACTAGCTTAGTCATTAGTGGTTGAGGTATCCCTTTCGGTAGTTCAACAAGTCTATCTTAAGCCATCTTTGTTTGTTGAGGTATTTCTTATATCATTCTTTTTTTAAAACAAAATGATAGTGCGGGGAAAAAAAAATAACAATGTAGTCCTAACTAGGAAGCCGGCTTGTTAATTCAAAATTTAAGGTCCCATTGGATGTTAGTCACTATGTCAGGGGACCATTAATGACATTCATTTGTTTATGTTGCTTGTAAGAGCTTGTGGTATTTTCGTCTTAGATTATAAGTGAGCTGCGTTTGAATATTATTTGGTTGTAACAACTAGCATTTGGAAGCTTGCAATCAAAAATAGGAAATTTTTAGATACAGTGAAGTCTTGGACAGTGAATCAGTTTCTTATCTTTGTATAAAACTCTAGGTTAGAGCCTTAGAGGCTATGAGCTAAAGTGCGCTTTGATATAAGAGTTGGATTTGGCTATTTCCGATTAGTTCCCCTAACCTTATCTAATATACAGTGACCATAGACCAGGTGCCAAATCATATCTGGATTCTCAAGGATGGAATTTATGTTTGTAAGATAAGTTTAAAATCATAGTTTTTCAATTACGTCACTTAAGCCCCTGAAAGTGTTTCATGCTTGTTTTACATTTCTAAAGTAAATGGAACCACATACCTCTATTTCTTTTACATTCACAAGTTTTTTTTTTTTTTTTTTTTTTTTTTTTTTTTTTTAAAAAAAATAAGTTGTTTCATTGTTAATGGATTGACAAGGGGATGCCGCTTTCTCTTGCAATTGTGACTCTTGGAGATAACCTTATCGATATTGACATATAATTTTTTGGTGTACCAGCTAGACTTCAGCATTTACAGCCTCAATACATCGTCTTCGGGGTCAAAAGTTCCTTGCAGCAGTCCTCTGTGTGCACATAAAACCACCTGTCCAGTTTCACCCAGCACGTGTCCCTACAAAGTCATGTATCTCTCTTCTAACACATCTTCTTCTGGATACTTAGTAGAGGATGTTTTGCATCTAACCGCAGATGATAATCCTTCTAAGCCTGTTGATGCAAAAATTCCTTTTGGGTAAGTCAATTTTGAGCTGTTCGTCTACCTATTAATTGCTTCTTTAAAATTGTGATATTTACAGTAAAAGGCCTTAGTAGTTGTATGCTTTGGAGTAATGTAGGTAATAAGTTGCATATATAATCTTCAGGATGCATCACCAATCTATAAGTTAGAGTAAAAATATCTGCAGCAAGTAAAATATTATTCACATATAGAATTTCTATAATCAATAGACTTGTGTACTTTCGGTTAAGCTTAAGGGTGCTCTAAATTTCTGCAAATGAGAAGTATGTTATCCATTTTAAAAATTCAATTAAGTTTTTATGAAACCTTGATGTAGTATGGAGTTCAAAATTAAGCTTGTAAGAAAAAAATAAAATAAAATTCAAGTACCTTAAAGGACTTAATAGCTGGCTTCCCATTTGTAAGGGGCTTAAAGCTTAACAAAATTTAGTTTCTGTTTAAGGAGTTATGTTTTAACAAGAGTATGAACTGATTTGCAGTTGCGGCAAGTTTGAGACTGGTTCATTTTTGAGTGGCGGAGCTCCCAATGGTTTACTTGGGCTTGGTCTGGATAGTATATCGGTGCCCAGTATGTTATCAAGTCAGAAAGTTGCTGCAAATTCTTTCTCCATGTGTTTTGGAGATAATGGGTTGGGGAGAATCACATTTGGTGATATGGGCAGCTCAGATCAAAGTAAAACGCCTTTCAACCTTAGAAAGATAAAGTAAGTAGTTACCTATCTATGGATTTTTTAGCTTGACAATCTTTGGTTTGATGAATAAGTATCCTCTTATATTACCTTCTGACCTTCCTTTGTTAACCTCTTACCAGTCCGCATTACAATGTTAGCATATCGCAGATTAGCGTGGGAGCAAAAGTCTCTCACGTCGATGGTCTTTATGCAATTTTTGATACTGGCACTTCATTCACCTACCTAAATGAACCAGTTTACTCACTAATTGCTAAGCAAGTAAGTTCTTAAAAACCTTCTTAGTGGTGGTAGCAAGTGATGTTCCTTGTTAAATGCAAGTATTCAGAAGTCTTTCTGTGCAGTTTGATGCTCACGTAAAAGATAGGAGGGACACTTCTCAATCTGAAGACATTCCTTTCGAGTACTGCTACGACTTGAGGTAAGTATTAGTGACTTGTTTATTACTTTGACAGTTTATATTGAAGCAATGACCAAACTCAATTTTGCAGTTCAAGCCAAAGCGGCCCAAAAATACCTTCTATCAATTTGACAATGGATGGTGGAGACCAATTTTATGTTACTGATCCTACAGTTACAGTTTCTGTGATGGTAATTTTCTTCTCAAATAGTTTTTGTTATGGTAATCTTTTTCGCAAATATGTTAAAACTTTCACCTTTTGCTGCTGTACTGAAATATGTCGTCTTAATCTTCAGACTGGAGACATATATTGCTTGGGAATTGTCAAAAGTGAAGACGTAAATATCATTGGCCGTGAGTATATAGTTTCTGTAAATTGCTCTGCTAGTATATAGTTTGTCAGCATGGCTATTGGATATTGTTCCTGAATTCACTCATCTCAAATTTTCTCCCTTGCTTCCAGAAAACTTCATGACTGGCTATCGTGTAGTATTTGATCGTGAAAATATGGTGTTGGGATGGAAGGCAGCAAACTGTAAGTAACTCTCATAAAGTAGCAAACTCTTAATTATACTTGCTCTTGCATCTTGGTTTCTCTGTGATTGACGAGGTTTGAATTCTAGGTAACGAAGCACTGGAGTCAAGCATGCTGCCTATAAGTCCCGAGAGTCCCCATCCCGTTCCTCCAATATCTTCCATTGAACCTCAAGCCGTACAGCAAAATGGTTCTCATATTTCCGCAGCATCATCAACTTTGAGACATAATTTATCTCATTTTAACTTCTGGACTAACACACTCATACTGTCCTTGCTTCTAGTGTTATCAATTCGTTGGTAAATTCGTTTCCCACGGGAGTGCCTGATAGTCTTAGATTATTATTGATTGGTTTATGCATTACATTTGGAAGGCATAGATCATGACATATTTGAGCCAGCCCATCGCCCATTTCTAGCTGTAGTTCCAGTTTTGTTTAGGCCCTGAATTATTTTTCCTCAAGGCCATTTTTTGAGCCTGATATTGTATAATGTATATATAATTTAGCTACAGAAATTGCATTGTATATCATCATATAATGTGCTATTTACACACCTAGAGTATCAGATTTTGCCACTCAGTCTCTTCGTGTGTTATTAGTTATTACCAGTTACATATGGTTACTGTCTTACTGATAGAGTTTCCACGTCACATTAGTTGTCACGTTGTTTATATGACAACTTTTACCGAGAATAGTTTATGTGAGTATGTGACTACCTATTCCGTGAATCCTTTCTTTTTACTAGATGAATAAAATCAACAAATGATGCTTTTTGGAGAAAATGATGAAAGAAACTTTTTATCAAAAAAAACTCAAAATTAATCACTTGAAGTTTGTAATAAAGGGATTTAAAAGAATGATGAACAAAAAAAAAAAAAGAATTTGCGACATTTATTCGGACTATGATTTACTAAATTTGTCAAAGGGAATATCTTTAAATGTTGGACACACAGTCTCAATCTTCAGTAGTTGGACCATCGTTGTCATTTGTCTTTTATATTCTTGTTAGAAACTTTGAACTACGTATTCTCTCTCCTCTGACTTTTCTACTCATATTTGACTTTTCTACTCGTATTTGACTTTTCTGGTTTTACAGGTTGTCCGTACATGTTTGAAGAGTACATGGTTGGCGGTTGTCTTTTCTTTATATACGGAGTATAACGTGTGAAATTCATGCTAACCACCCCAAATGTTCGTTACATATTAAGTTCTTGGATTTTTATATATAAAATATGAAATAAGTTATTAGTTTTTGAAAGTGTAATTAACTCCGTCCAACTAAAAACTCATTAACATACACTTAGCATCTTTTATTACAAAATTTGTAGGTCAATTCTTTTAAGTTTTAATATTAAGCGCTATAAATTTTATTTTACTACTTCTTCCATTCCTAAATTAAAAGTCTATTTCTCTTTATTATGTGAGTAATAAATATTAAAAATAGGATTCTTAATAAAGGGACAGAGGGAGTACTAAAATAACTTCGAGTGATGATGAAAATTAAGCCGTAACAAGAGAAATAGTTTCATGGAAAGAAAGAGAAGAAGATGCCAAAAGTAACATTTTGAAGATTCTCAAACATTGACTTTGAATTATTCTACAGCTTGCTTACAAAGAATTCTTTGTCATTATTATTCACCAACAATTTTTTAAATTGCTTGATCACCAATTGGTGGCTCAATATTAAATGGAGTGCAAAACTTCCACCAAAATGTCTGAATTTCATACAATTTTGGTCATCTCGTAAAATTCAAGCTAAGTTTATTATAAAAAGTTATGATATTATTCATGAATTGTAAGATGGGGTGCAAGTCAACTTATGGATTACTGTTGCTGTTTTTGTTGTTAAGTTTGACAAGTCAAAGCTGTCATGGATCCGAGGCATTCGGATTTAATATACTCCATAGATTTTCTGATCCTGTTAAGGCAATTTTCAACAATGATTACGGGTTTCCAGAGAAGGGAACGGTTGATTACTACGCTGCAATGGCTCATCGTGATCGTGTTTTCCATGGCCGCAGATTAGCAGGAGAAAAGGCTAATGACAGCACCCTCACCTTTGCTTCTGGGAACACCACTTACCATATCACTGAACTTGGATTGTATGCTCTCTCATATTTTTTCTGCATTAAATTTATTTTCTGAGAAATTTTTTATAAAGTCAAAGCTTCAAAGGACTTTATGGTGCTGAATTAGCAGTAATCTTGAGTTTCTGTCATAGGCTTCTGATGAGTTTGAATGTTATTTCATCTGTTTTCTTTCTGCCTTACATCATTTTTTTTTGTTCCTGTCCTTTTTCAGTTTATATTATGCGAACGTGTCTGTAGGGACACCAGAATCATGGTTTCTAGTGGCTCTTGATACAGGCAGTCATATTTTCTGGCTACCGTGTGACTGCGTGCCTAATTGTGTAACGCAATTGCCATTCAGTTCTGATGTGGTAAGTCTGTGCTAATTGACTAATTCCCTTCTTTCTGCAGTCAAATTCTGATTTTTGTGTGTTCTGGCATGTAAATGTGTATCATTTCTGAAAGCAATTCTAAAACAAGTAGATGATGAGTCCTTTTTTCGTCTATGATCTTGTGCCAATCTTTAGTTAATGTTAATTTTCACAACAAGAGAAGTAACATACTTTAACTGGGTGCCTAAATTTGTATTTGACAGATTCGTAAATGCAGTGCCTATTAAGTCTTTTCTGTGTATTCTACTCTATCAATTGCCCTGCTTTATTTTTTCCTTCCTTATTTTGGAATTCAGGTTTTAGACTTCAACATATACAGCTTACGTACTTCATCGACAGGAACCCAACTTCCATGTAGTAGTCCTCTCTGTCAGAACAGCCTAAGCTGCGTTTCATCAGAAGGCCGGTGCCCCTACGGAGTTCATTATCTACAAGCAAACACTTCATCTTCTGGTTACATGGTAGAGGATATATTGCATCTTTCAATGAACTCTAATTCTTCAGCGCGCATCAATGCTAAGATTCCTTTCGGGTAACCCTTCACTTCTTTTAGCCCTCTTGACAGCAAAGAATTTTTACATTAAGTTGGGAAAACCAACTGCAATGCTAGCTCAGAGATAAAATGGTATTTGAAAGGCAGAATCTGTGAGAAATGTGCTTGGACAAACTAGCTGTTGGGAGCTTTCCAACAATCAAACTGTGCATTGGTTGCAAAAAAAAACTCTTTACTGATGTTTCAGCGTTTAACTACCACATTGGAAAAATGGAAATTGCATTATTTTGCTTTCATCCCAAAAAAATGAACTGTTTTAGTACCCAATTAGCTGATCATGATCAAAGTGTGTTTGTGGCTTGCAGTTGTGGTGTCCGTCAGACTGGTTCTTTCTTGAGTAATGGAGCTCCAAACGGCCTGCTTGGACTTACTATGGATCCCATATCACTACCAAGTGTCTTAGCAAGTCAAAACCTTACATCAAATTCTTATTCCATGTGTTTCACTGGAGATGGCATTGGTAAAATAATATTCGGAGATAGAGACAGCAATGAACAAGGCGAAACACCACTCAGTACTGATGATCCATTGAAGTAAGTCATTCATTGTCTTTCAGTATGATTTCTTGCTTAAAAGGTGTTGGGAAATTTTACTCAGATAATACTGTCTTTTTTCAACAGTTTATATAATGTCAGCATTACTCAAATTAGTATGGGAAAAAACGTCTCTGCTACAAACTTAACTGTGATCATAGATACAGGCACTTCATTTACTCACTTGACTGATCCAGCTTATAGTATTATCTCTGAAAAGGCAAGTTATTTGAGTTATCTTATATTCTTATTGATTTTTGAAATGAGGACGGAGTATAATGGTTACAATCTGTGTGCAGTTCGATTCACAGATTAATGATCGAAGGTTGGCAGTTGATCCAGAGAATCCTTTTGAATTCTGCTATTTAACAAGGTAGATTCAGTTTATCTGAAAAAGAATTTGAGATTTACTTGTAATATTTCATGTACTGAAATTTAGCTTAATGTTGCAGTTCAATCATCGACGACTTGAACATTCCCAGTATTAATCTGACAATGGGAAGTGGAGACATATTCACCGTGATTGATCCAACTATTCTTTTTAACACTGAGGTAAATTTGTGACAGAATTAGATGAAGTTTATCATGCCTCTTCACATTATGAAATTTGACTGTTTGCTGTTGATCTTCAAGGATGGTCGGTATGTATACTGTTTGGCTGTTTTCAAATCTGAAAGTGGCGAACATGACATAAATATTATTGGAGGTGGGTATTGATTTCTATACCATATGAGGAAATGAAAAGTTGTATATGGTATGTACTCCTAACATTTGGTTCTGCTTTTCCAGAGAACTTCTTGACAGGCTATCGCATTGTTTTTGATCACGAAAGAATGGTATTTGGCTGGAAGGAACATGACTGTAAGTACTATTTTTTTAATACTGTGAATCTGTTATAAGTAGCTCATTTCAGTAGCTCTCCACTTTCCATCTTTCTTACTCCATGAAGTTTCCTCATGGTTAACCAACTACTTCATGCTGCATCAGGTGGTGAAGTTGTACCTGTCAGTCCAAGACCTCCCTTTTTTCAATCAACCGTATTAGGCACACCACCACCAAACAGATCAGGCGCACAATCAGCTTTAGCACATAGCTACTTCTTAATCTGCATAATTTTGATTCTGATTCTATCAATTTAACAGATAATTCTTTGGCCCAAAGCAGTTCTTCCATATACACAGTTTTTCAATATTTCATAGAGTACATTGTTAGCAGGCTACTTGGTTATGGCTAAATATTATGATCATCAGTTTGTGTAATTCAACCCTTTACTTGTAAATATGGCTCACTACCATATACTGATTTTTTAATACAATACAGCAGTAAATAGATTGAAGATTTTGCAACTATGTCATACTACTATCTTCTACTGTATTTCTGCTTCTTTTTTGTCATTTCTTTCGGAGAAGACAGAAATGTTTTGGATCAACTTCTTAAGAAAATAAAATTATGGTCTTTCTACTTATTTGAAGATACACAACACTTCAGAAGGGAATGATGAACTGAGAAGGGTATGAAAGGATCATCCCATACATAGTTAATATTGCAATACTCCATTTCATGCCCCAAGTATGTAAGATATACTGTGGTTTTCATTCCTAAGCATTATCAAGTTTCTACAATTAGAATGACAGTATATAAGAACATCGAGAACAGGATTGTCAACAGGCTACAAATCCTACTCTTAAAAATACTTGAAAAGGAAAATCAAGCAGAATAAGTCGGTAATTCAAATAAATGAATAGATTATCAAAATTTTGTATAGGGGAAGTGAGTTCATTCTTATTCTACACTCTGGCCTTTTTCTTCATTTTGTGATCTAATCCTTCTAGCTTATGCTTCTTTTCCTTTATGGCTGATCCATGTTCTGTCTTACCCTTCTTCAATTTTTCACTAGATGGCTTAGGAAGCTGCTGAGATTTCATCTTGATAGATTTAACCATCGAGGATAACTCAAACTTCTCTTTGCGGGATGCACCTTCAGAATTATCATCTTCTTTCCTACTCGAGCCATTTGAACTTGGTCTTGACAGTTCCACTGGCGCTATTGCTGTATCCTCTTCTCTGTCATTCTGTTGCCGCTGAGCTAATTGCCGAAAGTAAGTTGCACTCCTGCAAGAAATCAATAACACACTTCAGAAACAATATAGTAACAATTTCCTTGGATTCATCATCATATTCTAGGCAATAGATCCAGAAAAATATTCGGTTTTATCAAGTATATCCTATAAAAAGTGAACAAAGATTACCTCTTGAATTGAGGGTCCGTGGGATCCAAAGAGAATGCAGGATTAGTGAAGAGTGCTGAAAAGCGCGGGTCATCATAGTCAATTTCTGGTAAGTTGTCTTCATCAGGAGCCTCTTTACCCTTCTTTCCCTTGCCCTTTTTCAGTTTAATTTTGTAACCCTTCGGATTATTATCTGTTCCCTTCTCATCTGCAAGCAATAGCTCCAGCTCTGCTGTAGTTGCTACAGTTTCTTCATCTTCCAACGATGTCTTCTCTTCCCTATTCTTCTTACCATGTTTAACCTTCTTGCTTTTAACAACTGATGGATCTTCCACAAAAAAGTCCTCTGTCTGTTCGAGAGGCTCTTGATCACTCTCATCACTGTCATCATCAGATGAATTCTTTGAGCTGTATTTCCTAGCTTTCTTTTTCTCTTTCTTTTTTCTCAGATATGCCTCCCAAACACTTTCTGAACCTTTATCCTTCTTTTCAAGAATTTTCTTACTAAGATCTTCTAGACCAGTGTTAAAAGTAACCTCCATATCTTGGCCTTCATCTTCATCATCCTCTGAACCATTTCCAGACTGGACCAAGGCACGGTACATATCCTTTTTGGCCATCTTCGCCTTCATCTTTGTTTTCCTGGCTTTTTTATTTACTTCATCGGATAAATCTGCAACATCCTCACTCACATCCTCATCCACATCCACATCCTCGTCACTATCACTATCACTCTCATCAGAAGCCAAAAATTCTTTCAATTCCAATTCAGCAAGCTACAACAAAAAAACCATGAGTGATGAAAGGGAAATAACCCTGCCGAATTCTGAACTGTCGATATTTTAAAGGAAACCATTGAACATTCATCTTTTAAGTATTGTCAACATGAAAAGTGGAAACATACTACTTTCCTTGAGAATTGATCCTGCATCAAATAAAAGTATAAAACATCCTTGCAATAAAGTGACTCGACTATGTGGTAAGGTATCACTTTCAAGTAAAATGTTATAAAAACAATTTGATAAACAATCTCCTTGTGAGTGCATGATTATTCTGATAAATACTATCCACACATCACCCATATATTTGCCTATTTTCCTATTCTCAATCAGAAACAATAAATCAAAAAGTCTGCTCACAGATCTAACATATTACCCATATTAATAAACCATGATTCCCCCAATCAGAAACATTAGATTTAAAAAAATAAAAAATAATAAAAAAAAAACTCACAAAACACAAATGTATAACCAAAATGCAATGTTGCCTCATATAAGAAAAATAGTAGCTAGCCTAACTCAAAATTAAGCAAAAACTGCATTTAGAAGAATGTTGATATTCCCAGCCAAAGGGAATGAATACTGCAAAATAAACTTACTAAAAATACATATCAGGCAGAAGAAAAATGGATGTATGTTTATGACAGGGTGTAATATTAACCTGGTTATCATTGAATTTTCGCCTCAGTGTCTTCACGCGATGTGGTTCATCATCATCCCAAGAAAGGGTTACATTGCTTTGCTGCAAAGCCCGAGTTTGAAAGTCTAAACCCTCATAATCAGCTGGCGCCTGATATCAAGAATAAACGCAAAAGGGAAGATTTAATAAAAATTGTCATCAAATAATCAAAACATGATGTGATAAAATTGCCATTATATAATCAAAACATAACCTAAAGATCAACCTACAATACAACCACAATGTTACTATTATCTGTTCGGAAGTAAACAACTCATGAATCATGATATCAGAAAATTTAACAAAGCCAAAAATAATTAACTGCTTTCCTCAAACTGCTATAAAAGCAATAATATCTTTGACTGTGGACAGACATCGCAGGTAATAATTAGGTCAAATTACCTCCTTTGCAACATCCCGCGGTGGATGAGGAAATTCCATAGAGTCAGGTATGAATCTCAGGTCCAGCACATTAGATGATCTTTCGAACTCAACCCCATCACAAGCTTTGTAGATGTAATCTGCAGTAGCAATAGAGTCACACTCCACTACGGCAAAGTAGTACCTGGAAGAGCACGGAATAATATAGAAATAACACACTTAGTACAGAAGGAAGAGAGAGAGAGAGAGAGAGAGAAAGAGAGAGAGAGAAAGCTTTGAGTTCATAAATCTCAAACAATTAAAAGCCACTTGAGCATAGCTATATAAACCAAACAAACAAACAAGAAATCTGAAGTGAGACACAGAGAGAAAATAAGGGAAAGAACATGTAGCAAAGAAAATCAGAACCAGCAATCTCCCACAGGGGTTAAGAGCAGTATATGACCATGATAAGCTTTTCTTCACCCTGACTTCCTAATTATAACTTGTGACGGGAACAACATAGCCAGCTACTATGAATTCTATTATGCTTGTCATCTTTTTTTGGAACTTACAGCTCTTGCATTTTTTAAGCTTGCTCACATATTATATCCATGACCTATGCAACTGCTCTTCATCTAGTCTTCTGCACCACTCAACACTCCAAGAAGGGTATGGAATCCTAACCTCATAATTTTTTGCAAGCATGCAGCTGTGCTAAACTGCTAACACTTCAATGAAGCTTAAGACACTTCAATGAAGCTTAAGACACTTCATCATTATGAGCCATATAACCGTAGAAGAAAATGTAGAGATGAATATGTGCCCACACATAGGCTACAAATTAGCATTCCAAAAAGAATTAACAATCAAGTCAACCTAAAATGTGTGTATATGTAAGTATACGTTATAATTCATGCAAAAAGTATCATAAAAACATGAATACTTTCCATTGTATATAGTGTCCCCGCACCCGTGTACAATTTTAAGACAGTTTCCCCGTGTTTGAAATTTCTAACCTTGGAGTGTTAGATACCTAAATATGTATCCAGACCCGAAAGTTTTACCCACGTCTTAAGTAACAAGAAAGACAGTTGTTACAGCAGTTTCATAAATGCCTTAGTGTTTCAATGTTATGCGAAAAAGAGCAAATCATGAAAGTATAACAATTCCTCTCGAGGCTGTCAAACATCTATATATAGAATCTCAGCAGGGAACCTTCATAATGCGTTTAATTATTACCTTAGCCTACTTTTTTCATAAGCACGCAGCTTTTCAGTATCTATCTCATCATCATTAGCATCTTCATCTTCGTCTTCATCATCGTTTTCATCTTCATCTTTGTCTTCATCTTCCGTACCCTCATCGTCTTTTTTCTTCTCATCCCCCAACAAGGCAACTGGACCACGAACTGCTTCCTCTTCCATACGCTTGAGTCCAAATTCTGAAGGATAGACTGTTACAGACTTAATTTGCCCTTCTTTAGGCAGGAATGATCTCAACATCATAAATATGTCGACAGCCTACCGAATACCATCACAATCACAAAGGTAAGATAGAGTAATGAAGTAGAGCCAAAAGATAAAAGCATAACATTTAAGTAACCCCGCCTATGATTCAGCAAGTTCCATCCTTCTTGGAAGTTAATCAATTCAAATTATAAAAGAATCTAAAGAAAACTAAATATTGCCAATATTCCAACAATGATAATCATGAATCATTAATCATGGACAACAATACACACAGTATATCAATAATTCAATTTGCATTTCAATACAAATATGTTCGAATTCAATACAACAACGAATACACCATATTTGATTTAGAGTCATTAGAATTGGACCAAGGGATAACTTCAAATGACCATTAAAACCAGCTTTAAAACTCGAAAAAAGCTCAAAATAATACCTTCACTTGATTCCAATCCATATTAACAACAGCCAATCTATGCGTTTCACTATCAATTACAGGAACATTCTCCACCTGTTCCACAAACAAATAAGCCGAAATTCGAAACACTTAACAACAAAGAAATCAAATTTATTCCAAAAACAACAATTCATAACAAAAAATCACCTCAACAGACTCATCATCTTCCGACACATCCACACCACCCGCCTCATCATCATCACTATCACTCGTCAAACTATCATCATCGCTCTCAGAATCCCCATCCAATTCCGACTCCGACGATTCGCCACTCGACTCCGGAGCCAACGTATCACTGCTATTTCCTTCACTTTCATCCTCCACTTTCTTCACAACACTCTTCTTCTTCTTCTTAACTTCATCCTTTTCTTCCTCATCTTCCTCCAAGTGATAATATCGACTTAAAGCATTTTCCGACTGCTTTTTAGGCTTCCCACGCTTGTCAACCTTGGCTGAGGATCCCGCAAAAAGCTTGTCAGTGAAGATTTGACTGAACCGAGAATCGATTGAAATCTTATCCGTTTTCTTCGGAACTCTCTGGAATCTGGGATCAGTATGAATCATTGAAAATCGAGGATCTTCAATCATCTGAATCTCCTTCTTCTTGCCATTTTCGCTACCGCCGGCGGAATCTCCGGCGCCGGATTTATTCGATTTCTTCTTCTTCGATCCCATTCTAGAAGATGAATTCGTGCAATGGAGTTTGATGTGAGGTAGAAATTGAAGATGAAGGATAGGGAATTTGGAATTAGGGTTTGCTCTGTTGCTTAAACCCTAGAATAAGGGATTAAGGGGTAAGGGTTTTGTGTTGTGTTCTGTTGTGAGCGGCTAACGGCTTTGCTATTTTCTTTAGAGTACTCCGTATTTTTTTTTAGGAAGTACTCCGTGAATTTTATTTAATTTTGGTAGTCGTTACATTTACCGGGAAAATGGAAAGTATGGGTTTTTCCCACTTATGGAAAAAATGTTTTTTCCTATAAAAAAAGAAAATAAAAATAAAAATAAATAAAAAAAAAAAAAAAAGAGTTTAATTTAATTTCCTCTGCATATAAAGTTAACACAGTTAAATTCTGATTAAAAAAAAAAAAGTTAACACCGTTCAAAAAAAAAAAAAAAAAAAAAAGTTAACACAGTTGAATTTTGCTATTAAAAATAAAAGACTTACATGTCTTCTTGGTTTCTAATTCTTACTCCGGTATATTTTTTTAATTTCTTATCCCCTATTTTTATCGTTATTACATGTCTTTGAAGAAAGAAACAAAAAAAGATATATTGTTATTACATGTTTGTTTTATAATTCAGTTTCTAGATTGTATTATATTTCCTTTCCTTACGTTGTTATTCCTCGGATTTGTAATAGTTCTTCTCACCCTTACTCCTTTTCCAGGCCCTTATTTTGGACTTCTTTAGTGTGGCCTGGTAGGAGTAATGCTTTTGTTGTAAGATTTGCTCCAAGGCTTTATAGCTAGTAATATATTGTTCTACGTTCTGTGTTAAAAAAAGAAGAAAGAAACAAAAGTCCAATAATAAAGAATTAAAAATGACACAAGGCAACAAGAATTGTGGAACATGTTTTAACAGTAGCATTCCAATATATAATACTCTCTCTCCGTTTCATAATTAGAAGTCTATTTCCCATTTTTTTTACGGAAATTAAGAAAGTTAGTTGAGAGTACAAATATGCATGTGTGGTTAGAGAGAGAGATATAGAGAAAGAAAAAGTAGTTGAGAATTATTGAATAGGTAGAGAGAGAAAGTGTTGGAAATTGATGCCAAAAGTACAAAAAATTAAAAGAAAAAGGATGACAAATCATCAAAATGAGGGTATTATTATCAAAAAGTATTATCTATAAGTAGAAACAGACTTTTAATTTTGAACAACAGGCTTCTAATTATGAAATGGAGGGAGTACTTCATAATTTTTATTCTCAATTTAATTAAGTTGTAACTCGTAGAAACATGTGGTCAAATTAAGTACTTCGTTAAACTTCACGGTCAGCTAGGCAATTTTCCTAATAATATACCGTGTAAGTGTTTCATTAACAATATTAGTTTCCACTTTGTTTGTAAGAAGAAAAAAAAAACATTATGACAAACTAATTGATAATCGAAAGGTAACTCCTCAAAATTTAAAGTGGTACAGTTATTCCCCATTTATATCAACAGCCGATCAAATGTGAGCAACAAATGGATTCAATATGGTGTACATGATTGCACCATATTAAACCCTTATTGTAGATAAATTTGATTTTTAAAAAAAATGACAAAAGTAATTTGAAATTTCAATTTTTGACAAATTTAGGATCATAATTTGAGGACTTCAAAGCCAAATAAATACCAGTACTATTCTTATCAAGACACAAAGGGAATATGTAAATTCTATAATAAAGACTGCAAATCAACAGTAAAATACACAAGCAAAAAACATAATTAATAATATTTGATTTTCTATCTTTCCCTTGTTTCTCATTCACAAGGAAAAACCAAAAAAAGTACTCCCGTATTAGAATTCCTCTAAATTTTTTGTATCTAAAGAGGATGCTTCAACAATAAACATCACCTATTAGGCTGAACTAATTTACTGTTGTCAACCAACAACATCCTAAACCTTTTAATAACCAACTCTGTTACTCTGTCATTCTCTATCAATCTCCTTTTTACTACTGTCGCACTAGATATGCCTATATATACCTTCAATATCCACTTCAACTTCATCAACAAAAAACAGCAGAGAAAACAGCAATAATGTTCATCATAATCATAAACATAAACATGGCTATTTCTGCTGCAATCTTCAGTTTGCTACTAATCTTCTCTGCATTTTCCCTAGGAGATGCATTAAGCTTAAATCACTACGCTAAGACGTGTCCTGATGTCGAGTATATCATTTCCAATGCAGTCAAAGAAGCATTCCAGACAGATAAAACAGTCCCAGCTGCTCTGCTTCGCTTGCATTTTCATGACTGTTTCATTAGGGTACTTACTAAATCAGTTTTCATATTTGTATAGATATATGTTCAAATGTTCAAAAGAGTTTAAATATGTTTGCAGGGATGTGATGCTTCAGTTCTACTAGACAAAGATGGAAGCAACAAAGTAGAGAAATCTGGACCTCCTAATCTTTCACTGCATGCATTTTTTGTAATTGACAATGCAAAGAAGGCGGTAGAAGCTGCTTGCCCCAGAGTTGTCTCGTGTGCTGACGTATTGGCTTTAGCTGCAAGGGATGCAGTAGTTGTTGTAAGTAAATTATAACAACTGTATCACATGATAAACTAAAAACTAAGGATAACAGAAAATTGATTGACTATAACAATCACAAAAGAATGGCATGTTAATATGAGAACGTTCTCATATGATCATATATAATTCGTTAGCAGTGTATATGCCTATTTTTATCAAAGATTCCAGGAAAATCTAAGTACATCAGTATATTGCAAAGTCGTAGACAATGTAACATTCTCATCATATAATTTCCTGTCACTCAAAGTAAGCATTGTAATTATGATCACTTTTATATATTTGTATAAAGTGTAATTGATTTTATTTCTCATAAAGGCTGGTGGACCTACTTGGGATGTGCCTAAAGGAAGGAAGGATGGAAGAAAATCGCTTGCTAGTGAAACAATACAACTTCCAGCACCCACCTTTAACCTATCTCAACTTCAACAAAGTTTTGCACAGAGAGGCCTTAACCTCGGAGATTTGGTAGCACTTTCAGGTAAACACAGGACAACATGCTATCACCACCCAAAATTTTGAATTGATATGAAGTTTTCTATACTTCACCTGAAATTGTTTTGTTCGATATTTTTCCCTTAAAGATAATTTGATAAAAGCAGGGCCTGATTTAACTGTGACAAACCAGAAAGACAGAACGAACAATAACAATGACCATTGTTCTTCAATGCAGGTGGACACAGTCTAGGGTTCTCCCACTGCTCATCATTCAAAAACCGATTGCACAAGTTCGATGCAACTCATGACATTGATCCCTCCATCAATCCTTCATTTGCTGCAAGCCTAGAGAAAGTCTGTCCAGCACACAACCAAGTGAAGAAAGCTGGTTCAAACCTAGATCCTTCCCCAACAATGTTTGACAATACATACTACAAGCTAATTCTCCATGGAAAGAGCCTGTTTACTTCGGACCAAGCTTTGTTCACAGCTCCAAGTACTAAACACTTGGTCTACAAATATGCTAGTTCCAAGGAAGCTTTCTATGAAGCATTCATTAAGTCTATGATTAAAATGAGCAGCATCACTGGAGGACAAGAGATTAGAAAGAATTGTAGAAAGGTCAATTCATAAGGGCTTGTGTCTAAGTTAAATGTGCAACATTTTTAAAAAAAAATAAAAAAATATAAGGCAATCAATTGCCTTTATTTCGTTAAAACAGCATGATTTGCTTCCAGTTCCAGATTAAATACTACAGTAGCTGATAGCTATGTTGTGAGACTTGTAACAGAATAGAATTGAAAATGAAGTTAAATGTTTTTAACTCTTATTGAGTAAACAATCAGAACACGTTGTGTCTGAAGGAAATCCTCTGTTCATTAAGGCAATCTTGCTAAAATACTAAGCAAATTCTTAATAGCTACTACGTATTAAAGATTCATAGTAAAGAAGATTAGCCAACCACACAAGAGGATGCTGCTTCTAGTAGAACAGTCTGATTATTTCATTATAAGGTCATTTTTTGAAACAATATTCATGATAGCCCTTTGTGAAAATTCCAATTATATTAAGAACATCAATTACTGTTAAATTATTTCACATCTCAAAGACTATATTTAAGGAAATATTTGAGAATATTTTGAGAGTTTATCTTCTATCAATACACTGCGGTGTACTTAGCTCTACAACTTTAGGTAGACTAGCAAACGCTCGTTGGCCCCCTCCCTCTCACACAATCACATGCCACCAGGCCACCATGTCTGGTGGTAGTGATGACAAAGACAAAACACAACCTACGTACTAGTTCCCGCTCCTTCCTTCTTTCCCTAATTGCATGATCAACCTACTAGGTCTACTGTGCTTAGTTCTATAGGGACTCCATCATGCAAGATTGCGAGCTTATCATCTTGAGTAACTCCTCGATTAGCAACTCAGTCTGCCGCTCAACTTCTAATAAAAAGTAGTGAACAGAAAGGTTTATGTTCAAGTCATACTCGTACTTGAAAAGTTGGAAACAAGTTACAAAAGACCAAAAGTAATATCAAATCACAAGGACAAGAGGTGAAAAGGAAACCAGCAACTTTCATTTGAATGTGATATACGATTAATCTAACCTCCTTAACGTTCTTAGTAGTTTTCAACATGCATCACATGGAAATTTCATACAAGTAACAAGGCAATGAGTTAGAGAAGTTGGTATATTGGGAGAGATAAAAGAAGCAACAAAAACACAGTAATTCCAAGGATGACCACAATAACATACTATTATTAGATTTTTCCTAAATATATTCATAGCTATTGAAAACATATATATCCCTCCTACTACTAGGGAAATAAAGTGTAATTTGTCATATCTAAACATACAAATACATCATACTTTGTATTTTCTATCTCCAAAAAAATAGCCCGCTGGAGCAAGTATTTTTAGGAGACAATCATTAGTACATGGAAATTTTGTCAACAATTACCAATTAAGCACGTGTTTTGAAAACAACTACCTACTAAATTTTCTTTTTTAAAAGAAGTACCACAAAGTTATAAAAAGTTTAACTAGCACTGCCACTCTAACAATTCCGGCTAGAATATTCGGCATATAGGTTTTACTTTTTATCTGTACCTCATAAAATTATCATCCAAATTGACTAAATTACAAGTTTTTGGTAGTTCTTTTAAACAAAATTTAATAGGGAATTGTTTTCAAAACACGAGCTTTAATTGATAGTTGTTGATAAAATTTCCTTAATATAAAATTTCCTTAGTACAAAATAATCTTTCAATAGATTCAAATAAAGAAAGAACAATGTCCATCTTACACTCGCACATAAAATTACACTCTCACATTTTACATGCCCGAATAAAAAATTGTAAATGTTTTATGCGTATACATCAGAGTTAACGGGCCAACACTCAACAGTTGCCGACACAGACTTGGTAAAGCCATAATGCAAAACACCGACAATGAGAAGCGCAGTCAATTCAGTATACAGTGGTCACTCGTTAGCCTAACAGTACGCATTATTAACTACTAAAGTACAACTTTGCAGCTAATCTGTATCTTCTCTCCTAGTAGCTGCTTAAATTTGTAATCCTAAAACCTGATTTGAAGTATCTGTTATTAGCTTGAGCCCTGCATTATTTCTTCATAATAATAATTGTAGCTTAAACAGCAAGCATTAAAGAGGAAACAGTGATTAACGAACGTGATAGCTCAATTCTAACCAAGTGTTTTTTTAGTCACATCCCTTCAAAGTAACATTTCTTTTTGACTTGGCACAAAAAGAAACAAATATACACCTATCAAACAAATCACGAGGATTATTATCCTATCATCTCATACAGTTGACACTTTCTCATTCTTTAACTCTCCAATTATTATCCCTTAGTCCCATATGCCCGTGTCTAATGGCGAAAGGGAAAGATAGTGACAGAAACGACAGTCATAACACGTCCTAGTCGATAAAACTCTAACGAGTAGATCACTTTTGAAGAGTTCGAATAACTAAGATTAGCGTAGCTTAATCAAGATAAAACTATTACAGGCCAGTCGAATAAAACTGCATTGTGTGGAAAATGTTGCAAGAAAAACAATAGAACGATTTGTACGTTAAGATAAGAACAATCGATTGACACTCACATTGCAAGAATGGAATATACAAGCACTTCATGCAACATATGTGATATCGAAACAGAATTAATCTCCTGGTTGAAGAATCATTACTAGCTACCTCATGTGAGGACACGGTCAACTTCGAGTCCTCAACCACTATAGGATCACATGCAGAAGGTTCAGGAGAGACCAAGTAAAAGTAACCTTGATAATTTGGGGAAAAGTTGAGGAATAAAAGTGGAGATATGATCAGAATTTCTGCTGATGAGGATGCTTAAATATTACTCATCACCATTAGGCTGAACTAATTCACTAGTAAACCAGCATCCAAAATCTGTCACATTAACAACTCTGTTATTCTGTCACTCTCTATGCCAGTATCTCTATATCAACTTCAATCACTCTCTCTCTCTCTCTCTCTCTCTCTTCATGTACCTATAAATACTCATTCATACCCTTTTCACTTTCAACAATAAACTAAGAGAAAGTAACAGTTCAGAGAGTCTCACCATGGCAATTGCAGTTGCAGTCTTCAGCTCCCTTCTCCTTTGCTCAGTGTTTTCCCTTGGTGATGCTTTGAGCTCAAATTACTATGATAAGACATGTCCTTCGGTGGAGGATATCGTCACAAATGTAGTCAAGGAAGCATTCACAGAAGATAAAACAGTCCCAGCTGCCCTGCTTCGCCTGCATTTCCATGATTGCTTCATAAGGGTATAAATCTCGCCCTCCAAACTTTGCCAGCATATTTTAACTTTGTCTCATCATGTGTGAGTTTTATGTTTGTATGTGTTCAACTGATGGAAAAAATTCTTTTTCTCCTTTAAAGGGATGTGATGCTTCTGTGCTGTTAGACAAATTTGGGAACAGCAAAGTAGAGAAATCCGGCCCTCCAAACCTTTCACTGCATGCGTTTTTTGTCATTGACAATGCAAAGAAGGCGGTAGAAGCTGCATGTCCAGGAGTTGTCTCATGCGCTGACATATTGGCTTTAGCTGCAAGGGATGCAGTAGTCCTTGTAAGTAAACAGTACACATAGGCTTTATAGCACATTTTAATAGATATTAAGAAAACAGAAAAAAAAAAAAAAAAAAGCAAATGCTGTAGTCCTAAGAACATAGTCTTCAGTGATGACCCAACTTGTCCCACTTTTCTTTTTCTTTTTTTTTCTTTTAGTTAACATATATTTTCCTTCATCTACCTCTTCTAATTAATTTCATAGCTTTAAAAGATACCTAACAACCTCAGAAACGATCCTCGATCAAAGTGATTCTCCAGCATCTGTAATTCTCTCACAAACTAGCTTCATTCTCATATTTACAGGCAGGTGGTCCCACTTGGTATGTGCCTAAAGGAAGGAAAGATGGGAGAACATCACTTGCCAGTGAAACAAGACAACTTCCAGCACCCACATTCAACTTATCTCAGCTCCAACAAAGTTTCTCTCAAAGAGGCCTAAACCTCGGAGATTTAGTAGCTCTTTCAGGTAAAGAAAGCAACAGGGGAAGGAGTAACCTAACCCCTAACATCAATGCTAGACATTCAGTGAGAATACAAAGAATTCAACTAACCTTCTTCATTCTGCAGGTGGACACAGTCTCGGTTTCTCCCACTGCTCGTCATTCCAAAACCGATTGCACAACTTTGACACAACTCATGACGTTGACCCCTCAATAAATCCTTCCTTTGCTGCCAGCTTAAAAAGAGTGTGCCCTGCACACAGCCAAGTGAAAAATGCTGGTTCCAACATGGATCCTTCCCCAACAATGTTTGATAACACATATTACAAGCTAATACTTCAAGGAAAGATCCTGTTTTCATCAGACCAAGCCTTGCTCACTTCTCCAAGCACCAAAAAATTGGTTTACCAATATGCTGGTTCCAAGAAAGCTTTCTATGAGGCATTTGCTAAGTCTATGATCAAGATGAGCAGCATCACAGGAGGGCAGGAAGTACGAAAGAATTGCCGAGTGGTCAACTGAGGCAAATTGACCTGTGGGATATCTAATTTAAATACTACAATGTGTCATTAGAAAAGTTTAGTCAAGGCAATCAAGCACAAGAATTGCCTTAGTTTGCTGTGTGTGAGCCTTTTATTCCCCTATTTCATACAGTCATACTAGGATGAATTTCTACAGAAGGTCCATCTTAAAAACATCCTTTCAGAGGAAAATCGACAATAAGGTTATTTGTTGAGATCCCTGGACAAGGGAAAAGAGGTCTTGATTGAATGTGGTAGTGCGCTGCATTGTCATTTGCATGAAGTGTATCCTACTTGCTTCAGTATTACAAAGCAGATAGCAGTATTGTCTATTTTGATGGATTGGCTACAAATTACCTTAAATTTTTTAAATTCTGAATGAATTTCACCTCCCAAACCCCTCCCCATAGAAAGTGCAAAATGATCGCCAATATTAACAACAAAGAAAGACAATATTTTGCTCATTTCAAGTAAAGTAAGGAGTTCAAATGTGTCTCAAATATTTTTGGACAATACAATAGGCAATAGGCTATCTCTCAAAGAGTTCTTAGTCCTCACAGAGGTTTAAATTTCCACCTAGATGAACTACTCAGACTTAAATGATAAAGCCTCTCATTATAACAGGCTTCAACATGGCAAAAGAGACCTGTGGTGAGACAATTCTATCTGGCTAACATTTGTAAGAAAATTTAAGACAATTATTCAACATTCACAGAAAATCAAGTTCAGCAGAAATTGTTCATATATTCCTAAAAAAGCAGCAACTTACGCCTCAAAATTTAAAGTATGGCACCTGTAGAAAGTGTCTTGCATACTATTCCAAGAAGATGATAACTTTTTCTGCAGTGAAATGCTTTTCTAAACTGGATATCAATTCATTGTTTAGTAATTTTTTTTTTTTTTTTTGGCTGAGCATATCAGTTCATTTGTTTGGAATTGTCAGCCTTAGCCCAGGACTGCGGTCTCAGAAAACGACAGCAGCATTCAATCTGAAGTATTTTGAAGACTACAACCCCACATCGAAGATGAAAGCAATTGGTAATCAGCCGTCTTTGGAGCAAGATGTCACTGTAACAAAGAGAACCATCTAATAAAGTTAGATATTCATGTAAACATGAAAGATCCAAATACGACAAGACATATCAATCAGAAACAACTTACCCTGTTGGCTAACGTAAACAATTTCAGCTAGTTGAATATTACCACTAAGTCCAGATGCTTTATCAGATGGCATAAAAGAGAAGGCATCCAAGAGTTTTATACATTTTAAACCCCACTTAACCATCAAGAATTCTATAAGATGATGTCCACTGCATATACATAAGAATAAGAAAGAAGAGCCAAAACAAAAGTATATAGGTATTTTGTGGATGATATACAGCAATATAAATAGATACAAACCTTCGATTATGATAAGATGTTATAAAGACTGATCCTGGAGTATTTTGAAGCAAGAATGCAACAGTGCTGAAGAGATCATCAAAGGCTAGCTTAAATGAAACAGGTAAAGTATCAGTGTAAGCTTTTACTAGTATAAAGATTAAAGGCATAAAAGAAAAGGCATAGGTTTCTCATACCACTGGTATCATACAATACATCAGCCCCAAGTAATATTTGGGGATGCAATTCGAGTATCTGTGCATCCCAGATTCCCCATGTGAGTCCCTTTACCTGCATCAAGAGTAGGTTAGCAGGCAAAGATATGTGAATTTTGAACGGGTAAGAGAGTGATGAAATTGAATAGTCGATGAAAATAGTAAAAACAAAAAGGTATATGGGGGAGAGATTTCATCTTTATGCTAGTCATTCTACTAAGCAGAACCCTCCCCTTCCACATAAAGCAATAAATTGCAAGAGAAACTCCTCTTCTTACAAAAATGAATTTATGAATGTCATCTAGACAAATGCAAGTAAAATTTAATCACTCACAAAGAAATAATTTGTATCATTATAACCCCTTGAAGTTTCTGGCCAGATTTATTTCCTTCCTATTTGTTGCTTTAACCATATAAACAATTGAACACAACATGAACCGATATGCAGCAAATTTCAGACTTTTCGGAACTTATCCAAAATTTTATGATGAAGCAAAATAAGATGGGGTCAGACATTACCTTACAGCTCAGCTTATTTAAGTCACAAACACTCCTAATGTTCTCCAGCACCTGCAGCACAGCAATTGACCCATATAGTTGTGAATAACATATTAGCATCAAATAACTAATATATGTAACTTTGATTAGGCTATGAGAGACAAAATCTTTAACCTCCACTCTTTTAGAATCGTCAGTCAAAGTGACATCTGCCCCCACTTTCGCCGCTACCAATCCAGGCAATGAGGTTCCTGCACCCAGCTGCAACCACATCCCCAAATAAACCCAATTCAGCACACACACTCCACTAATTTATCTTAATCACTCCGCAATATCAATGTAATATTACTCGTCAAATGTCATTACATAATAAAAGTCCACATTAGATATCAATGCATCAACAATAAGTTTTTTAATAAAGGAAATTACATAATAAAAGTCCACATTAGATATCAATGCATCAACAATAAGTTTTTAATAAAGGAAATTACATAATAAAAGTCCACATTAGATATCAATGCATCAACAATAAGTTTTTAATAAAGGAAATTACATAATAAAAGTCCACATTAGATATCAATGCATCAACAATAAGTTTTTAATAAAGGAAATTACATAATAAAAGTCCACATTAGATATCAATGCATCAACAATAAGTTTTTAATAAAGGAAATTACATAATAAAAGTCCACATTAGATTTTATTTTTTTATTTTATTTTATTTTATTTTATTTTAGTTTTTTCAAGGGCCTTGGGACCAAACTTGGACCCTAGCTTGGACGTGTGAAGTGTGAACTCTTGAAATCGTCATGCTATATACTCGTAGTATATACTACCATGGGACTTATTGTCAAAAAAAATTAGCCAACTACTTGCCTTGCCCCTAAACATATAATGGTATAATTAATGTTTAGCAATATTCATTTTGACTCAAATCCAAACTTATTTACTCCATTTTTCTCTACCATATGTTTGATGAAAAAAATGCTCGATTACAACAAGTGCGCCTATATCTCACGTGGCACAGTCTACTACGGAGTATCTTACAACCAATCAATAATATTTGGAAGACAATTCATCGACAAATTATTTATCAACAGGTTGCAATCCGATTCTCCAAAGTTTTCCCTAACTAAATTTCTTAGAGTTGTGTGGTGAAGCTACCAATCTATAAAGAAATCACTACGGAATCATGTTGTGTTGGACACAATTGTCATGTAGCGTTAATTCATTTCATCTCTTTCTAAGAAAGAAACTGTATCACAATAATCTAATAGACACATTTGCAGCCACCCACATGTAACACATGTAATCTCACCAAAAGTTAAACATAATCTTCCTTAGTCCTCACTAATAAACATGAAAAAGTAGCTAAAGGAGATCAATAAACAACCCTATATAAAGCAAGATCTATTTCTAATAAAGTAGATAAAAATCCATCTTTTTAAGAAAATAAAGATATTAGTAAAGAGTAACATATAAACATTTAATACATTTTCTAAATTAATACTGTATTAAGAACGTCGGATAGGATTGATAAGAGTGTGTATCCGTATGATCAATTTTCAAACAATAAATAAAATACAAGTGGAAAAAAGAAGAAAAAAAGAACTTACTTGAATAAAATCAGATAAGAAGCAATTAGGAATACGAGTTTGGGGCTTGTAAAAAGAAAGTTTCATCAACTCTTTCAATTTTTGAGGAGTTTGAGGCAGCAAAATAGAGGCAGCATCATCAACACTTTTAACCTTAAACATCCCTTCATCCATATCTTTAGCTTCCAAACAAACACCGGAACAAACCAGCACCAACTTTTCAATAGCATCAGGAAACTGAGCAGCCATACTATACGCTACAAACCCACCATAACTAACCCCACAAACACTCATTTTTTTCACTCCTAAGTCCTCCATCATTTTCATCACGCACTGAGCTTGAAACGACTCGGTCCGGTCGGACCGAGTCGTGTAAGACTCACCAAAGAAGACAAGATCAGGGACATAAACATTAAATTTTGGGATTAATGGAGATATAAAGTAATCCCATTGCCACATAGCATTAGCACCTAAACCATGTAACAAAACAAGGTTTGGTTTGTTTTGTTTGTGCTTTCTTGGTGCCCAACAATGCATTGTTGTACCTTCTCCTAGATCTTTTGTTGTCGATTTTAATCCCGCGTTTTCGAATGAATATTTGTAGCATGTGTCTCTTGTTGATGTGAAGCTGAAACACTTTGCCATTTTTTTTTTTTTTTTTTTTTGGAATGCAGGATTATTGATTCAAATATTTATTAACCAACAGGTTAATTGTTACTAATTGATTATATAAAGGAAAGAAGAGATTATTAGAGAATATTTTGGAAAGGTTGATGATTTTGATCTAAGGTAAAGTTGGAAAGTTTGGAGCAAGTAAAGAATGTAATAAATTTATTACTTGGTGACGAGAATTACGTTTAGAGAGAGGAAGGTAGAGGCGTTGAGCTAGAGGAGAGAGAAATGGGAAAACATACCAATTACCAAGAAATCTTGGGCTTTACAATTGACCAATTATAAGACGACATATATGTCCTTTTTTATGTTTAGAAAATTAGAATAAACTATGTGCCGACGCCATTTTAAAAATGCTCATTGTCTTTTAAGTTAGAGAAATTTTCATAATATCATAATCATTGTACATTAATACTTATAGGGAGTATTTGGTAAAGAGCTTTTAACTTATTTTGTCTAATTAGATATTTGACCAATTAAAAAAGCTAATTTGAGTGTTTGGTAAATAACTTATTAAAATAGCTTTTTGTACTCAAAAAGCTCTTTTAGAAAAAGCTCATTATAAGAGCTTTTTAAAATTAGCTTTTTGTACAATTATCTTTTTGTCTCTTAAATACACTAAGGGCGTGTTCGGCAAAATATAGCTGTAGAGGTAGCTGTTAGCTGTGCTGGTGGCTGTTAGCTATATATGAAACTGTTAGCTGTCAACTAGCTATTAGCTGTGAAAATAAATAATTTAGTATGAGTGTTTGGTAAACTAGCTGTGAACTGTAAAATTCTAAAAAAAATAGAAGAAAATTCAACAGCTACCTAGCTTTTCACAAAAGTTAATAATGTTAACTTTTCACAAAAGCTACTTCAACCACTAAACTCTACCCCCACCACTACATTCCCAAACACTCATAATTTTTTCTATGTAGTGGTTTGAATAAGTCAAACCACTAAAAGCTACCTAAAAGCTACCCAAAAGCTAGTGCCGAACACGCCCTAAAATAGCTAACAATTAACAGCTATTTACCAAACATTTTTACACAATCAGCTAGTCAAACCAGCTAATACAATCAACTACCACCTAATTACCAAACAGGCCCATAATGTCATAAATACTTGTTAATATATATATATATATATATATATATATATATATATATATATATATATATATATATATATATATTTAAGGTAAGAAAAATTAAACATTAAAAAGTCATCCTCACGAGGAGAATTTTTAATGTAATAAATACTTGTTAATATGCTCGTGAAAATAACTTAAAGAAAAAGACTTATGCCTAACAAGATAGGCAACTAATGCAAAGAAAATTGTAAATGTGTATTTAATGAACCTACCTAGAATTAGCTTTTAGTTAAATGGAGATATGAAAATTGTTGTATTCCTTTTAATTGTCTAACCGTTAGTATAATCCCTAAATTTATTATTGATTCTACAATGTTTAATTTTCATGTCTATTTATTACAAAAGTATATGTTGATAATTTCAAAGCAATGGTAACTATATACGTAGTACTCCGTAGGATTTTATCTTTATGGGGGCTTGGATTCAAATCTTGTCAACTATCATTTTTACTTTTTAATGTGTTGAAATATGAAGTATCTGATTCAATAGTTTTGTTTCGCCTTTTATAAATTTGGGAAATTTAATATAATTTTTGGAATATGATTATGTAGAGTATGAAAGAAAATGAAAAGTGATTGTCAATTATATTCATGAGATTGAATAAATAAATAAATATAATACATATATATATATATATATATATATATATATATATATATATATATATATATATATATATATATATATATATATATATATATATATATATATATATATATACAAGTTAAATGAATATAATCTCAATGATTCACATTAAAATATACGTAGTACATGAATTAAAAGATACTTAAAATAATTTAATATCTAAGATAATTATGCATATAGTTGTACATATAAAACAACACTCCGTTATATTTTAGATACTCATAGATACTAGAATATAACTATATATATCTCTATTAAATTAAAGAAATACTATAATTTAGGTAAACAAAAACAGTGAAAAGGCCTTGAAGCTTGCCAACATGCCAAAATGGTAAATTTTTACCAATTTTTACAATAACAAAGTTATGGAATGAAAGCGACCTACTATTGACTAATACTTGGACTTGTTAGGATTATATTTTTTTTAACGCAAAGAGAAGGAAATATATATATATTATTGCAAGATTTGTAGCAATATACTTGTAGAATTATAGATACACTTGTAAAAGTTTAAGAATATTTATTCTTCTATTATTGATAGCATGGGACCCAGTTAAAGTGAGCAGTTGGGAGGGCCAACTACCACATAAATAAAAATAAAAATTAATAAAGGAGTTTAGGACACTGGACACCTAACATTTTAACTGGTTGTAACTTGTAAGTGGTCTACTGAACTAATTGAAGCTCACGTAATTGAGGCCCAAAAGTTTTAAAAAGTCCAGTTGAACTGGGCCATGGTCTTATTATGATATGATCTCGTACCAACCCATCTGATTAAGTCCAATATGCAATACGATTCAGTCCAGTGACAAAAAAAAAGTTCCTGCTCAAAAAAGTCATTTCTTTCAGCTAAAATGTACTGCACATTCTTAGGTGTACACTCATGCACCTAGAAAACAACACAATATGAACATTAGCTTTTCAGAAAGTGAACATTAGCTTTCTTCTCCTCCATTTTTCTCCTTCGTTTTTTATTTTCTCTCTCCTCTGTTTTTTTAATTTTCCCCATTTTTTACACTTTTTTGATTGAATTTGTTTCTTACAACATGAAAGTAGTTATTAAGTATGAATTTTTGTGTGAATTTCGATTTTGTGCTTTAATTTCGATTGATTAAGGTTTATATGAATCTTTGAATTCACAAATTATACTTTGTTTTTTCCCCTTCCTTCTTTAATTCCTTTTTCCTCTGTTTTTTTTTTCTATTTTTCTCGTTTTTCGATTTAACGATTGAATTTGTTCCTTACAATATGGAATTGGTTGTTTATCTGATTTTTTGAATTCATATGAATTGAATTTTTTTAGCTTCGATCAATTTCATCTGTGTATAAATTTCATCTGATTTTCTGCATTTTTTTTATCAATGAACATAATCATGCATAATATGAACATATGCATAGGTTCCCTTAAATGTGAACATTAGCTTTTCAGAAAGTGAACATAGGCATAAAACATATGAACATATGCATTTCAGAAAGTAAACATAACAATTCAAAATATGAACGTAATTGGTTTCCTTAAAGTGAATATAACCATTTAAAAGGTGAACATACGCGTAAAAAATATGAACATATGCATTTAAGAAAGAGAACATATGCATAAACAGACTTAATGAGAATATTTATGAACCACAAGTATTTACTATGAATATTTACATTATGAACATATAAAATATTATTATGAATATAAAGCATTTAATTATGAACATAAAAAATTGAAGAAATGAAAATTAATATGATTATGAAACATATGCATCATAAGTATTAAAAATATGAACATATGCATTCAAAATATGAACTTATGCATTGGTTCATTTTTGAATGCGTATGAACATAATTAAGCATTTCAGAAGGTGAACATATACATAAAAAAAAATATAAACATATGGATTTAGAAAGTGAATATAAGCATTTTAGAAAGTTTACAAAAGGATTCAAAAATATGAACATATGCATTTCGGAATGTGAACATAAGGTATCCGTTTGATTTCACTAATTTTTTTGACAATTCCAATAAAAAATTTCGAACAATAGAATATCGAACAATATTCAAATAAAATTAAGTGATAATCATATAAATTCAAATAAAATTAAGTGAAATTTACATAAAATTGCTTTTTTTAGGGAGAATCCTTTTGATTTTGCATCTCTTCTCTAATGTCCATTGATGTTTTTGCAGTTTTTTTGGTGAGAGAAAGTGAAAAAGAGGAGAGAGAAAATCATATAGAAGAAGAGTTTTGAGTTTAGAAGTGACGTTACATTTATTGGGTGTGGGTGGGTGTATTGCAGTTTCCATATTTTTTTTAATTTTAGGGCTTTTTTGTATTGGGTTGTGTGTAATTGGGCTTTTGGGCTGCGTTGTTACACCTATCTAAGGTGCACAAGGGTGCACCTTAGACTAATTGAAAATGTACTAGCATTTGGGTTTATGGTCTTTTTCTCTATAAACTATGCATCGTGTATGGTATTAGCTTTAGGGAGATTAGTTGCGGAGAATAGCAATTAGCAGGTTAGCAAATTCACAATCTGTTACTCAAAAAAAGTCTATTACTATTACAATTCTGTAATGATGTGTTTATCTCTGTTCGTCTAAGCGAAATATTTATTGTAAATAATCGATACGTATTGTAACGAGTGTCATACGTCACTATTCATCACTAATCAAACTAAAACTACCAAGTTAGGCTTGATTTGTAGAAAGGAGATTTCCTTACCTTTCCCCCACTCTCCTGAATTGTCTAGTTCACGTTAACCTAAGTCAGGTTGAGTGGTTGACTCTTAAAGGATTTTGGCTTAAGACCCTTGTTCATAGCATTAAAATAAATAATACAAAATGGTCATTTAAGGGGGGTGTGAAAAGTGGCACTAGTGATATATTTTTGGTTGACAAAATAAAATGGGAGAAGTGAAAATTCACGGGATTTTGTAATTTGGATAGATGTTTGGACGTTTTATTGACACAAAAAAAAAAAAAAACAAAAATGGGGGAAGTTGGAATTCATGGGAATTTCCACTTTCCACAAAATGTAGGAAGTAATTTACCTAGCTCCCTTGGTCATTCAAAATTCATGGGAATTCCAACTTCCCATTGCACAACCAAACAGCTTAAAGAAATTTTTAGGAATTTCATTTGAGAAATAATTTCCCATAAAATACAACTTTTTATGGGAATTTATTTTCCATGTTAACCAAACGAGGCCAATACAGTGTGGTTACAAATGTATTAATTTTGTGATTTATATATGATGGATGGTGATGATATTACAGGATCTAATACAGATTGTACAATACGGACTACGGAGTACTTGCTTTCCATATTAATCACGTTAGTATATGAAAAATAATGAACAATCTAATTTAAAAAAATGTTACGGAGTAGAGTAATTAATTATGTAGGCGGTGGCCATGCATTTTGTATCATTGACTAATCTCTCTAATATTTGTGGCTGGACTAAAGACAATGGTGGCCTCTTGCCTATCTTTAGGCATGATGGCCACACAACACTCATCAATATTAGAGAGTACCAATTTGTCAAATTTTGACTGCTTTTTAAAAATTTTGAGCATTAATCATTGATTATACAAGTACTTTTGCTTGCTTATGTCATTTGTCAATTGTCATGGCAAGTTAGCTAAAGATTTTTTTCATCTACACGTAATACAATTGGGTCAAAGATGTACCGATATATTAATGTATTTTTTTGTTAATATGATGATTAAATGAGCAATAATCATCTTTTATTTAATTTAATCCTCAGAATAAGAAAAAAAAACTTGAGATACACTATGTATCCAGGTATAAATAACAATCTTTACAAGTTAGTAGCGTGCTTTGTAGGTTAAGATTTTATATTTACCTAATTGAATAGCTAATAAGTTGATACATAATCACAAGTTTAGATGAAAGATAAGTCTAAATTAATTAAGATATTTATGTTAAAGTGAGCTGAGAATTTTAGATAGACGGAGATAAATCCAATACAATAGCATATTCTAATATAGACGTAAAAATATTACTCCATAGAATGACAAGAAGACAAACCTGAAATCCGCTGCCTGATTTACCATCCAAAAACCATGAATGAGGGACAACTTGCCTTAGTAAAATTTCCACTCTTAAAATTGAGTACCTTTATAAAGTAACTCCGTAACACAAAAGTCACACCTTACTGCTCGCCCATCACACGCTCTCTCTCCTTGCCGATGACTAACAGCGAGAGTGAGACTGTGAGAGTGGAAAGCGCAATGATTACAAAGTGTTGGCCTAATCCCATTTTAACAGCACCCTAATAATATAATTACAGACAATATCATACGCCCTAATCTTGTTTTGCAGAAAACATTTGCCAGTCAGACATCAGAAGAAGCAGAACATTCTCTTCTTCTTCCCACCCTCCATCCCAAATCAAAAAAATCGGATCTTTTTTAATTCCTCTTTCTTTTGGGTCAAAAAGAAATCAACCATCTACTTTTGCAGTCCAACAGACACAGTTCATCTTCTCTGTACTCCGGTAATTACTAATTAATTTATCTTTTTTTTTTTTTTTTTTTTTTTCTGGGTATTTTTGAAGATGTCTACTTAATTTCTTATGCTTAATTCATAAATTTGGTACACAATTTTCCATTTATTCTTTATATGATCTCAACTTGTGTTTAATTTGATTTGTGGTAAGCGGTTGCAAACTTGAAGTGGTTACTAGTGGGGTTTTAAATTCTGATGTTTGAGGTGGAAATTCAAATTGATTAATCAAAGTTTTGATTTGGATCAAATATCTTGAATTTAAAGTAATTGGTTTGAGTTAATTGTGTGATTGGTGCTACAAAGATGTAACTTTGACGGATGTATAATTTTGGGAGGCTAATTTTTTGAGTCAATTGGAAATCAAGTTTGGTGGGTCAAAGATGCGGGAATTTAATCAATGGTGGGTGAAGCCTTAATAGTTGAAAACTTTACTTAGACTGTTTGTTGAGTGATTTGACATTAACTGGGGATAAATTCTTGAATCTTAAACTTTTGGTAGCTATGAAACTTGGGCAATCGAGTTTATAAGAGAGTGATAGAGATTGATGAAAGAAGTTATTTTGAGGAGAATCAAGGCAAAAATGCGAAAATTCTAAAAAAAAAGTGAAACTGAAATCTACTAGATGAGGATTGTATGTCATATGTTAAATTTGTTTGCTCTTAGTTAATAAATGAAGCCACCAATTATCTTGGGCACTAGATCTTTGTAATGATTTGATTAGTATTGGCACAGGAATGCTGTTCCATTGGATACATGTGTGATTGACTTTTAGAGGATTAGTAGCTGGAGCTGGCGGCATCAGTGATGGAGCTCCTTTTAGCTGTTCTGGCCTTCGTTTGTTTGCTTCCTTGCAGTTTGGCCGATTTTCAAGGTATTAGCCTCTTGACTGTTACTCCAATTGGATACTATCAATTGTAGAGGCATTGGGGGTAGATTGATTCTGATATTGTAATTAGTGCGGCCAGCCTGCCAGTATGTTGCGTAGCATTCTTAATTTTGTGATTAATCAAATGTTGATTGTTACTGATGCTATTTTCTGTTTTAAGGCGAGGCACTTTATGCAGTGAAGCAATCATTGCATGCTTCAGACAATCAGCTGCGTGATTGGAACCCCAATATGGTTAATCCTTGCACTTGGTCAAATGTTATGTGTGACCCTAGTAACAATGTTATTTCTGTGTAAGTGCTTTTGATGCATCTTCTACTTTGTTACCCTATGCATGCACGTGGATCATATAGAAGACTCATTTTGTTATTTGGTCACAGGACATTGTCTTCCATGGGATTATCTGGATCATTGTCACCTAAAGTCGGCACTCTGAAGACTCTTTCAACTCTGTAGGTGTAACTTTTCATTATGTTGCTTTCTGTACATACCTACCCACTGATGAGGCTTTTGTTTTATAGAAGCTTTATCTCATATATCTGTACATTTGTGATGGTTTTCTTGTTAGAAAATTTCTAAACCGACACTAATTATGGAATCTTGTTCCCTTCAAAAAATAATACTTCCTCCGTTTCTATTTACTTGACCAATAGCCCTTTGGCACGCAATTTAAGGAAGAGATTAAAGAAGATTAACATAAGATAAATAAAAAAAATTAATACCATGAAACCCCAATTCATCCCTTTTATTGGTGGTTTTAATTTTTTGTATTAAAAATATCGTTTGTCTTCTTTAATTAACTCCTTAAATTGCGTGCATAGGACTATAGGTCAAGTAAATTGAAACGGAGGAAGTATGTAATCTTGTTGTATAACTTATGTCTGTTCATTTAGTAGGGAAAAAATTTTCAAACTTATGTTCACCTGTTTAGTTTTACTGATAAGATAATAATTTAAGTATCTTATGCGCTATGACTGAAGGCGAATCATCAGTTCAAATGTCATCTTCAGACTTAGGGAATGGTGGTAGGAACTTTTAAAATATATCTAGGATTTGTTTTATTTTAGAAGTTCTGGATTTGAGATCAAATTTGAAAGAATGTTTTTAGAATAGTACCTTATCGTTTTCTAATGTTCAATTTATATTTCTTAGCATTTAAGCTACCTGTTTGCTTTCCATGGTAACTTAGATACATTGACTATGCAGGTCTCTGCAAGGGAATGTTATTACTGGCAAAATTCCTAAGGAACTTGGAAATTTGTCAAGTCTAACAAGCCTGGATTTAGAGAATAATCGTTTGACTGGTGAAATACCATCCTCCCTCGGTAATCTTAAAAATCTTAAATATTTGTGAGTAGTACCATCTTTGCTGTTTTGTCTTGAGATAAGGCTACATCTGTATTGAATATGATGAATTTGCTTTATCCTTTTTTTTAATTACCTTTCTTGATGCAGGACTTTGAGCTATAACAACCTCTCTGGGACTATCCCTGACTCGCTGGCTTCCCTTGATAACTTAATTAGCCTGTATGTGGAAATATTTTAATAATTTGTAGTATTAACACCAATTTATATTCTCATTATTCATTTCAACCCCTTCCCAATTTTGTTGGGACTTGGAATAAAAGATATAAGTTTGAGTTATTGCTAGAATCTATCTGTAGCTACCTTTTGTGTCTGACAAACCCGTAAATGTTGTTACAGCCAGCTCTCGTCAAATCAACTCACTGGCCCAATTCCTCAGAAGCTCTTTCTAATATCTCAATACAAGTATGATTTCTAACTCTTCCTTTAGATTGAATGACTGGATATTTTTTTTACGTGTTCACTGTTTGAGTAATGCGGCAAAAGTACTAATTATACACAATAAGGAATGGATGGATAAGCAGCATAGATGTATGCTCTTTTATACTTAGCATCTTTTGCTTCCCTGATTGCAGTTTCTCAGGGAATCAATTGAGCTGTGGTAGAGATCTTCGCCATCCTTGTGTAGCTGAAGCTAATAGTGGAGGTATAATGGCTCTTGTGCATTTGGTGTGATTTGATGATTGTGTGTTTGTATTTATGTATTTACAAGTTGCTGACTCTTGATTTATAGTTATGAAGCTATTGCTTTGAACTGATTCTTTTTTTGTTGACAGGTTCTTCAAATAAAACGAAAGTTGGAGTTATAGTTGGAGTAGTTGGAGGGCTAATTGGTATAATACTGGTTGGCTGTGTGCTGTTTTTCATATGCAAGAGTAGAATTACAAGATACAGGCGTGAAGTCTATGTTGATGTTGCAGGTTTCATAATCTCCATTTTAGTTGCTCAATTTTTTTTCTTAAGGTTTCTATAAAAGGTGTGTCAATCTGTTATAGGTTTTTCTCATAGTTAAATTATTTTAAAGTATTACTATGCATATTTGACATCTGCCAACCTTATCATCAGTTTGATTGGTATTGAGTGGTAGTTGTTGTATACTCGTACATCTTCCACATAGATATACATAGGTTTCAACCTCCCACGAACATAGATATCAACCAAGCGAATAAGCGATCACATAGATATGGAAATAAGGATCTTATGAGAACCACTCCTTTAGTGAGAATTGAGAACCTATCATAACTATTAGATTTGTAAAAGAAAAGTTAGGATTTCCAAGTTATTAATTTCTTCTTTGTTAGATACAGTTGGTTAGTTTTACACTAAGAACTAAGAAGGTTATTTTTAATTGAGGACTGTGTGATGAGTTTTAATCTATAGCTTGAATATTATGCTTTAAAGTTTAAAGAGCCATGTGTATGAAAAGTTTGAATATGAAGTTTGAATATGTCTGTGTTTTACATCTGAAGCCTCATTATACATAACGATGCAGATTATTAATATGTATAGCAGTAGAACTGATGCGCTCAGAGAACTTAATTTATTTTTTGTGTTTGTGATTTTATTCAGGTGAAGTTGATCGTACAATTGCATTTGGGCAGCTGAAACGATTCGCTTATAGGGAGCTGCAGATAGCAACAGACAATTTCTGTGAGAAAAATGTTCTTGGTCAAGGAGGTTTTGGCAAGGTTTACAAAGGTGTGCTAGGAGACAACACAAAGGTTGCAGTAAAACGATTAACTGACTATGAGAGCCCTGGAGGAGATGCAGCTTTTCAGCGTGAAGTTGAGATGATAAGTGTTGCTGTACATAGGAATCTATTACGTTTAATAGGGTTCTGCACTACACCAACAGAGAGACTATTGGTGTATCCATTCATGCAAAACCTGAGTGTAGCTTATCGTTTGCGGGGTAATATTCCCTTCCTTTGTGATATAACTATATAAGTGGTACTTTCTCAACTCTTAATTAAACTTTGAGTCAAAGAAACTTGAACACCTTCAGTAACAAATTCACCTCTATTCCCCCCCCCCCCCCTCTTTCTGTTCTTTCATTCTTTATTCTTTTTTTTTTTTTTCTTTAATGCGTACTATATTTCATTTTTTTGGGGTTGTTGGAGGGGGAGGGTTGGTTGGCATGATTAATTTTAAGTTTCACTTATCTTCTTAAAGTAATTCCACTGTTAACTTGTTTTAAAGTTGTCCCAAGTTTTACTGGGACAATTGTAATAATAGTGCCAAGTATATTTGCCTTTTTGGTGCATAGTATCTTGGAAAAATAAATTTTGAACTATTTTCAGAAGGTACCTCCAACCCCGAGATTATTCTTTAATTCTTAGCTGCAGCTCCCTATGCATTTTTTTAATAATATTGATAGCTTTTGTATACTATTTGTAAATCATCGAAATACCAGTAGGGTTAGAAGTTACGGAGTAGAAGTCATGAGTGTTAACTTATCTGACTAATCCTGCTGGCCTTATTTTCCATATTGGAGCTACTTTCAATTGCCGTACAAGATTACCCTGAAATGGCCTTCTAAAAATGTTATCTCTTGCCTTGCACTGCTATATTTACGGTCTGTAACATGCTATTATCTGGCCTATTTTTCTACAGAGTTGAAACCTGGAGAGTCTGTTGTAGATTGGCCTACGCGAAAACGAATAGCTTTGGGCACTGCACGTGGACTAGAGTATCTGCATGAACACTGCAACCCTAAGATCATCCATCGTGACGTAAAGGCTGCTAATGTATTGCTAGATGAAGACTTTGAAGCAGTAGTGGGTGATTTTGGCTTAGCAAAACTAGTAGATGTTAGGAAAACTAATGTGACCACTCAGGTGCGTGGGACAATGGGTCACATAGCACCTGAGTACTTGTCCACTGGGAAGTCCTCTGAGAGGACAGATGTCTTTGGTTATGGAATTATGCTGCTAGAGCTTGTGACAGGTCAACGGGCCATAGATTTTTCACGATTGGAAGAAGAAGATGACGTCTTATTGCTTGATCATGTAAGTTTACTGAAACCATTCATCTCTTAGGTGCTGTCCTTTTATGTAGTTCATTTAATAGTATGAGTATTAACTATGTGTTGATTTACAATCTCAACATGAATTTTGGCATATATAATCATGACAATTATATTAATCCATCATTTGTACTTATTTTATCCTGCAAAGCTCACTGGCACCCTTGACTGAGATCTTTACTAAACATCTTAAATCTATTTGGGATAGAAGGTTTGTCTATATGATGATACTAGTGTATGTACTTTGTTACCCTTTGATGAGGATCTCACATTGATCTTTCATATGCTTTTGATTTCCTTTTCTTTTTTTCTTATTCTTTTTTTTTTTTTTTCTATGGATTCAGATTACTTTAATTTTAATTCTTGTGCTCTTGAATACAGGTTAAGAAGTTGCAGAGAGAAAAAAGATTAGATGCAATTGTTGATAAAAATCTGAATAAGAACTATGACATTCAAGAAGTGGAGATGATGATCCAAGTTGCATTGTTATGTACTCAAGCTTCACCAGAAGAACGCCCAGCAATGTCTGAGGTGGTGCGGATGCTTGAAGGAGAGGGGCTTGCTGCAAGATGGGAGGAATGGCAGACTGTGGAAGTTACTCGCAGGCAAGAACATGAAAGAATGCATAGAAGATTCGACTGGGGTGACGATTCTATTCATAATCAGGATGCTATTGAGTTGTCCGGTGGAAGATAGGGCTAATGATGAAGGTATCCCTGGGTCCCTATTTTAGAAAAATTAAAAATGCTTGCTTTGTCTTTACCTCCTTAATAGAAGTAGTTTAGCCTGCTATAGATTTTCTTCCTTGCCTTGTTGAAAGAAATTATGTGCAGATTTTGGAATTGTTACATTGGCATTCCTGATTTATATTCTACTGTGTGTATATAGCCAAAATAGCACCTCTTCTTCTTAGTATTGTGTGAGATTCTCAGGGAAAACCTTGAGTGATGTATGCTTTCATAATTCTAAAGCAACTGTTAGAAGGCTGTCTTGGGCAATACAATTATTGAATGGTTTCAGCTTTTGTTTATGCTTCAGTGATGCCTCCTTTCTGAAGGTATGAGAAATGGAGCGATGATATAACACTTCCAGGGATCGGGCTTCTTAGTCCTGTCCCAGGGCAATTTCTTGATATAATTTCTATATGTAGCAGTATTCTGGGATTTTTGTGAACGAGTAGGAGGTTAGTTTTGGACAATAGCACCTATGACTTTTTTTCCCTTTTCAATCCAATCTTGGGATCTACTAGGTTTTTCTCTATGGGATTGCTTTAAGTTGCACGAATTCTTGAGTGGTAATCATTTTGCGGATCCTTCTTGAATAAGTTTTTCTTCTCTCTTCCTACTAGATTTTCTTCCATTTTACCTAAGTACTTCGTATAATTCATATATGGTGCCCCATACGTGTCGTGTATTACGTGGGTATGGCAATTGGCAAGGCAAATGGAGAGTCTGGATGGTCTGGGATAATAAAAATTGCTATCTGATGACTTCTTGTATTATGATGATTGCTGATGATTTTTTTTATTTTTTTTTGGTAATTTTACTGCTTGAAAATTTGATCACTCTTCTTTACACAATTGAGTATTGATGGATGCTTAGGATGGGACGTCTTCTAGGAATTAATCGATCATATTTTCACATTTCTGCAAGATTAAGTTACACAATTACATGGAAGAGTTGAAAAACAAAATAGAAAAATCAGATCATTATTGTTATTAGTTTACTAATACTATGTACTCCGCATCTTGTTAGACCTCCACTCTACCACCCCTCTTTGTCGTAGGGTTTAAGAAGGGCTATAGATTTTGCGGTTCTTCATCCGGAGCTTCTAGTAGTTGATACCTTCCTCCAAGGTTGGATTTTCACATTGTTTTGCTTTATATCTGCTTGAAGCATAGTTGCCACTACACGCTTCTTCTCATCTTTCTTGTTACCGAACTCATTCTCTACTAGAAGATATTTTGGTATGGATTCCATGTCTCTAAACTCCATCTCTCTAAAGCTGATGCCACTTTCTTTGTAGTCTACACCCGCCATGGCTAATGCATCAATCGACATGACTAAACCTCGGAACCTCTCTCGCTCTTGCTCTCTCTATCTGTATTTATTTTTTTTAGCTTTGTATTCTTTGAAGATATTTTATGATCACTGATATCCTGGAATGCAAGATTGTTGGATATATTTATAGGGAGGAAGAAGGATAAGGGGAGGGGGGGTAAATGGTGAATGTATGCATTCATTGCACTTGAGGTAATTGAAAAACCACTTTGTAAAAAGGAAGCTGTTTAATTTTTGCACTTATAGTAGTTACACCTTTTCTGGTTTTTATTATTACTGTATAAGATATTTCATGTTAACCATATACCCGTGAACCTAACATTAGATATTAGACATTATACGTTAAAACCATTTTTGGGACTTAATATGAGCAAATAAGCTTACTCTTCTCCTATATATAGAAGGTTATCCTTGGCTATTTTAAGCTTATATGGCTATACTAATTGAGTCCACTTGTGTTGCTGGCAACCGAAATCGGAATCGAAAGGGATACCTGTGGTCGATGGGAGTTGAATGTAGGTTATCCAAAGCAACAAGATACAAACATTACTATAAGTATGAAGAGTCTGACTATTACATAGTTGTATTCTTAATTACAAGTGGTTTAACAGACTTATCTCTATATTGAGTGACTAACCTTGTCAAACGAGAGATATCTATCTTAAATTGTCCCAAAATTATACTCCGTAATCCAATTTCTTGGGTTAGTAAGTTTATATACGAACTTTCTTGTATCACTCAAATGACACATTATTATTTTTACCAATAATAAATAAATTGTTATCGAGTAAAGATAGCTCAAATGGTTAAAATTCCCCTCCTGGTTCTAAGAGATTTTGGGATTGATTCTCATCAACTGTCCTTGTGGCTCTCTAAATACCAAATAGGGGGTAAAAAAAATCGTTAAAATGTGTTTGTAAAAGATATCTTGTGTACCATAAATTTCTTACCAAATTACTGCTGGATGAGGGTTCTTCCTCCCGCTTTCGGTAGAGCAACAGCACAACGACATCGCTCTTTACCGTTCTCGCTCAGTCTTTGCAACCCATAGTCCAATTACTGAGAAAATCAGCTTATCCTTTCCATTTTTCCATGTATTTTGGCAGAAAATTAAAACTTTTGGAAGCATACATTATCCATTTATTATCCAATGGGAGAGACAGAGAGATGGGTATATGGTTTATCCCCCCCCCCCCCCCCCCCCCCTTTTTTTTTTTTTTTTTTTTTTTTTTTGGGGGGGAAAAACTCTGGTAGTCTAGTATGACTATATTGGCTATGTTTGGGTCACTGTCTTTCACTAACTAACTACGTAGGCCAATTATTATTTTTATTCAATTTTGTTTCAAATTGTCTATGCCTAGCTCTTTTCTATTTTGAGGAGTGGCTCCTTATTTATTTGAAGGATCACTTGTACTATACATTTAATGTTTTTGCTATATTTTCTTATAAGATTTGTTGAGAAAGAAAATACGGAGTAAAAAAATTCATTCTTTCAATTTTGAAGTTCATAGTTTTAGTAATGTAAATAAATCTTAATATTTTGGTTTTGCAAGTGAAACCATTTTTTTACAAAAATAAGAAAATAAATAAACAAGGGACACCAAATTGAAACCCAAAGTTTTGAAAATAACAAATGATCAATTACACAAAGTTTGTATAATCGGTCATAATATTATTTGGGTTTAAGAGAGTGTAATTAACTAATTATCAAATAAGTTTCGAACTTCCAACCTCTAATAAAGGAATCTTGCCACATTTTTTGAACAAAAGCATCCACTTTTCAAATTGAATTATATACTTACGTATTATATTGGTTGTGCATCTAGATTGATTTGGAAATAAAAACCGTGGTTTTAAATTGTTGGTGCCGCTGGTTTTTGGCAATCACAAGTATAATGTTGAAGGCAGGAGCTAGGCTAGGCAGCTAGCAATCTAACATCACTATAAAGGTGATGTACAACTAATTACAACTTTAAAAGCCAATAAAAGAATCAATGAAAATCTATGCATGTGATATTTAGACAAAGATTAAGTTAATTAGGGTATAATTCAAGGAATTATCTTCCTCAAACTTCATTTATCTATGATCTACCAGATTATAAGCATTGCTTAGAACACAGTAGGGCAAAGATAGTGCCTAAAGTAGTGTGTATTATCCTAAGGTACTTATGTATTACGAGTACAAGCTATGAAGATATAGGGTAGATCAAGGCATGAATGAGATCGTTTAGGCACCAAGTAAGCTTCCCGGGGCGGTCTTCCCAGGAAGCACCTCAATCGGCTCAATGTAATCTTGTCGAGTGAAAAAATGTTCTTTAAAAGCCAAACGAGAAGGCTATAATGCATGAAATTGAACCATTTTCAAAGGTTTTTTACCCGGTGTCAAAATTCATAGTCATAATGGACGCCTTCGAGGTTATCCGGTCATATAATGTTTTTTGAGCCATATATAACCACTACTCGGTTATATAAAGACGTGTGGTGGCCTATAGCTAACGAAAGGAGGTGTATACAAAAACAACCATATTGTCTAAGAGGCAAAGTGGACAATCCAAGACTTCCAACCATTCATATGGTATCGCAATGTGTTGTGAACATCTTGACCTTTTTACTCTCTAGATTTGAAAAAGTCTAAAATTGTCTAAAACTGAAGGTTATATACAGTTTTAGTCCAATTTTGAAGGTTTCGGGATTCGATATCAAACATCTTAGGATTATAGAGGATCTATTTCAAGGTTATGTGATGTTATTAGAGCCATATATGAGCATTGTTTGGTCATATAAAGACCTATAGTGACCTTGAATTAATAAAGGGAAGCATGTATGGAAATGGTTAAATTGGCACTTTAAAGGTTCCAACCATTCAAATGGCCTCCCACCTAAGGGAGTGTCGTGGAGTACATGGGAAGAACCTCAACCACTTTTCAGATCCTTTTGTGTCCGAAAAAGTCCAAATTGTCCAAAATTGAAGGCTATGTAATACACGAAATTGGACCAATTTTGGAAATTTTGGGACCTACTCTCAAAATAACTCATGATTGTAGAGGATGTATATTGTGATCATATAATATAATTTGGAACCATATATGACCGTTAGTTGGTGAAATACAAGAAATTAGAATATTTTGAAGAATTCAAGACCTAGTGTTGAAAACTCAAGTAAAGGTAAGGGATGCACCGCGCAAAGGCCCAGATGACAACTAGACGGTCACACACATTGTCGTGATAGGCCTTTAGTTAATGACGAGAATCACATTTGTAACTAGCTAAATTGATATAGTTTTATTAGACAAAACAGATGATTTTATCCACCTAATAAGTGGCCTTCTGTGGTCTCATGACTTCATGAGATGCATGGGAATCATCTCGTCCTCTATCATTTTCATTTCCAAAAAAGTATAAAACTCTCTAAAATTAAAAGTTTTTTACACTATGTTGGATTAATTTTAATTTTGGACAATTATCCCAAAACCGAAGTCGATCAAGATTGTGTCTCTCAGGTTCAAAAGTTAATGATAAGTAAAACATAATCACTTGGGATCTTGTTAAACAATTTGTAGTTTTAAAATATCAATTTTATATACTCCATAAATTTTTATATTGCTTAGCTGAAGATATTGATTAATGTTCAAAAAATGTAATGGAACTTATACAAAAAGGCAAACGGGATAAACAAAGATGAATGAAAGGGTGGTGTAAAAATCAAGAGATGCTTTATTAATTTACATTAACTTATACTACGTATCAACAAGGTATTACAGCAAAATTTAGGCCAGCTTGAGTTGTAATTGTAGCAATACATGGGGAAACGCATTATAGAGATGTTTATCTCACAAGATTTTGTCCACTCTTATTAGCATGGTCAGCCTAATAATAGCTGTAATTATCATAATTAACACTCTTAACTTTGAGTTGCCTTTCGATACTTCAAATTTCTTCTTATCATTAGTGTTATTGCAGTTTATGAAACTGCAATATTGTTGTTCATCTTCATCAGCCAAGAGGTGGGCTGGTGTTTCCTCTAAGTCAGCGCGCTCCCATTCTTCAGTTTCTAAGCCAAAGCTAGCATAATCTTCCCCTGCCATTGCCAATGCTTCTAAGGAAGTCGACATATTTTTCTTTTTCGGTTCGAGTTTTGGACTAAGGTTAAATTTGATTGATAAATTTGCTATCAAGTTTGTAATTGAAGGATGAGTATATCTGTATATGCATGTGTTCGTACGTGTGTGTTTATATATGCATGTTTACAGGTTGAATTTTCTATACGAATTCACGGGTTATGCAAAGAATCAAATTAGTTGAATTGAAATTCAGATTTTCAGAAATTTTATGCAATAACATCCTCGTGATATAACGGTATATCATTCATTCACTCCTTCCTGAAATCATGAAAGTCAGCATTTCAACTAGGCGTACGTGCACATTGGATGAATGTCAAAAAGTAGAGTCCCTGGTCATTTGGTCAAGAAGATACACAAGTATTATACCAAGCATATGCAAATTTAACTTGATCAAAATTAAATGCCAAAATTACAAGGTCGCATTAGACATTTGGACACATACTTATGTCGTAGAGTGTACGTGTCGGAGTACCAGATATTTCTTGCAGAATTAACAGGAGCGATTTTGTTACGGACAGTTCAATACCAATGACTTTTTTTCCCAACAGAAACAGAGGAGGTCTTACAAAAAGAATAGCTAAATTATAAACATTACAGTTTTGTTTTAGGAAATTAAAGGTTTGGCATAAGTTGAGTTGAATATTTATTTTTATGAATTCAATAAATTCAAACCTATAACCAAGAAAACCAGTTGGCATGAATGAAGATCAAAAGTGAACAAAAAGTGAGGTAGACCTTGGTGGTTGTCTGGGAAACATTAGAACTTGTCATTCAAATGAAAGGAACTGTACTTGAATATTTTTCCCGTGAGCAGAAGAAATGTATTAACAAGGGCGTCAGTTGATACGATTTCATGCTGATGAGTTTGATGATAATATTGCTTAAAAGCCTTAAGCCCTGTTCTCATCGGATTATTTTCAATTAAGTTAAGTTCAGTTCCTAATTTCCTTCTCTCATAAAATATTCATTTCATTTCAGTTCAGTTCAGCTCATTTCAGTAAATGAGAACAGACCCTTTGTAGGCTTAGTTTCAAAAACCCTCATGTATAACATGAAGCCCTCTTTTTCAATAGAAATATCTCCAAACTCTTTAGTTCGAGTCAAAGTGTCAATTAAAATATCCGTACATTTCATTGAAAGGGGTAATTTACCGACCTTCCTTGTATTAGATTAGAAAAGCTCAGATCAATAAAAACAAGATAAATTACGGAAGGTCAATTATCGAGTCCATACATAAAAGTAATTTCAATTCCATTGATTATAGAATGGAAGGAGGGAAAATATGTATAACTATAATTTGAACAATCATAAAAACAGAACAAAACAGAGAGGAAAATAGGAGCAATACAACAAAAACATCAAAAATGGAGCAACTCTTTCTCAAATGAAGACCACAAATAATCCATATCTTGCAAACATTGATCATCCTCAATCAATCCGAATCCGAAATCATCCTGTTCTTCCTCTACAACATCAAACTTATTATCATCTTCAGCAACTGGCATATGCCCTTCAAACAATGACATATGCTCAAACAACTCATCTTTTCGCGAAAACATCCTCCCACACGAACACTTACAAGTCTCCTCATCCGCCGCCACCACCGCTGTCGCCGCTACACAGTTTTTCATATGACACTTTAAATCCGCCAACACCGAAAACTGCTTCTTCTTACACCCAAGACACGGAAACTTCTTGGGACAATGACTCCTCTTAAAATGATTCTTCACACAAATAACTGATTTCAACGGTCTGAACTCCTTATGTCTTTTGTTCCTGATACACCCGGCATATGGACATGAGAATCTCGTATTCCGACCATAAATGTCGGAGTGTTTGTGTTTATCTGGCTTCGATAAAGACTCCATGGTCTTGTACTTGTCACCATGAGCTCGCATATGCATCCGTAGGTTGGCGTCTCGCTTGAATCCTTTCCCACAAACTTGACACGTGTGGGAGTGTTCAGCCGTTAATTCCATCACGTCTAGCTCCACGATCTCAAGATCGTCGCCGTCCACGTGGGTCGGGGAGGATGAGGTGGTGAGGAGGGCGGCGCCGTTGATGACGACGGCGTGGATGGCGGAGGTTAGCTCGGCAGAGATTGAGTTTGATTGGTTCATTGAGATGGGGGCGGTGCCGTTGACCGAGTTGGATAGGATGTGACTCAGTGAGTCGACTCGGTTTCGGATCGCTGAGAGGTTGGTTAGTGGATCGTCAGAGGCGGTGTTTTCCGGTGGTGGAAGGTGGAGGGTGTTGACGGGATCTGTCATTTTCTGGATTTGTTGTGGGTTTGTTGAGAATTTGAGATTGGAAGCGTTTGGGAGGTTGAAAAGGTGGGGTATATCAGTATATGATATTTTGATGGTTATTGGAGCTTCTTTTAAAATATTACTATACTCCACATTATACTATTACTCGTATTTTTTATGTCAATCAAACAAACAATTATTCCATATGTTGCCAAAAAAAGATCTTAAAAAGTTGAGCTATGGTGTCGTATTAAGACATTGTAGTTCAACAAAATTGATGAAAGTTGAGTTGAAGCTTTTATGGAGCTTTCTTAGGTTATTAACAACCGTGTGTCCGTGCTTCCACTTGACAGTGTATAGAAGATTACAAAAAAATTAATAATGGGAATCATAACATCACTGACATAATGACAAGGAAAGTTTTAGCATTTGGAAACGAATATTTGGACAAAGACATACCTGATGATTAACAATTTGAAACTATACAAAATTGATCCATGTTTACATCCAACTCAAATTCAAAGAATTGAAATTTTAAACACTAAAAGCAGCTTACAAACATTTAATTCTGCGACATAGCAACAAAATGATTCTAATTTCCATAAAATGGAATACTATTACTACCTGATTTTCCGTAAGTGAATTCTTCATGATGGTAATCGCTCGACTCGGTCACAATGAGATATAATCGCAAACCCAACTTATCACATTTGGATTCTTTTATTTCTTTCGGGGACAACACATGACAAAGCGAGACAACTAATTCCCGTTCACTAGTCATAATCACTAGATTAAGCTTGTTGGTTCATCGGCCGTAACAGCTTATTACTTTTGAGCAGTAGAAACAACCAGAAGAACATGCAAGTCTTCTAACTCTGCCACTAAGCTTATTATTGGTTCATCAATTTTTGGGGGTAATTTAATTTGAGTGCTCTAATTGCTTCCTACGAGTTGGTTTGAACCACCACTTCTTTTATTAAACCTGCAGCAACTTTCATTCTTTTTAAGATGGCCTTTATTTCAGTTTGCAAAGGAGGAATACAAAATATTCTTTCTGACCCTTCAGAAGTTCACGTTTACTTCCCTTTCTTCAACTACCCAGCCAATACTAGCTTTCCAGCCTCTCCCTTTTACTACTTCCTTTTCCAAGTTCCATCCACTTCAACGCTCAAAATCTCACATTTACCAGAATAATGTCCAGATCCTCTTTTTTGGTGCTGCAATTGTCAACTATCACCCGTGAAAACAAAAACAGAAGCTATGGAACACACAGCCAAATCTATTGCCTAACTAGAAGCCTAGAACAGATTTGAACCCTGTTGTCAAACCAATGTGTCTAGGGCTTTTCAGATCTTCCATAAATAATACTATAAAAGTTAACCCAAAGTAATGCAAAACTGAGAAACTACAAACATACCCATTTATCTCGTGCATTTGGCCAAATATGCATTCCATCCTTGACGCCGATATTCACGAGCAGCCTCTCTGGGATTCGCAGCTTTAATGATCCCACGACCAACAATTATTATGTCGCTGCCTCTATCATGGATAACCTGCAACAATTTAACCAGTTTGAATCAAACACATGCCCTCACAAATAAAGCAGCTGGATATACATAGCCGTCCTTTTAGCACAACAAGCAACACTTCAGTCATCTGAATTTGAGAGTACTAATTCTATTGTAGAAGCTATTACTCTCTCAACATTTCAGATCGTAATTAATATATCAGTTGCCATTTGAACAATCTGGTACCCAAAATTGAGTAAGAGGGGAAAAAAGTAACATACTGAATACGGAGTGTTGTACTGCTGTCCAAGGGCGTCACCACCAATCACCATTTGAACTCCAGGTGTAGCATGAATTAGGGCTGGGTTGACGGGTCCACATTTCCAAGATGCTGGATTAACTGAGATGAATCCTATGACAAAATCTGAGTGATCCTCAGCGATCTTTGCCGCTGCTGCTGTGTAATCTCCTGTAGCAAAATTACCAGCAGAGCTCATTTCAGCCAACAGCAAGAGCCCTCTGCCACGAGGCAAGCCCTGAAATTCAAGAGTGGAAATATCTCTCAGTTTAGAAAGTCGGGCATTCTATATAATCATATTCTAGAAAGCATGCCTTCAATTTAAGGCCATCCACAATCCCAGGGCCAGATATAATGTGAGCATTGACAATGTCAGCCCAATCCAAAATGTGATAAACACCTCTGCAACAAGAAAAGTGATAAACTCAGAGGAGGCAAGTGAAAGAAGAAGACTGAAAAAATTCACTGTAAAACACAGGAAAAAATTTGGTCTATTACCCTTCATATTGCATAGTTACAGTGTTTCCAATGTCAGCAAACTTGCGATCTTCAAAAATAAGAAAATTGTGCTTGTCTGCAATCTGTCAAGTTCATTTACCAAAGTGATGAAACAGTTGCATGAGAAACAAGAAGTAGCACACATAATGCATAAAAAAGTCATGATAAGAATTTAAGCACCAAAATGTGGAAAACAGAAATATACATTTTGAAGTCAATTCCATAGCAAAAGGGCAACAACTAATGCAGCTGGTCCTGTTAACGGAAGACTTCTTCCTGAGCTAAGAATTTAAGCACCAAAATGTGGAAAACAGAAATATACATTTTGAAGTCAATTCCATAGCAAAAGGGCAACAACTAATGCAGCTGGTCCTGTTAACGGAAGACTTCTTCCTGAGCTTCAATGAGGTGTATTGTGTATCTCATGAAGTCCAAATAAACATGGTCCACATAGGCACAATAGCATGGATATGTGGGAACAGGATACTGAGTGATGATGGTAAGTGGCAATAAATCTGGGGGATAAAATGTATAAAACTAGGATAAATATGAAGATAGATCAAAACATACCGATCGAAGTTTTGTACCAAAGTCTGGGGTAAAATCAGGCAATATATCAACATGAGTTTTCAGTAAGCAGATTTCGGGTCCAACCTAAGACACAGTGAGAAAACAGGTTAAGTGAATGAATATAAGCATAGCCTTAGAGATAGCTAAGTAGCCTAGGTATGAAGAATTCTTTACTATTAAGATTAAAATACAGCTACTGGCATTTGTTTATGACTTAATGTTTAATCCACCCTAGACTACATAAGAAAAATGTATTAATGTAGGGTGTTAGCTTTAGAGTTCAAATATATGCAAAGGCTAGAAATTGTCACCTTATCAGCCAGGTCTAGTAACTCAGCAGTTGTACCAACATCAGCAGCCAAGCACAGATTCGTCTTCTTGTTTGCCATTATCTCAAACAATCTCCTACCAGTTTCATTTTTAGCTAACTTGGCCCTCTCCCCGTAGGCCATGTTTGATCCCCCAACTCTCTCTTTTCTCAAATTTGGCACAGAAACTTTATTTTCCTTGATAAACTTCAACACCATATTCTCTGTTTCTTTTTCCACCTTACCCAACCTCCTCAAAACTCCAACCATCTCACTCAGCTTCAACAAGGAATGCAATCTTATCCCATTTTCTGCCAAATTCTCTCTTCCTCCCTGTTCCCTAATATGCCAATATCCATGTACATTAGCCATTAACAAAATTTATAGTCTACTTTTCCCGACAAATTACATAACACAACTAAAGAAAATATACAAAGTACTCCCTCCGTCCCAATTTAGTTGTCACAAACATCAGTGGCACAAGTTAGAAAAACCGTGACACAAAGGATACTTTGTGTCCGTATATTGCAGCTAAATTGGGACGGTCCAAAAAGGTAAATGACAACTAATATCCACATGAAGATAAGAAATCTTCTCATTTCATTTTGTTTAAATTTTCTTAAAAGAGCTCACCTATCAATCAAAACAACAGCGTCAGTAACCCTGAGGCCAAAGTCCCTCAATGGAGCAGCTGTCTCGAGAACAGATGCACCACTAGTAACAAGGTCTTCAATAATGAGGCAAGTTTGGGAGGGACGAAAAACACCTTCAATAGCTTTGCCAGTTCCATATGATTTAACCTCTTTACGGCGCATGAGCATAGGAATGTTGTTAGCTACGGAAACTCCAGTGGCAATAGGAAGGGCAGTGTAAGGGACACCACAGATGACATCAAAGGATGCAGGGGGCGAGGCAGAGCCAACGGCAGAAATGAGTGTTTGGGAAATTTGAGAGAGGAGTTTAGGGTAGGACACAATTAAGCGGAGGTCTATGTACACTGGAGAGGCTATGCCGGATTTCAGCCTGAAATTGTCAAATTTAACAGCAGATATGTCGTGGAGTTGAAGGATTAAGGACTCCATTGATGAGGGTGTGACCGTCATTGACGATAATAAACTGTTATAGCAATAATACAGGTAATATTAACTAAAAGTTGCCATTAAAGATAGTTCTTAAAACACACGAACAATTCCTAAATAAGATGCTACCTTGAACAACAATCATTCATTATTCAACAATTAGTCCGTTACAAAATCATGTGCTACCTCCGTTACATATTATTTGCAACGATTTGACATAAAGTAGAGAGGAAAAATGTCTAATCGTTGCAAATAATATGTAACTGGAGGTAGTATTAATATAATAATATATACCAAACTATATAATAATGAGAAGCAACAAACAAGTAATCAATAATCAATTAATGTCATTCAATTATTCAAGGGTTCTTCAATTATACGCTACCTTGAACAACAATTGATTAAAAATGAACAAAAGATAAATAGAAACTGCGCGGCATAATATTAATAGATACAAAAATGCTGATAAAAATTTTCTGGGTTATCCAATTTCATTAACGAATTGCTGTCACAAATTTGTTGATTAATGCTATAGTTTGTTGTTCATTAATCATAAGAGTCAAAACAACAACGCACCATTGGAAGAATATATTGATAGAGTAGATGAAAGAGACTTACCGGAAAAGTGACGGAGACGGTGGTTACCGGTGAGGATTGTGCCGGCAGCAATGAGACATGAGAGCGAGGGTCGATCTGGCTATCGTTCGTTCGTCTTTTTTCAGTTGTGTTTTTTAGGGCCTTGGGCCTTGCAACTTTGCTATGGAACACAATGTTACTCGCCCTTTATGTTTTATTTTATTGACCCGCCCTTTATGTTTTATTTTATTGACCCCATACCGATATCATCTATAATAAATATAACTAAAGTAACAACTATTGACATCATCCCCTATTTAAATTGTACAGATGTCAAGTTGTGGTAAAATTTTTTTTTGCCTAAATCAGTTGCTGATATCATATTTTTATTTTTATTTTATGAAACCTTCTTATTTTTTTACCTTAAATTATTAAATTATATATACAAAGTATATTTTTTTTAAGACAATTATTATATTATGTTATTTTCTATTTAATTTTTCTACATTATTATGGATTTATAAGAAACTATATAGCTTCCAAATATAATTACTCCCGCTTTAAGAGTACTCCATATTGTATAATTTGGTTAAATTTTTCCTATCTTCAAAATTATTTAGATCAAGAGTTGCTTTATGGATATTCCCTCCGTACTTTATTAGTAAGCGTTGTAACAACCTTTTTTAAGTGGATGAAAGTATTTTTGCTTTTTTCACTTTTATGAGTTTGCGATTGGGATAAATGGGACAACTTTTAAAGGTGACTCAAAATGTCATATGAGGCAAACACATATGGATAGAAGTAGTAAAGCCTGTCACATTATAGAGTAGAAAGGATGTATAAGTTTGTCAAACACTCCAAACCCCAAATTAAGGACAATGTTTCAAAAACTACGTAGGGGAATTTTTGGCAATTGGGATAATAACATTTGGTTATTTGATTTAGTGGTAAGTTTTATGTTGATGGTGAAGTAATTGACCAAGAGGCCTCAAAATTTAACAACGTAAGTGGTAAGGCTTTCTAGTCATCTTGAAGTTAAGAGTTTGAATCCTGCTAGTTACCTTGTGTAGTGTGCAGTGGAGATGCTCGGGGTATACGAATATACTAAATAGTAGGATATTGAGCCAAACCTAATTCATTATTGCTTACCAAAATAAGGTTTTATTTTGGTGTGTAGAAATTAGAGAGTCACAACTAACAAGGACAAATGACGAGAATTGATTCTAGAATCCCCTAGAACCGAATAGAAAGCTCTAAACACTTGAGGTATCCTTCACCCTCACTTGCCCAAAAAAGTAAGATAGGATATTTAGGGATCAAGCTCTAATGATATTGATTTCACTTGTACGGGATACTCGGTATAAAATTATTTTTGACCGGATAGTCAAAATAAAGATTCAAAGGTGATATTTCCCTGCATGCACGAAATGTGAATTTCCATTCAAAAAATGAACTTTATATAAATGCAGGCTTGGCTTACTTACATTCAAATATGCAGTACATAATTATTCATAACAACTTAATCAGATCACTTGCTCCAAGAGCAGTTTATTTACTCATAAATTATACTCGTACGTAGATTAATTGATCAAGTATGCCACGGCATTATGTAGTCTTTTGACTTCTCTTTCGGAGAAAGATACTAAATTTGGAAATGAGATATATAGTAGTGTCATATTTGCTGGTTTTTCATAACTAATTTATTTGGAGTCAATTTCTTGTCAGAATAAATAAGGACGAAAAAAACTCTAGTTGCGCCTATTGCTGAAATTAAAATAGCTAGTCAACCACATATTGATGCTTCCCTCTCGACACTCATCCAATTCAAATATATAATGACTTTTGAACACATTTATGATGGCACGACGGCCACATTTACATGTGTATGTACTACTCTCTCTGTCCTTTTTAATCTGTTATGAGTCTCACAAAAGAAGCTAGGAACATCACCAAGCTTATTACAGAGGACTTCTTTGCATTAATAGTACCTTGATCAACATTGCGTTGGTAACTACTTTATGTTCAACTATATTTGAGGCCTTGTGGGTTTATGGTGTACTATCATTATAAACTAGAGATTATGTGATTCCATATAGACAAAAGAGATGTGATTAGTAACTTGAATTTTTCTTGTTACAAAGTACATACAAAATAAAATTAAACACAAAGTTTCATATGTGGCTAGCCGCACCGTACGGCCAGCCACAATATAATTGTTATTATTATTATTATTATTATTATTTAATTCTTCTTCTCTCTATTCTCTATCTCCTCTTTCTCTCTCCTCTTTTAATTTCTTCTTCTCCAGTTAGCCACCCATATTACCCCCTTCACCAAGCTATCTCCTCTTTCTCTCTCCTCCTTTCTCCAAAAAAGGGCAGCATACTTGCAAAACAAACCACCTGCAATTACAAAGGAAGAACACATGTCCTCCACCAACCCGTCATCGTACTCCGTGAGCTCCTCGTACTCCGTCGTCGGAAAACAACTTAAAGGTTTTTAAGGCCAAATTCGGGCATAAAAACACTAGATCTAGAGTTTTCATGGTCGAATTTGGTCTTTTTAGCCATATATGAAGTGAAATTCGAAGCCATTGTTAATTTTAAAGGTATTTGTTCGATTTAATTTTTTTTTAACGATTTGGTTGTGGGTTCGGTTGGATCTGTGTTTGTTTGTGGGTTTGGTGTATGGTGGTGGTGGTGGCATGGCGTATTGGGGGTGGGGCTAGTGGCGTTTTGGGGGTGGTGGTGGGTCAAGGGTTACTAGGTCGGGGGTTACTAGATAGGTAGGTCGGGGGTTACTTAAGGGGTTACTAAATAGGTTACTTAAGTGGGATTACTAGGGGTTACTTGGGGGGTTACTTAGGAGGTTATTTAAGTGAGGTTACTTGAGAGATTACTGGAGGGGTTACAAAGTCGGAGGGGTTACTTGGTCCGGTCAGGGGTTACTAAGTCGGAGGGGTTAATTAAGGGGTTACTTGAGAGGTTACTAGATGGGTTACTTGAGGGGTTACTTGGTCCGGTCAGGGGTTACTTGGTTGGAGGGGTTACTAGTGCCGCACCGGAAACGCACTGAAAATTAAATGAATATTTCGTAGTAATGTACATACTTTAAAAACTAGGATAAAAGTATGCTAAACATGTCGTTGAATAAATAACTACGAGATTAGTGTGTGTGGTCAAGGTATTAATCCCATTCATCGGTTTTTTTTTCTTTTTTTCTTTTTTTTTTTTTTTTTTTTTTGAAACATAATGGACTTTTGTGTTAAGCTTGACTTAACACAAAATCAACAAATGGACTTTTGGGGATGAGATTCCAAACAAACATAATTTTATGCTCAACTGGTACATCTGAGGTTGCATATATATATAAATCAACTCAAGTACACTGATAAAAATTGAGGAGGGGGATTAAGTGTAACGACGTACAACAAAAAATAAACAATAATGGAGATCAGATTAATTGCCTTTATTAAAGACAAGAAAAGAATCATATATGACTTATTTTTCTCCATTAAATAAAGTAATGAGTCACATTTTTATTCAACAACACTCATAAATTAAAGGTTACCATGCAATGAATAATAATGCGAAAATATAGTTATATTATCACTGTTCAACATATATTACGGAATCAAATACTAGTGTACTATGTCTACGTTTCCACGTCTTTTGTGACTCTTTACTTGTTTTAGAATGTAATGACCGAGCTTTTAAATGTTACTCTCTCCGTTTCATAATGTTAGTCCCATATGGAATCAATCACATAAAATAAAAACATAATAATTCATAATTACATTACCTTATTTAAGTTTTTTTTTTTTTTTTTTTTTAGAAAACATGAGTCATAATTGCAAAATTCAAGGTTGAGATTTCCTTATTTAGAGTTAAGTCATCAATTCACAACCAATTAATTTCAAAAAAAAATAATTTAAAAATAGAACATATTCAATATGGGTATATCTTTTTAAAACGCCCAAAATAGTATATGAGACTAACATTATGAAACGGAGGGAGTATCATTATTACGATATTGTTATACGAAGTTATTTGCAAATTTGCTAGGCCACATAATAGACTTGACACCTAAGAACTATAGAAAAGAAAAAGTCACGTTTAAGAGCATTTAAAAGTGCTTTTGGATCCAATAGGGCTTTTCTTTAATGTAAATAACTACTTCAAAATACTCATAATAAGTGTATGGTTATTCTAGTTGTTCAGTGGTGGTGCAGTTAATTTAATTTGACTTTGCTTAGGTGACAAAAGTCAAACACAAAAAAGATCCAAAATTGTTGATTGTTGCAAATTATTGCTGTTAAATTTGATTTAAAATCATTTAGTCCGTACGAGTTAAAGTTTTAAAATCATAGATAGTGGCCTCTACAACGTAACGCATATTAACAAGATATTAATTTATCATATAATATTATCATATAATATTATCATACATATTATAGGCTTCCAAATTGTGGTCTTCATTTTTGGCTAGCTGGTATAGAGTTGACTCTCCTCATTTGGAGATTTTATAGCAAACCTTAATAGTAAAGAAATACATTCAAAGTTAACTTAAAGCGGTCAAAAATTACACTATAATAAATAAAAAATAAAGTTACCCAATATAAGTTATCCTGATATAAATAAAAGTTATTTAAGGTTTATAGATAAAAGTTATTACCCTACATTCAGCAAAAATTTTGAATCATAAATCATTTTTTAAGATGTATCAAGACAAATTTAACAGCCTGATTTTACATTATTATGGAATAAGTCTCTTTTTTCTACTTCATATATCCTTATACATCAAATTTATAGCAAACTTAAATCATCAGAATGAGAAGTAAAGACTTTATAAAATACTAAGATAAGCCAAGATCTCATTTCATTAGGTAGGAATGTAAATAGTACACAAGTCAAGGTAATTTATCACACCGTATATTTTATGTTGTCAAATTGTATGTTCCTAACTACTTTGGGCCTTGTTTCATATCATTAGTGGATCCTTGAACGTCACCTTTTTGACTTTAACGTAAGAGTCAACTTTCTCTCTTTGATACGATGACAGTAGCTAGTAGGGAGAAGAGATGGAGTAAAGCCATAGAAAATTAGAAATATATACATGGGTTTGTGTTTCACTGGTGATGAAAACTCTGATGAATTAATTGCGAGCTTAAAGTAGCTTCTACAGTTCTACTAAGCTAGCAGATTAGTTGGCTTTTGACCTTGTTTATCGCTTAAGTTTCTATAAATTATCATCTGTATTATCTACGTATTAATTTTGTATGGTTAAAATAGGGTCTTCTAGATTAGGGTTAAAAAAATCCATCTATTTAATGTAAAATAAAGGTGTAAATGAGTACACCGATCCGAGACATCATTCTTCATCAATGAAAAAATGATGCATCTTTGCGGCCTTTTCCGTTTTACCAGCAACTGAAGAAACATATGGTGGTTGGTGACTAATTTGGGAAGCTATTCAGGAAATTTATTCTATACGTGGTAACACTACCTGGCCTACTAGTATTAACATTATATGATTATAACATAAACAAAAGTCCAAAACTTTACTTAAGATACTCGTATCACGGTGGTGTGACCACCCAACGTGAAATATTCCACTTAAAAGTAAGGTTCGGAGTAAATGAGTGGAATCCATTTTTATACTCTATCTATCAATATAATTAGATAAATAAATTAGTAGTCAAATTTGTACGTGTCTCGACATATACATGCGAGTTTGATCAAAATATATATTACTTCAAAAAAAAAACACACACACACACAAATTGAGTATATATAATGAAATTGGATGTATGAGGAATTGAGTTATATATATGCCTAACAATAACGTATACACCTAACTTAATTTTTCACTTAAAATTAGTGATACAATTCCCATTTTTGTCCGTCCTAAAATGATTGACACGTTACTAAATATTGCATACATTTGACCACTAATTTAAAACTATTTTCCTCCTCTCCACTCTTTCATGACCAATTGATTTTTGGAAAACAATTTCGACCACATAAAAAAATCAAAAGGAATCACCTTTTAACATTAAACAAATGTATTAAATGATCTCACTCAAAGTTTCTTAAACTATATATCTATCCCAACGTCCCTGAATGGAGAATAATTCTTAATTACGGACTATTAAAAAAACAGGTTATACTACTACATTAGTTTCTATCTTATCTTATAGAAGATCTAAGATGAATATAAATTGAACTCCTTATAATGTTGATTGTTGATGATCTAGACCATATTAACAACATATGATAATATAATATTATTGCTAATTTTATTTAGTATCAAAACATGATTTTTTAGTAGATGCAATATATTTTAAATATGAATACGTACGCTTGTTATCCGGCCTTAATGCCTCATGCATTCAGCCACTTAATTAGATGAACTTTGTAGCTGTTGAGCAGTGGAAAACCTGATTATACGAAATTATTATTATACAAAGTAGCTTAATGCGAAGTATACTATTTAGCCGTGCTATATTTGTTTGCTCATACATGTTGCCCAAGCTTGAAGTTTCATAATGTCTTCTCACCTATAATGAACTTTTTTTAGTCTACCACATATTTCCATTTTTATAAGTGGTACTCGAATTAATTAACACCTCAAATCTGTGTGATATGATGTAGACTACTCTCGGCATATAGCTGGACTGGAAGACTAATCACTTTTATTAAGATAAAGTAAAAAGTGGTTTGCTACCAAATCACTAATTAAGTGATCGAATTTGCACCTAAAGATATTACTAGTGTGAATGGTATCCCAACAATTAATAATTTTCTTATTTTGACAAACAGCAATTTACAATAATTAAAATGAGTAAAATTGGTCATTCGTATTATGTATTAAGTATACGACACTATGTTAAGGTAATTTAAGACATACTGAGTATATAGAATCATAGTTGGCCGAGGTGTTAACACTTCCGCCTTTTATTAATTAAATCTAGAATATTTTTTTTTATTATTATTTTTTTAAAAAAAAAAAAACTACCTTATATACATCATATTTGTGAAAAACAATCTTATAAAAACCAAATGCGGTAAGTTACTATCATGTGTTTGATTTTACAATGAAAGAGAAGGGGAATTAGGGGTTACAAGGGGGGCTATGGAGAAATTGAGTAGGAAAAGGAGAAAAATTGATTGATTGGGTCTTTAAACGTCCCTTATTCAATGCAATAATCCGGCAAAAAATAGCTTCTTACAACATTAAGTATTTTATTAGGTAGTTTCTTACAACATTTAGTGTTTATAAGGTAGTATTTTACAAAAAACTAAATTGTATAAGGTAGTTCTTCAGAAAAAAAATCCTCTTTAGGGTGTTTGGTTCAAGCATATTAGGTATAAGGTATGGGTTTGGAATGACTAACACCCATATCTTGTGTTTCTAGAAATTTCATTTTTCAAACTCATACCTCAAACTCCTAAGATATGGGTTTTTGAAACCCAAGGGGGGAGGTGGGTATGGCTCATAGCCATATCTTTAGATTTAAAATTAAAAAGAAAATTGTCATTCCTAGATAAAAACCAAACATATGAAATCAAGTATCAAGTTCCAACCTCATACCACCCAGGTTTCATTCCTCATTCCAAACTCATACCATTGTTTGAACCAAACGCCCCCCCAAATCTATGGTGTATTGCAGCCGTGCTTTTAGTTGCAATTAATCTCTCTAGGGCAAAGGGAGTGATTCATGGATGTATTTTCATAGGCATCTGTGTATACACGAGCTAGGTGGGTTAAAAGCAACTCGGTCATACACCCAGACCCTAGCATACATAATTACATATTTACATATTCATGTAAAAAAAAAAATTAAAATAAAAAACGAATGTAATCTTAATAATTAATTATATTGATTTAGTATAAAAAGAGGTATATATTGATTAATCTCTGTATACACAAATCATGTTTACTTTAGTTAATTAGTGATCCATAATTCATTCTTTCCAAAAAAAAAGTAACCCATAATTCATACCAACAGTATGTGCTATCTGATCTATATATATCATATAATCACCATAATATGATGATCAATGAAGTTCAAAGGGGTATATTTGTACTAGATTATATTATACACCGTAACAGGAATAGGCTAATTAAGGGTGCAAATATAGTACAGACCTTTAACTTTTCACAGGACTCAGTATATGAAAATAATCCAAAATATGCTATGTAAAAATTACGGAGTACTATATTAATTTAAATACTAATATACTATACTAAGGAATATCATTAAACAAGGAGTCTTCAAGGAGGAGATGATCAGGCCAGAAACTAGTAGCAGAAGTAGTATTGCAACCATCTATAAGTGGGGCCGAGGTGGCGGTCGTGGTTACCGGAGGCGGAGAAGGCGAAGAAGGAAGCCAAGGAGAAGTCGGAGAATTCTCCCCTTTGCTTAAGACTGTAAACTCACAAGGCTGATGATGAAAAACAACTTGATCTTGATCATTAACCAAACTAATAACATTATTATTGTCTTTGTTGATAAAGTTAGTTGGTGTTTCCAGGGTTTTTAGACTTGGCAAATGATCATGGATAGCATCAAAAGGGTTTGGACTATCCAAATTCGCGGTATTCAAAACCGGATTTAGGTTATGGTTAAAATTATTATTGTTATTATCCTTGGTAGAAAATGCTGAGGGTAGAGAGTTTAAAAGGTTAAGTGTGTCCATGTCTAGGTTAGGCATGGGATAATTAGTAGGTGGCTGAAAAAGGTATTGCAAGTACTGAAGTTTAGCCACCTCAGTTTGTAGTCTTACAGCTTGTTCTTCCCAAGAGTTGTTCTCTACTAGCTCCTTAAGGTTTGCTAGGGCTATCAGGTGAGGCAAGCTTGAGAATATGTCGGTCCGAGGGCGGTGGGTCATCGGGTCGAATCCCATTTGAATCAGCTTCTTCTTCAAGTGTGTGTTCCAGAAATTCTTGATTTCATTGTCTGTACGTCCTGGTAGATGGTTTGCAATTGCTGACCACCTAAACATGAGAATTAAATATTAGGGAAAGTATGTAATTTTAAACATTTTTTGGGTATAAAGAGAGCCACAAAGACAATAATTATATAGATAAGATTTGATCCCAAATTTTGTGTACCATCCTAGAATTTTAACCAATTAAGCTTTACTATTTAAAATCCACTAATATGTCGTATATCATTTGATGATCCTTATCCCCGAAAAAAGTTTGTAATTTTAATTTCCGAGCTATGCTCTTAGAAAAAAGGAGGTTGTACGCAGATTTTCACCCAAAAAAAAAAAAGGTATAGTATCCACATTATAAAATGAAGGATCATCAAATTTAAATTTAAAAGAACTAATTAACTGTAACGCATTTAACAAAAAATATGAAAATGGAATTTAGATATTTTTTTTTTCAAATAAGAGAATTCTCATTTTAAATACTTTGAAAGTTTGATCATCAAACTGCTTGAATAGAAAATCAAGAAAGCTAGAGAAAATTGAAATTATGAGTAATTAAAAGACTTACTTGTTACCGAGGATAGCATGGAGATTTAGTATGGTTTGTTCTTCCTCGGGTGTGAATTTGCCTCTCTTAATATCCGGCCTTAGATAATTTGTCCATCTTAACCTACAACTTTTTCCACATCTGTTCAAACCTGAAACAAAACCAAACTTCACAATATGAACACATTTTTGGATATTGTTACCTGCACACTTTGAAAATAGTACGTATACTACGTCTTTTATGGTCCTAGCTAAAGAAAGTTAGCATATTTTTAACGGATTAACTTATTTAACACGAACACGACGATATTAAGGGATAGCTACCTGCAAGTTTAGGAAGAGCTCTCCAACTACCATGGCCGTGTTTTTGGATGTAATTGACAAGCTTCTGATCTTCCTCAGGAGTCCATGGACCTTTCTTCAGACCAAGTTCATCACAGCAAGGTGATCTTCCCATACTAGTAATAATTATGTTTATTATTACTAGTAATAATATTATCTTTCTTATTGTTTCTTTCAGTGTATAATTTAATTTGTTTGCTTGTTCCTACAAAAATGATTTGGCTGCCTGCCTCCTTGGAGTCCTACCAACAACTATGGATTACTATTTATATACACAACCACAAGACACTCCTTTCACTCGTTTCTCTATTTTTTTTTATTTGCTAATTTAACTCACTACGTGGGGCCTTCTTATTGGCTTGTCTATACCAGCACTACTCTTCTCTATGTTAGTTAAAATTACTATTATAACCCTCTTTAAAATTAATCAAAGCTTAGCCACCACCCTAGTTCTTATTTTTGAACTTTAATTACTCGTATTTAGTCTACGTTTTTCATGTATGTACCTGCTACTTTTGAAATTGAAACAAGTAAGTAATAACTAAATTGAATGGCTAACAATTTCATCATATGATGAAAGCTAGAATAGCTATAATTTGAAACTGTTTACTACTCCGTACAATATCTATGGTTCTTAACAAAATATCTTTGGAAATTTGATTTTTACATTAATACTTGTTATTTTAGTCGCCTAATAATTGCAAAATAGTCCGTATTTCATCGACATGTATAGATTTCACATTACTAGTCAAAATAATTGTCAACAAAGTTTAAAATTTGTGGTCAGTTAGTTTAGTTGATTAATTATGACTATTAAATTAACCGCGTTTGGTGATGGTTTTAGGATCGATTCATTTTCAGGGAGTCTTAGTCATGTACGTCTCCTTTGAGAATCCATCTAATAGCCTTAGAAGCAAAGTCTTTCAATTTTATCCAATCTAAAAAGAATGTTTTCTTATGTAGATATTTTATGTCTTAATGGTACATTAATAACATGTTTACTCATAAGAAAAAACAGTTGAATGTAATATGAATTATATAACTCTCTAATTTTGAGATGGATAAAATAGGAAAAATAGAATGACAAATATAGCCTTCATCGTGGACCAATCGTGGCTCATAAATAAAAAAGGAAATTCCGATCCCCTCCATGCATGCACGTAACAATTGAAATTTGCGTCTTCTTTGTCACTAATTGCATGGACCATAGCTCTTCAATAAGTTCACCCGGTCCATGTTCTTCAATGCATTTTTTTTTTTTTTTTTTTTTTTTTTTTTTTTTTTTTTTTGTTTAGAGAGTCACAAAGGATGGGGTAAGAATCGATCTCAAAATCTCTTGAAATCGGGAGAGAAACTCTAACCACTTGAGCTATTCCTCACTCTCATTTACGCAAATTTTAAATCAGTCTTCTCTATCTTAAGATTAAACTTTGCCTTATCTAAAACAAAGAAAACAAGAAAATTACCATATATGTAGTATACAATATAATGGTCAATATCTTGATATGATTATTGTCTATGAAGACCTTATGTTCTTCAATTCAACATATTCTATATGATATTTATTCTACAAACATACTCCGTATTTATTATTCACATGTCAATCAACACATGTACCAGTTGATTACACAAATTTTCATAGAGAGGCTGAGTAATATATACCAGTTCCGAATGAAATAGATGTTATGACAAAAATTACACATACATGTGTTTTGATGTTATTAATATTTAGTATGTATCTACCTTTAACATTTTTTAATTAAAAAAAACTTTATAAATCAAGAAATATTATTGAAGGAGAAATTGTTTAAGAAGCTACCTAATTAAGCTAAGCTATCTAGAAAGTTGACAAGCGGCGCATTTGATATGAATCAGTGTAATTAATCATCTGTAAATATATATTATAAGCAACTAATCATTTACACTAGTGGGATTAAACTAGGAAATCTTCGTTTAATCCAAAAGCAACATCCCAAGAACTTAGGTAAGGTTTCAAAAGAGAAATTCAGGTGGGTACCAATGAATTAAACGAAAGTTGCTTATGAATATGATGTTTCAGTCTGATACGAGTATACCAAGTAATTTTCAGCTAGCTAATAAAATTTGATGGTCAAAGAGGAAGATTTTTTTTTTTTTTCCTTTTTTTATATCGTTCGTCAAATTTAATTATTGCACCTATTATGTTGTATTACACCTAATAAAGGCAAAGCTAAATTATTGGCTATTATTTAACCAAAATTGATCATTTTATTGTTTTAATTAAAAGTACACGTACTGCTCAAATAAAAATAAAGAAGTACACGTGTGGTGATTGAGCCAAGAATTGATGAAAATACTCATCCTTTAGAAAATAAAAATAAATAATAAAACTCCATAAAAGTTTAATAATGCGTTCATTTCAATTCCTTGTGTTTGTCTCATTTGTGTTTTTTTTATTTTTTTTATTTTTTTTTTTTACACATTTCAAGGCACATATTTTTCTAGAATCAATAGGTTTATTCTTTTTCAAATATGCAATTAGGCATATGCATATTGGTGTGGTGAATAGAAGAACATATATAACTTACCTCACAAAACTGTTCTAACGCGTTTTCTACACGTAGTTATATATTGGTCTGGTGTGATAAAAAGTAAATGTATTACATTTGTTTATTATGTTTGTCTCATTTACTATTTACGCAACGGAATAAGAAAACCTTGAATACGAATGAACTCATAACTAGCCGTGTGGAGTATATAGATGTATGAATTTACAACAATTAGTTATTTGTAAATTTAAATCGTACATGATTAAATATACTTTTAGTTCTGATACTCATAATACCTTGCTTGCTTAAACTTTATTTTCAAGCCAGCCATTAATAAGCCTTTGACTATCCCCTTGACTAAAGAAGTCAACGTTCGACTCCCTAGTTATTAATATTGCAGATTTCTTCATTGCACTGCGTCAACCAGGAGAAAACCTCTACCTCAGCTACAAATCTATAATCATATATACTACCACTCAATTCGTAGGACTTTCTGTCTCTAAATATTACTACCAGTCTACTACTACTACTCTCGCTCCGTCCCTTAATTAGATTCCTACTTCGCTCTATTGTGTGAGGAATAAATGCTACGTAGAAGTAGGAATCTAATTAAGGGACTGAGGGAGTACAACATACGTCCACCTATTTTTTAACTTGGTCGATTCCATAGCCAGGATGATCCGTGAAGTCCTAACATACATACCTTTATCCCAAATTGAATAAACTAGCTAGTGTAAACATGTAGATTGGTTAATAATTCACATCGTATGTATAATAACAAAATTATACTTGGTACAAATTAAATTAGCACACATGAAAAGATATTTGAAGTTGGATGCATGTGACACATTTGATCAACCTTGAAAAATGAAGGTGGTAAGCAAGAAGTTGGTGCAGCAAACTTGCTAATAAATTTCTACCATATTATTATCAAATTGCAAAGCAAAGTAATAGTAAAATAGTTAAATAGATAGAAACAACGTAGTTCTTTCACCTGAAGACCGTAACACACAATAGTTTCGTCAATGCATGGCCTTGTCATCTTCTCCTTTGTCTCTGCATGGAAGAAGAGATTCATCAGACTTGATATCTCCAAAAATCTAGCAATATTATATTACGGTCAAGTAGCTTATTCAACAAGATACTTTAATTTCAATGCAACAACCTAGCGTACCGCATGTAACCAAATAGCTAGTACAGTAATATAACTCAAAACAAAATTAATTTAAAGGTGCAGTGTATTCTTCTAGATGATTAAACCAACGGCTACACGTACTATCTATGGAGTTCCGAATTAACAGTACAGTTGAGGGAAAATGTAATAGTCCCTCTCTGTCCCTAATTATTACGGAGAGTATGCTACATTTATCCTTCAAAATTAAAATAGGCCAAGATATAGGCCGATACATTTTACTAATTTAGGGGGTTATTTTTATTTTACTTTTTTAAGGTTGTCCATCCGGTTTATTGGAGATTAGCTCCAATTACACATCCGGATCCGACTCAGATAGAACACTTGGCTTATGGTGAGTGAATCTCCCAACAAGAGTTTCTACATATGGTGAGGCTCGAACCCGAGACCTCCTTTTTGTTGGTATGGGGTTATTTTTATAAATTGAGCTGAAATATTAAAGTATTTTTATTAGCAACACATCGATCATTGGCAATAAGCTAGCCACTGAAAGTCGAAGAACCAACGGCGAAAAAATAAAGCAGCCATGATTCTTTCTGAAAATTTGATCAATTAATTATTTAATTTGAATTATTTTGCTATGGGCACAAGATTTACGACAACAGAAGTAGTTAGTCAGTTACTATTCCCTCCACTTTTAATTGCCGACTATATGGAAGTATTTAATGTTGTATTTTCTTGCTAGTAAAGCAATAATATCACATACGAAGGACAATTTATTAAAAAAATAATGTACTTAATATAAATAAGTGTATTGTTTATGTACAAGTGTACAGCATATTTAACCTTCCCAGGCCAAATTATATAAATATCAGCTTTATATGTTGATGACTTATATGTATTTTTTTCACCAATAGAAAATAATACCCAAGTACAAGCATATCAAAATGGTAGCATTTTATTTATTTATTTATTATTATTATTATTATTTTATTTATTTTTTTTTTTTTTTTACTAGAAGAAAAGGGATTTCATTAATATCAAAATGGTAGCAATTTCAGATATGCAAGTATAATAAAATTTTATCACATAACAACCGAATTTATACTACCTCCATTCCTAATTACTCGTGTTTGCTACTTTAGAGGGTTGCATGAAAACTTGGACGAATTTGATTGATTGTGGGTGTTAAATGGAGAGTAAATGAAAGAGATACATGTGATGGAGTAAGAGACCGAGAAAAATAACAACTTTTAAAGAAAATAGAACATTTATTACAAATAATAGTATGAAATATCCATTTTAAACAAATATTGCACATAATAAGAAACGGAGATATATAATTTAATAAAGTTGGTAAAACATAACAAAGCAACAAAAGATGCACCTTGTAATAACACATACAATGTGTTATTTTTGGGGGGGTAAGGATTAGTAGTATTTGATTTATTTAATGCATCACTCATATTATCAATTGACCTTTTTTATATTTTTCTATGCTTAATTAAGTGCATAACCCTAGCTGTGTTATCAATTATCGTCATGTACTCTTTGTATGTACTACACTACTACATCACTTTAATAAGTATGATTTTTTTGAATAGACATTAATTATGAATTTAGGTCCTATGAATTTAAGAGTAATGAAAGAGGAAAATTAATCTTCTCTTAAGAAAAAAAAAAAGGGAAAATGAGTGAACATTGTGAGCAAAGTGTCCAGATTAAGACAATCTGCGAGAGACAAGGAAGAACTAAGTCGGAGATTACTTGTTCAACTAAGGTTCCTTGTCGGATGGATCTGCTCTCATGTCTAAAAATATTAGAAGCTGCTAGTAGTTATTTAATTAATATTACTTCGTCTTAAATAATCATTCCAATTAAAATGAAATATTTATGCATGAATGATGTCATGAAAATAAAAATTAATTCCATGAGATATAGTGATTATTGTTAGAGTCAGCTTAACAACTGATTTGCTTGTTCATTTGGGTTTCTACCTGATACACTACCTACATACTACTCGTATATACACATCCAATTTCAGACTTTGATTTATTTTCATGCACTGATGCATACATGTACACGTACATTATCCTAGTGGCCTGGTATCTTCTTTATTATGATCGCTCGATCTATACATTAAAATAAGATTGACTTGATATATTATACTCCCTCCGATCTATTCATAATAGCGTGTGCGGTCCCTTGATAGCGTATATGAGTACTCGATCTTGTATTAATTGGCTATATTACATATATCCTAAGCTAGAGCTTGAAATACAATATATAAACGAATAAAAAAAAAAAAGATGTACAGTGTTGCCGTAGTGTTGGTATCATGACACATTTGTGTTAAATTAATCGACCGTAGGACAATGTGTATGACCTAAGTGGCACAATTGTACCTCATGGTTGCAACTTGAGATGTTGCAAGTCTCCACATATGCTTAAGGTTTGGAGTCCTTAAAACATAAGATCGGTCATATTTGAAAATATAAATGTTTTTAAAGGTGTAATTACCTCTAAAAATAGGGATAATTAATAAAGTTTGAATATGGAATAAAGTATAGTACTATGTTTATGAAGATGCTTTATTTTACATAGTACTCCCTCCGTCCCCTTTTGATAGTCACTTATGGGCATTTTTCACGAGAATTAATAAACACAAATAAGAATAGTTAAAGTACACTAAAAAAGTAAATTGACATTGGGTATGCAAAAAAGAAGAGAGAGAAAGTAATAAAAGTACATGGAAAAACAAAATTTACATGGGAAACTTAAATTTGCACAAATATTATTGCAAATTGGAGGGAATTTGGTAAAAATTTAATATTAATGGTTGTTGGAAAAAGCAAATGGGGTGAACATTTTGGGACCAAAATTTGTCCATAAGGGACTATCAAAAGGGAACGGAGCGAGTATGATACTGATTGTGCTGCCAAATATGAAAATCTACGAAAGCATAACCTATGACAAATTAGTGTAATTTCGTAATGCACCAAAGATAATCCTACACACGTGAGTACGTACAATTTGTATATAGACATGAATGCATCAATATTTAACAACATAAACTGATAAACAACAATATCAAGCTTTTATAACTATAAATAGTTAAATAATGCTCCACTTCAACAACCCTAAATAACATCGAAAAACATTACTTTATGTTGTACGAGAGGTCAACCAAATAAACATCTTTTAATTTAACAATAATTACGTGTCAGAAGATCTTTTCCCAATTGGGTATTGTAGATCAAAAATTTATTCTTCCTCAAAATTAAAATTAGCTGAAATTATTGATATTCTTATCAATCTTCAAAAAGACTCTTCTTCCTAAGTTAATAAATAAGAAGAATATTAATACTAATAATCTTATTATTATATGAGTTTGTCACAATTTTCTCAACGGTTATGTTAAACAAACAGGGATAACAAATTGTATAAGGATTAATTAGTTAAAGCAGTGTCTTTTTAAGTTTGTAGTTTAGGAAAAAAATTAAAACAATTAAACTCATTCTTATAAGCCATTAACTACTACAAATCTTATTGGCCCACAATAATTTCCATAAGGAGTGACATCAATGCACACAGATAAGGCTAAGGCTAAGGGACAGTAAAATATTGTGAGATTGACAACAGTTAATCATCATGTAAACAACAAAAACAAGAGACAAATGATGAGATAAATTGTTACATCTCATTCAAACATGTTGTCATTATATTCATATTGTTAATACCATTACCAACTCAACTCGAGTGATGCCTAATTTTTAAAAGGAGATTTACATGGAGATGATATTGTAATGGTACTTATATATATTGTAATTTTAGGAAAAACGACCGATAATTTTGGAAATTAGATAAAAGAGAATGGAAGAGGGAAATTAGATAAAAGAGAATGGAAGAGGGAAACTTTTTGGATGACCACAAAAGAGATAGACTTGGTTCATGGATTAGATGAAAGTCAGACTTGACTAAGGAGGGAGGCCGGTCTAATAAGCGCAATTATTCTACAGTAGTTTAATACTAGGTTAAGTCCCGTGCCATGCACGGTCATAATTAAACTTTATAACAAAAATTATAAAGAATGGTGTTAATTCAACAATATTTTAACCAATAAAAATATATGTAACAAAATATAGTGTCTAATTAAAGGTATTGATGGTTAAAGTTGTATCTCGACAAATGTGCAAATCCAACTACTCTTATAAAAAACCGGAAGAGTATAATATAGTAAAATGACTTTGTTCATTTTTTCTTATAAACGTTATGTACAATTTTAAGATTTATACAAAGTATGTTACCAAAGTAATTTTTTCTATTTTTAATGAAAAGAAATTTTAAGTTGGAGGAAAAAAAATTGATAATATTATAATAATCTTGGATAATGATATATTTCAATATCTTAATTATAATCTATGTTAGTATATTTGTAACTAAAAGATTTCTAGTATGTAAACTATATGTTAAAATAATACGAAGTAATAAAAAAAAAATTAATTGAGTATGATTGGATTATATGTGTTGTCAAAATGGAAATAATTATTATAATAGGATATATAATAATGAAAGTCATTAAAATTTGGCAAAAAAAAAAAAAAAAAAAGAGAGAAAAAGGCGGGAAAATTTTTAATGACATCGTGACAAGTGTCACTTTAGATTTGCTTTTAGTATAGGTTAATTGATGATTACAAGTTTGATTATTTTGAATTTAATTTCCGATGGAGAATATTCGTAGAATATATATTATCTGACAATTTCGACAAAATTACTATAATAATTCTAGTTTAATAATTAAGAGGAAAGGTTTTCAACTGCAGATAACTTGCATTGCATAAGGAATCTAATTACGTACTCTCCTTGAAAAGCAATCAAGGAGTGGACGTATAGAGTAAAAGAAAAGGCATACTAGAATGAGCAAATATTATGAAGGCATGTTTCCCTTCAACTAGACATACGAATATGTTAACTTGATAATTATAATAATTAATCAGCTATTAAGATCAGATTAGCTGCCTGATTTTTTTGTTAAAGAATTATCAGACACGTCATTGAAACAGAATCTGCTAATTCATTTGTATCATTTTAAGCCCTTGATTATGGTAAATTGAGTAGGAAAATTTTGTTATGGCCCCAAATTGAAGCATTTACTTCTGTCAAAGTCCTATAAGATTGTTAATGACAAAGCTAAATGCCCTAAAACGATGTCCTTGATTGAATTAGAATGATTAAATATTTTTATTCATCTATTTTTCACTCATTTAATTTTAACAAGATTTATTAAATTTAGCTGAACATTTAAACTTTTTATATATATTATACATTGAATTTAAGTAGTTCTTATTTTTCTTGAATCAAACTTATATCCAAATTATATAAACTCATTATTCTAAAATACATACTCTCTCTTTTTTTTTCTTGTTTTTTGCATCAGTTGACCGGCACATTTGCCGAGACGTAACTTTGACCGTTAATTTCTTTAATTGTCTATTAGTTAAAATTATAACAAAATTATATTATGAAACTAGACATTGTGATTAATCTAGTGATATATTAAAAAATAATATTATTAATTTTATAGAGGTGAAAAAATTAAGTCAATCATGCTATATAGATAGTGCAAAAATCAAAGTGATACATTTAAAAAAAACGGAGGGAGTAGTAAATAAAAATAACGTGAATTGAAAAAGGTCTTAGAATCCCCTACGGGCTACGGCTTGGGGTATGTAGTTGTGTACAACATGAAATGAAGAAAGGCCAAAAGGGTAGGTAATAATTTTGAAGATGCTAGTTTTGGTCCTTTGTCCTTGGCCCAATGGCTAAGTATCGTTTTTTTTTTTTTTTTCATGTTGCCAAACTAGCCTCTCTAGCCCAATCTTAAAAACATGCAAAAAGAAGCTTTCTTTGTTTAATCATTGAGAATTTTGCTGAAATGCTTTTGCTCCCTTTTTCTCCTCTTTGAAAAATAACTACCATGACATTTTGACTTTCAACCAAATTAGATGTTAGTTTATAACTTGATCATAAAATACTATTCCAATCGTTATTAATATTATAGAACTTGGTTGATTTTTAATTTCGTATATTTACATTTTATTTTAAAGACGTTATTTTTCATGAATCTATGTCACGTAGACCTTTTACCTTGGCAATGACATACCACTAACACAACATTACGTCAAAATTTAGTATTATTTTGATATAAAAAATAAAATAAACTAATTACTAATGTTTTACGAAGTATCCACTTCTTAATTTGGTAAAGTTTATAATCAATTATAAGGCATATCAAAGGAACTAATTGTATGAATATATGAACCATGAAAAGCAATATTTTGAATAGAATAAACTACTGAGTAACACTTATTTTTATAAGAAAAAGATACTCAGTATTTAGTAAAACATGATTATATGCACATTAGTCACCCCCTTAATCACAGACTTTTCAAGGTAACATCCAAATAATAAAAGTCAGTATATATACTAACCTGAATTCTGGATAGCAAAGTAATCTTCATCCATAACTGGGTTGATGAGGATCTGCATCACAAAATTGGAAATAAACAAAAGTAAATTTGGAAGAAAAGCCATTACATTATGTCAAAATTAAAAGACTCAGTACCAGGCTACCAGCAAATTATGCAATTATCTACATAGGAGACTTTGGAAGTAGGTACTAACATTTGAAAATTATGATGAATAATAATATAGTTTTATAGGTATTAACATTGGATGCTCTAGCATGAAAGACAGTAATTTGATGAAGTAGTTGCAAGATATTTTTTACAAAGATAATTAGGTATATAATTATATGATCATAACTCGCCATGTTTGAAACCATGTTACCATACTTTGTGCCTAAGTAGAATTGGTAGTAACGGTCTACGGTTCTACACTTCTACCCCTATCATCTAATCAAAATGTCTCGTTTCTTGAACTATTTGTGGCTTATTATTGTTGAGTAAAGGGAAAATTGTAAGCAAATACGAGGAGACGAGAAGGATGCATGAAATCTAGTGTAAGCAAATACCAATAGTATTTAGTGCATTAGTTCAAAGTTTAATATTTCGCAAAATAAAACTAGATTTATATTCGTATGATGCACGATTTTTTTTATATTTCATTTTTTATATTTCTTGTAATCTTTTATTATCTAAAAACTTTTTTGTGTTTTTGCTATTCTAATTTTTTTACATAAATTTAAGGTAAATTTTTTTCTATTTGATTAATATTACTCTTATTATTCATGTAGAACTTGAATTTAATTAAATTAAAATAAATTATAAAAAATATTATCTCATTCATTGGATAGATCAAAATTATTAATATCAAAAGATATGTTTTTTATTTTTAATAATTAGTTTCTCTACAAAATATAATTTTTGTTTTCTTAATAATTATACCATTAATGAAAAATCTCATTACAGTCATACATTTAGTATATTTAAAGTGATGAGAATTAGAGAAATCTGTCTCTGAATGATTCACTTATTTAGAGTTCAAGGCAGATTGCAAGGGATATAAAGAACACGACCTATATAATCCAGCAATATTATTGTATTCAATTCTATCCCTAGAGTTTTCATGTCAACAATCTCATATCCATCTTTTAGTTATTTTTTTGGCTATTATATCTAGTTGTAATTGTTCAAATTAGAGATTTAGAAATTGAAAAAGTAAGAAAATAATAAGATAAGATAAATAGGGAACGAGTTGGATACACCATATTTAAGCTGAGAAAAAATTATCAAAAAATCGACGAACAACAAGCACCAAAATCTATCTATCTATAACTTAACTATATACTAAAAGTTGAATAAAAATAACACATGTCAACACCTCATTAAAAATAATTCCGCCTAAATTTTTTTTTTTTAAAAAAAAAAATCATTTAAGAATGTGAATATTTTTTTTGATAAACTTAGAATTAACAATATAATTCGTTATAAAATTTTGTAAAAACCATACGTCATATAGGACTTAATCTATTAATCCATTATATGAAAATAGGAGAGTACAAAAACCCTTAAAATGGGGAGTAATACAAGCAAACTCTCACCGTATAGGCTTAGGTGTATGGTATGACTTCTTGTGTGTATGTTTATTAAATGCATATGACCTATATTTATATTTGTAGATAGAATTTAGAAGAAATGACCGAAAGATTCCAGAAATTTCTTATCATTCTTGTATCCATAATATTCTAGAATATTCACGAACCATATTTCTAGTTACTTCCAATGTCAAAAATTTCCTAGATCACTTTTTTTTTTTTTTTTGAACGGATCACTTTAGTGACTTGCATGATACAAGCTTGTAGAAAAATTTAGAGAAATGAGGAGTAATATCAACCATGCTACATGTATCCGTAAGATTGTAAGTTTCTAAAATATGAACAAATACACCATCAAAATAACGGGCCTAGAAAATTTGGACCACACCCAACATACAGTCACACAGCCTCTTTATGAGAAAGGTAGCCACATCAATCAATCAATTACATATTACTAAAGGCGAATTTAAAATAACACTTGACAACGTTACATTGAAAATTTTCCCTCCAAAAAGTACTCGCTTAAAAAAATTGTTCTTACCATAAAAAAAACAATTATATAATTATGGCATTTGCTTTACATAGAAATTAAACTAACTTTCTAATTAAAATATTAATTATTTATTACGGAGTATAACTATATATATTTACATGTGGTTATTTCTAAAATACTTCATACTTTTTAATAATTAGGAAAAATACAGTTTAACAATCCCAACTTTGTTCAATTTATTTTAAATAATCTCAACTTTCGATTATTCTGCAATAATCTCAACTTTCACCTGCGTTTTCTTTCTACAATCCCAAACCGATCAACAAAAGTCAATGACTTCTTATTCTAGGTAACTTGACACGTGTCAAGTTGTAATTGGTTCAAAAAAATTAAAAAAAAAATTCAATAAAAAAAAAAACCCAACCAAGCCACCACCAGCCCACAACCGCTGGCAATGGCCACTTACCCCGAACCACCATCTCCGTAGCCCCAGTCACCAAAACCTCCCCAGAAATCGCCCTACCCCCGCGAAACGGGCCCATTGTACCTTCCCCCACCCCCTAAACCAGCCATAGCCAAAATCCTTGCTTTGAACCGCCACCCATTAACCCCGAAACCATCATAACCAAAGGCCAAGTCCTTGAAACTGCCACCCATAACCCCCGAAACCACCTGTAACACCAACTCGACCCTCGAAATCAATTCTCCAACCCTTGAAACCACCAAAATCGCAGCGCCCTCACTTTCTCTCTCCTCCAATTGACGGAAAACGTAAACAAAGGGAGTGAGGGGAGAGTTTCCGGTGCGGGGAGGGAGGGAAGGAGGTCGGAAAAGTGGGGTTGAGGGATAGAAGAGGGCGGTTTGGGATTACAGTTTGCTGGTTGGGGAAGGGCGGCCACCAGCATTTGGTGGTTGGTGGTCTTTGGGTTTTTTTTTTTTATTTTATTTTAATCTATTTATTTTATTTTAGTGAACCAATTAGCACGCAACACGTATCAAATAAATCGTTTAAAAAAAATTTAACCCTTTCTTTAGGTTACCGGTAATCTAGATTGAAGAAAAAAAAACACAAGTGAAAGCTGGGATTATTGCAGAATAATCGAAAGTTGAGATTATTTATAGTAAATTGAGCAAAATTGGGATTATTAAACTGTATTTTTCCTATTAATTAATGAGTCAAGTCCTTATTTTCATATATTGTCATTATTATAAATATTTAACAACCGTGCATCTATTACACAGGGTTTAACCTAGTACTTTTATATAAACGAACTAGACACAAGTCTATAATGTTATGTGTACATGGTCAAGGCAAAGGAACGACAGAAACAGTGTGAACTCTCTACTTGGACTATTTATGATGGCAGTGCAAAAAATAAGAGGGACATCAGCAACAAAATGTTATACTCAGCTGTAAGACAGCAAGAGTAATCTCCAATGGGAAGCATAGCATGCAACAATCACAGTAGTGTGTATGATAAACTTACAATCATACGGTCATACCCTTTTATTTTATTTTCCTTTTGGCAAAGCATATGGCTATACTCAGAAATCCATATTTGCAAAGACATGAGCATGATTGTGTTGAGTATATGGTGCAAAGGGACACAATAGTGATGGCATGCATATATGATATTAATACATGAACTAAAAGTATGCAGACTGATTTTGATGTTCATATTTTGAACTCAGAAATTCATATTTTGAATTTTAAAAAATAGCCACAGAGAGAAGGAAAGGGGGAACCAAAATTTACACATGAATCATCTCATACAGAATAAAAAGTTGATTTGAGATTCTGAAATCAAACTCCTACCATGAATAACTAGTTTCATTCCTCTGTATCGATACATTACTAACAGAACGGAAGCTCATTACGATTTCTCAGCCTCTGTAGCTGCCTTTTCCTCTTGTAACTTCTTCAGTGAAGGAGGTGGCCTCACAACAATGCTTCTCTTCCACTCCTTGTCAAGCTTCCTTGATAACCTCTTACCCACTCCTTGCTCTATCTCCCGTTCCCTCTTCACGGTAAGCATGCGTGCAACCTAGTGTTGTAGAAATGATTAATTAACATTACATATAGGCCAGGGTTCAATATAAGTTCAAACTATTTTCCAGTAGAAAGAACATATATTTTTAAATGCAGAAGTTATGCTTCATATCGACAACAGCAAGGCAATGTACTCAGTAAATCATCACTCAGGACGATACTAGGAAACTAGTTACAAGAATAGAGTCAGAGACTGGGTAACGAACTAATATGTGAAGTTGTGAACTGTTAAGGCTCCAATAATGGAGGACTAAGTCTCAAATTGTGACCAAATACTAAAGTTTTTTTCCCAGCAAATTAACACCTATAAATCTATCTTTAATTCTTCAAATGATAAGTACACCAGAATTACAGTAAAATAAGTTTTCAGCGCCACACTAAATCCATATGCATCAGAACTGAATCTGAACATAATGCACAATCTTCAGCAAGCAGTCCTTTTACTCAATTTCAGCATTACTACCCATAAGATCATCTTCAAGACAGTGAGGAAAGATTGCCATGACCCCACTAGGTGACATGCCAGTCTTAGAGTCATAACTCAGTAGTTTTACAGCTCCAAAACACTTTCTAGTAAATACCAATGACATCTTAGCAGCCCAAAAGTCCAGCAACCAAATCAGACATGACAATCATGCAGTTACTAAGACCTCAATACGCCCACTCGTCTTGTTTGGTTAGCCCTTAGACCTATACTACCATGTTGTGTAAGAATGATTGTGCAAAAGTTTCCTTTCCTGATAACCATTCTATAACAGATAAAACAACTAACACAAAAAGGATTTCAGATTCAGAAAAGTGCTTAAGCCTATGCTTACCAGTTACCTGTATAAGTCTAAAATGTGAATATTATCAATTTTCATCACGAATAACCAACAAATACCGCAATTCCAAGTATGAATTCGCAAAACACTTGGCCTAGAAGACCAGGACTTCATGTTAGTTTTTAAACCATTGAACAAAAGACAAGACAGTCAAAGTTTCTCAATAGCAATTAAGTAATTTTATCAGTATTATGATATTACCACAATGTTAGTATCAAACTTTCTATCTACTTCTAGAATTAATAGTCATGTCGATAGCATAATTTGAACTAGTAATGCGACAATTAAACAGAACAACAAGAAGCATCAAACAAAACATATCAACATTCACCTAATTAACTCATAAAAACACCATTCCAATCATTAATCAAAACCCAACAAACTTCAAAATTTCCCATCATTCTTAAACACAAATTAAAAACAATCCATTAACCCAAATCACAAAAATAAAAAGAAACAACACAAAATGGAGTAATAAAAGTTACCCTTTTGCGCATTCGACCAAAATCACTGGGCTTGAAATTCTCACGAGCAGACCGTTGAAGTCGGAGCATAAAGAGTTCACCTTTAAGCTGAAGAATCTCTTCATTGAGTTCTTCATTGGATTTGTTCCTTAACTCCTTCAATTCCTCCTCTCTCTTTGCCATCATAACCACCGTAGACGACGGCGGTGGCTGTGCGCGGAGGCGGAGGGATGAAGATGGGTTAATGGAGGGAAGACGAAGGCCATGAAATGAAGATTTTGCAAGAAGTGCGGATTTTGGGGGAAGTTTAAGAGCAGAAGATGAAGGGGTTGAGGAGAGAGAGTGGCTTGCCAACATTTTTGGGGGTGCTTCTTAGCTCTGCTCTGCTTTCAATTTGGGAGTTCTTCCTCTTGTACTGAATTTCAAAGATAAGGTTTTTTTTTTTTTGTTTATCCTCTTTTTTTCCTTTTTATTTTTTTTTTTTCAATCCCTTTGCTCACATAGTCACATGTTTGTAGGGGATGGGTAAAATAATTTCTTTGTCCAAAAATTACACCTAAAATACATAATTAGTTTTCAATCATTAATTTACAAATTTACAATATGTCTTTTCTCATAACTAGTGGTATGCGTTCCAAAAAAAAAAAAAAAAAAAAAAACTAGCGGTATGGATGCTACGAAGTATAAAAAGTATCGTGTAAATTTGAAATTTTCTAATCCTTTCATAATAGGCTAGGGAAAATAGTAAAAATCAATTCACAAATTAAATGGGTTAAATGGGAGAGGGTTATTCCATGTAACTTGTACAACGGTGGTAAGTGATTTTCTTTGATACTTATATATTCTTGAAATATGCATTATGTAATTTTATGTGGTAAATTGGTTATGTATATCTAATTTTTATCACAAAAATAAATTTATGTATGAAGTTTTAAATCAAACCTATATTTCGATTCAATAGAAGCCTAAAGAGATCAATAGGGTCCAAAATAACGAGAGATTATTAGATTTATTTAAGCTGGAGGAGAACTTTAGATGTCAATAAGTGGAATTGTGGAAAGATAATGAACTAAGGTATTACTTAACAAATTAATTGCACAATAACCTAATTTGTTATTGTTACTAAACATTCAACAAGGGAATAATTAGAGTTGATCATTAGGTGGACCGGACCGAGGTCGAAGTAATCAGCCCATTCCTCGGCTCGGGACGGGGCAATCTTTGGTTGATCACAAGGATGCATAAAGTTGATTACACAATTATTTTTATTTTTTTTTTTTAAAAAAAGATGTTCTTATATGGTCAATTATAAATGATGCAAAGTTTTGCTAGAGGTTGATCAAGAATTGTGTTCAAAATGCTTGCAAACTCTGGTAGAGGTCGTTCTCCCATTTATTTTTTTTGAACTCCGTATGATGATATTTGTAATTTGTCTCATTATTGACTCTTATTTGGGGTCCCTTATCTGGGGTCTCATGTGAAAAAGGGTAAAAATATCGTGACTCACTTAATTGATAGGTGAGACAAAAAGGATAATGATGAACTAGTTTATGTTGATTTGTTCCCCCAAAGTACTACTTTGGTGGATCTTGATTTGCAATAATATTTCTACTCTTCTTGTCTCAAAAAGTAAGTACTCAATATAAGTTATGTTTTAATTTATACGAACTTTCGTTTTTTTTTCAAAAATATGTATACTACATAATTAAGTTGAAACCAAATACTACCTCCGTTAAATGTCATGTGCAACTTTGAGTATTATTTGTAAGATATAAATTATTCCAATGCACATAACATTTAACGGAGGTAGGATAAAATGAGACTCTCTTATAATTAAATTAGACTCTATAGCAGGGATTGAAAATGAAATTAATTAATTTATTTATTTAAAGACAAAATAAACAAATTCTTTATTACCAACTCTATTTCTAGAGTTTCTCCAAAAAAATTGTTTGTAGAGGACCATTCAAAAAAATTAAATATATTAAATTCGGAAAATATTTATTTATGTGTTTTTTTAAAGAGAAGATAGAAAGGAGTGCATCTCAACGCATAGTTGTTATGCATTTACAAAGCATATAAGAGGGCAAAAATGTAAATTTGGCAAGCTTTTGGAAAAAAGTTGACTCTACAATGGAACATTATAATGTACCATTATACATGTATAATATACCATAAAGTATAAGTTGTCTTAATAGTAATTTTGTGTACTATTATGCATGTAGTGGACCTTTTTACCATCCTATAAGTTGAATATTTTCCCTCAAAATACTTACCATCTGTCACCTATTATGCATATAGTGGTACATTTTTCTATTTTATATATTTGCTAACAAATAACAGCTATGCGGTTAACCGAGAGAAAGAGAGGTGGTACCAATTCTTCAGTACTTGAGTGCACAACCATAGGGCCATAGGCCATAGGAATATATAGACTTCTTTTTAATACTCGTAATAATACGGAGTATTCGGTAGACTCTTAACTGAATCCCCCCCCCAAAAAAAAAAAAAAAAAAAATAGATTAACGGGGATGAGATCTGCAAACTTCATTGTATTTTCATCGTCATTTGCCCAAATTATAGCTCTAAAGAATTCTTCTCCGTCTAAAAATACCTAACAACCAATCCTTGGTTTTTTCTGAAACAAAAAAAAATCAGTTTTTTTGATTTGGGTTTCGAAGAAAATTTCATATTCCCCTCCAAAATTGAACCAATTCCCGGCATCTGGAAAATCCCAGAAAAGGCAATCAGGGCATTGAATTGAGGAGAGAGAAAGAAGGGTTTGTTGTTGAATGAAGAGGTGATGTGATGGGTGCAGCGGGTTCGAAGCTTGAGAAAGCTCTTGGTGAACAATTTCCTGAGGGTGAACGTTATTTCGGCCTCGAGAATTTTGGCAACACTTGTTATTGTAACAGTGTTTTACAGGTTTGGGATTTCTTCTGTTTTTTAAATCTATTGAATTCAATTTCTTGATTTGAAATTATGTAAATTTCCTGTTTTTTATGTTATGGGTTTGTGAATTTTGGATGTGGGTATCTTGTATTTTATCTCAATTTTTGTGGGATTATGGAAGATTTGAATTTTTTCGTATTGGATTTTTTTTGAGGATGGTTGGTTATTAGGTTGATTCAATTTAGGCTGTAAAGGATTGTAATATCGAATTCGCCGTATTAAGAAGGATGTTTGAGAAGCACATGAGCGAGGATTTAGGGTAGGGTACAGAGGGGATGGTAGAATGCTGGGTTGTATTGGATTGTTAATGCTAAGATAAGATCTGTGCAACATTTAGGTTTCATTGACTTTTATTGTTTCTTAATTGTGGATTAGGGCTAATGAGTGTTTTTGAATATATGGGATGTTACCTCCTGTGTAAGCAGCCAATTTGAATTTCTCAGATTCATTGTGATTTGGTCAAATTAATTATAAAATTAAAAAAAAAACTTCCACAGTACCATTTCCGTCCAAATATGGTTGTCACATAGTCACATTACTAGTATAAACTATGGTTATTACATTATCAATGTTACAACTAATGCCAAACAGATTTAAATGACTTTGGTACATAGTTAAATTCTACTTGTTATCGGTAGAGAATATGGTACAGGGAGTAACATTTAAGATGTAGGTGAGTTCTCGTAGGTGGATATAAAACACTTAGGTGTTATAGATAGGTTGTGTTATATCACAATATGACATCACACATGTCCAAGACAAAAAGCACATAAATGTAGGAAAATTACGAGTGAAAATCTTAAGATGATGTACATACTACATACATTTGAAGCACATTGTAATTCTATATCAGTTTGATATTATAATGCTGAGAACAAAACTGAATTTAATATGTAGCCATCAACACCTAAGTCAAGACATCTAAGATCACACATGTTTCACATGTCAATGATATGCTACATTTATGACAAAGACGAGCAGATCAGCTTATCCATGATCAGTTGTCTCACTTATCAGTTACATCTCTAATACATTGTTTGGATTGAGAGAATTGGAGGGAAAGGAAGAGAAGAGAAAAGAAGGGATTCATCCTCCCTTCTTTGAATACCTTTGTTAGGAGGGAAGGGAAGGGTAATTGAAAGACCGAAAGATTCATTCCCTTCCCTCTTTAAAAAACCAAATCCTTCCAATGTTGGGGAATGTTGGAAAGATTTGGAGGGAAAATGTAACCTTACCTTCTCCCTCCCCTTCAATTCCTCCTCCTTCCCTTTCTCTTCCACTTTGCTAGTTAAACAAACCGTAAGACAACAACTCTGAGAGACGCTAGAGTGTACATATACATATAATCAGTCTTGTGACCCTGATAGAATTTTGGTGAAATCAATACCGTTTTTTGTATTGTTTTATTGTTCTGTTGAGGGGTCCTTTCTATGAAATATGCCCTTTTTTTCAGGGGACAGTATCAATTAATCTGTATACTTGAAGAGGAAAGTACCTGTCTGAATAGTGAAGTCTGTTAAGTTCATTATTCCAGCACTTTGTGTGACGTTGTTAAAATCACCCTTTTTAAATTTCTTCTTGGTCTTTCATCTTGTTTTTTTGGATAATGTGTTTGCTTATGCTAGTTTACTTAGTACTTTATGCCGAGGTCTACTGTTTAGAATTCAAATTGCCATGGCAGAAATTTTGTTGATGTTGATGGCTTTGACTGAATCAACATGCCCCATATGAAATAGATTTTTTTTTATTAAGTTGATTGAGTTAAAGGCTAATGATTGGACAATTTCGGATTTTAGCTTGGGATTTACGTACTATATTAGTTTGAGCTCTGGTTCTGGATGCTTTAGAATGATTGCCAGTTTATTTATGTTTTTTATCCGGCATTTGCAGGCGCTTTATTTTTGTGTTCCATTTCGAGAACAGTTGTTAGAATACTACGCAAATAGCAGCAAAACTGTTGATGCAGAGGAGAATTGCCTGACATGCTTGGCTGACCTCTTTTCGCAGGTAAACACTATACATATCTCTTTTGCTTCCTTTTTTGTCCGGGGATGGGGATGCTTTTTGTAAACAACATCATTTCTTTTGTTGTAGTACACTTCTGTTTTATGTTTTTCTGTTTGTTTCAAGATTGTTTACTGTAGCTAAAATGGAGTTCAGTCTTTTGAATGCTCACAAATTAGTGAATGACACTTCCTTTTCTATATGCTTCCATTATTCTTATTTTTCTTTTTTCCATTACTACTAATATCACAACTTTTTGATGAAGCTCTCCTTATAGTATTATCTTACTCTTGCTTTCTGTATAACAATAACATTTACCAAAACATGGGCAGTTGTGACAATATACAAGAATTAATTTTACTTTCTGGAAAGCAAGCTGGCCTGTTTAATGAATTCGCGCATAAAAATTCTCTGGCATATGGATGGTGTCTTTCTATAGGAGTCCTAGTTGCTAGCTTTCATGTTTCTCACACAAAAAACACCTCCCATTCCTAGCTATGTGCATGTATTTGATTTTTATTTTAGCTTTTGAGAACCGCTAACAGCAATTCTTTGTATTATAGATAAGTTCGCAAAAGAAGAAAACAGGGGTCATAGCTCCAAAGCGCTTTGTCCAGAGGTTGAAAAGGCGGAACGAGCTTTATCGCAGCTATATGCATCAGGTACCCCCCCCCCCCCTTTTTTTTTTCCCTTTCATATGTGCTGTAATTGCTTCATGCTCCAGAATCATTATTTGTCTCGTATTACATGCTGATTGTTGAATGAGTTAGCTGAAAGATGGTGTTGGGAGTGAGATACAATTAATTAGCTGAATGCTTGGTCTAGGAGTGTGTTTGGAATCTATCTACTGTTTAATATAATCTGACACATTTCTATGTACAATTAGTCGTCATTGAGATCCTTTTTCTTGCTCTAGTGTCTCTCGAAAAACTTTCCACTCATTTGTTGCTATAGTAATATATGAAAAAGAATTTCCCTCGTTTGATATTTGTTTATCTGCATAGGATGCCCATGAATTCTTGAACTTTTTGCTAAATGAACTCGTTGACATACTGGAGAAAGAAGCTCAGACAGAAGCTGAGAAAGAAGCTGGGAAAGAAGCTCAGGCTACAAAAATTGACCAAGCAACTTTACCATCTGAAAAAGTTGCAAATGGACCAAAAAATGCTCAGGCCTCTGCCTCTCAGAGAGAACCTTTAGTTACCTGGGTACACAAAAATTTTCAGGTACATTTCTCTAGCACATTGATAGAATGATAGATAGTTCCCATTACAATATTACATCATGCTTTGAGTAAGGATTTAGGGTTTTTTTTTTTTTTTTTTTTTTTTTCATTTTTTAATAAAAGTTTCATGGTTAAATAAGAAAGTATATTCAAAGAGATTGAGGAAACGTCTCTGCAAGATTACGCGCAAATTACACCAACTACATTAAACTAAAGGCATTATATTATTTCTAAGTTATTTCATACGGCTTTCCAAACTCTGTTATTTTCTGCTTTTCTTTCCTTCTTTCGTTGCTATACATCCTCTATTCCTCTTCCCCTAAAGGTAGCTTTGATATAAGCCTGAAAAGTTGTCTCTGACCTATTGAATCAGGGAATTCTTACGAACGAGACGAGATGCTTACGATGTGAGACTGTGACAGCAAGGGATGAAACCTTTTTTGACCTGAGCCTTGATATTGAGCAGAATAGTTCAATTACAAGCTGTCTAAAAAATTTTAGTTCAACCGAAACTTTGAATGCGGAGGACAAATTTTTTTGTGACAAATGTTGCAGGTAATTATTTGTTGTCTTGTTGCTTTTTTTCCTGAGTGCTTTAAGTCTTAGTTGGATTTAATTTGAAATATGTTTGCCTTTGATTTTTTTAATGAAGTGACTGAATTAACTTTCAGATCTTGTATTTGGAAAACTGTTAAAGGATGTGATAACATAATTTCAGATATGCATCTGTTTTTGGAAAGGTCTATTCCATCCTTGTGCATGTGGCTGAGACCCTTTTGACTATGCGACTCTAAACCACCATAAGAGGCTAAAATCTTTTCTTCACTTTTGCAATGTCTGAATTATTGCTCTTTAGTGATGGGAATATTCTCTGATTGCAATTGGACCTGGTTATAGATAGGGTAGCCCAATGGGTATAAGGTTTGGGTTAATATAATTTTTTTTTTTTTTAATTGGACAGAGTCAATACATGGCCAAAATGTCAGCTCAGTTTAATAAATAGGATATAGATGATTAAAAAAAATATTACATGTATAGTTTCGTATTCACATATACTTTGTCTCTGTCCATTTTTGTCGTTGCTTGTTTATTGGCCCACCCATTATCAACCACTGATCTACTTTGGCCCAATAAAACGTGACCCTCTTTTGCCTAGAACTGTTCCGACCCTCCCAATAACAGGTCTACTTGCTACCTATATGCTGATGGTCTCAGCTTCTATAGGATACTGAGACTTCTTTTTTCTTCTTTCATTTTTTCCCTCTTTTCTCACTCACCAATTTGTCTAGCTCAAATTCTTATGATTTAGTATAATTTTCCTTCAGTGTAGCTTTTGCCTTTTGGAATAGTCCCCCCTTGCATTTGCTTACCTTCTCAGGAGAATACAAACAATTGAATGAAGACAATTATCAATTATGATTGCTAGAGGTTTAGTGTTGTTCTTTTGTTAGGGAGTGGGAAGGAGGGATTTTTTTTCTGAAAATCAAACTAGAATTCATGATGGAATTATTGAAGACAATCAAGACATTGTTGCTAAAGGAAATTAGATTGAATCAAATTAAAAAAATAGTGGAGCTTCCGACATTAAGAATCTTAGAAAGCACCTTCAAAATAGAAGTGTTAGAGGTACGTGAAATAACAATCATTTAACCCTGAAATTTATATTTAAAAATGAGTTCACATTTTATTCCTCTTTGAAGTTTGACGTGCATTAAAATGGTGTTTCTTCTATGACCTGGGTAATGAAGAAATATATATCTATACTTATATATTAAAAAGCGTTCCTAAAACAAAATATGGTCCAATATCACCTTTTTTAAGTCCTATAAACATGACATGTCAGCAATATGTGCCACGTGGCACTATAAACATGAAATGTCACCTTCACATGTATTAGGTTTGACATCTAAAAAATGCTTATATTGCAAGACTTGAACCCAAGACCAACAAGTCTTAAGTTACAAATCTTACCATCTTAGCCATTTGTTTATTGTGCTTTTTTATCCTATAAAATTATAGTTAACTTAGATAAGATAATTAGTGTTTTATTATACCAATTGTTTTCATTATGTAATGATTGGGTTTGACAACTAAAATATGCTTATAGCAAGATTTGGACTCGAGACCAACAAGTCTTATTAACTTAGCCACATTTATTTATTGTGCTTTTCAGTCCAACAAAATTATAGTTAACTTAGATAAATAATTAGTGTTTTATTATACAATTTGTTTCCATTATGTAATGATCATAAGACGAATTAACAACTTATATTTTGAAGTTTGAAAAACTCTGTATTATTTTTCAAATTGATCTAATAGTCAATAGTTTTTTAATGTCTATAAATATATCATAACATATCATATATTGAACACTCAATACAAATCTTTTTTTAACTTATGATGAAATTTCAAGATGATTATCATGACATTAAGAAAAAACAGTCGAACTTGATTAGCAAACTAAACAATTACAAACTAGCAACCCGGGGCATTGCCTGGGCCACACGCTAGTTTTGTATTTTAAATGGTGCCTTTGAGCTTCTTATTAGTCTTTTTAGAAGCTAACTTGATAAATGATGGGGCAGTCTGCAGGAAGCGCAAAAGAGGATGAAGATTAAAAGGCCACCCCACATCCTAGTTATCCATTTGAAGAGGTTCAAGTACATTGAACAGTTGAGTCGCTACAAGAAACTATCCTACCGTGTGGTATTCCCTCTTGAGCTAAAACTGAGCGATACTGTGGAAGATTCAGATAGAGAATACTCCTTGTTTGCTGTTATTGTCCATGTGGGTAGTGGCCCTAATCACGGACACTATGTTAGCCTTGTCAAAAGTCATAATCACTGGTTATTCTTCGACGATGAGAATGTGGAAATGATTGATGAGTCTGCTGTCCAGACATTCTTTGGGTCAGCACAGGAGTACTCTAGTAACACAGACCATGGGTACATTTTGTTTTACGAGTCCCTTGGTCAAAGTAACACTAGCTAGGCACAATTACCCATTTAATAGGAGAACATTTTTGTTTACAAATTATTGATATTTTTTCAAATCCTTTCATTCCTTTGTTTCTACTTTCTCTTCTACCATTGGGATTAGGGTGTCATTGGTTAGGTTGTGGGAATGCATACTGCTTAGGTGGTTGGCTTTTACTGGGCTTGTACAGGTTGACGTTGGAATATTGAAGACCCTCTGTCGAGTGAAAAGAAAATAGCAGTGTATACTGATAGTGGGAAATTCTTCCACAATTTTTGTTTGCCCTAATTGTTTGGACGATAAGGTGTATGAGACCTTTTGCCAACGTTTCCATAGCAATCTAACTATCTTTTGTTTGCTCAAGAATACGGAGTATAAGAATAGGTTTGTCAGATACTTTGCATATAAATTCTGATGCTGCTAGATATAGCTAAAGTTTTCCGTCACTTGTTAGTATAATGGTAATTTTTCAAGCTTTTTACAAGTTTATTGCTGATTTGAACAACAATTATTGGATATAGACCTTTTGCTGTTGGCTGGGTTGTGCACAGGGTAGGGGTGAATTGGAGCCGTCTTTAAAAAAAGAAACGTTGAATTTCATAGTTTTTAAGACATCTGACAAAATCTCAATATATATGAGTAACGAGCTTTTCAAATACTATTTAATGTTGCCAAGGCATATATTGTAGGACAATGCTTATCATACTGAATAATTATAGATTAGACATCAGTAATTATAGCCTCGGAAAAAAAAAAAAATCTCAGCGGTGTTCTTAAACTTTACAGGGTAGTCAATATTCGTATAGTAGTGTGTTGCTCAAACGATACTTCATCGTGGTGGTGGTGGTGCAAATCTTGCAATAAATAATTAAGTAATGTAATAAACCCTCTCAATCCAAGTAAAATGGTGCCACATGAACGTTCTGTTAGTAAATAATTGTATCATTTCTCTCTTTTGAATGTCAAACTTGAAAAAATTTAAAGTAAAAAATTGTTGGAAACATCTTAATATGTACTTAAAAAATATATACATAATCCTACTCTAATATTGAACGTATATACAATTATTGGTGCTACTTAGTCAACTAAGTTAGATACATCTCTTGCTATTTCCTAAGGTGTGGTGCCATCATTCAGCAAGCTATCAAGATCAACCAGGTCATCACCCACTGAGGTTGCAGCATATGCCCCATCAATAGCATTACTACATCCATCCTGCAAAAAAAAAAAATGAAAAAAAAAATACCAAATTAATTTCCAACTGAATATTTTTTTTAGCACAAAAACACGAGTGATGGCAGGTTATACACTTGCATGCTCTAGTTAAGTGCCTACGTACCTTCATGTCCTTGATCTCTGAGACAGCAGTAAGCAGCCTGCGGTATTGGTCTCTTGCTTCTGGATAACGAACCATTGACTTTACCCTGGATAAAGCTTTCTGCAGTCTTTCCTCAGTTTGTTTCCTACCTTCCTTGAAAAAATCGTAGTCATCCTCGGAAGATTTGCCCTCAGACTGTGGCTTTGTCACAGGCAATGACTCAGATTTAAACCCTCGTAACCCGCTTTTTTTTCTTCTCCAACGAAGGATTACCTTTTCCACAATACCAACCGACCATACAAATGCTTTGTAGTGTTTTCTTACCTGGTGTCCTCTAACATGGGCCTGTTTCCATAGAAATATAAAATTAATTCAGGACTGACATTAATTATTGAGAACTTCAGGCAGAACACTACAAAGCCAAGTATTAATAAAGACAACACTCACCTGGATTTTAACAATCTTTTGCCTGAGTGTAATGAACTCTCTTCTGCCTTTCCAACTGCGGAACTTATTCTGTATTCTGACAGCAGCAGCATGCACCGGCTCATCATGTTGACCCCGCTTGGGGGAGTTCAAGGTAACTACTGAGAGAGCATATTCATCTGGGGTTTCCTTTTTATCATTACCAAACTCCCTCCTCTGATTCCTCTTGAAAGAGTGTGATCTAAAGACTTGATGAATTCGCGCAGCAGCTTGGGAGGCATTGCAAACAGCTGCTAAAGAGTCCTTTAATGAAAGTCCATCAAGATTGACTCCCTTGCTGATCGGGGTAGCAATCCGTTCCGTCGCGGTTAATACAGAGGTCATTCCAAGTACCTCTACTGTACTGTCCTGTTTGAATTTATCCTTCAATGTCAGACATTCGAGATGGGCACTCAAGGCTGATTCTGCCAGAAATCCAGAAATCCCTTTATGACCATTTTCTGAAGCCAAGTCAGCAGGTGTTCTGCCCATTGGATATGTTGGGGAAGGATCCGTTAACGCCCCGGCAGATGCACCCAGAGAGATGAGATAAACAACTGTACGCTCCCTTGACCCAAAATTCAAATAAAGATGAACAGTGAGAAATATAAATTATTCTTCACTAGCAAGCCAATACAGAGTGATCACATAAACTTTCAAAATTCAAAGGGGAGGAGGGGAAGGGGTGGGGAGAGGGCTGACAGCTGTAAGAGAATCACAGAGTAGTATTAAAGTGCAATCTTCTATGTTTGTGGATTTTGATTGAGATTCCCTATTCTTTGGTAGGGGGGTAGGAATGGTGGTGAGATGTTGTAAGCACGCAACCTTGCAAAAAAAAAAAAAAAAAGGAACACTTCGCTACCACAGTTATTGAGAAGGACTACTAATCTCAATTTTAAAAATACAAGGACCCAATTTCCTTCTAAACCCTGCAAATTCAACTAGTTTGACTATCAAACCTGACAAATTGAAGAATTTTCTCAATCCCTAGTTAAAGCCATCACTAATGATATAGAACTATAATCCTAAAGAAGGTAACAAAAGAAAGAATAATACAATGCATACTACTGAGATTATAAAACATACACTCAAAATATAAGGAAAAAAGATGTAGTCACTCTTACCTGCCATAATATGCTGCCCAATGCAGAGCAGTCCACCCACGCACATCACGGAAGTTGATACTTACACCAGCAGCTACAGTTAGGGAGATGGCCCAGTCATATCCAAGAGCAGCTGCAAAATGTAGCACACCCTGGCCATTCTCATCCAAAACACGGGGACCTTTTCCACCTTCAGTTCTCTTACATAGAAGCCACTCACAAAACCTCTCTTTTATAAGCTTTTCAGCAAGCCTATCCTTCAATTCACCCAGAGAAAACTCCTCCTTGGAAGAAAGTTCCAGTATGTGGAACCATTCATTGTCATTTCCCTTCAGCAATGACGTGATTTCATGATCCAAATCTGAGTTTCCATCCCCATTGCAAGGCACACTATTCTGACGATAGCTGGAACCCAATGAGAGTAATTTGCAAAATTTTATTTGAATCAAAGAGGTTGCATCAAGACCATGCATAAACTTATCCTGGTATTCAAACTCCCTCACTTCACTACATGCTAATCTATTAGAGCATGTTACATAAAACGGAACTCTACCCACACAATGTGGGGGTGCATGGCAACGTAGGGCACCATCAGCTATAACCTCAGCTGGTACTTCCACTTCACCAAACATACATGACCACTGACAATTTTCTGTACCTAGCCGAGTCTTCATAAATTTCCCAGTAATTAAAACCTATACAAGATGAAAATTATTACTGAACTTTTCAGAAAGATATTAACAATCATATGATACAAACCAAACTGTCCTGCGAATATCATGGCATACATAAAAGGTTTCAAGCTACTATACCTTAGTTTCAGAGCCAGCATATCCCCAATTTGGTGCAAAATCAATAATCTTAAAATGCTGGTCCTGTGAAAGTGAGGGACCAATAGTGTAAGAGTCGAACTCATCTTGAGGTGGAAGATTTGGACAATCACTTCTCTTGTCATCAGCATCCCAGTATGCACCAGATGATGGTTTGACTGGTTCCACATCTTCAAGTTCTTTGCACATCCACTGGCTGAAGCTGTCAATCTTCTGTAGAGTTTCATCTTTAACAGGTCTATCTAATAAAGTTCTAGCAGAAGAAAAGTGGCTAGAATTTTTCACACCAGTCAGATTGCTCACTACATCTACTTGATCTTCTTTGCATGCTGAAGCAGAAGGCTCAGTTTGATAATCCATGGCATGAATAGCCTGTTCATCCATCCACATAGTATCAATTACAAGGTAGTCATGTAGTATCGGCATAATTGTGTTTCAGTGTATAAGCTGAGTACAGATGCATTGCATCTTGATAGCTACCCAAAAGCAATGAAAACATATAAAATACCTTAATTATAACAACACTGCAGGAGAGAAATTGGGGGGACGTCAATATGTCAAGCCATAATAAAACTTTCTGCTTACTTTTAAATTGGACCTAAAGAGAATAATAAACTATTGAGAAGGCACCAGCTAATGGTGGAAGCTTCTCCATCCTACTTGATAATTACAAGAAAAATAGCCAGTGAGATTTGGGGAGGGTTTGGATACACTACTGTATAATACAGAGATGTAAACATAAAATTATCTATTTTTATTATTAAAAACACACACACACACACACACACACACCTTGATATAGGGAGATTCTTACAAAAAAACACCCTTCATAAATAATTGTTTTAGAATTTACCACTTTCAGCAACCTAAAATGGTCATTATCCTTAGATATATAGAAGTAAAGAAAATTATTCGAACTTATACAAGGTGGTTTCTTAAAATGCAAATACTTACAAGGAGGTTTCTGTCAACATTATGGTAGCTATTTGATTATAAATAAAGGATTTATCTCACTTGAGGGGATGCTTGAGATCCCCGAATTTTTTCAGTTATAATGTTTGCCGTTAATCATATTATACTCATTTAGACATATCGCCCATATGCATGGCTGTCCACTTGTCCACCTAATTGTCATTTATTTGGTTACAAAGTTTAAAATAAAACCAAAAAACTCACCCCATTCCCAACACAGCATGATGAAACCCAAAGGAAAGGGATAAATAATAATAATGATAAAGCTTTTTTTTTTTTTTGACAAATAATAATGATAAAGCTAAAGAAGAGGCATGGGATTCAAATGATCAGAACTCTCAGGAAGGTAACAATACAATACATTTAAAAAGTACAGGTAACAAAATCAAAGGTTGCAGAATCAGATTAGGTAGTAAAGTTGTTGTTCTAAATTCTGAAAGGCCGTAAATTTTACAAAAAAAGGACCACTACAGAAATTTGCTGCTAATTAATTAAAGGACAATCTATCTGAGGCAAGAAGAAACCATAACAAAACCATATAGAAGAATCACCTGCCAATCTTCTGAGCCTTGAGCAAGATCCCTTGATGCCTGGGTTTCACAACAGGGATCTGTCAAGAAAAGTTTTGTGATCACATTTTCTTGTTTAGAGTTGGTGTGCACAGAATCTGATTGTACATTTAAGATGGAGGATTCTAATGATGCAAATTGCACTCTAACATTATGATTTTCCAAAACATTTTCCCATCCCCATGGCTCATTCTGATGCTTTTGTACTGGTCTATCTACACCAATCTCCAGAGAAGAAACAGTGGTTGACTTTGCTTGATTCCCTGTTAATCAGTGCAAATTCCACAGCTCAGATGATGTATATCCTTAATGACTTGGTTATAATTTGAGAAGTACAGACAAAAGAAAATGAGAAACTATTTGAGCAATAAGAAACAAAAAACAAGGCAGTTCCAGAAAGAAAATGAACAAGCAGGGTCTCATTTATCAAACTAAATGACAGCGACTCCAACAAAGAGAGATGTCTTGAACTTGCTAGTAAGTATTGTAAAACATGTCAGTTTATATCAAATTTAGGTCAATGGACATTTTTTATTACATACTCACCCCCCAGAGGAATACCAAAAAAAATAAAATAAAAAATAAAAAAAGGTGTGATTTAAGCTGTAAGTGAAAATATTACAGAAGTTGATTTTTCATAGAAGCTTTTTAGGCAGAGTGTAAGATTTACAGAACATGTAATGGACAGAAAGCATACCTGACTCAGCATCTTCATAATCTGATGCCTGAGCACTATTTGGGCTTCTGCTATCATTGTTTTGAGAAAGCATTGGACAACAATTTTGCTGCAGGCCTGAATTTAAGGAACTTTCTGCCTCATAATTGCATACAATTTGTTTATTTTGGGTATTTGCAATATCCTCTTCAGTCTCTTTAAAGCGGTTAAAGGTTGTCCTGTATCCCTAATAATTGACAGACAACACAGAAACGCTTATGGTTTACTATAGATGTTAGAAATGGATTGTGAAAGACTTAATTAATAATCTTCTCCTTCCCACAACAGAACCAGAAACAGGAGTTGTGAAGAGAGGTAAGAGCAGCTACTGCACAAGAGGCGAAAACACTATTTCTCGTATTATCCATCTACCACCCGAGCTAATGCAGTGGATCCGGGTCCAGGCAGTCCTTTTACAAGATAACTTTTTAAATTTGAGAAAAGCATATAATTGGACAGGAAAACCCATATATGCTACTAATCAAAGCAAAAGTCATTGCTCTCTCATGTCAGCTTTTCTTTTAATTTTGCCTTCAAATAGAGAACAGAGAACCCCAAATGCACATTCATATAGAGCCAATTACCCTCTTCAACAAATATATATGGAAACGCCAAAAACTTGCATATGTTAAAAGTTTACTACCAAGTGATACAACTTTAAGGCTTTGTTTGGATAACTAAGTGGGAGGGAAAAGAAGGGGAGGGTGATGAAGGGGAGGGAAGAGAAAGGAAGGGGAGGGGAAAAGGATGAGTTTTCCTTCCAAATCTCTCCATTGTTGGAGAGATCAATTTCTCACAAATTAATCCCTCCATTTCTCTCCCCTTCAATTTGCAATGAACCCACGGCCTCCACCCATTACACTGACGTACAGGAGGAGACACAAGCAGCAGCAGCAGGACAACACCAACAACCCTCCACTACATGTTCAAGCAACGGCACTCTAAAGCTGCAGCAGGACAGACTTGGCTTATTAGCTTTAGTTACTATGGTAACTTGAGATGAAGACAAATATTAGTAAAGCTAGCAATTAAGGCTTATGCCAACTCTTGTAGTGTAGTAGTAGTATAAATAGTAGCTGTCCCAAATGAAGAAGGCATCCAGAAATTTGTATTGAGAATCCTTAGAGAGTAATGGCCTAAAGCCATTGTTATGTACACAAGCTTTGAGCTTTTTAATCGAAATTAACCTTCCGTCCATTTATCTATCTTTGAACCACCACGTTCGTTGCACAATTCCCTTCATTCCTCATTTGTTATCCAAATGAAGGATACTCCATCCCTCCATTTCTCTTCCCTCCCTTTCCCTCCATTTCCTTTAATCCAAACATAGGGTAAAGGAATAACACATTCATTGCAAAAGATATTTATACTAGAAACTCTTATTTACATGATGAAAGATCAGATTATCATTTAAAAACTCTAAATAAAATAGAGTTGTTGCAAGTATGAAACTATTACCTCTTTCTCAAATAGCCCTACCACTAAATTACACCTTTTTCACACATGATGACCCAGATTTAAGATTTAAATGGAGCATTAATACAAAAGTTAAGTGAAATAGGAAAATTATCGGTGGTTGCACACATTTATTAGCCCTTTTATTTTATTTTCATTTTTGTAAGAATTATGGTGTTTTTTGGTATCTTCGAATAGAGAGAGTATACAGAAGTGCAATCCATATCTTGTATAAACATCTGACACGGTGGCATCATGCAAGCATTATTGTAGAAACTTGCAAATATAACAACAAAGTTTGGGGGCTAACCTTCACTTCCCTATAGTGAACAAGTACAATGTGCGAGAGCTCCCTGCAGAAAAAAGAAGGTTAAGAAAACTGAGATGCATCAAACACAGCACACAATTTATTAAATGCAGCACACAATAGAAGCAGAGAGACCACAAATCCCTGACATAATTTTAAGTCTACGAATGACTCAGCATGAGAATCTCGTTGCCTAGTCAACAAGCTGGAACTCAGGAGTCCTACTGTTTCAATTTCCATCAGGTAATAACATTGCAAATTGTAATCATCCACTCTCAAAAAGACTAACCTGGTAGCACTGCCACAACCCCACCACTACCACCACATTATGGCTGAACAACTACCACCATTCCCTTGTCTGAAAAACTTCCAACATTATGGCAGAACGACATGGGTGCAAGGGGATAAACAATGAAAGGGAAGGAGAGAAGAGAGTGTGAAGGCAGTGAAAAGAAGAAGATGATGGGAAGAAAGGAGTAGAAGCAAGGGATGAAAAGAGTTTTTGGGGTTAATAGCTGCAATGGTTAAGAATCCATTCTATTCTTCTACCTTAATTTCTTCTTTAAAATTTGAGCCAAACGAGCTCTTAGCGTGAGGAAAAAGCGAGTTTAAAGCATGACTACCAATCTACCATTTGTGATAGACGAAATGCATTCTGCACATATTAGCACATGTAAAAGCTGACAGGCAAAATAAATGCTTCATCAGGGCCAACATAACCCAATGGCATGTAAAGAGCCTGAAGAACATAGATTGATAGGAAGGAGGAAAAAAAAAAAAAAAAAAAAAACCCTCCTACTTTACTCCTTTATGTATACTATTGAGTGTGTAAATGTGTTAAGGACATTAAGTTAGTACAAAAATTAAAGGAGGATGCCCAGATGGCCTGTGCAAGCCAGAAATCAAATATGACTAGCAATTCAATAATTCAAGAGCTTATTATACTCACTCTTTTAACATCCAATAGCTTCTTCTCTGAAAATTTTCATTGTGTTCTCCATGGGCATAGTAGCAGTGCAACACATCGATACTCCCTGCCTACACATTGACATTACTAATAACCACAAAGTAGGATTTAACATGAAAGAAAAAGGCATTTTAAGGAATTTCTGGCAGATAAGATGACAGCATATCAAGACAACAAGTTTGTCTTGCCAAATAAAAAGTGCTCCTACAACCTAGCCCTCCCCCACCCCCCCAACCTCCAAATTCATACTTAGAAAATAATATCAAAATGAAACATAATAAGTTAACACACAGAGTCGAATGACCTAAAAGTAATTAGTCATCTGCCTCTTGCCTTCAGCCTCTCGTGAGCCTCTTTAACCGTCTTTCCGTCTTTTTTCTTTCTCCAACTATGACCATCTTTCCTAAAGTATCTTAGCACTTTTTTGTCAAACAAAAAGAGTGCACCACCTGTAATGAAATTGTGTATCAGCAATCCTAAATAAAAATTCAAAATTGATGCACCAGTTGAAAAGCATTCAACCTAAGAAAAGCATATTAGATAATAATACGATAATAACAAAATTATACAACTAAAATCAATAAGTAATGAGTGGATTAAGAATGCACAAAGAGAAGAGAAGGAAAAAAAACCATAACAGCAGAATCAGATATATCCTGGATAGAGTGATTCAAAGAAGTGTAGTAATGACAAATATGAAAATATACACACACATGAAACACACTTATGTAGAATTGATAGCAAATTAAAGTGCTAGGATATTATCTGGTAAAGGGAGAAAAAAAAAGAAAAAAAAAATTGTAGTTTAATCTGCACAAACAGAAGTTTTGAAATCAAACAGAAGTACATAATATATGGGGGCAGTTGGGCACATAACAGCACAAAATTCAAACCTCCAGATGTTTTAATTTTCTTGAATCATGGATATTGCAAGCTACAGAAACAATAGACTTTTACCATGACATGTAAAAGTTTCATTAGATACTGAACCACAAATAAAAATAAGACAATGACATGAGAGCAAACAGTCATACTTGGAGGCAAGTTGGGAGGTTCTGGTGCAATATTAAATCTCTTATAATTCTGAAGAATCTCGCAAATTTCAGGTGTCCGCAGCCACCGATGTTGAGCTTCAAAGAGAATTTGTTCAATGTCTGCATTCCACACAAAGTACAAATTTAAGAAAACGGGTAAATTAGATGCTTAAAGGAGAATTGGATGGTTCCACCCACCCAATTGGACTTTTAGAGGGTACAGAGGTCTATAGGAAGCATCTTAGCAATTTTTTTTCCCGGGTAAAAAATAGTCTAAAATTTCCAAAATTAAAGGCTATAATTCACGCTTTTGGGGCAATTTCGGAGGTTTCAAGGCCCAGTGTCGAAAAGTCTCGAGATACAAGAGGAGATATCACGGGGTCATTTAATGTCGTTTGGAACTACATATAATCATTATATATTGTCATAAATATCCGTGGTAGCCTTGAGTTTATGAAATTGGTGCAAGTTGTAAATGGGTATATTGATAATTTAAAGGCATATTGGATGGTTTTATCCATCCAAATGGACTCTCGGGATGTATTAGGGTCCATTGGAAGCATCTCGGGAAAAAAAAATTCCAGATCCAAAAAAGTGAAAAAATGTCCAAAATTGAAGGCTATAATACACGATTTCGGGTCAAATTTTTACATTTTTTAAAAAAATAAACTGAATGTTTGGGGCGACTCCTGGGGTCATTTAAGGTGGTTTGAAACCATAAAAAACCTATAAAAATGTCTATAAAGTACCAAGAATGAGTTTTGTTTCTATTTTGAAATCATGAAATTTAGAAATATAATGATGTCATATAAGTATAATAATGTGATGTGACTTATCTGTAATGATGTCATATAAATATAATGATGCCACATACAGACTAGGTACGATCACTAAGAGTCTAAGACTATGAGAATAAGGGGAATCGGAGAATCTACATGCTTCAATACAACGTTAGCACCAAAATATTCAAAACGATAGATAAGATAAAAGCAAAGGAGTTGATTCGAGAGTTCACATGCAAGAACCATGGGCATGTACACACCCACAAATTCACTGCATACAAGAAACAATGGGCAGAAGGGATAGGCAACAGGCCAACAACAAATTAAAACAAAGAAATCGCCTTTAGCAAGAGAAAGAACATGCAAGCACCCATACCCACAAATTCACTGCATACAAAGGAACAATGGGCAGAAGAGATAGGCAACAGCAAATTGAACTAAAGAAATCACTTTTAATATGTCACACTTTAATCCTTTTCTTCTTCAAAAAAATAAAGACGAAAATTACTGCAATTATCTTTCTTTGTTTCTTACAAAACTCAAAGAACAACACTTTTCCCGTTGAAAAAAACAAAAAGAAAATCACCTATGCAAATTCTTGTTACAGAAAGCCCCATTTAAAGTCAAAAGGGGCTTTCCCTTTGCTAAGCACTTTTTTTTCACCACGTTTCAGGATGCGAACATCACCTTCTCTTCAACAACTAAAAATTGAGCAATCTAGATATTAGCCCTTTTAAAAAAAATTACATTTTATTTTAGGATACAATTTCAGTAATATATGCTTATGAATTGTGCTACACCCACTGCTTTTGGTTCTTGAGATGATACTATAACCTCCTATGAGTAGATATTGTTTTGTTTTTATAATAGCTTGGTTTATATCCTTTTTAAGCAATCTCTCTCCTATACCTTAAATGTCTTCCACTACAAAAGAAGTTGCAAGTATACGGAGTTGGTTCTACAATAACTAGTGCCAAATTAATCAAAAAATTAAAAAATTAAAAAAAATTAAAAAAAAAAAAAACATTTTTCTTTATGTAACCTTCCTTGGTTTGTTACTGTCATTATTGATCCTTAATTTTTTACTTCAACTAAGCTCTTGCTTGGTGCTAAATTATAGGAGTTAGACTTGGACTTGTCGATCAATTGGTGTTTTGTTTCATAATTCGATGTCAAATCTATGAACTTAAACATCATAACCCATTTTCCCATAGTATTTGCACTATGAATCTCAAAAAAATTCCTTGAGTTTTCGAGAATGAATTCTGATATTCACTCAAAATCAAAGACACAACAACTCCTGCCTCATCATCAATCTTAATTGTTTCTCTTGAATAGAAGATATCAAAGAATAAATCATTTATTAATGCAAAAAAAGGTAACCATTAACTCATTAAGCAAGATAACTAATAATAACAAGATAATGATATAAACAATCTTATACTAATAATAAGCTAAAAGTGGATATATTGACCACTTAAATCAAAAATTGATCAACGCATGGTTTGTCATCAGTTCAAAAATTAATACTCGTTACCAATTTACACATGCAACCCTTTCTAATAAAAATCAAATGAAATCAACAACATTGCATCTCTTTAGAAACTCATGCATCATATATACAAGCAATCAATTAATTAAGAAATCACTCCTAAAATTTTACAGAAACAAGATGAATATAATACAATTCTACGTCATTATACAATGCAAAATTGCAATTTAATTAATTTACAATAACATTAATTGATTCGGGTGAAGAGCTGAAGAGAGAGAAAGAGATGAAAGATATCTCACCTAATTGATTGCCGAGCTCCAAATGATTCGTCTGAGCCATAAGAAACCCTAAGCGAAAATGAAGAAAGGGTTTTGAAATTTTAAGGCGTTTGATTTGGGGAAGAAGTGAGAAGATGATGGAATTCAAACAAAATGATGCAGTGACCACCGCGGAACAAGGCAAACAAAGAAGATATTTTTGAGGGGAAAAACAAACAAAAGACCGCGGAGCCGCGTTTTGAGTGCAGAGTTAGCGACTACACCGTAGGATATTTTCTCGTTATTTAGACACCATGTGGAACGGCTTGATGGATCTAAAGATGGTCGTGTCGGGTCGTGCCTTGTGCCAGGACCGGCTCACAAGTTTCGTGCCGTGCCAGATCGAAGTTTTAAAAAGGTTGGCCTGTGCACAATCTAGTCCCACATGTCATCGTGTCAGACTTGCATGTCTAAGCAAAATTACATTGATTTTAACATGATCTGCCATGTCAAGCCCAATCGGAACGTGTCTTATCGTGCTTCTCCCAAATAAAGGCAACCCACAGCCCACACACAGTCACACACAATATTGTGTTGTGCCGTGCTTTTTTCGTGTCCGTGTCATGCTGTGCTTTTTTCGTGTTGGGTTTCGAGCCGACCGACCCAATGCCATCTTTAGATGTACCTTTGATCTATTGATGACTTTGCATTAATTTATAATTATAATTTTATTATTATTCGCCTTATTTGTTACATTATTGTTAAGGTGATGATCGACGATACTCACGACTCTAATGAGAAGACTTGGTTATTAGGCGGGTTGGGAGAGAGTATCGGGTGGTGCGTGAACACATATATGGTAGTGCCAAAACTACTAATTGCTTGTCATACAATTGAACATAGTTTGAATTTAGGAAGGCCTAAATTGGATCAAGTTCACAATTAAGTGATTGAAAAGCAACTACTACTCGACTATTAGTAATTTTACTTTTATATTGTTAATAACTTTGAAAAGTTGATACATTCTAAGAAAATTCAAATACATCTAACTTGCAAATAGATAAATTTCTAAAAATCTATAAACACATAGAATACAAATGCTTTTTTTTTTCAAAAAAAGTGCCCTATCATGTTAGAACTTTTCACAGGCCAACTCGGTTTGAATTTGTAGTCAAGACCTATTAAACGCAAGGTAAAAAAAAAAGGATAGCTTCAATTTCCATATAAGCCAAGTATGATGTACTTATAATAGATGGATTAAGCTTACAACGTATGTCAAAGTGTTACACCTTAAAAACAAAATACACGTACTCCGTAACTCCGTACGGGATTATCATGAGTTTGGATCGTATGATCGATCCATTCAACCGCAAAGTTAGTCAAGAAAATATTCGTGGGTTTCAAGGTGACCCTTTTACCTTTCTCTTTTCCCCCCTAATACAAAGCGTAGACAGCCCCATTTTATAACAACAGGGGTTACGGGTTAAAAGAAATAGTGTAGACAAAGACAAAGTAGTGAAAAAATTCTGAAAAACCTGAGAAATTAGAGCAAACAATACAATCGAGCCTTGAGAGAGATGACTGTTGCACAACTTGGACAGTTAAATCTCGATGAACTTCCGCCATTGCGGGGATCTTCTCGCACTCTTGATTGCTTCCAAAAATTGGAGCAAATTGGTGAAGGAACTTATGGGTAACTTCAATTTCCTCTTCTTTGCTTTGTCTCCATTTTCATTGTTTATTTACTGGACATCCTCTTTGATTTTATGTTTTTATATGAATTTTCAGTGATTTGGGGTTCTGGGTATGTTCTTGAATCACAATTTAGATCTTTTGTGGGATTGGGTTTTTGATGATTTGTTTTATAAAGATTGTTTTGTTTTGTGTCTGCAATTCTGCATCATTTAAGGTCTTGTTATATGATTTTAGGTGTTTGAATGTCTTGGTGAATAAGTTATTGAAAGAATTTTAAGTGAAAACAAGAATTCAATTTTTAAAGATCAAAATAGATTCAGAATCAGTATAAAAATGAGGAAGAAAGTAAAGAAACTCACTTCATTGCCATTTTTTTCACATTTTGGTTGGTTGGCTGGCTGTTGGGTTTGTGTGTGGCGGGGGGGGGGGGGGGGGGGTAGTTGTCGTTTTTTCAAGTTTTGATTTTGCTGTTATTGATAAACAATTTAGCCAAAAATAATATGAGAAAAAGGTGTGAATGGTAAACTTTCATGTTGTGCATTGTCAAATTTGATATATATATAAGATAATGTTGTAAATTTTTTTTTGGCTAATTTGTTCTTGCGTAATCTAGTCTGACGCATCATGCATGTTTGCGTCGAAGAAAAAAATAACCCTATAAATTGATAAAATTGACCTTAAAAAGAAAGGGAGGAAATTTAAGGAAATAGTATTTAGGTTTATAATGGTATATGTATCAGATTGGGGTGTAATTAAGATCCAGAGATTCTGTGGTAAAAACATTGACTGAAGGATTACTCAAGTGACCCTGGGATGGTGCAGATCACTGCTAAAGTGTGGACAATTTAAGCACTGATTAGCTTGTATTCTGTTTAGAGGGCTATGGAACATTAATGTAAAGGTTGATTAAAAGTAGTCTTCTGTTTTATATCATAATGGAAAATGGAGACTGTAATGGTGATCGACTTGTAGGTTGAAGTGTAACAACAATAGATATAACAGAAAGTACAGGAACAATGATGGCAAAAACTGATTAGACCTGTTCAAGGCTGGAAAAGTGTGTTATGGCAAAAGGGTTTGAAATAAACTTCAAGATGCAGCATTTTTTAGTGCTTACCTGTAGTTACAGTTGGCCAGCAGAAGGTGAATCAGAACCGGGTGCATATAAGGATAATGTTATTTTTAGTGTGTTCTGAAGGCCCTACTACTCCTACTAGCATGACCATCGTCTTCCAACATGTCATTTAACACTGAGATTCTTTATTCTAAGTCCAGTTTAGACAGGTTTCTTTAAAATAAAGTTTGCTATTGCATGCCAATGGATGAGAGGAGCACTTAATATTTATTTAGCTTTCAGTGGATGGTGATTTGAAGTACCACTAACAATGCAATCGGAGTGAAGAGACAAATAGACAATGCATGCGAACACCCACAGCCCCCCTTTTATTGGCTTGCCTCAAGGCTATAGTTCTGTTTTCTTTTTTCTTTACAGACTTGTTACTTTTGTTAGGGTGTCTTTAAGCTCTCTAGATATGACAATTTGAAAAGAATCAGCAGGGGATTATGATATATAAATCTGCATTCCTAAAATTATGGAAGTCTTTTTAGCTCTTAGAATGTTGTTGTCTTATCACTGACAAGTGGAGATGAGTATGAAGAAATCAGGTCAAGGGGTGAAAGAGTGATTGTCTTTAAAATCTCTATATTTAATCCTATCTTTTTGAATCCTAACAGAGTAACAAGTATAGCTAAGATTTTGTGGTGATTTTTTGTCCAAAGATCGTCAATCTTATACTTATCAAGCTGTTGATATACCCATAAGCAATAAGATTAAGATCCTCTCCTTTATTTTAACTTCCTTATCAACAATAATATCCACTTTCTTATCTGGGATCAAGGAGATTACTTTCCCAGAGCTAAAAGTTTAGGAGTGATTGTTAGATTTTCTTAACCTTTTTAGTGTATTATTTGTTTCTCACCTCCATCATTTTAGATACAAAATATTTTAGTTTGAATTGGCCAAGAGTCTAGGTAGTGTTTGAGTGTCCATAACGTCTCTTGCATTCCATGAGCATTGCAAATCCGCTTCCAAGGGTCAGGAATAAGCTTTTCATATGTTGAGAATTTGCAACGTGCAAGTAATTGGCTTGTTTTCAACTGCAGAGGCTATGATTGACCTTCAGTACTGTAATTATGCATTTTCAGCTAATCTGTCAATTATTGGTGCTGTAAAGACAACAATGTGGAATAGAGAGGAGCTATCTTATTTGCATTTGGTTTGATTGGCAGACAGGTGTACATGGGCAAAGAAGTCATGACTGGGGAAATTGTTGCTTTGAAGAGAATAAGAACAGAAAATGAAAAGGAGGGGGTATATTCTTGTCTATTTATATCATTTCCTGTAATGAGCACTTTCACTAACAAAATGCTTTGAAGTCTTTTGTAAATTAAATGAAGAGAGGATGATCTATTTACTAACACTTGTTTTCAGAAAGACTAATTGTGGGCATTTATGAGTCATTTTTCGTTTCTAATTCCGACGTTATTTTTAATGCAGTTTCCTATTAGTGCAATTAGGGAGATCAAAGTTTTGACCAGGTTGCATCATGAAAACATTGTAAAATTAAAAGAAGTTGTGATTTCTCAAGGTATATCATCTTTGGCTTAACATATCTTAGTTAGTTGAACAGTATCTAATGATTTGATGTTTTTTGTTTATGGTAGCTTAACTCGTATATTTATTTTGAATTTTATTCAGATGGAAATAACCAACTAGCTGCAACTAAGGAGAGTTCAGGTAAAATATCTCTCTGGTTATTTTTTGAGCGATTGCATTAACATGTGTAATTTGACGTGCCTATGAACTTCATTTCCCTCTTAAACAGACAATAACAAGTACAATGGTGGTGTCTACTTGGTGTTCGAGTACATGGACCATGACTTGACAGGCCTCTCAGATCGTCCTGGCCTGAGATTTACTGTTCCTCAGATTAAGGTATGTGTACACTCATAGTATCTTAAAATTGTGACTATTTGGATTGTTCTTGTGTCTACTAAAACTGTGTTTTTCCCCCCTATGTTGTTTATCTCAGTGTTATATGAAGCAGTTGCTCACTGGGCTCCATTATTGCCATGCCAATGAAGTGCTGCATCGGGATATTAAAGGTAAGTATCATATGAGTCTGATTATCCCCTTCTCTAAAACTTTGAATTTAGATATTTTTTTTAATTTTTTTTCCTGCAGGGGCCAATGTTCTACTAAATAATAATGGAAGCTTGAAGCTTGCTGATTTTGGGCTTTCATGCTCTTCTCATCTTCGCAAAGAAAATTTTACTAATCGTGTAGTCACTTTACCTTATAGGTAATTCTTTCCATCTAAATTCTAAAGGATAGAAGGTCTTGTTGTTGATGACACTCATGTATTAATACTGTGTCTTTCTCCCAAATGTGCTCCATGTCTCATTTAGTTGATTCTAGTTGATATGGTTTGAACAGACCTCCTGAGTTGCTGCTTGGAGCCACAAATTATGGTCCAGCTGTTGACATATGGTCTGCTGGTTGTATCTTTGCCGAGCTTTTGCAAGGAAAACCCATCATGTCAGGAAGAAATGAGGTCAGACTTGCTGCATACATTCTTTTCAGTATTATTTATATAGAGCTTGACATTCAGAGATTGGTTAAAACTTTTTTGGTTGTGTGACCACACGTTTTCCTCTTTGTTGAATATTTGATGGAAAGATGCATGAGACTAGTAGTGGTCTTCACTCTGTTGTCATGTATGAGACTATGAGTCTACAATTAAAGTAGGACTCACTTTGTTCCAGAAAAGTTGGATAACTGAGGTGAATAATTGTGATTGCACTTTTGAATGTTATTGTAGAACCTATGTATTTTAGGAGCTGTTTGGACCAAAATTTATGCATCATAGATTCATAGGCTCTACTTCAATGAGACCTTGCTTTAAGAATATGAACTTTAATGAAATTTTGGTCCTGTGCAGAATGCATTAGGTGGAGCGCATCATCTATCTTTGCATATAGTTCATGATGTTACTTTTTCCTATATGGATGCACCTTTATCAATCTCATTTCTTACATGGATTTCCTGTGTTCCATTATATAGCCAGAGCAACTGCACAAAATTTTTGAACTTTGTGGAACTCCTGATGAAGTAAATTGGCCTGGTGTTTCCAAGATTCGTTGGTATAATAACTTTAAGCCTGCAAGGCCCATGCGTCGACGTTTGAGAGAGGTTTTGAGACAGTACGTTAGTCTATATCTGATGCTATCTTTCCATTACCTTAACTAACCCATTATGTATTTTGCTACAGTGTCCTAAACTTTATTACTTATTTTGCCGCCTGTAACAGTTTCGACTCACATGCACTTGATTTACTGGACAAAATGCTGATCCTTGATCCATCTAAGGTATATTCAGATTTCAAAAACCTTTTTGTTGTGTGCTGTCTTGTCTTTGGGATGACTGTGAGGGTTTGAATTTTTTGGTTTGAAACTTCTATATCTGCAGCCCCCCTGATAGTTTCTGGTTTTAGGTTTTTTGAATGGCGATATAAACTATTTTCCACTTTCCTTTTAATGCTTTGTCATGAGGATTAAGTTTCTTTTGTATACAGAGGATATCTGCCAAAGATGCACTTGCTGCTGAATATTTCCAGATGGAGCCGTTACCTTGCGACCCAAAGAGGTGTCTTACTTTGTTTTTCTTATCTTCAGTAACTGTATTTGTATACTGCAAATGAATGTCATAGTTTCTAAGTCATGTAGAACATTATACTGGCTTCTAATTAGGTGATTGAACTATTGCTGTGATGAGTTTTGTTAATAGTTATTGATGGTGCAGCTTACCCAAATATGAAGCATCGCATGAGTTCCAAACAAAGAGGAAGAGGCAACAGCAGCAGTTGAATGAGGAAACTGCAAAAAGACAGAATTTGCGTTGCCCACCACCACATGCTCGTCTTCCTCCTATTCAACACAGTGGGCAGGTCCTACAAGAGCATCAGCCTGAGCGCAACCTTTCCATGAACCAGTTGCAACGACCCTTACCTACCTTACCTAGCAACCCGTATTGTGAACCTCTTGTTGATGCTGGATTATCAAATAGGTATCCTCCCAATATAAATCTGACTGCTGGATACAACCAGACCCATGGGGTCCAGGCTCAAGCTGGTGGTACTTCTATAGGGCCATATCCTCCTCACGGGCGGGTTGTTCCTTATGCTGCAAGTAATATGATTAACAGATCGACCACTCCTTGTTATGCAGCTGGACCACCAGGATTTTCACATAGAGGTCCAAACCCAATAACTAATATTCGAAATCAGCAATATGGATGGCAACAATGAAAGGTGGTGTAGTTTTGCACCTTTGCTTGGTATAAGATACTATGATATATATCATAATGTGAAGCAATGAGGGTAGAAATTTCTTTATAACTTGACTTTGTGAGCTAGACTGCAAAGTGTGGTTTCTCACTTGTATAGATGGGAGTCTCAAAGTACAATCATTTTTTTTCTGTTTTATGAGTCGAGTATTACTCAAACTAGATCTTGTCTGTAAGGCTTTCCCTGTAATTGTAGCTTCAGAAATTGGTGTGTTAGTTGATGTTGTAATTGCACTGATAAATATATTACTTTAGAGGACATGGTGAGTAAGACTCCAAACTTTAATAGTCAAGGTAACAAAAAAATGCAAATCTGTCTTGGATGACATTTCTATGTAAATGTGTACATAATTGTTGACTCACTTTCCATTTTGGGGTATATAAATGTTCAATTCATAAATTTTACCTGATTTTCACATTTCTACTCCCATCTCTTTTACTTAATTCAACATTTTTTTGACACACCTTTTACCCTATCTACATTCTTCTTATACACACCTTTTACCCTATCTACATTCTTCTTATACACACCTTTTTCAATATTTCTTGACACACGAGTCTGTAATACAACTTGAAAATGATGTAATTGAGTGAACAACCAATGATACAATTTATAAATTCTATTCTCAAGTGATGATGACAAGTTACATTTCTTTGGTTTGATAAAAGAGCTATATCAAATAATGTCAGCTATGACATCCCACAAGATTAGTACCAAGGCTCTACATCTAATGTCAGCGGAAGAGTCAACTGTAAACTTCAAATTAAGGACCCAATTGTAGAATGCTCACACATACTTCTTTCTGTGAGCAAAGCACACCATCAAAACTTCTGTGAAGCTCTGTATCAGTTGTATTTGAAGACAACAATGCATCCAACAAATCTGACATTTGACGCCAATGAGCTGCATCCACATCTGGCTTGTAAATACATGTGGGCATGTGGTTCATATCCAACAGCTACAACAGTCTTATAAGGACAACTACTTTAGAATCATTCCAAACTTCTGAACTCCTAAGCAATAAGGGAAGATAATCATGACACGATGTTATCCATATCCTCCAGCAAATCATCAACGTTAGCTCTGACAAAGAACTGTTGGTGAGAAGGTAGTTTAGGTGAAATTATACTGGCTTTCTTCATGTTTACAAGTCCATATTCATCAGCTGAGCCGAAAGTAACAACTGCAACTTCCAAGCAACTAAGAAAGACTTGCTGCTCTATTGTTGCAAAAAGGCAGAACTATGAATCCACTTTGAGAACTACCTTCATAAACTCATAGACAAAGTAGCTAATGGCAGCAGATGGTAAAACCTGGAAAAGTTACAGCATATAGTCAGATAGCCTCCTTGATTGTAGAGTACAAATAATAACACAATTCTTCTATTAACATTCTACTTCCCAGCTCAAGTAATGAGTTACCTGTAATAAGCTTGGTATTAATCCAGCATACAGGGCTGGAACACCTCCTTGCTCTACTATCTTGACACAAGTTGCCACAGCATTCAACTTTCTTTCCCGCACCTGCAATTGAAGCTGTCTTCTAACAACCTCAAATGGATAAGTAGCAGCTTCAGAACAAGCCCCAGCAATTGCCCCATAAAGCAGTGTTTTAACAGGACCCAATTCCAGCTGATCCAGAGCATTAAGGTCTCCTACTTGCTGTTTCATGTTTTCTATTCTTTTCTTCCCTTCAGGTGAATGCAAATAGGATGCTTTCAATATATCATAAACACCATAAAATACTGCACCAGAAGGAGCCATTGCTACAAGTGACGGGACCAAGCCCTTATACAGAGAAAAGAATCCTTCAGTTTGGATCATATGGCGGCAAGTACCAATGACACCGCCCAGAGCTTCACCGCCTGGAGCTACCATAACAGTCCTGATCTGAAACAATGAAAAGTTGTAAAAAAAAAAAATTTAAAAAAATTAAAAAAAAAAAAGACGTGATTTACGTATTTTCTACAAGTGATGGGAGATGTTAGGAAGATTTATGTTTCAGGAAACAGTCCAGATCTGAAACACAGACTTATCCCCACATAGCAGAGGACTTTTCCCATAAACTTGGATCCGAACTGTAACAAGCATACAGATTATTTTAATTAACAAAATTAAAGTGCAGGGTTTAATAAGCCATCTGAGTAAAATCCAGAGCCAGCGAATAATATGTTTCAAGATCCATTGAAACTGAAAGCTTAGATTTGAAATACTTAGATTTGAAATTAAAGAAAAAAAGGAGGAAAAAAAAAATGTATATTGAACTCTCGATGCTTCAATTCTTTTAATTACAAACAATTCTTCTCCTTTATGGCCAGGTTGGTTTAATAGGAGGTTCTGGAATAGCCTATATTTGCAGAGAGTCAATTTAAGACAAAAGTAAAAATTCTTATACGCACCCATGTGCACCTACAGTTAGGTACCCAAAGGGTATTCTTCTGCTCTTTTGATATAATTTGCTCATTTTAAATTCTTAAAATGAGCAAAATTTATCTTTCGGTCACCTAGGTGCACAAAAGAAATTCTGAAGACAAAAGTAACATCTTCCACTATCTGTGACATTGATAATCCCCATAAGTTTGGGCTTAATATATAACAATAGGATTCTGTCCTTGCCCATTTCATCCTGTAAAGAATGACTTAGAAGCTATAATCATACAGGATCTCTCTAATCCAGATACCAAACAGTCCTAATTAATAATCAAAAGGATCATATGCAATGCTGCTTTACTGTACGGGATTTCCTTTTTCACGTTACTTCTATACGAGATTTCCTTTTTCACGTTACTTTATCACTTCCAAAGGAAACCTCATTCACTGGGTGATGATGCAGTTGTCAGACACGGACATATTCAAGTTGTGAACCAGAATGATTTAACATTTAAGGGTTAAAAGACACTTCTTTACTTTTGAGCAGAGTATAATTTCAAGCAATGAGGAGAACAAGTTAAGGAAGGTCTCGTCAAATAACAACATTTTGGCAAAACCAGAAACAAAATGCTAGAAAACTTTCAGACAATGAAGTAGTTAAAGCAAGTAAATTTCTGTTTTTACCACATACAGTGTCCATGGGTAGGCAGAGCAAGGTAGCAGTAATACCAGCAGCAGCACCAGCAACAAATCTCTCAAAATTTGCAGCCTCCTCATTTCCAGATAACTTGCAAAGGTAATTCCTATACGTATCATAAGCGTAAAAATTAATCGCCTTAAAAGGAGCAGTTCGAAGGATATTGACAAAATTTCCTTTCCAAAAGCCTTTGATTCCTTGCGTAGTTGCTATTGTTTGGATGAGCTCAAACAAATTCTTCTGCTCATGGCGAACTATATACTCCAATTTTAATCGTTCGAGAGGGGCAACAAAGGTCCTGGAACAAAATAAGAGGTTATTCACAAGCTTGAAAGTCATTTATTTCAGGCATAAATACATTTTTGTAATTAAACTTCCCATTTTCCCCTTTTGGAATTCTTCTCCTTTATGGCTAGTTTATAATGAGAAATTGCTTTGGAACAAAAGAAACCAACCTTACTCGACCTTCAGATGGTAGATGAAGAATAAACATTAAAAGCATCAAACTTAAATAAGATAAAACGGATATGCTTCCTATGGTTAGGCAATATATGAGCAGTCTTCCTGTTACAATTATTGGTGAAAACTTTACTGAATTGTCATAATAGCAAGTTTCCATGATATCAGCAGTCTTCCATTGAACTTTCCAAAATTCCAAAGGCTCACAACACAAAAATCTCTCCACTATCCAAATTTCTTATTCCTCAAAACCTAACTACCCTAATACCCCTTTGCAAGACTAGAGCTTCAGCACCAATTTTACATTTAATGGCTTCGGCAAAAATAATTGAACATCGAAAGCTATCTCAAATATCTAAAACTACAGAAGCTTTGCCATTCATTCAAAATAACCCAAAAGAGGTTTTTTTTTTTTTTTTTTTTTTTTTACAGAGAATCACTATACACTTAATCTAAGAGCAAGATGACTATTGCCGGAATTTTCTAGAACCCAAATCCCAATACTTACTAAAATAATTACCTCCATAGAAAGCTAATATAAAATACAAATGGCAAGGAGTTCCAATATTGATCTCATAAAAGCTACTCCCTTTCTCTCAGATACTACGTAATAGATTATAATTCCGAAATATTCATCAATCTATCAATATTATCAGCTTTTACTAACCATATATATCTAGATTTTAACTTTAATTGCAAGTTTGATATCTTTATAAACAGCTAGATTCAATTTTTTTTTTTCAAGGCATAGATAATAGAGCTATACAATTACACATTCTGGATCATGCAACTTCAATTTGGTGAAATAAAGGTGCAATACACAAACTTGTTCGACCACACACCCTTAACTGCGGGGTTCTGATGGGATGGGGTGCATTAGTGATAAACTACTAATATGATTGCAAATTAAAACCCATTAAAAAATTACGGAAATTAAAAAGAAGAAAAGGAAAAAAAACCTTGAAACCATGGCAGCAACAGCACCAGCCCACAAATGTTTAGTGGTATTGAATGCACCAGAACATCTGACCTTTACTTCCTCCTCCTTCGTTCCTTCAAGTAACTCAGAAACCCTAATAAATTCAGAATTACGATCCCCATTTTGCCCCAATGATTGAGACGAATCCCCAGAAAACCCATCATCAGTATCTTTGACCGACAAGCTGACAGACAAGAAATCGGAGAAACGGCGACGAATTTCTGAATCCACTACATGTTTTCGCCGGTGATTAACTCGCAAGGCGGAAGAAGAGGAAGAGAGAGAATTTGAATGGAATGTCGACGAATTGTTCGATGAAATGTGTAAGAGAAAAGAAGTGGGTGATTTGATGAAAAAGGCTGAATTTGTGATTCTGAAGAAATCAAGTTCATTATAGAGTTCTAATTCAAGCATTGCATAAAAATTGTGAAAGCTGAGAGAGGAAATGTTGGGTGAAAAAGTTTGGGGAAGAAGAGGGTAGTGACACAACAGTGCAGTCAGGTACTTAGGTGGGAAGCAATATAAAATGGTGCGAGTTTGAGAGCATATTACATGTTTGATACTTTGATCATGACATGTAACGGAATATTTTTCAAGAGTTTGATGTGATTTTTCACCTGGCTAAAGCAAAAGGAAGAGGTGGGGGAATTAAGGAGTTAAAACTGATCTGATTGACTTGATTTAAAACCGATTTCAATAAAATTCGATTTAGATTTCAACTTGTATAAACCATTGAATAATTGAACATAATAATTAGGGGTTGTTTGGTTACACAAAGAAAATGAGTAAATAACACTTGAAGGTATTGAAGTTTGTCAAAAGTTTCACTTAGAGTACTGAACTTTCAAAAGTTTCATTTAGGGTACTCAACCCATAAATAACCTACTACAACAGGTTACCATTTAATTAAAAAAAAAAAAAAAGGAAAATTGAAATGCTGACATAAATGAAGAGGTTACTAATGTTTGGAGTTGTTCAATGATATTGGCTGTTACAAAACTAGTTGTTATAGCTCAAAAAATTACTTGCTTCCATTTATATTCTTCTCCATTGTCATCTCCATTCAGACCCTGCATCAAATTGAAAAAAAAAAAAAAATCACACGCAGCATTTGAAAAAATTGAAGGAAAATCGAGTAATTTTTTTTTTTTGAAGTTTTAACATGTCAAGGCTGAAAAAATTACTGCAATTTTATTAAAGCAGCTCAATCGTTTTACCCGAAACAATTTGGCGCCGTCTGTGGGGAAGACTTTAAAAAACTAAGCCAATCTCAATCGTTCTACTTAATCTTAGTATCAATGGCTAAGAACCGTAAGAACAAAAAGTCAGACGGAAGTGGCCCTTCTTCATCAAAGAAGAGTCGCATGATGTCGGAGAAAGGACCACTCTCCACTCCGTCTCCTTCGCCTTCACCGGGTAGGCACTCCTCAGAGGGGGCCAGCTCGGAAGGGCTGTCAAGAGAGAGAACTCAATCTCCCTCTCATCATTCTCAGCGGACGAACTCTCAACGTCCGAGCCAATCTAATGCTCGAAGCCAGCCTTTGAGCATCCATTCTCGTTCCCGTTCTCAGTCGAGAGACCCCTCAAACAGGGCCCTCGACCGAGGAAATAGCGAGAGCACTTGCGGTCTTCATGGAAGCCATGAAGGCTGGAGTCATGCCACCTCCTTGTGACCGATCACCTCCGCATACCAGGCATCAGCGGAGGAAAATCGGACAGGAGGGGGGAAAGCCCCAATCCTTCAAGGAATTGGAGGATAAATGGGAAGAGGATACTTGGAGGACCGAACGAGAAAGGAAAAAGAACCCGCACTTCTTCAAGGAGTCCAATACCCAAAATTACCAGAGCCACAAAAGCAGCAACTCTGCCTCTCAGTCAGATTTTGCCCGCCGAAGCGTCTACGACCGCCTCGGCACAAGAGAACCGAGTGTGCACAGTCGCCTCTCATTCCCTGACCATGCCGAGGCTCGTCCTGAATCTTCCCGGCCGGGGACGAAAACCACTTCTACCTCTCTGAGAGGGCGGAGCGCGGTCCCAACGGCCAGGAACAAGGGAAAGGCCGTAATGCTTCCCACCAGTTCTCCATTCGAGCAATGGATTCTGGAAGAGCATGTTCCGACGGTTAAAATTTTATCGCACATTACTTATGATGGCACTTCGGATTTAAAGGACCACATTGCCTCTTACGAGGGGCACATTCATCTGAACCCCAGGTCCGAAGCGACCTGGTGCAAGTACTTTCCTACCACTCTCAAGGGGGCCGCGCAAGCGTGGATTTCCAAAGGGGTCAAGGAAGGTTCAATAATTGGGTGGGACGATCTGTCCACCAAGTTTAAAAGTAAGTTTTTTACGGCAAATCGCTGAGAGAAGACAACTGCAGAACTCATGGGTCTGCAACAATGGGAGACCGAAAGTCTCCGAGACTACCTAACCCGCTTCAGCAACGAGTCGTCCGACATTACAAGCTTGGACCAAGGATAGGCCTTTTTGCTTTGCAACACGGACTTCGAGCTGGACCGTTCCTTGACTTCGTGGTCATGCATCCCCCGCAGATTTTGGAAGAAGCTCTGAACGCTTCGGATAAATTTATCCGAGCCGAGGAGTGGAACAAGACAAAAACCCACCCCCAAGCTGGGGCAGGGAAGCAAAAACAACAATCGTCCGAAGGCCAAGGCCAGAAGAAGGGAAAGGGAAAAGCCCCTAAAACATCTTCGGCCGAGTCGAAAAAGGACAAGTCTGCCCCTCACACGGGTATATTCGAAGCGTACACGCCGCTCGCCCTTCCCTGTGTAAAAATCTACAGCGTAACTAAGGATGAGCATAAGTACAAAAGCCAAGACGGCTTCCTCAGTGGTATTGGCAGAAAAATAAAGATCGGTGGTGTGAATTCTATGAGTTCCCTGGACACAACACCAAGGAATGTATCCAGCTGAAGGACCATATCGAAGACATGGTCCGAAGGGGATATTTGAAAAAATATCTCGCGGATCATCGCGAGGAGAAGAAAGCTGAAAATACCGAGAAAGACTCTCGACAACAAATTGACTTTCCCCGGAAAAACAACAAGGCACTGGAGAAGGAGGTGTACCCTCCAATCCTAGCCATTTCCGGAGGAACCTGTTCTCGGAGGGAGAGGAAACGTTATCTTAGGGCGCTGACCCATCAGGTGAATAACACCGACATACAGCCTCCTCAGTCGCCGGTGCCGAACATGACATTCATAGCCGCCGACTGCCAGGGGGTGACGTACCCTCATGAGGATCCCCTGGTGATCATCACCACAGTGGCCAACCATAACGTCTGGCGAACTCTCGTCGACGGTGGCAGCGGAGCAAACATTTTGTTCCGAAAAGGCCTACAATCAAACCAATCTGAAGACCAAGCACCTCACGCCAATACCCTACCCGGTATCTGGATTCAACAAGTCTTCAAATTACCCTGATGGGAAGATTACTCTTCCTGTCACCATCGACCGCGACGAAGCAGCCAGGAATGTCATGGCCGAATTCTTGGTCGTTGACGCTCCTTTAGTGTACAACGTGATCGTGGGGAAACCTATGATTCATGAAATTCAAGGGGTAGTCTCCACGTACCATCAGATTATGATCTACGTTTCAGACGCCGGCTACCCCGAAAGAATTGAGGGCAGCCAAAAGGAAGCCCGAAGGTGCAACTACCTCAAGTCATCCACTAGTCATTCAGAAGACGACGACGATGAGGATGAGGAGGAAAAAGAAAAAGAAATGGAATGAAGCATGAAGAAGCCGAAAGGCCTGAGTGCTTCGGCCTAAAGTTCTCTGGCAAAAGAAAAGTCGCCAGGGAAAGAAAAGGCTGGTCCTTTATCTGAGCCGAAAGACTCAGAGGGCCATCCGAAGAAGAAGTCTGGGAAGCCTGCTGATATTAACAGCAGGCCAGATTGTGAAGAATCCGGCCCCAAAGCAATGGAGCTGGACCATCAGACTGAAACGATAGAGTTGACCAAAGGAGATTCTAAAAAATACGTCACAATCGGACTGGATCTCGATTCGAATGTCCGTGTTGAGCTCATCCAACTCCTTCGGGACAACAGAGATGTGTTCGCTTTCTCGGCAGCTGACATGCCCGGGATTGATCCGAACCTCATCTCCCATAAGCTTAACGTCGACCCAATGTGTCGGCCTATTAAGCAAAAGAAGCGGAATTTACTCCGCTAGCAAGAACCGAGACATCGTAGTCGAGGTCAGAAAATTGCTGGATGCAGGCTTCATCGAACCCTGTCAGTATCCAGAATAGCTGGCTAATGTGGTGATGGTTCAGAAGAAAAATGGCGTCTGGAGAATGTGCGTTGACTTCACGGACCTAAACAGGGCTTGTCCGAAGGACTTTTACCCCTTGCCAAGGATCGATCAGTTGGTCGACTCAACAAGTGGGCATGCTCTGCTTAGTTTCATGGATGCATTCTCGGGGTGTACAATTATAAAATGATGCATTTCGGATTGAAAAATGCGGGGGCAACATATCAAAGGTTGGTGGATCAGGTCTTCGCCGATCAGAAAGGCCGAAACATGGAAGTCTACGTTGACGATTCCATCGTCAAAAGAAAAGAGGATAAAGACCATGTTACAACCTGGCCGATACCTTCGCCACCTTAAGAAAGCACCAAATGAAGCTGAATGCGAAGAAGTGTGTCTTCGGCGTGAAGTCTGGGAAGTTCCTAGGCTTCATGGTCAGCAAAAGAGGGATTGATGTCAATCCCTCCAAGGTGCAAGCAGCGCTCGATCTTCTCGAGACAAAAACAAAGAAGGACGTTCAGCGGTTTATCGGAAGAATGGCTGCCCTTTCAAGGTTCATCTCCAGAGCCTCGGACAAGGGAAAACCCTTCTTCAAAGCCCTTAAACTCCCAAAAACCAAGGAGCTCATCTGGGAAGATGAGCAAAAAGAGGCCTTCAAGCAGCTTCGGGAGCATCTAGCTCAACTTCCTACGCTGGCTCGTCCAGTTGAAGGGGAAACATTGTACTTGTACGTGGCAGTCAGCCCAACCACTATTTTGATTGCCATCAAATAGTGGTCTTAACTGATCAGTCGCTAGAAAAAGTTCTCGGCAAAGTTGAAAAATCCGGTAGGCTAGCCAAGTGGGCTTTCGAGCTCATTGAGTTCAGCATCAGCTACCAGCCGAGGGCAGCCATCAAGGCTCAAGCTCTAGCGGACTTCCTGGCCGAATGCTAGTACCAGGAGATGCTAGACGAAGAAAAGAGAATCTAGACCGTTTTTACGGATGGATCCTCCACCGTAAATGTTCGGGGGCAGGGGTAATGATAACCTCTCTCGAAGGCAAATCCTTTGAGTATGCACTCAAATTTTCATTCAAAGCTTTGAATAACGAAGCCGAGTACGAGACAACAATCGTTGGCCTAGAATTGTGCATCCCTCTGGAAGCCGAACATGTCTGTCTCAAGACAGACTCTCAGCTCGTTGCAAATCAGATCCGAGGAGAATATGAGGCCAAAGAGCCCTCGATGATAGCTTACCTCGCAAAGATCAAAACAATTATTGCGAAATTAAGAACTTTTGAAGTTCAACTGATCCCAAGGGGTCAGAACGGACAAGCCGACGCACTCTCCAAACTTGCAAGTTCAACTCTAACCGAGCTGAACCGATCCGTATATATGGAAGTGCGCCGAGAAAGAAGCGTTGACGAAGCACCTGAAGTGTGCTACATCAACCCAGAACCAAGCAGGATGGACCCCATCCTAGCTTATAAGGTTCATTGTCTTCAAGGGAGAGCTTTTGAAAAAATCTTTCTCGGCCCCATTGCTAAAATGCGTGGGACCAACAGATGCTGATTACATCTTTCGGGAAATTCATCTCGGTATCTGCGGGAACCACATTGGGGGAAGAATTTTAGCCCATAAGGCATTAAGGGCGGGGTATTACTGGCCCACCATGATCTTAGATGCTAAGGAGTTGGTTAGAAAATGCGAAAAATGTCAAAAATTCGCACCAGTTATCCATCAGCCAGCTCGAGATCTTCAGCCGAGCTTGAGTCCGCTTCTGTTTGCTCAATGGGGGTTGGATATCTTGGGTCCCTTCACGGATGCTCCATATCAGAAAAAACGGTTGATAGTCGGCATCGACTATTTCAGCAAATAGATCAAGGCCGAGGCAGCCTCGAACATTACAGAGCAGACTGTCAGAAAATTCATCTCGCAGAACATTATCACTTGCTTCGGTATCCCGAAGGTTTTTGTCTTTGATCATGGAAGGCAATTTGATAATTTACCGCTGAGGCGGTATACAGATCAGTTCGGCATCAAGTTGGCATACTCAGCAGTGTGTCACCTGCAAAGCAACGGTCAAGCCGAAGCTGCCAATAAGAAGATCCTTACGCTCTCAAGAAGAGGGTTGAAGATCAAAAGTCCAAATGGCTAGAGGAACTCCTTGGAACTCTCTGGTCACTTCGGACAACTGAAAAAGAGGCCACGGCCATTCACCTTTTGAGCTGGTGTATGGAGCCGAAGCCGTCCTTCTAGTGGAAATCGGCGCTGAAAGTTTCCGAGTGTACCACTTCTCGGCTGAAAACGAACAACTCATGAAGGAATCCCTCGATTTCCTAGACGAGGTCAAAGATTCGGCACAAGATAGAATGGCTGCATATAAGCAGAGAATCAGCAAATTTTACAACTGAAGAGTCCATGCGAGGCCTCTTAAAATTGGAGATCTCGTCCTTCGGAATGTTGCAGCTGTGCAGAAGAGCCGAATCCATGGGAAACTCTCAGCCACTTGAGAGGGACCTTACGAAATTTATGATGAGCTCCAACCTGTAACATACCGACTTCGGCAGTTGGATGGAACTGAGCTGAAAAATCATTGGAATGCTGATGTACTTAAGAATTATCATGTATAAACCCTTCGGGGCAAAACAATCTTTGTAAGTGCATCTTTGATTATTAATGAAAAGCCTCCGAGCCACCATTCCCATAACTACTTGCAAATTTTTTATTCTTTCATTTTTCTGTCTTCCACCTACTCTTTAAGGGTTCTTTTTCGGCACTACCCGAAACATTTGCCTTTTAGGCACCATGTTTTCGGATTGCCGACAAACCCGCCTAAATAGAACATCAGTCTTCCAACCGAAGCAAATGCTTCGGACAGACTTGTTCCTCAAGGCAGTGAGTCCATGGACGAATCTAGGGTATTACCTTAACTGAGCCTTGTACCTCAGAAGGTCATTGTTTGAGACATTGCCTTAGGTTGGCCTTGTGTCTCAGATATCCATTTTTTTCGGATAGACAGAAAACCAAGAAAAGATACACAAGTATTAAAAATATTGTTAACACTAAAGAGCTTCGTCTAAATCAAAAAAGGGCAAGCAGTCATCTTAGAAATCTGAAGACAGAGACTTCAGATTTCTAGGGGGAAACAAGTGTACAAATACAAATTATCTTCAGCTAAAATTCCTCAAGTCGAAGCTTTTTACTTAGAAGATTTTGGCAAATTTTCGAAAAATCAGAAAAGCAAAATGCGTAGTCTAAAGCAAGGCAATTGAGAGAAAAGCAGTAGATTCATGAAAAGTATGCTCGAACTCCGAGCTACAAACAAGTCAAATGTTTCAGAACATAGAAATAACATCGGCAGCCGCCCACAAGAGGAAAATTACAGCTGCCGAAGTACAACTAGAGACAAAAACAAAGTTAAAAGTTTGTACAATGAGGCAAGCTGAAGCAAAAAAACATCTAAGGCAAAAAAGGCTGAAGTCAGATCGAGACAAGTCTAAAGTTAAGCGCACGTTGATCCGCAGGACTCTGAGTACGGCTGCCCGAGTTCCTATGCTTCAGGAAGATCTGGTTGTGCTGAGCTGAAACCAATAGGGCCCCCAATACCAGCTGAGGACGAGGTAGTGTGAGCTGGAGCCTCCTCGGCTTCTTTCTTTTTCTGGGCCTCGGCTTCTTTTTCCTTCTCTTCAGCTTCAGCCGCCAATTTGGCATCCCAGCGAACCAAGAACTCGCTCTCAACTGGGTGGGCAGTTCTTAAATAGTAATCATCATTGTCCATGGCCCATTCTTCATCTTGGTCCCAGTTTATCTCAGGGTTGACGTGAATAGCAAGACGCCGAGCCACCTTGTAGCCAATGTCGTAGCCCTGGTTGTACTCCTAATGAGTATAAACTTTGACCTTTAACTCTTCCTGAGCATCAACAAGCTGCTTCTTTGTCTCATCGAGCTGGAGCCGAGTCCTGCCTCTTTCTCCTTGATTCTTCAACTGATCCCGGACAAGGCGTACTGCAGTCTGAGCCTGAGACAAGTCAGCCTCTTTCTCCTTCAGCTGGTCCTCCATCTCTTGCAGCCTCTCGTCCTTGGCCTCAGCAACAATTTGGGCGTTCGAGAGCTGGTTATCTCTGTCCGCAACAACTTGGTCTAGACATGTCATGTTTGCTTCCAAACTCTTAACTCTCTACTCAAGTCTCGCTTCTTGGCTAGCCACCCGAGCGTTCACTTCAGCCTCAATCTTTCGTTCAATTTGAGCCCGGAAAGTTAGGATGTCGACTGCTCAGTACTCATTAAGCAGAGCCTCTCCCTGGTCAAAAGCAGGGAGAATGTGCTCTTCGATCTCCTTGCAGAAAGTACTGAAGGCAGCATTCACCCTCTTTTCCTGAGCATCGGCTTCAACAGTCGCTTTCTCAGCTTCAGCCTTCTTTTTCTCAACTGCTTCCAGCTTAACTTCTAGCTCATCGCGCATGGCAGTGGCCACTAAGTGATTGTGCGATAGCTACGGACAGCAAAGGAAAGTGTAGAAAAAAAAAATCAATCAAAAATCATCAATCAAGTTTGAAAATGAAAGGCTGAAAGAGTTACCTGCATCAGAAGCCTTTGGCTGTCAAGGAAAGGGTCAGGCACCCTATCTGAAACTTCAAGAGCCCCAGCAGCACCGTAAGTCCAAAACTTCAGCCCGTCCAACTCAGAGGCGTTGGCAGATCGCCGAAGTAGGCGATGGAATGAGGGCGCCACTCATCCAGGACGAGCCGAGCACGCGGGGGAAGGGGCACCGTTGGGATAGAGCCAAATCCCATCTCCAAAGAATGAAAGGTGTCGTAGGAACCAGCCGCCGAGGAAGAGGGCATATAAGTCCTGCGCTGTTCAGCAGCCCTCTATTCCTCGGCAGTTTCTTGAAGCTCCTTATCTGTGAAAATGCGCGGAGCCTCAGGCAAAATCTCCACGTCTTCATCATCCTTCTCCCCCTCGGCCAAGGACCCCAGTTTCTCAGCTTCAATTTGAATTTCAGCCGAATTTGCTGTGTGCCGAGGGGAAGGCACAATCTCCGGATCACCCTGAGCCTCAGCGGTTGGCTCAGGAGTCCGTTGGTTAACCTCTTCCTCCCCATGAACTTCGTTTCGGGGAGGAGTCTTCTCTGCACCTCCTCCTTCGGCAGGAAGAGTCTTCGGAGAAAGGGGAATGACCACCTGAGGATCAATAGCAGCCACCTCCTTATTCTGAGGTCTCTTAGGAATAGGCGCTTCCTGGAACTGCCCAGGGTTGATCACGGTCCTCTTTCGGTTCATCATTAGATCGTTTGCGTCTGAGGGAACCTCTCCGTCAGACTGATCTCTCTCCTCTTCCTCCTCGTCCTGCTTCAGAAGAGGATAGGGGGGCAAGACGTGAGACAAATTCAAAAAAAAAATGCTAAGTCAGATATTAAAGAGCTTACCGTGGTCTCTAGCAGCCGGTCGTCTTCGGTGTCCTCTCTAACCCTTCTGCAGCAGCAGAAGTCCCCTCTCCGCTTTCAAAAGCTTCGGCTATTCGTGTTACCTCAGCGGTGGTAGCAACAACTTCCTCCTCTTCAAGGGTTAAGCGGAAGAGAGGATCCCTCTTCTCCCACCAAGGCTTCCGCTGCAAATATTCCGAAGCCGAAATGATGACAAACTTCTTGGCATGCAAGGATAAGGGTCGATCCTTGGATTCAGTTATAGCGGGCTTGTTGTTTGTCACCACCCTTTCAGCGTTGATCCCAAGCCACTGATAGTTGAATCCAACGTTGCCTTCGTGCAATACTGAGAAAAGGAGAAAATACGCGTAAGTACAAGCAAAAAGCATGCTAAGGTACTGAAATCTGAAATTAAAACAAAAGAAATGGAGTCATCAGCCCCAGCGAAGGTACTTACCGCCTCTATATTTTCGGCTGAGGCCGACAACAGCGAGCATGCGCTCCTGAAAGGCATAATGAGAGTCCGGCAGCCAAGTCTCAGGCACGAATTTCCATCGGCATGTTCCTTCGGGATTCTCCTTCTTCCCAAAATAGTTCAGCTGAACATCATTGGGTGCCCCAGCTGCTTCAGGACCCAAGTCCCGCATCCTTGGATCAGGTTGCGATAAATATCGGGGGGCACCAAAGAAATTCGAATGCTCGGGGTTTGAAGGAACCCTGACCCAAATCCACTGGCCTCGCCAGTCCTTATCCGAACTGTCGTTCGGCCACATGGTCAGATACCTCGGCAGACTCTCAATTCACCACCATCCAGGACCATGTTCTCCGTAACCACTTTGGATGTTCGACACGAGCCGATGCAGCTTCTTAAAGTAGTGGATGCTCGGCTGCTGGTGATAGAACAAGCACACCCAGAGATAGGTCATTATCCTTCGGATACTGACATGTGTCAATTGGCACAAAGAGATGTGGTATTTGTTCAGCACTTCAGTAACAAAGGGGTGAAGAGGGAACCGAAGCCTGTACTGCAGTTGCCTAGTGTACACCCCCACATAGCCAAGGGGTGGACGGTGAATTCTATCAGTTGTGGCGGGCATTCGGCACCAGTACCTGTCCTCCTCTAGAATGCTGTAAAAAAGTTTAATTTGTTCAGCAAAGCAATAAGCTTCACCGTTCTTCACCCACCAGGGATAGGGCGAGCAAGTCAACAACCCCCATTTTTCATTAGCGTTCACCCATTAGGCAACCCTAGGGGGCAACTCCCAAACTGCAGTGGCTACATCCTCCTATTGTCCTGAGGTGCTCGCCTCCCCTATCCCTCGGGGAGGCACCGTTCCAGAGGTGCTAGCCTCCCCCGTCTCCCGGGGAGGCGCAATTTTCAGCGGAACAGCGGGAATTCCCCCCTCTTCGGCAGAGCGAGAACTATCCCCGGTCAGTCTGATTCTATCCCTAGGATGTCAAACTCGGCCTCGTGCCATGGCTCAAATCGCTCGAAAATTCGAAAGAAAAATCGGAAAAAGAAAGGGTGCTTCGAAAATCAAAGAAAACCGAATTAAATTCGGAGAAAATTACCTTAGTCTGAAGCGCAATTCGCCGATCTGCAAGTTCGGAGTATTAAGATTCAGTTTTGAAGCCTTAATCTCGAGGAATCAGCGAAGTTTGAAGTCGGAATCAAGGGTTTTACGTGAGTTAGAGTGAGAATGTGTGGAATCTTTCCAGAAATAGGAATTCTAGGAGTTTGCGCCTTTAATCTCTCATTAATCCCTCATTAAGTAACCATTAAACGCACCCCCTCAAATTAACTACCCATTATCCGTCTAACTTCTTTAATTACTACCCTAATGACAGTTATTTTATTAATGATTGTTTAAATTTTAAATCTTTTTGACTTAAATTAAATCATTTATTTCCCTCCATTTTTTTGTTAATCAAGACCCGACCCGTCATTCTTCCAAATCGGGTCTGGGGGGCAAGTTGTTTGGGTCCAATTTATGTCAATTGAGTCTGTCCATAAATGATTCAATTACAAGTCCAAGGTCAAAGGTTCAACTCTCCAATCCATGCCAAGTCAAGTTAAGGGTCCAGTCAACGTGGCAAGCCCACTTGGCTCCAAGCCCAATTCTCCTTATTGTGCTAAGGTATAAAAGCCTTCACTTCTCTTACATTGCATTCATTCACAAATAGCCTCTCAAGTAATTAATACTCTCGCATAGCACTTTCTCTCTCTACACTATACTGACTTCGGCATCGGAGGGGCCTTCCTTGGCACAACCCCCGAGGCCAGTTTACGTGTGTTTGCTGTGCAGGAAACCCTCGGCCCAGAGTCACTTGGACTGAGTCCAGTCTTCAGCCCACTCAAAAGGACCTCGCCGAAGGTCCCATTGTTTTACCCGAAACAATACCCTTATGTGGTATTAACTCTAAAGAAAATGGGGGAAGTGGAAAATCATGGGGATTTGAAAAAGGATGAGTTGTTAAAGTGTAAATGAGGGAATTGAAAATTTGTGGGAATTGTGACTTCCCACAAAACATGAGAAGTTTACCCAAACACCCCCCCTCATCTCCCTAGGTGAGTTAAAATTCCCATGATTTGCAACTTTCCTCATGCCAACCAAACAAATTTATCCAATTTCCATTAATTTGATGTAGAAATTTAATTCCCATGAAATACAAGTTCCTATGGGAAGTAAATTCCCATAACAACCAATAAGGGCCTGTTCACTTCAGCTTAATTTCAGTTTAGTTCAATCTAGTTCAGCTCCAATCAGTTCAGTTCAGTTCAGCTCCTAATTTCCTCCTCTCATAAAATATTTATTTCAGCTCAGTTTAGTTCAATTCAGTTCAACTCCAATCAGTTTAGTTTAGTTTAGTTCAGCTCAATAGATCCTATCTAACTCGATTCGACCTCACCAAACTCGACCTATATGTCTGAATTGACACCTCTAAAGAAATGTTGTAAGCCTCTGTAGGCTGTAACGCAATTATACCCATGGTCCATGGATTGTAGGCTGCGGGCCTTAAGACCAATGAAATTTATTTATTTGGGCTGGCTTTCTCGCCCATGAAAACATTAAACATGTAAGTCAGCCTATTCAGGAGTCATAGGCCCATAAGTTTACAAAAAAAAAAAAAAGGTACAAATGTACAATGAGTGTACAATTAGTGTACTGAGTTATTAATTAGCAATAAATAGCAAGGGGGTTTTCTGATTTAGAAAGTGTTCCCACCTCTCAGTGTGTGTCTATCCAACAGGCCATAAACATTGATTAGTACTTAGTAACGTAGAGCTTCTTTACCAGATTTTTAAAATATAGGTGCGACTATGAGCACGTATTTTCAAGTTGATAGACCCATATTTCCCCATTATTATTATTATTATTATTATTATTATTATTATATCTCAGATTTTCTATTTAGTTGTTTCGCTTTTAATTTTAAGATGTATTAGTGTATTTATTAATAATTAATACTAATTATGAGTAGTAGCAACAAGCCAACAACTGTGTATAGTTGTAAAACTACTCATTGAAGAAGTTGATGATTTGGAATCTCTACTATGAATGAATTAATACTTATTCACTTTGTTATTTTATCCTTCTAGTTAGTAGAGCACGATGAAACAACAATCTATGTTAAAGAGAGTCTCTATAAAGTAGATTTATGTATCATTGGCGGTGTAAATAAGAAGAAACGTATGTATAGTAGATATATACAACTTATACAAGTACTTGTATAGTCTTTTGAGCTTGTCTTGTTAACTCTTGTAATTTTAATATTATCTTTTTATAAGATAAAGGAGAAGAACACTATCAAAATAATATTTTTCATATACTAGTATATGCTAATTCAGCTTAGTTAAGCAATATAAAGTCAAGCTACCTAATTGAGAGTGAGAAAAAGAATGAAATAATCTCCCCAAACTAGCTCCCAGTGAAATTTAATCTCAACCCTTAAGTCATAAACAGTGACACACATTCATATGTTACCCGTAGATTAAACTTTGTTTAGTACTCCGTATAAAATTAAAGTCGATAATATAAGTTGACCACAACACCGTGCAACATCAACCATACATAAATAAACTCAGTGGCGGAGCCACGTTAGAACATGGGGGGACAGCTGTCCCCCCATTTTCCAATATTTTTTTTTTTTGCTTTTGTATGATGCAGTAAAAAGAAATAAATACAATACAGATATGATATGTACCACAAAAGTGAACATGGTTTAGTGGTTAGAGTGTGTGAATATAGGTCCCCCTTCTCATTTTGACCCAGGTTCGAGCCCCAACTATCACATTTTACATTTTTTTTTAATTTGGTACTTACTTAGTTTGAGATTTCATTTAATAACACTGTAGTTTTTTTGTTCTATTTCTTTTTTCTTTTGGAATTTATTTAATACTTGCTTTTTTCTTTCCATGTATTTGGATTTCATTTTATAATTTATATAAAGTATTACAACTTGAAGTTTGTAACCACTCTCGTTTAATTATTTGATTAACTACTATTTCTAAAAAAAAAAAAAAATTAACTACTATTTGTTGATAACCAATGGATTAGTTCATATATTTCATTAATGAATACACATACACCTCAAAAATTTAATCTATTTAATTAAAATGTGTGCCTAAATTCTATTTCATTTTTTTTATAGATTACCGTTAATTAATTCTTTTGTTACTAAATTTCCAAATTTATTTATATACGAGGTACAATGTAATAATTCGATTAGAGAATGTTCGTTGTGGCGTTTATTTTTCTAGAATGTAATCCTATTATCCAAACCCCTTCATATCTATAATCAAATTGTTTGAAGGTCTGCTAAGTATTTTATTTTATAATAAAGTAACTGATTTAAATTTAATCCCTAGTTATGTGAATATCTTAATATGCGATGGAACTTTTAACTTCTCTTTTCCATATAGGAAAGACTGTCATATAAAATTTTAAATAATTGAATATTAAAAAATTTATGTGACCAATTTTTCTTTTTATTGAGATTTTTGTCAAATTATTGAACATCTGGAATTTGTCTCCCCGGAGTAAAAATCCTGGCTCCGCCACTGAATAAACTTGACAGTAATGGTGAGATGAGAAGTGGAAAACTCGTGGCAGAAGTATATAGCACAAATAGGTCTGAGCTTAAGTATGGGATAGAACTTTCACTGTCTCCATTTTCCACCAACCAACCAATATGGATAATGGATCCGAATAAACACATGTTTTATTACAAATATTTAAAAGATCATCTTCAGTATGGCAAGGAAGGAGGGTACCGTGTACGAGTATTAAAAATATATTTGGAGTCCTATTTATTTATTAGAAATTTATTTCGATCACCATTAGTGCATTGTCACCGCATTTTATAAATGGACCAAATCACTAGCCAACCAAAATGGACACACTAAAAGGAAAATAAAAATATAGAAAAAGTATGATCACTAAGGACATACACTAACTAAAGATAAAAGAGGTGTATTGTTTTCTCAATATATACTTTTAACATGTATGTATGGTATTAAAATCCATTTTGATCACTCATCATATATTATACGCAGTAGTTTTTATTCATATCATTTGAATTTGGCCTCTTTTATGATGCACGGGTTCTAGTAATTTTAGATTTTATTTATCTTTTTAGTTTATACAATTTCAATCATATCACACGTAGATGTAAAGTAATAAAATGTAAGTTTTGTTTCGTATTATCAGTAAATTCATATAAGTTAGTTGTCTTACATCGGAGAAAATGGAAAATTTTGAGATATAAGAAACATAATTTAAATGTGTAAACCGTAAATGATTCAACTTTTGTAAGTTTGATTACCACTTTTATTTTCTTGCATGAATAAATTTTGAGATAGTATAAATGTATAAAATGACAAATGATCAACTCTTTCCCTTATACAAACTACTCTCTCCTTGTTTTTTAAGTGTTATAGTTTGAGCGGCACATAATTTTAGGCAATTTAATTAACTTAAATAAAAAAGAGGTAAGTGGGGTAGTTGGAGTATTAAAAAATTGTAAAAGAAAGATAGTGGGGTTAATAGTTTATTGAAAAGTAATGAATGTGAGAGGAAAAATATAATAAAAAAGTAGTAGTGGCTTTGGATGGGGACCATGAGAGGAGAGATATATAATATTTTAATGTAGTTTTTTGCCAAAAAAGGAAGTGTAACACTTAAAAAAACACGGCCGAAAATGGAAAATGTAACACTTAAAAATACACGGACGGAGTATACACAAAAGTTTAGCCGCCCACCCCCAAAAAACCCACAAAAACCAAAAAGTTTGGGGGCTGCCATGGATGAAAAATTCCATGGTAATAAGCCCCAAATCTCCTTGTTAGTTTATTGTTAATGCAGTTTTTTAGTCCTATGTTGGTTAATAATTGAGTCTCTCATTATAAGAGTTAAAAAGTCTTTTTTTTGGGGTAACGAGTCCTTTTTTGAGGGTTTGTTGTGTTCTGTCTTTATGGCAGTTTTGTGATACTGTTTCTTTTTATAGGGTTAAAGTAGTAGAGAAGATGATGATGGTTCAAGAAGGTATAATTTATGGTACAATTCTCCGTTCAAGACAGCTATAGCACAGGTTGTGAAGATCTCTGCCCATAAATTAAAGATGCACAGACATCAATGTTAACGAGGATTTTCATCTTTGAATCCATCCTCTTGGAGTTGCGCTCGAGTAGGCTTTCATTTAATTGTATCTTGTTTCCGTTTTTTAGATCTTATTGATTTATGTACTCATATCCAATGTAGATACCGTATGACTACTTATTAATGAAAAGTCAAAAAAAAAAGAAAAACTATACACAAAAGTAAGAGGAAGACACATTTTAAAAACGTATGATAAAACTTAACCTCGACCATAACGACCATAAACAAAGCTAAGTAAACCAACAGTGTCATGCACCCCTTAACTTCCTAATAATACTCCATAACAATGAAACTCGACAAAGACAAACAATTGGTAATTTGATCGGTAGATTCCTGGTAGAAGAATCAACGGATTTAGGCGTTGGTAATCACACGACTGAAAGAAGGTGACAAAAGATATTCTCGAATAGAAACAACTCACGGATTAAAAGTAAGACAATAAACAGGTAATTGTGTTGGTGTTTTGTGCGTCTAGGAGGACAAAAAACAGTAGGCAACCCGTGAGTGTTGTTACTACTGCTAATTTACACATTTTTAAAACCTTAATGTCATATTCTATGATTCAAATGCAGCCCAAATACTACCTCCGTTAACGGTTATGTGCAACATTTGCCAAAAACAGGTGCTATCTATTATGTGCAACAAACTGATTTTTTTCCTCTTTTGGTAATTTTTTTTGTTTGAAATGACCAAACTGCCCTCACTCAACCAACTTACTCCTTTAATTATTTCACTAATTAACTATACTCTATTATAACCCTAACTTAACTCATCTAATCTTCTAAAGAAAAAAATCAAATCTGTAAAAAAACCAAACCTCTCAACATTCATCTAGTTCATCACATTTCTCACTCCTCATTCATCATCATATTCATCAAAATCTCACTCCCCCTTCGTGGTTCATCAACAGAATTTCTCTTTCCTCCTTCATCATCAAAATCTCTCTCCTCCACCATCAAAATCTCACTCCTCCTTCATCATCCCCATCTTCCATGGAGATCTAAAATTAGAGGTGGTTTTGGGCGGCACAAGTATCATGGATATGGTGGTCAAGGTTTTGTGGGTTTCGTGGGTGGTTCTAAGTGTCGAGGGTCTAGGTGGTGTTCAAGGTTTTGTGGGTGTTGTGGGTGGTCTAGGTGGTGTTGGGTTTTATGGTGGTAGTTGGGATTAATTCAATTCGTGGTGGTGGTGGTTGGGATTAATTCAATTCGTGGGGGGAAGGGGGTGGTTCGATTGGGGATTTTGTGGTTTTGGTGGTTGTTTTCAGTGGGTTTGGTGGTTGTTTTAGATAGGTTATAGTGGTGGTTTTCAGTGGTGGTATTTAGTGGATTTTGGTGGTTTTCAATGGGTTTTATGGTGGTTTTCTGGGTGTTGGTGGTATTCGGTGGTGGTGGTTTAAGTAGGTTTGTTGGTGGTGGTTTTCGGTGGGTTTTGGGCGTCGGTGGTGGTGGTTTTCGGCGGGTTTTGGGTTTCGGTGGTGGTGGTTTTTGGTGGGTTCTGGTTTCAGTGGTGGTGGTGAATTTGGGTTCTGAGTTTGGTGGTTTATTGATTTTGGTTAATTGTGGTTTTTCAAAAATTAGATTAATACTTAAGTACTACCCTTATATTTCAATAATCATGTTTTAAAACTTTTGCCTAGGAGTCCGCGCATGTCCCTTTCGTTGCAAATAACTGTTAACGGAGGTAGTATTTGTTGTTCTAGTTTAGCGTTCACATGGATTTAATAAAGCTTGAATGCAACATCTTATCAAAATGACAATTTCGTGTACTAGATTACCCCAATTTCAACAATGACTCTTGTTCGTTTTATAATGCATTAGCCATCAAGCTACGTAAGTTGATGTGGTTAGTAGGTCGGGACCAATCCCTCAAGTATGTGCAAATAAAATAATGGAAAATTGGAAACTAATCATCCCACCTTCACCGTTTCTGCTCAAAATAATCCCACCTTTTCGAATTCTCAGAATAATCCTATCTTTAATCTTCATCTGCTCAAAATGAGCCTTGTACCGATTTGTCAAATTAGTAACTTGTTTGCGAAGGTGACTTGACACGTGTCACCTTCTTATTGGCTTTCTTTTTTAAAATATTTTTTAAAAAAAGGATAATTAAAAAAAAAAAATTAAAAACCCCTTCCCACTTCCCACCTGATCACCTCCCCTTGCCGGAGCTCCTCTAGCCGCGGCACAAGCTCAACCAAACCAGCAACCCCTATGTCGCCGGAACCCTTCTTCACCGTTGATTTTAATGGTCGTCAGTCTCGTCACCCCCACCCCACCACAACTAACCAACAATGTCAACGACATCAGCAAGCAACAACACCAACGACATCAACAAGCAACAGCATCAACGACATCAGCAACACGACCTCCAAACAACAACCAAGTAGAGAAGTAACTTGCTCCGTCCACAAACCCACAACAACTACACCATCACTGAACCCACGACAGTCCACAAAACTCCATCGTACGTCTCCAGTCTCCGGACTTGAAGAAATTAAAAGGACATTAAGATCCCAACGGTGATGATTTGATGATGCCAATTTCGATGATTCAATTATAAAGATTGATGATGGATTTTGATGGTGTTTGAAGCAGGGGATCAAAGCCCAAGTTGGAGCAACCAATTCAAATTGAAAAGGAAATCGGGGGCAGGTTTCGTGGGTAGTTGGGGTACGGTGGTCGGGGTTTAGGATGGTTGGGGTGGTTAGTGTTAGGGGGTTTTGTGGGTGGATGAGGGTGGTCGGGTTTTAAGGTTAGCTATGGTGGGTGTTTAGGCAAATCTCAACAAGGACATATGAGAATCTGCTAGGTTTGAGGAGTAATAACAATCATACTACCAAAAGCATATAAATTAACAATAAAGCAATTGATAGGCAATGAACAAACAATAAACAAACAGAATGAACTCTATTGTGAAAAGAGAATAAGTTTAGAGATACAATACTGAATAAGGATAAGCCTCCTTCTTCAGTAGGGATGAAGCTCCGTAGGTAAATGCAGAGTAATTCTATTGTATTTAGAGTATATGTGCGTACATGAATGTTCAAAATGTCTAATTACACTTATTTATACCTAGGGATCTCTAGGGTTTACAAATATATTCGGAATATATTTAAAATGAGGAAGATCCTCTTGATTTATCTTCTTCCCTGTTCTGTAGGTGTATCTTTGGCAAGTATCTCCTTGATTGATATCCTTGATGCTGCCTTCCTTGTTTGCTCCAATCAAGCCGTTTGCTTATTTTTGCTGGATTATTGACCTTGGATTGATGCCCTAAATGTAATGGGTCGTATTATAATACGGGCCCAACAATTGCCCCTAATTTTTATTTCCAAGTATTGGAAGTGAAAATTACCTAAAGAAAAGCTTTAGAAAATATTTTGAATTTCAGAAATTATTCCAACGGTTAGCAAAATAGAAAGTGGTGGCGGTTTTAAGGCAACTTCCTCGACAACTGTGAAGGGCGGTTTATTTCCGTCTTTGGTATTTATTGGGTGTGCAGGCTCTTGTCTAATCACTTTAATTGTTTTGCCCCAATCAGGTACTTTCTCTCTCCTCTCTATTTGTTCTGTTTTTTACTTTGTATTTTTTCTCTTGTTTTTGCGATGGATGATCATGTGAGAGTGATGTTTGCTGGGGTGGATGAGGGTGCGAAAAGGCCAAACTTGGTGGCGCAGAACGTCTTTCCTACCAAAGATGTCTATCCTTCCACCATTACGAAGGAGGAGGTTCAGAACATCGCTGCAATTGCGCGGTTTCCTGATGGGGTTGTGGTGAAAATTCCATCTTCTAGGGAGAGGGCTGACTGGACTGCCCCTGGTTGGGTGTGTTTCTTTGAGTATCCCTTTGTAATTGGGCATAATTTTCCTTTTTCTGCTCTTGTTCGTCAATTTCTTTCTAGAGTTAGGGTTTCACCTTGTCAATTACTGCCCCAAACTTGGAGGGTGTTGAGAATTCTGGATTTACTGAGTGCAAAATTGGGTATAGAACTTGATGTGAGGGATTTGTATTACCCTTATACTATCAGGACCAGTGGTAAGGGTCGAGTTGGTCTTCGCCTGAAGGATGGTGTTGGTCCTTTGGTGACTGACTTGGAGAAGGCGTTTGACAAGAAGTGGTATCACAAGTTCTTCTTTGTGAGGATTGACTCGTTGGGTGATGATTGTGATTTTTTGATTGACACTGTTGAGGCTGAAGGTATTTTGTTTTCTTATTCTTTTATGTTCTTCTCTCCTTCTTTGTTGATTTGGGCTTATTTGCTTGTTGGTTGCAGTGAGTAAACTGAAGCAGCGCTCTCAGTCTCCATCCTTGATAGACAAGTTGTATGAGTTGAGTGCAGACGAGAGATCTTTCATCAAGTTGACACAGCCTGAAGCAGTTATTCAAATTAAGTCCTTGGACGAATCTGATTCTGAACAGAAAGTTGCCCCAACCATGTCTCAGGGTGTGTTTTCTTTCTTTCTTGTGTGTTTTGATGCTTTGTTGTACTAATAATTTTGTGGATGTGTGGTTGATGCCAGTTTGTTTCGCTTTTGATTGGCTTAGTTTTGTGGGTTTTTAATTTGTTTTGAATCAGCTGTATCCTTGTTGAATATACTTGTATACAATTGTTAATTTATTTGATTCAATTAGCATCCTTGCTGTATACATTTGTTGTGTTCCTTGTTGTGCTACCTTTGAATTCTTCTATGTTCCTTGTAGATACATCAAGGTCACTAAGGTCTCATGATCTTCTTAGTTCATCTTCCATCTTGTGTCGTCTCAAGTCTCGCTCGTCCCCCCAGGCTTCTGAAACTGTTCCCATCAAGATGGTTGCTCCCAAGGGTGTCCCTCCTCCACCTCCGCCTCGTTCTAGTCTCAAGAGGAAGTTGGAGATGCCTATTGATGTTGACGCTGCTGAGTTTTCTTTTGACTCTCTGGCTCCGCATGTAGATACCCTGCTGTTTCCTTCTTTCAAGGATCGCCAATCCTCGATGACTTTTGCTGACTTTTCACAAGAGGCGACCGTACAGTCTTTCCAGGTATAGTATACTCCGAAATTTTTTTAATAAAATCAACATTATTGAACTATGCTTCTTACACTTCATCTTTGCTTTGCAGAGCCTTCAATCTTGCCTTGGTGTCTTAGGCAAGGTGTCAGAGTTTACTCGGGTGTATGAGGCTATGAAGAAGGAGCGTGATGCTCTGTCTGACAAGTACAAGGCTGCTACTGAGGCTCTGAAGGCTGAACGGACTAAGCATCGGGACTGCATTTCTGAGCGGGATGGGCTGAAGGGTACCTTGAAGGAAGCTGCTGACGAGGCCATTGATGCTGCTACGTACTATTACGGGAAGGCACGTCTTGAGATGATGGAGGAGTTTCAGCAAGGGAAGCATAAGGCTTGGGACTATGATGGTGACAAGGCTTCTTTCGAGAAGGCGTTTCCTGAAGGGACTGCTGCTCCTGGCTCACTGCTGCTAAGCTTTGCTGATGAAGAAGTGAACTCTCCTCACAATGAAGAAGTCAAGGACGCTCCAGAAGTGATGGAGCCTGTTGCTGAAGAAGTGGCACCTGCTGACAACATAGGGGAGAATTAGTTTGGCTGGTGCTGCGTCACCTTTTAAAAATGTAAAACTTTTGAATGATGTTTCTGTTTACTGCCTTAGTGCAGTTTGGATAATTTGTTTTTTGTGCTACGCTTCTGTAGCTGGATGACTTGTTTAATTTTGTTGCAATGTAACTAAGTATTTCTGTCCTTCTTGCTGTGTGGATTATGTTTCTGTATAGTGTGTTGTGATTGTATTGTAGTTGTATCACGATTGTATTACAGTTGTATTACGATTGTATTACAGTTGTATTACAGTTGTATTACAGTTGTGATGCTACTTACATGTGTTTGTATGCCTTGTAAGGATAGCAGGTTTGTCCTGTTCAATAATGACTGGTCATCGTTCTGTGGTGAAGGGACTTGTTTCATTCTTGCTCAGTAATGTCAGTCGTGCTCCTTGCAAAACAGAAGAAGGTGAGGGGTGGCCGTGGGTTTCCCCAACGGCCCTCCGATGCCAAAGTTAGTACTCGTAATGATCATAAATCAAATTGACAAAGAATAGGGAGAGATGAGTACCTTTCGTGCTGATTTTGGCTGTTGGAGGTTTTTGTGTTTTTCTGTTTTCTTCTTTTTTTTTTTCTTTTTGTAAATTAAAAGACAAAATTGAAATAATAACTACGTACTTTTCTTCAGAAATGATATAGTTTTAAATGTGCTGCGTTCCAGCTTCGCTGCACGTCTTTTCCTTCTGCATTCCTGAGTCTGTATGCTCCATTACCTACTACCTTAGTGATTTCATAGGGTCCTTCCCAGTTGGGTGCTAGCTTTCCTGCATTGACTTCTCTGGTGTTTTCGTATACCTTCCTGAGAACCCAATCTCCTAGCTTGAAGACTTTGATTCTGACATTCTTGTTGAAGGATCTTGCCACTTCCTGCTGATATGCTGCCATTCTCATTTGTGCGTCTTCCCTGAGTTCCTCTACTGTGTCTAAGTTGTGAATTAGTTCTGCTTGGTTTCTTTCTTCTGTCATTAGCCCGTACCTTGCTGTAGGTACTTCTACCTCTGTTGGGATTACTGCTTCACATCCGTACACCAGTGAGAAAGGGGTATGACCAGTAGCGCCTTTAGGAGTTGTTCTGTCTTCCCACAATATGTTGGGTAGCTCATCTGCCCATTTTCCTTTGGCTCCTTCCAGCCTTTTCTTCATGTTGCCTATAAGAACTTTGTTGCTTGATTTCGCCTGTCCGTTTGCCTGTGGGTACCTTAGTGTAGATGTGATAAGGGAGATGTTCCATTCTTTACAGAACTTAGTGGTTTTGTTGCTGATGAATTGGGACCCATTGTCTGTAATGATCTCTGTTGGTACTCCGAACCTGCTTAGAATGTTCCTCTTTATGAATGAGATGACGTGCTTATCCTTGATTTCCTTGTATGCTTCTGCTTCAATCCACTTGGAGAAGTAGTCTGTCATTGCTAAGAAGTACACTCTCTATCCTGATGACGGGGGTAGCTTTACTATATCCATTTCCCACTTCATGAATGGCCAAGGTGTCAACGTTGGGTGTAATTCTTCTGATGGCTTGTGTGTCAAGGGTGCATGTTTTTGGCATGCTAGGCATTTCTTGGCGAACTCTGCTGCTTCCTTCCTCATGCTAGGCCAGTAGTATCCCATTCTAAGTGTTCTGTTGGCTAGATTCCTTCCTCCGGAGTGATTTCCGCATTCTCCACTGTGCAGGGATTGTAAGACTTGCTGGGCTTCTTTTCCTTCCAGGCATCTTAAGAAAGGTCCTGCTGCAGACTTCTTGAAGAGTACGTTGTTGATCAGGCAGTACTTGGAGGCTTTCTGAGCGAATGCTTGAGCTGCTACTTTCCCTGTTGGTTTCGTGTTGCCCAAGAGGTATTCTTTCAGAGGCGTTGTCCAACTGTTGTCTTCTTCTTCTGTAGGGCTTGCTTGAATTTCGTAGACACTCATGGTTGACTCTTTCTCTATGGCTGGTGAGAGTACGTGTACTAGTGGGATTGCTCCAAATTCCTCTGGATTGATGTTTGACCCCAAATTTGCCAGTGCGTCTGCTTCGGTGTTGGGTACTTGTTCTATCTTGAACTCTTTGATGAGCTTCTTTGTGACTTCTAGGTAGGCAATCATTCTAGTGTCTTTTGCTGCATACTGCCCGTTGACTTGGTTTACCATGAGTAAAGAATCAGAAATTACTTCCAGGTGTTGTATCTTCATGTCCTTTGCGTGATTAGTGCTTCATATTCAGCTTCATTGTTGGTAGCCTTGAAGTTACACCTTATCGCCTGTGCTATCTTGTCTCCTTGGGGTGATGTCAGTACCACTCCTAAGCCTACTCCGCGTATGTTTGCTGCACCATCTGTATGGAGTGTCCAGTTCTGCGCAGCTTTTGGTTCCTGTAGTGCCAGTACTTCTTTCTGCGCTTCTGCTTCAAGGGTAGGGCTGAAGTCTGCTACGAAGTCTGCCAAGGCTTGAGATTTGACCGCCGTCCTGGGTTCGTACTGTATGTCGTACCTGCTCAGATGTAGGGCCCATTTCTCCATCCTTCCTGACATTTCTGGCTTTCTCATGATAGCTCTGATGGGATAGTTGGTTCGTACTTGTATGGAATGGCTCTCGAAGTATGGACGTAACTTTACTGAAGCAGTGAACAAGGCTAAAATGATTTTTTCTAGTGATGCATACCTTGTTTTCGCACTGAGCAGGGTCTTGCTTACGTAGTAGATTGGAAATTGTTCCTTTTCTTCCTCTCTTGTGAGAACTGCACTGACCGTCCCTTCAGATACTGCAAGGTATAGCTGGAGCGGTTCTCCTTCTTTGGGCTTGGAGAGAATCAACGGGTTGGCTAGGTATTCTTTCAGCTTCTGGAATGCTTCATCGTGTTCTTGTTCCCACTTGAACTCCTTGTTCTTTTTCAGTACCTCGTAGAAAGCTCTGTTCTTTTCTGAAGACTTTGAGATGAACCTGTTCAGTGCTGCGATTTTTCCTGTTAAGCTCTGTACATCCTTCTTGGATTTTGGTCGCTCCAGATCTAGGATGGCTTTGACTTGTTCCGGACTGGCTTCTATTCCCCTTTGTGTAACCATGTATCCCAAGAACTTTCCTGATTGTACTCCAAATGTGCATTTTGTGGGATTTAGCTTCATACCGTATTGTTTCAGGATGGCGAATGCTTCTCTAAGGTCTCTGACATGATCTTCTGCTTTCTTGGATTTAACTACCATATCGTCTATGTAAACTTCTATTGTGTTTCCAATTTGTTCTTCAAACATCTTGTTTACCAACCTTTGGTACGTTGCTCCTGCATTCTTCAATCCAAAAGGCATCACCTTGTAGCAGTATATTCCTTGACTGGTAATGAAGGTTGTCTTCTCTTGATCATCCTTGTGCATGAGGATCTGGTTGTAACCACTGTAAGCGTCCATAAAGGATAGCAACTCGTGTCCTGCTGTGGCATCTACCATGGCATCGATATGCGGTAAAGGGAATGGGTCTTTTGGGCAAGCTTTGTTGATTTCTGTAAAGTCTATGCAGATTCGCCATTTCCCATTCTTCTTCCTTACTACCACCACGTTGGCAAGCCATTCTGGGTACTTTACCTCTCCGATCTTCCCCGTTTTCAGTAGATTTTGAATTTCTTCGTTGATGATCTTGTTCCTTTCTGGCGCGAATTTCCTTCTTTTTTGCTTCACTGGTGTATGCATTGGATCTACGTTTAACTTGTGGGTGATAACCTCTGGGGAAATGCCTTTCATGTCTTCATGGGTCCAAGCAAACACATCTTTCTCTTCTTCTAGGAAATTGTAAATTTGTTGTCTGAGTTCCGCTTTCAGCTCTGATCCTATTCTGACTTTCTGATCTGGATGTATGGGGTTCAGCTGGACTTCTGTAGCTTCTTGCTCCTCTGATATGCTTAGTTTCTCTTGGCCCAGCTGACCCTCTGGTTGCTATGCTGAACTTTTCTATGCAGATGTTGCCTTCAATGCTATCTTGTAACATTCTTTGGCTTCTTTAGGATCTCCTCTGATTTCTTGAATTCCCCACCTAGTAGGAAACTTAATGACTTGATGGTACGTAGAGGGGATGACTTTCATCTCATGTATCCAGGGTCTTCCCAAAATCATGTTGTATGAAGACAGAGTGTCGATTACTAGGAACTTGACTTGTAGGTTGATCCCTTTTGCGTATGTTGCCAATGTAATTTCTCCACTTGTCTTTTTGGTTTCCCCGCTGAATCCTACTAGCATTGTTGATTTGTGACGATATTTTTCTCATCTATGTTCATGTGCTTCAGGGTGTCTAGCATGATAATATTTGCAGAGCTTCCATTGTCAACTAGGATTCGCTTGATCATGCAATTTCCAACCGGGAGTGAGATCACTAGACCATCATGATGACCTTCAACTGCATCGCTCTCTTCAAACATGATAGGGATGTCTATCTTGGATTTTTCCCTTTTATCTGGCTGCTCTTTGTTGCTTTCTTTTGCATGTCGCTTCGCTGCTGAATATGTTAAACTGCATACTTCTGACCCTCCAGATATGAAGCAGATGGTTTTGACAATTGGAGGTGGGGGTGGAGGACCTCCTTGCTTGGACTCTCTATCCTTCCCTGAAGATTTAGATCTATCTGACAAGAGTTCTTTGAGGTAACCCTTCTTCAGCAAGTATGCAACTTCCTTTCTGAGCGCGACACATTCGTCCGTAGTGTGACCGATATCTGAATGGAAATCACACCATCTGGATGGATCCTTCTTCTCCCCAGGCCTATCACTCCTTCTGGGCCATTGAACGGTATCTCCCATCTTGTTTAAGGTCCTTATTACTCCTGCAGGGTTGACATTGAAGCAATACTCATGCAACTTGGGTGGGAGCTCAGGATCTTCCCTCCAATCAGAAAACTCTCCTTCGACGGCATTGACTGATCCTCCATCAAAGCGGGAACGCTGATATGGCTTGAATCGATGATCTCTCATGGGGAAGTTGTTGTTCCTTCTTGACGGACGATCTTCATCCTTTCTGAGCTCTGGAGTCTTTCTTGCATATGCATCTTCCTCAAATCTGACTTGGGCCATTGCTTTAGCTTATACATCTTCAAAGGTTGTGCATGGATATTTGGTTAATTCCTTGTAGAGCTCACTGTGATCTAGCAATCCTCTTCTGAACGCTTCAATGGTTGTAGGAGCATCGCACTTGTGTATTCCAATCTTTTCCCTGTTGAACCTGTTAAGATAATCCCTCAAGGATTCACCATGTCTTTGCACAACACGGTATAAATTCGATGACTGCTTCTCTATTTTCCTGCTGCTGGCGAACTGGACCTTGAATAGGTTTACCATTCCTGCAAAAGATCGAATTGTCCCATTATCTAAATTAATGAACCAAGTTAAAGCTGGACCTGATAATGTGGCTCCAAAGCCTTTGCACATGATGGCCTCTCTGATGTCTCTAGGGATTGAGCTGGTCATCATCTTCTGCTTGTAGAGGGACACGTGCTCATCAGGGTCTGTTTTTCCATCATACATGGCCATGTTGGGTGTGCTGAACCTCTTTGGCACTTCTACCATGGCGATCTCTTCTGAGAAAGGAGACTCTATATAGCCATCTGACGCCTCTTCCTCCATGGGTTTTGGCATTCCAGGGATCTTGGCGATCTTGGCTTCGATTGCTTTGAGGTACTCTTTGACTACCTTCTCTATCTTTCCCTCCTCGGATCCTTCTTGGCTACTCTGCTTAGGGGTTCCTGCATTCAAAGAGTCTAGATCTAGGGCTGTTTCCCTAGTGTTAGATCCTTTTTCCCCATTAGGGGTATGAAAAGTACCTGACATATCAAGCTGCATGGCTATACTTTCAGTGTTCTTTCTGGTATTAATGGTTTTAGAAGCGACTGATTGTATTTGGCTACGGAGGGCTTCATTTTGTTTGGTGAGACTGGTAAGCTTGGCTTCGGTTTGAACCTTTTGGGCCAACAGTGTTTCAATCTGGCTTTTTTGTTGGTCTAAGGTTTGACGGGATGCGTTCATTCCCTCATTGATTTCGGCCATGGTAAAGGGTACTTGGTGCCCAGACATGGTGTTTGTATTGGTTTTTGGCGAATTGGTAGGTTAATTGATTATCAGCCCCACGGTGGGCGCCAAGTTGTTTAGGCAAATCTCAACAAGGACATATGAGAATCTGCTAGGTTTGAGGGGTAATAACAATCATACTACCAAAAGCATATAAATTAACAATAAAGCAATAATAAAGCAATTGATAGGCAATGAACAAACAATAAACAAACAGAATGAACTCTATTGTGAAAAGAGAATAAGTTTAGAGATACAATACTGAATAAGGATAAGTCTCCTTCTTCAGTAGGGATGAAGCTCCGTAGGTAAATGCAGAGTAATTCTATTGTATTTAGAGTATATGTGCGTACATGAATGTTCAAAATGTCTAATTACACTTATTTATACCTAGGGATCTCTAGGGTTTACAAATATATTCGGAATATATTTAAAATGAGGAAGATCCTCTTGATTTATCTTCTTCCCTGTTCTGTAGGTGTATCTTTGGCAAGTATCTCCTTGATTGATATCCTTGATGCTGCTTTCCTTGTTTGCTCCAATCAAGCCGTTTGCTTATTTTTGCTGGATTATTGACCTTGGATTGATGCCCTAAATGTAATGGGTCGTATTATAATACGGGCCCAACAGTGGGGTGGTCGAGGTTAGGAGAGAGAAAGAAGGTGGTGGGGTTAGGTGGTGATGTGGTGGTGCTTATGGAAGGGTGATGGTGGTTATGGTGGGTAGTTTAGGTGGGAGATGAGAGATTGAATAAAAAAAAAATTACCTGTTAACAAGTTGTAAGTTAAAAGGCTCATTTTGAGCAGATCAAAAAAGAGTACAAGGTGGGATTATTGTTGAAATTCGAAAAGCTGAGATTACTTTGAGTAGAAAAGGTAAAGGTGGGATGATTAGTTTCCAATTTTCCTAAAATAATTCTTGTTGGAATTTGAAAAGGTGGGATTATTTTGTGCAGAAAAGGTAAAGGTGAGATGATTAGTTTTCAATTTTCCTAAAATAATAATAATTAATAAGTTAGATATGTTTAGATAAAATAAAGTATGGTTCGTTTACTAAGGGTCTGTTATTTTCAGCTTATTTTCAATTCAGTTCGATTCCAATTAGTTCAGTTCAATTCTTAATTTTCTTCTCTCATAAAATATTCAGTTCAGCTCCAATGAGTTCAGTTCAGTTAATCAGAACAGACCCTAAGTTTGTATAAAGGTTTATCAGTCCATATTACATAAAATAAAATGGATAAGAATTAAAATATGCATTTTAGAACTTCCAATAATAATTGTGCATAATTATATATATATATATATATATATATATATATATATATATATATATATATATATATATATATATATATATATATATATAGAAAACCTATTTCGTTCGTTTTATAATATATAACTAGTGTTTAACTCGGGCGATACCTCGGGTCATAAGTTATATATTATTGAATTATACTTTATAGTTTTCATGTATTATACTTATATAGATGAATTTGACATACCTTAGCTTTCGTCCTAGAGATGTATGAGTTAATAGTTACTAAGTACATTAAATACTCATTGAGTTTAATCTTTGAGTATCTTTTTTTTTAAAAAAAAAAAAAAATTGAACCTTGTGCTCTTCATTTACATTTTTTTTTTTTTTACATATTGATAACGTGGTTGGTAATTAACTTAGACACTTAAATAGTATTATATATAATAAGAGATTGAGTGTTCGAAACTCCTTAATTAAAAAGGATATACGTGGCACATTGATATCTTACTTACCTAATTATTAACATTTAATTTTTTATTACAACCAAAACAAAAAAACGATCAAAGTAATAAAAGTATGTCAATTATCAATGTACAAAACCTACGAAGGCTACAACTACAAGTCTACAGCAGAGGGAGTAGAAAAGAATTACAGTAAAATTGAAGCATCAAATCTAAAATGGAAGAAGACAAGAAGCAGTTGAAGTTTGTACATTAACCAAGTAATTAATATTTGTAATTTCACAAATGATTTGCTAAATACAGTCATGGTCATACAACACACCCACTTGATAATAATTATAATTAATAATAAAAAATAATAATATTTTAATTTTATATAAAAAGAAAGAGAGAGAATGAGAGTAAAATGTTTGTCGTGATCATCAACATCGTGATCAGGAGCCTTTCTGCTACTCTTATTATAAGCTGCACTTCACTTCATTTTTTTCAGAGTAGTAGTTGCTCTTCTAAGAATCCCAACGTAACGTTCACTTCATTTTTTTTTCCACCACTCCATTTTCTCTCTCCTCAATTTCCTTCTTTCTTTCTCAATTTCACCTTTTCTCTCTCCTCTCCCTTCAATGGCGACTGCTTCCGGCGACCAGGTCACATTTCTCAAACTATTTTCATTTTTTTTTTAAAATCTATTTTAATTACAACATTATAGGAGTTGATTTTATTTTATTTCATTTGAGAGAGGTTCAATTGGAAAAATAAAAAGCTTAATTTGGGTCTGTTAGTCTGTATCAATGTATTTGTGCATGGTACATTCGGGGGGTGTATAATAATGCACATCAATTGTATGATCATATCATGTTTGAATTTTGTTCTGTAAAGTTGAATTTTAGCCTTTTTAAGAATTACTCTGTAAATTTCCTGTTAAATTTGAATGTTTCAGATTTATGAATATGATTAAACATGCATTTTCCGGCATGAATTATAAAGAAATAAGTGTATTTTAAACAATTCATTAGATTAGTTTATGGAGGCGGAGTGCTCGATGATTGTGACTTTTGTGTTGTGATTTTCAACTTGCGTTAACAGCTTTTTTTTGAGTTGGACGGTTGGTGTTACAAATTGCAAAAAATGTCAACGCTGAATTTCTGACAACTAGCAATCAATTTTTCTTTTTACTTTATTGAAATATTTATTATTGATTCATTTAATAAAGTAGTAATTGATAGGATGAAATTGAGCTGTTATAATTCATCATCTTGATTGGGGAGTAAGAATTCTACCATAGAAACATTTAGAGACGAAAGGAGTATTATTGAATTATAATTTTATATTGAGTTTGTGAGATTGATTGATTATTGGATTGAATCACAGGATTTTTGTCGAATTTTAGTGCGGAGTGATAATGAGCAAGGCGGCAATGCAAACAGACAATGTGGGTTGCAATCAGATAGTCAGACATGTGTGGATGCTTCAGTGATATGCCACAAAACTGTTGATGATAAGAATTCAGGCTCGTTTCCTTCTTGCTTAGTTACAGTTGATATCGAAAAGGGTATTAACGATGTTTCGAAAATCGACCAAGAGACTTGTGGGAGCATCAAAACTGAGATTTCATTGACTGTAAGTAATCCACAGTCCCACAGACCACAGTGTGTGTGGATATTGGCACTGTTTTCCGCCTTTCGTAAAGGCTAACTATCCTGTATTTTGTCTTGTTTTTCAGAAACCGCTAAGGAGACAGAACAGCATACAGACAGGAGGAGAATCCATACCACCTTTAATGAACCACATCCTCATGTTGCTCAAGTTTAATGCCAAAGGTAAAACCCACATTTTAGCTCCCCACTATTTGTGCTCTGTTAATGATTGCAAAATGCTAATGGTTCGAAATAAGTTTTGATGATCCCTTTAATTATGAGTTTTAGAAATAGAAAACTGTAATTTAGTGGGTTTTTGTACTTCTCTTGTACGGAGCATATGAGTTTTGTAAAGGCAGATAAAGCTTAGGTGCCACTATTCAGGAACTTGTTTACTTTTACATAGCTTTGCTGTATTTTAGATTACGATTATGAGGTTTTGGCGCGTTAGTGTACGAATTCTTCAGCATGTCTAGGGGGTTAATTAAACTCGACTAACTCTTCTTCTTGCTTATTTTCGATATATAGACAGGCAACCAATGGAGAAGGCATACGATGCTACTCATAACCGATGGAGAAAGTATAAACGTCCAGGTTTATTTGATTCACGACGTATTGTCCTCCTGTTCTCCATTCTGTAAGCTCCAAGATCTTACTCTTCCCTTGATACATCGCTTCTAATTACAGTCTTAAATTTGAGTGCGGTTACTTCACATGTTTCTGCTGGCTGTCTGGCACCAACATACAGTATATGATATGATAATGAAGCCTAAAGCATTATGTTCTATTGACAAGCACCACCCATTAAAAATAAATAAAGAGATAAAAAAATAAATAAATAAATAAAAATTAAAAAAAAAAAAAAAGGGGGGGGGAAAGGAAGAATATAAATAGATAAATGAGCATCTTGATCTGCTATCTTTTCACTTTTGGAACAATTATATATTCTGCAAGAATGGAATAATATCTACTATTTGATCTGATCTAACTAAAAGCTATATCTCATACAAGTATAAATTATAAATATGTTTACCATTAAAACCTTAAACTATCTTACACTTGACCAAATACCATATATCTAATGATTTACTGAAGTGGGTTTCCATGTTTTTTCCAGGTCGAGTATGGGTACAATAGTCTTGATTTTTCTAACACTCCGAGTTAGACAAGTCGGTGAAGGCTATATTCATGGCTAAGCGACAGCAGATTTGTTTCCTTATCTTATTTTATATTAAAAAATCTCCTGTTCCTAGTTTTATTTGGAGATTATTGCTCTGTGGCATTTGTGTCTACTCTTGCTTGGGCATTTTCTCAATTTTTTCCTGTGTACATATACCGAGTTTAGTGTTTGCTGCAGACCTGCAGTTTCCTTTCGTTATTTTTGTTCCAATGTTCCACAAGTTGATGGTATAAATCATACTTGTATGTATTAAATTTCCGACATCTAATCGATTTGACAGTCTGTATAGACTATAGAGCACAGAAATACAATCCTATAGATCTTTAGCAGCATACAAATACGGATTCAAAGTGAAATTATGCAGTATAATTTCTATAACTAGAGTGATATATTAACAATCTCAAAGACTACATTACAAGAAATCCTCGAAACAAAACAACAAAATATATAGTTCAATAATGAATTGGTGTAAGTGAAACAATGGGAAAAAAGGAAGCTATAATGTTTACAAAAAGTGGGATAAATGAACGGCTGGCCTCGAAAAGTCAAAGCCAAACCTTTTACAAGATGTACCTTTTAAGTGTAGAACAAGTTGATAAGTATATAGGACATGAAATGGGGCCTGGTGCAACGAACTCAGACCCTTAATTGTCGAGCTTGGCCCTTTATGTTCACCTCCTCTTTCCCTTTTATGAACAGCTTCTTTTACTTCACAAAATCTTGATCTGTTACAAATTAACAAGCGCAACCACCTCCCTGTTGTTCTGATTGGGATGAACTACTGTTAGGTTTCAAATTCACATCAACCATATCTTCTTGTTTGGTGGATGACAGGGTTTCCATCCCTGGCAAGGATGAGGCAATCTTACGGAACAAAGGCTGTGACATATTTAGTCAATGCATTAGTTACGTGAAATTTCCATGCTCATCATTGCTGCAGATTTCTACCGTAATACAGAGTAAATAAAATGGAAACATTTCCTCTGAGCTTATAATCGAGAATATAACATGAGCGTACAAACTTAACTTTGTGATAGTTGAACCAATTCTATTCTCTTCCAATCACTTACATTTAAGTCGTGTATATTTGCTAATTTAGTCATAAATATATTATTCTACATAAGAAAAGATAACCCCTTGTCTGGACATCCTAGAATATTAAGCGACTCTGACTGAGTAATTAACATACCTTTATATTGAATCCTGCTTTTGCACTGGTCTCCAGAAAAATTACCCCAGCATCACGAGCCTTGTTATCTCCTTCCTCTATAGAGACTTGCCTGTTCAAATCTTCAATGTCAAAACATTCTAACATAAACACTTTAAAATGCTATGCAACCAAACCCTGGCCTTATCTTATTATTAGTAAAAAGAGATCCTATCATTCATGAAACCCAGGAAAATATTCTGGTTCTCCCATTTGCCTGATAGCAAGTAGAACTTTTGTGATAGCATTTCTCAAATAATCAATGGTGGATTAACATATAAAAGAGAGAACATAGATCATAGCAAATAGTATACACAGAAGTGAACAAAATCCCCACCTTTTATCGACCAAATCAGTTTTATTTCCAACTAGGACAATAATCACATCACTGCCACGTTCTGTCCGTACTTCATCAATCCACTTTGTAGTGCTGAGAAATGATTGCCTATCTGCATGAAGAAATTGGCTACAGGTTTATAATCAACAAAAAACCAAAGAGAATAACTTTGGTTCAAGAACAAGCAAGTTTCAGCAGAAACATTCCTTAAACAATCATCATAGAACTGATAGAAGTACATTACCAGTACATAGTTTCACCCATGTACGTGTGCATTAAGGAAATGTAGAAATGTAAGAATTTCAGTCAGAAAAATTACATCATAGGTAAATCTTTCATGCGTCCTTAAAGCATTGACGTGTAAAAATGATCAAGTTTGAAGTCATTAGCATACAAAGCACTTACTAGAAACATCATAGACAATAACAGCAACTGAAGAATCTCTTATGTAACTGGGAATAAGACTCCGAAATCTTTCCTGTCCAGCAGTATCCCTGGAATTGGCAATTAAAGGTTCAGAATATGGGATAGAATCATATAAATCATGTGTACAAGATAACAAATTATATTGGTAAATCAATATATCGTTACGACTTATGAGATGGGAAATCTGGATATGAATTTTTCTGCTAGTATAAGCAATGAGCTCAGGGTGCTTAAGAAATTTGTTTGTTACTGCTTTAGCATGAATATACATTATCAATATAAATTTGTTTGTTACTGCTTTAACATGAATACACATTGTCAATATAAGCAATGATATTTGTTTGTTACAGTATCATACCAAAGCTGCAAGCGCACTGTTCGGTCTTCAAGATACATGGTTTTTGACAAGAAGTCAATCCCAATAGTAGCCTGCCATTAAGTTGACAATATTAAAAAAATGTTAATAAGTCAAAACACATGTATTTCCTAGATTTCAATATATATCAAATACACATTAAACAATACCAAAAGCATAAGAGTTGCACATGCGGCTATACCAGCATGATTTCATAATGATGTAACCTGAAGTTTGAATGGCCAAAATTCTTTTGAAGTATTACTATATAGTTTATACTAGTAGGATATTAAGATCTCACTAATTTCCAATTCTAAACTTGTCCATTAAATATTAAGAAATCTGCACTATATATTCTATATATTAAACGGTCCAACTCTAGAATGAGAAAAATATACGGCATAAGTAAAGCATACAAATTTGACAAGGAACTGCAATTTTATTACAGGAAGTTGAACTCGTCTCCTATGACAATGTGGCAGATATCATCATAAAAAATCATGGCAACCTATAACTATATTGTTGGCAATGAAGTGCAAACTATCATTTAGTACAAGTCATGCCTCCCACAGAAGATTTTTTAAAAACAGAACTCATCGGTATCATGCATATTGGTTTCATCAAAGACGTCCTTATTTGACTTTAAACCTTCAAGTTCCTTGATGGTGCAATATACCAAATTACCAATTACTAGTATAATATATAATTACGGAAAAAAAAAATTCAATTTTGATGACCGGTATCTGTATCATACCCGAAACTAGATGATCCGTACCAAATTTATCCTGCCTAAAACTAAGGTTGGGATTGATCCCATTTAACACCTGAAATTAAAGTCACCAGACCAAAACAGAACAAAATGACCCCATTGTCACCTTTAAAAGCCCCTACTTGGAGTCATGCCTCTGATTCTATGATCAGTCAACAAATTACAGAACCATGCACTTGATTGAGGAATGACAATTCTCTTGATAAATTATAATTCTGCTCCATATTATAATAAAATTGCAATTGCATCTTAAATTAATGAAAATTCTCTTAAAAAATTTGTAATTCTAGCGTGAAACAGGGTAAGTTAGGCACAAATACACAATTCAATTAAAAAAAAAAAACAGCAAAATTAGGCATATAACATATCATATTATCATTTGAGAACAATTAGACAAACTATTATCAATTTCAAAAACCTCAAAACTGAAATTCAGCTACAATTCCAGCATGCATCAATCTCACTTTGAACCGATCACAAAGAATTAAAAAAATCAATGACGAAAAACCTAAAACCGACGTAAAATAAATGATCAACCGCGATTTACAATCCAACACGTTTCAATCAAAATGCAATAGAAATTGCAACAATATAAAATTATGATAATCACGATAAAATGATAATAAAGAAATTAAAAAAAAAAAAAAGAAAAGAAAAAAAAGAGGGAAACCTGGTAAGTGGTATCGAATTTGTCGTACATAAAACGAGTAATGATGCTGGTTTTTCCGACAGATTGATCACCTAAGAAGACGAGTTTGTATTTGGCTAATGGTGAGACGACCGCCATTGATGAGTCCTTGAAGCTAGAAATTCAATTTCAATTTCAATTTATTTTTTCTCTCTCCTCCTCTCTCTCTGAAAGGAAGATGGTAGATCTGAATCTGCCAAAAATGGTTGAGAAAGAGGGAAAAAGGTGGACGCGGTGTGCAAAACAAGGTTGGTTTAACGGGGGAATTTATACAGCGTGGGAGAAGAAACCGCCAACGGACGGCATTAACTTCAATTTTTTCAACTTTGACCCCCCTTTTTACATCCTTACTTAACTTAAGTAATAGGAAAATAGTGTGTTTTATGTGCAGCTTACTACATTGTGTAATCGCTTGTAAAAGAATAAAATAATCTCTTAAATACTGATCGAATAACCCCACATAAATATTTCCATCCACTTTTAATAATGGTAATATGGTGAATCGGTGGTGGTGGTGCATGTAAAATTATAGATATTAGGGTGATTAAAAGTGACTCTTGATCTTTCAAATCAAATAAATATTTTTTTTCTTTTAATAGGTTTTGAATCGGATTTTTATAACTCATAAAAGTATTTTTCTTTATCATACATACGAAGAGTATTACTTAAAAAATAACATAAGTTTAGCAAAAATAAATAAATTTGACCAATTTTATCCCTCCGTTTTTTTTATAAGTTAGAGTTGAGATTTTCCACTATTCATATGTCATTATTGACTTAATTTTGTTACTAATATATTATATATAAATATGATCTTATAATATGTTGTCGGATTTGTCATAATGTCTACTTTTATAAATTAATTTTTTCATAATTTTTACTAGGATCTTGCTAACGAACGCCCCCGGGGTGTTGGATAAGCATTTAAAATCTTACCTAAAGTGGTATTAATTTGGGAAAGCATGACAAAATCACGCGTCGATCGGTGTAATTAATGTTAAATTTAATTTAATCTTTCTACTTTTAACAATCTTATCCAATGCCCCCGGGGCATTCGTTAGCATTTTCCTTTTTATTAATCTTTCATTAAAATTGATGATCAAAGTTGTGTTTCGACAAATGTATAAATTTGACTCTAGCTTATAAAAAAAATAGAGGGAATAAGAAAAATCAAATTTTTAAGCAAAAGTCAAGCTTAACAAAAATAAGCTTAGGACAATAGAGCTTTATGCTCATATCCGGTTATTATACATCAAGTGTATGATTACATAAATGGAGAACGAATTGATACAATTGTATAAGTCTTTTCACCTTGGTTTAGGTTGTGATTCCTCTTTATTTTAAAGTCATACGAAGTGATGAAGTATTAAGGAAACTAATATGACTATATGAGTTCAGAATAATCTTCGAGAGCAATGCCAAATCTTTGTTGAGGCTAATAGAGATCATAAAGTATCATTAAAAGATCATACGATAGAATGCGAGATCATTGTAATTAAATAAACTAGTCCATTTTGATCAGTTAAGAAAGTTAAGACTCAACTTGGGAAAAAGCTTTTCTAACATGACGAAAGCAGCTCAAACAAGAGAAACTTGGAACAGTTCAGAAATTATGGATCACTTGGTACAAAATCTTAAATACAAAGTAACAAAATTAGTTTATGAATAATTGTAAAAATCAATTAGGAATGTTAAATGTATGTATCATTTGGTACAAATCTTGACGTGAAGTAACATAATTAGCTTATGAATAATTGTAATATTACAAGTTAGGTGTATTTAAGAAGGAACATCCTAAGCAATGCAACCACGCACACATTCACTACAGAGTAGTAATTGGCAATTAGCATACTATTGCATTATAATTAGACCTTGGATTAAACAAGCCTATATTGCTCTTTTGTTTTCTGCTGTTGTAAAACAAAAAAAAAAAAAAAGGAAATCAGATCGAGTGATTTCTACATAGAGGGAATGCAAAAGCAGCTCCTTGTTATATGCGTTCTTGCATTGCACATGCACACACCTTCAAGACATCTACCTACTTAAGCGCAGTACTAAACAGCAGTAATCTCCTACATGCCCCCCTAAGCTGTAATATAATTGCAATCTACCCCAACTTGTAACCATAACCTGCAAAAACACTCCGCTCAATACCATGCTTCATTTAAGTCACATTCGCAGCATTAGAAATGCCCCCATATCAATAACATTAGAAAACTTCTTCTGGGGTCTCTGAAGACACCAAACTCAAAAAGAACAAGAATCCATCTTACCTAAGCCAAAGCTGGTTTTTTGCTCAATCAGGCGATGTATGACTGTATGAGTCACTATGGACCATATTAATCAATAAATGCAAAGTTTATGACAAAAATGAAAGTTGAACCTTTGAAAGCAAATTTAGTAGAGACAGCATTATCCTATTGTCGACCAACAACCCCTTGCAACATTCTCTAATATTAATGCAGCTTCTATGTGACATTTGAACCACAGCATAATCTTCTGTTGGAACTGTAAATTGTGTGGTGCGCAGCAACAGATGTTCTAAGCAACAATCTACGTTGTAAGTATCAAGTTGATTGTTGTATAACCTCAAAGCCAATACTGACTATACCTAAACCCAAAGAATATTCAAGTTTTCTGTTACTGTCTGATCGTGATCCAATATCTGTGACAGATACAAGTCATTCAACTACCCTCAAGTTGTCTTCCCATCAAATAACCACAAACTCATCAGTCAGACATTTACTACAATCCTATCCCACCCCTGAATTTCGTTCAATAAGACCAGCAAAAATTCCTCATAGTTATAAACCTTCATTGTGAAAAGGTAACCATGAAGAGGCCAGTACCTGCAGTTGATGCAAAAAGCCAGGAGAATGACAGCAATGGCGCAAATCAAATCATACTTCCCACCAGAATCAACAATGTAGATTACACATTTGAGAAGAACAGTAATTCATGGTAAAGACAATAATTTGTTTACGTAACTTGTAGCAGCTGGTGAATTCCAACAATGGCTACAAGAGCAATTTTTCTCACATTTCACAGAACACCACCACCCCACCCCCCCCCCCCCCCCCCCAAATTTCTTCTACATACCATTGTTTTCCTATTGCATTGACTCCCTCCAACAAGTGCTTTTTTTATTTTTTGTTATATGCAGGTTCGTGACTTCTGATATCCCGACTGATCTATCAATTCAAATCGAGGAAAACACCTTTCACATGCATAAGGTAACTAAACATATTGAATGTTGTTTAGAGAAACCAAAAATTTTTATACTAACCAAAATAAATGATTCACAAAAGCTATTAAATCCCAAAATTTTCTTATATCCATAATTAAATGCTCTGTATTATTATCTCCAATCCCCAATTTGAGCTTTAGGAGTGCGCCTATAAAATTGTTGGCAACGTATAAAGCTGAGAGTTTTAAACCTTCCACATTTTGGGTATCTTTGGGGAAAAGGAGAGGGGGGGGGGGGGGGGGGGGGGGGATCTCAGCCAGTAATATTATACATCTCCACAAAGGGTCCACAAATTAAGGGTACAACTGTGATTTGGTATGACACTTAGATTAGGGATGCTAGGAGAGCAGAGTAGAAAAGGTTACCTTAACAGTTTTATATTGATACAGTATGCTAGGGGATGCAAGGGGAGATAAGATTTTCAATCAAGAAAAATAGCAGCACTTTCCAATCCCAGAGGTTCCATTAGATATACATAATCTCCTAATCTACTTCTGGTTTTGATATCAAATTATCACTTACCTTAACAGTTTTATATTGATACAGTATGCACTACTTACAAAGAGTGGTTACATAAGCCGGGTAGAATTTCAGCCCACAAGTTCAAGTTTAGAGCACAACATCAAACTTGACAACTTTCCAGGAGGACCGGCAGCTTTTGAAGAAGTAGCGAAATTCTGCTATGGACTTTCCATAGATCTAGGCCCCAACAATGTAGCCCCTTTGAGATGTGCATCAGAATATCTAGAAATGACAGAGGAATTTGAAGATGGAAATCTAATATCCAAAACAGAAGCTTTTCTGACATTTATAGTACTAGCTTCATGGAGAGACTCAGTTATAGTTCTCAAAGCTTGTGAGAAACTATCTCCCTGGGCAGAAAACCTCCAGATTGTAAGAAGATGTTGTGATTCAATTTCGTGGAAAGCATTTCAAGACAAGAATGAGTTAGTTGATGATGAGGCTTGGTGGTTTGATGACATAACAACCTTGCGGATTGACCACTTTGGCAGAATAATAGCAGCATTGAAATCCAAAGGTACTAAACCAGATATCATAGGTTCATGTATCAAGCATTATGCAGAAAAATGGTTGCCAAGCATGGATGGGAATGTAGAAGGGAAAGGACGGCATTGGTATGGAAAAAGTGAGCGGCACTTCAGTATTATAAGTGGGATGAACCAAGAAGGTGACATAAGCCAAAATAAGGAGCAAAAGATGATTATAGAAAGCATCATCAGTATATTGCCGCCTCAGAAAGAAGCTGTTTCCTGTAAGTTCCTGTTATGGATGCTGAATATGGCTATGATATACTCTGCAACGCCAGCTTTAATCTCAGAGCTTGAAAAGAGAGTAGGGTCAGTCTTGCAAGATGCCGATGTCCAAGACCTCCTAATTCCAAGATATCATAACAAAGATCGAGGGAAGCTGATAAAGTAAGTTCAAGGTTATACTTTATTTTAGAATCACCTTGAAAATTTTAATCTATTGGTAATAACTTAAGATCTTAGACACTTAACAAAAAAATCACCTAATTTAATCTTCATTTAGGCACCTTGATTACTTTTAGATGTCAAGTCATAGCTCAAATCATAATTGATAAAATAAAGACTTAAAAAGCCAAAATAACTCGATTGTCAGATTGAACTAAGAATTTATGATTTGATGTAAGAAATCTTATTTTCTTCAATAACACAGACATAAGACAATATAAGTCATAATATTGCCAGAAACTAGGTTATATGGAGAAGTAATTTGGTGGTTCAACAATTTACATTAAACTAACCATACCAGTGTTCGGCACAGTTCACCAGAGGAAAAGACAATACACAACATAGACACTGTGCAGCGAATAGTGGAATACTTTCTGATGCACGAACAGCAACAACAGCAGCAGCAGCAGAGGACTGAAGAACTAGAAGTCAGTAAGCTTCTAGACAACTATTTAGCTGAAATTGCAACAGACCCCAATCTCACTATCTCAAAGTTCCAAGTTCTGGCAGAAGCATTGCCAGCAAATACTAGACTATGTCATGACGGTCTATATAGATCAATTGACACCTATCTAAAGGTAAGCATTCCAGCCCAACTTCTATGCCAACTTCAATGAGAAGCAATTTATACAGTCTACTTATAAATTCACTGGATCAGAGCCACCCTTCACTAACAGAGCAAGAGCGTAGAAGGCTGTGCAGGATAATGAATTGTCAGAGGCTGTCACTTGATGCTTGCATGCATGTGGCACAGAATGATCGACTGCCCTTGAAAACTGTTATACAGGTACTACCTTCAGCTTTAGAAGCAGCTAGTCTTATCTTTCACACATCACAAGTCACAGGCAGAGAGAGAGAGAGAGTGGAATCCACTTAAGTCTTTGCATAAAACAAAGCCTTGCAATATAGAATGAAAATCAGATAAACTTGAGCGCAAGCTCTATGTTCCATCACTCATTCAACTCAAGCTTCCAAAGGGAGGGAAAAGAAGCAACAGCTTCCAATTTCAATGCCTTGGCAATTGTATGAGGAAAATTTTAAAATCTAGTGCTCTATACATATTTTTAATTTAAAAACTATATAAAGATGTAGGAAGCTCAAGACAATAGCCATGAAGAATCTCAAACATAATTAAGTTTCTATCCAAATCTTCAACAGGTTCTGTTCTCAGAGCAAGTGAAGATGAGGGCAGCTATGCAAAGCAAGGAACAAACAACTGATGGCAATGATCGTGAAAATGATGAAAGCTGGTCAACTACGAAGAAAGAGATGACGACTCTTAGAACTGAGCTTGAGATAGTAAAAGATAGGATGTCAGAACTGCAGAGAGACTACTCTGAGCTCCAACAAGAATATATAAAGCAAATCAACAAGCAACGGAGACACTCAGGCTGGATTTTTCGATGGAAGAAGATAAAGAATCTATCTCTTTTTACAGAAAAGGCCATGGAAGATATTGGAGACCAACAAATATCCAACCAAGAGAGAAGCACACCTAATACTGGGAGAAGACAATCCATTCACTGAGCAATTACCTACGTGAAGCCAGGAGATCAAAAATGTCACTAGAAAAATTATTTTCTCGTGATCATAGTTATCACCAAAAAGTCTTCTCCACATCACTTACAGCCAATGCGTTCATACTACAAAAGTATTTTATCTCCAAGAAGGGAAAGCACAATTTATGTATGATCTTGTAAGTGAACCAAAACAATAAGACAATGAAGAAATTGAGCACAAGATTTTAGTACCAAGCAGATGATGGAGCACTAACTATATCTTGAATACAAATTAAAAAAATTTATAAAAATGGTGTACAATAGTGTAATATCTAACATGCCTATTACAATAGTTTCAGTGACTGGTTTCACAATAAACATCTCATCTCCATGTCAATGATGAGATTGAGGTTTGTTTTTCCTTTAAAAAATAAAGAAATTCACAACACTCATTGCCATTTACACATTAAGCTTACTATTTAATTTTTCTAAAATATGAAAATGGGTTGGACAGTAGTCCCTTTTTCTATATCGAACAGTTCCTTATGACCATTTATATTAGCCAACCCCAAATCATTTTGGGACTAAGGCTTTGTTGTTGTTGTTGTTGTTGTTGTTGTTGTTTGGATAGCCCATCAGACCATGAAGAAAGAGGAGAGTGAATCCACTACATGCCCAAGTAAGCTTCTACCCCAAAACCATTTGATAAATTGCAAGATAAAGGGAGAATTAAGTCTGTAACTCCCAGAGTACAAGGTGGTAAGCTTCTTACCTTCTATCCAATGAGGATAATCTCACTCGTACAACTAGCACGCTTATATGGGATTCAACACTTACAAACTATGTCATAACTATGTACATACTATTAGTAATTCATAATGTAGATAGCATCAACAATTGAGAACAGATTATCAAAGAGAATCACATAGCTGTGAGAACATTATTACTGAACACCAACAATTTGGCAGTTTTTCAACAATCAATATAAGTCGCCACAATCCCAGTAAACCAAAACATCAATGGCAGCATAGCCACTGAAGCAGCAGCAAAAAAAATCTCAAATAACTCTAATAGATAATATCATGATAAAAAACAACCTTATCAAGTTCCTCATGCTTAAAACTAATCAGTAACAAAATATCAAAAGTAAAGCATCTACCTAGAAGCAGCAGGGGTCCTCTTCATACTAGTCCACGGGAATTTCGCCGTCTCGGGAGCACCTCCAGCAGTACGACGAGGGCGAGGAGGAGCAAATCCCCCAACACCACGGCGGTATCGTGGAGTGGCCTTATCGGGTCGGTTTCCATCGCCTTCAAGCCAATGAGACCTCTTCTGACCCTCAGCCTCAACAATGCTAGTCTTAGACTGTTTATTCAATTCCTTTTTATCATCCTCAATCACCTTAATAGGGAAAAGATCAGGCGAAATTGATAAAGGGGTTTTTAGGGTTACAAACGCTTTCTTGTAATCGGGTTTAGCAAGAAGAATACCACCTCTTTGCTTCTTCTTTCCTTCCATATTTAGGGTTTGAACTTTTTCGACTTCGAACCCATACAATGATTCCAAAACCCTCTTGATTTCGATCTGCAAAATTTGAAATTGATCAAATTAAAATCGATAAAATTGGGAAGAAATTAAGAGGAAAAAGAAATGAAGATGAAATTGTGAAAATACCTTGGAAGCAGAAGGGATGGTTTTGAGAGAGATTTCGGTGATGTTGGTGAAGGAAGAAGGCATAAGGAGCTTGATTGGGAGGTTGGCGAAGTGTACTACTCGTCTTCCTAATCTTCCCGCCATTGCTGCTGCTGCTGCTTCTTCTTCTTCGATGTTTTTTTGAGAGAGTTGATTTTAGAGAGAGTTGCAGATGAAGCTGCCAAAAACCCAGCTTAAACCCCAGAAAAATGAGTTTAGTCAGGAAAGATTGGGAATTTGGGAGAGTGACAGTGATGCTTTCAATTTTGATTTTTTTTTTTTAAAAAAAAAAAAAAATATTTTCTTTAGAAGAAAAAGGAAATAATACGGAATAATTAATTATCAATTGGAAATTCCAAAACTATTTGATTGAAATTTTGAATTGGGATTTCATATGATTCAACTCGATTCAATTTAAATTTGTTACAGAGGCAACCCAAATTTCGCTACTTCTTTCGTTCCTTAATTAGATGCTTATTTCTCTTTATTATGTATGTGAATAATAAATAATAGAAATATGTATCTAATAAAGGGATGGAAGGAGTAGATATTTATACAATCACAATCTTGTAATTAATCGTATTGGTTTTCGCACTAAGGGAGAATGATTAAATGTCATTACAAACAACAAAGGAATTAATCCTTAAGTATTCCCTTTCCCTTTTGTAATCACCCCATACCAAACCCCACCTAAAAGAGTAAATGTATATATACCCTATACCACAAGGTCCACGACTTTACTTAAAGAAAGTGAACATAAATTTTATGATGATTACTTGATTACGCTTTAGGCTGGCACTCCTTTGGTAACTTGGTAAGCTTGGCCTGACTTTCTTACCTCTCCCCAATAGTCCCCATAAACAGAGTAAATTGTTAGAGTGAAGACTTGAAACACAGACATACTTGATTCAGTCATATAGATGAGTAGTTACAATTTCCAGTTCTGACACCCAAATGAAGCCTAGATATCCAAAAAGTCATTCGAATGTCAGGTAAAAGACATTCAGCTATACATTCTAGTGAATGAATATTCATCATATAATGGTTCAGGCATGTCCAACAGACTTTAATACAAATTCTAATGAATAGAGAAAAAGAAACACAATGCTTGCATATTAGTTTTTTGCCTACAGCATTGACATCACGTGTCTGCCAGAGGAACTATATTCTGAACAGACCACCATACAAGACATACAGTTGAGGCAAGAAAAATAAAAAATGATCCTCCCCAACTTAGAACGATTTAGGTCTAAGCTTCCTTCTTTTTGGAGCGGTAAGGGTACTTTTGATACATTGAGATGCTTGTAATCACTAGGGGAAGAGCCACAAGGCAGTATGGTGAAGGTGGTATACCATCAAAAATGAATTGCAGCAAGGCTGTCACAAGAAGCGCAGAAACAATGACAAAACCCTGCAAAAACATAATATGAAGTGAGATGTTAAATCTTTTCAGTGGCAAGAGTCTGATACAAATTAGGCAACGAGGACCAGTTGATATAAAACCAGAAAGCTAATATAAAGCTGGGAATAGTGGAAAATAGTGCAGTCTATATGCAAATTAACAAAAGAACATTCTCCTTATTCATTATATTTTTAAGTTTTTTAATATGCAAATCTTACTAAAAACAAACTTCAAAATGGTTCACATGAAGCCGATGAAGGTATTCTTTCCATTAACAAGCCAATGGGAAGGTGGTAATTCAGAGCCTAAAGCTAAACAGAAGTCTTCCCAATTACCCATCTATTTTTTGCTCCAATGTGTCTCAGTAACTTCACAAACACAATAATATTTACTATCATGTAAATGAGAATACATTATTATTAAAAAAATAATAAAATAAAATACTGATTAAAAACAAGTTTTCTTCAATCTAAGCAAACTTGCCTTCCTGACACCACCAGCATAAGTTGTGACAAGCCCAACAAGAATTCCACCAAGGGCATTTGCTACTACAGGGACCTGAAAGAAATAAAAAGAGCAAAATTTCATGTCTAAAATGTTCATGTTCACAATGATACTGTGCCATTGAGCTTTGCACCCAAAAAAAAAAAAATTAATAATAATAATAATTTTGCCATTGAACTCTTAGCTCACACAACATCAAGGCCACCTTATGCAGCGCACCAGGATTCATATCCTGGCTGGCTGGCTGGCCTTACTTGTGATAAGAAAAGGAGAGTGTAATGGCCAACAGGGAATGGCCAAGTCTGCTCAGCCCAAGCCCTGGCCAGCAGGGAACAGGTAAGTGAGGGGAGACGTAAATTAAAGTATAACAGGTGAATACAAAAGGCGGAACCTTTTCATCTAATATCAACATGTGGTTACATCCATCCCAACATTGTAAACATATGAATTTGATGGACTTTGATCAAGTACATCTTAAGAGATGGGAATTGTTATTTTAAATTTAGTGAAGATTCAGGGCCAATGTCCTTAAAATAGATAACGTTGGTGAATTCAATTGTCATTTCACTTATTGCTACAATTTCAGAATGTAGGCAAAGAAGAAGCGTAACTGATAATACATTAAGTGGCCGAGGACAAAAGAAGATACCAGAGTTAAAGGAGTCCATCCATAAAAGAAGCCATGCTTTCTCATAGCATATCCATCAGGGGACTGGGACAAGCTGGCCAACAGGCACAGGCTTCCGAAAATTGACATCTCTATGGTCATCAAATATGAGGAGTGTTTCTTGACCTGAAAAGATTACACAAATATAAATCAAGATAAAAAAGAAGTTCAAGATACCTGAGTGACAAAGAGAAGCTCAAGATACCTGAGAAGCCCATTGACACAAAGAAGAAGCTAGACCTGAAAGCACAGAGGCTATCAAGACAGGAACAATTCCGTAAAATAGCACTTCTTCAGGATTCCGGCTTTTAGAAGCTTTGCTTGTGCCTTCACCAATGCTTAAAAGTACAGCAGCAAAGATCAAAAGGAATAGAGCTCCAATTTGTTGAATTGATTGTTTTTGCCTGTAAATGATTACAATCAGGAATTTGAGCTATCCAAAATAATCAAAGGTCCACGACACAAGGACTGCAATATATAATTTTAAGAGGTAGTATTATTTTATCTATCTCAACAAAATCTAAGCCTTTGTTACAAAGAACCTTTTGTGTAATAAGAGTACTTGTGCCTGATTTTCTTACACCAAATGAATTGACATTAAGAAGTTCAAAATTGACCAAAAAAGAAACAAATGCCCTTACAATAGCGAAGTCCAAGGATCAAACCCTTGGATCAACACCCCATTGCTCCAAAGCAACGTAAATCAAAACATCTAAGGGACTTCACAAATTATTTAAGGACTCAAAGAACAAGTGAGGGTGTTGTGGGCATACCAGAAATGACAAAACCACACAACTAGACCACTCTAATAGTCCAATATAACCAAAATCCTTTAGCTTGAAAAGTAAGCTGCCCCATAAATTACAACCACTCCAACTACAAGCCACAAAGTACCCATTGTACCCTTCTTTGACTCGAAAAAAATCAGAAAATAAGATAGGCACTAATATTGCTTACAGGAATTTTACCTTAGTATCATATACCCAAAGAAGGCTGTGAAAAATAATTTTGTCTGGTTTAGCATTGAAAATGTAAGGGAGTCAAGATTTTTGTAAGAAATCTGAAGTAAACTATTCTGCAGTGCATAAATCGCAGCTGGGAGTCCTGAAAAGGTCAATGCCCTGAGTAAAGACCAATCTTTGCATAATTTTTTCAAGCTACCATTGAATATGAGGACCGTGAAAGCACATATAACCTGAAGGACAAAAAGAATTCAGGATCATAAAATAATACAATGTCATGGTGGAAAGCTAAAAATACAGTAATTGATCACCTTTGCAACTTCACATGCCAAAACTGATGAAGTTACTATTACATCTCGCCTACAAGAAAAACCAACATTCAACAAGTTGATACAAGTGAAGAAAAAATTATGGAGACTGGTGAAACAACAATAGCTGCTTTAGAGTTTAGACAGAACTTTGTTAGCTGCATAATTTAAATTGCATACCAAACAGCACCAAGTGCTATGGTCATGACATGATACAGAGTCTGACTTAGAAATGGGATGTGATGTTTTCATCAAAATTTTGGGATTTGGGCCTTGGCTAGAATTTTTGAAAAATATGTGGGAAAATGACCAAACCAAACATAGACATCGATACATGACAATTACTAAAAATCATAAACTATAAACTGATATTGTGGAGAATGTATAAGTTAAGCCCTTTTTTTCGGCTTTTTTTTTTTTTTTTTTTTTTTTTTTTTTTTTTTTTTTTTGACAGAAGACCTTGTTTTGTTCATTTAGCTTTTGAACCTCAAGTATGAATAGGGGAAATGTTGAACCAATTTAGTCTTTTGAGTTTTGATTAGTTAAACTTCTATGGTCTATGATAATTTTATATAAATAAACGAAAAACGAAAATTAAGGTTTGTTGCTATTTGACAAAATGCCAGGCCGTAATATTATCTATAGGCTTATGTTTAACTCTGTAATTATCACTAAATCAGTCCCAACCACCCCCAACTTCAAAGTTTTTTCCTCCTTATTTGAAACATGCAAGCAAAAGCACATTTTGCACCAAACTTACATAGATTTGATTTAAGAGCATCATGTATATGAGCTAAATTGACCTATATCACACTGACAAAAGTAGAATATAAGACAGCACCCCAATTATGTAGTAATGGTGCCATCCATTACCCTACATGAAAACTTAGTCAAGATGAGTTAGCCTAGTGGCTAAATTTTATCCCTATCAATGTTAAGGTTTACTATGGCTATAGATAGAATTCACTGCAGAGCACAAGCCCACATAATAGGAAAGTCTGACCACATACAAGCTCAACCAAGTTCCATCCTTGAACAAATAGTTGGTTAACTAATAAGTGGAGAACCCTCCCAATCTTATATGTTAGTCAATCTTTCTCTCCTTTTTCAATAGTCTCAACTCACATTTGAATTATTTTCCTAACATAGATTGCACAATTCAAAATCATGTGGGTTATTTCGAGTAGCTATATTGCACATTTAAAATTTCCATTAATTACCATATATGTCTCACTTTGAATGCCAAAAAATGCCCATTAAAGGCATGCGTTGCACCCCAATCGCTATTTGGTGGTGTACCACCAACTAGTCAAAGTTCGGGGTTGGGGGTGCACCCAAGCTCTAGTTTAGGGTTTTGAAGCCAACTTTGCCTTTAAAATTCATGGTAGTATGATACATTGAACCAGATAGGACAGTATAATTGGATTGATGAAGAACATTCTCTGACATTCAACAAACAGCCTACCAACCCAGTACCTTTCATATGTTTATATCCATTCTCCAATGGATAATTCAACCAATTTCATACAAGTATGTTCCAATTGAGCCAACATTATATCAGCAGGTAAAATCATACAAACAGTTTTTAAAAAAACTGTAAAATTACCCATCAACTAATTCTAAAATGTGACACAAAATAAAATTCCAAATTAAGAATTCAGCCCCAAATCCCAGTTACCATCTACTATGGCATATAATTCCTAGATAAAAGACAGTATGTAATCAAACAAATACCATGAACAAAATAAAAAATAAAAAATCAAAGGAGGAGAGAGAAACCCGGTAAAGCGCTTGGAGATCAAAGGCTGGGAACCATACTGGAGAGTGAGCAAAGCAGAGAAAATCCATATTTTTTTGTCAGAGCTTTCTCTCTCTTCTCTTGCGGTTGCCGTGTTGGAGGTGTTTTCTTTGGTGGAATCCATCTGAGGGCCACCCGCGCCAAGTCCTGGAAATTCAGAATTGATGCGATTGGGTGCCGATGTACGCTTTTGCCTTCAATAGTTGGAGACCTTGAGTAAAGTAAAGGCACTCTAGGGACCTTTTCGGCATTAGCTTTTAAGGTACCTGTTAGCTTTTAGACCTAATTAAAACATTACCTTAAAATAATATTAGTGTTTGGTAAAGTAGCTGTTAAAGGTAGAGGTAGCTTTTAAGTAGTTGTTGTTGAAAACTAAAAAAGATAGCTTTTGAAATTGTAAAGTAGCGTTCAATCTTATTATTTTTTTTTGTTTTTTTTTTTTTTTAATTTTCTAATGAACTTTTTTTTTCTTTTCTTTTTGACTCAGTATTATTTGTTTCGGTCAACCATAATATCAAAATTTTTAATATCCTTTTTTCATTTTTTTTTCCCTTTCATTATGAGGAGTATTTTTTTTCTATCTTATTTTTTAAATTGATTATTTATTAGCAATATATGTTATACTATATAATATTTGAAATTATCAAATATATGATACATAACACGTCACACTAATAATATTAATAATAACTGTATTTTATAGTTTCAATCGCTACTTTTACCGAACACTTATAGTATGAACCGCTACCTTGGCAACTGACCTCTAACAGCTACTACTTGACAGCTCACAGCTATCTCTATAGCTCATAGCTACTCAAAAGCTAATAGCCAACAGCTACAGCTAATTTTACCGAACAGACCTTAGATTTGGAGCACGACCAATTTAGGCAAACTTATTGCAAGGCCATGCTTTCTTCCTTTAACATGTTTTTGGAGGTCTTTAATCTTTGAGTGCACTCTAGAAAAGCATGACAAAATCACGTGTCGATTGTTGTAATTAATATTCATTTTCATTTAATCTTTCTACTTTTATTTATCTTGTCCAACGCTCATAGGGAGTACATTAGTTTTGCCTAATTATAATTATGTTATTTGACTTACACTTTTTGTTTATCTTGGATCTATGAAGTTGTAGTTTCTCTTGGGTCTATCTAAAAATTCTTCATTTCTGATATCAACCAGATCAATATGTTATTCGATGAGACCAAATGTAATTTTACTAATGCCCCGATGCAATACACAAAAGTTGAGGGATTGTAGACTTGTGATTTGTAAATGCGGTTATGAAATTCAACTTGAGTCATTATGACAACCCATTCACCGAATAAAGCTTGATCTAGTGGTAAGGTTTGCATCTCCCAACTTTGAGGTGATGATTCCCTTTCCTCCTCTCCCATCCCCCAACCCCCCCCCCCCCCCCCCCGGGCGCTCCCAAAGTGTCTAGCCCAATAACCCAGGTTTGAATGACTTGTGAGAGGTTCCGGCTCAATAGAGTCATTTTCTTTATCAACCTCCTCCCTCCACCAAAAAAAAAGACCCATCATTAAGTCAATAATCATTCATCCAAACAATATAAAGCTAATCTAATACGAGTATACGAGGTATGTTGAGTGGTCACTCAAAATTGGTTTGTTTTGACTCACTTTGATAACTTTTTTTTTTAAACAACGAAACACAAAAAGCTAAAATGAAATGAAACCAATATAGGGTTGAGCCCGATCTCATAAACGAATAGATATCACCAAGGATTTATTAAGACTGTCAAAATTTGACCAACTGGAGTATTTTTTTAGTAATTAAAGTCCATTGATTTCTAAAAAAACCATTTGATGAATTTTCTTACAATCAAAATCTCTATTAGGCCCCGTTCTCTTCATCTTATTTTTGCTGAACTGAAATTATTTTTATTGAACTTAAATTAATTTTACTGAACTGAAATTATTTTTGCTGAATTGAAATTATTTTTACTGATTTTCTATTATAATTCTTCTTTAAGAAAACTGAATTTTACTGAACTGAACTTATTTTTACTGAACTGAAATTATTTCTACTGAACTGAAATTAATTTTACTGAACTGAACTTATTTTTACTGAATTGAAATTATTTTTTTAAGGTGATGAGAACAGGGCCTTACTCAATATAATTCAGATACTTGCAAGCTCACTTTATTATTCACATCAAATATTAATAAATAGATAGATAACTTATTTAAACCATAAATAAAACAAAAATCAACACGAAACTCCCACATAATTTGGCGTATTAAACAAACTATCTAAATGTCTACAGCTTTCAATCTCAACCAATACAACCATTGTTACGATGCATTTGTTTGAAAATAAAATAGGTTATGAGTAAGAAAAGATTTCTCGAAACAAGTAAGGGTTGACTCAACTGATAAGACTTATTATCTCATATGTTAAAGAAATTTAAAGTTTAAATCTTTCTATATAAAAGTATTTGAAGACGAGATTCCCTTACTTTTTTCCTATCCCTCCTACCAAACACCCCGATAAACTAGAGTACCTAGGTAATATTTTCCCCAAAGCTATAACCACTAGCAATGGTCAAGGTTAAGGGGCGCTCAGCCGCTCACTAATCACCAAATAAAAGACAAAATTTTCACATTTGAGAGTGGAGACAGAATCTAAACCCTCTCCTCATCCCAATTGCCTTTTTTTTAACGAAAAAAGGTCCCACAAAAAATTAGAGTTGCCAAAAAGGAAAAACCCTAGTTTTAGAGCAAAAATAAAAAATGAAATGAGAAATAAAAAAGTAGAATCTTTGTGATTCCAGTAGTCATCAACGGCTCCGATTGGCGGGGTTATATATCCTGCACCATTTTAGCATCAGAGTACCTTCATTTTTTCTGACTTGGTAATAAATTAAATAAAACGGCAGATTATTAAGAGAGAGAAAGTTAGAGAGAGAAAGTAAGTGAGAGAAAGAAGCCGCCATCATCATGTGTGGCATACTTGCCGTCTTCGGTTGTCTCGATACTTCTCATATTAAGAGGTCTAGAATCATCGAGCTTTCTCGGAGGTATTACATTGTTTTTTTCACCGCTTTTTTTATTCATTTTTATTAGTTTTTGTGGAGAATATTTTGTTTATTATGTTTGGGAATTATTCGTTTGATGATATGAAATTAGGCATTTTCTGTTAATAATGCTACCAGTAATAGACAATTAGTTTTTATTAATTGTGGTTTTTTTTTTTTTTTTTTTTTTTTTTTTAATGTATTTTTAATTGCAATGTATTGCACTAAGGATGATTTTGTTATCTTTTTACGTGGTAATGATGTTGAATGTATGTGACATTTTGTTAAATTGTTTCTTGGAGATTATTAAGAATTAGGATGTTCATGAATTATGAATTAGGAGTGAAATTGGATTGTTTTGAATTGGCATATATATCTATTCCGAATTGTGAAGTGTTTGGCAGTGAAGTTGATGAGATGAGATAGAAGTGAAATGGATCATGTCAATGAAAATGACTATGAGAGAGTTTTGTCGAAGTACAAGTACTTCACTCGTGAGACCGATTGAGAGTGTCTGCGGCTTGTTTTTATTCTTTTTAGCTTATTTCAGATAGTTCAGATAAGATAAGTTCGGTTTGTTGATTGAAATACACCTCTAGGGTGTGTTTGGTATGTTTAACAGAAATAGGATGGAATGGAATCCAGTGAAGGAGGGAAAGGGTAATGTTAACCATTACTTTTATACATCGTTTGCTATTACAATAGAATAGAATGGATTCAAATGAGTAATAGAGAAGGGAGATTGAGGGAAGTAACACAATTTGTCACTGGTGAGTTGGAGAGGGTAATAAGTGAGCTGACAAAATTATCTTTGGTCGGGAAATTGATACCATACCCCTTAAATCAATCAAACTATGCTAGAAATACTTAAGTTATTACGTTTCCAGCTCTTAAAATCTACATTCTACACATGATCAAATATACAGGGGTTAGAGGGCTTTGTTGATTCAAATGGTTAAAAACAGATATTAGTGGATGACAAATTTTACCCAAGTTGAGAAATGGGGCTTTTAAATGGGACAAGAGTTTTAGGAGAAATGAGGCTATCTAAGGGAGGGAATAGTACTCTTGGGTATCTGTTTTTTCGCACTAATGCCTGTTCTGTTTTATGCCTATTTTGTGCAAGATGCGATGGTTTAGTCAAGAAACTTTGGTGTTTGCACATAGTAAATCATGAACTTGTTTACCTATTCATCGTATCTTTCTTTGGGTGACAAGGACACTAAATTCAGTGTATAACTTTTCCTGATTGTTAGTCTTCTGTTGATGATAGGTTACGTCATAGAGGCCCTGACTGGAGTGGCATACACTGCTTTGAGAATTGTTACCTTGCTCATCAGCGGTTAGCTATTGTTGATCCCACTTCGGGAGATCAGCCACTTTATAACGAGGACAAGACCATTGTTGTCACAGTAATTTAACTTTCCATCCGATCTTTTTTTAAATAAATAAATTAATTAATATATAAATGTGTATCAGTGGTTATTTCACATATCATTGCCTTTTTGGAATGATGTGAACTTTATTACTAAGGGACAATATTTCTGTTTCATCATCTTCATCCGTAATCTGTATTTTGTAATATGTTGTAGCTTGTATATATTATTTACTGTTAGATGCAAAGTATGCACCCAAGCATATATATCTCCTTTGTTGTTAGTTTTCTGAAATCCAGCATCAGGATGCATGGATTATCAACTATTCGATGCAAAGTACACACTTAAGCATATTAAACTCAGCCTTTATACACGGATTATTTATCATTGTCAGGTCAATGGAGAGATATACAACCACAAGCAGTTACGAGAGGAGCTGAAGCTGAAGTCGCATCAGTTTCGCACTGGTAGTGATTGTGAAGTAATTGCTCACCTTGTAAGTACCTTAATGTTCTGTACTCTTTCTTGTTGTTTACCATCCTAACACTCACCAAATTTAATTTGAAGATACTTGGTTATGGGACATTGAATCCTGAAATGTGAGCTCTTTTTTTTTTCCTCTTTTCTTTGGCAGTATGAAGAATATGGAGAAGAGTTTGTGAATATGCTCGATGGGATGTTCTCCTTTGTTCTTCTTGATACACGCGATAAAAGCTTCATTGCTGCTCGTGATGGTATTGGAATTACCCCACTGTACATGGGTTGGGGTCCTGATGGTACGCCAAATTATAGTATATGTTTCATTGATTCATTATGGTGGTGATGCAATCTTATGATGCTTTGCTGATTGCTTTAATGTCTTTAAATATAAAGCTTTAACCTCCACTTTGTTATGATGTTTTAATTGTGTGATACTAGCTGTCAGTTATATACATTTATGGGCATGCTATCCTATAATTGCTTTTTCTCTCAAGAATATTGACTATTACGACTTTTTTGGGTTGACCTTTGTGTTCTTTTGTCCTCCCCCTTCCCTCCCAATTACAAAAATGTAGCAGTAGCTACAGATACTTTTATCTTTCATAGTCATGAGTTTTATTTACAATAAAAATGTTTTCTTTGCAGGGTCCATTTGGTTTGCTTCTGAGATGAAGGCCTTAAGTGATGATTGTGAACGATTTATCACTTTTCCCCCAGGACATATATATTCAAGCAAACAGGGTATGCTATTATCTATTTCATAGACTATCTTGGCTAAGATGTGATTCAAATTTAAAGACTAGGGATTAACGAATTTAATACTGTTTCATTTAACGTGTTGCAGGCGAGTTAAGAAGGTGGTACAACCCACCATGGTTCTCAGAGCAGATACCTTCAGCTCCATATGATCCAATAGTTTTACGTGAAGCTTTTGAAAAGGTATATTATAAATAATAATTGACTGTTCTCTATTTATCAGTACTTAATATTTCGACTTTTTTTTCCTTTGTCCCTCACTTTACTACACAGCCTTTTCTTTCCTTGCTCCTGACTTGACTTCGTTTTTTTTTTTTTAATACTTAAAAGAGAAGAAATTTTTTCTCTTGTTGCAGAATGCAAAATTGTAACTGTTTTATTTGTTAGATTTCTTTTTCCTGTCTGGTTTTTGATTTACTTAGATCTTTTAATAAATTTACATTCTGATTTGCTAACCTCCTCTTATAATTTTATGCAGTCTGTTCTTAAGAGATTAATGACAGATGTCCCATTTGGTGTACTTCTGTCGGGTGGACTGGATTCATCTCTTGTTGCTGCTGTCGCATCACGTCACTTGGAAGAAATGGAAGGAGCATACCAATGGGGTTCACAGTTGCATTCCTTTTGCATTGGTTTGAAGGTAGATATGCCTTTGTACTTTAGATATCAACAGTTCATCTCTTTCAGTAGTGCTTGTTGCAATCACTCGTATCGTAGCAATGTAGCATAAATTGCATAACTATTCATCTTGGGTCTTGTGAAATTGGCTTCCATGGGGGAGTCCAGATATTTGGTTCTCATAAAATTTGTTCTTCTGGATAGGAAAGAAGAAAGTTGACTGGTAACAATATTTCAAGTATCTATGATGTTATGCTCCTATATATACCTAGGTTTTTTCAGATAAATTGATTTAAATCCAATTATATTATGGGGACATTAAAATATTGAAGTAGTGACATTTGGTAGCATAGCATTTTATATTTGGATATGCATGACTGTGTCTATGCGTAGACCAGATGTGTAAATAAAGCTGATCTTTGCTTTAGTCAGTCTGGAATCTTGGAACTAAACTCATCTTTTGTTACTCAGGGCTCTCCGGATCTCGCAGCTGCCAGAGAGGTTGCTGATTATCTTAAAACTCGTCATCATGAGCTTACTTTCACGGTTCAGGTACTTTCTTCTTACGAATTCACTTGATTTAGATATAAGATTAATTCAAGTTTCACTCTATATACACTAGACAACTAAAGTTTTCCTTCTCAAATTTAGGAAGGCATAGATGCACTTGAAGAGGTTATATATCATATAGAAACCTATGACGTTACGACTATCAGAGCCAGCACCCCTATGTTTTTGATGTCTCGCAAAATCAAATCCCTTGGAGTAAAGATGGTTCTCTCTGGTGAAGGATCTGATGAAATTTTTGGTGGTTACTTGTACTTCCACAAGGCACCCAACAAGAAGGAACTCCATGAGGAAACATGCAGAAAGGTATTCCTTGGCTGTGTATATTTCTTTTCATTAAAATATTTTGATTGTGTCTTTGATCTGGTGTTTGTATTGTTCAGATTAAAGCTCTCCATCTGTATGATTGCCTGAGGGCCAATAAGTCAACATCAGCCTGGGGTGTTGAAGCACGTGTTCCCTTTCTGGATAAAGAATTTATTAATGTTGCAATGAGTATTGATCCAGAGTGGAAAATGGTAACTTAAAATTTCTTATACATATTTCTTAATGTTCTATGGAAACATCAACTAATGTCAATTTCTGCTGCCAATATACTTTACTAGTTCACTACTGCTCAAGTCTTCCTTGAGATTGATAATGAATTGCTCACTGTTGATGCACCTGTTGCATATTTGTTATTTTCCCTTTCTAACTTTTGGGGGTGGATTATGGGAAGGGGAAATGGGTATTGTGTTGAAACTATTTGCTTTTACTTATTACATATTGCTTTAGTAAAAAAAAAATTCCCCACTGACTGTTTTATACTTTTATCTGGCTAAAAATCTTTCTGTATGAACCAATCATAAGAGCAATGCATGTGCTTTTTAACATACATTGCACAATGAAACCTTGTATTGGATGGATATTTTAGGAATAAAAGGTTTCATTGTGTTATAATTGATGAAAATCTGTAAGGGTGGAATTTAGTATGCATTTTCATATATGTTAACAAAATTTGCAGATAAAACGTGATCAAGGTAGGATTGAGAAGTGGATTTTACGGAATGCTTTTGATGATGAAAAGAAACCGTACCTGCCCAAGGTGTGTTGCTACTTTGGCTATATTTATTGTACCTTTTGAGTCGATGGGTAGTAGGACATTCGTTCCAACTTCCAAGATTTTTATAGGGTCTTTTCTTGATAATTTCGTGAGGTTACTGATTTATGGGGCACCAAAGAGACTGATGATTATATTCTTGCAATTTTGGCTTTAGCACATATTGTACCGGCAGAAGGAACAGTTCAGTGATGGAGTGGGATACAGTTGGATTGATGGCTTGAAGGATCATGCTAGCAAACATGTATGAGTTTCGATTATGGTGATTAAAGCCTTCAATTTCATCAATTTGGGCCTCTGCCCACTCTATTAGATATCTCACTTGTTAATAAACTTTGACAACAAACCTTTACAGGTTACAGATTCAATGTTGGCAAATGCGAATTTTATTTACCCTGAAAATACTCCAACAACTAAAGAAGGGTATTATTACAGGGCGATTTTTGAAAAATTATTTCCGAAGGTAAGGATAATTAACCTCTTTTGGCCTTCTCTCAATTGTGGATATGGGCATTTTGTAATGTAATTACTATCTAGTGTTGATTGACTCCTCACTTCTATTTTCCCGTGTTGTTCTCATCCATGTTTAGCCCTGGTCTCTGTGATAATTATATATGTATATATATGAGCATTTTAAATGTCTTTTGATGGTTCTGTTTGAGCAGAATGCTGCTAGACAAACTGTTCCAGGTGGTCCAAGTGTTGCCTGCAGTACTGCTAAAGCAGTGGAGTGGGATGCTGCATGGTTGAAAAACCTTGATCCATCTGGTCGTGCTGCTCTTGGGGTTCATGAATCTGCTTACTAGCAAGAAGCTTTATACAAATGTTATTCCAGTCTTTTCGTCAACCGTTGAGATCAAGGAGTCATTAACAAAGACTGCCAAAGCTGTCAAATTGAGAACTCTGGTCGCTGGTGCATTTTCTCTTGAGAAGCAATCTCACGGCGCCTTGTTTCCAAAGGGATATTTTGCATGGACTTTGGGTTGCTCGGGAAGAAAGGGTGGAGCATTCCTTGTTTCTTTTAACTTTAAATGGCGTAAAAGATTAATTCTGATTTGAGAATGTTTTTCTTTGATAATTTGTTCTGCACTTTTGTTATAGTGGCCCTTTTATTTTGGCTGAATTTAGAATCCTCTTCCCCTCAGATCTCTTAGTTATAACATTTTTAGCTGCTTGTAACCTTGAATACAGCTCCTTGGAATTTGTTGTTGCTCTTCTACCAATTTTAGAAATAAGCCTCAGTAATTGAAACTTAAAGCACTTGTTTAAGATTTCTAAATGTGTTTAGATCATAGGTGCTTTCGTGTGTAGTGTTAACATTGTAAGTTCAAGTTTATTATCGAGTTAGACAAAGCAAGCAAGAAGTATATCACACTTCTTGATGGTACCAACTGTGGTTGAAATTTTGTATATGTTCACTCGAAAGTAGTTTTGTATATTTTTCTATGAACAATTTTTTCCCCATTTGTGTTTTGTATATTTTTCTATGAACAATTTCTTCCCATTTGTACTATATGATTACAAGGACTCGTTGCAATATATCCGTACAATCTGGATGTGATGCGAAAATGAAGTCTATCACAATGATAAGCTAGGGTATTAGGCATCCATTCCTTTAATGAATGTCTATAGGAGGGAGAGAATAGGGAGAGTAGAAAAGCAGTTGGTGCTACAGATATGAAATGAGTAGCATAAATTAAATTGTAGGGCAACAGAGTTTGTGCTAAATTAGAGGGAAAAGTAAGTGCATTGCAAACTTTTCACAACATGTAATAGCTAGCTTAATTCATTTGGAATCCTAGAGAAATGAGGACATTGGCTTTAATTTTACTAAACTAAATCAGTAATAAGTAATCCCACAGCAGTAAAGGTTCTTGGTACTCTATACAAACAACTTTATATTTATGTACATAAGCAGTAGCTTTAAAGTGTCTTCCCATTGTCATGGTAAAATAGTAGATGATACAGTTGAATATATACAATGTTGGGCATTAACGCGTTAGTTAAAAAACAACACCTACAACCTGGCAAAATCGTGATTCCAGAAGCTTAATCACTCCGGCATTATTAACTGTTTACAAGTCACCATCTACAAATACCAGGTAGCTCATTCTGACTTAAAGCAAGAATTTCCTCGTACCTCGAAGCATTTACAAAGCCCCATAACTGTAGAAGGTAGAAGCAGTTAGTCAAAGGTTTGGTTTCATTCCAAAACTCAAACTTCACTATGAAACTTGAACATATAACAAAGACATGAATGGGAATGATAAGATTATCCAGGAAAAATCAAATATTACCTCAACTTCTTTCACCACAAAGTCTTCGGAAAGAGCAAGGCAAGAATTCCCATAGGTGTCAGACGCTGCACTTGATCCATTTAATCTGTTCAAGTATAGCAAGAAATTGGAGTTATAACATATTCAGTATTCAATGGAATAATATCTTTTGACTAATATCAAGACATTTTTTTCCTCGTGTTTGAAGACCCTTGGCCGTTAGGTCCTCTACATTCTTTTTTACTTCAATACAAAATTACAAATACATCTTAACCATCTTTACCACCTCAAAATAAATAAAATTAAGTACTACGTATAATAAAATAAGAAATCTTGCAATCTAAGAAGAGATGGCTCTCAACATGAGATGTAACTTACAGGTCACTGTCAAGGTAGAGTGCAAAGTGACGACCACCGCCCATTGCTAGGAAATCAGGAGAACACACTGTATAATATCGATTTACACCTACAGACAAAATATTTCATCTGAATCCACTAAAAAGAAAATTGCATAAATTGACAAGTCGATAACCAGACAGATTTCTAATGCACAAGAACAGTGCTCCAAATCATAGGTACAACCTCACTTTAGTTTATAAGTAAAAGCAAGATAGCAGTGGACTTTTTCCAAAAGTTACTTAAACATAAGCCATCTCTCATGGTAACTTAGCACTAAATTCCTAAATACATACTGATATAGTCAAATGAAGTACTTTAAATATGCAGCACAGCTTCAATATTGGTACCTGTGGGGCGATATATAATCGGGTGGCCAGGTACATCGGTAAAAAGAAATGTGCTATTTGACCCCTGAGTATGCATAGAGGAATTAGACTAGCATTGAAGAAATCAAAACCACGAGCTTAAGAAAGTCTACCCGTCAAACTCACCTGATACCTCCTGCTTTTAGAAGGTTTAAGAGGCGCCTCAACCAATCCGCCAAAAACTGCACCACCTCGATCACCAACCACCTGTCCAATGCCACCAGATCATGATGAAAATAAAGTTTTCAAAGAGCAAGATGATAAGAAACATTCCTAAAGTTACATAAGATGCAACTGGCCAGTGAAAAAGTGTTTGTGAAGATGAGTTTGTGTCCTAATGCTCAATTGTTCACCAGAAACAGTTACTCAAATATAGTGAATGCAATTTCAGGAGCTAAAAGGCTGAAAAGCATCACCAGAAACATATTAAATTTCAACTGTCCAATCAATCTTTCACATAGATGAATCTTTCTTCCGATTTAAGGACTGTTCAAAAGCAAAACTACTCCCATTAAAAGGACACGGCACAGATGTGAAACAAAGCCAGACCGAAGTACTGAACTTTGTCCTTTATACACCAACACACACAATGCAAATTGTCAGATGAATATCTTTGGTGAACAATTAACTTTCTGCGGCATCGGAATGGATGAAAGAGTTTTAGGCTTGTATTGAAAAAAAAGGGGTATACAGGTTCTTCAGATCTTGTTCACTAATAGTATTCTTATAATAGAGATAGGTAAATATTAAGTGGAAAAGAAGATACCAGCAGGCTCAAGCCAGTGCAGAGCATGCTTTTCCGGTACAGGGTTGAGAGTGATATGCCATGCTTCCATGTGCTGCAGGACTCAATAGAACAGTCAGAAAACATATCAACAAACACTAGACAGTGAACCACACAAAATTTTCAGAAACCAAAATCTAAATGCATTAGGACAATGATCCTACACCTGTAGAGCAACACCCATTTCCTCCCTTTGACAAGTGATGGAAGGGAAGCATATAGTATGATCCGGGTTTTCTGCGAAAGAAGCAATGACTTATCAGACATGTCTGGGAGTTCAGCTACACTCTCCATCGGCCTTATATTTCCTCCATCCTGACTTCCATCATTACCATCAGTTTTAGCTTCAGACTTGGGCATTCTCTCCGATGCTTGATTTCGAAACCATGCTAATCTGGCAGCATAATTCATAGCTTTACCAATAGACTGTCTCCCTTTAGAAATCAACCCTCTCTTTCCACCACTCTCTCTCACAACACTCACATTTTCGGGTTCTGCCTTTACAGGTTCAAGTTTAATTTCAGCTCTAATTTCACTTTCAGGTTCAGATTCATCTTTTACAGGTGCGTTAATATTATTCTGCTGCCCGTCATCTCTTTCGGCACTAAAGTAATCATCTTTTAAAAGAGAATAAAGGAATGCAGGGAAAGATGAGGTATCAGGTCCATCAACTGAAGTTACAGAACCCTCTTCACAAATTGATTCAAGCTGACTTTCCTCTGAGTCAATATCATTATTCTCCTAAAAATAAAAACAAAATGGATTAATTAATGCACATTTAAACAAAAACCCACAATAATCCTAATTTCCATTAAGATAAACCCTAAAGCATAAAAAATTACAAAAATACAAGAATTTATGAAATGGGTAAATAGAAATTGCCTCAACTTCAGCTCAAGTACCATCAAACCCATTCAATTAATCTCAAATCAAACAATAAAACCCATGAAATTGCTTCAAATAAGCTCAAATAACAACAAACCCATGATATTGAATTGCAAAAAAATCATAAAAACCAAGAAATTGCAACACAAAACAAGAGAGAGAGAGAGAGAGAGAGAGAGAGAGAGAGAGAGAGAGAGAGAGAGAGAGAGAGAGACATACAGGAGGAGAAGGAGGATTCTTGGAGATTTTATCAGAAATGGGGTTAAGGAGGACAGTGGTGAGGTCTGAGACGAGATTTACTGCTTTACTACGAAAAGATCGTTGCTTTCCCATTTCATTTGTTCAACCCAGAAATTACCAATCATCAAATACCCAAAACAAACATCTCACAAGATCATCTAACAGCAAAGTGATGAGAAAAAAACAATGGATAAATTGTTCCCAAAATTGGAAAATTTGTCTATTATCTAATTGTCAAATGAGATTATCTGACCTTTCTATTTATTTAACTCGAATTTAAATGAGAAGCCCAAATCCAAACCCTGATTAGGTAGCTAGCTAGTCTTCATCAGATTTTCTGTATTGGCTTCATTATAAAGTTATCGAATACTTCGTAATAAAAATTATACTTAACTTAAATTGAGATGCGTGTCAACAACATGACTCCATGGCCCAATGGATAAGGCGCTGGTCTACGAAACCAGAGATTCTGGGTTCGATCCCCAGTGGAGTCGTTTTTATCTTTCGTGGCTCAATCAAATTTTTTAAAAACCATTTAAAAAAATACAAATTGCAATATTACACTCTTTAAAGTCATAAACAAGATATTTCTTTTCATGGTAACATCATAATGTACAATTATTTAGTAAAGCGAAAGTATATTATTGCTACTTATTAGTGATTAATACATTTATAAAAAGAAAAAAAAGAGGTGCCTAAAAAGGTGAATGATCTGTTAGCAGCGATCGCCACGTCAAGCCGTGCAATAAAAATGTAAAGACTTTAAGATGACAATTAGACAAACCCAAACCGAGTAAAGCAATCCCTGCGAAATTGCGGAGGTGTCTGATCGTTACAATTTTGTACTAAAAGTAATATCAATCGCATCATTCATTTTTTTTGTAATAAGTTATTATTCTTAAAAAATTGATTGAATATCCCTACATTCATCCCCTTTAGTTTCCCTATATATATCCCATATCAATAACAGTCAACATCTCAGGAGATCCACATTATTCCATAATTCAAATCACAAAAACAAACTAAGATCTCAACAAAAATGGCTACCCTCTCTGTTCCTGCTGCTCTCCCTGATGTTGCTGAGGATGTTGAGCAACTCCACAAAGCCTTTTCAGGTCTACATTCTTAATCTTTATTATTGATTATTATTTTCTATTCAACGTTTGAAAATTTGTCGTCGTTATTAATTAGCTTAGTTGGTTAAAGTGTTGGTGGTAATGCCTTTGATCAAATCCTTCTACGATTTTGTAGATGGATTATTCATTGATGGGAAATGTGAAATGAATTTGTTATATTGTTGCAGGATGGGGAACGAATGAGGAATTGATCATAACAATATTGGCTCATAGGAATGCTTACCAACGCAAGTTGATCCGTGAGTTTTACCAGGAAACCTACGGTGAAGATCTCCTTAAAACTCTCGACAAAGAGCTTACTAGTGACTTTGAGGTGATTTATTCATTTAAATTCTTTGATTTATATGACAATGATTGAATGATGATGATAAATTTGGGTTTTGCATAAAAATTAATGGTGAAATGTATATATGATCAATTGTTGTTTTGATCTCCTGTATTAGAGGATAGAACTATAAAATTCGATTTTGATCACGAAGAAATTGTTTAAAGTCTTAGGGTTGGCCTAGTCTGGTGTACTTGTGATCAAATCTCGTTTACATCATTATCTTTCATGTGAACTAAAAATCTTGAATAGTTGGTAATATTAGTTTCTCTTGTATGAGTTGGGTGACTTGGGTCTAAAAATCATGTTAGAAGAAAGTATGAAGTAAAATGTTTGTTTGAATGATACAGAGGGCAGTTCATTTGTTTACCCTGGATCCTCCTGAGCGCGATGCATTTTTGGCTAATGAAGCTACTAAGAAGTTCACTTCCAGCAATTGGGTTCTCATTGAAGTTGCTTGTACACGATCTTCAGAGGATCTCTTCAATGCTAGGCGAGCCTACCATGCTCGTTACAAGAAATCGATTGAAGAAGATGTGGCTCAACACACCGCTGGTGACTTCCGCAAGGTGCAGTTGATTACTAATTTTCCCTATATCCTGCATTTGATTGAGTCAGTTTTAAGGAATTGAACAAAATTGTCATATTAAGTTTTATATCATTGCCATTACATATTTACATGTTGTCTTTCTTAAACTTAAATCTCATGAACTACATTTGATGCTTGTATGTCGTAACCAGAAGTTATGGCTACAGTTGTTTAGGATGAAGTATTTCAAATTTGGATAGGAAATTAGACAAATTGATGGAATATTTGGCTGTAATCATGTTCTTATGAGTAAAGGTCTATTAAATTGAAGCATTTCAATTATCTTTTGCAGCTTCTGGTTGCTCTGCTGACCTCGTTCAGATACGAAGGGCCTGAGGTTAACACTCATCTGGCAAAATCAGAGGCTAAGATACTTCATGAGAAGATCTCAGACAAGGCTTATGCTGATGACGATCTCATCAGAATCATCGCTACAAGGAGCACAGCACAGCTCAGTGCCACACTCAACACCTACAATAATGAGTATGGTCACGCTATTACAAAGGTACTAATTAATGTCTTTCAGTGTGCTACTATTATGTTGTTAATGCTGTACTTAAATCTAAGACCGTTTTCTGACAACTATCTGCAGGATCTTAAGGAGGATCCTAAGGATGATTACTTGAAGTTGCTAAGGGCAACTGTCAAGTGCCTGACCTGTCCTGAGAAATACTTTGAGAAGCTTCTTCGTCTTGCTATAAACAAGATGGGAACAGATGAATCAGCTCTAACTAGAGTTGTGACCACCCGGGCTGAAGTGGACATGCAGCGCATCAAGGAAGAGTATCATCGCAGAAACAGTGTTCCTCTTGATCGTGCTATTGCTAAGGACACTCATGGAGATTATGAGAAAATGCTGATTGAGCTGGTTGGTTCTGAGAATGCTTAAACATCTACCTGAGGGCTGAGGATGGTCATTGCTATGGTTGATACTTTATGTTTTGTACTAGCCGCTGTTATGGTTGGATTTTGCTGTTTTATTGTACTTCCAAAATCAGGTTGAATAAAGTTTGAGTATATGGGTTTTATACTTCTAGTCCAATGGAGAATTTGAGACCAATGTACATCAGGCAAGAGAAGGTTAAGTTTTAGCTTACCTGCCTCTATGCATCGACCCAAATCAAACAGTAATATTTTGAAATACTAGGTCTATAAAATAGTACTAAGCTACTATAGACCGTTTTTTTAATTAAATTATAATTTATATTTTACCATAAAATTCTTTAATGGAACTCACAAGAAATTTTAATGAAACATAACATTGTTATTTTATTGTTGAATGACCATAAAATGCTTGTGATATTCAAAGCTAATTTCCTTTAAGATGACCAAAAATTAATTTGTATAACTGCATAGGTTATCACAGGGTTAGATGGTGAGCAACCATTTTGTAATCAGAATACAGCACTCAAACAGCAAGAACTCAAGGTAAACGCATAGTCATACATAAAATCTGATGAAGTCCTAAAATAACTGCAAAAAATGCAGAAATCCTAATAATTAACATAGTGCCATTACATGGCAAGTCTTAAGCTAATTTATTCAGGGTACAAAGTCAAAACCTACTACCGTGTTGGTTAGCTAGCTAGCTAACAAATCCCTCAAGGGGTGCTGCACAAAAGGCAGGAAGAGCTCTTGTCAGTCCTATCAGATAACAGTTGGTCAATATATAGCCATGATTACTGATTAACACAGGATTTTAAACTAAACTAATGCTGCTTTCTCCACCAGGAGGCTTGCGCACACCACCAAAATAATCTCGGGGTTCTACTTTCTCTCCCTCAGCAAATATATTGCTTCCACTCATCTCTCTCAGCTTAGCCTTGCTGAGATGCTTCTCTGCTGACTCTGCAGGAGCATCCCCCTTAAAGATGTCGTTACCTGTCAGCTCTTGGAACTTCTGGTTATGAAGCTTTCTTGTTGACTTGACAGCAGGATCGTCACCAAACATAATATTACTCTGTCCTCCAGCAGGCTACAAAAAGAGAAAATGTTAATGATCTACTTTGCAAGAAAACTTCTCAAATACTAAAATGGATGACAATACTTTAGACTTACAGCTATAAACTTTTATCCTTTGAAAATACTGTCAAGTTTATCAGTATAGTAGTCACTAATCAGGCAATTCAATTAACAATCAATCAATCAATCAATCAATCAATCAAAGCCTTAATCCCAAAAGTGGGGTCGGCTAACATGAACCAAATTTGATTATTCCGTGTAGTCATCAACATAAATCTTTCTCCTCCATCCCTTACGATCCAAAACTTCATCCTCACGTAAATCCATGCACTTCATATCCTTCCTCACTCCTTCCAACCAAGTCATCTTTGGTCTCCCTCTTCCTCGTTTAATCCCTCCATGGTCCCACTCTTCCACTCTTCGCACCGGTGCACCCTCGGGTCTCCGTCTTACATGTCCAAACCAACGCAGACGATTTTCCCTTAATTTATCTACAATGCCCGCCACACCTACTTTCTTGCGAATAACCTCATTTCTGATTCTATCTCTTAAAGTGTTTCCACACATCCACCTTAACATGCGCATTTCCGTAACCTCCATCTTTTTAATATGCTCTTTCTTAGAAGCCCAACATTCTGTACCATAGAGCAACACTGGTCTTATGGCAGTCCTGTAGAATTTTCCCTTCAACTTTAAGGGAATGCTGCGGTCGCATAGCACTCCCGTGGCCGCTCTCCATTTAAGCCACCCTGACTTAATCCTGTGGGTCACGTCTTGATCAATGTCACCATTCTTCTGGATGATCGACCCTAGGTACTTAAAACATTCACTCATGGTCAAATCCTTTCCATCCAAACTCACCACTTCATTGCTTGTCCCCCTCTGAGTGCCAAAACGACATACCAAATATTCAGTCTTACTCCGACTTAGCTTAAACCCTCTAGATTCCAACCTTTGCCTCCATTGCTCCAACTTGACATTAACCCCATCCTTAGTCTCATCCACCAAAACGATATCATCTGCGAACAGCATACACCATGGAACCTCATCTTGAATTGGTCTAGTTAATTCGTCTAGAACCGTTGCAAAAAGAAAAGGGCTTAATGCAGACCCTTGATGCAATCCGATTGTAATAGGGAAATCTTTTGTCAACCCTCCGCATGTCCTCACATTTGTTGACACATCCCGATACATATCCTTAACTAGGTCTACATACCTTCGTGGGATACCTTTCTTCAACATTGCCCACCAAAGTATCTCTCTTGGCACCTTGTCATATGCCTTCTCTAAATCAATAAAGACCATATGAAGATCTTTCTTCTTTACCCTATAAAACTCCATCATTTGTCTTATCAAATGGATTGCCTCCATAGTAGATCTCCCAGGCATAAAACCAAATTGGTTATCTGAAATGCTTGTGCATGCCCTCAACCTTTGTTCAATCACCCTTTCCCACAACTTCATAGTATGGCTCATAAGCTTAATTCCTCGATAGTTAGAACAATCTTGAGCGTCTCCTTTGTTTTTATAAACCGGGACCAAGGTGCTCTTCCTCCAATCTTGTGGGATCCTTGTAGCCGTCCATATCTTGTTGAAAAGGTTTGTTAACCAATCAATACCAATCTTACCCAAACACCTCCACACCTCTATCGGTACCCCATCAGGGCCAACCGCCTTCTTAGGTTTCATCTTCCTCAGTGCAATCTCCACCTCTACTCTCCTAATCCTTCGCACATACTCCATGTTGATTTCTTCATCACTCATAGAGGTATCTCCTATCACAACTCCATTACTTCCATTAAATAATTCATCGAAGTACCCCTTCCACCTGTCCTTGATGCCCTCCTCTTGCACTAGGACCATTTGGTTCTTATCTTTGACACACTTCACCATGCCAATATCCTTCCTTGCCTCTTGTCTTCTCTTTGCCATCTTATAAATGATCCTTTCTCCCTCCTTGGAATCAAGCTTTTCATAAACCTCCTGATATGCCTTTTCTTTTGCTTGGCGAACAGCTGCCTTTGCCTTACTCTTAGCCTCCTTATACGCTGCAAAGGTTTCATCACTCCTACATTTTCCTAAGGCTTGATAGCATTCCCTTTTTTGCTTAATTACTGCTTTCACCTCTTCATTCCACCACGAAGTATCTCTCTGTACCGAAGTTCTTCCCCTTACTTCCCCTAAGACCTCTTTGGCCACTCTTAGGAAACAGTTCTTCATTCGTAACCAGGTCATGTCCGGATCCACCTCTCCATCCCAATCCGCTTCTTCAATTACCTTTTCTGTAAAAACCTTAGCTTTTGCATCCCTTAGGGTCCACCATCTTATCCTTGGTTCTTCTTGTCTAACTTTTTTCTTCGCCTTCTCTTTCAGACGAATAGTCATTACCAATAGCCGGTGTTGGGTGACCACACTCTCCCCTGGGATAACCTTACAGTTTATGCAACTTTGTCTATCTATGCTCCTTGTGAGCAGGAAGTCTATTTGAGTTGCATTTGCTCCATTCCGAAAAGTTATCAAGTGTGAATCCCTCTTCTTAAACCAAGTATTAGCCAAAATTAAATCATATGATTGGGCAAAATCCATAATAGCTTCACCACCGGCGTCCCTCTGCCCATACCCAAAGCCTCCATGGACACTCTCATAGCCATCTCGGCTCGCCCCAACGTGCCCATTTAGATCCCCTCCAATATATAACTTCTCTGAGTGGTGGACACCCTGCACCACCTCGTCTAGGTCCTCCCAAAATTGTCGTTTCTCTTCTGCATCTAAACCCACTTGGGGAGCATAAGCACTGATAACATTCACAATCTCCTTGCCACATAGCAACTTCAGCCTTATCAACCTATCGTTCTTCCGATAGACCTCGATCACCTCTTTTGCCAACCTCTCATCGAGAACCACACCAACTCCGTTCCTAGCTCCACCATTCCTTGTTCTGTGGCTCGTTTCTTGCCCAACATACCATACCTTATACCCCAAAACCAAGCCTCGAGCTCCTTCTCCTGTCCATCTTGTCTCTTGGAGGCACATGATGTTCACGCGTCGTCTTTTCATTACTTCTACCAATTCTGCTGATTTTCCCGTAAGAGACCCCACATTCCAAGAACCAATCCGCAAACTAAATTCTTTTCTCCCACGCTCCCTCCTGATCCCAACTCCAAGTCCTTGATTATTTGACACCACAATTGGGCAATATGGCGCGTCGCTTCTGGGCGACGACCTAGCAACCCTTACATACTTATCACTGCACCCGGGTCTGGGAAGTGCAGCGCGTCGCTCAGTAGGGAACGCCCCAATGGCACGCCCTTGCTCATTTGACACCACACTCGGGCAATGTGGCGCGTCGCTTCTGGGCGACGACCTAGCAACCCTTGCATACTTATCACTACACCCGGGTCTAGGAAGTGCAGCGCGTCGCTGAGTAGGGAACGCCCCCACGAAAATATCTGTTTGGCTCATGTCATGGGATGTGACGAAGTTTTATACTGGCTGTCACTGGCCTACCGTAACCCTCCTCCTTTATCCAGGCTTGGGACTGGCAGCGGGAAACCCACTGGCGGAGTTAGGCAATTCAATTAACATGCATATAAATTTCATATTCAAATGTTCTCTGTTACAGTCCTCTAGAGCCTACCTTCCTACAATCATTGTCCTCCAAACACAGATAGCAAACTCAAGGCAATATGCACAATAAAGGTTATATTTAAACAAGTGATCCCGGATTGCTGACCACACAAACAGAACAACATAAGGGGGAAACCAACTTAGTACAGCCAGAGAATAGAAAAGATTGAATCACGCTCTTAAAACTAAATATACTCACATTAGAAACTCTAACAGATGTCCGGACAGTTCGTGGTGCTGGCTCACCCATGTCCTTTTCTTTTGACTCCAATGAACGTGCAACAGCCAATGATCGAGGAAGATTTTCCGGAGGTGGGCCAAAAATGTCATTTCCACTGAGTTCCTTGCACTTGGCATCTGACAGTCCCTTTTTGATCTTTGAGTCTGCCTCAGCTTCCAGAGTGCCACTCAATTCACGTTGCTTTGCAACCTCTGGCAGAGACGTAGGCTTCTTGGGGGTCACACTTTCATCGACACTAAAAGAAATCTGGCTAATTCCATTGACAGCTTGCTGCAATTGGCAGTTACAAGAGAAAGGGTTAAGAGTTGATCCAGTGTGTCATTACAAGAAAATATACTTTGTATGAAGTATATTAATGAAAATAAACCTGATAAACTCTCAATCCAGTTTTATTCGAATTGGGATTGGCACTCCCAGATTCTGCTGTAGTATCATCTTCAGATCCAGCAAATATTCCACTTCCAGTCATCTCCTTCATTTTATATCCAGAACAAGGCTTCCTGAAGTAGCAAATGAATAGGTCAGTTATGCAGAGAACTAAATGATGCAGAGGTCTCAAGAACCTAATGTCTAATAAAAACAATTAGTCCAGCACTAATATGAAAAGGGCAAGGCTTATTTTGTAAAAATATGAAAAAGAAAAGAGCTGCTGAATTCGGATCATACAAGATAATGAACACAACCAGAATAATGTAGCTGGGTCAGCATAAAGTCCATGTGATGAACTAATAAGGTTTGGGCTGGGCATTCTCTAATGTGAAGTCAATGTCTTTATTGACATATAGTTATTCAGCAAAACAAGATTGCTGTAGGTCATGTAGCTAGATCTACATAGCCAAAATGATGAACAGCTAAAATTACAATTCATGGATTATCATCTAGCTTCACTTACTAACCAATGAGTAATTGTAACACCTATCAATTAGCTTTTGGATGCAATTTGAGCGCCAATATCACATTGCAGTTAGTCCTCTTTGGAAGACATATTGGGTAAACCAAAAACGGAGGTATCAAGAAACTTAGATACATGCATGGCAGGGTTTTGTCTATACGAACAGAAAGGCCTGGTATGGGATGTAACTAACACACATTATAGATTTATAGCCAGCTGGGAGCAATGTAATCGAGTCTTGAATCATTCATACTACTTAGCACCATTATATAAAAAGTAGGAGTTTCCAGTTTCCACAGGTTAATGAACTAGAGCATAGGTTCTATCATACATGCAAGAGGCTTATAGAAGATGGACTTTTATGCTAGATGGACTTCTATGCTAACAGCAACGGCCATGGTCATGAAGCTTCTTAATAAAAGCAACTTTAAATCTATGGAGTTCTATGCTTCCATTCCATGTATTAATAATTAAGTGTGTTCTAGAATTTCAAGTTGTAAATTGAACTTAGGTAGCCCTTATCGGCTAACTTAACTTATCAAAACTTATTAGCCCTCATTTGAATTTGATTTTCACGACATTGACATCTTTTACTCGGGTATCCATCAAAAGGTACAGATGAATCATGCCTTATGCTTTACATAGTTGGCTTACAATAAAAAATAAAAAATAAATTAACTCGAACATCAACTAAGCCATTTTTCAAATCCATTAATTTATATAATTTGGTAGGGTTTATGGAGGCATTACTACATCTAAACAAAATCAAATTTAAATCCAATTCAAGAATTAATAATCCGTCACAACAAGATGTAATGTCCACAAATAAATCCACATTTGTACTGGTTAGAACCTTTTTTTATTTTATTTTAAAATGTATTTTTCAACTATAGTTTTGTTTAAGATTAAACTAATATTAAAAGGAATCTAAGCAAAGAATATAGCAAATAAAAGGAAAAAAAAAAGTAATAAATCTGGAGAAAAACAAGCAGATCGTATACCTCTTAGCAAGACTCTCAGCTTCCTCCTCACTGATCTGACCACCAAACAACACCTTACTCACCGCATCCGACGGCTGAAATTAAAAATTCAAACAACACATTCAATCAATTAATCAATAAAACCCTAAATCAGGTGCAAATTAGATCTTACACTCGAGAGCATGATACGATATCACGAAAAAACATAAAGTTGAAATTAAATGAACAAAAAGTTAAAAAGAAAATTAAAAAAATGGTACCTGGTGAGAACGAGGAGCAGAGGAAGGAGCATGAGAATGAGGAAGAGGAGTTTCAGTCCAAGTAAGGAGATCAGCTGTTGAAGTGTGAGATTTTTTACCAGCTGTTGCTCTTTCCGCCATTTTTTTCTATCTTCTTCGACTTTATCTCTCCTCTGTTTTTTTTTTTTTTTTTTTTTTTTTGAGCTAGGACTGAATGAGTGAAGAAGGTGAGATCATATGAGTTTTATTCTCTCTCCTGGGTTTTATCATTTGATTTTTCAAATGAATTTGAAATTTGTAATGTACTCTAAGGAGCTGCTACTGTATTTTTAAAATATTTAAATTATGGATTGCTTTATTAATCAACTTCAAATTTTATTCTGTAAAGATTTTCTTAGTCAATCAGTCACAAGCTTTTGGTGAATGAAGGAGCTAGTGTACTCTTATCATTTTATTTATTTATTTTTTTTTTCGAAACAAGCTAGTGTACTCTATCTACTTGTTCAAACCAAGTCATTAATGTGATGGTTAGGAATCTTAGGATTTTTACAATTACCTTCCCAATAAAAAAGAAGTTATTTTACGAATTACTCCGTACTTTTTACAAATTTACAACGGAGTAATACTTCCTCTGTTTTTTTTAAAGCCCACCTCGGAAAAGAATTAGGAAGTACAGCGTACTAGATAGACTCCTAATTACTCTACACCATAACAGGCTTTGGTCTCCATTTCTAGCATCATAATGTGGCCCAACATGGTCTTGATAGCTAGCCCAATGGCCCAACTTCTTACTGAGGTACATGCTAAATGGGCAGTCCTAAAATCTAATCAATCTTGTAGTCGAAGAATATTGAGTAGTTGTAATGTTGTAGTAGTGGTATCACCAATAAATTTACAGAGTTGTCAAATATTCAAATCCAATATTGCAAAAGATATTACTCCGTAGTTAGCTTTCCACAAGTACAAGAAGTATATGCAAATCAGAGCCATGACATACATAATAACAGAATTGCATTGATTGATTGCTTCCTAATCAACATCTAAATTAGTGCACTAGTAATTCTATACATGTACTCACTAATCACCTAAACCAAAAATAACAAAGTGTACAATAGCTAAAAGCCATCTAAAGTTGCACCAATCAAAATCAGCTCATTATCAACACAAGAAGAGCAACACCCTTCATTAGATTTGCACCCACACTCTTTCCATCCATTCATACGCTCTCTTCTTCTCATCTTCCTCATCTCTTCCTTCGAAACCACGCTCACCACCGGAACTTCTACCTTCATTGCTATCTGTAACGCCGGTGGCTTAACTCCGTCTTCAAAAGTTTTAAGCAACTTATTACCATCATGATTGACAGTCATAACAGCCCACCTCTGAAATTCCATTTTCGGCGCATCAAAGACATTCTTCCAAGGCATCTCGGCAGTTGCTAGGAGCTGAGACCCACCAATCTTCCCTAGAAAAGCCTTGGTGTTTCGCCACCTAAGCTCGAATAACACACTTGCTTCCTTGAGATTATTGATTGAATCCTCTGAACCATTGCACTCTAGTGAAAAAGTGTCATCCCAAAAGATGTAATCATCTTTTTGATGAGCAGAACTTATTTCTTTTGTGTTAACCTGAATTTTTCTATTGTTGCTTCCTACTGAAAGGTAGCATCTAATGAATAGATTACCTTTGTGTTTTGCTTGTATGTTTTTCGCTCCTATGATCTTTAACTCGCATTTAAGGGAGGAGGAAGCCATTAGACAAGACGAAGATGTAGAACGATAATAATACTCGAAATAATGAAATAGGCTTGGATTGATATGTTTTTGTGTTTAGTTTGAGTTGAGGCTAATAATGCAAAACGATGTATATATATATGGGAAAATAAAGGTGCTTTTAAAGTGATGAGAAGGCAATCAACTTTGAAGTGGGAGGGAGATACACTTGACAAAAAACTAGTGGCAAAGTATACTTCTTTGAATCTTCCAACTTTAATATGATTGAAATAGAGTGGATTTGTGATTTAGGAGATTTTTAGGAGGGATTATATAATCATATAGTTTATAACAGTAATTCACCCCTTCTATCACATGAAGGGATCCAATTTTTATATTGACCCTTGCATTTTGTTGTTAGCTTTTTCATCATACTCCCTATTTGAGTTGTTGAAAGTATGACAGTTTCTTTGTTAGTGGTGGTGGTGGTTTGTGTTAGTTGAGTTAAATCCACCCTGACAGAAAAATAATAAACCCACATGTGAGGGCCTGTTCAGTTCAGTTCAGCTCCAATCAGTTCAGTTCAGCTTCTAATTTCCTTCACTCATAAAATATTCATTTCAGCTCAGTTCAGCTCAATTCAGTTCAGTTCAGCTCAGCTCAGTTCAGTAAATGTGAACAGGCCCTGAGTTGGTAGCACTTATCTAAAATATAAAACCTAATATAAAATTAATTGAAAATGGTTTTGTATTATGTGGTCATATTCTTTTTTGAAATAGGTATGCATATGAATATAGATTACTCAATCCATTACTTTGAAGAAATTGAAGTATACAAAACATGAGATTAACTCTCATTTACAAATCATCGATCACTTTTTAAATCTCTTTTTAAATCAAAAATTATACTTGTATATAAACTTTTAAACGTGTTAAAGTTAAAATTGATAATTCAAATTTGTACTGGATCACGAAAAAAAATGTGGTGTTAATGACCAAAGTAACAAATTTACTAACTAGAACTAGAAATAGAAGGTTTTTGAAATCGAAAAATCTATTTCCATGCAACTATGTCCCTACATAATGAAGAACAAACTTTTTTTTGTGTCTAGCCGAGCACAAACCTCTCCACCAAATTAGAATATCAACATATGCACATGTTGGGTTCAATTCTATATTGATAATTGACTACTTAAGGGGACCAATTTTGAAAACTTTTTTTAGCAATATCATTAGTGATTGGTGAGTATACTCTATACAGGGCGGCGAGTGCAATTGAGGCCAATTATACTTTCTTCATGACATAAATTTTCAAATAATACGTGTAAAAAAATTAACATCCTCCATTTAATAGGTTTTTTTTTTTTTTTCCTACATAAAGAGAACAATTGACCCCAAATAATAGATATAATACCACTATAAATCTATAATCAATGTTGAAGTTTTTTTTTTTTTTTTTATATATATATATATTTTTAATTTAATTATTTTATTTTTGAGGAGTCACAGACTTCACAGTTCAAGTTTATTGCTGATTCTAAGTTATTGAGAAATATATAGCTTTTAAAAGATTCATGACCGATTGAGTCAAGTTTGACCGTACCATTTGTTCTAGTCAATTAGTCATACTCCCTCCGCTTTTTTTAAGTGACATACTTTCCTTAAATGGCCGTTTTTTTTAAGTGACACACTTCTTCTTTTAGAAATTCCTTACATTTTAATAATATATCTTCACCCCACTATCTCTTACTTTATCATTTCTTACTCCTTTCATGGTCCCCACTTCCTCTCACATTCTTTTACTTTATCATTTCTCACTCCTCCAACCTACCCCACTAACATCTTATTTTATTAAAATCAATAAAATCTCCTAAAACTACGTACCGGTCAAACTGTGTCACTTAAAAAAAAAACGGAGGGAGTATACAAAACAAAACTTATTACGTGATATCTTGTACTGTTAAATACAAGCAAGTGAATAGAACAAAAAAGAACATAGAGTGTACTTGTAATAACTTGTATAATTAAAATTTATCCAATTATTATTAATAAAATTATAAATATTCAATATCATATAGTATAAAACATACACCCAAGTGATACCTTGTATGTCACTCTAGACAAGGCTTTTGGCTCACTTAGTTAGTAAGGTCTTTTCTCAAATTTTAAAGGTATAAAGTCTTATCTTGTTAAGTGAACGTGTTTAATTTGGTGTTACTCTCAAAGTCTCAAGTACCTGGATCACACATACTAGATCAAAGAGTTGTAAAAGTAAAGGTCTAGCTTAGTTAGGGTTCTCCTTAATCCTTAACTTATTATCACTAAAATAAAATTATAAAATAAATAAATAAATAAATAAATCTAGCTTGTCATATGTGCACCTTGCTGCGTAGATGAATTATTGAATTATGAGTACATGATCCACGAATCTGAAAGCACCATATAAAATTTATGTAATACGGAGTATATTTTTATTTATTTTTTTTTTTCAAAAATAAAATAAATAAATAAATGAGTAATATATTCCCATGTACTGTATGTAACTTCACAATTTGCTCGATCTTATCAAATCATGCTCAACAGTCACTAGTCATAAACTAACTTGTTGGTCCTCTTTTAAAACACCTAGCTAACCAACGAGCTTAAAACAAACATAATATAAAATCACAACCACTTTACTTTTTGAAATAAGAATATACGCTTTATGTCTCATATGAAGAATGTCCATCTGCTATAGGAACGTAAAAATCCGCCTTGATTACACAATATATCATAAAATCGTTGGGATAACAAAGAATTATACTCCACTATATAGTTTAGTAATATACAAGTACAAATTATGCCATTAATTAAAATGCATGATAATGGAGACTAAGTTGGATCATACAAGGCTCAGCTAAGGACGGGGCGGCTGCAAGAAATGCTGAAATTCAAAAATACTACACGTAGTACAGTCAGGTATATACGAATATTGTATGCAATTGAACATATTTCTCAGTTTTGGATTAAATACAACAGTTTGATTGACATATAATTACTTAGATATTATTTAATACATATATTTATAAAAAAAATTGATGTATGGAGATAAATCTAAAAACATTTTACAAAGTATCTACTACCGTTTGTCTTTGTGTATTAGTAAAATGTATAGTCAAATAAAAAAGGTTATCTGAAATAAAAAAGCGAGTATATTATATGGTCATTAAATTAGTATTGGTTAATCATGCAAGTTAAAATTAAGGCGGCAAACACTTTATTTACTATTAGATTAGAGGCATATTAAAGTAATTAAACACAGAATTTAGATAACTACAATGACGAAGAACACATCACTTTAGTCCTCAGCCATATATATATAGTTGTTATTTATTAACATGTACTTCGTATTATATCATTTTTACTACTAAAATGCATACTTTTAGGGGGTTCAAATGGATTAGGCTCCCTTTCTACGGGCAGCCGTAACTTTCCCATTTTCTTTTATCTCTTCAACTTTTCTTATCCATGTTGGAGTATTATTATATGCCAAATTATAGAGAGAATATGATAAATAGAATAAACTCAATCACTTGATTCATAATGATGATGGCCATGGCCAATAAATAATACACCGTTTTCCTAACCCGATAGAATTAGGAAATAATAAAAAATATCAAAAAGATATTATGCTAAGCATAAAATATATACTAAGCATAAAATATGGAAACTAAATATATCCAATTAATTTCCTAAAATATATCCTCCAATACCCCCCCTCAAGTTGGAGCATGGGGATTGTAAATGCCCAACTTGGAAAGAAGATGATCAAACTGAGACTTCCCAAGCGCCTTAGTAAAAATATCTGCAAGTTGCTCCTTAGTGGAAACATAGGAAGGAGCAATTAAGCCCTCTGTAATAGCATCACGAACAATGTGACAATCAATCTCAATGTGCTTTGTACGTTCATGAAAAACTGGATTTCGAGCTATATGTAAAGCAGATTGATTATCACAAAATAACTTGATCGCCTTAGGGTGTTGGACACCCAAACTCAAAAGCAAGGCCTTCAACCATTTCAACTCATGTGTGGTTGAAGCCATGCAACGATACTCAGCCTCGGAAGAAGAGAAAGAGACCGTGGGTTGCTTCTTGGTTTTCCACGAAATAGGAGATTTACCAAGAAAAACTAGCCAACCAGTCAACGAACGACGAGTAAGAGGACATGCCGCCCAATCTGAATCACACCAACCCTGCAATGCAAAGTCAGGTCACTATCTGCACTCAACAAAATACCCTGTCCCGGAGTACCCTTTAAATAACGAACCACCCTAAGAGCTGCTTCCCAATGCTCAATCCGAGGTTCGTGCATAAACTGTGAAAGAATATGAACCGAATATGCCAAATCTGGTCTAGTCACTGAGAGATAAATCAACCGCCCTACTAGTCTACGATAAGACTCAGGATCCTTAAGTAACTCACCACTAGCAAGACTTAGCTTGTGGTTCTGCTCCATCGGAAAACCACTTGGTTTCGCACCTAATAGCCCTGCTTCAGAAACAATATCCAAGGTGTATTTTCGTTGACACAAAAACAAACCTGATTTACTACGAGCAACTTCAATGCCCAAAAAATATTTCAAAGGACCAAGGTCTTTCATCTTAAAACAATCACCAAGATAAGCTTTGAACACATTTAATGCAGCGGAATCATTCCCAGAAATAATAAGATCATCAACATAAACTGAGACATTAATTTGAACATTGCCTTTAGTGTATGTGAAAAGAGAATAATCAGAGTAAGATTGAATAAAACCGTACCCTTTCAGAGCCGTAGTGAGCTTTGCAAACCAACATCTTGGAGCTTGTTTCAACCCATACAAAGACTTTCTCAAACGACACACCAAACTCGAATCCGAGCTCTCAAAACCAGGAGGTAATTTCATGTACACCTCCTCTTCTAGATCACCATGTAGGAAAGCATTATGAACATCCATCTGCTGAATCTCCCAGTTTTTTGAAACTGCTATAGCAAGAAAAGCGCGAATAGTAGTCATTTTTGCAACCGGAGCAAAGGTCTCACCATAATCAATGCCTTCTCTTTGATGATTACCAAAAACAACCAAACGCGACTTGAGACGTTCAATATCACCATTAGACAAAAATTTCGTCTTATACACCCATTGACAACCTAGAGCTTTCTTGCCGGGAGGAAGATGCTCCAATGTCCAAGTCCCATTATCTTCCAATGCCCTTATTTCTTCTTTCATAGAATTTCGCCAACCTTCGGATTTCATCGCTTCTTTAAAGGATTTTGGATCCTTTCCCAAAACAACAGCTGCAAGAAATTTGCGATAATTCACAGAAAACATGTCACAATTTATATAGTGTGCTAGAGGGTAAGGCGTACCTGAAGGAGGGATTGGAGACGTAGTGGACGGAGACGGACTTTTAGCAAAAACCGTATGTGTCACAAAATCACGATGCTTAACATTTGGAAACTTTTGGCGGAAACCACGACCCAATTGTTGATTATTAGAGCCATTAAAATCATCTTGCTCAAGAGGACCGGATTGAATAGTGGACTGATCTGAAATAGCTGAATCGGGCTGCCCAAGAGGCCCAACATGCGCTGAAGACTCAGCATGAGCAGTGGGCTGCTTGCCCGTGGACCCATCGGGCGATGGAAATCCATCGGTCTGGTCAGAAAGTAAACCGGGCTGATGGAAAGGAGGCCCAACGTGCGATGGGTAGTCCGTGGCTGCTGAAACTGGGATTGGGCTTGGTGAGTGAACTGCTTGCTCATCCAGTAAATCCCCAACCTCTAATTCGTCATAGATAATTTGTGAAAAATCATCATGAATATTATGTTCTTCATACTCATTATTTGCAATGTTCACAACCTCGGGACTCACAAAAGGGAAGACTTCTTCAACAAATTTCACATCCCTTGAAACAAAAAATTCTTTTGTAGCCAAATCAAACAACCTCCATCCCTTTTTACCAAACGGATATCCTACAAACACACATTTTCTACTGCGACTAGCAAATTTGTCTCCATTTGTTTTCTGATTATGAGCAAAGCATAGACATCCAAAAGTACGAAGTGCATCAAATAAGGGTGGTTTATTGAACAAAATTTCAAATGGAGTTTTATTTTGTAACAAGGGAGTGGGTATACGATTAATTGGGTGAGCAGCGGCAAGAACACATTCCCCCCAAAAATAAATAGGCAAATTAGCTTGAAACCTCAAAGCTTTCCCAACTTCAAGAATGTGTTTATGTTTTCTCTCGACCCTTCCATTTTGTTGTGGAGTCCCCACACAAGAGGTTTGAAAAATAATTCCAGTAGCACTAAAATAATCACGCAAGCAATTAAATTCAGTGCCATTATCACTTTGCACAACCTTAATGGTTTGAGAAAATTGTCTATCAACCATTGCAACAAATGCTAAAAACATTCGAAAAACCTCAGTTTTATCAACCAACAAGTAAATCCAAACAGCTCGAGAATAATCATCAACAATAGTCAAAAAATAACGAGCTCCACATGAAGAAACATGTCGATACGGACCCCACAAATCACAATGTATTTTCTCAAAAATCCTAGAAGCTCTACCATCACTCAAAGGAAATTTATCTCTAGGATGTTTAGCACGCATACATACCTCACACCCTTTAGAAAGATTATGTTTATTGCCATTAACATGAGGAAGTAACTTAACCACTTTTTCGGAAGGATGACCCATTCGACGATGCCACAACTCCAAGGTCGACTTTGCATTGTTCACATCAACATGATTCACCGAATCTGAATTGCTAAAATAGTATAGTCCGTCTCTCCTAGCTCCCATTCCAATCAACTCCTTCGTTTGATCCTGTACAACACACATATAAGAATTAAATTGGACAATACAATTAAGGTTATCTGTAATTTGTGACACAGAAAGCAAATTGCAACTCAAATTAGGAACATAAAGAACCCCGGTTAGGATGAGCTTGTCCGACAAACGGACAGAACCAATTAAAGAAGTCAATACGGTGTCACCATTGGGAAGACCAACGGGACACTCAAAACTCTGCGTATCAAACAACCAAGATTTGTCTCCGGTTACATGATGAGTTGCCCCTGTGTCAATAATCCAAGAAGTAACGTCAAATTTTCCATTCAAACAATTGTTTGGAACATTAACATTACCAACACAATCCCGTAATTGCATTAACGTCAGAAACCGAATACTTCCCCCCCTGGACGCAAAAATCCTCACGGCCGTATTTGATAAGGGGTGATAAAAATGATGTTTCATCATCTCCAGTCATTGTATGAGTTTGTAAAAAAAAATTTAACCTGCTCTTGATACCATGCCAAATTATAGAGAGAATATGATAAATAGAATAAACTCAATCACTTGATTCATAATGATGATGGCCATGGCCAATAAATAATACACCGTTTCCCTAACCCGATAGAATTAGGAAATAATAAAAGATATCAAAAAGATATTATGCTAAGCATAAAATATATACTAAGCATAAAATATGGAAACTAAATATATCCAATTAATTTCCTAAAATATATCCTCCAATATTATATAATGCTCATTAAAAGCTACACCAAGTAAACTATTTTTCATTACTTATTATGTTGTTGAGGTGCTCTATAATTGTTGAAACTCATTATACCCTACTTGTGAGTGTCCTACATTAGAGAAAAAGGAGAGATGCTTCCACTTTATAAGGTAGAACACTACCTCCTACTATTGTCAATTGGTTTTAGTATGGAAGTTTCTAAGCCTTGTTTGTAGATCAAACTCTCCTCCTCCTTATTTCGAGTTGCTTGGCCCATTTCATATTATCTCGAAATTTAACAAAATTAATTAAATACTTCCTCCGTTTCTCTAACTAAAGAGAACATATGTAACTAGTTTAAATTACGGACTCCGTTTATTCTATCTATTTATCAATCAATCAATAACTTAATACTATAACAGACACCGGGAGTGACACATGTCACATCCTGGTGCTGTTTTTTCCCTCCAAAACTCCCCTTTTCTTTTTACATTTTTTTTTTGTTAACATTTGATTCTATAATAATATCATTCCAAATATTTTATGTTATTTTTATGATATTTTTTTTTTTTTGTAAATATTTGATTTTGTTTCTATATTAATACCATTCCAAATCATTTATGTTGCCTTTATGACAAATATATTCCTTTATTTTACTTGGTGTTCATAATTTTTTTTTATACACAATCCTTTTTAAATGTCTTTCAAATGGAGTATTATTAAATTTTGAAAAAAAAAAGTAATAATAAATTGATTCATATAAGATGTTAAAGAAATTACTTTAAAAAATACTTAATTTTTTTTTTCCAATTCCGCAAGCTAATATTTTATTTCTATTTCAATTTCAATATGACTATAAATTCAAATTAATTATAATTTTGTTTCTGAGATTTTACTACTACGTATATATTATTACAAATTAAGGACTTATAGAGTATAATATAACTATAAAATAAATGTTATGTTTGACAATTATATCATATGTCTAATTGTAGGAAAAGGTAAAATATCAATTAATTGTAGTCTAATTATAGGAAAAGGTAAAATATCATATGTTGTTTGATTAATTTTTGATGTTTATTAAAAATTTATTTATAAAAAAGTATTTACTAATATAGCCACTAGCTAGACTAGATCAAGCCAAGCCTCACCTGAAAAAATACTCGGGTTTAGGCAGCCCAAAAAATCCATTTTTGTTTAATTTTTTGCTTGCTTATTAATATAGATAGATTATGACACTATAATTTCTATATTTGATGTGTATGTTTTATCAAATTTTATTTGTTTGATATTCTTACAAAAACTAGATTTACCGTGCATGGCACAGGCCTTAAGCTGGTAACTATATACTAAAAGGCACACCAATGTCCTTAGTATATATATATATATTTTTAAAAAAAATTGATAGAGAATATACGCAAATATTTTTTTTCCTAAAACTTAGGTAAAAAAATCATAAAATAATATATCTACCAACTTTGAAATCTCACCATATCTTTATATTAATTCCTTGATTCTTTCAAACATTATATTAATTCCTTGATAAACAATTACTTTTTAATGTATAATGATTATTTATAGCAAAAAATCATGAATATATATCTTTCAAACTAACATAATTAGTGAATGAAAAATTATCAAATACTCCGTATGAAATGAAAAAACAATATTCCATCATGGTTCAAAAGAAAGCTTGAACAAAAAATACAATATGTAGTCATAAAGGATAAATAAATTTTTTTTTTTTTTAAAAAAAAAAAAGTTGCTTGATTGGGGATAAAATAAGAAATAAATTTTGGACCAAATTATTTATTATATTTAAATATAATTTTAAATTTACACTCCGTATAAAGAGTGAAAACCCGTGTATAGCACGGGATCTAACTTAGTATCTAGACTAAAATAATAACCACTTAACTCATCTTTTCCCTCCGTAACAACCGTATTATCTCGCCCAAATTATTTCTTTTTTCATGTAGATTTCCACCAGCAATTTAGGGTTTTTTTTTCTTCATTTCTTCCTTTCTCCTTCCCTGTAGTCAAAGAAATTTTTGAGTTGTTCTACCTTAAACTTGGCGGATACGAATGGTTTGTTATATTTAATTTTCTACTTTTTGCATTATAAAAAAAAAAAATGTTCTCAATATTCATACCAAATTTATGTTAAAAATTACTCCTTCATATTCAATAAAAAATAATTTTTCTTATATTAGTTCAGAAAGCCAAAACATCGCTTGGGGATTAACTAGTTTCGAGGACTGAATTATTCCGTATAATTTTTTTTTTAGAGTTTAATACCAAGGGTAAAAGACATTTATTTTTATTTATTTTACATAACTATTCTGTATAATTAAACCTTGAAAAAAAAGGTCCAAAAAAGATTGTGCAAGACATACGGAGTAAATTTTTTGGTAGCATGCAAAATTGGGCTAAGCCCAAAGAATAAAAAAAAAAAAGGGACCAAAGCTTATTAATATTGGATTTGTACACTAGTGCATAATACATATGCACATACTGGACGTCACTGGATTCATTACATCAAGAGACCAGCATTAGCGGATCGGTGAAGCGGTACTCAAAGCAGAACAATCATGTATGTAAGCCACGATTTATGCCTTGTTTAGTTTATCTTATTTTTACTTATTTGATCTGGTCTGGTCTAGTCTGATTTGATCAAACTTTGATGTTAAGTGTACGATCTTGTTAGATTCATAATAATGTATATTTTATTAATATGTATTTTTCATAATATTTTTCATTACAAAATTTAAGATATTTAGCTATAAAAAATTGCACATAAAATGATGATCTGATCTGAACTTATTTTTTCTAAAATAGGTAAAAATAAGGTGAACTAAACAAGGCCTTAAAGTAAGAAGAATTGGGGCGTTAACTTTGGGCTAAATTGTTATACGGAGTACTTCATTATACACTTTATTTTTGCTTGAGATAATATCTATTGATTTGTTCAGAAGAATTTAAAACTATCTAATTGATTAAAAAAAAATTGAAAAGACACAAAAAAAAAGAAAAAAAAAAAACAGTTATCTTTTTTTTTTTTTTTTAATTAATCTTTTTTGAAAAGTTTATGTCAAGCCAACTTTTCAATCAGAAATATTTCCTTTTTTATTTAGGAACTAGAAATACTTCCTTTGTTCTATGATTATTGCACCATTTACAAATTTACGATACATTTTAAAAGCTACCTCTAACTTGAAAACCTGATATTTCTACCTTTTGATAAAAGTTACTTCAGCCACTAAAAGCTATCCCAATCACTGTATTGTCAAACACTCATATTTTTTATTAAGTTGTGGTTTGACTTGTTCAAACCATTAAAAACTACCTTAAGTCCTAAACATTACTTAAAAGCTACTGCCGAATACGACCATAGTCATATGGAGTCTCATACTCTCATTATATTTGTCTCGATATATAATTATATTTTTGTAATAATATAAATCTCCTCATGATGCACTAGTAGTAGAACAGAGGAAGAAAAAGTTTTCAAAAGTTATATCCAACTTTTTTCTAAAATGATATAATTATGTTGTTTGTAATTATTTAGAACTAATACGAGTAATATTGTTGAGCGTTACAATAAACATTCAGAATTAATTATTACTTTTTGTAACAAACATATTTCTCACCTGTGGACAAGTTCCAAAAAAGAAAAAAATGCACATAAAACAAATAATTAGGTGCTCTTAATAAATCAATCAAATGTATCCAAATTCCAAAATGGACAAGATGAAAGTGATGGATCTAAACAGCACTTTTAAACTACTTGATAGGTTATTAATCAAGTGCTATTTATTATCTTGCTACAATTACTTTATAAAGAGCTTGTATAAAGAATACTTCATATTTATGAAGCCTTTATAGAATCAGGACTACATTTTTTAGTTACAACGTTTAAAATATACTTTCTTTAAGACTTCGTCCTTTTAATCATTGATTAAGTTGGTGGATCAAATATAATAAATAGCGGTGGTCTTTTATTCACGGTCATAAATTTTTGTAAACTTAAACAATCGAACTAGCCAAAAAAGGAATTGAAGAAAGTAAAATCATTTATGCATGACATTTATTAAAAATACTATACAATACAGTTGGCAAAGGTATGATCTAAGTACAATTGTAAGATCTTAATACTAAGAAGCTACAACAATAATTTATAATATTACTCAATAGACCATAGTAGTAAATTATTAAAAATTAAATTCTAACAAAGAAAGTAAGGAAAGCGAATTTTTTTCCCTCACTTTTATAAGACCCAAAAAAAAAAAAAACACTATTTGACTTTATAAATTATGAGTAAAAAAAAAAAAAAAAAAAAAAAAAGAGTGTAATAGTAAATTTCTAATTAATTTTGCCTTCTTCAACACCCTCTTCATCAAGGTAAGCTTTCTTCGTGCGATCAGCACGTGCAAACAGACAAATAACAAGAAAACACGTGGCATAGATCCCATGAACTTTCCAACTAGTCTTAGGGGGTTGATGCAACACCGCACGATGAAACACCGTCATATAATAATGAAACCCAACAGCAAAGCCCACAAAAGTCTGGGCCAAGCCCAAGAACTTCTGGCCCAACCCAGATTCAGTAGAAAACACAAGAATCAAGTACATCATCAACATCAACAAATACATTACATATCCAAGAGTCTGCAACACTTGCAACCAAACATAGGTTGATTGCGAAGTAGCGTAAAAAAACCTCAACGGCTCTAACCCAGTAATTAAACTAGAGAAGCATAAGATTGAGAAGTAAATTGAGAGGTAAATTTGGATAAAAATGATGAGTTTTTGGAGGGAGAAATACGCAGTAATGCGGTTAAAAAGTAGAGATACCAGTAAAAATGGAAGAATGATAAAAGCGAATGAAATAGCGGTTGATGCTGAAGAATGATATTGTTTACCTACATATGGTTTGATGTAATTGTTTGTGATCTCATTGTTTGCTTTTGCTAAGTAGATTTTGGAAGTTGTTGAGAATTTGTGTAAATCTGGGATGAATGTTTTATGGAATTTGTTTGTGAAATCTCGGAATTCTGCCATGAAATCGTAGTCGTCTTCATCGTTGTTGTTATTTAACATTGATGGAGGTTTCTGGGTTTTTTGTTTTTGGTTTTTTTTGGAAGGATCGGATGAGGGTGTTTTGGTAATTTGGGTTGATGAAGTTTTAGGTTTGGGTAGATCTACTGGTTTGGGTTTGGATTTGGATTTGGAGGAGTTAAGGTTGAGTTTAGTGAGAGTAGGTGAAGCACCGACATTTTTGGAGGAGGTTTTATTTTTGGAAGAAGACGAGGTTTTTTGTGTTGTATTTAAAATGGGTTTAGTTTGGTTTTTTTTGGAAGAATTATTAGTGACTAGGTTTTTAGAGGAAGAAGAAGAAGAAGGAGGAGGAGGTTTGATGATTGGTTTAGTTTGGTTTTTAGTAGAAGAAGAAGTGGGAGTTTTCTTGATTTTGATTTTGGGAATTTCATCTTCATCATCTTGGATTAGTGTTTTTTCTAGCAAAGCTCTTCGAGGTAGAATTTGATTTTGAGAAGTGGCAAAAACTAGAAATGAAGATGAAATAAATAGTAAGTAGAAGAAGAAGACATTTTTGAAGAAATGAGGAAGTGGAGACATAATCATAGAAATGATTATGGATCAAATGGTGATGAAATAGTACTGTAGTAGAGTGTACTATGAAATAAGGAGTGATAGTTTAGAATTGGATCTTAGGTTAGAGAGAGAGAGAGAGAGGGGAAGAGGAAGGAATGAGTGATGAAAGAAGGGTGGATTTAAGCTAAGTAGGGAATCAGGAGAGAGAAAGAAGGGAGTGACGGCAAAGATTTTAATGCAGAGAGAGTGGCAGAGGAGAAACTGAGATGGGGTCACACATGGTATACATACGCGGTTTTATGGGGAGTGTGGGCTAATCTTTAGCTAAAGTGCTTGTGTAAAGTCCATAATTATGTCATTCAATCACTTAAATTTAGGGTTGTAAAGTCGGGATGAATCTAACTACGCTTTTATTTATTTTGATTTATTTGAACTTATCTTAATTTAATTTGTTAAATTTTTGAGTTGTTGTAAATTCATTGTTATTTATTACGAAATATATTTTAGCTTCTTTGTTTTGATTGTTTAACATACAATGCGATTTTTTTACTCGTTGTACATCTTTTGCGTTTCACAAAGCATGATTTTTATGTACACTATTTGTTGATGTTACTGAACAAGATTTCTATGCTTATGCCTAACTTTCATTGTTTTGTTGTAGGTGAACTAAAAAATGGAGACTAGGCCTCTTTGTATTATCAGTCAAAAAAAAAAACATTATTCGTATTACATAACAATATAGTTTTATAGTTTTATGAGGTTAGATATGCAAACTAAGGGCGTGTTCGACGCTAGCTTTTGAGTAGCTTTTAGTGGTTTGACTTGGTCAAACCACCCTACTTAACAAAAAATGTGAGTGTTTGGCAAAGTAATGGTTAGGGTAGCTTTTAATGGTAGATGTTGCTTTTATAAAAAGTTAGAAATATTAGCTTTTGAAATTAAAGGTAGCTTTTGAGGTAACTGTTGAAAATTTAATCTACAGTTTTAAAAATAAAATATTGATTTTTATATGTAACAGCTAGTCAACCGCTACTTTACCGAACATTCATATCTAAATTATTTATCTTCACAGCTAACAGCTTGTTAACAGCTAACAACTACCTACACAGCTAACAGCTACCTCCACAGCTACATCAACCTTCACAGCTATATTTTACCGAACACGCCCTAAGGTAATTAAGAACATTAGTAAGTTATGCAGATTAGTCAAAAGTCAATAGACTCTTTAAAACTCCATACTCGAGTATCAAGGGAGTGAGAACTTTGGTTAACTTAAAGTGTTAAACACTTAAACTCCACAGTTGTATGCTGCGTCTGGTGGTAACAATAAAGGGTAGACATTAGACAGTCAAGTAATGACGGTGTTGACTGATGAGTGTGGACAAACACTAATAATAGTCCAATCTATTGACTTTTTATTCACTTATTATTAGACCCAATAAGTGCTTAAGCCAGATCTTTCCTAGTATCTTCTGCTTTATTGATCTTCAGTTAATCAATTCCATAATCTTTGTTATCAACACTAATGACTTAACCTTCTTTTTTAATTCTTTTAATCCAAACTTTACTCATACTCCAAATCATCTACTGTATATAATTAAGCTAACCTAGATTTGTTTGTTAAATTAATTAAAATAAATAATTCAGTAGTGTTTCCCATTACAAGTAGATGCATGTTATAATAACAGAAAGAATCAGTAGTATATTAAATGAAAACACATGTGAGTATGTGACATGATGACAGCAAGTGAAGGGAGCTACTCAAAGATATGCTTAGCTACCACATGAATAAAGAAAGAAAGGTTGAAGAACGTTTTCACATTTCCCTTTCTTCATATATGATAGTCTTTACACACGGCATCTATTATATGACGAAGCCAGGCTTATTTAATTTACTCGATTAATTACGATAGTTATGTTGCAAGGGCTTATTTATTACCGCTTATCAAATAAGTCGTGATTGTACCGAGATATTTACACTTGGCCTGAAACTTGTGATAAAAAGCAAAGATGCCTAGAATTAGAATTAATGAGTTAGCTTAATAAATAGTGATAGTATTTGCACTTTACATTGCCTGATATAGTGATTTTCATACATGTACCTGTGTTGCTAGAAGGGTCTTTTCATCCTTTGAATCATCATCATAATCTTGCTTTTCTAGTTTTGAAAATTGAAGCCTGTTAGAATGACTGCCATCTATTAGTTGTGTTTCGTATTCTATTAAACTCTGCATCCTTGCTCGTTCTCTGTCTCTAGGATAAGTGCAGTAAAGGAAGGAATAGATAGCACAGCAAACTGTCATTGTGATTGTGAAATTGATGTTAAGAGCTTTTGCAAGCGCGGTAGCATTCTCCCTGTCAGTTTCTTTCACTGCAGACTCTGATGATCCTTCTGGGACAGGCTTGTAGCCGTATACATGCTGAGCTAGTACACCAACTAGAGGTGGAGCAAACGAGTTGAGTACCGACTCAAAGGAACAATCCAATGCATAAATGCTCGTTCGATGTTTCTCAGGTACTATTTCTGCAAAAATTGGACTGACAATAGGCAGTAACACATTCAGTTTTTTATGTTCAAATTTCATATTATTTACTCAAAATATGAAATTCGTAACAAAAACATACTTGTTTGTGGCTGGTGCGTTCCATGAAGTGGTGAGTCCCATGATGAACAATACCAAACCATACTTAAAAGAGCTTGCAGGATCATCTGGTAGTCCTAAGAACAAAATTGCTGCCAAAGGAATTGCAGACCCAGAACTTATCTGAGACAGAATAATTCTCCCAGAGTTTGGTAATCTATTAGATAAGATATCTCCCATTTTCCCACCAAATAAACCTCCAAGAGAATTACCAATCACATACATGGTTATGAGGAACGCGGTTGTTTCATGGGAGAAGCCAATGAGTTCTAACCACATGGGAGCGAATGAGAATAGCCCTGACCAAGGAAACGTTCCAGCAACACCCTGAGCTACAATTATCTGAAAAGATGGAATTCGGATAACAGATTTTGCTTCCAAGAGTACCTCCTTAAGTTCTGAGGAGAAGGACATGTCTGAAGTACTGTCACTTCTAGTTTTATTTGCAAAGCGCGGATCAGTGGCAAAAACTTGGACTAATATGCCAACTGCTACGCTTATGATTCCGACTAAATGGAAGGCTAGCCTCCATCCTGGTATTCCCATGAAAGATGTAGAGGCTATTATGACAGAGAAAACACTTCCTAGGATGGCTCCCATGTTTCCTGTTAGTTGCAACCATCCAAATGCCATACCGCGGGTGCTCTCTTCTGTAGAGTCTGCAACAAGTGACTGAATTGCAGGTATTACAATGTCCTATACCATTTAGTGCTCTTGATACCGCCACCTATGTAATTAGCAAATCTTAATTAATACTTTCTGTAGGCTGCTATATCAGTTATGTGGGACTAATTATGATTATGAATGGCAAAAGTGCAGCTTATTAAAGATTTTTCTATTGATCATTTGAAGGCTAATGGATAGATCACATTTGACATTGAATTAATGATACTATAAAAACAGTAACAAAATTTGTGCTCCCTATTTCATTTCAATTCAATTTTAGCAAATTATTTCTACTACTAACCACCAGCATCAGTCAGATTTCAGAGATAATTGCAAAAGAAAAAGAAAAGAAAAAGTCAACGCAAGCAACATAACCACAAAACTTGAAAATTAACACCAAGAAGGAAGAAAAGGAGGTAGACCTGGAAGAAGGTGGAGGAGAAGGCGACTAGAAAGGTGGCAGCAGCCCAAAGATATGCACCAAGAGCAATGACAAAGGTTCGATCATGGCGTGTAGCAAGGTAAGCAGCAAGAGGATAGCAAGAAGACTGCACTATGCATCTGAAGAGTGTGAGGGAGCCGAGACCGGTAGGATCAATATTCAGGGCTGCTCCGACTTCTTTGTATACACCTGGCATTAATGACTCGTCTGCTCTCTCTAGTATACCTGCTATATTTGCCAGCAGCAGTGTTACTGCCTCAGGACTCATTTTTGTAACACTTTTTCTTTTGCCTCTCTTATGACTTATGGGAGTAATATAATTTCTTGTTCTAGTGTTAGCAACAAGTTGGACTTACACGAGGTTTGCCAATCGGTAACTTGGGAATCTATAGGACTTGTAGGTAGTGATTTGGCCCATTTTTGGGAATAATACCATTATTTTTACATGAAAAAACACTATAATAACTTTTGAGTTCCAGGCTTTTCACTGTCTTTTAGGCTCTGATGAGAGCCTAAAATAGTTTCTTCCGGAGCTGAAGCAACGGGTCAACAGAGAAAATTCGCGCCTTTTGACATTTAATAAACCAAGAATGGAAATAGCATTCAGATGAAGGCATTCACTCTTAGTTGTCTAGTAAAAAGACCAAGTTTAAGCATTAATTTAAGGAACCAGTTGCGCTTATAATATGTTAGTATTGAAAAAATAAATACTCATTACTTCTTTCATGCGTGGACTATACTCCAGTATTTAACTGGAAAATTACATTAGCATGTGAAAATATTCCACAAAGCTTGTCTAAGAGGTTAATGTTAATTATTTCTTAACAGTATATTAAGCTTTAATTTATATATTTGCTCAACTATGCTATCTAACAAGTTAAAAGTTGTAACTTTGAACAGATCTTACATGAATTTGCCAGACAAGTTACATCTTTCAAGGCTTTGCTACACATAAACGAACAAAAAAAAAATCCCCAGTTTATAATTAAATACTGAATAATATAATTGCCATCTTGGTGAAGACAAGTCCATTGGATTAATCACGTCTTAATTAAGCATTAACTGATGCCTTTAGATAATAAAGGATACAGAAGAAGCATCATCCTTAGATTATCTCGGAATCTATTTATCTGTATCAGAGTTTGACTTGCATCCTAACTATAGTATTGCTGCTAATGGAATGACAGAACAGATGGCTTTTAAGAAACAATGTTTCTAGAGTTACAAATTTGCAACACCCTTACAAAAATGATAGAAGTAGAGAAGCATCTAATATGAGTAATGAATAATCTCAAAGATATGTATATACATTTTCGAGTAGTAAAACTGTAAAAGTTTTTTTTTATAAGAACATGATGACCTTACAAGTATCACATTGGCTTTCTAGAATTTGACAGAGGTACCTGGGGTGGAAGCCGGGTCTTTTGATCATTTTCATCAAATTCAAGACCATCATCACCCCCATATCCAGTACTTTTCGAGTTTCTACCATTAAAACTTTGATAATCTGATTCTGAAAATTGAAGTGGGGAGTCTTCTGATAGTGCAGGAGAAACACCATCTTCCCATTAACTGCATCTCTGATTCTATCAAAGCTTGCATCTTCGCTCGCTCTCTATCTCTGGGGTATGTGCAGTAAAGGAAGGAGTAAATAAAGCAGCAAATTGTAAAAGGGATTCCAATCGCGGTGTAGAGTGCCTTGGCAAGTGATGCACCGTTTTCTATATCTGTTTCTATTGCTGCAGCATTTGATGAGCCTACTGTGGCTGGCTTATATCCATAAACATGTTGAGCTAGGATTCCCACTACCGGAGGGGCAAATGAGGCTAGTGTAGTCTCAAAAGAGCGATCCAATGCATATATGCTTGTTCGATGTTTCTCTGGTACTATTTCTGCAAAGATTGGGCTGATAAACCATAAACATCAGTGACTGTACAAGCCAAAAGGTAAGTTCAGATAATGGTTTTGCAATTAAAAGGAAAAAAAAGGGCCTAAATGAGGAACAGGACATACTTGTTTGTGGCTGCTGCATTCCAAGTTATGATAAGTCCCATAATACAGAAAACTAAACCGTGCCAAAAGGCAGTGGAAGGTTCATCCGGTAATCCTAACAACAGTATTGCTGCTAACGGAATGGCAGAACCAGAGCTTATCTGGGACAGAATGATTCGTCCAGAGTTAGGCAAACGTCTTGAAAGGATATCCCCCATCCTACCTCCAAAAAACCCCCCTATAGCACCGGCAATAGCAAATATAGTCATAAGGAGCGCGGTAGTCTTATGGGAAAAGCCAATAAGCTCCAACCACATTGGTACAAATGACAATGCTGACCATGGAAATGAACCAGCAACACCCTGAGCAACAAATATCTGAAAGGATGGTATTCGCACTACTGATTTTGCTACCTCTAAAACCTCCTTCATTTCTTCCCAAAAAGACACTCGCGGATTCCCCTCTTTTGCCTTCTCACTCTCATCTACAAAGCGAGGATCACTGGCAAACAACCGTACTAGAATGCCAACTATAACACTAACTATTCCGACTAAATGAAAAGCAACCCTCCAGCCAGGGATTCCCATGAATGTTGTTGATGCTATCAAGACCGAGCAGATGTTTCCAAGGATTGAGCCTAGGCCACTTGTGAGATGTAACCACCCAAACGCCGTGCCACGATTACTGTCATCAGTGGAGTATGCAACTAGGGATTGTACTGAAGGTATAACAATAGCAAGTCCAATACCATTCAATGCCCTTGATACTGCCACCTGATCATTAATTAGAACTCAGAAGATTCATAATAGTGATCCAGCAATTGGGTTATGCATGAGAGCTGTCCATAAATAGCAAAAGATTAGAATATTTGATTTTCAGAACTTTACTGGCCTGGTACAATGCCCCCAATTGATACAGTTAAATTTGTCTTTAAAATAATTCCAATAGAAATATATCTCATCACTGTTACGGAGTACTAATGTAATTTAGATCTGCAACTAACATATATACTTCTTAATTCTATACCTTAGTAAAAAAACAAATCTCAATTGTAAAATTTTGTTAATAATTGTGGATAAAACACTCGAGAATCGACAAAAAAAAAATGCATTAATCAAATTTAATACAAGAAATTAAAAATATTAAGTAGTAAAAATAATATCAGTATAATAAAATTCAGGCCGAGAAGAGGACTAATGTATTATGGAGAATATAAATTTTTCTAACACATACCAATGTAACAGTTATGGTTGAAAATATGATGACTCTTTTTTCATTTTAAATCATTTATAAAATGTTAGCATCCAATCCAACACCTTTAGAAGAAATCTTATGTCCTAAGAATCCCTGAATTATACAAACTACTAACATTATGCACTACTTAAACACTTGGTAGTAAACAATACACATATATATATAAATTGGACTCTTAATTAGAACGAAATTCGTGAATTAGGCTCAAAATTTTGGTTAAAAGAAGTCAACGTGAGGTAGATCAATTATCTATTCAAATTGAATCAGAAGATAATCAAAAACAGAAAAGTCAATGGAAAAAAAAAACAGAGACCTGGAAAAAAGTGGAGGAGAAAGCGACGAGAAAAGTAGCAGCAGACCAAAGAAAAGCGCCGAGAGCAATAACATGGGTCCGATTATGGCGGATAGCAAGATAACCAGCAAGTGGATAACATGAGGTTTGAACAATGGATCGGAATAGGGTTAGTGAGCCCAGCCCAGTTGGGTCTGTATGAAGTGCTGCTCCAACTTCTTTGTAAACACCTGGTAGTAATGATTCATCTGCTCTCTCCATTATTCCTGCTAAGTTTACTAGCACCAGTGTTATTGTCTCTGCTCGCATTTTTCTGGCTTTTGGGTATTAGTTCACTTTGTTAAGTTTCTCAGTTTTAGAGTTGATTTCTGTTTGTTGACTTGGAGTTGAATCATGAGTTTTTTAATTGGTCATTGATTCTTCCTTGGTATTGCCGTATTGGTAATGCTTCCAATGGAATGGGGTCCTTTTTCGTCTTTAATTTCACAAATTTTTATATGCGGCCTGTTGTACCGTGTGGTAGGAGTTACTTGAGTTTTTCGGTTAAGGGTTATTTGAGTTTTCCGGGGTTACTTGAGTTTCTCGGTTTGAGATTACTCGAGTTTCCGGGGTTATTTGAGTTTCTTGGTCAGGGATTATTTGAGTTTTTCGGTCAGGGGTTACTCGAGGCACAAATTTTTATATACGGCCTGATCGAGAAACTCGAGTAATCTCTTAACCCTTAACTGAGTGAACCCCTCAAGTAACCTCTGTCCGAACCCCTCAAGTAACCCCTGAGTGAAAAACTCAAGTAACCTCTAGCAAAATAACTCGGGTAATCCCTACCGCATGGTGTGCCTTGTTGCACCAAAAAGATGGTATTTTAGTTTTTAGGTGACATTTTTAAAACTGAAAAAAAAAAAAAAAAAAAAATTAAAATTGTTAGGGGAGAAAAAGTTGTATCAGTAGACATCTATCTCAACTGCGAGAATTATTAAGTACAGAGTAATTTATAACTAATCATAAACTAATTGGCAATAAATTTGTATGGAATTGTTTAAATGAGTAAAAGCTGAAATTGATTGTATTAGCTGTTGTAATAAAGTGTTTGATAAATACGAAGTAGTTATTTGTTTGTTTGTAGCAAATGGGATTACACTGACAACAAGCTCATGCAGGAAACGATCTTAAAGTCACGTTAACTAAACTCACATAAATAAAACTTGCTATTATAATTACACATACATCTCATAACTATATAGAAACTTTAAAATTGCTTAAAACTTGAGTTGAGTGAAGCTCTTGAAAGTTAGAGATTCAGGTCTGCTACTAACCGCTTGAGTTATCTTAAGCAAAGGTCGCTTAGATTTTAGCTGATAAATCCAGTCCAATTGGGCTCTGCATTGGATAATAATCAATGTGGGCCTTGGTCTAATGAAAAAACAGAATATGGGCCTTTTTTGCTTCTACATGGGCCAGTTGCACTGCAATTCTCCAATGTGCTACGTAGTTGGTACTCCAGAAGACAAAAGCTTTACCAACAACAACGTACGTGTAACATATTAAAACAACAAATTGTAATTATCAAAATGATGAAAAAAATATCACCTAATGTAATTGACAATGACTTCAAATTGATCAAATATTACCACATAAACCTCTGTTGACAAAGTTCCTATCTTCAATTCATGAAAGTATTGATTCAAGTATTGGAATAATGACGATATCAGGTCCATTCTACTCTCTTTGTTCATTGATCAACAAGAGTATCTAAATTGATATTATCTTTAAAGTGACAACGTTAGTCAAATATTGAAAGGCTCCCTAACAATTGTACTCCGTAGCATTATGTTTAATGTTAGAATGTGCTAGGATTTAGTTGTTAATTGAATTTATATGTTACAAATCAAAATTGTTAGGGTTAAACAAAAGGTGTGTGAGAGGCTAATTCATAGATATCATTATAATTAATTGCTTCATCAAAAAATTATACTTCGCAGTCTTGCAGATAATACTAATTTGTTATGGAAATAAAAATAAAAACAATTTCTGTACTGTGTCCCATCTTAGCAATACAAACTGGATTTAACAAAGTTTTATGACTATTAAAGTGTTCAATTAGATACACAAAGATTTCATAATTAGGATGAAAATGGCCCCATCAAAGAGACAGATTAAGAAGAAGATCCCAATATTGCTTGCTGTAAGGATGGCGTAGTGGCAGGCAATGTTGGTTCGTGAAATTCACTTCTGACCCACCATGCTACTATGCTATATTGCTAATTGCTATATATGGGTTATCATGTACGAAATACAATTGTTTTTCATAAAAAGCAAATGTTCTACATGTGTAGATTAATTTAAATGTGTGTATAAATTTTTTAGAATTATAACCGGCTTATAAAATATTTAGCAATGGTTGTGTCTTGTGTTGAGCCAACGTATTAAAGGTTAACTAATGAAGGTACATCTGTGCATGTGCCCATTATGTCCAGCATATGTGTTTAAGTGTAATTTTAATTTATTTTTAGTGCCTATCATGTCTGGATTATCCAACGAAAAACTCAATGAAGATTTATCGTAACATGGCTTGTCGAGCAGGCATGTCGCATGTGCGGCCATATCTAATCCGTACTATAACTAGAGCCATGTTTAGGGAAGACTGGAATAATAGTGCCAATATTAATTTAGCAACATCTCTTTCAAACTGTACTCCCATAAAGCCACTTTGGGAGGGAGGTGAAAAGGTGAGGAGAACCTTCTTCATAACGGCTGAAATACTGTACTCGTATAAGTCGTATAACATAAATCAAATTAAAGTTGTTTCTCTCTATACTACTACTTATGGAGTATAATATATATACTTCCTGTTTATACTTTATATTGACCTTGTGCTAATTTTGATTATTAATGAAATTAATATATTTGAAATCAATATAGCCAGTTTCCTTTACACCCACCACTTCAAAGATTTCAGTGGGGATTGTGCTATCATTACTATACAATATTATTCAGAAATGAGGCTTTTTAAGATCTCACTACCTTGAATAAAGGTAATGTGTAAATGTGCAATCATAGCAATATAGCATATATTTTTCCTAACTAGTGTCATTGTCTCCAGGGCCCTATCAAAACAAGGAGAATATAAATTATCTAAAATGTAAAATTTTCATCAAATTATAACCTTGCTTTTTGAATATAAATGAAATATTATGATGCTAATATACATGAATTAATCCTAATATTAGACCGAAGATATAAGCATATAACCATAGTACCTTTTTTATTTTTAAAAATATAACCATATATTGTTCCTTTAGTAGAGAAATAATCTATATATATACTAAAATAACAGCAACTGATGTAATCATTGTCTACGTGTCACTTTTTTATTTAATTTATTCCCTCCAAAATGCAAGGATGATGTCATATATTTTTTTTTTCCTTTTTAAGCTACCCTATTTAACATAGCTTTGAAAATATATTCCATTTGAATTTTTAAATTTTAAATTTTGGGTATTCAACACATATTATGCATTTATGCGTGCTATTTAGTTATTTACGAGTTGTTAACAATAGTTAATAATATAATTTAATTGAAATTTCTTAATTAAATATGAAAATTATGCACTTTCGGAAATTGTATATTCATATTTAATTAGTTTTAGTTAGGGAAAATGAGGAAGTTATTTTCTTTCAGTATGTGTTAAAAGTCGATAATTCAATTCTTATTTTAAAACCGTGCATCGTACGGGGTTAATCTAGTAGGCTAATAAATTCATGGATTAGCTATGACTGTTGTTCGTTGACTCAAAGCTATTGTTTTTAGAAATGGAATAAAAAAAAAGGTTTAGAAAAGTAGAGAAAATACATAAAAAGTTTAGTGCAATTGAAAAAAATGTTAAAGAAAATTTTCAAAAAAAAAAAAAAAAAAATGTTAAAGAAAACAAAACTCTCAAAAGATATCGAAAATGAATAGACACATGATAAGTAAGAGTACTACTCAATCAACTTTTCTTTTCCTCCCTATCTGTATTCTGTATAACATTAAAACTTTAAAAGACCACACACTATAAGAGAAGCTCTTTAACCTAAAGAATATTTTAATTTTATTTTAAAAGAATTATAACTAGTTATTAGTTATATGCATGCTCCATACTTATACGAGTACTATTTTTACATCAATTTTTAGAAGCTATGTTCGAGCAAACCTATAATGATGCAAAAAGAAGTCGCATACTCCCCTTGAGGGAGAAAAAAAAAATGAAGAAAAGAAGAATAAAAAGTAGGTCATAGATTTCCTTTTTTTTTTCATGATTACTTAAAGCAAATTACTCCATCCTATACTGTAGGAGTTTATTCATTGTTATATTAAATCCATGTGACCATGTCAATTATGAATTATCTGTTTACTATTTTTTTTAAAAAAAAAAAAAAAAAATTTAAGCTCTCTTTACCTACTTCTAAAAAAAAACGCTCAATTTACTTTTTTTAACTCAACGATTCAAATCTTTGCTTTCTCTATCCATTATACTAAATCTTTATGTCAACTATCAATAGATTACTAGACGAACATGAAAAATAATGAGACGGAAAAAACATAAAATAACATTATACTGTACGTAATATACGTAGTATTTAATTTCTCCGCCTTTATTTTTTGAAAACGGTCCTTTTTATATCATACATTCTTTGTCATCTAATGTTGAGAATTTGAATATATGCATCCAGCTTCACCCTGATGAACAATGATGCCATTCGTTTCAACTTTCAAGCAAGAGAAAATATTTTTTGCCAGCCTTTTTGATGCGAATCGTTGATGCCTAAAGCCAAAAGGCTCCTTCTTCTCCTCCTTGTTATTGCTCTACACTACTCATTTGTTGCCTATATAGTAATATTTATTGGGTTGTAAACTTGTAATGTTATAAAAGAGGGATAGATATAATTGCACTTTTGCCAGTTAACCATACTATTCCAGCTTTTTACAGATATTGCAAATTGGAATTACACAACCTCTTGGTAAAAGTAAAAATGTAAAATCAAATAAGCTAAAAATAAAGAGCTTGTGTTCTTCTTTTCTCTGAGTAGAGAGATGGATTTAGAATATTAGCCATCATTGCTACCAACAATAGCTTGGCCCAATTCTTCTAGCATCTAGATATTAATCATACAATGTCAAGGGCTAATTCTTGTATGTGGCAGAGTGAGAAATTTAAAATTTACAATGATGTATTATGAGATCAAGGGCCTATTCTTATTGACTGAACTGAACTGAATTGAATTGAACTGAACTTATTGATTAGTGATTTTTAACTACGAATTAATGATCTTTGATATATGTGTATATACATATATACATATTAAAATATTTATGAAAAATATATTAAAAACATGGAACCCCAAAACATTTTAAAAACATTATTATTATTATTATTATTGTCGTTGTTGTAATATAAGCTTAAAAGTATTAAATTTAGCTTTAAATCATTAGCAATATCATTAGACATAAACTTATTAGAGGTGAAGTGAACTGAATTGAACTGAATATAATCTAATGAGAACAGGTCCTAAGAGTTGTAATGTATTGTAACAAAATTTCACCATAAGTCTTGTTAATTTTTGTAGTTTAGCATTAGAGGCTTTTAAGTGCTTAAGGGAGTGTTTGTCCACTTCAACTTGTTTCACTTTATTTGAATTTATGTGAACTTGTCCGTTGTTTTTTCAACGTATATTGTTTAATCTAAATAAACCTTATTTTGTATTTTGAATTAACTTATCCAAATATATATTAGTTGCACAAACTTATTATTATGTACTTACCTATAAAAAAAATAATTAAAATAAGCTAAACATAACATCAATCACAACACTTGGCCAATCAATAATAATCATTTGTTAGGGGGACAAATAATTCTGAGGTAGCCTGGTGATTTAACAGGGATGATTATTAAAAGGGAAGAAAAGCAAATTAAAGGAAAAAAGAATAACTTACTATTTTACTACTGTGCAAATTTTTACTACAGTTAGAACTTAGAAGTCTGCTGAGTACATTTTGTTTTCACTAGCATAGCTATAATTAATACCCAAATTTTAAATGAAAGGTGCCGGGAAGATTTATAATTGGGGTATAAATAAAAATAGATCATCATCTTTTAATCGATGATACAAAAAGGAAAACAACTTTTCTATGCATTGGGTTGGACCACATCACTATTTCATGTAGAAATGGACACTTCTTGCTATACAAATTAAAATTAGATCTTGTTTAATTTACCTTATTTTTACTTATTTCAGAAAAAATAAGTTCAGATCAAATCAGATAAAATAAGTTCAGATTAGATTAGATCAGAAAAAATAAGTTCAGATCAGATCATCGTTTTATGTGCAGGTTTTTATCGCTAAATATCTTTAATTTCGTGATGATTTTTTTTTTTTAAAATCACATATTAATAAAATACACATTAGTATGATTCTAACAAGACCCCACTTGATATATTTTTTCCGTATAGGTTATCGTATATTTAAGGTCAAAGTTTGGTCAAATCTGACATACAGATCAAATCAGATCATATCAGACTAGATCAAATCAAACCAGACCAAATCAGATCAGATAAGCAAATATAAGACAAACTAAACCGGGCTTTAGTTAATTACTCATGCAACGGAAATACAATTGGGCAACAAGTCTCATATTTTAGTTTTCGAATTCTAAACAATGAATCTCGATCACTTATTACATTATAATTCTCAGATTATCACCTCAAACACAGAGTACCTAACAGTCCGTCGCACTTAATACTTTATGTCCAGCATTAATTTTATTTTCAAGAACATATATATCACAGAATTAGCAAATTAATTAGTTGAGCTGAATACCAATATTAAACAAGTACCTACAGTATAAACAGTACCCTGTAATGCAACATACCACTAATTAACAAGTTACATGATTGTCAATTACTATAATAATTGTAGTATTAATAACAAGAGCAACAACTAAATTATACGCTAATGTGTCTAATTGTACCTAACCTTATCCAGAAAAAAAGATGGTTAGTTTGATAAGAGAGGTAAATCTTTGCATAAGATTGTGGCGGCCAATAATTTCCCCAATTTTCGCCACCATTCACTCCGTGACAACGGCGTATCTTTGCTTGATTTGCTTCTTACCATTGCTCTAAACCACCCCTTCAATTTAATTTAATTTTATGTATTGTTATTTTTTTGTTTGTTTGAGGAAGTTAAATAATTTAAATTTACTAAAAGAAAAATTAAAATCATAGGACACAAATACGGGTACGAGGAAGAAATCTTGGGTTCGTTATTGGCTGTATTGGCTGCTGCACAATCTCCTAGCAGTAAGGGCCAGTTACTCCTCCTAGAACCCAACAATAACTACTTCACTTCACTACCTTAAATACAAGGAAGTTTCTGTGATTTTGTCAAAATTTTACAACGGAATACTCTATCAATTAATTAATATGAAAGGACAAAAAAAAAAGGGACAACCACAAAGTACTCCGAATTAGCTTTAAAGGTTGCTCTATTTTTCAATTTGATGTTTCCATTTAAGATTGCGTTATTAGAATTTTGAACAAAATAAAATAGTAGCACTGCTAATTGAAAATTTTCAAAAAATAAAATAAAATTACAAAGGAAGTCTAACTCTGAACTATCATGGACAGAAATGAAATATTGGGTATGTATTAGAATTTTGAAAAATGGGGTAGTATAACAATACTCATTGTTGTGAGTACTTTAGGTATTGTTTTGACTTTCTACAAATATGTTTAATAAATTTGAATATTTTGTAATTACTCCGTTATATTAGAGTGAAGATATTAATTTGAAAATTAGTAGCACTGCTAATTGAATTGAATATGAAGCTAATGTTTAAAAATAAAAAATTATAAATAAAAATGTGTTTTTAGAAAAACAACAGTAATTGAATAAAATTAGCTAGGTACGTAATCCTTTCGACTTTCTTACAAATAGATTTTTACCTGTGTTTACTCGAATAAATTAGACAAAAAGTTGATAAACTTTAACGCTTATGATCTAAGAGTTAAGTGTAAAACACAGTCATACAAAAGTATAGAGTATGTGTTTCTTTAACGCTTATGATCTAAGAGTTAAGTGTAAAACACAGTAAACAAATATGCATATAACCCCTAATTTCCTACCACTAATTATGTGATTAAATATAACCTAAGCTAGTGATGTGTGTTTTGAGCTCAAATAATTTAGCAAATAAAATTGAGATAGAATTCATATAATAGTATAACAAATGAAGCAGAACTCATGTATATTAGCAAAATATACACAGTACAGATGATTGTAGATCCTCAAATGGTTAATAAGTTACATACAATACTATACTTCAATTCGTACTAGCTTAGTTAGCTAAAAACTATTAACCCGCCCCAATTAGTGCTAGTTAATAATCATTTTTTTAAACTTACATTTTAATTTGCTACATATATAATCAATTAAATACACAAAATATAACAAAGATCGACTAATTAATTAATAAATTAATCAGATGAACAAATCCATGAATCTATCATACCTTCACCCTTAGTGGCACCTACATTATTATCCGAGGCGCCATTGACAGCAGCAGCAGCAGCAGCAGTAATAGCACTGATGCCGCGGTAGTTTCCAGCTGCAGGATTAACAGAGCAGCTAGTCTGAAGAGGTGTGACAGTAGTACACCCGAGACTCATGCTCGAATCTTGGTGATGATGATCAGTTAATGCAGAAGAAGTTTGTTCGAGGAGAGACTGGAAGCTGAGCTGAGGGTTGGTGCTAAGAAACTGTTGAGGATCACACATATGGAAATTAGCAGATGCTGGTGCTGCTGCTATACCACTGGTGCTAATACTAGTGCTAGCCGTAGTAGAACTTGGAGTCGCGGACAATCCTAGACCATCAATAGTATTAGTATTATTAGTAGTATTATTGGCTAAATACGGTGGTTGTTGAAGAGGAGGTATCTTTTGTGGAAAAGGCCTTAAAAGGTAACTAGGGGGAGGCACTGCGGAGCTAGTAAGACCACCTAAGCCACCAAAAAGATCGAATCGACCTCGAGTTGAGAAGGCGGTGAAGGGAGGTGAAGGGATGCCAGTAAACTCCTGGACCATTTGTCTGAAATTGTTGGTGTCGGTAGTCAACACAGTAGTAGGCGCCCTCCTAGAAGCCCTGGACCTCTTCTTGGGGTTTCGACCTGATCCGGTAATAGTTGGTGCTGTTGAGGACAGTGGCGAGGTCACGGGCGGGGATGGTATAGGTAAAGGAAGTGGGCGAGGTGGGTTTTGTTGTTGTTGTTGGTGGTTGTTGTTGGGTATGGTGTAGCCAAAAGGACCCTCAGTGCAATTGGCATCATCGGTTGACAAAGACGGTCGAATTGAAGAGAATTTGTTGGGCCACACCATGTCTAGCTGATTATTATTATTATCATTATTATTTGTACCATTATTATTATTAGTAGTAGTAGTAGTATTATGGTTAATCATAAAGTTTGGACACTCAAGTGAAGAAGATTGTGATAAAGTAGGTGGTTGATCAAAATAGTTGGATACTTGATTGTTGTTGTTATTAGTAAACGGAGATAATCCATTACTCAAAGAGTAAAGTTGAAGCGGAACACCACCACCACCACCACCAGGAGCACCACCACCACCACCATCCATATTGCTGAAGGAGTTAAAAAACGCGGAGATCGACTCACCGCCGCCGCGTGAGTCGTACTCTTGATCATCTCCACAACCGCCACCGCCACCGCCACCGCCCGTGCTCGAAGACTGCATACTTCCACTATTCCCTGAATCCATGTCTCCTGATATATAATTTCAGATAGATGAGTAAATTATTCAAAAAATATAGTACTAGAAATATAGTATATCATCAACAGCACAAGATTCGTTGACTCGATAAGTAGAAAGTAAGGAGACAGAGAAATCAGGGGTTAGAGAAAGTTACCCATGAAGCTTTTAACGAAGATCTGGAAAAAGACGATCTGGGTGATCGAGTAAAGTGGGTATTGATCGAGTAATTAAGCTTTTTATTTTTAAAGAAGCAAAAAGGGTGGTTGTAAAAGCAGCAGATGATATATGTCCAAGTTGAGCTTTTCAGGTAGCAAAAATTCTGAAGAAAAAAAATAATAAAGAATAGATAGAAATAATGGGTTTGGTTAGTTTGGGGAGGTGATAGTGGTGGCTTTAGAGTGGAAAAACCAGGTCCATTGGCAATGGCCTGAATTAGGGATTTCGTATTCCGAAAGAAAAGAAGATGAATATTAAGAGAGAGAAACTAACAAAGGGATGAAAAAGGAGAAAAGGAAAGGATTTGAGTAGACAAGGGACTACTTATTGACTTATTTTTCCTTTCTTTTCCTTTTTAATTTTTTTTTAACCATGATGAAAGGTAAATTAATAACAATACATAAAAGTTGAAAACATAGAAAGTGAGGAGGAGACTCTTTCCCACGTTTCAACTTAATAATTTTTTTTAGCGAATGACGACACTACTCTTTACTCTCTCTCTTCAATTACAAAGTTTTATGTAGTTGAATTGAATTTGTTAAAATAAAGTTGAACTTATTGAATAATTAAAAAAAAAAATCTCCCCTATTTCTTTTTAGTTGACACGTTTTTTTAGTCACATTTGTCAATGCACAAATTCAATCGTTAATATCTTTAATTACCGATAAGCAAAAATTATAAAAAGTTGATATTTTGAAAATATATGTTATGACGAATCTAACAAGATGGTACTTGACTATATTTTTCTTCACATAAAAATAATAAAACATGGTCAAAGAATGGTGTGTAAATAGTGCTAAAGTCAAAACGTGGCAACTAATAAAAAACAGAGGTAGTAGTAAATAGTTTATGTAACAATAAGCATTGTAATAGAATAGAAATAATAAAAAAAAGTGTGAGTAAAATTACGTGATTAGTAGAGATATATAATAAAATATTATTGAATATTTTCAATGAAGTGAGTGCTGCAATAAAAAAATGATTGATTATAAAAAGAAAATATTGTAAATTAAATAAATAAAAACTGAAGAAGTACTCTTTTTTTTCCCATGCACTTTAAAGTTAATTTTTGTAAAGTTTTAAGAAAATTGTGATGACTAAAATATTTAGTTTAATTTGATAAAAAGTGAAATATGTGTGGTGAGAAAGAAATACTGGATTTACTAGTTTGTTAATGGAGGAGAGATGTAATTTAAAATATTACAGTAGTATGTTTTCCATATCTTGAAAGTGTTTTAAGAAAGTGTGTCAATTAAAAATTGAAGGGGGTATTTTTACGACTTTAACTGATCCCTCAAAGCCTCAACGGTTTCTGCGTTTATAGATGGAAAAGGTTGACTTGACTTGTTGACTCGAATCGAACTTTAATATTGTAACTCTTGGAAAGTAACATGAAAGAGAGCTTCACTTATTAAGGTTAAAGGATTAATTTTTCTATTGTCATATACTCGTATGATGTTGAGATATAAAATTATAATTTCCTTTGGTCAAACGAACTAATCACTCTATTAATGCCTGGTGTGGCTCAGATGACTTTTATAATATCCTCATAAAAGCCAGAAGTTAGTAGTTCTAATTTGCTAGGTAGAAAGCAGCAAAAGAGCCACAAATAAACATGTAATTTCATCGCAATAATAGCTAATATTTGAATTTCTAGTCAGACTAACAAACAAATAAATACTCAATTCTAGTTATTTTTCACTCATAACTACTATTGAAAATTAGGTAAAACCGTTTTTCTACTTTTAGTCACAATGTTAAACTATACGAAGTAACATTCCAAGGCTATTCTCATAAACTAGTTAGCGACTTAGCATAAAAGATTCCTGAACTTTAGTAATCCTCAATTTTGCAACTTTATTTGGCAGAACGACCTCCACCAATAGGTTACTTTATATGGAAGCATAGAGAATAACGACGTTATATTTCAATACAATAGATTAAATCGAATTTCGGAGTAAGAATAAATTTTAATTTAAAGAGTATATCTAATACCTTTTAGAATTTTCGATTAGATGAGATGATCAAACAAGCAAAACACAGGTAATTTGGTAATCAAATTAGGAACTAACAAGTTGAGATCAGATTCCCGAACGACATCTTCAAATTCTCTCTCCAACTATTCTAACCTATTTCAATTGAAAGATCAATATCACAAGCCTCTTATTAGCCGTCTTTTAAGGTTATGTACAAGTTTTTTGAATTCAAGTTTACATAGTATAATGTAAGATTTACAAGCTTATAAGATTTTTTCGATATAGATTAAAAAAAAAAAAAAAAAAAAAAAAAAAGAGCACTTTAAAATGTTATGCATACAGCTCATTAATATTAATGGCAAGGCATGACTTGACATATTTGAACACTTAATGATCTGAAATTCTCTATTACCATTGGAGATCCTTCAAAACCCGTCCCCTCTCCATTTAAATATCTTAATTGATAAAACATAAATAATAAATAAATAAATAAATAAATAAATAAATAAAAAAAAACCTTATAACTTATGGTTGATAATTAGTAATTGCTCCACTTTTGACTTATTCAAAATAGTTAATAGTAGCATAGTGCCATAGTAGGGTGTAGTAGATATGAGTCAATATCAAGAACTTCAGTTTTGACATTAATTATACTTAATTAATCTAATGTGATTAGGTTCTACATCTCTCACTGAACAGGAAAATAAAATTACCTCAATATCTAATATTGACAAAGCAAAGAATTCAGCTTAACAAATCCTTATAGTGATCTAGTCATGCCTTTGAGCTCGAATCTTTGTTTTCCATGCACATTAATCACTTAATCACTCATCTTTAATTGACATCATCACCTGTCATGTGTACATATATACTCATCAATTTTAGAGGAATTTATGTGGTCACTAACTCAAATTATATATCAAAGTAGGAGAAAATAAACTTATTCTTGACAACATAAGGTCCTTTTAGGGATCTATATGCCTTTTTTGTTCTTATGGGCAATTAAGAATGAGAATTGCATTTTTATGAATTCCAAAGATTTATTAGTAATTTATTGTAGGATGAGGCTAAACAAGATACTCTGTAACTTTTCATGTAAGTGATGAAAGATAGATAAATATCAAAGTTTTTTTTTTTCATATAACTCTACATTTTCGTAAGGCAAAATCTTGTATGAGACGGTCTCATAATATATGATCGTAAGGAGGAACTGACCTCTTATGAATAACATATTTAAAGACAACTTTCAATACCTCTTACCATCTCATCAGTAGAACAAGAAGCAATCTAAAGTTGGGTGCACCTATTATCAACCAAAGGAAAACGCTTTACTATTACTTGTGTAAGCAATGTACGAGTGTACCACCTAGAAGTGTTTGATGCACGCTCGCACCAAAATTATTGACTTAAGCCGTATATGGGCTTTGCTACACAATGGGCTGGTAAGTGGGCCTACTCATCATTATTTTATTTCCGTAATGCAATGTATCCCATAAATTCATAATTATATTCCTTTTCAACTTCTTTTAGTTTAGGCTTCACAACATTATTTCGTTTGTTTGTGTTTTTGTTTTGTCATTTTTTATGTAAAGATAAAACGCGTTATGAAGACAGGTGTAATTCAAACTGTATCCAATTTCCCTAAAAAAGAAAAACTGTTTTTTTTTTTTTTAAAAGAGAAAAACTGTATCCAATTAATAATCCTAAAATTTGATTCTAAGCTAATAAAGTTAGTCAAGTACTAGAATCCATAATGAGCTAAATGTAGGCAAAAGAACAAAAAATTCTCTTGGTTAATCCTAATTCTAGAGGTAAGTACTTTATGTTAAAATTTATAATCTTGAGCATTACATGAGTTTACATTTAATAATTTACAAAAATTATCTAAAAAGAAACACATAAAACAATAATGTGGACAAAATTTTATCTCATCTCGGGTTTAAACCATTTTTGTTAAATGCTTAGATCTCTTGGAAACAAGGAGGATCTTCTACATTAAGATTTGTTGCCAAAAGTTAAGTACCCCGAGTATTTATTATTTTAGTTAGAGGTTGATTGTTTAGATCTTGACCCCGTCTATTATTTTGAAAGTGGAGACTAGTGAGTGGAGCAAATGATTTAGGGCCTGTTTTGATTTACTGAAAACACTTAATTGAACTAATTGGAACTGAATTGAATTGAACTGAATGGAGCTAATATGAATTGTTTATGAGAGAAAGAAATTAAGAGAACTAAACTGATTGAAGGTGAATTGAAGTGAATTGAACTAATTAGAGCTGAACTAAGCTGAATTAAATTGAAATTAAGCTTAACAGAACAGGCCCTTAGTCATTTAACTAAAAAGTAAAGGGTCGGTAATTTACGGGAAATGGAGTAGATAGCAGATCTTTAATCTCAAGTATTCGTGGGGTGCATGTGTAAAAAGAAAGATTGTCCTAAGCACTATGATATTGAATGATCATTGAAAAAGGAATTCATAATAATTCTCTCCAAATTGATTGGGGGATTCAAAACCCGAGCAAGATTTGCTTAATTATGAATTTATGATATACTTATCTTGATTAAGTGCTTATTAAACCTTATGCAAGAAACGATTGCCCATTATAATTGCAACTTTAAAAAATATTCTTCAAATCAGAATATATATATATATATATATATATATATATATATATATATATATATATATATATATATATATATATATATATATATATATATATATATATATATATATTTGTTTTCTCTTTCATTATGTTTGTTTTTTCTTTGCCGTTATTCCCTACTTCCATTCGGAATCGATATATGTAGTATATATACAATGAGTATAATAATTATAGAGAACCAAGTCATGTTGGATAAATACTTATAAATAATACGAAATAATAAATTGACATAGGTAGGTAGCATTGTCATGAAATGCATTTTAAAAGAGAAGCTGGGATGGCATACTAATAAAAAAACCTAAACATGCCATTTCTCTATCAACCCGTGTCGGTGTGTAGGGTTCGATTCTCATTAACTCCTTAAAAGCTCAACACATTGCATATCATCCTAATTTAATCTTAAATAAGTAAAAGTACACATTATATTGAATTAAGTTGTTCACTTAACTTCAATGGCAAGAGTTTATTATCTTAGTATAGTACTTAGTTGCAAGAATAGGAAAGCGTCACAATCTGTGGTAGTTTTTTTTTTTTTTTTTTTTTTTTTTTTTTTTTTTTTAACAAAAGCCACTCAATTTTCATGCTGTTGGTGATGTTACAGTTCAATTTATTGTCGGGGACACCGGCAATTGGTGCTTGTAGCAGTAACCGTGTTGTGATGATTATTGGTCGGTAGATGGAGCAACTTTTTGAGTTTTTTCTCCCCCCTTTATTACTTTTCATTCTCATTGAATTTCTGAGTAATGTCAACGATTCAAAACAGTTACCTGAGTCGAAACAATTTATGAACAGACCCCTTAAACAACTTGGTTACCAGAGTCCACAGTCCAGTTAGTTCGACTTCAGTGGACATCGGTACGTGTCATTTTGAGCCAAACCATCTACCATCTACCCCTTAAGGGATCAGATTTTGCTTTGGGTTTGGTAAATTTTCCCAAGCCTGGTGTCAAACCAACAAAATGCAATAGAATGTAAGCTCTGCTGCTATGATAAGGGGTTTCTGTGATCAAAATTATTGCCGACAAAAAATAACAAATGCATCAATCACCATATCCCGTCAATAGATGGCTATGAAGTTGACAGGCGAAGTCTATTTCCTCTAATTACTGCCAAGATTATGATGGAGGCTCTCTTTAGACAGAACAAGTACGGAACTTGCTGGTGCATTTCCATTGCTTCAAAACAAGCTATCTTGCAACAGAACAAGGACTTTGCCATGTTGATATATCCGTTATAAGATCTCGAAATTGATCTATCAGATGTTTGAGGTGCTTATTCTTATTAGCAAGATCCTGCAATTACAAAAGTAGAAAATAAATACAGATTTTTCCTCTTCCAAACCAGCACAATCATCTGCAAACCAAAATAGCTAAAAAGGACTCCCTCTTTAACAAATCCCATCCTCCCATCCCATCAGCCACATTAGTCGCTAGCCATTGAACAACAATCACGAGGACTGATTGTGCACCGATTGTGCTATTTTAACACTCTTCTTTACTACACCACAATAAACTCCTAGACCTCACACAAGCACTCAGCATCCATGCATCCATAAAATTGGAAATAATTCACAAGAGATGGACTTGTAACAATATTTTTTTTCCAAAATAAAAACAAAAGTAATTTAGCTTTAACATTACCATCTTTAAATTAGATACTTGCTCTTCTAACTTCCCGATTTCAGCCTCATCTTCAACTGAGGCAGAATCATCCATGTCTTCCTGAACAAAAGGAAAACAGTTAAACAAATCAGACACCTACAGACGGCAGCAGTAACCCTATTGTTCGAAAATCCAATAATTGAATTTTGATTGAAGGGGCAAAATATTAAGCAAACAAGAATAAATGATAACTACGATCGACATCAAAGTCAACCCCTATGAGCTATGGCCTACGAAGTAACTCCTAACAACAGAACCACTCCCCTCATAATGTGAAGGAAAATGCATCATATCTTTTTATAGCCACCGAAGAAAATTGGAAAAATTGATTCTAATAATCCCACCTTTGGCCGGTTCGCCGATAATAATCCCACCTATCGATTATTATTTTCTTTTCCTCTCCCTCTTTCCTTTACCCCTTCCCCTCCATTGATTCCGATTACCCAAACAGCCAAACCAGCCACCTGCCCACCTCCTACATGCGGCCTGGCAGCCACCTCCTCTATGAAACAGACAACCTCACCCACAGTCAGCCACCCCCACCTAAGGACCAGCCATCCCCATCCAAGAAAAACCCCACCCACGTCTGGCCAGTCCCACCCACATAACAGCCGCCCCACCCACGAAAAACCCCACCCAAGGTCGACCACCCCACCCACACCCTATGTATGAAACCCCTACCCTCAAAACCCTCACCTAAAAAAATTGTCCTTTCCCCTCCCACAAACCACCCAAACTTACACATCCCCCAATTTCCCCTACTGCTGCTACTGTTACCTTGTGATAGGAAGAGAAAGAAAGTGAGGTGGGAATTTGGAAAGTCATGGAAAGGGAAAAGGAGGAGAGAGAATGGGCTGACTTGTGATGGAGGATGACTTGGATGAGGGAGAATAGGAGAAAGAAAGATAAAAGAAAAAAAAAAAACTTACCCATTCTTCAAGTTACCGGTCATAAGGGACCAATAAGAGAATATACCCCCCAAAGGTGGGATTATTAAATAAGAATTGATAGGTGGGATTATTATCAGCGAACCGATTAAAGGTGGGATTATTAAAATCAATTTTTCCAAGAAAATATTTAACTTGCATTATTTTCTGCTTTAACAAACCAACCGAAGACATTTTGAAAACGTGAATACCTGGGATTGATACTACTTTCATCTAAACCTTTGTCCAGTACAAATAGAGTTTCAAACTCGATTCCATTTATAGCTCTCACATTCTGAAAATACTTGATACAAAATTCACAATCCTAAGATTCTTATTAAACAATTGTCATTCACTTTTCAGAATAAACAATGTAAGAAAAAAACTTCAATCATCAGCTAGGGGGTGGTGCACATCAGATTAATAGAAAAACTAACTGCCAAATTCTATAGATGAATAGATACTTGCAATAAAAGAGGAAATTACCTTGTTTCCCTGAGGCAAGGCATTGAGAACAGCACGAAGAGAAGCAACAGAGGACTTATAACGAAGACGAGATTCTTCAAGAGCACCACCACCCATATCGAAGTGGTGGGCTGAATCTAATGAAACATCACCATTTGAATCCTCATTATGCCCATTAGCACTGATAGTAGCAGCAGTACTAGTATCAGGAATGGCAACAGGAGAAGAGGTAGTTGTAGACCACAAGGTTGGGTTGCAAAGCTCATCATTCATTGCAGACAATATCTGAAATGCTGCCTCAACTGTCTCTTCTAGATGCTTCTGACCTTCTGCTGCAAGCTCCTTTGCTGATTTCACGGTTTCATCGCTCATTATTTGGTCTTCCATTGTTGTACTGTTGATGATTTCAGAGATAAGACAAACCCTATCAAGTTCTGAAAATTCCGTAATTGCCTAATATGCTGTTTACTTTCTATCAATTATCACAAGGGAGGAGCACAATAACCATGGATTCATTGAGGCTGCCCCAATTAATCTCCGTGATACTTGTTTTATCACGGAGCAAAAGTTTTGTCTATTTTTGCCCCTCAGATTTGTTTATCACAAAGATAAACTTGTATTTTCTCAGATTCATGAATAAATATCTTAAATTACAAGCTTTAAAACGTTCAAGTTAACGCCTTAGTATTTCTCCAATGTGACCATTTTTTTTTTGACAAATTCAGTCCCAAAAATTCCCACACATTAATCCCATGAACCACACAAATCAGATGTACTGCACATATATCAAGATTATTAACAACAGTTTCAAAAGAATGCAGCAGCATTAGCCCTAATTCAATTAAAGATATATCGTACAGAGTACATTATACAGAGTAACTAGCAACAAAATCGTCAAATTAGCCCCTTAGTTGGCCTCTAAAGCGATAGACTCTTGACATAATGAGTAAATTATCTCATGAATTACCAAGAATCCTCACCAAAACCTCATACAGCAACTTCAGATTCCTTACAATGACATGTAAACTGGCAATTAATGGACATTTGGGAGGACCAAAGCAGAATGAAATCGCGGTTTACAAGTTATAATACTCTTGATTTGTCTTCGAAATGAAACAGCCCCAAACATAATAGCTCAATGCAATCGCAGCAGCATCAAGTATGTCAACAACTCGTAAGAGCCTCCAAAACTAAATACACCACTATACTATACTATACTAAAACACACCCAATTCTCTAATTTACTGGACGAAAAAGTGCAGAAACATGAAGAAAATAGAAGATGTAATTGGAAAAATAGAAGAGAAATTACTACTCCACCAAATTAACTAGGTTACGCCCTAATCTTTAATTAGACAAAGATTCAACATTTTCTACACATTTGCCATTCCATTGAGCATTAAAACTAATTAGAAATTGAGTAAATCACCTACCGTAAATGACGAGTAAGAGATGTTTGAAAGTTTCAGCGTCCGATTAGTAGTAGCGGCTAATTGAAAGAACTAAAGTGCAACCATCATTGTGTATTATTATTCCCTTCAAATTAGGGATCTGATCTGGAGAGTTCCAGACCGCAGAATACAGCTCAACAACCAGCGCCTGCTCTCTCTCTCCTTCTGATGCTCCCGTTCGATGTTACTGTTGTTGCTGCGGTTGTTCTGCTTTCTCCAATCCTTCGTTTTTTTTTTTCTTTTTTTTTGAAGACTCGTTTTACTCTTACTTGAGACCCAATTTAAGTTATGGCTTATGAGTCATAAAAGTATGGTCAAAAGACTCAAAACTGGTTAGCCTTTATTTACCCTTGTTTTATATATCCAATTTAAGTTATAGTCGGTTCAATTCATTCCGTACTTCAGAAATAGATCTTATTCGACAATTAATTGTTTGCGATTTTTTGTGGCTAATCAAACTTGCTATATGTCACTATATTCGTTCCTTGAAGTTATTAAATTTTACCAAACTTAACTATGTCTTTTTGTTTTGATAAATATAAGAAACACCTATACATTTTTTTTTTTCCAAAGAGCTTGCTCTTCTTACCACAAGTAGTGCAATGAGAAATGGATTGAAGAGCGGCCAAAATTGTACACGGAGGCTTCACTTAAGCATGCAACAAACCATGTGTCACATACTCACATACATATCATGATCAAATCAACCGCATACATGCTTTATCCTTGAGTATCTTTGAATCCTTTCATTACAAAATATATCAAACGGCCGTGAAAAAGATCATACACAACTTTCACGGCCGTGTGAGTTTGGATAGAAAGAAATTAAAGATGTGGAAAAGGTGGATTATTGGAGGGAATCAAGGGCTGAAGAGATTAGCAATAGGGCGAGTACAGAAAGTAAGAGCATACTCTACTAAAAGGGACGATTTTCCTACACTTGAAGGCCACCCTGCTGCCCAAACTCATGCAGAGGAAGCCGCAACATCACAAAGGAGAGTGCAGCAACATGTAACGGCGACAACGACAACGACGACGACGACTCAGGCTCAACCGCTGACGAAAGAGTTCCAAATATACCGTTGGAACCCTGACTTGCCCAACCAAAAACCCTTTCTTCAGTCTTTCTTCGTCGACCTCTCTACCTGTGGCCCCATGGTACATACATTTTTTTTATTTGCAATAATTTGATTTTTGTATTGAAATCTACTTTAAATTTTGACTATATTTAACTAATAATTGATATTTTAGAAAAAATATAGTCATGCGACATATCTAGCTTCATCACATCATTTATTTTCAATAAACAACTTTTTATACCTTTAATTAATGATAATAAAAAAATACATCTATGGTGAAAGTTATAAATTCACAAACGCAAAAAATCAAAATGTTAACAACTACTCATGAAGTATGTATTCATGATCAATTTAGTGTCTGTTCTGATTTATTGAGCTGAGCTGCCCTGTTCATGAGAGAATGAAATTAGAAACTGAACTTAAATTAATTATGTTGAAGAGAACAGGTCCTTAGTCGTATCATTCATATGATCATCTGTTCGTTGATTTATCTTTTCTTCAGTTGTCCTTTTTAAACTTAATTAGTAAGAAAGTTATACTAATTATCTTGCATTGAGCTAATGTGGATAGGTATTGGATGCATTGCAAAAGATAAAGGCAGAGGATGACTCAAGTTTGAGCTATAGAAGATCATGCAGGGAAGGAATTTGTGGGTCCTGTTCTATGAATATTGATGGCCTTAACACTGTGGCTTGCCTTAAGCCCATTGATTCTGATATAACTAAGCCTACCACAATCACTCCCCTTCCTCATATGTTCGTCATCAAGGATCTCGTCGTCGATCTCACCAATTTCTATAATCAATACAAGTATATATATTATTAACACATTCCGATTTTTTGTACAAGTACAATGTTCTTGATGAGCTTAATAACTAGTTAAAACATGAAATTGTGTAGGTCGATTGAGCCGTGGCTAAAGACGAAGAAGGGACCGGAGGATGGGCGTGAACATAGGCAATCGCCTAAAGATAGGAAGAAGCTTGATGGATTGTATGAGTGCATATTGTGTGCATGTTGCACCACTTCATGCCCTGCATATTGGTGGAATCCAGAGAAGTACTTGGGTCCAGCAGCTTTGATTAATGCATATCGATGGATTTCGGACAGTCGAGACGATTATACCAAGGAGAGATTACAGGCTATAACAGATGATGATATGAAATTGTACAGCTGCAGGATTATCAAGAATTGCACTGCAGCATGTCCTAAGAGCTTAGATCCTGCTTCTGCCATTGACAAAATGAAGATAATGGATAGGTTTTCTAAGTATGAAAACAAGTAGCAAAATTATGTATGTCCATTTGCTATTGTACCATCTTTCTCTAAGGCTCTAAGCTACTCTCTAAGTTTAGCCGTTCATTTAGAAATCATCAAGTTTTTTCTTGCAATTGTAATTAACTTGGTAATTGGTAAGATAGAGTTCGATTGTACAATGATGTTCACCATACAATCATGAAAGGTACATAATCAAATTACTTGAATTGAGATCAATGACTAAATGACTTGGGGTGCAAGGATAAAATAATTTTGTAGGACGGAGAAATAATCAAATGAAGGGGACAGATCTAGTAGGTATCATATTTTTGTGATGTGGTTTTCTTCTTATTCAATAAGTTATCAGAAGCTTTTAAAGCTAAAATTTCATTAGAAATGCAACAAGAACGATAAATAATGTACTGGAGTACTCCGTAGTATGTTAACGAAATTATTAAAAGGCACCTCATTATCTTATCTGAATTTTAAGGTGTCCTTTGGGAAGTTAAAATTTCTAGTGGAAGTAGGATTTTTCATAAATTTTTACTTCCCATAAAATAGAGGTATTTAACTACGTAAAAAGACCTGGGTAAGTGGAACTTTTCATAAAATTTTCCACTTTCTACGATTAACCAAATACTCCTCCGTTCCTATTTGATAGTCACTTATTCAATTTTTGGTGCCTTAAAATGTTAGTTACATTTACTTTTTTCAAGTACCATTAATATTAATTTTTTTACCAAAATTCACTCCAATTTGCAAAAATATTTGTGCAAATTTAACTTTTTCATGTAAATTTTACTTTCCCATGTACTTTAATTACTTTCTCTCTCTACTTTTTTGCATACCTAATGTAAATTTACGTTTTCAATGTACTTTTGCTACTTCTTATTCATGTTTATTGATTCCCGTGAAAATTGCGCAAAAGTGACTATCAAATAGGAACGAAGGGAGTACAATTTAGTATTTCCTAAAAATTCCAATTATATAAAAATACTGTATAAATTTCCAAGAAATTTACATTTACTACGGACTTGTTCTCTTCAACTTATTTAAGATACTTATTATTTATTCCTTAATAAATTCAAATCAAATCAGAAAGATTCAGTCAGACCAGTCAGAACTTTTAATCAACATTTACTTACCGTCAAATATCGTTAATTGTGTATTAAAAAAATTTATAAAAATTACATATTTAAAAAGTTCATGACGAGGCGAATCTAACAAGATTCATTTTGATAATGTTTTTCTCTATAGATTGGTATTAAAATGCGGTCAAAGTTTAGTCAAATTGCTAAATAAGATTAAATCAGACCAGATCAGAAAAATTAAGACTAGATCAAACCTTAAAAAATTTAGACCAAATTTACTTATTTCAGATAAACAAAACAAGTCCATACCCAAATTAATGAAAACAACGGGAGAAATTTTTAACTACAATCCTAAAGGGGGTTATTATCAAATTGATAAAAGGAAATTGCCGCCAAATCATGAGGTGACTCCTTTCTCAAGAAAAATCCAACAAAACACGCCTAAATTGCAGTTTCTTCAACACAGCAAACAAGTGAGCCAACTAAAACGAAGCTCAGCGAATTGAGCACTCCAATTAGCTGCCAACAATTTTTCCATGAAAATTCCAATTTCTTCACATTTTCTTCTGTAAAACCCTATTCAATCGATTCAAAATTTCGTGCGACTAGTTCGTTGATCAATGTTTAGGTCAGCATTTCTCTCTCTTCGAGGACGCTCTAAGCCGGCGGTCAATCAACTTCAACGGTTTGTCATTGTTATATCTTTCTCCTTTTGTTTTTTTCAGTTCAGTTTTTTGTTCAAATTCTTAAATAGTTATGATAATATGCAGCATTATTCTTCAATTTCGTAATCGAATTAATATTTTCAAGTTTTTTGATACTAGGGTTGAGTTACTGATGCTTATTTACATGTTTTTATGCTACAATTTAAGGTAATTTTTGTGTAAATTGGGTTCAGAATTAGGGTTTATGATTGATTGAAGTTTCTAAGAGAGTAATTCGTTGATGTGATTAATTCGGAAAGCCGATTCCACGAGTTTGGTCAATATTGTAGAGGTTTTGATATTGTTGTTGATTATTCCATTTTTTCGTTGTTTAAGTGTTGAGGTAATTATTTTGCAATGGATTAGCTATGATCAATTAGTATGTAGTAAGAAGTAATCGGCCTAATATTGCGGTTTTAAAAATAGCTGGAATCATACTATGATGTAGGAGTAAATAATTTGGAACGTTGTGCTTGTTTCTGTTGCTAATATAGGCTGAAGAAATAGATAATGAGCATAAATCGACCTTGGCTCAACTCGCTGAAGTGCATACATGTCCAAGTAGGGCTCCATCTTCAACCATATAGTTGCTATTTGCTAGTGGCTAGTGTAACTCACAAGTCCTATGTGTTCTAGGCTGTATCATCATTCAATGTGGGATGAACTCTCTCCATTGTACTTCTACGTGATCACTTAATGGTTTAGTTTTTAATTTTGACTGTAATATGGATATTTGGCGAGGTAGTCGACAAATCAACAACATTATGCTCATAATCTATAGTTATTATAAATCATAAGTTTACAATGGCCGTATATGTGAAAATACTTGTCTACTACATAATCTCCCTTCAGGCCTTCAAGTAGACTAGAGGGAACCCTGTATTTTTTGGTCTATGAAAGAGATTGGAATATTTTCTCACCTTCGAGATTTAGGGGTCTTGCAGAGGAACGATTTAGGTGTCTTGTAGAGGACATTGCACTTTTTTGCATTAGTTAATATTGTGCCTGCAGAACAGCAGAAACCATCTACTCTGGTTTGGTTGTATACTTGTATACAGTTTAATTCCTTTATCAAGCCATTAATAATTTTTGCACTGGAAGCCCAACTTCAGGGTTTGGGTGTTTTCCTAATCTTCTATCTTATCATGTCAATGTGCATCCTTTGCCATTGACAGACAATGAATGCACACTCTAGATAATTCTATGACAAAGAATATGTATACCTTCTTATTGGTGATTTAAGTTGCAGATCTTTGTTAGAGATTTTTTTCTTTTTTTTTTTTTTTCTTTTTTTTTCAGACTAACAAGAAATTTGTGCATGACCAATTATTAATGTTCTAGAAGGTTGTTAGGTGGTGCCTGCTCTGTTACTAGACTAACTGCTCTCTATTTATCGAATTTCTGCTTTATTAGTTGAACTTACTCTATGTATCAAGGTTATCTTTTGGTCCAGGCATCAGAACTTTTAATTTTTCCCTTCAATATAGAGCAAACTCATGAGAGCTCATCAATATCAAACGACATGTCCTGTATCTGTGGCCTTTCTGAATTTCACTAAAGCCACAGATTCTTCCTTGGTGTTGATATCATCTTAAGTTCTTATGTCTGATGCTGTGATTCAAAATATCAAAAGATTGAATTTTTTTTTTGAACGGATCAGAAGATTGAATTTAGCTATGTATTTAATGCTCTACTTCTGAATATATCTTCAATTAACTAGGATGTTTCCTTTTCCTCTTAGGCTCGATCCATCAAAAAGGTGCCTGTATCGTGGTTATGCTAAATCAACAAGACAGTCATCTGAGAGATCAAATAGCCATGAATTACAGTCAGAGATGCATCCAAGTACCAAGACTACTAATTATAAGCCATTGATGGCTCTTGCTATTGTATGTATCTTAAACTCCAATATCCAGTCCAAAACATGGGTGTTATTTTTCGCGGATCTTTATCATTCTAATTATTTCTGTTAGATTGCTTTATTTTGCTGTCTTTTTTTTTACTTCTTGTGTTTAAAGGTTTCTCATCCTGCCCAAATTAATTAAAATATTCAGCCTGTTGCTTTGCTTGGACTGGCTGGTTATGCTCGTTACAATGATGAGAGAAGAGCCATCCAGAAAGGTACTCTGATTCACACGCAAGCACTTGCTTTAATTGTATTTTATTTTGATGAATACTCTATTTCTTATATTTATGCTGGAAAACCTAATCACTCAATGTTTGAGGCCAGTAAATTTCATTGAATTATGCTTCTTTGATATCTTTGGGATATAGAGAATTCCTTTGTTAAAACCTTAGCCTGATAATGAAAGAGGATTTAAGCTTGTCCCTGGATTTCCTGGTCAATTTAATAGTACTTTGGATTTGTTCGACTTGAAAATAATTTGAATCCCACAAATTATGCACTTTGCGTATCCTTTTTTTTTTTTCCTCTCTTCATGGATTTAGCTTATTTATTTATGATTTTTTAGTACTCGACTACTCGTCATTTTTTAATACTAATGCAGTTTTCCTTAGTGGAATCGAATTTGCTATTTAGAATTCAAAAGGAATATTGATGATCACATTTGGATACTGGTGCAATAATTGTCAAGTTTCTAATTTTTAATAGATGTGCGGTGACCTAAAACCTATCCTCTTTGAGAGTCTGTAAGTTAGCTCGAGTGGCTTAACACTTTTGATAATTGACCAATCCCTTTCTTCAAGCAATGAGTTATACAATCACGATAGCTGGAGCAGTGAAATTATATGTTTTTGATTGACATGTCTGTCATTTCCCTCTTCCAATTCATCAGGTGAAGGATCAAGGGAAGGAATGACTGTCAAGGGGCCTACTATTGGTGGCCCTTTTGAATTGATTAATACTGATCACCAAATAGTTACTGAGCGGGATCTTCATGGACACTGGGTACTCTTATACTTTGGTTATACATCATCACCTGATATTGGGCCAGAGGAAGTGCAGAAAATGGCAAAGGCCATTGACATATTAGGTTCAATGCATTCACCTTAATTCATCAATGCTTTTTTGTTCTTGATTGTGATAAATCTCTGACATTTTCGATTTGTTGTCACTAGAGTCAAAATATAATGTTAAGCTTCTACCTGTTTTTGTTACAATTGATCCCCAGCGTGACTCTCCTCAACAGCTAAAAAGGTATCTTGGAGGTGGGTTTCATATTACATATAAGTGTCTTCGTCTTTACTTATTAATTTATTATATTATGTGTTGAGAGCTGAAATTAACTTACAATTGATGCCTCATTTCGACTCCTTCAAGAATGCAGAGTTTGATCCAAGAATAGTGGGGTTAACTGGATCTGTTAACTCTATCAGGCAAATAGCACAAGAATATCGGGTTTTTTTTAAGAAGGTTGAAGAGGACGGGAGTGACTATCTAATTGAATCATCCCATAATATGTAAACCTTATTCCCTCTGAAACCTTTTATTCCACTTTCTGTCCAGTGAGTTTGCATTTTCATGGATGTGATGGATTGTGTAGGTACTTGATAAGCCCAAATATGGAAATAATGAGATGTTTTGGGGTAGAGTATAATGCAACAGAGCTGGCAGATGCTATAGGCAAAGAGTTGAAGATGCGATCTGGATCTTCCTAGAGGTAAGAGAGATGCTATATTTTTTTTGTTTGGGTGGGGGGGGGGGGGGTATTTGATTCATCTTTCATTGTAGCGTAAGCCTGCCCATTTCCAATATTCTCTATTATATGCATTTTGTGGTATAGGTACATCCATACATGTGTCTTGTAACTTTAAGATTCACGAAATTTTAGGTTACCCATTTCAATTTTGTGATACTAAAGATCTTAATATAACCTTTGAGTTTACATGTGTGAGAGACATGTTATTTAACCTACTAGTATCTTGGATCAAGGAAATGTAGGAGTATTTATTCTGGATTAGAAATTAGACTAAAGCTGAACTCGAAGCATAATTGAACCCACATAGCAAGTTTTATAACGAGAGATACATCACAATTATTAGGATTATCTAGTATCAAATGATATTTCTATTTTACTTTTGTTGTACAGGGTGGGAGGACGGAGTAAGGAGGTATATATTAGGTGGACGGGTGATTGAAGTCCTTAGGAACAGTCATAAATAGCACGTCACTTTTCTTTTCTTCCCATCATATTCTATATGCAAAAATATAAAACAAATAATGTCATCCGTTACCTAGCCAGTTACCATTCCTTGAGAGTGACTTTAGAGGGGGGATGGGGAATCAAAGCTAGAGGACTATCCCAGCTTTCTGTAGTTTTGGTTTAATTTATATACAAAATCGTACTATTTATATAAGTTGCAACTATATAACTTTCACACTATTTATATGCAACAATTTGACTATATTTGGTGATTTATGCTTAGTAAAATATATAGCAATGTGAGATCTTTTTGGATTTGTCAAAGTACATATCTTTTTAGTATCAACTTTTAATGTTTGACCAAAAAATAATTTTTATTATATTAGTGGTTCTTTTAAATATTAGTGGTTCAAGTCCTGCATTTGCAAAATTGTTGCAACTAATGATGCACAAAGGAAGTATGAAGGATGAAAGCTTTGTAGGCTAGTGATTTCATTATTTTCACAAGACTTGGAACTATGTCACATAAATATATGGCCTGGGAGCAGTAAAATGATTTGGTAGGTAGCAAGCAGATCTAGATTATGAAATCCAAAATATATAAAACAAAATACTACTTCTAATTACCAATTAATATGGAAATTGATTTCAGCAACATTTTCATTTTTCACTATTGATGACGTGAGGCAGGCTTGTTGGCTATCATGACATTTTCATTTCTGTAGGAATAATTTTTAGAAAGCATAGCCAGCTATGGGAAAGTAAAGATCTTACGGATGAAAGAACTCTAGGTCTGATGCTATGATTCAATTACTTGAAGAATTTTACAGAGTTTTAGTAAAAAAACGTGTTTCCAGACTCGGAAAAATGCAACCCATGTAAAGCAGGTTGGCATTTTCTTATGATGACAGTTGAGGAGCTGCAAGTCATTTACTAGAATTACAAAAGTATAATAGCCTATAAACATCCGTACTATTGTTCTCTGGCATGAATCCTTTCTGGATATTAGGGCAGCAACTATATATGGCGAACTGCCGATGCAATTGACCTTACCATAAAGGATGTTTGTTTGTGTGTCTCAATCATTTCCAGAATAAAGTTCTGGGGCATCTTGGTGTCGGAATGCAAGTTGGAACTTTTTTCAACACAATGTAGGTAACTAGATATCTCTGTACTTTCTTTAAAGTATGGATTATCTGCTTATGGTATAGTGTTGACCTGCACGTTGTTGCAAAATAGTGTACGACCTGGTCCTGAATTAATTCTCATCATTATTGTGATACAAAGTCAATTTTGGTAAGATGTCTTTTCAGCCTAGGGATGGATGACAAAGGTATATAATGAGGAATAATTTATTTACTAGTATATAGTTATTAAGTATTATATATACCTTCCCTAATTGTATAATACTCTTCTTGTTATGTAATGATTATAAAGTATATAAACACATTCAATTTATTTTTTTCTTTTAATCTACTTATTCCTTGTTGGTTTAGGATGCAAAGATCCCATTTCTGATGGAATCAAGTATTTTGGATATCTCAGGCTCGTAGTTAGGTGGAAGATACACGACGCCAAATTACCTTATGATTTTTAGCTTCTTGGAAACTTCTCAGATTAGACCTACTTTGGAGGACATGGCTCAGTCTTCTGGATTGTGTGTTCCTGCTATCTGGATTTTAAGACTGATTGTTACCCAAGCTGGCATTTTTTATTTTGCCATTTCATTAACGTAGGTTGAGCTTTGAATAAGTAGCCTAAGACAAATCAAATGTGATTTGATTTGCTATAATATTATAGAGAACTTCCCTTTACGTCATTGACTCAATTGTAGAGTTTTTTAATCCTCGTGGTTTTACCAATTTTTGTGTATTCACTTACTTGACTACTCTCTAGTCTTTATCAGATGGAGTAATGTTTAATTGCAAATGAAATGATTGATGTTGTCAAATACAAATGGTTATCTTTTTATGAAAATTTAAATTTAGACATTTCTAATTGTCAAGAGTTCTTAGAAGTAGAGGCGATTGTAGGTTGAATTGATGCAATGTGAATCGGTATTTAAACTATAGGCTTGTTTTGATAGCATGAGTAGCAACAGGTTTGAACCGTTGTCTGAACCAATCTCCTACCTAAGTCGAGTTCAGCGAGCTAGGCTGATTTATTTTCAGGCTTGTTAAAGTGATATACAAAGTACTTTATTTTATTTATTTATTTATTTATTTTAAAGCTTGGTGAGGTTTTCATCCAAGTGAGCCAACCCCTCTTATGGGATTAAGGCTTTGATTGGTTGATTGAGGTATCCATCCAAGTGAGCCAACATTTTGTTGCCGATTGTTGATAGTTTAAACTTACATAACTTTAGATGTGTATTTTATACACTTTACCTTGACAATGTTAGGATGTAAGGTACATCATTTATGTCTTGTAAATAGGGAGTAATTTTTTTAGCATTGGTGTTTTCTTACCTTATGGCATATACAACTGAAAGAGAATTATTCTCGTGAGCAAATGATGTTAATGGTAAGAAATCATATTGCACTAATTGCGCAGATACTCTCAATAGTGTGAAATCTCGTGTGCTCTAATCTTGAAATTGTTAAGTATGTGGCCAGGTGAAGATAATTATCAGATTAGCTGACAATAATTACACGTCATATGTGATTAATTTTGGAAAGAAATTTTTGTATAAGGTAATACACGTCATATTTGATTGGGAATTGAATTTCCAGCTGGAAAATAAAAATAGAACATTAACTAGGATTTTATTGCCTTTTAATGAAGTAGTACAGTCTGAAACTGCTATGTGTCCTCAAAAAAAAAAAAAAAAAAAAAAACTGCTATGTTCTTGCACATTAATTTATGGTTCAAAAATAACTAATGACTTTACTATACTTTGTATTACGGCAAAAATTATTACGAAGTTTGGAGTATATTTTTTTTATCGAAAATGAGCCACAAAAAAAAAAAAATTCTGTTGTAGGATTTTTAAAAATTATTTTTACTACTTGTATTTGACAGCTCTTTGAGAGAAATCAGATAGTAAAGGAGCTAGTAATCATACCTGGAGTTAATATAAAATTTACGTAATTACGTCGTCCTTTTCCTCCCTCCAATCTTTTTTAATAAAGTATTTTACTATATTTTCTGTGTGTAATTTGAGGACAACAAGGACTCAACGCCAAAAATTATGGGGCTGTTTTTCCTTAATTTGTTTATTAGATTTAAAAGAAATATAAATTGGTTTCTAAAAATCTAGAGATCCTGATTATCCCCAACTGACCTGGTCTCCTAGCTTTTCTCCTTCCCATCCACCAACCCCAATTTTTTTTTTTTTTTCCTTTTCCAAATGGAAATCAAGTTGACAAGTGAGGAAAAATAATTTGGAAAAAAAGGAAAAATAAAATAAACATTTTATATTAAAAAAAATCCTTCAAGTAAAAAACTTTTTTGAGCAAAATCTTTGAAACAATTATTTTATTATTTATTCAAAACATAAGTTGGCTCCCACCTTCTTTTCCCCCTCCTCTTTCTTTCTCTCTCCTGCATTGCATTGTCAATATTTGGTTGAATATCTTGAACAAAGAATAAAAAGGGTGATCAAATTAGGAGAAAATCAAAGGTTGGCATTTTTGGTCTCATCTCTTTTTTGTATGATAAAATGAGATGATTGATGATAACATAAGATGAACAGCCCTGCTTTGTAAGGGAGGGTTGTTTTTTTTTTTCTCATCCTTTTCATTTTTGAAACTTTCAATTTCGTTTTTACAATTTCGCATGCATGGATGCTGGAAATTCTTCCTGGAGTAGGCTGAAATAGATGGTGTTTGATTCGGAAAATCGTTGGGAATAAGTCATCGTTGTTACATGTTGTTTGGTAAAAAATCAAAGGAAAACATGAGCAGTGGCGCGTCATCACCAGATCAGAAGAAATCAGGGTGTGGGCTGCTGGGGGCTGTTTTTGGAGGAACAAAAAAGTTTTGGCCTAGAAGAACTACGTCAACGGGTTCCCTTCCTAGCCAACATGGTAGCCTTAATGACGTAGACAGCCCCAAGAGAATTCCGAGTGTTGGCCGCAATTCCAAGAAGAGACGAGGCAGTTTTGATGACCTTGATGCTAACAGCAGCGTCTCTTCTCAGCCTTCCTCTAGCCGCGGTGGCCCTAAACCTCAACAGAAATGCCCTCCTGTTCGATCGCAACATCAGCAGCAACAGCAACAGCAACATCATGTTAGAAGACCGTCCTCAAATGACACAACTGTAGTGCAAGCTTCAAGAAGCCTGACACCAGCACAGAATCAGAATCGAAGTAATGGTCATAATACAAAGAAGATGCCTCCGAAGGAAGCATTGGGTATATCCGGTGAGTTAGAGATGATGATAGCCGAGCACCAGAAGGGTAGAGGAGGAATTAATCTTGTCCGAGCTTCATCTGGCAATGTGATGGTCCATAGTAGTTTAGGTAACTTGAGGCAGCCTGGGGGATCCCCTTATACATATACAAAACCAGCCTCCAATGGCAAGCCAGAAGAACAACAAGCACCTAAAAATGTTATAAACTTTTCATCAAAATATTCGAATAGTGGGATGGGGAACATTGTGAACAAGAAGCACATAGAAAATGGGGAGAAAGCAACAGGTGGGACTTCTCTATGTCGAGCATTGTCTTGTAGGATGGACCCTGAGGAGTTGAAGATATTGGGGAATGAAGATTATAAGAATGGCAACTTTGCTGAAGCCTTGGCATTGTATGAGCGAGCCATTGATTTGGACCCCTCCAAGGCTTCCTACAGGAGTAATAAGAGTGCTGCTTTGACAGCTCTAGGGCGGCTTCTTGAGGCTGTTTTTGAGTGCAGAGAAGCCATTGTTATAGAGCCCAATTACCACAGGGCTCACCATCGTTTGGCTAATCTTTATCTAAGGTACATAATTACGATGTCACTTTATTCACTGAACTACATCAGCCATAAGATTGGTTCTATTCTACTCTTGGATATGTTTTCATGTAAAAATCTGTACAATTTTTTTCAGATTAGGAGAAGCAGAAAAGGCTACTTATCACTTCAAACGAGCAGGGCCAGAAGCCGACCCAGATACAATGAGTAGAGCAAAGCTTGTTCTTGGACACATGAAGAAGTTTGAGGAGGCTAAGAGGTTGAAGGATTGGCACACCGTGCTCAGAGAATCTGGGAATACCATAGCTGCCGGAGCAGATTCTGCACCTATGGTTAGTATCTTTTGCATTGTGTGACTAGTTATTTGTTCAACATAAGCGTAATAGATACAAATTTCAAATACTGCTATGTAAGTTATTGACATTGCTGATGTTTTTTTGTTTACTTGAACAAAGATATTTGCATTACAAGCTGAGGCATATCTAAAGCTCCATCGGCCTCAAGATGCCGTAACAACATGGGAAAACAGTCCAGATTTTGATATGGATCAGTGTACTAAGTTCTACGGCTCTGCAGGGAATGCTATGTTATTGTTGATCAGGGCTCAGGTTGACATGGCTGCAGGAAGGTTAGTCTGTCCCATTAAAAAATATTGTCAAATCTTGATTGTCGTTCGTTGTTTCCCTCTTCAGGCATTGCTAGTATATAAGTAATGTAATTACAAACGAGGGGTAAAAGAATGATTTAATTTAACCATAAAAGTCAATTAGTAGCATTAATTAGTTGATAGCATGATGATTTTGCTAAAAATGTACTGTAAGACAGCTCAAAATGTTGGTTGAAGATAGGGGGTTAACTGTACATTAATCTAGTAATTTCAACCAATTACACCAACTATGCTTTTAAAAACTGCTCTAGGTGAATTCGTCGTGTGCATTATTTCTTATTTAATGTGTTCTACTTACAAACTTGTCTACCAAGATTAGCAAGCTTCTAATTCAAAATAAATATGTCGTTGTCAAATCATTTTTTTCTTTTGATACTGCTGTAGAACTTTCTGTCATACTGAGGGTGGTTAATCTTTGTTACTATTGTTTTAATCTAACATTCACTCCTGTCCTAATCTTAGATACTGTTAATTTAAATAAACATCCAGTCATGTCTTACCATTTGCGTGCTGATATACTATTATTTTGCTTTTCTTTTTTTGAGATGATTCATTCCGATTCTCCTAATTACTCTGATTATTTACTCTCTAGTCCACCACTATACCAAGAAGTTAATTTCGTTGATTCTTTTCTAAGTTATGTAAAAAGTCTAATAGTGTGCCATTTTTATGATATATAAGCAGGGCCTACAATCATGCTTGACTATGGTTAATGGACTCTTTGCAAATTAATCTTAATTGACTATTCTTACTGAACACTTGTTATAGAATGGCTCTCATGTTATGTGACATGTATGATCTAAGATCTCCTGATAACCTTGAAGGATCAAACTTTTAGTTATAATGTCATATTTGGTTGTGGGCACAAACTCAAAATTTCTCATTTCTGTGGAGTGTTGTCACATTTAATGTTTCATAATACGGCCTAATTTGGCTGTTAATATAGGCACACGACAAGTTTTTCTTCATTTCTGGATTCAGACTGTATTTGTGGGAAATTCTTAATCTTAATAATGTAAGAAAGAGTAATTTTTAAACTCTTAAAGGGGATTGCAGGTTTGATGATGCAATGGAAGCAATTCAACATGCAGGTAGATTAGACCCGTCCAACAGAGAGGTGGGTGTAGTGACTCGAAGGGCTCGAGCTGTGTCCAATGCTCGAGCTCGTGGGAATGACTTGTTCAAAGAGGGCAGGTTCTTAGAAGCTTGTGTTGCTTATGGTCAAGGACTTGAGCATGACCCACAAAATTCGGTCTTGCTTTGCAACCGAGCAGCTTGTCGTGTCAAACTCAGGCAGTTTGAGAAAGCAATAGAGGACTGTACTGCTGCACTTAACGCACGTCCCTCTTATACCAAGGCTAGACTAAGAAGAGCCGACTGTAATGTCAAGGTATATGGTTTTTCTTTTCTGATGCAATCCCATTAGAGTGCTAGTTAGCTATGCTTCCTTTTTTTATTTTGTTTTAAATGTTATGTTCAAGAATAATGAAAAAGTAGCAAATATTTGCATACTTTCGTCCACTTTTTACTTTCAGCAATCCTTTTTATTGATCGTCTCCTTTGGGCATAAAAATTGTTCTAGATTAGTTTAGGAAAGGCTCTTTCCTGGCAATCCCTTAACTGGTTGCTATTGTCGTTTATCCCTAATAGATGATGCATACTACCTGTTTTGTTTTAACACTTGCCTGATTAGTTGAATAATTGACACATTGAAGAAGGATAATGCTCACGTAATCCAGTCATATGGAATTTACTATGTTTCATTCCAACACAAGAAGACATCTTTTTGGTGTTGAGGGTTACATATGAAATGCTGTGTATACATGATTAAATTGTTTCCTGGAAATATTGTCAGTTGCAAAAATGGGAAGCTGCTGTAAGAGATTATGAAATATTATTTCAAGAATCACCAGGAGACGAGGACATGGCAAAGGCGTTTTTTAAGGTAGAGGTGCAGCTCAAGAAGCAGCAGGGAGAAGATGTGTCAAACTTGAAATTTGGAAATGACAGTCTTGTTAAAATCCAAAGTGACGAACACTTCAAAAGTGTGACATCCTGGCCTGGTTGGTAAACTAATTATTATTTAGTGTTCCTGATTATATATTGAAGTTCATAATATATGCTTAGCAATTTGTATATATGATGGATCATTATGCAGGTCTTTCAGTGGCCTTGTTCTGTAATAAGCCAGGCGAGAGACAAACACTGCAATTCATTGAACAACTTTGCAAGAGATACCAAACCGTAAAATTTCTCAAGGTCGGTCTCAAATTTTGATTGGTTGATGTTACCACTTTTGAAACTTAGGGCCAAGTCAGACACTCAGTCTTTATTAGTTAAAGTATGCGCCCATATAGGCCATATTGCACAAACTGCCAATGATCATCTGAATTTCAATCTTTGCGTTACATTCAGGTCGAAGTTGAAGATTACCAAAGCTTGGTGAAATCCGAGGGTGTTGGCTCATTGCCAGCCTTCAAGATATACCAAAGTGGTTCGAGGGTTAAAGAAATTCGTGGAGAAGAGCATGAGTCCTTAGAGTGCTCAATCAAAGAGTATACAAGCTAGCATACATGAGAAAAGCATTGTAGAGAAAGTTCGTCATTCTTTCATTAATTTATAATTTTTCTTTTTTTTTCTGGCTATATTATAGTGCCTGGTTGGAGTGTCAAGAAAAGTTTAGTTTCTTAAGATACAGCTTTCCATGACTAGGGTTACAAATATGGCGGAAAGGAAAAGAAAGGAGGGAACTGCAGGGCAATCTGAATCATTTTGTTTCAATTTAGATTTGATCCTGTTAATTTGCCAGCTTACACAGCAAATCTCTGTATCAGTTCATTTTGTGGGATGACTTTTGCAGAAAATTAAAAGATATACTTTGTGAACTCCATATGTTTTGTAAGATGAAGTTTAGGGTAAAGTGTAAAACCATCTTATAATAATCATATTGCGAGACACAGAATGTCACGAGTGCTCTTATAAAAAATAATTCCTAAAGGAATTAGAAGGTGGGATTAGTCTGATTTAAAAACGGCAAAACTTAGTATGAAGCGGTCTTATAAAAACCTAACATGAGACATGTCAACAAAAGAATAATAATTTTTTTCCACAAAAATTTGTATAGAACTTACCCATGGGCCATGGTCTTCAATCTTCATTGAGAGTCTCTATTGTCATTTTCTAATGGGTCTGGACTCTGGGCTAGAGCAACCCATAGGCCATAAGAATGTTGGATAGTGAAGTTTTTGATGGTTATGTAGATATTGTAATGCCAAGAAAAGATTGAAGGATTTCATATATACTACTAATACAAGTATAAATTATGACATTATGTCCTTTACTTGGATAATATCCTGGATTTGATGTGAAATTTCATCCTTTTCAGTCAGTTTTTTTGTAAAAAATCATGGATCGTTGCTCATTAAAAATTTTAGATGGATACTGATATCAATAATCATCTTGAATTCTTGATTGTGATAGGCTGATTGCTTACTTGCCTAATTTCGAAACAGAATTTGATTACATTATATTGGACTAAATTACTTTGTTCTGTAGTTGAATTGCACTCTTCATGTAATAACTTGAGATATTGTAAAGCTTACCACTTCTCGCACTCTAATGTGTTCCTTCGTATGACTGGTATGATGCGTATCCATTTATCTAATTATTACTCGTAGATTACAAGAGTTGTTCTTTGTTCAGAGTTGAGACTACAAATTAGTTCACCAGTTCATACTCTTAAGTCATTATAGATGAAACAACGATGGCATCCTCACTGTTGAACAAGAATTCGTAAAAAGGACTTAAAAACTTTATTACGGAGTATATTTATTAGTCCCACCATTATACTTGAATTAAAGTTTTGTCCGACCCATTATCCGCTTCTCTTCAAGCTAACAAAGATTACCTCAGACAATTGATCATGTTTTTCAATGGACCCATTCCTATTAAACTATTAGTCAAAGATACATTATGATTAACCTGAGTTGTCACTTGAGATGATCCACCTCATTTTATTTATATTTGCCAGATTTATCATTGTTGTTGATAGTTGACCTGATTTCAGATGTGAAATGTCAATACTCAATTACTCCGTTTTAACTTGCTTAATTACATATTGTCTAATCAAGTTTGGTTGTTCAATCTTAAAGATAAAATCAATTATCTTAAGAATACATCAAAATAAACGACAAATTTGAATAGAAGCAGCAAGTAACATGGTAAGTCTTTCCAACTATACAACATTACAATGAAATCAAGCAAATAATCAACAAATTCACACAAAAACCCCTCAACAAAACTTTTATTAATATCACAAATAACTTACAAAGCCAAGTTAATCTTACCTCAAACTCTCAATCTCATCACAAATCACAAATCTTATTCAAGATGAAGCAACAGACCTCAAAGCAGGAACAGCTTGCTTAGACAAAGAAACAGGACAATAATTTCTAGTAGCAGAAAGTTCATAAGGATAAGAATCAGATTTAAGCCATTGTTCAACATTAAACTTCTGTTGTGCGCACTTAACATGGGGCCCAGTAGTTGTGACCTCAACATAGTTACAGTACCAACCATGGTGTGGGCCCGACCCATCGGAGATGACCCTCATGCCGCAAACTGGTGCGTTTAGACATGGGCCGCGCCCACTAAACACGTCCAAGTTACCCCTCTCGAAGTAGTCGTAGTTTTGGCCCATTAGCCCGCCCCAGCTTTCGATGTCGGTAATTCTAACTCCGTCGCCTTTTTGACCCCACAATTCGAGGCTGATCTTAGAGTCCGTCCCTGCTTTAACGACGGACCCTGTCCTGACGTATATGGTGTACACGCATTCTGACTCGTCGCCTGCCTGTTGTGCAAACAAATGAATTTAATTTTTGATTAGAAATATTTTGGAGAAATTTGTCAAATGTAAAATGTGTGATTGGAATTAGACTTACAAATACAGATCGAGCAATCAGAGCCAAGGATAAGAAGATTATTGCGTTTAACAATGCAGGGTTTCTCGCCATTGTTGCTGATGAGTGTTGGCTGTTAATTTCTCTCTCTTCGTTGGTAGGAGTGGTGGGAATAGAGGTGCGATTGATGTTATTTTGATAGATCAGTTTTAGCTCCGGTTGTGATATGGATACTGACGGGAATTATAGCACCTTTTATTATCTTGTGGGAACGGAAATATTGTGTTTTCACCGTAATTGCAACACTTTAATAAGAAAATAGATCTTTTTTATTTTAATTATTTTTTTAATGTTAGATCTAGTTAATTGGAGGGAATCGATCCAAATAATACCACAAATTTTGTTTATCTCAAAGATTAATTGGGAGTTTCTCATTTTATACCTTTGAAAATAAAAGTCACATTATTTTCGCACCTCATAATTAAATATGATATTTTGTATCCATTTTACTTTTAAAACATTTACTCCCTCTATTCCTTATTGATAGTTTCTTTTGGCTAAATTTTAGTCCCAAAATGTTCACCTCATTTGCATTTTCCAACAATCATTAATATTACTTTTTTTTTACCAAAATTTTCTTTAATTTGCAACAATATTTGTGCAAATTTAATTTTTTCATGTAAATTTTGTTTTTTTACGTACTTTTATTACTTTCTCTCTCTACTTCTCTTTACTTTTCTATATACCCAATGTAAATTTATCTTTCTAATGTACTTTTACTATTTCTTATTTATATTTATTAATTCTAGTGAAAATTACTTATAAGGGACAATCAATAAGGAAGAGAGGGAGTATTATTTTTTAATTATTTTCTTGTTTTAACATGTGCATAGGTATCAACGCATTTTATTTTAATACTCCGTAACTTTTATTTGAGGACAAAAGAACTACATAATTGGCAAATAACAAAAGAAACTTCTATTACAATTCTCCGAACCACAATTTGGTGGGTTAAAATAAGTGTAAATGATACTCTTTCCGTTCCTAATATAATACACCATTTGTAGAAATACACAAATGGCAAGTCAAAAAGTACACAAAGAAAGATATGTCTATTACAGTTTTCCACTATTTGGGCGATTAAGTGTAAATAATACTCCCTCCGTCCCTATTTAACTTTTTACGATTTCAAAGCACATTTAAAAACAATTTTATAACAATAATATTAGTAGAGATGGTAAACGACGAAGAAGGGAATCTGAACAAATCTGTAGAAAGGCCGGCATCATCATGTGAGAGCTGACACGAGTATTACAATTATTATTTGAGACTATCCTCTAATTATAATTAGTACTCGTATCAACATAGTCATGCTCACCATGATTATTTACTCTATCTATAAGAAAGATCTGGATACAAATGGGATCATGTGGATCACACGTAGAGAATTGTCTAAATGAAAGAAGACAAGTCTACTACATTTAGCATCCAAACAAACAATGGAAACCATTCAAACCAATTACCAAGTCAATAAGTCATACATCGTGCTTTAGAAATTAGAATTGTACGTAACTTTGATTAGGCAACATTGTCAAACTTTAATTTGGCCTCAGCCTTAGGAGGCATTGAAAAAACTATTATCATTTATCAAGCAATATATGACTAAATCCAGATGGATGGTTTAATAGAGTAAAAATGGAGAGGCATAGGAGGATGGTTAAGTTGGAGAGGATGTGTTTGGTTGTCATATTGGTATTGTGGATCTTGATACGAAAGTTGAAGAATGACTTATTTAAGGAAAACGCTTTGATTACTACTGTTTTTATCTGTTGGATACGTCGTATTACTCATTTTTTATACTGCCTTAATAATATATTAAGAAGGCAGTTGAGACCTGAGATGTTAATTTTCATTTTATTATTTTTTTAAGAAAAAGAGTTATACTGAACATTGTTGAGTACTTCACCCTCAAAATTTTAAAGTATTGTTCATGGGAATTGGAGAAATGTAACCAAAAATTGCATGGGCCTATCTCGCTGTAAAAGCCCAAATTAATACTATAAATAGCTATGATTGAGGCCCATTAGCCCTCTTTCAGATAGGAATATTTCAATAACTGTCTACATCTAGCAGTAGATACTCCTTATTAAAGTCTTGCTGTGATATGCATTAAATAGTTGGTGGTAAACATCTAGTTACTGGACTGCCTCAGCCCAATGGGCTTCTAATACAAGGTATCCTGTGCTTAATTAGATAATGGACCTTATCATGCAACTTTGAAAGTTTATGGCTGGTTAATTGGGCTTTCATCTAATTTACAAAATTAACATTGCATATGCACAACTTCATGTTCAATACATAATTCTACAATATTTTATACCGAGTATATGTTGTTTAACTGGAAAAAAAATGAATAGATAAAGTGATACTCCGTAACAAAGCTAAACTTAGCCTAGTGACAATCTCAACTAGTGACAATCTAGGGGGTGGGATTCCCTTACTTTTCTCCCACTCTCCCAAATTGTCTAGTCTGTTAAACCTGAGATGGGTCGAAGCATGAGGGGTTTCGACTCATTAGTGCCCTTCATCTTACCTACCAAAAAAAAAAAAAAAAAAAAAAAAAGTGGTACTCTATACTAATTTTGTGTGAGAATGAATTGACATGAATTACAACATTATTAATACCATTTAGGGATGATAACTCCATTAATGGCTTTTAGCCTTTTGCTTTCTTGATAAACATAACGAAATAATTAAGAATATATATATATATATATAATGTAAAATGCTACTATTAGTAATTTTGTTATTGATAGTATGTTTCGTATCTTTAAAAAACTTGAAATAAGACTTTTCCTTCTCAATAATTAAAAAAAATGAAAACTTTAATTTCTCCATTCCATATTCTTCATTATTTTGCTAATTTTTATTTCACAAAAAGATTTTTAAGTAGGAAAAACAACATAAAACAAATGGAATACAGTATAAAGTTTTGAGCTCAATCCTCAAAGCTAAGTGAGGACAAATTACTTTTGCTTCGTATCATTTATTTAGTATTGTGAGGCCGAAGTGGAAGATTTATGTTATGGAGTATTAATTTTATTACCGGTGTTTTATTGTTCGAACCCTTTGGTTTTATTTCAGGCTGTACTAATTTAATCACAAATTAATTTTTTTTTTAATGCAATGTTGAATATTAGTTTAAAGTTGACTATCAATTTGAGAATAATCATTTAATTTGTACATTAGATGGTGAAAACCGAAAAGAATTGATTGATGAGTTACAATTTGTAACCACCATATGTGTTATGTGAAATAATGATATATACTAAATACTAGTAACTTGCAAACTAATAATATATCATCTCATATATAGATGGCACATGTACGACTATTCGATTTCTAGCTATGTTATGGAATACGTTATATTTCCTTCAAATTTAGTAACTTTTGTCTTTGACAATATTTTGCCATAATGACTCTATTACAATACTGATTGTATATCAATATTATGTTTCTTGATTTTGGTAATTATGTTAAATGAGTTGATAGATGAATCATTATTTGTCTTATTGCAAGTTGATAGCCTATAATCCAATGACATGGATATGATCTAGAAATGTCTTCTAGTCGGTATTATATATTGGCCAGATATTCACCTTTGATAATTCTAATGTGTTTCTATATACACAATGTTATTTGGAAAGTTAAAGGATTCTAAATAGCTTATATATTGTCTTTTGGGTGGATATTTTTGATACCAAAGTGTGGGGTGAAAATTGGTATTTAATAGCTTGCTAGCTCATTTCCAGACATGAATGAGGATGGCAGATATGTTTACTTGTTGATATTTTACTATATAATTCATGAAAAGTTCATATGAATTGCAAATATGATTACATATCATTTGAGTAAAAATATTGTTTATGAGGTTGAGATAAAGATAAAGCCTTACTTACATGAAATTTCAAGATAAAGATTAATATAATTTAGCAAAAGTTTCATATAAGAAGCCTATCCAAATAATTTACTTCGTGTGATAAATGATTTTGCCAAAAGAATTTATGGCTTAAAAGTGCAAAAGATTTTAAAAGGTTGTTGGACTAATTTCATACCCGCCATATGCAAGGATTAGGGGGAGATATTATTTTATCCTTGCACATGAATAATAAAATATATTGATGGTCAGTTTGGTACATAGATTAGCTCAAATGTCAATGACTTATTTAATAGAATGGCCACATGACAGATTAAATATTTAGTTAATACCATCATGAAGATAGATATTGATAAATGTCATTGACTATATATTAGTAGTAAATGCTCCAATTAAGTTTGATGTCATTAGTTGTTAATGAACATAAAGCACGCATGAAGCGTATTAAACCTATAGGTTCTAAAGAGAAGGAATAGAGTAACTTTTGACAATGACAAATTCGAGAAAATGATAAATTTTGACGGATCTCCATAAGAGATTATGTCCAATAAAATTAATATGTGATGTAATTATATAAAGTACTGCAAATGAGTATGAAATGTCCAACAACATTAGTATATATCAAGATTATAATCAATGCTCCAGCAGAGTTTGAGTTATTATTGGATTATGAATTAGTTATTTGTCTTGCCAATTATAGAAAGACACATGTTGGTGTTCTTATATCACATCATACTAAATATGTCTAATAAAGTGATCACTAGTTGAATTGGAAAACTGACCACATATAATTTAAATTTTGGAAAATGTGATTGGATGTGATAATAATATTAGGTCATCCGGGTTTAATGATCACCCGTTATGGAAACCTGAAGTTTCATTTGACATGAAAAAATAATGTGTTGACGCTTTCTCATGTTAGATGTATTAAATGAAATGAATGGGAAGACATAACAATGAGATTGAGCTATATTTGAATTGTGATTTTTAGTAGTTTGTTTTGAAAAAAAATCAAGAGATTAACTATTATTAGTTTTTAATAGCTTTGTATGGGTATAACTATATATGCAATAGGTGACCGAAAGTTCACCAGAACAACTTATATGCTTTTTCAATATTAGGTGACTAGAAGCTCGCCAAAACTACCTGTATATGGAAATTTGAGGAACTAGTGTTTATTTAACAATCTCATCGGTCAGCACAAGAATAAAGGAAAGAAATGATGAACAACTGCACAATATACTCCTCTCCATAGATAATAATTTTTAGAAGAGATCATTTTTATTGAAGTGATCCTCTTAATGAAATGAATTTTAGTACAAATTTATATACTAAGTTGGTTAAGAATTTTGATTCCCCTATATTTGAAATATATAATTTACCAACTTAGGGGGAGAAGATATATAGGAAGTTGGCAAAATTGCAAAGATTAAATTGATGATAATTTGAAAAGATAGAAGCCAACTTTTGTCTATATATTATCAAGATATGTTGCACACCTATGAATTGATTTGTATCGAGTTATGACACATGTTGCATAAAGTTAAAGATACATTTTGGTCATGGTGATATTATATGTGTACATTGAAATAAAATCTTGCCAATTATACTTGAATTACTACACCTGAAGTTAGATTGTGGTTCCGATATAAAGATATGATATATGGCAAGATAGTGCAGTTGACACTTTTACGTGTAACGGTATTAATACCATAGCGTATGAAATACCCCATAAGTGGTATAGATATCTGAATTATAATAGATGGCTTATGATATGAGAAAAATTATGATGGTACCAATTAAAATGTATTCAGGTATCATGATAAAATAGCATGCTGAATGTAATTTTAAGAATGTTATGATACCAGTATATGAACCGTTGAATATCATGCATATGCAAAATGAGTGGGCTTGATAAAAGGGGATCTGAAATAAGTGTCCACTTTTGATGTCGACATATTGATAGAGTTTAAATGCTTATTATGGACCAGAAGTCCAACAAGATATGAATTATGATGATCAAAGGATTATTACGGCCATAATTAAGTCTGATGAAAAACATGGATTTTTAAATCTGCACTGTACAGTGTCTTGCATTATGAGTCTTACATTTATGTGCATGTATGAGTCGTAGATAAATAATTTACTCATTGCATGTGTACAAAGTTTTTAGGTGCATTACTTATTATATATTTTTGTGTTTAATGTTTTATCATGATTATTACATTTCATATTGCATTCACTAGTTCTATTTAATAATTGTGGTGTTTGTAAATGTTCGTCCAAAGTATAGTGAGACGTAATTGATAAGTTTGTGTAAACTTACAGCAAGGAGATATATGTACAACAAATATATATATATATATATATATATATATATATATATATATATATATATATATATATATATATATATATATATATATATATATATATATATATATATATATATATATATATATATATATATATATATATATATATATATATATATATGACACCAATATCATAGCATGTTATGAATCATGCAAGAAGAGTTCCTGAGAACTTATACAACATAAAACCTATCCTTGCAAGTTTTATACTTTTTAATATTGTGATGCTGATATTACAATCGAACTCTTGAAGAGTCCATGTGAATAAATAATTGGCATCTCAATCCGAAATTTGAGCATACGAGAGTTAACTAGTTTTTTTTGTATCCATTGGAGAACTCTCAAATATAAAATGACTAAAGAATATAATTGAACCATCTTCTAGTGAGAATAATTTTTATGGTCCAGAAGAACCATGAGTAATGTATGTTTAGACAACGATAATTGATTGTATCAAGTGTTGCCATAATATTATGATTGGAGAATGTATGAGTTATTAATCATGAATATTTATTTTATATGACCTTCAGAAGAAGGCATCAATTTAGTGGTTAAGGCAACTTGATGCAGGATTATTGAATGAGATAACAATAAACTCGTGTATTATCTTCATAAGTATGGGAAAATGAAGACGTCTCACTCAATCCAAGTGAAGATCAGATTTGAAGATTTAAGTCCAATTTGGGAGGATCTACCATCGAGGAATGACATTCTGCTACAAATATGATGTTCATTACTCAATGACAGTGGATTCATCACACTGGAAGATCTCAAGTTATGTATTATATTTATCAGGGAGAGAAAATACGCGATGTACTCTTTTTCCCTTGACCATGATTTTGTCCCATATTGGATTTTCCAGACAAGGTTTTTAATGAGGCAGCATCATGAAGTGTATTACGAAGGCGTTGTACTCTTTTTCCTTCACTAAATTTTTGTCCCATGGACTTTTTTTTAGTAAGGTTTTAACGAGGCAAACTCTTCAATAATGGACATCCAAGAGGGAGTGTTATGTAATATTATTTAATAGCGTATAAATGTCCATTCTAGAATGTGAAGGATTAGATAAATGTCCAAACCTTTTTGTATTACTAAGTCTTTTCACATTCTATATTTTTTTCATGTAACTAGCTAGACCTTTCATTCGCCTAGCATTGTGTATATATATAGATGTACTCCCCATCAAAGTGTGTAGAAAATAATAAGAATAATATACAATATCTTCTCCCTAATATTCTCTCTATAATTTCTCCCTTACACTCTCTTTATACCATTAGTTTTATAACACATTCCATATTCTTCTTTATTTTGCTAATTTTTATTTCACAAAAAGATTTTTAAGTAGGAAAAACAACATAAAACAAATGGAATACAGTATAAAGTTTTGAGCTCAATCCTCAAAGCTAAGTGGGGCCAAATTCCTCAAAGGCTCAAACTAAGTCCCATTTAAATTATTTTCCTTTGTCATTCTATTTAGTTATTCATACAAGTATTTATAGAGTTATTCGACACGTATGGTTGGTGAAGGACCATTTGTTTGAGTATGTACTAACTTTCCAACATATAAACATAAACTAGAGGTCCCATATTCGATTAATTCCAAATACCATAAAACCCAAATAATACTGGAGTAGTATATTAATAACTAATAAGCAGATCTTAAATTTGAAAATGTTAATCATTTACAAAGGCGTCCAATCGACCATGATGAAGAATAATTGGTGATGAAAAAAAGAAAGATAAATGTGGTAAAAAAAATAGTCAAGATACTATTTGATCCATGAATAAATATCTGGTGGATAGGGAAAATTGGCAAGTTGCCCGTGGGTTAGTTTTTTAAGCTCACAAAATCTGAATTTATTTAAACCATAGAACTAGACAAGAATTGGCACTTGGTATTTTCATATACAAATATATTCGGTCACACTATTTTTTAAATGAAAAAGTAGATTCCAATCCCTCTTTCAAGTATAGATTCTATTCATTCATGTCTTTAAGTGATGGAATTCTATTTTGTGCTTCTTTCATTCTATTAATATTGTAACAATAGACTTTTTACGCTATTCGTCATTCTTATTTGACCATATAATATAATTTATAGGTTAAGCAAAATATAGTCATGTGGGATCTTGTTGGATTCGTCTTATAAAATACTTTCACAATATATATCAACTTTTTATAATTTTTACTCTTACACAATTATAGATATTTAGCATATATAATGTGCTTTGAAATGCGTAATTTCATCCTTGTTGCAATATTAATAGAACGGAGGAAGTAACATTTTCTTCAAGTATGGAGTCTATTCATTCATGCCTTGATTACTGGTCGACTTCTACTTCATAATACTTGTATTCTCTTGGGTTATCATTTAAATTTTATACACATACTAATTGAGGGAGAAAAAAAATTATAAATCTACATAAAAACTTAAATTTTCTAACCCTTTGTTCTTTAAAATTTAATTTAACTCAATTATTATAGTCACAAGTTATTAACCAAGAGAAAGTATGTTCATCTTATTTCCACTTATTTCAGATAAGGGTTAATAAATTCAGATAAGATATGTTCATGAAAAATAAGTTCAGATAAGTTGTAATAAGGGTTAATCAAGGCTACCCAAGTTCAATTTATGATTAAAATAAGTTGATATTTCACACTAACCATTGATATTTCACACTAACCAATCAAATATTTGATTTTAGCTTCATAAATAGACACATGAGACGCCCATTATTGTAGGCAGTTTTAAACAGTAATTTAATTCCCTTATACAGGAGTACCATGTTTTTAACTCATCGACAAATAGTCACTGTTTTTACTTCCTTTGATTTTCTTCCTCGATTTTAATTTGCCTCTTTATTTTGACCAAAATCACAGTCAACCAATTACAAATAATTCAGCAATTCTGCCATTTTATTGGCAGGCGGCAAGCATTCGCATTCGCATTCGCATTCGCATTCACATTCACTCTTTTTTCTTTTACTTAATAAAAATATTATTATGGCCACATTCACTTTTTTTTTTTTTTTAAAGAGAGTTGCTAATTACTGTAGGTAAAGAATTTACCCTTGAAACAGACTCATCTGGTCATCAATCAACCATCATTAACCTATAGATCGAGAGCTTATCATCCAAACCAAATTTTAATATAAAGCTAGTTGGAATTATTGTATCTAGACAATTTGTTGGGACTTCTAATGTCGTATAAATAAATATTAAATATAATACTTTAGTAAGTAATTTAATTTATAACATCCTACCAATTGGTTTGTAAATAAACTCTGAATCAACAAAGGAGGTTAGGAGCTGATGAGATAAGCATAGGATAATAATTGGTGGCTAATTCAAGGCATATCTTCAAATTCCATGCGCATTAAATAAGCCTAAAATTATACGGAGTAACAAATATCAACTAGACAATATATAGTATTAGGTTACCTCACATTAGTGGATGCCAATCATAAAGATTCGTCTTACTGTATTAAACCATTTTGTTAATTGATATCAAGTACATTTGATCCATGTATATTTAGTTTTGAATTTATCACTAACTAGCATCTTGGATATAGCCGACTTCATAATTAGGATAATTCTATGATGTTCCATAATATAAATTATTAGTAATAAAGAAAAAATATAATTAATAAAAAATGCAATAGTATTTGTATATTATTATTGACACAAGGAAACAATAAATATACACTATTCTTTCAAAGCTTTGAGCAATCAATCAAGCTCCACTAAGTTTGAATTCACCAATAATTGATCCAAAAAAAATATCATAGAAAACAGCTACTTGCAAGAAAGAGAAATGGATCTATCGGTCTAACATGTGTGCAGTGGGCGCGCGCATGCATTATGATTGATATTTATGCCTATGGTGGAGGAAAATACCTTAGCTTTCAACTAAATGTCAAATAAATGACCTTAATGTAAGCATGTATGTCCCAATAATGTAGGAGATACCTTATTCATAGATTCCTTTTTAAATGATGTGCAATAAATAATTTGAGGAATAACTAATTTAATAAGTAACCCATTGATCTTAGCTTCAATTCATATACAAGCTTTAGTAGTAGAATAATATCTCAAATAAATTATTGAACACTCCATGATAAGCGGTAATAAATACATTATAAATAATGAAAATGAATTTAAATATGTAGTACAACTTTACAAAGGAGACCCTGTTCTTTTGAGCTTCTTCATAAATACCTTATTCATAGATTTCATAAATACTTTATTCATAATAAATACATTATAAATAGCTTATTCATAAATTTCAGCATATCAAAGCAGGTTTCAGCAGAATAGAACATGTGTCAGTAGAGCAGCTCAAAAGAACATAGCATAAGTATTGCTAGTTTATGACCACGGTGATGTAACTCATCCTTAAACATGAGTTAACTTTGAAAATTAAAATGTTTTGTTTAATTAAGTTATTTTTTTTTTTTTTTTTTAGAAAATTGAGCTACAAAATAGTTATGAAGCTCAATAATTAATTTCACCACATAGGTTATTAATCTCATATCCATATCTTACAATGAAATCCATGGACAAAGGTTGGTATCATCCATGATAATATCTTAATAAGTTATGAAGCTCAATTATATATTAATTTCACCACATATGTTATTAATCTCAGATATATCCATATCTTACAATGAAATTCATGGACAAAGGTTGATATCATCCATGATAATATCAAAAAGTCGTTCATCTTATTACATTCTTTAATATTGCGTACTTACACTATATTTTATTTTCAGACAGCTTTAAATTGAATGTGATATATTGTGCAGTACAGTATTGTTTATGAACGTGGAAACATATCATATGTTTAGACGTTAGATATTTAATAATCATGATCGATGTCAAAACACTTAAAACTTTTTGTAATGACTATTGAGTGACTAGATAAGGCAATATATATACAGTATTAATTTTTGTGAAAAAACACTTCATATAATTTCTCCTTTAAACCCAACTAAAAGGCAAAAGAGGTGATGAATAGTAATTTTCTTTTTGAAAGAAAAAGACAATGAATAGCTAGCAATCAATTAATTAAAATTTAAAGATCAGGTGAGAAGCATATAGATAATTATAATCCAAGAATAGAATACATTTAAGCAAATATAGATCGGACAAAGAAGTTAAAAACAGTTGTATTGGAAAATGAAGAAGGGAAAAAAAAAAAGATGATAAAAAGTCATAAGAAAAAGAGAGATTATTGAGAATAAAAACAAATTACCCGTAATTGAAAAATCCATTAAATATGTCAAAAAAGAGTCCTTTTGACTCAGCATGCATGGGAGATAACAATGCTGAGGAGAATAAGGTTGAAGATTATTATTGAAAGAAACCATGCATTGCCATATTATGATCATGATTTTGATAGAAAAGCCATGCAACTGGGGTCCTCAACTCCTAACACGTTAACTTCAACTTTATATTATACAATTATTTTTCTATATATTAAGGTGGCCCTCCAATTATATATCAACGTTACCTTCTCAGTTTTTTGGATGGATTTGAAATTGTCTGGGAAAACTATAGATTATATTATGTATTTGTCTATATTTGTCGTCGTATAATATGATATGCCCACCAATTATATGTCATTTTTGCACTAGATATAACAGCTTTTCATCCAGTGAATATGATGGAACTGTTTCAATTCAGTGATCTTTGGTTTTTTGTAGAAGTTAGCTAGAGATCGAGATCAGTCAATAATGATTGATAGTTATTTTACAAACGGTCTTACCATATTAGAGACTCGAATTGATGAATCATTTGATACGTGTGTTTTAGTGATTACATGCGGGCATGTGACGAGGAACTTCGTTGAGATTCAGTACAATAATGTATAGTTGATTGTTTGAATTTTTTTTTATTTTTTATTTACTTATTTTTTTTACATCAGAGGTTTATTATCGTCTCATAAAACGTAAGAAATTATTTATACAAGTATTATCTATTCGTTTCAAATTAAATGGAACTTTCATAAGAGTGATAGGACCACATTTAATTCCATCAAAAAACAATTTAGTTAAAGTAAACTTGATTTATAAAGTAAATTAATTAAAGAAAATTATTTATAAAAAATTTTGCTCCTTAAGTGTGCATATTAGACAAAACTCAATAATCTTCCAAATTAAAGGTGTGTCACTGTTTGTATTGAATCTAAAGTTAGTGATCACATGGCCAAATTTAAGAGTTTAAAAGTAGTAGTTGAGTTCCATCTTATAAGAAAGACAGATCGGTCAAGAATTGATAGATCTTTTGCCACGCAAAACTTTCGCATGAATATTATTTTGTTTGTTTAAATCTGTGATCAATTGTTATTTTGGTTTTATCATGAACTTGTAACTTCGTTGGATTTTTTTTTTGAAGAAAAACTTCGTTGGATGTAGATTATTGTAAATTTGAATTCTTTGATTGATAAAAGCATGATTTATGGCGCATTTATTTCTTCATTAAAAATTTAATTCAACTTTCTATAAAACAAAAGAAATTATGCTTATATAATTAGTCTCTCTATATATTACATGAGCAAGTGAAACTTTACGTATAAATTGCATTTATAATCACATGTTATCTGTTTAGGTATTTACCGAAGATTAAAAAAATACACTATATGAAATAATAAGCTAATAAGGATTTAGATTGTATAGTTACCATTATATAAAATCATTACTAAAAAAAAAAAATTAAATAAAAAAAATCATTACTAATATGATATGGAACCTTAAAGTACATATATTGATTCTTAGGCCCCGTTCTTTAAAGCTGCTCTGCTCTGCTGAAATCTGCTCTGCTCTGCTCTGCTCTGCTGAAATCTGCTCTGCTCTGCCCTGCTCTGCTCTGCTTAAAATTAATACTTAATATTGAATTATTATAATAATAATGTATATTTAATAATAATAATAATAAATAATTAATACTTAATGATAATAATAATAAATATTTAATAATAATAATAAATAAATAATATTTAATAATAATAATAAATATTTAATAATAATAATATATAATTAATATTTAATAATAATATATAAATAATATTTAATAATAATAATAAATATTTAATAATAATAATATATAATTAATATTTAATAATAATAATATATAAATAATATTTAATAATAATAATAAATATTTAATAATAATAATATATAATTAATATTTAATAATAATAATAATATATAATTAATATTTAATAATAATAATAATATATAATTAATATTTAATAATAATAATAATATATAATTAATATTTAATAATAATAATATATAATATTTAATAATAATAATAATAATAATATTATTATTAAATATTAATATTTAATAATAATAATAATAATTAATATTTAATAATAATAATATAATTAATATTTAATAATAATAATATTAATAATAACATAATTAATATTTGATAATAATAATAATATTAATAATAATAATATAATTAATATTTAATAATATAAATATTATTAATTATAATTAATATTTAATAATAAAATTTAATGATTATAATAGTAGTAGTAGTAGTAGTAGTAGTAGTAGTAGTAGTAGTAGTAGTAGTAGTAGTAGTAATAATAATAATAATAATAATAATAGTAATAATAATAATAATAGTAAAAATAATAATAATAATAGTAATAATAATAATAATAGTAATAATAATAATAATAATAATAATAGTAATAGTATTAGTAATTATAATAATATTAGTAATAATAATAATATTAATATTAATGAAATCTGCTCTGCTCTGCTCGGCTCTGCTTTGCTCTGCTCTGCTCTGCTTCAATCTGCTCTGCTCTGCTCTGCTTTGCTCTGCTCTGCTGAAATCTGCTCTGCTTTGCCCAGAAGCTCAAAAGAACAGGGCCTTAATTTGACACCAACTCATGCATCATTCTTCCAAATTAAAGTTGTGTCCATTAATCTGAATGGAATTTGTCATCTATCTACAGTCTACAATCACATGGTATGTCCAAATTCTAATTATGTAAGGAAGGTTTCAATGCTCCATTACTAAAAGGCAGGTTATATTCATTTACCATAGAAAAAAAAGAGAATTGGGTGAAAAAAGTGATCGGAATATGCATGTTAGGTGTTGATAATTTGGCATTATATCTTATGTTTGATTGTTTATATGGGAGTAGAATCATTCAATTTATTAGTGTGTTCATGTGAGATAATATAGTACTATTGTACTTGTAAAAGTATTGACAAAAAGATTAGGGTTTGAATTCATACCTAATGCATGCGTGAACTACATTTATGACCTTTCAAACCCATCCCAGGTGATAGGACAAGTGTATGTTGTTTTTTGGGGCATTTTCAAAGTTAACATACCCTTTTGAATCATGGAATCAAAGATTTAGCACGTAAATATTGTGGTTGTTTATTCACAAGTTTATTTTAAAAATAAATTGTATGATTGTGTCTCACTCCACATAGCCCGATCTCCCTCATTATTTGTAATTATTGTAAAGCATAGTAAAACCTAATCGTATCACAAAATTGTTAATTGTGCACAACAAACATTTCCATCTTACTTGAAGTAAAGAGTTTGACTACATTTTGATGAAATTGCTACTTCGTTATAAATGAGTTTGTTTTATAACTCTTCTTAATTAAATTATCATAAATTTCGTATTAATTAAGACGTGTATAGTGCATCGTAACTTTTTAACAAACTACACATATCAACGATCTTGCGAATCTACAAAGTAGCAATAAAACAGAAGGTAATCTCAAAATTTAAAGAATAATACATAAAGAATAATAATTTTTTGAAGTTCCTTTTGAAGCTTAATATTAATATAAATCATCTAATCTATATTAGTAAAAGTAAAATCAAATCCATGCATACATCTCTCTAATAGAAAGTAGGAATTAAGCATAAAAGATGCATTGAAAAATTAAGATGGAATGTCCTCTTGAAAGAAGGCAAGTGTTACGAGGAACATTGAACAAGGTTGTTGCCTTCCCTAGTAAAATCAGTTATCCATCCAAAAGCACTTTCTTCATTTATTCAACACTTTTTTATCTTCATTTCATCAAACACTTGTCTTATTACCAATTATATAATTGAAGGAGTAGTTTTGTTTCATGCATCTTCTTCTTACTTTTAGCTTACCTTTTTATCCTCTGCTTGATCTTCATCCTTTGCTTATTTCTCTAGGGAACTTTACCATAAAAAAGAGCTTACTACAAGTGGCAAGGGTGCTTAGAATCAGAACATGTCAGTTCTTCTTGTCCACTGATCTGATTGATGAGTCCTCTCACAAGTCCAAATTAAACCCCCCAAAAAAAATTGAAAAAAAAGAAGAAATTTGATTAACAAATTATGCAAACTATTTCGTACATAGTTAGACAGTTTAGACTCACACAAACAAACAAATTAAACCAATTGGATACTTTTTATAAACCATTTGGTGTGCATACATTTGACCATTTCTCAAACAACCAACAGGCGCCGCCCATACTTATTTAACTATTTATAAAATTTCACAATGTGAGTCGTATGTGAGTGAAATATAATGAAGAGTGGTGATTTTCCATAAACAAATTATATGTGAGTACGTGTAACTGTTGTCCCATATTAACGAAATATACTAGTGTTTCTTTGTAAGTGAGAAGTTACTTCTTAAAATATTATTTGATTATGTCAGCAGATTGTCCTCTATTATTGGCTTATGATTGACCTAATTAAGTTCAAACCTTTTTAGTTCTAAACTAAACTCTGAAAATTCCACACAATTTAGCTACTATGGCTACAAAATAAATAATTGAACTTTGAATTAGTGATTGCAAGAGAAACAAGGGGGAATGCAACTTGACAGAGCATTTAGTACTTTACTAGTAATATAATTGGTGGAAATTAAAGCAATGCTCACAAATTAAAGAGGAGCTAGATTTCAAATTAGTACTAATTGACAACAAGTTACAACTTACATTCCTTAGCAAAGCTTTATACACTTAAGCTTGCAAGTACTTTCTAGTTACAAGATTGATTATGTATGTACAAGCTTAACTAATCCTTCCTTCCAATAGTTATGCATGCTTCATAGTTTTGGGGCCCTCATTTCTTAGGCCTTTTTTTTATACAACTTAAATTAACTTCTACTTAATCTTGCTTAGTGCCTACCAAATTATCCTAAGCAAAGGGATAATGCATATATAGCAAATCCTCATTCCCTATTCTTTACAAATTTCAGATTGGGAAGAGCCAAATGGTCAGAAATCCACAAGGCTTTTTATAGCCTAAACTGCCTTCTCAAGGACACGCGCCTCCACTTGACTAATCGTTGTAGAAAGTTCATCACCTACACCCAAAATAGAAGCGCGTTTAAAATAAATTTTTGTACATACATACGGAGTAAAATACAAGATGGAATAATATGGAAATTAGTTATTGTAAGGAGAGTCTAGTATTGGGTAATTAGTTACCTCGGATGGTTCTTGTAAATAGTAAGACGCATTTGTTTCCTTGGCAATTTTGGAGACGAGTATGCCAAAACCTTGACCTCGGTCTCTCAATACCTATAAATAAGTACATTCGAAAAAGTTTAATTAGTACATGATCATAAAGTATGTGTAAAAGTTGATTAAGGATTAGTTAAGGAGCATAGGATACCTTAAATGCATCTTCATCCGTGCGATCATCACCGATATAAACAGGGAAAACATCAGTGCAATTGGCCAATCCTGTATCAAGTTATCAATAAGAAATTTTAATAATGGACTTTGTAAAATGACAAAATCTCATTATGATAGTGATAAATAACTACCCAACAAAGGTCAGCTTCTTTAACACCAATGAAATTATATCAAAAGAATATTGTTATTTTTTTTAATAATAAAAAGTTAAAAAATGATAGTGATATATACAGAAATAACTTACCAAGTGATTCCAAAAGAAATTCTAGAGCCTTTCCTTTATCCCACTTAATGGTCGGTCGGATCTCAAACACCTGTTTTACGTTAGAGAACATAACATTAGATCTTTTCGCCCAGTCCTTTTCTTCTTTTTGTTTTAGATAAATTTATATTCTTTTTACCAAAAAAGCAATCAAGTTGATGCAAAAGCGAAAATAAAATAATACTTCATACGTAGTAATAATACTCTCTCTATCTCGTATAATAAATTAACTTGTTAGTTTACCTTACGACCCTGAGTGAGTTTGAGCTTTGGGTATTCCTTGACCACTGACCTTACTTCATGAGACAGTTCGTTCCATTTCTGCATTGTTTGATTAATCAAATATTATTACAACTTTTATGAGTTTCTTATTAATTGATACTCCGCATATTATTACGAGAAAAAAAAAAAAAGAAAATAGATTGATCATGGATAAAAAAAAAATGAACATACCTTTTCATCCACACAACGAAAATGAACAGACAGACAGAATTTGTTGTGCTCCACCTTAGCTCCAAGTATTGTTTTAGTTTTATCCAAAAGTGTCTTATAAACCTGTAATATTATCCATTTTCATAATATGTCAATATTTATATATTTTTCTTCATTTGAAAAACTCATCATAAATGAACAACAACAAAATAAAAAAAAAAAAAAACTAACCTCATCGATCATAGGTAGGAATTCACTAGCCGGTTGAAATAGTACAGCTTGACTTTTCTGAACATGAAAAGAAAAGAAAACAAACCCACATTAATACTAATACTAATACTAATACTACATGGAGTATAAAGTATTCTTGTTGGAAATTAATAGTGACATATATATAATTAAAAGACGAGGAGAAAATTAAAGTAATGACCTTAACATGTTTGGAGCCTTTAGCGGGGCCTTTAATATCCATGCCGTGACTACCAGCGTAGTACAGCTCAGTCAATTTGACAAAGTTGTAAACTTTGTCTCGGCACCTCCCACTCACAATTGCCGTTGGAAAATATCTACCCAACTTTCTCACTGTCCTCCTCATCTATATCATCATTAATACAATTAATATGTTACAAACTCAACTTGACAACTTATTTGTATTCTAGTAATGCCGTGTTAAAAGGTTTTTAATAATATATTATATAAACATACAGCATCGGACATATAAGCTCGATCAGGGTCTTCAACGATTGGAGACAGAGTTCCATCATAATCCAAGAACATCACAATTTGTTTCCCCTTTGACGCCTTTATAATTTGCTCGAACATGTCCAACGCCGAGGGCTGGTCCAACTATAATCAAAACAACCAATAGATTTAATTAATTTCGGGGTAGAAAATATACGCACTGTAAAAAATAATAATTAATAATAATAATCGAGGAGGACTTACGAGTCCAAGAGAAGGAGTGGATTTGAGGTGAGTAGGGGAAGAAGCCCTCATAGAATCGACCCAACAAGTGGAACTATTGATGTCGAGGTCTTTCAAAAGTTGCCTATCACACAATGGTAAGGAAATGTATTTACCAGGAATGGGAGGAGGTTTATGAGATAGTATGGTAGAAGATGAATTGTTTTGCTTTGATTCCGAATTCGACGCAATACTTAGCCTCGTCATTTTGTTTGTGTTACAATTAAATTGAAACCCAATAAAACGAGTATTGTTGTTGTTTCTAGAGAGAGAAAATAAGATGGAGTAAAGGGGATAGAGAGAGAGAGAGAGAGACGGGAGATGAGAAAGACGGGAGGATAAATGGGGTTGCATTTATAGGCAGCAAAAAATGAAGGAAGGAAGACAAAGTATAGAGTAGTTATTGGTATTTGTTATTGTTGGGGTAGGGGGTGTGACTGGGGCCCACAGTAGTCAAAAAAAATGAAGGGGATCCCACGTGGTCCCGGTAACGGGAGAGCTCCGCCGTTTTCGCCGTCACAGGAACAGCCGTGGGACAGCTGTAGTCTTGTGGATGTCAACAGATGTCAAACATTCTATAGCTCTCTTTCCTTCCCACGTGCCACCCATGCTTCATCACTCACTCCCATTTTACCCTCTATTATTTGGCCCCCACCACAACCCCCTTCTTCTCATTACTCTTTTTATTCTATATATATTTTGCTCAGTCAATACAACAAGTATTTTAATTAATATGATGAGAGTATTACATTATTTTTAATATAAGCAATCTAATGTTGTAATTGGTCAAGTAATCAATGATACAAATCATACAATACAAGTTCCCCCCCTCAGGGCAGCATGAGGGAGGGGGGAAGGAATCATTTGCATTAATGCATGCATGATTTATTTAGTAATCAATTTATTTTAAACCAATGAAATTACATGTTCTCTTTAATTACTTACGTATTTGTTTTATCTTGATCGATCCTAATTAAATTGTCATTTTGTTAGTCTTAACTTGATTTTTTCAATTACAACGCATTTGAAAATCATAAAATGAGCAATTAAATAAATAAAAGTTGTTCAAGTTTATATATTGTTCACAAAAATAGTATGGATTATTTAATCTATTAAGGGTCTGTTTTCGTTGACTGAACTGAGCTGAACTGAACTGAACTCAACTTATTAGACTTGAACTGAACTGAACTGAAATGAAATGAATATTTTATCAGAGAAGGAAATTAGAAACTGAACTGAACTTATTAGAACTGAACTGAACTCAACTTATTAGAGTTGAACTGAACTGAAATGAATATTTTATCAGAGAAGGAAATTAGAAACTGAACTGAACTTATTAAAACTGATCTGAACTGAAATAATTAGAGCTAACCTGAAGTGAAATGAAAATAATTGTATGAGAACAGACCCTAACTTTAGCTAGATTATCACTTTATCATCAAAAGGAAAAAAAAAAAAAAAGTGTCAATCTAAATAATCAACAAGTGTTCAGTTTTAAATACTTGAATACTTTTATTTTTCTTACGTCTCCTTCATTCATCCTCAATAATTTAAACAATACATTCGTTGACCTTATGACATAGATTGCCACTGCACACTATTTATTCGCAGAATATTAATTTTTTAGAGGTTGATTTCAAGAGGATGAGAAATTCAACCTTTGAATTTCCCATTTTTTTTTTTTAAAAAAAAAAAAAAAAAAAAAAGGAATTGCATTCCTAAAAAAAATTGGTAGCTTTCATGACCACGGAAAAAATAATTATAAAATATTATGAACAAAGATCAGACTCTAAACAAACATTTACGGTTATTTCCTTACCATAGAAAGTATTTCAAAATACAAGCACATTACTTGTCTAATCGATCAAGAATTTAATCCATAATAATTTTACTTTAAGAGTATAATGTACCTTATCAATCTAATGGCATTATTTTATAAAATATTACTTCTTGTACATATATTTAAGAAAAAATGTTCATAAAATTGTATCAAATGGCATTAAACTATTACTAATTAAGGCCTCGTTCACTTTACCTTATTTTTGCTGAACTGAAATTATTTTTACTGAAACAAAATTATATTTGCTGAACTTAAATTAATTTTACAGAACTGAAATTATTTTTACTGATCTGAAATTATTTTTACTGATTTTATATTATAATTCTTCTTTAAGATAATTGAATTTTACTGAGCTGAACTTATTTTTACTAAACTGAAATTATTTTTACTTAGTATTATTTTTCTAAGGTGAAGTGAACAAGGCCTAAGTCCTTACATGGAGCAAATTGTTCATAAAAGTATGTTCCTTCATACCATGTATTGTAAGGTAATCTTAATCTAATCAAACAAAGGTACATATATAATTATTGCCTTTGTAGATCATGGACTCCTCCCATGTTTACAACTTGCTTTTTATACAACATTGTCTACTGTTTAGGGGGTAGATAGATAGTGGTGAAAGCATGATTAAAGTAACCACAATAATTATAAAGTTAATTAAGTATAGTATTAATAAGTAATATGGTACCTAGTTAGTACTAAATCTCAACTTTATGACCATATTTTTTTCATAATACTACTTATACTAGTACTATTTGACATTATTATAATTAGATTAAGGCTCATAACCGCAAGTTGCAATTGTCCTTTAGCTAGCTAGCCTAGCTACCTTAAAACAAGGTATAATTATAATGATCTTTGGTTAATTATCGAAGTTGGTTATATGTTATGGTTTATATGCACAGGCCTCCTCCAAGGAATCACAAATGCTAGCTTGTCCTCTGATTAGGAGCCACCATTAGAATATTAATCCCACTTTCGGCGTTAATCACTTAAATTACTAATTGCCAGCCAATTTAAGAGGGCGGATACTGCGGTAAGATCCTTTTGGATATGAAATGTACTGACGCACAAATAAAATATTTTACTCCCTTCATTCCCTTTTATTAGTTTTTTTTGATAGTTTCTTATGGTCATTTTTTACGGGAATTAATAAACACAAATAAGAATAGTAAAAGTATCTTGAAAAAATAAATTGACATTTGGTATACAAAAAAGTAGAGAGAGAAGGTAATAAAAGTACATGGGAAAACAAAATTTACATGAAAAAGTTAAATTTGCACAAATATTGTTGCAAATTGGAGAGAATTTTGGTAAAAAAATTAATATTTTGTTGGAAAAAGCAAATGAGGTGAATATTTTGGGACTAAAATTTGCCCGTAAGAAACTATCATTTGGAGACGAAGGGAGTACTATTTTACCGTGATAAGATTATATTCTGGAGTTCATCTCTTCCATATCATCAATTTTTAGATAGTTGATTTATATATTTTAATCTTTAAGATACTTAGCTTATTTCTATTAGATTAAGAAGATTTAATAATTAATGTAAATGCTTGTAGCGACTTTTGTAAATTTTCAAAATGTACAAAAATGATAATAATTGATGCTCAACTAGCTCTAATATATTTTAAAATAATACTATGATAAATTGCAAAGGAGAGGTGATACATAACGAGTTACTTCATATTATTTACGTATTAAACATGCATTTTACTGATTTTAGGATGGAACGGTATATATATATATAAATAGCATAAGAATAGCTTAATAGGTATAATATGTTACTTAGCTTCTTCTGTTTTTTTTTAAAAAAATTGACACTATTTGACGTTTATATTATTTATAAACTACACTTTGAGTAACTTTTGTGATTTATAGCTATGATAAACATAGTCAAGTTTGATCTTGTTTGAACCGTCTCAATATATATTTTATTAATATCTATATTTTATAATTTTACAATGTCGAGAATTAGAGATATTAATTACTCCATATTAAAATAATATGTTGATAAGCGTGATAAAAAAACGATGTTAAAATTGAAGGAGTAATTAATAACTTTAATTTGAGCTAACGAGGTAACTAAAACTTATACGTGCATCGATGCATGCACATCTCTCAGTTGGAATTTTCTACACCTTGTAACAATTTATTATGTCTTCAATTTTAGACTTTGTGATTTTGTATGTCCTCTAGGCTACTAGGTAACCTCTAGCCACGTTAATTGCTTCGTTGCTAAGGTTAGCAGGCATTGTCGCCCCAACAAGGCAACAAGCAGTCAAGCTACTATACTTACTGTTTCGTAGATGTTTTTCCTCATATTACGACAAGAAGAATTACTTTAATTTAATGCTTTTACAACATTAATTTAAAGAAATTAAATCAAATCTCACTGGTAATTATTGAAATTTATAATTTTGTGACCCTATTACACTTACACCACAATATTTAAAATATGAAAATGGCTATGAGCCTATGACCTATGACCTATGAAAACATTAGATGAATCGGTCCAATATTGATGCATATTGGAGTAGTTCCAGTACTAAAACAACTTTAGAATTTTATGTATCCTCAAATCAAGCCCTTTCAAGCTTGACACTAAATAAATAAATAAGTTAAAATAAAGTAGGAACTAGGAAGACATTTAAAATGATGATATTAACATGGAGTAACAATTGACAACTACTTGATTATTCAACTTATTCAACCACGGGACAATTATATTGCAGTAATAGATTAATCATAGATATTCTCTTCTTGAATATATAGATATTCTCTCCTTGAATACATATTTTTATTGTCCATCCGATTATGTTGTTAAAAATGAGTACTCTCCTACATTAACAAGACACTTTCCAAAGGAATCCTTAACCAATATGGTGCAATTGTTGATTTACAATGCAACTTTGCTTCAACAATAATTAAGCTAAAGACCAAAAAGAATAACGTACAATAATAATTAATCTAAGCTAATTTAATTAAAGACATGATATATTACACGTACAGTCATACAGATCATCTCACATTCACACCACCCATACCTATAAAAAGAAATGATCATAAATATCAATACATTCATACGATGATATGCAAATTACCAAATCTTTATAGGTTTGTAGAAGGAATCAAAATCTATGTAGGAATACGTACCTTATTATTAGTGCTAATGCCATTATCTTTTCCTTTCTTAAGCTAGAAACTTAATCAACTTATACTCCATACAAATTTAAACCCTTGTCTTTCTAAAAGAATGGAGCCCATAAATCGACCATTAAAATATTATAAACTAACTATTAATCAACCATCATCTTGATTACAAATCTAGCAAAGGATCCTGTCACATGAATAATGTAAGTGACTGAGGGAGAAATACATAGGCTTAAATACTTCTATTAAATAAGGTAACAATAAAATAATTAACATGATCCTCCAATCATATAAATTGTAATTTTATATTAACATATACTTGTACAGTTGTACTATATTAGTTTAAAAGATTCTTAGCAGAAAAAGTATCATGAAATTCTCTATTATAAAATTACGTGGCCGTCACGTTCAGAAAATTCCACATGCCACCCGCTCAATTAGTGATCCATATATTTTTCCTAGCGAGGTATCTTCTGCACACTTTTAATTATTTTGCTTTCTTTTATAATAATACACAAAATTATGAGAATCTAAAGATCTTCTCTTTATGTTAAATCATTTATTAATTGCTTGGTTACAAATTATATAGTTTTGTAGTCTTTGTAGGGAAGATGCTTTAAGCATGTAGTTTCTGATAGTTTGTCTTTGAGGAGTATATATGTTTGAAAAAAGAAATACCTAAAGTCATGTTCTCTTCAATTTTGTAAACAAATTGCAATAATGATATCCCGCGTAGTAATGTAATTTTTGCACATAGTAGCCAAGTTACGATTGTAGGATTTAATAAAAAAAATCAATTCAAATTACTCAAAATATGATCTGATAAAACCATTTTCGTGCAATACTAAAAAATACATGAAAGAGGATAAAGTGCTTTATTTGATTGTAAGCATAAGATCTTGTAACTTTGTAAGTTCTATTACAATCAATTAATTGTAAGCGGTTTTAGTCTCCTTATATATGAAACTATTGGTATCAAAGGATTGCATGGGTTCTCAATTAACTTGGGATAAAAATAGCAAATAATAAAAGGAAAAGATAGAAATTGATTAGGAATATCCTTGGTACATTATAAAGGCACACATAATATCCTTTGTAGTACATACATTATAAGTGCATGACTTCAATTATATGAGCAATTGAACTATTCTAAGCCGCAGTATTATTTTTAAAGGGAATCTGTAGCTAGAAAGCAAAGGGCATTTACAATAGACCTTTAATTACTTTAATTTCGTAGCTAGATCCTTTTTATACTTTCACCTGAATTTTACATGTAGTTAGTTAATGAAAAAGAAAATGTAAGTGGCGTGGATTAGGGAATAAAGTTTGTTCACTTGTTGAGAACTGAATTAAAAATAAATAAAAAAAAAAAATTGATGATCTAACTCATAAACTAGACTAGACTAGACTAGTTATACTCAATTCAAAACCAATCAATTTAAACTAGACTATTTTTTCAAGTCATAATATGAAAATCTTGCCAAGAAAATTAATATTTACGTCATGAACAAGGGAGCTAGGGAATACTAAGAAATGTTCTCCGTCTACCCAACAAGAAACAAGCACCCACCATTTTCAAAGGTACAGCGGACTTGACTCCCATGACTCGAACTTCAATTATACTCCATATAATTATATAATCTTTGCATTGATTCTCTAGTCTAGTGAAAACAACAACAACAATAACAATAATAATAATAATAATAATAATAGCATATGATACACCTAACGTATAAAGTTAGTTAATTCAGTTACATACACCTAACACCTAGAGACTAATATTATTATGGCATCAAACGAAAAGATGGGAAAATGCATTGTCCCAAATTAAACCTTTAATTAAAATGATCGTCGTTTTCTAGAAGAACGCATCATCAGCTTCTTCAATTCGTTCCTTAATTGAGCCTAGTGTGGTAGAACCCCACCGACACCACATGTGTTCATTTGCCTCGCGTCAATTTTCAGTTGCATCCCCTACTTAATTATTTTCCTTAAATTATTGATCTATTCCATTTTCTAATAACGTTTTACATCGTACCAACTCCATTATGAGTAAATAAATTGATGGGATTTCATTAAGGAACATTTCAAAGTCTCTAAAGTAGTTAAATTCGCCCTACAAACTTCTTCCGATCCGTTTCATGATATATGCTTGCATTATTTAAACTTTAACGTTATTTGTATACTCTCTTTTGAACATTTTATGTATGTAATTATACACTAAGAAAATAAAATATATGAATAGAAATATAACTTCTACTAAATTATGGTTATTAATTATTACATGTATTCACAATTAAAATTATGCCGAAACACTTATTAATTTTAAAGCAAAAACTTACGTAGTAAAATATATATATTATTAATATAAATTAAAACATGTAAATTATTAACAAAAAAAAATTAAAAAATGTTTTATTTATTACGTATATACTTTGTATTCATAATTGTCAAGTTCTTTCATCATAAACACATGCAATCTATTGAGGGATCTAAATAAGTTAAGTAAACCTTGCCAAAATATTTATCAAAATAGTGACAAATAATACTCAAAATGTCAAAAGTAGAAAAAATTACTCCATAAATAGTTATTATAATCTAGATATAAGTCATATAAGGAGTCTAGTTGGTAATAAATAATTGGAGGATACTTAGCTTGGTGTGCCAATAGTTGGCGTTATTATATGGTATGCTTGTGAGGGTGAAGATGGACCATACATGTTGAGGAGATGCACAAAATATTGGTCATTGACTATCTTCATGTCTACCTCATCTGCGGAATCCCCTATCTGTGTGGACTACTGTCTCTCTCTCTCTCCCTTTCTCCTTTTCCCTTGTTAGAAGTTATTGTTTTGGTAAGGGAACATGTTCATATGACAGTTTTAGATTTTGAGGAATATCAAATATGTATGTGATTGGTGCATTCTTCAATGTATGGGAAGAGACCATGTTCACACGACAAAATTATAAGAATTTATATGATTGGAATTTTTTAGTTAAGTATAGTTTAAATAAGCAACTCAAATTGAACTATATTATGCTAAATAAGTTTCTTGGAATGAAACACATAAAAAAAATTATAGTACTAATTGGAGTATTAATTTCCTTGTTTTATTACTAGTTATATGAAATTATGAATCACTCCTTTTGTTCCTTTATATTTGTACCATATGACTTATAAAGCTCTAACATAAAGTGGGCTCATGGTGCAAATAAAAGGGAATAGGGAATAAAATTTATACTTTGAAGGATGTGCGTGTTCAATTTCATTAGCATGTTGTCTTAGGAACAAGCGAATGCGAGCAAATCCATTGGGTGATTGATCGACTTTTGGACTTAGATGGGTTGACATTGTATGCATTCAAAAGCCTGATTGAGCCGGACTTGCTTATTTATCAGGTTAGACTAGGATCTTTTTAGTCTAAAATATATTTTAAAGTTGTCTCAACTCTCACTTATTTCAGACTGAAGATCACTTTTAATTATGGGTACATCGCTAATCTTGATCACTACTTAAAAAATAATTATAAAAGGATAGACATCAAAATTATTAGAAACGTTGTCAAAAAAAAAATTATTAGAAAATGCTATTTTCAAAAGTATGTAAAAAACCAAAAATAAAATTGATAATATTACCACCCAAACCTTGTAATGAAAGAAAGACGGATAGAGTATATAATCAATATATAACTCCAAAGTACAAAGACGAGTTTATGATAAGACAGAGTAAGAAGTAATAAGGGAGGTATCGTCTCATGGTGTACGTAAGAAGTAAGAAGCGTCTTTTGGCTAATTTGTTGGGCATTGTCCATCTGTTAAGCAGAGAGTGTAGCAAATAATTGACAAGATTGGGTTATATTCAAGTGAAAGGTGATAAAAGTTGGGAGGTTAGAGGTGGAAGCATATCTATTAGCAATGAGACTAACAGTTGGTTAACTACCCGACAAATAACGAGTTTAAGAGCAGCAAGTCATTTTTGTGTTTGGTACATTAGAAAGAAAGAAAGAAAGAAAGAAAGAAAGAAAGAAGATTATTGCGCGTCCAATTCAATTTTGCTTTTGATAGTCGGCAAATTTCTAAAACGTCGGCCCACGGTTTGTAACATGGCAAACTTCACTGTTGGTGGGCCATGTAGCCACGTTGGCCTTAGTCAGTTATCTGTTGCCCATTTTCACTAGCTTTCTTGATCTTTTTGTGGTAGTTACTTGCTCTTACTACAAGGTGAAATTGACTATGTATTCTTACAAGACCGTGTCCAGTTACTTGCTCCATATAAGGCTCAATTTTAGATCTTCTTTTATGTTCAGTCGGTCAATCCAAACTTAATTCGTTTTCTTTAAGTACAGTTTGGTTTGATCGACACATTTTGTTGAAAAGGTGAGTTGAATTGAATAATATATTGACCATGTTTGGCAATTAGCTTTTAGTTATTAATAATTGTCAGTTGCTTTGAAATTGTTAGCTGTTTGCATGATGAACTATATTTACTAGCTAATTGTAATTAATTTATATAAGTATTTGATAAATAACTAACAGTATAGCCAAAAAGTTAAAATAAAACCTTTTCAAACAACTCTTAACCAACGCCATAAAGAGTATTTTGAAATAACCAAACAACTTTTATTTGCTCCCATTATATAGCAGAGATTTATTAGCGAATTGAAAGCTACTCAAATGAGATAGTGGGGTAATAGTTTTTAAAAAAAAATAAGTGATGTGAGTGAAGTAAATATTTTATTGAAAAAACGAAAAAAGAAAAAGAAAACTGAGTATCATATGAGAAATAGTAGTGCTAATACTATGACCCGAGATTAATTGTTCACACAACTGCCATTTGAGACTCTCTATAACAAATACGAAGTACGGAATAGTAAGTAAATGAAGCACTTAACTCGTTACAGGCTCACAATGTTTTTATATTTATTTATCAATTTTAACTTTTTATGTTTGTCAACGCAAAATTTTCAATACTACCTTCACATTATTAAAGGTAAAAATGTTTTTTTATTTTTTTTTTTATTTTTAATAATACCTACTTGTTGCAATTAATATAAAACAAAGGTTGTATTAATATCTCTATTTATCGAGTAAAAGAAATTAATGATCGAATAGAAGCTGTTAAGACGCGCAAAATATAATCAATCCTAATTAAATAAAAGTAACTTTCTCTTAAGATGTGCTCCACTAAGAATGTTTGACAAATTTCCTGATTAAATGATCAAGACATACGTTTATCTTGATAGCGAGAGAGTATAGTTTTCATAGCACTGTTTGTAACTTTAATTTGTAAGCTCCTAAGTAATTGATTTTATTCTATTGACTTTATTACTAAACATATCTCGCAGGCAACCTTTTTTTTTTAAAAAAAAAAAAAAAAAAAAAAAAAAAAAACAATCTCAAAGCTTCTACGTTATTATCACATTTTGTCATTTTAGCCTTTTTAAGATATTGTTTATTAATTAAAAAAAAAAAGAGAGAGAGAGATTAGGGATATGTTTCTTTATTTATCTTTTAATGAATCACTTATCAATCGGATAAACCCAAAAGTAAGAAAGGGATTGAAATAAAAGCAAACATAGAAACAAAAAGAAGGGTTAGAGGATATTCATAATTACATAATTGTGCTTGAAATTAGTATGAAGATTAGAAATAATAAAAAGTAGCTTACATTTTCAGCAAATAAAACAAGAGTAATTGTTAGAAGATAAACAAATTAAAGAAAAAGCATAAGTATTTAGCATTTAAATTAATTAGAATTAAGATAAAGAAATAAAAGCACAATTTGGAATGGTATAAACATATATCTTTAAAGTAAAATTTAACCTATTATAACAGAAACAGTTGGTGATGCAAGTAAAAGGAGTTTCCGACGTGAGTATAGTATCTCCAATTTGGCATTATGGTTTTCCACATCCCACGTATTGGCTTTTACGATAAGATTAGCCACATTACTAAATATTCATTCAAATTGTGCAGTTATTATGTTATGTCTTAATTATCGTTATTGTTATATTCAAAAGTGGAAATCATGAAAATTCAACTTTGAAGAGATGCTGATCGATGTGATATCCATTACTTGATTGCATCACTTTTTGAATGCTAATCATTAAGGATAACTCATATCCCATTTCTTCCTTTATCTCAAAAACTTTTTCCTACTCGCATTTTTTTTTTTCATTCACCATATTCTTAAGTTTTGCCTATAAAGAGCTATAGTATGTCAAATAATATTATGCACCTATGATTATGGTGGAGCGATTGTGCCCGTAGGTGCAAAAATTAACTCGACATAAAGGCCGAATCATTATACATACTAGCTGAGTAGCTGATGATGTACAAACGAAATATGCATAGTTTAATGTGTAGGGATTAAATTTTTTTAACAAGATCGAATGTTAGTTACTTTGTGTTTTTTTTTTTTAAATTTGTAGGTAATCTTTTACTCTATACATTGTTTGTTATGTTATGATATGATTTGAAATACTCTTTTTTTATAAGACCATTGTGAGGCGATACCAGCATTTGACTTTATAATGAAGATGGTCTTTATTATTATTATTATTATTATTATTATTATTATTATTATTATTATTATATAACCTCAACTTATACAACAAAAATTATTCTTTTTTTATTTTTTATTTTTTTTTTTTTTTTTTGAGGAAAACATAAATTATTCTCTTACTCCTTATATTCAAAGAAGAATAGAAGATGCCATATATTTCTTACGGAAAAAAAAAAAAAGATGCCCTACATTATTAAAAGAAAATTAGTCTCTTGTTCTCCCTCAAAGTCAAAGATGTTTAACCAAAAAAGAAAAAGAAAATTTTCTGTAAATCATTTAACGTTTGTTACTCTCTTTGCACAAAAAGTAAATTGATCAATCAACACTAAAAAAGTAAAATCCCTGTCCAAAGCCCAAAGGAAAGCGTAGCTACGCACATAAATTAAAATAGGCTTTTTGTTGTTTGGACTTATGTACTTCGTATGTGGGTTAATTCAGAAACATGAGAGCCCATATTCTGTTTACAGGGCCCATTTCAAGCTGTAATGTGTCATAAAAAGCCCATTATAGATGGAGGGAAATAAAAACATATGTATATGCTAAATTGCTAACAAATACGAAGTACTTCGCAAGTTAATTTACAATGACCTTTATTTGTCATTTTGATTCATGTTTTAATGTTTATAATAACGTACGTAGCATTAGTTTACTTGTTTTTAATTTTCTTCATTCCTTTTTTATAATATTAACCATCTTACCTTATTATATTCACATATTTTTATTTAATGTCTCTTAATTATTTACCAGTATATTTTTTCTTACACTTACTCACCTTTTTCGGATAAAGGCTCCACATATAATTGTGCAAACAGTATAAAAGTATGTTAATATCATTTTGACATAAATGCAATATAATTGCAAAATAAGATCTATATTAGCCTAAATTTGCTACTCCGTATGACTTAATAACTCTTACAATACGTGTAATGGAGACCTTAAATAAGAAATTTGACAATTTAAATTATCACACAAGTGTACTAGCTAAGTAGCTAGTTGTCTATACTCTTAATTACTATTTTAACAATAATGACAACAAGTCTACAAATAGGATAGCAACTTGTAGTATAACTGTATTAGAGATGACTGCTATGTCTAATATAATTTGAGTTAATCTAATTGACGAATGACTAGTTACGTGAGCTCCAAGCTTCCAAGTAGTATTAAATATTTGAAAATGAAGAAGTTGAGAGCTTTTGTCATTGTAAATGTTATCATCATCTTATTACTTGCTACTATAATAAATTAATTAAAATGGAAAGATGAGATGCTTAGCATAATTTAATGACAAAGAGAGCCACATCAGCATGACTTGTAAAGTGGAAATTTCTAACTCGGATTCTTTTGACTTTTACAACTTCCAAACTTTACCCTATTATTAATGAATTATAATTTTATTATATAGTTGTATTTAATCTCATAGAAGAATAATTCAGTTCATGCTTTTGCCTTCTTCATATTCATATGAACTAGTTTCTTAGCTTTTGATCGTCATCACAGCATCAAATTTTGTTTTTGTGTTTAAGAAGATGACAAGCTAAGTATAAAGTACGAATTTTTTACCCAAGAAAAATTATTTTAAAACTCCTTATGTTCCAAAGTAATGGTCATTGTATGTATCTAGACCTTTATAATAATTAATAATGACATGATAAGATATGATTTTATAATAATTGAACTCTTAAAAATTCTTTCCAAACAATTTTTTGTAAGAAAGGATGTGACGGGTGTGTTGTATAATACTACGTATGTTATAAGGTTTAATAAGATAGCAAAATAGACTACGAAATACAAAGTATTAAAGAAAGAATTACTTTTCTTAATACCAAAAATAGTAGTACTTGATATAAATTTTAGCTGGAGTGAAAATATAAAATGATAAATTGCTACTCCCTCCATCCCTTAATTAGATTCCTACTTTTCTTTATTATATGAGGAATAAATGCTAGAAATAGGAATCTAATAAAGGGACGGAGGGAGTAGCTTAATGGAGAAAAAAAATGAGGGATAGATGTTGAAAATTAATGTTATTGTTACATATATTTAACAAACTCAGGCAGGGATTAGGGCACTGTAACAAGACGTGCATAATTATCTATGTAAAATGATGCTCTGTAAATGATAAACTCAATCATAAATTTGTTAGAGTTGGTTACATAAATTGAATACTAAATATTAATTTGAAATTACGGAGTATGTATATTGTGTGGTGTGTGTACTATGTAGTACTCCCTCTATTTTAGAATAGATGATACAGTCAAACTTTATACGTATGGCGATGCACTAATTTGACCTTATTTTGTAATTAAATATTGGGAAATGATAAATATACCCCTAAAGGCTATGTATAAGAAGCTAAAAAGGGAAATTATGAGGATAGATTAACATTCATTACACCAACCTGCGCATGATTTTGTCATGAATTCCTAACTTAATTCCATTTTAGGAAGTATATTTAATGCTTATACATAACCCTAAAGCTACATATATCATTACCCTTAAATGTTAGTTGAAAAAAAAAATTATAGTAAGAAACTTTATATCAATACCTGTCTAGCAACATATTTTTGATATTATGTTAAATAAAAAATTATAGTCAAAGTAATTTATGAATAGTGAAAAAGTTAAAATGTGTTAATTATTCTGAGACGAATAGAGTATATGCACTTAAAATAGTATTCCGTATTATGAAAAGTGAAACCTATAAAAATAGTTCCTACTCCACCCCAAATTAAGGCATTGACTTTTCGAAGTAAATTTTGTATATTATCAAATAAGCTATTGTTGGATATCTTTTCATTTGTATTTTGGTTTTTTATTGCCAAAGATATAAAAATGCTACACTGTTTAAAATCAATTGTTACACATAATTTAAAATAGAGAGTTAGGGCATCTTCACATTTACTGAACTGAGCTGAATTAAACTGATTGAAGCTGAACTGAACTGAACTGAACTGAACTAAACTGGCTGAAATGAATATTTTATGAGAGAAGGAAATTAGGAGTTGAGCTGAACTGAACTGAATTGAACTGATTGGAGCTGAACTGAATTGAACTGAACTGATTGAAGCTGAATTGAAGTGAAATAAAATGAAATTAAGTTGAAGTGAACAGGCCCTTAGAAGTTAGGAAGAAAGGAAAATTTTGAAGATTCATTAGTTTGAATGGAATTTAAGTTGATATGGTGTAGGGTCCCCTAGAAGTAAGGGTTTTGATCTTTTGGATGTAGTTCAAAATCTGAAGCATGATGCATTGAATAATCGTTCTCTGATTTAATTGTGTTTTGTTACAATCATGTTCATTAGTATCACTCACATGGATTTTGGCTTTATTTATCTTGGTTTTATGAGCCCATTGTAATGGGATTTTTCTAAAAAAAATTATACTCCGTATTTCTAAAAGTTACCTTCTTCCTAATTCTTTAACGTGAGCAAGTTATTGTCCTACTACAACGTCCACAAGACTACAATGATACTTGCTAACTGTACGCAAGTCATTATTAGATGGTTTCTACTCTTTGGCGCGGTTGTACCTTTCTACTTTGTACATGTTACTAGGAATATATTACGGCCCGTTTTATTTTAATTAGAAAAATTATCTATTTTTTTGATGTTATTTAATCATTTAATTAATCTCTAGTTGATTTAATGGTGAATATAACAATTAACTCAATTCACAATCATTTATAAACATAATGATACTATTTATGACTATTTCACGAAGAAAAAACACCAAACATTTGACTCAAATGATTATTTCATAAAATATACCATAAACTTAGGATCTGTTCTTATTTAATGAATTGAGCTGAACTGAACTAAATTGTTTATGAGAGAAGGAAATTAGGAACTAAATTAAACTGAATTGAAATTAAATTAAAGAGAACAGACCTTTAGGCTGACAACAAAACCCTTCATCCTCTAGCAATTTTATTTTATTTTTCTTAATGATCACGAAATACATGTTCAACTCAATCCATTACAACTCTTAGAAGATTTTTATACTCCTTGGTCATTAATCGTTTGCCTTCTTTGGCAAAAGTTTACAAATCTATGTTGATATAGAGAGACTCCTTTGGAAAAAGAGTCAAACGTTGTCATATCTCCATACCTTCAAGTTGCTGATTTTAAAAAGGTTGCATTTCATAAATTATTATTCTACATCTATCTTCAACCGTGAATCTGTATGTTATTGTTGTTTTTCATAGATCGTATTGTATAATTGTATGCTTGAAAATTGTGTAATTAAAGGGCATTGGGCTTCACAGTTTACACAGATGCCATAGGGACATCCCCCCTTGCTATAAATATTAGCATGAGCATGTTAGTATGTTGAATTGCATGTTCCAGAAAGGTTCAATTCACTTATCCACATATGAGTGTATACCCATCCGCATTAATTGTTTAGGGTAATAAAATATGCTGAATTACATTTAATTTGTCCAATATCGTTGTTCCCGTAAAAAAAAAAAAAATATATCGTGTTGATATTATGATATACAAGAACTCCGTATATTTTTTCATATGGCTAATAGACAAATTAGACATAATGGTAATTTATAGGGTGCCTTATAGGGTGTTTCGTAAATAATATGCATCTAAGTTCTAACTCTTGACAAATAATTTCGGATTTGATTCAATAAAAAAGCTATCTGTTGGGTTTTAATAGTGATACGTTCGAGAAAGCTGATTCATGTAAGGCCTTGTTTACTTTGTCTTATTTTAAACAAAATAAATTTCAAACAAATTTTTACGGAGTATGGTCATAAAATACAACCTTAATATTAACTTTGTTTTTTTTTTTTTAAGCTCCAAAGCAGTGGATTATAACGTTCAATTTTGAAAACTTTAGACTTTTTTAGCCTTGAAAAGAAAGAGCTTGAGATACTTCCCATGAACCCAAAAAGCTCCTATAAAGCTATTTGGGTGGTTGGAACCATCAATCTCGCCTTTAAGCAGGCAATTTATAGATCTATAAGTCTTGATCATATTTTGTAATAGAATTTCATAATTATGTTTTATCTATATGTCAATTTTAATCCTTTGGTCATCAAATATATAAATCTAAGTGCATTATATAAATTTGTTAAATAAACTAAAATAGTATTACATATTGTTATTAAAATCCCCATTTAAATCTTAGAATCTTACGATATTACGATTCATGTACGTCATACGATTCAATTTACGATTCTACTCAATTTTACATATTTTTCTTAACTAACGAAATCCTTACAAGTTTAAAACATGTTTGTATTGGTTTTTTTTTTTTTAAATATATATCGTCAAGTATTGTGATTGCTTAATGGGTAAATAACTATTATCTATCAATAATTAGGTTTCAAACTCATAATTTCAATATATTTAATTAAATTTATATTTGACCTCTTGATTATGCATGTCGGTAGAATTTTACGATTCTACGATTCAATTTTACAGTTCGATTCTGATAGCCCCTTCCGATTCAAAGTAGAATCCCGATTTTAATAACTTTGGTATTACCAGATATTATCATTGCCCGGGAAAAATTTTACGGTTCTACGATTCAATTTTACAGTTCGATTCTGATAGCCCCTTCCGATTCAAAGTAGAATTCCGATTTTAATAACTTTGGTATTACCAGATATTATCATTGCCCGGGAAAAGAAAATGTTGTGGCCTATTAAATAAACTTATAAAAGAAAATTGGTGTAATTTTAACGCAAATTCTTATATGTGGCAAGTCATCATAGGTGTTACTTCGTTATGTTATAAGAGTTACTCGATCGATGCTACAAAATTATTTAATCAATATTACAGAGTTATTCGATCAATGTTGAAGGAGTTATTTTGTTCTTTTTACAAGTGGTAACATGATGTGACCGGCCGCAAAAAAAAAAAAAAAAAAAAAAAAAACAAAAAAAAAAAGTTATAATTTTAAAAGCTAGCAAAATGACAACATTATTAAGCAAAACACATGATGTACATTAAAACATTTGTACTAATATAAAGTAAATAACTTACAATATGAAACTAAAGTAGCCTTCCAAAAACTAAAAATGAAAAAGCATGAAACCCTAACTTATCTTTGATTAAGCAGATAAAAAATTTCTACCCAACCAAATTTTAAAGTAAGATCCTAATACAGTGTATTGACAATATGACATGATAAAAAAAAAAAAATTAACAACTTGCCACCCCTGCAAATGTCACAAAAACCCCATTTGCAGAACTAAGAATCAAAGGCAAGAATCAAATATTAGCCCAATCAATCTCAAAGGAAGGAAACTTGTTCAATGAGAAACTATTAAATTCATCCCAAGAAGATTCAGTAAAATCAATGAACGTTACGCCGGATTCCGGTGAACACGAATTCATAGATGAATCATCAGAAACCACTGGTAAAACTTCGGCTTTAGGAACCAAAACTTGAGAAGAACTTGATGAGGCATTCTCTTCAATTTGGTAAGAAACAGAGGAAGAAACAGGGAAAAAACAGGGTTCCTCTGTTTTCCCCTGTTTAAAGGAAATATCCAAACTTTGACAAATAGCTTCAAGTTTAGCATTCACAGTAGAATGAAGTGGCTTATAATGACCAAATTGGGTGGTTACATAAGCTCCATGATGCTTAATATGAGGGAAGTTTAGACGAGCAAACTCTCCTCGAAGCTTATATGCCGCATTGTCATAAGCTAAGGCAGCTTCTTCGGCTGTTTCGAATGTTCCGAGCCAAAGCCGAGTTCGGTTCTTAGGCAATCTGATCTCCGCTACCCATTTTCCCCAATGTCTTTGTCTTACACCCCTGTATAATTTTGTGGATTTTTTTTGTTTCATCAAAGTTGGCTTAGGAGAAAGAAGATGATTGGCTCTATAATTAGAACTTGAAGAAGGAGGAAGCTGAATTGAAGGGTTTTGAGGAATACCCATTTGATTTAACTCTTGATTAAACAAGTAAATGTTGTTGTTTAAAGGATATGAAGAGTAAAACAGAGATGAGTTTGAGGGTGTTTGGAGTTTGATTTGTTCTTCTTTTAAAGGATTCAAAAGAAGAGGTTTGTTGGTATTATTGTTGTAGAAATCTAAAGCAGTAGCCATGCTAAATTTGTAAGTATTTCAAGTTAAGATTGAAGAAATTTAAGGATTTGAGAAAGAGAATGAAGAAAGTCGTTAATTTGGTTATTGGTTTGTTTTGAGAGTAGTAGTGAGTGGTGAAGGGCAGATAGCCTTATATATAGTCATATGACTCATATACAACCGTGGGAAGGGAATGGAGAGAGAGAATTATTCTTTTACTTTACTTAACAATTACTCTTCCTGTTTTGTCAACTCGTCTTTTTTTTTTTTTTTTTTTTTTTGGGGAGGAAAGTCCTTTCTCACTTCTTTAATTAATTGATTCATTCGTAATGTATTCTTATAATGCTAAGTACTGTAATTTTATGCATTTGTTTACATAAAATTAAATGTTTATGAATAATTATACATTTTCTCAAATTCTGGTGTGATTGTGTGAACAATCGACAAAAATTACGAATAATATTTCAACATATTAACAGCTGTCATCCTAATTTTACACATTCAATTAAGTTCGTTCTATGGCCATCTAAAAAAAAAACTATAATGCAGTCATATTGTTGATTCTCCTAATAAGAGTAGTTTTAAAATAAGTATAGTACAATAGAATAGATTACATCGGACAAATCGTCCATTGATTAATAAAATTGGTTCTAAACGGGTTTCAAAATTAAAAAAAAAAAAAAAAAAAAAAAAAAAAAAAAAAAAAAAAAAAAAAAAATTGTACAATGGAATATGAAAACTTAATTAACTTATTATGAATTATGACTTTATGAGTGGTTATTATGGACTTAGCATGATTCCAACAAATTACTCTTACAATAGTTATAGAATCAAAAAATTTATATTTATTCAATTTAGTTGGAGTACCCAAAGTTTTTAAATTGAAAGACGGAGCCTAATATTGATAAAAAATAATTTTATCCTTTTAAGCAAGTACTCTTCATTGTGTTATAAAGAGTTTAGTATGTTAATCCATATAACCTTAAACATGTACTTCGTAATTTAAAATGAGAAAAATGCAATCTTATAGAAGAGGTTATTGGAAAAGTGAATAGACTTAATCAATTAATGATCCTACGTAATGATCATAACCTAATATTGAAATAAAACAGTGAACACTTTTTCTAAGCGATGTTATAGTTGGCTCATTATCCTCAACCTATAAAAATGTAAAATGGTTGACTTGATGGATTATTTATTCATGATCCACCCAAAGAAAATGAATTAAAAAAACTTACGTCCAACACCGCAATAGTAGTATAGATGTTGGTAAGATGAAAAATGAAGCATTATTGTCCAGCCAAATTTAAGTGGAGTTGACACGCATTATTCTATATTATCACTTGAAAAAGCCAAGTCAAATAGGTTACGGGTATTAGAAGACTATCCAACAATCATTAAGATAAGCTAGTCATAGCCATTTCCCACTCATACCTACTAGGCTACTACTTTATTATAAGACGGCAGGGAGAGTAATTTGTATTAATCCTTTTTATAGACGTAATAATAAAATAAAACCCCCCTTTTATTTTAAACTGAAGAATAATACTAGACATTGTTATAATACTCCTTATTCCATATTCGATATGTTAAAAACTAACTTGATCAAATTGCTAATTAAAAATTATGGCTCGAAAAAACATTAAACACATTTGACTTGCATTAGGACAAATATGATCTACTACACGGCTTCACAACCTTTATATGAAATGACTTGAATTGATTATACCAGATCTTTAATCAACGAAAATTATGGCTCGAAAAAACATTAAACACATTTGACTTGCATTAGGACAAATATGATCTACTACACGGCTTCACAACCTTTATATGAAATGACTTGAATTGATTATACCAGATCTTTAATCAACGAAAAGCCCAATTCGACAAATCTACTTAAGAGGATTTTTTTTTTCCCATCTTTTTTGAAACACTTAAGAGGTTGTTTGGTTCAACAGATGGTACTCCGTATAAGTTTAAAATCAAAATAGAAAATAGGGTGATATGGGGTTGAAACTTGATTCTTCGTACATTATGTATTTTGTTTTATTCGGTACGAAGTACCTTGAGTTTAGTGCTAAGTAATACACACCTCCCCTCAGATTTTTAAACCCCATTGTTGGTTTGAGGTATAGGTTTAGAAATTAAAATCTTCTTAAATTACTACAAACTCATATCTCATACTCATACCAAAAATCTACAAACCAAACCCCCTAAAAGTTGCCCAAAATAACTCCATGTTGAGTTGTACAAGAAAATCCGGACCCAACATATTCAAGTACAGCCCAACAAGCAAATACAGATTTGAAGTCCAAAGCAAATATGATTCAAGGGTATATCCTAACAGTTGTTATTCGACTTTTCGTTACATGAGAGATTGAGAGGTACATATAGGAATGGGCATGTGTCAAACTATCCAGGACCTGATCCAAACTCAGCTGGAACCACCCCATATTATATGGTCTGGGTCCAATTGAGACTCACTGGATTGAGTAAAGGGTCTGTATTTTTAGAGTCCACATGCCCATGCCCATCCCTGGGTACAATTCCTACAAAAGCTGAAGAGCCAAAATGAGCATAACCTCAGCCTAGATAGCTACCTGATTTACTCCACAGCGAGAACATACGTGGAGTACAAAGTAAGAAAACTAGGTATCAGTGAATCAACACAAAGTAGTCATTGATGCTCATTCACCAGCATACAGAATTTTCAAGAAAAAACTACTGTATTATCCAACAAACTAGAAAGAAATAACGAGTACTACATAAGATACGAGACTTATCCCTGTAACCAGATTCTCATCGAAAATAAGTGAAAACTCCAAAGTAAAACAAACCGCAACAATTAGTGTAAACCCGTACGACATTTCTCTTTTTTTGAGGCATATACAAGAGCACTTACTAACTAAAAGAGGAAGATTTGGGAATGAAACACCTGAATTTTCTACTTGTCATGCAATAACAGGAGCACCAGAATCACCTTCCCTCTTACAGTTGTTTTTTTTATTGTTTGAGCCCCATCAATATGAGTATAACAAGTGTTAGGAATTCAGAGAAAAAGTCTCAGTCCCAAAAGAGGGTCCAAAGCAGGATTCACTACACATTGTAATCTAACTCTTGGACATCCGACTGAACTTTCAGAAAATGTTTGAAAGAACATTCACATAAATTAAAGTCATGAGCATTTATTTGCGCTAAACTGCGAGTATATCCTTACAGCGTGATTCATGCTTTATCAGGGTGGTTAAGGAGAACAGGAATGCAACTCAACTCAAATTCATTACCCAAATAAGGATGGTAGCATTAACCTGGTAACACAATTTCCATTATCACCTTTAGCAAATTGTGTTACTGGCATAATTTTGTAGTATTACATTGATACAGCTACTACAGACGCTAATGACATCACGGAGGGCTGTGCTTTGGGCTATTAAACAATCCTAAGTTGAGATGTGGGGAAGGAACAAGACAAACCTGCAGAGGCCAAACTTCCTAGACTATCGTACGATCAGAAGTATCTGACGAACATTGTTGCACATCCGATGGCACTCCGTTGATCATCTCTAGATTCATCTTATAGTCCTCTCTTAAATCTTTCAATGCAAGAAAACTGTTTTGCTGCAAGAAAATGAAATGTGTAAATAAGACGAGAAATCTATAGATGGTGGGTCAATATACTTGCAACAAATAGATCAACAGAATTATAAGATACGAGTATAAGAAAGAACATAGCATATGGTTATGCAGTGCATATAACTAATATAAGCATTCAGACATTATTTCAAAGTATGACAAAACTTACTAGTTGATTGCCTTCATTAACGTACATATCCTCCATGTGAAGAAATAGGGACCTCCAATGATTCATGAGATCAGTCTCTATTTGTGTGGCATTATTTAAATTCTCTTGGCTATGGCTTCCAATTTCATTTTCTGCTGAGTATTTTTGAGCCAACTTGCTTGCTTCCTTCTGACTTTTCTCCATTACTGAGAATAATTGAACTATAACTGTTAGTAATTGAAAATTATTGTGTCAAGCAATCAAACTGTTAGTAATAGATAAAATGGCATGGAGTTTACCTGAAATCCGGCCTTTCACGTCCTGATAATGCAGATCAGACCATATATAAGCAGCTGTTATCCAACAAATCAATAACAAAATCAATTCCACTAATTACATAGAATTATCTCATTCGATTTGCCATTAAAAAATATATATAGCTTGCACACACCTTTTGTACAAAAAGAGCATGAGCAATGCTTGAGTAAATCTACACCACTACCATCCTCTTTTAGTGCTGTGCATCTCTCCAATCCAAATCCTTTCATCTCCTGAGTCTCGTTCAATCTCGAACTCACAACTGATTCAGACTGACTAGTTTTCAAGCACTCAGCACCGGCATCCATACCATTGTCACTCGCAGCTCCGGTACCACCTAGCACTTCATGAGCACAATCATTTCCCACAGAATCAGAAATTTCCCTAACTTCCTCCCCTTGACATTCCTTCCCACCCTCAACACAATCCCTCTCACAACATTTCGAGCTCTCACCGGCTTTCACCTCCGAAACACAACCTTCTTTCACAGTCTCACCCACATTAACAGCATCCAAATCTATGCTATCCAATGCAGAACTAGCCGTCTCTTTACACTTACTAGCAACATTACTAGGCAAACCCTTTCGAGTATCGCCGGAAGTATTAAGCAATCGATAAGTCTTGCCGCCCCTCAACGGCGACAACCCGACTTCATTAACAATTTTAGGGCATTTTGCCGGAGTACCATTCCTCTCTTTCTCTAATTTCTCAATAACCAAAGAAACTTGCTTCCAGAAATTAGAATCACTATCTGTATCATCCGCATTTTGACTATTACTGCTCTTAGATTTAGAAGGCGGACTACGAGAAATCAAAGAAAACCCTCGTTTTCCAAGTTGATTTGTGATATTACCCAGTACAGGACGATTCTCCTTGTCGTGTAACTTTCCAGATTTATCTTCCCCCATTAATTTATTCTCCTCAAAAAAAGCTACCCAGATATGAAATCGCGATACCCAGAAAAAACCCAGATATGAAATCGATAGAATTTTTAAACCCTAATCGCAAATTTATACAACGAAATCAATATAATTGCTAAAAAAAATAAAACTGATTTACAAGGATTTACGACTACAGATGAATCGATTGAGGGCACTGACCTTTGGAGAGAGAAAATCTGGAAAAACGGCGACAATTGAAAGTGGTTGTTGAGCACTGTAGAAATTCGCGCGGAAAAAATGGAAAATTGGGGGAAAATGGAAGGAAGAAAAAAGTGGGTGAATTTGGATTAGAGGGTTTAGAAGGGTTTGGAAATGGAAAGTGTGGAAGAGGGAAAGAGCGGGGATTGGAGAAGAAGAAGAAGGCGATTTCAATTGTTGGGGCGGGAACACTTTTACTGGGTGTTGTAAATTTGAGTTCGGAATTCGGGATTTCTAATTCAATTGACCCGCCAGGAGAGTGTTTATGTTTTTCAAATTTCAGCTGAATCCATATGTGCTCGCTGGTTGTTGCCGATGATATGAATCGGGTCGTGTCGAGTCATGTGCTCGTGACGGGTTTACACTTGAACTGGATTAGTCAAGTTAAAAAAACCCTACTTAGTCACACTTGATGCACAATTTCGAGTTATTTTGTTTCGATTTGAGGTAGTGCTAAATTTCACAATATCTGTTTTGGATGTATGCGACGTTACTCTTTTTAGGGTTTTGAAATTCAAAGGCATAAGGAAATTAACCACGAAGCAACTTCGTCCCACATATGAGGATAATATTATAGAAAGTGTAAATGTGTAATTCTTGTGTTATATCTATTTTTAAAAAGTATAAGTCTTGTGTTATGTCTAAAAAGTAAAATTCCCCAAAAAAAAAAAAAAAAAGATTAATACGGAGTGACTTAATAGATTTTCAATTCTTACTTCCCACCTTATATATTTATTCACGACCCTTTTCTCATGATTTAAAACCATTTAAATAGCACATTAACCATGTGGGTAATTCCAATAGGTTAAATTTTAAACAATTAGGTTGATACATGATACACCCCAAGTAGCCCACAATTGACACAAATCAAATTTTTTTTCCAATACAATCATTAACATGAGTATTAATAAATTAATAAAATATATAAATTAACTTGCATGAGACATAGGTCAAATTGATAGTCATATGCCAAATTAATTTTAGGAGCTTAATCCTAAATAACACTAGGCGAAAATACTAGTTGGCCACCGGTTCAAAACCCCCTATGCCACCGGTTTTGAACCGGTGGTCAGTTGGGGGGTGGCAAATCCTTGAACAAAAGGCCACCGGTTCAAAACCGGTGGCAAAATAAATAATTGCCACCGGTTAACCGTTGGCAATTATATTTGGCGGTTTTTATTTTTAGGGGGATGGCAGACATTTGCCACTGGTTAACCGGTGGCAATTATAGGAATATATATATATATTATTTTTTTTTGGTCTTTTTCACTTTAAATATAATGGACCAATTAACTCAAAAAAAAAAATAATAACATCAAATTTAAATATAATTGACCAATTTCATTCATTATATTCGAAAAAATTACAACATATAATCAAAAAAAAAATTACAACATCAAAATGACAAATTACAACGTATAAATCAAAAAAAAAAATTACAATATAATACAAAAAAATAAATTACAACATTAAAATGAAAAACCTCAATACAACATCTTGATTCTTCAACTTATATTCGATCATCTTCATTCTTCGAGTTATTAAGATCTAAATCAATTAACCTGCATCAATTAAAACAAAAAAAATTACTTGACAAAAAAAAAAAAAAAAAAACCTGAAAAATTAATTAAACCCAGAAATTCGTTTAATTAACAAATCAAAACCCAAAAAACCCAGAATCCTTCGAAGATCATCAAAACAAGAAAAAATTACTTGACAAAAAAAAATTACTCGACAAAAAAAAAAAAAAAAACAAGAAAAATTAATTAACCCAAAAAAGTCGTTTAATTAACAAAACAAAACCCAAAAAACCCAGAATCCTTCAAAGATCATCAAAACAAGAAAAAAATTACTTGACAAAAAAAAAATTACTCGACAAAAAAAAAAAAAAAAAAACAAGAATAATTAATTAATCCAGAAAATTCGTTTAATTAACAAAACAAAACCCAAAAAACCCCTAACCCAAAACATTCGAAGATCATCAAACCCAGAAAATCAAGGTGACCCAGCAAACCCAGAAAATGAATTATACATGCAACATCAATTAAGCCCAAAACTTTCGAAATCAACTAAATCCATAAATTTCGAAAAATCAATTAAGCACAAAAAATCACAAAATCAATTAACACAAACCTCGTGGCTCGTGCCGCTGCATGTCTTCGTGGTGGTCTTGGTGATGATGGAAATGAAAGAGAAGAGAAAAGGGAGAAGGAGATCAAAGAGGGAGAAGAGAAGAGATCGAAGAGGGAGAGGGAGAAGAGAAGAGATCGAAGAGGGAGAAGGAGACGAAAGAGATCGAAGGGATCGGAGAAGAGAAGAGGGAGAAGGAGATCGAAGGGAGAAGGAGAAGAGAAGAGAAGGGTTTGGAGAAGGAGATCAGATGAATTGAAAGAGAAGAAGAGAGGGGAGAGCAGGAGAGAGAAAGAACGGCTGAGGGAGTGGGGAAATGAGGAAGCTAGGGTTTGGAGAATATAAAGGGGGCATTTTTTTTTTTTTTTAAATTGATTATTGCCACGGGTTCAAACCGGTGGCAATTACCATTTATGCCACCGGTTCGGTTTGAACTGGTGGCAATGTGAATTAGCCTATCCCGCCCATTTTTTAAGCCACCGGTTTTCAAAAACCGGTGGCCATTGACCGGTGTTTTTTTGAATTTTTCTACTAGTGCAAGCCCATACAACAAATCTATCTATAAATCTATAAATATAACTAAAGTAACAACCGCTGACATCATCCCCTATTTAAATTGTACAAATGTCAAGTTGCGGTAAAAAAATTGCCCTCCTAAATCAATTGCTGACATCATATTCTTATTTTTATTTTTACTTATTTTTTGAAACCTTCTTAAATTTTACCTTAAATTATTAAATTATATATTCGGAGTATATTATTTTTTGAAGACAATTATTATATTATATTATTTTCTATTTATTTTTTTTACATTATTATGGCTTTATAAAAAATTATCTGGCTTCCAAATATAATTACTCCTAGTTTAAGAGTACTCTGTATTGTATAATTTGGTTAAATTTTTACTATCTTCAAAATTATTTAGATGTAAATACCATTGCAATTAATGATTATGTTTCTATATTTTTTTTTCTCATATGAGGTACATATATAAAATATATTTATTTCAAAGAAATTTTTTATGTCATGCATCGCACGGGGCTAATTTAGTTTATAAGTATAGATCACCGTGCATCGCACGGGGCTAATGTAGTATGTATTATTTCAACTGTCAACTACGCATTTTTAAATATGTGTATTTGAGTTATTGTTGAAATTTTGTCATGCGAGCCTACTGCCTCTAATTTAGCGTTTTCTGTTTTTTTTTTTTTTTTTTTTTTTTTTTTTTTTTTTTTTTTTTTTTTTTTTTGTTGGACAAGAAGTTCAATAAACAAAAAGGCAAATTACAACTTAAGTCTATGAGGGATTGAAAAACAACAAAGCACAAATTAAACCAAAAAGAAAAAAGTATACCGGATGATCCCCATCAACACCACACGCCATTTAACCAGAAGAACAAACTAAATTGCAAAATAATGCAACTATGATTCTATGAAGTTAGCAAAAAGTTTTGCAAAAGTTAAGGTGATCACCTTTTACGAAAGGCAAGTACATGTTTACAATTTCACATACACCTTTTGCAAATTTGTCAAATAAAAGACTCGTTTTCTAGTTCAAGTATGAGAGAAGACCCCGAGTTAATGAGAGCTCAACCTGATCCGACCCAAATGACCCAATATCGATTTAATTTGACCCATTTATCATATTTTGTAATGATGTAAACGATCCCAATCACTCGTACTAAACAACTCGAAATTTAACCCAAATCTGACCCGTTGATCTGAATGGACAAGTCTAGTTGTCACCAATCACCACTTTGACCAACCTTTAGTACAAGCGTAAAACAATGCAGAGCACCTTGATTCATTCCTAATTTCCAACTAGCCACTTGCTAGCAGTTAATTTACCTTGCTCACAAGCTTCCGTCCTAGCCACTTCCTAAGAGCCTGTTCTGATTGACTAAATTGAGCTCAGATGAACTGAATATTTTATAAGAGAAGGAAATTAAGAATTAAACTTAACTGAAAATAATCTGAAGACAACAGGCCCTAAGTCTTCATTTCCATCATCATTTCTCATGCATTGCCCTTATAAGGCTTTAATCCACTATAATTAAGAACAATTCAACCAATTAAGTTGTATTCTTGAAAAATTAAAATCATCAAAACTCAATGTAGTTCATCAAAACTTATTTAAACTCGTTTAAAATGAGTTAACATTGTAGAACATGCACTCTCATTACATGACTCAAAAACTACTTTAATTTACACATAATAAATTTCTATTATGGAAGAAGATTGGCCCAGTACAACCCAATCATCAAATTCAGCCCAATCATAGGCCCAAAAAACAAATATGCTGGCCACGTTGAGTCAGCAAGAAAAGACAAGGTCCACGTGTCGTCTCTCATTGGCAAAAAGGCCCAATAGCCCATTGGCTAAGCTGTGTAGGCCCATGTGAAGACCACATTGGGGCTGCATGAATGCCGAAAGTCTGAAACCGAGCTGCCACTTGCCGCCAATATCCATTACAACTGACACGTGTCAATCAAAGAGTAACACCACTCAATGTTGCTGCCAACTGTCTCACAAATGAACACAAAGTTACAATTATATAATTAGTTTTATGCAGAGTATATAATTAGTCCAAATTCATGTCAGTGGCGTATCCAGACATTCCAAAGAGTGGGTTCGGAATCGTTAAAAAATGAGCGAAAAATTTATTAATTAAAATTCGATACATAAGTTTAAATTTCGTCCTACGAATGGAATACACTTAGAAAAATGAAAGAAAACACAAAAACGTTATTTGAGTTTTCATACTTTATTAGCATGTCAATACACATCAGCATCACTAACTCTAGAAATAAGTCTCTCTCGCGACAAGTAACTAAAGTATTATTCAAGCAGGTTTTCGGCACGTTAGTTTCATGAAAAACTCTGAACTCATGGTGAAAACAAAAAAATCCACAGTCTACATTAATATCAGGGAAAATTCATGTAATTGTTAATTTATCCATAAGCAAGGATTGAATTCTAACATTCTAGTTTTTAATATAGTGCATCAATAATACAACAAAATCAAACAAGTATCAAACTAATTTAAAATCTCTAATTAATCTAACATTCTAAGTTCAAACTCTATAAACTCAATATTACACCCCCAAAAAAAAAAAAAAAAAAAAAAAAAAAAAAAACTTACGTAGTATATAAATTACAAGTATATATCAATTATCAATAAATTACAATAACCCAACAAGATCTAACTCCACAATCAATCATATCATCCAATTATATACTATACTGTACTTATCAAATTAGCAATTCGCAAGTAGTATCAATTTAAAAACAGTGAACTTATGTACTGGGTTGATGGAAGGGTTTGGGAATTTGGGGGAAAATGGGGAGTAAGAGAGAGAAAGTTTGAGGGTAGGCCCAGTAGCCCTGATGGTATTGACTAAAGGTTCCAACAAAAATAAAAGTGAGGTTTCGTGGAATGCCGGACTCGAAATGTTGATCTCTTACAATCTAATAGTTAGGATGCAATGTAAAAAAACCCACAGGGCTGCGCTTGGAAATCTTTAAAATGTATCAACAAAAATTACTTTTAAACTTTTTTTCAGAAGATCAGTGGGTTCAATGAACCCATTTGAACCCATCCTGTATCCGCCCCTGATTCATGTCCATTTTTATTAAGCGAGTTGAGTTTTTCAACATGCTGAGTTTCGAGTCAAGTTCTCAAGTAGATTATCGACTCTACTTGTCCACATTTACATGCTCAAATTTATTGCACCGTATGTGAATTATAAAATTATATTCGTGTAGCATTACATGTAACACTTGTGGTTGTACACGTATGGATCACTTACGGGAGATTCATGAAACCAAAGTAGATAATATGCAAATGGAGTTATACCGTGTAATAGATATTTTATACTCCTTTTGTTTCATTTTATATAGGATATTTATTAAAAACTGATTTTATATATCATGTGCAACAAATGTTATTTTATTTTTAATTGTCTTTTTTCTGTATTTCTTTAATTCTTCATCATATGCGTTATTCCTATCTTTCTTTCTCCATTTAACATTCACAAATAAATTTTACTTAAGAGTCTATGTCATGATTTTATAAAATTAGAGCAATCACGATCAGCTAGAGAAATATTAGGAGTATGAGATAGCGTAATTTGGAGAGAATAATCAATTTAAAGTTGGCCTAATCTTTGAATCTTATTTAACTCTTGTGAAAGGACTTTGATCTTATCCTTTATAAGAGGAATTCATATTTTCTTTTATTTCCTAGAAGCTTCTAATATAATTTCTCTTTTTTAATTATAACATACTTTCATCATTTCTTTTTAGTTGACACGTTTATCAATATATAAATTTAACTGTTAATATCTTTAATTATCAATATGAAAAAATTATAAAATGTTGATATTTGAAAATATATATCGTGACGAATCTTAACAAAACTCTACGTAACTATATTTTTCATTACGTATAAATCACAAAATACGATTAAAAAAAAAGTGTGTGAATAGTGCTAAAGTCAAGATGTGTAAACAGAGTTAGTATATACTAACATAGACTACATAGTAACATGGAGGAATGTTCAATACTTTGAGAAATATAGATAAAGAGAGAAAATGTAGACCAATGTTCAAAACAGAGTTTTTTTTATTGTTTGGACACTTTGGACCGACATATTCTCACAAGTCAAGTACGGAGTATTTGAACAAACGACTCTTTTTTTTTTTTTTTTTTTTTGGAGGAAGGACAAACGACTTATTTATTTAATTCTATTATTTATTTCTATAAATACAGATCAAAATATAATTTAGTTGTTCCAATTTCATTCCTTATAAGAGAGAGAGAAAGCAAAATGGAATGTTTTTTGGATAGTAGTAGCAATACTTTTTTAATGCGTTCACCATCATCTCTTAGTATTAGCACACCTCCTAATTTGAATAGTACTGTTTTGGTAAAGAACATCAATGTTCAAGAGGACATTGATGGTAATCGTCATGTTATTGCTTACACAAACATTGATAATAATGGAGATCAATTACCAATAATGTTGCCTAGTGATAATCTTGTCCAAGTTATTTCGGATTATAATATTCGCCCATCGCTACTACCTTGTGATGAGAGTATACTAGCAAACGAGGTATGTTTGTTAATTATTATCAATATATCACTATTATATAGGTTGACATTTGAGATCTTATGCCAAAAATTGTCTTAATTTTTTCAAGCTAACAACCCTCTAAAAGTCAATGATTTTTAATTTTAATGTATTGTGACCTCCACATTGATAGTTTTTAATACATCACGTATGCACGTGCTGATGAGCATGTATTAATTGTAAGTGGTTCACTTTTTAGATTTACAAAAAAAAATTGCCATATACTTCGTAAATTCCATCTATCTTTAAAGTTCGGATGTTTTTACTTTTAGATTAGATTAGATATTGAATACAGAGTATCAATTTATTTTCAAACAAATGATAAAAAATTAAAAAAAAAAAAAAGCTTTATGAAATTGTTTTCTAATGCAATATAGCTTATTTTATTGGGGGATATTATACTCCTTAAATTTTTTCCTTTATTAATGTATTACCCCAATTCCTCTTTATTGACCAAGCAAAGCTTGGTAGAGTTGATGGAAAACTCACCTTGTGACTTTGAGATCACGAGTTTGAGCCCCACTTACTACAAAAGGCTTGGAAGTAGGGGGATTTTTAAAAACGCATGCAGATATGCCCTACTTAAAGATTTTTTTAAAAAAAATACAATCTGGTGAATTCCATCTGGGTTAAATTAGTTAAATTGGGTGTAGAGATTGGAGTTGGACGCTGTGGATGTTAACAAATCAAAGGGAAAAGAAGTTGTGGAGCTTGAACAGACATGCTCATTTATACAAGTTCACCGTGGTCCAACAAGGAAGGTGTCCAAGGTGAGTAAGTGCACAAGGAGATTAAATTAAATAAACATTAATCTAATTTCCTTTTTCAATTCAAAAAAATATAGACACTACTCACAAAAGAAACACAAAAACATCAAAGAAACACAAAAATATAGACACTAAGTTCATGTGGTTATTTGAAGTAATCAAATCCTTATATAATCTTGCATTGTTTTAAATTTATAGGACTTTCTATTTTGGGGTTAATAATGGGTAGGTCATACGAAGTATAAATATAAACCAAAGTCTGACCACAACATTTAATTTTATTCCCTCTCTCTCAATTTTTTTAATTCACCCATTATTGTATATAATTCAAAGAGTACACTTTTCTTGGCTCATTTGCATGTAATCAACAGAAGCGAAATGACAAACAAACAAGGCAAAGGCTAATTAGTGAGAAGCTAAACGCCTTGCAGAGTCTAGTTCCACACTCTCATAAGGTAACCTGTTAAATATCGTTGAATCGATCTTGTTATTATATGAAGTCTTTCGGCCATTCACTTATCATTGTTTATTTGTGAAGCATGAAATGAGTGCTTTATATAGCATCACTGCACACTAATGACACCTTGGTAAAATACCTATCGATTTCAATAACAAAATAGAGAAGATGAAAGGTAAAATACTTGATTGAAGATCTCAATAATACAATTGTGCCGCACAACAGAATCTACTGCATTAGAAGCAAAGTACGTCACCATCGGTATAGGTTTCCTAATGACGCACGCCCCCCAATGTTAACACAAATCTTCTCGTAATTCGTGTACCTGAACCCGAAGAGTGTAATTGCTCAAGAACTGTTCAGATTTTAAAGGGTTGGTTAGTGTTTATGTGTTTAGTTTTCAGAGATAACAAAAGTGTATATCTCATACTCCACGCGCGCACAAGCAGCCGAGCTATCGCTCGCAGGATAGCTCGGCCTTGCCGCACACACACATGCACCCGAGCTAGCTCAGCCTTGCCGTAACTTTGTGTGCAACCGAGCTCTCGCTCGCTCGCCTGTGAGCTATAGCTCGACCTTATTCTTGTGTGTCGTCACCAAGAGAATGATAGCTCTCTAGGTAGCTCGGTAATAACTTCTTCTGATTTGCATTACAATTGTCATAACTCCAACACTTCGAACAATTTTAACGGCCCCTTTGATTTAACTATGGTGTGAAATGACTTTTAAGTATATTCATAATTTGACAAATAACAACAATTGGGAAGGGTATGGAACCTAACTACCCAGAACTGAACTCCGAATTCGAATTAGCCCAAAAGGTAAACTGGGTAGAACACCAGAAAAAAAAAAAATTTGACAAGTAAAATAACATCTCAATGCCCATACTAGCTAATTCTATCTCTTTCTTAATATATATATTTTTTTTGTACATATTTATTATACCTCAATGCCACCATCCTTCAAAACGTAGCACCTGATACGGTACTTAGTAGGTTGTAATATAATGAAAATTCATGAAGAAAATGCGATTTGAATTTACACCACGTGATTGCCACATGAGAATGATTTTTGATTTCTCATGCATAAATATTACGGAGTACAAATTCGTTTCCGTTGCAACTTATCAATTAAGTGGGCCGCAGTTTAAATAATGTTAGCGCTAGTAGCACGGAGGAAGTAGGTATCATAGATATATATATGCATGTATGTATACAATAAGTTTTAGGCTTATATACACCTCTCCAGGCCAAACTGGCCTGTTGCATGCATGCTAGGTGCACTGTCTAAATATTAATGTGTTGATTTATATTTTATACTACTACGAACGTGCGTACAATTTTGTAGAGAGACCATGCAACCATCCTTGATGATGCAGCTCAGTACATCAAATCCTTAAAGCTCTATATGGACAAGGTATTCATCTCTTACTTGCTATCTTCTTCATTATTATATACACGGGTCCAAATATACGTAGTATTACGAGTAAATAAATTTAATAGTCGATCATATGCTTAGTCCCCGGCCATTTTCACCTACCTTCAATTCCTTTGGTTTCTGTAGCTACAATAAACGAGAAAGTAACTTATCGAGGAGAGGTGAGAATTATACAATAACTACCATAAGTTAAAAAAAAGACATAATATAATACTAATTTGAGTAATTTATATTTTGACAAAATTATACGCATAATTAGCCACATGCCTGCATAACTAGATTCACCACTATATCTATTATCTTCCACGCAGATGGTGTTGCAATGGAATGGAGAAAGCCTATATCAGCAGGCTCCTTATGCAGCTCACCAAACATCCGTGTCCATGATGTCTTGGCCTGATAAAATGCAAGCAGCAGATTGCAAATGGATGCAATAAACAGCAATCAAATGTTGAAGTCTACAATAATGTACGAGTAACTCGTTTTATATACTTCATCCGTCCCTATTTACTTGTCCTATAAATCTATAATCATGTTTGCATTGAATTTTTAAGTGAAAATATAAATAAGTGGGCAAATGGTCGAGACAGATAATAAGTCGAGACACCAAAAGAATGGAATTAAGAGTACAAGAAGGTACTCAATTCTTCAATATTTCACCTTTTAGGTACTCAATTTTTTTTGCTCACCCTTTAGGTACTCAAACTTATTTTCAGGCTAATTAACTCACCATTAACTCACCACTAACCATACCTAATTAAAAAAATAATTTAAAAAAAAACAATAACTAATTTTTCTGTTGAAGCATTCAAAAAGTAGCCGTTATTAGGCTATTTAAAGAGGTCTGAACTACACAAAAAAAATTCCATGAATACACTAGCAACAAAGTAGCAGCAAAACAGAAACAATCCAGTTTTCTTATCCTAAATTCATCATCAACGATTTTCCAAGAATAAAAAATAAAAAATAAAAAAAAATAAAAAAAATCTGAATAGCTGCTGCTTCATCAAGATCTTCCCCTCTGTACTGCAGTCCAGTGTCATCCAGGACATGAATTTTTTTTTTTTTTCTGAAGACAGCTGCAAGTTTAGAAAATCAGCCTCTCTTGCAAAGTGTAAAAACAGAAACATCAAGCATGAAATGCTGCCACTGTAACAGAAGGGCTGTGCTTAGGTTTTCAAGGACAATCAAGCATCCATTCATGAGGTTTAAAATTTGTGAGAACTACAAATGCTACAATGGATGCAATTACTTTGAATGGGTTGACATGCCTCACCCTAGTGAATTGAGGAATGAAATGGTGTTGATGATTAACAATAAATTGAAGATGGAACAAGAAATGGTGAAGTTGAAGAAGAAGGTTCAACATCAAAGCTTTGTTATCATTTTTCTAATTTGTATTGTTGTTAGCTTGAGTGTGTGGAGTGTACCTTCATAGTCTTGTAATGGTTTCAGTTTTAGTAGTTGCTTCAGAATTAGTCTTCCTTTTGTGTTGAATTTGCTGCAGCATTGAACATGTAATGAGTTAATTACTTTGATTGAATAAATAAACAGAAATTTAACATGAGCTTTACATACCCCTGACTGTCTCTGAAATCCATTTGGGTAGGTGTATACACCAATACCCCTGTTATGCATAGGCACATATGCTTGAAATTCTTGGGTTGGGACTTGTTGCCTTGGTGTTGAGGAACTTCCTTGTGCACTGTGACTGTGCTGAGAGTGTGTTGGGACATTCTGCATGGGTGCTTCAGTTTGTGTGCTCCTCTGGCTAGGCTGCTTTGGTGGCCTTATGCATGTTGTCTTTTTGTGGCCAGCTTCTCCACAGTTGCTGCATTTGTGGACAACACCCTTCTTGCCAAGCTTGATACCCTCTGTTTCTCCCATAGAAGGTCTTCTCTTAGTGGTGAGTCTGTGGTTTACTTTCTTCAACACAGGGGGGATGATTGGAACCTGTGATGTTTGAGGCCATTCATCTGGTCCATTAAGAGGCTCTAATGGGCATTGGTAAGCCTTTAGGTAGGTGTCTTTAGTGAACCAATGGGAAACATAACGCTCAGGTTGCTCCATAGCTTTCCATATTGCTGTGACAGCATGGTGGCAAGGAACACCACTTAGCTGCCAAGCATTGCAGCTACAAGTCTTTTCTAGCAAGCTTACCACATACCTTGTTTGAGTGCCCCCTTCCCTGACTCCATAGGAGAAATGACTATCCCAATATGCTACCCAGCCTCTTGCATCGATCTTGGCTTGCTCAAGCTTCTTCTGAATTCTAGAGCAGATGGTGATGTCTTTTCCTCGTATGAAGTCCCTTTTCTTGTGCATCCTCTCCATCAAACCTTCTTTTATGTCTTCAAGCATAGTAATCACTGGTTTATGCCTTGATTCCAATATGTATGCATTAAAGACCTCATTCATGTTATTGTCAATGCTATCACATTGTGATTATGGGGTGAAGAAAGCTCTCACCCACTTAACATAATTCCTTTTCCTCAAGTCTTGGGCAGCCTTTGCATTGATCTCAGAGAATAGCTCCATGTTTGCCTCAAATTCATTATCTTTTGTGCTCTTTGCAATCTTCCAAAACCCTCTCCTATATTATAGCCCACCCCCAAAGACAGTCCTGAAGTTGCAATACACATGCCTTGCTCAACATCTTGTTTCATCTCTAGGAAAGATAAGAGAAGCAGCTTTTAAAAGGCCCTTCTGCTAGTCAGACATGATGGTGTATCCAAAGCCATCCAAAGTGCCCAAGTCCTCTGCTAAAATTTCTAGAAACCAAGACCATGAATCTGTGTCTTCAACCTCCACTAATGCCCAAGCAATGGGAAACATTTGATTGTTCCCATCTCTGCCTACAGCCACCAACAATTGCCCACCAAAAGGCCCTTTCAAAAAACACCCATCAATCCCAAAAAAGGGTCTACAGCCTACTAAAAATCCATTCCTGATTGCATCAAAACAGACATACATTCTTTCAAATACACCAAGCCCCATTTTAAACTTCACAGTGTTCTTAGGATTAGACCTTAGAATTTCAGCTGCATACCTGTGCAACAAAGAGTATTGCTCCTCATATTCACCTATAATCAATTCTTGAGCCTTCCTTCTAGCCTTAAGAGCTAGCCACATGCTAATTTTCACACCCCACTCAGTCCATATAGTGTTAAGTATTTCCTGACATTTCATATATGGATTCACTTTGAACTTGTTGTGATATGTCTTTGCAACCCAAGATGCCCTGATTTTCTTTACCTTTGGATTCCTACCACATGAATGCTTACCAATTAAGGTTTTCACAACCATAGTGTCCTTTTCATGCTTTTTTGAAGCCCAAATGTACCATGGGCAGCCCTTGTCAAATGCCTTGCACTTTGCACCCATCCTATCCCATGCATTTCTAGTGTACACTACATCCCTCCCTTAACTAACACAGTAGTTAGTGATAGCATTTCTGAACTCCTTAGCATCCTCAAATTGCTGTCCCAATGTGAAATTCCTGCCATCATCATTTCTCACATTCACACTTAGCATATGCCTTGAGTGTGTGACCCCCTTCTTCCTTTTGGCCTTAGGAGGTGTAGTTATGAGATTGCCACAATACTCCTCATTTGCTTCAACAGGGCTACCAAGCCAGTCATCATCAGTCTCACTTCCAGAACTCTCTTCACCTAAACACTTCCCTGATGCCCTATCCTTAAGCCTTATGATGGACTCAGTTTCATCATCAAGTTCTTTCTCTGCTTTCTAACTACTTGCAATTTGTTACCTAGCAGTTAAAACCTCTACATCCTCATTATCACTCCCTTCATCATCATAATCAATGTCATCCACAAATTGAATATGCTCTCTCATGTTCTGTGGTGCTTGACTACCTAACAATGAGGTGAAAGTCCCCCTGCCATTAAGTTCATCCTCACTATCTTCTTCATGTTCAACAAACACATCCATAACCCTATACTTGTGAAGTAAACTCAAAAACTTCACAAAAGTGGCATCATCATAACTTAAAAACCTCATTCCTTCATAAACCCTTTTCAATGGATCACAATAGTGCAACTTACAAATGTCATGATACCCAAGTGAATCAATCATGTTCTTAAAATAGGAGGCATTCAAATCAGTAGGAAGTTCATCAAATATCTTAGTTGTCCCACCAACATAAACAAGGGTAGGAGTCTCTTCCCATGACCCTCCATAGTGTACAATTACAAACATAGGAATGTCTTCCATCTACAACCATTATGCATAAAATTAACACAAAGTACAAATTATAAAGCTTTAAACTAGTAACAAAATATTTATATTCAAAATATTTTCATTTCATTTAAATTTCAAATTTTTACAAAATGATCATGTCAATAGAGATGACAAAGTGACCTAAATGCATAACAACAACCCTAAAGCACAATATCATCCAAAAGAATGTGACTTAACATCATTAGTCACCTAAATACAATCATTAGTCACCTACCTAAATACATGTTAGGATCTAAATACATCAATTCCTAAAGCCTATGTCTTCACCAAAAAACATCTACATAGGCTCCCTAACATTTTAACAAAATAAATCCCTTAGCCTTCAAAAAACAACTTCAAGGGATTATCCAATCCTACCTACATCCTAGTACCTAATCAATCTTCTTTATCCACCATGTTAACATATTAAAGAACACTTGAACATTGTTCTTCCAAGACTTCCTCCAATGGCTACAAGTTTGAGAAACAGCAATAAAACTTAGGGGGTCCAATTTGGGGAAAACGTGAACACACATAATATCATACATAGACAGCAATGGATGAACATTTTGAAGACCCAAACAGGGAGCTACACGTTCTTCAACATACTCAATCTCATTTTCAGCTCCTCCCTCAGCCATTCTTCCCTAAACAGAACACTCTGACCATAATTTGAAGTTAGGCACTTCAAATTGACAACAAAAACACACATAACACCATCAATCACACATACACAGTTGAAGCAAAACCTCCCCTGTTTTACTTAGCAAAACACATACATTAATCAAACTCTTGCGCAAAATATACAACATGCGAACAAAATCCATCAACAACACTAGCACATATCATCAAAAAACAACAACACAACAACAAATTATGCGCCAAAAACACAACAAATCAACATCATCAATTTCGTTAACAAAACCCACAAAACTATAAACCCTAACTCGCAAAATAAGATCATCAATTGGCCAAAAAATTCGAAATTTACATCAAAATAACAACAAAAACAATGAGTAATGAAGGTTACCTCAAAAAAATGGCTGCGCTAAGTGTCGTTTTCCCCAAATTTGCCCAAAGGAATGCTCGTGTTCTTCACCAAATGCACAGCTATTTTCCAGAATTGGAAAGAATAAAGGGGAATAAAGGGGGAATAAAGGGGAATAAAGAAATTCTGACCCGCGCTTTTTTTATTCGGGTAGGTCCCACTAAGAGTTAACCCAAGGTACTGAATTGTTTACCAAGGGTACTCAATTCTTAGGGGGAATTAATTTTTTTTGCCGGAAATTGGTACTCAGTACCCAAACGGTGAAGAAAATAAATTCAGTACCTAAATGGTGAAAAATTGTAGAATTGAGTACCCAAATTTGTGCTTAACTCAAAAGAATGAAGACAAGTAAAAGATGGAGAGAGTACTATAATTTAGTTAAATTTCTCTTTTTGTCTTTATTATTTTAAATAATATCATTCTACTTTTATGTTTTATAATCTGTAATAATTTTAATTGTAACATCTTTGATTAGTTATCTTTCCATTATTTTAAAAAATTGGACACTTTATAAGACTCAAGACCGCTTGGACGACAATAATTAACTTAGCAAACGAACCTTCTAGATGTTAAAAAGTGATAAACTTGGCATTTACTACAAATAGCTAATCTATAATATTATTAAAACTCATGGGGACAACATGCTAACGACATGTCTCACTCACATGCCATATATGTACTACATGTCATCCTTCTTCTCTCATTATATTGAATTGTATTAATTTTTGGTCTCTTTAACAAAAACTCTTTATTGGTCTAACTTTAATGCTATATAATACAATAGTGTTTAATTTAATAGAAAAACTTTTCATAAATTAATTTAATAAAACTTATAATTTATGATGATCCGGGGCATCGCCCGGGTCAATAACTAGTTAAATCTTATTCATGAATAATGAAATTAGGAATGTTATTATTATGAGAGAAAGAGAGAATGCTAAGGTGAAACATTCATTTATTAGCATACACAATATTATATAAACGCAATATGTACTCATTTTGTATTAAGAAGAAAGATATAGAAAAAGTAAGACACACATTTTATAAGAGATATAAGAGTTATTGTTTAGTGCATTTGTTTTTTTATTTTTTATTTTTATTCTCTATATTACTGTCTCAAATATATTTGTGTGTCCACCACGCTTCCAACAAATTGGTACCAGAGCCACGCTATATATAAGACATGGCAACAAAAAATAATGTCGTAGCTTTTCAATACCCAAAACTCACAAAAGAAAATTATGATAAGTGGTCTCTACGAATGAAAACTATTCTTAGCGCACAAGGACTTTGGGAGATTGTTGAAAAAGGTTTTATACAACCAGAAGATGACTCAAAATTAAATGAGGCAGATAAACAAGGTTTGGAAATCGAGAGGAAAAAGGATCAAAATGCACTTACGGTCTGTTAGTTGAGATGAACAATACAAGGGGGGGGGTGAATTGTATTTAAGTTCCTAGTGACTGCTTTTGTGGAATTATAAAACAATGCATATAGGAACTAGCAAAGACACACAGATTTTACGAGGAAACCTTCCAGGGCCCAACTGGAAGTAAAACCTCGACCCTACCTTAGGGATTTCAACCACAAAACACTTCACTATAATAGGGCAAACACCAAGTTACAACCTACTATAATCAGACCTTTACTCACAAGTTCCAGAATGAACTTGCTACACAGTAGGACCCTATCCTACCCAATCTAAGCACCACACTTAGATTCACTTGTACTCCCAAATTACACAAACTCTCAGCTTCACACTAGAAGCTTACACAAACTGTATGTGTAAATATTAAACACACAAACACCCAAATAACCCAACCAATACAAACGATGAAACTTGATATATGATAGACAAGCTATGCACGAAATCCGAAACTAATATGACAAGGTTAGAAGCTTGGTAAACTTACTCAATTAAAGCTCTGTGATTTCTCCACGCATAAACTCCCAAAAACCTAAAACAATTCGATCTCTACTATTTATACAAGTACAATTTGTATAGCAAGTAGGTTTTCTAAAAGATAAAGAAGTTAATTTGCCTTATCTCAAAAACACGGTTTAAGTAAATCTTCTTTAGAGAAAATCTTTTCCGGAAAAATAAGATAGAAAGAGAAATATTAAAAAGAATAAAATCTTTTTAAAATCGATTTTAAGAAACAGTTCATAAAATCTATCTTTTTATCTTTTCCAATTTTATCTTTATTTACCAAGCAACTTGTCACGCTTCTAATAAATTTCGTGCATAACCTACTTAACATATTTAACAATAAATCTAGAAGATAAAATCTTAACTAAATAATATTGCTGCGCCATATTCTGCATAAGTAGGTTACTTGGACTTCACGCAGACCAGGACCAAGTTCCTGCTGTCACTTGTTCTTCAGTCTTCAACTGGAACTTCGCAGACTAAGTTCATTCCAGAACTTACTGTCTTCAACATGCATCATCCAAGTTCCTATTAGGGAACATTCCTGTTAAGGAACTCAGTTCTTGTTAGAGAACTCTTCTTCTATATTGTTTGACTTTTCTTCAAAGATCTCTTCATGTCTTCTTAGCCTAAGTTACTTTTCCTCCTCCAAGGTCAACTTCACCTGTACTAATCAAACACTTATAAACCTTTATTAATTGAGTTTGCTTTAGTTTAAGTTCATCATCATCAAAACCTTTAAGCTTCAACACGGTCATCCATCAAGGGTTGGATGATGATATGTTTGAGAAAGTTGCTAATGCAACCAACTCCAAACAAGCATGGAATACTCTTCAAAATTCGTTTAAAGGAGTAAGTAGAGTAAAGAAGGTTCGACTTCAAACTCTAAGAGGAGAGTTTGAACACCTTGAGATGTCTGATAAAGAATCCATCTCTGATTATTTTGGAAGAGTTTTATACATTGTGAATCAAATGAAGAGGCTTGGTGAGTCAATGCCAGATTCTCATGTAGTTGAAAAAATATTACGCTCTCTTAATTCCGATTTCAACCATGTAGTGGTTGTTATTGAAGAGGCCAATAAGGACTTGGATTTCATGACGATTGATGAATTAAATGGGTCTCTTAAAGCCTATGAACAAAGAATAGTTAAAAAAGGTAAAATGGAAGATGAGCAACAAGTGTTGCAAGCTAAAATCTTTTTTAATAATAAAGGAGACATACGTGATAAACAAAGATTTCAATCACGTGGTAGAGGCGGTTCACGAGGAAGTGGACGTGGCAATGGGCGTGGACAAGGAAGAGGGAGAGAAGACCAAAACACCAATAATTATGTTAGAGGTGAAACTTCTACCAGAGGTCGAGGCCGAGGAAGAGGTAGAGGAACGAACTAGTTTCAAAGAAACAGTAACAAAGCTAATATTCAATGTTACAATTTTGATAAATATGGTCATTTTTCATGGGAATGTCATTCAAAAAACGTGCAAGAAAAAACAAATCTAATTGAAGATAAAGAAGATGTAGAAGATTCAACCATGCTATTATAATTAGCTCTAAAAATAGAAGACAAGAGAGATGAAAATTGCACATGGTATCTTAACAATGAAGCAAGTAATCATATGATAGGAGACAAAAATAAATTTGTTGATTTGGATACAACCGTGACAGGGAATGTTACTTTTGGCGATGGCTCAAAAGTAAAGATTGAAGGAAAAGGTACGATAATGATTGAAATAAAGGATTCTAGTCACAAATTAATTCTGGATGTTTATTATATTCCTAAATTAAGAAGTAATATCTTAAGTGTGGGTCAACTCTTAGAGGTCAATGGATGTAAAATAATAATGGAGGGACAAAAGTTGTGGCTACGTGATATATACTCTAAGCTTATAGCCATAGTCTCTATGACAAAGAACAAAATGTTCTTGATAAACTTACAAACAATTGGACCTATGTGTTTGAAGACGTGTATTGAAGATCCATCTTGGAGGTGGCATATGAGATTTGGTCACCTTAATTTTGAAGGACTAAAGGAACTAGGTCAAAAGAAAATGGTACAAGGATTTCCCCTTGTTGATCATTCGAATCAACTTTGTGAAGCATGTTTGCTGGGCAAACATTTAAGGAAGCCCTTTCCAAAACAAACTAATTCAAGAGCTCAAAAGCCACTTGAGTTAGTGCATTCAAATTTATGCGGACCTATCAAACCCCCATCACTCGGTAACAGTTCATACTTTATGCTTTTCATTGATGATTATAGCCGGAAGACATGGGCTTATTTCTTAAAAAATAAATTTGAAGCTTTTGAAACTGTCAAGAAGTTCAAAGCATTAGTAGAGAAAGAAAGTGGTTATGAAATAAAATCGTTAAGGACTGATAGCGGTGGTGAATTCACATCTAATGAATTCAACAAATATTGTGAAAACCAAGGAATTCGCTGACTGCTTACTGTTCCTAGAACACCGCAACAAAATGGGATTGCTGAAAGGAAGAATAGAACCATTCTAAACATGGCAAGATCCATGTTGAAAAATAAGAAGATGCCAAAAGAATTTTGGGCAAAAGCAGTTGCATATGCAGTTTATTTGTCTAATCGTTCACCAACAAAGAGTTTGAAGAACGTGACACCTCAAAAAGATTGGAGTGGATGGAAGCCAAGTTTATCACATCTTCACGAGTATTTGGTTCGGTTGCTTATGCACAAGTTCCTAAGAAACTATGGTCTAAACTTGATGATCAGAGTGAAAAAATTCTTTTCATTGGATATGATGAAAAGTCTAAGGTTTATAAGCTGTTTGATCCAAACACCAAAAAGTCAGTAATTAGTAGAGACGTAGAGTTTGATGAAGAGGCAACATGGGATTGGAGCATAGAAGAGGAAGAATCTTACAACCTTCTTCCTTATTTTGAAGAAGAAAATTCAACACAACATGTTTCAGAGACTGTTCCCACTACTCCACCATCATCTCCTCAAATGTTATCACCTTCACTACATTCAAGTGGAGATTCATTTAATTCAAGTGAAGGACCAAAGAAATATAGAAGTATTTTCGATCTTTATGAAACGACAGAAAGGTTAGAAGATAATACTTCTTTATTTTGCTTATTCAATGATATTGAATCAATGAGCTTTAATGAAGTAACGAAACAAAAGGAATGGATTCATGCCATGAATGAAGAAATAAAAGCCATTCAAAAGAATGGAACATGGGAATTGACACCACTCTCTAAAGGAAAGAAGGCGATAGGAGTCAAATGGGTATTCAAAATCAAGAGGAATGCTAATGGTGATGTTGAAAGATACAAAGCAAGACTGGTTGCTAAAGGTTATAAGCAAAAGCAGGGAATAGACTATGAAGAGGTATTTGCCCCAGTTGCCCGATTAGAGACAGTGAGGTTGCTAATCTCAATAGCAGCACAATTTCAGTGGAAGATTGATAGGTCCTAATTTGTACATATTTTAGGTGCTTATCTACAGTCAATTGTTTATGGATTTAGAAGTCTAAGTTGTATTTTTACATTATTTGCTTAGGTTATGCTCTACTACTCTCCGTTTGTGTGTTTTGATGAATTTCAGGTGATTTAGATGCAAATGGACTATGGTTAGCTAATCTTGAGTATAATAATAATGAAGTATGAAGCTACGTTGCTTTAGGATATCATATCATGTCTTCGAGATGAAATAAGGATAGAAAGAAGCAAGGGCGTTGATGAAAGACTTGGCAAATATGAGTCCCGTCCACTATTTTGATCATAACTTTTGATCTACAAATGATATTGGAGTGATTCAAATTGCATTGGAAAGTAGACTTAAAGAGCTTTCCAACGATATATTACACGCCTCAAACAAAGATCTGGAGCTCAAGTTATGACCGTTTTAAGAAGAGCTACGCGTGCAGCAGCGAGATACACGAACGTGCCCTATGCTTACACGCCCGTGTGTGGACAATTCTTGGACGATTTAGCCCGAATTAGTTTCCTAATTCTATCCTAATTCCTAGCTTTATTATAAATACTCCTTGGCTTTATTATCCCATAACCCCCATTAGTTTAGAACCCTAGTTTTCTCTCTAGTTTTATTTTATTAATTCAAGTATTATATTTTCTTCATCTCTTTCATTTATTTTATTTCTTTTATTATGTCAGAGTAGATTATTATTCTAGGGTTAGGTTTAACCCTAGCCATGATTGATACTTGATTTATTCTTTGAAATTCTCAATTAATTGTTATATTGTTCATGCTTAATTAATTGTGCTTATGCCAATACTAGATTAGAGATAATTGGTATTGTGATTATTCCTTTGTTTTAATCGCAACGAAAGTTGGGTTTTAACGGAATCGAATAGATTAATTAAGGGTTTGAAGTTCATCATGAAAATAGTTGAATGGATGATTAGGAAGTTAGAGTAATGTGCTTAATGTCTCTAATTTGCATGATTCCATGAAAATAGGCTTGATTGTGATTAGAGAAGCCATTGATAACTCGAAAGAGACCTTTGGTATTATATCTAGGGATTACTTTTCCTTGTGAACATATAATTAATTGGTTGGGGTAAGAATTTGTCTTGCATTGATTATGCTAGTGGTGATACTTAATTCTAGATGTTTTTATTATTTGATTTTCTTGTTTTAGTAGTATAATATTTTGATATTTTCAACCCTATTTTGATTGACTCGACTAATTTTAATTCATAGTAACCAATATTGATACTACCTTCTCTGTGGGATCGACCCTGACTTACCCTACTACATAATTAGGAGGTTTAGTTAGGTATTATTTTTGTTAGGTGTGCGACCGCCTATCAAATTTTGGCGCCGTTGCCGGGGAGGGTGACGGATTGATTTGGTTTGCTTAGAATTAATTAGTTTGTGTTTGTAATTAATTTTTATTTCTTTTTGTTTTTTTTGTCCCTTGTTCGTATTATCATTTGATCATGGATTGGAATCAATACAATGGTGAATATTCTTATAATTATCATCAAGATTATAACGGCTATAATGCTTGGGATTATCATGTTTCTGATTTTGATGCTTCTTATCAAAATTCTCAAAACTTTTGTAGGAACCCCTATGATTTTGCCCATGATAATCAAGCTTATGAGAATTATTATGACCCTTCTCCTCAATATGAGTATCAATGTGATAACTCATATTCTCCATTTGATTCTCAATTTTCTTATGAGCCTCAAGCATCTAAATCTAGATTAGAGCTTCTTGTTGAAGAAAGTGCTAAAATATACAAGGACATTGAAATTCAAACAACCGAGTCAAGATTAAAGTCTATTTTTGCAAATTTCATTTACGAGGTTAATTCTAGTTTGGAGCAACTAACTGACCAATCAAAGAATTTACAAGCCCAATTGAATTCTATTCAACAATCTCTTGATTGTCAGTTGATGTATGATGATGATGGCTTAAGGTATGATGAGAATGAAATCCATGTAGAGGAGAGTAATGATGAAAATTGTGAGAATTTGAAGGAAGTTAGGGATGAAATTTGTGAATTTGATAACGAGGATTATAAGGTTGAGAGAGTAGAGATTAGTGCGCCTTTATCCAAGACGGTGTCTGTTGAGCCTCGTATTCCTTTCTCTAGAAAGCTTGGTCTTTACCCTTGTTCTCCCCCTTTACATCTCCCTTCTTTTGTCTTTTCACCTCCATTAATCCATGATAATTTTGTGAACAAGGATTCTCATATGGATGTAATTAATGTAAATATTTCTTTTGTTTTTCCAAGTGAGTCTAATAAGGTAGTAATTAATTTTCCTTTGTCTTTTGAGTCTTGTTTTTCTTTTTGTATTTTTAGTGGAGTCTTTAGTATTCTATACATTCTTTCTCTAATGTTTTTCTATCTAATATTTTCTGAGATGTTTGCAGGAACATATGATAAGCTTCTCAGAGCACTAACTTGTTCTGCATTGGTCTATAATTTTTACTAGAATTTTAGAACTTAAGGTTTTCTTAATTTTGTTTTTTTTCCCCTTGTTTGACGTTTGTGTAGCAAGTAGTTTAGTACTCCATAGTACTTTGGGGTTTTATTTTTCTTGTTTTTTATTAAGTTAGGTAGTTTTGTTTTGTTTCTTTCTTTGTTTTTTTTATTATAGCTTTGTTTTTTTATTAAGTTAGGTACTTTTCCCCTCTAACTATTTGCTTCTGTATGTGTTTCTATGTGATTGCAGGTGGTTGAAGTTGCCATCCACGATCATCTACTCACCAAGAAAGCATCACAAGCAACATAGACAGAATGGTCCGCAAGCAGGTTGCGGCAAATTCATCTTCTACGCAGCCTAGTTGCGGCAGCATTCTTCTTGTGCATCAAAATCAGTTTAGCCCGCAACCTGGTCGCGGCCAACGATGCTACACCGCAGCCACATTGCGGCATAAGGTTCGTAAAGTAATAAAAAAAAAGGGGAAGAACCAAAGCACAGAAAAACTTACAGACGACTCAAGGACTCCTCGTCACTTGGAAATAGCTCGATCATGACAGCTCGAAAGAAGATCACATTGTTCGTATTACTGCTTCAACCGTCCCTTTTGCACAGATTCTTATTCGATCATTCTCAAATTACCAAAATACAAACCTAGGATTCGTAAACTCTGTTCCATTGAAAGCATAGGACGAAACTTGACGAGAATCGAAGAGAGTGGTTAATTTGGTTTTGGATCCTTTTTATTGGTTGCAAATTAAGGTTAATGTTTGTGGGTATTAATTTATTGCTACATTGGCAGATTTTCGAGAAGCAGGGCCTGGATATGATTATATAGATTTTGGGCCAATTGAGATACTTTTATGTGACACTATTCCCGTGTTCCATTGATTCTTGAAGACCCTTTTGATTAAGCAGTTTGGTTTGACGACTGGTGAATGATGACTCTTCTAGTATTGGTGTTGCAATCATAAGGGTTGTTACACCCTCCCTTCCATACTCTGTTGAGACTCTGTGAGTATCTTAGCTTCCCTCTTTAATTAATCATACTCTACTATTATTGCATTGTGGACACTGCAAATTTTAAGTGTGGGGGAGAGTTTTATTATTCTTTGGACATTTTAGGCTTTGTCATCTTAGTGTCATCTTGAACCTTTATTCCAAAATGTGAAACAAGTGATTTTCGGAAAAAAAAAAACATTTTCTATTTTCTTTTCATGAATTGATTGGCATTAGCTTGAGTAATTCGATAAGTAGCGTAAATCCTTTTGATAACAATTGTTTGTGGTTAGATGGTATCGCTTTCCTCTTGTGCGATAAGTACCTATTGGAGGGCCACGAACCTCGTAAGACTCAAATCAAATACCCTCATTCTTGATCGCCCCAATTGAGACTTGCATTTTAGCTTCCTGAGATCGATTGCCGAATTGTTTGGGAAATATGATTGAGGCATATTTTTGTTATTTAGAGCTTTCAGAGTCATCTTTAGGAATTTTTCTTTATATGTTACATCCTTCTCTTGATAGCCCCTTTGAGCCTTATTTCTTTCTTGACTACCCTTGTGTTACAACATTATGGTTTCGTAATGCATTGTTTGGATAAGAAGAGTATTTTGTTAAGGCATGTTGATTTGTATGATGAGCTAGTTGAAGGAAGGTGGTATAAAAAAAATAAAAAAAATAAAAAAAATAAAAAGAAAAAGAGAAAAAAAAAAAAAAACAAGTATTGAAAAAAATGATGAGAAATAAAGAAGGGTGAATGTTAATGTTGAATCAATGGAGTTGATAAGGAAGAGTAATGCATTCATTGTTGGCGGTGTGATGTTTGATGTCATTAATTTCACTGTTGATGTTTCTTTACTCCTTGCATATTACATTCAAGGATGTTAAATATGAGTTTTATTGGATTGATTTTAACCACCACATTCCCAAATTTACATCTCTCTCACCCTATCACCCAAGCTACCCTTTTAAAGTCCTCTTGATTTTCCTTGCAATTTCGTCTTTCTACTGGTGGAGGGCAAGATTTTGTGCAAGTCTTGACGAAGGTCATCAAATCGAAGTGAGGTATGAGCTAATATGGTTGAGCATCCTTAGGGAAGGTTCAAGCTTGAGGAAAGGAAGCGGCAAGGTTGGTTGGTTATTGAAGGGTGCTACAATTTATCGTTTCATCCATGTCATTGATCAGTGATACATAAATTAAATTTTGATTTAAAATGATTTTGGTTTTTAATTAAGTCACTTGGTTGAACAAATTGGTTTGGAAGTTCTTGAGTCGGCTTTGTAGGTATGCCTTCTGAAAACCTTCACGAGACCATACTCGTCCACTAGGGTAGCCTAGGGGTTTAAAGGGCTTGTTGCACATGCTAAGTGCAATCGTGATTCCTACGACAGTGAGTATTAAGATTTATTGCTTTCTAGGTTAGGTTTGTTTTTCTTTTGTTTACTCGAGGTCGAGTAAAGGTTAAGTGTGGGGGAATTTGATAGGTCCTAATTTGTACATATTTTAGGTGCTTATCTACAGTCAATTGTTTATGGATTTAGAAGTCTAAGTTGTATTTTTACATTATTTGCTTAGGTTATGCTCTACTACTCTCCGTTTGTGTGTTTTGATGAATTTCAGGTGATTTAGATGCAAATGGACTATGGTTAGCTAATCTTGAGTATAATAATAATGAAGTATGAAGCTACGTTGCTTTAGGATATCATATCATGTCTTCGAGATGAAATAAGGATAGAAAGAAGCAAGGGCGTTGATGAAAGACTTGGCAAATATGAGTCCCGTCCACTATTTTGATCATAACTTTTGATCTACAAATGATATTGGAGTGATTCAAATTGCATTGGAAAGTAGACTTAAAGAGCTTTCCAACGATATATTACACGCCTCAAACAAAGATCTGGAGCTCAAGTTATGACCGTTTTAAGAAGAGCTACGCGTGCAGCAGCGAGATACACGAACGTGCCCTATGCTTACACGCCCGTGTGTGGACAATTCTTGGACGATTTAGCCCGAATTAGTTTCCTAATTCTATCCTAATTCCTAGCTTTATTATAAATACTCCTTGGCTTTATTATCCCATAACCCCCATTAGTTTAGAACCCTAGTTTTCTCTCTAGTTTTATTTTATTAATTCAAGTATTATATTTTCTTCATCTCTTTCATTTATTTTATTTCTTTTATTATGTCAGAGTAGATTATTATTCTAGGGTTAGGTTTAACCCTAGCCATGATTGATACTTGATTTATTCTTTGAAATTCTCAATTAATTGTTATATTGTTCATGCTTAATTAATTGTGCTTATGCCAATACTAGATTAGAGATAATTGGTATTGTGATTATTCCTTTGTTTTAATCGCAACGAAAGTTGGGTTTTAACGGAATCGAATAGATTAATTAAGGGTTTGAAGTTCATCATGAAAATAGTTGAATGGATGATTAGGAAGTTAGAGTAATGTGCTTAATGTCTCTAATTTGCATGATTCCATGAAAATAGGCTTGATTGTGATTAGAGAAGCCATTGATAACTCGAAAGAGACCTTTGGTATTATATCTAGGGATTACTTTTCCTTGTGAACATATAATTAATTGGTTGGGGTAAGAATTTGTCTTGCATTGATTATGCTAGTGGTGATACTTAATTCTAGATGTTTTTATTATTTGATTTTCTTGTTTTAGTAGTATAATATTTTGATATTTTCAACCCTATTTTGATTGACTCGACTAATTTTAATTCATAGTAACCAATATTGATACTACCTTCTCTGTGGGATCGACCCTGACTTACCCTACTACATAATTAGGAGGTTTAGTTAGGTATTATTTTTGTTAGGTGTGCGACCGCCTATCAAAGATACATCAAATAGACGTAAAATCTGCTTTTCTAAATGGGTTTTTAGAAGAAGAAGTGTACATTGAACAATCAGAAGGTTACGTTGTCAAGGAACAAGAGAATAAAGTACTTAGATTTAAAAAGGCTTTATATGGGTTGAAGCAAGCACCTCGAGCGTGGAATAGTAGGCTCGGTAAATACTTGCAAGAAAATGGATTTTCAAAGTGCATTCATGAGTATGCACTCTATGTTAAGGGGAAAAACAACGATGTGTTCTATGTTTGCATCTATATAGATGATCTAATTTTCACAGGAAGTAGTATTGAAATGTTTGAAGATTTTAAGAAAAGAATGGCACGCGAATTTGAGATGACGGATATGGGACTTATGTCCTATTATCTAGGAATTGAAGTAACTTAGAGTGATGAAGGAATTTTTATCTCACAGGAAGCTTATACAAAAGGAGTATTGAAAAAATTCAATATGTTGAATGTTAATCCAGTGAACACACCAATGGAATGTGGGTTGAAATTGTCAAAGAATGATCCAAATGGAGAAAAGCTAGGTGAATCCAACCTTATTTAAAAGTTTAGTAGGAAGTTTACGATACTTGACATGTACTCGCCCAAACATCTTATTTGCTGTTGGACTAGTAAGTCGTTTTATGGAAAATCCATCTACTTCTCATCTGAAAATGGCAAAGAGAATTCTCCGATACTTAAAAGGTACATTAGACCATGGGTTGTTATACTCTACTTCACATGATTTTAAGCTTATGGGATATTGTGATAGTGATTATACTGGAGATATTGATGATCGTAAAAGTACAACAGGCTTTGTGTTTCTACTCGGAAACAGTGTTGTTTCATGGAGTTCAACTAAACAACCAATTGTTACACTATCTACATGTGAATTAGAATACATTGCTACAACTTCGTGTGTATGTCATTCGATATGGTTAAGGAGATTATTGAAGGAACTCCAACTGCCACAAAAGGAACCCACCGAGATCATGGCTGATAACAAGTCATCTCTTGCTTTGGCGAAAAATCCCGTCTTTCATGACCGAAGCAAACATATTGACACGAGGTTTCATTTCATCCACAGTGCATCGAACAGAAAGAAATCGAATTGAAGTACGTAAAGTCTTTGGATCAAATTGTTGATATCTTTACGAAGCCATTGAAATCTGAAGATTTTAATAGGATGCAAAAGTTAATTGGTATTGTGAGAAAGTCAAGTTTAAGGGGGGTGTTAAAAAGTGATAAACTTGGCATTTACTACAATTAGCTAATTAAATCTTATTCATGAATAATGAAATTAGGAATGCTATTATTATGAGAGAAAGAGAGACTGCTAAGGAGAAACATTCATTTATTAGCATACACAATATTATATAAACGCAATATGTACTCATTTTGTATTAAGAAGAAAGATATAGAAAAAGTAAGATACACATTTTATAAGAAATATAAGAGTTATTGTTTAGTGCATTTGTTTTTTCTTTTTTCCTCTATAGTACTGTCTCAAATATATTTGTGTGTCCACCACGCTTCCAACACTAGATTATCAGAATTTGTACTCCGTATATATTCATTTACTTGAGAGGGAGGTAGCTTAGGTGGTTAGAGCTTTTATGATCTCTAAATTCCAAGAAATCCTGGGATCGATTCTCATCATCCGTCCTTATGGCTATCTGTAGGGAATATTTCAAGCATCCCACACTTGAGCCCCACTGTGATCATACACTTAAGCATGGTGGCATCCAAAGGGAAGGAAGCTAGAGTAAAAGAGTCGCCAACAAGTTTTAGGAACTTGTAAACCGTTCACATGGTGAAGGTTACACCCCTTCACGATCCATGAGATCGCTACCTCCATAGTGGTCTGGAACCATGACTGGATATTCGGGGATGAAGGTACAAATCCAACCTAAAAGAGATTGAACCTGCCCTAAATAAGCCTCTACTTTATTCTTCTCGTATTCATATGCGCTTTCTGACTAACATGCAACCAATAGGTTAACCCTAAACCTGTTTAATCTATGTTAGTTGAATATTAATGCACAAACAAAACTATTATTGGCGATCACTTGAATTATAATCATATTAGCCTAAACAAGATTATTAATTATCTTATTAAGCGTGATTACATGTACAAATTCCCTCTAAACATGCATAAAAGGCGTGATCAAGCAATAACAATAATAATAATATCAAGCAACAATAATAAATTGACAACAATCATCATCATTATAATAATAATAATAATCTCAATCTCAAAGCAATAATAATATTAGCAAGATCCTAGGCATGATACTAACAAGATTAATAACAAACCCTAGCATGTCACTAAACAATAAAAATCAAATCTTCATCCCTAACATGATATAAGAAAGAAATAGGAAGCATCATAGAGACATATATGATATTAGAAATTTTAGTTATTACCCTAAACATGATACTAGGAATCATAAAGACATCCTAACATGATACTAGTAATTAATAAAATAATCAAAGCATGATTTCTATATCAAAAGAATAATAATTACTTACTTGGATGCCTCGTATCTCTTTCTAATAACAAAATACACTCGTTAGTAACTTCAAGGAAAATAATAAATCCAACAATTAAATTAAATAATTGGAATAGAGATTTGAGACTAAACCCTCAGAAATTATAAACCTTTCACGTCTAGGGTGAAGGCAACTTCGAACTTGGCTAGGTGTGTCTAAGAACTTGTGAATGTGGAATTTTGTAAAAGGGGAATGTTTAGAAAAAGAATAGAGATAGAGAAAGCTTCTAGCTTTAGAGAGAAAGAAGAGAGATGATTGTTGATTGTTTACAATGATTGTGAATTGTTAATGAATGAAACGAGGAGATACGACCCCTATTTATAGAAAAATAGTCCGGAAACAAATCAAGTCCTATTCGGAATAAAACTGGCATTTGTCGCCAGGCGACAGACATTAGCGCCAGGCGACAGACTCTGTCATTTGGCGCTAATTAAAAGATAAAACGCGTTTGTACGCGGAATCCTCTTCGTAATATGATTAAGCAGCAAATTCCATGTTTATCAAATTAAAATCAGGTTTATCATAAAACACTTATTTTATTCCAAATAAAACTCTTTGAAATATAATTACCAATCCTAATTTTATTAGAATTTAAAAGAACCTTCCAAATATTCTAGAAGATTAAAATCAATCCTAAAAACTTTAGGAATAATAATTAATAGGCCCTCTTCTAGATCATTGGGCCGCATATAAAATTCATTTCGGGCCAAATTTAGTTTAAGTCATAACTTCCTCATTATTCATCAGAATTGGGCTTATAATATATCGTTGGAAAGCTCTTTTCGAGCTCGACCCAACTACACTATTATTGGACCCTTATCATGGACCAAACTAAATTGAACTATCTATTTTTATAAATAGAGTATATTTAGAAATATTTTCAAAAATAGAAAGAGAGATATTTTTAATAAAAACATCCACATCACTAGACTTTTCACACCTTCACTTTGTTCGATAATCAAATGACGTGAAAAGTATTCATTACTGGGTTTGGTTTTGGGGAGACACATTTGGGTGTTTACACTAACTAAACACCAAAAAAAAAACCTTCATTTACTTCGTATTTTTCATTTTTTTAGCATTCGAACTCAAACCTTTAACCGTATTGTTAGTTGAGACGAACACTACAAGAGGGGGGTGAATTGTATGTGAGTTCCTAGTGGCTACTTTTGCGGAATATAAAAACAGAATGTAAAGGAACTTGCAATGCACACGGAATTTTACGAGGAAACCTTCCAGGGGCCAAGTGGAAGTAAAACCTCGACCTTTCTAAGGGATTTCCAAAACCAAACCAATTCACTATAATAGGGAAAACACACAAGTTACAACCTATTATACCCAGACCTTTACTTACAAGTTTCAGACTGAATTTGCTACACAGTAGGACCCTATCCTACCCAACCTAAGTCCCTGACTTAGATTCACTCGTACTCCTTGAGTACTTTCTCACTCAGCTCAACCTAGAAGCCTACAACACTGTATGCAAAGATAAATCACACACACACCCCAACAACCCAACCAATACAAATTATTGACCCTTATTACATAAAAGGCAAGCTACGCATGAAACCCGAAACTAATATGAGAAAGTTATGAACTTGGCAAACTTACACAATTAAGCACACTTTGATTTCTTCACGCATAAACTCACAAAAATAATGAAATGAGATTTCTACAATTTATACAAGACTTGCTCGTATAGAAAGTAGGGCTTTCAAAAGATAAATATGTTAATATACCAAAATCCCAAAACACGATTTTATGTAAATCATTTTGAAAGAAAATCAGAAAATCTTTTTGGAAAACTTATCAAAGATAAATCATCAAAAGAATAATATCTTTTGATAATCTGTTTTTAAGAAATAAATCGTTTTAGTAAATCTTTTCTTAAAAACTTATCTTTTATAAACTTTCCTATTTTTAAAACTTGTTGTCTTCAAGTTCCTGTTAGGGAACTCAGATAGTTCTTGTTAGAGAACTCTTCTTCTATCTTGTTTAACCTTTCCTTGGAATCTTTTCATGTCTTCTTAGATTAGGCTACTCTTCTACTTCCAAAGTTTACTTCACCTGTTCTAATTACAACACTTAGAAAAACCTTTATTAGTTGAAGTTTGCTTAGTTTAAGTTTATAATCATCAAAACCTTTAAAGTTCAACACTTATTCAATAAATATAAAAGACCAAAAGAAAACCTTATTTTATAATCAAATCATAAAGTCGTAAATCAGCTAACATATAATCATAAAATAACGTATTGTACACTTTAGTTTACAGAACAACTTAAGACAATACAAAGAATACGTCTAGTTACGCACTTGCATAGCTGCATTGCCCACAAGACACCTATGACCCTATTAATAAAATAACATTAACCGCTAGCTTGTTCGAAATATATTGTATTAATAACACGTGGCTAAGAGAAGAAACTCCTTTAAGATATATAGCCCTAAGAGCTAGTACTCCGTATAAGAAGTTAAATGAGAAAATATTAGTAAAATATCTTTATTAATTACACTGATTTGCATGCACGTGATTTTGTCATATATTCCTAAAATAATACTCTCAAATAAGAAAAGATATTTAATGTTTATTTGTAGCCCTAAAAAGTACATATAGCATTAATCTTAGCATTAATCTTAGTTTAATTGTAAATATTTTACGAAGTACTCCGTATTAATTTTAATTGCATTTAATTTATTACAATGGATTTAAAAGAAGAATTTTGACCATTTATTTTCCATATGCTTCCACCATTGCATCCAAGAAAAAATACCTTGTGTTAGTTATGTTAAATGTAATGTTGGTATGAATGTGTCTTTAACCCACCACAAAGTGATTGTAAGCTAATGAGCGCCTTGTGTATTGTTTCTTAAGAAGTTTTAAAATACTACTAGTAGTCTAGTACTACCTCTTTTTTTTTTTTTTTCCTTTTTTTTTAAATAAAAGGATATTATATGTGAAACATAAAAATTCTTTTGTTGTAAAGTAATACTAGATACTTTGAAGTATAAATGTTATTATATGTGTATACATACCGATATTACAAGCGGCAACCAGATCATCTCCATAGCTTACGTACAAGTGGCATCAAAATATATGCTACGCTTTAATAAGGATATACTTGATGAACATATATAAAGAAGAATGTATTACCAATTTACCGTCCATCAAATAAACTCAAACATTTGTATTAACTTGAAAGTTGAGCCATTGAACAAATTCATATGCACCTGGCCAGAAGAGATGAAAGAACAAGGGGCGTATCAAACTAGCATTACAAGTACGCTTACGACCACAAATTCCGTAATTTGTGACGATGAAATTAATATTCCTAGTACTACTACTACCATATTTAATGATAATACAAGTACTGTTTTATTCCCGTCACTTGAGAACACCGGTGGTCATGATCAGTCATTGCATGATATATTTCAATATCTTTCTGAAGTTCCCTTACATGCAACGTTAACTCCACCCTCAACCCGACCCGATGATCATCACTTGGATCTTCCTACAAGCCCACTCTTAACCCGACCCGATGACTATCACTTGGTTGCTCCCACAAGAAGGACAATTATTTTTCCTAAGGTTGTCAAAATGAGGTTAGTCTTATTATGTAGTTCCTAGCTATATCAACACTATATTTTGCTATTTATACATACGGAGTACGATATATTTTGTTATATATGCGGAAATATTTATTTTTGATGCATGTCGTAGAATTTTATCAATATAATGTAAGAAAATAATTGTAGTTTAGCCTAAATAATAAACAAGATGCAAAAGACCAGGGCATAGAAATCTCACTTCCTTGCCTGCCCTGCGGACCTTTTTGTTTACTTTCAACCAAACAAGCACTGCGCGTTATAAGATGTAGACAAACTTTTAAAAAAATCAGATGTATAATACAACATTGTACATTCGTTATAAAGTTACCTTAAAATTAGTAAAAATTGCCCCTGAAATGAATAAAAGTTACCCCAATATGCATAAAAGTAACCCAATACAAATAAAAATTATCTACGCTTTATTAGTAAATAACCACATTTTAAATGACTAAAAATCAATTATTAGTGATTGAATGTAATTAAATTATCTTTATCAAACTTTTCTTATTGTCTATTTATATAAAAATTGTATTATGTTTAAAGTTACCCCAAAAAAGGGCAAAAAGTTACCCTAAAATTAGCTAAAAGTTACCCTAATAATGCTCGATTTATATTAATATTAATGTAAACCAGGTGTATACAAAAGTTTTTCTAAGTTGTATTATCGTGTTGCAAGTTTGCAACTCAAAGTTCTATCATATATAATTCCCTAAATGCGGGAGCAGCTAGTGTAGCAGATGTTGAATTGAATTTGGACTAGTACTGGTAGTCGCAACTTGGTTCAATTTCTGACACTATAATATTTGTATGTATATATATACAGGGACCAGAAGTCAAGAATTTGGATGTAGACCAAACACATTCAAAAGGAAAGCAGCAAATGGAGCCTGGTGGAATGCCCGTATCTCATCACCAAAATTCATTTAGAGTGAGATTATAATATACCAATTTTCATCTCATTACTATTTAATTTACAACGCTCAAAAAATGATGTTCATGTATAAGTTTGAACAATACTCCCTCCGTCCTTTATTTTTGCCCCATTGCAAATTTAAGTCAAATTTTAAAAATTTTAACCTTAAATTCTAGTTAATATATAAGTGATAGTATATTCATGTGGCATCTTGTTGGAATCGTCTCATTATATATTTTATTAATATCAAGTTTTTTATAATTTTTGCGTGTATAAAAGTGGAGATATATACATTTGAAGTTGCATCTTGGAGACCGTAAAAAGTCAAATAGGGCAAAAAATAAGGGATAGAGGGAGTACTTTACATACAATGTATAGTACAACTGTACAAATAACTAGACATATAGATTCAAGCAGCCAGCGTAGGTGTAAGCAGGCTTCTCAAACCACGTAGTTCATATCTTGTCATATTAATTGTGTACGCATGCGTAATGTTTGTATCAGGTGAATCGAAAACGTAAGGTAGCAAGCAAAGTTTTTTACATGGTTAAAACATTATTTGTGCATTCCTCATCAACAATATCATCTTTGCACTGTTTTTTTTTTTTTTTTTTTTTCCTTTTCATTTTCCGTATAAATTATATCAATCACTAAACTTTATAATTTTGTATTCATATTTAATCAAGAAAATTCTAACATATTATGGAGTAGTATTTTTCAATTTGCACATTTTTTTTTAATCAATCAAATTTTACTTTATTTTTCTATTCACGCTTCTAAAATCACAATATCACGTGTATGATTGAAATAAATATGGAGTAAGATTATTTATTTATTTATTTATTTTCTTATTTATAGAGATACTAGACATACTAAAATAAGATCCACATGTCCAAAATATTTAGTAGATTAAATTAAATACAATTAATGGCTGACACATCAGATTCATGCATGCATGCAGCATGCATGTCATAACGTAGGCATGTACATATTCCATACATAATAGGACAATCGTTAATTTTCAACTACTCGTTGTAAATTTTAATTTCACACAAGTTTAACTATATAGTATATTCTTTGATCACGGAATATATTTAATAACAAAACATGCATGCATTTTACAAATATAGGGACCAAAGATGAAGCATAATAAAGATTTAACGGAAGGGCATTCAAAGGAAAAACAAGTTGTAGATCCCGACGAGACTCACACGTCTGATCAACAATATCAACATGAATCATTGAGGATGAAAATTATGCAATCGTCATCTGATCTTATTAAATTTGTATTCAACTAATCAAACTTTTTCATGCTTACATTCAGATGATTTTCGTGAGTTAGTTAAACTGAAATTTCAGCAGATTTTGCTAACTGTGCTGTATATATGTACTGTATATTATTAAACAGAGACGTTCACAGAAACGAACTAGTGAGAACAGACGAAGGCAGCGGGTCAATGAAAAATTCAGAGCAGTGCAAGCGTTAATTCCTAATTGCGACAAGGTACGGTTAATTGGTTATTACTTCCTTTGCCCTAATTTTTTTGCCAGATGCCTTTTGAATGGCCACAATAAAATTGTGGTCATTGTATTAAATTAAATCATAGTTGTCTATCTATTTTGACTAATATGAACCGTTGATAAAGTTGACTATGAATTTTATTTTAGAAAACGTTGACAAAAAAAAAAAAAAAAAAAAAAAAAAAAAAAAAAAAACTTAATAATCAATCACGTTTTAATTCGGTTTTCAATAATTCGTATTTTTTCCCCCTTTCTCTGCTATCAATTCATTCTTCAATTCTTAATTGTGACAGTGTGTTGCTTCAATCTAATTCTCATCCTATTTGTAATGTGAGTACGTAAAAAAAGAAGGGTTATTATAATGTGTATATTAGCATACCCATGATCATTCTTTTGAAACAATCAGTTTCTCCATCATCTCCATTACATGCTTCACCTTTGAAGTTCAATATCCATTGCCTCCGGCCCTCCGTGTTTGGAGGAGGTCCATTAGACAATCTTAAAAAATACTATTTTTTATTTTTACTAACACTGACAATTGCTAATTTGCACTAATCACAAGAAAATCATGGCAGGTTCATTAGAATTAGATTAAAGCAACACCCACAATTAAGAATTGAAGGATGAATTGACTGTGAATCGATAGCAGGGGAAGGAAAAAAAAATAACTACTTTGTGAATTATTGAAAACTGAATTGGTAGTGGGTTAGAAGTTTAGAACGTGATTGATTTTTAAGGCTTTTTTTTTCAACGTTTTCTAAAATAAAAATTCAAAGTTATCTTAGCTTTATTAACGGTTCATATTAATTAAAATAAATAGATGGCTGTGAATTATTCTAATATAATTGCCACAATTTTAAAACTTATCAACGGTTTATTGTGGCCATTTGAAAACTGTCCTTTTTTGCCCCATTGTCAATATTTGGGTTAAATTTTTAAAACTTTGACCATTAATTGTCAATCCTGTCATTGATCTATAATAGTTAAAATAGTCATGTGCGATATTATTATGTTCGTCTCATTGTGTATAATATTATCAATATTTTTTTTATAATTTTACGTGAATGAAATAAGAGATATACATTATTTTAAAGTACGTCTTGAATACCATGAAAAGTTAAATAGGGCAAAAATAAAAGGACAGAAGAAGTATATATTAATTATAACAATGGCAAGCCTCGTCAAAATGTGTTATTATTATTATTACTGTTATTACTATTTTACAGAGTAACTGAGTAAGTTTAATTACACTTATTTTTGTGAGCGGCCAACGCTTAGATATTTAGTGCGGCGACATGTTGCATTAAGGTAGTAACCTTTTATACGAGACCAAAATATTAAATATTACTTCAATAACTTATTATGATCATAATACTCTCCGTATTATGCAATGTATGAATGATACGAAGTATAATATACTTGATGAAAAGAGTATATATATTGGCACAATGTTGCAGGCGGCAGACCATGCGTCAATCCTTGAACTAGCCGTTGACTACATCAGATCCTTGAAGCTCCATATTGACGTATACCCTTATCTTTCCATTTTTGTCATATGTCGTTTCTACTTGTGCATTTGCTTCATTTCTTTTCATAGTATTACGCATGTCATAACCCCGAACTAGCTTAGAACTATTTAATTTGACAGATTGGTCATAGATACTAAGTTGGATCAATACTTCTTATATTTGCTATTATTTTATAGGTAAAATTGATATAAATCATCTATTTTGTCTAATTTTTTTGAAAAAATCACCTTTTATGTTTTTTTATTTACTAAACGATCTTTTAAGTACCAAAATTCTTGATTGCACCACCCCTATTTCAAATTTTGACGAAAAATTTAACTGAGACGTCAAAGGGGCCCATAACTTGTGTCTTTCGCTTCTAAATCATGTATTTTTTCACCCTAAAAAACATTTGACCTACATGACTAAATTGAGTAAAGCTCTTAAAAAACCAAACCTAATTTTGCTACAAAAATTAAATTGTAGTATTTGTTTATTCTCAAACCCTAAATTGAGGTAACTGAAGTGATAGTTGAGATGGAAGGGAAGGTTTTGCTATGGTTGATGATTTGGAAGTGGATGGTTGAGATGCAATCTGTTAGATTTGAAATAGGGGTGGTGCAATAAAAAATTTAGGTACTTAAAAGATGGTTTAGTAAATAAAAAAAACATAAAAGGTGGTTTTTTCAAAAAAGTTGGACAAAAAAGGTGGTTTATACCAATTTTACCTAATAAATATGTGTATTATGTTGGAGGCCGGGCTATTTAGTTTGTTAATTTACGAGAATTTTACAAAATTAAGCATATCATGACTTGAGCATTTTGACAATCTTAGGGACTAATACATGTCATTTACCGATCTTGACAATTAATATATTATAGTGTTATTCTTGGATAATAAAAAATTGTGATAATGTAATGTTGAATCCATTATAACCCACTTATGAGTGTCCCACATTGGAGAAAGAGGAGAGAAGATTTCACTTTATAAGGTAGAGGAGTACCTCCTACTATTGCCAATTGGTTTTAGTATGGAAGCTTCAAAGCCTTGTTTGTGGACCTAACTTTCCTCCTCCTTATTCGGGTTGCCCAGGCCCATTTCATATTGTTTCGAAATTTAACATGTAATGCTACTATGTACTACATATTCCATGTTTTCCTATGTTAAAGGATCAATTCAACCAAATGCATAAACAAATGATTGAATCTTAGCAATATGTTTTATACTCTATCATACATGCGGGATGTAATCCAGTTTATGTTATCAACATTTACATTTTCATGTTATGTCAAGTGGACTAAACCAATTGCAGAGTACATATGCACCGCAAATAATGATGCAACCAAGGATGTTCCATGGAATCGAATCCGGACCTTGGGTATCTCAAATAACTCCTTCTGGGTATCCATCAATGGTTCAACCGGTTCGATTTAGTTGTGATGAATTTCCATATCAAACCGTCCCTCAAGCCCAGGTTCAATTTACGTCAGTTTTATGCAATCCACAATTTATTACCACTCCTATAAGAACATCGCCTACACCTGTTGCCTTGCCTTTTGCACCTCGTCAACCGCAATTCACTCAACCCACTTCTTCCGATCAAGTGTCCAGCTTTCAACCGCCGGTTACAGGATGATACATTTGGCTAATTGTATTAAAATGTGCATAGTACTAGCTAAAGTTATTTTTAATGTTATACTTGCATGGATAAATATGAACTGTATTTTTTTTTTTTTTTTTTTTTTTTTTTTTTTTTTTTTTACACAAAAAAAAATGCACTGTAGTTGTGATAACTATGCAACAAATTTTGTTACATTTTGGACTTTCGGGTCATCATGTACAAACTTATCAGTGACCCTTTTTAATTAAAAAAATAAAAATAAATAAAAAAATTGATCTTGAAAACACATTGTAATTTTTGTAAAAACTTAAGATATGAACCCTTTTTTGTCCATTGTTGTGCCTCGATTTGTTGTAATATTATCTCTATTTCATATTATTTGCAACGATTTGACATAAAATAGAGAGGAAAAATATCTAATCGATCGTTGCAAATAATATTAAACGGAGGTAGTATCTATATTATTAATTCACCTTATTTTTTATATTCACCTTCCAATCAATAGACAATTTTGCAATGGCTACACTAAATTTGTATCCACTATAATATTTTGATCCATGCCGTTAATCATTATTATTAAATCTATACCCTTCATTTTATTGACTAGACTACTTTTTTTTTTTTTTTTCTCTTTTTTAAATTAAGAGTAGTAAGTGACCCCTTCTCTTTCCCATTCTTCTTTTCCGATTTCTTTCTTGCTTTCTCAAATTCTCAAATGTTTCGTGAAATCTTTGCTCAATCCCATTCTTTTTTTATGGGAAAGGAAAGCTGCTATGGTAATATGGTATCTTAATTAGATACATACTACCAATACTAATTAGATTCAAAAGATGATAGGAATACGATAAAGTTGCAGTTTGTAGTTTTTTCAATTGAATTGTGCCATCAGCCCATCTCTAATAATAATAAAAGATTTCTTTTTACGGTTTTTTTCCCTTCCCCTACAATTGAGAATTTTTTTTCCGATTCCTCATCACTAATCAGTTCGTAGTTTAAACTTTTTTTCCCATTTCCCATCATTAATCAGTTCGCACCTTATCTATTAACCTATACTAAAAGCGAACATATAATGACACTTGGCCACAATTTCATTAATTATTTTCCCGCCAATTTCATTATTTCCGTATTTAATTATTATTATATTTTATAATATTATTATTTCCTTATTATATTTTATTATATACTTATATTCTTATGTATTATTATAGTATAATATTTATGTATGATTCTATTGCATAATATTATTATTAAACTAATATAAGAAAATATATACATAGTAAATATATCAACTATATCGTTCACAAAATAGAAATAATGTGAAAAGGCAGTATAAAATCTTTTCAAACTTCCAATATTATTTTTATACTCCATAATACATACTATCTAAATATAGTTTAAATTTACCATTAAATATTACTTTTATGCATGATTGACAAAGTAATAAAAGAACATGAAAAAGACAAATTTACATGGAAAAGTTAAATTTACACAAATATTGTTGCAAATTGGAGGAAATTTTGGTAAAAAAATGATATTAATGATTAAAAAAAGCAAATGGGACTATCATTTTGGGATTTAAAATTGGTCATAAGTGACTATCAATAAAGGACGGAGGGAGTATGTACCTGCCACGACCTTATATATGAATCTAAAAGTTTAACTACAAAAATGTTGTATGGTATAAAAAAAAAAATTCAATATAAAAGAACAATCTTGTGACGATATTTGTATTAAAGTATGTGATTATAAGAATGGTTAACACTTACTAATTTAACTTTCAATTCTTCGTTAAAAAAAAAAAAAAAAAAAAAAAAACCTATCTCTTATAGATGGATATAGCCTTATAACAATTCTTCATATTAAAATAAAAAAAATAGTAAAAAAAATAAAAATAAATAAAAAAATCCATTACAAAAAGGTCTTATATAATAACCATGATTAATAATAATAATAATAATTCAATTGTATCCGTGCATGGCACGGGTCTTACACTAGTTAATTATATAAGGCAAAATTGGTATAAACCACCTTTTTTGACCAACTTTGTTTGAAAAAACCACTTTTTTTTTTTTTTTTTCTTTTTTTTTTTTTTTTTTTTTTTTTTTTTTTTATAACTAAACCACCTTTTAAATATCTAAGTGTTTTATTGCACCACCCCTATTTTAAATTTTGACGAAAAATTTAACCGAGACATCAAAGGGGCCCATAACTCGTGCTTTTCCCTCCTAAGTCATTTATTGTTTCCCTCTCAAAAACATTCGACCCTTCCCTCTATATAAATGCATTACTAAATTGAGTAAAACTCCAAAAAAACCAAACATAATTTTGTTGCACAAATTAAATTGTAGTCTTTGTTCATTCTCAAACCCTAAAGTGAGGTAATTGAAGTGGATGGTTGAGATAGAAGGGAAGGTTTTGCCGTGGTTGTTGATTTGGAAGTGGATGATTGAGATGCAATCTAATAGATTTGAAATAGGGATGGTGCAATAAAAAACTTAGGTACTTAAAAGGTGGTTTAGTAAAAAAAATAAAAAATAAAAAAATAAAACATAAAAGGTGATTTTTTCAAAAAAGTTGGACAAAAAATATGATTTATACCAATTTTACCATTATATAATAATATCCAGCTAATTTATTTATCTATTTATTTTCTACGTAAGGAAATTATAGATTATTTTGCAGGAAATAACATTAGTATACATATAGATGTTATGCGAGAACAAATCCGAAAACAAGAAACATAATTGAGACAAAAAAGGAATAGAAAAGAGATTATGAAAGCATGGAAAAGTTCGATCGAGCGAACTTCACAAAGGTTCATTCTGACCTTTATTGACATAAGCTTTCAGCTTTGAGTGGCTTTTTTATAAAATAGATATAGCCATTTTGTTTCTTATCACATGTTGTAAAATTAGAAGGAATGAAGAAATGTGGGCCGATTTATTTGATGTATGTAAATGCTGTGAGCCTGTGATGTATTTAGAACACAGCCATAGGAGTACTATGGTGCAATCACCTCAGATGGCATTGCCCTTCAAAATTAGTGGCAACGCGCGCGTGGAGAAGCCCCTTAGTTTCTAGCTCACGACACAAGGAATAACACTTCAAACATCTATATTTAAACCCACACATTTAAATCAAATAAAATGCTCTTCTCCTACCAATCTCGGACAAACTTTTTCCTTCAAAACAAAACAAAACAAGTAAACTTTCTGTCTGGGCAATTCCAGTATCGTGAGTCCTGGGTCTGTATAGGTTTACCGTCCAATTGAGCACCTACACAGTAAACACAAATTAGTTAACCCGGGGAATTATCCGAAAATAACCGCTCCGATGCTAAAGTTAGTAATTTGATGAGAAGGACGAATGAAAAGGATAAGAAAGTATTTCTAGGAAGAGAGAAAGAGAAAGAGAGAAAGATTGTACCTGGATAATGAAAATATGCTTAGGTATTTATAGGAAGATAACCAAGCTGGTGCCACCTATCAGCATAGGTGGCAAACCGACCTTGTAGGCAGCAGGTACCTACGTGGTCTGAAGCAGCTTTCCACATGGCCAAGAAAAGGGTCGTGACGGACGTTAAACGGATATGCTAATCAACAGATGATTAGCAACGTAATCTATTTTAACAACTAATTACTAACGGTGTCGGCTCTATCTCGTACACTTTCCTTGGCATTATTTCTAACACAGACTTGTACAAGTTTATGACCATTCGTTGAAAAGATATTGAAATAAGTTATAAGCTTCAACTCGATCAAATCATTTCAAGATTATTTGTAGACCTTCGATCAATAATTTCAAGATTATTTAATTTGTAGGTTGAGCGATTATTTTCGTTTGAAGTTAGTTTAATGACATTTCTACTTGATTATTCCAAGTCACACGTACATTATATAAGTTACAATTCGCCCCCAACGAAATTTATATAGTTGAGTTGAGTTCAATTTGTAAATATATTATATAACTAAGGTTTTTTAATCGATTATTTTTGTTGAGATGAGGCAAATTTAGTAAAAAAATTATGTATATAAAATCCTTCTCATCGTTCTCATTGTAAGAATCTTCTCATAAAATCCTATGTTTGAAAAGTGTAGACGATGTTGCACTAAATAAAACAGGTGATACCTAAATGAGAAGTAAGTATGCAACTATGCATGCAAATCCTATTCAAACTCCATAATGAGCAATCTAGCAATGTAATCAGGCAACAACAAAAAATTCTCTCCATTCCTATTTTTTTGCCCCATTACAAATAATTGGGTCAAACTTTAAAATTCTTGTCTAGAAATTATCATTAATTAATAGGAGCAAGAGATAATATAGTTATGCGGGGTGTTGTTGGATTCGTTTCATTGTGTATTTTATTAATATCAAATTTACATAACTTTTACGCGTGTAGAAATGAAGTTATAAACGTTGTAAGACGTGCCTTGAATACCGTGCAAAGTCTAATGGGGCAAAAATAATAGGGATAGAGAGAGTAGCAAGCAAGCAAGCAATCCTCATGTCAAGAGATCAGGTCAACCAATTCAAAAATTTAAATTGATTGTTGAGATCAAGAAATATATTTAATTTACACCATATTGATCACACCCCCCCCCCAATGATATCATATTAAAGAACCGGCTTAATTAAAAGAATTGATGTTTGAGACTAGAAAATAGGATTTTTATTTATACTCTATCACCTCAGACCTTATAAAATTTGCCACGTTAAAAGCTGAAACTTACCAAAACATTGATTCAGTCAAAAGAATTGACGATGAATTCTTAGAAATCAATACTGTATACTAAAGTAAACATCAGAATTATCCTAGAAGTACACGTGTTGCGTCCACATTAGAAAAATTTCCCGCCAAAAACTTTTAAAAAAAAATTCTTAAAAAATTATAACATAATTGATAATAAAAAAGAAAAGATTATACAGCCTAAATAATAGAACAGTAACAACTTTAAATAAATAAAATATTATATGTATACAAAATCTATAAACAAATACAAACTTATAGTAATGTATAAATATAATTTTTTTTCCATTGATTATGTGAATATCCGAGCGTTGCTCGAGCAAAGAATTAGTATGTTTTACCTCAAACCTTACAAAATTGCCATGTGTAAAAGCCTAATCGACTCAATCAAAATAATTGATATCTGAGACTCGAAAATAGGTTATGTACTCTATCACCTAATGTTTTACTAAATTTGCCACGTGTAAAAGCCTAAACTAATTAAAAGATCGACTCAATCAAAAGACTTGACGGATAAAACTCAAAAATAGGTTTTATAATCTATCAACTCATACCTTACTAAATTTGCCACGTGTAAAAGCCTAAACTAATTAAAAGATCACTCAATCAAAAGAACTGACGGATAAAACTGAAAAGTACATTCTCGATTTCTCCTCTAAATGCTCTGTTCTCTCTCCTCTAAAAAGAAAACCCCTTTGAAACCTAGAACTCACCGGAGTTCCGGCGCCGCAGCCGGTTCTCTGGCGGGTTCCTCTTCCATGTTTTAAGCCTTTTCTTTTGCTCGTGTTCTAGTATTGAAGTTGAAGCAGAACCAAGCTCCACAACAGGCATCAAACTCCGCTTAATGCTAACCTCTTCTCGCCGGAAAAGTCTCGAGTGGGTTTTCTTAGTTTCCCAGTTTTAAAGTACAAGTATCTAGCTTTGTGATTTGCGTACTGGTGGGTAAAAAGGCGTTTTTCAATTTGGGTTTAAAGTTTCGTTGGCAAAACAAGATTTAACGGCTAGCTCCAACGCCATCGACTACGTGTGATCGGAAAGATCAAGTTGGTAAAGGTAAAGTTAGGGTTAGGGTTTGTTAGTTTTCTTTCGTTTCTGTTTTGTGAAACAATTACCAGGTTCGTCTCTTGGTTATCGATCTTTTCACCGGTGATGCTGGTCGAGTTTGAGCTTCACGGTGAAGGCTATAATCGGAGGCCGGTGATAGTTGGTTATTTAGTTGCTTGTTTAATGGCTTTATTTGTTTTTCTCGGTTTAATTTTAGTTTTCCTTGCTTCAATGGGTCTTTTCTTTGAGTTTGATGCTATTAGATGCGACTCTCTTTGTTCTAATTAGGGTTTGTCAAGTTTATTTAGGGATTTAAAGGGGTGTGTCCTGTTCCTGTTTAGGATTTTGGATATGCGAGTTTTGGTTTTGTGGGGAATTTGTCATTGTTATGGTATGGTTCAGTTCACAGGGTTGGTTAGGGTTTGTCGTTTGTTTGTTATTTCCTCTTTCAATTTTCTCAGTTGGAAGAGTTTTAGAAGGTCATCCCTTGATGTTCTTTGTTTTAACTTAGTAGTGGATTTTCAATCTATTACTTTGAAAAATAACTATCTTAACACTGCTCCCCAAAATGAAATGTTTAGGGGCCTCCAAAATGATATTTTGGTGGTTTATAGTATGTCAATGGTCTCTTTCCTTGAGATCAATGGTACCCACAGTTAAGGGTATCGAATCACTTGAATGGGTGATTCAATGTGTGTTGTTAAGCCATAACCGCTTTGTTTTCCTGCCCCATTTGCTTAATGTTATAGGCACTTGGTGTCCTTTTCAGCTTGTTAATGTATTTGTGAATTTGTTTGTTAGACGTCCTCAAATGCATTCTCCAAGTTCAAAGGAAAGTGGAATACATAAACAGAATGGTGTGATTCTCGTCGCATGCTCAAAGGAAAATGACAGATTATTCAAACCAACAAGATCAAATGTAGATGTTCTTTAATTTAATATTATTCTCGTCGTAATAGAGGAGCTAATAAGGCTCTTAGTTTGTAATATCTATACTTATATATTAAAAAGCGTTCCTAAAAATGTCAATGTGCCACGTGTATCTCATTCTTGCACCAGCATAATGCCACGTCATCATTCAATATGCCACATGTACTTCTAGCACATTTTGTTTCATGTCATGGTTAACCAAAAATGCATCCAATAAGGTTTGAACACAAGACCTCATTGAACGAAAATCAACTTATTACCATCCAAGCTATAAGCTAATATTGTTATATCTATGCACATAATATTAGAAATAAAAGCAAAATTATTCAAAACTATTTATTATTGTTATTGTAATATTATAATTTTCGACAATAAAAAAATTCTTTCAAACTCTTTAATAATAATAATGATAAAAATATTCAAAGTAACACTTGGAGTAACGCCCGGGCCAAACACTAGTTTTTTTTTAAAATTAAACCGTTATATAAAAAAATATAAATAAAAAAAATGCCACGAGTAAAAGCTCAAAATTGCCAAAGTTATGAGGTAGCTGACTCTGGCTCTCTTGTACTGGGCCACGTGGTTGTATGCCACGACTGTCGAGTGTATTAATCCTGAAATACTACGTAATAGATAAGGCCCACGTGCGTAGCCTTGATCGTCTTTGTCTTTGTACTTTAACTGGGCCCAAGTCCACGTGCGGACTGCCGGACTGCATGAATGTTGCCATCTTTGTTTTTTATTTTTTATATTAATTTTTTTAATTTTTATTTTTTGGTTTTTTTGAGGCAAGGTCGCCATATTTGTTTCATAATAATACTTATGTTCTTTTATACTAACACGTACTTTTGTTGTTGTTGTTGTTGTTGATTTAAAGTTAAATAGTTGCTAGTGTGATAAGTATTGCAACTCTTAACCTTATCAAAACATTAAAATTAAAATTAAAATTGCAACTCTTAACAAAAAGTTGATGTCAGACTCAGACGTTAAGGACTTGTTTTCTTCAACTTGTTTCAGATATTTATTACGTATTCCTTAACAAATTCAGATCAAATTATATCAGAATTTTTAATAATTATTTACTAATTGCTAAATATCATTAATTGCGTATTGAAAAAAAACTATAAAAATTACATATTTAAAATGTTCATAACGAGGCAAATCTAACAAGATCCATTTTGATGGTGTTTTTCATTATGGATTAGTATTAAAATGCAGTTAAAGTATAGTCAAATTATTAAATCAAATTAGATAATAAAAATTCAGATCATACCTTATTAAAATCAGACCAGATCTCCTTGTTTTAAATACGATGAAGAGAACAAGTCCTAAATCATCAAATTTACTTTAATTGAATTGGTAAGAGTTTGACTTCTAAATAATGATCATATACAAGTATTAGTTTTCCTCACTTATGAGAATAAGACTTTTATTGATTGATCGATCATTGATTGATATAAGTATTAGTTTCCTCATCATATATATAATAATGTATAATAAACAATAGTTAGATCAAGTAGTACTAATTGTTGGATTAGTTTATATAATCAATTTTTTTTTATAATTTATATTTATATATAATTAAATTTATTAATGGTCAAAGGTGTAATTTAGCGAGTGAAAAAGTCATTAGGTAGCTAATTTAATTTATTTTTACTTAAAACAAAGGAAATAAATCGTAACATATGATGTAATTGGTTTTAAACACTCTTTTAGGGTGTGTTTTCTCGAGCTAATTATAATTAATTTGAACAAAATATGCCAAATAAGTTTAGAGATAAAATAAATTCAAGTAAGTTTAGACACATTCGATTGTTCTAATAGAGTATATTCTGTAGTATAAATTTATCTAAATTTTAATAATCATCTTAAGTTTTTGGTTGACCTGATTCTTTAATATGATATTAATTAGAGTTTATATAATGTGATGAGTTCAGATTAGAATATTTAGCGTTGAATATGAGATACTGTAAATATATTTCAAGAAGTTTAAGGGACACTCATGAGAATTGAAGGGGCGTGATAAAGTTTAAGCTTTTGGTAATTTGGTTGAGTTGATATTATAAATATCACGTTCAAATACAATTATTTTAGATGATTTCAACAAATTGATTTAAAGTAAATTAAAAGATCAGAAAGTACTCTAATATCATCTCATTCTCATCTAGTCATCTTAAAAATTCACAATTTCGCTAAACATATAATTTTACATATTGTATGTGTTAGGCGATGGCGCGATGCAATTAGCCATTTGATAGAAACTCCGATCCGAGCTCCTCCAATCTAATCAATGCCGTATGAATATTTGATACTTTTATCAATTTGATTTGTTTTTAGCTTGTAAATATAGGGTAAACACAAGTTTATCACTATAAAATGATAAATAAATCAACAACTTGTTATTAAATATTCGCCTACAGTTAACAAAAATACAAAAATGTCATGCTAATTGGATATTTTTGTTGATTTATTTACGATTTTACTTCATTTTCTATATGTGTTATTATCGAATTTATATACGAGTATGTACAATGTACATACTCTGTATGTATTATTATCGAATTTATACAAAACGAGTTTGTATGGCTTTTGAAGAACCGACGCACAAGTTCTTCTAGTCAAGTTTTACTTGCTCATTACTCGTTAGCCTTCTTAAACCCGAATAGGCAACATACGTTCTAGTGAACTACTTGGAGCGACTTGATCATCATTCATTTTTCATGATATCTAATCGTAGAACTTTTCGCTTTGCTCGGTGAGTTGGGTTTTCCTATTATTAGCCAACAACTTAAGCTTCTGTCCAACTACTTGTTGTACCTCGGCCTACAAGTACCACTCAATATTTGAACCAAAAAAAACAAGTACCACTCAATATTTTATTTCTTATACTTATTCAACTTAATTTGAAAATAAATAAATTATATTAATAGTTTAAATTTGATGACATTGGCTGTTAGAATTAAGTGACGCATATTTTGGATTATCTTAACTTGTAAGGTGTATATATATACTAAAGTACTACATAGTTAGGATTCTGTTTTTATCAACACAAATTAAATACTCCGTAAACATGAATAGTAAGCAAAAAGTGACATGCATTAGGGCTTCTACTAGTACCTCATCATTTTCTACTAAAACTATCAATACTCCTTCCACTAATATGGAAATTGCTTTACCAAACTTAGATGTTGAGTACATTGATGATAATCTTCAACTTATTTCTGATTTTAAGCAAAAAAGTATAATTATTAACTATGAAAACCATCAATTGTGTGATGATAATATTTTCCAGGGTCAGTCAGAACCTGAAATTGATACATCGTTACCATCTCATAATGATCATCGTCTAATGCGTAGGATGTATTTGCGAAATGAGGTAATTGCTTTCTTATATTTTAAGCATGATACAATAGATTTAGTGTCCCCTAAAAATAAAAAAAAATAAAAAAATAAAAAAAATTTAGTGAAAAGTCATAGTTTAAAATTCGATCTTATGCAATACAATTTAATAAAGCATACTATCATATGTAATTTTTTGATCAAACTATATAGATGAATTCATTTATGTTCAACATGCATTCTATTATAAAAATTAAAAAGTAAAATGTGAAGTACTCATAGTTGATAAGTTTTATAATTTGTTACTTAATTTATTATTTATTTAATATCTTTAATTTCGGGTTGATACTTTTTGGTGTAGGGTACAATATTAGAAAGTGTTGATGGTGACAAATCTAAGGGAAAAGAGTTTATAAAGAACAAACGAACATGTTCAACTAACGGAGATCATGGTGCTACAAGGAAGGTGTCTAAGGTGAGAGAACAATGCAAAATTAATTATTTTTTCTCTCAATGATTTCATAACCATTAAAAAAATAAAAATAAAAAATTCCAATTGCATATATAGGTAAAAAATTACTACTTCCTCCGTTTTTTAATGCTTGCAACATTTTCCTAAAATGAAAATGTCACAATACTTGCAACACAGTATAAATGGAAAGTTATTTTAGGAAAAAGATGTACTATTTCTTATATTTAAATCACATGGTCCACTAAATTACACTCCTAACAACCACTCACCTCATTTTTAAGTGTATTATATCATGTGAACCCCATATTTCTTAAATTCCGTAAAAAAAATATGTGTTGCAACTATTAAAAAACGGAGGAAGTATGTGTTAGCCACTGTCCTAGCCCTAGATTTCCCTCAAAAAATAAAATAAAATAAAAGAAAACACACCGTCCTTAGATAATGTGACACTAAATTTAAAAAGGATACAAACGAGTAGACTTGCTAACTCAAACTTATATGTGAAATTGTGAATATATGTATTTAAGTTTGTTGTTGCAAAGTTATGTATTACATTTAATATTGTTCAATGAGAACTTCTTCTTTTTTTTTTTCTTTTTTTTTTTTTTTTTTTTTTTTTTTGTTTTTTAAAGAAATAATAAGAACTTGTTTTGAGTGCATATTATTATTATTATTTTATTTTTTTATTTTTTATTTTTTTTGGTTGGATTATTATTATTATTTTATTATCATTATAATCATATCGTGCATGCATCTCTCTTTATTTTATTTAATTGGTATAAATAGGTATTCCTTTTAAGAAAATAATGATTTTGAAATTAAACATTAAATTTATATTATAATTAATTTTGACAGGTTTCAAAAAAAAAATTAATTTTGACATAAAAAATAAATTTAAAATTATTATATTTAAAAAAATTAACCAATAATGGCTGATTTTGATTTATTTTTAATATTAAAATTAATAATAAATAAATTACCTAATTTAAAAAATTCATTTATTAATTTTGAAATAATATTTGATTTTTTTTTTATGAATTTCTTAATTAATTTACAAAATTCAGTTTTTTATATTACTAAAATTATTCATATATATATATATATATATATATATATATATATATATATATATATATATATATATATATATATATATATATATATATATTTATATATTTATATTTATATTGGTGCAAACGAGGGGCTAGGCCCCAAAAGATTTGATTTTGAAAATATGATAAAATAAAAGATAAATTTTAAAAATAAGTAAAAATATTTATAATTAAATTTAACATAAAAAATAAATTAAAAATCAACAATAAAAAATTAGAATAATGGTAGTCATTTTAAAGATTATTATTATTATTATTATTATATCATAGAATTTTCATCCCTTAAATTAAAAAAAAAAAATAGAAATTTCACATTTAGGCCCTGTTCACTTCACTTTAAAAAAAAATATTAAGTGAAAATAATTTCAGCTCAGTAAAAATAAGTTTAGTGCAGTAAAATTCAGTTTTCTTAAAGAAGAATAATAATTAAAATCAGTAAAAATAATTTCAGTTCAACAAAAATAATTTCAATTTAGTAAAATTAATTTAAGTTCAGTAAAAATAATTTAAGTTCAACAAATGTAATTTTGGTTCAGTAAAAATAATTTCAGTTTAGTAAAAATAAAACGAAATGAACGGAACCTTAGGGTGTGAATGTGTGATTATATATCTTTATATACTTCCTCCGTTTTTATTTTATTGCACCATTGGGACTTTTACACTATCCATTTAATCTTCTTTGACCATCATTTGTGATTTATACATTAGGAAAAATATAGTCATGTGAGATCTAGTTAGATTCGTATCGAACTCTACTTTTCAAATATCAAATATTTATAATTTTTACAAAAGTATAATTGAAGATATTAATAGCTAAATTAATGCATTGGCAAGCGTGAAATCCTTTATGGTGTAATAAAAGAAGAACGGAGGAAGTATTTATTTTGACGTGAAGGGTAACTATTGTTCACTTGTTTGTCTTTTGTTTATAATTCCCAGAATCGTATTAAAAGACAGAGGCGAATTGGTGACATATTACAAGATCTGCAGAATCTAATTCCTTATTCTTATAAGGTAAAGTCTTATGAATTCGATCTTGTTATTGTAACTTGTAAGGTCGTCTCTTGCTAAAAGCCTCTTGAATCTTGTTATACTACATTATCCTACTTTTTATGTTACCTAGACCCTTCGCTCTTGTGAATGCATATTGTTTGTATTTTAATGTACTCCATAAAATGGAATTTAATCTTCCTCATCAAACATCTCAAAAGGTTGCAAATTTTGATTTTTCAAGATTAATTTTAATGATTTTTTTTTTAATAAAAAAATATACAAGGGAAATCAATTGTTATATGAGATTTTTTTTTGGTGTAAATGAAGAGAGGCTTAGGAATTTACGATGAAGGATGTAGACGAGACATATATGATCCCAAATTTTGTGTCATCTTAAAACTTACTAAGTTAGTTGACACCTTCAAATAAATAAATCATCAACTTTGAATAGTAGTATCTAATATTAATCCCCTTGTTTCTTATTCATTGTTTTTATAGATTCCAATTTAATAAATCTAATCTCTCACGTTGTGCTACAATAAAAAAGAATTTACTCATGTGTTATCTTATCATACTAATTATAGTATCAGCTTCGTATGTAACAACATCTTACATAACATTTGAAAATTAAGGTTAAATAAATAACGTTGCTATATCATACGATGTTGCAGAAAGACCATGTATCCATCCTTGATGATGCAGTTGAGTATATCAAATCCTTAAAGCTCCAAAATGAGGTAATTCATACTCCTTGGCCTGGTAGCTACTCCTTTAGTTTCCTTTTATTTGCATCATGAATCCACTATTTATGAGAGCTTTTTGGGTCAAATGATGCAAACAATAAAGGAAGGAGGGCATAGTTCATAAAGTTGTTATCCTTTTGCATTCTCAGAAAAACTCTTTAATTTCTTTTCCCATTTGATACTATCGCTATACTAATTTTGTAAGTATTAATAACTTGTTTGATGGATAATAATAAAAGGAGACAGCGATTATCAATAATACTTCGTATAAATTTAAAATTATACTCCATACTAATAATAACGTTATTTATGTGTCATGGCTATGGTTGTTCAGAGTGCGATCTAGAGTGCATCAAACCGTAAATCAAACCGCAATTTTTTGATGCGGTTTGCGGTTTGGAAATTGCGGTGCGATTTTCAAAAATGACCAAATCGCACTTTTGCGGTTTAGTGAGATTTCCGAAACATTTTAGACCGCACCGCACCGCAAACCGCACTTTGAAGTGGTTTGCGATTTAGACCGTCAAACCGCAAACCATTATACCAATTTTATACTATTTCAATTAAAAAATATTCAGTATAAAATAGCTTAAAAATACGATGTATATTTTTTACAATTAGATAATTAAAAGCTTAAAAAGGAGTTTAATATTTAAATTAAAAATTAATAATCACAAAGTAAAATTAAAAGTCTTTTTTGAAAAAACCATTTATAATTCTTTTTAAAATGTGGTTAAACCGCAAACCGTACAGCATCAAATCGTATTTTGCGATGCGGTTTGGTTATAAGTGCAGTTTGGTGTGGTTTGAAAAAAATACAAATTACACCGTGAACGCCTCTAGTCATGGCAATGCAAATTTGCTTCATGAATATAGTTTGATAGGTACTAATAAATATCAATTATTGTTGTTTTGAACATGGAATTGTGGACAAAAGTGTCTTTATACTATAAACTTATTACTCCTTCTGCCCCTATGATTTTTCAATTCTAAAACCAGTCAGTTTTGTGTGTAGTTGGCCGCATCGTGTGGCCATTTATAAAAGAACAAAGTAACTCATATAACACTTACCAAGTAACCCATGTAATATTGACTGAGTAACCCTTATAACATTGACCGAGTAACCCTATAACACCGATGAAACAATCCCTTTAACACGACCAAGTAACCTCTATTACACTAACAAAGTAATTCCTATGATGACTGGCTACACAATGTGGCCAACCACATAAGCTATAACTATCACGAGGTGATGATGTCGTTCAAGTAAGTTAAGGCTAGCTAGCTAATAAGTATATCATTTTGACACAGATGATGTTAGAATGGAATGAAAAGAGGCGACTCCATCAAATTCAATATGCTTCAAAATATACGCCAGTTATGATGTCGCCTGCCATGTACAAGTATACAAATTTCTGCCGTAAATTTTGATACAACGAACTAGCTTAGTGTGGATTTTAATGGGAAACACTAAGCTACACGAGCATTAAACCTTAACAAGGCCAAGAATACACAAGTACAAGCTATATCTAACCTACGGACATCAATATTTTTGCTTTCGTTTTATATGCATGTGTGTAGTAAATTAATTGTAAAATAGTAGTATGTTATGTAAGGTTTACTATTTCAGGTTTACTATTTCACAAGTGTTTTGTAACATTAAGAATAGTATTATAGTGGATATATATACTAAGCATTTATATATATATATGTATCTGTTTGATTGAATTGCTTGTCTTATGTAAATAGACCTGAAAAAATATGCTTCCATTAATAAGATTTTTATTATTTGCAATCAAAGATTTTGCCAAATGTTGTTCATTTATTTCCTAGTTGGCTTTAGTATGAGCTAGGAAAGCTAAACACAAACTAATATTTGTGGGGAATAGAGAGCCCCAAGGGCTATAAAATGGACAAAATCTGATACTTTCATTGACATCCACCAAAATACCAAATACAAATACATTGATAGTTAGCAATTAGCATGATTTCACAAGCGATTCACATGAAAATTGTCATTCTCGTCTTCCCCCGCTAAAGTTGATTGATGAGTATGTATATATTTCATGTTACTCCATAAATATTAGGGCTTTTTGTCAAAAACTATCTATTAAAAGACATTTTTTTTAAGAAACTACCTAATAAAAAAAATGTTGTAAGAAACTACCAATTAAAATGAAAATATTGTAAAAGACTACCCTTTCACCGGATTTTCACCGTTGGCTAATTTTCCCGGCGTTGACCACCTACTTGCCAATCACGTGAACTTTTAAATGCTTTATTTTTCCATGCCCCACCAACAATGCCAACTACCATGTGACCGGCCTAGCATAGTCAACGCCGGAGAAATAAGTCAAAGACGAAAATTCTACGAATAATAGTTTTTTTACAACATTATTTGCTTTAACAGGTATTTTCTTGCAACATTTTTATTTTAATAGATAGTTTATTACAACATTTTTTTTTATTAGGTAGCTTCTCACAAAAAATTGCTTTTAAGAGGTAGTTTCTGACAAAAAGCCCTAAATATTATTGAATGGGACAATTTTACTATCGAGTGAAATATCAAACAAGATATCGCTCACTTGAAAGCGTCTTTTACCATGCATGCAATAATTCAGTTAAACTTCAGAAAATTATATTCTCATTATTCTTGTTTAATTAGTTGGTGTACATTTGTTAGACCAAGTTTCGAGTCGGTTTGTATGTAGGTGATTATCAAGTTATTTCTTAGTTCGAGTTAGGATGTTAAATAATAACATGCATGTCCACATTAATGACTATATACAGATTGATCGAATTAATACTATAATATATAAACCAATACACTTTTGGTTCAAGTGAATCTTTTAACATACAATATAACAATACTACTCTGTATAATGTAGTTTAAGGATGCATTCAATTCACATGATTTTTAATTATGTAAACTTAAATAATAAACACATAAATTCATCAAAATTTATTTTAGTTATCATAAATTGAATATATGCACAAGCTTATCGATCAAACCCTATTTTGCACTTATTTTTCTTAAATTTATATTACTTGGGCATCAAAATTTATTTACCATATTCTTATTTTTTTTGTTTTTTTTGATAACTTTTTCTAGAAAATTTATGAAATTTGCATAGTACACCAGGGTGTACCATGCTCACGGTACACCCTGTAAAAAATAAAGGCATTTTTCAATTCAGTTTTTTTTTTCTTTAAAATGATTCCTCCTTAATGTAAGGGATTGGTTAGTTATTCCCTGTATTAATAGTTTTCAAAAATAGATTTGATATTTTTGGAGATATATAATTACAATTTCGAAATACAGAGAGAATTTCTAGAGAGAGAGAATTTTTAGCAAAGAAAATTAATGGCAAGGTGTAAGAAATTCGACATGATTACATTACAGATTTGTTGATAATACGTATGAGAATGAAGATTCAGTTAATAATGAAGATGAATTTGGGGATTTCATAATCAAATGTGAAAGTAATTTATTTTTTTTTAGGTTTTTTCGTATTAAAATTTATAATTATAATTACGATAATGTTCTTTTAAATTATTAAATTTCATAATTTGTAGATTTCGTAATCAAAGGAAATTGTTTATTATTATTATTATTATTATTATTTTATTTATTTATTTATTTATTTATTTATTTTTTGTATTATTTTCAAAGGTTGAAGATGATGTTCTTCTGATTATGATGAATGTTCCTTTATCATGCATTCAATTTGTTAATTGTAATGGAATATGTTCTTTAAGTCCGATTAATAGGTTCTTTAAGTCTAAACTATATGTTCTTTACATTACAAATTATGTTCTTTAAGGTATAATGTTCTTTGTGTTTCAATAATATGAACTATGTTCTCTTTACTTGAATAATATGTTCTTCTATTTTCATGTTCGTTTGTTTTAACTCTTATGTTCTTTTGGCTATTGAGTGATATAGCACATTATTTTAAAATGAGTTTTTGCATCATTTTTAATTATTAAACTATTCATCTTGAATATTATTTTTTAAATTTATATTTTTATATGTTAATAACATTAAATAATTGTGTACATTATTTTTTTTCTGGATCACGATGGTTGATGGAGATATTCTTGTAGGACATCATCTATTGATGATTGATTTTCAGATCCAAAGAACATCCATAACATTTGTAAAGAACATGATTATATTATGTAATAAGCACTACTTAAATTTAAATATTAAAATTTAACAAGGATGGTCCAAACAAAAATTTAATAAACATTTTCACAATAAGCAATGAATATTACATGACAATAAATGTATATTACAATTACAGTTAGAGAACATGGACATTTAAAATATTTTATCAAAAGGTCTAATAAAGATCATAATATTAATAGTGGACATATGGAAGAAAAATTGTGCTAATAATTAATACTCCGTAGTACTTTACATACAAAATAAAGTACATCATATTTTCTAATAAAGAACATCACAAGAATTACACATGACCATTATTATAATAGTGAATATTATAATAATTACATTAAAAAAAAAATTGCAGAAAGAATATGATTGATTTTGGTAGAGATTTTTTAAATTAAAGAAAATCAAATAAAATATTGGTAACTGAAATTTTAAATATGAAATGAATTTTTGAATTTAAATTTTGAATTTTGAAAATAAAATCTTGAAATATTTTGAAAAATAAAAAAAATTACAAAACGAGAAAATTATTTTGGAATCTTAATTTTTCTTGAAAAGATTGTATCAATTAATGTGGGATTTGGTTGATTTCTTTCCGAAATTTACTGAATATACCTAAAAAAACTCGCATTCTTTGTTTTACATCTATATGTTCTTTTTTTGCAGAATGTTCTTTGTTCCAAAACACTATGTTCTTTTCGCGTTTTTTTAATTTGTTTGTTGCCTGCGTTTTATTTTTTGGACAGCGTCGTTTTTGCCCGGGTGTACCATGCTCATAGTACACTCGGCTGTACAGATCAATGATTAGAAAATTTATGGAATTAATTATTAGGTGAACAAATTAAAACAGAAGCCAATCATTTTTTTTTTTTTTTTTTTGCATGTGTACACGGGCGTGGGGGTTTGTTTCATAGGATTCCACAATGTTTACACAAATTTTAATATGTGGCTAATCACATCGTGTGGTCCGTGTTATTTATTTTAGGGTTTCTTATTCAGCGGTTACTCGGTCGATCAGGGGTTATTCTGTCAGTCATGATTATTTATTCAGGGGTTACTTATTCAAGGGTTACTCGGTCGGTTAGGGGTTACGTTACTCGGTTGATCAAGGGTTACGTTACTTAGTTGGTCGGGGATTACGTTACTCTATCGGTTAGGGTTACTCTTACACAAAAAACGCGCTAATCGAGTAACCCTTGACTAATTGAGTAACCTCTGAATAAGTAATCCCAGCAAAAATACGCTAATTGACTGAGTAAACCTAGAATAAGTAAATCTTAACTGACTGAATAACCCCTAAATAAATAATCTCTAAACAAGTAACCCAATGAGCGACACGGTGCGGCCCAAACAGAAAAGCACTGCAATGTATATCACTGCAATTGAATTTGGAATCCTAGATTCGGTTATCACCTCGCATACAAACTTACCAAAAAAATTCATCATCATCATTTTCCGAACAATTATTATCATAGTCATGTTGCATTACCGAGGATACAACTGCCAATTCCTCAAAAATGATGCATAATATAGTCTAAAGGCGGTAGAAAATATATGTAACATGCATATTCAATTACGTAGTAATATACAAAGTGGCAATATATGTAACATGCATATTCAATTACGTAGTAATATACAAAGTGGCAATCTATGTAAGTAATGTAACATAAAACATTACGTATTATACGCTACGGTCTTAAAAGCTAAGGATAAACATATTTGAATATGCTAAAATATAATGTAAATATACACTTTATAAATACAAGCATATACTATATAAAATTAACTTAGGATAGTGCATGAACTGGGAAAATGAGCCACTGGATTGTATATATAAGGAGATGTATAACTCTTCGAATAGATGAAAGATCAAACCAGCAGTACTAAGTATGACTACTCCTTATTCCTTCGACACTTTTAAAGACAATATTATTACTACGACGTCCCTTGAAAACTTAGGGGGTCATCCTCATCAATCATTATCACTTGATGATATTGACCAATACCTTTCTGAAGCTCCCCTGCCACGACCCGAACCCGAAACCGAACCCGAACCCCAGCATCATCACTTGGATGCTCCATATACGATAGAATATGACTTGTTTCAAGAAGGGTCCATCCATACACTTCCTCATGAGGTTAGTCTGCATGCTTAGCTAGGATCGTATATATATAGAGTACTAAATATTATTTATAGAGAAATTATATGTCTAGGACAAATACCAATTAATAATTATAATAAATGTAGTCTTTTATAAATACTCCGTATTGATTAAATAACCTTTTTTATAGAATGCTATTAATTCAATGCTGCATGATAATATTAGACGTCGAAGATATTTTAATTTCATCTCCATACAAGTAGTCTTAAAGGACAAAATTGCACAAAGTGTTAGGTCATTTATTAGACTTATTACCTCATTTTCCTCATACCTATTCTAAAAGTGTACGCTTTAATATTTTTTTTAACAATATACTCTTTACAAGAATTGATATATGTTGTTAACGTCACAAACAAAACTTATAGATTGCCGCCAGGATGCCTAATATATCTAGTTTCAAGTTTTGTCCGAATTTCCTTAAGTTTTCATGCGTAACATGAATGCATGATATTATTTTTAACCAGCTTACTAGTTAGTGATCGCATTATTGTTCCATGTACTAAAAACAATCCTAATTCAAAATCTCTATTAAGAGCACAAGGGTATAATTTGCTCATTGTATGATTTTTTTCACTCATTTAAATCAATATTAGAATTAGACGCGAAATAAAAAAAAAATATATACATGGAATGTATCAGCACCTGGGTGCATTTTTAAGTGTATATATTTTCTGATAAAACTAACATCTCGCATATATTAAAATCAGCAGGGAGCAGAAATAAAAAATGTGGATTATGAAGCAATAGAGGATTCTAGAGGAAAACAGCCTATTGTGGCGGAATCTGAGCAAAGGGACGGTCCTCATCATCATCTGCAAGATTCATTGAAAGTGAGTTAGTTTATCGCAGTCTTCGCTTGCTTATTCATAAATGGCAACATGCTGATGATAGTATGATACATTGGTGTTTTTGTGTGTGTTCGACGTAAAACTTATCTATATATTAATTAGTGCCATGATTCAATTCATATGTTGTGCATAACTATGGATTCAAGATATAATACAGATGTGAATTCTCAATTGGATTCGATTCACGCTTAGTTAGGGTGTCGATATAAGTTTGTCAAGAAAAACCTAAGTGCAAGTAAGTAATCGCGTAACATGCAAGAACGAGATCAATATACGAACGTAGTTCATTTATATATATATATGTATATATATATATATATATATATATATATATATATATATATATATATATATATATATATATATATATATATATATATATATATATATATATATATATATATATATATATATATATATATATATATATATATATATATATATATATATATATATATATATACATATATATATATATACACTTCGAGGTAAAATAATATTCTCATACTTGTTAAGCATAATTTTAAACATTGAATATAAAAGTATTTATTACAGAGTAAAAAAAAAAAGATTAAATAATAAAAGTTAATATTTAAAATATATACTTAAAAAAGTTGGAATCATAAAAATGTTATTGCAGTAATATTGCATGCCGACTCCTCATGATTGTTTACGTCAACTGTACTGCGGTCTTGTTTTGTTATCTCATCAACATTATTGATGAATGCTCATAATTGTTCATGCCAATTGTATGTACATAGAAACGTACACAGAAACGAAGTAGCGGGAACAGACGAAGAAGGGAACGCATCAATGCAAACATAAAAGTCATTCAACAGTTAATTCCCCACTGCGGCAAGGTAATCAAGGTTCAATTGTCGTAGTCGTATACTCGTATACATATCATCATGTGAATTCATGACACAGATTTATGAGTTTTTGTGGCGTAATGTTGTTGTTGTAGGGGAATCATGCGACCATCCTCGAGCGTGCCACTGAGTACATAAAATTTTTGAAGTTCCACATTGATGTAAATAAATACTTACGTCTTAGTACTCGTTTATTCTCTAATTTGTACTGTAATGTACTATATTGTGTTCTAACTCACTTCTACCTTATTTGCGGCACTATTGCATCTCTTTTGTTGCACACTATATTGGTTTTGACTACAATTGACTGTAATTGATTAAACATCAATAATAAATGTATACAATATATTACATTATAAATATATATATGTGAATGCCAATTAATTTAGTCAATTACTCCTTATGTAAAGTTATAAGATGGAATACAATATTATTGCATGTAATTATATATATTTATTATTGTAACTACAAGTATGAGTTTATACATAATGCTTAGCTTGGACTTATATATGCGATTGTGAACTAATTTCGTCAAATACCTCAATGTAAAGCTATAACTTATAAGATATAGTACATTATTGCATATAACTATATTACACGTATGAGTTTATAACACTTGGACTTACAAAATGCAGGTGTTTTCAATATCAAGAAGTGAACAAGGCCAGTTTCAAGCTCCATATGCAGCCCAAATGATGACGCAGCCATGGCCTCCTAGGATGTTCCATGGAATGGGATCCGGACCGTGGCTTTGGGGGCCTCAAGTAACCAATCAAACCGGATATCCAACACTTAGTCCTATACTTGGACAAGGCGGTTTTGGTGGTGGTGTTCAAATCCAACCGATGTCTCATGGTCAGGTTCCAATCACACCAATATTGTGCCTCACTCATCAACAAGTAGTTGATGGCACATTTAGCCTGCTTAATTAAACACCACATTGTACGTTGTAGTTTGCAGTAGACTAGTGGTAATACCACATGTATTAAACTGAGTTTATTTCTGTCAACGATGTAGTCGTATGTATGGGAAAAAAAAAAAAAAAAAAAAAAAATGTTGTAGTTGTGCCTAGAAGCCTGGAATCATAGTAAGGCTATGTAATTCAGGCATTTAGCTAGCCTACTTGGGCCAACAAAATACCAAGTATGTATAAATATAATGTATTCATAATCATGAGTTTACATTGGTTATTTTAGGCTTTAACTTGCTTACTTGGGCCAACAAAATATGCCAATTAGTGGGCCAATATGGGTTTATTTTCCGTTTCATGCCAATAATTGCTGTTAAATTAGATTTGATTATTTTCAAAGTATTTTCTTGAAATTCATACTAGTCCCTTAATAAAAATTCAATTTGATATGAAGATTCATTTTAAGGAATTGAGTTAAATTATTAAAATCTCTTTTGTTAATATCTTGTATTTTTATTTTATTTTTTAATCTTTTGTACTCCATAGTATTTGGGATTTCATTGAAATAATTTCAAAATTTGTCATTAAAATAGTTAACAATCGAATTAAATGTTGTACTTGGAAAAATGGAACGAAATATAATATTACTCCGTACGATTTAATCTAGTGTCTTGAACTTGAACACTATTCATCCACTTTATTATTTGAACTAGTTAAATGAGCGGACGTCCAATGCATTATTGTTTTCTAGCGTAACGCAACTTACCAAAATACGGAGTACGTAGTAAGTTGGAAAGAAGGATACAATTTGGACGAGAAGATGAGATAATGGGGATGGGTTGACCACTTGACCGAAGAACACACATAATGTCCTACTCAACAATCATATCTTCATTCCACGTATTGGATGGAGCGTCTAACAACCTTAATTTTTTTATTTTTAACTTCACGACAGAAAATACGTAGTATAAATTACACCCGCCAAAACTATATCCTATCACGCGATTCCACGTATTCAAATTATTACCGGGTTACCACTCAATTTTTTTTATTTTTTTAAATATAGAAAGTCATCCATAATTCCATATCAAAGAAAATTTTCCAAAAAAAAAAAAAAAATCTTGAAAAAATCCCAAAAAATAAAAAAATCGGTCAAAATGCAAAGAAGATCGGAGAAGATGAATCATACGGCGGAGGAAGAAGATTTGTCAGAGAATTTATCAATCATGAACCGTCGGATCGAACGGCTGAGATTGCATCTGCACCCAATAATCATCAAGAATGAAATTAAATCATCAATGGAGGTCGAAAGATGCAGGGGAGAAGGAGGAGGAGAGAGAGAGAAGGGGAAGAAGGCAGCCATGGAAGTAAACATTGAAGCTTTATCAGATTATATGAGAGGAAAATACAGAGATATTCAAGAAAAAGTGTATGAATATTTTAAAGGAAGACCAGAACTTCAAACCCCAATTGAAATCTTAAAAGATGATCATAGAGAATTGTGTTTAAAACAACTTGTGGGTTTGGTAAGAGAAGCTGGAATTCGACCTTTTCGATTTGTTGTTGATGAACCTTCTAAATATTTTGCGATTCTTGAAGCTGTTGGGGGTATTGATATGTCTCTTGGGATTAAAATGGGTGTTCAATACAGGTATATTAAATTTTGTTTTATGTGTAACGTTGCCGGAAACTTGTATACAACGGGTGTATTTAATTAGGCTCGAGTCACATTAAAGTTGACTTTTCTGAAGGTGTGACTTTAACGTGATTTGGGGTGACCCGTAGCCAAGTTTTGGTTATGGGCAATATATCTGTTGTATGCAAGACTTTTGGTCTTGAGTAGAGTATTGTTATAATTTCGTGTCTTTTGGTTGATTTGGTTTGATTTGTTTGGTAATTGTGGATGTGGTGCAGTTTATGGGGAGGCTCAGTGCTGAATTTGGGAACTAAAAAGCATAAAGATAAGTACTTTGATGGAATTGACAACCTTGATTATATGGGTTGTTTTGCTATGACAGAACTTCATCATGGTAAATTAACATTCCCTTCACTGTGTGATGACATGAGATTTTTTTTACAATTTGTAATAGTACTTAATTTATGCTCCTTCCGTCCAAATTTTATTGTCCAATTTAGCTTAAATTACACCATCAATGTAAATATTAATTTAAGTTTGGACAAAGGAAGTATAAAAAAGCAAAAAAATTTCAAATTATGTTTTAGAGAACCTGTAAGGTATATAATTGTAGGTTCTTTTAACTTGTCATTTTGGATTAACAGTATTTAGTTGTTAGAACTTGTAATATGTTTTGTATCTTGCATAATTCTTTCATGCCCATCTAAGTATTGGTATATCTTTATTTACAGTAGTAGATTTGTATATAGTATATAAAATTTATCTTCATTATGAACAGATTGATTATACTCCGTGACTGTGTAAAAGTTTCCATCTGAGAAACTGATTTTCTTAACACATTGCTGTCTATTGGTATGTTAGAATATCTTTTTATGCCGAAATTTAACTTATGTTTTGTGTTTGAAAGGCTCAAATGTCCAGGGCCTGCAGACTGTTGCAATGTTCGATCCCATCACAGACGAATTCATTGTAGACACACCTAATGACGGGGCCATTAAATGGTGGATTGGAAATGCAGCAGTTCATGGCAAGTTTGCTACAGTCTTTGCAAAGCTAATGTTGCCATCTCATGATGCAAAAGGAGTTACTGATATGGGTGTCCATGCCTTCATTGTTCCTATTCGGGATATGAAGACTCATGAAGTTCTTCCAGGGATTGAAATACATGATTGTGGTCATAAGGTTGGCCTGAATGGAGTGGATAATGGAGCTCTGCGATTCCGTTCTGTGAGCATCCCTCGAGATAACCTGCTAAATCGCTTTGGGGATGTTTCACGTGATGGCAAGTATACTAGCAGTCTTCCCACCATCAACAAACGATTTGCAGCCACCTTAGGAGAACTTGTAGGGGGAAGAGTTGGCCTTGCTTATTCTTCTGTTGGTGTGCTTAAAATTGCATCTACTATAGCCATTAGATACTCTCTTCTAAGACAGCAATTCGGGCCTCCAAAACAACCGGAAGTTAGTATTCTTGACTATCAATCTCAGCAGCATAAGCTGATGCCCATGTTGGCATCAACCTATGCATTCCACTTTGCAACACTAGATCTGGTAGATAAGTATTCCGAGATGAAGAAGACACACGATGATGAGCTCGTGGGTGAGGTCCATGCTCATTCTGCTGGTCTAAAGGCATATGTGACTTCATTTACTGCAAAGTCGATAAGTATCTGCAGAGAAGCCTGTGGGGGTCATGGTTATGCTGCTGTGAACAGGTTTGGCAGCTTAAGGAATGATCATGATATATTTCAGACATTTGAAGGTGATAATACAGTGCTTCTGCAACAGGTATGATCAAACTCCTTAGTATTTTGTTAATGAGCCAATAATTTGCTTGCTTATCCATGTGCATATTTGTTTTTCTTATATAGTAAAAGATTTCTGTTGTTGTTTAGATTTATTAAGTTAATAATAAGATGTAATTGGAGCCTGCATGCTCAATTACTGTACAGTAGGTTCATGATCAGATTGGGTTCTCGCTGTCTTGTCTCGTTTTTCATTGATCTGCTACAATGACTGTGTACTACTGTTGAATATATCTACTGCTTCAAAATGGTTTCGTTAATCTCTTATGCTGTAGTAATGTTGGGGTATATGATGACTTCAGAAAGCTGACTTGCTGCCAAAAACACAGGTTGCAGGGGATCTATTGAAAAGGTACCAGGAGAAGTTCCAAGGGGGTGCTATTGCAGGGACATGGAACTATTTGAGAGAGTCAATGAATGCGTATCTCTCTGCTCCGAATCCTGTGACTGCTCGTTGGGAAGGTGAAGAGCATCTTAGAGATCCACAATTTCAGCTGGACGCTTTCAGGGTAACTGGCTTGACATAATGGTCTATAATTGTTGTTACTCACCTATAAACAGGATGTTTGTATTAATGTTGAGTTTTTTTTTTTTTTTTTGGTTGCAGTACCGAACATCAAGGCTTCTTCATAGTGCTGCATTGCGTCTCCGAAAGCACTCCAAAACTCTAGGAACTTTTGGTGCTTGGAATAGATGCTTAAATCACCTTCTTACGCTAGCAGAGTCTCACATTGAATCTGTCATACTTGCAAAATTCATTGATGCTGTAAAAAGGTTATTTTTCACCTTCTTTCTCTGACCTCATATGATATTTCTAGCCCCTATTTCTGGTTATATTTCTTTCAAGTCTTCTAAATGTTTATTCACTGATGCTTATCTGTGATCCTTTTCTTCCCCAGCTGTCCTGATGAGAGCAGCCGTGCTGCTTTGAAACTTGCCTGCGATCTATACGCATTGGACCGTATCTGGAATGACATAGGAACATATCGCAATGTGGATTATGTAGCTCCCAACAAAGCTAAGGTATTGTTTTCTAGATGATTACTTCAAATTTGTTTATTTTCTTTATGCAGAATGTTACTTACTTTGCTTCATATTATTTGATAAAATAAGAGAAAAAGTAAAATCTTTCTAATATATTTTGAATATAACTGGTTTCTTATCAGTAGAGGGTATATTAATCATGTTATCATTCTAAAGGAACAGTATTTCATATGCCTAAAATATTTGTTTAATTTTCTGTAAGAGCAATTTAATACGTTTCTGTCAAGTGAAAAATAGTGCAGTGCTTATGTTCAAATCAATGGTGGTTTTGCAGGCTATCCATAAGCTGGTAGACTATCTTAGCTTTCAAGTAAGGAATGTAGCAAAGGAGCTAGTTGATGCATTTGACCTTCCAGACAATGTTACTCGTGCCCCGATAGCAATGCAAAAGGAAGCTTATACACAGTATACACAACAGGTTGGATTCTAGATCTGGAAACAGGGATTGATTGCCCATAAACTGGAGAAAAATACTCTGTAACTTAGTGGGAGGATCGGTGTACGGTGTCTGTATATTTTTTAATGAAATGTAAAGGTATTTGCCACGGCCAAAGTCTTTTTTCATCCATGGTATCTTTGGGTGTGTGGAGGATTGGAGTAGAAGTCCCTATGAGGCTGTGACAATGTGACAGTAGAAGACGCCCTTGCTGTTTTTGGCTTGGAGCAACTGTATCTAAATCGTCCGACTCTTCTGCATTTTATGCACTTTGGTATACCTAAGTGAGCATATTGTATTACCAGTTAGTATATTTATTTATATTGGCTATTCGTTTGGTTCAAACAATTCTTTTATGAAAAATCATTAATTTCTTTGAAGAATAGACCTTTTAAAAGATAACATTTCAGATACATTTTAGCATAAAGGAGCTGCAGTTACATTTGGCTCTCGTTGGACATTATTTTGACACGAGTCTTCTAAGATGCTATGCTGATGTTTGTACGAGCATGCATTGTCTTTGGCATCTCAATCTCAGGCTTGACATAGAATAATAGGAAAATTGAGAGAGGAGAGTATTTGATTGTTTAATTACATTTGTGCAAGTTCTCAAGCATCTCAACGTAATGCAACTAATAGATACAAGTTTTCCCAATCAATGTCAACAGTCTTTATTTATGTGACCCTTTCCTGCAGACCAAGTGCCTGTTCTGATAACAGATGATGTGAATGCATTTTAATCATCAAACTCGATATTAAATAAGGATGAAAAGAGAAGCACTGATTTGAGATGATGAATATGCTTTTCTGGCTAATTTTTCTAGCAGTCTTGCAGATACTGCAGACTCTCAAACTTGGTGTATTAGAAGCAAAATGCTCAGATATATTTTCAGTAGTAATTACATGGACCTTTCAGAGTTTCAGTATCTGAAAGGTGGTCTAGGATTCAAATATGCAAGACGAGCTGCTTCATTTTTCTGTCTAATATCCTCGTAGAGTTTCAGGGAAGCCTCAGAGAATTTGGTTAGTTTATCGAGCACCTTTGTTAAACTTGTGTGGATAGAGCCCAAATTCTCAGATTTACCCTCATTGGCATCTTCATCCTTCCCTTGTATCTCACCATTGCTTTCTGAAACTGCTCTCTCTTTTTTCTCCTCTGCTTGCTGCTGTTGCTTTATCAGTTGCTGCAGGTCGGACAAGAAGTTTTTAATTGCATCACTGACCTCTTCAGAAGGCAATGCTTTGATCCCTGCTGACCAATCACGACAGAGGACAAATATTGGTGGGGCCACGACACGACGAGGGGAGAATGGCCTTCTGCTACCTCGACCACGTTCCTGTGGCTGCAGCACACAGTTTTGTAGCCATCCATTGATTGCTTCCACGTATGACGTGAGGCTATTCATCCAGTCAGCGAAACTGAGACCAAAGCACTCAAATTCATACTGGAGTTGAGACATTATTTGCTTATGTGCTTCGCTTCCCAAAGTCCCCATAGCAGTCTTAGCATGGTAAGCTAATGATATTGTTATGTATTGTGCATGATGGCTTTCCAACATGGCTTTCCACATCCTTATAAATCTGCACGAAATCCACAAATCATTAACTCATTCCATATTTTGAAGGAAAATGGTAATAAATCATTTTACTTAAAAGACAATACAAGACATGGGAATGATAAGGCCTGGTTTATGACTAAGTAGAGGAGCTAACGGTCTATCACGGCTGTGCCAATTAGTTAGGAAAATGATTGAGCCATCTATTTCGCTTTCTATTATTCCAAATTTCTTTTATTACATCTATCATTTGATATATTCCCTATCCCAAATTCCTGCTAGAAAAGGTAACTGAGTTGATATCTTACGCTGTAATCAATTCAGTAAGTTGGGGCTGTAATTCTTCATCTCTCATTTTCTCAATGCGCTTTGCTATGGAATCAACAGCATGAAGGGCCACTCTGATACGTGAGTGCAGATCTTTTACAGCTGCTCTGGTTTTGTCAATTACATGAGTACTAACATCCTTTGCAAACTGATGCCGGAGTTGGTCACACTTCCTTTCATACTGCTTCCTGATGACTTCACTGGCCTAATGATTAATAAGACAATTACTAAATCAGAGAAAAACTCTATAAAACAGATAAAAGGTAAAAATGAGAATACTTGCACTAGCTCTCCTATCTCTCCCTATAGTAACATGTTAGGTGTAAAACATCACTATACCACCCTTATCTGAGGTACTTTCTGAAATTTCATTCAAAAGATGCAAACCATCTATTTTTGAGACGGAGCAAGTACTTTATCACCAAGCAATAAAGAAACTCACTGTCCATAAATGATGATTTTGAAAACTCCTTCAGTGCATTCCTTTCTGTTTGTATAAAACCGGTACAGGGCTTCACAATATTCTAATTTTAGTCCTACTACAGTTGGATTATTCCTGATTTCTTGTCAGGCTTCAAACCTAAAGGGGCTAAATACCTGATGGTATCATAATCACTCCGTAACTTACAGATGATGATAAGGAACCCGCACATCAGTGGTAGCCTTTTCCATATAAGCCTAGGTTGCATAATGTTGAAGAACAAGATCAACCTACCTCACCAACAATTCAATGATGTTTGATCAATTAACAATACCACACAAACTTGTGATATTTTTCATATATAGAAAGTTCATCTCATCCGTAAAGAGCAAAATATTGTTTATATCATCTTCTTTTCAGTGTAGTCTGTGCATAAAAGTTAGGATCTATAAATGCTACACTGACTAGAAACTATATATGTCAATGTACACTTCTCTTTGGAAAGCTAAACACGGTAAACAAATCCCTAGTAGGGAAATAAATCATCTTACATCCCAACATTGCAATGTTCTTAGTCAAGTTTGCTTGTAATTGAGAAACAGATCACCCAAGTGGAATATTCTAAAAAATGGTCTCACACAAATGATAACAGACTAGTAATAATTTAACCTTCCATGATCCTGCGTACCCTATCAACTAGAAAACATCAAAATTCAGTTCACATGGAAAGAATGCAAGCGAATGCAAGTAGAAATACCTTGACTTCATCATATAACTTTCTCTCCCATGCATACAGCCTGTCTAGAGTGGAGGAATGACTTCCAGCAATCATGCAAAAATCTTCTACACACTCACTACCGCTGTCATCAGCATCATCTTTAGATGCAGAGGCAAGAGGATTCCTTGATGATGACGATTGTGAAGATGTAGACCTGTTCCATACAATCACCTTGGGCACATTTTGTTGCTGAAGATCTATGGGTAGCAACAACAAAATCTTCATCAAATATGAACTAGACAGATCAATCATTTACAAAAATTGCAGTAGCAAATTAAGCATTACTAATCATTCAAAATAGGAAAGAATGTCAGTCAAGCCTTGATTCGGCTACTGATCTTGAATAAGAAACCAAATTCACCAACTAAGATTATTTGCTTCACAATCTAAAACAGCAACCAATTGAAGACAATGTAGACTCTATAACCCTTACTCTACTCATTCAAGCATGATCAAAAGGCATAAAGCACAATTAATGCAATTAAGGATAAAAATAACCATCACACACAACAGTATGATGTAATATCAATAATAATAAACATTTGTAATTGTTAGACATTCCCTCTATCTATCACCCAATAATCACAACCCACACAATTTAGGTAACTCAAAAACCCTTTTTTCCAAACATCCTAAAACAGTACTACTATACACCAATATACGAGTATATTCATTATCTAGCAAAAGATGATTAAAGCTCACCATTAGCAGCATGAACACTTTTGCCACGACAAAAAACCAAAGGACAAGCCGCTAAAAACTCCGATGAAGACGAGCCTCCTACAAACATAAATTAAAAATTGTACATTACATTACAATTCCACATGAATAACACATTCAAATTCCTACAAAATCAAACACTTAAATCAGTATTCAGTAGTACCTTTAGCCTCTGCATATCCGACCCGAATTTTATTAGCTTCAAACATCCTAGCAACCTCTTTACCCGATCCAGAAGCTCTAAAAAACCGGTGCTCAATATCCTTAATACTTGACACAAAATCCTTAGCTCTATGTGTTATGTATTCAGACGGATCCTCCCTTTCCTCACCCAAATCTTTCTCCTTTTGCCCAGAATTACTATCACCACCCCCTATTTTACTAACACCACCCTCAACCTTTTGTAAATTTCCAACACTACCCTCTTCACCCCACAACCTAATACTCCCACCACCACCACTTTCAGGCCCATTGCAACCCAAACCCACAAACCGAAAACTCTCGGGTTCGGGTTCGGATCCGGGTTCGGGCTTTTCTTCTCCGGGCTCAAAGTAATCCCAAGAAGCTTCCGATTCAGGAAGAAGCGGCGGTGGCGGAGGTGGCGGCGGAGGCATCGGAAAAACCAAGGAATCATCATCATTAGTATCAACGAAACTATGAATGTTGGTACTAGGATTATACATTAAAGTAACGGCAACACTGCCACTTCCGCCGACAACGCCGGATTTCATGCAGCTTAATCTGGGTTCCGAGGAACAAACCTCGACAACATCGTCAAGGGAAGGAGAAGGGTGGTAAGAAGAAGAGTGATGAGAAGGGGTTTTGTCGAGTTGATCAGTGTTGTGAGTAGGAGAGAGAGAAATTGAAGATTCAATCAAAACTTCAGCTTCTGCAAATCGACGAAGTGAAATGCCGATGTTTTTGAGTGATTGAATGTAGGAAATATGAGCAGCTGCTAGATTGTATCTTGAGTTGATTGCTTGGTTAATTAGGCGTTTTCTTTGTTTGCACATTCCTAGTGCTGCTGTTTTTTCTGGTCTTGAGTTAGAACTTCCCATTTTTTTAAAAAAAAAGTTTTGATTTTGGGGGTAATGCAAGAAATTTGAGAATAATGAGGTTATGAGGGTTTAGGGAGATTTAGCTGACATGTAGAATGATGGTGGTATTAGTGGGAAAAGTGATGTTAAAGTTGAAAAAACAAAAGCAGTGAAAAGAGTGAGAGTGATGATATAGGAGGCCTTGAAAAGTGTGTAATTACTGAATACTGAAAATATTATGGTTAAGTAGATAAATTACTCATCTTTATTACTTGTATTGATAAATGTATGATAATCTAACTCAAACACTTAAATATAATTGTAAAATTTGATCTCAAGTTTTGGATATAACTGCGTATAAGGCACTCGTCTCATTTAAAAAGGTTTAAAACCAGCTAAGTTAATTTTGAGAGGGATTATATGGGAAAGGTTATTAATGGAAAAGAGAGGATGTTTGAGTGGAGTGGAGAAAGAGGGAAAACCTTGTTCTGAGAAAATCAAAGGGTGTAAATGTGTGTGTCAGTAAGAATTAGGAGGGTGGGGACCCAAGCAGAAATACCAGTACTGTACAATTTACTAACTGTTGTTATTTCACTGCCTTTAATGGAACTCTAATAACTCTCCAACGGCTCGTTTTGTCTTAATTTTGTTTGTTAAGATTCCCACATTAATTACCATTATACTTCAATTTAAGTTTCATTTGAGCATAAATCATAGTAGTAGTCTGTAATTCGTAATTCTAACCCCTTAGAGGTCTTAATTTTTCAGGACACGATAATTTTAGGAAAGGGCTTGTAATGGTGTACTGGTGTGTAGTGTGTTGGTTCAATTTGATTGTTAAAAAATTTTATGTGAACCCATGGTCAAAAGTTGTAACTTTGACAAGTTTATACATGTATTCTCTTTGATCTTTTTCATCTTTGACTTTTTGTTAAGTTTTTTATATCATAATTTTGTGTATAAGCAATTAAGCAGCTTAATACTTCATATTTAGTAAGATTGAGTTGATGAATGATGAAATTGGAGAAACCAAATGTAATACAATATGAAAGTAAAATTATGGATCCTAATAGTTTACTGTACTCAGTTTAATTTAAAAAAAAAAATGAGACATTAAAAAAAAAACCTTGTATACAGAAGTAGTAGTTACAAGGTTTGTGGCCTTGCGCCTTGGTGGTGTTCATGGGTGGATGGGATTCTATTCCTGCCTTTTTCTGACGTCCAAACAAATCCACTTTACCTTGCTTTTTCTCCAATTGTAATATTGTATAGCCTCCTCCATTTAAGCTATTTACTTTAGTACAGTACTTGTGTTGAGTGGATGAAATGAAGAGTAAGGGTCTCTTCTCATTAAATGAAATGAACTGAATTGAACTGAATTGAACTGAACTTATTAGAACTAAAGTGAAATGAATATTTTATGAGAGAAGCAAGATTTGCTGAAACCAAATGTAATAGTTTACTGAACTTATTAGAACTGAAAGCCTAAAGCTAAAATCCTACTTTCGTTTGATATCTCGTTAGCTCTATCCACTCTTTTCTCTTTTTTGTTTTTTCAAACCATTTAACATATATGGTACATTTTTTAGTTGTTTGACCAAGGATAACGCTAAAAGCCTAAAGCTAGTAATGAAAAAGTAATTTAAAAGTCATTTGTCAAACACCCCTTTATATTTGTAATACAGTCCGTCGCTCTGCATGTTTGTTTTCATAATTCGTCTATTCACAACTTTACATGGTTGATCCGTCATGTAACAATTAATATATAAAGGAGGAAATTATAGTTAATTTGCTTCACTAAATTTAAATCACTTACTAATGTGTGAATATATAAGAAAAAAACCATAATACTTTCTTTTTGGCAATTTTTACAACTTGACCATATTGAGTCCATTGCAAGTATTGCAGTTTTAGTGACACAAAAATAGTTATGGAGAGTTTAAAAATCTCATTTGATTAAAAAAAAAATAAAAATCAACTTTTAAAAGCTTTTACTCCCAACAATTTTTACAGAGAAGGCAAATGAAAATAATCACCAAAACAATAAATATGGTTTAGTAGCCACTAGCCAGGTGGGGATGGAAGTCCTCGCAATCAGCATATGTAGTCAATCAAGTGAAGTGCCTTTAGACTTTGGAGCTGCCCAAAGTGAATCAAACTCCTTTTTATGCATTCTTTTTGTTTTTTCACCATCTTAAGGATGGGTGTGTTAAAAGGTTTTTTTTTCTTTTTTTTTTCTTCCAAATCCTTTTATTTTTAAATTAGCAAAAAGGAAAAAAAAAAAAAAAAATTACAAAATATAGGGTTAATCTAAACTACACACAAGTTCAAGTTGTTATTTAATTTTTAATTACAGACAATTTCAAGTCCGTATTATAACTGAAATGAAAAAAGAAAGTAATTAGTAAAGTTAGACTAACATAAAACTTGTAAGTTGTAACTATATGAATATTGTAGATTGCTACTGCTGCAGTATATTCTGAGTAATTACAACAAAAATGATCTAATGAAGTTTACAAAAAAATGATTGTTATATTGTGGTTAGAACTTAGAATTCAGTACTCATAAAAACTGTACGTTGAGGCAGAGACTCACTAAATCTGGAGGCAGTGGATGAATGACCTTTCCTATATTTTGTGCCTATTTTACGCTTCACCTCCACGTCTACAGAGAACACGGCACATACAGGCCGATGATCTGAAAACCTCGATTCTCCTCTTGCGTAGTGTAATTGTTCAATACCTTGTCCATGCCACAGTATCCTGTCACACCAGGCAGGGGTACGCCGTTTCTTTTTGGATTTTGCAGTTTCTCCGGCGTACATGTCTGAATTTTGAGTGTACTTGTATGTAGGTGCAAACATTACTCGTCCTTCTTTCCATCCACTAAAAACTCTACCCGAATCTCTCTCTAGGATCAGCTGCATATAAGTCACACTAATTATGTAACGCAGAGTAAAAGACAGCAATTTTGTAATTTTTATTCAAGAAATAGGAATTGAACAACATCTGATTAAAATGGGAGGATCACAAACCTGATCTTTCTCAAGGAGGGTATCCCAATCGTTGTCCTCTAAGAGAAGCCTAGCTTCTTCATAAGGCAAAGACACGCGATAATTAAGATCTCCAAACCAAAGGACTCGACTGCAATCATTTCAATCTTATATTATACATCAAGTGGTGAATGAGTTGTATACATTGAGCTAAATAAGCTTATATGAAAAGTAGATGAATACAAGCATACTCATGATCAATGATCTTCTCAGGTGCCTTTTTTTCGGTTTTCTTGCATATCTTTGGGAATTGCATGCCTTTTAATATATCTGATACATCTGCATTCCTCCTAAGCTCATCTCCCTCCTTTTGACCGGAAGCCAAATGAGAACATACAAAACACAAGCTAGTTTTGTGGAGTGTCATGCTTATTGATATACATCCCTGGACATAAATCACCCAATCAACTCGAGTCATTAAATCGATTCACAAATTTGTTTAGGACGGTATGTAGTATATTTGTTCTGAATACAAACTAAGGCTTTTTATATGTAAACAAAGTGTACCTTGTTCCCTAGATAGCCCATTATTCCAGTGCCCATAGTAGAAACTCTGACATGCCCAATATATGGAACTAACTCTTTTCGAGCCCAAATCGAAAGAAAGAGGCCAACCATTTGCTTGCTTGATATGAGATTATATTCATTATGACCAGGGACAGCAGGTAATTCTGGAACTATTGAATATAATTCTTCCATGCTACTTGTGTAACGAGTTTGGAAAGGATTGTCATGTATACGCCGTGGTCTATGCCTTTGTGGAAGTACTGTCACTGAATCAAAACAGCAATTACAGGTCTTAACAAGGCTGCTGTCCACTCTGAAATTCTTACTAAGAACTTTCAGATTAGGCTTCTGAAAGAAGTTGGATTTCGAGTCCTTGGATGCTTTCGTGTTTGGGCTTGAATGAGTTGAATCACCCGGGGAATGCAAGGAATCATAATTGTTCCGATTTAATGTTGTGTTTATTAAGGCTAGCCATCTTGCTGCAGGTTCATTATCCTCCACCAAAACATTGCCTGCATTTAAAGGTACTATTTCCTGAAATCTAAAAGAAAAAGTACAATTTAATTATATGACAAAATTAAATAAAATCACATAAACTCATATTGTTGTAATTAGACATGACAATATTCACAAAACTCAGAGATTAACCAATCATCCCTCCAATAAAACAATGTCATACAAGCTGCTATTTAGGCACATTAGAAAGGAGATTAGCTAGTGAATCATACCCAACTACATATATATCTGAAGAGCTCTCAACCTGCAAGAAATCGTCGAGGTTAAGCTCATTATTTGGAGTTCTCCCACCCACATTCCAAGTTCCCACAAATATCCTACAAAATCCAATCCAAGGCAACTAATTCAACAAGTGAGGAGTGATTAAAATACATGTATGTAACAATAAGATTATAAGGAAAATATATGCATACCGATAATCTATGCTGTCCGTAACAGGTGCTACTGATGCCAAAGACGAATCAAAATTGGACAAATCCAACCCTTCAATATGTGAATTAGTCTTTCTTTCTGAAAATTTATTACACATTTTAGTACACCACAAAAACATTAAACTTTAGTGAAGTTATCAGGAACAATTTTGTATAAAATAATTCAATTTCGCAATGTCATATATTTCAGTTGTTGATTTTATATGGCAAACCATTTTTAGCACGTTTGACATTACTCATACTTTGCTTCTTCCTCAAACATATTAATGCCTGGTTGGGCCGCAATATGGAAAATTCGTATCTAGTAGGTGAGCTAATCAAAGACTATAACATTATGAACTGGAAAATACAGAGGAAATATATATTGTTCAAATACAGTTTGACTTATTCATTACATATTTATACTTCGTTTTTACATAAGACAAGAAATTTGTTTTGTAGACTAAAAACATATACTCGTAATGATTTAAAGCTATATGTAAATGATAAGAAGGCCCACCTGAGAAACTCTTTCTTATCAATCGAGAGTCGTCTAGGAAAGCCTTTTTTCTTTCAGCAAGTTTTTTGTCACTTTCTGTAAAATAGGCTAATTTCTTATTAATACAAGCAAAATTGTACAAGAAAAACATATGTACGTATCATATTCACTTACAATACAAAACCATTTTTGTTTTTATCAATTACAGAGTAACTTTTAGACGGAACTAATACTCAATACAAGTACGTAAACAATAATAATATTGTGTGGACACGTAAAAATTTAATGATCAAAGGTGTGCATTACAAACCGATAGAAATTAAGATGAAGTTAAAAGAACAAAAGGATGTGGATTGATTGACCTGATTCAGAAACTTCTTCATCTGATATTCTGCCATTTTTCTTGGAGGTGAAAATCTTTGGAATTATGGACTAATGCCCCACCACCAAAAAATAAATCATTACAAACATTAAAATCACAGAAAATTCATATAAATTAGATAAAAACAATTAAAAGTTGGAAAAAGAAAGAACCTTTTTTTTCTTGAATGTCTTGACAGGTTTGTCGACGGAAGAAAACGAGTTATCATTAGAGGAGGAGGTTGGAGAGGTGGATGAATTTTCTGCAAGACTTGTTTTTGACATTTTTATTGTTTTTATTTATAATAATAATAATGATGATGATTATATTTCAAGTTGGACCAACAATATAGTAATACATAAATAAATTTTCTGGGCTCAAAATGTATAATATAATGTAGGAAATTGAGATTCAGATGATAAAAAAAAAAAACGATGTTGATTATTTGAAATTGAAAATTATGGAAATAATGAAAAATTTCCTTTCATTTGTTGATTCTTTGAAAATGTTATTACCGAAAAAATGATTTCTCTGTCCTATCTCTGCCGCAAAGGCAATGGGCTTCCGAATGAGTTGAGGGGAGAGGGGTGACCTGCAATCAGAATTTCCCGCCATGGGTTTCGGGATCCTTTTTTTTTAGATACTAAAAACATTATACGAACTAAGTACAGTATGAGTTACAGTACAATACAAGTATAATTATACGGATCAAAAAAAATACAGATCATTTGCCTGATGAATGATGATAGGCAAATTGGGCAACTGAATGTTTAGACATCATAGGCATCATTGAACATCTTTTGTTAGTATTAAGGGTCTGTTCTATTCATCTTAATTTCAGTTCAATTCAATTTAGTTTAGTTCAAATCAACTCCAATCAATTCAATTTTACTAATTTCTTTGTCTCATAAACAATTCATTTCAGCTCTATTCTGTTGAGTTCAGTTGTTTTCAGTAAATCGAAAGAGGCTCTTAGTTAAGTCTTTTTCTGATCATTGTATTCAACATATTAGGTGTTATCTTTAAGTTTAGTCTTGTGAATGTCTAATTTTTATTATTTAGGGCCTGTTCTCTTACGTTGAAATTCAGTTCAGTTCAGTTCAGTTCAGCTGAGTTCAGTTCAGTTCAGTTCAGTTCAGCTCAATTCAGTTCAGTTCAGTTCAGCTCCTAATTTCCTTCTCTTATAAAATATTCATTTCAGTTCAGTTCAGTTCAGTTCAGTTCAGTTCAGTTCAGCTGAGTTCAGTTCAGTTCAGTTCAGTTCAGTTCAGCTGAGTTCAATCAATGAGAACAGGCCCTTAATTACGAGTATAAAATTTAGATAGGTGTACAAATTTAATTTTTAATTTTCAATTTTTTATATCATATATTAGCACCACCAATTCCCGAAACAATTAGCTTTTCAACCCTTATAATGGAAGAAAAATAACAAGAGAAATGTCAAGCAACCTTCTAACTTTCTAAGGTAGCTTAAGATTGACATTGTCCAACAGGATCAATTTATGACATCAACACAAGATTTCCAGTCAAAATGTGCTAAAAAGTCCATCCAAGTAGTTAATTTAGAATTTTAGATCATCTCAAGTCAGATTATAATTCAAAGTGAAATTGGTTTGCCAAATTATTTGCATCTCTTATCCAATGTGAAATAGCAGAACACCATTATATTAGGTCTATTAATAGTATAAAGTCGGTGTTTTCTTTGATTAAAAGTCTAATGGTGATTATTTGTCATTATAAAGATAACGCTACTACATTCTTTGAAAATAAATCTAATCTTCATGACTATGCAATATTTAACACGCACGCACATCTACATGTATATGTATTCTATTGAATTAGTTTTTTGCTACTCCATATTAGTTAATCAGCTTATCCAATCAACAAAAATTCTCTAACACTAATCACACATTCGAAACCTAATTCAAGCGCAATTAATCAAGTGTAAGTATGAATTAGCATTACAACCCTTAAATTTTATGAGCAGACACAATTAAAGTACCTAGACATTCATTAAACGACTACTGACTAGCAGAGTAGCAGTAGACTAATAAAAGTAATAATGCATTACTAATTGTTGAGTACACTAATTATGGAGATAGGATAAATTAAAACCAATGAGAAGATTGGTTCATTTGTCACCTTTTCTCTTCAGAATCTAGCTTAGTTTCATGGTGTAACGTACAAATTTTCTTTTTTTTTTTTTTTTTTGTTCTTTTGAACGTACAAGAATATTTATATATTTTTATTCAAAACGAAAAATAAAATTAAAAACTCTGGTTTCTTATGTTTTTTTGATGTTACAGCCTTTGGCTTCTTATATGTCATCCGAATGGAAGTAGAACTTGTAAAGGTCGCTACAAACCGGAAAGACGTAATCCTGGAAGAAACCCATGTTGTTGGCATGACGACGGAAAGACCTGATGCCGTTAAGGTCTGTAATAATAACTCGAGATCGGCCTCGGACTGGATCGATGCTCTTGCAGTGTGGCCAAGGGCTCTTCACTAGGACTACATCACAGTACTGATCACCGTGGTCCTCGCCTACGTGGAAGGTGAACCTTCCCCTCTCGTTTGTCTTGGTTGCGTCACGGAAAACCAACTTTGTATCCGATTTTTCATCCTTGCATTCTAGATGCACTTCGGCTCCTGTCATTTTGTCATCAACAGTTATTTATTAAATACTTTTATATTATTTTGTCATCAACAGTTATTTATTAAATACTTTTATAAAAGAATATGCTATTCCAAAATTGATGATGCACCTGAGTACTGTGCATCTACTTTTTATGTACACTCGAGTGCATGTAAAAATATGTCGTAAATTAAAAGATGGGAATTAGGGAATGAATAGGAAGGTTATAAGGGCTTACCAGGAATGTATCTAGTGACGTTAGTTTCGAAACCAAAATGGCAAGTGTCACAGTAGACTCTACCGGAGAGCTGGTAAGGCGTATCGAGTGCCACAGTGGTAGCTGCGAAAGTGGCTAATGCAACGAGTAGAAGCAACCCCGACTTGGACATCTTCACAATTATATGGACACACAATATGTAAGGGAAAAGTAGAAGGAATTTGAAAAGAGGTGAAAGTAAGATGATGTATAGAAATACAAGTAGATATATAGTGGTAGAATAGGAAGTAGCTTAGATGAGTGAGTTGTGGCATGCAATCACATGGGGTGCTGATCACTGATGCAATAGGAAGGTGCTGCTTCTTTAATGACTTTATCATTCAAATGAGAATAATGTGATTCAGAGTTTTACAACTTAAACCGTATTGCTCGCCGCTTCCTACTCTCCCGCCCTCTCCTTCGCTTCTGTCGCTTCTTGCTTTTTTTTACTACTAGTACAAAGTTATTTTTTAATACTCGTAAATTTATTGTATAGAACGGATATTGTTTTATCCATCGTTCTTAAATTACCATTTATAACTCGTTTAGGGATGTTATTCAAATCAATAGTATGACTATCTACTAAAGAATTTTCAGTTAGTTTGTGAATAATTTTACTTAAAACTTGTTAGATAAAGAAGCCCTTCTTGAGCAGTTTTGTGTTATCTTACAAACAGATAAGCTAGTTTATGTTTGTTCATTTTTAAGGTCGTATGTGTCTTAACTCTTAAACAGTACAATACCACCTAGTATGACTGTATGAGTATACTAATTGACGCAATTGTACATTTAAGGCCTTGTACTAGGTACTATTCCTATCAATTAAGCCTTGATGAACCCACTTTATACGCTACCAATAAATTTAAGATGAAGTTGGTGCTTGAATGATACCGTGCGCCATGAAAATAGGCAAACATTAAAATTTAGATCAATCTGAAAAACTAATTTTTAAATTAAGTTAAACCCAGTGCACAAGTGTGTTGACATGCATCATGTGCATTTATAGCTAAAATTAGTGAGCTGAAGTAGTGCTTAAGTATGTCAATCTCATTTTAAAAAAGCCCAATTGATAAAAACTAGGCGCAGATCTCAATTCTAACTTTCCATAAGTCCTTTTATGCCGTTGACTTTGGATCTTGGAGTATTATTTTTTTGATTAGTGTTCAGACTTCAGACAGAAGAAAGTGGACGGTCCTCAATCTTTAAACTTTCATCAATGACAGATTTGACAATTCCTGTGTCACCCTTATAATAGTACCATTTGTTGCCCTATTGAATTTCCATCTGTTTTCAAGTCACTTTCTCATTTGACTTTTAACAATCTGTTAAGAAAAATTAATCTCCATACTTCGTATGTTGAAATTATACAAGTAAGAAATCTAACAATAACAATGATCCGATTTATTATATTCATATTTGCATTTGCATATACGAGTAATAAATTTAGACGATCAAATCTTGGACGGCCTTAAACAGACGTTGCATAAGATCTGAAAATTATTTTAAAACGGAGAGACCAAACTAATATTATGATCAGATTCATCACAACTCACAAGCCATCACTTTGGGCTATAAAATGTTTGTTTACATTGTGGGCTGATTGTATAGCATCACATTTGCCAGATTATAAACTTAGGCCCAATAAACCAATTACTTGATTCTGTATGCTTCTACTAATCTTTAGTTTTGGATCCTGTGATTTGTAATAAGGTTATGTTTGGAGAATTTTGCTGAACTTTTTACCAGTTTCCTGAGAAAAACACTGCTCTGACATTTAGTATGTTACACCTGCTAGGCTGCTACATCAACTTAAAGAATTACTACACCTGATGTATGTTTGATGGGGAGATTCATAGTCATACTCATAACTTATACATTATGTTTGGTGGATGTGGAAGAAAAATTTTTCTTTCTAGGAATACATAATTTGATAAACCCTTTCACTTTCGCGTCTTCTTTCTCATCATCAATGTCAGCTACTGATGCTTCTGCTTGTAGTCCTGCCTTACAGCTCCTGTAAGGTACAACCAAATTGTAAACACATGAACAGCATATATATAGTTAACATTATTGCAACTAGCTGATCTTATGCTTAATTTAATATACCTTTGCTCATTGTAGGAGGAAGACTTGGTGAAGACAGGAGGGTGAGGGTAACTAGAGGCAGAGCCTGAGGAATGAGTATGCTGATGATGAGTACTCATGGCCTCGACGATGGTTCCACTAAAGTATTCCTTCTCTTCTGATTGTAAATTTCCAAACCGGGGATTCTCAGACATGTACCTTACCATCATCATATCTTCGTCTTCACATTCCTTACTCGCTTCCTCATTAATGCTGCAGGGTGGTTGTTCATTTCCTATTGCTCCTGCTTTAACACGTAGAGGAATCGCCTTATTACTTGTACTCACAGCTCGAGTACTTAGTTGCTGCTTCAAGCATGGCATAAAACTATTCTTCATGCTGAAGTTAAAGTTTCTGTTGCTCCCAACATTGGGTTTGGGTTTGTCCTTGGCCTTGTCCTGGGGAGCAGCTATCCCCCCTCCTCCACACGCTATCAGTTGGAGGAGGACCGTGCTGTTTCGAGTCAAGCTTGTGGAAACTGCTGGTTCCCCATCCTCCTCAATGATTCTAGCATTTTCTTTCTCATATCTTTTATGTTCTGAGGCAGTTGTTTTAGCTACTTGTGTTGGTGGTGGCGGCTGTTTGTCTGAGTTTGTGGAAGAAGTGGAAGGTAGGGAGTAGGACTCTTCTTGCTCCATTTGAGTAGCTGGATAAGGCGCATTTGAGCTATTGCAGCTTCCCCTCTCTTCGTCATCCTCCTCCTCCTCATCGTCGTTATTCTCAGTATGCTCATAGTTCTTAACAACAGCATTTTGTTCCTGATGCTTAGTTGCTACTTGTCTATAATTCTGTCCTTCATGTGTGCCACTTGATTTGCTCATCACCAATCCATTTGTTTTTATGTGACTGCCTTGCCTTTGCTGCCCCCTTTTGATTTGAAGCTCTTCTAATCTTATTTCTGCCATTCATAAATCATTACTAGGATGTGTTAATTGATGATATTTCATAACATACTCCACCAAAAATACTCATAGTTTAGCTAGCAAAAAGCAGCAGAGTTTTTTTTTCCTTAAGATGCACAAAAACGAGGATATTGTTCTTTCAAGGCTAAAAGCAGAAACAATTATGAGTATATAAGTATTCTCTGCCTTTAGTGTTATATTCTGACAAACATAAGTTAGCAAATTTAAAACTTACATGCCCAACAAATTCTAGAACAAATAATACCAAAAAACAGAAGGAATGAATCAATACCAAGAAAACGACAGGGTAAAAATGATCCTAAACATAACCAAAAGGGAGTGTATGACAAAAGGTTGTTATCATAAAAAGAAGACAACATCAAAAACAAACACCATCTAGTTGCTTAACAAAAGTTATGCATACCACATACTCCATACTAACATTGGTGTAGTCTTGTTACAGTAACACCACATTATGGAAAAGTTCAAAATCCGAAAAGTGTTATTTTGATTTAACATATAATTCAATAATTGTACTACCATAGTGTAACAAGAAATTACTAACCAGAGTAGTCTTTCTCTTGTACGAGTTCAGATCCTTTGAGCACATATTCAGATCCCTCAGAAGCATAGATAACATCATTCTCCGTCAAGTCATTCCATACATATCCATTTTTATAGCTCCTACATACGAATTATACAATTAACATCGAAATTCTTACACAATTACGCAAAATAAACTCAAATTAATTTGTCATGATACATGTTACAAAGAGTGATAGTGATGGAAATAGTTATAGATTTACCTTTTACAAGACCATGAATATTGACTAGGCATTGCTTTCCCTCTTAGCACCGCTAATCTGTCTACGACATCTGTATCATATGCCAATCCAGATATAAAACACATAATTAATAATTTTACTTCTACGAGTAATATTTCATGCATGTTTCCTAAGTCCTAACCAACCATATTATATACTCTATCTAGTTAAAGCCATATTATATACCCCATGATGTAAAAATCAAAAGTCGACTAAATATACTCTCTCCGTCCAAAAATAGTTAATAATCACATACGAAGTATACTATACATAAAAAGTGTCCGAAAAAATTATTCAAATTATAAGATACATGCATGGTTTATGATTATTTCCTAATACACAATTAATCACTTAATTACATTACAGAAGAGGACCATATTATAGGGCCGGGTGTAACAACAAGCTTTGGATAGAGCAATTGACTTGAGAATCAGGATGCATTCATAAATAATACGTACGTACTAGCCAAATTCTTCTTAATAATAAACATTTATCTACAACTACTCACAATGAATAAAAATTAATCAACTAAATACTTTTTTTTATATATAATCTCATTTTACTTATCTAATTTGAACCGAAAATAAAATGAGACGAAGGGAATAACATAAAGAGAGTATGTTATTGCATACCTTTGAGGCGAAGGGGTTGGGTGGCTAAGTGGGAGACCTCCATATAATGAGGGTGTTCAAGCTGCCCATTCCGAGTAAGATAATACACAACTTGAACCTTGTTGAACATCTTCATTCCTCTATTTTTAGGGTGTTGTTCATGTTGCTGGACTTGTTTATGACAACTTTTTCTAGCAATTGATGTTAATTTCGCGCTATCCGGTGTCGGACTAATTGAATTTACCTCTAACAATCTCTCACTTTTTGAGGATCTTCCTACTCTCCCAACCTCCACTTTATCCATCTCTCAACTTCTAACAAATTAAGCTGTAAAAATTGTATAAATTTAAAGTTCAAAAAAATGTTGTTTGTATGTAACAGAGAAAATACCCTGATATTTATATACACTGACATTGATCTCTTCTGTCTTCTAAACAAGAGTTAATGAAGGGAAGAAAATAGACATTGAAAGTGAAATAACAAAACCTCGTGTCGCGTTATTTCCTGGATTTATATTGGGGATAAAAGGGAATTATAAATGTAAATAAAAATAAAACAAAAAGAGAGAAAAAAAGAGTAGATTTTGGAAGTAGGAGTTATGAATCAGATGGTCACATTATAATGTTTGCTGTCTTATATGTCTAGCTAATAGCTGTGGAAGAAAGTAGACATGTTTTAGCTTTTTTTTCTTTATGTGTGGTACTTGCTTTAGTTGCTTGTTCAAACAAATCTATAGGAAAATTCGTAAAGCTATAATAAGTACATACATGACTTTCTATGATCATGACTTCATGAGTTAGTAACGCCTCCAAATAATTCAATTGAATTGTTATGAATAACTTGATTTACTACGTTTCTCCCTTGTTACGTGTCAAATTACTCGTACCTTTTCATGATCTTTTTTTTTTTTTTTTTTTTTGGTGGGGAAGATATTTAATGTTTGTAAATTTTCAATAATTAATATTCTTTAATTATGCATTTTTTAAAAAATTACAACAAAAAAATTGCAAATCTTAATTTAAAGTTTTTTTTTTTTTTTTTTGAAAGACTAATTTAAAGTACACTATCAAAACCATACTCTATACATTACATATTATTACCGATAGACATGAAACTTCAGCTTTTGAAGGGAGTTTTAATCTCCTTAATACTCCGTATAATAATAATAATAATAATAATAATAATAGACAATAGCAACAGATTAGAGTGAGTAACTCAATTTGAACTATAATAAGTTCTTTTCGGGAGAGAGAAAAAAAAAATTACAATGCTAGTTAAAGAAAATAGATTAAATTAGTACTTTGTATGACTGAAGTAAGCAAACATTGAAGTGTAATACTTCTTCCGTTTTTAAAAACTTGCTCTATTTTTTCATGTGCGGGATTTTAGGAGAAATTGAAAAAAGTAATAAAATATAGAAGTAGTGAGGTAGATGGAAGGATAAAAATTGTAAAAAAAACAAAAGTTAAGGAGAAAATTGGGGTAGAGAGAATATGAAATTAATTAAATACTTATATGCGGCCTATTGTACTGTGCAACAGGGGTTACTTGAGTTTCTCGGTCAAGGGTTACTTGAGTTTTCGGGGTTACTTGAGTTTTTCGGCCAGGGGTTACTTGAGTTTCTCGGTCAGGGATTACTCGAGTTTTTCGGTCAGTGGTTACTCGAGTTGTCGGGGTTACTCGAGTTTCTCGGTCAGGGGTTACTCGAGTCACAATTTTTTGAATGCAGCCTGACCGAGAAACTCCAGTAACCCCTAACTGAGAAACTCGAGTAACCCCTGACCGAGTAACCCTTAATCGAGTGAACCCCTCGAGTAATCCTTGTCCGAATCTTTCAAATAACCCTTGATCGAGTAACTCAAGTAATCCTGACTGAAAAACTCAAGTAACCCCCGACTGAAAAACTCAAATAACCCCTAACAAGAAAAACTCGGGCAACCCCTGCCGCATGGTGTGGCATGTTGCACTAAAAAATTGTTGTTTATATTGGGTTCACGAGGTGGAAGAAATGAATTAAATATTGTAAAAGATTTCCAAATTAGGAAATGGAGCAAGTATTTAAAAACAGCCGAAAAAAAAAAAGTGGAACAAATATTTAAAAAATGAGGGAGTATTATGTAAATCAATAGTGCATTAATGCTTGATAAAGATCGAGTTGAACTAGAAATAGTTGGAGCTTGGAGGAGTAATTTTCATGTACCACATAGTCCACATTAATGTGGTTAGTGGTTACTCCGGATCGCTGTCCTAGTACACGTCAAAATTAATGCTTCCCTCGTGTAATTACTCGGCATTATGGATACTTTCATTGTCATTTTTATTTGTTGTCGCATTCTCATTTCTTATTTTGCTAAGCACTATAGAATTTTTCTCCCAAAAAAAAAGCACTATAGAATTAAAAATTGTATTAAATCAGTGTAAATTTGTCAATTGAAGAATAATAAAGAGACATTACATGGACAATGTATAGTACAAATAAATTAGAGCAATTTTTGCAACTTCAAGGGACATACTAAAATAAAGTCTTAACAAGTTGTACCCATGCAACTGTCATTTATGTGTTTGAATTAAACTACTAAGCATGAACAATAATAATTGTCGTGCATTAAATAACCAAATAGTGTCTGATATACGTAGAAAATACCTAGATATTACATTTATATATGGAGTACATGATGTCAAACGTACGTAAAGACAATGTTCGATTTTGAACAATATTAGACACTTGGATACAAACTGCATAATGCATCTCCTTTGGAAGAGCAAAGTGTCGTTGAATCATTGATAATCCATAATTTTACTTTTCTTCAAAAAAAAAAAAAAAATTATAGCATGGTCATGGCAAATTGGCAATGCTTGACATGTCAACAAGTATAATGTGGCAGAGCAAAGGCAAACAAACAAACAAAAAATAAAAATAAATTGAATCGCCTACCTTAATTTAACCTCTGTAGTCTGTATTTCAAGATTTTTTTTTTTTTAAGGTAAAAAGAAGGACCTTACTGAGCCGGCACCTTTTACAGATTTAGTCGGTCCAGCTTTGCAGGTCATCGTTTGAGAGTAGAGGGGGGAGGTAAGGAAATCCCCCTACTCCCAAGTATTTTGTAGTTGGTGGGTTTTTTTTTCCAGGAAGATGGATCTATTTTATCATCAAGCATTTCCATCTATCAGGATAAAAATATTTCAAGTGTAGTACTGTAATAATAAATGTGTACATACGTTATTTTTGTTTGATACTGAATGATGTCTCACATATTTTTGGGTATTCAATTAATTAAGATTATTTTGAAATCAAGGGTTCTATGGTGTAGTGGTTAGCACTCTGGACTTTGAATCCAGCGACCTGGGTTCGACTCCCGGTAGGACCTTTTTTGTTATTATACTTTGCAGTGTAGATTTTCAGTAAATTTGCACCCATTGTTTCCTTTTTTTTTTTAAAAAAAAAAAAAAAATTATATATTTATTATTATTATTATTATTATTGAAAATCATCCATTTATTTTCCCTAATACTACAATCTATGTACTCCTGGATTCTAAAAAAGTGCAGCAATAATAATAGAATAAGTTGCACAAATTAAGAAAGTCAACTTGTTAACAGGTGTCAGGCTTATCACATACCCCAATAACAGAACTGCAGGAGGTTAAACCTACTCCTCCCAATATTCTTACATTCCCCCAACAATTAGTATCATCCTCGCTTAAGAGTTGTATTGCTCAATAGTTGTATTGCTTAATAGAGTATGAAGTAACAAATAAATTACTTTCTCTATTTTATACTCCGTAATAATTGACATAAGTTTTTTTTTTTCACCATTTATACGTTAATATTGACTATATTTCTACTAACATACTATAGGATTGAGGATATTTTGGTAGGATATATTTTTGGGGAATATTTGGTGTTTATCTTTTATAATTGTTTCCTAATTTCTAGTAACCTAATTAAGGTAATTCTAGGGATTGGCATTGTATATATATTTTTACCCCGATCAATGAAAGTCGGGTCGTGAATTTATGCAATTCTACATGGTATCGGAGCTAGAACCCTAAAAATTCATTGATCGGGGTAAAAATATATATACAATGCCAATCCCTAGAATTACTTTAATTAGGTTACTAGAAATTAGGAAACAATTATAAAAGATAAACACCAAATATTCCCCAAAAATATATCCTACCAAAATATCCTCAATATATAGTGAATGTTAAATGTAATTATTAATTTAAGTAAAATGTTGTTAAATGTATATATATTAATTTAAGTTTTATAGTAGCATTATTAACTTTTAATAAGTTTTACAAATATTTAATTATTTATAATTAATTAAGGAAATACTTGTATGATAATCTGAGAAATTTAATTACAGTATGATTTAAAAAAAAAAAAAAAAAAAAAAAAAAAAAAAAAAAAAGGCTAGAAAAGTATAGATGCATGGGGGGAGTCCAAGGAGGTGATCTGTTTGTGTATAAGTGCATTAAACAATGGCAATGCAGGAAGTGACTTGAGCTGGTTGACATGTCAGTCTCATTTACCATTCCCACTTTATTTATTTTTTACTTTTTTTTTTATTTTTTAATAATGTTTAACTGTACCAATAATAGTTAATGAGCTCAACCTCTTCACCTCTTCTGCCTTTGCATTTACCCCTCATTCTCTCTTTTTTTTACCCTTTTAAGCTTAACTTATATGCCTACCTTTGTCATATGAATCTTTTCTGTTGCTTTACTTATTTTTTCTTTTTTTGAAGCTCCCATGTGCTATGAGACCTAAACATAACTCTAGTACTTGGTCTAAATTCAAGCCTTCATTTTTTGTAATATAAAAACAATCATTAAATAAACATAATACTACTTTGAAATGTTGGTAGCCCAGAGTGTAGCAGAATGTGGCACCAACTTCCTAAAGTCAATCCTACATGAACCTGCTGCTGCCTATGAAAAGATGTTGAGCACCCTTGGGGTTTGGGGAAAGTACATACATTTTCATGATTTGGTTTGAATTCAAATGTAAACTTTATTTAAGTATTGGCGCATAGCTGTTATTTACATGACAAGTAAATAGCAGCTATACGACAAAAGAGTGGTGAATTTTTTTTTTCCTCAGTGGTACAAATGTTACCTAAAATAGTTATAAATAGTACTACTAAAATAGCTTATACTCTAGTAGTACATTAAAAATTCCACTGTAAGTATAATGGTACATTAAAAATATCACTGTAGTAATAAAAAAATCTCAAAAACTAAGTTAATTTACCAATTAACCCTCCTATATGCATCCTAAACATATGAGAAAAGAGTACTGTGACAATTAAAATGAGATGAAAAGAGTACTGTGATTTGTGAAACAATACATAATGGTATCACAATATTATCCTATCTCCAATTCTCTTGATAATCCGAGTATCCAGTAACAAATGGAGTGTTATGAGGTACAATAAATTAGTACTCCATAGTTTGTACCAATAAAGAAAAGAAAGTACTCATAGTAGAGGACCACAAGCTAGCGGGACCAAAAGGGAATACGTGGTAGGTTAATGGGTAAGCCATACATAATGAGTGTGGGTTTAGTGTAGCATCCATCAACTCTGGAAGTCTCATTCAATACTATGTATGTTGCATTGTTGCACATGCTTACTTCTTTCCAAATTCCAATGGCCCTGCTTACTACTTTCTAGCTACTTCAGAGTCCAGACATTTTACAAATTTTCCACTATTTCAAATGTCCAGAAATACTCACATTTGCTATAGTAAATAACATTACTTTATGCTTAATTTCAAACATACCTTCAAGGAATATTTCCAAGTTCACACTTCACAGTATTGCCAGTCTACCAGTATTGACAACGGATGACTCCAAGATTAAATTTTTGCAAGCGATTTGTATGATCATATGAAAATATAAGAGCTGAGCTCTTGAGGTTATGCACAAGACACTTCAAATTCAGACAATTAATTACATAGGCTAAAGCTAAGCAGGAAAAAACTGCTTGCCTCTGAATGCTGCTTACACCAGAAAATATACATTACAAAGACAGAAAATGGTACCACTAATTGAAAAGGTTGTTGAACCTGAGAAACATTAAGAAACATAAATAATGAAAAAACTAGGGGCATAACCACCACAAAAGCTAAAATTTGATTAATGGGTGCTGCCTTTTCAGACACTAATACAAAAACACAGCAGCATTACACACAAATTAACTACTTTCAGATCATCTCTTCTTATTGGCAATGCCTTAAGAAGGTGGCGGCATCAGCTGCTGTGCTGCTTGTGACATGCTATTCTACTTGTATTCGAGGATCATGTTGTTCTCCGGTGCCAAACCTACACACGCCCTCATTATGTTCTCGAGCATTGCCCTCTGCTTTGAGAGTGCGTTCACTACTGGAGTGCCTGGTGGAACCTGTCATATTGATTTCAAATTAACAACTTATTAGTACACAACTTATTACACATAAGTGAAGGTCATTTTGGGACAGAAGTAATACTAAAGACGCGAAAATGACTACAATTTTTTTGGTGGGACATGTTATATACAATATTTCACATCAAAGACAAGCGTAGTAGCACTAGAGACATCCCTATGTTTCATGTAGTATGTACTAGTTTACATGTGGCTTTTTCTAGCGCACCACCTCCAAATTTGCAATCAAACTGGTAACTGTCAACAGAAACTAACAAAAGCAATTGAAAAGAAAGTAAATTGGACTTACAAGAGGTGCTTTAGTGAGGTAACTGAGTATGGTAGCTACTGGATGGAAGGAGTGAAACTTGTCCTGCAGAATCCATCAAGCATCAATAAATATGACAAATTTACAATTGACAGAGAAAAGATAATGAATGACAATTTGACATATCCGTGCATTATTACTATGACTAATTACCTCTGCTTCACTCTTGAACTGGATACGAGTGCTAAGCTCAGCAAGAAGAACCAAGTCAAGGATGATTGGAGCAGCCAATAGCGAGTCCTCACAGGTGTTGTGCAAGACAATGGTGTTCTTACCACCCATGAATATCTCAGATGTGTACTCATCCATGGCTCTCTTGCTGTCTCCCACATATGGAACATACTTCATTTACACAGAGCACATGCAAAAATGTTAGTCCAATTATCATGAGCAAAACACATTTGACACAAAAATCACATTCCTTTGGTGAAAGAGCAATATATATACCTTGATGACAACAACATGGTCAGGGTGTTCACCAGGCTCATACAGGATACCATTGCTTGCAACCATGTCGTCAACCACATTACTCTTTGATATCTCTTTAGACCTGAACGTCTGAGGTGCTGACAAGTTCATCCCGTCATTGTTTCCCAAGTGGTTGTAACTCACAATTGATGTTGGCTGTCATTCCAAATACTTTAATCAATACATATTCACAACAATTATACTTACAAGTTAGGTATTACTATCAAAAGATATACCTTAATACCAGCACCAACAAGGAAGTCAACAAGCACGGATTTCATCTTAGTCTGACCACTCTTGAAGTCATCTCCTCCAATCAAAGAGTTGTTCTTAATGGCCAGATCAATGAGTCCAGGGACAAAGGTGTTCTGAGGACTACCATTGATGAAAGGCACATTTTCAAGGACACAGGCGATTGCATACAAAGTTGATGGTGAGATCTCGGACTCATTCCTATCAATAGCTGCCATCAGGTTCTCTGTGGTGTCATTCAGCCCCACCACGACATTGCTGTACCTTTCTGTGTTTGCTGTCCAAAGCACCACAACCTTGTCCACTTTGTTGTTCTCCTTAAACTCCCTTCAGTTTCAATTCAGATGCAACTTGTCAATATAAAATTTTAACCCTGCATTATATCTGCTGATTCTACATTCCTACCGCCATTTTACTAAAAAATTCATGTTATTGCCTAAATTTAAACGCCCAAGTGATTTGTACCCGTGTTTTACGGGTACAAGACTACAAGTTGATTTCGAATAAAGAGTCCATGTGTACATTAACAACAAATAACAAAATTAACAATAAAAAGGCTAATGATCTGAACTAATTAATAAAGGAGACGCATAGCAATACTTATTTAACATAAGAAATATCGGCAATTAATTAAACAAGCATATACCTAATGTCCTTAATGACTTGCTCAAGTTGCTCCTTCTTAGTGCCCTTAATGATGTTGTTAGCACGAGAATCTTGGTTGGCAGCAATAAAATCCGGGTCGTAAATACCAGGAAGGGGAATCATGTGCTCCATGTAGGGCCTCAATTGCTTTTGCAAATCAATGTCCAAGACTTTAGCCCTGGTCATTGCATCTGCTAAGTTCATGTCACTAATGTCCCAGCCCCCAAAAACAATGTCATCCGGATTAACCTGTTTCATCCCAAATAAATTCACTTCATTATCATTCAAGACACCCTAATTAACCATACTAGTTCGATGTATATCATATCAACACAACTATTAATTCCGAACAGACAAGATACATTGTTACAATCGCCTAACATAAGCTTTTAACCCTTTACAGAAATTTACACATATAAGATTAAGTGGATTGCTTATTTTGTTAAGAATTTGTACATGGTCATAGTCAATTGACCCACAAAATTACATACCCCATTTGAAACATTACCAAGGTGAGAATCAATTGTCTAATGGGGCAATCCAACGTAGGTAGCAAATTTGTACCACAAGATCAAAGTTTTGACAAGTTGCACAAGTTGATGCAAAATAGAATAAAAATCCAATAATCGATGTTGACCCTCCTTTCACTTATGCCCCATTCATTTCTCAAAAGTTTCTTTTTGGGAATAAAAATGAAGCACGCACAAAATGGCCACCACTCACCAAGTGACCACATAAATTAAATATTCTTTTTATTCCATATTATTTGAGCACTTGACTCGATTTGATCAACTAATTCGTAGTATAAAATATCAACGCATTATTACTTAGACAATTAAACATGATACAAACTACGGAGTATGACACCTTCAAAAAACTTGCGTGCGATAAAAACTTGTGCATAAACTTAAACGATAAAAAAAAAAAAAGATGACATGCACGAAGTCGAAAAATACACACCATAGGAAGGAGACTCTTAAAAGGAGCATAAATTTCTTCGCCATTAAAAGAGCCAACACGAATAGAGGATGCCTGAGTAAGGGATCCAAAATAGTTGGCTTGTTGAACCTTGTCCTTTGTTGCCCATGAAATTCCCCTGTAAATCCAATCATCCATCAATTATACATTCAATCAAACAATTTTATATTTACTTTTTTTTTTTTAATGTTGAATCTCTAATTTAATTATTTAATAAATCAAAATAAACATGCAATATTGAATTAAATATTACTCGTACTTTAAAAATTAAACAAAAAGGGCGATAAAAGCAAGAAAATGGAAGCTTACTCGCGATTAGCGATGACACCACCGGTGAGAGTGCAGCCATTGTTGCCACCCCAACCCACCAACATCACCCTGAATTAAATCAACCATATGATAAATTAAAATACGCATAAAAACATTATATTATATTTTTAAAAAAAAATGAAGAGATCAGGAAAAAATACCCAAGTTTAGGGACATGGGTGTCAGTTTTAAATTCGTATTTGACAGATTTGGGTTTAACAATCCATTGATAACCAGAACCTTTGCGATTTTCATGAACCAATTCAGTAGTTTCATAGTTATAAATCGAATGAATTTCGTTGTCACTGTATGTGACATTTGGGCTTTCTACCTTAAAATTTTCGATAAACATTTTTGCTTTTTTAAAAACTAAGGATCTCTGTTTTCTTTTTCCTTAATCTGTAATTAGAAAAGAGGAGAGAGAAAGAGATAAAGACTGAAATGAGGAAGAAGGAAAAGAACAGCTGTGAAGAAAGACGAAAATATGTATTGTATTCGCTTTTTTTATCTCTCTCTCTTCGACTGAGTTTGAGAAGGTGGGAGTGAGTCGAATGCTCACCTCCTGGCTTCCCATTTATAGACCCTACGAGTTCGTTTTCTAGCTTGTCCACTTGGCTACCTTTTACTGGCTCTCTTCATTTCCTTTTCACACTTTTCTTTTCTTTCTCCCTCTAGTCCTACGTGTTAATAAACTAAATTGACCTTAAATATACTTTGACGTATACACATTTCGTATTTTATTACCTGTTCAATTTCTCTATATATGAAGTAAAGTATATAGTTTTAGGAGGAACAGTGTAAGTAATAAAATATGATGGTAGCTGAGGTACTTGAAGAATTTAAAAAAAAAAAACAAACTTAAAAAACAAGAGTGAGTAATACTGTGAAGGAGAGAGAAAATGAAAAATATTAAAATATGATATGAAAGGAGCACTAAATGGAGAGAAAAATACTAAAATACGGAGTATTGTTAAAGGTTTCCAAAAAAATGGAGCAAGTTAAAAAAATATGACCGCAAAATAAAAGTGGAGCAAGTAATAAAATACAAAGAGAGTAATTAATTACTCAATATAATTGAAAAATTATTAGAGTATAAATATGTTTAATTTATACTCTATATTACTAAACTTTATATTAATATGCTAGCCATTTGAGGAGAATTATTATTGGTGGCCTTTTATGCCTTGTGCATATTTTTGTGGTATTTTATTATGTGTATTTGCATGGTAATTTTTAAGTGCTTATTGAGACGAATTGAATAAATTAAACAAGTCATCACACAATTATATACTTCGTACTTCGTATTTAATTAAATAGTGTTTATATTCCAAATACTATTTAATTCAAAGTATATAATTGTGTGATGACTTGTTTAACTTATTCAACACAAATAGTTAATCGATCAATATTGGTGATGTAAGAGACAATTTTAAGGTTTTTGAATTCAATGGGGGCAAATATGTAAAAGAACATTTTTAGGGATACCAATCCAAAAACATATTTCATGATAACATTCATTTTTGATACGTTACTAGTAAACTAAGATCAAAGTTAATATTTATATAATGAAATAAAGTTAAACGTGTTAATTATTTTGAAACAGACCGAGTATATCGTGTGATGTCTTTGTCTATTCAATTGTACTTGCAACACGATATAGTATATAATTATAAACCAATGCTCATGGTTGAAGCCAAATATTAGTTCGTATATTCTATCATATCATGTTCCCTCATATAAGACCTTGTTGGCTTAAATATGAATGCAACATGAGCTTCTCAATACTTAGCAATAAATAAAAGCTTTTAGAGAGAGAAGCAACTGGTGACACCTTGTTTAATACTGTAAAATACATGAACTTCTTTGTCATGCAGACTCTGATTCTATATTAAAGGATTAATTTAATCGATCAAATGATTAGGCTCATAGTAGAAGACCATAATTGATTTATATCTCTATCGCAACATATATTAGATACAAATTTCTATTTAAACCATACATGATAACATTCACCCTTTACATAATAACATATAAAACCAAGTTAAAATTATTACGTTAATGGTGTAGAATCAAATGGATACTTTTAAGGTCTGTTCTGATTTACTGAATTGAGCTGAATATTTAACAAGAGAAGGAAATTAGGAACTGAACTGATTGAAGCTGAATTGAAAATAAGCCGAAAAAAACAGACCCTTAGTTAGATAATTAGTCTTTGATATATACTCTTTCTAAATGTTTTAATTATGGAACTTTTCAATCTTTGTATACCAATTGGCAAATTGCTCTCCATGTACATGTTGACGTGGTATAATTACTAGATGATTTTAAATAAATAAATGTTGATAGCTTATAAAAACGAATATAAATACATTATAAAAAATGCCATTAATTAGTCATTTAATAACACGATGGTCTAAAGCCAAAGATCAAAGTAAGAGGAAGATCTAATGTTTTTTCAATTTGCCAACCAACTTAAAAAAGAAAATGTAATCTAAAGAATGATTTGCAACCATTTAACAAAGGAACATCTTTTGAATACTCGAACATTTGAAGGAGGGTACTCTGTATCACTTAACTCTACGATCATGGTCAGCAGTCAAGATTCAACTTTGATTCATCAATATAATTTTCTTTTTCGATAAAATTGAAATGAGAGTAGAATAAAAAAGTTACTCCATGCTAGAAAACAGAGAAAGACAAATATGATTGATTGATAATTAAGTGGTCCAAAGGCACGAGAGGAAAGAAATTTTTTTTTTTTTTTTGAATAGCACGAGAGGAAAGAAATTGATCCTCTACAAAGCAGTTAAAAAAGGACATTGACATTGCCATTCGAAACAATGGAGGTTTGCATTTTTAATTTTTATTAAGGATGGATGTTAATCGCAGGCTGCTCTCTCCCTAGTGAGTACGAGTACTTAGTAAGTTAGTAGTGACACCACTCAGGATAAAAACCATACGGCTTGCAACGTGGCAATACTTGGTGACCCATATTCACTTTTTTGAAATTATGGGTCATCCTAGTCCAACACAGAAGCTCCTAGAATTACTTGTCCCCACCCCTTTCTCTTTTGCTATTTACTCCCTCTTTTTCAATTTGAGCTCGTAAATTGATTTATTAGAAGCACCAATTTAATTAAAAATTTAAATTAATGGTTAAACCTCACTTTAAAACGAGGACTGTAATGGTGGATAAAATTTAAATTTGTGACTTTTAAATCACGTTGATTCTAACATTTAAGGTAAATATTTTAAATTTGACCATAAAATAGAATTAGACATTATATTATGAGATGTGTTAAGACTTAAGAGCGTTATACAACAAAAGTAATAAATAAACAGGTGTGATTAAACTCATTAGAGTAATGTCGGTGCATGTAGCTCACAAGCTAAGGCTTATTAAGACCACGTACTAGCGAGGGATTAAAATTAATAAACCGATTTTATCAAAAAAAAAAAAAAAAATAATTTTAAGATGATATACTTCGTATATAAATTTGGACCATTTTGTAGAGATAACCAAACAAATATGGAAAAAATGTAGTTATCAAGTAGAAAGTAAATAACAAATTTTTCTCTTCCTTAAACAATTATCCATTAACTTTTCTCACTCTTGGATATCTCCTTTCATAATAATACTCCGTATAAAATAGAATAAATCCATTAACTTTAGTTTATGTTAAATACTCCGTAACTCACTTTATTATTCCCACTCTTCATCAATTATTATCTTAATCATGCTCAAAGAGCATGTCAATTACTCTAGAATAAAAGGAGCAAATCTTAATATTGTACATGAATTTATTCGAAATTATTATATTAATCCATAATTTAACATCTTAGCTTATTTCCAAATTAAGAGTAGCAACAATGCATATCACGTTGAAGACACGTACTAGCATTATGAAGTATACGAAGCAAACATTTGACAAGTAACACCAAAAACAAAAAGGTAACGAGTCTAGTGATGACCATCTTTTTACAACACTTCGTTCTCGTTCCTCCCTCGGAATTAACGTTTCATTTAACTTATTTTGTTTCTCAAGGCCATCCCGATTTTGGAAGGTTGAAACTTGAAAGAACTACCCAAACCAAAACAATTGTATTTACTTGCTTTGTTTCAAATTATATATATTCACTTGATTGCCATACTTGTTACTTTGTAATACGCAAATTTAATTAGTTATGTTATGTACTTATGTATATCTTAATTTAATCACCCATTCAGATGAATTCAAAGAGCAAAGTGCGAATCGGAACAAAAAAGTTACTAATGGAGCATACAACAGAGTGAGGGATAACTCAAATGGTTAGAGGCTTAGAGCTTTCCTCCTGATTTCAGAAAGTTTTCAAATGAATTTTTATTACCTGTCCTTATAACTCTCTAAACACCAAAAGAGTAACGATGGAGTATACAAGTTACATATTATAGGCAACTAACAGCCAAGTGAAAATAATTGAAAAAAAAAAAAGATGTATAAAGAGAAAGCTAGAAAATAACGAAGCTTAAAAATTGTCGTCTATTATGAGGAAGATCACCATGAAATGAAGTGTGTGGTGCATAGTATAGGGGGTCCATATTGGCTAGCAATTGGTTAATGTACATCTCCCATTGATAGACGACCATACATTCACTTCATTTTTGTTCTAGTAACACCTAGCTTCAATGACAGTTAAAACTACTTTTGTAGGTCCTCCAAGTTCTTAGGTCGGGAGCTAAAGATTTCTTTTAACTTCTTTTTATTTTTTATTTTTTTTTTTTTTATTATCTATCTATCTATCTATCTATCCATATTGATCAGTTGATGTCAAGTTTCACGTTGGAGGCTCGCACATATAATTGTACAGATTATTTGGGTTATTTAGTCATTAACCTCGAACTATCTCATGAACAGGCAAGTTATATTGAATGAAATTTGATATTTAGTAATTTACTACTATATTTTTAACTTGTAAGAGTTTTATGTGATCAAAATTTAAAAAGTATGAAGTGGTAGATAATCAAATATAAGGTGAAATCTCGTTTACATCACCACATAATTGAGTTAGTGTTTGAGAAAGAGCGGGAGTAGTACAAGCATCACCACATACTTTGTAAGGTTTAATTAAGATTTAAGAATAGTTGAATCACTTTCAAATCTAAGAGAAAAGAAATTCTTCAAGCTAAATTAAACAATTTATTGGTTTCTTATTGTTATAATGTGAAAAGATTTATATTAAATTATTATCGATTTTATAAACATAAGAAAAGCTTATAATAATTTTTTATTTTTTATTTTTTTTATGCTAAATATTGCTACTAATTTGAAAGGTACACATACTACACTTCAATTATTTAATTGATGCTACAAAAAGAAACTCAACCTACTACGTATTAGAGTTAGGTCTTATTTAGTTCACCTTATTTTTACTTATTTCAAAAAAAATAAGTTCAGATCAGATCAGAAAAAATACGTTCAAATCAGCTCAGATCAAAAAAAATAAGTTCAGATCAGATCAAAGTTCAGATCAGATCATCGTTTTATGTGTAATTTTTTATCGCTAAATATCTTTAATTTCGTAATGAAAAAAATTATGAAAACTACATATTAATAAAATACACATTACGAATCTAATAAGATCCCACTTGATATATATTTACCTTACAAATTATCGTACACTTAGGGTTAAAGATTGGTCAAAGAAGACAATAAGATCAGATCAGATCAGACCATACCAGATCAGATTAGACCAGACCAAATCAAATCAAATCAGATCAGATAAATAAAAATAAGGTGAACTAAACAGGAGTGCTTGAGGAAGAGTGGGATGAAAGATCAAGATTCTCGAATGTGCCAATACCATTGCAATTTTTGTAATTAAATAATCAATCAATAGCTACTTCAATGATTTACTTTATTATTAATCAATAGCTACCATTACCAAGTTTGTATAACATGGTTAAGAGGAATTATATCGGGGTGGGGTCCATAATTTGAGACACAATTACAATTAGGTGACGAGAAGGATCCAGAATGATCGTTCACACCGTCACACGCATGCAATTTGTGTTTACTATATTCATTTTCATCTTTCTACGTACATTGTGCGACTTGTGCCCACTGCCCACTTCCAAATTGCATTTTTTCTAAGTAATATGTATGATTTATAAACCTAAAATGAAATGCAGAAACTATATTCAGAAACACCAAAATGAAATGTATACATTTAATTCGAAACGAGTACATCATTACATGTATTGTACCGTATATTGTAATGTTGATCACGGAGTAAGGATACTTTGGGGTAACTAACTTGGAGTAATACATTACTACAGTACTATACTAATAATACTACATTATCTACGGAGTAGTTGCTAATAAATTTTAAAGTACTTGTATTGGTGAAGTCAAGAGAGTTTATTAATCACTTAAGTTTAATAATGGTCTTGAATCTATAGATAATGACGTTCCTTGATTTATGTATGCCCATTTGAATGTCGAATCAGCAATAAAAATGTCTGACTATATATTTGCTATGTTCACATAATATAATTCGTGCAATATATACGCTGGAAACATCAATAATTGAAAAGTACTCGTATTTTTGTACTCGTACCTTTTTTCTATGACAAAGATAGCCCCTGTCCACGTCTTGTTTAATAATACTCGTATATACTACGTTCTTCTAGCATCTTCTACCTAGCTTAAATTTGAGTTTGTTCCCTTCACTGAGCTGAGAGTTTGAGTGATCTATTAGATCTACATCCAAAGCTATGTGTTATATCGATCATGGTAGACCATATCAACATCTTTTAGGAAGGGTGGGTGCTATTTAGGCTACATGTCCCATTTTGTCGGGTTTACTGTATGAACATTGCAACGTGTTTCACACCTATATTGTATATACTCCGTATTAGGAAATCGTGTAAAATTTGTAATACGTTTTCAAATTCGAATAAATCCTAAAAAAAAAAAAAAAGTGACAAACTTTCATTTGGTGTAGAATTCATTTTAAAAGTTCACATCAATTACTCACCATATTATAACTTTATAAGATTCATGATGAAGTTGTTACCATTACTGTAAGTAGTATTTAAAAATTATTTATCAAGTCTAAAGTGACAAGATTAAATGAAATACACACTCTTTTTGTAAGTTAAAGTCTTACATAGGTTGTAGTTCATGCTGGTCAATTGGGCCATATTGTGGGCCTAAGGTCTTGTCAACATATGGGTTTCTATTCTTTTAATCATACATTGAAAAGCCCATTATTTTGTACACGTGTGTATTTTATTGTAATTTAAGAGAATTTTTTATTTCTGAAAGATTATAATTTTAGAGAATTTTGGTGGTGGATTGAAAAAGGTGGGGTTGGAGATGTTGTGGGGACCGATGTGGTGGGATCGGGAATTTTTTTAACCACGTGGTATAAATTGGAGGGGTCGGAATGATATTATAATGCCCATGTGACCATAAAAGACCATTATATAGTCCAACTTGCAAAAAGGGCAAGTTTGTCCTTGCATGTCAAAAAGGTAGTGTTCTCTTGTAAAATGGGAGCGTTGTTTAACAATTCACATTATAATTCAAGAGAAGAGTATATTTATATTTACAATTGAATTAAAAGAATCATTATTTACATATTAAATAGAAAACTTAAAAAAATGGCGGGAAGATTAATCAAGAGAGAAAAAAAAAAAAAGTTTACTGTAGTACAATTGCTATGATTCTGTTGCAAATATCATTATGCACTTCAAGTCTTCAATTGCAGCTGCCTCTAAAATCAGGTGATCAATCACACATCCATTTCACCAAATTGTGCAGCCTTCATCTTAAAATTTGATCTGAATCCATTGAAATTTCAAAAGTAGCCTCAAATTTGAAGAATAGCTTCGTGTAATAAAAATGCACGAACATACAAGGATCGATCTTTCTTAGCAAAGCGTTGCTAAACTATTGAAGAATTGATTGAGAATGCTTGATCAAGTTGTTGATAGATTGGCTGCTCGGGGCTTTGCACCATAGACTCTTCACTCTTTCAGTCATCTGTATTTTATCAAAAGAATATGTTAGTTCAATTTGCAAAATAACAGAGTTTTTAGAAACACAATGTAACAAAAGAATGGTAAAAACCTTTCTTAAACTCGCTCTTGTTGGATATGGTACAGCTCTTATATACCCAATTGAAGCTGGAGGAGGAGATTTTCTGCTACTAGATTCTTCTTTATTGTAACTTGATACAGTTCTCTTGTTATCGACGTTATTTTTACTTCGTGTTATAATTGTAGAAGAGCCATTATGCAACTTGTTATTACTCAACATATTTGGTAGGCTTGACTCCTGCAAAATGTAGTATCATTTCAACAGTAAGATCTCTGATCGAAGTACTCAGAAATCATCTAGCAATTCTGCATTGTATTAGATGAAATTAATACGGATTTTTTTTAGCTTACCAGGAAGAGGACTGTTGCACAATTCTTAAGGACCTCTAAGTTCATACGAACATCATCAAGGCTCCTACATGCATGACACAGTAAGATAGAAGATAGAATAAATTAGCCTTGGCTGTTTGTAGTTAATAAAAGTTGCATACATATAAAACTTTGTTGCACGAAAACGGAACAATCTTCAGGAAACGTGGAACACAAACTAAAACATGAAATCAATAAAATTTTCTTAACTAACACAACATGAAACATGATCAGCATGAGAGTTTCCGTGCATCATAGATCGAAACAAACAAGTTTTACATGCACATACCTGTGCTTTTGCTGACCAAGTCCAAAGTAATTGGCCAATGTTGCCATCTGAAACGATTACAAAGAGTAGGCTCGTCAATAAGCATAACATACAGCGCGATTTTCTATAGAAATATTAGGGTCATATATATTTAATTTGTATATGTATGAATAATGGCAATAATGCTGTTAAAGACATGAATGTTGAATGTATACATACCTTCATATCACCAGCTCTTCTTCCAAATTTATCAGAAAGAACACCCAAAGAATCAATCATGCCAATCGGTTGAGGAGCAGGACGACCAATCTCAGCAAAAGCTTCCTTAATCCGAAGGCAATCAAATCTCTGAATATTATGACCAGCCCATATTCTTCCATCTAAGACTTCAAATATTTTGTCAGCAACTTCCTCAAAGGTTGGTGCTTTTATCACCGCCTCTATTGTGATGCCATCACTTCGTGTAGACTTTAGCGCGACAACTGAGAGATCTCCTGGCTTAATGAGGGTGCAGTAGCTCTCAATTTCCACAAGCTTTGAAGGGCATATTACCATTGCACCAAATTCTAATATCCAGAATCTTCTTTCATGGCCTGGTCCTGCTCTATTTGGGACTGATGTTTCTATATCGAAGAAAACTATCTCTGGTACGCGTTCTTCATCTCTATATGAAGCTGCCATGACCTCTGAATTTTCTAATGATCTGATGTTTGCTCTTTTAATATGTATGAACAAGTTGTTTCTGGTTTTGGTACTAGTTTTGGTTTAATTACGGTTTTAAAGCTTATTCTCAAAGGATGTATATGTAGAATGATGGCATAAAATGATATTTGATAATGCATTATATGTTCTGTATATTTATAGGCATAAGAAGAGAATATTTCTTCCTAGGCAAGGCTAACTGTCAAAGGAGTATAAGTCACGTCATCTTGAGATAAGGGGAATTGAAGAAAGTGGTTTATTAGAAAAAGACTATTTGCCCAACAAGTTAGGCAACTAATACCGGACAATAAACCTATGATGATGTCTTTAATGAATTAAAATAGAGTTAGCTTTTGGTAAAGAAAGGAGAGGGATAAAGGCGTTGTAGGCTTTACACCTTTATTAGTTGCAGAACTGTTAGACAAGCTATCTAACTAGGGCTCTAAATATAATATTATAATGCCGTTAGGGGCCGGAATGTGTTACGAAAGATGCAGTTAGCTGTTTAAGGAAGGCTTTTGGGGTATGACAGCAGAGGAGAGAATATTTGTCCTTCTGGGTGAAGGTGAGATCTTTTTGCAAGTAAAACACATGAACAAGGAAGAGTTTTCCAAAGGGCAGAAAACAGAAGCAAAAGAAAGTCCAAAACATAAAACATTTATTATGGTATGAAAGCAAGCTACTACATGTATGCCGGAAGATTGGAAGCTAAGTTTACATAATCAAATGATCTGATGCACGAAAGCCTGAGTATTTGGATATACCAAAAACAGGGATATTTAAGAGGAAATACTATGTGACAAAGAAGACCTTTATCTAATTTGGAAGCTTTATATCAACATTTTTAATACGTCAGGCTATTGAGAATATACCAACAGGAATTCCATAGCAATTAAGGCATCTTTATTTGCACGTTTTTGAGACGTCATTTTATTTTTTGATTATAACGTTGTTGAGATAATCCTTAATTTTTGAAATGTGACACCACCAAATTTACTAATATACAACGATGATTAACTTTTAACCCCTTCCTAATTGCCTATTTAACTCGATTTTTTGCACTATTTTTATTTTATAGTACGAAGTATTCTATAGATATAACCCGAATCCTTACCTTAGAACTTTCTCATCAAATTATGTACGGAGTACTTTACAATTAGTATTTAGTAGTACAAGAAGTTCAAAAAAGATGTCACACCTTGAAACTTGAATGGAACTAAGGGCAAGGACTGTATTAAAAACTCATAAGATTTTTCCTTGCTGCAGTTACATAATTCTTCATTTCTAATTTTATATATATATATATATATATATATATATATATATATTTTCTGGAACTGATTAAAACTTTTTTTTTAATATATAAATATTATAGTGAGCAGAATTGGGTCGATGCGGAGACGATCAAAAGATGAGCCACAAAATCAGTACTGTAAAATATTACAAAATTTCTGAAATGATGGAGGAAGATGGTGCTCATATGATATGAGAACTAGGGGTAGGGGAGTACAAATTTTCAGTTGAACAGCACAAATAAATTTAATTACATTGTAAACTATAACTCAAAAGTATATACCTGGTATACAACAAGCCCAAAAGCTCTGCCTGATGTTCTCCGCGTAGTCTATAACAAATAGTTGAGCAAAACACAATTTTCCAAAAAATAAAAAAAAGAGTAAAAAGAAGAGAGTAAATTAAACCGTAAAACACCCTTGCAGGTTACAGGCCTACATCAATTGAAGTATTGAACTACAGAGCTCAAATTCAGATACTTAGATGCAGCACATGAAACTACACAACCCTGTACAGCTTATTTCTTTCTTGAGCCTTTATAGCTCAAATTCAGATACTTAGATGCAGCACATGAAACTACACAACCCTGTACAGCTTATTTCTTTCTTGAGCCTTTATAGCTCAAATTCAGATACTTAGATGCAGCACATGAAACTACACAACCCTGTACAGCTTATTTCTTTCTTGAGCCTTTATATGCTTGTTACAGCTATACTTCCACAAATCAAGCAAAACTATAATTCCAGCATGGCACTCTTGTTACCGGGTTAAAAGAGCAATTGTTACCAGTAGACCACCAGAGGGGGGAAAATTGACATCGTGTACGAAACACATCTGAGCTCTTGGGCTACAAAAGAGATCTTCATCAATTCTGTCACTCCATATTGATCAAAACCTGGCCAAGATGGAGACACAACTATGAGACGCTGATTATAACTTACTGAAAATAAATCTAAACCCTTGCACCCCCGGAACACCAACCCCCCCACGAAAAAAAAAAAAAGTTTTAGAAAACTACAAAATGCAACACTATATATGTACATGTGGCTCTTTCATCTGAACTAGCTATCTTTCTATGTGAAACTAAAGGCCCTGAGGGGCAGTATTTTGAATCATTGGAATTTAACAAGACCACAGTGAATATAAGATACAATTGCAAACAATCCAAGATCATGTGACTAATTCACGATGCACACACAGACAACTGGTATTCTTTTTGATTGAAACATGCAGCAAAAGTTCTATGATAATGGATCCACTAAATCCAGAAAAACACATATTGTCAACACAACATTCATCACCAGAGATTAAATACAGAAGATTCTAAGTCAGTTCTTCGCCATTAAATTAAGCTATGTGAACTTAAAAAGCTTTATTAGTCAAGGGTAGTTATGAAAGTTGAGTAGTTCAAACTGAGCAAGGCTGTTTTCTAATTTTCATTTTCAATACTCATGTGTAAAACCAAAGGCTACTGAACCCCAGGATTGTACCTATCTCATGTTTATCTTAAATTTATGATAACAATACCCAACATAAAACACCTTTTCCAGTCCCTCCACTCCCTTCCTGTAACAAGGAAGAATCTTCAAAGGCAGAAGTTGTGAGAGTTCACCAGATTCCAAACCAATAATTACAAGTTAAGGCAGGGCAAGGCCAAGGAAGGCAAGGCAACGCAAGGCCAAGACAAAGTAACCAGGTCAAGGCAGGACAAGAGTAGACATCTTAAGACTTGGTGGCAAAAGATGGACCAAAGCATGAATGAGATGGTTCTGGGCATCAATTGGCCTCTTACAGGGTGTTGGGGGAGCCTCTAGAAGCACCTCGATGCATAATTTTTCCGGGTCCAAAAACATTCACTAGAAGCCAAATTTGGAAGGAATAATACACAAAATCGGACCAACTTCAAAGATTTAGAGACCCGTGTAGAAAACTCACAAGATCGTAGGGGACGCATCCCGAAGTCACATAATGGTGCTCGGAACCATATATGGGACCTTAGTCCATCACATAAGGGGCCTATATCTAAAATGTTTGATTTTTTTGGGGTGCTTAGAGGGGTTCTCAAATGATAAATCAGTGTTGCTAATTCATTTCACAGGAGGAATTGAGAAAGTTCCTGTATAGGGTACTTCAGTGATACTTCCTTACTTATAAAGTCTTTTCCCCTATTCTTTAAGCTGGAAGAAAGAAACCCATAGGAGAGAGAGGGGAAAGGAAGCTCCCAATTTTCCTTGGTTCATTGTTCACTTAACTACGACCAAGGCAACATTCTACTGCCTTATCTACTCAGAATCTCATATTCTTCCGTATAATTAAAAAATGTAACAAATAACCTGATAATGAAGCAGAAATTCACCAAATTACTTTCCCTACTAACCCATTAATCACCAATGCTATCAGTTCATCTTTGACTACATCCACTTTGGGGTTAACTTCAACAAATGGTTTTCTCAGTTGACCCATTTACCAATGCTACCAGTTCTCTTTGACTTCACCCACTTCGGGTTTAACAAAAGCCACACACACTATAAAGTCTTCTCAGGCTTAGTTTTAAAAAGCGCGCCTAGGCGCACTTGAGGCGCGAGGCGAGGCGGGCTGCAAAGCGCCTCACTGTGTAAAAGCGTGGCGAAGTCTAGGAGGCGCGCGCCTCAGCGCTTAAGCCTTGAGGCGTGAGGCGCTGTGAGGCGACGCCTTGTAGATCTAAGGCTTTTAAACGCACGTGCAACTTCAATTTATTAAAAAAAAAAAAAAAAAGGCTTTAATTAAAGAAATAGAAGAGAGAGAAAACAAATCTATTTGAAAAGTAAAACCCTAGCTTCTAGAAACCAGGCAATTCACGTTGGGTCTCAACCAATTCTCGCCGGAAACCTGCCAAATCTCGCCGGAACTTGCTGGTTCTCGCCGGAAACCTGCCGATTCTCGCAGGAAACGACCCAAGCAGTGGTGGATCTCGCCGAAAACCAGGTTAGCTTGCTTTATTTATTTTTTTTCGTTTTTTGTACTGCTTTTTTTTTTTTTTTTTTTTTTTTTATTTTTTTTTTTTAAGAATTGTATACCTTCTTCGTTCTCTTTAAAATTGTATACCTGCTTCTTTTTTTCTTTTGTTTTTTAACTTCTGTATTCTGATTTTATATTCTGTTTTTTTTTTTTTTTTTTTTTTTTTTTTTTTGGCTTTCCAGTTTATTTATTTTAGTTTGTTGGTTCCAATTTTTTTTGTTTTTCTCTGTTTATATATATTTATTTTGTTACTGTTTTTTTTTTTTTTTTTTTTTTTTTTGGCTTTCCAGTTTATTTATTTTAGTTTTTTGGTTCTAATTTTTTGTTTTTCTCTGTTTATATATATTTATTTTGTTACTGTTTTTTTTTTTTGACGAAAATTGTTACTGTTTTCTGTTATAGGAACATGGATGAAGAGTCTCTTCCTTCCACCGGATCATCCGATCCCGACCCGGCTAGAAAATATGGAAAACCGGAACCTAATAATAGAGTTAATTGGCATTGTAGTTTTTGTGGTAAAGTGACTAAGGGAGGGGCACATCGTTTAAAACAACACTTAGTTGGTGGCTTTAGAAATGTCACTAAATGTCCTAAATGTCCGGAACATGTGAGGGAGGAAGTTAAGACTTTTATGATAAACAAAGCTCAAGCAAAAGTGGATAGTCAAATGATGCCTAGCATGTCCCAACTTGAAACGGATGATGTTGATGAAGAAGAGGAAGATGTTGTCACAAAACGTGAAAAAGTTGTTAAGAAGCCTAGGCACAAAGGTCCTTTGGATATGTTTATCACTTCAACTCCTAAAGAAGTAATGCAAGCTAGGAAGGAAAGGAAAGGAATTTTTGGTGCTTGTGATAAGGAGTTAAGGGAGAAAACTTGTAGGACAATTGGTAAGTGGTTTTATGATGCGGGAATTCCATTCAATGCGGCTACCTATGCTAGCTTTGGAGCAATGATTGAAGCTATTGGTCAATATGGTCCCGGATTAAAACCACCAAGTATGTATGAGCTTAGAGTTCCAATCTTGAACAAAGAATTGAAAGATGTTGAGATGCAAGTAGAGGAGAACAAGAAAGAGTGGGCAAGTAAAGGTTGTTCAATTTTATCCGATGGATGGCGTGATTCGGTTGTCCAAAAGGATATTATAAACTTCCTTGTCAATTCTCCTAAGGGTTCCGTGTTCATAAGATCATTGGATGTTTCGGATGTTGTGAAAGATGCGGAGTTATTGTATAAACTTCTAGATAAGATGGTGGATGAAATTGGAGAGGAAAATGTTGTTCAAGTGGTGACGGACAATGCATCCAATTATGTCAAAGCCGGTATGAATTAGTAAATAGTCTTGTCACTCTTGTGATATGTTCAATTAAATTTTATTAATTGTTTTGCTTTGTAAGTTTTTATTTAATACTTTTTTTTTCTTTTTTGTGAATTGTAGGAAAAAAACTTGAATCTAAGAGACCTCATCTTTATTGGACTCCTTGTGCTGCTCATTGTATTGATTTGATGTTAGAAGACATTGGCAAACTACCAAGAGTTTTGAATGCACTAAAGAAGTGCATGTTCATCAATGGCTATATTTATAATCATAACTCTCTGGAGAACTTGATGAGGAAGTTCACACAACAAAGGAATTTACATAGGCCATCAATTACTAGGTTTGCAACATCTTTCATTACACTAGCTCAATTTCATAAGCAAAAGGGCAACTTGAGAAAGATGATAACCTCTCAAGAATGGAGTGCTTCCAAGTGGCAGAAGGAAGCAGGAGGAAAGAAAATTGCAACTTATATTTTGCAAGCAAGCTTTTGGAAGAATGTGGTGTATGCTCTTAAGCTTGTTAGTCCCCTTGTTAAGGTGCTTAGACTTGTTGATGGTGAGAAAAAGCCTCCGATGGGATACATTTATGAAGCCATGGATAGAGCTAAAGAGACTATAGCAAAGACTTTTGAATTAAGAGAAGAGAACTACATTAAGGTATTTGAGATCATTGATAAAAGGTGGGATAGTCAAGTTCATCATCCTTTGCATGCGGCGGGTTTTTATCTAAATCCGGAACTTCATTATGATCATTCCGTAAATGTAAATTGTGAGGAAGTTTTGAAAGGTTTGTATGATTGTATTGAAAGGCTAGTTCCGGTTGTGGAAACTCAAGATAAAATACTTGCAGAGTTGGATGAATTTAAGAATGCTACCGGTCTCTTTGGTCGTACAATGGCAATTAGGGGAAGGAAGACCAAATCTCCGGCAGATTGGTGGTCAGCTTATGGTGCAACAACTCCTAATCTCCAAATGTTTGCCTTCAAAATTCTTCGCCTCACTTGTAGTGCTACAGGTTGTGAAAGAAATTGGGGTGTTTTTCAACAGGTTTGTACCTTCACTTTTATTGATTTATGTAATATGATTTTATTTTATTACATTAAATAGCTTATATTATTCTATTTTTACAGCTTCATTCTAAAAAGAGGAATCGATTGGCACAAAGTCGATTAAATGACATGGTTTATATCAAGTATAATCGTGCATTGCAACGGTGATACAAGAGGAAAGACACCATTGATCCCATTGTCTTAAATGAAATTGATGAAAGCAATGAGTGGCTACTTGGAAGAATGGAAGAAGAGGAGGAGGAGAATGATTTTGTATTTGAAGGGGAGGACTTGACTTGGAGTACATTTAGTAAAGCCTCCGGAGCTAATGAACCTTTCTATGCTACTAGAGGAGCATCAAAAGTTGATAAAGGAAAGGGAATTGCTAGTGGCTCCACTTCTAAACCACGTCATACAATTGTGATAGATGATGATGATAATGAGAATTATGATGATGAGATGGAAGAAGATGTAAGTGGAGATGAGGCTTATCAAGAAGAGGAGGATGTGTATGATGATTCATCGGATGAGGAGATGGATTACTAGTGTCTTAGTATGCCATATAACAAGCTTGAAGACCTACTATGTTTGCTTTTCTTTCTACTTGATTTACTTTTTATGTTGAATGTGTGATTTGCTTTTTAGTTAGAGAGTTTCATGCCATTAGCGCCTTTTAAGGGTATCTTGTAGTTCCTTTGTTAATTTATGCATTTATAATATGTTATTTTGATTATTTAAGGCTTATATCTTGGTCTAGAAGTAAATTATAAGGTTTTGGGCACTTAAGGTGCGCCTCGTATCCAAGAGGCGCGCGCCTCCGCTTTGCGCCTCGCGCCTAGGCTTTGGGGACCCTTTGCGCCTCGGTGCGCCTCTCGCTTTTTAAAACCAAGTTCTCAGGGTGCAGGACACACCAGGAAGGACAAGCATAGCCAAACATTAAAAAAAGAGAAACTAATCTGAGTGTTAAAGCGCGCATAACTCAGAGGCATACACCCATGTTGGCAGTAAACCAACTACCTTATATTTGTCAATTTGTGTGCCACCAAGCAGTCTCCTAATCCATGTAAGAAAAAAAAGGCCAAAAGACCAAAGCGCTACATCTACAAGTATATAGAGCTTGTCCAAAAATTGTGAATCAGCAAGCCAGTCCGACCTATTCGGCAGTTAAAATTGCCACCCTCCAAACATAAGATCATGACTGCACGAGCATATAACTACGTAAGTTTCATACTTTCAGCCCACCATGTCAAAGTCGCTTTTGTCTTGCCACAAAGATCCCAATTTACACACTATGACTACAAACTTTCGCTCTAAAGTTAACGGCACTAGGCATTAACATTATAACACAAGGAGATTACCGGTAAATACTTGGTCCTGATCACCCCTCTAATTATGTTTGTTATAGAAAAATTTACTGCATAAGGAGTTTCAAAGTCACAGAACAATAACTTCAAGCAGTAAACAAATGAACTTCACACAGCATGGTTTCAAGAGCCAATGTGATATCATCATCTTAAACACACAGCTTATAGAGTAACACAACATCAGCAGCTAAAATTTAAAAGAAACCCAGCATATTTCACCTGCATTGACCTCATACAATAACATTTATCATCTCAAACTCAAAACTACAACCAGAACAACACTCATAATCCACATCAAAAATCTAAATCAGACATCACAATTCAGAGCAACCCAATATCAAATGTAGCTTAATTCAACTAAAATTGAAGCAATAAGAATGATTCATTACCTCAAATGCGGGTACAAGACGGATCAAAGTCATCAGGAGCGAGCCGAGCAATCCAATTACTAAGAGTCTTCTTAATATCAGTGTGATTAACATAAGCTAATTCATACATAGAACAAAGATTAACAATCAAAGTTTCATTAAGCGCCACAGTAGGAACTCTCTCAAGCGAATTCTCCAAAACCTTAATCGAATCCGATAAATCCCTCAAATACATCAAACACAAAGCCTTATTATTGATCGCAACAACATCGGAACCATCTCTTTCAATACACTCATCATACTCCCTCACTGCCGAAACATAATCTTTCCCAACCATATAAATCAACGCCTTATTTCTCCCCACCAAATTCCGAACTTCAACACTCAAATTCTCCTCTTTCTCCTTCATCAAACCCTCAACCTTCTGAAACGACAATTTCGCACCTTCCAAATCCCCAAATTGCAACTGCACATACCCTAATTTCGAAATCAACGACAAATTACCCATATCTTTCTTCAACATCTCTTTAACCAAAGAAAAACAAACCCCAAATTCCTTTTGATTCGAATGTTGACTAATAATCGTCGACAAAACGAAATTCTCTCTCCTCCTCCAAACCTCCCCATTACAACCCTCATCAATGCGAGCTCGAACAAATTGCAGAAGAAGATACAACCGGTCCAGAGAATCAGGCCGACGACCCAGAAAAGAAGGGAGAAGAGCTTGAAGCCATCGAAGAGAAAAGGGAATCATCGACCCGGTTCGATTGGGGTAAACATTCGGGTATGATTCGTAACGGTAGGAAGAATTGTCGAGATTTTCGAGGGAAGATTCAATGTCGTCCAATGCGTCGGAGTAGCGACGGAGTTTGGAAAGTGCGACGGCGTTGAAGGCGAGGTAGACGAGGTGGTCGTGAGGGTATCGGAGTTGAGAGAATGATCTTGCTGCTGATACTTTTTCGAGGATTGTTTTCCATGATCCTCGAAGTGCGAGTTCGTGGAGTGAGTTGATTTCTTCGGTGATTAGATTATCGGAGGTTTTGGTGTCGGCGACGCCGTCGGCGGCGGTGGTGGTGATTTGTGAGTCGGAGGTTTCCATCATGACTTTTTGAAGGTTGTTGATGGTGGGATTTGAGTTGAATAATAAGGGATTAGGGGGTGTTGGTTGTTTTTTCATTTTTTATTTTTATTTTTTTATTATTATTATTATTTTTTTTTTTTTTTTTTTTTTTTTTTTGTGTGTGTGTATAGTGAAATGGGCTACTGAGTTGGCCCCAATTATATTATTTGAACTTACTAATTGAACTCGACTTTGAGAGATAGGAGTATAGGACAACACATATATGAAGTGGATAGTTTCAGCCACCAAATAAGTATGGGATCGTTTGAGAAGCATGAGAAATAGCCATATAGCTCAATGTCTAACTTTGTTCAATTTGGAAATGTTAACCTGGAGTGTGAATTAAAGGCTATACATAAAATTAGATAATTTTGGAGGTTTTTGGAATTTTGGATGTCTCTGGGGTGATAAATGATTGTTTGAGATTATATATGCCTACATGCTTACTAGCCTGTCACACACTTCCTCCGTTTTTATTTAGTTGCAACATACCCCTTCGGCACACATTTTAAGGAAGATATTAGACTAGATAAACGGATAAATTAAGTTACAAAATTTTACCACCTATAAGAAGAAAGGGATAAGTTGCTACGGTTTAAATTTCATAGCTTAATTCATCCGTTTACCTAGTTTAATCACCTCCTCAAAAAGCGTGATAAAAGATGTGTTGCAAGTATAAAAATACAGAGGAAGTAAAAGACTAAAAGATGGCTTTGAGTTAATGACGGGAGATGTGTTTGCAGTACCTAGCTAATTGCAAGTTATGTGCCAAAGTAAACGGTTCCAGCCACCTAAGTGATCTTCTACAATCTTATGAAATCTATGAGAAGCATCTTGTCTTCTATTATTTTCATTTGAAAAAGTAAAAAAGATCGATCCCTAAATTTAATTAATACACGTTTCACATTGATCCTTTATACTGCCCCTTCTCCTCATTCCTTATTTTCAACTCTATCCTCTTATTCAAACACATCAAAGTAGTTGCACTGATTGTATAATCCCTAATGAAATAGTTCCAAGTCTTATGACTATTTATTTATTTATATTTGAAAGGAAGTCTTATGACTAATTAATATAGAGGTCATTGCCATTTGTTATATAATATTGGTCATTGTTGTAGACTTGTAGTTATCCACTAAATTATACAAGTCTTTCTTTATAAACGAGTTTCTTTTATTATTCCAAAATGTTGTGTTATTTAGATGAAATACTATAAGAGGGGGGTGAATTGTAGTATGGAGATTGCTAGTCACTTTTTGCGGGATTAAAAGAAACTTAATGCAATAGAGAAATAGTGCAAAAGAGGTTTTACGAGGAAAACTTCCTAGGCCAAATAGGAAGTGAAAAACCTCGACCCAAAGGGATTTTGACTCAAAACATTCCACTAAAATAGGCCAACGACTCTGATACAACCTATGAGGAACTTGAGCCTCTACCGAGTTCCTCAACGAACTCATATCCCCAACAACTATTCCCTCTAATAGTTGCAGCTCGAAATCTTCCCTCAAATACCTCTCTTCTCACTCAAGACTTCCCTCAAAGCCTTACTCTTTCTCTTTCTCTCAAGCTTCACTCAAAGCTTTAATCTACATACAAAGAACTCACTCAAGTTCTCACCCCCAATACAAGAGTTCACTCAAACCCTTATAAATTCCCCATTACAAGAGTTTACTCAAACCCCTTAACAACTCTCAAATACATATAAAAGATGTAATGTATAAAACTAATATGTTGGACACTTTGAGATATGTAAGGAACTTGGAACCTGGAGGAACTGGCTCACCAACGTGGAGAGAGAATAAATTTCTTTTCTACTGCTTTACCACTTGGGACGAACTCCATTATAGAATGACTCACTTAAGCCAGACAATTTGAAATGAATGAAAACATCTCTTTTATAGGTTTTCAAAGACGAACACATTCACCCCATGATCTTCAACCATAATAGTAGTGCTTTCTAAATTCTAGGCATTATCTCCATTAACTCCATGAACATAAGAAGTAATGGAAGACATGGATTGGAGTAAAAAACATGTTCTCCTTATTTTTCTCCAGTAAAAAGTTGTTTCAAATTAAACGTGAAAAGTAATTTTTATTTTTTCAAAAACTTAATAAATAAAAATAGAAAATATAAAATAATAAAATCCTAACCAAATCAGATTTTTATCAATTAAAAACTGATTCGGATTTTATTCATTCAAAATAAATATTTTATAAAGATATTTTTGAAGGAATTATGTCTTCGATAAGTGCAATTACTAGATATATCAAGGATCACTATTATGGAGATAATAAGTTCATTCTATTGGGGCGTTATCCTCTATTGCTAGACTACGAGAGATGATCTTTGGGCTAGTCAAATGGTCCAAAGCCCTTTAGAATGGATCCTATATTGGTCACACACAAGGGTATTGGGTTAAGCAAGTAAGAGGCCCATTAATGGGCCTCATGAGCAATTAACTAATCATGAATTGGATTGGGCTAGCATGGTTAGATTGAAATTAGGTTTTGGGTTTTTGACATGGGCTCTTATTTAGAGATGAGATCTATAAATAAGATCCATGCCTAGGGTTTGCAAGAAGCAGTCATAATTCACACACTGTGAATTTTGACATCAAGGCAACCAATCCCAAAACCCTAATTCTCTCTCTAACTCACGGCTCTCATCCTCCCCTCACGTCCGTACGGCCGGCCACCCCTTGGTGGCGCGTGTGGTGGTCATCGTGGTGGTTCTTGGTTAGTATGTCTCTCCTCTCCGTTGAAGGTTGATTGAAGCTTTCAGTCACGACTAACTAGCATTAGTGGAGGTCTTAATCTGTGCCCGTGGACCAAGTAGAGGAATCACGCTTGGGGTTCTTTATCTCCGTTTGTTCTTGCTCGATCGCACGTGGAATCACGCTTCAAAGGTACAATTATTTGTTCTTTATGTGTTATGCATTAGATCCTTGGATTAGGTACTGTATGAGTATGATTCATGTTATTTCCGCTGCGTAGTACCTATAAAACCCTACAGTGGTATCAGTTAGCCTATTGCATTTACGCATATTGCCAATAATTCTTTGATAATCCACAATTTTAATTCAATTAGGAGGGAGAATATTTAATTATGGTTCGATTATTATATTTAAAGTGATTAAACTTTTGGAATAGATTAAATGCGATTTAATTATGCTCAAATAGCCATAAAGAGGACCGAATTTATGCCCTAATATGTTCGATTTTTTCGAACACCCTAACCCTAATTTTCGAATAATTTCGAAATTTATAGCCCTAAAATATGATTTTAGTGCTTGATTTTGATTTAATTCGATTTGTTTTATGTTTCATATTTTTAATTGGGTTGATTTATGCATAAAAATGTTTTATGTATGATCATAGATTTAATTTTAAAAGTTATAATTAAATTGGAATTAATTTTATGATGAACCCTAATTTTTAAAATTGAATGTGATTTAATTTTAATCTTATGGACTAATTTAATTTAATTATGATAAATGTTGTTTTAATTAAATTAAAAACACAAAAAAAAAATTTATTTAAGGTCGGCAACCGCGGCTGGGTGGCACAGCCACGGCGGCTGCCGACCAGGCGGTGGTCCAAGAGGGAGGGGAAGGGAGGGCGGCGGTCTTGGTGGCTGGGGCAGCAGCTGTGCAAGCGTTGCACGCTGCTGCCGTGGCTGCCTCTGCTGCTGCCTTGCGGCAGTGGCTGCTGTGAAGCGGCCAGCCACCGTGGCTAGCTCCGGCTAGCCAACCACGGTGGCCAGCAACCGTGCAGTCACGGTTTTTCAAAAAAAAAAAAATCAGTTTTTGAAAATTTATTTCAGGATAATTATGAATTATTTTGGGATAAAATCAGTTTTATTTTGGATAAGTTAAAATATTTTGAAAATATGATCTTTTATTTTAAAAGATAAAGTTGGTTTTATTTGGATAAAATCTTTTATTTTAGGATAAAATCAAATATTCAAAAGTTGTTATATTTGATATAATCCATATTTAAGTTGTTAAATTGGTAATTATCCTAAATTAAAGTGGTTAATTTTGGATAAGATTTTATAGGATATTCTGAGCATATTCCAAAAGGATAATAATTGATTTAAATAATGTGATTATCCCATAATTATTTTTTGGATATAATTGATTTAAAATATTGTGATTGGCTAGTAATTAGGATAGAATTTCCTAACTTTGTTAGGATAATCTTTGAGGATAAATATGATTTATCTTTTAGGATTAAAATAAGATTTAATTCTATCTCATGACTAATTTAGAATATATGATATTTTATTGATGATCATGAATAATATATGATATTATCTAATTACATTAATTAAAATATGAGATATTTAGATGCCATGTTTCCTTAATTGTGAACATTCGATGTTGTAGTTTAGGAAAGCATGATGAGTGATTTATTATGTGGCAATTTTATAATATATGATGTTGTTTATTGCTATATAATGACTAGTATGGCCCAGTAGATTGCTAAATACGATCTGCGCATCGTGATATATTTTTGTAATCTTAGTACGGTCTACGAACCGATAAAGTATTTTGTAATTTTATTTTATTTTATTTAAGTCGTAGATAGAATAGAGTAGAATTACAGGTTGCAGTTAATCCAAGAAGCCCATGAAGTGAAGGCCCAAAGGAGCAAGGTGGATGCGATCCATGATGGTTCAAGTGGGAGCATTTACTTTATTAGTTTTCTTAGGATTAGGGGCCATGCTATGTCTTATTTATGCATTCAGTATTTTATGCATGTTAGATTTTATTGATGTTTTGTGATGATGCGCTAGAGTTCACTATATAATCACAACATAATAAATCTAGATCCCAGTAATATTGATGCAGCTTTTCCAATTAAAAACCCGACGAAAACCTTGATCGTTTGTGATGGGTCGGCCTCAGCAGAGCATCATAATATATCTTGGGGAAGTGGGGGTAGATCACGTTCTACACTTTTAATTGGTTATATTCAACAAGGTTACCTAAAGATCAGTTTAGAACCTTGAAGCTAAGGGTAATAATTAAACATGTGATGGTTAATTATTCAACCAAGAGTTACAAGAGTTGTAATCAGTAAAGAGTTTACTCACCTTGAAAATGTAATGGTTGATGGCAGGGCCAAAGTCCGGTTAATTATTGCACGAATAAAGGATCTTGGAATCATTTAATTCAATTGGGATCAATTAACATTGAATAAATGTTTTAAAGTTACCAATTTAATTCGCTTATGGTACTTTAAATTTTAATAAACATAATTGAATTTTGCGTTTACTTATAAGTAACATATCGTTCTAATTTTATTATTATATATAATTTCCTCGATTGAAAATAAAGTTGAGAAACGTTCTCAAAAAGTTTAAAAGATAATCCATAAACCTATATTCCAATTTTGCTAAGATGGTTCTAAAAGGCAAGTTTTAGAAATTCATGTCACATGTCTAAGGTTGGTTTTATTCAAAATGTTTTAGTAAAATACCAACACATCTTCATTTTGAAAAATGTTTCAAGGGATATAATGAGATGAGAGGTACAATCCCTCAAAAGACAAGTGTACAAGTCCAATAAAATCTCTTATCTTCAATATGATTGAATATAAAAAAGTGATTGGAAATCTCTATGATCAAAAGTTGATCAAATAACAGTATTCTTCATCTACTTTATATAGAGTTTAATACTTGATTAAACTCAAATATAAATAATGATACAATAGACTTAGCAGAATCATGAAAAGTGCTTAAAGTAATTGAGCAAGGTATCATTTTGAACCTAAGAGAAATGTTCTAGGTGGCTCAAAGGGAAAGGTTTAGGAATATATGAGGATTGCATTAAGATGTTATAGGCCAAGAAATGCAAACAAGTTGCTACTTCTCAAACCTAAAACTACTTACATGCTAAAAATTGTTATGAACAACAAATGTTTCAAATTAAATGGACCAATTCCAATTGATTAGAAACTACCTCATATAATTGGAAGGTAAAAGAATGGAAATGTTCCAATTTAAGAATTATATTATAGAAATTGATTTAGCATATTGCTACTTCTTGGACATATGATGTCTTGTTTAGATCACTCATTGCACAATGTGATTGAACTAAAGGAAGAAGTTATAGCTAAAGGAGGAATAAATCTACAAGTTTAGAAGCAAATGTTGCTACTTCACAAGTAGAATCTACAAGTCTAGAGCAAAAGTTGCAACTTTACAAGTAGAACCAGTATTTCACCACTAATAATTGGCTAGAATTAAATAAATGTTATTCATTCTTGCCATTATCAAAACAACATTCAATGATTAGTAATGACTAAACATCGAAGATTCAAAACGTGGAATAAATGTTATTCTATGCTTCATTGAGTCATAATGTGTTTTGAATTGCTAAATAAGTTTAAAGTTCTATATGATAGAAAATAGTTAAACCATTTCTATATATATATATATAAGTTGTCTCTAAACATGTCAATTAATTCGAATGAAAATGAAAATTGCATGCGGAAGATCCAAAGGGATGGACTTTCAATATCATTGGATTATGAATCCATTGATATATGTAATTATCATTCTAATTTGAAATTAAGACTAAGTCACCATTTAGATAAATGATGATGCGAACTCGAGGTCGAATACATATTGATGTAAGAAAACCAAAGGTTCAAAGACTAGAAATGGACAATGAAACTTCATTTATGATACGATCATTACTTGTGCTTAGTTGAAGCATAAGAGTGAAGATTTTGAAAAGTTCAAAATGTTCAGTATGAAGTTCAGTATCAACTTGACAAGATAATGATTACACTACAATATGATTGTAATTATGAAAATTTAAGTCGAGACATGTACTTGGCAACACATTCAAAGTATTGCGATATGATCGTAATAATGAGAATTTAAGCCAAGACCTTGATAAACATCCAAGAGTTGTGAAAACGTTTTACAACAAATTCCAAAAGCAAACCTTATGAAGTGTTTATGGAGGAAGCTATCAATCTATATGAGATATATTTTGATAATGGATGTAAATTACCTATCTTCCAACCATTGTTCAATGGATATACTTTTAAGATAAGCTACAAAACTAAACAAAAAACTACATAGGTCAAATCAAAATGTAGCAAGGCTTTATATGTGATATGGATAAGAAAAGTTCTTATGAAGTCTTTCTACAAAGCAAGGAATAAAACATGTATTAAACCGGTTGATGCATGTTCGATTCCTATATAGAGCACGGGGTACTACTGCACAACCATACTTAGCAAAAAATGTTTGTTGCTCAAGTAGGTGCCCTTATGGAAATTGTTTCAAAAGGTCAAGTGGGAGTAGTGTAAATCTCAAAAGAGTTTGAGAAAAGCAACAAACAAACGTGGTTCAAACCATGATTGGTTCACCCTATGCAAAATGTGCCTCCTCAAAAGGCAAGTGTGAGTATAAGAATCTCGAAAAGTTCGAGAGCCTTGAAAGAGTTCAAGAAAAGTGATTTCGAAAATCTCGAAGAAATTTGAGAAGTTATCGAATAAAAGCAACAATATGAGCATGATTCACCTCATGTTACAAATGACAACGCGTGGTCTCATTATGTGTAATGGGATTAATAACCATGTGTCGAAGGTAGTACATTCCAAGTGCAAATGCTCTATTGTCGTTTCTCATTGAAAACTAAACAAAGTTGTTGTATGAATTTCAATTGTTGCATAAAAACCCACAATGATGACTAGCATATGTAAAACTTAGCCAAAGAAATATGATTTCATATTGACTAAGAGTTCTAAAATATTCATTTTAGAACATGATGATTATGCAAGTAATAAGGATGATTTGACAAGTTATTACTCCAAGTGGTTAAAACCAGGAAATCTGCAATAGATTCTAAGTCTGTAAGCAAGTGTATGACACTTGAATAATTTGCCTAAATTGGGTGAAACCCATTGTAAGCAAAACAGACAAGAAAGAAAAATGTTTTCTAACTAAAGCAAAGACTTGTTAAGGATTCAACAAATTCTTAGTATGACTAGGACTACGATGAAACCTTTACATTAGTCATGTTGCAAAGATCTATTGAAGATATTTAGTGATTTCTACCTTACAAGATTTGGTAGATGTATTTCAAAACACTTTCTTGAAATTGTTCATGAAATAAGATTTGTATATGATACAATCAAAAGTTTGGAGATCCAATAATCCTAGGGATGCATAGAAGATCCATAATGGATTGTAGTTAGCATCAGGGAGTTAATGTTCTTAATTTTGCGAGTTAGTCAAATCGTTTGATGTTCTCGTAAAATGAAGGAAAAGGTCTTGAGTGTACAAGACGTTTAGTGGGAGCTATGAAGTCTTCTTGGTCTAGTACAAAGAGCGATTATTTGTTGCTTGAATAGTCAAGTAATGGTTAATGCATTTTGTATGAAAACCTTGGAGAAGAAGATGAGTACATTTGGGATTCAAGATCTATATAGATAGGTCTCGAAGGATGTTTGAGTTTTGATTAAGAAACTTATATTGATAAGATTCTTATAAAGTTCAACATTATATTGAAAGGAGTTTCAATCCCATATGACATGGCACGTTGCTTAATGATTCAATACCTTGAAAAAGGTTGATGAAATTAAGACTTTGAGTGATGATCCTTATGCAATTCGCAAAGGATGCATCATGCATGCCATGGACTATACTCGTCTATTTGTTCATTCCTTGCGAAAGGGCGAAGGAAAATTATTAGTGTATGGAGATGAAAATGATTATAAGATTTAGAAATTGCAAAATTCATGTTTATGAGAATGTCTCATGAACTCTACTTACTGAACCCCTTCCATGACCAAGGTATGAGAGTCATACTAAGGTTTTTGGATTGAAGCAAGTTATGTAATTTTAGTTGTGTATGTTTTGAGAAAGCATATTACAAAAGTAAATACATTAGCTTGCAGAATTATGTTTATCAATTGAAACAAAGTTTCAATCTTATTTAATCGTGGTTTCAAGATTAAATAAAATGTCCAAAATAATTATGAATTGATGGGCTCACTAGGTTGATGACCTTTTGAATGAAACCCCACAGGTGAACTAAATTCATATATTATTTAAGTTCCTAGTTCGGAATCATTAAACTGGACATAAATGATTTCCAATAATGGACTAGCATGTTAAGATTGATTGGATAGCGCAGTTTCATGGGCTATAGGAGCGTAGTGATGCTCGGTCAATCACATGGATATGCATGAATGATGCATGATCGAACTATAGACCTACTTTGAAGTTCAAGTATAGAGCTTCCGGATATATTAGTGGATTCCTTTGACATGAGTGGAACACTGATTCCATTCAATGATTGTTTTAACTGTGGTACATTCAAACGTCTGGCCGTAACTGGAGATTATAAAGGATGTTTCCCGGTTACTTCATGAGTTGAGTGGGAGCTGTGGTTGCCATAAGATTGGATTGAGTCTACCTATTTAATTAGGAATGTGTCTTGGCCCCTTGAAGAGGGAGAATTCAGAAAATGCATGGCCGTGCTCATAATTCTAACTCAGATTTCAAGAAAGATTTGTAGATTAATATGATCACGACATGAGATGCAATCATATTATCAAATCGACACACATTGACTTAAGGAATTTGAATATTGCGCACTTGTCTCAGACAAGTGGGAGATTGAAGGAATTATGTCTTCGATAAGTGCAATTACTAGATATATCAAGGATCACTATTATGGAGATAATAAGTTCATTCTATTGGGGCGTCATCCTCTATTGCTAGACTATGAGAGATGATCTTTGGGCTAGTCAAATGGTCCAAAACCCTTTAGAATGGATCCTATATTGGTCACACACAAGGGTATTGGGTTAAGCAAGTAAGAGGCCTATTAATGGGCCTCATGAGCAATTAACTAATCATGAATTGGATTGGGCTAGCATGGTTAGATTGAAATTAGGTTTTGGGCTTTTGACATGGGCTCTTATTTAGAGATGAGATCTATAAATAAGATCCATGCCTAGGGTTTGCAAGAAGCAGTCATAATTCACACACTGTGAATTTTGACATCAAGGCAACCAATCCCAAAACCCTAATTCTCTCTCTAACTCACGGCTCTCATCCTCCCCTCACGTCCGTACGGCCGGCCACCCCTTGGTGGCGCGTGTGGTGGTCATCGTGGTGGTTCTTGGTTAGTATGTCTCTCCTCTCCGTTGAAGGTTGATTGAAGCGTTCAGTCACGACTAACTAGCATTAGTGGAGGTCTTAATCTGTGCCCGTGGACCAAGTAGAGGAATCACGCTTGGGGTTCTTTATCTCCGTTTGTTCTTGCTCGATCGCACGTGGAATCACGCTTCAAAGGTACAATTATTTGTTCTTTATGTGTTATGCATTAGATCCTTGGATTAGGTACTGTATGAATATGATTCATGTTATTTCCGCTGCGTAGTACCTATAAAACCCTACAATTTTATCCTAAAATAACTAACCCATTTAATTTGAAATATTAAACCAATTAGAGATTAGATAGGAAATAACCTAAAACAAATCCCTAAAATATAGGAGAAGATAAGGAGAATAAATTATCTATTTGACTCATAAGAAAATCAGATTTTATTTTAAAAACTTATCTTTTTTAAAAAATAAAATCTATTTAAAATAAATAATACCAAGTCAAAACTAACTACCTAGAAAGTAGGCAAAGATAATACAATGACTATTAACGTTGAAAACTGACTTTTAATGCTGTGCAAACTCGTGTTTCTCCTACACACAAATTTTAGACTAACCCGTAAGGAACTGGCTGGCTAGCAACACCTAGTTCCTTCCAGACTGTCAGTTCCTTCCAGACTGAAGTTCCAATTTAGTTCCATAGGCATGTTCCAAACAATTTCTCGTGTCCAACATACTTACATGATTCCTAGAAAAATATACTCCTATTTTTCTGTCTTCATGTTTCTCTGATGAAGCTTCTACTCCGATGCTTCTGTTCCTGTGAAGGAACTTCTCTTCTCTGGTGAATCATCTACTTCGACACTTCTGCTACCGTGAAGGAACTTCTCTTTACTTGTTCCCCCTCAGTAACTGCTGCTTATTCCTTGCAAAGAACATCTTCTCATTCTTCTTAGGAACTACATGTAAAGACTAACAATACGTTTGTATATTTAGACTTCTTCTCTTTTTGTTCCCTTGAGGAACTCAAGCACGATCCATACATTGTATGTAGGGAGCCTTCTTCAATAATGATCTAATATGTACTTGACCACCTTCATGCTTTCTGACTTGTTCATGAACATCTCAATACACAAATTAGTTAGATAATCATCATTTGTTTACAATCATCAAAACCTTTCAACATGTTGGCTTTACTTATTTAAATTCTCCCAATATAAAACTATTCTTCTAAGTAAACAACACCAAAAAATCAATGGAGGAATATTAATCATTATCATTATCATATTAATCAAATCCATGCAATAGCTTAATAGCTTTTACCGTCACATCAATTTGTATTTATTATAGTTAGAGGTTGTTTTTTCAAACACACACACAATAATCTTATAGTATGATCTCATTGATTATTTGTTTGACTAAAGAACAAATAGATTTATGCATGTTTCAAGCAAATATATATTTTTATTGCAAGTAGCCAAGTAGCAACGGAATGAAGCAACGAATGAATCCAACTACTCCGTAGTTAATACACAAATTACGTAACAATGTACTTTATAATAAGAATATTTCTTGTATATACTTACTGGCGAGTATGATTGAAGGAGACATATTTATATCTTAATCTGATGGCCCGTTTTGGCCCGTATGGGCTTTCATGTGTTTGCATTCAATTCTGTAGATCAAGGTGTTTTGCAATCCTTTTTTTATTTTGTTTAATATGTGATGATAGTAGAAGAATTGCATGAAATCAATAAATTAAAGACCAAGCAAGAAGAATTGAGTAGACTTTAAAAGATAATGTAAGATAATGTTGTTTTTTTTTTTTTTTTTTTTTTTTTTTTTTTTTTTTTTTTTTTACAACTAATGTAAGATAATGTTGATTTGAATATGATAGAATTAATTTTTTGCATAATAATGATGAAGCATATTTGATCTATAAAAGTTGAGACTTTGACTACATTACAAAGTTAACTAAATTGTTGTAACTGTTTGATGTTACATCTACAAAAGTAACATTATCGAAATTACTCAACTCGTATGCATCAAAGATTAATATGACACGAGAGTGAGGGATACCTCAAGTGATTAGAGCTTCCTTCCCGGTTTCAGAAGATATTGGGATCGATTCTCACCCCGCCCTTGTAGCTCTTTGAACACAAAAAAAAATAAAAAAAAAATTAATATGACACAAGTTTAGTGCAGTATTCACCGGTGTATGGCTCAAACTATACCTAATACGAAGTATCTACAATCTAATTTCATTCTACCTATATTCTAATCATGAAAAACGAAAATTCTATTACCTTAGTTGCCACTTCATCGTCTTAGGTAATTTAATAAGAAATTTATGCCTATAATTCTCAACTATTTAACGCTTTAATTTTTATGTCTTATATACTCGTATTTTATAAGACCCTTGATACAAAAATGTCCATGTAAGAAAAGAAAATTTGAAGTCAAATTCACTTATAGAATCAAGAGCAGCTCAAAAAAAAAAAAGAAAGGGGCTTAAACCCCCAGTGATACACATATACACTTATACGGAGTACTTTGTATATCTAATAGTTGACTTAACGTGTGAAATTACTTGTGACTACACATTTGGGATTAAATATCCAAAAACGGCATAAATTTAATTAAAATAGAAGAAGATAAGATTAGAATATGCCTGCCATAAGCCATAACCCCATTAGAAAAGATTTAGGAGACAAAAACAATACTGTAGTAAAAACGACTAATAAGATAACATCTACTTGTACACATCACGTTGTATCTTGTATAAGAGCATAAAATTATTAAAAAAAAAAAAAAGTGTCCCTTTGTGTTTTAAATTTTGACCGTCACGTAATTTTAGATAATTTAACTAAGTTTAATAGTTGCTATAAGAATGCATCTTTGGCATTTGCAAGTCTTAATGAGAAGCAGAGAACTATCTAGTGACGTACTACGGGGCGAACACACAGGATTCTAGGGAGATGGAATGATGCTACCAAAGATTGCTGACTTATTACCAAGTTTTCATCGTCTGTAGGTGTTTTACAAGATTGGGATTAACCTCCCTTTGTACTGCTGTCCAAAAAAAAAAAAAAGGTAAGTGGTGTACTCAGAGTATGAAGTATTTAAAAATTATAAAAGAAAGAGAGTGGAATTAATAATTTATTAAAAATTAATGAATATGAGAGAAAATATATAATAAAAAAGTAATAATAGGTTTACGTGGGGATCATGAGAGGAGAGAGATATAATATTTAATATTTTAAATGTACTATCGTATAAGTTATAATTTTGGGTATTATTTGTGTGATATAAAATACTTTAAAGTTGCAACTAATACGAAAAATATGAAACGAGAGTAATAGTATTTTGCCATTAAAAAAATACTGCCTCCGATTTTTATTAGTTGCAACTTTAGAATATTATTATTGTGAGATATAAAATATTTCAAAGTTAAAACTAGTAAAAATCGGAGGTAGTATAACACTTGTTAAAACACGGCTAAATTTGATAAGTGTAACATTGATTAAAACACGGAGAAAGTATTATTTTATAATTTTACTCCATATATGCGAGATCAATTATTGAATAACGCGTAAATTAGATCGTCTTGTCTTGTACTTTAGTGTCAAGTGTCAACTACTACAATGAGTGACTGAGAGTGTGAGTTGCATGACAATATAAAAATGTAGCACTCCGTAACTTATTTTATCTCCAATATTAATAGATTATACTAGTATAATGAGAAAGATGATAAAAGTTTGTGAATTATTCTTCGGAACGAACATGTCAATTATTGAACCTTCTTTAAAAGAAATAATACACGCATGTTATTAATTGACCGAGTAGAATAAAATTCGATTCAAAAAGATCTTACTTTAGTGGTTGAATCTGAAAACTCGTACACTGGTACACAGATTTCCCCAACTGCATTTTCAGTTTTAAAGAGTTGGTTCAAAGAAAGTAGGTGAGGTTCTGTATCAGTTCTTTCCCTATCTTCTAGTCTCTCTCTCTTTCCTCCACAAGACTATGGGGCAAATTCGATGGAACAGCCAAAATAGAAAACGGAAAAGAGCTAGCTAGAGATAACATTATTATTGAGTAGACTGGTCTGTGGCACAATTCAATCCAACTCGAAAAAAGTATAACATACATGACAAGACAAGACATGTTATTGTGTGAGTAGGACTTTACGAATACCATATAGTTTAAGAAAACACAATATGATACCATCCCTTCTCACAAAGCGTGCACGAATAAATTAAATACAACTATATAAATACACTATGGACTTAAATAACACATGAACCACTTTTTAAAAATTTTGAGATAGTATAAAGTTGATAGGTTTAGTCGTGGGTTGAAAACTTAACTAACTCCAAGACATATGAACCACACTCGGGTCAGATCCACAACTATAGTAAGATGGAAAGGATATAGATGTATAATTGTATGGATATTTCAAAACCAACTTTTCTAGTCCCCATCCGGTAGTCAAACATATACATACGTATACAGACATACATACAATGTTATTATATTATACGGTAGTATGGGCACACAGTCACACATACACTAATTGCCTTTTGCTGCAAACTAATAAACGGAGTACTAGCTATTACTTTACCGTCCATCTAGGAGATACCATAAACAAATAGAAACACGGTTTAAGAATATAATAATACTACGTAATCGTATTGCACCAAAAAAAAAAAAAAAAAAAACGTAATCGTAATCATCTGTTTTAATAAAAAGTGCAAAGTTAAAGTCAAGATATTTGACTATCAAAAATGGTAAGACATTATGAAGTAACCCAGAAATATCAATATGTATTAACTACTACGTAGGACAGCTAGCAACAAGTGTATTGATATTTTATTACAAACTACAAGTATATATATAAACCTACGCAAACTCAAGCTTATCAAAAATATATGCACTCCTTTCTTTTAAAACCAAACCACCCTTAGCTAGCTTTACCCTCTACTCCTTGTGCAGTTGTGCTAGCTAGCTGCCCTCCCGGCCACCACGACCGCAACGATTACCGTGACTAACAAAAAAAAAAATTCTAGTTTGTCGACGATGGCAACCGATGGATGTAGGAGGACGGGTCTAAAGTATCCTCTATATTATGTGCTATTTATGATAATATTGAGTACTTGTACCGTAGAAGCCAAAACAAGATATTACAAATGGGATGTAAAGTATGAGCTCAAGTCACCAGATTGTTACAAGAAATTAGTGATTACTATAAATGGTATGTTCCCTGGACCTACCATCACTGCTGAAGAAGGTGACACTGTTGTTGTTGAAGTTACCAATAACTTGGTTACTGAAAATACTGCCATTCATTGGCATGGTATTCGACAGGTTAGTTTAGTTAATAATTTGTTCATTTATTAGCTTTGTACTTTTATTTTTAGTTTTATTTTACCTTAGTATTATGTGTATTTTTTTCATATGCTCATTTTAATTAATTGGTGCACGTGCTATATAGATTGGAACACCATGGGCTGATGGTACCGAAGGCGTTACTCAATGTCCAATTATTCCCGGAGATACTTTTGTATACAAATTTGTTGTTGACAGGGTATTTTTTTTATTTTTTATTATTATTATTATTATTATTATTTTTTAACTACGACATTAGACTTCATTTCAATTTACTTAGCAATGTTCCCGAGTTTAAGATTAGTAAACATTATTTGTCGTTATATTAATCAAATATACGTGTTTGTGTACAAAATTGAACAGGCAGGCACATACTTATACCATGCCCATTACGGGATGCAGAGAGAAGAAGGATTGAACGGTATGATCGTTGTTTCGGTTCCTAGAGGACAATCCGAGCCGTTCACTTATGACTTTGATCGTAGCATCTTGCTAACAGATTGGTACCACAAGAGTGCTCTTGATCATACCGTAGGTTTGAATTCCAATCCATTTGTTTGGGTTGGTGAACCTCAGGTATTAGTCAAATATGTTAATTAGAATTTTATTTTCTCACTTAATTAACAGTCTTTACACGATAATATACTTTTATATTACAAAAAATAATACGTATTCGTTTTACTTTAGGCCTTTAGCTATAAAATTCAAATGACTAATTCAATTCGTCACATGTTTGTTTGATATGATATAGTCGCTCCTTATACAAGGAAGAGGCAATTTCAATTGCTCAGCCGTCAGCATTGCTTCGGATCCAGATGTCTGTAACGCTACACGTCCCGAATGCACCCCGTTTGCCTTGACTGTGCTTCCTGGGAAAACTTATCGCCTTCGCATTTCTAGCTTAACTTCTTTGTCTGCACTAAACTTTGAGATTGAGGTAACAATTCATACTTCATGTGTAATTGACTTTTTTTTTTTTTTTTTTTTTTAAAAAAAAAAATTATTTTGTTTATATTATTGATTATAATACTGATGATATGTACACTTGTGTATGTTACCAGGGGCATAACATGACGGTAGTCGAGGCAGATGGACATTTTGTTGAGCCATTTGTAGTTAAAAACTTATTCATCTACTCAGGAGAAACCTACTCAGTTCTAGTAAAGGCCAACCAAGACCCATCAAGGAACTATTGGGCTACAACTAATGTTGTGAGCCGAAAGCCCGGAACTCCCACGGGTAAAGCCATCTTTAACTACTACCCAAATCGACCAAAACAAGATCCACCAACTACCCCCACCACAGGCCCCATGTGGAACGACTCTGAACCAAGATTAGCCCAGAGTCTAGCAATTAAGGCGCGGGAGGGGTTTATTCAACCCCCACCCGCCACCTCAGATAAAGTGATCATTCTCCTTAACACACAGAACAAGGTTAATGGGTACACAAAATGGGCCATCAACAATGTATCCTTTACCTTGCCCACCACCCCGTACTTGGTGGCACTCAAGGAGAACAGGTTGAGGAACAAACTCCACCACGTATTTGACCAAACACCACCTCCAACCGGCTACGATTGGCTAAACTATGACATCAATGTTAACCAAACTAATGTCAATGCGACCTCTAGTAACGGTATCTACCGTAACAAGTTTAACACGACTATTGACATTGTGCTACAAAATGCAAACATGATCAACCCTAACAACAGTGAAACTCACCCGTGGCATTTGCATGGGCATGATTTTTGGGTGTTAGGGTACGGAAAAGGCAAGTTTGACCCCTTCAACGACCCGAAAAGGTACAACTTGGTAAACCCGATAATGAAGAATACGGTTCCCCTTCATCCATACGGGTGGACCGCCGTACGTTTTCGGGCCGATAACCCGGGTGTTTGGTTGTTTCATTGTCATATAGATGCCCATTTTGCCATGGGTATGGGCATTGTTTTTGAGGAAGGAATTGAAAGAGTAGGTAAATTGCCTAACAACATTATGGGTTGTGGACTTACCAAACGCCTCATTACTCCATAGTTCCTTAATTATTAGCCTAACTTCAATGTTTGAAAATTCTTTTATTCTTACTTTAATTTTATCCCTCTAAATTCAAGGGATCATTTTTTTTAATGAAATATTGTCTTTCCATATTTGTACATGCGTGTATTAGGAGTGTAAGTTATTTGGATCAAGACTAAAGAATAGTCTAATTAGACATATTTTGTACATGTATTGGCAAATTTTAGTTGTACAAATTGTCCATTAAATGCCATTAATAAACACGTATTTGCGCAATTATTTTGAGTTTCAAATTCCCTTCACTCATTCAACAACAAATCAATTTACAAATCATACATTTACAATTAATTAATGTAGATATAAAAATAATATTTGGGACGCCTATAGTTGTTTTTTTTTTTTTTTTTTTTTTTTTTTTTTTTTTTTTTTTTTTAGTACATATATATAAACCTTAGGATTGTATTTAAAAATTTATGACAAAATCATGCATCGTTAAGCGTTATTATTAGTGCTTAATATTTAATCTTTCCTTTGGATTACTCGCAATTTAAATACATTGTCATATATATATATATATATACGGTAAGCAGAATGACCCTGATCGAACCTCAACCCTCATGGTTTTTTTTTGTCCGGTATTTATGGGTCAGACACTTTGAGAATGAGGGGGAAAGGGTAAGGGATCCCCACCCTCAAATTAAAGTGCCTCTACTGGGGATTGAACCCCCAATCTCAAGGTTAGAAGGTACAATATTTTCCACTAGACCAAACCTAGCTTGGTTATATATATATATATACGGTAAGCAGAATGACCCTGATCGAACCTCAACCCTCATGGTTTTTTTTTGTCCGGTATTTATGGGTCAGACACTTTGAGAATGAGGGGGAAAGGGTAAGGGATCCCCACCCTCAAATTAAAGTGCCTCTACTGGGGATTGAACCCCCAATCTCAAGGTTAGAAGGTACAATATTTTCCACTAGACCAAACCTAACTTGGTTATATATATATATATATACGGTAAGCAGAATGACCCTGATCGAACCTCAACCCTCATGGTTTTTTTTTGTCCGGTATTTATAGGTCAGACACTTTGAGAATGAGGGGGAAAGGGTAAGGGATCCCCACCCTCAAATTAAAGTGCCTCTACTGGGGATTGAACCCCCAATCTCAAGGTTAGAAGGTACAATATTTTCCACTAGACCAAACCTAGCTTGGTTATATATATATATATATATATATATATATATATATATATATATATATATATATACTAGTTTGGTGCTCCGTGTGATGCCGGGTTGTTTATTGAATTTTAAGATAATTTTTTATTTAAATTATGTAGTAGGCATGTAATGACGACTAATAATAATATTGTGAAAGTGTTCGGTTTAACAAAGTAATCTTGAGATATTAGATTTCTAAAAAACAGTCAAAATAAATTAAACAAAAAAGTTGTTCTAAGTCTGTTGGGTTGACCCGAACCAGAAACTTTGGGCTAGTGTTGACCGACTTGAAATAACCTGTTATCCGACGTGATTGATAGGTCTACAAACAGTAATAAAATCATATTTGATTGTAAAGTATTTTATTTCAATTGACTAAAATAAAATATAAAAGAATTTGTCCATGTAGCGCAATATTTGATGAAAAGTTGAAATGGCAGGTGTTGCTGTCTCGTGGTTTGGCTAAACTTATAATTTATTTTTTTACCTTTGAAATAATGGTACTTTATCGGAAATAAAACTCTAGCTAAAGCAACAATTTTATCCTATAAATCTATCCAAATTTTATTTAAAATAAAATTCTAAACTTAGGTTTCTTTTTTTTTTTTTTTTTTTTTTTTTATCCTACAAAATCTATCCAAGTTTTTATTCTAATAAAAAAAAAAAATACAACTTTTTTATTCATAAAAAATACATACAAATAAATCTGTATCATACAAATGTTTAAACGTTGTCTACGTGGCGCAACACTTGGCGAAAAGTTAAAATGCCAAGTGTCGATGTCTGATAACTGGCTAAAAATTTAGCTTTATATATATTAGTTATTATATGATACTACTATGATACAAGGATGGAGCAACTAACTATAGGTGTTTGAATAACGTTGTGGCATTTTGAATAAACCACCTTACTCTCTTCCAATTTTATCCCCATGTTCCAACCCTACAGTTGACATAATGCATTAATGTACATCGCTAAATTCGTCAATCAAGTTGGACAATGACTCATCTTTGGCCTAATTTGATTAAGATTCCAGATAATGACCGCAATTGAAATTGTGTACTCCGTATTAAGCTAACCAAACGTAGTAATCTGTACAGGTGCGTTTTTTTTTTTTTTTTCACCTGCACTAATTTAAACTTAATTTATTATTCCTGATTAGCCCTAATTTTATGTTATAGTATATACACTCGATCTGATCGGAGCAATCCTAATTAGTCTTGAAACTTATATCTACTTCATCAAACGGACAAAATTTCCAACACATTGCTTATCATTAGGGCTGGCAATCGGATCAGGTCAGGTCGGGTTCGTGTTCGGGTCAGTTGATTTCGGGTCAGCTACCCCCTGACCAGAACCTGATCCATTTAACATTTCGGGTTGAAAACCTCAACCTGAACCTGGTTTTTTCGGGTTCGGGTCAACCCGAAAATGACCTGATTTGACCCAAAATTTTTTTAAGAACTTAAAAAAGGTTGATTTTATTTGGGTTGGGTCACCCAGCCAATCTGATTTTTATTCATTCAAAAGGTTTTTTTTTGCAGTTCATTCAATTGCATTTTAAATTCTCAAGCAAAACAGCGATTCAAACCCAAACAAAATTGTCTAACAAAACTACTTAATAGATTACAAACCAAGTAGTCTACTTAACAAATTACAAATTGAATTTCAAAAGCTATAGCGATTTAAATAAAATCTTCAATTCTCTTGATTATGCCCACCCTCCATAGTGGAATGAATCTTCTCCTCTCTGAAAGAAAGATGGATTTGAGTGGCCGCAACTCGCTGCCATTAAAAATAACACAAACAATAATTAAGAACAAAATTTCAGTTTGTAAAACCGTATAAACACAACAACTATTAATATTAATTAGCATGATAAATTCGTATAAAAACATGCAAAACAACAATTAACAACAGAAATCATAACAAATCAACAACAATTTAACAGAAAATAACAACTATTATTAGCATATAAAACTATACTTTAGCATGACCAAACCGTATTTCTCATAAAACAAATACATATAAAACAAAAAATACCTTGGAATGATGAAGTAGATGTTGAGAAGAAGGTGAAGTGTTTAGCAGGAAACATAGATTGATGAAAATCCAAGGATTAGAGAGGAATTTAGGGGTTGAAAAAGATTAGAGAGGAGTTTAGGGATTAAAGAGAGAGAAATTTTAAGAGGGGGGAAATTTTAAAAGAGAGAAATGGTGAGAAGCGACTGAGTGAAGGAAAAAAGAAAGGAGAAGTTTAGGGTTTTTGGTTTTATTAGGATGGCTCATTTTGATTTGGGCTGGGCTAAAGGTTTTCTTTGGGGTTTTTTTTTTTTTTTGGTTATTTTTTTTAATAATGATCTGTTTTCGGGTTATATGGGTCAATTTCGGGTTAGGATTTCCAACCTTAACCTAACCCATTTAAATTTCAGGTCGGGTTCGTGTCGACCCATTTAAGTTTTCGGGTCGAAAACCTCAACCCTAACCCGCTATTTTCAGGTCGGGTTCGGGTCGTGTTTTCGGGTCGGGTCAGCTTTTGCCAGCCCTACTTATCATTGCTGCAACCACAACTAACACGATGATTGGTACCATTGGAGCTAGTAAGGCTTCATTGGGCAGTTTACTGAACTTACTCCTAAGTGTGTAATTTTAATTTTGTCTATTAAGCTGGTGTAAAAAAAAAAAAAAAAAACTAACACGATGATCTAATTAATGCCCGTGATTATTAAGCTGGTGTAAAAAAATAAAATAAAATAAATCCTAACACGATCATCTAATTAATGCCCGTGATGATAAGGATTCATTTGGGTTAGATTGATCATTATTGCCTGATTGAGAGTTACAAATAGATGATTAGGACTAGTTACCTGTACTTTCAAATAGTCAAAGATTCGCGTGCCATACCCACCAAGTAAAAACCTTATGTATGATCATACATAACTCCTTTGAAATTAAAGTTCTGGTAGGTACTTTAGGTAACGTTAATAACATCAAAAATGTAATATTATTTACGGTGTATGTAATATAAGTTGCAAAATGCTAAATAATGTATGTATATATCTATTAGTCCAGCACCATGCACATTTTGTTTAGAGATGCTACTGGTTGTGGTATGGGAGATGGAGGAGGAACCTTTAAATTTGTCTCGGATTTACAATTTGGAATGATATAAACTAATGTAAAGAATCAGGAGCAGACATACGCCTTCAGACAGCCAGGAGCCAATAAGTTACAACATTAGTAATACATGGATAAGAGGATCATGGGATTACAGAAACTTTGCTTCATTGCATATTGAGTTGTGGAATTTTATGGTCAAAATTTGATGCAGAGGTAGCAGAAGCATCTTCACTGCATTGGATATGCCCTCCTACTCCAATTTCTACTATACCGCATCCCATGGTTGCAGGAATCGCCTCTACTTGCTGTCCTGTAACCATCGCGGATGGTGCTCCCCCTACACCAGCAGCCCCCCCTGCCAATTCTTGCTGCCAATGACCAATCAATTCAATTTAGTACTTATTTGACCTTATGAAGAGTAAAAAAAAAAAAGTTACTAAAGGATATCATTAACCTTGATAAGTGAAGAATATGATGTGTTAGACTGCATCAAAGCATTGAGAAGCTCAGTTGATGTGTAAGCCTGATGCCACGTTGGGAGTGCTCCGATCCCACCTATTTGATCATGAGGATGATGCTGCTGTTGTTGATGTTGTTGCTGCTGTTGTTGATGTTGTTGCTGCTGCTGTTGTTGATGATGATGAGCAGTTGTTGTGCCTTCCATCTGAGAGTTATGTTGATTCATGGCAGCGTTTATGGCATTCCCCCCCTGCCCATGATTCAAGGTTTCGTATATTGTTGTTGTTCCTGGTGCTGCTGAAGAATGGTTTGGCCTTCATTGTTTACCAAATACAACATTGAGCCAGAGCATAGTCATTCATTACAGGTTTCCAGGCACAAAACATAAGATGTTTTAAGAAACAGCGAAAAGTAATTTACCTCATGGCAATGGTATTAGAAGGATCAGAGCTTGTGAAAATTTGGCCTTGGTTATGACCATTTTCTGGCAACCAACCTATGTCTTCAAACGACGTTGGCATCCCTTCACTCGCGTCCAAGAAAATCTTGCGATTTTACAATGATCAACATATTAGCCAAAGAGTTATAAGCACTAAAATGTTCAAAGACAAGGCAATATCAATAACTAGTATCTACCTGAACACCTGAAGGGTCATAGCTTGACATATGATTACTCAACAAGTATTTCTGCAAAGTAAAACACAAAATAATCAAGCAACTACAAAAACAGAATCCTCAACTTCAATACAGTAGTTCACAAATACTGTTAAGTCCTGCCTTCTAATACTATTGAAAGGAAAATTGCACCTCATGAAGAAAGAGCACTAAAGTGTTACCCAAGAAGTTAAGTCTTAATAAAGATTTGATACTGAACTCGATTCATCAGTCTGTCCATTCGCAGTAGTGCAGTACATACCTTTCGTTGTGAGACGTGTGATAAAGCATCAATGAGGTTCTTCTCACATGATTCAAGTTCTCCAATTGATGTGAAAGCCATTGGATCAGGCTCATAAATCCTGATCATAAATATTTTTAACAAAAAACAAGTCAGGACATGTATTCATCAGCTCATAAAAATTATGCAGGGGACTTAGGAAAATAGTTAAACACATTTCAATAAATCATACATTATCATCACTCTTACACTAATTAATTGTGATTTAAAGTAAAACAATGCAACATTGAGAGTATCAAGATTTAATGTTAGACATTGTGTCAGTAAACAAAGTTTAATTAAAACCTTAATTGATCCTCAGCCATTTGAAGTTGGTGTTGCAAGTTATTCACTTCTTGTTGAAGATCCTGCTAAAAAACATAAACCCAAGCCAAATTAATATTTAATGAAGTCCATTTACGTTTATTTAGGAAGGAAGATAATAAATTTATACCTCCAAGTTTGAGTTACATCCTCCAGGGCTGCAGTAAAATCAACTTAGATGTCAGCAAAGATAAAAATGAAATTAAAATAAAAAGAACGCGACATGATGGATTGTACACGTTTGTGTGTGCTTCTAAACGAGTTTAAATAAGAGAAAAGTATGAGGAATACGAACTTAGCAAGTTGAAGAGCAATGTCATTCTCCGTCTTGAGCTTTTTAAGGGTGCATATTAAGTACTGCAAGAACATAGAGGTTGATATATGACCCTTTGCCAATTGCTGGCCTAGACTTTAAATTGAACGAGATTCTTTCCAATAACTAGACTACCCACTTATTCTAAAAATTAGGGAGGAGTTTCTGAATACGATATTTCTCATTCGTTAAAAATTTCCCCATTTTCATTTCGAAAATTAAATTAGATAGTCTAGTAATTGGAGAGAATCTTCCTAATAATAAAATAAATAACAAAAGTCTTATAATATCGTACCTCTCGATTATGAACGAAGCTGTTCATTGGAATTGAAAGAAAGAAAAATCCACTAAAATGTCAGTAAGTATTACATATTAATCCATGCAAGGTAAAATCAAAAAATGAAGGGCAGAACAAATAAAATTGATGATAAAATTCTTACTTTCCCCTATCATGGTCAGGAAGATTAATATAACGCGTTAAAACATCTTCAATTCTACACAAAATCAAATAAAATTAATATCAAAAATCATAAACAAATTAGCCAAAGTTACGCAAATATCACACATGAAAAATGTTTCCTAGGTAAAAACGAACCTTTTACGGCCAGAAAAATGGCTAAGACGACCGGAAGGCGAAAACATAATAAGTGCAATATCGATGTCACATAAGATAGAGAGCTCGTAAGCCTTCTTAATGAGTCCATTTCGTCGTTTTGAAAACGTAACTTGACGATTGGTGTTGTTCTCAATCCTTTTTATTTGAAGCTTGACCCGACCCATGATAATGTTATTATTGTACTTAGGTTATTTTATGTTCTACACACAACAAAAAAAACAAAAAAAAAAAAAAAAATTAAAAAAAAGAAGAAGGAAGAATTAAAGAAAATGATGAAGGCGAAATGAAGATGATGAAAAGGAAAAGAGAAATGAAGGGACAAGAGAAAAGAGAGATGCGATGAAAGAGGAGAGGAGCAAGGATTTACGCTGAGGAATTAAAGAGTTTGAGTCAAATTTTCATCATTTTTTATTTGTTGTTAAATTAACTGTCATGGCTGGTGATGTGGAAACCATTTTTTACGCATGTATATAATTTTTTTTTCCAATGGTTTAGGAATGAAACAAACAAAATTTCCAATAGATGTTGTAGTGTTGTACTACAGTACAATTTATTAATGGTTTTTTTTTTGAATACGCATATTAACGTATAAATATGATGGTTTGAAACATACTACCTTTGTTTCATAATAATCGTAGCAGTTTGACTTTTGCACTATCTATATATTTCGTGTATATATAAGAAAAACACATGTTAAATAAAATAAATTTTGGAATATATATTTTCATTACATCTCAAACTATTATATTTCACATTAACATAAATATGATGGCCTATGCATGTTACATTTTTTTTTTGGGTAGCCCTCAATGGAAAACAGAATATGTCAATTTTAGAGTACATATAATTGTTATCTAAATGTTACATGTATTTGTCATTTTGTCAATTACCATGTATTTGGGATAAGAAGAGTGTGTGAGTGAGCACATCTCCTCCAACCAGAAGAAGCATAGAAAAAAATTAAAAATGGCGGTATGTGCAACTGCAGCAACAACAGCAGCACTCACAGCCATTGCAAATGCCAATTCGAGCACATCAAAAAAAATTTCAAAACTCCAATTCCGAACTCTGAAACCAATCTCAAACCAATTGAACCCAAGTAGTCCTACCAATTGGTTTGATGATACTGATAAGAAAATTTCAGCAAATGTTGCAGGAAGGCGAAAAGCACTAGAAATAGGACTTATTGGAGTTATGGCAGCTTCTACAATGGCTTTCGGGTTTCCATCAGAAGCAGATGCTTTAAGAGTAGAGTACTATGCCACTACTGCTGAGCCTTCTTGTGAACTCAATGTAGTTCGTTCTGGCTTAGCTTACTGTGACCTTGTTGTTGGTTCCGGTCCTGCAGCTCCTTATAACACCCTTATCAATGTACTAGTCTCATTGACAATCTTTCTTCTAACTTTTTTGTTTTCTTCCTAGCTTAACTTGTTAGTTTCTCTATAATTTTGATTGGTTTATGGATTTTAGGTGCACTACACTGCAAGATTTGGTGATGAGACTATCTTTGATAGCAGTTATAAACGCGGTAGGCCTCTTACTATGCGCATTGGTGTAGGAAAAGTATGTTCTGCTCTGCTCTTTCCCTTCCACTCTTAAGAAATCAATCTTCTTTCTTTCTTTTGGTGATTTTATTATGTGTTTCTTATACTTAAATGTGAGGAATAGTTGAAAATTAGGATACTTTTAAGCTAACTACCCAAGTAAGACTAGCCTAATTTATTGTTCATGTACTGTAAGCCTTTTCTTTTACATATCACAGGGTATATTATGGTTTGTTTGGGGCTGTAATTTGCAAAAATTGCATTTGGAACTTCTCTTACTCTGAACCAGTTTCAAAAAAAATAATACACTTCTGACCCACCAACCATATAATTGTGCTGAAAATATCAATATCATTTCAAATTGCAGGTTATTAGGGGATTGGATCAAGGGATTTTTGGTGGTGATGGGGTACCTCCTATGCAAGTTGGTATGCCATCTTAAAAGATTAAATTTTTGCATAATATGTTTTGCAATGCTTCTATATAATGTTTCCCTGCAGTTAAGTCTCTGAATTCATATGCAGGTGGGAAGCGCAAGCTCCGTATTCCTCCAGAGTTAGCCTATGGACCAGAACCAGCTGGTTGTTTTTCAGGTATAATGCAAAAAACTGTGTTCATTGAAATATGCAGTCAGAAAAAGGTCTCAAATCAGAACATTTCTTAAGAAAAATAGTATATATCAGCTTGCCTAAAACCTCGGCTTGTGTTCTTCAGTTATGACAGCAATACTTCTAACAATTGAACTAATTACTTCTGCAGGTGATTGCAACATACCAGCCAATGCAACTCTGCTTTATGACATTAACTTTGTGAATATATACTCCGGAAATAGGGCAAAGTGAACAAATCTTGCTCAATGCACACTTGATCATACTTGATTCGATGCACCAAGAGAGTTCAGTCCAAGTGAGCTCCTCTCCCTCACTCTAAATTTCTCCAGTAACTAGATATTGTACATTTGTATCAGTAACCTTAGCATGTGCTCAGGTAAAAAGCAGACTATTCTGCTACTAGGCTAATCTTGAGTGCCTCACTAAAGCACATATGTATCTTTCGGCACAGGCCTGGAAATGATTACTTGCTGAGTTAAGACTATGTAGATAACAGCAATGTTTCAACCACTTAAATGTCATCCATTTGCTGATATTTCTATCCAAGAGCAACTCAAAAGTTGCAGTTGTTTCATTGACTGTATTTAATAAAGTCAATCGATTTGAGCATGAGTTCAGCTTTAACCACCCTACAGAAATCTTATTGTAATTTAGACTAACAGGTAATTCAAACAGCAGCTTCCATTGCTCCAAGGGAGACACCATATCGGTTTCCCCAATCCCCAACAGATGCGGAGATGGCTACCAAACATTGTTCGAGATTTGGAATGTTTTTGTTATTTCAAATTATACTGATTTGTTTTGGTAAGAGACTGTGAGATATATTACATTTTTGCTATACATATATGTATCCTGTTGTAGAAGTTCCTCCTCCTGTGCTATTGTTCTGCACATACTCCATACTTATTTCCATATATACTTGATGTACTTAGTCTTAGGTGCCTTCATTGCAAGCTTGATTTCAGATAGTAGTGTTCTTACTAACTGCCTTTTTAGACTTAAGAGGGCCTTTTTTAGCTACGATAACAAAAGAATTTCAAACAAGGATTATCCATTATCATCATGAATAATACTGGAGTAGGAAATGATATAAAAGTATATTAGTCATCAGAAGTTAGTGTGGGAAATTTTACATCACATATCCAAAAGTGTAACAAACGAAGATCAAACTATCAAAATTGGATGAAAAATACAGAATTGATCTACATGATAGAGCAAGCATTTGGGTTATCATCACTGAACATGGTCATAAGAGGGTCCTGATCATATCGCGAGACTGTACCATTTTTTGGGTTTTCGACAAATTCCACCTTCCTGACATGTCCAGGAGGAGCTTTCTTATCATAAGCAACCGAGGCATAAGGCTGAGACACTAAATTGTAAGGCACATATGGCCATATTTCTGCCTTCTTCCCTGTTGATTTTGCCTTCTTCAGCACCTTATTTGCCTCCACATACCCTGTAACTGTCACCTTCTGCTGCTTCCTGTTGATCTCCACTGACTTCACCCCTGGAATAAGAATTATATTTCACGAATATCAGAATTTGGCAACAAACTGAGTCCATTTAACTAACAACAATAACAAAACTTTGTCCTTAGACGAACCAAGAATACAAATTACTAACAGTAACAAAATTTAGCAAAAGACTGGAAGAAGAAATTACCAGATAGTGAAGATAAAGCTGTCTTGACTTTAAGCTCACATCCATCACAGTCCATTCTAACTTTGAGCTCCACAGTTTGAAACTGCTTCCTCTTCTTCTTGTGCGTATGACCACCACCCATCATTTCTGAAAAATACTCCAATGTACCTCCAACTCCCATACTTCTTAGTTTTCTTGTACAAAAGTAATGTAAAATACAAACTTGGAAACCCTTCTAACCAAAGTTTTATTGCTCTATCAACCCCCTCAAACTATCGCCTTAGAGAAGTGTTTTTGCAACCAAGGATTTGCAAAATGAATGCACACAAAAAGTAATAATCTTGTATTGTAACTGAAACGTTTTCTCCAAGAATATGATGTATATTATGTTGTAAATGTTTGAAGGATGATCAAATCATATGTATAATGAGAGGGAGGCAGGTGAAGTTTTATAGCTAAAATGACATGGGAGAGACTATGTAGGAAACTTCTCTCCAACAAACTAGATTCCTTTCTTTGCCTCGTAGAAATCTCAGTTTTCATAACAAATACGAGTATGTACCAACTAAAAAACTAAAGTATAAAATAAACTATAAATTGGACTGCTTTTAATTTTTAAAATAAAGAAACTGTGATCTTATTTCTTTCCCTTTTTGCTACAAATGTGTAATGTAGAAACTTTACCTTTTATCTCTGTTCTTTCTTCACTAGCTTTCTTCTAACGGCTTTTTTTAGACAGGATTGTGGGCGGTTCGAAAGTTCAAACACATGAACTGTTTAAGAACAGGGTTAAGGAAAGCACAAAGGTGATCAAAGATCGATTAATCAGTCATTATTATAAGAGATACTTAAAAATATAAGTACAGTACATTTATTATCATGGCTTGATTAGTTTGTACCAAAGAAACAGATACTTGTAGAGAATAGAGAAAGTGTGGAAGATTTATGTATTCTCATCCCCAAACCTATACCCGTTGTTGGAAGGTACAAACTCTAACCACTATACTTGATCCGACTAGCATACAACCAAATACCATAACCAATCCACTATCCATTAGAATACCTATTATCCACTTATATTCACCTTGCCCCACTACTTAAATACCTATATTATCCCATCCATGCGTCTCACGATTCACCAATACTTACTAAGCTTAAATTTTTAAATAAGTTGTATGACACTAAATTTTCACTTTATGAATAATAATGTAATTCTTCATTGCTTCTTTAAAAATAAAAATAAATAAAATAAAAACCTTAATCAAACATGTTTTTTCGAGAAATAGAAACTAATCATGATATATTTATAGGTAAAATCTTGAATTCTCGATCAATATATACTATGTACACATTTCACCTTCATACCGGCTTTACTACAATCAAAATTGGAAGCTCCTAACCATACGGTCCTAATTGGGAATTCACCCATTCCCCCCACCCCCTACCTTCCCTAAGTAGTAAGTTCACTAGAAGTAGCATCCATTACACCATTAACTTTCTTCATATTACACTTTGCTTGAGACATTATAACTTTATCAAAAAAATATATAAAAATTTAAGACAAAAAGGACAAAATTTAGAAGACACAATTAATTTAAGTTGGAAATTATTCAATCAAACAGAAAAACAAATCAATTAAAAAGGTGAAGATGGTCAGCTGGTGGAAAATACAGATCACAAAGCAAATATTGAAATGTAGGTATGATTTATATAATGAATGAACCTAAAACATTGAGAAGGTGTCGCGAAAATAAGATGTTGTCACGTAGTCACGTTTTAAAACGCGGAACATCGTTAAATACATACATTTTGACACGTGTAAGCATCCAACGGTTGAGATCACAAAGATCATCAGAAGCTGGCTCCCTTCATCTTTAGGTTGTCTTCTGATTGGTTGATTCAACATGGCATAGGTGGGGTGTGGTTATCATGTATACATCCTAAGCAGGCCACCCTAATACTCGCTTTTTAGTAAAATGACAATAATATTAATATTTCCTCAAAAAAAAAAAAAATCTATATACTTAATACAATTAAATGTAATTAGCTCATCTTATGTCGACATACACCAAATACTGTCTTCATGTAGGTGTAAAAAAATTTATAAATACCCGAGTGTAAGATGCAACAATGTTATTTTTGCTCATTTGATGATTAAATGAGCAATTATCATTTTCATCCTTTAGTCATCAAAATAAGATCGTACACTCAAGTATATATAACAAATTTTGATGTAGCTGGGAAGAGGGAAGTACTTCTTGTTTTTATCAACAATTATAAATGAGAGATGTCAAATTACCTACAAAACTCATACAAACAAAGAACTTGAGAAATGTCAAAAATATCAATAATACAGTTCCTTCTACAATGAATGTAAGATTCTTTAATCAAAAGTACACATGAAGCTTTTGAATTCTTAGCTTGATTTCACTAGTCTAATTCCACGGCATTGAGCAAGTAAATTCAACAAATGCCAGAAATCGATGTTCCACAACCCACAAAAAAGGCTCATTATATACTCCATACGAAGTTTCAAAATTCTATGAATAAGCAGTTGTATATAAGAGAACCTAGTAATAACATAGCTCCATCTAGAGAGAAAAAATACTAACTATATATACACGGCTTTAATCGAGAATTATAGAAGACCTAGGTGGGAGGCAAGAGGGATACAGGTATACTACAGATCCAATGACTTATAGGGAAAAATGTAAAGGCATTGGATCGATATGATATAAATGCATGGATGGTATTTACATCAGGTGTAGAAAAATTACTGATTCAAAATACCATTGTGGATGAAAGGTTGTGATCGAGATAGCTAGTACGGAAAGCAGCATCCAAGATGAAAATGGTGGATGCATCGCTGAGGCAGCAGAGGCTTTGGGAGAAGTCCTGCCAGCAATAGCAGGAGACACGGCCTGTGCACCAGGAATGCTCTGCTGTTCATTACTAGGCAATGCATTAGGTGGTTTACCCCCTGTTGGTGGCATTGATGGCGTTCTGTTCTGATTGCTTAGATCTTGACCTATAGATATGCCACAGGTGTAATTAGATTATTTTTTATTCTTATGCATTTCCTGACTTCAGCCAGTAGTAGCAAAGAAATCTAGCAGGCTACATTGAAAGTAGATTAATTTGAGCACGTAATTAATGAAGCTTTATGCCTTGACACGGCCTTCTTTCCCTAAGAACTTGTTCATGCATCACAAAAGCAAGTTTATATATCAACACATACTCGTAGCAAAAACTTGTCAGGAAGAACAATAGCACCTATCAGCTAAAGAGCAATCAACCTTCATTCAGACAGACAGCTTTGCAGGAGACCCGTGAAACAATAAGTAGATGATAAAAGATCCCTTTATAAACCATGATAAAGAAACCAAATGCAAAACTCCATAGGGCCTCACCAACGCAGATTGCAAATTAAAGCATCAGACTTCAAACATTAAATACTTACAATCGGAATGAGACCAGCCAAGTTTCATGTTTTCCCTATCAAACACCATGCGATATCCTGTCATGAAGTTCTCTGCAAAATAATATTTTAATTCCAAATCAGAAACATACCTGTTAATGCATGTTAAAGTAATTATATAATCAAACAGGCCTCCACTTACGGCCAATAATTGCAATATCTCCATCGGCACGTCCTACAGCAAGACAATATCCCACAATTCCCTGCAGCATAGCATCCCAATAACTTAGCAAGGCCATCAGGTTCAGGAAAGTAGGAATATAAGATGCTTCAATTCATAGCTACGATATTGATACAATAACCTGAAAGATAATCATGGTTTCCGCGGATTTAATATCTTAGCAAGATTTACAAATCACATCAATGATATCCATCAACATTATATATAATAAGAGTTCACATATAAAGAACATGCTTCAATGGACAGTAATATAGCGAGTCCAATCTTCAATAAGGAGACAGCTCTGGATAATGGTTACTGATTTGCTTATTTCAAAATAGTTTTACTAAAGGACACAACCTAGAGCAGAGAAACAAGTAAATTAAAAAAACACAAGCACAGGGCAGGCTACTGAGAGTCTGAGACCAATCAGGCCCACATCGTTAATAAAAAGGCTTTGATGTTGAATTATGACAAGTTTGTTGGATTAAAATTTCATCATAGTTAACCCAAAATCTGGCAGGATATTGAAAATCTACCAAACCAGACAAACTTATAAGCAATAAGCTACTGAGATGAGTGAGATCAATCAAGCACATGTTGTAAAACAAATTTAAAGGCTTTGGTAATGAATTTTGATAAGCTTGTTGGTAAGCGTTTCATCTCAGCCAATGCAAACTTTGACAAATTATTGAAGAACAACCAAACAAAGCAAACTTAATAGCAATAAGCTAGCAAATCGTTTTAGCTAGCTTGCTTGTCTCTTTGAATCGACTCATGGTGTACTTTTATTAATCCTCATACAGAATAGTAAATTTCCGTTCTTTCTCAGATATTAATTAAAGCTACCTTAACCCAAGCCTTCATTATGCCCAAAATGTCGGACCTGAATGAGATTAGTCATTTCTTAAGGTGGTTTGTGCCAAATCATACAGATTCTTCAAAAGAAACAACAATGGTAAAATTTGAAGCTAAATTCAAGTTCATACGAATAGCTACTTTTGTTCACATAAACATGAGACTTGAATAAATAGACTCAAGTGAAAACAAGCAAATTCGAAATTTATGGTCTATATGCTAGCAGCAAATTGAGAAAGAATCTTGGAAGACAGATTACAGATACCCAACAATGGAAGCCAAAATCAACACAGCTTCGGAAATAGGAACTTGGGATAACTAGAAACAATCAGCAATTATTATATATTATAATATTATACTACACTCTGAATCATTCAGAAATGAGATGCTAATCCCTATTATAAAATAAATTGATTTGCACACCTTCACTCAGTTTTAAACGACTTCCAGCAGTGAATTTTATCCTAGTAACTACAGAATGTAACTCAGCAGATATTATTCTTTTTTCCTTAATTTGAAGATCACAGATATTTTTAGGGGAGCAGGGAAGAAGGGGAGGTAATGAGATACCAACCTGATCCCCATTGACAGTGTACATAGGATATTGGACAACAAAACTCTGGTTAGATGGCAACATCAGCTCCAGAGAAGGATAATTACGCAGATCATCTCCACTGTTTCAACAAGAATATTTTAGACTAGTCAAATGTACAAAGAATAAAACAGCGTCCAAGTAATGAATTATTAAGATGTCACATAAAATAACCTTGACTTGTAACAATAATCCCATGGAGATCCATCATAATTCACTCTAGCAGCTTTAACTTCTTTGTCAAACTGTCAGATATAGCATTGCTTCAACACTGAATCATCTATAACTAAACTAGAATTCAAATTTGAATGACAGACAAAAAGTACCTCCTGAGTAACTTTTTTATACACATAATCTGGAAAATAAGTGAAAGAAAACCCACTATCAACAACAGCATGGAAACTTGTTTGTTTGAGACAAGTGCCCTTCCCAATACAGACAGAATCCACGCCGACAACATAAGTTGAACTGAATAGAAGGGGGCAGAGAGAAAGAGAGCCAACACAAATGAACACATGCGTATTAGTCCAACAAGATTCTGGTCTATATAATGAGGAGATAGTATATTAAGTATAAGAAACATACTACTTTCCATTTAAAGGCAGAAATGGAGTCCACTGATGGGTATTGAGTCCTTGGTCACCAAAATATATTCTCCCAGAAAAATTTTCATTAAAACACAATGAGAAAGAGTTTCTAATTAATCCAGATTTTGCAAGAAGACTTGGCACAGAAATGTCCCCAGGACCTAGACCCATCAGACCATCAGGAGCAATTCCCTCCTCCAGATAAACACCACTTTGCTTCTTACCACACCTGTACAAGATCAAACAGCCCATAAAGATGGCGTTCAAATTTCCTGGACATAGCAGCAATTAACAAATATCTAGCAAGTTAAACGAAGTATTTAATAAGAAATATCAGACCCAAAATCAATTATCAGAGCATACCCAAATATAATTGAAGCTTTTATACTTGATGGGCTATTACTGCTAGATGAGAGATGTAATACATCCTCAACAAGCTGGCCCGAACTTGATGTATTTTCCGAAAAATATTGGACACTGTAAGGGCATGACTGAGTGGGACTTTTACAGTTTTCCTGCTGTGCGCATAACCGATGGCTGCAAGTCAGAAGCTTACTGGAATTTGAGCTATCTGGGTCGTACTCGTTGAGGTTCTTATCCTGCATAATAGATGCCCCCATAGACCAAGGAGCACCTGCCAATCAATCACTGGAAATAAGTGCTAACACTGTTCCAAGTATTAGCAGGTACTAATCGTACAAAGCACAGGTATAAATCGTATTACAATAGCAAAATTTATAGAACAATAATTTTGCAAGTAAATAGAAGTGTTCAAATCAGGTAGGCAAGTCACATACTCCTTAATACTTATCAGCCTTTTCAATGGTAATAGTGTCAAATTCTTTCAGCTTCTCTTTCAAACACCGCCCTTCAGCTCTATTTACTCATTCTTTTCAATATTATTCAGTTTAAGAAGAGAATTCAAGCTCTTTTCACATGAGTCTCCCTCATCTCAACTTATTGAGCTTATTAGAGCTAATTCGAACTTATTAGCCCTCACCTAAACCAATGAACTTATCACTAATTGCTTCTAGTGATAAAATGAACTTGGTAGCCCAAATATGAACTTACTAGTCTTTATGCGAACATAATTATTCTTTTTTAAACTTATATTTTCTAATGTGGAAAGAACATGAATTAAGATAAAGGAGATTATCTTTTGATATCAATATAATCTGTATTATAATGGCTTAAAACTTATAAGATACTCTACATAAAACCATTTCTAGAACTATTTATTAAAAAAAAAAAATATATATATATATATGTAAATGAAGAAAATAAACAGAAAGAAAACAAAAGAATACGGGCAGAAAGAAAAAAAGCATACCAAACTGTCATAATGCGTAGCCGAGAGAGAAGCACATTGGACACAATCACATGGAACCCAAAGTAGATCACTACCAGCATCCAAGGCAACCATAAAAGATATGTTTGGTGTTCCTATATCAATCCAAGTATAGTATAACCTGCAAATGAACCGCTCATAATTACAATAATAAACACCGCAAGCATAACCACATTAACTAGACTGCTGCAAAATTATGCAGAAATGTCCATTCATCACTCCCCTCAATGTGTTAATAACTGAATATTGTCATGTATACTATTAAAGACGTCCTAAATTAATCATAAACAATTTAATCTGGACTATTATACTACATACACGCTCCCCTCTAACCATCTATTGTGATTTATATGCAAGGAAAAGCATAATCATGTAGGAATTCATTAGATATGTCTTGATATATACTTTCAAGATATCACGGGAAATTGTGCTTTGGTAAGCTTTATCCCCCAAAGTTGTAATACACTACTAACAGAGGAGCTATAATGCTTCCTAAGATATCCTTACTTGGACTTAGCAATGAAAAAAATGTGGTAATATTTAAGGTTCTAAGCTCTCATTACACTAATTATAGTGAAATAACGTAATACCCTAAATTGTGATTGGTTGAGAACTTAAAACAATAACAAATATTCAAGAAAGAATAACATATAGTCAAATAATGTAATGCCCTAAATTATCACATACTGATAGCCATCACATTACTTAAAATAGTAATAGTAATGATTAACGATTGTATGTTCTGAAATCATGAAAAAATAGTGTGGTAATGACTCAGTAAAGCTTTCTAGCGAAACTATGTCATATCCTCACTAATGTGGGGTTAAGCCAATGGGAAAATTACCAACGGCGGGAGAGGTAGTATAATGTTGTTCTGATTATAGAAGTTATATATACTACAAGGGCATCCCCGAATATATTCGATAAGGTGACAACTTTCTACAGAAGCCCTAAAATAGTAAATGTGATTATGCCATTGTTACTTCCGGCAATTAGAATCTCCTCCGTCACACTTTAATGTGCCACAATCTTCATAATGTATGTCTGAATCAAGTCTTCTTCATATGGCATCTAATAAGTTCTGTTAAGAATTCTCCCATTTACTCTTACTTAGTACTATTTTAAGAGTTCAAAGCGGAGTATCATCATTAGATGCTTGTTATCAACAATCGTAAACATTCGAAGAATAACCAAGTTATTTCAATCATTTACTTAAACACGACGACTAATAATTAAATATGGCATATTAAAGCGGAACAGAGTGAGTACATATTACAGCATTAACTAATACATAAATTCCCTAAAAACAGAAATTTCCATCTAATTAACTATAAATCAGACAAAATTAAAGCAGAAAAAAACAATTATAGCATAAAAATTGACATACCAACCAAGTTCATTGCCATAAGACTGAGCTTGACTACCCTGAGAAGGAAAAACCAACTGATGCTGATGACCAATTTTCATCTTCTGCCTTTGAAAATCGCCGATCGACAACCTCTGATAATACTCTTTACTCATTAATTCCGGCCACAATTTCTTACCGGAAAATCCTCGCAACTCGTCGGAAAATCGGTGCACTAATCTGGATGTATACATCATACTACTCTCTCTAATCATAATCAAAATCAACAACATGCATAACAATAGAGCTAATTTCTTCGCCATTTTCGGCGATTAATCAATTAACAAAGTTATTAATCTAGGGTTTTGCAGAGATCTGGAAATAAATCGAAGTGAAGAAGAAGGAGAAATGAGCAGTACTGAGTAGAGAGTGAGTGAGAAAGAGGAGTGATAAAAAATGTGTTTAAAAAAAGAGGAGAGAGAAAACAAAAAAGAGGCGTTTACGCTAATTACGCTCCGTCAACCATGTGTATCGTAATTCCCAAGTCCAAATCACCTTTTTTTAAATATTGCTTTATTGTTTTGTTGGACCTATTTAATTATGGAAAGGGTAATCTAGGAATTGTCATTTTCCTTAGCACACATCACTATCATCTAGATTTTTTATTTATTTTTAGGAGCTATCATGTGATTGATAATTTGATATACTGTAACGGCCATGTTTGGAGGAAAAGCTGAAACTGATTGAGTTAGCTGATTTTATTAATTGATTTGACTAACTTATTGCATTAGCTGATTGTAGAAAAGTGTTTGTTAAGTAGCTTATTTTTTTAAAGCTGTTTGAGTATGTAAAATGACCAATAAAGATATTGGCATATTTAATTTTGAAGGATTAGTTATTGCATAAAAGATAAATATTAAACAAATTTACATGCAATGTATATATATAATTGGACGTATAATTTTATTAATGAAGTTGTAAGATCATTTTTTATATGAACAAATATTGTAGTCCAATTTATAAAGCGACTGTCGGAGCTATATTTGTGAATGAGCCTTCAATACCTGATTTATCTAACCAAAAAAAAAATTAAAATCAAATAATTAATTTTATTAAAAACAAAAAAAACAAAAAAGAAAGCATGAAGAATATTTTTAAAAATCAGATTAATGGGTAATAATGATTTGGAAAATTTTAGTTAAGATGGAAATTATTTAGAGGAAATAAGGATTGCTAATATTTGGATTTATTTGTAAGCAAATAATATTTTTTTTTTTAAAAAAAAAAATAACACATGTACAATTATAAAAAAAAAAAAACTAAAAAAAGAAAATAAAGAAAATTAAGGCAAAGATAATTGAGAAAGCTTAGCTTGAGATCCACTATGGAGTATGGAGTGCAGTAGTAGTGGGAAGTGAAGGAAATTAAAGTGAAATGATTTGTTTGGGTGCTTAGTATAAATAAGAGGGTAAGTTTGCCATTAAACACAACCAACCAAATCATCTTTTCAAAAACGCTGCTATCACCAACGTTTTGTAAATTAGCTTATTAAGGCAAATAAGCTTTTTCAATAAGCTTACCACCAAACACCAGAATTAACTTATTTGACTAGTCAATCAGCTAAACTTGGTCAAATCAACTAATTTATCCCCAATAAGTTGTTTACCAAACATGACCAACAATTTTTTATGTCTGAAATTGAGATGATGGAATAGTAACATCGCTTTCTAACTCGTATAGTTGTATCTTTGAGGTCAAGCATGTTCGTATTCATTCAAGACCACCTAAGTAAAGATCTTACAAAATTCATGTTTACTTTTAGTTGGATTAAAGTGTTACTGCTTTTAAATTGGTATCTGTATCATTGTATTGTCTCGGATTAGAATTTTCGTGGAACCAGGATTTAGTGGAGCTTCGAGAGAGAAAAATAAAAATAAAAAATAAAAAAAAAAAAACTTTTTCAATTCCATGGTACAGCATACAGAATGAACGTATGATGACTCTTGCTATCCTAGGCAATTTTTGTGGTCATCCTTTGTCTGTCTGCCTCGAAAATCATGTGGCGTGACTAACATAGAAAAGTAATCCACTAAACAAAAACTGTTACATTATTAACAGTGTCTTTCAACTCAGTTTACAAAAGAATGCACGAATCAATGATTGTAATGTCAAGAAACATGTATACTACAAACAAAACACAGGTATACTACAAATACAATCTCGACAATACTATGTACACGACCACGACCAACACTATTTAAGGGCAAAAAGTTGATCGACAAAAGAATAATAGTAGGAAGAAGATATCTCACAGAGAGCTAGTCTCGCAATATAGGTAAGTATTATATTACCAGCCCTTACGCAGGTGTAATATCATTATCTTTGTAGCTCGAGCAAAAAAAATATTTAATGAGGGGTAATTGGAGGATCCTGCTATTTGTTAGACCATTGGAATTCAATTTCCAAATTTCTTGAGGGACCGCTCTTGCTTTCAGGTAGTAGTGTATACTCCCCAGCTACTGCTCCCAGCATAACTACTCGATCAATCTGGATTGTCACCTTACCAAATGAACTCTGCAAAAGCAAAGAAATATTGAGGTAAGAAATAATACAATCATGGTTCAAATGATGTTATTCAATGTCCTCTAAAATGCTCATTTACCTTTCCCACTTTACTCTTGTTTTTGCAAGAAATGTGTAGTTTCTGGCCCTTTGGAGGACTCTCAAACGACCATACAAAGCTCTCATCCCATTCTGGGGCAGGACCAGTTGACACAACCTGTCAAAACAAGCAGGGTTTAGCTGATAGCAGAAGGAAAAAACACTAGGTCGGATTGAATGCGATGAAACAAGCTACTCCCGTACATCCCATAAAATGACAATGATATGTTGAAAAAATGCACAAACTAAAAGTACCAATGCAAGTTATGTGATGATTTTTTGACCAATGTCGAGGGTAACCAGTCTCAAATGGATGTATGGAGTATTAAATAGCAAGCTGGTTAATGTCTATAATCAAAACTATTGATTAAATATAGAAAAGAAGAAAAGGTTTAGCAAATAACTAAGTTGAATCTTACCTTTGTCTGTCTGGGTGGAGTATTCCCTAATGTAAGCTTGCAAAATACACTAGGGTTTCCCACTGATTGCCTCATATTGTTTCCACGCTTGATTATTACAGTAAGAGTTCCAGGCAAACACTGCAGCAGAAATTCAGCCTTCTCTTGGAAACGAGGAGGGCCAGATTGGATCAAATACTGCAGCAAAGGAATTGCATCTGCAGCAGCTATAGATTGAGCACGAGATACTTCTGCAGGGCATGCTGACCACGCTTGTCTTAAAAGAACTAGAGCATCTAAAGCAGCTTCTTGAGTTGCCTCTGAGCCTGTTTTGAGTGAGGTCACTAGGTGTGGTATACTAAGGGTAGCAGGTTCAGTGGCTCTTAGACGTGGGAAGTTGCCAAAAAGTGCATTCAGGGCTTTCAAATACTCGTCATTTACATTTCCAGAGGCCCATAAATCCTTTTCAACAGCAGCTGCAAGATCAAAACTAGTCAAAAACAGAACTTTATAAATGGATAACCATCTAATGCTGATAATAGAAATTGCCAAGGGAAAAGTTGACGTCACTCCTTTTTTCCCTCCACTCATTGCATCACCAAAGTTTGGGACCACTGAATATATTCTAAATTTAATTTTGAAGATTTCAAGGTGGACATGTTCAAAGCAAAGAAGGATCAAGCATAATGACACAATGTAGTGGAGAGCAATCAAAAGGGGACTGCAGCAAGCACTTGACAATGTGCAGACAACAAGGTGACTAGATTACCCAAGATTTTTCTCTGTTCAAAGACTGAGGTAACTCAAACATTTTAACAAGAGTACTAGCAACTTTTACCATGAGTTCAGGAAATTTACCAGTTATAGCCCGGACAGTTTCACTGGAAGCATACTCCTGGATTGTATTGTTGGAAAAGAGAAGCTTAATAAACATAGCTGCCTGAATTGAAGTTTCTGGATCACTGGAACCAATCAGATCAAGTATAACTTGAACTCCACCGGCTTCTGCAACTGCTCTTTTATTTGCTCGGCTGTATGTCACGAGATTCTGAAGGGCGCAGATGGCAACCACTTTCATTTCCTCAGTAGGCTGATCTTCAAGTAGATTAACCAGGGCACGACAAGCTGAAACGGCATCAGCAGAGCGGGCTAGAGTCTCATTCTGGAATAGATCACCCAAAGCCAGAGTAGCCAACAACCTTGCCTGCTGACCTTGTGTTTGAGGGTCTAAAAGATATTGAGACAAAGGTACGATAGCAGATCGACCAGCTTTTGACTCCCTGATTTTTACATTATTCAGCAACACTTCAAGCAATCTTGCAGAAGTGTCCTCGCATTGATGGCATCTAAGAAGTTCTAACAGAGCTTCAATTGCACCACTTTCAGCCATGGCCTCAGCGCTAGTTGAATCATCACTTTCCAAAACCAGAAGAGCATTCAATGCTCCAGTTACAGTACTTTCTGAACCAGAGTGAAGCAATCTTACAAGCACAGCAATGGGCACTTCCAAATAAAATTCTGAGCTGAATTGCAGAATACAAGACAAAACAGAGGCCGCAGATTCCCACAGAGCATGAGGAAGTGGTGGCTCAAGTTGCAATATCACCTTGGATAGCTCAATAACACCGCCCTCCTTTGCGATTTCATTTGGCCAAATAAGTGCAATACCAACAAGAGCCTTAATTGCTCTCTGCTGCAAAATGTGTATCCCAGATCCAAGAGCTTTTACAAGTGGACCAATAACTTGTTGTGTCAAGGAGTCCTTCTGCAAATTCTCCTCCAACAATAAGTGGGATAAAAGTTCAGCAGCCAACTGTTGTACAGCCGGTACATTTGAGTCTAGTAATGGAATAACAGGTTCAATAGCCTGGTGAGTGGTTAAGGTGTGGTCGGCACGACACTGCGGATGTTCTAAAATATTAACAAGAACCTGTAAAGCACTGTGTTGTCCATCAGGGCCAAGGTCTGATCGTGACAGCAACATGAAAAGTGGCTCAACCACTTTAGCTGCCGACGGGCCTTTGGCAATTGTGGCATTATTTGTCAATATCCGTAGCAATTCGGCAAATGCGGCAGAGAGAAAATTAGGTGCTTCATGGAGTATGTCAAGTATGCTTTCGATGACCCCTGCTTTCACCATTTCCGTCTTGCAAGAAGGTCTGTCTTTTCCCAACTTCACCAAAGCTCTTGAAACAGCCTCGTGAAGCAAGTAATTCCTGCTGTATAGAAGGCCAACAAGAGGAATGACTGCACCATGAGCTGAAACTAGTTCAGCCAATTGCTCGTCATCCAAGAGCTTATCCAAAGCATGAACAACTGAATGCTGGGCAGGGGTGAATTCTGTAACTAGAAGAGAGACCAATGGCTCAACACAACGTGCTGCAGCTACTGTAGACCTGATTCTTGTATTTGTGAAGAGAACAGAGCATAGCTCAGCAGCATCACCCTTCAACTCCATTGAACAATTTGATGACAGAATTTTGCAAAGAACATCAACTGCACTCATTTCAACATCAGCCACTCCTAGGGCTCTAGAAGGATTTTCACTTAACAGCCTGATCAGTGCTGCAATTGCAGCATGCTGTTCTCTCTCCGAGCCAGTACTTAAAACTTCCACCAATGGCTGCACAGCTTGTCTAGCTGTTTCTGCATTTCTTACATGGTCGGCAGAAAATAAGCTTTCCAGCGCTTTGGCTGCACTGTATCTAGCCGCCCTTCCACCCAAACGCAAGACAGCTACAAGCTGGGTTACTGAACCAAATGCAGATTCATGCCTGCATATCTCAGCACTACTAAAGAGAATGCCCAACAAATCAGTAGCAGCTTCTTCAGTTGCATCTTGAGGACCAAGTGAAAGATATTTGGTCACTGCCTCAAGTGCTCCTGACTCTACCATCACCATCTTATTTGATGGACAGTCAACCGCAAGCTGGGTGAGAAGCCCAAGAGCAAGGAATGGTGCCCCTGGACGATCAGGAATTGGTTTAAGGAGATCCACAAGGGCGGGTATTGCTTTCCGAGACATAGCTCCAACTCTAATGTCATCAACTCTAAACAATCTTTCTAGTGTCACCTGATCAGGATAACGAACTAAAGAAAACTCCTCCGACAATTTCAAGAGATTGTATATATCTTCGTCAGCACAGCCAAGTAAAGCAATAAGCCCGCCAGCTACACCAGAGTTTGCAACAGATAAGAGAGTTCCCCTGCTACCGTTACAGACTAGACTGGCCAATGCTTGTGCTGCAAAATATCTGTGAGCTGGCTCTTCCGACCTCAACAAATTTGCAAGTACTGGAATGGATTTCATGGTTGCATTTGCTCGTATGATATCTCTATCTTGAAACAGAATCGCCAGCAATAAAGCATACGTCCATATGCTACTATCTTCAATATAGTCAGTCTGCAACATATATAACAAAGGCATCAAGGAAATATTTATGCAAATCCTCACTCAAAGAAAAGGAAAAAAAATCAACATACAAATGAACATTTAATGATATAATTCAGCCCAACAGAAAATCAAATCTACCAGCACATAAAATCCCACTATTAAACTGAGTAAAAGACTAAAAGCATTACCTGAGTATACAGTGAAATTTTCTCTGTGACAGCCTCAATTCCTCCAGCTTCCATGATAGCAAGTTTACTTTTCTCATCATGAGTAGCAAGTATAGACAACAACCACACAGCAATATTGGGACCACACATGACCTTCGTGCCAGAAGTGGCTTCGGCATCCCTTCCCTCTTCTGTAACCCACTGAATGCAAATGCACACTGGCAGTGCCTCCAGCTCATTATCCTCCTGATCTTCCAGTGAACTTTGAGAGGTAGTAACCACTTCCACCAGAGCCTGTATGAGATAAGTAGCTAATTTTGAGTCATTCAGATCCTCCACTACTCTCTGATGATTAACTCTTGCTGCACAAGAAAGGAGTGCAGCACCCCCAACTGTAACAATTGTGTCCCTAGAACTAATAACTCTTCTAGCAATAGATTCAATACAGCCAGATGAACTACAAATTATCTCCCCTAGTGCAACTAACTGATCACGGCAAAGCCTAGATAATATCTCAATTGCTTTATCCTGTAATGCTGGAGCAGCGTCAGCTATGCATGAAACTATTGGAGTGATCCGGTTTGGAGACTCTGCTAGAATTGCCCATGCTGGTCGGACTTTTCCACCTGGAACTCCAGCTCTCGACAGATATGCAAGGGCATCCAATGCTTCTGACGTGGCAAGGGAGCCATCCTTGGCCAACTCCAAGAAGGAAACTAAAGACAGAACAGTACCAACACGATTCACGCAGTCACATAGAGCATCATCGATCAGACGTTTATGCAGAAGACGAGCAACAGAAGCTGCTGCATGAGTTTTGCCAGAAAGTGTACCCTCACGCAAAACCCTTGTAGCAGGTAAAATAATTTCTTCAGGCACCACTCTTTCTGAAAGTTCATCATCCAATAGGAGATTTGCAAGTGCACATGTTGCCTGCTCTGCAACTTCAAGAACAGAAGAACTTGCAAGAACAAGTAGCCGAGGCAAAACATCTCTAGCAACAGAACCAATTTCAGGGTTTTCCCTTACTGACAGAAATATAGCAGCAAGACAACAAGAGGTTGCAACTATCATCTTATTTGATTCTGAATTCAGCAGCTTTGTTACTGACCAGAGAGTCTTAACTGCAATACTGCTCTCACGTAAATCTTTCCTAAGATGAAAGATTTCACCAAGAGTAGAGGCAGATTTTGCCTGGGTTTCTTCTTTTGCAGAACCCAATATTTTAACCATAGTCTCAATAGCATCATTCGCAGCACTACCATCCCGCAGAATATCATTAAGGGGTACCACAGACAGCATACTTTTCAAAGCATCCAGAACATAAATTTTAGATTCAGGAAGATCGCTGGTTAAAAGTGCAGTGAGTTGGCTGATGGTAGATGTATCAGATTTGTGGATTAGATGATGCAATGTTTTGGCTGCAATCTCCTTCCCATTTGAGCTCCCATTCTTCAATAACCACAGGAGAGCAGGAACAGCATCAGCACTTTCAACACATGCTCGTATATCTTCACTATGATTACAAAGGTTTCCCAATATAGTTGCAGAGTCTTCTTTGGCTTTGGCAGAACCAGTCTCCAGAATCTGAACTAGCGGCGGTATTCCACCAGCTGCAGTGATAGCCCATTTGCTCTCATCATTCTCATTTGAAAGAAGGGAAAGCAATGCAACAGCACATTCTTGTTGCTGCTCTGATGACAATCCAAGAAGGGATATTAGTAGCTGGACACCATCACGCCCTTGAAGTGCATGCCAGAGACTACCTTCATTATCACAAATCTTCAACAGTGATTTTACCAGCTCATCCTGAGCCTCATTTGAAGCCATTGTGATCAAACCAACCAACAAACGCTTAGCATCTGCATTTGCAAGTTTTCTTGAAAGTACAGAATTCCCATACAAACTGGCAAGTGCCTCGATAGTGCGCTCTTGGATGAGAAAAGTTAAGTTAGGTTTAAACTGCTTAATCAATGTCTGTTCAACAGTCTGAGGGTCTGAAACTTTTGTAGATTCAGCTTCCTGATCATATATCATAAGAGCCGAAGCCAGAGCTCCTAAAGTATCAGCAACCTGTGCTGGTGAAGTGCAAGATTCAAGGCTTTTTCCAAGGCTGGATATGACAGAAGACAACCCACCTGATATGTTTGCCAGAGCACACATCGCATTTTCCTGCAATGCTTGGGCATGCTCTCCTTGCATAAATTCTTTTGAAGGAGCAATGGTAGCATTTATAAGAGCAGGTATGCCATTATTGTTAGCAATCTCTTTCCTTGCCTCCTTACTCTGAGCAGAAAGAGATTTTAGAGCACCCGCAGCTTCTGCTCTGACAGCTGCTTCATTACCAGATTTTAACAACTTCAGGAGTTGTTTGACTGCCTCGCCAGCCAAGACAGTAGAGCAGATAGATGCATCCTCCATCATCATACAAGCAAGAAGAAAGCACACATTTGCTTGAGTACCAAGCTGTCCAGTTGTCAGCAATTTCACAAGTATATCTACTCCTCCAGCTCGCACTGTTGCTGGCCAAAATCCCTCTGTGCTTCCACAAAGATTTTTCAAAGCTCCAGTCAATAATTCTTCAACCAATTTCCCAGCTTCCAGCCCTCGCTCTAGCTGTCCCCATAGCACTGGTACAACCCCTTCGGTGGAGAAAATTTTCGAACCAACATGATCCCTTGCATCACCTTGAGAGACTGCATATAAGGTCTTTGCAGCAGCAACCTGACCATCAGAGGAGCTGGACCTAAGAAGCCCAAGCAGAGGAGGTATGCAACCACCTAGCAAAACTTTCACCCTCAATTCATTCTCCTTGCAGAGGGACCCTAATACACGAGCAGCTTGAATTTTGACCACTAGCGACCCTGACCTTAAAAGAGAAACAAGCACTGGGACTGCCTGTGAGTGAGATCCAACAGCACTCAGTGCATTTTCCCGTGTTTCAATGAGTTCCAGCAACTGCCTTAAAGAAAACTCTTTCTCTTGAAACGAGGAAGAATTCTGCCTCAACTGCTCAATGCATTGGGCAACACTTGCTAGTGTCCCATCCGGATCCTCCATACTAGTTGTACGGTCTCTACACGTTGAAATTAAAGGACAAAATATCAAAATCCCAGTTATTAGTGCCATCAAATGCAAGAACTTAAAATATTTTACTTGTTCAATTTTTTTTCAATCACTAAACACTTCTCTGATAGTTCAAGAGACACTCCTGATACATAAACCAAGGAGAAGGGATGACAAAGGGCTTATGTCAGCAGTTATAACCCAAATTAAACATTTGAGAGGAAACCATCAAAACTACAGAAAAAGAAAAGTGATGCTCTCAGACAAAAGAACACTACTTAAACTTCTCTAGTCAGTTCAACTACTAGAAACAGGAGTTTAACCAATTTTTTCTCTGTACATCTCATCTGACACTAAATGAATAATATACATTGTTTTGTACACCACAGTATACTTGTATCCGTGGTAGTGAAAGATTTTTTATTTCACTTCATCACAAAACCTTGCTTACAAATTACATTCACAATGAGATAATACGACGTTTTGGTATTTCACTCAACCAACTAACCAAGTGAGATTTAGTTTATAACATGAGCATAAGGCAAGACGCGGGATCTTATATGTCTAAGAAAATGCATGTTTAAAAGTGGAAAGTTCTTTACCCTTGATCCCTTCCTATTAAATGAACAAGTCCAACATAATTAAAAAAAAAAAAAAAAAAAAAAAAAAAAATGAAGCTACTAACCTCAATCCCATTTTTGTAACCGATCGTGGGGATGAAGGTTCTGAATTTTGGATTTTTCCATCCATATTTCTTTCCTGCACAAATCAAAAGATTTAGTAGCAACAGACGTTAGAAACAAGAAAACGGGTACTTTCTCTGTAAGGAAAAACAACAGAGTTGATGACATAACTAGACAAAATTAACTAACTTAAATTGTTCTAGAAGTTTAGAAAGACAGACACAGGAAAACAATGAATAGGTTTCAATGCCTATGACCTCAAGATCATATATCCCACTATGGCATCTGTCATGAGTTGATATTATATCAAACAGTCCTAGCTTGAAGCAGTAACTTTCAAAAATACAATTACTACTACATTCAACTATTTCTTCATTATCAACGTCAGCAGAAACCGAATTTCATGATTATATCATTCTTACAATATTATACTCCTACACAGGTGTACCCAAATCGTAAGACCAATTATTCTGTCCAGAACACCATTTAAAGAACCAGAATCACATATGTCAGAAACAAAATTGTGTAAATCAGAAATCTAGCGTGCCTCGATAATAAAAGGTATATGCAGGCAAGATCAATAACTAACTGGATGTAGTATAACAACCGCCAGCACATCAAAGCATAATTGTTAATGTTACCCAAGAACAAAAGGCTCCAATCAAATTATAGATAGTGTAAATCGAACCATAATCCTTGTTGTTAGAAATCAAATTATGCAAACCAGTAATGCAGCCACAAAAAACAGCCGCTAAAAGTGAGAGTTCACAACACTGACAAGTGCTACAATGGACTTAATAGTGTACCCATACATAACAAACTAGAAGTCACAACAGATCTGCTAACAAACTTCTTAATTTCACTGACATCGGCATTTCAGTCCAAAATACAAATTGGAGCATTACCAGATCATTGGCAGCATGGCCATTGCCATTGCTGCCAGCAAACCTCCAAGCAGTCGCGGCCGCCAGCTTGACAGGCTTTATAATAAATTACAGAGATGCAGATATTAGCTTCAGCTGTCTCTCTCCAGATGCAGAATCTGCGTTTAATCTAGAAGCATCCTGCAAAGTCCAGCAACATAAAATAATTCAGTAAGTAAACTCCAGTAACATCATCATCATCACTCAAACAGTATCAATTCCAGATCCTATTCATTCACATTAATTTTTAGGTATTTCCACTACTTCGCCAATCAAATTAAACAAAAATATCACAAATCAAACCAAAATCAATAAAAATGAAGCAAAATTCAATAGAAAATCAAACGAAGTAATGCAAATCTGAATCAAAAGCAAGTAGATCGAGTAAATTGAGCCGCATTTCGCATCAAAATCATGCAAGTTCATCACTAAAATCGAACTTAATCATTGAATTACGCAAAAATGCAGTAACAAAATCAAAATCAATACAAGTATAATCAAATGCATAATCAAACAAACAAAATCAAAAACAAATTGAGTAAAAATAAGCAGATCAGAAGAAATTACAAGGAATGGAAATGAATTGAATGCAGAAGAGTAAAAACCTGGAGAGAGAGTGAGAAAATGAGGAAGTAGCAAAATGAAGCATCCACTAGTAGTAATAATGAAAACTTTGTTGCGTAACAAACAAGAGAAACCAAATTAGTAGAGGTTTTAGAGAGAGAAAGTGGAAAAAAGAGGAGAGAGAAAGAGAGAATCTGAAATTAGAGAAAATTAATTGGAGTTAAATTAAAAAGTTCTAAGGGGGGTGTAGTTGAAGAAACACATGCATACGAGTGGGAGAAAAGACTACTGACAGAGAAGCTTGAGCTTTCAGTTTTACAGAAACGCCACCGACACCATCCGAATGTCTGCAATTTTAATTATTTTTTCTATGATTAATTATTTTTCCTATAATTTTGGTCATCGTTTTGCCAATTGTTTTTGTTTTATACTCGTATTAAATTAAATTTAATATCGAATCACTTACGAGTAATTACTTATCGGCTTGTAAAATATTTTACCACTTTAAAGTAGATTATGGGATAAAAATTTCGGTCTAAATCTTATAAAAGGTAGTTGGACACGCAAAAAAGAAGATTAGATACGATTGTTTATTGTCTTGTGAATTACAAAAGTTTACTAAATGAGATTTACATAAATAGTACTGTAATGAATATTATTGTATGAACATATTTCACATATTCCTCAGGATAATAAAGCAAAAAGGTGAGTTATTATATGTTGTACTCCTAAGATGGTAAACTTAATACGTGATTGTAGTAAAGGAGTCTTATTAGTCATAATTTAGTTGAAGTCCATACTGTAATGCAAGCATTAACTTAATTCCAAAAATAAAAGTTTATTATTGTACTAGACATCTAGTGTATTCATGTCTATGTTAACATTTTTCATATTCTAATTATTATGTAAACTTGATGATGGCTTGAATGTTACAAATACCTCATATCCCCTCCGTCCCATAATGATGAGCCGTTATTGTAATTGAAAATATAAAGTTCAATCACAAGTCGTTTTTATTCCTTTGTGGGTAATCAATAGTCATTATTGTAGAACGAGTTGCTACATTTCAATTGCAAAACAAAATCTAATTAAATGATTATTTTTTAATAGTACAGTAGTATAACAACTTACTAGTAATTACTTGCAAATGAAGTTGATTTGCCACCATTCAAGTTTAACTAATGACAAACAAAATCAATATGGTTTCCAACAATTTTGTCCGCTAGACCGCTACCACAATTGACATAATAGTGTTCCAGCCAACTTAAAGTTGTCAACTGCACTATTTCACGTGCTAATCATGCTTCTTCAGCTTAATCATTGAGACCTTTGTTTAATAATAATCAACCACGTTAAACAATTCATTAATCTATGTATTATAACATTGTTAATTCTCAATATCAACGATTTCCAGCCTAATCATTTTTGCTTCATGGTAAGTACAAACCCTCTTAAATATAGGAAATTACAGCCAGAAAAATTCATGAAAAGTTACCACTGGTTTCCAAGAAAAAACTGAAAACCTAAAACTCGGAGCGACAATGACACCATTCAGGTCCCAAAGATACCAAGCATGGCAAGCAATTTATCAAATATCAACACTGGCAGTCACAAGCTCACAACTAATACTGCATTGTTAATTTCGGTCAAAAACAGTATGTAAGCATTCAACTAATACTCATGGACTGAGTCGCCTGTCAATGTCACTCACCAGAACAAAGAAAGCTATACTTCACCATACAAGTTATCCCATCTCATCATGTCACTCAGTCTCAGTCGCCTCTGTGATGATGCTATAGTTGACAGCAAGAATACAACTACCTGAAACATTGTTCTTTCATACTAAACAAAATAAACAGAACTAACAACCAAAAAGAGGGAAAATACTGATAAGAATCGAAACTTCATTCTTTTCCCTTTTCTTGAATCGCAACCAGCAGCACTGATTACATGTTGGTTACACTGTCATGATACACGAGAATTTCAGTGAGTCTACACAAAACTCTTTGCAGCCTTATACAGTACCTGTGTAAAGTATAATTGTTTTATTTTGTTATTTTCTCATAAATGAAAGAAATCATGATCAAACACTCTGTCTTCTACAAATGACTCACTATTTCAGTGAGTCTTCAGGGTTGGTGAGGAGTGAGGACAACTTCACGTAAGGCTGATAGAAGCAGCATAAGACTGAATGAGAACCAATGCTTGGTCAGCAATGGCTCTGTTTCTAGCTCTTCTCAACCAGTCACCTACAACTTCAGAGGCTTTGCTGCCTTTGACACCATCTTCAAGCACATCAGCTGCCTCTGCGAGCTTCCCTTGGGCTAGTAGGCTCTCAGATTTATTTAAAACAGACTCAATACCATCCCCAGATTGATCAGCTTCCTTGACCTGAAAATTAATGATAAAAAATAAAATGATGTGAGGTACACTAGTGAAAAAAGAGTAATGTCATAGCAAGATGCTTCTGCTCATAATTTTTTCTTTTCTATTTTTTATCATCCCTTCTTGTGGGAAGTATCGGCCAGCATAATGTTTAATGTTAGGATTGACACCTTCAAAAAGGATGCTACATGAGCCAATGAGTGTGCCAAAATACCACCACCATCTGGTGGAATTAAGCTGAAGTGCCGCAATGTCCCTTTCAAGTCATCAAACTGCATATATATACAAATGAAAAATAAAGTAAGAAGAGAAATGGACATGCTAACATCCAAAGAAAAATAGGGAGGGAAGCACATGGCATTGAAACTCTCCCCAGACCTCGGTGATATGCAATCAGATCCAAAAGTTGAGTCTTACTGTTCAAAAAAAGATATTGTAGAGAGGAAGAGAAGGGATATCCATTTTACATTGTTTTCAGATAAAAAATAAAAAATAAAAAATAATAATAATAATAACAATAACAAATAAAAAAAAATAAAAAAATGAAAAAGTGAAGAGGAACAGAGGGAGCCATTTTCTTTCTGGCATATAATAAACCAAATCCTTCCAATGTTGAAATTAAAATATGGGAGCTCGTTAAAAAAAATAAAATAAAAGTATGCGAGAGAAGCACTCTTCCAGCACTCTCTCCCTTTCCTCTCCATCTCCTCTTCCTCTCCTTCTGCCCCCCTCCCCCCCCCCCCCCCCCCAAATGTATTAACCAAACACACAGTGAAAGTTACCTTCCGATTTAATTGTAGAATAGTATCGGTGCCATGAAGGCGAACATCTTCAGGAATAGATGATAGGGCCAACTGCAATAATGGGTCCTTATCAACATTATCTACACACACATGCAATGCATCTAATTCTGACTGAACTGGTAGCCCATTTGATAGTGCATCTTCCAATGCAAGTGCACCCTGAACATGACAGAGTACATAGATCAAGGGCCAGTAGAGCATATAATTTTCTCATCAAGCAGCACGTGAACGATATATATGCTGAATTCTTTTCTCCACTGCCAGGAGAAGGAAACAATAGGAGGAGAAAAAAAAAAAAAGCGGAATCAAGCACATTACCAAAGCAAGCTTGTGCATGGAATGAGTTTGACGAGCCTCTTCAGATCCTGCATAGAATGCCATGCACAGGGCATTTATCTGCAAAAGTAAGGTTTCCAGTTACAAATACTCTTGTCTTAAGAAGCTATAATCAATTGCAACACGAATTAGATACTAGCAGGAGAACATACACATTTGAGAAGTGCTCCCAATTAGTACAGAAATTACCACATACACAAAATACATTGACATGCACGTCAGTAACAAACTAACAACTTAACAAAAGATTTTCCGAAGCCTATTTTACAATTTTAAACTGCCAAAATAGGACTTTCTTGGAGTCTCCAATACATTAATATCGTAATAAACACCATTCTTAAGAAGTCCAGATAACTTTGTCTTCTAAAGGTGCAGATCTACAACTAAAAAAAAATACAGAATCTAATAGATCTTCCCTTTACCCGAGCAAGAAGGAACTGGGTCAAAAAATTATTTATAGGACTCAAGAACCACTTCCATTTTCAGGAGTAATTAAATTGTCTATCAGTAAATTTATTACGTAGTATGTTGGTTTTGATCCACATCAAGTACTGTCAAGAGTGCACACAACAGTTAGTTAAATCAAAAGCATACTGAGCAACTAACTTAAAATATGCTCTGTATTAGCTATCAAAAATCGCATCTGACATACTTTTTGTGCACACCTATCAGCATCATTGAATCAGAACCTTAAAACATCTTCATGTTTCAATAAATTTATATAGCAGAATATATATAGCAGCAAAAAGCCGCTTACATACATTTAAATTTGCTTCAGCCATCTTCTCAATCTGCGCTGCCTTTTCTTGAGCAACCGATGCAGCTAGTTCAGCTTTGGCAAGATCCTTGATTTCTTTCTGTTTTAACTCTGCTTCTCTTTCCTGCAATGCACAAGATAATTATCCGGATATAGAAATTGACAATAGCTTCATTGCAATGAAACGCAGTAGAAGATTAAATATTGCACCTTTTCTTCAAGTTCCATCTTTAACCTCTCTTCAGCCCTTTCCTGAAGTGACTTTAGGGCTGCAGCAGCTTTAGCTTTTTCTTTATTTACCTCCTACAAGTCAATGATTACATCAAGGGTAAGACAGACAGCTGAAAGAAAAAATCCAAATTATTGTTTAAACAACATTACAAGCAGTAATACAAAGTGGACATAATAAAGAGGCCAAACAGAACGCACAAATTCCTAATTAGTACTTTTCAGGCAATGTTCATCACCAACACATCAATAAATATAGTGGTTGTACTTACCTTTTTTTTTTAATAAAGGTCCTAAACAGAAGGCCCTAAGGCTACAGCACACAGCAGTAACACATTTATTAATTAACAGTAACAGCTGAGCATAAAATAGAAACACACGCTCTGTCTAGTGCAAAGCAATTGCAAAATAAGAACACAACAGCCATATAATACAAGCCTAAAATAGAAATCATAATAACCTTTTCTAACATAGCTGCTTCTTCAGCATACATGAGTTCCCTCGCCCTTGCATCCTTCAGCTCTTTTTCATATTTGTCCTACATTTTCCATGAAAATAATGAAAACCATAATCAGGACAAATGTAGCAATAGTTAACAGAATTAACTTTATCTTGCCAAAAGAAATAGAGTAGAATTATCAACACTTGACTGAACAAGTGATCAGCACTATTAACATCTTAATCCAAATATAAGAGCTCTGTTATACAAAAATTTTACGAGAGATATCACCTTCATTGCCCTCTTTTCTTCTGCAAAGACACGTGCATCCAGCTCAGCTTGCCTTTGTTCAGCTGCATGGATGGCTTGCAGGAAATCCAAAATCAGCTTTCCGTCCTTAGATACAGAAGCATCTTCTGAATCTCCTAATGCACTGGATGAAGACTTGAATCACAAGAGCCCAAGTAATTAGAAACAGAACAAGCATTGAAACACCATAAATGTTCACATAAATCATACACAATAATAATAGAGTTAAATTAAGATGTATCCATTATGTATACCTCTTCCCAAGGAGACGAATTATTACTGGCATGCCCACTTGTGGTTGAAGCTGCATCATCAACATTGTCTTCCAGATGATATGTATCTAAAAGGGATGATGATGACTCCGCCTGGAAAGGAATGACTTCAGAGACTTTTCCTTCATATATATGAATATATTTCCAGGATACATTTCTTTATATGTGACTAAATTTCGAGAAAAATCTTTCGTCCTATAAAATCTTAACAGAGAAGGAATGATGAAAAAGAACAGCATAAGGATGAATGAGGACATACACATAAGTACATAACAAATTTTCAACACATTTAATTGTAACAAGATACATCATCAACAACCTACCTGGACTGCTGGAGTCCTACAAAGCATGGATTCAAGCACAAGAGAGTTAAGACTAATTATGAAACAAGAACATACCTTAGGTTCATTTTGTGGTTTGAGCTCCGTTATGTCGTCTTTATCCGTATTGTTTCCTTGGAGAACAGCATCGACATTAGTAATCGTCGGCCGGTCTACATCGGTCTCATGCTTCTCAAAGTGAGATTTCTCCCCTGAAGAATTCATGTCTGCACTATCTGCAAAAGGTTTTTGAGAGCTTGAATATTCATCCTTTGCTGTTTCCTCCAGAGAAGATTTCGACAATTGTTCTCCTTTTGCAACTACATCACCAGAATGTTTTGGCAAATCTTCCTCCTTGGCATGAGTAAATGCTTCATTAGTCAATTCTGATAAATCTTTGACAATTGAATCATTTTCACCTTCATATTTGCCAGAATCTCCAATAGGGTCCATGGCGGACTGTCTTTCAGTCTCATCATTCACATCATTCACATGATGATTGAGAGTTTCAGAGTCTTTGCTGGTATGTACAGGTGTAGGATCTTTATTGTTTTGGAAATCAAGGCCTTCATCACCTTTTGGTGACTTCCCATTGCCAACCTTCAATGGATCAGAATTCTGCTCCTTCTGGCCTAATAAAACATTAATATATCCTCTGGAATAAGCTGCATAGAAGCACACACCAAAGGCAACACTTCCAATAAAAAGTCCAATTGGCTTGGTTTTTGAGCTAGGACCCGGAGATGCATTCTGCTGAGGAATAGAGGAAAATTCCCTCCTAGGGTATACAGATGAATATATCTGCTCAAAGTCAGAAAATTCAAAGAGTTCAGTCACTATGTTTCACTATCCAACAGGAATGACTAAGCACATTCAAATAATACAAGTCCATTACATAAAAAGCAATACAAGCCAACATGGTACAGCCATGGCATACCCATATTGATACAAATCATATTTTATAAGGGGCATATAATGCCTTCAGATTTACTACGTATGATATTTTGACGAGTATACCATTTATTAATGTAAGAGCAATGTATAAATTGAAATCTATACCAAATATATAATAACACAACCACAAATGTCATGAGTCCCCCTTCCCTTACCCCCTTTACACCCTAAACAATGCACAAATCAACTCCAAATCAAATGAATTAAGCCTTAAATTTTAAACTATACAAGCGAAAACAAATTATCTTCCATCCTTTAACTAATCATCAATTGCAAACAAAAACTTCTCTACCCATCCACCCTTCTCCTCCCCCAACCCCTCCTCTCTTATACTTGTAGCTTTGCCATTAAAAGGAACACAACAGATATGCCATATACCTACATTGGACATCCAATACTTTCAAACAACCAATCCAGGGCTTGCCCATGGCCAAAATGACTTGTAATAACAAGATAATAGCAATTTAAACAAAACAAATACCCTTTTATCAATTCCCTATTTCCCTCTATTCCATTATATAAACCCATATAAGAAAATCTAAGGTTTGATCCTTTCCAATTGCTAACACCCCTTAATTCCTGGTTCCCACCCTTATATTCCCTTATTACCATCGAATTACCCGAATGCAACGATTCAAAGCGGCTGTTCCAATCAGTAGAACTTGTCATTTCAGAATTAATAAATCCATAATTAACAGCTACTCATTACGAGTACATTGTACTTCCAGCCTTAAATACTCTACATTACAGAACAAAGGGAGTAAAACCTGCACTAATCCTAGATATTCAACATTGCTAACTCAAATGCAAACAGCTTGGCAAAAATTATAGACTTGCCTGAGGAGTTGAAGACTGCCTTGATGCTCTCCCAATGAGCGATCGACGACGGGAAAGAGCCAAAGCAGACCTGCAAACATACAATCTTCAACTAAAATCGACATCGATAGTCAAAACCATATGCAGCAACTAGAAATTGCTTAAAAATGCAAGACCCTTCAACACAATTTCACTAAGAAATAACATCAAAAACAGCACAAAATTCGAAGATAGTGAAATAAAATTGGGCGAATTTAAGTTAATAAAATGAAAGCTAATTGATACCAGAGACTAAGATTGAAATACAAAAGAGAAGAAAAACACCAAAATTTCAATCGTACCTTCGCAACATTATCAAAGGTAACAAGTTAACACATAAAAGAACCCTAGATTTTGGGGATTTGAATAATTCAAATCACTGAGCGATCTTCACAGATTATCTTTGGGGACTCAAATTGGAAGAACCTTGTACGCGAGAAGACTTGAAACTGGAAAGCTTTTTAGCTTGCTGATGGAAGGGTAGCCCTTCCGCTTTTACCTTTTTTTTTTTTTTTTTTTTAGTGGGAATGTGAGAAAAAATTAAATGATTCTGTTCAATTCAATTTTTTTTTTTTCCTAAAAATAAAATTAGTAACGTTTTGAATTTTTGCATTATTTATTTGGTATTTGGTTCACTTTGACTAACGATTTTGCTAATGGCGAAAGATAAGCATTTAAAATATTTTCTAAAGTGGTAGTATTTTAAGATTGCATGTCAAAATCACGCGTCGATCGGTATAATTAATATTCATTTTAATTCAATAATTTTAGTTTTAGTTATCTTATCCAACACCCCTAAGACGTTCGTTAGCTTTTGCCATTATAATTATTCATAACAATAAGTATAATCTTGTTGGTACTTGTTGGAATCATTCCCATGAATAGTTTATTAATATTCAATTGTTATAATTTTAAGCTTTTTACTTATTGATAATTAAAGATATTATTCGTCAAAGTTTTGCATTGGTATACGTGCAAAAGAGAATCGTTTCACTTATTAAATATGAAGGGAGTACAAAAAAATACTATGACCCTATTTGATGGTAGCGTTTGAAGTAGCGGTTAACGTTTTGACTAAAATGAAATTACAATGAAGCTATATTTCAGTTTTTTTTTTCTTTTTAAATAAAGATAGCCATGTTATGTAATTAATTGAGATTCAAGTCCGCCAAATTTGAGGGAAATAACCTAAATGAACAAGCTTAGAGTTACCATTAGTATCCCACCTTGCCACTGGGTGAGCGACCGTATTACATGATATTTTGATATGAGCAGAAGTATTTACATTAAACAACATGCTAGCATTTTTATTACATAAATTAAGGCCCCGTTCTTTAGAGCTGCTCTGCTCTGCTCAAAAGAAATCTGCTCTGCTCTGCTCTATTTTCAAATAATAATTAATAATAACAATAATAATTATTATTCAATAATAATAATTAATATTGTATTGATGATAATAATTTATTATTTTAAATAATTATTAATATTAAAAATAATTATAATAATTATTAATATTAATATTTATTAATCATAATAATAATTAATGATAATAATTATCAATAATAATCTAATATATATATATATAAAGGGGAGATTTTTTCCCAAGTTTTTAGAGAGCCATATATGATTTAATTTTCTTAACGCGCCATGTAGGATTATAAATTTTAATTGTAGCCAATAAAATAAGAGATTATTAATTTCTTTTAAAATTAAATAATTCAAATGCCATGTGAGCAAAATTGTCGAATGAGATTTTTAAGTTTAAATTAATTAAATATAAAATATTATCTTTTGATATTATGAATTTTATCTAAATATATAACAAATTTTAGCACATACATAAGAAAAAATATATTTTTAAAAATTCAAATAAACCGTACATCACAGGCTTCATCTAATATTTAATAATTCAAACTATTAAGAATTAATATTTGATAATATTATTAATTAACAATTTCTAATAATTATAACAATTCTTTCAAAAAAAAAATAATAATAACAATTTCTATTTATAAACATTTGATATTAGAATCACAATGTATAGAAACATTTAATGTGGGTATTGATTGTTAATTCATTGAATTGAATTATTTTTCAAATCTTTCCATACAATTTAAGAATTAAAAAAAAAAAGGTTATTTTCAAGTAGTACTTTGTATATTATTATTTTGAGGGTTAAAAATATATGATTAAGACATATTTATAAGTAAAATCATTATTACTCATTAAATCATTTTATTTTAAAATTTTTGTGAAATGAATATAAGTAATTTGTTGTCTTTTATCTTTCTACTATTAACATATGTTACATATGGTACACATTTATTTATGTTTTCACTCACCTAAATCAATGGTATGTGCACTTAGTAATAATAATAATAATAATAACAACAACAACAACAACAACATTAATAATAATAACATTAATAATAGTATTAATAATAATGTTGAAATTTGCTCTGCTCTGAAATTTAATCTGCTCTACTCTGCTGACCCCTGCTCTCCTCTGCTCAAAAGCTCAAAAGAACAGGGCCTATGGGGCTATTTGGTTGAACTTCTTGGAATGGGTTGGAATATGATTTTATTTATTTGGAGGTTTTCAACTCCACTCCATACCCTTGGAATCTCATACCCACTTCCCCTCAAGAATTCACAATCCATACTATCACTCAAGTATGAGAATCCATTCCATGATTAAACCAAACAATTTTAGACTTAGATTCCATACCACCTAAGTATGAAAATTCATACAAATCCATTCTGACTCAGTGAACCAAACGACCCCTAAGTGAATAAGAGTCATTCCATCGTCCACCATCTCCACAACATGAAGAACATTTCTGCCACCTTAACCGCAAGCCGCATTTGCCACTAATTGACCTTCGACATCCCTTATAATCACCCCCACCACAATTTACACCCATTAGAACATGACCGTATTGTTTAATTGATAGAATTAACTTTTTTTTTTTTGACAATATGATACAACTAAACTTGACTTACATGTTTATACACTCTCGTTTTACCTTAAACATATACAAAGTTGATATTAATAAGTGTAAAAATTATATAAGAAAATAAATAATAAAGAGAACTGAACCATAAATGTGTTATGTAATACTACCTCCATTTTTTTAGTTTACACGTTTTGACTTTAGCACTATTCACATACTTATCTTTGACCGTGTTTTGTGGTTTATACGTAATGAAAGATATAGCCATGTGAGTCTTGTTAGATTTGTCACAGTAATTATTTTCAAAATATCAATTTTTTTTAGGAAAAAATGGACAGGAATAATCCCAACTTTGCTCGATTCGCCCAAAATAATCCCAACTTTTGATTATTTTTTAATAATCCGAATTTAACATGAATTTGCTTCTAACGGTCCTAGGTGACTAGTAACCTGTTAAATAGGTAATTTTTTTTAAAAAAGTTTAATTTATATGTGTCATTACAAAATTGGTCAAAAATAAGTTAATTTTAATTTTTATTTATATTATTGGTTTAATTATTTATTTAATTAACTTAAAAAATGTTTTTGTTTAAAAAAAAACCACCCATCCAACCACTGCCGCTCCTCAGTCCAGCCTGACCACAACCACAAACAATCACCGCCTAGCTGGCCCATTCCCCCCATCCCGCCAGCTTAGTTCCTCCCTCCACCGCCGACAGAGCCCACCCAATCCCTCTCCCCTTTCTATTTGGTTTTTAGGTTTGTTGTTTTGGGTTTTCTAGGTTGTTATGGCTAGGGTACGGTTTATGGTTTTGGGGGACAGCGAATAGGGGAGGAGGTCGTTTCGGAGAAGGAGGGGCGTTTAAGCGGTGAATCGGGGAAAGGGGAGGAGGGTGGCGCGTCACGATGGGGGAATTTGGGGGAAGGAGAAGCAGCGGCTGTTTAGGTTGTTTGTGGGATGGGAAAAGTGGTGAGGTGGGCTTTGTCGGCGAGGGAGGTAGGAAATGAGTCGGCGGGGGAGGGGGGAAATTCGATGGCGGGATCCGCTGGCCGGGGAGTGTCCAGCTAGGCGCCGACAGCTGTGGTAGGGGTCAAGCGTTGGGCAGCGGTGGCTAGGCTACGCTGGTGGAGGTTTTTTTTTTTTTTTTTTTTTTTTTTTTTTTTTTTACTTTTTAGTTAATTATTTCAATTTAATTTTTAATTTTTTTTCAAAATTTTTTTTGTCCAATCATGTTCTGACATGTGTCAGATGACTTATTATAACAAGTTTTGTAACTGGTTGGGACCGTTAGAAGCAAATTCAGATTAAAGTTCGGATTATTAAAAAATAATCAAAAGTTGGGATTATTTTGGGCAGATCGAGCAAAGTTGGGATTATTCTTGTCAAATTTTCCTTTTTTCTCTTTTTTTTTTTATAATTTTTGCTTATTGATAATCAAAGTTATTAATGGTTGAATTTGTGTATTGACAAACATAACTAAAAAAATCGGTCAACTAAAAAGAAATGAAGGAAGTAATTTTTTTTTTACTTGGATGATAAAATAAAAATATCCATATCAGCCAAAGAAAAAAAAAAAAAAACACGAATTATAAAATTCCGTAATATTCGCAAAAATCTGAAAACCCTATTTTGCCTATCCTTTGCCCCTTTGCCCATTTCTGATTTTTTTTTTTTTTTGAAAAGATTTCTGATTTTTTTTTTGTTCCCCCAAAACACAAGAAGTAAGACCAAATAGAGTGTGAAATTCACGGTCACGATCTCTCGGATCTTGATAGCCTTCACAAATCACAGCACCCTCCCCTTTTCTCCCATTTCCATTTACTTTCTCTCTCTACAATCTCTCTCCTCTCTTCATCATTTCTCTCTCCGTCGCCGCCGCTGTCGTCGTCGAACAGTAACCGCCGAACAACAACCGCCGTCGCCATCACCGCCACCGCCGCATCGGTGCTCTTCCTTTCTCGACGTCCTTTATTCATCTCTTTCTGGTACGTTTCTCCAATTCCTATTTTTCTAGATTCTTTTCTTTTTCTCAAATTACTTTAATTTTTTTAATTTTCCAGAAAACCTAAATTTTCGTATTTCATTTCCTTACATTTTTGTTACGAATTGGTTGACTAAAACTCAAATTCCGTGAATTGATTATGAATTTTGGAATATTGTTTTTTGAATAAAATTTTCTGGAAGGAATCGCATTCTGCTCTCCGTTATCTAATTTCGATTAAATGAAAATAAATTGTGCTGGAATTTTGATTTGGAATATAGACAATTTTTTCTGGGGTTTTTGATTTAGGGTTTCAATGTCGGTTAATTGTCATTTGGTTTCGTGTTTTTGTAATTAGGGTTTTGCATGTGGGAACTTGTCACTGGTAATATTATTTTGCACTGATTATTGTTTGATCTTGTTAGGGGTAGTTAATATTGTGGATAAGTTATTGGTTTTGTTTTTATCAGTGTTTTCTTGCTGTTGTTCTGAAATATAGTCTATCTTATAAGGTAGGGTTGAAGATGAAGGCTTCGTCAGGGTTCCCTGTTTTGGATAACCGACCGATTGATCAATGGAAAGTTACGGAATTGAAGGAAGAACTCAAGAGGCGAAAGCTGACAACCAGGGGTTTGAAGGAAGAACTAGTGAGACGGTTGGATGAATCTCTGCGTAATGAAATGGAAGCTGAGAAACAAGAGGCTGACAATGGTGTTCAGGATATACAGCCAAATAACATATCTCAAGTCGCTTTAACTGAACAAACTGGTAGTGGAATCGGTGAATTAGGATTAGGCATTCCTGTAAATGCTGAGGTTAATGTGGGTGTTGCTGACGTTGGAATCACAAAGTTTGATGATGTGTCACTTCAGGGTAATAGCCAGGTTAGTATTGAACAACCAGTTGAGGGCAAGGTTAGTATCCAAGAGCAGGAGTCTGTGGTAGTTCAAGGGAATGATCAACCTCCAGAGGTGGGTGCATTAGCTGCAAATGATGTACCTTCTGTTGGTTTAGGCAATGAGACTAGTGAGAGTTTGTCGTCTGATATAGCAGTGGACAGGGAGGGGTTGCAAGATGGTAAAATCGAGAGGGTTGATGAGGGTTCAACAGCGCAGGAGCAATCGGAGGATATAAAGCCACTGCATGATGATGAGAAGCTGGAATCTTCTGATGCAAACAACCAGGTATCTGAGGTCAGCTCTAGTTTAGGGTTTCCCGTAAAATCTAATTCTATTTCTACTGATTCTGTGTCTTTTAATGAAAAGAATGACCTAAAGGATAACATAATTGCTGATAATGTTAAATTAGAATCTGATGTTAAGCCTGAGATGGTGCAACCATCATCAAGCGATTTATTCTCCGACGGTGGCAATTCACATCCAAGTGATGTTGAGGAGCCACATGAAAACAAGGTTTCTGTTCAAGAGACAGATAACAGTGTTACAAATGCGGATGTGAGCCAGAAAATTTATAGTGCAGATTTGGGTTCTTCTGAAAAATTAAACTTAGATCGAAGTTCAGGTGATGATTCCATGGAAGAAGATGCCTTGGAAAGTAAGCATATTGATTCAAATTATAAATTTGAAGAAGTTGTAGAAAAGAATGAGAAAATTGAGGTCACTACTATTGAGGAAGAAAGGCCTATTGCAACCATGGATATTGATGTGCCTATTATAGAAAAAGGTACTGATCATGAAAATAATGTTGTTGCTGCTGCTTCAACTGACAAGAGAAAGCTTGCAGGTGAGAATTTGGTCATGTTATATCCTTTGTTTTATTAACCTTGCTCTCATTTCTCTAGTGTTAATAAAATTTTGATATTCAACTGTGACACTATGAACAAAATATATATTGCTGCCTTTATAGCAATGACAGGTGCTGATCTGCATCCTCTTTACCATCCATAATGTTTTGCTTTATTGGTCATTACTGCATCCAAATTTAGATTTGTTTATTTTTCAAAATATCTAGAGATTTTAATTTCTTCAACCGTCATCAATCTTTGTTATTTTATAGTTTAGTTTTTTCCAATGGTTGGAGTTATGGTAAGAACTGAGGTTCCTGTATCTGAACTTTTGGGTGATGGCATTAAGTTGGGTAGATTAAGCTATAATAGCGAAGAGAGATGGAGGTATGTAATATTATGCAGCTGCTTTTGTTATTCAGAAAATTGAATTGCATAGCAACAAGTGGCACTGATATCTTTTAGGATGTGTGAATAAAAAGGAGCAAGATTCATTTGGGTCCCTCTGCACCACCTCCCCTGGTGTTCTTATAGATAATACTGGACCTATCGGTTGATCGGCATTATATAGATAACAATTTATTATGCCTTTTGTTCTCAGTTCTTTTTTTTTTGACTCGTTTGGTTTTGGCACACAAAATAAGGAGGTGAGGTGAGAGAGAAAGAGATTGCAAAAATTCCCCTTCTATTTTGCCCACCCCACACTAACCTGCCTATCCCTTTCAACTAGCCTTCCTCACGATTGAAGAACCAGCCACTAGGCCCACCACCACCCCCCTTTCGTCAGCCCTTTTCCCATCATCAACCTTCTGCAAAGAAGTGAACTGAACCACATCAAAACCCAGTGAAGGATTAAACCCTAGATTAATCTCTCTTTGACACCAACATATTACAATTTTTAGATCTCTATATAGAGATGGGGCATCAAAATTTGCTTTACTCAGCCATTGGAAGAGGAATACAGTGATTAGGTGATGAGAATGAAAGGAGAGGGAGGAGAGAAGAAAGATGGCGACGGAGGGGAGGCAAGTTGGTGGCGGGAATGAGAGGAGAGAGAACACTGATGGCTATGTGTGAGGAAATGGGATGGTGGTGGTTGTGAGGGAGGAGAGATAAACTAAGGTGCTGTGTCACTTGTATATGGTGATGACTGTAAGAGAGAGAGAGGGGTTTATGGAGGAGAGATGCTTGGGTCGATTGTGGGGAGGAGAGAGAAAAGTGAAGGGCACATTTGACATTTAACATTACAAAGCTCACCTAAAGTGTGTCAACTAAAAAGGAATTCCCCCAAAAAGCATAGGTGTTAACTAAAAATGAATGGAAGAAGTATATCAACTGGGGGCTACTTTTTTTTTCCCCCCCTTTTTGGGATAGAGGTAAGTCAGATAGATCCCACATTCCCACCCCAGTTTTGGGAGACCACAGGGTGGAGCTCCTTTAATATTAAAAGATTGAATGTAGCTTTTTTAACGTTAAATTCTCTGTATTTGAAATTGAAAGTATTTTCTTGAAGTTTGCAACAGCTTGAAGTATTGGTCGTCATCTCTAAAACCGAGAACATGTTATGTGAGTTGTGATAATTGATTGGGGATTCACTTGTATTGCTCTGTTACACCAGTCTTTATATTTGTGTTCAATATGATATCTCAACATGGTTCTCTGTTATACAGATCAAGAAGCAGTTTTGAATAATGAGCCCACAAAGAGGCAGCGTAGATGGAAAACTGAAAGCAATGAGGTTAAGGAGCCTCAAATCTCAAACAATTCACCCCGCGCTGCAGTTAAGGATGTGGCACAACCTGCTGTTTTGAAACGTAATCTCTCTGGATCTAAATCAGTTAGTGGTGCTGATGAGCCCCCTAAAGAGCGTGAAGGTTGGGCAAATATGTTTTTGTGGTAAATAGTTCTGTCATCATTCACACACCCTGATATTTGTCTTCTAACATATTGTTTCAATTATTTACAGTTCCACCCTCGTCAAAACCTGCTAGTAATTCTCTGAGGATTGATCGTTTTCTGCGTCCTTTTACCTTGAAAGCTGTCCAAGAACTTTTGGCCAAAACTGGGACTGTCACTAGTTTCTGGATGGACCACATTAAAACACATTGCTATGTCACAGTAAGTTCTTATCCTTTGTCTTGTACTTGGATGTACCTTGGTGCAGTTGACTGTTATCAGTGATGTAATTGTTGCTCTTGTTATTCATTTTTGCAGTATTCATCTGTTGAAGAGGCAATGGAAACAAGGAATGCTGTGTACAACTTACAGTGGCCTCCAAATGGTGGACGCCAACTCTTAGCTGAGTTTGTTGATCCGGAGGAGGTTAAAGCTCGTTCAGAGAAGCCAGCTCCATCTCCAGCAGCTCCTGTGAGTTCTGGCCCGGCAGTTGCTGAACTATCTCCAACAGTGACGCAGCCTTCACCCCGCCAACAAAGCCTTAGACAGCAGATGGCACAACAACCTTCTCTACCACCGCCACCTCCTTTAACGAACCCGCCTCAGGCTAGGGAATGGGCTGTTCCACCTCCACCCCCACCAATGGAAAAAGTAGAGGCTCCTATAGTGACCTTGGATGATTTATTTAGGAAAACAAAGGCAACACCTCGGATCTACTACTTGCCTTTGTCTGATGAGCAAGTGGCTGCTGTACTTGAAGCGCGGAGTAGAAACTCTAAGCAGTAGGACCCAGGTTGGTAACTGGTTGCTCATGTGTTAGGATGTAAATGTTGAGGAAGAAATGATGTATTTGCAGCTTTCTTGGTCAACACAATAGTTAGTATTAGGATGAAACTTGTCCAGTTGAGGAGATCCTTATGGATGTTTGCTTATTGTCTGGGGTCTCCCTTAAGTTTTTTGTTCGAGTTGAAAAATTTGTCTGAGCGAACCCCATATGAATGAACCTTCATCCTTTGGGCTGGATTGTGGCTTTGGCCTGTCTCCCTTTTTTCTTTTATTGAACAGCTTACTCTGTTTTTCTTGAAACCTTCTGTAGGACATAATTTGATTTTACTTGTGTTAAGATGTTTAAGAATTTGAGTTTGTTATATACAGTAGCATGTTCATACTCAAGTAGTATGTCAGAATCCATCTGTCCAACAACATGCATTTCCTGTTTGATGCTACAGTCAGATCATCTTGGGAAGTTTACTTACTGGTTTCTAAGTTTACGACAAAGGTGAATTGTTTTTTGTTTGCTGGTTGATGTGGTCTTTTGCGGGAGTGATTAACTTGTAATCCCCGTAACTGTTTGAAATTTGAATGGCATCCTTTCCTGCTGTTGTTGGGTGGTAGATCGGAGCCTTTAAACCTCCCTAACCAGTTAATTCTCTGGTAAGAGTTCTGAACATCAGATGTAAAGTAGATTAATCTAACGTATAGTTATTCAAATTTTTGATTATCGGGAGTTTCCTGTGAAGTTAAATTAATCATAAACCTGTAGCAGTAGGAGAACTACTGACGAGCTAATATGAGTACTACGGAGTAAGAGTAATTTTTTGGCTTAATCACCGGTTAATCTTTTGTATGGGACTAATAATTTGACTATTATTTTAAAAAAGATTCAAATGATATGGGAATTTATTTTCGTATTATCAATCCAAGCATTTGGGTTCGTTTGACATCGTTGTGGTTTTCTGTTTTTTGGTTTTTTGTTTTTCAAACTCATATGATATATGTCATATAATAAAACAAAAGTTAGATAAACTTATTGAAATCATGATAATTTTGAAAACTGATACAAAAAAGTGGAAACCTTTTTCTTGTTTTCTATTTTTAGTATTTTTATTTTAAAAAAAAACAGAAAACTGAAAATAAAAAACAATGTCAAACAAGCTCAGCTTTTTAATTTTCGAACTTGACTTATATGGGACACATGGGACTAATGAAATCGACAAAGTTTCATTTAAGGTAGTTCCACTATTCATATTGTCAAAATCATGTAACTTAAATGTAATCCCATTTTAATTGTTTGTTGATGACATAAAATGCTAATATAAAAATTTTGTTTGATTAAATAAAATATTTCAAATAGTCACACTTAAAAAGTTCAATAAAAGCTTTTAAATATTCATTTTTATATGCTTCACTCGGTAGATACTGTGGTTAGTTGACAAAAGAATCAAGCATCTTATTCACTAGTAGATAGTCAAGGTGTAACTTACATCAATAAAATCCCACCATTTTGGCTTAAAAACCTTAATTTCGGTAATTTTAACAGGACAATAGATTTAAATGACACAAAGTAAATTAAAAAAATCCTCCATTACTCAAGAACGGTATTTTCAATAATATCGATTCTCACAAAGGCAAAATCGTAAGATCATAAAACCCTTATGACAAGCACAAGAGGATGGACAAATGATGATGAATGAGAAGATCCAAACTCTAGTTGAAAAACTTGACACAAAAATGCCCTGAAATTAGTAAGAACATGAGTTTTCTCAGTTTCCCATAGTCATTAACAGACATCCTCAACTCTTTCTTTTTGAAATCTAAAATTCTCCTCTTTTCTCTTCTCTCTCTCCTCTGCAACAACACTCTCAACTCTTGTCATTTTTGCGGCTCTCAAAAACCTTCGAAATCTCAATTCTTCGATTCATTTCTCACTCTCAAATTCATTCTTCTCCTCAACTCTACCTTTCTCTCTCAATTTCTTCTTCTTCTTCCTTGAATCTCTGAAAATTTTCTTGATTTTTTTTTTTTCCAATCTTCGTTGAATTGAATTAATACTGATTTCAGTCAATCGATTTCTTCGCCTTTTGCATTGTTTTCGCTTTCATTGTAATCGTCTTTGTTCGAAATCGTAAGGGTTTTAATTCATTTCCCAAATTTTCCTCTGTTGTTCTTTTCTTTGTTGTCCAAATTTCATTCTTAATTTTGTTTTGGTTTTTTTATTTTTTATTTTTTTTATTTTTTTTTTTTGTATAAATCGAATGTGCTGATTTGTGTATTGAAATAGTTTTGTATACCATTGTTGAAATTTTGAAAAAATCGAAAAATAATTGATGTTGGAATTCCATGTTTTGCTTCAATTCCGAGGGTTTATTAGGTTTTCTGGTTCATGAATTCAATTGAACCAGGAGGAGAGAGAAAGCAAGTTTGTGAGCCAATAAATCGAAGAACTTTCACCCGAGAAGCTCTTCATTTGCGGTAAAATCTATTCATTTTTGTACAGCTGAGAGCTCAGGTTTGCTGGGATGAATAGTGTTTTCAGTGAACAGATATTAGCTGATAAGCTATCCAAGCTCAATAGCACTCAACAATGTATAGAAAGTATCCTTCATTTTCTCTATTTTTTGCTGGAATTAATGCCAATTTTATTTATTTATTTATTAATTTTGAAGTTTTAAATGTTTAATTTAATGATATGAATTCATTTGTTTGTTACTTGATATACCTTTGTTCAGGTGGTGAGGTATTTTTTTAATTTGATTTGTATAATCTATTTACAGCTCGTTTGGTAGGCGGTTATAAACTTATAAATGGTGGTAATGGCCATATGTTTGTAGTGGTACTACTTATGGCCAATCCAGTAGTAAATGATGATGTTTTGATTTTACATACTCCTTGTGTTTCTAGTCTACAAGACAATATTTAGTGTTGTGAAATGAAAACGTATGGTCACGTGTAGTGGAGGTGTTATTATTCTATATTCGATTGTGATCATTTTAGGCAATGGATTTTTTTGATAATCCCGACCTATATGTGGATAATTTTGTGTTGTGAAACGATAATGTATGGTCATGTGTAGCTGAGGTTTTTTATTGATTACTATAGGCAATGAGTATGTAGATAAACTTGATTCTACGTTTAGGCTGTGTAGTTTGAAAGGAAATCAACGGTTTGCGGATGTTGAGGTGTTTTTATTTATTACTATAGGCTATGAGTATGTAGATAAACTTGATTCTACGTTTAGGCTGTGTAGTTTGAAAGGAAGTCAACGGTTTGCGGATGTTGAGGTGTTTTTATTGATTACTATAGGCAATGAGTATGTAGATAAGCTTGATTCTACGTTTAGGCTGTGTAGTTTGAAAGGAAATCAACGGTTTGCGGATATTTATCAACTTGAGGGTGGACTTCAATGCTATTCAAAGTTAGAACATCTTTTCATGCCTTTTATGCATTTGTTTTTTTTACTTCACCGAATGATTTGGTTCTATTTACATATTTGGTGATGTGGATCTTGGATTTTATGAATTTAGATGTACGGAGTAGTTACGGTAGGTCCGTGACACTCAGTGTAAAACTTTGTCACATCGCTTGACATGAGCCACAATGATTGAGAGTAGTACTCGGCGGGTGACTTACTGTGAAGTCTTCATGTTGGTTCACGTAGTCGACCCCACCTATGGGATTAAGACGTTCAAGCATAAGAAGGAGAACAAGAAATGTACTGAGTACTGATGAGAGAAATCAGATATACGTTTTTGTGCCAACAATTAGCATTCTAGAAAAGGATTGTGGTTGTAAACTGTAAAGGAAGACCATGGAAACTGTTAAGGGGTTTTGTATTCAAATTTTCACTTGAATTTTCCATCTAGAAGAACTTCAAGCAAGTTGATAAGCTACAAGGAGATCGTTTGATTTACGATGTAGTTGATTTTGGGACATTTGTAGCAATTTATGATGATTGGCAGCGTAAGTGTTGCTTTCATATGACTGTTTAATACTGTAATCTCCTCTCTTACTATCTGACATATATAATTTTTATACCATGCCATTGAGGGCTGAGTCCTCATGTTAGAAAACAAATGTAAGTGTGGTTGCTTAATAGGCAAGGTTGCCCAGATTAATGATTTCTAGTGTAATATTTTAGTGTTCCCCTCAGTGGCCCTTTTCTTCTGGTGCAAGCACTTACTATGGTAAGCTCTTCCAATACCTTTTAACAACAAGAATGCACTTTTTTGGACACTGCCTTAATGGCTTAATGAATAATCTGCATAGAATGAGACCATGCTGTACATATGAGGAATATCCTTTACGGTGTATGATTTCTTTCTTTGGCTTAATTAGAACCTGTGGTAGTCCAGTAAGCCAATCTTGTTAGCAAAAGGTGAAGTTATTGAAATTTATTTTGCGGTAGCCCATTTTTGGTGTAAAGATGGGCTATATTGGGTGTATGAGAAGTTTATTTATTTTCTTTTTGGTACAAAGAGATTTGTTACTTTAATTAGGAGAGAATAAATAGATTTTGAGGATTGAGGTTTTGGAGAGTTGTGGTTAACAGTTTTCTATTTTTTTAATATAAGATATGCTAGCTGCTGTTGAAGTGCATAAATTTTCGGTTTCTTTCAAATCTGTTAGTTGTGTTTGTTACACCCTATGTATGTTTTTCTTGCTTGGATCTTGCTATGTCTTGGAAGTTTTTGTCATCTCCATAATGGTGCTAAAAGACTGTTGGTTAGATTATTAGCTCATCTTTTGTTTGTGCAAGTCGTTTAGAATACTTGTCACCTTAATTCCTAAATAGCATTGTCGCACTGGTGTATATTTCATCGAAGCAAAGCTGAAGTGGTTGTAGCAACATGGAATCAACAGTTCCATAGTTCTGAGATGATTCAGAAAGTTCCCCTTCTATATCTTGCCAATGACATACTACAGAACAGCAAACGTAAAGGTAATGAGTTTGTTATTGAGTTCTGGAAGGTACTTCCTCAGGCTCTCAAGGATGTCCATAACAAAGGTGATGATCAAGGAAAGAAGGTCGTCTCCAGATTGGTATGCCTTATACATTCTTGCTTCTACAATTATGATAAATTGCTTTTGTATCACATAACTTATGGAATAAATTATTTTCTCGTTCTGAAATCTGAACATCTTAAGTTTACTTTCAGTCATTATACTACTAAATTTATTAAGCTAGATAGGATTTTTAATTTGAGTTAAAACATGTGTAGTTCCAAGCTCTAATTTTTGCTTTGAAGGTTACAATTTGGGATGAAAGAAAAGTTTTTGGGAACAAGGCACAAAATCTGATAGATATAATGCTTAAAGATGAGGCACTTCCTCCTCTTGAGTTCAGTAAGAAGCGATCACGGACAGTCAAGATTGTACGAAGGGATTCTCGTTCCATAAGGACGGTGAGATCCTGCTGTCCTTTTGCTTTCATGTTTGTAATGACCTATTTTTACTTCGATTTCCTTATTGTTATGTGCTGAGGCCATTGGCATCCCAGATGATGGTCCATACTTTGTTTTATTCTCTTGTTATTAACACAAGTTTTAATCACCATGCAACTCACAATTATTGATACAGAAATTATCTATTGGGGGCCCCGCAGAGAAAATTGTGACAGCTTTCCATTCAGTTCTTAATGAACATCTCACAGAAGAATCGGAGATGAGTAGATGCAAGTCTGCAGTTAACCGTGTGAGGAAAATGGATCATGATGTTGAAAAAGCTTGTGCTCAAGGTAAAGTGTAGATTTGCTGGGATTGTAATTAATTTGCTGTATCCATTATGAAAATAAATGCTGATTGGTGTTTAATATAGAACAAATTTGTTTTATTAGTGGAATGTGATGCATTTCTTGTTATAAGGAAAGCTTAGCTTGACAATTTACATTTCAGCCAAGGATCCTCAGCGAAAAACTTTGGCTAAAGAATTGGAGGAGGAAGAGGCTATTTTGAAAGAGTGTGTTGAGAAACTGAAGTCTATTGAAGCAAATAGAGCAGTGCTTGTTACTCAGCTAAAAGAAGCGCTACAAGAGCAGGTATGAATTAAGGCTTTTTATTTATGATTTTTTTTTTTTTTTGGTTACAGTAGGCAGAAGAAATGCTGATTATTTTTTTTAATTGAAAAGAGGAGTAAATTTAAAAATCAGAAAGAAATGGATACCATGTTCTTAGCTCTGGTCTTTTGTTAGCTGGTCTAACACACGATTACTGTCTGACATTGACAGGAATCTGAATTGGAGAATGTTCGTACACAAATGCAGGTACTTGCTAGTGCTCTTGTCACTCACAGTCTCACAGTTATGATGATTGTGTTTGCTTCAGTAAGGTTTTCTTTTACATGGTTGTGCAAATAGTAATGGTGGAAAGGGTACACTTTGATTTTAATTCTGATTTATAGATTGATCAGAGGACAGGCAATATATAGATACAATAATAATAGTAATACTTGTTTGCAAATAGCGCCTCTGCTTTTACAGAATTTAGGCTTATCGTGTATTTATCAACAATAATCCTTTTGGTGAGAACTTGATTGGGTATTCTGTATTTCTGTATATTTCATCCCAGATCCTCTTGGTGTGAACTCTTTGAAGTATTATGTATATCTATCCTTTTTGCTGAAATTAATGTTATAACTTATTAGTTAGAACAGAGCCTTACTCTTCTGCTTCTATGGCCCTCAATAGATGTCCTGCAGTTGATGTTTGAAAAATTGGAAGCCCCTTGTGTTCTCTTATTTCAGTATAATTCGACTTTTTTTTTATGCTCTATATTAGATATAAACGAAAAGTTGGTAGCCTTACCTATCACGCCACTACTAACTATTACTTGCAGACTTGTAGCTGTGTTGAGCTGATATGAGGTGGAGAGATTTGATGGTTTTGATTCTGGAAAGTAAATTCATTAATAATAATTGGTTTATCTTCATGTTCAGGTTGCACAAGCACAAGCCGAGGAGGCTAACAACATGCGAAAGAGGCTCAATGGTGAAAATTATGTTGAGACTCCAATTGCCAATGCAGGAAAATCCAAGAAGACTGCTGCAGATATTGCAGCTGAGGTTGCTGACAAACTCACTGCTTCTAGCTCATCTCAGTTGATCATGACTTCTGTCCTGTCAACATTTGCAGCTGAAGAAGCTAAGAAGAAAGCTGGCCTTGCTAAACCAAACTCAGTTTCGAGTTCTTATCCCTCACAATCTGTCAGTTCGGCCCTTAATTCTATGTCAAAGCAGGAACAGCCACCATCAGTTTCACTGGCAGCTGCTCCCCCGAATCAGTATCAATCAATGTTGGTGAACCAGCAAAACATGCAAAATATGAGCCCAAACCCTCAGACCCAGTATCAGTTACTTTCAAATCCAACTTCCCAACAATATGCCCAAACACCAAGAGGGATCAATTCTTATGGTTATGGGGGCCTTCCTCCACCAGGCCCACCACCACCTCATGTCATGCATCCGATGATGCCTATGGCTCAAAATCAAATGCAAATGAATCAACAGCAGATGATGCCAATGGCACAACAATCAGCTCAATTGTCACAACAGCAACAATCGATGATGTTGATGCAACAGCAACCACCAGCTCCTCCAAGTTTTCGTCCGCTTCAACCACCTGGTATGGTGTATTATACACAAACCCATCAGCTCCAATGATGGGGATTCTCAAATTAGTTTGTGATAATTCATTTAGATGGACTCCTTTTTTCCCTATTGAAGCATTCCCTTGTTCGAAATGTCCCCATTCAGAAGGGGGCATAATAGTAGGAAAAAGGTTGAGCTTTTATTCATACATTAATACAGGAAGGAATAATGGTGATAGGATAGTAGCTCTTGACTGTTGATTCAGTGCAGGTAGAGCTGTGTAATGTGTAATTACTGATTAAGCCTGATTAGGATTTCGGTCCCTATAGTTTCCCAGTTGCTAACCTTAATTAGTGTTTAAGTATTAGTATGCATAAAAAGCATATTCTGGTTAGGTAGTTTTATTGATAATAGGGAAATATAGCACATAGTTTGGAAAACTTAAGTTGACTTATTTGGTGCTGGATTTGCTCTCATAGTTAAGGAAATTGTGACATTTTTTTAACCATTATTTGTTTTAAAATTTGAATAATTTTGTTCTTCACCCAATATTTAAGTATCTGAGCAAGGCAACTGATGTGATTGGTGATGAGAGTACAAATGATCGTAATGATCAAAGCTTCACAGATCCTATAGGGTGTTGCAAATTAATGAAGAGTTGAACTTTGAAGGAAAACAGCATGGTGCTGCCCCTGCCCGGAAAAACCATTAGCAAAATAGTACTCCATATTATGTTATGTACTCGTATTATCACTCGTGGAGGGACGTTTTGTCTCTCCATCTCCTCCGGGAGTGACCTGGGTTCGATCCTCACCCCACCCCTCCTGTAATAGGAGGGGCACCCCCTTGTATCTTACCGTGTAAAAAAAAAAAAAAGGTTATGTACTACCTGAGTCTGCGGGCATTTCGCCATCAGGCAGGATGATTATACCAAGATTGCTGAGAAACTTTGAGTGAGCAGAATACGAGGCCAGATTTGCATAGATATGATTAATGGAGGCTTCAATCAACTGTTATATGGAGTAAGAAGTAATACAAAATTCTTATACAAACAAATCAACATTTCATTACAAGCCGCATAATGAAATCCCGGACAAAAATTGGCATGTAGTACATAATTTTCATCACAGTGGACTGATGGCCATAGGAGAACCAAGCAGGCGGTTTTTTCTTCATAATCTGAGTGACAGTTTTCTTTGCAAACTCTTCCGCCGGTGTTGACTTAGGGCCCTGGGAAATGGTAGCTCTTTCGCGTATAGCTGCATCATATTGCTTGTACAGCTTCCACTCTGGAAATTGGCTATAGGTAGCAATGGCGGTGTTCCCTATATTTGATTTGATAGCACCAGGTACAACATTGATAACATCAATACCTAAAAGCCCAAGTTCAAACCTGCGCAATGGAGTAGAAGACTAGAAGTTAATAGTAAACAACTTTTTCTAGGCCAATAATACAATTGATTTCTAGCAGTTATTTGATATGTACAAACGGACATAACCCAAAAGAAAACTCAAGCAAAACAAATGCTCTACAAATTCTTATCCTTGTATTTTCTAGCCTGTTTATTGACATCAAACTCTATTAGGCTTTTAATGGCAAGATTTACAAGTAATAATCACCAAATTTCTGACTTTATTACAAACATGGGAAAAGGGCTCATAAAACAGGACTAATAAAAAGGAAAAAAGGCTGATGATCCTATCAGAGTCACTCAGTCACGCGATAAGAGTTTTTACATTCAGATCACATTATGAAGTTAAATCACTGCTCTGTGTATTTTCTGGAAGTTTAGGGATTCGACCATACGTGACTGCTCACAAGTTTTACAGTTAGATCATTTATGAAGTCCAAATTACTGTTTCCTAGAGCTTAAACTCTGAATTCTACCAAATGTTGACTGAGAAAGTGAGATTTCAACTGTACTTCAGACAAAATATCCGTACCTACAAGTACAATTTGTCAGAAAAATCTGTAATCTTTTCTGATAGCTTTTGAACTCAGATATACTTATAGTTTACCCTCTAACCGGCCTATCCATATCCGCGCATCTGATTTAATAAGGGTGCTAATAACAAATCTGTAGGTTATTAGAGTGCCTAATAGACAATTTCACTCATATGATAGCAGTTAATTAGTTCAGTAATCTGCTCGAATGAATAACAAATACGACTTTATATGAGCACAAACCTTAGAGAATCTGAAAGAGCATGTATAGCAGCTTTTGACGCTGTATAAACACCTCCCCATGGTAAAGGTGACAATACAGTAACACTCCCAACATTCACTATCTTTCCCTTTTTTCTCAACGCCATGTTCGGAACCACCCCTTGTATCAATCTCATCGTACCTGTTCACATAAAAAACATACACAAGTATTACTCAATCAAACCCACATATTTACTACATTTCATACTTCCTCGGTTCCTCCGTCCCCTCTAGTTGCCACGTTTTGAGTTTCACGCTTGCCAATACATAACTCAAACCCTTCAACCCTTCATTTTATAAATTTGTTTTTATAAAAATGTACATTGAAACGAATCTAAGAAAACTATGTTTAGTCATACTATCAAATAGAAATGACAAATTCCAAACGTTGCAACTAAAAGGGAACAGAGTCAACAGACCGTCGTGGTAGTTAAATATACAATCACAAAAACTCGATACGATCGATTAACAAGCAAAGTATAATATGTACCAAAAACATTGGTATCAAATGTTCGTTGCATTGCAGAAATAGGGATCTCAGCAAGAGGACCAACACATTGAACACCAGCATTATTAACAAGAATATCAATCCTTCCAAACTTATCCAAAACACTGGAAATCACGTGATTTATGCTATCCTCCGACAACACATCCAGTTCTTTGACTGTAAAACGAGGATCCTGTTTCAATGATGTCATGGTTGTCAGAGATCTGCTAGTGGCTACCACGTGGCAGTTTTCCGACGCAAAAGCACGTGCCAAGGCGTTTCCGATGCCGCCATCTGAGCAACCAGTGATTAGGACTACTGGTGGTTGTTGTTGGTTATTGTCCGCCATTAAAATGGGAGGAGAGAGAAATATTGATTGCGTATTTTTGTAAAAGGTTGTTGAGGAAGAAAGAAGAAGATATTTTTTTTTGTTGAAGGGGTTGATACAGAATTATTTTTAATTAAAATTGATTTTTTTTTTTTTAGGCCCCGCAAAAGATAACACTAAGTACTCCGTATAATGCAGATTAATTGGTCACACGGTGTGACCAGCTAACACTAGTGTAATATCTGATTGAGTAATTTCTCAATTAACCCTTGATCGGGTAATTTTTCGAGTAAACCCGACTACATGGTGTGACTAGCCACTTATAAAACTTTGTGCTAGACTAAAATACTTCGTATAAACATTGTTGTTTAAAACAGTACAATTATTATTAGTTTAAGAATTACGGAGTATTGCCTTCAAAAAAAAGATTTACGGACTATCACAAAATTATGTGTTGGACAGTATTATTATTAATGTAACATTAGAGTTGTCATTTGTATATAGTAGTAAATCGTATATTTTATTCTCATTATTTTTAGGATTTTTTGACAATTACCACTTACTATTGTTGTCGTTTTAGTAATTATCATCTACAATTTTTTATTTTGAATTTTACCACCTACTATTTTAAAAACATGAAAATTTCCCACCTGATTGCCTACATGACATCATTGTGGGCCCCACCAACAGATATTTTCAATTTTTTTTCCTTTTACTAACCTTGTTCTTCGATTTTTTTAATTGCAAATCTAAATTATGCAAACAAACCACTAAATTAGGTATCTAATTTACAAAATTGGGGCTAACTAAAGATGGTGTTCATCATTTAGGGTTTTGAAATGAAATTAGAAGTTTGTTATTTAGTGATTAATTTATGAAATTATTGGGACTATTTTGCATCAATTTAGCGTATTGTCTTCAATTAGTACCGAAATTGACAAAGCATCTCTGCCATTATATCCTAATGTGGAACAATTGACACTAGTAGGCACCAGCAAAACCATCTAATTATTGTTAAGAACTTATTACTTGTTATTGTTATAAAAAATTAGGATTCATATGTATTTTAAGGATATTTTAGAATCAACAGTTTTTCTAAATTATGATTTACAATCCTAAATTGAGCATATATATTAGTTCTATATAGAGTCAATCAATGTAAATAATGTTTAATTTGAAAAATTGTCTCCATTTGAAAAATTCCCCAAATTTGGGATAAACCCTAAATGAAGAACAACAAATTATAATTAACACATATTAGTGACTTAATTATGTTCTTGTGAGCTTGAATTATGTTAAATCGACTATTAAATGCTTTTCCCTAATCTAATTTTAATTTATATTGAAAAAAAATCAAGAATCGAGGAAGAAGAAGACATGATGACGTCATGTATGAGGGCTTGGGAAATCTAGTGGGAAATTTTCATGTTTTTAAAAATAGTAGGTGGTAAACTACAAAAAAAAGAATTGTATGTGGTAATTACTAAAACGAAAACAATAGTAGGTGGTTATTTCTAAAAAATCCTTATTTTTATTTTTATTAAAAGTAATGTAGATAGAGTCGAATCTTGCCGAATAAACCATTATTGACTAATACGAAGAAGCTAACAGCTAACTAGAAAGAGTATCATAAATTATTTTGGCGGTTTATTTACAGAATTAAACTTAATTAAATGACAAGTGTTGATATGCACAATCAGTGTTACCACTTTCTAGGAATATTTATGACAGAAGAATGATCCAAAGATGAAACTAATCCAACCCTTTTCTTCAGATTCAAGATTCAACAACCTAATCAATACTCGTACAACTCCTAAGATTTCATATTAACATGAACAATTAATTACAACTACGTACACCAAAATAAAGAAAAGGGAAAAAAAAAAAAAAAAAACAGAACAATAATTTCTTAACTAAGCAGAAAATGACCCATCAAGAGCAGCAACACCCACTTCACTTTTTGGATCAACAACCTTAATTTGTATGTGGGTTTCATCGAACAATTTGTATTCCTTCAACCTTTCAATTGAAGCCAAAAACGATGTCGTTTTCGCTTCATCAGCACCTATCTTCTCCATCATCTTCAGCCTCCTCTCATACTCTTCAGCAACTAACATAGCAATATCTGCCATATCTTTCTTTTTTCTAGCTTAAACACAAACTTAATTACTTGTTTAAAACTTGTTTAGGAGATAATTATGTGTACTATGATAAGGAAACAAAGCAAATTGGTTAAGTACATATATAGTCGGTGAAAATTATGGATAAGACTAAGAAAAAGTTGGAAAGATTCAACGTACACTTGGCTTTTGTCAATTACTAGTATTAATTCGGTATATTATTATATTGCTAGTTGGACGATGGTATTTGGATAATGGTTTTGGTCATCCGCCCATTTTCTTGTTTACCAATGGCAATGTGCATGCATACGGTGGATGTTATCAATGACGTCAAACGTGTTACTCGTTATTCGGTGGATGCCCATCGATAAGGTTTTTAATTACACCCACTCTGCACTGACTACTGTCCTTATAAGTGCGCCAGTTTAACTTTTATATTCTCCAATCTTATAATATAGTTTTTGTTTATGTTTCTCAGACTATTTAAGAATTAGGAGGAGAAAAGTATAATCATAGACAAAATTAAAAGAAAGAGAAAGTGAAAAAAAGTACAAGATATATGCAAAATTCAAAGGTAAATTTGATATGAATCAAGTCCCTTTCTTATAACTTTTTTTATTGCTTTATTTAGACACTCTCTTGATTTTACCTTACTCTTAAAGTGGGGGTTTTACAAATGAGTTTTTAATAATGTTTTTATTATTTTCTTACTAATAGTTATGGGGCCTTGGGCTTTTAAAGTTGTGTTAATTGGTTAGTGGGCTATTTTGGTTCATTAATTAATTGTTAGGGATTTTATTTAGTTTGCATGCGGAGCAAGTAGGATAGATTTATTTTTCCTATATATATTAGTCCTATGTCAATTATTTTGGGAGGATGTTTTATAATAAAAAGTTGAGTTTATTGAGCTTTTGCTTGAAGAGAACTTTGTTAAGGTTCAAACTAGTTGTTAACTAGGATTTTGGGATCGTTGCTCCTAAGATCAAACTTAGAAGTCGTTGCCTTCTAAGACTATCCACCGAATTTCCACCATTAAAATAACTCAAATGCTTTCATTAAATAAAAACTATCAAAAATACGCATCAAAATTAGAAAGTACAATGAATAAAGTTAAAAAATAGAGGTATAATAATCTTTACATACTATCCAAAAATAGAAACGGAAACAACATTTTGGATCTCTAAACTAGGAAAACAGGAATTATATTATGGGAATTATATTATGGGACGGAGGATTACATGTATACTTAATTTTATATCATAATAGTATAATTAATTGACACCCTTTAATTCTTTTTCATTATTCGTATGTTTAACTTGTATAATTTGTCAAATATCAATCAAATTGGAACACTTTAAAAAGAAAAACAACAGAAGTACACGATATCTCACAGTTATAAAGTCTTGTAATCAAAGTCTATTTAGAGCACTTTGGGTGGAAATTATCTCACAATTATAAAGTCAAGTGATCAAACTTCATTTAGGGCACTTTGGGTGGAAATTTCTAATCCTCCTCCTTCCTCACTTCAAAGGCTCAAACTATCTTAAAATTTGATGTAATTAGTGAAAGCAAGGGAAAACGTGGTCATGTTTGAATGGATAGAGACTGTCGGGAGCAGTTGCATGTGCTTTCCAGTGGGCTGTTATGGTTGGAACCACTATTAGTTGATATTAATAGTTTTGGGTGTTGTTTAATGAATTTGTTCCATACGAGCACACAAGTAACATACTTTTTTAGTTTTGGGTGTTGTTCTGCGGAGAGTGCAGTCTGCACCTCTTTCTTCATTTGCCATGTTGTGGGTCAATGCATATATCACGGTTGTATTTTAACATATCGCTCTCAGAATATGACTACACAAGTCACACAGCATTGTACTTCTATGAGAGATTCCGGTCTGATAGTGTTCCTACAAAATCGAAAGAATGTAATGCCAATATTGGTCCACGGGCTGAACGTGAATCCTCCCCTCTCCCCTTCACCCTCCCTTCTCTCCTCTCTGCTAATAGGAGTTCAAGAAAGTAAACGTAGAGGAAATGCAATCATTGAAGCAGGTTACTGATTTCAAATTTTCAATACATAAATTATCCGATACATAATTTTGGTAAATCTTGAGTGCATATTTCACTAGTCACTACTTTCCCTTTTGTTTGGCTGGAAAAATCTACTTGTACAATGGTTGTTACTAATAGACTACATGTACATCTACGGGAGTTGTCAGCATCAAAAAAAAAAAAAAAAAAGGGAAACAAACACCAGAAGACTTGCACTGTTAACCCCTCAGAAAAGCCCCAAAGGTGAGCCAGTTTGGTTTTATAAAGAAGACATTACAATTGTTTTTTCCAAACCAGATACTCTTCTATGAAACATATCGCACTTTCATGTGCCGCCAAATGATGACAATCTATCATTTTGTAATGCATATTGGTAACTCGGTATGTGCGTGGAAACAGATTATACCTGTACAGACAGTAGAGCAAGTGAAAACCATCACCAAAGTTTGCTCCCATAAAGGGTCATTCGACCACCTAACATATGATCAAACAAAATAAATGTCAAGCTCTCTCCGAAGCACATTGCTTTGACGAATTAGTAAAATATCAATTGACTGCCTATCCATATTTCGGAGTACATTCTAATTCAACATTACCTGCTTCTCTTAAATGAGCTTACAAAAGCCCAAGAGATTTAAGCTGCTGCACATGCTCTGGTGGGAGAGGTGGGGGAGTCCAATCAGATCCTGGCAACTCACCATCTACATCTTCAACTACATACTCCTGGAAACCATTTCAAGAAAAAGGTTTAAAAAAAACAAAAAAGCAAAAACAAAAAAGAGCTTAAACAAAACAAACCTTTGATCTGCAGAGAAGGAAATTAGTCTAAATAAGAGGTTAATAAGCAAAAGCTATGCTCAACCATCCTATCAACCACCAGAAGCATTAGCCATAAGGTGGGATGTGGTAGTTCCACCGCCTTCCGAACTTGAGATAACAAGTTGCGTGCTTATAGCTTATATGGATTTCAGGTGGTCTTAGGGACTAGGATAGATACCCCACTTAGGTCCCATGTGTATGTATCACTTAAGAATCAGCTGTAGTTATCTACTCGTATTATCTTACAGGTTGCAATTAATATCAGCCATGGTGTACATTAATTCTTCATGTGAACAACTCTAGTATTATTGAAATTTGCACATTTCTTAGCCTCATCTTTATGCCTAATAATCAAAAGGCAACCAAAAAACGTGGCAAAAAACTACTCGTATATATAAAATCAACGCCAAGGCAAGTACTATTTCAAGATAGGGGACTTAAACAGTTTGAAAATTACAAAACAGATTTTTCATTTGGTGCCTGTTTCCCACTGCCAATTAAGCATATATAGCTCCTTTACTCTATATTCCATTCTCCAATTACCTCAAAAAAAAAAAAAAAAAAAAACCTCATCACCATATATATGAAGTGCTTAATGCCATTAGAGAAACCAACAAGATAATTTCCAGAAGCCACTCACGGCCCTGATTCCAGATCCTGATCCACTAATTTAAACACACAAAAACAAAATGATCTAATTCAGAAATAATATATCTTCCCAGGAACAAGTTATTATCAGGGGATTACACTGAGTTAATCACACAATCCAACACAAATGCGAAACCATCACATTAAGTCAAAATTTTCCTGGAATAGAATGGATACACTAACAGCATATTTGGAAGACAAACAAATCATCATAATGATAATGAGATTGTGTAATTTTGCCTTGAATATCTCATCTATTAGGCAATGGCATTGTGTATGTGTGTACCTTAAGTTAATGTGTAAACCAACTATTTGCAAATGGCCACAATTCATTTAATTTAATAATCAACGCACTCCTATCCCAAGATTCCCAATCCAACCAGAAAAAAATGATGTCTGAGAAATACTAAAAAAAGAAGGAAAAAAATAGATTGGCAACATGAGACACAAGACAAACAACAGCTTCTCAATAACGAAAATAATTAGGTTCGAGATTTGCATGCCTAGACCTAAACCAACTTAAGACCATTTCTTAAAAAATGCATAATATATTCCATCAAGAAGCATTTGTACCAAACTAGACAAACTGTAAATTCTGATTAGCAACACCTCTTACATGGATTCTTGATTTCTTGGTGAGTTCTAGCACAAAGAATACATGCAAGAAAGCTAACTATAATGTCAGCAGTACAGTGCAAAGATCCAATGCATAATGTAAATGCAAAATATTCAATTAGCTGGTTTCTTATCAAAATTATAAATGAATCATCATTATATGCACATGCGACACTAAATTGACAAGGAGATGTCACCTTTGTAAGCATCCTTTTAGCAAGAATGTGATAGTGTCGTTGCCAAATTCTTTGCCCAACCATAGTGGCCACAAGTACACTATAGAAAATCCCAATTACCGTGAACAATCCCAGTACAATCAGAGCCATTATAAACAACAACGGTAATCCGGCTTCTCCAGCACCTCCCAAACAGCTCCCACACTCACCAATTGAACTGGCACAGCCTTGGCAGCAAGCAGTACAATCGGTCCACATACAAAGTGTTCCAGGTAAATGGCAGTCCGCGCATAATCTACGAAAAAAATACTGAATGATATTGACAAAGGCAAAAGTTGCTATATTTGCAATCTGCGGAAACCAACTAAAGTAATCCACTTCTGATTCCTATAATAAATACATCAAGTTATCAGCTGTTTTTTTCCCCTTCAAAGAAGACAAAATTTTAATGACAATATGAGGTCACAGTTTCCTAGATTTTCATGTTTAAGATTGATGTAATTTGAGGCCACGATTTCCAGGCTTTCAATCTCCCATATGCAATGTGACCATTACCTTCAATCCCAACGAGCATGCGTTCAGTAGCAAGGCTAAAGATTTGTGTTGTAGTGACTTATAAAGTTGTATTTAGTGGTTTGACTTTCACCAAGTCAAAAAACTAAAAGCTACTGTCTAGCCTATAAGATTGCTTTTCGGAACATTGGAGTGGTAACAGTGGTTCAAGTTCATGTCCACTCTTTCTTAGCAAAGAAACCTCTCCACTAGTTTCTACTTTTTAGCAAGGATGCCTTTGTGGAGGGAACACAAGTTCCAAATACTTTTGTTGTGGCATATAAGTGGGTAGCATGTCTGCATGTGATTAGGGTTCCTTTTCTTTATATACTCTTGACTTCTATAAATATTTGGTCCCTCTTACCTTGTATATCCTCTATTCCTATGTTAATGAGAGTTTTCTAATCCAAGTCTAAATAACAAATGAGTGAATGATTGTAACTAATAATACCTCCACTAGGCCACTACTGATAATAACTGGCTTTGTTGACGGACTATCAAGGGCTAGTTTGGAGTACGTAAGGCACAACTACCTCTTAAAACAGTATTTTAACTTTATATTTCCATATATTTTTTCTATACAACTTAGTTTTAAAATTAGCAAAATTTGACCAGACCCCTAGCTGTTTTTTTTATGCAAGTTGTGTAACAGTGTAACAAGAATTGTTTTTTTTTAAAAAAAATAAGAAAAAAAAATGGGCATACCCTGGATGGCAGCAACAAAGACAAAGTTCTCTACAAGGTTGTGCCAGATCATTCCGTACCCTTCTGTCATAACAAGTTATGAAACAACCCGACAAACCAAGCAAAGCAAAAAACAAAAGTGCACCTGAAAACCACCAAGCACAATATAAGCAGAAAAATTGCACATGTTTAATAACGCGACAAAGAAAGATGCCAACATCAAATTCTAGATAATTAGATAGCCAAAGAAAACATGCTTTGCCTTCTCACAAAGATAATGATAAAAATAAAAGAAAAGCAAGACTTTTAAGATAGAGGTATCAACATTGATCATGTGCTAATGAGTATAGGTTTACAGAGCGATAATCTAATAAACTAAAGAGATCTCACACAGATATGCAGTGGCATGGGAAAAAATAATAATAATAAAAAAGGATCCTCGCTGTGCATATAAGATATTGTCCCTCAGCAGGATAATTTGCAAGTGATATTGCAACAGCGGACAATCCACTAGATAGGATTCAACCATGACTTTGAAATTGTGAAGAGGTGCAATATAGGTAAAGAATTCACATACATTGGAAAAGAGATGGTGAATATTAGATTCAAGTTCATGTGCATAGAAAAGCAAGATTCAGTTACGAGGGTGTCCTTATAACTGATTTTTCTGAGATGATGATATCAGCCCCACCAAACCTGTCACATGCCAAGGCCTAAGTTACAATTCTAAAGGTGGTGGGGCAAGGATCATCATGCAGAGACCGATAATAAACTGCTAAGACTAGCAATGCAGAACCATAATGGCCAAATAACCCAAAACCCAGAAAACTTCCCACGACAAGGGGCTGTACATAAACCAAATCCAAAAGGAAAAATGAAATAGAACTGACAGAAGAACTGTATTGGAAAAATAATGATAAGTAGTTAATTAAGCACCCATCAAATGACAATCAACTAATCAAGTCAATACTTCAGATTAGAGTTGTTTAAGTATTGGCTTGGTTTGTCTTCCTTTGTGTTTATAAGTGAAGCAAAATACAAAGTACCCTTGCTTTACGAGAGTGAATCCTCACAAAAGTTACCATTACTTTCATTTGAATAGGTGAATGCATCTAATAAAACAATCTAAACCATCTAAATCAACCATTGGTGAATGAAGCTGCAGAAATTCTAGTTTAAACCTTAAATTTCTTTCACTGAGTAATGGTGATTAAGAATTAAGCCAATTTACATTTCATGTACGCGTCACCTTCTATTTCACAATGACTTTCTACCTCCTAATTTTGATCGCCAAATTAAATATTAATGCCATTTCCAATACAATTTTCCACCATAATCACTAAATTATCTTCACAATAGCCACATACCATGGACTAAAATACGATACTAGCTCTAAATAATCGTGTTTCAACAACTTAGATAATTAATATATAACATATAGACTTAAAAACTATTTGGAGGCCATCTACATCACATAAAGTCTCAAACATGTCAAATTTTGTCTCCTTACTGTCATATATCATTTGCCTAAAGTCCATCAAAGAAAAACAAGGCACTTACATACAAAATTCCATTCCCAAAAAACATACGAAATATAATGACAACCCATAAGCAAATAAATAACTCTTGGGACTAGAATGCAAATGAATCCAGAAACTTTACCACAAATGTAGTAAAAGCTGAAATGTTTATCAAAGCCCCAATAAAGCTGTAGCCAAAAATCTTGATAGCCATCAATCATATAGACTATATATGCCAGTGAAGCAATTACCTGGACAAAAGTAGATGTAAAGATCATAAATGTTATTAAAAAAAATAATAATAATAAAAAATAAAAAAAAAGGAGACAGATGCAGCAACTGGGTGACCTACAAGCTGAACAGCTAGAAATATAAACAGAATATCTCTTGTCACGAAAAACCGAAATTTCAAGGTCCGCCATTTTCGGTCAGCAAGAGCATGAACCCTCAAGTAATAAGGAGCCTTGCAAGTAGTGCAATGGGCAAACGCAAACCCTTCCTGCAAACAACAAATGCATACAATATGAGATGGAACAATCTAGATAATCATGAATAAAATGCCACTAAATACTCCTAGGCTTAATTCACTATTAAGCAAACTTTTGGGTGCTCAGAAAATAGAATGCCCATATTCTAACATGGAAGCAAGAACTCAAAACTTCAAACATTAAATCAAACAAGAAAAGTCCTCACTGAACGAAGAGTTATTACTGGGACGATTACATGAGACAAAATTAATTTAGAGAAGGAAAACACATTTAGAAAATGATAGAAGAAGTGTAACAAAGGGCAAGTCATCCTAGAAGTAAAGGTGAATTTGATAGAAACTTGAAGAAATCAAGTTCACTTAAGTATTTTCTTCACACCATGGCAATTATAATCAATTCCCCCACTTGGATATCTCTAGCTCCCAATTCCAGTTTTGATATAAATTAGCCACCATGCCTGCAAAAGTTATAGGCCCAACTAGAGCTGGTTATAGGGAAGCACCCTTGACTTGCCTCTAATCAGATCAGGTCGAGAAGACTCAGTTATGGCCCATGGGTGTTATTCTGATCCGCCCCAAAGTAATCATAAATTCATACATGTGCCAGGAAATCAGGGATGGCCTCGGGGGCATTTTTTATCAGAATAGCCAGAACAATAATTTCCATTATGTCATACTTCAACAAAATTGTGGATACAAAATATCCCAATTTTTATACAACAATAGAAAATCTAAAACAAGCACTCACTACAAATCTAAGCATATAACTAATGCCTAATAGCAACAAATATTCACATCAATTTGTAGTAAAGACAAACTGTACTCATCATGTATACTAAAGCTTGTAACATTTATGGTGGGGATGTTTGTGGTATAAAACTTATTCTAGGAGGATGTAATGGTAAATATATAAAAAAAAAAAAAAAAAAAAAAAAAGACCATAAGACAATTATGAGACAAATTAGAAGTACAATGCATCATGCACTACACAAATGGAATTCCCTTGTAGGGAAAACAACAACCAAGACATTAGACATACCTTCACAGCTCGCCATTGATCCAAGCATTCTCGGTGTACATATTTTGATGTACCCTTGCACTTACATGGAGTAATAAAGTCTCGACCTGAGAAAATCAACGCATTTCAGTTCTATAACAAACAAAGCAATCCAAACCAAAATTATCCATTCAAATCAACAAAACATAAGCTTCAAAAAAAACAACCATAAAGAATACATCACTTCACATAATTCATGCCGGAAAATTAAACATCATGATCATACCACTAAATTATCAAGCTTGATTCTTGAATTTATGCCATTATAGATATGGATTAAATCAACCCAACATCAACCAATTTCAATTCTAAATTACGCCAGAGATCAACAACCAAAAAACTAAACAACAATGATTCAGACACATTGCACTTCCAACGACTATGAAATTAAAAACTCCCGATTTCCAGATTAACAATCGAAAATTTGTATAAAGATCAGTGAACGCAAAGCAAAATTGTAAAAAATTAACCAAGTGACTATCAACATGAAACCCTAAAAGATGGGAGAAATAGAGAAAGAAAGAGACCGTCAGTTTCGAGACAAATACGGCATTGAATTTGTTCAGAAGGACCAGCTTCAATGTCGATCGCGGCCGTAGGAAGAATGGGAGATGGCGGCGACATTATGAGAGGAGCAGCATCATCATCATCTGCGTTGCCCGCCATTGACGGGCTTCTTGAAGGTCGAAGCTTCTCTCTCTTTCTCTCTCCTCTGAAACTGTGATTGTGTTTGTTTTCCGATGAGAGAGAATCGGAAATTTTATGAATTGAATTTTGGATTCAACGGCCCGATCACTTGTGTTTCGGAACTAGTGTGTTGCTCAACGCAAAGAATACGCTGTTGGCGGAATGCGATACGGCTCCGAACTATTCACCTACTTGCTACTACACGGTTGGTAGACGTCTTGATTGATCCGTCAAAATTGACCCAACCAGAAATTAAACCCGATGTGATGATATGACCCAAAAATGAATGACTTATTGATCAAGAGTGACTCGGATTTGTAAAGAATAAGTCAATGACTCCTCAGCCGAATAAAACTGATTTAAATTGATCTATTTGCGCGTACATGCATCTTTCTTAGGCCTTGACTTAACAAAAATCTTTACTCAAATTTGCAATCTTAATGTTGTCATGTCTCGTCTCAAACTACCTTTTTTAAAAAAAAAAAAAATGCACAAAAGTATCAAATTAAGGTTAGCATTAAACTTTGTCTAAATTCTAAAATTTGGATTTACTTGATCAAATTGAAGCCTCTTTTGTAAACTCTACTAATTTCCCTATTTGTTTTATTGTATTTTTTTTAAAAGGGATATTTGTTTTATTGTTTAGATGCACTCATGTACATGAATTAGGTTTATGTGAATATTTTCATAATTTTGGAATTTTGGTGCTCAATTGGGGATATATGAGCCTAATTTAATACGGAGTAATAATAATTTAACAATCTAAGTAAAGTTTGGCAAATAGTAGTTACTTTTTAACAAAATAGCTACTATTTTTTTTATTCACATAAATAATTTTTTTTAAAAAAAAAATAAATTAAATTCGACATAATTAAGTTGAAGAAAGCATCGTCTTACTTACTCCATTAGAATATAATGTACACCACTTATAAGCTCAAAAGAAGGAAAAAAAATATTCAAATTCATGAATTTGAAAAGGGTCCCTTTCGAGGCCAAATCCAATCTTGATGCATATCAAACTTTACACTCTAAGCTAGGAACTTGAGCACTTTCAAATGCTCAAAATTTTGTGTTTGATGTACAAGTCCTAGTCAAAAGTTGGCACATTTGGCCAATTTTATTGCATCATAATCTTGGAAAATCCCTCTAAAATTAAAATTAAATATTTTATTTTATTTTATTTTTTATTTTAGAGAAGAAGCATAGATATGGACTTTGACTAATTGTAAGGATCATGTAGTTTTAGACTTAGGGCTTGTTCTGATTGACTGAATTGAGATGAATTGAACTTTATTGGAGCTGAGCTGAACTGAATTGAACTAAATATATTATGAGAGAAGGAAATTAAGAACTGAACTGAACTTATTAGAGCTGAACTGAACTGAAAATAATTTGAAAAAAACATGCCCTTAGTTCAAAGTTCCAAACCTAGGGCACACTCTCATACATGTTTCACATGTCTAATCCCTATACCACATTATATCTGATCCTACCACAACCAAGGGTGAAGCTAAAGCCTAAAGGAAGCCTCCATGCATGGCCCAGCTCCATGGTTCTTTATACTACCTCTGATTTTTATTATTTGCAACTTTGGAATAAAAATCGGAGGTAGTATTTTAAAGTTGGTCACACCTAAAATTTGGATACAAGTTAACATTGTTAACTAGTATGTATCAGAATATAATAGGTGTCACATGTCTCACAATGTGACAATGGTTAAAGGACTCAAAGACTCACATTTGCATCATTGCATGTAAGAGGTCTCAGCTTCCCATTTAATTTTGTTATGAATTGGGTGTAAGGTAAATTTAAGGTAAATTATTGTATATTAAAAGTTACTCATATTATCATAAAAGTTAATCTTAATCCCATACAACTATACAAGCTATCCTTATTATCCAGTTACTTTTATTCTCACAAAATTACCATAAAACTATCAAAAGTTACACATATATTATCCAATCTACTTTTATTCTCACAAATTACCCTTAAACTATTAAAAGTTATCCATAAACTATCAAAAGTCACCTATTACCTATGGTATCACAAAAAGTTACCCATATTTCATTGCTTTTTCTTCCGCCACACAGTGAATTATTGCACACTTGAATTGATTATTACCCATAGTGTCACTAAAGTGGATTAACTAGTTTTACCATTGTTATTCCTACTCGCTCTGTTTTTTTAAGTGTTATATTTTGACCAAACACACATGTTGTGACACGATTTTGACCACTTATGTATCTAATTATATGTTAGTAAAATCATAGGAAATTTGAATTTATGAAAGTATACATTATGACGAATCCAATAATGTATTTTACAATATTATTTGTTTTCTTTAGATTAGTAAACTAATCAAATCAAAACCATTATGTGAATAGTAAAAAAAAAGTTAAACTGTAACACTTAAAAAAACACGGAGGGAGTATATATAATTCTTTCGTAACACTAAACTATTTGCCCTTTTTTTAATCAAACTATTGGTCGGCTAGCAAGTTAGGCCTCCAAGATTTTAAATTTTTACTTCGCCGCGGATTTTTTTTTTTTTTTTTTTTTTTTGAAATCACATCAAAGGTGCCTTATATTGATAAATTGTCCATCAAAATTACGGAGAAATCTCACAAAGGCAATGCTTCTCCCAAATTTGTTCTATACCAAAAGGCGTTAAACGGGCTAAATTATGAGCAACAACATTTTCATCCCTTTTAACATGACACTAGTTAATGAAATTAACAGAAAGTTTAAATTAATCTATGCTTATTAGAATACCTATAGTACAGAGTAATATATAAAATGAAAGGGGTTTAGGATGATAAATTTTACTTTCCCAATATACCCTTCCTTTTTTTTTTTTTTTTTTTTTTGTAAAAAACACTACGAGTACCATTTTTGTAAGTATAACTACCATCTTTACAACAACCAAAAAAAAAAAAAAAATCCTTCTTTTTTTTTATTAGATAAAAAAAGATACTGATAAATCACACACATACTGAACTGAACTGATTGGAGCTCAACTGAAATGAACTGAATATTTTGTGAGAGAGGGAAATTAGGAGTTGAACGAACTGAAGTGATTGGAGCTGAAGTGAACATGCCTTACGCCTAACAACCTTTTTTTTTTTTCAAGAAATATATAGTGTCAATCATATTACATGCAAGATTGTTCAATATCTATACTTTGTAAAACATATATAATCCGTACAAGACTTGATGACTAATAGGCTAAGTTCTTGCTACAAATAAAATATGATTAAGAGTTAATCCCCGTTCGAATCAAATCAATATATTATCGAACATGAAAGATTATGGGACATTAAACATCAATCTCAAGAAGGAACATAATAAATAAATGAAATCGAATCCATTTTATATTTTATACAGAGTATATGTCAAACTTATACTCTAATGTTATTTTTAACTTAAACTTAGAGCAAGATTAGTCCTGTCTGATCTTAAGATTTTAATCTATTGCCATATCAGATTTTATATTAAATTTAATTATTTTTTTATTTTTAATTATGTTAAGACTGTTTAAGACTCAATCAGATTTATCTATTCATTCCTCAGACTTATTTTAGATTTCTTTAAAATATTTATTAATTTTTGTTTTTGTATTTTAACATATATATTTCAATATTGTACGTTTATATTTTTTGTAGGCTTTTAAAGAAGACAAATAAATGATAATAAAATCAATAGGATATTTAGTTTTAATAATATAATACATATATAAAGTAATTTTATTATGACTAGGTACATACATGATAAATATTAAAACCAACAAACAACAACAAAAAAATAGGATAGTTAAAATACAAGATAATTTAAATTAATAATTATTGTTAAATCATGATTGGTACGTATTTTTATTTTTTTTGAAACAAGTTAGGTACATAATTAAGATAAAATAAAACAAACAATATGATTTTTGTGTATAAAAAATTAAAAACAACGTACATATCTATAAAAAAATTTGAAACAACGTACATAGAATATTTTTTTTTTGAAGAAATGTACATAGATTTTAATGTATTTAAGAAATAAAAAAAAAAAGTTTTTTTTTTTTATCAAAACACTGTATTTTGATGTATATATAGGGAAAACACTGTGTATAGTGTGTAGAGTTGAGTCTAGAGTTTTCAAAACTCCTCTTCAGATTTTGTTAAGACTCTACTTCTTAAATACATTAAAAAAATCAAACTCTTGTCTTAAGACCAAAAATTTTAAAAATGATGATGTCATCCTAAGTCTTAAGACTTAAATCTAGTCTTGCTCTTATCAATCTTCAACCTAAAAGACGTGGCTTATTGGCATGAAGTTGTAACTTACATGGACCGTTGTAAAGAATAGTAGAGGTGGATAAGTGGATTGGCATTATTCCTTTGTACAACTAGCTAACTTTGCTCATATTTCTGTTACTAATAGAAAACTTGATTCTCAAGACAACTAGGGAAAAAAAAAATTATAAAAAAAAAACTTTGTTACATGATTCGATTCAAACAAATAGAATACAGAATACTATAATAAGAATCAATAAAGTTTGGACTTTTTAAATTTGTTATTGTTATGTGGAGTATATTATATAAAAAAAGTCAGGCCACCTAATTAATTAACTAATATATAAAGGAAAACTGTACTTATTGTTTTTCTTCCTAGATTGAAGCCGAAGACCACGAATGATAAGAAATGACCCCTCGTAGCTTAACTGGGTTACGAAGCAGTAAAAAAAAAAAAAAAAAAACAATTAATAAATTCCAACTGTCCATAAAAAAGATTTACTTACTAAAACTTTTGTCCCGTAAGAAAAGTCACTAAAATTCTCGTATCATTCAAGGTTTTGTATTCACTTTATTTTACTAAGTTTAACTGTTTAAGAAATATAAGTTCAAGTAAGAGCTAATTAGTCCAGATAAGATATATTTATTAAAATTAAGTTTAATTTTGATTAAGATTTATGAAAGTTTATACTATAATTAACCTAATAAGTTCAGACTATTTCAATTAAGTTCAAGGAAATTAAAAAACAATCAAGTGAATATAAAGCACCCTAAAACTTCATTTCTCAATTTGAATGGAGTATTGTCTCTATAAACTATTTCACTATCTTCTCTCATTATTAAACCTTAATCAATAATCATCCGTACATGTCCAGCTATACTTCCTCCGTTTCTAGAAAAGAATGAGATTTTTATTTAAGAACGAGGTAAAAGAGTATTACATCGTAAATAATTCAATTCTTTCTTTATAGAATCAAAAAAGAAAAACAAAGTGCATGATGATTCACTTGATCCGGTAGGAAAAAAAGAAAAACCAATAATGAATAAGCACATATATAAAAATAGAAATTAAGAATGATCAATTGACATAATGACGCTTCTGTGCACTCAAAAGTCATGACATGAATATAAGTGTTTTTGGCCCTTTGATCCCACTATCCGTTACCCCATTTTCACACCACTACCATTGCTCTAATACTACTGTTACATAAAGAATTAGGATGTAAAGCTTCAAATCGAACACTAAACGCATCTTAATGCGTGACTATGACGCACCTATTACCTTTTTAATTCTCTCTTCTAAGCTAGCTAATTTTTTACTTATTTTATTAATTAACTATTGTTTAATACTCTATCTAGTGTTGAAAGTCTATTTGCCCCCTAAGCTAGATTAATTTGGCGTTTGGATAAAGGAGATATTTGAGAGATTATATATATATAAAAAATTAATACATGTATGTAAAGTTTTTGTCTCTTTATGAATTATGAGTAGTTATGAAGTGTTTGGCAAATAATTTGTTACTTCTATAAAGTATTAAGGTTCAAATAATTTCTAAGGTTGAGTTTAGTTAATGAATATAGAAGATGGTGATCTATGATAATTAGTTTGTAGGATTTGGTAATGATAATAATTGAGCTATAGCTTTTTTCTTTGTCTAGTTTGTGTGATATAGAGTCTATTTTAATTTAGTGAACTGAGTTGAATTGAATTGTTTATGAGAGAAGGAAATTAGAAACTAAGTTGAAGTAATTAAACTGAAGAGAACAGATCCATAGTATGATTAACGTACCACATGACATGTCTTGTTGTACATTATAATTTCTAAAGTATCATCAGGGTCATTACCACAAAATGATCCACTGAATTCTATTTGTCATTTTCATGTAAACTTTTATATGTGACTTTGAAATTTTTTGGTCCCACATACATTGTCATTTTTGCATTTAATTAAAAATTAATGAGAAAATTAAAAGTTCTACACAATAACATTTATATATATATTTTTAAATCTATTTAGGAGAAAAAATAGCCCATATCCCATCCTATCTACGAGAATGTGAGAGTAGTGAAAAATAATAATGTGCTGCGTACAATTTAAAAATGTAGTGCAACAATACAATATAGACAACACACATCACACACAAAGTAACACAATCAAGATCTAACATATAAGTATGAAAATGAATAAAGATGAGACCATAAAATACAATAAATAAATTTCCTTATAGTCATTATCAATACTTTCACTAAACTTACCTTACCTTTTACACCATACAATAAAACAATAAACAATCAACAAATGATTTATCTACATCTTCAAAATCATTAATTAAATTACTTGTAAAAGTTAAAAACTCAAACACGATCACTTTATTTAAATTAATTAGTATCTTTAACACGAAACTAACAACAACAATACGTACGATCAATCTATCACGAAACCTAACAATTGTAAAAAAGCTAACACAACATACGTGGAACCCCAACCACAAAAAACTCACGCGCCAAAATAAGCGCGTGGATAACTGTCTTATCCACCCGCCAAAACGTCAACCCTTTTGTAGGGTCATCTAACATGCGCCTAGTGCGCGTAGGATAACACCATATTTTATCACTGACCTGGTGCGCATGATATGATCATATAAATATTACCAACAAAGTGGAAATATGACGCCATCATCAACATCAACAGCAATTTAATTATTAATATCAACAACGAAAAAAGTAAATTAGGAGAGAGAAAATAACGATGTATGTATCATATGTTCATTCGCTTACTTCATCATTCAAAATGATAATAACTCAAAAATATAACAGTCCACTTATTATTATTGTTATTATGTATTATGAATCCTCTTCATTTTAAATTCCTCATAAAACATTATTATATATTATCACTACTTGTCCAATTACATTATAACATCCCACCTATTTCTTATTTTCTTCGTTTACGACAAATCAGTTTTTAAACAATTATTCATTCGTTAACTACTACGACTCTACGAGTACTCTTCTCAGTCAAATTGCTTCATAAAATTCTTCTTACTTTTGCTACTTATTAATCATTAATTAATTTAATTTTTCTTTTTTATTACCCCTTATCTAAATAGTTGAAACCACTTAATAATACTTATTTTTATGAGACGAAAGGAGTAAAATAGAATACTCGGTTATAATAAACCCGAAAAATAAAATATAATAATGATGATGATGGTATCTTTTAAGCTAACCTTGCGTTCGTCTTGTTATTATTAATTCTCTCTCACTTGTCAAAAAAATGGATTCCATTTCTGGGTTTCGTTGGAAGATTCTCCCACATTTATTTCTTCCAACAATCCAATTCTCCTTGTATTTCTCGATGTTCTTGAGATAATTCCAAGTTTCAGGTAATTTGTTACTTCATTAATACAAGTTTTATCCTTAAATTTGATAATTATTTTAGTTAGTTAGCTAACTAATAATATGGTTCCTTTTTTCTTTTTAGTTCTTTTTTTTTTTTTTTTTTTTTTTTTTTGGGATTTGCTTTTGTCTTATGATTTGATATAGCATGTCATAGACTTTAATTTTTTTACTTACTTTTTTTTTTTTTTTTTTTGCTTTTTTCTATTGTATAACTACAACTAGAAATACTGCTACTATTAGAATTGTAAATTTCATTTGCTGTTTTTAAAGATTTCTTATCTAAAAATCGTAACTTTATGTATTTATTCGCTGTAACGCGAGCTAAGGATAAAGTTGGGTACATTTAATTCATCACCTTCGAGCTGGCTGGCTCGAAGGTGATGATGGTAAATATTGTTAAAATATTTATGTTTTTGGGGTCAATTTGGATGATATTAAATCAATGGTGAAGTAGAACATCATATAGTGGGAATAATTATTGATTCCACCAAGTTGATGGGATGTTATATGATTACGTGTTTATTCTTAGATGTGATCCTATGGTTCATATTATGTACTTAATTAGTTAGAAGTTATATTGTTTGATTTTTCAATCTTCTTGGAAATAATTTTGAGTAAATATCACAAGGATTTAGAAATGTTTTGTTTTGTACTCTGTAATTTTGATGTATAATTCTTTATCATACATCAAATATTGCACCGGCGATTTTATGTATGTGTATCATTATCTTAGCTAGGCATGTGAGTTTGATTGCATATATACACATGGAATAATATTGATTTGAAGAGGGTTTAATTTAGTGTTGAAGACCGAAGAACGAATTAGGTGTAGTGTCTATGAGATGATTTTGATGGTGGTTTTCAAGATTTGAAGGACTTCACTATTTCATGTATCTATGGAAGCATTTGGAATATCACAAAGGGACATTACACTAACTTGATTGGGAATATGTTGGTGTAGTAACTGATAAATGATCAACTGAGACAATTAATTTCCGTTAAAGATTGCTGTTTAAGGTGGATGTTTCATCAGGTGCTCAAGTGGCATTGCAATATATTGTGAACTAGAATTGATGTCACCAGTGAAACCTTGGTGCTTGTTTTTTTCGATCAGGATGAATTGAACGGAAAAGAATTGATCACCTAAAGTGTGTTCTTGTGCGATAAAGCTTTGGTAGTTTGCACTTTGTTTCTTGGTTACTTAGAATTACTACAGCAGTAACTTGATAATTTGGCTAAAATTACATATGTGTATCTTATAAGAGTTTTCAAATTTCCGTGTATTGGGTTTGCAAATTACATGTGTTTTCTACTTAATGACATGATTTCCATAAAAAAAAACAAGAATCTATTCTCATATATACCTTGAGCTGATGTAAGGCATGCATTTCAGGTAATGCAGATTTGTTGGGTTGTTGAAGTTGATTTTAGTAGCTAGAGAAGTTGATAGTCGTTTTTACTTCATATGAATATGAATTCGCCTACTGCTCAATTTTTAGTGTCAAGAAGGATGAATATATACGAGCCTCTTCACCAGATTAGTTCATGGGTAGACAGTTTCAGAGATGATGGCTTTCCAAATGTATCTCCGTCCACTGTTGTAGAAGTAAACGAGAGACTTGACACCTTGGTACTTTTGATCAGCATTATTCTCTTCATACTTCATACATTCTGGTCAATTATTAATCTCATATTGTTCTGGCACTTTTTTAACCTTCACTTTCGTTAATTCACAGTCAGAGGACACTTCATCTCATGGAGGACAGGCACCTTCTAACAGATATGACCAGGAAGCATCTAAACCTACTGACAAGGTAAAAAGAATTACTGTTAGTGTTTTACCAGAGGGTTATTAATATAAGCTAACATGTTGGCTCCCAAGATTTTGTTTGTCTTAAAACTTGATTTAGTGATTCCATTTCTTGTTAGTTGTTTTCTTACCCTCATATTATCTGGAAGATCTTGAATGTCAGTTTTCTTTGTCAAAACTAAAACATGTTCTTCACCTGGCTACCTTGAGAGTTCAATTGCATGCTCGCTTTTAGTACATTGCCTTGAAAAATATAAATTCCTGTGTTAATGACACGGCCAAAAGTCTTGGCTACAAATCTAGTTATTTTTGTAATTTTTCTTTTGGAATTTGATTCGACTTTCTGATTAACTGATCTTACTAAGTATAAAGTTCACTATGATGTACATATGTTCTTTACAGAGTATGTGTTCCCTTGGGGCTAACTCCCTTTTTATTTGTATTGCCATTTGGAGTTTTTGAACAATCGAACCCCATATATGCACTTGAGTGCTGTTCCACATTGGGAAAAAGAGCAAAGTATCATTTTCCACTTCTAGGAAGTCACTTTATCTGTTGCCAATTGGTTTTAAGGCGAAGCCTCACTTGGTCTTATCCCAGGTTGTTGCAAATTGTGATTACATATTTCATCTTGTTGCTATCAGATAATACTCGATTAGTTTATGTGACACTAGTTATGTTTTAGTTACATTTGTATGTGTTGCCATTCACTGGCCCCTGAGGAGATCATGGATTGGACACTAAAATAAGTGTTTTGCCAGACAGATGATTTTGATGCTGATGTGCATTTTCTTCTCCAGTCTTTTGAAAATTTCTTTGCTTGTCTGCCTTTTTTTAGGTACAAAGACGTCTTGCACAAAATCGTGAGGCTGCTCGCAAAAGTCGTATGCGGAAAAAGGTGGGAAGAGAAGTGTTACAAGTTTAATGAATTGTGGTACTTGTTTTCTGCTGATCTAATTCTTCTTGGAACTTTGTTATTTATAGGTCTATATTCAGCAATTAGAGTTAAGCCGTTCAAAATTGATGCAAATGGAGCAAGAGCTTGAACGAGTGAGACAACAGGTATGATGATAATTGACATAATTCTCATTGCCCTTCTTATCTACTGTAGATGTGTTTCCTAAAGACTGCATCTTTAATCAAAATGCTAAAACTTCCTTGAATGATTGATTCCAGGGTACGCTTGTGAGCAGTGGTATTGATCCGCTTCCTTTCTCTGCCACTGTAAATTCAGGTTTCTGCTTCTAGCATTCTTCTACTTAAAATTTTTGTCTTTTGATAAATTGCTGATTCAATTAGTTTTTGGTGTAATATATAGCTGCAAATTAAATCATTATTTTAAGAAACTTATTGCTCATTCAATCATTTAAAAAAAAAAAAATTTGCTTAGTGAAGTAAGGTTTAATAAATTGAAACAGACCAGTAAAGAGTCTTTTGAATAATAGCCTTCTTATTTTGTTGAATTGTAGAAGTGGGTACTGTTTCATAGCTTGGTATATCAGCTATCTATTTTCGAACAAGATCAATCTAAGTCATTCGAAAGTTGTAACCGGGGTGCTGAGTATAGACCTTTTATTGTAAATTGATATTGAGATAGACTATGAAACTATACTGAAGTAAAGTCAGACTATTGGGAACTTGGGACTCCAAAGTGTGTCTCTTGATTTCATTTTCTATCTCCATTACCAGATCCTATGCATTTATCCAGCTTTATCAATATTGGTTATTTTTAGTGCAAATTTATTAAGCTTACTTTAATTTTAAAACATGAGATTTATGCATTCATTAATAATTGTTTTTTCCTTTTTAGGGATTGTTGCATTTGAGATGGAGTATGGACATTGGGTTGAAGAGCAGAATAAACAGATTTGCGAACTCAGAAATGCATTGAATACCCATATAACCGATGTTGAACTTCGGATTCTGGTAGATAGTGGCATGAAGCACTATTTTGATCTTTTTCAATTGAAGGCAGGTGCAGCAAAGGCCGACGTATTCTATCTCATGTCTGGCATGTGGAAAACGTCAACTGAGCGCTTTTTCTTGTGGATTGGGGGGTTCCGTCCATCGGATTTATTGAAGGTGAAGCATTTTCTTTCCATGTTTACTTCCAATATATTTGTGAAATTTAACAAATTCAGATTAAAACAGTTGACTTCCCTTCTTCCTTAGTAAAAAAATAGAGAGATGTGCTAGGCTTGGTCATGTTTTAGGATTGTTTTGTACTTGAAAGATGTAATGCTGTCATGCTGACTGTTATGGTTAGTCTTCTTCAATAGTACGTAATTTGACAATATTTGCTTTTATGACACTTGTAGGTACTTGGGCCTCAGCTTGAACCCTTGACAAATCAACAAGTGATGGATGTGTACAACCTCAAACAATCATGTGAGCAAGCAGAAGAGGCACTGTCACAGGGAATGGATAAACTGCAGCAGACTTTGGCAGAAACCGTAGGTACAGATCGATTAGGTGAAGGGATTTACACTTCAGAAATGGCTAACAATGCAATTGAGAAACTTGAAGCTCTTGTGAGCTTTGTAAACCAGGTAATAACTTTATAATTCATCATAAAATCCTCCATACCTTATTCACAATTTCTTTTCCTGCCCACTGCATTCTGCCTATTTTGGCGGGGAACTAGTATCTACCCTTTTCGCTTCCTGTTTCGACAGTGTAGGTAGTTAACCTTTGTTCCTTTGTCCACCAGGCAGACCATCTTCGACGAGAGACCCTGCAGCAAATGCACCGGATCCTCACTGTACGTCAAGCAGCTCGAGGCTTGTTAGCTCTAGGAGAGTACTTCCAGCGTCTAAGGGCTCTAAGCTCCCTTTGGTGCAGTCGTCCTCGTCAGCCATCTTAGTTTAACCGATAAAGTATCAAATTTTCAGCTCATCAAGGTGCGTTTGCAGCAATACTATTATTGCACTTCATGTATAGCTTGATATATTCTTGAAGAACCGCGCCCTCCCTCAACAGGAAACTTTGTATATAACAGCAGCAATGCAATTGTTTCCGATGCTAGCCCCTACTGTTATGGACTTGAAAATTATATTTTTGAAAGTTGGTTTACCCATCTGAGTGTGATGTATGTATGTACATGTAAATGATGTAGGCATATTTGTGTACGTCATCAATTTTGTAAATCACCATCTTAGTGCTATCCAATAAATATATGAAGGCAATGTAGTAGGCAGTAGGCTCACTCATACATGGTGAAGTCAACTAAGTGAATCTTGGATTCATGGTGCATTGGTGAGGCTTGGTATACTAAAATCTGGTCTGACAAATTTTTATGAGCAATGTTGTAGGCTCATTGCTCATAAATTCGGTCTGATGATGTTTGATGCAAAAATGTGAAGTATGTAATCATAATGTGGAGATCCAGAAGCTCTGAATCTTAGACCTATGCCCTCCCCTATAGGCCGCTGCAGATGGCAGGCAATCCGACACTACTTAATTTAGAGCCAGGATGTGCCCAAGAGACCAGGGGCAGATTCAGAACACTTATTTGGGATAAATGTTCATTTTTATCAAGCTCGCCTTAGTTAATTTAGTGGGTAGAGCTTGTTCCTCAAGCGCGCGATATTATAATTAAGTTCATGTTTCACTATGAACATTTTAGGGTGGGGTTTTTTTACCTGTCTGCATGCCTTGCCTCATGGTGTATGGGCTTGACTACTCCCTAATCTCTATCCCCTTTTTTTTGCGTTATGGGTTCACTTTATGAGTCAGGGACGGAGCCATACAGGGAGTACAAGGAAGGATAGTAGTCTAGTAGGGCATAATCAAAGCCTAGTTTCATTTACCGAAAAAAAATAAAATAATAATACTATATTGTTGGGGAAAAGCAAGATGTATGGGTTAGCTTGCTTTCAAAAAAAAATTTAAAAATTTGTATGGGCTCATTCTTGGCAATTTTGATCCGCCCTGCCCAAAGCCTTCAAGGCTCAAAAGTCCATTTGATCTTTGTGGAGTTGTTTAGGTTCTCTTGCTATGAGTTATGAGCAAATGTGCTACACTGCTACATCAATATCACTCTATGTATTTGACTCCCAGTTCACAAACTTATTAATAACAACAACACAAAAACTTATACTCGGTCTCTTTGCCTTGGCCCGATGGTTAGAGGACCAAATCTTGTCCCTCGGCATCTAAGGTTATAAAATCAAGTTCCACTATGATTGTATTAGGGGGTGGAGGGGGAGGTGTAGGTGTAGTTACTCTACCCTTTCCCCGCCATGACTGGCGCCATTATCGTATGGCCTTGATTGACCATGACCCTAGGAGCACCCTACCTTAGACAGTATCCAAGCCTTGCATCATTACCTAACCTCAAAAAGGATGAAAAAGGGAAATAATCATTTTTCGGATTGTTCTCAGGTAAGAGGTGTTTGTTTGGTACAAATGTATTAGGAATGCCTCTATCGGATAAAATATGAGTAAAACAATCTAAAGATTCATTTTGCATCCAATCTAATAATTTAGGATGTTCGATTCTAAAATTTGAAAATCAATTTTGAGAGAGATATTTTTGATATCCAAATATTGGATAGCAAAGATCCAATCCATGAATCTAAATTTTAGAAGAATAGTTCAAATAAATATTCGAAATTTTCGAATCGGATTTGGATACCGCTCTTGTACTGTAGCAATGACAAGCAATGTAGCACGTATGTATAGCAATGATGGGAGACGGCTAAATCATACCTTTCCCCACAAATTGTTCAATTGCATCTCAATGAATGATCGATCGAGTTTGTGCACATGACTCCGCGCACTTTATATCATCATCTTAGCCTTTAACAACGTAAACCCCACCAATAAAACAGCTTGTTCATTATTGCATTTGAGTTTGCACCAGTCTAAATTATAAATTATTGCATTTTTTTAGTTGTTTCTTAAGTACCACGTATTAGGTTAGAGTGTTCTCTCGTTAGCTTATTTTTTTGATTTGACCCTTTTGTTTTATGTTTTTTATTTGTGGATGATCTTAATTATTGTTTGTTAGTGGGGACTAGGGTGCTCTCCCTTACTAATTAGAATTTGACAAATATTGGAGATTATTACTCTTGAAAAGAAGGTTTTTTTTTTTTTTTTGAGTCATTTTATTAGAAATGTAGGCCATGTTGTTTGATGAGTGATTTAAAAAATTCGTTAGAGTAGGAGAGCAAAATCTTTTGCAAAACTAGTAGTAAAGAGTGTAGTTGTGAATAAGGAAATTCGTGGTTATATTATTTACTTATTTGATACATACCGTACTTGATAGGGACTTTTTCATTTACTGCCAAACAATTGATAATTTGATTTTGATATTATGAAGTGTTTCTCATTTGCTGCCAAACAAGTGATAATTTGATGTTTTGAAGCTCAAATGCTCAATTGATCGAAAGAGAAAAAAAAAATTCTCCCTATCTTTAAAGTCATAGTGACAGTGTATTTAAAGAGTACGAGAATATAAAGTCAGTGTTTATATGTACAAATTAAATTTGTGCACAAAATTTCCATAGAATTTCCTTTTCTAATGATTAATTTTAAAAAAATTTCATTAACCCACAAATGTAATTTTGAGAATCTTTGACTGAATTTACATATTAAGCATATTCATATAATCATATTCATATGAATATACTTTTTCCGTTTCATATTATTTGCAACAATTTGACATTTTTCCTCTCTACTTTAATCGTTGCAAATAATATGAAACGAAGGTTTTATAAAATATGGTCATAAAGCATTAGGAATGTTACAACTTCTCCCCTCATCACTAGTACTATGTACTTCCAATTATCCATTGGTGCCCTAAACTATATTATTAATATGAAGTAAGTAGTACTCTATAATAATAATTACATGGATGAATAGTATATACAGAGTCTGCATGTAGACCAGTACACTTGAGTATGCATGTGATTAAAGCGGTTTTGTCCAAATGCAGATAGTGAAATGTTGCTAATACTTTAGCCAACCAACTACGACATACACATTTCACAAATATCAACTAATCCCTATATTATTCATCGAAACCAAAGGGTTACCCTACGATTGGACTTCATTTTACCATCATTTTAGGTTTCAATTAGTACAATAGATTACTAGGATTAAGGGAGGGTCTTATAGAAAGAAAAGTAAGCTAAGGCGGGATAGCTTGAATTATTGTCCTTTTGAATGAATTACAATTGTACATTTTGAGATAACAAATTCTAGGTAGTAAGACAAAAGAGTAGTGAAACGCTAACTATAGCATTGATTGGCCTAGATCGTCTTTAATTTGATGTAACAGGACATACAACAATTACGCAACATATAAAAACAAGCTCTTATAGAAAGTGTGTGAACCCCGAAAAGCGCATATAATGAACTAGACCTATATATGAAACTAATCAGATTAAAACCAAACATAAACAAATTAAAATGGGAACAAGCTATAAACAAACACATATCAATCTGAAATTTATACTATCAAACAAGTATTGCTTTGTTAGAGAAATAATGTACTACTCATACTCAAACAAACAAGATGCATATTGTCGTTCATGATCCTCTTCTAATTTGAATCTCCGGCAATTAAATTAGAAAGACATAATTGGAGTTGGTGTTCGATTATGCTATATATATATAATTTCTTGTTTAATTTAGTTTGTACTCCATTTTTATCTGAGCCTTGTCCTTCATTTGCACCAAGTCACCAAACAATAAAAAAGTAAAGCTTTGGTAGACATTGAATTTAATGATTTCACATTAATTTTTCTAAATATGAATATATTGTAATCTTGTTTTTTAATAGAGTACTTCATAATAACTAATAAGGGTTCATCATGTTCCCCAAATCTATCCAACATGAAATCATTACTTATTTAAAACTTATACGAATTTATTTCAAAATATGCATTGAATTTGGTAACAATTACTGTTCCTAAACCTTTAATTTTTAAGGTGAATCGGGCCTACAAATTTACGACTTAGGGTTCCCAATATTAGACCCACAGTACAGTTACAAATTCTTAGTTGTTTTCGAGTATACTTGTAGGCTTGTAGCTAATACGAGTAACTCAATGCGTTCGTGGTCAACAAAATTACCAAACAACCCTTACTTTACTAACCGAAATGACGTCGCTGCCCCCTTATATTAACAATACTCGTCAATATGCCTTATTAACGAGTATTTTCTCTTTTATAGATTTGCTCATTAATGTTTTTATTTAATGAACAAAATTGATAAAATGAGTTAGAACATAATTGAATGGTCATTGGATACACCTTGTTTTAGGTGTACTCGATATATACGGGTATACCAAGAAACAAGATAGAGGTGCGATTATCTGGTGAGTCTGGTGACTAATTGTGCAAACTGCTAACTGTAAAGTACTCCTTATTTAACTAATAAAGTAATAATAATTCGTATCTAATTGAAATTTAAGTGAAAAATATTAGAAAGAGTAATGAAATGCTACTGGTAGTCCAGTTTACGGCACACACGCTAACATTACAAAAAAGAGTAGCACGTCGTCCATATTCTTTTCTTTCTTTCCAATTCTCTTTCTCTCTCCTCCAATTGTATGACTTCGTGCGTTAAACCAACTGTCTAATTATTAGCTGTATTAATTAATTTAATCTTAAACACCTCTTGTATAATTAATTTATCAACTACTCTACCCCTTTTTTATTCTTTAATTTAAGTCAAAATATTATTATTGGCTTAATTAAACCAGACAGTTTTTCTAGTTCTGTTGAAATTAAGAACTGTAAAAACTGCGGTCGATGGTCAAGGATATATAGCACTGCCATCATTTAATCACATGCATGGACCTTTCTTAGTTGTTGCTCATATCCTCATCACTTCTTCATAATTATGGGTTGTTAAAACTTACGGTTTTTTCATCAAACGCCCTTAACCTTTCGAAAAATTCACCAAATACTCTCAAGTTTTTCAAAATTCACCTAATACCACTGACGTTTGTTATTATTCATACAATGATCTCAAAATGCCCCTGACGTTAAAGGTTTATTAGCAATAAAATTTAATTCACCAAATGCCCTAACTTTGTTAAATAATTCATCAAATGCCTTAACTTTGTTAAATAAAATTTAATTCACCAAATAATGAATGACTAGTTTGAAATTTAGAAAACTAATCGTTAGTTTGGTTTTTACCCTTTTTTACATAAATACTCAACACATTGCAACCCTCTTATTTGCTTAACCACAAATTTTAACACCATGAGTTATATGTCTAAATCCTCTTCCTCAATGTATGAGTGCATCAGAATTGTAAATAACCTCTATTCATAAAAAGAAGTGTAGGAGACCAGGCAAACAAAGAAAAAAAAGGGTCAAATGAAGTAGAGATGATAATTTTGCAGGCTTGGGCGGGAAACGGACTGGGCATATAGTTCATATATTTTCCAACGGGCTTAATATAGCAAACTCAAGCCCCTTTTATGCGGGCTTGACAATTTGTTCATATCCGCACTAGTAAACGGTCTAGGCTTGTCCGCGAGCTAATGGACTTAGAGCTTCTAAGAGTACTCATACATTAAGGAAGATGATTTGGACATATAACTCATGATGATAAAATTGTGGTTAAGCAAATAAGAGGACTGCTATGTGTTGAGTATTTATGCAAAAAAGGATTAGAATCAAAATTAACAGCTAGTTTCCTAAATTTCAAACTAGTCGTTGTACCTCAAAAAACAGAGGGTATTTTGTGTAATTATTTAACAAATTTAGGGAATTTGGTAAATTAAATTTCATTGCTAACGGACCTTTAATGTCAGGGTATTTTGAGGTCACGGTGTGAATAATAACAAACGTCGGTGGTATTTGATAAATTTTGAAAAACTTGAGGGTATTTGGTGAATTTTGCAAAAAGTAAAGAGTATTTGGTGAAAAAACCGTAAAACTTAAAACCATTTTTACTCCCATTTTTTTTATTTTTTAATAATGATTTTAATACTCATATACATTACTCGTCTCGATTGCTCTATGCCTTTGAATATAGCCTTAGTTATCGTACTATTGAGTTTCAGGATGACTAACTTTAGTTTACATGGTCTAATTTCAATAAATAAAAATCAGGTAAATAAAACACACTGATTTCCAATGAAAGATCTAAAACAACGACGTATGACGGTATAAGTACAATTCATTAGTATGAGTAAGCTCTATCTAATCATATTTTTCAAATTCCAAATTTATGATTGAATTGTAAATCATTAACTTCTCCTTAAAAATGACGTGGCACATGTTTGTTAGCCATTAAATCACATTCATGATACAAACCTCTCTATGTCTCTCTCACCTCAGGGAAGTAAATATTAGTGGGCCATTTAACAACTACCCATAAAAAACACAGCAAGAGTACTTCTCCTATTACAATAATCAACTTCCTAAAGATGCAAAAAACCCCCCCTTGCCTCCCACTTTTTAGCTGGTTGTGGGGTTCTACACCTTCAACCTCACCTTTACTTTTCCATTCTTTAATCCCGACGACGACAATATACTAATTAATTTGTACCCGTATTAATGCACTAGATATTAATACTTTTTAAATGTTCGTTTACTCAAACAAAAGAAAAAGCTTACTCTCTCTAACCCCTAATAATAATTATTATTACATTATTAATTTTTATTCTCATCATCTTCTTCTACTTCAACATTATTAACATACGAGTGTTATTGTTATTATTATCATCATTTATTAAATTATTATTATAGTTTCATATCCACCATTACCTGCTTTGAATCTTCAATTCTTCCCCACGATCTCCATTCTTTCTCTCTCTAAAATTGCTAAACTTCAGCAACATTTTCTGTTGCAGTTTCTCTCTCTTTTACTTCAACGCATTTTCCTGTCATTTATTGGGTGCGTTAATTCTCAATTTTGTAATTTGTTGGATTTTATTTGAATATTTTAGTCTTCATCAATTTAGTTCCTTAAGAATCTAAACTAACATTTTGGTGATTAATGCATGTTTGAATGATTAACCACATTGATTAAGAGCATAATTAAATTATCTAGTACGATGTATGATAGTTCAGATTAGTTGATTATGTAGTTTTAACAATTTTCTAATTTAAGTTTTTTTTTTTTTTTTTTCTTTTCATATCTGCAGTTTGATAAAGTTGCAATTGGAAATCATAATCATCTGGAACAATCTGAACATAATTGAAGGTAATTTTTTTTTTTTGTTGGTTAATCAATAAATTTGACTTAATGTTAGGCAAGAAAGATGATGAGATTTTACAAGACTCTCTTTTTTTTTTTTAGATTGAGTAATGAAATTATGAATGCATTGAGATATATTGAATGTGACAATCCTTAATTATGTGGGTTTATATTTAATTTTTGTATATTATATGGTTTTACCAAAAGCATTGAAGCTAATTAGTAAATTTTTGTGTTCATGTTGTTGTACAGTGGTATGCTTGAGACATTGAGGATACGTTTCGATTTTTCGAGGTTTTAATGGGTTGATGAATTGTTAAGATTTTGAGAATTTTATTGGATTTTGATAAACTGGAGGCTGCATGGGAGGATTATTGCACCTTTTTGATTTTCATCAAGGGTCCATGGGAAGGAGGCATAAGAAACAAGGGAGTGGTATGCATTCATTCAATCTCATCATACACGAAATCGTTGTATTTGTTCTGTATTGATTTTTGTTTAGACTTTGATACTTGATTATGTATTGTAATTGGCTAGAAATTTAGCTAAATGTAAGAATTAGAAACATGTATAAATGGCATTTGTGATCTATGTAATTCTATCAAAACAGAATTGACTGATATTGCTTGTAAATTGGCTTATGTATGTAGCCGATGTAGCAGCTCCTCGCAATAGTTTAGAGATGGCAGCTGAAACGTTGCGGAATCATTATGCTGTCGAAAGCTATGAACAGGTGATTGCCCTGATTCCTTACAATGTCCTGCAATTTTTCTAAGAACGATACATGACCTATCGAGTATCTATGTTGCCTGTCAGTTTGGCGTAGTTTGTCTTTCCTCATCTTAGTTCATGATTCATTAACATGAGAACTTGGAAATTAATTATGATTACTTGCATTTTAACTTATACATTCTTAGAAATCCAATCAATTCAGAATGAAGTGTTAATTTAGGGTACTCAAGTCAGTTGTAGCCCGATCACACTTGTTCTGAAGATGATCCTGCCTTCAATTTCTGATGAGTAATGTCCTTTGTTGTCAGTGAGCTCTCATTCCTTATTGAGTGATTACAGCTTCACCGTATTCTATTGTTGTCAGTGGTCTCATTTTACATAGCTCGATGAAGAATCAATCCGGCGCTGTCAGTTTTCTTGGTCTCTTTCTCAACCCCATCCAAAAAATAAAGATAATTCTAGTAGCATATTAGGCAAGAGTATCACATTTTAGTTTTTCACGACCATAATTCAAATGCTCAACTTGCTTATTTTGTCGCTAACTGCATTGGTTCATTTTTCAATACTCATTGAAAACAGCAGGATTTTCCCAAGAGGAGCTACTATCCAACCAATGCCTCAATGAAGAAGTTGATTAGCAAGGACTTATCAAAGCAACAAAGTAATAAACAGAATTCACCAAGTATTGTTGCAAGGCTGATGGGGATGGATCTATTGCCAGTGGATTCCGAGCCTGAAGTTCAACCTCTTCAGGATGAAGAAGACAAGGTCGAATTCATTGACAAAAAAGTCCAGCTCGTAGAAAAGGTATCATCTGTTCGTGCCCCTAAAAAGTCAAAGTCGTCTAGCAAAAAGGAGGAATACCGTTCATATAAAGATACATACTTTAGATACTGGAGCAGTGGCAAAAATCTTGGAAAGCCACGTCCTCGAATACATCCTCAAGAGAAAGAGCTTCAGAAATTTAAGAAAGACTTTGAAGCCTGGCAGGCATCCAGGTTCCTTGAATGTGCAAGGGTGGTTCAACTCGGCAATATTCCTGAACAGTGGCTTGCACAGTTGGATCTTACAAAGGAAAAGATGTCTATCTATGAAACTTCCAGAAAAGATGCTATGGATAAATCTGGGGAGCACAAGAGGGACGCAATTAGATCAAGGTCTCTACATGGAGATGATTTTGAGCGTCTTGGATACAAGAAGGATGCATTCCTACCTAAGCACAAGGAATCATATTCTTTCAGTGCATTACGCCCAGGTAGAGACCTTGAGCAGCACTCTTTAAGGGATTCTGATATAGGCTCTGAGAGATGTAGGTCTCTACATAGAGATGATTTTGAGCGTCTTGGATACAAGAAGGATGCATTCATACCTAAGCACAAGGAATCATATTCTTTCAGTGGAGTACGCTCAGGTAGAGACCTTGAGCAGCTCTCTTTAAGGGATTCTGATATAGACTTGGAGAAATCTTCTGCTCCCTCAAAGATTGTAGTTTTAAAGCCTGGTCCTGATAGCTTTAGTGCCAATGATGAGTCTTGGGTTACTTCTTCTAGCTCAATGGATGATAGAGACTGTATAGAGGATCTTCTCGAGGAAGTGAGGGAAAGGCTAAGATATGAAATGCAGGGTAATGCCTTGAATAAGGGTTCCATGGTTAGAGGAGGTGGGATTGAGACTCCGTTTAAGGAAAAACCAGCATATGAAAGACAAACCTGTCAACCAGTTGCTAAATGTGTGATAGAGAATACCGATGGTGACCTGGGCAGGAAGTTCTTTCGATCAGAATCAGCAAGGTTCTATAAAAATGAAAGTCTGATGAGTGAGCTGGCTCCATCATCGCCAGAGTACATGACTAAAGATACCAAAAAATTCTTGTCGGAGAGACTGAGGAATATCTTGGATAGGGAAAAACACCCAAATCATCATCTCACCTCTGGTGGTTCTCCCAGGGAACCCTTGTTTGATGATGCTAGGGTACGATTAGAGAAAGCAAGAGATATCTTGAATGCTGAACATGGAAAGAACTCTTGGTGTGATGGGAACTATGGTGCAGATACACGAGCTAGGTCCTTCCGGTATGAGCTAAAAGACGATGGGAATACTCAAGAACAGCCATCTCCCAGGAATCTTATCCGATCTTTGTCAGCTCCGGTATCCGGAATGTCATTTGGGAAGCTTCTTCTAGAGGATAGATATGTTTCACCAGGGGCACATATTAAAAGGAAGCACGAGGCCTTTGATAAATTTTCAATTGATATTAAAGACCAAAGGAAAGAAAGGTTTAATTTGCGAGAAAAGGTTTCTAGTCTCAAACATAGCCTCTCTCTTAGAAGGATGTTGTTTAGCAAAAAGCTCGAGTCAATGGATTTCTCTGAGAGCAATGAATTTGATTCAACAAAAGATATAATGAATGGACCCTCAGTTATATCAAGTTTTAATGACAGAAATGTAAGTAAATGTTTTATCCAAATATTGAAGTATTTATTAATGCCTGAATTTTCAGGATTCAGATAAATACCATTTGTAGTGGCTCACCTTGAAAGATCATTAATTCATGTTTGTTTCATCTGCTGTCATTGTAGGACAATTCAACTGAGCTTCCGCCTAGTCCTGCATCCATATGCAGTAGCTATCAGGAAGAATTTTGGAAGCCAATAGACCATACCAGTCCTGCATCAATCTCTGACGTGACCTCAGTAGAAGATCACGGTGTGGGCAATGTTTTTAAAGACATCAGCTCCAATCTTACAGGTTGGAACATACTAAGATGCCTTATATATTTTATAATTATGATCATTAATTGGGTAGCAAATTACTATGTTCCTGGTTTCTAATACAAAGTACATATGGTTTTTGCTCTTTGAATAAATATATCACATCACTGCTATACAATTTCTTGTCAGTTGTATAGTCAAGTACATCATTGCCTAGTGATTGGTTAATGTTAATATTACCGGCACCATAGTCAATGTATATCATTGTATTTTAGCTAGGTATATCTGTCAGACTAATGCTTTATTGTTTTAAGGAAACTATCCTGGTATACCATAGCTGTGTCAAATATGTCCATGCATGAGTAAGTTAATTGATTGTTATTAGCTACCTAGAAATTTATCTAGGAACATTGCTGCTGAAATTTGGAAATGCATTTATGTTTGAACTTAATAGATGAATTGGCCAATAAGCTGTCTGATCAGGAAGTTGTTTGTGCATGCCACAATGACACTCTCCATTTGTAGACAAATTTTGATTTGTATTTCATCATCTTAAGAACTCAAATTGATCATCTTTTTTCTTCATCAATTTATGTGCAACAGAGTTGCGAAAGCAGTTGAATCAACTTGATTATGAAGGATCAGAAATCAGTCAAATCACCACTGTTACCGAGGATCCTTCAGAATCAGAGATGATTGAATTGGAAAGTGAAGCAGAAGTCTATATCAAGAACCTACTTGTTGCTTCAGGTTTGTATGATGGATCGTGGGTTAAATCTTTTTCGAGATGGGATCCATATGTGAAGCCCATGGGAAATTGGGTCTTCGAAAAGGTGGAAGAATCATACCAAAAACCAACCAACGAATATGAAGCTGCAAGCTACAATGACAGTAGTTTGGAGCATAAATTATTGTTTGATTTATTGAATGAGGCACTCACAATTGTACTTGGACCCCCTAGGACATTGTCCAAGTTCAAGAGGAAGATAACTGAAGTTGCCATGTTGCCCCACCCTCGGGGCAGAAAACTATTGGAGCAGGTATGGGATATGGTATGTGAATTTTTATATCCCTCGAGCTACTCATCCTGTTATTCATTCGACGATTTGGTGGCTCATGATTTGAATGTTATGCCTTGGTCTAGTCATTTGGATGAAGAGATGTGTGATATGGGTAAAGAACTGGAATATCAAATTATAGGGGACCTTGTGGAAGAGCTTCTGATGGATATGCAGTTTTAAATTTTGGTTGTGACGATTGTGTACAGATACCACAGTTTTTACTCGTGAGATAGCGTTGTGTATAAGGGTGAAGTATGGACTCACCAGTGCTGTGATCAGTGTTCGTAAATTTACGTATATGTCATACGAGATTGTAGGTGTTCGTGAATAGGTAGGGGATTTAACCAATGACTGTAAATTTTACTTCTCATGTATCACTAATTATTTTTTCTTTTTCCTGACAAGTTGATCTACAATGAAAACAGGAAATGCTGATAATCTGAGTGAGATGCTGAATAAATTGTCTTGTACATTGCTTTATCTTTCTGAAGGATGTGCAACAACTTTTTCCAGGAAACTTAAACATTTGCTGCTTTGAGAAATTTGCTCTTTCATACAGTTCACATTTCAGCAACCTGTTCTCACTTTTTTCACTGAAGAAAAACAAAGTAATCACATTATATCAATACAGTATTAAAATCTGCTATTCTGCCAAAGCCTAACCCAAATCTTGACTACTTGACTTGATGACTTGTCTAAATTGGTCTGATCCACCCAAACTCAACAAAGAAAAATCTGATTAAATTGACTTACCTAGACAAGTTAGCTTCAAATTGAATACGAACTCGAAATTCAGATTGAAAAAACCAAGCCTAACCTGCTAAAAATATCATTAAATCACACCTGATCTGACCAAACCCGATTGAGATAAAACCAACCATGAATTAAGTTCAACCTTGACCGATTAACCCCCTTTACCCACCTATTGACTTGAAAACCCCTCAATACAGTCTATACAATGCCAATCTCATCAAATTCCATTTGTCATTGGGCCTTTGCCAAGTCTTACATAAGAAGATAGACCAAATGGCCCACAAACTGATATAAAGACTTGGAAGAGCAAAATTAAACTGTAAGAAGACTCAAAACTTATTGATTGTTTCAAACTCAGATCATACTTGTACATAATTGGTACAAATTGGTGAACATATACCACAAACAAAGTTAATTTATCCTAGTCACATTAAAAATGAATGGACCTAACAAAATAAGATAACCAAAGACTAGCTTATTGTGTGCCAGTGACATAAGAGGTTGGTAAAGAGGACCATAAAAAATAAGTAGACTTGATCGAGCTCATGAATAGAGTTGCCTTTATCTGCAGGCAACTCATCATTTTTTTGGGCGGCCGAAGGTTGGTTCACCTATTTCTCTATTTGACTTTTATAGGGGTCTAACTTTGTAGACTTGAGCAATAAACGCATTAAATGATGCTCTACCCAACAAATAAAGAAATTTCATTTTTTTTTTTTTTCTTGTAGCAATTACAAATTGCAAAGCGTAAACTTATTTATTTATTTTAATCTGTAAGATACATGGAAAGGGCCCCCACCCTATCACAGGAATGGGGGGTGAGGAGTCGAACACCCAACCACTTGGGGGGGGGGGGGCGGGGGAGATGGAGGGACTAAGGACTAACCATCCCTCCATCTCCTACATTCTCGTGCAAATTTGATATATATATTAAAAAATATTTTTTTTTAAGTTGGATGTATCACTCATGTGGCTCTTTTATATATGTAAACTTATTTAAAGGTACTTGTATAATAATTTTTATGTACAACCAACTGTACCTTAAGTATGATACCCTATACAATTAAAGTTATTTCTTTGTTCATGAACATGGTACAAATAGTTATACAATGAAATCTCACATAAAGTTATAATGCACATATGGGATGATTGTATAGATCGTGCATGCATAATCTCTTTTAGTTGGGTAGACTATTGAAATATTAGGAATAATCACCAAAATTTCTTAAACCCCAGCTAATTCGGAATTGACAGTATAAATTGCAGATGATGGTGTATCCCTTAGAAATAGAAGGTATGAAAAGGTTGGCCTTGGGCCTGTTCAAGGGAAGACTAGAGATCCGAAAAACAATAGGTCAAGTTAAGACCCAACATTTCACTTTCAAGGGGTCTACTTTAAGGGACTCATGAAGTGGATAACTAATAATAATTCCACACTACTAGCTTTATTAAACTTTGGTATAGCTAACTTTAATCCATTAGTCAACTTTTGCAAAAAGAGGAGGATATATTTTTCTTACATATACTTTGCCATCCTCAGACCATGATTTACGTCATACTTCCCGTGTCTTATGCAGTTTACTACTTTTTCCGTTTTATTTTGGCCAACATATTGTTCCTTTAAATACTTTAAGGACTTATTTTCTTCAGCTTATTTTTAGTTTAGTTCAGTTCACTTCACTTCTTGATTTCCTTCTATTATAAAGTATTCAATTCAGTTCAATTCAACTCCAATAAGTTTAGTTTAGTTCAGTTCAGCTCAGTTCAGTCAATCAAAACAAGCCCTAAATTCTTAGTTGTTTTCGAGTATATTTAATTGGATAGCGAGACCTTATCCCATATGCATGCTAAAAGGGGCTAATTAATATAAGGCATTTTAGCACATACATAGCTACATATTAGTAGTCGAACACGTTACACGACCATGCACAGTACCTAATTGAATAATAGACTATGCGCCACCCTAGCTGCAGCGCACGAATTGTATAGTAATAAAACATGCACCCCCTTAATAAGTCCAAAACCGATTACAACATGTTTTGTAATTTAAGTAGTCGAGAGATTGGGTTACATAATTGCTACAATACAATTATTAACTACTTGGTACGTTTTTTTATAGTCCTATAAAAACATGTATGATCAGGTTTATTCGGCCAAATGACAATTGGCGTACGGCGGAGGACTGGAGAAGCACATGATTTGTCGGTTTACTGCGAACAGTTCGAAAATAACCTTAACACTAAACAAATATTTTATGGGCATAATAACTAATAAGGCTATAGTTTTGTAGTTGGAATATTCTATCTTCATGTCAAAATTATGTTTAATGTTTGATTTGTAGACTGATGTGTTGGGTGCATTGTATCAGGAACGTGTGTGCGTATTGGAACAGTAAGTCAAGAACACTAATATGTTGGCCGATTAAACATGTTTAGGTAGCGTATTAAAATCACATACGAGTTTCACAAACTAAAACTTACTACGCAATAAGTATTAGATACAATAATTACTCAGTACCTTTCTTTTGTATCTGATTATTATCAACACTTAAAACCAAAACGAATATTGGATATAGACAAACGGTTGAAAGTAAACCACGCACCAAAATCATTTTTTTTTGTTAGGAAAACAATTATAATACAAGTAAAAGTGATTGCTCGAGTAATTCAACCGACAGTAGTCTTTATTATGTACTGGATTGTAGAATCAAATATGTCAAATTCAATTCTTGATCTGAATACAACGATCTCAAGTCTAAAATCAGACACTTTATTTTTTACTCTCATTTGAATTAGGTTAAACTCATATTTAAAATAAAATCAGATATAATTTACTGCTTACACATATGATGATACGGATACCAACACAATATTGGATAGAATAATCTGATACACACAATATTGAATAGAATAATTCGGATATGAATCAGTATTGTCATGCCCGTTCGAGAAGAACAAAATCTCTCGAGAAACGGACAAAAGCTGCACCCTGACCTCGATGCCCGTTTTAAGTTAACCACATGCGAACACGATCCCTCATTCTCATAACATACATCCTCTCCTCTTCTTCTACCACTAGTCCACTATATAGTTTGTATTGAGTAATACGCAGCAAACCCAGAAATAGTAGAAATGTACAAAGTATAAACAAATTCCAAATCTTTTCTTTCTTTATTTAATTATCTCCTTTAAAAAATAATTCTAAATCCCCCCTTTTTCTCCTCTTTCCTTTTTGTCTTTTTTTGAGGAGAGAGAAAAGAAAACGAGTTTTTCCCAATTCGACTCGTCTTCCTCCTACCACTGCTACTACTCTTACTGGAAAATTGTGTGAAGAAAATGATGGATCCCCAGCAAATTCCGCCGCATGACGCCGGGAATGGGTTGATGAATGGCGGAGTTGACGGAAATGCGAGTAATAATGGTGGGATTAATGGGGTTTTGTATGTCAAAGTAATGACTGATGAACAGCTTGAAATTCTTCGGACTCAAATTGCGGTTTATGCTACAATTTGTGAGCAGCTTGTTGATATGCATAAAGCCATTACTGCGCAACAAGATTTTGCTGGTTTTTTTCTCTCTCTTCATTCTGTTTTTATTTAAGAATTTCATCTTTTTTACTTCATTTATTGAACTGGGTATTTTTTTATATTTAATTTTATTGATTATCTACTGCAAATTCTGGGTTTTTCACTTTTTATTTTTCTGGGTTTTTAATTTCATTGGGTTATGAGTCTGGCAATATGCATTTTTAGAGTATTTGTTTATAGATCAAGTTTTAGTTTTGGAATTTTCTGCTGTAATTTTATACGAGTAGTAATTTGGTTAGGTGTTACTCTTGTCAGTTGTCAGTGAAAAGTAGGAATTGATCATGTTGAACTTCTAGTTTTCACCTTCTTTTCATGTGATCGTTGTACTCCATCTTGTAATATCCTCCTTCTAGAATTAACGGTTACATTGATATGGTAATTAATTTGATCTAGTAATGTGACGACTATCGGGATGAGTGACGTTGTTGTTTGACAAGGAGAGTGTGAATTAGGTGTGGGAATGTCTTACTTGTTCAGAGATTGTGTACATGTGATAAATGTTATGGTATGTTTGTACTTTGTTAATTGAATTAAATTGGCACAATTGTCAAGGTAGATCATCATTTATTAAGTATACTCTAGTCCCATGCCTATTTTTGGATTCTGGTCTTTGTGTGCATTAATTATGGACTGATAGATCTTTAAAAGCTGGTCCATGTGTGCAAATTTACAACTTTTGGAGATTTCAAGTAAAATTAATTCAGACCAGGTTTCCGTTGATGGTGTATCAAGTTATAAGCTACTTGTATAAAGTAAAGATAGTGAAATACAATCTAAATGTTTGTTCAAAATAATTTTTAGCAACAATACAATCAAACAATATTCTTCATATGTCAATTGGATCAGTTTGGATTGTCATGATATGATATCTATCATGTGTGATCGATATTGTAAAATAAGTCCTTCAACTGAGAAATCATGTCTGTTGAGGAGGTTGACTGACTTACCATTACAAGGTTGGTTGAGTAGCTGGTTTGGATGATTGTGTCCTTAATTACATAGCTTCATGATACATTTTTCGTTTATATATAATACAGGAGTTAGGCTAGGAAATATGTACTGTGATCCTTTGGTCACAGCTATGGGGCACAAAATTACTGCTAGGCAACGATGGACTCCAACACCGGTGCAACTTCAGATCCTCGAGCGCATCTTTGACCAAGGCACAGGAACTCCAAGCAAACAGAAGATCAAAGAAATTACTATAGAATTGTCTCAGCATGGACAAATCTCCGAAACAAATGTCTATAATTGGTTCCAAAACAGGCGTGCTAGATCAAAAAGAAAGCAGCTAAACAATAATGCACAAAACAATGCTGAATCAGAGGTGGAGACAGATGCAGAATCACCCAAAGACAAAAAGACAAAGCCTGAGGATTTCCAATCTCAGCCTAACTCGATGCTGAGGACTGATGATTCTTGTTTTCAGAATCAGGAGATAAGTTCTAGTATGCACACAATCGATTCACAGTCCGGCAAAATGGATTCTGTGTTTGCTTCTGATGGCAGTTCAAAATCGAGCCAGAGTCTCAGCCACCTAGGATTCTATGAAAGCATCATGCAGAATCCAAGTATGTAGTTACATGAATGCTATATATGATCAATAAGTTCTTTCCCCAACCCCACCCTCTGCTTGTTTATAAAATTCACTTTTTGCTCCTTCCTTTTTGTTGTCAAGAATAAAAAATGTAGAAGGAATTAATGAGCTTAAAACAGATTTATGTTGGCTAAGTATATTACTGTAATGTTTTTCTTTTGTTTAAGATGATGTGTCCGTTCTGTTATCTTACTTAAGATTTCAAGAAGTAGGATTGGGAAAAATTTAGTCGTGCCATACATTTAAGCAATGATCTTGACTCACAGCTTTGAAACCTTGTGCTTCAGTCTTTCCATTGTGTTTAGGATTATTGTATATTTGGCATTGGGTTGTTGAGAATTATTTTTTCCCCGTCTTAATTTTCTTTTAAACCAAACTGTTACTTCACCTTAATAAATTCCTTTTGACTTTACTTCAATTTTGCTTCTCTTGTTGATCTTTTTGTTTATTTCAGAAATTTGACCTCAGCTAACAGCTGCTTCTACAAGGAAAGCTGAGACAAATATTTTTGTCTCTGCTTCTTTCCCTGGCAGAATATTGTTGCTTAGTCATATCATGCTCTTTTTTTAATTGGCTAAAAATTCCAATAGCTCTTCATATATTTGAATGGGGATAGTACTCCACTTTGTTTCCTATTCATCATCTGTCTGAAAGAAGATAGAATTCTGATGTTGAAACGACAGGGTATATTGGTATAGTACTATAGTCTCAGCGGAAAATTGGAAAATTGGAGAGTCTAATATTTTGGCCTTTTAAAACCATCTTGGCTCCAGTAATCCAGTTTGCTGCTATTGCTTGGCCTTCACTGTTGAATTTTCATTTGAGCTCGTGTATGAGAACTTCTGGTGGCAAATGCTTACATTGTTGATATGCTTGAATTTTAAGGAATTTTTTGCTACTAGTATTAGTTTTGAGTTATGACAAAGTACTGTTAAAAACTTTTTATGGGTTCCTGTTTTTGTAAATGCAGGAATTGATGACTTGATCGGTAAGATTGAAGTGCCCGGCAGTTATAACTCTTATCAGTCAACAGAGGACTACAGCATGACTGGCTGACTTTTATCCTTCGTCCTTGTGCTATAATATACCGGAGTATTTATTTTTCATGGAAAAAACCATGTTTGCAGTTTGAAGCCAAGCCGGGTCTCTAGCCGAGATTACTGAGCTAGGTAGCAGTAGTGACACCCCTCAGAAAGTAATTGGAACCTTTGGAATAACGCCCTGATAGTTCACGATTGCTCTTCTGAAGTCTGTAATGATACAGCTGATCAAACTTTGTGTGTGAATTTGTTTATGGATTTAATTTCAGTATTTGAAGTCTGATATATTAGAAGTGTATATTTCCTTGGCTGATTCATGAGAATCATGACAACTTTTTTGTTTTATATAACTCCCCGCTAACTGGAGAAGTGGAGAGTGGTGTGGCTTGTGTCTATCTTATGCATGGGATTTATATACTTGTACTCCATGTGCTGGTTTTTAATGCAATGGATTTGCACTGTTTCTTCCCAAATCATTTTCATATTTGTTGTTTTTTATGCACAGTTTTTAGGGCTGCGCTATATATATAATTATTATATTTTTTCTTGTAAATCATTTAAATGTCAAATGACCTCCACTTTACCCAAGAAAAAAGAAAAAAGAAAAAAACAAAACAAAAAAACCATCGACTTTACCTATTATCTATCAATTTAGTCGGTTACATACATGCTTCTTTTCAATAACTCAATGTCACCCCTTCTGCCTTTCTGTGAGTAACTAGTGGCCACGTGTAATTCCACACGTCGCTTGATCCCATAATTCACCCCAACCGTAATTTGAGTTTCAAAAATAGATTACAAAATCTTAAATCAATTTCGTGCATAGCCTTAAATTTAGCGTCAAGTGAACACTTTAAATCCAATAAGGTTAGACATTGAGGTGCTTTTCATTAGACCAGACATTTTTTTTATGCTCAGAACCATCTCATTTATGAAAAAAAAAAACTCATAATTTTTTTTTTTTTGCATCTAATGAGAACCTGAGAGGATCAAGAGGATGTTATATACCGTACACCCATGAGTATTTGTTCTCATTTTGACGGTGGTTTTTCATTTTACGATCAAAGGAAGAACCAAAACTAACCTTAGCTGTATATCGTCGTCCGAACTAGCTAGGTAGTAACGGACTAACGGTGGCTCTTGGTGGTGCCGTCGTCCGCAGAGCTACTCTGGCACTTCCGCCTCTCCATCGGCTTCTATATCGTCAAGATTTGTTGAGAGAAAACTGATTCTCTAATCTCCGGCGAATTACAACCTGCAGGTATCACATTCATTACTCATTTTTTTTTTCTTTCTAATTTACAATTGATTCATTTCAATATCATCTGATGTATGAATCCATAAATCAACAAAATTAGGTCGAAATTTTCATACTAATCGAGCTATTTAATTGAGTCATAATCGATTTGATTGATAGATTAATCAATTTCGCGGTGTTCAGATTTTGAATTTTCTGAGTTTCCGGAATAAATTGATGAAGTATTGAATAATTTACAGATTTTTGCAATGGCTGAGAAACGCATTGTCAATTCAAAATACATGTACATTCATGAGGCTGGAAAATGGCCTTCACAAACAATTGATGTTCATCATGTAATTATCAGGAAAAATCGTCGATGGATTATGCTTGCTTGCTTCTCAGCCGTTGTTTTACTGTTAAATGCCTTGTATCTTATACTAGCACAGGTATGTTAGTGTAATTTTTGAGCTACGTCGCTTCGTGTTTCTTTAATTGTCACCTTGTTGTGCAATTTTTAGTCTATACTGTAATAAAAGATTTTGAATCGATGTCCGGTTTTGTTGCAGGATATGCTTGTTTCTGTTTTTCTTTTGTACTTGATTATTGGTGTCTTCGTATTCAGACTATTGCGTAAGAGGATTGTTGAGAAAGGTGAGGGAACTGAGGATGCACTCGATTTTTGTTTTTTTTGGTTGCTTTCTATAAATTGCATGATCCCGTATGGGATTGATATGTTTGCTCAAAATGCTAGACGAGTTTCATTATTGAAGCGAATTGACATATTGACAGGAGTCACAGGAGTAATATAAGTTTTGTTGTTCTGCTTCTTTGAAATGCTGCATGTTACTTGTGTTGGGTATGTGAATCCTGCAAAGAAAATAATGTTGTTTTAGAGAATGTTGCTTCTATCTGATGTCTGAAGTTCTGGAAGGAAATTTTCTGTAATTCACAGGTTCTTAAAGAATAACTTTTCTTCTAATTCCCATCTTCTTATGTGACAGAGTCTGTCGTGGTCATTCCATCGTTTGGAGTCCAACTTGAAACCCATTATAGAAGGTACTTTCCTGACTTACACAGATTATACGAAGTTGTCTAAGTAACATTATGTTAAAAGGATGACTGGATGAGGCCTTGAAAAAGTCTAGAATATAATCTTTATTTTGATGAAGTGCATATAGGATAATCAAGTGCACACAGTATGTAGACTGAAATTATGTTGGATCATGTTTTACTTTCCTGTAATTGGACAATACTTTGCGTGGTAGTGACTAGTGTGACAGTATAAGCTTGGTCAGCCTAGCAGAGGGCAAATAAATGAAGAAGGTTGCAATGTGCAGCTTAGACTAGATTTCTTCCTGAATCTGTATTTAGAAATTAGAGGTGGTAGTGATGAAAATACTTATTGCAGCTCACATTATCTTATGCTGTAGCTGTTAACATTTTTGGCTGAATCTTATCTAGCTTGAACTTTACTTCTTTTGTCTTTTATCTGTGTTCATATTTTCTTTTCCTGTTTTTGCTCATAGTGGGAGAGCTGTCCGTTGCTTTGTCCCCATTGACAAGATATTGAAGCCTATTCTTAATGAATGTGTGACTCCAGTGACGTGTTATTGGAGCTTGGCATTACTTTTACGTGAAGAAGATGAGTTGATGTTAGTCTTTAAGGTATGCTATATATGGCCTCTCGCTCATTCTTTAGCTTTAGTGATAGAAAATCTCTGAATGCTATCTGTGCGTGTAGTATTGTTTCTAGAGTGCCTCTTATTGTTGCTCTCCTTTGCCAGACATTGAGACCCCCGCTTAAGATGTTGCTGCCAATTTGGAAGGCGCTTTGTGCTGCTACAGATTCCAGTGACAGCTTAGAGACAAAATCAGACTCCCAGGGCTGAATTTTTTGTAAGGTTTGAAATGTGAAATCATATAGGGCTTTGTGTGCCAATGAATTCTACAATCTAAGGCTACATAGATTGTGGGGCCGCAGGGGAGGGTGTCAGGCTGTCGGGGAATCCTTGATGAACGAACCATTGAAATGGATCCCTATCATAGTGCCATAGAGGTAGCAGATGGGAGACTGCTCCCCTCTCCATTTTGCCATTTTCCTCTGGAAATCTTGACTAATAAACCTTTGGGAGCCGTTTCCAGTTTCACAAGAGTATCTTAAGCTTTGTAAAGGAATTCACACCCAAGCATCTGCTGCCTATGGATATGTCAAATGACACCCAGATCGATTCAAGCGAAGTTGATTTCAGGCTGTTGAGTTTTGTTTTGATGCTACATCTTGAGGTGCTTAGCAGTTTATTGTTAGGATGACTGGATGAGCAGCTTAGTCATATGTTCTTTGAATAGTCAATCTATTCTTTTATAACAAGAACGATACTCCCTTGTTTAATTGGGCGTTGAAGGTTGTAGTATATACTATGTAGATTAAGGAGTTTTTCAATCTGTATGCTTAGAATAAGAGGAGGTTGGTTAATTAATCTTTTTGTTTCAGCTTTCATTTTTAATTAGTAACATAAATGTCAAAAAATATGGATGCACAGATATTATGCAAATTTTTACTTGATACTGTGGAATGATTGATTACTTTCTAAGATTGAACAAATGCTGCATTTTTTGCAATTTAATTTTGCTTAATTAATCTTTCGTCATCACTCCAGAAACTAACAAGATCTTCAATAAAAAGAAAAAAAAAAAAAAAAAAGAGGGGGGGGGGGGGGTGGAAATAAAAAGTTAGTTAATTCAACCTAAAAGTAGGTGCAATTGTGCAATTAGTATGAACAAGTCAAGCAAAGTAACCTGCAACCTTAAAAAGCTTCTTCAGTACTCTTTAGTTTATTCAAATCTTTTAGATTGTACAGAAAGGAGAAGATAGGTTCTATAAATCCCCTAACTTTCTTCCTTAGCACTCACTATACACCAGAATACAAGTATTTCAGTGCAAAAAATATATCTTTCATTCTCAACCCATGACTTGTACACAAGCTAAACCAGAAGACAGGCTTAGCGCTTTGCCCGATTCACTTCTTTGCCACATCCTGTCTTTTCTCCCTACAAATGAAGCTGTCCAAACTGTCCTAATCCGAAGATTCGGCACCCTGTGGACTTCCCTTCAAAATATCGATTTTGATGATGACTTGCTCTCCCACTTATGGGCAGATGAGGATATAAATTCAGGTTTCTTTAGGTTTGTCCACAAGGCGCTAACTCTCCATCAGAGGCCTACAGTCGACAGGTTCAGAGTTAACATTTCGACCATGTTATATGAAGATATAACATCTTTCCAATCTGTGAATTGGGGACGTGAAATAGATTCTTGGTTAGCTTTCGCTCTAAAGAAACAAGTCAAGTTCCTAGAATTTGGGTTCGGAATGGTTGAACCTGTTAATGAGGTCTATAAGTTGCCTTTCATAGAGTTCATTAGTGATACTCTGGTCAAGCTGAAGCTGGTGTTCATTGAAATGAAACTTCAGAAGCGAGTAAAAATGGGGTCACTTAGAGTTCTGAAACTTGAATATATGAGTCTGAATAATGATGTTTTCAAAGAAATCATTCAAGGTTGCCCTTTGCTCAAAAGAATAGAGATATCTAACTGTTTGGACTCTCGCGATTTCACTGAAATCAATGCCCCAAATTTAGATATATTGAAGCTTGATAGAGAAATAGTTGCAGATTCAGAGGAAATTATGAAGATCAATTGCCCAAAATTGTCATCGTTTAACTACAGTGGATGTGTGGATGGACTGGAGATTGTGAACCTTTCGTCTCTTGCTGAATTTTCCTTTCGTTTAACGTGTAACATTTCAGCAACAAGTTTCAAAGAGTTCACCCGGTTTCAATCTGCTCTAACCAAACTTCTGCATGTCAAGAATGTATCTTTATCAGATACATTTGTCACGGTACTGACATTGATACTCAGTTCATTTCTGTTTCTTATACTGTATTTCCTAATGATATCTTATGTTCTTTGGTGACTTTTTTAGGTGTTGTTCTATTGCATTCTAAAATGCAATCTTCAGGAAATTGTTCACTGGAAGCGAGTGGATCTAAAAATTAGGTTGAATGATAAGCACATCCTTGGTCTTAGTCATTTGTTAAGGAAATCGCCTTACTTGGAGGAACTTGCCTTGACTGTCATCCCATCATGGAATTCTGATTTAGTCAAGGTGTGATTAATTTACCTTTACAATAACTCTAGCTTCCCTTAAATCTTAAAATTGCTTCTTTTATTTATAACAAATTCTTTCACTGCAGAATGTAGATTCAGAACTCGAAAGTTGCAACCCGGGTAAGGAAGAGGTGTACTGCTGGAGCTCTCTTAAAACCATTGTCATTCATAACATTTCAATGAGTTCATATCCTGTCGTGGTTCACTTGGTTGAGATTCTGCTCAGGAGTTCACCAGTGTTAGATGAAATGGTGATCTACTACAAGGCCAGCAATGAATCCTCGGCGATGCTGACAGAACAATTGTCAGAATTTTCTGAGAAGCTGTCAACATTCAGAAGAGCCTCCCGAACAGCAAAAGTTATTCTACTGTGAGAAATTTGAACGGCAAATTGCTGCAATTATATACGAAGTAATACAGCATCGTTAATATTACCACTACAAACAAATGCTTGTTGATGAAGAATAGAAGATGTGGGCTTGGGGCTTCTTCTAGCTGCAGCTGCGGCTTCAGTCTAGTCCTAATCGGTGGCTCATGGTCACAACTTTTCCTTTTACCGGCTATTAGTCTTCCTTTTGGTTTACTTTTGTAACTAATATGGGCTGCAGTTCCTATCTATGTAGCAGTTATTACTCTTATAAGTTAATGCTGTATGCTGTAACAAACCTTTTATCCAAGGAATCATTTTCTCCTCGTAATATATGCACTTCCCGTTCTGCATTCAAAAAAAAAAGAAATAGAGAGAGATAGAAAGATGGTTTCATGAATTCTATCCTCATCCTTTATTCTTTAATTGTTGTACCATCAATGAACGGCCATGTTATTACATCATATACAGGTTTGAAAGAACGAAAGAACAATATACTCTCTCCATATATACAAAGGGAGTACTCAGCTATTATTGTTTTACTCACCAAAGAACAATAATTTTTGTTAAAAAAAAAAAAAATTATACAAAAGAAGATGCAAAAAAACTACTAGAGAACAAAAAATGTGTGGAGACGATAAAGAAAACCCTTATACCACCACCATTGTACAATTTGTACATCAGCAAGCTCAGTTTTTCAGTCACAGCCTCTTATCATATCAAGTCTACATTTGGCACGATCAAGAGTAATCTCTTTCCTGCAGAGTCCATGCCATGTATTCTTAGAATATTCATGCCAGGATCCAAGCTGTAGAATTCCCTTGTGTAATGCCTTCAGATTCACCAGAGGCACTGTTGTTGGCCTTCCATGAGCACACTACAAAATAAAACTGTCAAGCAAACTCGGGCTCAATCTACATTACACTACCTAGAGATTTCCCATTGTTTTGAAGCTTACTTGAAAACATAATGAAGTTTGCTTCAGCTCTTCAACGATAAGGGAACATTCAGATGGCATGAGTTTGTCCCCAAACATAATAGCACCTTCAGAATAAAAATAAGATAATGTTATAAAGAATATTGGCAGCAAGGAGTAGCCCAATCACAAATTTCAAGTAAAAGGAACATGTATGAGTCAAGTAACCAGACTAAAATGGGAGTGGGAAGAGCTGAGATTCCTTTATAATCTATTTCCTCAATTTAAACTAATTTTCAACTTCCGTAGTATAATATATTTCATCTGTTTTTTTAGTTGACACATTAATTATGTAACGTTTGTCAACGCACGATTTTAACAATTAACATCTCTAAATATCAACATGTAAAAATTCTAAGTTAATATTAATAAAATTTACATAGAGACGATTCAAATAAGATCCCACATGACCATGTTTTATCATAGCTATAAATCACAAAAGCGAGTCAAAGTAAATTTTGTGAATAGTGTCAAAAGTCAAAACGCGTCAACTTAAGAAAACGGAGGGAAGTATAAATTGAAGTAAATCATTCAGGACTTCCATAAAACATAAGCCAGGTTCCAATCAGAACTTGCAAGGTGGACAGCATAAAAGACAAGACTTTCTATCCAATTTCAGCCAGGCATAGAAAAGGCAAAACAGAAGCATACAAAACTTTTCAAATCCAGAATAGAATTCATGTAAGAAATAATCAAGTCATAAATTCAAAATGCAGTGCTGCAAAAGAGAAAACAAAAGAGAGAGCTACACAAAGATTAAGATTATACCCCTGCATGCTTTGTAGTTTAGGATTCGAACTACAGATGGTGGAATGATTGAAGATCCATCAGTATCAGCAAGCTGTTGCAAATGTATAAAACAGAGAAAAGATAATTATCTTGGAGAAAACATTCATTGACCTAATAGATGGATATAGCTAGCTTAAAAATTGAGGTCAGACTTACTTGTTCAAGAAATTCCACTAAATCTTTATCAGACAAGTTTACACCCAAAATACATGGTACCTAAACACCAACAAATATATCAGAATTGACAATTATAAAATTAACCTAGTCTCTATGTCTCAAAGGAAAAAAGAGATCACAGACTAGAAAGCACCAGAAGCAACTTCCTCTACTAAATGTATATCAAGCACTCTTTAAATTGGATTTCAACAATAAAAGAAACTTTAGGTGCTGTTCTTCTATTGGAAGTCAAGAATAGCTAGCGGAGGGATTAGTATAAATACCGCAATAATTGTGAGATCAGATGCCCGCCCATTAAGAAGACTCAGATTCCTGCAAAATTGGATTAGTAAAGCACCAAAAGTATATTGCAGTGAGAATATATTGATTGTATTTTGTTGTAATTTGGAATAGTTAATGACTAAGAGCACAAAGAGAAAATTTTAGATTGAAATATAGCTAACAAGAAACTTAGATTCTAGTGCGTTCTACTGTTCCAAGCACAACTCTTTCCTAAATAAGTTGGACTTTAATTCATATCTTGCTTCTTTAACAAAACCTCCCCCCTCTCTCCCTCCCTCTCTCTCTCCTCCCCAGAGTTTGTTTGCAAGCTTGAACCCTTCTAAAATTTTACAGCAGCCTGAAAGATATATCTAAACTATACAGATATAGAAATAAAAGCCCAAGTCACTCGAGTATGAGCAAACTTGCTTCGTTATGTCTCCTGTATGAGGTGTGTGTGCTATGTATGCATGAATATGCGTGTGTGACTCTGCTGGGCATGTATGTGTGTCTGCAGATTACTGTGCATGCTTGTCCTTTCAGACTAAAGCAATCACTGATAGCTTCATTTCAGTGCACATGCTGGCATGCAGGAATATGTGAGTTTAAGTGCAAGAAAAGGGATATATAAAAAAAAAAAAAAAAAATAGAAAGAAAAAAAAAAAAAAAAAAGGAGAAGCATTTAAAGCAGAAAACTTACTTTGTGAATGATCCAGAATCCTTAGAGAAAATGTTACATATCCATCCCCAGTGCTTTATGTGCTCCACGTAATTGCACAGTAACTGGTAGGCCATTTCAGGCAAAACCTACAATGAAAGCTTCTGTAAAATTAAGATTTTAAGATGTATATAAAGAGAGGTGTTGTATCTCCACCATTCACTACCCCTCTCCAGCAGAGTTTCCATCATACCAAGTCTTTCTCTTTTTCCAGATAGTTTATTGACTTCAATTCACCGGAAAGAACCTGAGACCAGCCATTTAGCTATAAGCATATAATGTCTTCAAAACTTCAATACCACACAACACCCCTCCCTCCCACTCCCACCCCCACAAAAAAGGCAAAAAAATAGTCTGCAACAATACCTTGCGACGCATTTCTTCAAGTCGAATTCTCTCATCTGCAGCATGCTGAAAAAGAGTTCATCATTAGGTCAGATCAGATCCAATCATATGCTTCAAGGCATTGATGAGCAAAACAAAGTTATCACATTATTTAAAGTAGCAAAATCAATTTCTAAACAAAGTATTCAAACACAAGAGGGTTCCATCCTCGTATAAAATATGTAAAGAAACAACCAGCATAAGTGCAGACCTGGTCAATTACTGCTAAAGTTCCATTTGCCACAACTGGAATAAATTTACTATCAATCTGCACAAGCACCTTGGCATTCTGCAAACCATTTCTATTGATAGATTTTGGAACTAATAAATCACCAACAAGATCAAGCATAGAGGACTGAACATCCAGTATATCACTTTCAGCTTTAAGGTCAATTAACCTATTTCCAGCCTGTATCAGCAATTTATAAATAAAAAAGAAAAAAAATTAAAAAATTAATTAAAAAAAAAAGGTACTTAGAAACCGTTAAAAATATATGCAGTACAAGATATCTTATCATTTCTGATTAACTTACTCTTAGATTATTAGCAACCTCCTTTGATCTAGGATCTGGACAGCCTTCTCGCCACTTGAAATTTGACATTTCAGAATCCTGAAAGTCCTTAAAGCAGCCTACAGCCAGATATTGAGCTTTCCAAATTTAAACATGGCAAAGAATTATAGCACTAATTCAGTGGTTGGAATGACAAGTAAGAATTATAGCACTAGTTATGGCTTTTCCTGCTCTTGTAAATCAAATAAATAGTAAAAGCTAAGTCAAAAGTCTTGTCACTGACTTAATCAATCAAAAATGAAAAGCCAGAAGACAATACCCACATCCTCCTCATCATTTCGTAAACAGGTGCATATGATACACAGATTTAAGAAGCATTGCTCCAAAATATTATTTGTCAGGTTGTCACATGAATGCAGAAGTGCAAATCTATCATATAATTCATTTACTGCAATTAGAGCCCATCACCGATGGAAATCAGAAGGGGAGCCTAATTTCAAAAGTCTCAAAAGATTAGGCTATTTGATCTCATCAAAAGGGACTCTACAGCTAAAATTTTTGTTGAATTTTCATATAAATAAAGCACCCCTTATCCTCTGTAAAACTAATACTCATTAGTCTCCCTTAGTCCCAATAAGTAGGTTTCACATTACTGTTCAGGAATATCCCATTACCACTTTCTTCAAGCTAGTTTGTAAGTTGGGTGTGTATCTTTTGTCAAAGGGGAATGAACATAATTTTTTCTACATGTTATACTCATTCTAACATTGTCTTTTCAATGATTGGCTACTTAAGGTAATATTTTGTATGTGCAATAGATAGAGTTAAGGCAAGGGAAACAGTGTTCCAATTATGTACTCCCTCCGTTTATTATAAATGCATCACTAGCATTTACACGGAGTTTAGGAGAGCTTATTTGCTTTAGTATTATATTGTGCAAGTGGGGCAAAGAGAGGATTAGTTAATTTTATTAAAAGTACAATGTGAACCATGAAAAAGAGCATGAGAGAGAGAGAGAGAGAGAGAGAGAGAGAGAGAGTAGTTTTTTAATCATTTCAGTAGGGACCATGAAAGAGAGAGAAATGATAAAATATTTTGAGTGGGTTTTTCTTAACCGTCATTCAAAACGAAAGGGGGTGCCTATATCAACAAGTAAAAAACAAATTTATTTTTAAAAAACATATACCACTGCTGAAACAGGCATCCTCTGTGTTTCCATCTAGTAACCAAGCACTGGCTTGTGTGATATTTGAGGTTTCCTTCACCTCTTGTCTGGAGGGAAAAAAAAAAATGAAAGGGGGTATTAATATTTGACTAAAATGAGCATGAATGTTAACAACATAACGGGAAGTCAGAAACATTACACATACTCAACAAAGGACTGGGAATCTTCCCTAAATTTCATCCCATCATGCTGGAAATTTAACCTAGAAGATGGTGCTGGTAGAAGAGGGTGCTTCAACTTGGCTTTTTCTGCACGTCAACAAAGATTTGATCTCAGTACATCTAAACGACTTTCATAAACCTAGAATCTACAGAAGCCATTTCTATGAATAGCAAAACCTGGGACAGTGCAAACTTCAGGAGCTCTCTGCAAACCAGAATTTTTAGTTGTAGAAATCATAGAACTCTTTACTGAGAGAAATCTCTTCTTGCCCCTAAAAAATGGAGGAGCGGAATGGCTTCTTCTAGATCTCACAGAGCTTCCTGATGCCAATGAGCTATGATTTTGCTCTAAATCTTCACGTCTTGGATGATAACTTTTGTGATCTTTACCATCAGATAAGGATGAAAAACACACTGATGGTTTATATGAACTTAATTTGTTTTGAAAATCCAGACATGGAGAAAAAGTCTCATCTGTTACCATAGAGTTACATTTAAGGCCACCAGAACTGTCATAGCCCCTCCCTGATCTTTCTCTGGGATAGTCCTGCCCAAACTCTTGACATTTTTGCAGGTCCACTTGGTTTCCTTTGACGGAGGACATAAATGGACTCCAGCAGATTGATGAGTCTCTACACTTTCTGTCCGGAGATGGTGAATACATGTCTTTGAACAAGGGATCATCAAATCTTATAGAGGACATTTCATCAACACTATGCCCAAGTGAAGAATATTCATACATGCCATTTTCAACTCCTGCATATTCATTTGTAAACAGAGATGTTGAAGTCAAATGACGCATAGAAGTGAAATTCGTGTTGCAAAACCTATCACCGAGACTAGATTCATAAAATTCCTCTTTTTCATAATTTGACTGCTCAAAATCAACACTTTTTCTTACTCCAGGTTTCCTCTCAAAATCTTCATACTGAGTAATATCATCAAAATCCCAATTTTTCACTTTAATGAAAGGATGTGTAGTTGCAGATTGCTGACCCAAGTTTGTTGACGAGCAGGGGAAGAGCACTGCGCCTGGTTTACTTAGAGACTCTAAAGGGTATTCTCTGATAAAAGATCCTCCACAGGGTGATAACAAGTTGTCATATTCCATATGATCAAGGTCAAGATCTTTCCTTGTAAGACTTCCTATATTGGATTTAGGGAGTGGCCAAGGATTTGCTACCCCAATATGACACTGAGCTCGTTGATGAATATCGAAGTTATGACTAAGACTATCAGCATCTTCATTGCCATGGGAATTGTTACAGCTTCTGTTAGCCTTGAAATTATCAGTCTGAAATTGGGACTCCTTATCACAGTTCAGAGGTGCTTGAATTGGATTTTCCCATGGGTAACTTTGCAAAACTAACTCCCTCTGATCATCATTAGCTCTATTCCTGTCATGCTCCGGCATGAACTCAATACTCCAAGCGCTTCCTTTTTCAAGGTTCCAAGCAATTGAACTATGTACACTGACTTCATCCTTCCATCTTGAATTAAAGAGATTAATGTTCGCATAACTGGCTTCTTTTTCCACAGAAGTAACATCATTCCTCAAAAAATCTCTATCCACCCGTTCCTTATCAGGCCCCAAAAGATCACTGTCGATGTTGTCTGTTACATCACACATATGGTCAGAGTGAGAAAATTCACTTACTCCAGTAAAATTCATTTGACAAGGAGACTCCCTCTTTGTGTCTGATTCCCTAAATTTCACATTGATTCTCTCTGGATTCAAGTGCTGTCTACAGCTGTTCTTCCAAACAGACGAGTTGTCGCAGTCTTCTATTTGCATTCCCAGTGAATCTTCAGGGCATGCAAGCTGATTCTCACTGTTCTGGATCCTACGTCTCTTTGTAGAAATTTCACAGGTCTTCAACCACCAATCTGCATCAGAAAAGAAGCTTATTACAATCATCTCAAAGTATACATACGCATTGTTCTTTTCCCCCCAAATGGGAGCAGGTGAGAAGAGGAGCACTGCCTAGGCAACAGATGTTGCATAATTAACAAGGGCTATTAGCACAAGAAACAGCATGAAGTCTTGAAAAAAATACAACTTAAATTCAACAGATAGGAACAGAGAACCTTTTTCTTCAGAAGAAATCGTTTCAACAGCTTTCTTTCTGTCATCTTTCCTGATCAGGTCAGCTTCATGTTTATGAGAAATTCCTGGCAGGAAAGAAAGACAGCCATGACAGTTGTTCCATAAGGAGTTTAAGGCACAGCTAAGCAATTTGGACAAACGTAATGTACAATGACTACAGTCTTACCCCTCTTTATTTCCTCACTCCACATAGACATAACTGATTTTTCAATGAATGCAAGTACAGGAGCCCAATCCTGCAACACCATACTAACACTTCAGATGCTGTACACTCATAAGATATTACTAGCAAAACTGCAAGCAGCAAATTGGGAAAAGAAAAAAAAAAAGAAAGAAAGAAGGAAAAGAAAAAGAAAGAAAGAAAGAAAGAAAAAAAGAAAAAAAAAAGGTATACAAAAAAACTGGAATCAGATAGTTCCTTGACTCTGAATTCACCTTAATTAGAGCTCATTATAGGACCAAGCTAGCACTTCATATTGATAAAGTTGAAGAATGCATTCACTTCTTTCATGGTAAAAGGAAACATTCTAAGTTTTTGAAAACCCTTAACTCAAATTAAAACCCTGCCCACATTTGAAAATTTGAATATTGAAGTACACTTGCAATTATTGTATTCAACTCCTGGAAAAACCCTAGTATTATTTATTTACCAGAATAACATTAAGTGTTGAATACATTGTGCATTCCCAAACAGACAGCTGAAGCATAGAATTCTTGTTTGAAGAATAGATGTGAGAGGAAAAAAAAAAAAAAAAAAACCTACTTTGCTCAAGATAAATTACTTTCCTGTTATGTTACAATGTTAATTCTCTGCCCATCACATCTTAAGAGACAAAACAATTCCTCCCTTATAACTAGCACATGCAAATATCATTAAAATATAGGATAGTGAGAGACAGATATAAATAACAAACATGCTCTAGAAACACAATCCATGTAAATGTTACAATGCCAATAAAGCTTAAGAGCAGAAGCAGTAGTTTATAGCTTTCAAATCCATCTCCAACTAACCCAATTAAGACAGAGTATGAGAGTACATTCATACTGTACTACCAAATAAGGAGAATTATCGATTATGTGACTATCCAGTCATGTTTCCTGCCATTCTATATAAATAAACGTCAAACAGAAACCTCTACATAAATCTATCTCTAATGAGAGCATCATGAGCCATCAAGCCTTTCAACAGAAAAAATTTGATACTACTTTTGAATAGAAGCCATATTCTAAATAACCTGCACAAGTACCAACAAGAATGCAACCTCGAGCAATAAAAAATGATACCTTGAATTCTACAGAAGCCCTTGAAAATTCAAGATTCAGATCATAGGAATGGCGAGGACAGGTTAGGTTCAAACAGTACACTGGACCTTGAGGCTGACTTCTCTTTCCACAACTGTCAGTTCCCAACTGGTCATGGCACATAACCGCCAGATGATTCAGGAGTTTATGCATTGGGCCTTTATCCACAAACCTGGAGTTGACATCTTCATATGTTAAGGTCCACGGATTTCAAAAGATGATTGGCTCGTTTCAATTACCACATAAATGTCAAGTTCAATTTTGATATTTAAAATTTTGGATACATATATATTGAACATCCTGCAAAACATAATCAATATGTCAGACACAAAGATTTTTCATGCCAGTTAGTTTACACTTTACTTAGTTTATTAATTAAATTTAGGTACAATAGACTCACCTTTGACAAGAATGGACTAGACAGAGAAGACACATATCCCATGAGTTTCAATGGACCTTCAGAAAAACTCAGCTCATGTAAGCTAGAAGATTCAATACCAAAATTGCTGCACAAAAGTGTCAAAGGAGAAGGGCAACTGCGTGTGCGAAGCAATTCATCTTCACTGCATATGGACACCATCAGATAAAACTGCAGCATATCTAGCCAAAAATAATAATTTTTACAATTGTACAGTAGGCGCACCTCTCCATGTCAATGACTTTGAAAGAAATATTAGGCTGCACAAGAGCAATCCGTACTGCACATTTTTTAACTGAGTGCAAAACTTTCTTGACACTACAGCACAAAAGCATCATCAATACAAGCATACTATTAAATCCAAGATCACCAGACAGTACCTATAAATTATAACTGTAATTATTGTCACTAAAATGAACAATACTTGCACTGCATTTGTCTTCTCCGAACAGGTTGATTGTAAAATAAATCACGAACAATGACTGCAAAATTTGAATATTATAAACTTTCAATTAGAGAAAGAAAATGCAATGACAACTTCTACCAACAGCTTGAAAGTGACAGAAGAAAATATGTGTGCACGAAGAAGACATAGTATCACAATTTATTGTCCTATCACCTGTAATAGAAAATTACATGCAACATCCAATTCACGTAAGAGGCCCAAAAAACTGTATGGGAATTGAAAGTAAGTCACTCTGTAGATCAAGCAATCATGACATTGAGTTTTAGGCACAACCACCTTATTTATGTCGAAAACAAGAGTTACAACTATAGGTGACCATAAATGGTCGTGAAAAATTTGGATTTAAATCAGCTAAAGGCATGGCTCAGCTTTTGTGAATGAGCCGAATTTGATGTCAATACCATAGATGTGGAGATAACAGCTTGCAATGTATTCTTAAATGGAGGATGTTCATAAGTTTCAAATTTTAAGAGGCCTTCTCATATAATTACTAACAAAAATAATTCTTCACACAACCTACCCAAGCCAAAGATCATCATAGAGACATAGAGGGGAGCAGCAACAGCAGATTACTTTGTTTATAATTTGAAGATTGTTTATTGAGTTGAACTTGAAGTGGAATATGGACTCCCAAATCTAACATTCAACACAAGCTCAAAGTAAATTGTGTAGTTTTATGTTGGAATTAAGCACAACTCAGCTCGTGACCACCCTACTATAATTTGCCTCTCTGTGTGTCATTTAAATTGTTTCGTGGAAAATTTATATATAAATTGCTTCCTGATATCAAGGAAGTCCAACATTAGTTTGAAAAAGCACTTTACTGTATCAACCCAAAAATATGCACACGTTTAAAGAGAGAGGTCAGTAACAACACCATAAAAGAACCAACTTACCAGTTGTTCCAACATCTTGCCTATCATTATCAATACTGAGACAAAGGCATTTGCGACCCTAAAGAATATACACATGTTATTTTGAACAAGAAAATGGATCAGATGATGCCAAATAAATCCAGACACTATGAAACTGAAACATGAAGCAGTAAGTCATACTCGCCTTCATGACTTTACGATAGCCATTGGGCCTCCCTTGTACTCTTGTTACAACTTCTACTAAAGAAATGTCAGCAATTGAGCACAGAACCTCTCCACGAAACCCAAAGCTTTCTTCTAAATTATCTTTTTCATGAATATGCCGAAGTTTTGATGTCACTGCATATGGTAACAATGCATTCACACAAGATTTCAAGGAACAAAAATAACATCTGTTAAAGGCATCTCAAGTTTTGCCTAACTCTGAAGAGTCTACCCATAGTTTCAATACACTAGAGGTACACTGGCACAAAAAAAAAAAAAAAAAAAAAAAAAATTGTGCAGCTAAACAGCATGCTTGCATCCCCAATTTCTCTTCCACTCTTCAAGCGGAAGCCAAAAGGATATAAATCTCATCATATCCAAAATGAACAAGTACCTTGGAAAATATTAAAGTAAAATTCAGTGGGAACACAAATTTGGCTAATTGAATCAGGTGCTTTAGTCATGCAGTTGTGCCACAAAGTAGTCAAGGATCTTGATTTATGCAGTGCATCAAACACATGAAACATAAGCATTTTGCTAATTTTTAATAGCATCTTGTTGAATTAAAACAAAGATATGACTTAGTAAACCATCAAAGATTTCTCCTGCTAATGATTTCACATGAAGAAAAGACGGACAATCTAGGCCGGCAAAAATCCAACCATTCACACAATGTAGCAAAGATGTCTAGAGGTTCATCACTAGGAGCACTTACGCTACAACATAATAAGACATGGATTTAACCAAAGAGAAGTCCTTGTTACCATAGCGTTCTCCCAGCAGCACCAGTCCATCCCGGCTAATGCCAGATCCTGCAAAGTCAACCCATATATGAACCATTTAGTGCTTTGATCAGCTAGGTACAGTATTTTGACATAACTTAGCAGATAATGTTACAGACCATCATCTTCTACTTTAACGTAGCCATTGTTAACAGCTACGGATACAGATACCTGAAACAATACAGTGACTGATTAAATCCAATTATACAATACTATATACACTCTTCATGAGTACGGTCAATTTCAGTTAAATCTCTTAAAACAATAATATAATGACCAAAAAAAATCCAATATCACAATTTATGCTTACTCATCATAGTCATTAACTAAAGAAAAGTAATATAAAAAATATATATATATAATAACAATAAATGAGGGAGCTTTACCAGATACATACAGCAAATTTTCCCATTTGTGTAGCAAAAAGAAAATGTACCTTTGTTGCACCAGCATCTAAGCTGTTATATATGAGCTCTTCAACAACGGTTGAAAAGCAGCTGATGATGAACCCAGAACGCACTATACTTTGAACAGACTCTGGCAAAGGCTTGATGGTTTCCATCAAACTATGCAACTACTAACCAATCTGTTTGCCTGCCCAAACTGAAATTTTTATTTGATTACTGAATATTACTTTGAGGAAAAACAACAATTGCAACAAAAACAAGTTTTGTGCAAATAACGAACTAAATCATAGATTGCTCCCCATGTTTGTGTACTGTTATATAAACTTATTGAATAGGACTGATATACAATTAGACATTTAATACTAAAACCTAGTGGAAATAATGAATCAAAGATATAATTAACTCCTTATATGATTTGTATCTATTATATGCATAACATCCTAGTTGTTTGATGTTAGAAAAATTGTTTTCTAAAATTCACTAATTAGCAGCAAATCTGGTATGTAGAAGGGCATTAACTAACATAAAAAATATGGACTATGATTTAAATTATGTTCTCCTCAGCTTATCTTGACTTATCGCAGAAAAAATAAGTTAAAGAGAACACGTCCATGCCCATCCCTGAGCCAGGGCAGGTAGGGCAGCTGCCGAATAAAGGTCCAATTTCATAGTTTCATACTGACATTAAAGGGTTCTGCAACAAATTAACAGCCAAATTTGATTCAATCATCAAATTAGGCTCGAAATAACACATAATTTTAGTTAAATAAAGATCCAATTTCTTAGTTTCAGTTTAACATTAAAGGCAAATTTGATTTAATTATCAAATAGGGTTCGAAAATTCACATAATTTTCTTCTCTAGTAATAAAATCGGTCGTTATGATCCTTCCTAGCATTTGTAATTAAAAGCAATAGTTCAGTAATCGACTTTAGAAGAACCCTAAATTGAGTATACTGAAAATTAAATTAACGATAAACCCTAGATTGTGAAAATGATATTCGATGATTAAAAAAAAAAAAAAACATGTGTACCTGAGAAGCTGCTTTAATGGAGGAAAGTAATACGAAGTATCAGAAGTCGCTTCAATGGAGAAACTGAGAGAGGGATATAGCGCGGGAAAGAGCTAAGTTCGTCCGTTTCTAATTTCTATTACTCCCCCTTTCTTACGAGGGTTATTCAATTAAGTTCAATTCAGCTCAGCTCCAATCAATTCAATTTAACTCAGCTTTAATCAGTTCAGTTCTTAATTTTCTTATCTCATCAACAATTCATTTAACCTTAGTTTAGTTTAGCCCAATCATTTCAGTTGTTTTCAGTAAGTTAGAACAGGCTCTAAATTACACTGTTTTATTTACCTTACAATTCACTTGCAATAAAAATAGATTAAAAAATCAAGTTAATATAACACACCATAATCTTTTTAGACTTATAATTCACTTTTAAAGTCAAATACACGGTATATGAATCCGATGTATATTTTGATATTCCATATTTGTTATTAAATACTCCCTCCGTTTTTAAATATTTGCTCCACTTTCCTTTTTCGGCCGTTTTTAAATATTTGCTCTATTTCCTTATTTGAAAAGCTTTTACAATATTTAATTGGTTTACCTCACCAAGTGGATCCAACAATATTAATTTCATATTCTTTCTCCTCCAATTCTCTCCACTACTTTTGGATTTTTACAATTTTTTATTCTTCCACCAACCTCACTACTCCATATTTTATTATTTTCTCCAATTTCTCCTAAAACTCCGCACATAGAGAAATTGAACAAGCATTTAAAAACGGAGGGAGTAATCAATAATTGTTGAACACCTTTGGGGCATAATATCAATACATTAACACATGTTCTTCAAGAAACATAAAACTCCTTGTATGTCCTGGTAGGGCACTTGCTCACCAGATTTTTTTTTTTTAAGTTAAAATTTATTTAAATAGAATACAAATTGAATTTTATTGCTCAAACTTACCGGTAGTTTAGTGGTTGGAACATTTACTTGTCTACCAAAGGTCAAGGGTTCTAATCCCTTCCCCAACATTCATTCTATTACTACAACAATATAACAACAGATATTCGATAGAAAAATAGTTTATGCCTTTTTTAATAACAGTTTTAAATCACGTCACACTTAAAAATGAAAATAATGCAGAAGTTAAATTAATGCATCCCTACCTTATATCCCTGTAGAAGATAACTCTTAGAAATAGTGTGATTCCAAATATACCCTCAAAAATGTGTACAAAAATTGTGTAATTACTTTTTAACCCTCATTAATATATTTGCTCTCATTAATATATTTAATGAATTTTTTTTCATTAAACATATCATCAATTAATTCAACGTTTTTTTTTTTAACAAAAAACTTATAATACCTTTTTTTAATATAAAAATTATACTTCATATGTTATTAGTATTATTTAAAAAGAAAAAAAAATGTATTTACAATGCCTGTTTTTTTATATAAAGATTATCTTCATATGTTATTATTATTATTAAAAAAGAAAAAAATTGTATTTACGAAGAGACTGTTTATTTTTACTCCTTCGTGGTTGCTCAATTATTTTTTGAAACTCTCAAAATTGTGTAATTAGTTTATTCAAATACAGAAGGTGTAGTTGATATTGTAAAGCTATGATTTGCGTTAAAAAACGTGAAATACGAGTATGATTTACGCTTATAATGTGAAAGACTATAGCTTTTATAATTAGTTTGATTTGTAAATTGTGCATTTTATGATGCATAGGTTCTCCCATCTCTCACGCAAAAAACACAAAAACGATAACTATAACTCTTTACCTACTAAAATTGTATAATTTTACGTTTTATGTCTTACTACTCAATATTATCCCAATAACACTGTAAAAGAAAAAGAAAGAAATATATCTACTAAGGAGCATAACTTTCAAACAACCACTTGTTTTGTTTTTCACAAACTATTGCGTCAGTCCAGACTGACGAAATACGGATTTTAATATCCTTAATTAGCTGGATCATATCCTCTATTGGATGGATGATATCTTCTATTAGCTATATGATATCCTTTATTGGTTGGATGATATTTCTACCGACTAAATGATATCCTCTATTGGATATATGATATCATGGATGGATGATATCCTCTATTGGCTATGATATCATTTATGATTGTGTTTATGATATCCTTCATTGGCTAGATGATATCCTCTATTTATCATGGATGGATGATATCCTCTATTGGCTATGATATCATTTATGATTGTGTTTATGATATCCTTCATTGGCTAGATGATATCCTCTATTTATCATGGATGGATGATATCCTCTATTGGCTATGATATCATTTATGATTGTGTTTATGATATCCTTCATTGGCTAGATGATATCCTCTATTGGTTATATGATATCATGGCTGATGATATCCTCTATTGGCTATATGATATCATCCAGCTAATAAAGGATATCATCCGACCAGTAGCAGAGGATATCATCCAGCCATTATAGAATATCATCTAGCTAATTGAGGATATCATCCAGCTAATTGAGGATACCAAAATCCGCATTTCGTTAGTTCGAACTAACGCAAGACCTTTGTAACACCCCCGATTTACTAGCTAATAATAAACAATAAATAAAGGAAAAATAAACAACCTTTAAATAAATTGCGGAAGCATACACCTAAATCGGAGGTATTACCGCCACACTCGACAACTTGTCAAGTGTTAAGGCTTACAAAATCCCAATAATTACAACCCAATAAACTAGGTGAGCTATTTATACAACTGTATAAACTCGTTATAGCATACTAATCGATCACTTGAGCTCCTTTAGCTACGATCACTTGATCAACCTGCTAAAACAATCTTGTCTGCTCACCATTAAGGACAAATTCCAAAATAGATCGTCGCAGGGCCACCATAAGAAAAAGACATGGCCGCAAACACAAGTAGCACAACAAAAATACACACACGTCAGCAAAAAGCTGAGTAATCACCACTTATCAAATATATAATGAAATGATTTAATATTTAATAATATAATTAGCTCACTGACAATGTAGTTTGAAGCTACATTCACCAAAATATCAAACTAAATACGACACTTCACATAACTAACCTTGATAAAATCCAACCTCAAAATAATATGATACTCTGCTCAATTAACTCCTCTAACCAATAAGTGTGCCACGCTCTTTGTTTTATACCTAGCCTTGGACATGGGTAATTCGAATAACAAACCAACAAGTATAAAAACTTGAATACTCTCAATAATCAGAAAACACCTTAAACCAGACCACATACGGGCCAATTCCCACTATAGGGGACCATAGAAAAATAAATAATAAAGATTGTACCTTATTCTTAACTCATGGTCATTATCTCATTACCAAACATGCCAAGGACCAAGGTCTATAACGCCGAGCCTCAAACCAGTAACAAAATAATAATTTCTCAACCTTTTGATCTCATACTTGATCAAATAATCATTCACAACTAATAATGTATATCTCAACAATGGCACAGATTCCCAAATAACATAACAATTCGATTCATAAATATCTCAACTCTTACAGGGCTAATACTAGTACCCAAAATTAATTAATTCTCAACCCAAAATAATACTCTGCATTTATAAACCTAAACCTCGATAAAACAATACTCCATATAACAACAACATTAAAAACCCTAACATATTTATACGATTCATCATATACGTACAACAATAATAACAAGACATTAAATCTGATCAAATCATGAAATTATATACATTAATCATACATATAAATTAAAGCATATGAACAATTAATCATTCAATAATAATATAAACAACTCTAAAATAAATACGTGTGATTACCATACGGATGAAATAGCTTCGGACTACAACGAGAAATAGGCCGGCGACCTTGGTGTTCGTAGACTTTGAGTTTACAAAAATAATATATCATGTGGCTTCTATATGGATCTCATCATGATGTAATCATCAAACAAAGCAATTGATATGATGATGGAAATTGTTGAACGAAAAAGAAAAAAAATTAAAGAAGAACATATTTGGTTTTGGTATGTGAATGTGAAACGCACAAAATCGGAAAACCGCTGACTGTTGTCCCTGTCTTTTTTTTTTTATATATAAAATATCTTGTAAAGTTTTAGAATATTAATAGGGTTTAAATTAGTTAATATAAATTAAATAAGAGTCCTACTAAAATTAAAATAGGGTTTTAAACCTTTTCGAACTCTAAAATAAAAATATGAGAATAAGAAAGTAATTTAATAAATAAATATAAACTATATATAAAATCATAAAATATTCGGGTATTACAACCTTTCTTTGTTTTTTTAGTAGCATAACTTTCAATAAATTACTACTTTTTTTTTATAATGAAATTAATACTACTTGGTACGTATAGTCGTATATGTATTTTTTCATTAAAAAAAAAAACACACACACATCTTTATCATCATAATAATATTGATTAAATAGATGTGGATAATAAGACAAGGCATATATTGTTTATACTTGATAGCTATTCAATACATACAAAAACACAACTAAATTAAATTTAACATATAAACTTAATCCAAAACATGAAACTATCATATTATCCATTATTTTTATTTTATTTTTGACAAGATATTATCATAATACCCAAAATTCCCCCCCCCCCTCCCAAAAAAAAAAAAAAAGAAAATTAAAGAAAAATAATTTTTTTATTAAATGGCAAATTTGTTAATAGGTGTACAAAACAAGGGCTAACATTACATGTTCCATCACACATTTTTCTAATATAATACTTAACAATGTTTTTTTTTATACAAATATTTTTTTTAAAAAAATAATATAACACAAAGTATGTATTATTTACATTAATATATTACACTAATTTAATTAAAAAAAAAACTTTTTTTTAAAAAACTTAATAATAATATTTTGGGGGTTTTATTACAAGAATTACAATTAGAACCAATACCATAAAAGAGAATTTCCAAATACAAGTACCTTGTGTCCATACATAAGATCTTCCATTTTTCTCCACCATCACCTTCTCCCTACAATTGGATTTGCCCTTCTCACCATCTTTCCTCTCTTTCTCTCTCTTCCCCAAACCCTAATTTCAACTCCTCCTTATTTTTCAACTTTTTATTTCTCCTAAGATCAGGTAAATCTTCTTCACCTTTGTTTTTTTTTATCACAATTCTTATCTGGGTTTTTGCTCTTCGATCACATGTATTGAAATTCTACTTCACATTTTTAATTTATTGTAATTTTATTTATTAAGCTGTTTGTTTTGATGATTAGCATTTTTTATTTATTATTTTATGTTGATTTTATTAAATGGGTTTGTGTATTGCATTGATTAGCAATAAACCCTTTATTTGAATTTGATGAACTTTGGAAATTGTTTGATAATTATGTTTATGTTTGATTGATTGTAGTAAATTAGATTTAGATCCTGAATTTTGAGTGATTATCATTCTGCTTATTAAATTTCGGCATGTTGGGTTTTCTTTTGTTTTGGTGAAATCAGATGTACAGGAGGGTTTTGTATTGAATTGATTTATAAAAGGGTGGTCTTATTGCTGTTATCATAGCATGAATGTAGTTGTGGCAGTTGTTTCATCATGTGGAAAATTCGAGTTTTCGGTATTTAGAGATTGCTGAAAGAGAGGGGAATTGAATTCACATGGATGCCAATGAGTGTGATACGAATCATTTAGATGCCGATGTTCGTCTACCTCCTCGAAAGAGGTTGTTAGCTGGGTTGAAAAAACAGAGTTGTTCGGAGAGTAATTCTCAATGCTCGCAAGAAAATAACCCGAGCCCTACCCCAAGCCCATCATTAAGTGCAAACCCTCTGAGTGAATTTGATGTTCGTCTGAATAATCTGTTGAAATCATATAAGAATGGATCTAATATGTCTCCTGAGGAGATAGCAGAGGCTGCAGGTTCCGCTGCTGCTGCTGCAGCTAAGGCAGCTGAAGCTGCACGAGCTGTTGCTGAGGAAAAGGCTGCCATTGCTGCAAAGGCAGTAGCTGCTGCTAAGAGTGCCCTGGATAAAGTTGCATCTATATCTGAAGAGACAAGCAGCAAGGATAAACACCAGAAGAAGAATAAACTGAAGAAGCATGTTCCTGTTCAACTGTTGTACAAAAAGCACCAACCAGTTGAGAGCTGTGGGACAGATGAAGAGCTGGCTAGGAAACTGCATCGGGCTATAAACAGCTCCCCGAGAATCAATAGAAACTCGCCAGGGTCGGATTCTAAGAGTCATAAGCACAAGAAGCTGAAAGTCTCTCCGCCCAGTGAGAAGAGTGGCGTTGCTAATGGTACAAGTGCAAGGGATGAAAATGCTAAAATGCCTTCAGCTTGCAATGGGGATGTTATAGAGGGAGGTATGGACTGTGAAGGGTCAAATGAAGAGCCTTTTACTGTCAAATTAGATGATAAGGTGTCAAAATTTACAAAGCCTGATGAGATGGAGGTGGATAGTGGTGAGGCGGAATCAAGTCAATCGAAGGAGAAAACCTTTACACCATCAGATGATGTGTGCACTATTGGTAGGAAGAGAGGTAGAATCAAGCAAAAAAAGTTGCCTCTAAGCTTATGTAGCTCTAAGGATCAGTCAAACCCTAAGGAAGATCTGATTCTGACAAACTCGTTGTTAAGTAGGGGTAGAACTGATAAATCAACCGCTCGTCATGTATCGTTGCTGTCATTGGAGACTCCTGCTGAAAATGTCACTCCAATGGAGGTTGCACCAACATGGAAATGCCAGGATTTCAAAGTTTCTCAGTGCCTTAATCAAGACAAAGCTGTGCAGTCTTAATGATGGAGCTCCCAGCTCAGGTAGTATTTCATCATGGTCTTCTTGTAGAAAGGTCTTATTTACTTGTATTTTTTGTATCTGTTGCTTGCTGTTGCATTTTATGGGTTGTTGACAACAATGTATATCTTTACTGTTCAGATTCTCATATCGATGTGTGATATAGAATAGATTTCGCAATAATGTGTAGTGCTTTTGTTGCTGCACTCAGTACTTGCTTTCACTTTGTAGATGTAGGTGTAGATTTACAAGACACTTATATGTATGATCTTTCTGATAATGATTTAATGAACGATTCAACTTCTTTCTCTAAATATTGTTTTATATTTTTTGCCATAGCTTAATGACTTATAGTGTTGTTGGAAGTCTTGGAACTATTAATGGAAATTGGCAGAAAAATTACAATATATGAGATTCTGAGAATTCGGTGAAACAGAATTATGAATTATCAGGAGTTATTTTTTGCAGCTAGCTTTTTGCCACCTTATTCTAATTGTTGAGTTTCATTGATTATACTGTTTTACTCTGCTTCCTTTCAGCATGGCAACATTCTATATCCACATTCTTTTTGTTTAATCATCGAGTTTGCTGAGAAAAAACTCTTAAATCATTAAATGCTTTTAGAATGGCTCAATTATGTGAGCAATCACAAAATTAGTTTGCTACTCTCATTAAACCAGACCTTAGCCTTCAATCCTCAATCAAGCTGACGAGGAACTATCTTGAGAAGAAGGGCCTGTTCTCTTCATCTTATTTTCAGTTCAGTTTAGTTTCTAATTTCCTTATCTCATAAAATATTATATTCAATTCAGCTCAGCTCAGTAAATCAGAACAGACCCGTTAACCGAGAAATATTATAAGAATTTGATCTCAAAAGTAAGATAATCTTGTGTTTATTAAAAGTTTGCATTAGTAATAAGATGGTCAAAAGAGATTGTATGCCCAATTTATAATTTCATAGGTAAGATTGTGTACATGTGATCCCTTGATGACCTTAACGTGATTAGGAGCTTTGTCAAAAGTGTGAGGTAATGATGTTTTGTCCATTTAGGTTAGATGACAATAGTAAGCTCTTATAAATTTCATCACAACATTTGTGTACTAAAAATCATAACCCCTCCACTCCTTCACCTCCATCCCACCCCCCTTTTTCTCAAAAGGTGGTGTACAAGGCTACAAGTAGCTTTTTAGTCTCTTACAACTCGTTTAATAAATGAAATGTTTTATTTTTAAGTAACTTATCTCTATTTTTTTTTTAAAAATAATATTCACTCTACTTTTTAATAATATTCTACTAACTAATGGTTCCCACAAAATCCTTTACTCTCTTCAATCTCCTCAACTTATACCCCACTATCTATTATTTTAATAAATTCAACTAACTTTCCTAAAGCTTCGTGAAAGTCAAAACATTTCATTTATTTAAACACGGGGGCAGTAGGAGGTAATAAATAGTGATAATGAAAATGAAATTACTTGTAGTTATGAAAAGAAGTGATACAATGAACTCTATCCCTCTCAAATACCCCCTTCCAATAGAGTTAGGCCCTGCCCTTTAGAGCTGATGTGCTGTGCTGTACTTTACTCTGCTGAAATCTGCTCTATTTTGCTGACCCATGCTTTGCTGACTTAATTTGCTATGCTGACTCCTAGTCTGTTGTGCTGGAATTTGTTTTGCTTTGCCAGAAGCTTAAATGAACAAGGCCTTACATCTTAGCTCGAATTGACTTTTCTTGATGTTAAGCCTCAAGAACTTATTGATCACCAATTTGTTCCCTCTTATGGTGCGACCACCTTGGAATCTTGGATTAACCAATAGTCACACAGGCAACAGTATGCAAGTTGTAAAATAGGAAACAAATCCGTGCAATTTACATATGTGGTGCAAGGACGAGCTTTTGCAGCACCATTCTTTTGCTCACTGCTCAACAAACAGTTCTTTGAGTAAAGGTTTTAAGGTGCTACTAAAAACACTTCCGTAAAAAACCAAGCTCAACGGGAAACTATTATTCTATAATGAAAACAGAATTTGGACTTTGGAGAAGAGTCAATGACATAGTCCGTATATCAAATGATTGAGGAAGCTCCAAATTAAAATTTAAAGAAAAATCTCAAAAAAAAAAAAAAAAATCCGTACATTTGAATGATGAAATTTACGAGGTAGATACGCTTTAATTAAACAAGCTTTACGTATGTATGCAAAAGCAGAATTTGATAACTTTAGCAAATTGTTGAGATATACCTACCTTTCTCACTTGCTCACTTTATCCACTATTGCCATAATAGTTTTCACATCAAATCTATTTAAATGTCCATTTCAAACGAAAATTGACTCTTACTAGTCTATTTGTTTGGTGTTAATGTGGTAATCAACTAAACATATCTTGTTACAAGTTTTATGACTTTTATTATCTCTTTATTTTTTTAGGTTTTGTATCTTTACAAGATTTTACATTGTTATCCATGATTCAATGATAGTGGAACGTTTTGACCATTATACCCCAAGCATTCTCAGTCAATTGGCTTTATCGAAATTTATTGCTCGTAAGCTACATGAAACCCCGAACAACTTAAATACTACTCCGCACTGTATAATTGAGACATCAACAACAATAACATGCAAACAAACAACAGAGCTTTTATATTTTATATTTTGATTGATAGGTCAAGATTTAATTTTAAGAGAAGATTATTCTAATTTCTACTTCATATTTATTTTTCAGCCAAGGTCAAAGGATTTAAAGGACCTTTGCCAAAATCTGCACCTCCTTAGGCGACACCAATCTCACTAGGGGTGAGCAAACTGGGTACCCGGTCAAATTTTTAGGAACTGAACCCGGAATTGGTTGGTACCGGATCCTAAAATTCGAAATTGAAATTGGAACCACTTCAACCAATGTCTTAAACTTTAGGAATTGGAATTGGAACCGCCGCATACCGGGTCCGGTTCCAGATACCCACTTATGTACATAATTATTAAATTTTAATACAAATTTAATACTTATTTTGATCCATTTTCATTTTTAGCATTTAATACTTATATTTATATATGCATGATTGCATAAAACTATTTTGTTTAGGTTAGATATTAATAATATATATTTTCTTATTTTACTAACTAGATACATTTAACATATTTTTTTTTAAGAAAAAACTATATTTAGTTTAATATATATTAAATTTATTACCTGGAATTGGAACCACCGGGTCCAATTCAAGATCCGAACCCGCCGGTTTCTAACCGGTTCCAGTTCCAATTCCGGGTACCCGGAATTTTTGCTCACCCCTCACACCATATCTATTCTCACCTTCAGATGAGAAGCTGCTTCAGATGAAGTGTTCTACCGTTTTCAACCAAAGAGGAACAATGGATTCCAGATAATTTTTTCTTCCATGGCATGCTCAGAGAAAGGCGAACAATAGAAGACTGAAACTGTGAAAGGGTGTAAATACACAAGAAAGCAAAAGGCAAGTACACAATGAGAGAATAGCATTTTCCACATTCATAGAAAAAACCCAGATTTACACCCTTTCAAACTAATTAACAAACTTCGACCAAAATTCTCGCTATAACATTACATCATCGCCAAAAAAATTCAATCATTATATATTACATCAGGTATAATGAGAAATATATATAACCCTCTAGAGGGGGGAATGAGGGGTTATAGAAATTCTTGTAACCTTATTGTAGCCAAGGCAAAAAACTGAAATCAAATCGTGGGGTAATTTCTTCACTGTGCAGGAAGCAAGAAGAGAGATGAACTTTGCAGATAACATGTAAATGTGGTCTTTTCTTCATTAGCTATCTAAATTTGAAGGCTCTTCATCCCAACAGCTAATTTTTTATCATTAGAATTATCGTTAGAGGTCAGTTTCGGGTTAAGCCAAGGGTGTTGCAGGCACTGTTGGGCAGTGGGCCGTTTCTCAGGAGCAAAATCAAATATGGGGCACAGAAAATCAGCAAAGTCACGAGCATCTTCTTCTGAGAATTTATACTTATCGACAAGCAATCGATCAAGCGACCAGTATTTGAGTCTTCTGATCCTCTTAAGATCCCCATATCTATCAAAAAAATCTTTAGAACGCGCTCCTCCATTGGCTATCTGCACAAGCAAACATTGACAAACTACAGGTCAGCAACCTAATTGGGAACCAAAAAAGGAAGAAAATTGAGATGCTAGCTCACCTTCTTAGGCATCTTTCCCAGGAGTTCCATCATCAGGGCAAGATGATCCTATAACAAATGCAGAAAGTAATCAAGATTTTATAAAAAGATAAATATTCTCAAGTAAAGTAATTACTCCATTTCAGATGTGAATATGGCTACTTAACATCACGGGACAAAAACAATGCAAGAGAAACAATTCCATTTTACAAGAGAGAGCAAAGAACAGAGCAGCAGACTGAATTCATATTCTGTAAGAAATAGCAAGAAAGGCATGTCAGGCACTAAATCTGCCAATGTAGGGTACAATAATATAACAAAATTAAACTAGAAGGTAAACTCCCTCAAGCCTCCTCCCCCAACCCTCCCCCACCTGGCCAAAGAGGTTACTATCAGCACAAGTGCGCTGCATGCCTCAATCAAACGAAAAGGAGGGAGAGTAACGACACGATGAGAACAGACAGCAAATTATGTAACATAATCTCATTTCACCAAAAATGATGTGTGGGGCTAATCTTAGTTTTTTATAGTTCACCATCAACAACTCACAACTTTAGCACACACACTAGCAACTACTGTATTATTTGAGATTTAGACAGAACTTCTGAACTATGGAGAACTTGATTGATGACAAAAATTGTCTACCTCATCATCTGTAAATCCTTGTCCCCCCTTAGGAGTAAACAACATGTCCCCTGTAGCAAGCTCAAAAGCTGTACAAGCAAATGACCACAAGTCAGCAGATGTGGTATAGCCTGATCGGATAATAACTTCAGGAGCTCTATACTGCCTTGTCTGTATTTCTTCCATGAACTGTCGATCAGCCCAACAAGCATTTCCAAAGTCTACAACTTTGCACTTCAAATCAATCCCTTCTAGTGATCTCTGAGGTTTTGGGCGCTGTTGCATACCCATGGAAGCCCTTCTCTCAGATATCCTGGCCACTGCCATCTTTGCCCTCCTCTTAAGCTTTTTCTCGATCAAACTCATTGACGCTCCTCCACCATTTTGGTTTCCTCCTTCAGGCTTCTCAAGAATTGGGGTAAATCCAGACTTTACTGGATCTTTAGATGGATCAATGGGAGAGACAAGAAGAATATTTTCTGGCTTTAAGTCTGTGTGGATTATATTACATTCCCGATGCAAATAATCCAAGCCCATCAAAACACATTTGCAGATTTCCCTAACTTTGTCCAAATCCATACCTTTGTGATGATTGTATCTAATTAAACGGAGCAAGCTATCTCCAAGAAATTCAAGAACCATGCACAGATGCTGCCCATTAGGGCCTGAATGCTTAAAGTGATCGATCAATCGAACAACATACTTAGAATGAGTCTGGTCTCCATCAGCAATTGCTGAAAGGACTTCAATTTCATGAAGAGCAGCCTGAGCAAACTGCATCGCACTTTTCTGTATCTTCAAAGCCACAAAACCCTGATACAAATACAGGCACCATAAATTGAATTATAAAATATTAAAGAGATGCAATAATGGACATAAGAAGTTAAGAACTATCAAGAAGCGCAGAACAAATAAAGAAAGTAACAGAACATAGAGAAAAGAAAAAGGGTCAAATTCAATAATTTCAAGAACAAAGGGTTTTAATTCTATCAAAAAGCTTTCGACATTTCCAAGCAAAGCAGTAAAAACTGTTCTACAAACTTTCTGCGTTTTGAGCTGTTGTAAACATGCAAAACATACACTTTCTTGTTCATTTTGACTGTGAAAGTATAAAGGGGGAAACTCACTCAAGAGTCAAAACATTTGGATAGATGTGCTTTCAATTTGACTGTAATTGGAATGGGGGAGGGATGGGAATACAACCAAGTAGAATATATAACCCAGTGGCTTCCTATCCCTGGTTCATGTGTATATTTGAAAAAAGGTACAGAGACTGTGATCGTATATTTGAAAAAATAACATACACTGTACTCCATGAAATTTGAACATGGGTTCAATACTCCTTTGTACATAAACATATAGCCAGACACATATACAGAGTAACAACTCAAGTGGAAGAAAGCATCAATATGATACTTCTCTTATTGATTGACAATATCACATCATCACCAATATCCAACAGTACAATTACTAAGCAAGTTGGAAGACCTCAAATATTCAACAACAGCTTTTCTTGATTGAATTCCAACCACGCCATTTCTAAAGTATTTGTCAATCCTTGAAATTTGTGAAAATATGTGTGGTTCTCCACATGCGGTTCCTTTCCATTCATCAAATCTTTATTCATACAAAAATCTCACTCACTAAGAGGAACGAGTCCAATTAGGAGCTAATCTAATAGTAGCACTATTTAAAATTACACTCAAATGCTAGTCTACACTGATCATTGATATCAATCGTCTCGTTCCATATTGCACGTGATCTAAACTACCCAAGAGAGAGAGAGAAAAAACCAAAAAAAAAAAAAAAAAATATTCTCAGAATTTTTCATGCCGAACAGAAAGAATTGACTAATAATGGCTCATGAGATATTGGTGCAAAATTAAGACCCCATTCAGCATCGAATATTAGAAAATTCACATATTCCTTTTTGTCTTCCCTGTCTCTTTGTTTCTGACATTCTCTATCAACCTAATCTCCCATCTCTTTCTTTATCTTAACACCATCGCCCAACAAAGATACTCTTGAAACATAAAAAGTATAAACAAAAGGTTCTTAAAATCAGGATATGGCTTGAATTCTACCTATATTTATATTCAGACTTATTTAAAATCTAGTACTATCAATGTAGGAGGAGGTTAGAAGTTGCGACTTTGGGAGAGCAATATAATGTAACAATACTCAAATTAGTTTTTACCAAGCAAATTGAACCCTAATATGGAAAAGGACATACATCAAATGCTCACGAAAAACAATTCTTGAGCAATATTGTTGATTAACAATCCATTACAACATATAAAAGCTGGTACAAATACAAAATGTGAAGAAAAAAAAAAATCCGGGGAGAGGGGGTCATTGAAACATAAAGCACAGACCGGCGATCAATTCAATTTCTGACAAAGATTAAGCCCATATGACTGAGACGTTTTTCTTTAGCTATAACATGGTTAGATATCATTCATACCCATGAAGACATGTGGGAAATACCCAAAAAAAAAAAAAATTACACCAATGTAATATATTTTGATCATTCAGTCCAAAGACAACAAAATTACAAAGTTCCACATTTTCAAGCAAGTGTCACTTTAGGAGGACATTTGTAAAAAAGGATGAAAATTTTTCAATTGCTCAACTCAGATAATTTCTAGTGCTAGCTAAGCTAAAAATAAACTGATTAAGAAGCAATATCTGCATCTCAGTAATGTTAGTATCATTAAAATTTGCATTACAGCAATGAGAATGATACCATACCTAGTATAGCTGTTGTCACTAATTAAACTTTGAGTAGGTAATAAATTATTTGTTAAATATAACATAAGTTTAATTATTTGTTATTAATGAAGCCTCGAAAGGGTAGCTTGCATAGAGTAAAAAAATTCAACAAGATTAAAGGAATTACATCTCAAACAAAAGATTTTGTCTTGAAGTTAAATATGAGGAACATAGATTAAGTAAACAAGTTAAGAAAACCAACTGAGTATTTATGCTTTTACAGAGTATTTCATTTAAAATTTGTTTGGTCCATGATAATAAATGATGGTAAAGAGAATGAATATACACTTATCTCAGAAAACAAAGTCCATTATCATTAGGCCATGTTAATAACAGTGCACCCCAAATTTTTATTACCATCCATTACCATTTGGAGTAACGTTGGATAGTAATGAACATTTATACTGTGAAAATTAGCATGTTATTTTGCTTGCCAAGTTACACATCAATTCATTCCCATTACCTTTATTTATAACTATCTACCAAACGAGCTGTCAATATACATTATAACACCATTCACACAAAATAGGCCATCAACTACTTAAAAGCTTACAGTTCCCATCGTGCACAACACTAACGATCCATGATTCCATATCCAATGACAACATTGCTTTGCCAAATTACAATGTTATACTATGTCAAAAAGGGGCCAATTTTAGCTACAGTAAAGATATAATCAATATATTACTAAAAGTACTCATTTTGCCCTTTCTTCCCTGATTACATGAAGATGTGATCTTCAATACTCAACATACCCTACAGCCCAAAGGTAGGACACCCTATTGCAAATAATTAAGGATCATAACTATCATTGGTAGGTAAACCACTGAATAATTGCAATCTAAGCAAGATAAAGACAACTCATTTCACTAATTCATCCAACAAATACCCATATAAACAAACCCCAACAATAATTCATAAAACCTAAATCATGGGTCCACAAAAATATGATCCAATACAAACAAAATTGCAGCAAAATTCCCAAAATACATAGAATAGAAATTAAAATTAAAAATTAATAAAGTGATCAGATCAATATGAAGAAGAAGAAACATACGGAATTCCGAGTGTCATAAGCAAGCCAAACAGTAGAAAATTGACCCCACCCCAATTTTCTCTGAGCAATGTAACGTCCGCCATTAAAGGAATCACCAACTCTCACCGCATGATAACCTCCTTTTCTATATGAATCGAACTCCTCCTCATCTTCCTCTGACCCAGATGATGATGAACACGACATTTTTCAAATTGATCAAATGAGTTTGAATTGAATTTGATTTTGAATTTTCTGGGCGAAATTAATGAATTTGGGGGTCGATTTGATCTGGGTATGATTCAAAAAGCTAGCTTTGTTGATGAGATGAAATGGGTATTTTTCAGATGATTTGGGGGGAGAGAGAGAAAGAGAAAGGAGAGATTTTGGGTTTGCTGTAATTATATGTGGCCTTCAATTTCAAGACTTCTTCCACTTTTCTCTCTTTTTCTTTCTTTTTTCTTATATCTTTCTCACCTTATTATTGATATTTAAGAGAGATCAAAATCAAAATCAATGGTCCTATTTTTTTTTAATAAAATTTTAGTGGGATTGGATCATGGTTTGTGGACCATTTAACAACTTTGCCCTCCAAGGATATGAGTTTGTGCGCCTTTTCAGTAAGGCTTCGTTTGGTTTGTGACTTTGTAAGTCTTGGTTTTGGTATTGGTATTGTGAGGTGACAATTAAGTTAGTTCACTCGGGTTGGGTCATGTCACAGTGATTACTTAAACTAATTTTATTTGGTAAAGATGGTGAGAAATTCATTTTGTGACTATGAGGTTACAAATTCGAACTTCATCATGTACATATGCTTGGATGTAGAGGATGCTTTATCTTCTCATCTATTTTCAAGCGTTCACTTGTGTTCCCAAGTTGACTATTTTGTGATAGAATATGGTTCAATACGTATCTTTCTACTCTCTTAAAAAGTCACGATAACCACTTTCTCGATATCTTGGGGTAAAAAATTGAATTATGTTATCAGTTAGTTTTCAAGGGGTATATGATTAGGGTATGAGTTAGTTATGCTTATTACATTTAGATTTTTTTATTTTTTATTTTTTTTTTTCTGGTCTAAAATACTAAATGAGACATAAAAGATAATAATATTGATTTATAAATGGAGGAGAGAGTTTTAAACTTGTGACAATTATTTGTCATTAGAACAAAAGCTCATTTAAGTTTTTCAAATGCTCTTTTCTCGTTTTAAAGAACGGAGAATTAGACCCTTAACAAGTTAACATATTTAAATGATCCTATTTCTAGTAAACTAACCGGTAGATGATTCCCAAATCATGCTTGATCTTTAAAATTATTAGTAATTGAATTATAAAAGCCTCTAAAAATATAACTCAATAGTCATTTATAAGAATAAATGATGAAGTTATAGGATAAATTTTAAAAAAAAATAAAATAAAATAAAATAAATTAGGGTTTATGAGGGAGAAATCCCTCCAAAAAATTCTACTTTTAATACTCGTATATAAGTGTATAAGTATATTAGGTATTGATAGATGATTATTGTATGTTGTTTTCATACAGAGTTTCCAAGTAGAACATAAACTAGAAAATTGGGCCTAGGTAAACTGGCCCTCATAAGTTGGGCAGGTTGGACTTCAAGTTGGATGTTGAAACTCAAACTCTTAAGATAACGACTTAATTCCAATGTAAACTAGATAACACAAAAACTAAAACCAGAAGTACTTGTATTTCAGGCATACAAAGATTACAAACTACACACAAGATACTACTGTCTGATGGTATATAATTTCATGTTGATGTAATGAATGATGTGATATTGCACACACCACTCTATAACATGGTTTTATATAAGCTATAAAATTGTTTTATAGCTTATTCTTCGTATAAATGATCAATATAGTTATAGTTATTAAAGTATACTCCGTACAATATAGTGTAGCAATCAACAAATGGCAGTGTCATTAATGTGCTACTTGTTTGCTGCTACCATACACTTAATTTGTAAACAAAGTGGTTAGTACAAAATTAACATAATTAATTATAGGGGTATACACGCATAAATGTCATTACCAAACATGACGGTGAATTGGATGATTAAAATATAGAAACCCACTCCAAATTAAAGTTATACAAATTACGCATGCATTAGTGCACTCCTTATCAATTTGTTTCCTCTTTTTCCTCCCCCATATATCAAGTACAATATGCTATGCCTCATTGCCTTGCGTTCTTATCGGAAGATGACTATGACGTCAGCATGATAACATATTTTCGTTACTAATACAAGTAATACAAATAGATTAATTAATCGGAGTAACCAATGATGACTACTCTCTTCGTCCCATTTTTTCAGTTGATTTTGAAAAGAAATTTTCTCCAAATAAACACACGTGAATGAGGATTTCATACATTTTTTTACACTTTTTCTCGGTTGTTGCATGATATAAGGTGTATAAATGTATAATATATACCTTAAACAAAATAATCTAGAATGAGCGTGTTTTCTTTTTGGCAACTGCTAAAATGAGTGCTATATATTTTCTCTTAAAAGACTTGTACTTTTGGCATGCTTAAGCATTTTATAATGTTCCCCTTAAAAAAAAAAAAAAAAAAAGAAAAAAAAGAAGCTTGTTATGATGTTACTACCAGGAAAGTTCTTTCTTATCTGACTGTTACAAACTTCCAACGCAGAAACTGTCCAATAATCAGAAAATAGATGGATTTAAGATGAATCTAGACGTTATTTTATTTAAATATTTGGCGATTTTCTAGACATAAGTTGCCCGTTTCCTATCAGAAAACAAGGCGAAGTCCATCCGGCTACTAATAACGTTTCCTCTGCAGTCACTTTCACGGAAAATAAAAAAAAAAAATGCAAACTAGCGAGCTAGATTACGTATGCGTGAGCTTAAAAGGCTAAAGCCAATACCCAATGGCGAGGGAGGCAAACCATCAACGTTGCATAACATGGTAAAGTGAAGATGTGAAAATTACATCTTCACGAAAAACAAACAATGAAAACTGGCATTTTGTTGTCATTGATACCTCAAAACAGAAAAAACAATCACGCAGATAAACGCAGATTTTGATGCCTCAAAACAGAAAAAACAATCATGCAGACGACGTTGCTGCTTTCGCAGAATGAACGAAGTAAACTGACAAAATCTCATGGGATATTTTCTACTAGTTCTACCATTTTGTGAAACCCACCAATATTGACCAGAGAGACCAAATATACAAGCAATGCAAGCAACAGAAGGAAATTAGCATGAAATTTCTCACTGAAAAGAAATGTAATTTGATTATTATCATTATCAGACAATTTGAAGTTTTTGCACATATATCATGATTGATCATGCAAAAAAAATGATCACATTAAACACTTGATCATACCAAATCTAGGGTTATACACACTTATGATACAGAATTGTGCTGTTCATAACATCTCAAGTACTTGTGTTATGCCATATCTTGACACTCCGACCAACCATACAGGCATACAGAATACAGCTACTTGACTCTGTGCTATCACACCATCAACACTCTGACAAGGGTATAAACACTTGTGATACTTCACTTTACACCTGAACCATGGTTTTTGTTCCATAATTTAGCCAAGTCCTACACTTGAACACGAACGTCTGACACGAGTACTCAAGTAAATAATTGACTAATGTTGAGAAACCATACAACAGTTTTTGCAAAAATCAAGCTTTGGTACCGAAAATCTCCCTCAGAGAAATCATAGTACCAGAGACACCAAGAATAATGCCTATGACAACAATTGCTCCATCCAAGATCAGCTTTCCCAAACCTGCCTCATCCTTGAAAACAATGAAGTGGAAGAGAGCAGGGAAAACAAAACCCAACGCAACGCACACACTGCTTCCAACAAGTGACAAGAAATCGGTGAAATTGGGCACAAATAAGGCAATCAAAGCCACCAAGAAAATCACCAACCATCTAGACCACAAGGTATAGCTCCCTTGACTTAGCCTTCTATCCAACACCTCATAAACTGGGTTCATCATTAATGGGCATGAGAAGAAAAGGTTAATACACAACCCTAGTTGCACCAAAGTGCTCAAAAACCCGGTTCCGATGTTGGTGGTGATTATATCCCTTGTTTCGTTCCCGAAAGCAAGGTAACCCATTACACCAAATATAGCATACAAGATGGAAATCATTCCTGTTGCCAAACCCAACACCAATCCATAGTTCTTCTTATTCCTCGCCTCGCTTTCCAAGGGCAAAACCATTCCAATCCCTTCAAACGAATAAGTACAAACACCAACACAATAGAAGAACACATTCCACCCTCCAAATGCCTGAACAACAGGCCTATTATTAGCAATAATAACTGCATCTTTCCCCATCACAACACCCATTGCTCCAAGTTGCACAACATCAGCAAAAATACTCAAAGGGGCTAAATGGGTCAATGTTGGAATTGAATTCAACCCTAATTGCAAAGGAAGACAACCCCAAATGTACCATTTTTTAGGGGTAAGACCCAGATAACTATGAGCCTGAGAATCAGTACTATTAAACAAATGTGCAAAAGTATTCGAAATAAATATCATATAACTAACACAAAACCCAGCTTGTGATAAAATTATCATAAAATCAACACATAATTTCCCAACTGATCCGCAAACAGCAAAACCCAGATCACCAAACGAATTGATTTTCGAATATTCATTAACAGATTCAAGCTTTCTTCTAGTATAAACCAATAACATCATACAATAGTAAGTTAAAAGAGCAATTGAAAAGAGGGTAATCATACCAAACAACCAACCCGCTTTCATGAAAGTATAAGGTAAACCAAGAACACCAGATCCTACAACAGCAATAAAAATGTTTGCTAAAGTTTTGAACCCAGAAGATTGCTTTGATTTACCTAAAAGTGGGGTATCTTCTCTTGCAATTGGGATTGAATTTGAGCTTGATCCTGCTTCATTTTCATTCTTCCTAAACCCCATATTGTTTTCTATCTCAAAACAATCCCAGCTTTTTCTGAATTTAAAGGTTTATGGAACTACCCAGATAAGAATTAAGTGGTTTTGAATTGTGGGTGTTTCTGGGAAGATCACAATTGAAATTAAATTTTAGGGATTTTAATTTGAGTTGATGATAATTTGGGATAGGGAAATGAAATTGAAGGGATTTGGATTTTTGGGATTTGTATTTCTAATGAATGGAATTGTTGGAAATGTGATTACAGGCAAATGATAGGTAAGTCAAACAAAAACCTTTTTGGCGTATGTATGTAGGATTGGTACACGGTCTTTATCAAGGGTTGTAATTTAATTTGGTACAGTGTTACAAAGATTTTTTTTTTTCAAATACGTATTTAAATTTAGGGAAGAGAAAAAATCAAGGATATGATATAAATAGTTAATACTCCATAAGATTTTGCATGAATTTATAATTAATGAAAAAAAAAATGATTGCAATATGCCAGGAGACAAATGAGGAAAATATCTCTCTCTTTTTTTTTTTTAGTAAGGAGAAGGAACCCTATTAGGCCGAAACCTCTCACAGAGCTTCCCAGCCTAAGTTAGCGGGCTAGACAATTTGGAAGAGTAGGGGGAAGATAAGGGAATCTCACTCCCCCAAATTGTCACTTGTGGGGATTGAACCCCCAACCTCATGGTTGAGAGGTGCTCTCCTTTCCATTAGGCCAAGCTTGGCTTAGTAAATATCTCATATTTATAGTTAGAGTAAAATGGCACGTCAAAAGTTACTCCTTAAAAAATGGTTACAAAATATTAAAAAATCAATTATGTTTACTAGTTTTATCATGAAAATTAAAAAAAAAAAAAGTTGCTTGAAATTTAATTATAATTACTGTTAGGAGAAGGGTAAAAAAGTTGCAATATGCATCTTGTCGCATAGTCCCTATATGCAATATAGGAGAGTAAAAGTGGAAAAGCCGCATTTAGAATGGTACTTTTTATAGTTTCAGTGTACATGTATATTGTATTATTTATGTCTTAGTAGTACTATTATATCTCACAGTAGTATAATATTTTGATGTACCATTTACATACTTATTTGTACTATTAGCATAATATTTATACCACTACAACATTTAATGATACTATTTACCTATTAAATGATACTTTATACTCCCACTACAACTTCAACTTTATTACTACATTGTCATCGTATATGCAATGATTGCCTATAGGAGCTGCCCTAGACGTTATACAGGCAAGCTATTCCAAGTTTCCAACATGTCAAACATGTGCTATGGACAGCCGTCATCTATTGGCTTTTAAGAACAGCAAAACCTCATGTGATATTTGCAACTACAATACTTGAAATATTTTAACATCCTATTTTTGTAAGAAGCCATGCAAATTTCTATTTATTTGTTCCTTTTTTTCTATTGGAAGGGGGGATTGTTTGGTTTGGTTTGAGGGGCAAGGAAATTGACCATACTAAATCGCAATCTTTCATATGTAAACTAGTCTAGTTATGTAAATCAGGGTCTTGGAGAATGAGGGGAAGAGAATAAGGAAATTCTCACCTTAGGAACCACAACTGGGAGGAATAAAAATAATTTCAATTCAGAAAAAATAAGGTGAAGTGAAAGGGATCTAAATACTACTTGGTATAGAAGCAATGCAAGTGGTTGTATCAAAAGAAAAACATATTATATCGCATTAAGAAGCATATAGTGGAAAAAATGAATCAAGCTTACACGTAATTTATGTCTTTGAATAGCCAAGCAAAGAGTATTGTATTGATTGAAGTGTTGTACTGTAATAACTAATAAGTAGAATAACAAACAAAGATCATAGAAATGGACTCATGTAAAAAGCTTAGTAATTTTGGTATGGTTCAATCACTTGGCAATTACTCGTAATAATCAACTCATAGAGGAATGAGGCTCGCATACTCAAAATTATTTACTCATACAAAAACTAAGGTTAGCAACAAAAAACAAAAATCAATCAATATACTCTGTATCTTGATGTTTTGTTTTTATCATCGTTTGAAAAGAATAGCCCTAATATAAAGAGTGGGGTTAAGAACCTTCAATTCAAGAGTATAATCCATAAAAAGAAGTTGAACATTCTAGATTTAAAGATAAACTGTACAATTTGGATGAAAATTACGCGATGTTGATATTACTGTATTATTTGATGAATTGAATAAACCAGAAGAAAATTGCCACATGGCAAGACTAATTACATTAAATTTGTGACCTTTATTGACTGACATGTTTGAAATATGTTTTGTGGAAGTAAATTATTTGTATACGACTACTTCATTAGTAGCATATATACTATGAATGCAACATGGACGGTGGAAACTTGTCCCAGCTAGCTTGTTGCCTAAATTCATCTATGTGCTGACTATCAAATATGAGGGAGGAGACCACTTCCGTGTTCCATCACACAAACCAACATCACCCTTCTTTCTGAACCTGGAATTGGGAAATTTAAGAGATTTTGATTACTCTGAAACAGAGTTTCTGGAAAGTCCAAGACTATTTAGAAGTCTTGCTGAAGCTCAAATGGACTTGACCTCGACTATGATCAACATGAAAACAGCTTTGACTCATGGTTTGGAAATAACTGGGCTATCATTTAGCTCGGTGTATATAAATTAGTCGATAGCTGTGAATCACTCTAAGCTAGGGAATCAGTGGACTCGAGGGCAAGACTCCCCAGCTTATTTTACTTTGGTCGATGCCAAAAATCTCAGGGTTTTGTACAACATTACTTGCATTGAGTTGATTTACATGACAAATTCTTTTTCATAAAAAAAAAAAAAAAAAAATTATATGACAAATTCAAGCATTAGTTAATGTTATTGTTTAATATTAAAGATAGGCATCGTGCCGTTCCGGATTCTCAACGGGCCGTGCCGTGCCCTGCCAAGTTTTGGCACATCTCGACCCACGGCACGGCACAGTCCACGTGCCTGGCGGGCCGTGCCGTGTCGGGCTGTGGGCCAACCCGATTTTTTTTTTTTTGTTTTTTTTTTTAAAAAAATATATATGTATATTAAAAAAAATCGATGTATAATTTTTTTTTTTGAACAACTTAAGTTTATATAAATAATTTTATTAATTTAGCAAAAAATAATAATGTTTTGCTAATAATAATAATAAAAACACGTGTCTGGTGGGCTGTGTGTTGTGCCACGTGTCGGGCTGGCGGGCCGTGCCGGCTTGCGGACCCACGGGCCAACAATCGTGCCGCCCGTCGTGCCTGTGCCAATTTTCCAGAATTTTGTTCACGGCACAGCCCATGGCCATCTTTATTTTATATCTCCCTTGTTACTCTTAACACTAACACAGCTCCCAATTTCGTGAAATTTACATGCTAAATTTGGCAATGGTTCTTCTTGACTGCTTTAACTTAATCACATTCACACAAAAAACTCCAGGGACATAGGTTTGGAGCATGCTCTATCGTTGGACAAACCTAACCAAATGGATCTCAATTCACCAGAAAAAGTCAAGTACACTAATTATTTGATAAGAATGTGAAATTTATCCAAGACAGTTCCATAGCTCGACGAAATTCAGCTGTCACCCCAATTCAAGCACCAGGAAAATTCTCCAAGGCGCTCGAAACTTGACATTGCCAGAGAATTCATCACAGAAGGGCTCAAACTTTGGTACAAATCACCAAACTATTACAACACACTTGTAAGTTTGTGAACAATCAAGGAAATGTTTTAAGGCTGCAAATGTTGGTTTGGGTTCACCGTTCTTATCAGAATTCAGAAATGTTTCTAAAACTCCACCATTTCTAAGCTAATCAAAGTTATCAAACCCATATATATGATTTCAACTTGAGGTTTTCCTATTTCTGGAACATTTCTCTGGGAAATTCCCAGCCATTTCCACATTCATTTGATAATCAATTAATCAAGCCAACCAAGAAAGCCAAAAATTCCAATTCACAACCAAAATGAACAAAACATCAAGATTATTGAAATATATGGAGTAATTTTGTCCAAATTACATGAAAAAACATGTAACAAGAATGTAATATTGTTATAATCATAACAAAAAGGCAACAAAATACAAAATTCAAAGGATCAACAACAATAACACAAAAATAAAAAACCCTAACCCTAAACCACCAAAAATTCAATCCAATTCTTTAACAACATTAATCCCCATAGATTTAGCAGAACCAATAATAGACCTAGAAATACTTTCAATCGACAAATGTTGACAACCAGGATCTTCCTTCTTAATAGCAGCAATTTCATAAACATGCTTCAAACTCACCGAAGAAGCGACGACATGTCCAGGTCGACCACTAGCAGATTCAACACCAGCAGCTTGTTTCAGAAACCATGAAACTTTCGGAGATTTGATGACGTAATCGAATGTTTGATCCTTGTATGCGATCAGGGAGACAGCCATTGGAGCTTCGGGTTTGTACTTTTGAGTACGAGCATTGAAATCCTTGCAAAACGCCATTAGATTTAGCTTCAGTTGACCTAGGATTGCTCCGACAGGGGGACCGGGTTTGGCGTTTCCTGCCGGGATTGTTAGTCGGACTGTCGCCATTACTGGTTTTCTTACGAGGTCTTTTGCTTTTGCTGCCGCCATTGTTGAAGATAGAGAGAGAAAGAGGAGAGAGAAAGTGAGTTAGAGAGAAAGAGGGGTTTTTGGTTTCTTGGGAAAGGAAAGAAGAATTGGAGAATTGTGGTTTATGGGTTTGGGCCGTGATTGTTTGTTTTTTGGGCTTCTTCTTGGGCTTATGCCCAACTACTATTGGGGTAAAGCCCAACTACTATTGAACAACTTTGAAGTTTGGAAAAAAAAAAAGGGCTTAGTAAATTTTATGATACATTTCAAGGGTGTTGATATTTCTTCATTGTTTCAATAGCTTCAAATCAACAAAAAGATAGTTTTAATAATTGGATAGGGTGTTCGAGTAGTGAATGAATGATTCAGTGACATGTTGGGCTAGTTTGTTTATGTGTTTGAGTGATTTGGAGTTGTGTTGGGTCAATCAATTGGCCAGTTATGCACGGTCATCTTGAATTAATTTTTTTTTTTTTTGAAACCTCTTGAATTAAGGTTTTTTTTTTTCTTGGGAAAGGAAAGAAGAATTGGAGAATTGTGGTTTCTGGTTTGGGCCGTGATTGTTTGTTTTTTGGGCTTAATTGAAGCCCAAATTAGTATTGAACAACTTTGAAGTCGAAAAAAAAGCTTGTAAATTTTATGATGCATCTCAAAGGGTGTTGGTTAAGAAGATAGTCTTATAGAAGTAAGTTATAATAGTTAGATTGGGTGTTGGAGTTGTGAATGAATGAGTCAGTGACATGTTGGATCAGTTTGTTTGGGGGTTGTGTTTGAGTGATTTGGAGTCGTATTGGCTCAATTAATTGGTTAGTTATGTCCGTTCATTTTGGATCAGATTTGTCTTTTAACAACTCTTATATATGTACTACAGAGTATATAGAACTAAGTACACGTGATTGCATTTTGTATAATATGAATTAATGAACATGTTTTTTATAACTTGCAGTCTTGGAGGTGTATAATGTATAACATCCATCTCATATATGGCAATCGACTAGATTGGTATGTTAATTCAATCTATGTTACTCTTTTTCCTTAAGTTTTTATCCTACTATTTTATAGAGTTAGTTTTGCCATTCCTATTTGCATTTTAAGGACAAAGATAGCATGTTTAGAAAGATGGGTGTGTGATTTAGTGGTGGGATAGGAAATTGTTCTTAGGACTTAGAAGTTAGAATATCTGAGACAAGTACATAAATACAAAATGTCCTACAAAAGGTAAGAAATTGTGATTGCCTTATAGATTTTCCAAATATGACAAGTGTCCTCAGCTATTAAAAATCAAAAGTGGGAATATTCATATATTGTGGGGTGATCTAATATATTGTATGAAAATGAGTGTCTCCTTACTACAGACCTACAGTAGTACGGAGTTTACTCTTCATAATTTTGGTAGTTACAACTTTCTCCTATTTTTTTCATTTTTTTTAACTTTATAAAATCATGATTTATTTTTTCTTTTTACTTTCTTTGCATTATTACCTTCTTTCACTGAAAATTCGGCTCCTTCCTTAAGAGCAAGTTTAGCCCCAAATCTTAAGATTTAGGGTGACATCATCATCTTGAGTCTTAAGACTTATGTTTAAGACTTTCCCCATTTTTCTTCTTAAATCTCAAGCGAGTCTCAAGTTGAGTCTTGAAATTCCAATACTCAACTTAAGACTTGAGATTAGGACCCACTTCACCCACCTCACTTTTATTTTTATTATTCCCTTTTTTTTTTTTTTTTTTTTTTTAACACTTTTCTACATATAATATATCAAATATTTAAGTCTTAAGGCTAAAGTGATAAATTTGTGCAAGTCTTAGTGAATCTTAACAAGAATTTGATGACATCAGTTTCAATGGGGACCACCAAAAATGATGTCACATCCAAGTCTTAAGAATTGGGGCTAAACTTGCTCTAAGTATGTGGACTCTTATAATTGCTTATTAGTAGAAACATAATCTGTTAAATAAAGATATGAAAGCTCACCCAATTAGAGAGCCCGTCACTCATATATACTTCGGGCCTGTTGTGATACGATTATTTTCAGTTCAGTTCAGTTCAGTTCAGCTCTAATAAGTTCAGTTCAGCTCCTAATTTCTTTCTCTTATAAAATATTCAGTTCAGTTCAGTTTAGTTTAGTTCAATTCAGCTCAATTCAACCAATCAGAACAGACCCTTTATATGACACTAAATAGTAACCTTGTAAAAAATATCAGTTTTTATTAGAATCTATACAGTCATAATATAATAAAACTTGGTTACTTTCATAGAATTATTAGTCATTATTTGAACTTATTTTATCTAGATTGAAAGATATTCTAAAAAAGATTCTCGAGATCATAATAATGTTTGTCATATAAGTCCAATTTCTTGTTAAGAGGTGCTATTCCAGAAGTTGACATTGGACTATTGGAGTATTGTAGTATGGCCTATGGGAGAGTCCATTATGTTTTGGAATGTGGGGTTACTTAATTAGGAAGTTGACATGGGAGAACATTTTCTTATCTTATTCTTTGCTCTTTTTACGAGTGCACTTTTAAATTTTAATAGATGATGTAATGCTTTTATATATATTTTTTGTCTTTTTAACAACATTTGATTGGAAAATAATTTTCTGTAGAGCATTATCATAGGCATATTGTGTTTGTTCCTAATTTCCAAGTTCTGTTACATCAAAAACATGTGGTAAAAATGCAAAATGCACCTACCTTAGTTATCAACTATCCACATTAGTACAAACAACTAATGACATTTCCCTTTCTCTCTTCTTGATTTGATTGCTAATATGAAGTATCAATTTTCTATCCGATGGCTCAAGTTATTACATAATTGCCAACTTATCGTGCTATGGCCTGAACTAGTTACATTGTACGTCTTATTATGGTCCGAGTTTTGTATAATTACAAAGAAGCAACCTATATTGATTTCGTAATCTACTTATTTTCATATATGGTATAATTAGATTTTTGAAGTGGAACAATGTCAATTTGTAGCTCTATTACCTTTATATCATAATCTCTTATTTCATGCTTGCTCTCTCTTTAATGTCATGTCAAATTTGCATCCACAATTCTTAAGTTGTGTCATTGTGTGGCCTACATTACAATTCAACAACACACTTTCACTCTCTTTTTACACATGAGTTTTCTGTCAAATTATACCTTCTGGACTAGACCAAGTAAAGACACTCTCTACAGTTTGTTTTTGAATTATATTCACAAATAACTGTCTTGCATTAACTCTTCCCACTTATTTTCTTTTTAGAGGATTTTATTTTATTCTAGCCTTTCCTCTCCTTTTCATATTTCCTCCTGATATTAAATACAGAATATACATACTTACACTTTCTGCTGAAATTTAATTACTGATGTCTATGAAGCTTTGATTAATAAATATCTCAAATCTAGCTACTTGCTATTAATGGTAATGTATCTAACATTTCTTTAAGGTTCAATATTTTAATTAAAAAAAAAAAAAGTTTTATGAAAAGTGTTCAAAAAAAGAAAAAAAGAAAGTTTTATGAAAAGAAACATGCATCTGGTTTAATAATTTTGAAGTAATTGAATTAATAAATGTTTGCATGAGTTGTTTATTCTTCTTGTCTTATGATATGAACTTTATCCCTTGAAAATTAAATAAAAATTTGAACTTTATGCATTTATTCAGTTTGCTGGGTATTCTAAACCATGTGCTTCTCTGCTATCATTTCTCTCAGATTTAATAAACTTTTCTTTTATTGCTGCTAATAAAAACTGGGTTTTTATGGGGTTTAGTGATTTTATATAATTGTCTATTTAATTTATTACCCTTATATGTATTGTGCAGAAAGGTGGATAGATTTTTTGCTGATCCACCATGATTTTTAGGGTGCTTGGATTTTTGATGTTATTTAGATTATTAATATTGGAAAAAGGGAAATTTTCTGCAAATGGGGTTGATACAAATCCTTCTGCAAGACCTGAAATTGTCAACATTGGTGCAATAATTTCATATAATTCCACAACTGGTAAGGTTGCAAAACTTGCAATTCAAGCAGCTATAGATGATGTAAATTCCTCCCCTCAAGTTCTTCAGGGAACCAAGCTCAATATCACAATGCATGATAGCAAACACAGTGGATTTCTTGGAGCTGTTGAGGGTAATTTACTAAAAACCCAGTTATTTTTATTATTATTAATATTATCTAATTAGTTTTGTTTTTGTAATTACTGTTTTTGTTGCAAAATTGTTTGCATTTTACAAGCATTGATTTTGATTGGAAATGTATATTTGTTGTTGTTTATATTGTTTCAGCAATGACCATTATAGATAGTGGTGTAGTGGCAATAATAGGTCCTCAATCATCTGTGATAGCTCATGTAGTATCTCAGGTTGCAAAGGGACTCCAAGTCCCTTTGCTCTCCTTCGCCGCCTCAGACCCAACCCTTAACTCACTCGAGTATCCTTTCTTGGTTCGGACAACCCAAAATGATCTTTTTCAAATGGCTGCAATAGCCGACATTTTAAGCCATTATGGATGGCGGGAAGTAACTGCTATTTACACTGATGATGATTATGGGAGGAATGGGATTGCTGCTTTAGGTGATAAGTTGGCTGAGAGGCGATGTACTATAAGCTATAAAGCACCTATGAGCCCTGACTTTAACTTAGAGGACATAAGAAATGTTTTGTTTGAGGTGTCCTTACAAGAATCTAGGATCCTTGTTCTTCATACTTACAATAACTATGGCCTAGAGGTGCTTGAGGTTGCTCGCTCTCTTCGTATGTTAGAAAAAGGCTATGTCTGGATTGCTACAAATTGGCTCAGCGATATTATAGATACAGATTCACCTCTTTCTCCAAGTGAACTTAGCAATGTCCAAGGGCTACTTACCCTTCGTGTGCACACTCCCAGTTCACAGCTCAAGAGAAATTTTGTGGCTCGGTGGACACATTTGGTTAGGAGAGAAAATGGAAGTGGTTCATTTGGGTTAAATAGTTATGGTCTTTATGCCTATGACACTGTTTGGATCCTTGCTCATGCATTAAATGCTTACTTTGATCAAGGAGGAAACATTTCATTCTCGAATAACTCTCTATTAAGGCAGCTGAATGACCAACACTTGCACCTTGATGCAATGAGCACCTTTGATGGTGGAGGTCTCTTGGTCTCCAACATATGGCAGGTCAAATTGAATGGGTTAACAGGTCGCATACAATATGACTCAGATAGGAACCTGATCAATCCTGCCTTTGACATCATCAATGTGGTCGGTACAGGTCATAGTACTATAGGATACTGGTCCAATTTTTCAGGTTTATCACTTAAGCCTCCAGAATCTCTACTCTCTGAAGCACCTAATCAATCCAGCTTAAGTCAAAAGCTGTCCGTGGTGATTTGGCCAGGTCAGACCATAGAGAAGCCTCGTGGATGGGTTTTTCCCAATAATGGTAACCAGCTGAGAATTGGAGTTCCAAGGCGTATAGACTATCGTGAATTCATTTCATATTCAGACGGCGCAGATTTATTCTCAGGCTACTGCATCGATGTGTTCGTATCTGCTATTAATTTGCTTCCATACGCAGTTCCTTATAGGTTGATCCCCTTTGGAAACGGGAAAAATCATCCAAACATCAATGAGCTTGTTGAGAAAATTAGAGCAGGGGTAAGAATAGAATGTTTTATGTCTTTTAACCTTTTGTTAGTAAAGCTTGCGAGGTACTATATCCTGATATACACCTTTTCTTTGCCTTTTCAGGTATTTGATGCTGTTGTTGGTGATGTTTCAATTACTACTGACAGAACAAGGAATGCAGATTTTACACAACCATTCATTGAGTCAGGTCTAGTTGTTGTAGCCCCTGTTAGCACCGAGGAATCTCATGCCTGGGCTTTCTTGAGACCTTTTACTCCAATGATGTGGTGTGTTACTGGTGCATCTTTCGTCATTGTGGGGGCTGTTATTTGGATTCTCGAGCATAAGCTTAATGATGAATTCCGGGGTCCACCCAAAAAGCAAGTTGCAACAATGTTATGGCAAGTGCTGTTCACTTCTTTAGTTGCCTTAATTTACATGTTTGGATATTATGTTATTTAATACAAGTATATGATTATGCTTTTACAGGTTCAGCTGTTCAACTTGGTTCTTTGCTCATAGTAAGTGAGACTTTTAAGCAGTAATGCGGTTTATGCCTAACAATGAGTGTAGTGATAATATAATTTGGTGATTTATAGATAATCTTTTACAGGAGAGAATACTGTGAGCACACTGGGCCGGCTTGTGCTTATTATATGGCTGTTCGTAGTTTTGATTATCAATTCTAGTTATACTGCGAGTCTGACCTCCATGCTAACAGTGCAGCAGCTTACTTCACATGTCAAAGGAATAAATAATTTGATAGAAAGCAGAGAACCTATAGGATACCAAGCAGGTTCCTTTGCTGTAAACTATTTAAATGAGCAGCTCCATGTTCCTATGTCCCTTCTTGTCCCTCTTAACTCCGAGGATGAGTTTGCTGAAGCCCTGAGAAAGGGTCCCAGAAAAGGCGGGGTTGCTGCAGTTGTTGATGAGAGGGCATATATGGAGCTCTTCCTCTCATCGAGATGTGAATTCACTATTGTTGGTCAAGAATTCACCAAAAATGGCTGGGGATTTGTAAGTATTACTTTCGATAAACTATTGAGTTTAGAGGATATGCTAATGCTATATCCTTGTCATACTACCTCTGCTGATGTACCTAATATAATATGCTTAGATTGTTAACTACACTAACATGCTAACAGTTAACTGCTAGTAATCCTAAAATTTGGCTGACAAAGCCTACACTAACATGCATTAAGCTAACTGCTATATGATACGTTAATACTGTCACAATTATCATCTCGACTAGCTTGTCAGCTTGTTCAGGCCCTATTTATGTTCCCAGATAAGTGTTCAAAATTGCCTATGTATGTAACTTTCATTTCTTTTACTCCCCAGGCATTTCCCCAAGACTCTCCTTTGGCAGTAGACATGTCAACGGCCTTACTGAAGCTCTCGGAGAATGGTGACTTACAGAGGATCTATGACAAATGGCTTAGAAGAAAAGCTTGCAGCTCACAGGACACAAAACTTGAAGTAGACAGGCTTGAGCTGAAAAGCTTCTGGGGCCTTTTCCTTATCTGTGGCATAGCTTGCGTACTTGCCTTGATTGTGTATTTTGCCCTTATTGTGAAGCAGTACCTCCGCCATTACACTCCTGAGGAAGAAGCCATTGGCCCGAGTTCATCTAGCTCAAAGTCTTCTCGTGTTCAGACGTTCCTGTCATTTGTTGATGAGAAGGAAGAGGAAATCAAGAAGCGGTCTAGGAAAAGGAAAACCGAGAGGAAATCAAGCAGGGGTTATGCATCAAATAGAAGCCTTGCAGAATTGTCAATGAGTGCTTCTAGGATTAATCATATGGAATTTTCCCCTGGTCGAAGTAATGGTGGGAACACTGAAGTGTAGATACATAACCGAGCTATTGACATCAGCAGAAGGGAAGTTGGGTAAATATATGCATATAACTTCCTCTGCTGAATTTCTAGCTTTTCGCAACTTTTAATCTAACTGTACTCGTATAGCTCATCTACTGATGTTAACAATCAGCAAGGGTGGGCGCAGCAGTCCTAACTATGATGATATTGTTTCATATGAGAGAAACTGATGAAAAAAAACTATAGACAACCTAGATTGATTTGTAAGCTTTTCTGAGTTTACGACTCTAATGTCAATCCTGCACGGCTGCAGCCACGCGTAATTACACCTGGGTGTAGGATGAAAATTGTATTATTTAGACATCTATTTCTTTTCAATGAGAAAAAAAGTAAATGAGAAAAAAAAGTAGGTATCTCTCAATGTAAAAACCATCCTTAAATTACTTATATAGTTAAATGTATATTTTAAACATTAAACATAAAAGTTGTATTTGCCATTATATAATTGGTCGTTTAGCCTTAGTGACTCTTGCATATTCGCTTGTTAAGTTGACAAAAGGTTTATACAATTTCAACCTATAAAATAATAGGTTGTCTTTTTTATTAGTCAAAGGTAATGATGATGATGTCTTAGTCTAATTGCTCAAAACTGAGATCACTCACTTATAACGATCACAATTCACAATGCATGAAGTTTATCACTGTGTAGATTGTGGTATGGGACAACCCAAAAAACAAACCAAGATGGAAAATACCGCAAGTCCGCAATCTTAGAGGGACGAAAAGAGTACGAGTTTGCAAAAAACCAGTCTCAATTTTTGACATTTGATCTGCCACCTAGACGTCAAGCGCCACTTTAGATATTTAGAGGAGCCAAACGCTTTTCCTATAACTTGGGTTTTGTTCAGAAAGTGGATTCTTCAGAGTTTACAAACTAAAAAGATTGAAATAACTGACATGTGATCTATGGCCTATTAGTCTATATGGGTTATGGAAAAGCAGATTAGCTTAAAAAAAAATAATAGTAAAGTCAAGTTTTGGCAGGATTTTTGTAAACAAAACAACAACAGTATTTAAGTATTAACAAGTTGAAGACATGGTGATTATAATTCTTAATTGAATGACTTTTTTTATTAGAGATCCTTTTCAAAAAAACCTTTGAGGAATAGTGTTAAAGGCAGACCTAAATTTCAATGCCAAAATTTCGTTTGAGATGACATCTCAATAACTCCTTACTACACATACTCACATAGTATGAACTATGAAGCTACTAAGCTGCAGTAACTCTTTCTATCTAATTAAGAAAGTCTTTCTATCTAATAATTCACGATAACTCTTTTTATTTAAGGTGAGTATTACAGTTTTTGAATGGATACTTTTAGTGTTACCATTCATACCTTGACAAAAAGGTTATTCGTTTCTTATTAAGCCTTTGCGTCTTCTTCCTACGTGTGATTTCCACTAGTGAATGAGAGTATTTTTAAAGGAAGCCATTGTTTGACCCTTGGTCCATCTCTTACCAAGCAACATCAAAATCGATTTAGCCTTCACTCAAATAACTGAAATTGACCATACGTAAGATGGATTATACGTGTATGTGCAAAAGAAATTTAACATGAACTATTTTGTGTACATTTGTATTAGATGCAGGACCATTAAACAATTACATCAAGAACCCTCCAAAAATTTAGTGCACAACTTATCTCTCCAAATATCTTGTGATATTGATTATTATACTACACTACGAGTACAATACAAGTCAACAAAAGTCATCCAACCCTCAAAAAAAAAAAAAAAAAAAAAAAAAAATGATTTACACATTTAGAGGTGGAGGAATATCTAGCACAGTACAAGATGCTCTGCTTCCTTCCTTCTCCCTTCTTCCACTCAAAGTCAAATCAAGAATTACAGTCTTGAAATCCAACATCATATCAATGTGGATGTTGCTTTCTTCCAAGTAAACACCTTTTGTTGTTTTACAACTTACAAATATTCCACCACTTCCTCCATTACTGGACCCACTTTTATGTGCCCTTCATTATTCTCCAATTTTCTTTTGCTTTCATCTTTACTATCACATGTACTTAGAATCTACTTTACTTGTTTAGAATTTCTGATTTAAACTTTTAACTAAATTTGGCAATTTTTTAAGGTAAATGTAGCAATCTTCTCTTTTTTATTTGGTACTGGTACTCTATTTGTTTGGGTTTTTATTTTTGTTTATTTATGTATTCTTGGTGATGGTATTCCTTTCTTTTCTTAAGTCTAATAAATATGAAAAATTGCAGGTGAAGAACTTGATTTTTAAATTTTCATTAGTGATTAGATTAGTGTTTAGCTGTTTACCCACCAAGATTATGAGGGTATTGTGGGTGTTTTTGCTATTATTGGTGTTGAAATTGGAACATGGGTTATTTTTTGCAAGTGGGGTTGGTACTAATTTTTCAACAAGACCTAAAAATGTGAATATTGGAGCAATTTTGTCCTATAATTCTACAATTGGTAAAGTTGCAAAAGTTGCAATTCAAGCTGCAGTGGATGATGTTAATTCTTCCCCAGAAATTTTGAATGGAACCAAGCTCAATATTTCAATGCAGGATTGTCAGAGTGGCTTTCTAGGGATTGTTCAGAGTAAAGTTTTTATACTCAATTTAATCTTTTTGTTAGGTATTTGATTCTTGTTTTATTTTGATTGTTTATCAATCAATCAATCAATCAATCAAAGCCTTAATCCCAAAAGTGGGGTCGGCTAACATGAACCAAGTTTGATTATTCCGTGTAGTCATCAACATAAATCTTTCTCCTCCATCCCTTACGATCCAAAACTTCATCCTCACGTAAATCCATGCACTTCATATCCTTCCTCACTCCTTCCAACCAAGTCATCTTTGGTCTCCCTCTTCCTCGTTTAATCCCTCCATGGTCCCACTCTTCCACTCTTCGCACCGGTGCACCCTCGGGTCTCCGTCTTACATGTCCAAACCAACGCAGACGATTTTCCCTTAGTTTATCTACAATGCCCGCCACACCTACTTTCTTGCGAATAACCTCATCATCTAATATTTTTTTTTGTGTGTTTTTTCAGCAATGACATTCATGGAGAGTGATGTAGTGGCAGTAATAGGTCCACAGTCATCTGTAATAGCTCATGTAGTTTCTCAGGTTGCAACAGGACTGCAAGTCCCTTTGCTAACCTTTGCAGGCACAGACCCGACCCTGTCGTCTATCGAGTATCCGTTCATTGTCCCGACTACCCTGAATGATCTATTCCAAATGGCTGCTATAGCAGACATTGTCAGCTACTATGGATGGCGGGAAGTGACTGCAATTTACACTGATGACAACTATGGAAGAAATGGGGTCGTGTCGTTGGATGATGAATTGGCTAAGAGGCAGTGTAGGATAAGCTACAAAGCACCTATTAGCCCTGAGCCAACCATAGATGACATTAGGAGTGTGTTGTTTAAGGTGATCTCAGAAGAGTCTAGGATTCTTGTTCTTCATACTTATGACAAATTTGGTCTGCAAATACTTGAGGTGGCTAGCTCTCTTGAGATGTTAGATAATAATTTTGTTTGGATTGCAACGCGATGGCTCACTGATGTCATAGATACAGATTCTCCTCTATCTGCCAATGCACAGAATGATGTTCAAGGGATCATTACCCTGAGACCTCACACACCCATTTCACAGCCTAAGAAAAACTTCATGGCTCGGTGGAGCAATTTGGTTAGAAAAGCGGATAGGAATGCCTCGTTTGGATTGAATACTTTTGGTCTTTACGCGTATGATACTGTTTGGATTCTTGCCAATGCTCTAGATGCATATTTTGCTCAAGGGGGAAACATATCATTCTCAGATTATTCATCTGTTAACCATCTGAAGGGCAACAGCAACTTGCACCTTGATTCCATCCGTAGTTTTGATGGAGGAAACCTCCTACTCTCCAGCATATATCGAGTCAATATGACAGGGTTGACAGGCCATATTCAGTTTGATAAAGACAGATATTTGATCAATCCTTCTTTTGATATCATCAATGTTGTTGGAACGGGTCTTTACACTATAGGATATTGGTCAAACAGTACAGGTTTATCGGTTAAGCCACCAGAAGATCAACACTCTAAACCACCTAACCTAAGTCATCGGCTATTAAGTGTGATTTGGCCTGGGAAAACCACTGAGAAGCCTCGTGGATGGGTTTACCCAAACAATGGGAAGGTTCTCAGGATTGGAGTTCCTCGTCGTGTTACTTACCAAGAATTCGTATCATGTTTAGATTCGACAGAACGCACAAATTCATGCACAGGATACAGCATTGATGTGTTCACTTCTGCTTTAAATTTGCTTCCATATGGTTTTTCTTATACTTATATACCTTTTGGAGATGGGAAGAATAACCCAAAAATCGACGATCTTATTGAGAATTTGGCTAGAGGAGTAAGTGCATAATGTTTGATTTCTCTTAACTTTATACCAACATACAAAGTACATGGTCTTATTTTGTCTTACTGCAGGTGTTTGATGCTGTAGTTGGTGATATTGTAATTACCACCAAAAGAGCAAGAATGGTAGATTTTACACAGCCCTTTGTTGAGTCAGGTCTTGTTGTTGTGGCCCCTGTTAAGACCAAGGACTCCGATGCATGGGCTTTCTTGTGGCCACTAACTCCAAGGTTGTGGTGTGTTACTGGTTTATCTATCATCGTGTTGGGAGTTGTCATATGGATTCTGGAGCATAGGTTCAACGATGAGTTCCGTGGCTCACCTCAAAATCAAATAAAAACAGTGTTATGGTTAGTGCTATACAATGTTCCAAGTATTTTTATTTTTTTGGGTTATTGAAGTCACTTTGAGTTGTCTCTCAATGCCACTGTTAAACAATCAAAACTTAGTAATCAAATTGGATATTTCTGTTATATAAAGAAACGAAAATAAAGGTCTTTATGTCTTGCATATTTCTGTTATATAACCAGAACTTAGTAATCAAATTGGATTATGCTTTTGAATCCAGGTTCAGCTGTTCAACATGGTTCGGTTCTCAAAGTAAGTGAAATAATTTGACAGTTAATTATGCCTTTCATATATGACTAAAGTAAGACCCCAACTAACATATGCTTATATTCTATCTTATGCAGGGGAAACTGCTCTAAGTGTGTTGGGTCGTATCGTGCTATTCATATGGATGTTTGTAGTTCTAATTGTCAAGTCAAGTTATACTGCAAGTCTGAGCTCTATACAAACAGTGCAAAAACTTGATTCCCCTGTCAAAGGGATTGAAAGCCTAATGAGGAGCAAAGATCCCATTGGATACCAAAATGGTTCATTTTCTGAAAGTTATTTGCATGATGAGCTCCACTTTCCCAAGTCTCGGCTTATTGCTCTTGGAGATGAAGACGAGTATGTGGAAGCTCTCAAAAAGGGCCCTAAGAATGGTGGAGTTGCTGCAATAGTTGATGATATGACACGCATAGAAACCTTCCTTGCAAAGAGATGTGAATTCACTATCAGAGGTCAAAAGTTTACCAAAAATGGAAGGGGATTTGTAAGTACCTTTTCCACTGATCATATACCAAATATACTAGGAATACTACCTCTGTTCTTTCTTAGAAGGCAAGCACAGTTTTGAAGTACTTTGATCACTAATAATTTTGAAAGTATGTTGATGAAATTAATTAGTAAAATTGATAGCATTAGATCTATTTTAATTAGCTCTCCATAATATATCTTATAGTTTTTATCTGTGTTTTGATCTGAGTTAATGACTTAATGATATTGAGATTAGTTCAACCTGAGAAACAGTGCTTGTCTTATAAAAGGATACAGATTTAATATGTGCTAGACAAAACTGCTAATTTTTAGTGCTATCTGTTGGATGTGGCTAAATAAAATTCCTTTTCTCCCCTTAGGCATTTCCGCGAGGCTCTCCCTTGGCAGTAGACATGTCCACGGCCATATTGAAACTGGCAGAGAATGGTGACTTACAGAGGATCCATGATAAGTGGCTGAAGAAAAGTGCTTGCAGGTCACAGGATACTAAACTTACAGTAGACAGGCTTGACCTGAAAAGCTTCTGGGGTCTCTTCCTCCTCTCTGGCATAGCTTGCTTTTTCGCTCTCATTTTATATTTTGTGCTCCTAGTGAGGCAGTACATGCGCCGTCAGCCACCCAAAGTGGACGAATCAGTTAACGAAGTGGACCTAACCCAACAGTCCACTTGTCTCACGACGTTCTTCACATTTGTCAAAGAGAAGGATGAAGAAACCCAAACCTGTTAAGAATAGCTAGGTAGACAAAGGCAGCAGCAATTACTGGACCCTGGTACATAATCATTAATGTATATACCTGATATTCTAGCACCTCAGTTTTTGATTCTACTGTGATCATGTATAAGTATGAATTATCTAAGAGAAGGTTTGGCAAAAGTCAAATAACAAAGTAGTAGCGGCAGTTATGTAGTAAAAGATGAAAATTTTTCATGTGAAAGAAATAGGTGCAAGAAATGCACCTATGTATATCGCATCCGAGTTTATTAGAACTACACACATGATATTAAGTCTCATCCATACTCTTTGCGATGCTTGTTCCTTGTCATACCTCATCAGAGAAAGATGATATCCAATTGTAAAGTTGATTTGTAAAGAAGTAATAAAGCTCTGACTATTAGTCCTTAGGCACCTCTAAGGGTAAAATTAAAGAGTTCATTTGTTTCTTACATACCCTTTACTTTTTGGCCATTCTTATTCATTGAACAAAGATGAAATTGTCATTTACTTGTAACTACCATTCGTAGATCAAGACCGATAAACACAAAATATGTGGGGGGTATTATGTTCGCGTGTAACCTAGGACAATGACAAGATGTACAAGTTAGATTGGTTTATAACACGAAAAAAGTTTGTGAGCCATATAATTATATGTAATATGAAGTAGCACTTCTATCAGTTTGTCCTACGAATTATATTATTAACCATTCTTAATTCTAGTATTTTACTTGCCCTGATATCTTAATTTTATGCAGAAGTGGAGACAAAATAAAGCCACTATACTTGCCCTGATAACTTTGATTCTATGCAGAAGTGGAGACAAAACAAGTGGAGACATTGAGAACAAGTGACAAAGCTCATCTTCTGTCAAAAAATGACCTTTCAGTTTCTGAAGAGCTCAGCTCTTTTTTCTTGCTTTTTATTGTGTCTTTGTGTGTGTGTGTGAGTGAAGAAATGGAGAGATGTACTAGTGCAATCTGCGGATTTATACCAGATTGTTATGTTCTTCGTCAGTATTACACGAACAAAGCCATTTTCCGGGCATCAGCTAGAATACCCATGCCCTTAATCAATTATTCCATTAACTTTCCCTGTCAAAATTCTTTTAGTTTGTGCATTGTTGTTTAAAATTATAATCCATAAACTACACAGAAATATGTTTTCTGAAACATAAGAAATTCTCAAAATTCTCTTTATACAGCAGAAAGGGCCACAAAGAGCTCATACTAGAAAATCAAGTAATCAACTAATAGACATGACAATGAGATTTTAAACAAAGATAACATAAGAATTAACACACTATAAAAGAATTAACAAAGATATTATAAAAGTGTGTTTGTGTTAAGTGGGATAATCTGATTGAAGAGTAAAGGGAACGGCATACCTGCAAACTAAACTGACTGGAAAGTGAAATCTCCTGCAGAAGACCTGAATAATGCTTGCAAGATCAGGTCAATTGTGATTGCAGATACAAATTTTGCACTTTTAGCAATTAACTTCATTTTTACTTTGCTGACCTTAGAGACACTAATACAACCATAACCACCGAGCATGAGTCCCACCATCGTGTTTATCAGTGAGGTATGTGGAAGATTAGACGTACACAATCTTACTCCTTACCAAAAGAAGCTGATTGAGAGAATACTTATGAGAAGAAACAAGAGTTCTGAAAGAGAATTGGTTTTAAATTAAAATAATGACTAAAACAACAGTGAAACAATTTCTTCAGGGGTTGCATCCGGTCACCTAGAAATGATCATTGTTTCCTAACTTCAAAACCAGGGCTCTAAAACAACTGGAGTGGCAGAAGGCAGAAAGAGAAAGTACTGATCAGATGGTCCAAATAGCCAGATGGAACACTCTTTCAAGTCTTCAAAAAACAGACAACAAAAGGAATAACAAAAGAAAAGGTGAAGCTTTGTGCTCAAAATTGACATAAATAATAAAAATAAACCATTACATTACATCTGCTATATAAATAATGTTGTTGTATACATTAAAGGGCAATAATATCAGGAATTTCATTTACATCTGAATTGTTTGAAGATAGTTGAATAAACACACTGATGTGGGTATGTACATGCTACAACACTTAAATCCACTGTACTGCTAGGCAGATCAAAGGACACTGTCTTGAATATATTTCTGAAACCATTTCTCAGATCTGCAGAATTTACTAACCACCTTATAAACTTCAATCAATAGTCTGGGAAATCTGTTCATGAAGTACTCATCAAATCCATCAGGGACTGATCCCAGAAGTCCCTGAAATATCAATTAAAGAAGAAATAAGTACCAGAAAATATAATAGAGGAGCAGAACTTCCGAATCTGCAGAGTCTATTCAGTAAACAGATAAGAATTGCAAACCTCATCTCAAAAAAAAAAAAAAAAAAAAAAAAAAAAAAAAAAAAAAAAAAATCTATGAGTATTCAGGGAAAAGGTGAGAGAAGGCCATGAATGAGGATGATCAAAAGGCAACTTTCATCATCGCAAAAACGAACAACCAATGCAATTCTATCTGAATAATGCTCAAGTCCCATCTATGATCAAATCCTTGATTTGTCTTCACAACTGAACACAACTACTGTGCTTCACATGATCAAAATCCTACTAGGGTGTGTAATTTAATACTATTAATCTGCTCACACGTGACTGCATAAATTACTTTACTCTGGTATTGTAAATTCATAGATCTATTGTAATATTGCTAACATCTCCAACCACCCCCCCCCCCTCTCTCCAAAAAAAAAAAAAAAGAAAAAAAAAATGTTGCATAAACAGACATCAAGAGAACAGGATGAAGATTATAATTCATAAAGTGGAAGCTGTACCTGAATTTCAGCAGGCAGCTCTCGATAATGATTCAGCTTATTTCGTATGACACGCAGCAGGTCTCGGACACCCTCATACTTGTAACGTCTGTAACGGCCAATATCATTGATAAATTGTGGCTCCAGCTTTATATTCCATTTGGTACCTATAGCTGTAGGAGCAATACTTTCCAAATCTTTTAAGATACTTGAATTTGCCTCTCTGTCTTCTAATTCAACTCTATCACTAGCATCATGTAGAAATGATAAGCGCAGTTCACTATTCCAAAAGAATGGATGGTGTAGAACCTCTAATGCTATAGGCCTGACAACAATGAGAATGTAAGAGAAAGATCAATCAAAAGATAAAAAGTAAAAGGGGATAAGACAGGTCCAAGATAAGGCTAATTAACTAATTATCTTCCAGCTTTGTACCCTTGTTTAGTTCAAGAAAGAATAAACAAGATCTGTGTCTAATTTGGAATCATTTAGGAAGCAAGAAATGAGGTGAGAACAACAGATCCCTTCTTTGTGTTTGCTTAAAATTGTGTATGATCTTACTAGGTAAAAACCCATTACCATAAGTCCTACCACATTCCCCAAAGTTCTTCACCCCCACTTTGTAGTTTAGGCTGAGGGAACCCATCATCGCCAAGGACGCCAGCACCCATCACGACTAAGGTACCATTTCACATCTGACCATTATGGTCACCTAAAACCACAACACTACCTTAAGGAACCACTATCCAATCACAATCAGTGACAAGTGACAATCACTACCCAGCAATCCAATCCAATCCCAGCTTCAAAACAAGATTTTTGCATGAACTTAGGAGTTGGAACCAACAATGAATAGAAAGATAGTAGGTGGATTCCATCCAACATCTACCATGTTGGATCCTTTCAGTCAAGTTGGATCTGAAAATAACTTCTCCCTCTAACCAGGTGGAGATGGCTGTGAAGAGTATTGATGGATATGCAGGATGGCAGGGTGGTATGAGGAGGTGGTTGGACTATCCAGGATGTGTGACATGCTTCTCTGCTATCATCTGTGGTGTTGGTCCTGGAGGCTGTTACACTAAAGATGGTGGCAATAAAAGTAGTTGAGAATTATGAAGATGGGAAGGCAAGTAGAGGGGGGGTGGGGAGGAGTATTATGTCAGTATGGGTTGGTGTACAAAATAAATCTCATAAAGAATAAATAAGGGTAAAAATCATAATAATATTAACTGCTCCCCCATTTGTAACTGAATTCTGTTCTCTAATAGTAAAAGCATAGTATTATGCCAAACACGCACAACAGTGCATGTGTGGATATTATGCCAAACACTATATAGAGTTGATCAACTGATTGTATGACTTCTAATTGAAGTAAATGGTAATGATAAATGAATTGCCAAGTAGATAGACCTATCCCACAACCTTTTTTCAAGATGATGCATGATACTTATAAAGCAAAGTCAGTGCAAACACTACAGAAGCAATAGACCAGACTTCCTACCAGTAGCATGATGACCTAAAGAAGACATATCTGCAGGAAGCCTCTTGCTGATCCCCATATCAGAAAGCTTTGCACAAAGGGATTTTTCCTTGTTTATCAGTACATTTTGAGGTTTTAAGTCGCGATGAATTATTCCCTGTTCATGCAAATGAACAAGCCCAAAAACCACATCCCTGCATTAGAAACCAACACATAACATAGAATCGAACGTCAAAAATCAATAAAATGCGAAGATGCCAAAAGTTACTAGATCACACCAAACTCCTAAAAAAACTTGATCCAAATTTCATTATTGAGCTAATGCATCAAATTGCAAACCTATTGCACAATGGCTTTCTTAAGTATCCATGGTATACAAAAGGTGGTTATTGGCAGCAGGATCCTTAATTATTATACGCAATAAGTTTCAAATTTTAGTTAAGAATTAGGTTTTTAGCGCCCCTTAAGATGAAACAAATATCAAACCAAACACTTCCCATTAGAGAAAAACTACCACTCGTGTCTTATGCAAAACAATTAATCAATACTCAATATATGACTGAACTTAACACGGACTACAGCATTTAAATATGCATGATAGACAAGAGTTTGTTCCCACCTCATTAGTTTTACCAATAAGGCAGAAGGATAGCCATTGCCTTTCCACAATTTAATGTCTTGCATGGTCGCCTTCACGGAAATCAACCTGGCTTTGTACTCTGTCCTTCCACGCAATGATTTGTCATAGATAGACATAGAGTGATGGGAGGGATCCGTATATGACTCAATAAGATCATATAAACTGCAACAACAAAATTCGAGAGAAAGATACACAAAATCATGGTCATGCTCCATGCCATACCATCGAACAATATTTGGATGACAGTCGGATGCAATAAGGTTTTGAATTTCTTTGAAGGCCACATCATGATGAGCCTGAACCAAGCGTTTCACAGCCACTTTCCTTCCTTCATAAGCCCCCTCATATACGACAGTACCATTGCTTCCTATTGCAATTTCTCTATTGGATACAAACAATTTACCAATTGTGTGTCCATCTGTCTCACCCTGCAAAAGACTATTGAGATTCGGCCAACATCTAACAGTCTTTTCATAATGCAGACCTTCCTCTAAGCCCGCTATGTTCTTCACTGATTTACGAGATCTTTTCTTTTTGGAAGATACTGGTTGAGGAATCAACCTAGACTCTACATCCAACTCAATACTTCCTGTTGCCACTGCAGATTTTTTATGGTAAACAAAGCCAATGAGAAGGAGAGCAAGAAAGACACAATACCATGGAATATATCTCCTTCGTAATATCCATAATCTGTCATGCCTCACATGAGTTCCCAAATTAGATTCTAGAACTTCACGCGATGGGCGTAAATGGCCATGAGTTGGTAACAAGATCCCTTCCTTGTGAGTAGATGAGAATTTATCGTCATTATGCTGTGAAGGAAGCCTTTGACTTGGAGCACCAACTGGAAGCATATTACGATCGTTCATGGAATCAGGTAAGCCATCTAGTTTAAGAAAGTACTCAAACATACTCTGCTTGCGAAAACGGCGTACAGGAAATTCATATTCGCAAGGAAATGAGACAGTCCTAAGAGAACCAGAGCCAGAACCCAGTTTGCGGTCCAAATTCATCAAAGCTCCGTCAAGCAACTGATCAGTCCCTCTACATCGAACTTTGGCTTTAAAAAAGCCAACCGTTAGATTCCACAGTAGTTTGTCAAATGCTTTAGTTGAAAGTGAATAATCTATTCTTTCAATGTATAGCTCCACATCAGAACCTTTCGCACTTGAAGAGCTATAAGTTTCTAAATCACTTCTTCCCTCAGCAGAGGAAGTCTCTGCACCCCATTGTGGCACCTTTCTGGATACAGATTTTCCATAATCATGAATGAGTCTTCCAGACCAAGGATCAACCTTGAAAACTGTAGAATGCATGGATCCTATAGTAACTTCATCATCCTCATATATTGGTGTTTTATTCACATAATCTTGAATAGTACCTTCAAGTTTCTGCACAGAGAAAAAAACTTTGGCTTTATGTGTGAATTGATCAGTAATGACCTCATAAGTAGTACAATAGTATACAAACAACAAGAAGCTGTAAAACTTGAGAATTGCAAAACCTCCTCAACAATTTATGCTTCACTTATCTTTGGGTTCTTCATTGGAAGAAATACAATTACATAAAAGGGAAGAGAAAGACAAGTATTCCATGCTTTAATATCAGATATTAAAAAAGGAAGAAACCCCTAGTAGAATTTGGATCTTCTCCTTCCCATATATCTCTATCTTTAATTTCAGTTTGGATTGTGAAGGTTAAAGCTGCTTCAATAGGGACATTGCGAAAATTCAATAAATTGCTGTAATTACAACTTACAGGGGGTGTTGTATAAGGGAATTGAGGGTGGGATTGGGAGTTTGAATCCCAACTAAGAAAAATTCCCTTGTTTGTTTGATGGGATTGGGAATGGGAATAGATGGGGTCAATTCCCGCCATTTTATTACCTAGTGGGGGTAGGTAATAAATTAATGGGAATAAGAATTGGTGTAAAATGACATTTTAGCCATTAATGAAAAAGATAGAAGAGAAAGGTTAGTAAGGATAGTTTATAATTTTGTCATTTATGATTTTATTTCTTACATTTTCCCATCCACTACCCAAACAAGGTATTGGCATATTTTCATTTGATACCCGACAATCAATTCCTAATCCCAATCCCACATTTTAATCCCCAAATTCCCATTACTACATTCCAAATGCCCCCCCGTAAGGGAGTCATAATTCAGATACAACTCCCATTTGTGGCATAATCCATTTACCATTTACCATTTGTGGCATAATCCATTTACCATTTACCATTAGTGGCATGATCCATTTACCATTGTACCCCTCGGTTCCACAAATATTGCAACAAGGATGAAATTACGCATCCCAAAGCACATTTTATATGCTAAATATCTGAAATTATATAAGAGTAAAAATTATAAAAAGTTGATATTGTGAAAGTATTTTACGAGGCGAATCACCCCACATGATTATATTTTACTTTACGCATAAATCATAATATGTGGTCAAACAATCGTGATGAATAGTGTAAAAGTCCAGTTGTTGCAATATTATTAGAACGGAAGAAATACATAAAGAGAGATAAAACCTTAAGACCTTAATTACTATCATAAACCTCACCTCAAACTTCTCAATAAAATAAATAAATTAATTATAAAAAAAAAAAAAAACGAGAATTTCTGCTCGCAGAATATATCATTGGTGGCCATAGAGTCATCATCGTAATCCCTCCTTTTTTATATATAGTATTACACTTTGATCGGCACATAATTTTAGGTGAATCAATTGACTTTAATATAAAAAGATGTAAGTGGGGTAATTAGGGGAGGTTTTAAAAAATTAAGAGAAGATAGTGGAGTTAATATTTTATTAAAAAGTAAGGGATGTAAGAGGGAAAGAAATAAACAAATACTTGTAATAATTATAAAAAAAAAAAAGTATTAGTGGATTTGAATGGGGACCATGAGAGGAGAAATATATGCTACTCACTAAAAATTCCCTTGTTTGTTTGAGGAGAATGGAGAAGTTTGCCTAAAAAGAAAGTATAACACTTAAAAAAACAGTTGCATTTGCTTAGTGTAACACTTAAAAAAACAGAGGGAGTAACATAAAAGTTATGAGCAAAAGAAGATACAAAGCTCTTCAGCTTATATTGCTAAAGAATCAATTAAAACTACAAGCACACACCGTAAACCTAGCAAAAAATTTAAAGTGAAAATCCATGACATGCTATATGATTAAATTAAAACAAGCACATTGTATAACATGAGAAGAATAATGAGGGTTAGAAAATATGACCAACCAGTTTTCCATAGTCATAATTCAGATACAACTCCCAGTCATCTCCACAGTCCATAAAAGAATATCTACTGCGTCCCACTGCTTTATCCTTTTCACCATCTTCTTGGATCGGAGTGTGATAAGACAGACCAAAGTATTTTTCTAGAATCACTATCTATTAAATAGACAGTGCCATTAAGGGCAGCTACTAACTCAACATCTTGTGTCCTGCAAAAATTTGATAAAGCACATAAGAGATATTTGAGGAAAAAAGTACAAGGAACTACAAGTATTAGATGGTAAAATATCCAAGTCAAACCAGACAGAGGGGTGGGAGGGGAGGTTAAACAACCAAATAAAAAGTTTTACACTCCGATTCCTTTGTTTTTCTTTTGAGAAGGGGTCAATACTAAATGAACAACATACAGGAGGTATAATAACTTTATACGCCAGGGAAGAAACAGGTTTTCATTTAAGTATTCTGCTGAAAAACAAGATAATTCAGCATCATTGCAACAATGACAACAAATATAGTAATGCTAGTTAAACTATGCATAATGGCGAGTGGAAGAGAAGCAACAGTAATAAATGGAGCCTGATCGTGATCATATGTTAAGAACATTGTCATGATAAACTGTAATGATTTACAAACAAAATAACATGACTACTGAGATATTTGTAGATAACAAGTAGAACCAAACAACATATACAAATATAGATAGTCTTCTTGTTCTAGAGTTCTTATATTACCAAGAGCATTAACCCATTTCAATTTCCAACATGTACTTAGCCTGATCAACAATACAAGTACAAGCATCACGTTTGCATAAGCCGAGACCCTACCTCGTTCACTGATATAAGCTAAATAGCTAAACTACATTTCAGTGCAGTATGTTGTCAGCTAACAGTTACTCGATTAGTGATTAGGGTGCAGCTTGTAAACTCAAATCATAAACCATCAGTTTGACATACTGATCACAACTCGCACACCCAACTGACAGCATATAACCAGAAAACAACTACTTCGATTTTCATTACAATCCCCTAATTTCTCCAATGAAAGTAAAATGTAATCATAAAGCCGAAACGACTTATATATTCAATTCTATCGTCAATCATGTTCAAAATACACCGGAAAAAAGTCCCTCCTAAGCAAAATTTTATGAACAACCATAAGTACTCTTCCTGATAAAAAGGTTTGTCTCAAATTTTGAAAATTCTCCATATTCACACCCACATAGGATGATTAGGATCATATCACATACCCCCAATCACAAATTCATTCTTAGAAAAACCCAATTAAAAATTAATTTAATATAATCATGCAATGTTAATAAATCAAATAATAATCAAGGAGAGAGAAACTAACGGAGCAAGAGAAAGCGGTTTTCGTCCGGCAGGACGGTGGAGGGATAACTCATTAGCAGAAGAGGATAAAACGACGACGGTTGACAAAGAAAGAGCAAAAATGAAGAAAACGAGGGATTCAAACCTCAGTTTCATTGAAAAGGGTTTAACACTGATCAATGTTGGTGGGATTAGATGGATAATTTACAGAGAATTAGGGGATTTAGTGGGGTTGAAGAAGGAGGGAGGAAAGAGATTCGAAGCTTGATTAGAAAATTCAAAGGTTGCCTCGAAATTCAACGTTTCAAGGTTGCCTTTTTGTGTTAGTTGTCGTAGCCAAAAGGTTCCTGTTTTCTTTTTTGTGTTGCTTTGTTTGCCTTTGGGGTTTGGGTTTGGGTTTAAGGTGTTTTTAGGGAAGACAAGCACGTAATTTCAATTAAAAAATCTTAATTTGGATAACGGGTACCAAGCTTTGATGGATTAATAACGAGTACGGAGTATATTGGGCTAGGGGTAAACAGGATTTTGTCCTATTGTTGGTCATATTGAGTTGATTACTCTTTAATTTTGAGTTTTTGACATCATATTGAATCTTATGTGCTTTGAGGTGAAGATTTATTATCCTACACTTTCACTTCCACTTGTCTAATCATCCGTATTAATAAAATCGTACGAATTAATGTTTGATTAGGCACGTAATTTTAATTAAAGATTGTTAATTTAGATAACGAGTTTCGAGCTTTAATGGATTAATAGTTACGCATACAAGTACGAGTGTATGACTCCCCGTTCCTTACTATGAGCATTGGGTGAAACATCGGTCCTTGTCTCATTGTTGGTCATGTTGAATTGGGCCTGAAGTTGGGTCAGGCCCAATATAGCCCGAGATTATTATTTTTTGGGTGGGGCTTGCACAAGTATAATATGTAGTACAAACTTTTACTAGCTATGTTTTTTGGCCTAGTTGTTAATAGCTGGTCTCGAAACCAGCTAGAGTTGGCTGGTCCCTCAGTCAAAAATAAACATTTACCCTGATAAAAATGAACATTTTTAACTAACTTATTTTACAATAATTTTGTATTTCTCAGTAATTAAATGTTCATTTTTCATATAGTATGATGTTCATTCGTATAAAATAATTGTTCATTTTCTAACTAACATATTTTACCAATACAAGTACTAAATCGCACTTTCGAAATCGTGAGCTCCATCGCCATTAACGACCTTAGCTTCACTTACACCATTAACATTCTCAGTATTATTCCTTTTACTATCATTATTCTCAGCGCCATCAACAATTTTGTTATCATCACCAGCTTCTCTATTAGAAATTTTCTTCGAATACTTCGCTTCTTCCGCCATTGAAGAAGAAGAAGAAGAAGCTTTAAAACTTGCACCACCATCTGCACTATCTCGCTAGCGAACAGAATCGCAATAATCCGTCGCCATTGCCATCGCACCGATAATCTTCGCGCGATTCTGAGATTGCCATAAGAGAAAAAATCGATTTTCAAAAATTTCTTCAAATAATTAAATGTTTATTTTTTTTTTTTTAGTAAATGACCATTTTATTTTATTTTTTTAGTAAATGACCAGGGAAAAATTTGCGTTTTTGGGCTGGCTTGAAATGGCCCAAAAAGGCCGCTAGGTCTAATTATTTATCCCTAGACTCTAGTGTATGTAGCTCTACCTACACTCCCTCTTAAACGATGCGTTTAGCCACCTACTAACCCCAGTTCTAAACCCATCAAAATGACACGCTTCATAAAACCATCAAGATCTCTCGTCGACAATTAAATTTCTAGCAGTTAATGATCTAACAATTGAACACTCCCCAAACTACCTCCATGGTTCTGCATTCCAAAACCTCCAACGCTAAAGTTGTCGTCGACGACGATGGCAGAGATGAGTAATCGTGTGTGTGACTTAGAAGTGTATAATTTGTTTTTCTACTATTCATTTCCATGAAAAATCCAATCAGCAAAAATTTCGTTCATTGAATTTCCGATCAATTTTTGTGCCACTTAATTTTTTTTTAGTCTCTACTTCTACTTTCTCTTTCTAATTGACAATCATCATAAGCATATCTGCCTTCTTTTTTTTTCCCAAATCAAGAAAGAAGATTTATTAAAGTAGTTTTTTCTTTTATTTTTATTTTTATAAATATTCATTTTATATTGATAAATGTTCGTTTTCATATTGATACATGATCATTTCATTTAATATTATATATATATATATATATATATATATATATATATACATGTATTACGATATTGATATATATATGGTGTATGTTCATTTTCGTATTGATAAATGTTCATTTTTATTTTGATAAATTTGTTACATCAACTTTGATAGACATTCATTCACATTTTGTAAATAATGTGTATTGATTGTTACAATTTTAATTATTTATTTATTTATTTATTTTTTTTTATGGAGTAGTAAGTAATTAAGTATATGTAGTACTTACTACTTAGCTTACTTGTATGTCACACCTAACACAAAAGTATATTTTATGCAAGCAGTAAATACTAAACACGTTGAGTAGAGCTTTAAATGTTTAATCGTATACATTTTTTAATGCTCATTAATTTTTATGCCATGTTCATTATCATTTCAATATATGCTCATTTATATATGAGTAGATGCTCATTTACATATTATGTTGATCATGCCAATTTCTATACTCTTTCAGGTTCATTACTTCATTTTTTTTTTTTTTGTCTTTATATACTTTTTCATGTGTTGTTTTTCATATTATATATATATAGAGCGTCAAATGTTCATATTTACTACTTCCTCTTTTTTTTTATATAGTTGCGACATACCTTTTATCACGCTTATCGATGAGGTGATTAAACTAGGTAAACGAATGAATACGCTATGAAATTTAAACCGTAGCAACTTATCCCTTTCTTCTTATAGGTGTTAAAATTTTGTAAATTAATTTATCCGTTTACCTAGTTTAATATCTTCCTTAACATGCGTGCCAAAGGGGTGTGTTGCAACTAAATAAAAACGGAGGAAGTATATTTAAACTACATATAAATCAATTTGATGTTCTTATCAAAGTCTTGTGCTTATTCTCATGTAGATACATAGCCAGGATATTAATAGATGTATATTTTGAATTTTTAGTAGATGTTTATACAGATATTATTGCAATTGTTCAATCCCATAATTTAAATGCACGGTCAAGATATTTGTTAAATTTTTGCTTGAATTTCATACTGATATTTTAATAAATGTTCATTCTTGTATTGAAATATGTTCATCTAGAAATGGATGCATGTTGATTGTCATAATTATACATGTACACCTAGTTATTGAGTTATAGATATATTGACAATACAATTAAAGCCATAGCTATAGAAGAACAAACTCATATTGCACAATCTATAGTGTTTACTTGATGAACTACGAAAATTCTTTTTGTTGAATGTTCATTTTCATTTTGATAAATGTTCATTTATACACTAGTATATGATCATTATTCGCATATTAATATATGATCATTAGATTTCTGATAAATGTCCACACTTTTGCCATCTTCGATCTTTATATATTTTCTACATATTTAATAAGGAATTTCAATAACAATTTGTAATTTTCTATAGTTTTACATGAAAATGAAAAAAAAAAAAAAAAACATTTATACTCCACTAATTTTTAAAATGTTTATTTTCACATGAGCCTCTATCATTATCCTCAAATTCCTTTAATAATACAAAAAATATAATTTTTATAATTTTTTTTTTATCATCTATGAAAATAAGTAAATGTTCTATCAAACCATAATTAAATGTTCAATTACAAAATATTATATATTCATTTACATGTTTCTCTTTCATCCATGAACAAATTCATTATACAGTACGGTATTTCTGCTATATTTTCTTGAGCTTCAGTCTTCATAATTTTCTCTCTCCTTCTTAATACTCTGCAATCCTCTAAGCTTCATTCTTCATGTTTTTCTCTCCCCTTCTCTATCACTTTCATATTTGGCATCAACCACAAAATAAATTAAAAATTGGAACAACAAGTAATCGACAACTTTAATTGCCTCGTCATCGCCACCACCACAACAGTAAATCAGCATAAATCCAAATCTTCATCCCACAAAAAAAAAAAAAAGAAGGAAATTTTGGATCAAATTATTTTTATAATTCTTGTGTTAGTTTCTTGATTTGGCTTGGCTATTTGATTAAGCTCGTTATTTGCTTGTTGAACTAATTGGTCGTAAGTTACGACAATCAATTTTTGATCAAAGCGATACACAAAAATCTCTGCAATTCATAAATATATTTATAGCATGCAAATGCAACAATTTTACAGAAAATTATTTTGTGATCGACGAAGAAGTAGAAAATGGCAGTGAGATTAAGAGAGATGTAAGATGGAGGTCAAGTTAGGTTGTCTTGTAGTTTGGAGATGAAAGAAATTAAAAACAACAGAAATGCTACATCGTTTAAAAGGGGTGCAGGGATTTCATTTTAGACTAGAGTCTAGATAAAAATTTGTACTGTAGATCCGCTCAAAATTTACGAACTTGAGCAATCATTTTCAATTCGAACCTTGGTCCAGTCCGGCCTTAACTAGGGCAGAATTTTTAGTCATAGGCCCGGACCGGCCCACCGATCACCTTTGAAAAAAGTGATATTCTAGAGGTTTCTGGTGAACACTTGGTAACTGATAGTTATAAATAGGAAGTGAAGCTCCAGATAATTCCAAATTTCCCAAATTTCGTAGAGAGGAGAGAGAAAATGTCATACTTGCTGCCGCATTTGCACTCAGGCTGGGCTGTCGATCAGGCAATTCTTACCGAGGAAGCGCGTGTTGTCATCATCCGTTTCGGCCATGATTGGGACGACACTTGTATGCAGGTACTCCCTCTCTTCCATTTTTCTCTTTTTTTTTACCAATTTTTCTAGCATTAGTTACTAATGTGATTAGATTAGCATGTTAAAGTATTGAAATCATAGTTTGTTATTAGTATTTCACATCAATTTTGTTAATTCTAAATTCGTTCGATTGGTGTGACAACCGACAAGTTTGATTTGTTAAGAGTTTGAAAAAATTGAATAAATAAATGTAAGCTAATTTGGGTATACAACAACAAAGGGGTTTTAAAGATGAATCGTCGTAACACCTATCTGCAAAAGCTATAATCTAAGATTCTAATTTATACGAAGTACTTAGTTGTTGAATTGGGATAATACTAGAACAGAGCAACCTGATTGCAAAAAATGAAATTTAGGTTTTATAAGTGGAGGAGTTTGTTGACATGGGCATAGATTAAACCTGAAATGTTGATTTGGGCATATATTAACATGCTTTCTTTCTTAGTTAATTACTAAATTAATGATTGTAGTTCTTGCACAATTAAGTACAGTTTGTGTCAATTGATCATGGTTATGAGTCTCATAAGATAGCTGCCTAATTCGGCTAATTGTCCATATTAAGTGCTATTGCTGCAGGTCTTGCTAAAGCTATATTTAGTTATTCCCTATTACTGTTGGGTTTAGCTCATGCCTAAACTATAATATTAAGTGCTATTTCATGGTTACAAATACCCTATTACTGCTGGGCTTAGCTCTGCCTAAACTATATTATGATGTTATAGGTGTTGCTAACAATTTGCAAATGTTAGAGGCTATTAACACGGTTGCGTTGTCTATACAACCATTTTATCAATCAATCAAAGCCTTAATCCCGTAAGTTCACACAGCAAAATGATTTAATGTCCATACAATCACCCGTCAACTTTTATTATAAGCATTGAGTTTTGCATTTGTGTTGTCCTGTTGATTGAAACATTACTATTATGCACAAAGCTCTTTATCTTAACCCCATTTAAGTCTATTAATCTTAATTGATTGAGATGTATCATATTATAATTTGATAGTTTTAAGTCTCTTTGTACATATCTCGTATAGTCATTATAAAGATAAAAAAAAATAAAAAAAAGAGTGAAAATCACCCATTTTGTATCTGAATGTCTGTGCCATTGATGTCTTTGTGGACATAAAATATTTACCTTTTATCGTTCCCCTTCACATCATCTTATCGTTTCTTTTTCAGAGGCAATGTCTGTGCCTTGATTAAAGAGAACAGCTGATCTTCAACGGAAGGTAGACTCTTTATATATGTTTAACAGTGTTGTTATAATTTGGGGAGTTGTCTGGTGGTGTTACATGTTTCTGAGGTTAGTAGAAAGATACAACATTAATTCATTTTGTTGTGTGAACTTTTTTTGGCTTGTTTCAGATGGATGAAGTGCTGGCTGCTGTAGCAGAGAAAATAAAGAACTATGCAGTGATTTATGTGGTGGACATAACAGAGGTGCCTGATTTCACCACAATGTATGAGCTCTATGATCCATGCACGGTCATGTTCTTTTTTAGGAACAAGCACATAATGATAGACCTTGGTACTGGTAACAACAATAAAATCAACTGGGCTCTTAAGAACAAGCAGGAGTTTATTGACATTGTCGAGACAGTCTATCGTGGGGCAAGGAAGGGTCGAGGATTGGTGATCTCACCCAAAGACTACTCAACCAAGTACCGCTACTAATTTGGTTAGGTGCATATTGGTTCTGCTGTAGCTTGTAGTGATTAGAATTGGGCTTTATTTCTGTAGTTCAGGTTCAGAGGCTGGGGATTTTGTAACCTCACAAACTGTTACGATTGTGGTGCTCTAGGAGTCTAGTCTCCATTCTATATTTGTAATTATTGTATTTGCTAGTCAATAAGTCAAGTTAATCGCATAGTATACTTGTTTTAGTTGGCAAAATTTGTGTACTTTTATGGAAATTAATGTTTCTTTCCTCTCGTTATGACATGCCGTATGGCTGGCCATACTCTTAAGGAGTTTTTTCCTTGTAAACAAATAAGCAAATTTCTGATTCAAATTACAAGGTTGCATTGATTTATTTGGTTGAAAAGGCTTTGTAAGTAACATTTTGAAACATTGACTAAAATGCCTAAAAGTCAAATATAGTAGCATATGGCGTGGAACAATAATAACTTTATTAAGCGGCTGAAGGATCTATGCTAACTTGATTAGAGGATAATTACTACGGAGTAACAAATTATTGACCTAGTGGTAGGAAAGAAACCTTACAACTTTGAGGTTGTAGGTTCACTTCTTATTCGGCCAACTTTCAAGTGTTTCTTATTTCTTTTGTGCAATTGATTGTCTAAAAAGTCGAAGAACTTGTTATAAAATTATACTCCGTAAATTTTAGAGTTTGTCGTATCTCGCCTTTCACATCCACCCACAAAAACATTCAAATACAGATTAATACTAAAGTTAATACTTTATCTTACTAAAACTACTAAAACACGTGTGTAACCCAACTTTAAACTAACAAAAATTATAGGGTAGAGTGTGTAATAACATAATGAAAGTTCAAAAGAAAAACAAAAAACCAACTAAAAACAGAATCAGAGGTTTGCAACAGAAATAACAGAATGGGATGCAATTAAATAAATTATTTTTTTATTGTTTCATTTTCTGAAACCGTTAATAACTAATTCCATTTCTGTTACAAAGTAGTTATTATTATTTTTTTATTATTATTATTATTTTAATATAAAATAATTGAGGTAGTAACCCAATTAAGATGTCGGGTATAATCTGTCTATCTATACCTGATATCTACACTTAAAAAAGTGAGATCGAAAGTCAGTAAAATTAAAAGAAATTATTAGCAGAAATTGCCAACTAAAGAGAATCGACCACGAGGTTTCTGTAATGGGGGATGAAGAAATTGTTAACATCTTTGGTATACTTCATTTCTTCAACTTCTTTCTTTTTAGTACGTATTTCATTCATTTCTTCAATTATTTAATTTCTTGAATTTAATTTCTTCATTATTTATTATTTTGTTCTTGAATATACATTTAATTTCTCAATCATTTTTGTTTTCATTCAAGAAGCCTCTAAGCAACACCCTCTGCAACGAAACGTTCGTCCTGGACCGAAAGGAGCATTCGAGTTAAAGGAGACCAAAGATGGTTTTTACATTCGTGTAGACATGCCGGGAACGATTCAGAGAAGTGTTAACGTTGACAAGGATGAAGATAACACTGAGGTTCATATTCGAGGCTGCTCCATGAATATTGATGATTATTGTTATTGGCCTTTCCATGAATCACGTAGGTTTTACACTGGTACTATTAAAGTTGAATGTCATCAGAATTTTGAGCAAGTGTGGGTCAATCATGAAGTCAACAATGGTACCTGCAGAATCTTCATTGGTGGTGTTGATAATAATGCCTACTTCTCTTTTCGTACTCCTAAGAACTCTGGTAGGTCTATCTGTTTTTTTATTTCATTTTATTTAATTTCGATGAAATAATCTTGAAATTTAATTTTAATTTGTTTGTCCTAACATTATATATTTATTATTTTTTGATGAAGGATCTTTAGAACCTGATGTGTATGAAAACCATCTTGATAATCCTGACAAAGCTCGAATTGGTAATGAAGTACTTTCATGTACATATATATCTTATTTGTGAATTTTTAATTTTTTTTTATGATAAATATAATAATTAATCAGCCGTGCAATTTTTATTCCTTAAACCATCGTAGAGGGACTGCACGATGTTTTTATTCACAGCGTGAATTGTTACTGCTGCAAAGGCCAGAGCGGGTGTATAACTTTTAATGGAATATAATACTTGTATTTTTCATCTTCGTTGCTAAAAAGTTATATGTACATGTAGCTTTGGATCTAATTACGTGTACGTTTCGTGTTATGATGGTGCAGGGCCGTGGCATGAAGAGAATGGTCGTATTAACCCGTTCATTGATAGAGGAATGAAGGGTGTATTCGAGACCAAATTCGATCCAGTGGGCGAAGACTATTACATGTACTTCCGTTTGGATATGCCGGATTGCTCTGATAATTATTACAAAGTGGAAATAGGAGAAAAGTGTGTTGATATTTATGGGCCTAGGGATTCAACTGCAGAGTGTATACTGGATGATAATGGTGGACGTGAATACCGTTGTAGGATAACATTGATGTGCAAATGTTGTTCATTTGATGTTGATCGTACGTGCAACGTGCATCTACTTCGAAACGGGGTTTTAAGGTTATTACTCATGATTAACGAGAGCAACAATAATCTGGTCATGATTGGTCCATCAGCTCCTGGCCATCACATTCGGTTGGAACGAGACGTACGGGCCTGGGCCGCACCTGCCATGAGTCTCCACCGTCCTTATTATGACCCCACTCCCGCCTCTGACGACCAGTGTTACACTACAGCTACAAACAAGATGAACCGGACAAACCTATGTCGACGCTGCCACCACGGTGCCAAGAGGTGACATGTAGTTTGTTAAGCGCAAGGCCTGCATCCCGCCAACTCAAATGTTTCATTCTGCTAGGTGTTTTTACTTTAGCTCTTTTTATTTTTTTTTAGGTTGTGATCTTTGTGAAGAGACAAAACTCTAATCTTCTATGCTAGTAGATCTATAACAAACAATAAGGAATTATAATCGGTGTTGCGTGCTATTGTATTAGTTTGGTATTGTATTTTTACATACTCCATAAAAATTACTCCGAATTGAAGTAATTGACTGGTGTACTGTGTGATGTGCTTTTTTCATCTATATGATGAAAAGCTAGTTCTAATAATAATAATAATAATAACTAGTTGATTTCGTGTAATTTTACGTATAGACTAATATACCTTTTAGAAGTTATTAGAGCAGCCAACGCGCGCGTTGCGCGCGAAATGGCTAGCCTTTGCAACTTAATTTTACTTGTCTTGTATTTGAACTTTACATGGAGGAATAAAAGACCGGTAAAGGTATATATTTCTATTGCTTAGGTATTGTTTGTTTGTAGTCGTGCTAAGTTGAATGTTACATGTGAAATATCTCGTATATTGAAAAAAATCTTTATTTTTATTATTTGTATACGGTGATTCTTTTAATTGGAATACTATGTAGAGTTACATTAGAATATAATTCTTAGGTTTTTCAATGATAATGCAGAAAAGGAACAAATGTTAGAATTGTTGTTTGTTTATTTTCACAGTGTTGATATTAGCATTACTTAATTGTGGTGGTACAATACGAACTAGAGAAAGAATCATCAATGATGAAACCGAAACGACCAATTCCTAATCCACCACAGAGGCTAACAATATTAATCAATGAGTTCATTTCATCCATCACAGAGGCTAACAATATTAATCAATGAGTTCATTTCTAATTTAAAAGTACAATTCTTCTAGATGAAACCGAAACAACCAATTCCTTCGCACACTTATGCCCAACCATACATGATATGTATATATATTATACTAAAGCAGCCTATATCCACCTATCAAGTCCAGTCTAACCAATGAGTTCTTAGACTTAAAAAGTCTTGTATAGTGTATAGTGACTAAATTCAACCCCAGACTAAATTATGAAATTAATCTTATCTTACACTGATGAATTGCTCATATGCTAAAATAATGATCTTTGATAGAATCCCAGTGTGATCCTATCATTACAGGTTATGAAGTTCAAAATCCATAGTAGAATGTTCTTAACTTAATGATAATCCTGTTTTAAACCTATGGACTTTGCTCCCAGAAAATCCGGCCGCCCTCTTCCACTGCCTCCCCCTTTCCCCTCTCCCTTCTCGAGGCCCCCTTCCTTAGCGTTCCCGTTTCCAGACCATCGACCGCGAAAAGGTCCTCGTTATTTATTCCTTTTCCGGTATATATTGGTATTGTCAACTTTTTTTTGGCCACAATTTGATTTGGAAATTTTGGGAAGGTGGTGAACAAAGATGTGGAATTTAGTACTTGGAAATGGCAAAGAAAGTGTGGAGAGAGAAAGTTAAAAGCTTTCAAGAGATGAAGTCATGGAGAGGAGGAGAGAAAGCTCAAATGTGTAAGGAAATGGAGACGGGTAAGAACAATTTGAAGTTGGACTGTTGGAGTACAAAATTACAAATAGGGGTACAAAGGTAAACACATTTTGAAGGGTTAATAGGGGTACAAAGGTAAAATAACATTTTAAAGGGTATAAAAGTCCGTGCACTATTCATAAGAACAAATTTCTAAGCTACTTTTTATTATAAGGTAGGGATGTATACTATCTAATGATAAAATGAATTGGATATAAATGAAATACGTGACTAAGTTAATTAAAATAATTTATGTGATAATGCACTTGTGTGTTCTTTTTATAATTATCTTTGATTCTTGTAAGTATTTTGGTACACAATAGAACGAAGTGAAGTGTCAAATCATTATAATTTGCCTTTGATTAAGTAAAATAATTATATGTTATACGAGTACTCCTTAAAATCACTAGAAGATGCATACAATGCAAAAACTAGCTAGCACGAGTAGCACATGCCTAGGTATTATAATTAACAATGATACTTGCTTTTTTCTAGGATTGTGCTAGTATTTTAAGAGTAATACACCTTTAGTCGTAATATTCGCTATAAATGCTATCATATATTTTACAATTGAACTAGTAGGAAAGAAACCTTCTAACGTTGGGCACTTTGACTTAAGAGTTCAATCGTATGAGGGGCATTTTAAGGATGGAGATCCCCTACCTTTTGAGTTATCCAAATATTAATCAGCAAAACTGAACGAGTTAAATTGTAAAAAGTTATTTCAAAAAAAAAAAGTTGAATTGTAAAAAGTTCTAAACTAGTATTCGGTAGAAAATTCTTTTTACTTTAAAAAATAGAGGGAATATTTAAATTAATCCATAAAAACAAAGTGATTGAGTATTATTTGATTTTAAGATAATAGTAATATATGAAAAAAAATATGGTCAAACTTAATGCTTGAGTAATGCAAAAGTCAAATTCAAAGACGAATTTTTTTTTTTTTTTTTTTTTTTTTTTTTTTTTTGGAAACATAAGACCTTATTAAAAACACTGCCCATAGCTTGGACCATGTTTAACTCCAGTAAATCAAATTAACAACTGTTCAGTGCAGTGGGCAAAACAGCTAAACCCTAAAACCCTTGCAATTTTCTGGGTTGAGAGAAAAAAGAGAGTATTTTTTTTTTTTGTTTAAATTTTATTTTAATTCATCTCTTCAATAATTTAATCAATTCGACGAACTTCTAATATTTTGATTAATCAATTGATTGATTAAATAAAGTTGTAATTTGTAATAAAGCTGGAATAAATTTGCTCTCAAACAATGTTGCAAAGCAAGTCCTTCGTTAAGAAGACGAAGGGAGGCAAAGTTGTCAAGGTTTTCTCTCTCTTCTTTCTCCCAATTATCGAAATCTAAACCCTAATTTTACCCTAATTTTTTCCTAAATTTTGTGATTTTATGCTTGATACAGGTTGTTCGAGAGCATTATTTAAGAGATGATATTTATTGTGGAGCTTTAATTTGTAAAGCTTGTGATTCTTCGGTTGCTCGGTTGAGCTCAGATGCTTCTACTATATTTGTTCTTGATACCAATGTTGTTCTTAATCAGGTATTGTATTTGTGTTTGAATTTGATTTTGAGCTTAATTTTGATTTTTGTATGATGAATAGTGTCAATTAATGTTGTTAATTGTTATGTTTGATTTGGGTTATAGATTGATTTGCTTGAGAATTCCGCAATTGATGAAGTGGTGGTGTTGTCAGTGGTGTTGGAGGAGGTTAAGAATAAGAACCTATCGGTTTACAACCGGCTTAGAACTCTTTGCAGCAATTCGCAAAGGAGGTTCTTCGTTTTCTCGAATGAGCATCACAAGTAAGTTATGAACATCAATTTCATGCTTTCATTTTGCGAGGGCGAGAGGTGGTGAAATGCTGAAATTATAGTGAATAGGAATACAATGTGAAATGAGTTGTAGTATCTGTTGTAGGACAATGCACTCCCCTCTACTATATTGGACCATCAAATGTCTTAAGTAGCTGTTGTGATAATATGAACTTCAGTAAGTTGTCATCAAATGTTGAGTATGTTAATTAAGTGGTTGGGTTATCTTGATTTTGGGTTGACTAGTGGTTGTTCATGATCCAAACATATTGAGTTTGGTTGCAAATTGATGTAGGACATATTTAGATCACAAAGATTGTTATAATTTTAGGCTGTTTCAATGATTATTTTTATAATTTTATAATTAAAACCATAATTTTGATCTTATTAACTACTGTGAAAGTAATATGCTTGAGATATACAATAATGAGTAACTTAACACCTTTAACTTTGAAACCCCTCTACTTTATATACCATATTTCGCCAGATTGGTTACGTCAGTTACATGTTTGTCAAGTTGGGCACAGTTTGTCCAACTTCCAGTGCAATATATTGGTAGGAAAGATAATTTGGATCTTGGAAAACATTTGTTCTTAAACTCAATGTTTTTGGGTCAGGTTCCATTTCATTTTTGGGTTCAGATCAAAAATTTTCAATCTGTGCAATCTGGAGGATAACCATTTATTTTTACGACTAGTTGCAATAGCAATCAAGTTAGTTTAGTGAACTTCTGGCAGTTGGTTAAAGTAGAGCTCATTACTTATTCTCCAAAATTTTATAAGCCCATTACAAATCTCAGTGTACTGTTGTAGATTTTCATCTTTTTAAATTTTGTCTTTCACTGGTAGTGTCGCATAAACATGATAAAGTGTGTAACTAGCTTCCCTAGTATGTACTTCGTATAAGATTTACTACACACATGAAGTGTGAAGAAATTAGCTAAACATATTTTTTGTTCTTATACTTATTCCGGTTTTTAATTGCACCATTTGCTTTGGGCACGAGATTTAAGACAGGAAGTAAAAGGTGGGGGATACCTAGAATGCCCATGTGACTACAAACAAAGGAGAGAGAGAAAAGGTGGGGTAATAATGGTTATTTTCAAATGTCTAGAAGGGTACAATAGGTATTTGGTGTGTGAACACATGCTTAAAGTTTATGAAAGCATACCATTAAGGGAAATGGTGCAATTAATATGCAACTTCCCAAAGAGAAAATTGGTGCGATTAATAAAAAAACAGAGGAATTATATTGTGTAGGCTGTAATAGCTATTTTGTCAATTATAAGAATCTAGTTACTTCGCCCTTTCTAATATTGATTTTTCTTGACCGTGCCTTTGCTTATTTACCTTCTTCAGGGAGACCTATGTCAAAGCTATGGTCAATGAAAGTCCAAATGATCGAAATGACAGAGGTACGTTCTATGTCGTACCTAAATTAATTTTTATCCTATATTTAGGCAAACTTTCAAGAACTTCCTAGTTTCTCAGCACTTACTTTTATTTCCCTAGTGACATTTTCAATCTTTTCTTTTCTTGGTTTTGAATTATAATATGTGATGAATGGCTTTACAGCAATTCGTGTGGCAACTCAATGGTATCAGAAGCATCTGGGTTCAGCAGTACCGGTCTTACTGATTACAAATGATAGGGAAAACAAAAGGAAAGCAAATGAGGAAGGCATATCTGCTGAGACAGGTTTTCTTGAAAGTGTCCCTCTTAACTTACAGTATTTTGTTTCACCTTTGCAAACCTGACAATAATGTTCATATCATGTTTCAGTTGAGTCATATGTCAAATCACTGGGTCAACCAGAATTGCTTGATCTGCTTGCGCAGCCTGCATCCGAGGACATGGTGATAGATAGTGTTGAAGACATGAGACCTTCGAAGAGGAAAGTTGTTTACAGTGAGGTAAAATTTCTGAAATTTTATGCCACCACACTGATATAATGAACTTTTCGAAGTGTTTGTCTTGTTAATCTCTAATCACTAGATCTAATTTATTATCCGCTTCCTCTTTTGTACAGCATAAACCAATGTCTGAGATCACTACTGGTTTACATCGTGGCATTTATCATCAAGGAAAACTACGTGTGAACCGATATAATCCATTTGAAGCATATGTTGGAAGTGAGAGTATTGGTGATGAGATTGTCATACACGGACGAACAAACATGAACAGAGCTTTTGATGGTGATATAGTGGCTGTGGAACTATTGCCTCAAGATCAGTGGCATGCAGAGAAGTCCAGAATAGCAGATGAAGGTATGCACTCATAGTTAAAATTTCCTTTGCACAAAATCTCCTTTGAGGTGCTGGCTGGGTTAATGTCAATGTCGATGCTGTACTCCCTCATCATTGTTGACTCCCTAGGACTCTTTTGTTTAGCTCAGGTAGTTGGCTTTAATTCTTTGCCTCTTCTTTCACGTTCCTTTGTAGAAAGGTGAATGCATCTATAAAGGTTTCAGTGAAGTTTAAGCATACCATGGAAACTTTTAGTGAAAATTAATCAATCAATCAGTATACCAATAAACTGGTGAAAGGCATCAAACACACCCTTTTTAGTCACTTGGAGAATTTAGAGGTCTAAGCATTATATTATTTGCATATGCTATCTCAATAAAGTTAACCAATTAGTAAAAAGATCCATCAGGTTGTCATGCTGTTCATAAAAAACTCCACTTGGCAACTATCCAACAGTATTTCTTCTATATCATGGTATGCTGAGGTTCCTTGTCCTTTTTAGCTGTTTATGTTGCTAAAAATGTTTTGACTTTCTCTGTTTTTGTTTCAATACTGAAACAAGTATCTTTTTCTAACTGTCATAAATTGTGATGTATCTTTTAGGGCACACAAGAGCTGACTAGTGGAGGAATCCAGCTTATCATATTTCCTTTAATTTTACCTAACATGAGATAAATTTGTGATTACTTTTTTGCAGAGGATGAAGAAGATGAAAGCGTGCATCTTGCTCCAAGCAGTGCTGATGATGCGCCTAGAAATACAAATGTCCAAGGATCCATTGCAGATGCAACTCCTAGTCGTCCATCTGGATGTGTTGTAGGCGTCATTAAGAGGAACTGGCACTCGTAAGTTAATTTTGTTGTTGGAACAGAATCCCTCAGACAAATTAATTTCCTTTGTGCAGAATATTCTTCCTTGCTCCAACATATTTTCTGTATGCTGATCAAAGCGAATTTTATAGTTGTTCCTTATTCACTTTATCTTTTGTAGTTATTGTGGATCGTTAGAGCCAATGCCTATGCCTGCTGGTAGTGGTGGCATTGCTAATGCTTTATTTGTTTCAAAGGATCGTAGAATACCTAAGATACGTATTCAAACTCGACAGCTTGGAAATCTTTTAGACAAGAGAATTGTTGTGGCCGTTGACTCTTGGGACCGTTTGTCTCGCTATCCCTCTGGTCACTATGTCCAAACCATTGGAGAAATTGGTGATAGGGAAACTGAAACTGAGGTATGGATAGTTCGTGAATCTTCATGCATGGATTTCATTCTTGGGTTTCTTATGAACAAGTATTTCTGTGTTTCTTGACTAATGCTATTCATCTTCAATTTCTTTTTATTGTTTGGAACCTCCTGCTTTTTGAGATTTTATTGACTAATTTGGATGATGCAGGTTGTACTGATTGAGAATGATATAAATTCTAAACCATTTTCTTCTCAAGTGTTGGCTTGTTTGCCACCATTGCCGTGGTCAGTGTCTCCTGAACATCTTTCTGATCCCAACAGAGAGGATTTAAGACATTTACAAGTTTTTAGCGTTGATCCTCCAGGTACTGCATATCTTGCTGCTATGTAGATTTCTAAATCATGTATCTATGTCTAAATTATCTTCTTTCTACATTGATATAGGTTGCCGGGACATTGATGATGCTCTTCATTGTACACTTCTTCCAAATGGAAATTTTGCTGTGGGAGTCCGTATCTTTTTATTGTCACTTTGAGATTGCCAAATATTTGCTGACAATGTTTCTATACATGTGTTCTTACTTTGAAGCTTGTGTATTTCACAGATCTTCAACTCGGCAGTTGTTTCATTTAAACAACTCTAAAATGTATTTTAGTACATATATACCAAACAGGCTATACATCTGTCATATCTAGCACTAACCACATTCCATTTCGTTATTTTTTTTTTTTTTTTTTTTGAAATGAACAATGCCATTCATTTAATTTCTTCAAAGTATTGGTATGAAGTTATTTCTTTTATTCCCATGAATCCCATTTCATTCCATATTTATCAGTTCCATTCCATTCCGTATCTTATTCACAATCATGGCTGTTTGTTAATTGGTGTCATTTTTCCTAATTTAAGTATATACTTATGGTTATTTTATTTAATAAAAAAAATTGTCTTCTTTTATTAGAAATTCATCTTTTAATATTCATATATGAGACCAACAAGCAACCTGAAAAGGCAAAGAAACTGTAAAGCAACGTTTAGCAATCCAAAAAAGCTCCTATAATTCGTTGTTATTGTGAATTAAGTTATTTATGGTTCTTGATGAACTAAGGGTGAGATTATTTGGGTAGGAACTTGGTACCATTTTCTACACTATCCCTAAACCTTAAGTCTATGCTAAAAAAAAAAAAAAAAAAAAAATACTTTGTTTATTTCTTGCTGGATTTTGTAATTGAAAGGGAATTTAATGATTTCCTGATCTATTTATCTCTTCATTTTTTGCTTCTGCGCATAGTTTGGTTTGCAAGTTGCACACTGCTTAGAATTTTTGGTGTTGACACTGTTAATGAAAATATTTGAGTTTGCATGTATAAGGTTGCAGGATTTCAAAGTGTACTTTTTTCTGTGTTTACGCGAGTAACACTTGGCCTTTGCACTGTTGAAGTGTACATGCTGTACTTTGTTTGCTGAACTGGACTGTTATTCCTGGAGATCCTTGACAATATATTTTTTTCAGACATAGCTGATGTAACTAATTTTGTGCATCCTGGAACTCCTCTTGACGATGAGGCTTCACAGAGAGGGACATCGGTGTATCTTGTGGAGCGGCGAATTGACATGCTTCCAAAGCCTTTGACAGAAGGTTAATACAGTTTCTGTAATTGACAGTGTTTCAGAAATTAGAATTTTAGTGCCAAGATGTGGTTACATTCTTTGGCTTTTGCAGATATTTGCTCTCTTAGGTCAGATGTCGAAAGGTTGGCCTTTTCTGTTATTTGGGTAAGTCCTCATTTTTTTGCATAGTACCTACATGCTATCTTCTATTTTGATATGCATGTTCCCTATCATTCCAATGCATCCTTCCTTTTGCAAAATCTGTCATGTAACCAAGTATCTAAATATGTACTGAATTCTAATTCCAGGAAATGACACCACAAGCAGACATCATATCTTCTAGATTCACAAAAAGCATCATCAAGTCATGTGCAGCAATGTCTTATGTTGAGGCTCAAGCCAGGATGGACGATAGGTTGTCTTTTATCTCTAACATTATTTAAAGCCTTTATTTATTGCATCATAGCCTGGTCATGTTAGATTTAGTGGTGTATCAGTTATTCCAGTATGAGACTTTGAAGTACTTGCATGAGCGTGGCAAGTATATTTTGTGCTTCTGATGTTTCTGCAGTATGTAATGAAATTAATGTTCCTGGAAATAAGTATTCACATGGTTCAGCAGGTTGTTTGTTGACCTTTTCTTGGAGGCTGAGACTGCAGTACCTGCTTTTTTTATATTATTTTTGTTTGTTCGTTTGTTTATAAAATTTTTGAAATATCTGCCGTTTTGCCCAAAAGATTTATAGAATATGCTGTGCTTCAAAGAAATAACATCATTAGAAAAGTACTCAGAGCCAAGAGAAGTTTATTTGGAGAAATCACTCTTGAAGTAGTTCTACCCTCATGTTGTAGGGAAAATGTCAGGAACCTGTGGGAGAACTTTATAATAATACTAATGTTTCAAATCCAGAGCCAGAACTACTGAAGTCTGTAGACTCTGAACTAGATAGGAAGCTTTTTATTAATTCATGATGTGTCTGTTATATATATTGATAAAGGTCTTAGCAAACTGTTCTCCCTGTGAGCCATCGGTTTGCATGAATAAATTTTTGTGTGATTTTGATTGGATCAATTATTATACCCTTATTGATTAAGGCTTTAAGCCAGGACTAAATTCATGTGTAGATAGATAAACGTAAATAGACTTTGAAGTGGTTGTTTGATTGCTTTTCTTTATACTGGTGATTCTAATTATATATTGGTCAGGGATGAGGACAAAGGTGCATGGAGAGAACTTGATAATTAGTGTGGGATTGCTGTTTCATTACAGAGGACGATGAGAGCATGTCAATTTCTAGATTTTTGTAAAAATATCCACAGCATAATTAGTACACATAATAGGTCGGTTAAGTTCTAACTGAGACTAGCTTATTTTATCGAACTGGCCCCGGGTAGTTAGATTCTTGTGCCTTGTCTGAAAACAATTGTTATAAGGTTATGTTGTAGTCTGCAGATTGAATCTCAACGTGGAAAATTTGTTCTCAATATACTGGGTTTCTTTAAGAATAGCTGGTTAACATAAAGTTGATGGCCTGCGTCTAATAATAGCCACTACTTCATATAATGAGCATATATTCATTTCTTGCTATCCTTGTCAACTGCGTAACTACTGCATGTGGGGATTCTTGTACGGCTGTCATTATAAAATGATCACGAATGCCTTTTTTTTTTACCCGCAGCCGCCTGGTTGATCCACTAACTACTGATCTGAGAAACATGAATTCTTTAGCAAAGGTTTGCTTCACTAACTTCCTATATTTTGCCATCTGCTCCTGTATTATATACAGATGCTTGCCATTCTCTGCCTATCTGATTAACAGGTACCTTAATTGTTATCCTTTGCAGATAATGAGACAAAGGCGTATTGATAGAGGAGCCTTGACACTTGCTTCCGCAGAGGTCAAGTTCCAGATTGATACTGAGACTCATGACCCTCTTGATATTGGTATATATTTCTATTTATCTTTTTAAGAATTATGTATCCATGCTGAAGAACAAGAAAAAATATATTCATGACTTAAACTTTTTCCTATGCAATATTGTGGAGCTACACCAGAATTTCTCATACCAAGTTGACCATTGAGTAAAAGAAGCACGCTTAGGAGCTAGCTTTTGCCTGAGATGAATCCTGAATAATTGCTGGACACAATAGGACAGTTAGGTACTCCGGAGATGAATCCGTAATGCTTGAGAGTCTTGTGAAACCCAAATTCCCTTCATTCTTATTATTTCTTTCATACATCTCAGTCCTCTTTATTTCTTTACCTCGTCTGGAAAGTCCCCCATTGTTAAAAATAACATAATAAAGACAGTAATCTTATAATATAGGGAAGTCAAGAACTCAAGATACTCTATATGACTTTTTGCAAAAATGTGCTCTTTATGTGATTGATGTGTGCTCTTTTGCCTCATGATTTTCTTTTTAGCGATGGAACCTTTGCACTTTAAAGTGGCTTGTGCCTTTTATTACAATAATCAAGAGATGTTACAATTTGGAATTGATGTGCGATTACAACAATCATGATATATGCAGGACCTCAGACTTATTGTGATTTTGTTTTGGCATCTGACTGGACCCTTGAAATCTTGAATGAATACAATTATTAATAGCTGTGCAAAATGTAATCAAAGTCTTTCTTGTTTGGCAATTGTCCAAATAACTGACTTTCACATGACTTAATTTTAAATTCTGCATGACACACAGTTTTAAGTGATAAGTTGTTTTCTTATCAATTGTGATATGATTGGAATAGTAGATGTGAAAAAGATAGTGGGGTTTTATTACTGTACATTGATAAAGTGGAGTACTAGGAGATAGTAAGGTTCATTTAACTGAATGTGAGTGTAAGGGTGTGGTACCTTAACATTTTCCTAGTGGAAAGGGAGATGTATCGATTAGTGGGGCCTTTTCTAATATGTAAGTGTAAAATTTAATGTGGGACAAAGTAAAAAGGTAAGTGTAAATTCTTATCTAGGGTAAGAGGTGAAGAAAACTCATCACGGATATGTGTCAAATTGATGAGAAACGAAAATGATAATTTACAAGCATGCTAATTCTATGGAATAGAATATATCTTTCTAAGTATTTCTGTCAATGGTATCTTTTTTTGGTGACTGTAATTACTCACTTAAGTCAAATCTATGAGCTGACGTGCTACACTGACCTTTCTACTTTTCTTGCTCTAACTCCACTAATATCACCAGCTTGCACTGATGTTTGTTTTCCTTTTCACTGTTTTAATAGGAATGTATCAAATTCGAGAAGCTAATCAAATGGTCGAGGAGTTTATGCTTGCTGCCAATGTTTCGGTTGCAGAAAAAGTGTTGAAACATTTTCCATTTTGTTCATTATTAAGGTACAGTTATGCCGTAGGAACTGCCTATTTAGTTAGAGTGATAAAGGTTGCTGCCAATGTTTCAGAAGTGCTTAAGCAATAATGTTACCGTATACAATTCTTTTTTTGTCATAATAATGAAATTAAGTCCAAGAGACTTCAGCTGCATCTGAATTTGAAAGCTACTTTTTTGTTCAATAAGACCAGTGATTGGTGAAAATACTTTGATATATATCAATTTTTGATGTCACTGATATTCTAGATTTATTTTCTTCTGAAATATGCTTGTAGGCGTCACCCTACTCCAACAAAAGAGATGCTTGAGCCTCTTCTACGCACTGCTGCTGCTGTTGGCCTTGATCTGGATGTATCATCATCAAAGGCACTTGCCGATTCATTAGACCGGGCTGTGGTAAGTTACTTTTAGTTTCTTTTCTGAGTTTTCTCTTCCTTCTTCCCTTTACCCCAGATCCTAATGGCCAAAACACAAAAAATAACTAATGGATGAGAAAGAAGGTGCATGTTACTGACAAGCTTTATTAATGGTTAAATAACCTCAAACAATATGATTTACTTCTGCATGTCCAATGCATATACGATATACCTTCCAAATCAAGCAAGGAGGAAAAGAGTTTGTTGCTGACCATCATAGTTTTTATTTTCTAGGGTAATGATCCTTATTTCAACAAGCTGATTCGAATTCTGGCAACAAGATGCATGTCGCAGGTGAGTACATGGTATTGTGGATATAATGTTATGCAATGGAGGTTTGATGTCTAACTTGCAAGGTGGTGGCTTTTTTTCTTCTCCAATATACAATTTTAGGCAGTATATTTCTGCAGTGGAGATCTCAGCCCTCCAGAGTATCTTCATTATGGTCTTGCTGCACCTTTGTACACTCATTTTACATCTCCTATCCGAAGATATGCAGGTTGGTACATAATTTGAGCCTCTCATAGTTAGTGTACTTAACAGTGTCATATTAGTCGATGCTACTTGTTATTTACAAATTCCCATATTTTTTGTTATTGCAGATGTAGTAGTACACAGGTTGCTAGCTGCATCCATAGGGATATCCAAGCTTCCAGAAATTTTCCAGGATAGGCCTCAACTTACTAGTATTGCTGACAGTAAGTATACATTGATATCTATGCTTAATTGTGTAGGGTAATATCGTCCAATGCAGATCAAAGTCTTTGTATTGGAGTTAGATGTCTCGGACATAGATGGAGTGGTAAACTGAGAGAAACATATAATCCTACCGAGGGACAAATAATATGAAACTTGTGATGTTAAACTTTATGTGAAATATTCAGTCCTTGATCACTAATTTTTGTTTTTGCTATAGCTTTGGATTTGAGTATATGGATCGTTGTTGTGTGTTAGTGCTTGTTGCATTAGGAATGGTTGGGCTATTGCTTAGTGCTGTTATGTCATTTCCAGCTTATTTCTACCAGATTGCTATTATTGTTTATCTCATCAGTGCTGTGTGATTCTCCATTTGACTATATGAGCTTTTTGCCACTGTTCTTCTGTACTTTTTTGGAAAAAGATTATTGGCCAAATTATTCTACTCCCTCCTTCCCATTTTATTTGACAGCTCTGTACACTTCTTGAGGTACCAAATAAAATGAATTGGGGGAGTAATTCTTACCTATTTTTCATTTATTGTCTCTCTTCCGAAATTCCTAAGCTCGTCTTTGATTTGAATATATTCCTAAACTCCAAGAACAGGCTTTATACTACAAAATTAATTAAGATTTGTTTCTCTCTGCAAGACTCCAAGAATAGGCTCCTTATTATCGTTGAATATATTTGCCACTAAGGCCTGTCTAGTTAGTTACATGTTTGTGCTCATTAGTGTCGTTACTAAATGTCATACCATCTCAATTGCCTTCAGATTTGAACTACCGACATAGAAATGCCCAAATGGCTGGTCGGGCTTCAGTGGAGCTTCATACATTAATATACTTCAGGAAACGGTACATGTCTTCTTCAATCTTCCCTCTGCACCATCTGGGTATATGTTACAGATGTGTATTGATACATTTTAACTCTTTTACTCTTTGCAGGCCTACAGATACAGAGGCCAGAATAGTGAAGATAAGATCCAATGGATTTATTGTATTTGTGCCCAAGTATGTTTTCTACTCTCCTTATTTTGGCTTCTGGTAATCCTTTCTTACATTTTTTTGTTGAATTAGTTGCTTGGAGATCTACTAGACACCAGACCTCTCTACTCTTTCTTTGATAAGAAGATCGCATCTTTCTGTCTTAATGATGTCACGATTCATGTTCAAATACAGTGCAGTAGTTTTAGTAACTTACAGATGCTATTTTAGTCATGCAATTTAGACTATTAATATTGATAGTACCCTGGAAAAAATGGGCTAATGATACTGGGCCAAGCCGAGGCAAGGTATGGCTGCCGTATTTCTAGGCTTTGGGTCGGTCTTGGTCCACATTTTCATTGGATAAGTACTGCTTGGTTCGAAATGATGGGCAAGACAAAGCACACAAAATAACTGAAATTTATCCTAGGACCTAGGCATTATGCGGCCTGACATGAATTGCGTTGGGTACATAGAACTAGGTTGTTCTTGGGCCACTCTTTGGAAACCCCAGGCAAGTGCGACACAGCCAGGTGCCATCTTTCCCACAGAATTTGCAAGCTTATTAGTGCCATATTACACCATTTGATCTGAAGCTCTGTGGATGATGATCTTGACATATGTTATGGGCCTTTGGCAATGTCTGAAGCTAATTGACCTTTTTCCTCATCCTATTTAGGATAAAATGAAATTCTTGGACAGGTGTCTAGGGTAAGGCATTTTGCCCTTGGGTGTGTCATTTGAAGCACCAGACCAGGCCACTAGTAGCTGCTATAGACGATGCCTGCTGATAAATGGGATTGAGACTCTCACCTTGTACATCTGTACATAAACACCAGGGAAGGGATGATCTGAGATGGACTTTTAGGTCCAACTCATCCAAGTCTCCTAAATGACAGGAAACAGCCTGCCAATATTACACGAGTTCTTAGTTAATATCTGACTTGTATTAAACTTTGTGCCTGTAATATTAACAAGCGAGCATGCATTTTTCTTGTTATGTTGACTGGCTGTGAACACTTCATATATCTTCTACTTGATCTCTTTCCCCCCTGTGTTTTTACTCTGTATCCTCCACCCTTTATTCACCCTCTACCCTCTGGATGATTTCTGACATGCTGGTTCGTTATATTTATAGGTATGGTATTGAAGGGCCTGTTTATTTAACTGCAAGAGGTGATAATGGGAGTGGAGAGTGGATGGTGGATGAGCAGCATCAGCAGGTTAAAAAGGCAGATGGTAGCCTTTGTTACAATGTTCTGCAAATGGTGCGAATTCATATGGAGGTTGTAGAACCCCAGCCTAACAGGCCTAAACTTGAACTGACTCTTACGGAATAAAACAGATATCTTAACTTTTTTGTTCGTTGGAATATATAAAAAGCAATTTCTACCATACTATCCTATTCTAGTTCGTCCCATTTAATTTTAAGTGTGTTTGGGAATTTTATTTTCATTCGTGCTGTTATTATTCATGGTATATGTCGTAAAAATGTCAGTACAAGCCTTGTATGACCAGCAATTGCTGGTAAAATTCATTCCTTAGTAGTGCTTTCAGTACACTGGTACTTTATCATTGATACAAAAAAACCCAATTGACATTTGGTTGGTAAATTTATATAAATACTCCGTATTACTCTGTTATTTGCAAAATAGTTGGAATGTCACTGTGAAATTGAGGCTCCTACTCTGATTGTTGATCTCATTCAATGTTTCGAAACAATTCATCTCTTGCTGAAAATGTTTTTCTCTTTTGGGATTTAGGAAGTGATCCATTCATATGAAACATAATGTGGTGTATAGTCCAAAGTTCATGAAGTGATTATTGGATTGAGGTTGTCAGAAAAAATAGATTCCAGCACTGCATTATCTACATTTTAAATTTTTGACTACCTAATTAAAATATTAAGTATTGAAATTAAAAAACATAAAACAAGTTAGATTGTAAAAAATAAAAAATAAAATCTGGTTATAGATTCTATCTACTCGCATTTTTTTTTTTCATTTGAAGAAAACACTATAATATTAAAGACACAATGAAATAAAATATATTGTCAGAAATTGCAAGGCAGAAGAAAGAAATAAAAATTTCCACCTTTACCAATTAAAACTCAATAACCTCAATGTCGACCTCTTCCTCGGCCTCTTCCTCTACCCCCTCCTCTACCTCCTCCTCGGCCTCCTCTACCACCTCGGCTCCTCCTCTCATAATTTGTAGGCTTAAGACCTAACGACTGAACACCCCTCTTATTACGTCGTGGATCTTTGTTATCTTCATCTTCCTGGTACTTTCCTTTACTTCTAGAAACAAAGGAAATCTCTCGTGACCCTCCTCGTCCTACTTTAACATCACCATGCAAACGAGATGCTCTATTGTCATCATGCAAAGCAGCCACTCTCTCTCCCAAAGGAAGAGCGTCTTCATTAGCAAGTGAGACACTTTCCAAGAACGCTTGTGCATGCCTTTCATCCTTCACTTCATACAATCTGAAGAATATGATAGAGGTTTAACAATTGTAAATAAATAAAAAATTTAAGTTATTTGCTTCTTAATTATCTTTTATTCAACTCGCTGAAATAAATGGGAAAAGAAATTAGCTCACCTAGGAGTCCGCGATTTCTTATCCAGCCTGCCTTCATCATCAGAGGAAGCATCACCTTCACTCATCTCATCCTCCATGATAGGCTCAAAGTGCTCATCCAGCAAAGCAGTCTGCTTCTGGGGAGCTATAGGATGTAATGCCATATATTCCTGGGAATTCTCGTCAATCTCAAATTCCTGGGCAAAGAAAATAGAAAAGAAAGGTTGTTATGAGACGAAGTGAAGCAAATTATATTGTAGCCTTCTTTTAGGCAGTCCTTGAGGTAAAACTAGCCAGAGTTACTGAATGCCAAATGAAAATGCCACAGCAAATAAGCATGTACAAAAATTCAGTGATAAGAAATATAGAATAATGTTAACGGCATAATTAGGCAATACCGGATTCTCAAACAACTCCGCAAATCTATCATCGTTCAGTATGTCACTGTTCAATCCCTTCTTTTTCTTTGAGGATTTCTTTTTATCAGCATCATTTTCAGCTGCTTCTTCATCCTCGAGAAGAGTATGTACGAGACGCCTATTAACCTTTGGCAGCTTCCTCTTAATCTGTGAAAGACAATAGCCACAAGAGAACAAATGATATCAAATAACTATAAGGCAATATTACATCAATTTAGCAATGAAATTAAAATTAGTTTTCTTCATTTGCAAAATGCATGGCCATGGTGATAATGTCATGACCCCAGTCCAGCCTGATAAAATAAATTGTACTCCCACATGCCCAATAATTATTTCATATAATAACTGACAAGTTCTCAGTTCTAAAAAATTTCAGAACAAAATGGAAATGATGTATCAATAGCATTTCATGTGTCACATAACAGTTAAATAGAAGAAAAACTGAAAAACACAAGATACCAGCCTCACAACTTGGCCTTGATGCTAAAAGTTTGTTACTTAACTGATGGGAATATATTAAAACAGAAGCAATGTAATTTGAATGACAAAACTGACCGTTATACGTCCACGATGCATGGCCTCCAGCTTCTCCTTCTTACGCTTCTCGATGTAAGCATCATATGCAAATGGATCCGTTATAGACTTTGCCTGCAATTATCACCCAAAAAAATTTCAATCAGATGTCCATAAAACAAGGGGTATCCAAAATCTATTCCACAGCCAGCACGATCCAAATATAAAGCCAATGTCTATAATACAGTAAACAGGTTCAGAAATACACATTCATGCTTTTTGTTAAAAAGTAGATATTATTCCGTAAATAGGGGGGAAAACAGCAGAAAATCAATGAAAGACAATAAGCTTAATTCCCCCAATTAGCAGCAGCATTAACAATGCATGCAAAAATACAACACAGGTGACAGCTTAGTTAATCAATCACCATATATTCCTCTTACTCTCACAAAATTGTTACACAAAACCTTGTCATGCTTAGACACATGACTATTCGCTTTCAAAAAAAAAAAATAATAATAATAATAATAATAATAATAATAATAATAAAAGACACATGACTATTCACTTGGGCTACTGCAAAACTTGGCAGAAAACAGCTCCTCCCCTCCCCACCCCCACAACCAAACAAATCTACAAGTGACCATGTGAACCACATATGTCCTTCCAAATATGGAAAAAAAAGGTGATCAGATGATCGCTACAATGGTAACAGTTTCACAAAAGCTGCATCTTGTAGGTTACTTCGCATGCCTCGCAACATATTATACACATCAAGTGTTCCCAGTTTATCTTGGTAATTCAGGAGTTCTGAAAATATTATTTTGGAACAAAAAATTCATGCTCCTTGTGGAATTTATGATGTAAACAAGTATGTAACCTGATGTAAAAATATAATATGAATTACAACAAGGCTATGTCCTTTGCTTTTATCCCCCATGAAAAGAAATCCCAAAAATTCTAATCAGGAACTCCAACAGATTCGCATACATCAAACAAGGCATTTTGAGTTCACATCAGACATGTAAGGCTTATGCATAATTATAAACAGGTAGAACCGTAGAGCCCAACAAAGCCAAAATCAGAATACAATGGCAACATATTAGACCATCTACCTTCTTATATAACCGATAATCAATGAAGTACCCATGCATATAAGCTCTGAGAAGGTTGGTTCCGATTAAATTGGTCAGGTTAAGTCTCTCAAGTTCTTCTTTAGTTAAGAACTTGTAATCATCGTATATACTTGTCTGAGCATTCTCTTCCAGCTCTTCCTGAAAAGACAAGGCAAAATGTGGTAAGATACAACAGCAGAGTATAAAAAACACCACAAGACAACTCAAGATATATTCAATTAATTCAAATCTCAAACAGAAATCATCGCACAGTATAAAAGGACTAGACCAAGTACTTACAGTCAAGTTTTCCAAATAAGAGCACCACTTGGGGGCAGGCCCAAGAGCAGGAATGAAGTAAGAGGGTATATGGGTTGAATCTAGAGCCAATAACATTAGCCCAGTTTCACGAATCACACATATATCATTAATTGCACCACCTGTTGGTTCGATACTGGTCATCCCTTCACCCTGCAATTAAAGAAACATCATTTTAAGAGCTATAAACAGCTTAAGCAAAAGCTGATACAAAATTTGAGATACAATTGAAGGTCAAAGCTTCCATTTGTCAAGCAACAAGCTTAACTTCAGCTCTATAGTCAAGCTTAATTTTGAGGCTACCTATTCCAGCTAATCTCAGCTTGCTGACAGGCAGCTTGCCTTCTTCCAATTTAGAGCACGCAGAAGAATAAAGGGAGAAAAAAGACTCCCAATCTTCACAAAGATAACACGTATTAAGGTGAAAGAAGCTCACCGTCTCAGGATCCCAAATTCTGACGATATGATTATCTGTGCTAATTAACTTAGGATGTTCTGAATTTAAAGTCCGATGCCACTTGATATCCAAAATTGGGCTTCCATACCTATTAGACAGGATGACAAAACATCAGAAGGAATTTTCTCCTTTCCCATTAAAAATCAATAAGCAACACCGTGAAAATTGCATGCTTACATGTGATCCTTAACTCGAATAGGATGGGAAGATCGTAAATCGTAGGTCAGTACCTGTAGCACAGAATAACACATATTGATCATATTGTCAAACACTTACAACAAAACTCACACATATCTCAGAAAAAACAACATATGTAATTCACTTTTGACTTGTTATGTAGTTCACACAGATGTACTTAACAGTTTACACAGATGTATTCAAGATTTTAATGTAATTCACTTTTGACTTGTTATCAGAAATGACAGTTTTCAATATATGTTACTAGTTTTTTAGGATGCTAACGAATTAAAGCTTGTTTTAAACGCAACCAAGATCGTGTAGGAAGTAAATTAGGTGCTAAAATATTTACTCCAATGTGAATCTGGCTCTAGTTGAACAGTTGCAACAAACCTGATGAAAAAGCCTATTGTCTAAGGCTTCTACCGTTGTGGTCTAACAGTCCAAGAAATTTAAAGATAAAAACCTCCACAATTACACGTTAACTTTCATACTGATCTTGCACGATGCAAATATCCCAGCTAAACAGAACCAAACAAATCAGAAATTCTAATCTAAAGGTATGCTAAACGAATTGCTCAGGGGAACAAAATTATATAGCTGCTAAGAAAATTCATAGCTTACCTTTCCCTCACTGCTTCCTACAGCCATTTGAAAGCCTCCTTCATCATCAAACTCAATAGCAGTTACCTGCAAGTGATGCAGCAAATAGGTTGGCGGATATTCCAAAAAATTGAGGTCCTAATCTAGCCACCTTACTGATTGAGATAAGAAACTGATCAAAACTGAATTTTGTATATTTAATTGATTTACTAACTAAACCGATTCTTAATACATTCAATTTATTTATTAAAAATAAGAAAAAGATGAAGAAACCCAACGATAAAACTACATAACACAAAGAGAATAATAAATTCCACATAGTTCATCACTGACATGTCTACAGAGGAGGTTTACTAAAAACAAAATATGGAAAATTTAGACAGCCAAGCCCATTGTCGTAAGAGGAAGGTCCTTTTCATATACAGTTCAATTTTGAGCATTAAGCGCAGAAAATTAGATTTTGCTGCATGTACAAGCTAAAGGCATTCACATTACATCTTGCAAATTAATAAATGCCAAATAGTTTAGGTTGAATTAGGGATCAAATCTCGTCTACGTCATTTGCCCTTTGTTGCTCTATGTCCACCAAAAAAAATTGCCAATAAAAAATAGTACCTGACCATCGTCCTCAGCAGCAGCGACAGCATTAATTCTACCAACAGATGATCTTGCTCTCATATCAAAGCATTCAACAGCCCCATCCTCACCACCACAAGCAACTAATCCATGAAGATTGCTGATCCAAATAAGAAAATTTACAGATCTTAGAACAAAGAATTATTTGAGCGAGATGAACCAAAGACTAATAAATTACGGATAGAATCATTACCTTCTAGATACTACATTTAATCCAGGAGATTGAGTAGTAAGAGGGGCAAGAAACCGACCCTATATGGAGGAATCACATGTAGTGTCAAAAATGTGGTTATCTGCTCAACAGATAGCAAACTAGCCCTGACATCTGAAGCAATATAGAAATATATCTGAAGGAAAACTTTCAAAATTAGCAAACATCCATTTCCAGGTACAAAATTCCAAATCAATACCCCAGTTGCTAGTGCTCTAACCAGGATAACAAGTCCAGTTCTACATCTGCTCATTTCAAAAACCAAAGAGAGGTATACTAGGATACGTAACATACAAAATTGAGACATTATCTCAGAAGAATAAAGAATAGTCTTTAATTTAAATTGGAATTGCAAAAAAATAAGCCGAATTTTAACTCAATCGGACAAATAAGAGCAATTTCATTACCCAACAAAGAAAAATAAAATTTTACAGATTTGTTTTTAACAAAAGCATGGACAGTCATATCCTCTACATACAATTAACTTACTAAACACATAAAGATAGAGCCCAATGTATCTTGAGGGTTTTTGTAATAGATAACAAAGAAAAATATTAAGACCAAGAGGGCAACACCAATCCACATGAAGATTATTGCAGGGGAAAAGTATACAGAAAGATAAAACAAAACTTGGTGATTATAAGAATGCCAAAGATTGCAAAAAGTCAATCTTCTTCAGGCTTATCTACAAAATAATAAACTGGAAAAATGCAAGATCTGCCCAAGTTCCCTATAACTGCCAGAGTTGTTCAAAAGTATCCAAAATTCAAACTGATTCGGAATGGGTTCCAGATTTAAAGATATATTACTTCCTCCGTTTTTTATTAGATGCATCACTTTCTAAAAATAGAAGTTTTAATTTAAATGCATCACTTTCTAAAAATAGAAGTTTTAATTTAAATGCATCACTTTCTAAAAATAGAAGTTTTTCTCTAGTTCTCTCTCTACTCCAAAAACTGCCTAGGAGTCCGCAATTATATAAGTGATGCATCTAAATAAAAACAGAGGAAGTATTAAAATACAATCGGAATGTAAACCCGTGTATTTTCTACAAAGATATAGAATTATAAAATGTTAAAATACAGAGTATTATTTGTATTATCTATTTTTTTTTTTATTACTCATATTTATAAGTGTTTTCTGTTTTTGCAGTTTTTTTCCCCTTCATAGAAAAAGGAAGTGTAAGACATACTCCCACATCTAGTATTCTACAAAAATAATAATTGATAACCAAACACCTCCTAACAATATGTACTTTGATAAGTAGGCATACTATATTGGAATGTGGGGAGTATATACATCAAATACAGGAATCCAGTACGCAAGTATATGAACTTTCTGGTATTGGATGTTAGTATTCATTCAACATATACAATTATACACAACACTGCTTAAGAGCAAGATAGGTAGATCAGCTAGACAAGAAATGCTAACCTTTCTATACTAGATAGATTGTTTTTCTAAAGCATCATCAGCTTTCAAAATAATTTTATCATTCAGGGAATGTAATAGTCACTTGGTCATGTGCTCAAGCATTCTTCATCCACAAACTTAAGCAATACCCTAACTTCCTCTCTAAATGGTTTACATGAAGCTCTGAAAAGCGGCACAGAAGCCCTGCCCCATAACAATTCCTAAAAAAAATGACTTACTATAATGCATAAGTAAAGTGATTTGGTCAGGTATTCATGTGATTATTTTGAAAGAAGGAACCATGAACCAATCATTGGAAGAATCTTGTGTGGCTGATTATTCAACAAGCAGTCTAGTAGATACTAAGCTAAGGGTGAAAACATACATCCATTTCATCTATAATCTTTCATGCCTCTGTAATATATCACCTTATTCGAGTCTAAACCATAAACCCAGTCTCTGAGAGAAACTTCGCAATCTATGGTCACCAGTTGTTTGGGTGATATTGATGGTAGGAAATGCAATCCATATAAGGGATTCTCCTCATTACAGATAATGGCAAATGCTAAAGTACATTTTAAACACCAATTGCAGTAATAATTGACACTAAAATTACAATGAAGCAAAGGCAGCCTGTCAACTACATATCAATTAAGGGTAATCAGGGCAAACCTGCGATAAATTTATTCTGTAAAGATCTGGTGAGGAGGCAGCACAGAGCAAATCACAAGACCATGAATCATATACCATATCCCTTCCCATCCTATTCATAAGACGCAATGAAGTTTAGCTATATCCAACAATAAACATATTAACATATGAAAGTCAATGGAAACTCAGTGATCAAGTAACTGAAATTTGTTTTCACATGTGTAGTTAAAATGAAAAAGAAAGAAAATGAGACATTCAGGTGATGTTCCTTCATAGACTTCAAATGGTGATCAAAAGATGAAGGCTTAATTAATGTGAAAGTTCCTCCAACTTCTTTTCTCGGGAGAGAGCTAGCGGATGTGAACTTGACAATAAAAGGTCGAGCAGCATTAACAGAATGCAAATTGGCAAAAACCCAAATTATTGCACCAACAGTTAAGTAATTAACAGAATGGAAACTCCAGCTGACTTTGCCCGTTAGAAACCATAAGTTTAGCAATGTAATTGATATTTGATTATTTTTAATATTATTCCCTCACATTAAGACTTGTTTCTTTTCATGTACCATGCCAATAGTGCCGAAAATACCAAAATATGATTTTATGAACTCATTCAACAAAAAAGATACATGCAATTAGTAAGAGGTAGCTTACCTAGGAATCCTCACTTTATAATGACTTCCATATTTAGCATGTAGACAGATAGAGCGATCAGCACACATAAATGCAATCTTAGAGTAATCATCAGACAGCACCTGTTTCGTTTCAGCCACGAATATCATCCCAAGTATGATTTATTACAACAATGTTCATATTCATATTCGATAACCTAAATCAATATGCAAATGAAGCAATGGGAAAAGTACCTCGAAATCAACAATTTCAGAAACCAAATGTCTTTCAAACTTCAAGGAAAGTTCCCTTAACTCATACACCTTAACTTGTGGAGGGTAAATACCTATAATCGATTTTTAACAACATCAATTATTTCAATCAACAACAACAAAGCCTTCGTCCCAATATGATTTTGTGTCCGCTAACATTAACTAAATTGATCAACAACTAGTCCCAAAACAATTTTAATTAATTCGATCGACGACGAAAATTTTATTCCAGTAATGCAATTCCTAGATGACCTACCTGAAGCAAGAAGAAATTCTCCATCAGGTGTGGCCTTGATTTTGGTGGTTGCGGTTTCGAAGTTCAAGTCCTGAATCAACTCTACTCTTTGCGAATACTCTGAACAACAAAATTTGCAAATTTAATCAATACAACAAACATATTCATCATCAAATCAAATGATAATAGCGTAACTTATGCAAATTTCAGAAAATTAAGATTGAAGAGGTACCTGTGTCTTTGCGGAGAGCACGCTGTTTCTTGGGGTTAAGCCAGGTTGCAAGAGAACGTTGATGGCCGGTTAAAGAATAGACTTTGACGCCATTAATGGAGGTTGATTTGAGTGTACCTCCATGGTAAGCCATTCTATTGTTCTTCTTCTGGGAAGCTTTTTTCAAGTAAAAGGGTTTAACTTGATTCTAATTTTAGGGTTTTACAGGGAAGAGGAATACTGAATAATGAAGTTGGGGAAGAAAGGCGGGGTTTTTGCTTTTTGTTGCGGAGTCGCAAAAGAGTTGCGCACGGGTCGGACAAGCCCGTGTGAAATGCTAGCGGGTTGTGTGTTTTTTTGGTGGGGAGGACAAGTTGTGCATTTGTGTTTATTGTACGATCAATATTGGCTCAGCCAATCCAGCCTGAAAATATTGTGGATTTGGGCAAGTTTTAAATTGATTTTCGCAAATTTTAACATGCACCATGGTGCATGTTAAACTGTGTGCACCACCAGTAATAAGATGCCACGTATTTAACAATTTGTCATCACTACCAACATTATTATCTCTCGGTATTTTCTCTCTCCTCTCTTCTCATCCCTCACACTTTCTTAATTTCTGATTTCTCCTCCTCCATCTTCTCTCTCCTCTATTTTTCTCTCTCTTAAATTCTTTCATTATTTTGTTTTTGATTTAATTTCTTTATCACTATTTTTCATCACCATAGATTGAGATCCTTTATATCTTCCTCTTACAATTCATAATTTCTAGCTAATTTCTCTCACCTCTAATTTTCTTTTTCTTAAATTCATTCATTGTTGTTGATTTAATTCTTTCATCACCATTGTTGATGATTACCATATATTAATTTCAAAATTCATTTTCTTCAACCTTCAATTATATTTGAAGCTTTGTTAATGGAGTTTTTGCAAAGAAGTGACGTTTAAAATGGCGGATTTGACGAGGAGAAGGTGTTTAAGACGACGGAGATGATTATTTTCCAATGAGATTCCGTTGTCTAAATCACTATGGCTAGGTTTGAATTTCGAAATATGTAGATTTCATATTATTTTGATTTTTTTTTTTGTTAGTGATATATGTGTATTCTATTATTAACAGATCTGTTTTTTGTTATATTTTGGTTTTTTTGAACATTTTAAGTTAAAATATGAACGTAGGATACGTTTTCTATAAATATATATTTTTACTAACATATATTTTTGGATTTATGAACATCTTAACTATAATTTTGAACATGTGATACATTTCTTATGAACTTTTTTTAGATCTATGTATTTTGTAATCATTTAAAAAAAAAATTAAATTAAATTAAAAAAAATTGGTGTTCTATACTTTATAATCTATATATCTGAACATTTGATTCTTTGCAAATGATAATGTATTTTGTTTTCGATTTATGATTTAAAACCTTCTTATGTTTTGTAATTATGAACCTATTATGTTAGATATTTGGACATGTATTTGTTTTTTGTATGAACAATTGAGTTAGATTGATTATTTGAAAGATATTCATATATTTAATGTTATGTAAGTTGTTGAAAGTGTGTTGAATTTAATTTTTGATTTTTTTTTTGATGATTTTCAATATCATTTTTAATTTAATTGTTGAATTGATACTTTAATTTGTATTTTATGAATATAATTTGTTTATATCATGTTTTTGAACATTTTCCTAATTTGAGTAACACACTTTCCATTGTATTTATTATCAAAATTGTTATTAGCGGTATCATATTATGAACACTGTTTCTATTTTTATGAACATTTTAGGTTACTTTAATGAATCTTTCCGTTTTACATTATTCTCTGAGTATGTGTATATGCTGTTAAGAAAATAATTGTAAACGTAATTATGAACATTTTTTTCCAATATTTGAACTTTGTTGTTTTATTTTTGAACTCCAGTAATGATTATTATGAGTTGTGTTTGTTTATTGCAGTTAGAACGTATGAAGTTGTTTATGAGGAAAGTCTGAAGGCTGAGCAACATTCTGAGCAGTGTCTTCGGATCAAGAAGTTTTTGAAGGGTGTTTAGTAGTTGGGATTCAGAAGTTTATGTAGGGGTGTTTAGTGGTTTGTGGTTAGGGTTCAAAAAATTTTGTAGGGGTTTCAGAGGTTTTATAGGGTGTTTAGTGGTTTGTGGTTAGGGTTCAAAAAATTTTGTAGGGGTTTTAGAGGTTTTGTAGGGTGTTTAGTGGTTTGTGGTTGGGGTTCAAAAGTTTTTGTAAGGTGTTCATAAGTTTTGGTAGGGTGTTCAGTGGTTCGTGGTTGAGTTTCAAAACTTTTTGTTGGGTGTTTAGTGGTTTGTGGTTGGGGTTCAGAAGTTTTTGTAGGGGGTTCAGAACTTTTTGTAGGGTGTTCATTGGTTTGTGGTTGGGGTTCAAAAGTTTTTGTAGGGTGTTTAGTGGTTTGTGGTTGGGGTTTTTTAAAGGTTTTGTAGGGTGTTCAGAGGTTTTTTTAAGGTGTTCAGTGGTTTGTAGTTAGGGTTCAGAAGTTTTTATAGAGGATTCAGAGGTTTTTGTAGGGTGTTTAGTGGTTTGTGGTTGGGGTTCAGAAGTTGTTGTAGGTTGTAAAAAGATTTTTGTAGGTTGTTTAGTGGTTCGTGGTTGGGGTTAAGAAGTTTTTGTAGTGGGTTCAAAAGGTTTTGTAGGGTGTTCAATGGTTTGTAATTGGGGTTCAAAAGTTTTTGTAGGGGTTCAGAAGTTTTTGTAAGAGGTTCATTCCTGAACCGTTGTTGATTCCTGAACTTCTAGTGCTTCTTCAAGCTAACCTACTTCTTGGGAGCTTTTACTTTTTGTTACTCTGCTTGTTTTAGGAATTTTTTCCTTCGGCTTTTTTAAAAGGGCATTCAACAGTGGTCTTTGAAAGGGGGTTCAGAGGTTTCTAGGTGCTTTTCACTTGTTTCTTGGGGCTTTTCATCGGTTTCTACTAGGTTATTTGGGTTTTGTGGTGGCTTTTCAATGGTTTTTGAGGGCTTTCTAGTGGTTTCTAGAGGCTTTACAGAAGTTAATTGGGGCTGTTCAATATTTTGTGGGTGTAGTTTTGATGTTTATGGGGGTTGATCAGTGTTTTGTGGGGGGTAGTTCAAATGTCTGTAGGGGTTGTTCAATGTTTTGTGTGGCTAATTAGTGTTTTTGGGGCTGATCAGTATTTTATGGGGGTAGATCAGATGTTTCAGGGTGCTAATTAGTGGTTTGTGGGGGCAAATAGGTGGTTTGTGAAGGTTGATCAGTGGCTATTGTATGTTGTTCATAAGTTTCTGGTGGCTGTTCAGTACTTGGTTCATCAATCTGATAATTAAAAATCAAACAACAAAGTGAGCAAACAAATAATATCTAAACAAATTATTACATCATAAGAACGTATTTAATTGAATTTCTAAACAAATTATTACTTCATAAAGCACATAATATATGGACATAAAGCACAACGTATATGAACATCAAACAAAAAAATATATGAACATAAATATACCTGTTAATTGGATTTCCTAATATTTTTTTGTCTAATTCTTCCAATAATTTTTGATGAACAATTGGACTTCCTTCAGGTATATCATCTAACTTCTTCTTTTTTGGTGTTCTGATATTGAACATTCGACTAATTGGATTATTAAAAAAATTTAGGGTTTAATTTAGTATTTAATTCCAAAAATCAACAATTTAAGATAAAATTGGGATTTTGAGCAATATATTAATTACACTTCTTCATCTTCATTAATAGGAGAACATAGTTGTGATTTTCAACAAAAATTAAATTGAAAGATAAAAATTAAAACGACAATTATATTCATGAATTTTGAAATTTGTTGAATAATATTAGTAAATTTAAAGAAATTTAAGTAATGTTCACCTTTTCGAAAGAGTAATATTTTGTTATTTGTTTTTATCCATGGCGATAAAGCAGTTTTTTTGAGAGATTAAACTGGAGAGAGGAAAGAGAAAATTAAAGTGAGTAAATGAGGAAAGATTATGAAATTATGAGATGAAACATAATTTTTCAAACAAATTAAAAAATTAATATGACAGTTGAGAGAGGAGGAAACAATTTTTTCTTAATAAAAATCTGAATAAATATTGGGCTAGTATGTAATGGGCATGTTTTTTGGGTAGATATAGCTACTGGGCTGTTATTTGGGCCTGGTGCACCTATTTCTAGGTGCACCATGGTGTATGTAATACCAATTGATCGATTTTAAATTTTAAAAAACCTGAATTCGAATTGAAAGCCTGCTTTGGCCCAATAAGCCCGTTATTTTTTCAAGTTTGGACACGAGATATGATGTTAAGGTCAGGATCAACCTGATTTTTTGATTACCTCTACTTATGCTTAAATTGAATCAAAATAAAATTATATGTCATGGTTGTGTTGATCTTTTAAACATAGTTTATGTGCGGCTTGATGCCTTGACCCATGTGTTAGTACGTATTAGCGGATACTTTTTAAGTTTAATTTTGATATGTTAGGTAAATTAATAAAAAAAAACATAGCGATAGTTCACATCATGTCAAATTTTGAAATTGATGATTGTGAACGATCCATGGTTGACCTTTGCATGTCCTTCGTTTCGTGTAGGGCTCAATGGGCTTGTAGCGAATTAGGACATTTTTGTCTTCATGTCGGCTCGTGCTCAATTGTAATCACAAATGCATCCCTTATTTTCATTGAAACTGTTCTTGTTTTAACTTTTTTGTGAGATAATCACTTTTCAAATTCGTAAATCTTTAAGAATTACAATAAAAAAAACATATGAATTGACGTAGTGCTAAACATAACCCAAATAAATCATAAACGTTGGGTAGACATTTTACAAATCAAATCAAATTGTATTACTCCACATGACTAAATGAAACCAAACCGTATAACATGGGGTCATGGCCTCATGGGTTAATTTGTTTATGCTCTGATTTAATCTAAATCCCAAAAAAAAAAAAAAAAAAAAAAAAAAAAAAGTCGAGTTGTCGTCCTCCAATAGCATGGACCAAAATTCGGGCCTTTAATCCTCTCCAAATAAACCCTAGCTAAACCCCTAATTTTATTTTATCCACCATTTCTTAATTTCCGCCCTCATTTCTCCATAAACCCTAAACTTTGTTAAAATTTGTTAATTTTCCTTCTTCTGGGTTTCCTTGATTCTGCGCACTCGCTGTTGATTACGGTACACCTTTCTCTCTCTCTCATACTTTTATTACTGAAATTGAACTCTTTTGTTCAAAAATTTGTTCTTCTCTGCATTTTTCAAAAATTTTTATTTGGGCACTATTATTGCTTAATTAGCACTTTATAATCTGATTATTTTTCTATATTTCTCCTCTTCTTAATTACCCTTTTCCCTATTGGACCCATTTTTGAAAAGTTCAGATTTTTGTAGTTTTTAGTTGTTAGAATTATATAAGCTTGAAATTTAGAGGAATTGATTTATGTAGAAAATGCCGAGGCCATTGGGAGTAAAATCTGGTAAGAAAAGGAAGAAGAGAGAGGAGAAGTATGATAAGGAAGAGGAGGAGCAAGTAGAAATGGTACAAGAGGCTGCACCAGCTGCTGCCACTATTGATGAAGCAGCTGAAGATGATAAGGTAGTGGAAGATTTGGCCGATGATATCCCTGGAATTCCGATTATTATTATGGAGCAGAAGAGCCAGCCTGGGGTGGTTTTCGTGCTCGAAAGGGCTTCCCTTGAGGTTGCCAAAGTAGGAAAGGTATATCAACCAACAAGCTTTAAGTTTTATTGTTTTCCATTATGTTTATTTGTTTGTGTTGTGTGTTGCTTGGGTTTGATTGGATATGTTGCAAAGATTAATTAGAGGGTTGGCCTAGATAACTGTGTTGATGGTGTTTGGGAGGGGTATTAATAGATGAACGGGAATTTCGCTCCTGTTTTTAACTGAATTCTGATGTCACATTCCTATGTAACTGCAGACCTACCAAATTTTGAATTCTGAGGACCATGCCAATTTTTTGATGAAGCACAAAAAGAATCCTGCAGATTACAGGCCAGACATTGTTCATCAGGTTTATAATTCAACTTTTATCTTATGATACACTTCATTCTATTTATTATTTTTGTGCTTCTGTTGACACTTTCAGAAGGTTGCAAAGATGTATTCCATTATTGTCTTGTGTATTTGGCTGTTTTTCTGAAGTATGCCATTGTTGTGATTATGTATTGATATTTCAGGCTCTTCTGATGATTTTGGATAGCCCCTTGAATAAGGCTGGGAGGATTCGATCTGTGTATGTAAAAACTGAGAAAGGTGTACTTTTTGAGGTTAAACCTCATGTTCGTATTCCAAGAACATATAAGCGTTTCGCTGGCATCATGTGTGAGTTGAAATTATTTTGTCTTGCACCTTCCTTTTGTCAAGTTCCATGCATCAATGTAATAGTGAGTTGCTACTGAGGGCTTGATCTGTGGTTGTCAAATTCCTTAATGCCCTATCTCATTGATCATTGCAGTGCAATTGTTACAGAAGCTGAGCATATCTGCTGCTGGCAAGCGGGATAAACTTTTTCGTGTGGTTAAAAATCCTGTCACTCAGTATCTACCTCTTAATTCTCGTAAGATAGGTGAGCTTAGACTAAACTAGTGATCCTGTCTGATTAGTGTACAGCGTTCAGACCACGTCCATCTATATCCCTCTTCACAGTCAGTGACATTTGGCTATTCATGTGTCAGGCTTTTCATTCAGTTCAGAAAAATTAGTTGACATTCAGAAATATGTGGATGCTGTTAAGGACGATTCCAATTTTGTCTTTGTGGTATGCATCTGAAATGACTGAACTTTCTCTATTATTCCATGGATATTACTCATATGAGTCAAAACTTGGGTGTCTTTTAATTGTTTGCTTGTTCAGGTTGGTGCTATGGCTCATGGAAAGGTTGATGATGAGATTGTTGAAGACTATATATCAAGTAAGTTATTGAAAACTAACTTGCATCGGTGCCCATCATGCTAACCTATTTTTCCTCTCTTGTAAATTATGCATGCTTTTCAGTTTACTTTGACAATTTGCTATACAATTTGTTGCACTCTTAAATTGTCACTTGATGTTATTGACTATTTAATTCTTAATTTTGCAGTCTCAGGATATCCATTGAGTGCCGCATGGTGTATAGCAAGAATTTGTGAAGGCTTGCAACATAAATGGAGTGTCTTGTGAATTCCTTGCTGGGTTAGTCTTTAGCTAATAGCTACCGGTAGTCTGAAATATAGCTCACAATGAACCTTTTCTTGATGAAGTGAATATGCTTGAGCATAAATCATAAGATTTGCAATTTATATCATTATTCTTCTTATTCCTCAATACTTTCTGGTGTAAGCAGATACTCAGTGGTATCTCCACTACTGAGTTCCTAGTGGCATATTATTAGACTGTTAGCCATATTTTTGTATGGCAACATGGTGCATCCAATTTAACTGCAGTCCATTTTGTGAGTAACTGAGTTTGATATCACACTACAAATGTACTATGACAACATGGTGCATCCAATTATCGCTGCACTCCTAGCGAATATGTCATAATGCATGGGTCCACGGGATACATCTTGAATTACTCCAGAAATAAAGACTATTCTAGCAGGAGAAGTGAAAGTAATGGGGAACCTATTTTTAATTGGTTTTGGGAGGGTAAATGATTATTTGATTTAAAATTAATAATAAAAGAGTGCATAGTTTTAAAAACTGAGTGTTTGGACTTTGGAGAGTTGTGTTTAAAGATTTTAAACCAAGTTAACCAACTCTCCTTGTGTATCACATTATTATGACCCAAATTTGGCCCTTCAATTTTATGAAGTACGGAGTATTATTTATGTCAATGATACATGACGTCGACAAATCAGCCCTTCCCCTTGACACTCCAACAAAAGAGAAGACTACAAGACAAGATACAGGTGTGAGTGTTAGAGAAGATAAACATGTTCTTCGATACACTAAACAGCCACTGGGGTTCTGTATCAAAGCCTTGCATTAGCTCTAGAGTTGAAAGTTATCCCAAAATAGAGTTGCATATGCACCTATTCGAGTTCCTTGTCAGTTGTCACTTTGAAAATTCTAGTTGCTGATAACTAGACAATATGACCATCTGTGAAAAAAAAATTCAGGATAATTGTCTATTTCTAAGTGTTTGGTGAATCATAATAATATGCTTGCCCTTATAATTCTTTGTTCAAGATAGGATCCACATAAATATTGTGGACCAGAAAGTAAGTGCAAGTGCTGCAAAAAGATATGTCCAAAGAAATATCACTGCACACTCTTCTTGTCCCACATCAAATAACTGTGCCATGGTACCTGCAACCCCCATCCAAAAACTTGGTTAATCAAATTACAAAGAGGAAAATTTAGTTGAACCCTAGTCGTTTACAGTATGAAGCAAGATTGTAAGTCTCAAGTATTGATGACTGACTGATGCTCATGGCCGGAGGCATTGTGAATTGAAGCATCAAGACGAAGCTATATAAAGGGTCTGGTGGAAGGAAGCCGAAACAATCAGCAGCTTTTACCACTCCAATTCCAATCACTGGAAGCAGCAAGTATTTGACAAATAAGATTCCCACTATCACAGATGGCTTAACTTTTGATGAGCGTAATCCTGTTCTAGCCAAGTAATTAGTCAGAGACCGTAATCCTGTTAAAACCTGGTATTTACTCAATTCACTAGTTTACCTTGAATTAGATTTCCACCTAGTACAAGGGTGGTACAAGGTATTGTTCCATCCCTGCAAGAAAGTTCACAAGGTATATCATAGTTTAGTTCTTTCTGTTGTATTTACCTTGAATTAGTTTTTGATGAATTAAACTTATTTTTTACTGAAATTAAATGTTATGAACTGAACAAAACAGAGCCTTCACCAAGAGGTCCAAGATTTACCCAAGCAATTTGAGACAATCTTGGATCACTCGAAGTGGAGCGCCATCTCCAATGACAAGGTCCCTAAACCAAGTTATAGCTCCAAAGGTGAGTCCAATAACCTGAAACAAAATTATAAAACTGCATTAGCTAGTTGAAGACTACACAAAAAGCCACCCACCTTGCCTAACTGCAGGGTTTTCTGGGCTTAAGATGCAGAATTGAGAGCGGCGAATCTGTTATACTGAGTAATTAGTATTTATATCCTAGCTAGTATTGCAATGTTTGGAACTGGCCTTGATCACTGACTAAAGACAAGCACCCATCCTAGGACTTTTGTCACCAAAATATTGCTTAATGGTGAAAGTTCAAAGTACACAGGATCCAAAAGACGGTACCCCCAAATCATTCAGTAGCGCCGTCTCAATCAATTTAAACTATGATGAAAATACTACAATGTATTTGAACTTGAACCTACACAGTCTGTAAAAGTTACTGTTTATAGCTAATTGAGAGAAAGAGAGACTCACTGCACCAATAGTAGGAGGTGCCATTATTTCCTGTAAAATCTGATGTAGAAATTTTACTATCTTCTGCAAATGGAGCTCACTTTCCTTTTTAGGAGATGCCTACAAAATTTATGAAGGCCAAATTAAGTGACAATACCATTCTTATTTTTCTGTAGACATACTATACAAATAATCAATTATACAGAAGAAAATAACTTACAGGATGGATTTGTGCATCATACCCTTCATTCTTTCCATTGAGAAGAGTTTTTACATCGGCTTCTATGTCCTTGTTTGGATCCCTTGCAGCCTCCTCTATTAGTGCCTTAAACTTTATGGATGAACTCTTTACCAAGTGGAAAGTGTATGTCCATATGTAAAACCCCCCCAACTGCAATAACAACAGCACTAGGTGATTCAGTGCAAAAGCATGCTTATGCGGTTAAGCCTATGAATCTATGATGCAAGCAAATTTGTCAAAAATCTTATCTAAAGATGCTCAATATGTGCTACTGAAAACCAGTAGAGGGGTTATTTTGGCATACCGCCATGGAGAAAGAGGCGTAAGAAAGGCCAATTGAAGAACAAGCAGCATGGTCATCGCCAAATGGACTGCCATCCTCATGGCAGATTGCTGGGAGTACGATCAGAACAAGGGTTCCCAAGTTTGCTGTGTTATCAAAGACCTGAAAAGAATTGTCAGAAAATTTGACAATAATTTCTGAATCACCAAGTTATAAAAACCTTAGAAACTGAGTTTAGTTTACCTGCTGAGCAAGAAGCAATAACTAAGCCTTCAAGGTGTAACCCAGGTTTCAGAATTTTTACTGCAATCCATCCAAATATTCCTCCAATTAAAAACGTTAGCCCTACATTAACAGGCATAAACCACCTGCAGTTTGACATGTACCATATATTAAGATGTAATTATAGCACAAGTTTAATTCCTGGTCGTTAGATGATTAACAGTTAGCCAAATGATAAGCTATTCGCATATAGCCATTACACATCAACATGGATGTGAAAGAACAGTACAGTAGCAAAGCAAAGAAAAAAACAACTTGAGAAGAGCAGAAAGTCTGAAGAGATCTTGTAAGAATAGAAATTGAAGATAGCGATGAGCTAACCATGAAATGATGTCTTGCAACGTTACAGTCTTGGCAAGACTTGCAAACATGAGTGCAGGAGTGAAAACCACGTACACTATCTGCATTTCAATTTGTTTGTTAATTCATTTCTTGTATATATTCCTCCAAATTTAAGCTATAAAGTACACTAAAATGTTTATGTACATGTATGTAATGTATCCTATACTCGCCTTCTAAATTCCTTTGATAGGATGGCAATTTAGTTACTGGAAAGAATTCCGGTCCATCATCCATGTATGAAAAACAAATAAATATGTACGAGTACATAAAATATAGTCGCGGGACTTACCTTATTCAAGGACCTCCTAGCATCTGCATTCAAAAGATTACAGTAGCCAGTTGCCAAAAATGCTCCTAATCCACTGATTATCAGCACTTGCAAAATGGGCATTGATGACACTTCAAAGAGTGACAAGAAACCCATCTTCTTCTAGCTTCTTCCCTTTACTTGTATTTCTCTCAAAAACTTCCAACTTTCTCTATGTTTTTAGAATGAATGAATAAAAGTTAGCAAGAAGTTCCGCAATCCAATTCGTTCAATTCTTCAGATATACGAGTAAATGAAGAATTTTGTCACAAAACAAAGAAATGCAAATACAAACTGGCATTTAGAGTCTCACAAATAATACTCATTTGTTACAAATAATAAGAAACGAAGGTAATATATATATATATATATATATATATATATATATATATATATATATATATATATATATATGTTAATTACACTTAAGAAGGTCTCCACTCGAGGAAAAAAATAATGAGGCAATTTGAATCGCATCTTTGTCCCAGACCCAGTAATTCGATCTACCATAGTAGGACTGTAGTAGAACACATATTTAGTCAAAAAATGATGAGTGTGTGATCTATCATGCTTTAAATATACATTCTTTTGACTGAAATAAGAAATGATGATTATAAAATACTCCACTAGTCCACTTCAAAAGTTCAAAGTACTTGTTTTTTTGTGTTTCATGCTATTATTAATTCTTATTTGAATATTTGAGCATGCATGTGGAGTACTCCATTCGATCTGTTCCTCAATGTACATAATTGAACAACAATATACTTGCTAGCTTTATGTTAAATTACAAAATTAACAATCAAATACAAAGTATTATTTTTATACAATACATCAAGACAAATTTAACTAAATCACACATGATTATAATTTTTTTTAATAGGTACCATTATACCTAGTACTTTGTATGATAGAATCTTTCAAATAAATAAACATAAAAATTTAGAGTAATTCTCATTTAATTATTTACATTAAATTGAAAATAAATAAATAAAAAAAAAATACTATTTTAAATGACACACATCAAGACAAATCTAACTAGATCAATCGTTAGTACAAATTTTCTTACTACCAGTATATTTATAATAGAATCTTTCAAATAACTAAACAGAAACTTTGGAGTGAGTATTAACTATAGCTAATGACTTATGAAAAATGAGATCGAGTAGGTTAATTTGGTAACCAACTCCTATCCCTTGAAATCAAGGGAGTAGGTCCTAGTTCAATCCTCAAATTCATTCCTCACCTATCTTTTCTCCAATGGTTTTAGAAGCTTGCTTGTTGCTTGTAATTTTAAACCACTTTGTACCTTTGTTTCTTATTATTTACAATAAATTTTTTTTTTAATTTGGTAATCGACTGGCTAATGGAGCATATGAAAGGTATTAGCTAGGCTTATTTTAGCTCCACAAAGCTAACTATTACCTTAGCAAATAAAAAGGGAAAAACAAATTATTTGACTGGTAATAATTAGTCAATTGTTAAAGTTGCTCTGTATTGAATTTTCCTCTCATCAAACATTAAAATGCTCTTGCAATAGAATTTAAAGTAATGGGGGAAATTATTATTATTTGGTGTTGATTGATTATGGTAGAGTTAATTTGTAAAAAAAAAAAAATAATAATAATAATAAAAAATAAAAAATCTCAAGCATGCATAGTTTTAATGATGAAAGTGTTTAATTGGAGAGTACTTTTAAACCAAATCCTAGTATATAACATAAATATGACCCAAATGTGGCCTTCAATTTTACAATATGAAGTATTATCTATGTCAATGATACATGACTTCATAAATCAACCCTTCCCCTCTAAAAGAGAAGGCTACAAAGAATGATACAGGTGTGATTACAGAGAATCACATATGACTTGACAAAATTGTTCTTTATTACATATATAGCCACCGCGTTTTTGTATCAGAAGCTTGCACTGGCACTAGAGTCGAAACTTATCCTGATATTAAACCGCGATGTAGAGTAATATGCATCATTTCGAATTACTTGTCACTTCGAAAATTCCAGTTGCTGAAAACTTGACTGCATGGACCATCTGTGACAAGTTTTTTTCTTTTCAGGACAAATGTATAATTCTGTGTGAATGATTAATCATAATATTATGCTTGCTTGCCCTTATAATGCTTTGTTTAGGATAGGATCCACATAAATACTGTGGACCAGAGAGTAAGTGCTAGTGCTGCAAAAAGATATGTCCAAAGAAATATCACTGAGCACTCTTCTTGTCCCACATCATATAATTGTGCCATAGTACCTGCAACAACCAACCAAAACAGACAGGAAAATTTAGTTGAACTCTGAACTAGACTTACTATATAGCAAGATGTTAAAGCTTAGGAGTTAATTGGTGACTAACCGATGCTCATGGCCGGAGGCAACGTGAACTGAAGCATCAACACAAAGCGATATAAAGGGTCTGATGGGAGGAAGCCAAAAGTATCAGCAGCTTTTACTACTCCAATTCCAATCACAGGAAGCAGCAAGTATTTGACAAATAAGATCCCAATAATCACAGTTGGCTTTACTTTTGATGATCTTAATCCTGTTCAAAACAAGTAATTAGTCAGATATTGTAATCCTGTTTAATTGGACTGTTAACTCAAATGATCTGATATTAATTTACCTTGTATAAGGTTTCCACCTAGTATAAGGGTGATAGAAGGTATTGTTCCATCCCTGCAAGAAAATTTATAAGGTATGTTATAGTTTAGTAGATGTTATTTTGTATACAGGCTTTGTAAAATTGAACTCGTTTTTTCTGAACTGCACTTGTTTTTGATGAACAAAACTTATATAGTTATTTTTGCTGAAACTGGATTTAATAAGCTGAAAAAAAGAGAGTTGAAAATTTCACCAAGACATACCCAAGCAATTTGAGAGAATCTTGTATCACTCGAAGTGGAGCTCCATCTCCTATGACGAGGCCCCTCAACCAAGTAGTAGCTCCAAAAATGAGTCCAATAATCTAAATCAAAAGCATAAAACTGCACAAGTTCATAGCATATAGGATCGAAAAGAAGGTAGTATTAAACATTTGGTAGTAGCATTTCAAGCAGATTAAGCTCGCTTTACCAATGATGCAAGGTGCTACATACAATGCTATTTCACCATACAAAGTCTGTAAAAGTTAAGTCTGTAAAAGTTTATGTTTATAGAGAGAACGAGTTACTCACTGCACCAAGGCTAGGAGGTGCCATTAGTTCCTCTAATATTAGATGTAGAAACTCTATTATCTTCCTCCAAAGGGGCTTGCTTTCCTTCTTAGGAGATACCTGATTTATTTATATAGGTCAGATAAGTGACAGTACTATTGTTATATTCTGTAAACATACTATACAGAAGAAAAGAACTTACAGGATGGCTTCCTGCATCATACCCTTGACTCTCTCCACTAAGAAGATGGGCCTTTACATCAGCTTCTAAGTCGTCATTTGGATCCCTTGCAGCCTCCTCTTCCGCGGCTATTAGTGCCTTAAACTTAATGGATGAACTCTTTACCAAGTGAAAAGTGTATGTCCATATGTAAAACCCCCCTAGCTGCAATAACAACAGCATGCTAGGTGTTTCAGTGCGAAAGCATGCTTAAGCCTATGATGCAAGCAGATTTGTCAAAATTCTTATCAAAAGATGCTCATCAATGTGTTACTAAAAACCAGAGGAGGAGCTATTTTGGCATACCGCCATTGAGAAAGAGGCGTAAGAAAGGCCAATTGAAGAACAAGCAGCATGGTCGTCGCCAAATGGACTGCCATCCTCATTGCAGATTGCAGGGAGTACAATCAGAACAAGGTTTCCCAAGTTTGCTGGGATATCAAAGATGAGATTATAATTTTTAGAAACTCTGACGAATATTGCTAAACTACCAAGTCAGATTTAAAAAAAAACTTAGAAACTGAATTTTGTTACCTGCTGAGCAAGAAGCAATGATTAAACCTTCAAGATGTAACCCAGGTTTCAGAATCTTAACTGTAATCCATCCAAGGATTCCTCCAATTAAAAACGTTAGCCCTACATTAACAGGCATAAACCACCTGCAGTTTGACATATACCATATTTCAACATTTGTTTTGTTATTTCATTTTTTGTACATATTCCTCCAAAATTAAAGTACACTAAAATGTATCTATATATCAATATATGTATGTATGCAATGTATGCTATACCCGCCTTCTAAATTCCTTCGATAGGACTACAATTTAGTTACTGGAAAGAATTTCAATCCATAATCCATGTATGAAAAACAATTAAATATGTACGAGTACATAAGATATAGTCGCGGGACTTACCTTATTCAAGGACCTCCTAGCATCTGCATTCAAAAGATTACAGTAGCCAGTTGCCAAAAATGCTCCTAATCCACTGATTATTAGCACTTGCAAAATGGGCATTGATGCCACTTCAAAGAGTGACAAGAAACCCATCTTTAACTCTTCTTTCTTTCTAAGTTCTGCTCAAAAGTTTCCAACTTTCTCTATGTTTTTCTAATGAAGCAAAAAAATTTCTGCAAAAATGTTCAATGATGATTTAATTCAATATTTTAAAATTTTGGCTAAATTTTTTCATAAATATGAAGGGTGTTTTTTTTTTTTTTTTTTTTTTTGGGGTCACAAAAACAAAGAAACGAAAATAAATTGTATGATTGAACTTACAAATTGGTGCAAAGTGCAAGAAATATCCTTGAAATCGACATCAACAGTTCACTCTCTAATTCATAATCATAAATTTAGCAATAAGCAAAACATTTTCTACGTATTTCTTTTTTTTTTTTTTTTTTTTTGTTGGTTCATGAGAAATTGCAAAAACAACAAATAAAAACGTGTTTTGGTAGGACTCTAGGAGTAACACTATACCTAGAGTTTTTTTTATACATACAATAGGTGACCCAAAGATGATGATGAAAAAGTATACTCGTTATAACGAAGCAATTGGAATCGATTCATATCCAAAAGCCAAATTCGGTCAATAAATAATAGTAGGAGAGCATATCTTATTAAAAAGTAAAGAACACATAATCTACAATGGGATATACATCACATATTCAAACAAATTCCTGATGTATACTTGTGCTATATATTGATTTATCATACAATTATACAAATCCTAATTTTGTGGTGCGTTTTCTTTTAACAGGTCTAACTGGTCAACAACTTGTTATATCAGATGACACGTATCAAGTTTTGATTGGTCTAAAAATTACTAAAAAAAATGAAAATATAAAATGAAGAAAATGTGGGAGCCACCAGCTCCAACCACCGCTGGTTGCCAACCCTCTTCCCTTCCCCACCGAAAAAATCCTTATGCCACCCCAAACCACCCCTCCCTTCCTTTACCTCAAAAACCGGCTGATCACCTTTCTCCAACCCTAGAAACCGCCCCCTCTCTTCCCTAACCCTGGAAACAATAATGACTATTTAATATACACTTTTGATAATTACGGAGTAGAATAACAATAGTGACATCGGGATCGGAGTAATCAATAACAAAATTCTGTCCATGTGATAAGTTTGATGATGACTAACCAACAAATATAGACAGGAATAATAACACTCAGCCCCAATATTAATTACGTTCATTCACATTGTTAAGCTAGTTCGTCCAGTGTAATTACAGCTCATGATTACTACATGAACGAGTTTCATACTTTTTTATGTAGCTGGCCAACCAAAAAACAAATAAAGTTGGATCCAATATTGAATATTGGTCAATAATCATGAAAAGACACAAAATCTATCTACGTCTACAATATTGGCGGCCATGATCTGATTGCGCAACTCCAATAATTTAATCCTATCCAATTAATTGACTTTCGTTTTCTTTAGCGTACCCTTGAAATAAATGTCATATTCTTTAGTAGTGACTGATGATATATACCTGCCTGGGCCTGGCTGCCCACGTCCCCATATTCCTCTACAGTTTTCCAGAACATAGCTTGTTGGACCAAGGATGTGGACTTGACCTATTTTGTAAGGTATAGTCTAATCCAGAGTGTGTATGATAGGTCGTAAGTTCAAATCACCTAATCCTATTCTTATCAGTATTTTACACTACAATTACAATGTGCTTATGGCTCATTAGCATAAAATAACTTTAAACAATACGAGTAACTGACTATCCTTTACCCCTAAGCCTAAATCATCGGGTTATAATATGTGAGTTACATAAAATGATACTCGTATGCAGAGTACTCCATTTTTAATACTCCGTATAACAAAATGGCCTTTGGTTTTTTTTTTTTTTTTCCCAAATAATAATAAATAACTTTGGTTTTTCTATAAAATGACCTTTTTGCACCTACATTTCACACAGTGACCATTTCCCACTTGTCTTTTAATTTATGTAATTTTTTTTCTTACAATAAATACCATCAATAGGGCCCCTACTTTTTTCTTCTAAATTATTGCAATAAAAATGTGCAACTAAGGTAATGTATGCCCAAAAGACTTTCATTTTGAAAAAAGTGGGTCAACAACTTGGCACAACTTGGCAAATAGAGCTATCATTGCAAAATTACATACTGGTACTCTTTGAGAGTGAGAGATATTTTAATTGGTTAGAGATTTCCTCCTAATTTTAAAAGATTTGGGGATCGATTTTCTTTCCTGTCCTTGTGGCTCTCTCAACTCCCAAAAAAACGCATACTCTGCATTCCTTATCTCAAGATTTTACAAGTTTTTTGGGAGAGACTACAGGGTTGTTGGAGGAAGTACTCCATATTGTTTTTAAGGATAAAGATGACGCTACGTCGTGAAAAGTTGAAATTCATACATATCCAAAAATAAAGTTTTATTCCACGTAAGCCCACTGAAAAAAAGATAGCATGATAAGCATGTTTATATACGGAGTAGAACAACATGATTAGCATTGAGTAATTTTTGTACCTGATTGAAAGTTTTCTCCATGGATTTTTGTTGTTGTTGTTGTTCGAACGAAAAAAGATGCTTAGGCGAATTCTTATGGTTTCATAATCACTTAATTAATTAATAAATGTGACTGATTCTCACTCACACTATCAATTACGGAGTATTAATTAGTGTGACTAATATATGGTACTCTCTTGTCTGAGAATATTATTTCATACATCTCAATTTAATACGGAGTAAGAATTTAACTTTGATAATTACTCCGTACCGCTTATAATTAAGAACAATTATTGGGATCTTAAAATTACTATTGCCCACTCTCTAATATCACGTAATTATGTACTCCGTACTACGTAATATACTAAACACACATATTTTAATTAGCAAAAGTTAATAAACGTCCCGAGGACGTTGGATAAGCTAGCTAAAAGTTGAAAGATTAAATTAAAATGAATATTAATTACACCTATCAACGCGTGATTTTGTCATATTTTTCCAAATTAATACCATTTTAGGCAATATTTTAAATGCCTATCCAACGTCCCAAGGACGTTCGTTAGCAAGATCTATTTTAATTTATTGGACGAAATCGTTACAAAAACAGGATGTACAGCAACAAGGGTCAATGAAGTATTAATTAAAAGTAATTTCATCAAAATGACAATTGTCTTAAACTTTGTATTAGCTATGCTAAGTTCTGTTAATTAAAGATAATTTTATTGGCTTAATTGTAATAATGACATTATTTTTTTTGCTAATTCCGAGCTCAATACGGATCTTTAAATATCAAATATTTTTCAAATGCAAACCGATGAAAAGGTTGAATTGGGTTATAATTTACAATTTACAAGAACTTTTAGGCTGTAATTTGCAAATTTTTTTTTTTTTTTAAATAGCTGAAATTTACAAAATAGAAACTTTAAATGGCATTGACAAATTTTTCAAATAAAAATAATCATTACTTTAGAAGTTAAAATCTTATACGGAGTATTTGTAATCACATAAATTCATCTATATATCGCGTTATGAATAAAAGCCATTAATCTACAGCAAGCAATTTGCAGAATCTAATCATTTTTAGCATTATTTAGTTTGCTGGTTTTATAATCTCATCATAGAAAACCGCAAGAAAAAAGGAAAACGTAACCAAAAAAAAAAATGATGCATGAAATCATAAACGCCTGAATAATTAACAAGCAAAAACTGATAATCAAGCAAAACGAACCTGTATACACGAATCTGCACAAAAAAAAAGAATTGAAATTGGCCTTCAAAATTTCATGTCATTGCCTCATTGGAATTTATGATATGAAGAAGAAGATAAATAATAAGCTTTTATATATATAGTCGTATAATCTACGAAGTATGATATTGGGTGTTATAAATTATGAATTATGAGTAGTATATATTTGGAGGTGGAGAAAACAAAAATTGAGAGAGAAAGCTAAAGACCGTGGAAATAAAATGCAAAGACACGTATATATTCCAAAAAACTGGGGTTCATTATTATTAATATTACCTTTTTAGCCAGGCTTTGCAAATCTTTTGTACAAGTATTATTAATTTATTTTGTATCTCTCTAGTTGTCGCTAGTTGGAGTTCAAATTGAACCAAACTTAAATCTTTATTTATTTATATGTTTTATTTATTACGAAACCTTCTCCCATTTTTTTCCTCGTTTATTAGGCTTTTGATTTTTACAAAATTTCATATGTAGTTGGTCATATGCTCATATCGTATAGCCAAAATTACTAAATTAGAGGTTAATTGGTTGAGCAGAGGTTAATTGATCAGAAATACTTGGTCCGTTAGAGGTTTAGGGGTTATTCTTAGGTCAATTGGCCACATAGAAAATGCGTGGAATTTGTTTTTATTCTTTAATAGTTTCTTACGTGAATCTCACTTGCAATATTGTTTTTCTTGCGTATGTCGCCCAAGTTTTATACTTGTATTACTGAATGAGTCATACTTTGTATATATCCTCTTTGGTTTAGATTGATAACATAGATGTAAGCATGTAACTATCGTGTAACTATCATCCGGAAACTAATATATTGAGATTATGAGAATGTGAGATTGTATCGGATCGTAGTTGTTTTTATCATCGTAATGTAACCTTCTCTAGTAGAGTAGTAGTATCATTCAAATTCTATATATCCTACTTACATATCAAATTTCATTAAATAATAATACTATAATTTAACTGTAATTCACTATTTTAAAAAAAATCCATGTAAAATATATAATTTGTTTTATATAAAGGAGTATGTACTTTTAAGATATCAATTTTTTATTATATTTTAAATTAAAACTTTGATAGTTGAACATAGTTATTAGAATCGCGATTCAGATCGTAGGATCGAACAATCCTACAATCCAATTTTTACCGAACAATCCAGATCATTAGCAAAATCGTAATTGAGGTGGATCGGGTAGGATCGTATAGGATTGGTAGGATCGTATGATCCCATCAATCCTACTCGATCCTGCAAATCAACTAAATTGTGAGAAATTTAGCCCAAGTTTAATAGGATCATTGTAGAATCGGATAGGATCTCATAGGATCATGGAGGATCACACAATCCTATTTGTTCTGCTACTACTAGATTTTTAGGCTATTTAGGCCCTGTTCTCTTCACCTTAAAAAAATAATATTAAGTAAAAATAATTTCAGTTCAGTAAAAATAATTTCAGTCCAGTAAAAATAATTTCAGTTCAGTAAATTTCAGTTTTCTTAAAGAAGAATTATAATAGAAAATCAGTAAAAATAATTTCAGTTCAGCAAAAATAATTTCAGTTCAATAAAATTAATTTAAGTTTAGCAAAAATAATTTAAGTTCAATAAAAATAATTTCAGTTCAGCAAAATTAAGGTGAAGAGAATGGGCCTTAGTAGTATTATAAGTTATTTTTTTGGTTTGTATTGTCTTAAACATGGTTAATGATTTAATTTCAAAATTATTGGTTTTAGTATCAATTTTACCCCGAATGACATGTAATAAGTATTATTATTGTGTTTATCACCTCTTTTACGGGTTTGGTAGGATCTTACAATCTGATTTACCGATTTGATCCTATCACCCTTTTCTGATCCAAAGTAGGATCCCGATCCTGACCATTATAGTGACATTACCAATATGCTTGAAAACATATATACATAATTGATTTTTTTTTTTTTTTAGGGAAGTGGAATTTTATACGACGACTTTCATTAGGTGTGTTGCACCAGTTTATATTATATAACATAACGTTATACAATATCATCTACACTATGTACAATAATTACCAAATTAAGTTTGGTTTAATAGCTAGGGTTGAAGTGTCTCACCAGCGAATCAAAAAATAATCTATAACCCATATTAACATTAAAACTTCCATCAACTTGCTCTCTACTGTGCTTATGAACAGTGATTCTTGGTGTTATTACTCTACTGCCCCCAACAATAATATATTACCCAATTTGCCCTTTTTTTTTTCCCCTTTTCTTGTGAATGAGATAGTAATATACGAGTAGTATGTGTGGATTGTTTGTTTCCAGCTGCTTCTATGGGCCACGTTGCATCTTTGGTCAGTGTTAGCTGCTTTTTCTGATGAATGAATTTAAAAAAATTTATTATTACGCAACTATTTTTTTTGCACAACCAATTGTCTGGGTTAGGTAGGGAGGTGTCTTCAGAAGAATGGAAGTCGTTGCCATGGCGGTGGTACTGCTCAATGGTCGCCAGAAATTGCTAGAGGAATGGTGGAGGAGGCTCAGGCAGCCGCGTAAGTCACGAGATTTGTGGACATGGATTTCATTGTTGTATTTTTTATTTGGGTATAGTTCATGTTTTGGTTTAATTATAGATTAATAACAATATTTCATTGTTAGTCTTGTTAATTTAGCTAGCATTGTGTTTGTTGTCGGTGGTCCCAAGTTGCAAATTCCAATTTTTTTTTTTTTGACAAATTCCATATTTTCTTGCTTTGTTTTAGTGTTGCCTATTATCAGAGTAGGTGACTTAGGTAGTAGCACTTTTGTACGATTACTTTGACTGAATTATTTTTATTTATTTATTTTTTTAAAAAAAAAAATTAAATTAAGGCGGTGTTGTTAGCTAGGGTTGGGAATTTACTCTTTATATATATATATATATATATAGATGTCTGGTGTTGGATGAGCGTGTGCATGTTTCTATTGTGGTTGCTGGTAGATCAGGATTTAAATTCAGACAGTGTTCTATTTGTAAGTGCTTGTACTTTTGCACCGAACTAGAAGCTGGTTCTATGTCATATGCTTTGATTTCTTGGACAACGATTGCAAATTCAGACATTAAACATCGCTTACCTAAAATCTCTACTTTTATTATCTTGACCAGTGCATTATCCGAATTGGACAAATCTGGAAGTACAAATCACTTGAATATAACACAAAATCCATACATTCAACAAAAAATACTGTTAGATTGTGCTGTTGTTGCAATCCTGATTAATAAGTAGCTGATTATTGTTTCTTCTTTACATGGCAGGGATTTGTGTAGGAGTTGTTGTTCTATCATTGTAGTGTGATTCTTATTTGGTATGTGTTCTTCTTACAGTTCTAAAAGGCTTCATTTGTGTAGTATTTTGACTGATTTTGAGTTTCTTTTATTTAATGACTGGTCTATTCCCTGTACAAATTCCCATTTCCTTTGGTTTTAGTAGACTGTGTTGTATGTTTACTGTTATGTTCCATGGGTAAATTCACTTAGATTGTTATCATGAATGATGCTAAGGTTGGAATTATGTAATTACTGGTCCTATCATCTACCTATTTTGTATATCTATGTATATACAAGCAAATGTTTTGAATAGAAATTTTGATAAACATTCTTTTCTGCTTATTTTGTTTTCTACTTTTTGGTGGTTTATTTTTTAATTTTTTTTTTAGAGGAGGGGGGGTGGTTTTAAGATTTTGTTTTTACTTTTCTTTTGTATAAGTTTGTTTGTGTAGTTTATGCTTTTGAAAAAGCCATGATGAAAAGGGCCATTCATCGTTTACTCATAGTCCTTAACGTGGTTATTCTTGTTACAGGTTATGGCTGTAGCACCACGCAAAGTTTTCATTCCATTCCAGCCTCTTTTGGAAAAGATAACTGCTTGGTTGAAATTTTCAAAACCAGTTTATGGCTTCATAGATGTAGCGAAGCATAATGCGTGTGTGCGAGTGAATCGACCAAATAGTCGATTTGGGTTTCTGTTTTACAGTGGAGAGGTTGATTCAGCTGATGAATCTCGTGAGAGGGCAGCTCATAAAGCTGTGCATAGACTGATTTCTAGGTTTGGAGTTCGGGTAGCTGATTTCACTTACGATAGAATTAAAATGTATCAGCTCTGTACTAAGCTTTACAAGCACAAATGTGCTGAATTAGTACAAGAGAGGAGGGGGTCATGTAGACCTGCTGGGAGAGTTGACTCTGGAACGCATTCAGCATTGGACTATGCTGATGTTTCACTTGACTGTACACAATTTCTAGGTGTTGTTGTCAGGAAAACTGGTGCTTGTGCAACTGCTGTTGAATATACTTGGGTTGATGGCCATGGTTACATAGCCTGGGTTGTGGTGACTTGTCCACCTACTAACATGAGGAAGGAGTGTATTTTCAGCGAACCTTGTCTAACAGCAGCCATTGCTCAACAGAAGGTGGCAAAGAGAGCAGTGTTTTACATTGCCTGCCAATATAATTTAGAGATAGTTGATGCTAACTATGGTACTGCAGCAAATTAAAGTAAGTGAAGAATGCTCTTTGGTTCAAAAGAAGTATTTCATTTTAAGAGAACATCTTGACTGTCTAAGAGAGCAATCTAGACAATCTGAGCCTTTAGACGTTGCTGCTAATGCTGAGTGTGTCACTCCAACAGATGATGTAACAAAGATCCTTGTTAGTGAAGTACCTCCTCCTTGTCCAATCAAGCGAACCAATGTTGGAAATGTTTATCGCCCAACAGCCTTGAGAATTGGAACATCTGAAGGCCTGGTGGCTGAGGCTGATATTCCTGAAGTAGAAACACTTTTTAAGAAGCCTAAGTTAGATTAGATTTATGTTGTTGTAGTATGTCATTGTTGTATTTCAATGGCTTTAGAATAAGCTTTAGGTCTTATTAGCTTCCCTTTTGAAATTAGAGGTATTGGAAGACAGCCAGTTTAGCTTTGGTTGTTAGTTTTACTTTGCTTTTTTTGGAAGGTTGGGGTACTTATTAATGTAATGTTACCTTTTGCTAAGGGAAGCCTATTTTGCTTAGGAAGTTGTACGCAGAGCATGCTCTGAAATCATGTAATCATTTCCTTAATTATATGAAAAAGTACTTATTCACTATGTTTTGTACTTGTGCCCTTGGTGTTTAATGGTGTTTGTTTATTGTTTGAAATTATATTCATTGATATAAGTAGATGATAAAGTCCTGAAATCATTTATGGTTGTTAGGTTACTGCAGATAGCTTAATTGCCTTTTCAGTAATCACTTTGCAGAATTACATTATAATGGGTAATTCCTTCTGTTCTTTACATGTTTTGCACTCATTATATCAAAATTTTTTTATACTTATGGACTATACTGATATCAATAATGTGAACCTTTTATTGGAAATTCCTTTTGTATGGTAGATTGTAATTCTGGAATACCGCGGTTATCTCGTAAGAGTTGTCAACGATTAAATCAGGCTGCACAACACTCATCTAAATCATCATCTGTTAGGTACTGAAACAATGATTAGTATTTACATTACAATTAGTTCTATGTTTCATACTGACTACAGCAATTTAACTTCTACATATAGTCCATCAGTACATGATTCAACTCAGCTTATTCGAAGAGTGTCTAAAAGAAGACGTTCATTTGAAGAATCATCTGAAATTTTCAGATATAGGTATACTATTGTTATTAGTTATAGTTCTTTGTCTCATATTTACTTATAATTTAGAGGCTAATCATTACTCAGAGAAGTACTTGTATTCAAAACTTGTCAATATTTGCCTATAGACTTACCCAAATTACTGTGCACGTTGTTTATTTTGCATATGCAAATTCTGCATGCCATGCATTGTCCATTTCTAATTTACTACATCTACTTTATGCACTGATTAGAATCATAGCCTTCAACTTCATTTAATATCCTTTCTTTTTGACATCTGAGGGATGGAGGAAGAGCAGAAGAAGAGAAACTTTAAAATTTATTGTTATTATTGCCTTTGTAAATATGCAGTGAACAAGAAAGTGGTAGTACATCTCAGACGCAGTTGACTAAACGTAGTCAATGCATTGAAAAAAAATGGAAGCATACATGCAAAGAGGTATGTGTATATAAATATCAAATTTAATGATAATTAGATTAATTATATATTAAGTGTCTTTGATTACCTTGCAGTGGAAAAGGTATTACTGTGGCTAAGAAGGTGGTCAAAAAAGCCCCTAAACAGAAAGAAAAGTGTATGTTTTAAAATTGCAGCTACTCTGCCTTGTTTTGTATCTTAGAAGCTTTTATGTACATCCATTTATATCTTGTATTGTACATAGGTATACCTGCTGCAATGATTGGTCAACCGCTACCCAAAAAGTCACATACTTTGTGTGCACCTCATTATTGTTTAAAATGTTGTGCTAAAAAATTTGAAAGTGAGACCGCCCATTTCTGCTGCGGTGATGGAGATATCCAACTAGCCGTAAATGAGTACCCTCCCGAACTTATTCGCTTATTCACATCACTGGAAGAAGATGCTATACACTTTTGAAAGTATGCTCGGTTATATAATAATCTATTTGCATTTAGTTCCATAGGTGGAAACTTTGATGCAAGTACATACAAGGGCATTTATGTGTTCAAGTTGCATGGCCAACTATATCATTTTGTACCTGATTTATTACCTGATGATGGGCCACCTAAATACTTGCAACTGTATTTCTATGATTGCCAACGTGAAGCTGAGAATAGGGTTGGGTCTTTTCCAGAATTAAGGCAAGATATAATTGATATTCTTATGAGTGTTTCTCAGCAGAATCCATATGCTGCATTTTTCCGTTCTTTAAAAGAAAGAGATGTAGCTGAAGACACACGTATTGTATTGAATAAAAATACAGTATATGATCAACGTGTGTACAATGCCCCAACTGTTGATGATGTTGCTGTTATTTGGCCAGACAGTGCTTCATCAAGTGATACTTTAAGCCCTCACATACTTGTATCTGGTAAATCTTGTGAATCTCATCGAATCTATCACAAATATGGGTGTTATGATCCATTACAATATCCATTGTTATTTCCTCGTGGAGAATGTGGTTGGATGCAAGGGCTAAAGAAAACATCTCATGCTGACAGAAGACAAGCAAGTTTATACCCTAATCCAATAATGTCATGCGCTGTCCACACTGTTGAAGACTTGTTGAGCCAGGAAGAAATACGTAAGTACATGATTATATTTATGTTCAAGTGTATTATTATATTCTATTACTTAATAAGATGCATTTATAATTTACAGGGGCAAAGAAGAAGCATACACGTGCTGATAAATTCATTTCTCCAAGAGAATATTATGCATATAGATTGAAAATACGGCCTAACAATTTCTTGCTCAGAGCCGGTAGATGTTTACAACAATACATTGTTGACATGTATGTCAAGATAGAGAATACAAGGCTCGACTATCTGCGCAATAACCAGTCAACCATTAGAGCTGATTTATATCAAGGAATCCTTGATTCTCTAGATAGTGGAGAAACTAAAGCACACAATGTTGGTCGAAGAGTAATCCTGCCTCCAAGTATCATAGGAGGTCCTCGGGATATGAAAAAACGGTATCTTAATGCCATGGCTTTGGTGCAGAGATTTGGTAAGCCTGATTTGTTTGTCACGATGACATGCAACGCTAACTGGCCAGAAATAAAGTCTGAATTAGCACCTGGTGAAGCAGCACAAGATCGTCCTGATTTAGTAGCACGGATCTTCAGAATAAAATTACTTACATTGAAAAGAGAAATTATGGAGAAAAAGGTATTTGGTACGGTTGCAGCTATGGTGTATGTCGTAGAGTTTCAGAAACGAGGCCTTCCACATGCTCATTTCTTGATAATCTTAAAACCAGAATTCAAGTTAAAGTGTCCTGCTGATTATGATAAATTTGTATATGCTGAAATTCCAGATACTTCTAACCCTATTCTTCGCAAGATTGTTCTAGCACACATGATGCATGGTCCATGTGGCTCATTAAATCCGCATTGTCCATGTATGCGGAAGGAAGGGCAAAAACTAAGCTGTAAGAATAAATTCCCTAAACCATGTGCATCTGAAACAAGTACAAATAAGGATGGTTATCCTATATACCGAAGAAGAAACACGGGGGAAAATGTCACTATTCATGGTGCACAGCTAAACAACCAATGGGTGATTCCTTACAATCCTTATTTGTCCATGTTGTTTGATTGTCATATTAATGTCGAAGTTTGCTCTACAATCAAGGCAGTAAAATATCTCTACAAGTATGTTTACAAGGGACATGACAGGATTTCTTATAATTTTCGCCCTGCTGATGATGATTCTGTAGATGAAATTGAACAATATCAGTCAGGAAGATGGGTTTCTCCATGTGAAGCTGCTTGGCGAATATTTGGTTTTGATTTGTTTGAGATGTCTCCATCAGTATTGCCTTTACAAGTTCATCTCCCCAATATGCATACGGTTCATATTTGGCCACATGAGAGGCTAAACACTGTTATTTCTGACTCTAAGCGTTCAAGGACTCAGCTAACCGAATTCTTTGCAATGAATGCTGCAGTAGAAGGTGGTACTGGTTATCTATACAGTGAATTCTGTGAACATTTCAAATGGGATGCAAAGGCTAAAGAATGGACTGACAGAGCTACAAACAGATATGCAGTAGGAAGATTGGCTTTTGTATACCCCGCAGAAGATGAACGTTTTTTCTTGCGCCTTTTATTGTTGAACGTTAGAAGTCCTACATCTTTTGAGAATTTACGAACTGTAAATGGTTATGTTTGTCCTACTTTTCAAGAGGCTGCTCTTAAACTAGGCTTGATAGAAGAAGATGATGTAGCAGATTTAGCTTTGACTGAAGCTTCTAAAGTTCAACACCCAGTAGCCTTACGTCGTTTGTTTGCAACAGTGCTCATATTTTGTCAAGTGAGTGATCCATCTGGTTTATGGAACAAATTTTTCCCTTCCTTATCTGAGGATTTTTATTACAGATTTCCAAACGATATGCAGAAAGTCCATCAGCTGACTGTTAGGTCTCTTGAACAACATCTTGAAGCAATGGGAAAATCATTATCTACATTTGGCTTAGATCATTTAAATAGCCAAGTTGATGATGGTTTCAAAAGAACAAAGGATATTATAGATGCTCTTGATGCGCCTATTCCAGAGGAGTGCCTAACATGTCGATCCAGATTAAATTCTGCACAAAATTCTGCTTTCAAATGTATCATGGAATTTGTCACAAAAGGGAAATTAGGTGCTTTTTTCATAGATGGTCCTGGAGGTACAGGCAAAACTTTCTTATATAATGCCTTGTATGCAGAGATTCGCTTGATGAATAAAATTGTATTGCCCACAGCAACCTCAGGTATTGTTGCAGCAAATATTCCCTCTGGTCGTACAGCTCATTCAAGGTTTAAAATACCTCTTGACAGTGACATATCCTTAGCATGTGTTGTTCCTAAACAGAGTAGTTTAGCAACACTTCTAAGAGAAACCACATTAATTATATGGGATGAAGCTTCAATGGCAAAAAAGCAAAATATTGAATCCCTTGATTTATTATTACAAGATATATGTAACACAACCACTGCCTTTGGTGGGAAGATAGTTGTCTTTGGAGGTGACTTCAGACAAGTTCTACCAGTTGTTCCTCAAAAAACAATGAAAGAGGCAGTAGACACAAGTATTGTCACTTCACATCTATGGGAGACATTCATAAAGTTTAAACTTACAGAGAACATTCGAGCACGAGATGATCCTGCATATTCCTCTTTCTTACTTGCCTTGGGCAATGGTCAATTACAGTCCACTGAAATCTCATTCGTTGATTTGCCAATTCAAGTTGCACATTCTTTCGAAGATGACACAAGCTTAATAGCTAATCTCACAGAAACGACATTCCCTGAAATCATGCAAGGTGGCTTTGTAGATGATGTTTTCATAACAAGGGCAATTTTAACTCCAATGAATGATGATGTTGATTCTATCAATTCAGTTATGATTGACAAGTTCCCCGGTGACATTGTCACGTACAAGAGTTTTGATATTATGCTAAATGATACATGCAGTATATATCCCACAGAGTTTATGAACAAACTCTGTCCAGGAGGTATGAGTCCATACGAACTTGTCCTGAAAGAGAATTGCCCAGTGATATTTCTAAGGAACATCTTACCATCATCAGGCTTATGTAATGGCACTCGACTCATTTGCAAAAGATTCTTTCCAAATGTGATTGAATGTGTAATTGCAGTTGGACATTATAAAGGAGAGCATGTGTTCATTCACAGAATTAATCTAAGGCCTTCAAGTTCTACTAATTATCCGTTCCAGTTTGAACGGAAGCAGTTCCCTATCAAGTTGAGTTTTGCAATGACAATCAATAAGTCTCAAGGACAAACTCTCAATCAAGTGTCAATATACTTACCTCGCTCTTGCTTCTCTCATGGTCAATTGTATGTTGCACTCTCTCGTGCAAAGAAAGCAAAAGATGTTCAGGTCTTTTCTGCTAAACCACCAGACCAATATCCACAAAATGGTGTTAAAAATGTAGTGTCATATGAAGTTTTGCGATTAGCTGGTATTATTTAATATGTGATGGAAACTGGTACTTCATTATGCTCTCCACCATATTTTGAAGCGGTTCTTCTTCAATTTTTTCTTGATTTATACCTCACCCACTGCATCAACAATCATGTTTACTTTTTACCCTTAATTTATAATTTTGTAAATTTATGAATTTAAAATTAGTTATTAATGTAGTTGAATTTATATGTGTAAAAATCATGCCTTGAACTAATTGATGGTTACTCTAAGTAAGCTTTGGGAGTTGTGAGGAACTGGATAGCTTAATAGGAGTTTGGATGTACATATTATTCTCGTAGTTTGTAAATTGCTGGAATGCTATATTTAGTTGGAATTAAATAAGAGTTGAAGATTCATAGTTGGTTGATTTGATTGTCTTCATTTGGTAACTAACCAAGAGTTGAAGAGTCATAGTTGGTTGATTTGATTGTCATATATAATTGATTGTCTTGATTTAGCAGTAAAATTCAGGTGCTATCTGCTGCCCATGTTATGGGGCTACCAAACAAGGATGCAGTAGCCTTTTCTTTTCTTTATTCTAAATGAGGGATTTTAAGCACGCCAATAGTTTCATACTTTGATAGTGTCAGAACTCCAATTGTCCTTTCCTAAAGCTCTAGAGATTAAGTTTTGATAGCGGTTTGGGTTAGACGAGGCATTTGCTGTCTATATATGTTAGTTTTGAAGTACATCACTTGATTGATGCTTAATTAGACATAAGAACTAGGACATTTAGTCTGATGACGTTACATCTTTTGACTATATTATATACGTATTATTCCAAAAGTAATGAAATTAAACATACTTCTACTTGTAATCATTAATATGCAAGTTTATTGGACTAGACTAAGAAGGAAACTATGTAAGCACACCTGTTCTGTTGAACATAAAACATATGCTAGGTGTATGAAGATTGATGTACAATGGGATGGGCTAATTTGCTCTGTTGACCTTTGTGCCATTTGAAAATCAGAATATTCTGGTGTCCAACCATGTTCTATCAAATTCGTTATCTTAAAAAGAATTTATGCTTGCATATGAGAGACATCGGTTGAGGAAGGGCATCCAACATATGCTAACATGTACTACAAATTTAAAAGAAGCCATATGCTTACATGCACTACAAATTCTTCAAGTTAATTAATATATAGTGCATGTAAGCATATTCTAACAAATTCTTCATCTTAAATTGTGTAGTCGTGTTGCTTTACACATTAATTCCGACAATTACTGGTTTACATTGCAGGGTCTCCTGATTTTGGATTCTGCACAAACTGAAGGTTAGAATGTTATGAATAAGGTAAATAAAAACAGTCTGAACTTGTAATGTATGGAGCTTGCTATGGTAAGAACATATTGTACTTTTAATAAGTATTCTACAGACTAAGAGTATTTGATTAAGTAGCTATTATTATTTTTGATTAAATAGCTAATATTAATGCTATATAAGGTAAAATAGGAACACATGCTTGTATTAGTGCAGATTAGAAGTTTAAATTTTCAGTTTCAATCAGATAAGTTAATGTAGCTTATATGAATATATTTATATAATAAATGTATTTTTATGAGTTCCTTCTTATTTTATTTATTTCTCAGCTAATAGCTACAATGTGGGTATGACCTAGGCCCAATTTACGTGCAACTCACAATGATAAAATGCTATATCCAATGGGCTGGGCTACATTGTTTTGAAATTGGATGGCTAAATGTTATGTTAAAGGATAAAAAAAATAAGAGAGTTGAATTATACAAGTACAATAGTAGATATCTTATTTTACAAGCAACATAAAGAATGGTCAAGTTAACTGTAGATATAACACTTGTAAAATTTGTATTTAGTATAAGTACTTTTGCTAGATAATTTTCTTACTTAAAAATTGAGATCTTGTACTATTTATTTTACAGCCACAAAAAATAAACACAATTTTAAAAGATTACCTACTCTCTGTAACTTTTCAATTAAATTTTTATAAATGTAAGAGAAAAGCAAAATACCAGTCAAACAAGCAAAGCAATTACCTCTTATGTACTACACTACTTTATTTTATTTTTTTTTAGAAAGATGTACTACACTACTTTTGCTAGATATACTAAGTATGGTTGCTACAGTCCTTAACAGTAATTGTTGCTACAAAGCACCGACTATGATAGCTTCTTTTTGCCTATAAATACTTAAGTACTTATTGCTTTCAAACTACCACTTAAACTGCTAAGAAATCTTCTTTGATAAAGGTATGTCTTCTACCTTTCAATTACCATTAATTTCTTTCTTTATTTATAGAATATTTTACACGTTGAATTGAATTATTTGACATGAATATGCTTCATTGTTAGTTATTTAATATCCACATTTATGTCAAATTATTCTTTATACATGTCTGCTATACAACTTTCCATGCTAAGATTCTCATGCTATTAAATTCCCTGCTTTCTGTTTTCATTCTCATTTGCATGCTGCACATTAAGCTAACCATTACACACGTATCATAATTGCATTCATCCTATGCTCTCCATATTCTTTTAAGGTTTGGTTTGTCAGTTGTTCAGATCCTGCTTCCTACATGCACTACATATTTCTTCAGTGTCTACACAATTTTAAACATCTTTGCCTTACATGATTCTTTCTCTATTTGCATTATCCATGTGAAGTAAACAATTAAAATGCAATTTTTTTTTTGAAACGATTAAAATGCAATTAATGACAACAATATAATACTATCTCCTTGAAGGTGTTGGATATATATATATATATATATATATATATATATATATATATATATATATATTAGCACTTTTATGAATAATCTATCACTTCGTAAGATAATTTATCATTTCCTGTATTTTTAGCTTTACTTTTCCTTTCAAAAACCTTCACCACTTACACCATCAGACCTTAGTAACATGCAAATATATTTTCCCCTTTCTAAATCATCAAGCATGTACAGATTCTTAGGCGCTTCAGTAATTGATAATCTAACCTATTGTTTATTTGTAGCTCTGCAAAAAATATCCAACTAAGTTGACCTTAACCTCATGCACTATGAAGCTGGAACCAGTATACTTGGATGAACTAACTCCTCAGAGTAAAGATTATAGAGTCAAAGTTACAGTGGTTGAAAAAGGTAGAGCACAACCTTCTCCAAAAAAATCAGGGACACTACATCAGACATTGATCCTTGAAGATAAGAAGGTATCAATTTCTTACAACTATAATCAAGTTTATATGTTTATTGTATTTTAAATTCCATTGAAATCTTGATAGCCCCAACTTATTTGATATATTTCTTTAAAATTGTTAGCTATTACACAATATGTCTAGATATTTTAAACATATTTGATTTGATGCATTATTATATGTAGCATAATTTCTATGGCTATATTTCTTACAAAAAATACTTGCATGTTCATACACATTCCATGTACACAACATGTATTACTAAGTTGGACTCTAAATTATATCTATAAAACGAAAGATAAAAAAAGGAAAAAGAAAAAAAAAAGGTAAAGAAGAATTAACCATATCATCTACACACCATTTCACAATATTATGAACTCAATAATTAAAATTAATAAGTAGCAATAAATGAAAAAAAAAACACATACCAAGTTTTAGTATTTGATGAAAAATACTTATTCATTATGATTTTAATGATCATCTGTTTCGATTTACATATTTAACAGAAAAATAAGATGTGTTGTGCTTTATTTGGAGAACAAGTACAAGCTTACTGACAGGCTAAAGTCGTATCACCTAATCAAAAGTATTACCTAAATCCTCTAACTAAAGTAGATAGGGAAGTAGGATCGAATCCACAGGGAAACTGGTCTTTCTACTCCTAATTAATTAATATAATCTAAATTATTAAAGTAACCAATTTGTTGTTTGTAATGTGAAATTATACTACGAAGATTGAGTTTAGAGAGAAAGTCGATAATAAGAAAGCCTAGGGTCATAGGTTCACCAATAATTAATATTCCGGGATAAAACATAACAATCAATTAATCAACATTGCACAGATAACATGATTAACAGGCTCTCGCAATTTATTAACCAACATAGATCTAACAGGCTCTCGCAATTTACTAGATCTAAGTTCCTATTGAAAATAGCCTTTAATACTAAATTAACATCTGCTCGATTCATCAATTCAATATTGCTAAACATTCACAATCAAATTACATGTGCTCGATTCATAATCTAATTGCAAAGAATTAAAACAATTCAATAAGAAATTATCATGCAATATCAATAATCAACAATAACAAATTATCCCTTCATATTAATTATGGATCCCCATAAACCCTAGAATTAAACTACTCAGACATAATTAAAACTAAACAGAACATAATAATTAAACAAGACATGAAGAAATTGAATGAATAAAATACTGAGATTAATTAAGAGAGAAATCGTACAAAGACGGCGGAATTACAATGGAGTTAAGGAACAAGAGAGAATAAGTCTAGAGAGAGAAAGTCTAAGTAGTGAGAGAAAGAATTAAAATCTAGAGTAAGAGAAGTGAAAAGAAGTATCTAATCTTGCCTAATAAAATCACATTAATACTAAGCAAGCACTAATCGCTAAACAAAGCTGAACGGAAAGTAACAACTTCCTAAGCCATACTCGCGCCCGGTCGGGCAGTGGCTCGCCCGACCGGGCCCGTCCTATTCTTCAAGAAGCTCCTTCTCGCGCCCGGCCGGGCGTGTGCTCCGGGCGGAGGAATTCTTCAAAGGCTTCCTCGCCCCGCCCGGCCGGGCCCGGCCGGGCGCGCCTTCGGGCGGGGCCTTGTAGATCCGGGCGGATCTCTTGGGCCTCGAATCTTCCTCCTTTGGGCCTCCGAACTTGGCCCAAGGCCTTGAATCTCCATAACTGAGCCCTTATTCACCGATTTGCTACTTCCAATCGGTTTTGGGCTATCGAACTGGGTCGCGGTCTTCCAACACTTGTAGATGCTCCTTGAAAACCCGGGAAAATGCTCCAAGTACGCAAATTCCTACAAAACTCAAGCAAATCTACCAAAGCACTGGAAAACACAAATTAGTAATAAAAGTGGCTCGTAGGAGCCAAAAACGCTACTAATTACGACCAAGGGACGGGGGTAAATATATATATAAAATGAACACATCACTTGCCACGATGTTTTCCACACAACTGCAAAATATGAAATCTCTAAAGCACCTATTTCTGCTATTGATGATCAATACAAGATCAATTTGGAAGAACTTCCATATCAAATGACAATCGGACATCAGACTGTTGTGCAGCGCTTGGATACTGAAACTGGTCCTATACTGCCTAAATATCAGCCCCTAGCAAGTATTCCAAGGGCACCCGAACCTGATGCTAGATATGGTAATATCTTAAACAACATCAATATATTTCATCTCCAATATATTAATGCTTTTACAATTTTCTAATATAATCTCTTCCTCCATAATTTAGATGTAGTTGCAGTAGTCCTTTTTGTTGAAGAACAAGCACGAATGATTCCCAATTCTCGGGGCCGTGAAAGTCCTGTTCGTGAAATAGTCATCACTGACTCAAGGTTCACCTATTCATGAATTTCATTGCAATTGTATTTGATTCTTTATATTATATATAGATACATCATATCATTAACCTTTATTTTCCTCCTTGCACCAGCCAAGATCGTTCTGTGACAGTTTCTACATGGAATGATCTTACCATCAATGCCTGCAATGAACTAAATAATTGGGCTGCAACATTCAATGTTGTTGGATTTACTGCTCTAAAAGCCTTGACTGCAAGAGGTTGATCATCATAACTTTAAATTACAAATCAAAGTATACAACATATAATATGCTTATTTATGGATACAAATCTATTATGCAGGATTTACTTTGACAACTACTATGTCAACTCGAATTATCCACGAACCAGAAGGAACAAGAGCAGATATGCTTCGCGAGTGGTAGTTCTTTTACACTTATCGCATTGCATTGTTAAATAGTAATTGTATGCACACTAGATAATTAGTCATTATTTTCTTCCAATGCAGGGTCAAGTTATACCCACAAGTACTGCAGGATAGGCAAGCAAGTGTCTTGAATATCAGATATCCAAGTGCTGAGAAAACAATCATCCATATAGAAGATTTGAGGAACAAAAAGGTTACTTTCCTTCAAACTATATAATCAGCTACTGATATTGATATAACATTTATATCATGCTGCAAATATCACTGTACCTTACTAACCAAGGTTAATACTTAAACACATTTACAGCCCAAAAATGTTGAACAAGATGAAACATTCTGGATCAAAGTGACTATTCCAGAACCTGACTTGAGCAAAGTTTATGCATATGCTGGTTGTGTCAATTGCGGTAAACGAACTAATCTTCGTATAGGCACGCCTTTTCCTTGTGCTTCTTGCAGGAAAGGAGATAGTTACTCCGCTTATAGGTAATAGGCCTAACCTCTAATCCATTTTAATTGTAGTCTTTAACTTGCTTATCCACTAATGCTATCTACCATAATCAGAGTAACTTTCAAGTTTGAAGCAAAAGATGACACTGGTACAATGGCATTCACTTGTTTCAACAACGACACAGAAAGACTCTTCAGAAGGCCAGCAATTGAAATATGCAGCATTAAGAACACTGTAAGAATTCATCAATTAGATACATTCTAAAATTACTTTTGCAATTTGATTTACCTTTACCATAAATTATTTTCAATTCGCTACATTAACTTTCATTTTAGATTCTAAATAAATTCACTAAAAATCTTTTGGCACTTAAATACCTTTATAATCCATTACATACAGGAAAACTTAATTGCTTTTAGAGAGATAGCAGCACTTATTTCAACAAAACCTTTCTTCATTAAAGTGGGTCCGACAAATGAACTGTCATCAAACAATGTGCTCATATGGATTTTGAAAGCAATTGAAGTTGAAGATGAATCTGCACAACCTACAACTGCACATACAGTATCTGTTGTTCGTTCCACAAATGAAGAAGCAGCCTCAATTGAAAATCTGGAAAAAGTTCAGCATGAACTTAATCTAGAAGTGAAAGCTCATGGTAAGCAACCTTTGCTTAGTGAGTATGAAACAACACCTGGTTTCAGCCAAGATCCTGATGCAATTGATGATGCCGCATTTGCTGAGCTTGTTCAAGTTGAAGAGTACACAAACACTGCTAACAACCCAGTACCACAACAACTGATGTTCAAGCCCCTTCAAATTAAGGAACCAGAAAGCTTTGAACAACCTGATTCAATGAGAATGTTGCCAACATGGGCACAGCATTCCCGTAAACGAAGCATCAGCAAGGACAAAGCATCCATTGACACTACTTCAGAACTAACTGATGCACCTATGGAACATGATCCTAGGAAGAAGGCAAAACTAGATGTTCCTATTCAAGCTGATAAGAAAGAAACCACTGGAGAAGAAGTTCCACCTACTAGCACTCTTGACAAAGAATGAACTCCAAGGAAGCCCACATTGTACATAGGCAGTATATCCTAATGACCTGATCTCAGTAGTAAGTATGATCCAGCAGTTTCTAATATAAATATTGCCTTACTTATTAAAAGGCATAAATCTTTTGGGTGTTTAAAAGGAACATAGGCCATAAAAGTTGTTCCCTATAAATAAGTTTATTATGGTACTTGCTTTTTCATTACTTTGTCATTATTACTTATATGCTTCAAACAACTTCAGACAACATTATACTAGCAGGTTTTATTGTATTACTTCTGATTATTAACACTACTTTACACAGGACAAATAACATATCATAAAAGATATTAGTACAATATTAGACTATAAAGTTTAGATACAAAACCCAAGCCACCCATAGCAGCAAATAAACCTACTTACAACATTCAATACATTTCTTTTAGTTGCTTTCAACAAGAAAACAATTTACTACCTACAATATAATTCATATTCTACATAAACAAGCATTACATAAAACTCTAATAGATACTCAAAACATATACAGCAAAGGCAATTACACTATAATAAAAAGTAACAACAAAAAAAAAATAATACTCATACTTACTATTGCTCAACACTAACCTCCAATTAAATACACAAAAACCATCACTTAATACATCTTTGACCAATGACACTTACAACTCCTTCTCAATGTCCAACAAAGGTACTTCCTGTTAAATACAATTCTCAACAATTTAACACCTATCACAGCAAAATAGTACCCTCAACAATGAACTAAAAGAAGAAAAAAAATTATCCTAAACTCAGTTAATAACTCCATCACACATACCACTCTACCTTAAACTATACTACATTCATACAATCGACATCACTTCATAATTTCAAGTACTCCTTTAACTTAGATACGTAGGAGCCAAAAACAAACCGACCACACAACATATCCAAACGTTGGGGGGCGCGCGAACAACTAGTAATAATAAATAAAAAAAACACATAGGCATAGAAAATGGTAAAATAAAAATATTTCATTGTAAATCATTATCATGCACGTTGAGTGAGTGTACGTACGTAGAGCAGCAAGCCATCACGCAAGAAGCATTCAGGGAAGGTTGTATCTATGAATTGATTGAGCAAAACCATTCATTTATTCTTTTAGGGAAAGGCCCATATTTCATCATCACAAATTTTGTAAATACTGTTGAATAACGCAACATTAAAATTAATTTTAGATGATGTCACCGCTTTAATCAGAATCATATTAAGATAAACGAGTATCATATTATGAAATTATTAAACTAATTGACAATATGAACCGCTCAACCTATGACAAAAATCAAAACATTAGGAACCAGCCAACCAGCAGACATCAGACGGATTTGGTATACGCGGAGACTCTGAGAGTTCATTTCACCGCTTCAACGACGCCACGCATTTGTATTGTATACTTATGTTTCGAATATCTTTCCAATCTAAAAATTAAATTAAATTTGTCCAAATTAGACACATTATTGTAAGTAGAATACCTAATGTTTTAAAAAAAGTTGTATGCAATTAAAGATGGTCTATCTCATCTCAATTTCCGTCTTTTTCTTAATATAAGGTCAAAGTTTAAGCAATAAGATCAGATTAAAAAAAAAGTTTATATGAAATCAAGTAAGTAAAAATAAGTTGAACGAACTAAACTTAGCTTTAATATGTAGCGTATTTAAGAAAAAAAGAAGCGAAAGTAGATTAACTTATTGGTAATTAACTTGAATACCTTGAATCAAGGGAGTATGTAGGTCCTAGTTCAATTCACACCAACTCTCTTAAAGAATTTTCCTCATCAATCAAACATTAAAATACTACTGCAACTTTTTTTTTTTGACCTCAATATTAATTGAAATCAAATTCAAATTAATTGTCCCCAACCCCCAAGTCCTAATCAGCTAAGATCCAACTGTAATAATATAATTGTAGTAATATATAGTATGATCATTAGGGGATAAGAAATGATTAAAAAGAATATATGAGGCATTAAGCAGCAAGATTCATGCTGACTGTGCATGCATGTGGCAAGCAACTTGCTTAACTTGAACATGCAAGATTTGATAGAGATAGAGTCATAAGAGATCTTTAATATATGATTCATAGCATACATGTTATGAATAATATCACCAACTCATTAATACCTCACCGACAAAAGATAAAGCTTACTTCCTCCGTTCTTTTTTACTTGACCCGCTTTGACTTTTACACTATTCACCACCCCTCGTTTGACCGTATTTTGTGAATAGTATGTAAGGAAAAACATATTCACGTGAGATCTTTTTGAATTCGTCTCAATAAGTACTATCATTATATATAACTTTTGTAATTTTTACTTATGGAGAATTAAAATTATTGATCGTTAAAGTTTTGCATTGGCAAGCGTGATAAAAGAAACAGGTCAAGTAAAAAAGAACAGAGGAAGTAAATAATAGAGTTATCCGTATAATTAAAATAAAGTTATGTTCTTTAAATAAAATAAGGAGAAGTACCCTGATCGAACCTCAATCCTCACGGATTTTTGGTTCGGTATTTGCGGGTTAGACACTTTGAGGAGTGAGGGGGGAAGGATAAGGGATCCTCCACTCTCAAAGTGACTCTAGTGGGGATTGAACCCCCAACCTCATCAAGGTTGAAATGTACAATTTTTACCACTAGACCAAGTTTAGCCTGGTATGATACACGTGTATATGGATTATACTTTGTATTCCTTATATGTTATTATTTTATACTTGGAATAAGCTATTCCGTACCAAAAATTTCCAAACAAAGTCGGCGTTCAATATATAAGTAAAATTTTTTTAGTACTTGTGGGCTGGATTGAGCCAGCTTAATTCATGGTATCAACCGAGCCCATGCATTAAAGCCCATCCCACCCATCTTATCACAATTCACCACCTCAATTTCCTCAAGAGTCAAGATTATTGTTATAAGTTACTCCGTATTTTACAACTTGTTTTAAAACACAGAAAAAAAAAAAAAAAAAAAGGCATGCATGTTATGAATATCACCAACTCATCAATACCTCACTGACAAATTAATGACCGATAAAGCTTAAATAATAATCCGTATAATAATAATAATTATGTTATCTTCACCTTATCTTTACTTATTTTTCGTCTAATAGAACGTCACCGATTATTCTCAAAGACCTTATTTTGATCAACTTAACTTACTTTTTGTGTACATGACACATGTGTATGGTTTTTAACTTACTTTAGGTATAATATTGATGTATTCGTTTTTAAATACCATCATCTTAACCTTCCCCATAAATAATACTAGTACGAGATTTCTTATATATATCCCCCTCCCACCAACATTATTATCTTTAATTCCTCTTTAACAAACACCAGATCTCTTTAATCCCGACCTCACTTAATTACGGAGCCAAAAAAAAATGGCCAGCTATCACATTTTACGTAAATCATTAGGCCCTCCTTTATAGCCACAAAAAAGAAAACAATAATGTACTTCGTAGTTTCGTAATGATGAATTTATGTCCTCTTGAATTAAAAGTCAAAATTAAATTAGGTTAAGGGTATTAGATTCAATCACTAATTTAGTATGGTATGAACGGGGACAAAAAAAGGCATGTCGCATGCAAATCCATCACTGCCTAAGTTATACTATCTCCGTCCCCTTTTGATATCCTTTATGGGCATTTTTCACGGGAATTAATAAACATAAATAAGAGTAGTAAAATTACATTGAAAAAGTAAATTGACATTGGATATACAAAAAAGTAGAGAGAGAAAGTAATAAAAGTACATAGGAAAACAAAATTTACATGGGGAATTTAAATTTGCACAAGTATTATTGCAAATTGGAGGAAATTTTGGTAAAAAAAATTAATATTAATGGTTGTTGGAAAAAGCAAATGGGGTGAACATTTTGGGACTAAAATTTACCCATAAGGGACTATCAAAAGGGGACGAAGGGAGTAAGTACCGGCCAATTTGATCGGTTCTCTAATGGAATTTCTGCATGCAACAAAAAAAGTAAAAAACCTATAATGAATCGCTGACAACCAAAATGACTGAGTTAGTATACATTGCATGCACCACTGATGATGACCTAATAAAGGGGTGAAAAACTGATTTGACCGCTTAATTCGAACTGATTCGGAAAAAAAAATAATTTAGATTTACGACTCATAGGGACCATTAATTTAGCATTACTCGTATAGACCCGACTCAATCTCACCGAATCAACCTAATTAAGTATCCGAATTGACACCTCTAGTCGAGGGATGTTACACACATCTCTAATTAGGGTGTTCATAAATGAATCCGGACCGAAAAAATGGACCAGACCACTAATTCAGTCCGTTCTTCGGGTTTGGAAATTTATTTTCCGGTCTCCGGTCCAAAACCCTATAAAACTGATTTTGGACCGGACCGATTTTTTTATTGAAAATATGCGTGAAACCTTAAATAATGGTTAAAATTATCCTTAATAAGATTTGAAAACTTAATTTTATAAGCTTTTTTGTACTAAATATATATTTTTTTTAAAAATGTTAAAATACAGTTTTTCCTTTAGTTTTTTCGAGTTATCTATAAAATTATTAAAAATTTAGAACTCTTTTTAAAAAAAATTCTTAAATCGGTCCAACGCGGTGCGGTCCAGGTTCTAGAGCGATTCTTTCGATCCGGTCCGGATTCGGTCCCAGCTTAATCGGTCCGGTTCTTAGATTTTTAAAATTCTAATTTTCAGTCTTGGACCGATGAACAACTCTATCTCTAATACATAATACTACCTCTGTCCCTAAAACTTCGACCCTTTTGGCCTAATTTTAGTCCCAAAATGATCGACCCATTTGCATTAAAATACCCACCAATTTACAATAATATTTGTGCAAAATTAGTTTTCCCATATAAATTTTGCTTTTCCATGTATTTTTAATACTTTATCTCTCTACTTTTTTACAAACTCCATGTAAATTTATCTTTTCGATATATTTTTATTTTTTTTTATTTAAGTTTTTTAATAACCGCGAAATCAAGTTAAGGGGTCGAAGTTTTGGGGACGGAGGGAATAGTAAATTTATTACTTCCTCCGTTTTCTTTTACTTGCAACACACCTTTTAGGCACGTAGTTTTAGGAGATGATTAGTGAGGGTAAACGAGTGATTTCATCAATATAATTTTTACACGAAGATTAGAATAGGGTTAAGTATCATTTGTAAAAATTATAATGAATAATTTATCCGTTTACATTATATAAATCCGACTTCAAAACACGTGGCACAAGACTGTGTTGCAAGTAAAAAGAAACGGAGGAAGTATTAATTAGAATTGGGTTAAACTCGTTGAAGTAAGCAACCGTGGGAACAAAACACTTTACCGTACCATGCCTCGCATGCAAAGTGATGATTGTCGTCCCTTCATTTCATTCTAGCTTAAAAACATTAAATATGGGGCATTTCTAAAAGTAATACAACTAATTAATTATCAACATTACTTTCCCCGCATTATTTTAGTTTGAACGTGTCCACGTTTTTCATGCTTCTCTTTTACAACTATGTTGTTAGCTTGCCTTTTACCGAGTACTCCCTCTGTCCCCTTTTAATGGTCATTTTTGATAGAAAATCACGGGAATTAATAAACATAAATAAGAAGTAGCAAAATTAAATTAAAAAAGTAAATTTACATTGGGTATGTAAAAAAGTAGACAAAGAAAGTAATTAAAGTACATGGGAAAATAAAAATTTACATGGAAAAGTTAAATTTGCACAAATATTTTTGTAAATGGGAGAAAATTTTGGTAAAAAAATAATATTAATGGTACTTGAAAAAAGCAAATGTGACTAATATTTTGTGTCACAAAAAATGGCATTAGTGACTATCAAAAGGAAATGGAGGGAGTATTTGATACACGGACGAGAAAAAATTTTATTTCCTTTTCGATTTTAATGATATTGTCTTCAAAGTCTTCACTTTAATTTATACGAAGCATTATTATGTAACTTTAAAAAAAAAAAACAAAAAATTTATTTGTCACTCGTATTTTTTATTTTATTTTGTTTTAATTACCAGGATACTTATTATTGTTTAACTCAACGTAGTATTAGATGTTAAGGCATACGAAGTATTTTCTAAGTGTATTTTATTTTTTTCATGAACTTATTACGACATTTTTAATTTGTGTTGTCAATTCTAAAAAATACTCTGATATTTAGAGGAATTTAACAAAATTCCAATTATTAGTATTTATTTTAACTACTACGTATTTAACACAAAATACATTAAATCCTTGATCGACTAAGATTGGACTAGCCTCCCAAAAAAAGAAAAAAAAAAAAAAAAACCACCTAGAAATTAAGAAATTAATGTTAGGACACTACAGAAGTTGAGAAGTAGGAATGAAGCAGAAATTTATTGTCAAACTTTGGGTGCATATATTATATGGGCTGGTGATCAGAAGTTTCCGAGGCCCATAATCAATCGTTGAAAATGTGTTTTAAACCATGTTGTGATTTGATTAAGAGGGCCCAAACATAACTTCCCCTATATCTTTTTGGGCCCATAATCAATGTTTATAACTCCACCAAAGTAATCTACTACTCCCTCCATCCCTTTATTTTTGCTCCATAGTTATTTTATGGGTCAAATTTTAAAATTTTTGACCATAAATTACCGCAAATCTATACAAGATCATATAGTCATGAGTGGTCTTGTTAGATTCGTCTTATTGTATATTTTATTAATATCACATTTGTATAATAATTACGTTTATGAAAATGAAGATATAGATGTTTTAAGATGTGTCTTGAAAACCGTGTACGGGCAAATGTGGAAAAAATAGGGATAGAGGGAGCGTATAATAGAATGAGTAATACAAATTACTTAATATTACACTTTGTCAACCAACACTTTAAATACACAACTAATTAGCGAGTTGTACCATTTTTTCAATTATAAACTTGAGAAAACATTTAGGTCAAATAACTTAAACATTGTACAAAGTAAGACCACTTTTTCATACATAAACAAATGTAAGAATTGGCAATTTCACCCGAACTCGTGGATTTTTCTCCTTCATCCAAACCATATGGAGTGTTTTTTGTTTAGTAGTAGAGTGCAACTTTATACTAGTCCTCAAGAAATAGTGTCCCCAAGCCAATAAGACATCTATGACCTTGATTACTAATATGCTTTGTATTTGGCCTTTATTTATAAAGTTCCCTTTCTGTTACCAGAATTTGGGTAATATATTTGTGTAATTACATATTTGTATCAATTTTATGATCCATATGATGATGCGGATATATGTATTGAATTTTTTTTTATTGCTCTTTTTTTTCAAGTTTTAGCTGATATATTAGCGATAAAGATAATGGTGTTTTCTATATCAAATGCAGGTGCTAATATGTCTTATGTAAATGACGTTTGCAGTAGGTGGTGATTCCCAATGAATGAAACCTAATTCAACCAAATTCTGATCCATTGACATTACTATGTATGAAAGAGTATTTTCCCACAAATATGTACGAAGTAAATATCTAAAAATACTATGGAGTACTCATAAATAATTATACATACTATATTAAATAAAAAAAAAAATTTAAAAAAAAAAAGCATATCTTGCACGGGACACTTAGCATTAAGATCGTTTGATACATAGCATTTCGTAATGAATTGAAACAGCATGCACATTAAATATTAAACACTTTGATAATTTAAGGGTGCTTTTAAAGACAACCTTTTTCCGTGTTGTGTAATGGAGTATTTAAAACCATAGAAATGAAAAGAGCAAAAATTATTGCCCACCCTTAATTTTGAACTTAGAAGAGTAATTGGGAAAAATCATTTTCTTGCAAATCATTTTCCATCAAGGTAAACGAAGCCTAAGGGCTTGTTCTCTTCAATTTAATTTCAGTACAATTCAACTCCAATCAGTTCAGTTTAGTTTCTAATTTTCTTCTCTTATAAACAGTTCAGTTCAGTTTAACTTCAATCAATTCAGTTCAACTCATTCCAATAAATCAAAACAGGCCCTAAATACGAAGTACGTAAAATGTAAAAATTACAACATCACTTTCAAACAACATACAATCAATCAAACAAACGATCGTATAAAGTATATAATCCTAGAGCGAGAAAGTCTCTAGAGTAGGAAAGTCTCAATGAGTAAAATCTCACACATCATTTACTAACTTCCCTTCCTGTTCTTCTCCTAACTTTTCCTTCAAAGTGTCTTCTTCACTGTTCAATCCTTTCTTTCCTAAGAATTATCGCTTCTTTACAGTTATGTCTCGCTACTTAGCTCCTCAAACCTTTGTCTATCCTCACTATATAGGAGAGGATTATATTCCTCCTCCTCCTTTAGATGATGGATTAAACTTAGACTGGAATTGTAGTGTAATTGGGCGTTGTTGGGACGACAGGGAGGATTTTACTCCAATTATGGTTCAGCGTTTAGTTTCACGCTTTTGGCACTTAAGAGCTCCAGTTCGTGTATTTCCCTATGAAAAAGACTATATCTTCTTTTGCGGAACTCCGGAGGATGCAGATGAACTTGATTCGAGGGGTTGGGTTCATTTCCGGGGTGGTATGTTTGTTCTTCAGCGTCTAAGGGGCCACTCGGTTCCACTCAATCTCAATTTGCACTTAGTGGATTTATGGGTTCAAGTGGAGGGTCTTCCAGTCCGCTACTCTACACCGGACATAGCAGCCACCGTTTTACCACATGTTGGAGATGTTACTATGGTAGAAGACTCTATTGGTCAGTTTCCCATACCTCACCCTCGTGTTAAAATACTAGTTGACTTATCGTTGCCTTTGATTCCTGGTTGTTATTTTCCTACTATTAATAATCAAGTCACGTGGGTTCGCTTTAAATATGAGGGTATTTTTAGATTCTGTAAAAAGTGTGGCTTTGTCGGGCATGGAGGAGATTCTTGTGTCGCGGATCAAGCATCAATTAATTATCATCTAGAAGCTCGCTTCCGTCAGCTCCACGAAAGCGGCGCTCGTGTGTTATATGGTCCTACAGATTCTAAATTATATTCTAATGCTCTTCGTGGAATTCGCCCTATTCGTTCAAATTGGACCACTGAGTTGTTTTTTGGTGGTTATGATGACGATGATCCACAAGAGAATTCAGCGGATTCTCGGCCATTGGACTATGACAGCGGTGGCTTCGGACTTCCCTTAGCATCGGATGATTCACGGTCTGGGTCCACGGTTCATGATCATGCCATGGCCGACTCGTTCCCGGGATTATCTCCGCCACCAGCACCTGGTGTTTTTCGCAGCCGTGAGCATGAGGTTCGCCGGAGAAATCTCGGGAATAATCGCTTTCTTCGAGAAGAACTTGAAACACAAGATCACGTCGACACTTTTACTCCACGTGTCAATCATGCAAGTCCTGAAGGGGTTCGGTGGCAATCTGAGATGAATCAAAGGTTAGAAGATAATCTCGGGCACTCCATATCTTACAGCTCACGTGACGGTTGGCGGCGATTTTTGGACTCTTCTGACATTCAAGATTGGTCTGATAATTCTCAATTCGATCCACTTCAAGTGGGCCGTGCAAATTCAGGATGGGCTTTGAATTCAAGAATTATTTCTTCTGAAATAAGTTCCCCTGTGTCACTGGAGTCCTTTTCTAATGGGCTGGATGATTCTTCATTGATGGGCTGGCCCAATTTTAATGACGACCCATATTTTCAAGCAGCCCGAAATTTCGCGAGTTCGAATCAGATTGTACCCGAACAACATTTGGATCTTCCAAACTTCTCTCCTCCTCCAATGGGCCCTTCTGGCCCAATTTATGAAGACCCCTTTGGTGCAGGTCCGAGCAACTGGGAGGCGACGACGGCTGCAGCTTCTCCTTCACCGTCGTTATCCTCTTCTTTTCCGGTAGAAAGCTCGGAACATTCGGGGTATGTGGCAGACTCGTCTTATGGTGCCTTCGAATTTTATCCTTCTTCTAATCCAATGGACGACGTTAATCTGCCAAATTCAGAGCAGCCGAATTCCGATTCTGACACCGATTCGGTGGTGCCTATGGACTGCTCTCCTCCCACTTCGTCATCTTCTCTTGTTGTTATTGTTTCTTCTCCACCAAAAACTCCTACTTGCTCCCCTTTGCGCAAGGTAGGGAGTAAATTAAAGACTTATTCTAGTCTTAAATTAAGGAAGAGTGGAGAAAAAATGTGGGAATGGGTTAAGCAACGTGGTCCTCGAAAGCGAGCAGGTGGGTTGTTAACTCCAACTGCACCACCTCTTCCTGATTCTCAGCAATACCTTATTGACAATGAGCAGCAGCAAGTTTCAGATTCGGCTTGCATTCCTTGTTTTCTTCCATATAAGAAGCGCAAGGCTGATCATTGTTCTCCTTCACACATCTCTTCTGAGGGTTCGGTGACTTCCCGGGACAAGTCACCAAAGTCTGGATGAAAAATGGCACTATGGAATTGTAGGGGTTTAGGACAAGCGGACTCCCCTAAAATTCCTTATATTACCTCACTAGTCCGCTCTTATGGTTTGGATATGCTATGTCTTTTGGAAACTAGGTTACCTGTAGATAATGTTGTAAAAAAATTAGCATCTTTGCCTTTTTTGGGTTGTAGTGGTATAGATGCTATAGGCCATAGTGGTGGTTTGTTTATCTGTTGGTTTTCTCCAGTTGGGTTTGTTCCTGTTTATAGTTCTCCTAATGTATATCTCTGTAAATTGGTGCAAGGAGATGAAATAAAATTTGTGATGTTTGTGTATGGTTCGCCTCATATTGCTGATCGTCTGCAGATTTGGGAAATGATTAGCAATATTTTAAATTCCATTTCAAATGTCATAATTATTGGAGATTTTAATCAGGTGGAATATAGTTTGGATAAATTAGGTGGTAATTTTTCTATCCCCGGTCAATTGGAGTTTATGAACTGGCGTTTGGGAATGGATTTATTAGATGTTCCATTTACAGGTCCTCGTTTCACTTGGACCAATAATAGATTGAACTCTGATCCCATTTTTGAACGTTTAGATCGAGCTTATGGGTCTTCTACCTGGTTTACTAATTACCCGGATTCTAGACTTATTCACCAGCCAATTCTCTTCTCAGACCATGCAGCGATCATTTTTACTGACACAGCTTCTTCTGAGTTTGCTAAGCGTCCTTATCGTATTGAGAATTGGTGTTTACATGCTTCAGAAATTCAGAACATCATCTCCTCTGTTTTCTCTTTGTTCTTCCCGGGTTCTCCTATGTTCACTCTTTCTAGGAAACTCTCAGTCTCTAGGGATCGCTGTAACACCCCAATAATTCTCTCTTTAAACCTGTGAGAAACCTGTAAATAACCTGAACAAATCCAAGAGAATTACTGGAGTGCTACCGCCACGTGTTCAAACGTTAAGGCTATTACAGAAGTTAGCAGCGGAAAACCAAAACAGTTTAAATAAACCTCAAAGCAAAGTATTACAAGTTGGAACCTTTAAGGCCCTTATTCAAAACCCAAAAGCATAAGTAAGTAATTAAAATTCAGTGTTAAAACAAACTTAAACCAAAAGAAATGGTGTCAAGTGGAAACGAGTTAAATAAAATCAAACTTGCAAGAAATGCGAAAATAAGCAACCAACTCTCTACTCAAGATCCCACAACCCTGATGAATGCTGCATGTGAGAGAACCTGTGGTTATTCTGCTCCCCAATATTACAAGTGTAAAAATTGGATCGTCACAGGGTCATTTGAAGGCGAAGGCCATGACCAAGAAGGACACACACAAAAGCACGCAATCAGCAAAGCTGAGTACATACAAGCTGCAAGTAAAATAAGGAAATACTTAACATGCTACTAATAAACAATCATACGCATAAGTAGATCACAAACTCAACACACGACTCGATTATTTAATTTATTAAGACTCCACTAGCTAATAGTAGCTAACTCATTTCAATTTATTCATTGGATTTAGCAATAGACAAGGTTGTCCAACCCATGTCCCATTTGGAACATCAATAAAGAAAAACCCCATGCCTCCTTTCGGAAACATCAATAAACATCCAACGACCACGGGCGCGACTCCGTGACCGTAGTTAGTATGAGATCTCACCTAACTCCTAGTTTTATAAAAAAAAGTATTTGAAATAAGAGACTCGTAGATCAGACGGCCTCGAGAAAAGTACACGGCTAATACCCCATGTACCCCAACCCCTGATTGTCATTACTCCAGAAGTGCACCAATCCAGAGTTTTATTGCTCATCCATCTTGCACTTTACGTGATTTACAGGTTTAGACTTGGTGATGACTCACATGCATAACAATTCAATCAATCCAATGTCAATTCAATCAAGTAAAACAACTTTTCAATTTCAATTCTTGATTTATTAGTGGCAAGCAACATTTATTATTCATTCCTTTACTACCTCGGTGTATAAACACCTTGAGTGCATAAGGCACCCCAAACTTACTCATCCTATTTCATTAAATCATGAATGAGTAATGATTGAATCATTTCACCAATCACATACCTTTGCCTCTAAGCACACCTTGCATAATTAGTACATAACCAATAATTGCAATAATAAATAATGCACATCAAATGAAATTCACAATGTATAACCATACAATTTAACCCAGTCATCCCTAGACATGGTACTAAGTTCTCGATCCATCCTTAAACATGCACCTAAAAGCAAGGTTTTGTAACTTGTACGTACCTTGAGTAAACGATTCGATTGGCCACTTTAAAGACTAAAAATCGCCTTCTACAAAGTCCTCTCCTAAACCAAATAATAAGGAATAAATCAATACCAAAGCAATTAAAATTACAGCAATACTAAAGTATTTAAAAACCCCTCAAACCATTAAGATAAAGTCCTTAAATTAATCCAATTAGCCAAAATTAATAGTACAACATCCCAACTACAAGTTTAGGTGTTAAAATCATGAAAATATAGTGTTTAATAATAAATTACAGCAACTTTAGAGTGGTAAAATAAATCTGAAAATTTGGTTTAAGCATATAAAATAATCCCATAAGCATAATTATTTGAAATAGTCATTATGTAGCAAATTAGTGTGTTAAAAACCCAAGAATATATCAATTCAATGCAATTAGAGGCTTCAAAATAAAAAACATAAAATCTGAAAATTATTTTTAAGGTTAGAATATAAAGTTCAAAGCTTTTTCAATCACAAAATACTCACAATAATTATTTTATAGGTTTAGAAGCATAAAAACATGAAATTAACACTACTTGTTCATAAAAATTGAAACTTTAATAAATCTGAAAATTTATATACAACCAAAATAATCATACTTTGACATACTTTGAACATAGAAAAATTAAGTAACTTGTTTAGTACGTTAATAAGCCTTTAAACATGAAAAATCAACACTTTAATACCCTAAATTCATACATAACCAAATCTGAAAATTTATATAATAATTTAAACATACAAAAACCCATAAATTTATAATCTTTTATAATCTAAACATACTATCAAACTATAATAATAAGAATTCATAAACAAAATTTAATAAAGATCAAAACTTTAATTAAATAAAACAAGAATAAGAGAAGGAGAAATAAGGGAAGGAGAAATAAGGGAAGGAGAAGGGAAGAAGGCAACTGTTGGCTGGGCTGCTGGTGGTCGGCAGCAGGCAGGCGGCGGCGGCAGTGGCGGCAGTCCGGTGGTGCTGCTGGCGGCAGCACTGTAGCAGCAGGTAAGAGTTTTTTTTTTTTTTTTTTTTTCTTCTTCTTCTCTTCGTGAAAGGCAGTAGGAAGTAGGAGAGTGTTTCTTTTTTTTTTTTTTACGTGAGATTTGAGGGAGGAGAGCTATAAGGGTTTTTATTTTGGGCTTTTTAATCTCCTAATTAAATTAGGATTGGTATTCCTAAATAGGCTAGGATTATTAATAAATATAAAAAAAAACACTACTTTATTTTAAAAAAAACTTCCATAAAATAATTTATTTAATAAAATTACCATAAATATAATTATAAGAGTAACATATAATTAAATTATAATTAAATTAAAATTTGGGGGATTACAATCTACCCCTCTTAAAAGAAGTTTCGCCCTCGAAACTTAACCCAAAAACCATAATTTTCAAAATAGCTCAAACTTTTGTGTTTTGTATTGCTGTAAATTGCTTGCTTCTTAACAAACAGACTTAACAAATCGGACTTTGTACTCAATGAACTCATATTTGGCTTAAGTGTACATACTTTTATTGTATGTAAACGCAATAATAATGCATAATGATAACCAAAAACATGCAAAAACGTGCAAAATCAAGCAATAAATGGTATAATTAAGGTAAAAGCGCGAAATTACATCGCATTCTCCCCCCCTCAAAAGAAAAGAGTTACGCCCTCGTAACTCACCTCGTCAAATAACTCGGGATACTTGTTTTTCATTTCCTCCTCGGCCTCCCAAGTGGCTTCTTCATATTCCTGATTAGACCAAAGGACCTTTACTATCTTCACATCTTTGTTTCTAGTACTGCGCACTTTGTGATCTAGTATCTTTACTGGTCTTTCTTCATAAGTTAGAGACTCATCTAATTGAATAGTCTCTGGTTGCAAAACATGAGTTTCACTAGGCACATATTTCTTTAGCTGGGAAATGTGGAACACATCATGCATTTTCTCAAACTCCATTGGCAAAGCCAATCTGTAAGCCACCTTTCCCACACGTTGTAGGATTTCATATGGCCCCACATACTTAGCACTAAGTTTCCCTTTCTTGCCAAATCGCATCACACCTTTTGTTGGAGAAACTTTCAGAAAGACCTTGTCCCCAACATTAAACTCATCATCTCTTCTCTTTAAGTCAGCATAACTTTTCTGTCTATCTTGTGCTGCCTTGATACGCGACTGGATTAGTCTCACCTTGCCCACCATATCCTCAATGAAATCTGTACCCAAAGTAACCCGTTCACTGTAGTCATTCCAGCAAACTGGACTTCTGCACTTCCTTCCATATAGTGCTTCAAAAGGTGCCATCTTGATGCTTGCATGGTAACTGTTATTGTAGGAGAATTCTATCAAAGGTAGGTGATCCTCCCAATTTCCTTGGAAATCTAAAGCACAAGCTCGTAACATATCCTCCATAGTTTGGTTTGTTCTCTCAGTCTGACCATCTGTTGCAGGGTGAAAAGCAGTACTCATCTTCAATGTTGTCCCAAGGTTCTCCTGCACTTTTTGCCAAAACTTTGATAGAAACCTCGAATCTCTATCTGACACTATGTCCTTAGGAACTCCATGCAATCGAACTACATTCTTCACATAGACACTTGCTAGCTGCTTCTTTTTCCAGGTCTCTTTGATAGGAATGAACATCGCTGACTTAGTAAGTCTGTCCACAATCACCCAAATCGTGTCATTCCCAGAACGAGTCTTGGGTAGGCCTGTCACAAAGTCCATAGATATAGAATCCCACTTCCATTCCGGTATCTCCAAGGGTTGTACTTTTCCCATGGGTCTCTTGTGATCTATCTTAACCTTCTGGCACGTCAGACACTTGGATACGAACTCAGCTACCTCTCTCTTCATATTCGGCCACCAATAGAACTCTTTCAAGTCCTTATACAACTTATCTCCCCCGGGGTGAACTGAATAAGGTGTATTATGGCACTCCTCCATGATTTTTCTTTTAATCTCCTCGCACTTCTGTGGTATACACCATCTCTCTTTATATCTCAGACTCCCATCCTCATGAATCTTGAATTCAGTCTCCGCACCACTAGTCACCCGATCCCTAATCTTCTGAAACGACTCATCCTCCAGTTGCTTTTCCCTAATCTCCTCAAATATGGTAGGTTGGATGGTTAAAGCACTCAGTAATCCCTCTAACTCTCCTTGATTGATAACCTCAAGGTTCAGTCTCCTCATATCTTCACACAACTCATTAGCCACAATTAAAGCATTGACATTATGACTCGACTTTCTGCTAAGGGCATCAGCAACTACATTTGCCTTTCCCTCATGATACTGAATGTGGACATGGTAGTCTGTGAGGTACTCTAGCCATCTACGTTGCCGCATATTCAAGTGATCTTGGGTGAAGATGTACTTTAGGCTCTTATGGTCTGTGAAGATCTTACAAGAAACACCATAAAGGTAGTGCCTCCAAATCTTCAAGGCAAACACAACAGCTGCAAGCTCCAAGTCATGGGTAGGGTAATTGACCTCATGTTTCTTCAGTTGTCTCGATGCATATGCGATCACCTTTCCATTCTGCTGTAATACACATCCCAAACCATGCTTTGAAGCATCACTATACACTTCGAATCCTTCTCTCCCATCAGGTAATACCAGCACTGGTGCAGTAGTCAATCGCTCTTTGAGGGTTTGAAAAGCTGACTCACAACTCTCATTCCACTCAAACTTACTCTGCTTCTTCATAAGGGTAGTCATGGGTCTAGCTATCTTCGAAAAATCCTTAACAAACCTTCTATAATACCCAGCTAATCCCAAGAAACTACGAACATCAGTCACATTCTTAGGTGTTGGCCACTCACTTACTGCCTTAATCTTCGCAGGATCCACAGATACACCCTCTTTCGAAATGTAATGCCCCAAAAATGCAACCTTCTCCAACCAAAAATCACACTTAGAAAACTTAGCATACAACTTGTTCTTTCTAAGAGTTTCAAGGGTAGTTCTCAAGTGCTCAGCATGTTCTTCCTCATTTTTCGAATACACCAAAATGTCATCAATGAATACAACCACAAACTTATCCAAATACTCATGAAACACTCGGTTCATCAAGTCCATGAATATGGCTGGTGCATTGGTTAACCCAAAAGGCATGACAGTAAACTCATAATGCCCATATCGAGTTCTAAAGGCTGTTTTGGGAATGTCTTTATCTGCAACCTTCAGCTGATGATACCCCGACCTCAAATCAATCTTCGAAAACACACTTGCCCCCTTTAGCTGGTCAAACAAGTCATCTATCCTAGGTAAAGGGTACTTATTCTTCACAGTCACATTATTCAGCTCTCTGTAATCAATACATAGCCTCAAGCTTCCATCCTTCTTTTTCACAAATAACACAGGTGCTCCCCAAGGTGATGCACTAGGCCTAATGAACCCCTTGTCTAACAACTCCTGTAATTGAGCCTTTAGCTCACTCATCTCAGCTGGTGCCATCCTATAAGGTGCTTTTGAGATAGGTGCAGCTCCTGGGACTAAATCAATGGTAAACTCAAGTTCCCTCTTAGGTGGCATTCCTGAAATCTCTTCTGGAAAAACATCTAAAAACTCATTCACAATGGGTACATCCTCCATCCGCCTACTCTCACTCATACTCAAATCTTGGACACAGCAAAAGTACAATGGACATCCCTTACTCACTAGCTTCTTGACTTTCAAAGCAGAAATGATCCCAAAACCCTTAGGCTTCCCTAAACGTCTATATGACACCGTCTTTCCCAAAGGATCTCTCAACTGCACCCTCTGCATCTCACAATCTATCTTGGCCTTGTATGAGCTCAGCCAATCCATCCCCAGAATTACATCCAAATCCCCTAGATTAAACTCAATAAGGTTCGAAGGGAAGATAGCTTCTCCTATTTTCAAAGGCAAGCCTTTGAATACTCTATTACAATGGACAAGTTTGCCAGTAGGCAGACTAACCGACACATCAACATGACTGGACTCAGTTAAGTTTAATTTGCGCACAACAGAAGTAGAAATGAAAGAGTAAGCTGCTCCAGAGTCAAACAAGGTGTTGACAGAGGCAGAATGAATAGAAAAAGTACCAGTAACTACATCTGAGGACCTCTCAGCTTCTCCCTTGCTCATCACAGTCAAGCGTCCGGGAGTGTTGTTTCTTGCCTGGTAACCATTGTTGTTGTTGCCTGAGTTGTTGCTGTTGTTGCCAGATCTGTTGTTGTTGTTGCCTCCATTGCCGAACTTCCCATTCTGACCATTTCCAAACTTCCCATTCTGACCGTTTCCCCTGTTCCCCTGGTTGTTGAAGTTGTTAGGCCTCTGTTGAGTGTTCCCACCATTCCCACCATTTCCCTGTTGTTTCTGTTTGGTGTAACACTCATATTCCCTGTGCCCCTTCTTGTTACAGAACCGACAAGTCACTAAATTCCCATCACAATCTCTCCCAGGGTGGTTTCTCCTACACCTCTTACAATGGTAGGTTCTCTCTCCATTGCTAACAGTAGAAGAGTTGCTAGCAGTTTGGTCACCTCTATCAAATGAGTTCCCATTCCTAGGCCTCTTATAGCTACTTTGGTGCTCTGGTCTCCCAAAGTCCTTCCTCTTTTCCCCGGCCTTGGCAGTCTCTCCCACACTCTTAGAATTTAGGTGGTACATGTGGGCAGCTCTTTCATATACCTTGTCTAGGGTTTTAAATACCTTCCCCGCTAGGTCTTTTTGCAGTTGGTTAGTTAACCCTTGCTCAAACCTCTGAGCCTTCAGCTCCTCAGTGGGTACTACTTCAGGGGCAAACCTAGCAAGTGCCATAAACTTGTTATAATACTCAGAGATTGTCATCTGCCCCATTTCCAGGTTTATGAACTCTTGGGCTTTTTGTTTCTTTAGGAAAGGAGGGTAGAATTTGTCTCTCAAAGCGGTTTTGAATACCTCCCACCCAAAGTTAGGTTTGGCTTTCACTAGCTCACAGTTATCTCTCCACCAAATGTCAGCTTCATCCTTAAGATACATGGCTGCTTGATCCACCTTCAAATTATCAGGGCAGTTCAGTGCCACAAACAATTTGTCAAACTCACGTATCCAGTTCTCTAAGAAGGTGGGGTCAGCACCTCCCTTGAACACTGGGGGTCTCACTTGTGCTAGCTTCTTGAACATTTCTGCCTGGGGGTCAAGTTGATCCCCTCGGTTTTGGTTCAGATTCTCTGCCAACATTCGGATGGCTTCAGCAAGGGCGGCGTTATTGGCCATTGTAGTTTTACGCCTGTAAATATAGGGACATCATACTCTAGTTCAAATACCATACGCATATACTCACAGAATCATCATAATAAATATCACGTATATTGGTTCAAAAGGGCACCTTGCTTTGCACCCCTTTGTCCCAAGTAGAATCATACAAATATAAACACAATTCACACCCAAATTCAAGTAAAGTTAAGAAAAATAATCCCCATACCACGTCACTCTTACTAGCTTGATAATAACCAAAGGAAATATCTTAAAATCTTTATTTAACTAACTTTAACTTTCTTTGGCTCACAAATATTAGTAAAATGAAACTTCTAATATAAAATAATGACTTTATTATAACTTAAATAAAAGTATGAATCCCAAAGAACAATAACTCTATAGCTTTAGCTACTTATTCAAATTAATCATCTAAAGCATACTATAATGAAGTTCTAATAACTATTATTAATGGCAAGTTGCCTTATTCATGCTAACTATACTCTAAAAAAAAATATCTCAAGGTATCACATTGTTGTTCCTATCCTTCTTTTCATCATAGTTATTGATATCAAAGTCGGGATCCTTTTCATCATCTGAATCTTCAATAGTTATGTACTTGTGAAGCGGATTAGGATTCCTAGTAGCTCTTTTTCCCGCATTTGGATCTTCCAGTGGTGGTTGTAGCCATTCAAGGTCATCCTCATCTGGAAAGTCAATAAGGGTATAGTCCTTGAACATTCTGTCATAAGTGTTAATCTTATGCTTCTTATTCTTCGCAGTTTTAAACTCATGTAAATATTGGTAGTCTTCCTCATCAGGATTATCTAGCGTCATAGTCCTTTCGTACCTCTCTAAGGTATCTTCACTTCGCACATCATTCTCATCCTCAGACATAACAATAGGGTTGTTCCTAGTAGCATTATTCGTGCTTCCAGACGTGCTTACTGAATCACTCATCTCCTTTCTACGTCATCCCAACGCAACCAACATACAAAAGCATAACACAAGCACATCACAAAAAAAAACATCAATTAAGACATTAATTACTAAATGTTAGATAAATAAGGAAAATGACACTCCAAATGACAATAAAATGTAAAGGTATGTATGGAATATGCATGCATTCCCTTCTTAAGTCTACCCAAAGCTCACCAAGTAGACAAAATAAACTTCAAAATCATTTTAGATAAAACATTTCAAACATACCAAGTTTCGAAAAATCACTTTAGCCTTTGAACTTAAATCCTCAATGTTAGTTAGTTAGTTAGGCGCCTAAGACATGTTAAGCTAATTGGCTTTTAGTGGTAATTAAATCTAAACCTAAGCTCCCAGATACCACTTTGTAACACCCCAATAATTCTCTCTTTAAACCTGTGAGAAACCTGTAAATAACCTGAACAAATCCAAGAGAATTACTGGAGTGCTACCGCCACGTGTTCAAACGTTAAGGCTATTACAGAAGTTAGCAGCGGAAAACCAAAACAGTTTAAATAAACCTCAAAGCAAAGTATTACAAGTTGGAACCTTTAAGGCCCTTATTCAAAACCCAAAAGCATAAGTAAGTAATTAAAATTCAGTGTTAAAACAAACTTAAACCAAAAGAAATGGTGTCAAGTGGAAACGAGTTAAATAAAATCAAACTTGCAAGAAATGCGAAAATAAGCAACCAACTCTCTACTCAAGATCCCACAACCCTGATGAATGCTGCATGTGAGAGAACCTGTGGTTATTCTGCTCCCCAATATTACAAGTGTAAAAATTGGATCGTCACAGGGTCATTTGAAGGCGAAGGCCATGACCAAGAAGGACACACACAAAAGCACGCAATCAGCAAAGCTGAGTACATACAAGCTGCAAGTAAAATAAGGAAATACTTAACATGCTACTAATAAACAATCATACGCATAAGTAGATCACAAACTCAACACACGACTCGATTATTTAATTTATTAAGACTCCACTAGCTAATAGTAGCTAACTCATTTCAATTTATTCATTGGATTTAGCAATAGACAAGGTTGTCCAACCCATGTCCCATTTGGAACATCAATAAAGAAAAACCCCATGCCTCCTTTCGGAAACATCAATAAACATCCAACGACCACGGGCGCGACTCCGTGACCGTAGTTAGTATGAGATCTCACCTAACTCCTAGTTTTATAAAAAAAAGTATTTGAAATAAGAGACTCGTAGATCAGACGGCCTCGAGAAAAGTACACGGCTAATACCCCATGTACCCCAACCCCTGATTGTCATTACTCCAGAAGTGCACCAATCCAGAGTTTTATTGCTCATCCATCTTGCACTTTACGTGATTTACAGGTTTAGACTTGGTGATGACTCACATGCATAACAATTCAATCAATCCAATGTCAATTCAATCAAGTAAAACAACTTTTCAATTTCAATTCTTGATTTATTAGTGGCAAGCAACATTTATTATTCATTCCTTTACTACCTCGGTGTATAAACACCTTGAGTGCATAAGGCACCCCAAACTTACTCATCCTATTTCATTAAATCATGAATGAGTAATGATTGAATCATTTCACCAATCACATACCTTTGCCTCTAAGCACACCTTGCATAATTAGTACATAACCAATAATTGCAATAATAAATAATGCACATCAAATGAAATTCACAATGTATAACCATACAATTTAACCCAGTCATCCCTAGACATGGTACTAAGTTCTCGATCCATCCTTAAACATGCACCTAAAAGCAAGGTTTTGTAACTTGTACGTACCTTGAGTAAACGATTCGATTGGCCACTTTAAAGACTAAAAATCGCCTTCTACAAAGTCCTCTCCTAAACCAAATAATAAGGAATAAATCAATACCAAAGCAATTAAAATTACAGCAATACTAAAGTATTTAAAAACCCCTCAAACCATTAAGATAAAGTCCTTAAATTAATCCAATTAGCCAAAATTAATAGTACAACATCCCAACTACAAGTTTAGGTGTTAAAATCATGAAAATATAGTGTTTAATAATAAATTACAGCAACTTTAGAGTGGTAAAATAAATCTGAAAATTTGGTTTAAGCATATAAAATAATCCCATAAGCATAATTATTTGAAATAGTCATTATGTAGCAAATTAGTGTGTTAAAAACCCAAGAATATATCAATTCAATGCAATTAGAGGCTTCAAAATAAAAAACATAAAATCTGAAAATTATTTTTAAGGTTAGAATATAAAGTTCAAAGCTTTTTCAATCACAAAATACTCACAATAATTATTTTATAGGTTTAGAAGCATAAAAACATGAAATTAACACTACTTGTTCATAAAAATTGAAACTTTAATAAATCTGAAAATTTATATACAACCAAAATAATCATACTTTGACATACTTTGAACATAGAAAAATTAAGTAACTTGTTTAGTACGTTAATAAGCCTTTAAACATGAAAAATCAACACTTTAATACCCTAAATTCATACATAACCAAATCTGAAAATTTATATAATAATTTAAACATACAAAAACCCATAAATTTATAATCTTTTATAATCTAAACATACTATCAAACTATAATAATAAGAATTCATAAACAAAATTTAATAAAGATCAAAACTTTAATTAAATAAAACAAGAATAAGAGAAGGAGAAATAAGGGAAGGAGAAATAAGGGAAGGAGAAGGGAAGAAGGCAACTGTTGGCTGGGCTGCTGGTGGTCGGCAGCAGGCAGGCGGCGGCGGCAGTGGCGGCAGTCCGGTGGTGCTGCTGGCGGCAGCACTGTAGCAGCAGGTAAGAGTTTTTTTTTTTTTTTTTTTTTCTTCTTCTTCTCTTCGTGAAAGGCAGTAGGAAGTAGGAGAGTGTTTCTTTTTTTTTTTTTACGTGAGATTTGAGGGAGGAGAGCTATAAGGGTTTTTATTTTGGGCTTTTTAATCTCCTAATTAAATTAGGATTGGTATTCCTAAATAGGCTAGGATTATTAATAAATATAAAAAAAAACACTACTTTATTTTAAAAAAAACTTCCATAAAATAATTTATTTAATAAAATTACCATAAATATAATTATAAGAGTAACATATAATTAAATTATAATTAAATTAAAATTTGGGGGATTACAATCGCCTTCTTGCTTGGTGTGTTTCTCATAAAAAGGTTTGGGGTATTAATTGGAAGGATTTAGTCTTTGAAGTCCAACACGCTTCTCTTTCTCTTAATTCTCGGATGGATCACTGTTTATTTCTTTCTATCAAAAATGAGAAAATTGCTGAAGCACAGGCAGCTTATGTTTTTTGGCAACAGCGAGCGAAGATTAAGTGGGATGCTTTGGGAGATTCTCATTCTCGGCTCCTTTTCTCTTATGTCCAGACTCGGAAAAGGAAAAATAGAATTTTTGGCTTAAGAGACTCGTCTGGGCATTGGCATCGCGATTTTCAGCAATTTGCTTCCATTGCCCAGTCTTTCTACAAGGACCTATATTCAGTATCGGATACGGTCTCTTCCAAGGACAATGAGTGGTGGGATAGCCTTTGGTTACCCACTCTTACTTCTGATCAGCACCGGTTTCTTATGGATCCTTTTACTCCAGAGGAAATTCGACAGGCAATTTTCAGCATTGATGATAGTAAGTCTCCTGGGCCAGATGGTTTTCCTTCTGCTTTTTTTAAAATCTCATGGGATTCTGTAGGCCCTTCTGTGGTCAGGGCAGTTCAGCATTTTTTCGTCCATGGTTACATGTTAAAAGACTGGAATCGGACCTTTCTGGCTTTGCTCCCGAAGGTGGATGCTCCGGAATCTATTTCTCAATTTCGCCCCATTGGCCTTTGTAATGTTATTTACAAATGTGTGGCGAAATGTCTTACGAGTCGGCTTCGTTTAGTTTTACCTTCCCTGGTCGCCGATTTTCAAAATGCTTTTGTTCCGGGGCGTCTTCTCTCAGATAATGCTTTAATAGCTCATGAAGTGCTTACTTATATGAATAGATCAAAAGCCAAGCGACGGTTTTTCGCGGCCATCAAGTTGGATATGAATAAAGCTTATGATAAGGTCAATTGGGACTTTCTTTTTCGGTTGCTTACTGCTTATGGCTTCCCTACCTATTGGATTCATATTATCCAACAATGCGTTACTGCAGTTTCCTATCAGGTTCTGGTCAATGAGAATCCGCTCCTAACTTTTCATCCTCAATGTGGGCTTCGACAAGGTGATCCTCTCTCTTCTTATCTGTTTGTGTTGTGTATGGAAGTTTTATCTGCAATGCTTCGAAAGGCTGAACAGGCATCTTTATTTAAAGGCATCTCTATAGCTCGGGGTGCTCCGGCGGTCTCTCATTTGTTCTTCGCTGATGACTCCTTGTTATTTCTCCAAGTTACTCCTGAGGCGTGTGAAAACCTTACGACTCTATTATCTGAGTTCTGCTCTTTGTCAGGTCAAGCTATTAATCTCCAGAAGTCTTTTGTCAAGTTCAGTCCCAATACTCCGGATGATTATAGGGATTTTTTGGCGAATAGTATGAAGCTTCAGTGCAAGTCTACACTTGGTACTTATTTGGGCTTGCCTGTGGAACTTGGACGTAGTAAGGTCTCGGATTTCAGCTTCCTGCTTGACAAAGTGGTTCGGCGTCTCTCAACTTTTGCTTCCTTAGGGCTCTCTTCAGCGGCGAAACTGGTTATCATTAACTCAGTTCTCGTGGCCTCGTTCAACCACATTCTCTCGGTTTTCCAGATTCCGGCTTCCATTTGTTCCAAAGTGGATAATCTTTTAGCTCGTTTTTGGTGGAAGTCTGCTTCTGGCTCTCGGGGTTTGGCTTTTCGTTCGAAAACCCTCTTACATCTTCTTAAAGGTTTAGGAGGTTTAGGTATTCGTCAGCTACGTTCTTTTAATTCGGTTCTCTTGGCTCGTCAGTGCTGGCGTATTCACCATAATCCCCAACTTCTGGTTTCCAGACTTCTTTCTGCGAAATATCCTTCTCTTCATGATTTTTCGACGAGAAGGATACCAGGCTCCTCTTGGGGCTGTCGTAGTCTGTTGCAGGGATTGTCTGTTCTTTCTGATGGTATTGCCTGGAAAGTGGGTTCTGGGGTTCGGGTTCGCCTTCTGGAAGACTCTTGGGTTCCTGGGGAACCTATTTTTGTTCGAGATACTAGTGAGACGCAAATCCCGTCTCATGTTTCTTCTATCATCAATCCGCGTTCTTACGCGTGGAATGCAAATATGGTGCACCGGCTGTTTGACTCTTCTACAGCTCATCGTATTTTAGCTTTGGAACGTCCTAGTAAACTAATGGATGATTTTGTGTATTGGAAATTTACTAGAGACGGTAAGTTCTCCACCAAGTCGGCATATTCAATGATTTTCTCCCGACTAAGATCTTCTGCTGATTCTTCTTCTTTTCCTCCTTCTTGGTGGAAAAGATTTTGGGGGTTACCACTTTTACCAAAGCTGCAGTGTTTTTGTTGGAAGCTCCTTCATAACGCTTTGCCTTTGACGACGGTTCTTCAACTTAAAGGTATTCCAGTGGATTCGACATGTGTTTTCTATCTTCGCGGGGTTGAGACTGTCGATCATTTGTTTCGAGACTGTCCATTCGTCTCCTCTCTCTGGGTTCAGTTCATCACTTTTTGTCTCTTCCGATGGCTCGGGATAGGCGGTTCTCCGTCTGGTTTGTTGAACTGGTGGTTTTCTTGCGAAATTCGAAATCATGGGAGATTTTAGTCTATCTGGTTTCTTTCTTTTGGGCTATTTGGATTGCACAGAATCATAAGGTGTTTCGTCAAGCTGTGATTTCTCCGGATTTGGTACTCTTCTTTATGCAGGATTGGGTTTCTCGAAGCACGGCTGCGTCTGACTTCCGGGCCTCTACCCTCTTATCCAGTTCTCGTTCTACTACTTCTCCAAGTCCCGTTCCTTTCTCTCTTTGTCTTAATGGTTCTGTTGGGTTAGACTATGATATTACTTTGATTTTTGATGGTGCTTTCAAGTCACAGGATCAAACAGCAGGAGCGGGTTGGATTTTTAGATACACTACTTCAGATTTGATCATCGGAGGGGGTTCGAGAGCCTTTTTCTCTTCCTCTGCTGTTCACTCAGAATTACAGGCTTGTCTTTGGGCTCTTCGAATAGCTGAACGACGGGGGTTTCGTCGGATTTTGATTTACACAGACTACTCAAGCTTGGCTTCTTTTCTTCAGGGTAAAGGTAGTGTGGACATTTCCTGCTTATGGCTTCTTCACGATATTAAGGAAGTCATCTCCAGACTTTCGGCCTCAGAACTCCGAAAGGTTCCTCGTCAGTGGGTTGCTCCAGCTCATTGGTTGGCTACCAAAGCTCGACAGCGTCATTTTTTGTTTTGGTCTTTTTAAGTTTTCTGTTTCTAGGTTTTGTTTGTAGTAGTTTTTTCTCAGCTCGTCTTGTCAAAAAAAAAAAAAAAAAAAAAAAAAAAAAAAAAAAAAAAAAACAATCAATCAAACTATTAAAAATGCCTAATGGTATCAACTCCGGATTAATCTACTGTATCAAGTATAAAAAAAATTGAAAAAAAAATGATTAATCTACTTTATTCCTATATGGAGGATTTATGATCAAGGACTGGTGGTTAGTTATATTGACGTGTAGACCCTTTATTACTCCTACTCCACTAGATACTGTTGATGAGAAGTAAGTAGTTAGGTCGAAACGTTGAATCTGCAAAGTAAAACCGAAAACATCATTGTATAGACTTAATGTTTCGTTATAAGCCCGGAAACAATACATCATTGTTGAAGAGTTGGCCCGGCACATACTGGATGTAGGACAGATTTTGTTCCGTCTCCGGTCTTTACAAATTAAGAATGGTAAAACTATTACTTTCTATGTTTTTTTTTTATTAATACTTTTATATTATCACGCTTGTCAATGCATGTTTTTAACACTTAATAATTCATATTATCAATATTGTAAAATTATAAAAAGTGAATATTAATAAATTATATATCGAGACAATTCAAACAAGACCATACATGCCTATATTTTATCGTATCTATAAATCACAAACACGAGTCAAAGTGTAGTGTGTGAATAGTGTAAAAGTCAAATGGTATCAACTAAAAAAACGGAGGAAGTATTTGATATGCTAAAACTACTAATCGAGAATTCGAGATTAAGGTGTGTTTTATTTACCTGATTTTTTTTTACACACACCTGATTTTTACTTATCTTATATATACATATAAAAGAAAAGCACAAAAGCTTTAGAATAAAAAGGTTTAACCATCTAGGCTAATGGTCAATTATGCTATAATCTTGCATAGTAATTTTATACTCTAAAGTATAAAAGACACATACGACATATAAACTATTAAACACTCTTAAAAATTAGTAATTGCACAACTAAAAAGTAGTACTCTGATACAACGCCTGGCTATTCACTAGTTAAGAATTTAAAAGATGTGAATAGTAATATATCTAGTTTCAAATTAAAAGAGCTTTTAGTGACAGAGTACTAAATTATCCACGTTATGAAAAACGGACAATTAGTAATTAGACAAGATATCCCTTCATTAAAGGAGTGATTGGCTAAAGAAACCGCCCCTACACTTTGTCACTTTCATTTATCAAATATTTTCAACATTGAGTATGTATTCATACAATCTACAATTCCTAATTTATAACCCTTGAACTATTCTTGATTTTGTAGTCTTGTATGCTCAAAAGTGTGAAATGTCCCTACTATCAGTTGTCACCCATTTTTGATTTCTCGTTTTTGCAACCGAATCCCCCATTACATTTTCTTGGGGACCCATTTGGTCATGTATGCTATCAATCAACCCTATTAAATCATTGAAATTTATAGCAAATTTATTCAAATTCTGCAACTTTTGATTTTATTCCATAAAAAAAATAATCTGGGAAATCAAGGTTTTAATGGAGAATGAAAATCATGGTAGTAGTAGTGAAAATAATAGAGAGGAAGTTGGAGATGGTGAGAGAATGCTTCATCAAACTCCAACTTGGGCTGTTGCTGGAGTTTGTGCTTTTATTATTCTCATTTCATTCATTATGGAAAAGGGTCTTCACAGAGTTGGAACGGTTTGTTTGTTTGTTTTTTTTTGTTTTTTTTTTTGTTTTTTTTTTTTTCTAATTTATTTTTTCTTGTTTAATGCTAATTAAAAAAATGGGGAATTTTGTTGATGGGTTTATATTATTTTTCTTCATGTGGGTGTTACAATTTGTATGTTTTGTTAAATTTGTTGAACTACATTATATATGGTGTTACACATTAGCCTAATTTCTACTGTACTAAATTAAGGGGATTTTTTAGTATTTTTGCTGAAATTGTAGTTGAATTTGATCGGTATTGTTGCTGATATTGCGGTTGAATTTGATTGTTCAGTGGTTAACAAAAAAGCAGAAGAGGGCACTTTATGAGGCCTTAGACAAGGTTAAAGAGGGTAATTCTTTCTGTATATATTTTGTGTCGGAGTAATTTAATACTGTAATTTTTTATTCGGACTGAAATACACTTGTAAATTTGTTGTAAATTATAGTAGAATTTATGATAGTCTTTGAAATTTATAAATTTGTGATTGAGCTATACATTGGGTGATGTCTTTTACTAAGGAGCTGTTTAAATATTACAGAGTTGATGGTTATGGGATTCATTTCACTTCTCTTGACATTTAGTCAAGGATACATCGCGAAAATCTGTATCCCTTCCAACTTTGCAGACCATATGTTACCATGTGAATTCCAAAGCCGCAACTCAGGTGAAGAAAATCGAAGGCGGCTGCTCTGGAACAAGCGCCGTGTTTTAGTATCTGGTGGTGTCTCTCATCATTGTCATAAGGTATGATTGTTAAGTCGGGGTATACTGGTATGTTAATGCTTTTGAAAGTTGATTGCTTAACTTTCTTAAGGAAAGATAGTAAGGTACTGATGTCAGCTTATTACTAATGGTGAATTGGTGATTATGGTTTGCTTTGATATATACATTGAATTTATGGCGATTATGATGATTTGAGTGTATAATTCGAGTGACATGTTGCAATTACCCAAGTACTGAAGCTAGGTGCTAGATTGCATTTGTTCAGCAAGCTATTCTTGTCGGTTTATAACGCCTATTTAAATCCGGGTTTATTTGTAGTTGACTGACCTTTATTTTATTTATATGAAGTATCGTGCAATTTTAGTACGGAGTATGATTTTTTATGTACATCCATACAAGAGTACTTCAATCATGAGTTTACAATTTTAAAATCTGTTTTGTTTTTTGTTTGTACATGTAGAAATTCCAAGTACCTAGGTTCTATTCTTGAATTTAATAACCTTTGATAAGAGATGAAGTTAATTCATTGTTTTATCTCTTGCTATCTACAGATAATTGTTAAGTTGTCCCAACTGTACTACTATATATAAGGCACTTTATAGTTGTTGGTCCATTCCCATACGGGCCATACCCTATCCAGTATCCCGTATTAAATCCTAGTTTATGCCGATTCCTCTCTCCGTTTACAAATGAACATAAAATATTCAAGTACCACTTGTTTCTGGACCAAGGGAGTAACTCACTAGTTTTAGCATTTTATAGCACTACCTTGGTCCTTGGATATATATTTTGACTGCATCTCAAATATGTACAGTATGTCTGAGACTCTGAGTGCTGGTACCGTTTCTTGATTGCCTCAGTGATACTACATTACTATGAATCTATGGCACTGGGTGTACTCATCTTGAATAGTCTGGCAAAATTTGAAATTTACTTTGAGCTTTTCTGATTACCTTGTTAGACACAATTTGTAATGAGTATTATTTGTTCAATAATTGCTCTTTGGTTTCATGTTTTCTGTGTTATATCTCCGAAGGTTTCAACAATTGTAGTGATTAGATAATTATTGAACTATACTTTACCTGTTGATCTCTAGAGTCTTGCCAGTCATTGACACCAGCAGAATAAATTATACTTTGTACAATTTGAACCAACCAACACTACTTAAGAAATAGGCAGGAGGCTTTTATAGAAATGCTACTATTTAATATAATTATGAGACTAAAAGCCAGTATAATCTCAAGATGTAATCTTAATTTGGAACAGTAAGACGTATTTTCAGTATGAGCTCATTTGCTGCAGCTTCAGTCTCCTGACTGCACCAATAAACAAGATTCAATCATCTCAAGTCTTGTAGCTTGTTACTTTAAACTTTGGTCTTTATCCTTCCTATCATTTGGTTAGTTCACGTAAACTGTCTTTTTCCTTATTACTTCCTATTACTTACTCCAACTCTACTCATTTTTCTGCTACCAGGATCAAGTGCCACTTATTACAGTTGATGCTGCTCATCAGCTACACATTCTCATATTCTTTTTAGCTGTCTTTCATGTGCTATATAGTGCAGCAACAATGATGCTTGGAAGGCTAAAGGTAACCTTGCCAGAAATTAATTTATTTAAATTTTTGGGGTGATTGTGTTATGAATTTGAAGATGAAATCAAAACAGAACACACGATTTTTCAACCCTCATAGCTCTATCCGTAGAGTCTTTAAGCTCGGGTTCTAAACTAAAACTTCATTAATGGAGGTAAGAGAAAATCTCTGAGTTATTACAAGTGTATGAAACTATGAATGAAGAAGAAAGCAAAAAGAAAGAATAAATGTGAAATGCTAGGTAGCAGTAGTATTTATACTACTCTGCTACTTATTACAATGATTATGCTTAAGGCATTTATTACAGCTGGCCTTATTGTAACTAATTCTCAACAAGCTCGAGCTGACGTGTCAAAAGTGGTTGTGGCATAATTCTCTGAATGTAGGTGCATTATAACTTCAGTAGTCCATCATATATCTCACAGATTGTTCATATGCTAACTGCAAAAGTACCTGAAATTATTTTTTGTGAGGTCTCATTAGTGTCATTACCTAATCAGGAAAGCTCTGCACCAAGCTGTTGTTATTGTTATTTTTTGGAGAGAACTGGGACTAAAAGGTTGGATTCCAAAACTTAAATTGAAATGACAGTAATAAGCAAGCTAATAGTGATAGATGACCTAAGTCAATGCTTGAATCCATTTTTAACTGCAATAATCAACGACAATGATAATGACCTGACTGCAACCGCTAATATAACCAATCAACCCAAGTTACCCAACAATACTCATGAATGAACAGCTCTAACCTTTTTTTAGATAACTGACAATTGAGGAGTAGGAATTTTTCATACCATGCTATCATGTTTGAACTGTAGTTTGGGTAATAATTTTGGAAAATTTGGAGTGGGTGGATTCATCTGTGCAAGCATGTATGACCTACGATTTTGTAATTTCAATGTCCATCGTTAGATCATTTGAATAGAAGTGACGAGGTTCTTATAGTGCCTTATCGGCTACATCAATGAAATTACGCATGGCGCTGGGTTTTGATTGATGGCCCAGAGTCACTTGTATAGCAGTTCACATGTCCCTGTTCATTATTGGAAATTCCTGCTTCTCAGAAGATTTCCTTTATTCTATGTTTCCTGTGGTTAACTGGCCTTCTAACTGTTGATTCTTTGGGAAAAATTAGGGTAGCTGATCATGCTAAATATGAATCACTTGTTGATTCTCCCCACTATAACGCTTTTTCTGCAGATAAAAGGCTGGAAAGCATGGGAGTATGAGACATCATCGATTAACTATGAGTTAAGGAACGGTACATTATTTCTTGCCCCTGAGGGATGCGTGAACTGTTTATTTATTCTTTATTTTCTCTTCTTGTTTCTCCATGACATGTTTATGACTGTGTGTTTTATTGCCAATATGTATTAGATCCTTCAAGATTCAGGCTCACGCATCAGACAACTTTTGTAAGAACACACAACAGATTTTGGACAAAGATCCCATTCTTCTTTTATGTGGTAAGCAATAGAAATTTTGGATGAATTATGGAAAGCGAGTAGATATAATTTAATGTAAATCTTTCCAATTTTGATTTAGTGCTTAAGCATATATCATCAGAAAGAGAGTTGAATTAATCTGTTTTTTTAAATGCACACAATGAATTTATCAAAATATTACTCCCTCCATTTCAGCTCAGGATAATATAGATGAGGGGCAGATAGATTAAGGAGGGAGAAAAGTAGACAGGAAAAATGGGTAAATGTAGAAAATTCACTTCATTTGTTACCCTGAGTTGGGAGTCTTGGGATGAAGGAAATATATTCTTTAATATTTCTTCCTTCCATGCTGTCTGTCACAATGTGTAAGAGCATTCATGAATCATGATTGAGATTTAGCCTTTTCTGATCTGATGCCTGTGCATGTGGAATACTCTCTAGCCCTTTGCTTCTGAATAATCGTTCACTTGCCTTTGCATAGAGTTAGTTGGACCATTTGTTGAGTTTTGTTTTTCCTTTCTTTGTTGTTGTTGTAAATTTAGATGTGATAAGAGTTTGTGGGGTATTGTAATCATTATTGTGGATGAAATTGTAATGTAAAAAGAGATAGTGAGTCCAAAGGAGTGGTAAGTACCAAGAAATATAAAGTATTAGCAGTTCTTTTCTTTAATCAGGTTTTGCAATTCTGGGACGGAAGGAGTAATACAGATTCAAAAGCAAAAGGATGTTAAAGGGTGAAGAAAAGTTGGAAAGTGTTTTTTGAAAGTCATATGCTTTAATATTTTCCTCAAGTATTCTAGCTTATAGAGGATTGTAGTTGCAGAATAAGTAAGTGAGATGTTCAAAAGGAAGATTAAACTTTACTAGGAGGATTTTGTAAATGTTTGCTTGGCTGAAAGTCGAGGACCTGTTATGTTCCTCTTGTTCATTGTATTATTGCTACATTAATCAGCCGTTTACCACGAGGTCATACCTTAACTACTAGCACTGTAATTTCTCCTTTCATAATCTTGCAGGGATGTTTTTTTCGCCAATTCTATAGATCAGTTGCTAGGTCTGATTACATGACATTAAGAAATGGATTCATAACCGTGAGTGCCTCTTAATATTTGATTGATTGGAGCTGTTTTACTCTCATTCATAAATAATCTTCCTTGCCTAATTCTGATTTCTGCTTGGTATGGCTTTTAGGCCCATATAGCTCCAGGAAGCCAATTCAACTTCCAGAAGTATATCAAAAAGTCATTGGAAGATGATTTTATAGTGGTTGTTGGTGTCAGGTGAAGTTTCGTGTATGAAGCAATTGATATGTTTAATACAGATTTAAACCATCATTTATCATTTAACATCAAATTTAAATCTTTTTACATTTTTTTAAAATTTATGTTATTTGCAGTCCACTTTTATGGGCATCTTTTGTGATTTTCTTGCTTCTAAATGTCAAAGGTGAGCCACTATTCTTTATTCAATTCTCCATGTATCCTGTCTAGAGGCCCACAATTCAAGGACGGAGCTACTATTGATTTTTTATCTGCTTACTGATTACTGTAACTTGTTACTCTTCTTCCACTGGTGCTGTTGCATTCCCAGGATGGCACACACTTTTCTGGGCTTCTATACTTCCACTGTTGGTAAGACATTGTTTTCAGAAATGAATTGTGAAATTGTATCAGAGGAACTTTCTAAGACTACAGTTTGCATTAGGTTATATTAGCTGTTGGAACAAAGCTGCAAGCCATTCTGACAAGGATGGCTTTGGAAATCACAGAGAGGCATGCTGTGGTCCAAGGGATTCCTCTTGTGCAAGGTTCAGATGAATACTTTTGGTTCTCGCGGCCTCAATTTATTCTTCATCTCCTCCATTTTGCTCTGTTTCAGGTATAAACTGTGTCTTGGTGTTTTATCACACTACGTATCCTACGAAGCATATTGAATTTTGCTTTTCAATGGAAGTCTTTATTACAAAATTTCGGACGTCATTGTCGATGATGACGTCATTATACATCAACAACTCAAAATGTAGGCTGAACTTCAGGATATGCATGTTCATTCGATCAAAAGACTCTCCTGTCTTTTGTCTCACGTTTTCTGTAGTGTGGATTATGATTATTATTGGATTGATAAATACAAATTCACTGCATTACTGTTGACAAGAGTAATGTGCCAAATGGGTTGGTCTTATTTTTCGGGTTTAAAGTGTATGTGTACCAATTTAAAATGTGGCTTTCAAGTTCTTGAGTATAAATTTGCAGTGTTTGGGTGTTGAATCGTTTTATGCTCAAAATTTTTGCCAGTGGGTTGAATTTGGTTCAGGTTGGTCAGTCTCTTAGAATAACTTTTCACAGGTTTTCAAGATTCACAGTTTGTTTGGGTAATGTTAAAGGAAGGAAAAGAAAGGGAGGGAGGTGAACGGGAGGGAAGGGAAAGGAAGGGGAAGGAAGATGGATGAGTTTTCCTCCCAAATCTCTCCATTGTTGGAGGGATCGTTTTCTTTGAATTTAATCTCTCCATTTCTCTCCCTTCTAATTCCCTTCATCCCTATTTTTTTTTTTTTTAATCCAAATGAAAGAAACTCCCTCCTCCATTTCCCTTCCCTTCCTTTCCCTCCATTTCCTTCAATCCAAACACACTATTAAAGTTAATTTTGGTGGTGGGGGGGGGGGGGGGGGGGGGGGGGTGGTGGGGTTGCTGGCAGGCTAGTGTTTGACAGTTCTAAATAAGACAAGAGGATTGTGCATTGCTTAGTACGTGATATAGCTGTGTGATATCAAGTTATGGTAGATTATTTTCTTTAGCATTGCTTCTCATACGATTTTATAAATCATAAATTGCTACTTTAAATCTGTTGAGCATTTAAAATTTGTTTTTGTATGGAAATTGTTTATCTGATGAGGACATATCTGCCATTTGGTTTCATATTCTGCAGAATGCCTTCCAGATAACATACTTCTTGTGGATACTGGTAATAATTTAACATCCTTTGAAATATTACTCGACCCAAATATACCAAATTTCAAAATATCATAATGAAATGCTGATTTTTTTTTTCCCCTTACTTTTTGGTTGTAGTATGAATTCGGATTGAAGTCCTGTTTCCATGATAGACACATCTTTGTGCTTATTAAAATAATTATCGGGTAATGTCTCCATAAATTCTGGTAATTCTGCATGAAAATCTTCATTTGTCATTTGTGTTACATCATCTTCTCTCCTTGGATTAATGGAGTATAACTTGGGACTACAGGATTGGTGCTATGGTTCTTTGCAGTTATAGTACTCTTCCACTCTATGCTCTTGTGACCCAGGTATCATCATAATTTCTTTTGCTTACCACTTCCTCTTGAACAACCAAAAAACAAAGCTTTAAGTTACTTAAGCTTTGTTGTAATCTAAATCTAACACAAATGAGCCCGAAAGTTAGTGTGACTATGATTGATTGATATTTGGCAAGATTATGTACAATAGGAGTATGATCCAATTTAAGTACAAACCTTACAACCTGTAATGATTTATTACCCACATGTGACTCAAATTCGATACGAAAAATTGGTTTTCCTTCTCTATTTAAGGTTTCTCTACTCTACAATCTACATTACTCTTTATTTCATCCTAAAATGTCTAGTTTCACTCATCAAAAATTTAGTAAAGACCTGACAATTGGACATACCTGATACCTTTATCTTTAACTTACATTAGTTGTCAGTTCTTAGTTGCTATCTTCAAGTCTGAAAATCATAGTTGATGTTAGATTTTAGAACAGCCTCAAGAATGAAACTTGGTGATGAAAACTTTGACAGATGGGATCAAACTTGAAGAAGTCCATCTTTGATGAGCAAACATCCAAATCTCTTACGAAATGGCACATGGGAGTTAAGAGAAAGCAAGAGCAGGCCACAGAGAAGTCTCCTTCTACCCAAACCCTGGGAGGAAGCCCAAAGAGCTTAAGCAATTCCAAGAGACGGCACTCATCTGGCCCCACCCTACACCGATTCATGACAACTGGCCACTCAACGCATTTGCCATCCTATGTTGAGCTTCATGTGACGGATGGTGAAGGTGATGAGATAATTAAGGTCGATGATAATCACAGGGAGAGTGAAATGGCTTTATTGTCTACTAGGAAGGAAATTAAGCAGGGAGACGACCTGTTTGGCAAGCCCAACCCGAATTGACAGTAGCGGTGAAGTTAGTTGATTGCTACCCATGTAAACAGCCTACACAGGTATTATAGACTAATTTTTCCTTAATTTAGATAGGTTGGTTTTATTAAGGCCAAAGACAAATGTAATGCTTACGAGGTTTGTTTAGTAGTAGGGCACTTCAGTCTTCACTCTTCAGAAAGGTGAAAGGAAGAACTTGGATTGTACTAGCGTTTCTTGTACACCTTTACATTCCATTGATTACATAATGAAGCAGTACATAGTTGCATTCCCTTGTGATATATTCACTCTTTTTTTTTTGGACGTGAAAGTTTGATGGTTGAGTTTGATTTGACACTGTAACCTTAAATTTTTATCTATTGTACCACTTTGAAAACTTGCAGAGTAGCAGTGGTAACAGAATTCTCTCTTCTGAGAGATCTTATTTTATGAACAGTATATATACTTCTTGTATGATATTGTAGAGTAAGATGCAAAATTAAGGTAAGAAATCAGCTTCTTGCTGTTGAAACACCACAGATACACCGGTCCTGCAGATCTGGCACTGGCCAACAACAACCAGCTTTGACGGCAGGAAGGGCAGCTGGAGGAATGGGACCCGATCAACCACGTGTCAATACATTCAACATGGAACACGTGGGAACATCCTGGGAATTCCCTAACCTCCTCTCCTTCCACAAACTCAGCCAAACAAATCACAAACTCTGCTGCTGCTTTATCATTCTCACTTGTAGCCGCATCCGCATCAGCAGCAGCTATTGGACTGCCAGACTTGAAGACCTTTTTAGGGAGCGAGTCAATGATCTCCCTCTTCAAGCATCTGTTGGGAACCATTTCATCAGTAGTTCCCCGCGTAGTAGGAAGCTGAGGGCTGGGCCACACACAGCGGGTTACTGCCATGAGTCCCATTACATAAATGAGGGCACAGAGAATGCAGGTTATGATGATCAGCATGTTCGAGTTTACTGAGAATGCTGCTTTTGCTGTATTGAGGTGTGAGAATTTTCTATTGATAATAGTTTCCATAAATTGCAAGACGATACTTTGGAGCAATGACTGTATGTCTATATATAGGAGTAGGGCAGTGGATCAGGTGAAGTTAGCTTTTTCGAGGATTTTATTTTTAAGGAAAATAGAAAAATAAAAACATCTACATCCTAAATATTCTGAGGTTCACTCAACTTTTAGGACTTATGTCGTTTATATTCGGCATCCTTGACTGTTTTTTGTTGGTGCTTTTTGGTTGTTTGAAAGAGTATGACCTAAAGTTCAAAGGCGAAATTCGGAAATTACATTTCAAATTTCATGGGAAATATAATGTGACTAACTTTAAAAATTCAGCGCCTTTTGTGTGCAACTGGCTACACCATGTGGCCACTTGAAAGAAAAAATACAAAATAACCCCTATAATACTGATTGAATAACCTTTATAACACTGACGAAATAACCCCTGTAACACTAACCAAGCAACCTCTAAAACATTAACGAATTAATTCCTATAATAACTGACCACACGCCCACACAGTATAGGCAACCATGTATAAGAATTTTTTTTCAAGTGAAACTCTTAATAAAAACCAACAATTTTTTATTTTATTTATTTATTTTTTTTAAGTTTATTACTTAAACTCTTACACTCTATACTTTGCTAGGAGCTAGGACTGTCTAGGTTATTTAAATGTAGTATAAAAAAAATATTATTTATATAGACTCTTGTGTTCTTATAAAGTACTTGCTTTTGTATTTTCACAATTCACATTATTCTTCAATTATTGACTATGTTTTGTGATTTGTAGTAAAATTTTAATTACATAAGATTTTGTTAGATTCATTCAAAATACTTTGTTGAATACAACTTTCTAATTTTTGCTTACCTTATATACCAATAAATACTTTTTTAATGAAAATGCTTCTAAAATAAGACAAGTATTAAAAAAAAATCATTTTGGTAAGGTATCAATGAAATGGGCAAAGCTCCACCAAGTCCACACTAGAGGTGAGTTTGTAACTTGAGATCCGATCCCATGTAGGAAAATTCCGTTCAATAGTTAAATCCAATTATTCCTTAACATTCACCAAAATGCTAATAACATTTGTAGTGATTGTTTCATTCAAAATATTGTATTAATGAGATGCAAAATTTGGGTTGGACATTTTAATGTTATGTGCCATCTATGTGCCTTCTATATAGCAATCGTTTTCGAGCTTCAATAATAGACATAATTATTGAGATAAATGTGTTTTTCTCTTTTTATCCTTCTAATGAAGAAATTGTGTAGTGTATTTTACTTTGGAAAACAAATGAATGGGACAATTGATAATTGCAAATTAAGCTAACAATTGATAAATTATTTCACTTTCCTATCAAAATTGTGTTTCCATAATAGGACAATATACGCCGAGTAGTACTTTGTAAGTGATAAATCATCCACCAACTCATATTAAGTTGGGAGCAGTTTTCATCTTTGATTTTCAACCTACCCTTTTCTTTCTTTTTTTAGGTATTTTTGACTGAATACCACTTTTGGTATTTTATGTTTCATCGCAACACACGAAAGACATGTCCTCCATGTTCGTCCATATTCAATTCATATGAAATGGTAATATCGTTGTCAACTTTCATCCAATTTTCTCTATAATAATTGTAAAAATAATCAAAAGTAAGATTGAGAGCAAAAAGAAAACAGAGAAAGAGGTATGAATAATATCCCATGCATGAAATTGTCACGGGACAATAATGAACATAGAACGTAATTTAACGCAGCCTCATATTTCTTATGTCATGCAATGATGCAACTCTCATATAGGCGCATATATGCCCGTACTCTACGATCTTGAGAGAAAATTAATCTAACTTTATGTACCTTTCCGTTCTTAATATATTGTGCTCATACTACATCTTCAGCAATTCAAAAAGAGCGTTACATGATTAGTTTATTTCTCTTCAAACATTAAGAACAATAATTAATTTAGATGTTTTCTGTCCAAAATATTAGCTGTCCAAATTCGGTTTAGATTGATTTAGATTAGGCCAAGTAGAAATGCCTGAAATAGCTGTTGAAAAATTCTTAATTAGCAAGTTATGGTGGAATGCAAAACTACCTTGGTCGAGTTATTGCTTCTTAGAGGTTAAAATTTAGCAAACTATCATTTGCAACACTGCAAGCATAAAATGAAGTTGGTTTTTACTAGGTTTAAAGATCATAGCTTGTTTTCTCCCGGTGTTACTCAACACCATGTCCATGTATTTTAAAAAAGTTTGCAAATTAAATCATGACGATAGACACATAATTGCCCGCCAAAAGTTCATAAGATAGTATAATACTCGTATGTTGTTTCATTTTATACACATTGGTAATCATTTGGGGCAAAGTAAACATCATAAACATGTGTCCCTAATAAAAAAAGCTCAACGATTTAAATTCAACCAGAAATAAAGTGTGCGATCACCCTCAATAATAAAAGGCCTACAAATGACAACACTTCCCAGGTGTCCTAGAAATGGTTTCAGATGACTCAAGTCAAGAGCAAAGCAAATAGGCACTATTCTGTATCATGTAAGTAGGAAACAATCAAGTGGCAGACTGGCCGCCGTTGGTCCCTATCATTTACCAGGTTACGCAATTAAATGCCTTTCAAGCCTTCCAACGATTCAACGAAACTACACAAAAATAAAGCATATGCAGATGCACCAAGGGAGAAAATCCCCACTAAAAAACTACCCCCAGTACACTTAGAAAACCACTATCGCCATCAGAAAGGAGCACAGCGTCTCCATGTTGCCCGAACAGCATGTACACGACAACATGCACTCAAGAATCTAGTGTACTTACTGCACTTACCAGAACATAAAGGCCAGTTTGACTACTTGTGCCAACAACTTAACCAAATGTTTATGTTGTTTTCACCTGTATTCTGTGGAAACTAATAACAGCACCAGGTAACAGGTATAAACCACAAGAAGTCATACGATCTCAGGAATACATGATACAATCAGAAAAATAAATAACAAAGCACATCATCACAAATTCACAGCATAGCCATGGTTAAACAAGAAAACTAGACAGTTTTTCACAAAATTGAGGATAATTCATAATTTCAAATGCAAAGCATAAAGCAGGCTAATCTAACCTTAAACAAAAATTCCTAAAAAAAAAAAATCTGCCTACCAGACCCATATCCTAGTAGCAATAGATACTTGTATCAAGCCCACACCACAACCCCCCACATCCGAATAAATATTATAATGTAAAAAAGAAAAAAAAAAAAAAAAAAAAAAAAAAAAAAAAAAACAACCCTTAGCCTTCTCATCAATACCTAGCAGTACAACATCACCCCCTTAAATTAACTCCCTTGTTCGCAATCGGACGAGAATACCAACTTCTTCAAAGGATGAGATAAACAGATGTCCAGCAGATTAGCAACAGCAGCAAACTTCCTTTGAAGGCCTCCTACCCCCTGACATACTATATACTAGTTGTACAAAGATTAACATAGACATATCATAAATATTAGTAAGTTATTTTTAGAAAAATTTTAACACTAGAAAATCTAGAAGGAGATAGAAGGCTGATGATATTATCAGTCAAATATCAATAGATCAACAAGAACAAAAAGGTTCTGTAACATCAGGACATTCATCAAGGATAATAATCACACACATATGAAGGTAAAATAAGAAAATGCCATCTAATATTAATAACTCGGTAGACTAGCCCCACTAGCCCCACAACAAAAGAACAGTTGAATAAAACCCTATACAAGTAATAGAAACCAGTCACAAAGTAACATATAATAACAGGCAAGAAGGCAAACAAGGCACAGAATAAATTGGCAAATAACAATTTTTGATGTTCAACCACACTCAAAAAGGCACAAGGTGAGATCTCTAGGTCACCACAAAAGTCAAACAAGTGAGATATAAGGATCAGGAACAAAGATCAAGGAGAGTGAGTACAGCTTATTGATGGACTATATACTATGCACAACAAGCAAAAATCATGTAGTAGTTCATGGCCTAAAAAACTATTAACGATAACTGGAACATGTCAGTGTGTGCGCTCTTATATGTGTATACTGTATAACCATTGACTCAATCAAATGATTACCACTTTATATTTTAAAAGTATAATCAGATCATCAATGGGGGAAAATTTTAGAAATAGGTAGGTGATTGGCATAAGAAAATGACAAGGCAGAAAAACCAATCAAAAGATCAATGCTCGTATTTCATCAATCATACCTACAAAATCTACATACCAGACAAAAGAACCCAACATAAAACATCTAGAATTTGAAGGTAAAGGCTCACTTTGACATCAAAAGAAAGCAATGAACACACATAACAATATCAACTTGTATTTGGTTCAGCTTGATACTATGTAAGGAAGGTGATTGGAGGATTACAAACTAGGACAGTTTATCTAGAACACCAATGAGGGCTATGAGCCTATGACAATGAAATTAAGGCTATAAGAAAAACAGGCCACCTAAGTGACATATTACTAGAAAGTAGAAACCATAAACAAAGAAAAAGCCTTAGTTCTGTCACATCATGCTATGCCAACCAACAAAGATGAATTCACAAGGAAACGACATTCCAAGAGCACAATATATGCTATTACAGCAATATGACTCATAACACACTCCTGCAAAATGAAAGCTACACAGCCCTCAGAACTATTCAAGGTTAACCTGATAATTACGAAATCCGGATTCAATGTCCATACAAATACGAGACAACGTGCTGTTCCATACCCTTAATATGAACATTACATGATGTAGTTCTTTACACATTCTCATTCTCCCTCTTATTGATGACTCTAATGTACCTTACCTATCCTTAAAATACTTCTCTAAATCTCAAGTTTCTCAACCACACAAGTCTATACCAAAATTATCACTGGTTGTCTATCCAGTATATCTTCTCTAGGTACCACCAATACCCAGGGAATGATCAAACCTCAAAGGGTATAACTCATGTAGAGACTTCTACTAAAATTAATGAAGCACAACAATGGATTTATAATATGATCTGAGCTATCAATCTATCATAGTACATCTAGAGAGTTGTAGAATCAGACTAATTATCAATAACTAGAAGAAGAATTTATGAAGTCACAAAATTCATGGATCATCCAAAAAGCAGCAACATTCTCCCTTGCAGAATCCAAGCATACAACCACAAGGAATTGCTATTTAACCTGCCAATAACAGCTCAATAATTACATTAGCAATGTCATCTGGCATGTGAAAAAATCAATGGCTTGGGTAGATTTATAAATGTCAAGTAATCAAAAACCCCCCATAGGAGCCTTTTCCATCGTGCAGGAACAGCTACCAGATAGGGCATGAGAGGCTCTGAACATACCAGCAGTGAGCAGCATTGTCAACAAGAAAACTTCCACCACAGTGAGGAACACGTGGTAATCACTTGAAAAAAAATTAGGATATTAAGAAAAAGTATGAAGGTGAAACATTATAGTTGACAAAAAAATACAAAACAGGATCAGCAAGTCTTATCCAGGTAACATATTAGCTATCTTGACAGCAAAAATAATATCAAACAAAAATAGAAGCAGATCCATGAATGCCATGAAATCCCAGTACAGAGAAGTCCTGCATAAGAAAACGTAAAATAGATGAACTTCAGAATTGCTAGTATAATAGAGGCTGGAGGAGCTCAACTTGTATCCCACGTCTCTGCAAATGTCATAACAGTACAGCAAGGTTAAAGAGGTGAGTCCTAAACTTCCAACAAGTCATGGCAATATGTAAGAAATCAGGTTCACAACAGCTCCAAGAAACATGATGCCTGTCAAGAATATTACAACAATAACAATGACAAAGGTTAGCAAACGAAAATATGGAAACAAGCCAAAAGATACAGCAGCATGGATACATTCTATGAAAATAATTCCCACCAAGTTAATATGATACTAGAAAGAAGCGTATAGATCTACCAGAAGCAGAAAGGAATACCGACATTCAGACAGCAGAAGCTGAGAACTGCACACCAAACTTCATGACAAACCACAGTGAAGAATTGACAAGGATAAGATGTCAAAAAATAGATAAAATAAAATTGAAAGGATTTATAAAACAAGCTCGCAATCCTCTCTTCAACACTAACATCTTAACTCCCAAGTCAAAGTTTCCTAAAATATCAGCCTAGTTCCTTCCACAATACTTAACAGATCAAATCCCTCAACCCTACTGTGATACTGTCTGTCTAGTCACTACACTTTTTTTTTTTGACGGTTTTTTTTGTCTAGTCACTACACTTAAATTAGCACGAGTTTCATGACAAAACGAGGGCCTGTCCTCAAACTGCTCTCTCTAAAGAGCTTCGTCTCCCGTAATGGATGATAATAAAAAAATTGCTGTCCAACTGACATTGAAGAGTTAAAAACGATACTGTAATACTTCAGCCTGATTTCAGTTCACAGCATCTTAATTAAAAGACATAAATGTCAGCACAATGTAAATCTTCCAACAATCAATATTTACAAGGTATATGACAATGCTATGGACAAATCTATCTTACTTTTTACAAATACAAAGAAGCCGGGACATATATTCAGCTAAAAAGCTATTGCAGAGAGGATTAGTTACAGGAAACAAATTCTATAGTTGTCAGCCCAATATAATAAAAGATAGCTAAGCAAAACATAATTGAAAGTAAAGTGAACAAAAAAAGATAAGTATCAATACCTCATTGCATTTAAGCAGTATGCCAAAACAAGAATTATTTCATCTCTGCCATGAACTTCTCATACTCCACATCTACTCCCTGGGTTGACTGCTCTGAAGCTGATACAGGTGGCGCTGGAGGATTTGAAGCCCATGGGACATTCTGCATGTTTTGTGGCTGATCAGCAGGAGGTGGGGGAGGAGGTGCTCCATAATAAGGTGCATAGCCATAAGAAGGCAAGTAGGCAGGTGGTGCAGGCGGTGCCAAAGTAGCTGCTGAACCATATACACTAGATGTAGGGGATTGACCAGATGCGCTACTCTGAGATTGCACACCAGGCGGGAAATTTTGGTGTGCATCACCAGGAGGTACAGTTTGTGTGGAAGTGCTACTAGGAACAGGCGGAGGAGGATACTGAACACCATAAGGAGGCACAGACTGATTCTGCATAGGAGGATAATAACTTGATCCAGGTGGTGGAGGGGGATAGGAAGCATAAGGAGGGGGAGGGACAGGTGGCCCCCAAGGAACAGGAGTACCGTAGCTCCCTGGAGCAGAGCTACCTAGAGGCCCACCAGATGTGAATTGCTGAGACGGATAAGCACCTGGAGCTTGATTTGCAGCTGGATACGGTGGCATTGCTGGAGCAGCAGGAGGCTGGGGAGCGGTGGGTTGAGGAGGTTTCCCAGCAACTCTAACTGCAATAGTCCGTCCATCTAAACGATAGCCATTCATACCGTTAATGGCAGCATTGGCCTGTTCAACACTGGAATACTTCACAAAACCATACCCTTTACTCAACTGAGTAACACGGTCCTTTATAACCTTAGCCATCACAATCTCACCAAAAGGAGTAAATAGGCGTATCAAGCCATCGTCATCAAGAGTAGGTGGCAAGTAGCCAATATACAAGTTGGTATCATCATAATCTTTAGGTTTACTAGGATTAGAGCCCAAACCCGCATGTGCACTACTGGCATTACTGCTACTCTGCCAAGGTGGATTGCTTCCAGCACCACCAGACCCAACAGGGGACGAAGAATCTTCAGCTTTGGCCAAAGAATCAGGGACTGTACCTCCTAACTCTGCCAAAAAGTTGCGGTACTCATCATCCATCTTCTTCCCAGTTGTCCCCTTAACCGGACAATCAATAGTTGGATGTCCACCATCACCACAAATTTTACACAGCACATCACTCTTAAAAGTTGAAGTTCTCGAAGGACAGGCATACTGTCGGTGACCAGGCTCACCACACAGCCTACAAAACTCTTCATCTCTAATAGTCCCATTCAAAGCAGCAAGCTCCCTTAGCTGCTGCCTCTTATGCTCATTAAGCACTTCATCCACCGGCTGCAACAGCTTCTCCACCATAGCAGCAGCAGCCTCAAGTGATTCAGGCGTATCAGCCTCAACCAAAACATGTAAATCCTCATTCTCCGAAGGATCAGGTTTCAAATTCTGCTTCTGTTGCAACCTCCCTTCTTTAACAGAACCCTTACCCCTAATCACAATTTTCGCCCCGGTCTCCTTCTCCATCCGTTTCTGAGTATTCCCTCTCGGCCCAATAATCAACCCAATGAAATTATAACCAGGAAACTCCTTCTGAGGAATATAAAGCTTCTTATGAAGCTTAGGAGGCCGGTAATCAGCCGGAGGCTTAAAAGCCGGGTTTTTCTTGATAATCTGTGATATAATCTCCTGTCTCTCTCTATTCAATTTCTCACGAGCACGATACTCCCTAGTATTAATCCTAATTCCCATGTTATCGTAAACCGGTTCGGGGGACGGGGATCTAGCCCCTTCAGGTCTATCATCTAAAGGCAATCCAGATTGCAATTTCCTACTAATTTCAAGAAGTCTACTATTAAGAGATTGAACTTCAGGGTCAAATTCAATACCTCCCATGAAATCAGGCAACTGAAACGCCGGCTTCGGCTCGTCATCCGCCCATCGCGATTTCCTCTTTCTTCCGGCACCATCTCCGGCAGCAGCGGCAGCAGCAGCTCCATCATCCGAAGACGGAGGCGGGTCCCACCTACTCCGGCGTTTTCTACGGCTAGTCGTCTCCTCTTCGCCGCCGGATTGATCTCTGTCGGCCGTAGTAGTCCCACTTTGGGTTTTCGGCAAAGATTCACTCACCCCATTTCCATTCTGGTGATTGTTGTTGTTATTGTTCTGAAACTGCGAAGAATCTAGGGTTTGATGGTCAGATTGAGGCTGAGCTAGGGTTAGGGTTTGGTCGTTGAGTTCTTGGTAAGAAGCTAGGGTTTGGTGAGGAGGTTGAGAAGAGTAGGAATCTAAAGATTGGGGTAAAGATTCAGAGAGATTTTGAGCTTCCATTGATGAAGATTAATGGGGGTGAATCAAAGAGATTGAGTTGAGAAAATCCAGAAAAAAAGAGGGAAAAGTGGAGAAGAAATGAGAGAAAGAAAGAGAGTTTGTTGGTTTGTTTGAAGTGAAAGTGTATGGAGTGTATTGAATTGAAGAATTTAGGGTTGGATTAAAAAACAGTTATCAACTTTAAGGCGGCATATCCAATTACTTTCGGGATATCTGGATATCTTGCTTTGTGCTATACAGATTAACGGGTACCTATAATAACATAGAATTAGTAAAAATAATTCTACTTCAGTAAAAATAATTTCGATTTTGCAAAAATAATTGAAATGACATGATTTATTTTAATTTAATTTACTTTATATTATTGGAATATTAAATATTTTTACTAATACATGATTAAAGATATTGAGGAAAAAAGATAATTTTATCAATTATTATGGAATGAAGAGATTAGTAGATAACGAAGAAGGCTTCAATTAGGTCACAACTTCGGAAAAGTTTATCCAACTTGGTAGTGCTTTAGCTGGGGAAAAAACAAACGAAAGGGTAGAAAATCCTCGCCAACTAGGGTAGAAAATCCTCGCCAACTAGTGTACCTAGAGGGATGATATCATGGTTTTTACCAATAGATCAAGTATTAGGCCTCGTTCACTTCACTTTATTTTTGCTGAACCGAAATTATTTTTACTGAAACAAAATTATATTTGTTGAACTTAAATTAATTATACTGAACTGAAATTAATTTTGCTGAACTGAAATTATTTTTACTGATTTCCTATTATAATTCTTCTTTAAGATAACTGATTTTACTGAACTAAAATTATTTTTACTGAACTGAAATTATTTTTACTTAACATTATTTTTTTAAGGTGAAGTGAACAGGACCTTACTTGGTTTGTATTAGGAACTGGGTGTTTAGAGTTGGATTCACATGATTATAATTTAACCCATGTATATTTCCATTATTTGAACTTATGAGCAATAATACAATTCAAAGTTATTCGAATTTATTTTCAATATAACATAACTTATTTGTGAGTGTGGATCAAGTCAAGACACTTGATTCTTGTGAAAGCAAGATAAATCAAATTCCAAATTGTACCTCTTATTCTCTCTCTCTCATAGTCTCATGCAAGTATATTTGTGAAAGACTTGATGACACAAATGGGATGCAGCTTTTGGGAGGTCAAGAAACAAACTTGTACCTTTGCTGACTAAAAAGAAAATCATGTATGAATGAAATTTTTGTAAGGCAAAGGGATAGGTCAAAGCTGATGAGTGAAAAGTAAAGGGAAGCTTCATGTCTTTGAACATTCAAAGTAACCTCCTCCTCCTTGATTTATGTGAGGTGTTTTAAGAAACCAACATGGTCTTAGGATTCAAAAGGTTTAAGTAAAAGCTAACCATTTCTCCATATTGTAACCAGCTAACAATGGCAATGAATAAAGAGAAACAAATTAGACAATCAAATAAACTAATGACAGAAATTACACATTATACTACCAATAAACAGAACAAAACTGCAAATCCAATCACCGAGAACTATTGTTTTTAGAAGAAGGGGTGATTGCAGTAGTGTAATCCCCCACAGTAACCTTTTTCTTTGACTGATGCAACAGCATCAAGTTTGTATTGCAAAAAATCTTAGGCTCTCCTTTCTTCTCCCTTTCTCTCGGTTGATCAGACTCCTCATTACTGACTTCTTTCAGGCGTCTACTTCGAGGGCCTGAAGCAATGAGCAAATCAAAACTCTGAATATTACAAAACTCACATATCTTTCTCAGCTTCAGCTTGCCTTGCTCCCACGTTGAAGAACTCGCTGATGACTTCTAGGGGCATGCCCTTTGTTTCGGGTACCTTCATGTAAACAAAGAACCAAGAAATGGTGCAAACTATGGCATAGATGCCAAAGACTCCTGCAAGGCCTATAGAGGAGAGCAAACCAGGGAGAGAGTATGTGACAATGATGTCTCCAAACCAAAAGGTAAGAGAGCATATGGCAATGCAAATCCCACGGACTCTAGTAGGGAAGATTTCGGAGCACAGGATGTTGGGGATTGGACCAAATCCCATGACAAAGCAGCAGAAGTAGACAACGACACTAATAGTGGATAATGTTGCGTGTAAGACAGTTCCCATTTCAATAACATTGGAAAGAACTAGAACAATCAGTGATCCAATCAAGACGGGGAGTGTATTTAACAGAAGAAACCTGCAGAGTAAAAAAACACATGTTTGTGATGATGCACATTCTACTGCAGAAGAGAGTAATGAAGGTGTTAAAAACATCAAGTTGTGATGATGCAATTGTGCAAGTTTGTTACCTTCTTCCAGAGATATCCATCAACCTCATAGCAAGGCCTATGCTAGGAAGCATCAACAATGTTGTCAAACCACTAATCAGGAGTGAAGCGGAGTCCGAACCAATCCCCAATCTTGATAGGAGAACATCCACTCCTGCTTGTGAGAGAATCTGAGGGGTGTAGTAGAGAACTCCATTGATCCCAGAGAACTGAATTCAGAACAAAAAAACAAAATTTATGTCAGACAAATTATATAAGCAGGAGTACGAGAAAATAGTCAAGCCTACTGCCTACATCCCCATTAACTATGAAGGGAAATATGATAACTGAAGATGAAACAGAATGGGGGAGGGGGGGAGATGAAACAGCCTAGGAAGTATAACAATAATAATAAGCAGACTGATCAGAAAATTCAAATCCTAGATAGAAAAGAATCGAGTTTCTGAGTTGTTTTGAGTTTTAACTACTGTAAATTCAAATCCTGAACTTCAAAAAGCGCTGTTTACCTGCTGAAGTATCTGCATTCCCATACCAACAATCAATGCTCGTTTAACTCCTGGTTCGAGAAGCTCCCTCCAGCTCTGCCCTTTAGTAGCAGCTGCTGAAGGCTGTACATTACCATCCTCAAGGGGAGACTCTCCCTTGAAATCTTTGATGTTGAGGGTAGACTGACTCACAAGACCAGCAGCCTGGATAAGCTGACCATCAAGAAGATCGGATGGAGGTAGTGAAACGACTGATCCACGCATAGATCCACGCATGGACCCACGCATAGACCCCATGCCAGCTTCTTGGTGAAGATAAACCCTTTTCAATTCGCCTGTTCCATCTTGTGCTTTCTTGTATGCAAGCTGCCAACCTCCACCGATACCTGTCAAGGAAGAATGTAAACATTAGGTTGGATATAACTCATATAAATAGTAACAGGAAGCACCATAAAAGGAATAGGAAAGAAAACTTTTCAGTCAGAGAAGAAAGGCTCAATACCCTCCAAGTCTCTCCTCTCTTTAGGATTTAGGTAGAAGTTCACATAATTTTAATCTCGCATTTCCCTTAAAATCTATCAAACAATTATTTAGTTAAGGTAGTATGAGCTGCTTTCCTCCAATTCCCTCCAAGCCCGAGTATTCAGATATATTAGGAGGGGGTAGAATTTCATGATGGTTACATAGCCATCATCAACATCTTCTTTTTCAAAAAGATATCTAAGAGTGGAAAGAACAAATTTTTCAAAGGATGCAGTAAAAACCAAAAATACATCACAGTACTGTTAATGTAAGAATTATAATCATCTGAATTGATACCTGTACTGTTGACTAGTTCACCACTTTGCATCAGCATGCTGCCATTTGATGGAGGAGCTACACCAGAGGCGTGAGGTGAAAGCAATGGACTCCTCAGATTATCATCAGAGTCATCATGGCCAACATCAGAAGAGGTATCCTCACCTCGGCTCTCAACCTCCCAATTTTCATCTCTACCATTATCATCAGCAGCAGTATTGAACATGCTCCCAAAGTTTGGGAATATTGCACTCCTCATGCTTCCTGTCTGGGGCAGCTTCTCGTGTACACTTCCAAACAAAGTGACGAGAGGATCCATCATGTTTGCCATACTTCCCTGGTTGGCCATGCTTCCATAACGAGAAACCATGCCAAGCGTGCTTTGTCCTGTGACTGGTTTGGCAATCCAAGATTGGCCATGCTCAGCACCGTATAGTTTGATTTGATCCTTATCTGTGGTGGCTTCCTCATCAATTGCTGGGCCCATCACATACTCTTCAATGGAAGTATCAACTCCAGTTCCAAGTCCTTCTATAAGCAGCGCCAACTCACCTAAAAGATGATTGAATAATACGAAATTAATATTAAGTAATTAATTGGACAAAAAAGCATCAGTGTGTATTCTTAATTTTTTATACAACCATGAAGAAGACACTTTGAAGATTACAAATAAACATTGAATGTTAACTAACTGATGCGAGCATAAAACACTATACGTCCCTGTACTACTGTACTAGCATTAAAGGTCCATAGATAACTTAAAACTCACTTGAGAATTTCTCATGCTTTTGTTGAGTTGATGGCCACAATGAATTTGTAGTAGCTGGTAATTATACTATATATATGCTCCCTTAAGTTGTATACACTCAGCCTTTTCTGTTTCTTCTCCCACATCATGTCAATTTTTCGACAAAACAACAGATTTCTCTAGTAGTTGACACTCAGCTTCTCACTATTTCTTTTTCTATTTTATGTCAAATATCTATCAACATCAAAGTAGACTATTGCTTCACTATGTGCCAGCAACATAATGGCGGGGATTATGGTAGCAACAAAGCCCGCATATATTAATTATAAATCAATGAGCACATCCTATCAAGCAACTCCATGAAAACCTTTCAAGATATCAACTCTTTAGATCACAGACTAAGGGATGCTAACTGTCAGCAATGTTTAGATACTAATTAAAATAACAGCCACTTAAAGATTTAGGGAAAAAAAAAACAGAACACTAACCAGTGACATCTTCTCTGCCACGTAATTTTTGTAAGACTTTCTTAGCCTCATTCATCTTCCCTTTGCTGACTAACCACCTAGGAGACTCAGGCAAGTAAAACACTGTCAAGATAAAATACAGAAGGGATGGAATTGAAAGTACACCGAGCATCAATCTCCAACTGGGTGCATCCATCAAAGACATGCCAAATACCATACAGTAAGACAAGAACATCCCTCCTGAACCAGTGAACTGTGGGAGGGTATTCAACTGTCCTCTGATCTCCGGGGGTGCAGTTTCTGATATATAGACTGGCACAAGAGTAACTGCTAAACCAACTCCAAATCCATCCAACAGCCTACCCAAGAGCAAGACATATACATTGGGAGACCATAGCATAACAACACCACCAAGACAGTACAACAATGATGAGACGATCAGCATGGGCCGGCGTCCAACTGAATCTGAAACGGGACCTGAGAACGTCGTGATAACTGTGGCTCCAATAAGAGACATGGCCACAATAAGCCCCTCCAATGTTGGTTGTGTTTCAAGGTTGAATTCCCTCTTGATGTATATTAGAGCCCCTACATTAACATCAAACATAATCTCAACTCTCAAAATTCTAGGATTACATTATTCCAATTTGAAATCTAAGACTATGATAAATCATATAAACACCCAACAAACTATTCTTCTCAATTGTCATTCAAATCAGCAAAAGAACTAAAAAGAACAGAATTTGAGTAAAACCTGCAATAGTTGCATTGTCCCACCCTTGCAACAAGTTTCCCATCGTAGCAGCTAATGCTGCAAATACTGCTCCTCTCATCTTGCTTGCTATAAATTGCACCCTATAACCTGAATCATTATTTCACATCAAAATCATGATTAAACACTGCTAAATCTTACTTTCAAAATCAAAGATCAAATCTTTCAATGAACTACCACGATATTTAACCTTAATTCAACATCGAATTCAAGAAGAAAAAAAACCAAGAGAAATACCTAAATCTTCCTCCCATTAAAAAAATTCATAATTCCAAATCAAATTTCATACATTATAGCAAATTTTTACTAAGTTCAAAACTTTTTTAGTGGGATAATACCAGAATTCAGAATTAAACATATACCTAAACACATTGCAATAATAGCAATATTAATAGATCTAAAAGCCCATCAAAAAAGATCTAAAATTCAGAAGAGGGAAAAAAAAAACGTACCTTTTTTGCAATGGGCAAATCAGCCCCCTCAAAAAATACAGGAAATAAAGCGGAATCTTTATTATTGCCAAAAGATATAATTTCAAATTTATACAAAAATTTTGCACCGACCCTTAATTATAATCATAAACCTAAAATAAAATAAAAAAGATTGAATACAGAAAGCCAAGATTTGTGATTTCAGATGCAGGAGAAGATTATGAAGACCGCCATTATTGATATCATAGATTGGCTTTTAGCTTGGTGATAGCTGGAATTAAAACTAAAAAAATATCATCCCCACAAAAGAATCTTCTCAAGAATCTTAGTAAAAACTACAAACAGTAATTAATTGACATGAAAAAAAGACATTAAGTGAAAAAGGTGAGAGTTGGGATCGAATTACCAGTTCTTCAACAGAGTATATTCCCGCCAGATGTAAGACAGACAAGGTTTTAGAGGCGAAGAACGTGCATTTTTCAGTTGCTCTGTTTCTCCGAGGATGATTTTTTATTATTAGAGTTAGTTAACTTTACAATGATTAAACGTAGGGTTGGATGTGTTCGGATCGGATTTTATTATTATCGGAGTGTTCTGTCTGTTTCTAAAATATTGCTTTTGTTGTAAAATAGTGTCTATTCATTATCATTTGGTAGTTAATTCTGTATATATATATTACTTCATTGGATGGTTAATGTGAGATACAGTTTTATGATATTCTACATTTTTTCTATACACTCTCCCTTTCCTCTATTCCTTCATCCCCTTCTCTTTACTTTTACAATACGTTATCAACACCATTGTCTATAATTATCATTGAATATCAAATACACATCACAAGGAAAACGCAGCAACAAGAAAAAGTACAAAGAAAATTAAATCATTGCAATCATCTATCATATTTGAGCAATTGTGTTCAGTTTCTTTAATTAAAAAGGTCTGTATTATCCTGTAGGCAACGACAATTTCGTGAGTCCAACTTCAATTTTTGATGGTTTCTATACTTTACTCGCTTTTGCAATTGATTACTTAATCATTATATTGTGTTAGTACCTCCATGCTTTGTCATTAGTACGACATAATTTTACTTGTATATGAAATGTCTCACGTGAATGTCTATAATGATGCTAATAATTTCTTTAGTATATTACTCGCAACCCTATATGAAATATCTGATGGTCAATTTGAAAATTCATCCCTCTCATTTATATATATCCCGTAGGAATTTCTTTATGATAGACTTTATTAGTGTTAGACATTATCTTTATTGTTATGCATATGACGAATTATCAGTGGTTATGGTTATTTTATTTGATGATTGTGAGAATTGAAGTATAATTGTAGTATTATAAATTCTGATTTAAATACTATCTTGTATAGTGAATAATGTCGAACCTTGCCAAACTTGAATTTGTGGCCCTTGGTATTACGAGAAAGAATTATTTATCATGGGTGTTACATGCCGAAATACACCTAGATGCTAAAGGGTTTGGTGAAACAATCAAAGAGGGTAATAAAGCTACATTGCAAGACAAAGCTAAAGCCATGATATTTCTTCGCCATCACCTCCACGAAGGGCTTAAAAATGAATACCTCACTGTTAAAGACCCAAAAATCCTTTGGAATAGTCTAAAGGAAAGGTATGACCACCAAAAAACTGTTATACTTCCTAAAGCTCGTTATGATTGGTTAAATTTGAGATTATAGGATTTTAAATCTGTTAGTGAATATAACTCAACCGTATTCAGAATAATTTCTCAATTGAAATTAAGTGGGGAGAAAATTACTGCTGCGGAGATGCTAGAAAAAACATACTCCACTTTCCATGCAAATAATATTGTTCTGCAGACTCAATATCGAGAGAAAGGTTTTAAGAAATATTCTGAATTAATATCTTGCTTACTTGTGGCTGAGCAAAATAACGAGTTGTTGATGAATAATCATGAATCCCATCCTACTGGTTCTACTCCATTCCCTGAAGAGAATGTGATTTCCTATAATGGAAAAGAATAAAAAAAATAGAGACCATTATAGTATTAGTGGTCGAGGCCGCGGTCAATGGCATGGTCGTGGTCGGGGACATGGATATGGTAGAGGTCGTGGAGGTTACTCTAAGAGCTCACATTCCCACCGGAAGTGGGAACACAAAAATGATAATGTTGAGAAAGAAAAACATGAGCCTAATATTTGTTTTTGTTGTGGAGTAAATACTCATTGGTCTCGTGTGTGTCGAACACCAAAACACCTTGTCGAGCTTTATCAAGAATCATTAATGAAAGGAAAGAAGGTTGAGACAAATCTTGTAGTTGAAGATGGCGAAGGTGACTTTGATTCTGGCGATGCAACTCATCTTGAAGTTGATAATTTTCTTACCACCCCAGAAATAAATAATTAATAATGTATTGGTTATGTTGTTTGATTTTAGTTATAGAACGTTAATTTTAAATTATGTTGGTTATGTATATATTTTATGGTTTTATGATTGTAATATGATTTTATATGTTTCATGAGATGTTGTAATATTTTAGATGTTTTATTTATCTTGTTGACATATTTTATTATTATTATTCTAGACATGTTTAATTTTTGTGACATATTTTATTTCTTTTAATATATAGTATGAATACTCCTCAAGTTCAAGTGGCAATAAATGATGAAGAATTGTGTCTTGCTGATAGTGCAACTACTCATACTATACTCAAAAATAAGAATTATTTCTCTCAATTGATTTTGAAAAAGGTTAGTGTGAGTACTATATCGGGTAGTACAAATATAATTGAAGGCTCCGGAAGAGCTAACATAATATTGTCTTGGGGGACAAAATTGAAATAACTGATGCTTTATATTCCCCATTGTCTCAGAGAAACTTGCTAAGCTTTAAAGATATTCGTAATAATGGCTATCATATTGAGACAAAAAGTGAAGGAAACGATGAATTCCTTCAAATCACTAATATAAACTAAGGCACAAAATGTATCTTAGAGAAATTTCCTGCATTTTCTACCGATTTGTACTACACAAAGATCAATGCAATTGAGACACACACTATTGTGAACCAGAAGTTTACTAATGACTTCGTTGTTTGGCATGACCGGTTAGGCCATCCTGGTTCAATAATGATGCGAAAAATAATTTATAATTCTTGTGGTCATTCGTTGAAGAGCTGGCTTATTCTTCATAATAATTTTTCATGTGTTGCTTGCTCAAAAGGCAAGTTGATAATTCGTCCATCACTAGTTAAGATAAATTATGAATCAATTAATTTTCTGAAACGTATACATGGGGATATATGTGGGCCCATACACCCCCATGTGGACCATTTAGATATTTATGGTATTGATCGATGCATCGACTAGATGGTCACATGTATCTTTGTTATCAACTCGTAACCTGGCGTTTGCGAGAGTACTAGCTTAGTTGATTAAATTAAGAGCACATTTTCCAGATTCTCCTATCAAGACTATTCGTCTTGACAATGATGGTGAATTTACTTCTCAAGCTTTTGATGATTATTGCATGTCCATTGGGAGAAATGTTGAACATCCTGTAGCACATGTTCATACACAAAACGGCTTGGCAGAATCATTGATTAAACGTCTCCAGTTAATTGCTAGACCATTACTCATGAAATCTAAACTCCCTATTTCTGCTTGGGGACATGCTATATTACATGCAGCATCACTAATTCGCATCAGGCCAACAAGTTATCATAAATTCCCCCCATCACAATTGGTTTTTGGTCAGGAACCAAATATCTCCCACTTGAGAATTTTTGGATGTGCAGTTTATATTCCAATAGCTCCACCCCAACGCTCTAAGATGGGTCCTCAAAGGAGGTTAGGAATATATGTTGGAATTAAATCTCCATCTATAATTAAATATCTTGAGTCTACCACAGGAGATCTATTTGCTGCTCAATTTGCTGATTTTCATTTTAATAAGTCAGTTTTTCCAACATTAGGGGGAGAAAACAAACATTTTGAAAAAGAAATTAGCTGGAATGAGTTATCATTAATTCATCTTGATCCTCGAACGAAGCAATGTGAATTGGAAGTTCAAAGAATAATTCATTTGCAAAGTTTAGCAAATCAATTGCCAGACTCGTTTGCTGACCCAAAAAGAGTGACTAAGTCACATATTCCAACTATAAATGCTCCATTCAAGATTGATGTCCCCAAAGGGCAACATGAAGTTGCTAATGAGTCTAAAGCACGCCTGAAGCGTGGAAGACCAATAGGTTCCAAAGACAAGAATCCTCGAAAAAGGAAAGGAGTAATGGTTGATGATGGCTAAAATGACGATACAATTTCTGAAGAATCTCAAGAAGAGACCTTACACATGATACAAAAGAAAACTCGGGTACCTAATAATGAAGAAATTTCAATACATTATATCATGTCTGGAATTACATGGAACTGAAACCAAATCGACGTCGATGATGTTTTTCCATGCAATATGGCATTAGATGTTATGAATGCTAATGAGGATCATGAGCCAAAATCTATTGATGAATGTCGACAAAGAAATGATTGGCCAAAATGGAAAGAAGCAATTGAAACAGAATTAAAATCTCTTGGAAAAAGAAAAGTATTTGGACCTGTAGTCCATACACCTGAAGGTGTAAAGCCGGTGGGATATAAATGGGTTTTCGTGCGAAAGAAAAATGAAAGAGGTGAAGTTGTGAGATATAAGGCACGATTAGTTGTACAAGGATTCTCACAAAGACCTGGTATTGATTATGAGGAAACATATTCTCCTGTGGTGGATGCAACTACTTTTAGATTTCTCATAAGTCTGGCAATAAGAGAAGGACTAGACTTACGCCTGCTGGACGTAATCACAGCTTACTTGTATGGCCTACTGGATAATGACATTTATATGAAACTCCCAGATGGTTTTAAGCTGCCTGAAGCAGCAAAATCTAGTTCTCGAGAACAATTCTCTGTTAAATTGAATAAATCTCTTTATGGATTGAAACAATCTAGGCGTATGTGGTATAATCGCCTTAGTGAGTATTTGTTGAAAGAAGACTACTAAAATGATCCTATTAGCCCATGCATTTTTATAAAGATATTTGGATTAGGATTTGTTATAGTTGCAGTGTATGTTGATGATTTGAATATAATTGGAACTCCTGAAGAGATTTCAATGACAGTAGAATGCTTAAAGAAAGATTTTGAAATGAAAGATCTTGGAAAAACAAAATTCTGTTTGGGATTACAAATTGAGCACCTAAAGAATGGAATCCTTGTGCATTTATCAACATACATAGATAAGGTTCTCAAAAGGTTTTCTATAGATAAAGCACATCCATTGGGTAATCCCATGGTTGTAAGATCACTAGATGTAAAGAAGGATCCATTCCGCCCTCGAGAAAATGATGAAGAGATTCTTGGTCCAGAAGTACCATACTTAAGTGCGATGGGAGCATTAATGTACCTTGCTAGCCATACTCGACCTGACATATCATTTTCAGTAAATTTATTGGCAAGGTTTAGTTCATGTCGTCCAACTCAGAGGCATTGGAATGGGATTAAATATGTACTTCGTTACCTCCAAGGTACGAAATATATGGGTTTATTCTTTTCTAAATCGTCCAAAGAGGATTTGATTGGTTTTGCAGATGCAGGTTATTTATCAGATCCACATAATGCTCGATCACAAACTGGATATGTGTTTACCTATGGTGGTACTGCCATTTCTTGGCGATCTATGAAACAAACCATAGCTGCTACTTCTTCTAACCATTATGAGATTTTAGCTATTCATAAGGCTAGTCGTGAATGTGTATGGTTGAGATCGGTAATTCAGCATATACGAGAAGATTGTGGTCTATCTTCCGGAAAAGAAGCACCAACCATTTTATATGCAGCATGCATTGTGCAGCTCAAGGAAGGATACATTAAAGGAGATCGGACAAAGCATATCTTACCAAAGTTCTTTTTCACTCATGATCTTTAAAAGAATGGTGATATAAATGTTTTAAATATTCGTTTGGGTGAAAATTTGGCAAATTTGTTTACCAAGGTGCTTCCAACAGCGACAATTAAGAAGTTACGTCATCACATTGGATTGCGTTCTCTTAAAGATCTTCGATGATGTTGATGTGAGGGGGAGTTTTGCGCGCTGCACTCTTTTTCCCTTAACCATGGTTTTTTTTCCCACTGGGTTTTTCCTTGGTAAGGTTTTTAATGAGGCAGTATTACATGCGCATTAGTAGGTAATATATTGTTTTTGATAATGAACATCCAAGGGGAGTGTTGTAAAATAGTGTCTGTTCAATATCACTTAGTAGTTATTTTTGTATATATATATTACTTCATTGGATGATTAATGTGAGATACAGTTTTATGATATTCTACATTCTTTCTATACACTCCATTTTCTCTATTACTTCATCCCCTTCTCTCTACTTTTACAATAGCTTTAAAATTTTACTTAATTTTTTTATTTAAAAAGATGTACCGAGTAAATGTAAAATTAATAAATTGTGCATGTAGGTGAGTATTATGTACAATCATCGATGAGGAGAAAGATAGAGAGCAAATAGGGTTACAACTAAGAAAAATTTACTAATTAAAACATAGAGTACTTTTACCATAAGGGTCAATCTTTTGGTATCCCCTTTGTTCTCTTTGGCCAATGTTGGTTTTTAAGCATAAAATTACAATTAAAAAAAAGTCATGCAGATGCTCGTTAGATCGGCTCAATATAAAATTTTAAGGTATCTACTTTTTACAATTTATACTTATTGATAATTATAGTCAAGAATTATGTCTTAACATAGTATGTTGATACTTATTGTAATCTCGCAATAGAGGAAGATTAATTCTGTATTTAAAAAAAAAAAAAATATTCCATATACTCCCTTCGTTTTTCTTCAGTGAATCTGAGGGAGGGTATATAGAGGGAGGGTATATATGATTCTAGAAGATGAGGCTTTAATCAAACTTTGACATGATTAAATATGTTATTTCTACCTTTATTGGAAAAGATATCTAACTTTCGTCAATTAATTGATAGTATAGCTTAAGACTCATGACTTGACTCACTTGACCTACCTTTTTTCTCCTTTTCTTATCACATGTTGATGACTTGATAGAAGTTGCCCCTACGGCCCTACTCCTTATTATATGGAGCACCTTTTTGCATATGCTTTATCATTGAATACTCCTCCTATTCAGAAGACAGCCTTATAATTATACTCAGACAACTCAGTGCATGTCTCTTACAATACCATATTTCATGTGATGTATAGGTGAGAATTGGACAGTAGTCCTTTTCGTAGTTAGATAAACATGCTTTTCAACTAATAAGTGAAACCCACAAATTAGATCATAAACCCAAGTGTATAGTGAACCGTGTTACATATGAAGAACACAAACAAATTATTAATCATGATGATAAGAAGAACAAGTTTTATTATATGTAATACAGTGTATATGTGTGAATTGAAAAATGTAGAAGTTAAAGTTGTAAGATTAAAATGGAGGGGAAATATACATGCAAAAGAATAGTACTCAATCCTTTGTTTGTTTTTAGTTGACATTCTTTGACTCACATGCAATTATAAGCAAATTCAACTTCACTTCTTATTTTACTGTATGATACGAAGTAATAATTAATACTAATGGGATTTTTTATTTATTGTAATAAGTGAGTTGTGAGGGTTTTCTTCTTATTATTATTTTTGCTTCTATAAATAATGGAACAATGTATTTCATGCTTCAACCATTACATTTCCACTTTGTAATAGAATTTTTTTAATATGTTCCAACAGAATAAATTAAATATATGTACATGCTTGAATTTCAAAAGTTATGTCATTCGAGTGTTCAACCGTCAAACAATTGGACTATATATCAATGCACTAACCTTACCATTTGGGAAACGTATCATGTATGTCGTTTTAGTAGAAGAGATTGCTACCTCAGGGAAACCTACGGGGTAGAAACCACCAAAACGCAGCTGGTGGCCTGGTGGAGTCATTCGAATTGAGGATGGCTCATGGTTTATAGGCTTATCCAGCCAGTACAATGCTGTTACACCCTGAATTATACGACATAAAGGAGGGTCTTTCCATGGCAAAAGAGTTTATAAGATTGAGAGGGTTGAAGTCGATCGATCAAAACATATTGCATCAAAAGGTTGCATATATATATTAGGATGAAATAGGAGCTAAGCTAGCTCCTCGACTTGAAATTTGCAACTGATGGATGTGCACGTTTTATATGCTACTATATATATATATATATATATATATATATATATATATATATATATATATATATATATATATATATATATATATATATATATATATATATATATATATATAGTCTAAGTAGTTTGTTTAAGAATGTTTTAGCTTGGAAAACAATGGTTGGGATCTTTTGCCTTACATCAAGTTCTCTTGTAATAATATATATGGATGTAATTGAGTTGTTTTAAATGCTTCAAGCATTATCAACATAAATAATTCATTCAGATTTCGTGGTATAAAAGAAATTTAAAGGGAAGCTCTAACCAACTGATGAGCTTCAAAGCTTACATACTCTCGTATATCTTTTGCTTAGCTACTAGGTTATATTCGTATAATAGAGATATTTTTATTCAAGTGAAGAAAAGAATTAGATTATTTAATAAATTACATTTGTGCGTGATTCATGATTATTATATCAATTTCATGATTTTTACAATTAGTTTTTTAATACCCGCCGTTTTAATATTCATTCAATTTTTCCTCCACTCTTTCCACCTCTATAATTCTAAATTCTAATAAAGTAATACATGATTATTTCTTTCATAAAAAAAATAAAAATATAAATTAAATCCATTACATTCATACTCATACTATATTACAAAACTCTATGCTACCATACAAAGATTTTAATTAGAAATGGATTCAAATCAAAATGCTCCCTCTATTTCATTTTGATATACTTCCTTACATTCACTTTTTTCTTGATTTTGCAAATACATTAAGTAGATTGTAAAGCATAGGGGAATATATGAAAGAATATTAAAGGATATGGAAGATATGAATATAAAGAAAAAAAAAAAAAATCATATCCGAGTATGATAACGAAATCAACCCAAAAAAAAAAAAAAAAAAAAAAAAAAAAAAAAAAAAAAAAGTAGAAGAAATTTTTTTGGCAATGAAGATTTTCACCAGGTGTCATTTTGTATGTACATTTCTAGTAATAATTCATCAAAGATATCAAAGCTTTGGAGATTTTGCATAAAAAAAAAATAAAAAAACTATGATTGCATCATGCATCCAATTGGATCTTCTATTCTTATTCATATACATGATTTATTCAATTATATAAGTAATGAGGTTAAGTGTATACAAAGTAATTAAAACACACAAAATAAAACAAAACTAATTAAAAAAATAATGGGTTGGAGTTTTGAAGAGGATAAGGTATTTGAAAATACCATAGCAGAATTGGGTCTTGAGAGCCAAAATTTGGCTCAAGAGATTGCCTTAAGAATGCCAGGAAAGACAATTGAGGAAATCCAAACACATGTTGATGTATTGATGCATGATGTTGTGATGATTGAAGCAGGTCTTTTAGATGAAGAGCTTGATGACATCTATGATGATGATTCCTCATCATCGTCGATGTCCCATGGTGCACCACCGCCGCCATGCCAAGGAGTTGTACCAGGGCAGAAAAGGAAGGGCGGTGAACGTTGGACTAAAGATGAACATGAGTGAGTGTTTTACTAATTGAATTAGTTTTCTGTCACGTTTTCTTCACCTTATTTTAGCTAACTAATATTTTAAAAATGATTTTACTAAATTACAGTAGTTTTACACTTTTACTAATGACCAATTAAAATTGTTTTTACTTTTTCAAAAAATACATAAAATAAAATAAATTTGTTATTAGTGATTTTTTTGTCATACGCTATGTAGTTACCAATTTAAAGTAATAATTACTAATGATTTATTTTACCGATTGAAACTTAATTTTAGTTAGATTTACTCAAGTCAGGTACACCCAAATAAATAAGAGATCGTAAATCATATTATAGTCATTAATTTATTTATTTTTCCTTATTTTACACTAATGAAGAAGATCAATAATGTCAACGCAGGATTTTCCTACAAGGTTTGAGAACTATGGAAAGGGGAATTGGGCTTCTATTTCAAGGTCTTGTCTTCCATCCAAAAGTGCCAAACAAGTTGGTAGCCATGCCCAAAAGTATTTCAAGAAGCTTCAAAAGAATGCTAACAAAAAACAAAATTGAAGACAAAGTTGGAACTATATATTATTATTATTATTATTATTATTATTATTATTATTTCTACCATGCAAATCTCTATATAGTTTACCCCTCCATGAATAATAATATAAGTATTAAGCATGCAAAACACATGTGCATTTCATCATGAAATGTATAATTGTCCTTAGTTTCTCACTACGTACTTAATTAATCTTATTCGCTATTTGAATGTATTGCAATGATATAATGAGTATTATGTGTTCGTTTTTCAATTAGACTTCAATTATTGTGTCTATCATTGAATATATGAAATTGAATTCATCTCAATCGATGCATAATGGCTATGTATATACATCTCAATCTTAATGTTAATACAAATCATTAATTAAAAATATGCTTTATTAATGGAAGAAAAAAAAAATTAGAATAATTTAGGTACAAATTATCCATACAATCGCGTTAATCGTATCATTACTCCCATTTATTTACAAAAGTGCACATACTTGTGTGTAATTTTACCTTCTTATTAAAAAGGAGAGATCTATCGATTAAAATTGTACAAAATCTAAGAAAATATATATATAAACACACAATACGCAACACTGACATGTAGTATCTTTATTTTGTACTCAGTATAATTGAATCAGATAAGCTTGCATGACTAAAAGGAAATGTAATACTCTTAGTAACAACTTTTGCAAACATAGAAGTAATATTTTGTATGCAGCAAGACAATAAAGAATGAAGTGTCTAAATGTCTAATCTTTGTTATTAAGAAAATATAAAGGTTCCAAAGAGGTTTCTCAAAGGTGCCACATGTATATCATCAGTAATAGTACACACAATGTAACAACCTATAAATCCGATGAAACATTCACGTTATATTTAATCCAAGGCAACCCAAATGGATATAAAATCGAGCACATTTGGAGCACAATTTATTTCCTATTTAAGTCCATAATATACAAAATGACGAATCCTATTTTGAAAGGGGTTGTTTGGCAATCGACGGTTGGCTGTTGGCTTGTTTGCTTGGCTTGTTTGACTAGTTGGAAGTATTAGTTGTATGGGTTGACTTTTTAACTTATTGTTTAAGCTGGTTGTTTACAAAAGTGTGTGGTAAAATTATTAATGGTTGTTAGCTGTTTATTAGTGATAAAATGGGCCAATAAGCCAAAAGCCAATAGAAAAAGCTACTCTTATTAGCTTTTGGCTTTTGGCAGAAAAGCTAACTTAAAAGCCAACAAAAAAGCCAACTACCAAACATATTTTTTGGCTGTTTGACCAAACTAAAAAGCCAAAAGCCAGGCAAAAAGCCAATTGCCAAACACTCCCTTTATCTATATTTTATTGTTTCATTTTGTGTCTCACCTCTTTTTTCATGGCTTTAATTCGACATATGTCACAAACTAGGTTTCATTCACTTAATGTTATTGATAATAATGCCGAAATTGAATTAAATGTAATGAAATAGAGGATCCTTTCTGATACTCTTTTACATTATAAATGACAATAAGAATGTTTGTTGTAAGAAGCAAGCTTGGTCATTTAAATCTCTATCAAAGTTACAAAGTAACATTTTCAAGGAAAAAAAATGAATCCTTCCGATTCTAGTAATAATAATAGTGAATGTAGTAATAATAATCAAGAGTGGACATGTTTTGAAAACAAGATGTTTGAGAATGCTTTAGCTGAGTTAGATGTTACCTGTCCTGATTTTTATGAAAAAATCATGGCTATAATGCCATGGAAATCTCTTGAACAAATCAAGAGCCGCTATGAAAAACTCGTTGCAGATACCGCGATGATTGAGCAGGATGAAACTGGTGGCTTTGGTGGAGATGATTACGGAGCTAAGGTTGATCGCAAGCCATGCAGGGGTGCACCATGGACAAAAAAAGAGCATAGGTAATTAAGTAACTCATCGGATCTTTTATTTGTGCCCCAATGCAGTCATAATAATTTATTTCATGCCCTAAGTCTCTATTATTATATCGTATTAAATTTGTCGTCTGGCTTTACTTTTAGATACGATTTTGTTCATTATTAATTAACTTAAGATGTCACACAATCAAACCGTACGATTGTCGTGCACTTTATTCTATGCAGTTTTAGAATAAAAGATATGTAAGGTATTTTGCCTAATTATAGAATAAAAGATTTCAGGTAAGGTCCTTTAATTTATTTCATGCCCTAAATCTCTTCTATGTCGTATTAAATTTAATTTGTCGTTTAGCTTTACTTTTAGATACATCTTAGAGCATAGTTATCAACCAATAATCAAATGTTTTAGGTGTCACACGCACACAGTTAGGCTATACGGTTGTCGTGTATCGATATGCAGTTATAGAATGAATTAAAGATTTTAGTTAACATGCATTTTTAGCCTTTTCATTTATTTTATGCCCTAAATCTCTAATACATCGTATTAAATTTGTCATCTAGCTTTACTTTTAAATACAATTTTGTACGGTTACACTTTAAAATGTTATGATGTTTAAATAAGAGAAAACTTTCTTAACTTTTATTTACCTTTTTTTATTTAAAAAACCGATGTTTGAATCCTACTATACACAGGGCATTTTTGGAAGGGCTAGACATGTTTGGGAAAGGAGAATGGAAGAGCATAGCAGAAATCTACGTACCAACTAAGACAGCATCCCAAGTAGCTAGCCACGGGCAGAAGTACTACAGGCGTCTCAAGTGTCGCACCCCTGTCGAAAAACGTCGTACCAGCATCCACGACATTCGTATCGTGAACTCCTCCATCGTCGAAACTGCTCCAAGGCAACCTACTCGCCATTCGGTCATTCAACGTATCCCTCAAAGTGACAACCCTAATAACAATAACAAGCAGGATGATGTTGTTGGACTACATGATTCGTCGAATGCTGATCCAGCAACAGCTTTGAATAGCATCAATAACATCAACTCACAAATTGTTGTGGAGGATAGTGTGGATGATTTGGATTATGATAAATTATTTGCTGATTATGATGAGATAATTTCTGATTATAATGAAATATTTATTTAATTAAGGTTCCTTAAGCTAATAAGCAAGTTGTTTGCCCTTTGTCTAAAAAACTAATTAGGGCGTATATTTAAGTATGTGTTTGCCTAGAAAACAAGTATCCTAAGGCTAGCTTTAAATAATTTTTAGTTAATTATGAAGTAATTATGTTGACATGTAATGGATGTACTTCAAGTGAACAACTTGAATATTAAGTACTAATTAAGTATTTTAGCAAATTGGCTCTTTAGTTGATTTGCATTTTGGTAATTTGAATTTGAATTACAGCAAATCGGTTAGAATATGAATTGTCTAAAGCGTATTTACTTGGGAAAATTAGAACGTATGTAATTAGACCTCAAACATAAAAGGGATTCTGAATAATACTCCAAATTGATCTTAATTATGATTTTTGAATAATACATTGGTTATGAAATGAATTTATCAAAATTCAATTTGATAATATTTTTACTTACAGATTTTTGTAAAAATACACTCAAAATTTAGTATACCAAACCATTTCAGCTAAAAAAATTCAAATCAATTAAGATCAAACCTTATTTAAATCAAGTTAGAACAACTTATTTTAGGTGAAGATAATAAATTTTTAAAGGGTATATTATGTGATTGGGGTAAAAGAGGAATTAGATCGAGCGATAATTCTGGTAGCGTGGGTGTATTTGATCAGGTACGTCTATGTTGGTAAGAAGAGTTTCAATATGAGTGTATTAGCTAGGGTCGGGTCAATTAGCTTATCATGGGAAACAAATCGCTTCCAACTTTCATTTTGTTAGGTACTTTTAGGTTCAATTCAAATCAATTTCAAATTTTCAATTAAAGTAAAAAAAAAAAAAAAAAATAGTAAAGTCAATTTCTATTCAACTTAAGGCCTGTGGTATTCACCTTAAATCCAATTATTTCAGATTAGATAAAAAGGGGTGTTAAATACCGCCATCCAAAATGATAAAATCGCCAACATTTAATGTAAATGGACAACCATGCTCTTAGTACTTCATTACTATTTTCGCTCTTGCATCCAATCACTAACACCTTGACACCACCACCCTAATTGACGACTATCACCACCACCACACTGACCAGCGACGACCACCACTACAACCATCCTGACCGGCGATGACCACCACCACCACCCAGACCAGCGACCCACCACCTTCCCTTATTGGCGAGAAGGTGGTGGTTTTTTTTTAATTTCAAGCAACCACGGTAACCAGAGACCAAAATCGGTTACCGTGCGTGGTAACCGGAGCCCAAAACTGGTTACTGTGCACGGTAACCGATTTTGGGCTCCGGTTACCATGGAATCGGTTAGGGTGCACGGTAACCGGTGGCTCCGGTTACCGTGTGTGGTAACCGAAGCTCAAAACCGGTTACCGTGCACGATAACCGGTTTTGGGCTCCGGTTACCGTGGTTACTTGAAATAAAAAAAACCACCACCTTCCCGCGCGGCCAGGAAAGGTGGTTGGTCGTCATAGAGGGGGGTGTGGTGGGTTGTCAGTCAAAAGGGGTTGTGGGTCGCCGGTTGAAAGGGGTTGTGGGTTGCCGGGAGGATGAAGGGATAGTGAAGTAGTAAGGGTACGATTGTCCATTCACACCAAATGTTGGCAGTAATGATCATTTTTGTTGGCGCTATTTAACAATCTACATAAAAAGGAGTTCACTTTAGGAAAAATAAGTTTTGATAAGGGATATTGAATTTAAATTACAAAATACTCTGTAAGTTTTAACAAGTTCAATTCAATTAAGTTCTTATAAATTCAATTAAAACGCACTCTACTCGAATCATCCTATTTAGGGTACATTGTACGTAAACGAACATTTTTACGAAGTGAAAAAACATTGGAGGCTATCCAGCCGGCACCGGAGTAGGTTCCTTGAGATAGCTTAAAACCCCCAAAAATGGTGGAAAGGAAAGCATAAAAAAGAATGAAAATGAAGGAAGAAAAAGGAGGAGGAAGTGGAAGTGGAAGTGGAAGTGGGTACATTGGGCTATGCACAGTAGGAGGAGTATTGAGCGCTGGAACCACCCATGTCGTCGTCACCCCTCTTGATGTTCTTAAAGTCAACATGCAGGTTCCTTCTCTTAACCCCCTTTTTATTTTAAATTCAATTTTTCGATTTTGATTATATATGATTTATTGGGTATCTCCTTGATTTAATTTTCTGGCTTTCTCTTACATTTGGACCTTTAATTTGATTTTGTTACTCGTGCATTTATTTTTCAATTTGTTGGGGTAATAAAAATTATACTTGTACCTTCTAGCAATAAAAGGTTGAATCTTTCTGTAAATTCCTGTTGGTTTATTTGTCAATTTGAACCTCCATTAGCCCTTGTATGTGTGTATGTGGTACTTCTATCTAGGGTTTAGGGAAATGTGGTGTGCTCTTGTTCGTTCATATAGTTAAAAATTTAGAAGTGCCGAATCAATTAGGTTCAGTTTGAGTCAATTCATATCGAGTCATATTTAGGTGATGAGTCATTCTGTCCGAGTTTGAGTCTGGTTGCTGTTAGCCTGTTGATGTAATTTGGTTGGAACTAATTAAGCTGATATCGATGTAGTCTGATTGGAAACGTTTTGTTCGTAGGTGAATCCTGTCAAGTACTATAGCATTACATCATGTTTAACTACTTTGCTAAAAGAACAAGGGCCTTCAGTGCTTTGGAGAGGGTGGGCTACCAAATGTATTGGTTATGGGATGCAAGGTGGTTGTAGGTTTGGTCTCTACGAGTACTTCAAGAAGCTGTATTCAAATGTGCTCACAGATAGCAACAGGAGTCTGGTTTTCTTTGCTAGTAGTGCTTCTGCTGAGGTGATTGCCAACGTTGTTCTTTGTCCTTTTGAAGCCATCAAGGTCCGGGTGCAAGCACAACCTACTTTTGGCAAAGGGTTGCGTGATGGATTCCCCAAGCTGTATGCATCAGAGGGCGTCTATGGGTAATAATCTAACCACCGCAGTTACTACATGGTAATTGTTTTGTGAATTGCTTGTCTATTGATTGATTGTTGTTTTTCATTTCAATTTGCAGTTTTTACAGAGGGCTTGTTTCACTTTGGGGTCGAAACCTTCCATGTAAATTCTGCTTTTCTATTAGACACTGGTATATTGGTCATTTGTAAAATAGGGAATTAGGGTTATATCTTGTAAGGATCAATCATATAATAACTAGGATATCTAGAATTCAGCTGATGCAGACTTTGACACAGGATAGTTATGTTATGTAAACCCGTGATCAGGATTTACAGTCAATCGTGCTATTTTGGAATGTTCAGGAAAATCGTCAAATTTCCATAATAATAATCAATTATCACTACAATCTCAATTCTCAAGATATATTGCCACTATTTCTAAAGATACTAAGCTTTTGTCTTACCTACTTAGTGAATATGGGTTGGGTGATTATCGAGCTAGTTTCCCCTCAAAGCCTTCTTCTGAACTTGCCTATTAGTGCTTATGAAAGTGGGTCAAACTAGCTGACCATTCAGTAAACTTTTCAAGTCTACTGTCAGTGAGCAAAAGTTGTGAATTGTTTCAAGCAGCCTAGTGAATTTCAATGTGTACATGCTGCAGAAATTTGTATTGTTGGTTGTAGCAGAAGACAGCTATGGTATCAATGATGAGAACTCAACCGTTTAATTAATTTGGTTCTGATAAAGGATTAGAGGGAACATAGAGGTGGGATGGACATGCTGAGAAAGGGAGCACGGAGGAGGAGGGGTGATGTATTCAGAAGGCCATTCATGGGAAATTGGTCAGGGGATTAATAAAAACATCAAATTTAGGGTTGTAGGACAATGAAGCATCCTTTTTCAGAGGAAAGGAGTTTAAGTTGATGATGTATACGGCATTTTAATCATGTACAAGTTTTGTGATTTACTTTCCTCTTCTTCCTAGATCTGTATACGAACCCTAGTTTCTGATATATATGCAAAAACTCTAGTTCAAATCTGATCCAGTTTGAATTTTTCCCTGCAGTTTCTATGGTGATGTTCTCGACATTTGAGCATACTGTGGATTTTCTGTATTCTAATGTTCTCAATAAGAGAAAAGAAGATTGTTCCAAAGCTAGGCAACTCAGTGTGACATGTTTAGCAGGATATACAGCTGGAGCAGTTGGTAGTCTTGTATCAAATCCGGCAGATAACATTGTCACTTCGATGTACAACAAGAAGGCCGACACCATGAGATTGGTGAGACATACTACTCCCTCTTCTGGGTTTAAATCACATACATGCTTGCTTTGATTCACATACGTGATTATTTCCCTGTGTTTGCAGGCTGTAAAGAAAATTGGACTTGTAAACTTATTCACAAGAAGCCTTTCCATAAGGATAATACTAGTAGGACCAGTAGTCACCTTGCAGTGGTTCTTCTATGATTGCATAAAAGTCATGAATGGGCTGTAAGTACTCTTTTATGATTGCACAATATTATCACTCTGACCCTTCACTTTCTTATGCCAATCTTCCATAAAGTATTAAAGTGCGCTAGTTAAATACAACTCAATTTGAATAACAATAGATATAATGCTTCTATGAGCCAAGATCTCTGATATGTCGTGGAAGCTTATTAACCTGTCACCACTAACCAGTGTAACCAATATACAGAATAGATGTGTTCTAATAATAGGTGTTGCAACTTGTCATTGTGATTTTGCGATAATTGGCTATATACTTGACATGCCCTTTTGCATCATACTATGTAGGCTACATTGTTGATTACTAATAAGCAGCGTAGTTCATAATCGTATGATCAATTAATCAGTTTTTAATGCCTCTATGACCTGAGGTGACCTGCAAATATTTTACTCCTGTCTAGGCTATCTCTGTATAATAGACCACAATTCTTTTCTAGGTACCCCCAAAGTAAAAGGCCACTTTCTGAATTTAGTAAGTTTTACTTTGAGTTTTCATATGTTACCCTGAATGATAGCAATCATAGCATTGACTAAGAGCGTTTATTCATTTGTCAAAAAAAAAAAAAAAAGAAAAAGAATGCTAACGTTAATAATTACTACAGTAGAACTGAAATCTACTGCCATAGTTAAACCATAGAGCCTTTCAGTTTTCGCATAATTGGGTCAAAATTATTTTAGTTCCACGCATTCCTTGTTAATTCATGATTCATTTAAGTTATCAATTTTTAGCTATATCTACCTTTGTTTCATTTCAATTTATAAGACAAAATTCTGTTAACTACCCCTATGTCATGATGCTTACTACTGATAAATGATATTCCTTGTGTTAAATCGTGCAGACCGACTAGTGGAGATATTAGCTGCAATAGAGAATTGGAGACAACATTATGAATTCAAGCCATTTTGAAATGCACTATAAGCTTTCATTTGGCATCAAAACATGTCAGTTGCAAGAACTGACTGACTTCCCACAAACCTTAACCAAACACTATACTTCAAGTTCCTTTTACATTAACATTACACCCATTCATTTGCTGGATTTTGTCTACCAGGTTTGCTATCATAACCTTGTGATTCTTGTCTCTGTGTTAGTGCATAGGTTGTACTCTGTAACATCTAACATGCCGTCCAGTTTTACATTCCCGAAGTCAAACTGGACGGCATATTTGATTCTGTGATGAGATCTAGTTAGATGAGGTCCGATGTGGATTCCTGACTTGATTGTATCGCGTGTTTTGTTTATCTCAAGGGTAAAACATAAAAACCATGAAAACAGTGTTTTTTATTCCAGGAACTTTTTGATGCAAAATATTCTTAAGTTCTCAGATGAGATGTACTTTTGTTTGTAATTTACTATCAAAGAAGCTTCCACTTGAGAGCTCCATTCAAGCCACCATATTTATAAAGCCACTTTATATAAGCTTTATCTTACCAAAAATAATATCTTTAAAATAAATTAAGTACCAATAATAATTCCTCCAAATAAATAAAGTACAAAAAAGACAAAAAAATTTACAGTAATAATTCTAAAAAAATATACTCTGCTTGAGAGGGATGGCCAGGGAGCAATATTTGTGTCATTATTAGTGCACTCCCTATCAATGTAGACAATCCCACACATGTTGGGCATCCCCACATGCTTCCTCTTTTCTTATTTTGTTTTAACAACCGTCAAATGGATATTTCATTAGATAATAAGTTAATAACACTATTAATCATTGATATATTTGTTATTTTTCCGTCTCTAAATATTAGGGCATATTTATACGGAGGATTATAATTTTTCAAATTAATAATATTTATAGTCTGAATTTTGTTTGTTTATGATGATAAATTTAAAAGAAGACCGTTAATGACTCATGGTTATTATATAAATATAGCCATATATACTTACATAATGAATCAATTATTTCTATGCAATTCTTTATAATGTACCTTTAATTTGAGACATATTTTCATACAAAGTAGTAAATGTAACATTTTTTAATGGAGGAATTTTCAAATTAACTTGAAACATTACTTAATTTTGTTATTAGTTTTCATTTTCATTCATTTTTCTCATCACATGACCTAAAATATTATGCCTCCTACCTCGTGGTTGTATTTTTACTTAATTTAAGATAATTAAGGGGGATTTGTACACTTTTCAATTTGTTGTTTAAATAGTTTGTGGGAGTTTAGAAACCAAAAATACTCAAAAAAAACTATGGCCTTTTGAAGGATGCTTCCTCTACCAAAAGGATAGCCTAGTTTTCTTATTATTATACCCATGGTAAGGGTAAAATAGGAAATTACTCATATTTAATACTGTAATTTAGACGGGTCCTGACATCCATTAGTGTAGATTCATCATTAATTAATTTATGAATTGATTAATTAAAACCTTGATTTAACCAAGAAGATTCTCTACGTAAATCACATTGAGTAATATTCTCCTTAGTGGTACATAAAGTCTCTTAAATCAGCAAACTTTACCCACTGTTAATAGTATTCTTATACTCTTAAGTTTTCATGTTGAAGAAATTGTTCATTTTTTCAAGCAAATTCAGCAATTTGAAAATAGAAATCAAACTACATCATCTTCTACCGTCATTTTGGAAGAACCGTTCAGTTGGAAAACTACCTTTGCAAAGCAGAATAAAACTCGAAAATTAACCACGAAGGTTCGATCTTTGAAAAGCATAAACTCAACTAAACACCCAAAAAAAAAAAAAAAAAAAAGTTTTAAGTTTGAATTTTGTTTTGTTTTTCGATTTGAAGACAACCCAAAAGAAAAATGAACTAAATAGACCAACCCAAAATGAGAAAACAACTGAACATAAAAGATTTTGTACGTAGTATTGATTATTTTTTCTTGTCAACAATTTAAGGTATTGAAAATTCAATAAACTTAAGGTATAGAAAAGTCAATAATAATTAAGGAGTAGTATTTCAATTTTTCAACGACTAATACAGCTGAAGATAAATCACATTACTAGAAACAAACTATCCCTTTCATGGTTCCCAAATTAAGACCCTTGTCTTAGGATCTATTCTATGGGGTACCTAAACCTAAACCCATGTATATTTCAATCATTAGATTTAGTTATTTTTAGGGAGAAATTAGATGCGCAATTATATAAAATCAAACTGATTTCCAATCCAACAAAATCCACCTAGCTACAAGGTGTGCAACTATATTTCCCGCCCTCTTACATGACAACACGTAAAATATCTTGAATACAACTAGAATCTGTTTTTAATGATAATTAACCATTATACTTTCAAGCATCTAAAATAATACTTCATGATAATCAGATCCAATATTCAATTTCCAAAGTCAGAAAACCAGTATATATCTGAATAAATCAACAACAAAAACTTGCCAGCACACTGAAGAAACGTGAACAGAGATACACTTTCATTTCAACAACAATAAACGTGAAACTTTTAATTACAACTACTCATACTTTTCTGGGTTTTTTTAAAAAAAAAATATATAAAAGCTTTACAATCTCGTATATCTCCATCTCCAGAAATACAATTGAATTATGACATAATAAATAAAATAATTATTAAAAAAAAATCTACAATGAGAGAGACAAAGGCACGTTTACAACAGCTTAGTCAAGGCTGTGAAAGGATTGAATTCATTGTTGAATGTTGGTAAATAAGAAGAGCCTCAACTTCCTTCCATGTGACTCAACAAACAGCTCAGCTTCCCTGTCCATGACCAAGGCAAAGGCACATGAGCTTTGCTTCATATACATCATTGTCAATTAACATAACATCACCCCTTCATACCCCTTAACTGTCGGCCTGTTCGTGCATCTCCGAAAGTGCACCACAGAATCCGTTTTTCGCCCCCCTCTAGGATAGATTACATTTAATTATTCGTAGCATATGTAAGGACAATTGGCGGAAAATAATCCCTAGTAATCATGTACGAAGTATTATTTCTATGCGATAATTAATCCTAACTCTACGAAATTGGACTGCATAATCGGTGACAATTGGATCCTTAAGCCTTTAAGCTTGGTGTTTTTACCCATTAGCAGATGATAATAATACATTGACGTAGTAAAAGGTAATGAATTTGCATACCTAGCAGAATTATGAGGTTGGTTTTCTTTCAGTCTAGATGAATCATGTCTTGACATAATCTGCACCACCGCGCTTCCTTTTGTTCGACCGTGAAAAGAAGCATATCTGTGCCCAAGACTTTTTCTGCTTAGTGGGTTGTTGCTTGACATCCTTATTTGCTACAAGATCAGCCATATATTGAACAACAGCCTGAATAGCATAACATATAATAATTAGTACTGATTAGCTACTGTAAACGTAAAACACAATTGATCACCACTATCCAGCACAAATTAAGGGAGGGATCAGGGGAGAGATTTGCACACACCTGTGCACCCTTCTCAGCAATATGTCTCGGAGGCACTTCCAGAGGATTTTGATCAGAATGAAACACTCTTAATCTCGATAACAACCTGAATGATTCGGGCAGAACACGGATCTGGTTGTTACTCATATCTAACACTTCAAGCATCTCAAGGTTCCCAATTGACCTCGGAAGAGAGCGCAGATCTGCAAAGTTATTACTGATAACCAGCTTGACAAGTGAGGTAGCAAAACACAAGCTCTCAGGCACAGCTTCAAGTTCATTAAAGCTCACGTCGAGCTCCCTAAGCTTTGCTAGAGATGACATTGTGGTAGGCAGCTGTCTAATGTTATTGTACCGGACAGAAAGAACCTGCAAGGACTCAATCTTTCCTACAGCTTCAGGGAGGGCTCTAAGCCGGTTATAGTCCAGTCGAAGCTCCTCAAGAGAAGAGCATAGACCAATTGTATGAGGAAGTTCATCGAGATTATTAGTTTCCACATTCAGCTTCTTAAGACTAACCAAAGACCCGACAGTATCAGGGAGCGAGTGTAACTTATTTGAACTCACATCGAGCTCCTCAAGACGGATCAACCTACCAACACTTGGAGGGAGTTTAACCAAGTAATTTCCTCTGACATCCAGACAAACAAGATTCAAGAGATCCCCAATTGCATCTGGGAGCTCAGTAATCCTGTTTGAATGCAAATCCAATTTCGACAAGGAGGAAAGCCCTCCAATAGTATCAGGTAAATCCACAATCCTATTTTCTGACAAATCAAGAGTGATTAAACCTGATAGCTTCTTAATGGAATCAGGCAACCATTCAACTTGATCAGACAACTTGTTTTGGAGAATTAGCTCTTTAGTACCCTTCTTTGCAGAAACTTCAATCAAGCTAGCTAGTTTAATCAAACTCAATTTCTCAGCAGCATCTTGAGCTACAAACAGCGAAAACAAAACAGAAAAATTCTTGATAAATGCGCAAATCCAGACAACCTCAAAAGTCAGAAAAAGCAATCCCCAAACAACAATCATCAATTTCATTCAAATCAAAAAATTTACACTTTACCATGAAATCCCACCAATAAAATGCAATAAAAACAATTGCCCAACCCCTCAAAGTCAGCAAATATATCATTGTCCACTCAAAAAAAAAACAATAAAGACTATAATTAATGAAAAAAAAAAAAAAGGAAACTTTATTTTTTACCTGAATAATTAGATATCTTGAGAGTAGAATCAAACCCATCAACATGGAAAGTAGCAGTAGCAGTAGCAGCTTTAGATTTCTTAACATAACTATCATCCCTAGTAAACAGCTCACTCTTAACGGGCGCCTTCTTCTCCAAATTATGAAAACTTGTAGAAGCAACTGAAGAATCCAAATCCCTTGACTTTAACACAGGCCCAGTTGGCCCAACACTTAAATCCTTCTTCTTCACTGAAGAAGATGATTGCCCAGATTCAGCAGAAGGTGAAATACACTGAGAAACTCTCTGAATCATTTCGTCGAACACATTGTGTGCATTCTCAAGATCAAGCAATTTCACAGCATCCCTCTTCTGTTCTTTGCTTTGAAACTGAACTAAAGCTTTCTGCATCTCTTGATACAGAAAGAACAGCTCCTCTGGTACTGCTCTACCTTTAGTTTGCTTAGCAATGGCTTCCAATTTCAACTGATCTTCTCTTTCAATGTTTCTGATCAGAGTTTTCGCAGCTTCAACTTCTTCAATGTCTGGACGAGTAGGTAAAGATTTATGCATCTTCATAATTTCCCCCACCACCCCATCCACCGTCTTCGCCGCCGTTGTTGAGAAATTATCCATTAAAACTAAATAATACCCAGATCGAAAATTAGAATAAAATCAACAAATAAACTAACAAACAAACCCAGATGAATTTTTTTTTCTGGAAGTTTCTAGAAATGGAAAGAAGAAGCTATTCTTCCATTAAAGCCGCTAGCTGTTAGAATTTATATTGGTAAATTTTCATAGAGTAAGTGGGTTTGTTTGGTTTACTATTTGAAGAAAACAAAAATCAAAACCCAGAATATGAAATCAAATATAGAATCCAGAAAAATGCAGAAATTTATGGGAGGAAGAGAGAAGATAAAATTGGAAAGAAAGAAAGAAAGAAGTTGCAGAAGATGATAACCAAAAAAAAATCGAGATAAGAAACCGACAAATCGGGATTTTAAAACGAGATTAGATTAATAATTCTCGTTGTTTGGGATGATTATTATTATAATTATTATTATTTCAGCTCGAAATTCGAAGAAACTGAAAATGGAATGAAATTTCAGAGAGAGAGGAAGAAGAAGATGAGGAGAGAGAATGTGAGACGAAGAAGAAGAACTGAATTTCAGTTCAAATTACAGCAGTTGATTGAGGGCTTTGTGCTAATTTATAATTTTCGCAGATAAAATGAATTATTGAATTTTTATTTTTGTTTTATTGATAGAATAATAGAATTGCTTATTTAAGTATCTGTGTTTTAAGAAAAACTTTTTAGGTGTCACACTTTACAAATTTTATCCATAAATTATTTAATAATTTTTTTTAAGAAAATCCATAAATTATTTAATAATTTTTTTTAAGAAAAAAAATTGTACATGAAATATTTGTAATTTTGCTCTTGTTATACAGGTATCCGTCTAATTGTCTAAATGTAAATTTTCAAATAGTTCAGTAACAAACTATCAAAGTTAGTTGTTTTTATTGATATTATTTTTATATAAGTATTATTTGTCAATCCGTAAATTCAACTATTTTTTAATCCTTGATTATCAACAAGTAAATATAGAATTTTAGTGACTAAAAAAAAAAGTATTTCCTCATGTATAAATCACCAAAAAAAATATTTCAAATTTATAAGTAGGGCAAAAATGAAAGTGTTGCATCTTAAAAAATGAGTAAAGTTTATCATATATTCCCTTTTTTTCTAGGGCAAAACTTTGACCAAACATGTTTACCAATATGTAATTTTGATTATTAATATTTTAAAAATTTTATTAATACAAATAATAAATTGTTGATCTAATAACCTATATTCCACATGAATATGATAGCATTTTTTATTATACGTTATTTAAAAAAAAAATACTATAGGTATGTTCAGTTCAGCTCCAATCAGTTCAGTTCCGCTCCAATCATTTTAGGTTAGTTTAATTTCTAATATCCTTCTCTCATAAATTATTCATTTTAGTTCAATTCAGCTCCAATCAGTTCAATTCAGTTCAGTAAATCAAAATAGGTCCTAAGTATATAATGCAAAAAAATTATACAGTATTAGCATTATATTTAAAAAACAAATTGGTACATAGCTTTTATTCATGTACTAGATTAACTCACGTGTGATGCACGGATATAATAAAAGAATTTATAATTGTGTAAACTTCAAACACATATCAGTCAAAATATGTAAAATCTTTGTATTACATACGATATTATTAACATAAACCATACTATAAAAAGTAAAATAATATAAACAAAAGAAAATTCATGTCTACAATAAAATTTTGCAAACTTTGTAATTAGACGGAGTAATCACATATATAAAAGGTTGATATTTGTTTTCCTTAAGATTTTTAAAAGAAAAAGTATTGAAAACTAAAAAGTTTAATGTACTGTATTAAACTACTTTGCAATCAATAGTTAGATTTAAAAAAAAAAAAAAAAATCTAAAACGAAAAAAAAGTTTAGGCGGGAAAAAAATGAATGAGAAGCTGACACGTGTACAATTTTAAAAAAATAATGATGTCAGCGATTGTTATTTTAATAATATTTATAGATGTGTAAAAATAAATTATAAACGTCTACTGGTGTTGTTTCCCGTTATTAATTTTCTAGTTCCACCACTATAATGGAAGATATTTGTGATTTGTCTTAAGCACCTTGGACAAGCAATATACTCTACAACAATTATTGAAATTAATGGAATTGATATTATACTACGAGTAGATGAAAAAGAAAGTAATGATGAAAGTTTTAAGTTTATAAGAGAAATTTATTTTATGGCTCTCATAACAAGATACAGCTCTTTTATGGTGGTATTTTTCGTCAAAAGGATAAGTTGTACAAAATTACGTTAATACCCTCACTCACTCGCAATCGTGAACGTTCCTCTGCCGCTGTCTCATTCATCAACACATTACACATTTGCGAGCCGCCACTGGTTTTCTTAAAGCGTCAAATTTCAAGACCACTTTTCTCCCTTTGTTTTTTTTTTTAAAAAAAATAAAATAATTAATTAAGTCTCAACCCCATTCCCATTTTTAAGGAGTCTTTTACGAAAAAAAAGGATAAATTCGAAAAAACAAAATTTTTAATCTCTCGATCTTTTTTTTCCCTCTTTCTCTTTGATAAGTCACAAGTATATTCACAAATTTTCATTGATCCTCACACTGGGTGTGTTCACTAGTTCAATTCAGTTCACTTCATCTCTTAATTTTCTTCTCTCATAAAAAATTCAGTTCAGCTCCAATTAGTTCAGTTCGGTAAATGTGAAGATACCCTTAATAACAATCGATATCAAACAATAATTTACTTCCTTTGTTATATTTTCTTTTTAAAAGTGAAACTAATTGATCGACTGTTTACAATTAATTGAATTACAAATATCAAAATGTAAAAGTTTTGTGTAGAACGGACTCACGTGAGTCCAGTAAAAAAAAATGAGGGAAAAAAAAACTTAATGGTCAGAAATTAGATAATAATAGTCGAATATTAGATTATAATGATCAGAAATTAGATTATAATGGTCAAATATAATATTATAAATATCAGATATTATATTATAATTGTCAGAAAATAGGTTAAATATATCAGCTAATAAACAATGGAGTCTCTGCCTCACCTTGCCATCATTTCCATGGTTAACACTTGAGTCTAAGTAAGCAAAAACGTAGTAAAAACAAAGATGGACTGCACAACTGATAGCCAATATATTTAAGAAAATTCTGTGATAAATACACAAGTAGTCGCAAATATGAAGCAGGTACAGTGCTAAGTGTCTTATCTATAGCGACAATACTTAGAGCTAACTGTATGGTACGGATTGGCTGTAGGACCAAGACATTCAGAATTGCTGGAATAAGCCTGGCCCCTAATATTCTGACTATTACCTTGCTATGGCGTCGCACTCGCTCTCTTTGTCCTCCGCCTTGCACTCGCCGTGGCTCAAGGATGGGTGGGGGAGGGTTCCCGGCACCAGGGAATGGGAGGGAGAAGGCCGCCGGCTGCCAGCAGGGGCTGCATTGAAAGTGGATAGGGGATAGGAGTATGCATTATAAACCGGACTCACATGAAACGGACTCACATAAAACCTTATTTATTGAAATACACATCATAATTAATACAAATATACAACAGCGTACACACGATACAATAATGTTTATTAAGTGTTATTTGTACAAAAGCAATAGATTAATAAATCAAGTTATATTCATTTAGAGCGCATTTTATTCACGTGATTTTTCACTTATTCAAACTTAACTGAACTAATCTGGACTAAATAAGTGGAAATAAGGTAAACATAACATATCCTCAATAAACAGTACATCACATACAACTGTTGTACTTAAAAGGAAAAGGAGTTTAGCTAAGATTAGTAAAATTTGTATCATAATGAAATCACTAGGCATGATTTTTAACCCTTATATGGAAAGTATATTTTTTTTCCTTCTAATGTATCTTTGTTTGCAAATGGACTATCATTTAATATGTTATTTTACATTTTACACAAATCATTTTTTTTTTCTTTTTTTTTTTTTCTTTTTTTCTTTTTTAGCATTTAGAAAAAAACTTTTAAGGTTAAGCCAATCTAAACAATCGAAACATTTAAAGCCTAAAGGGTACTCATGTCATGTGCATAGCTTACCCTATATAATTTGAAGTTCCTTGTTTCTCCTTGGACCAAACTCCCTCTCATGTAATTTAACGTACTGTATATCCTTTATTCCACGAAAGTTGCATTGTTTCCATTTTTAACTAGTAGAAAAGTTAATGCAATAGTAATATATAGGGAGTACTAGTGGTAAATAAGATTAATTATTACAAAATCTACATTGTAATATCTACTATTACACATTGAAATAAATTATACAATCACAATATGTACATATGAATAATACAAAGGTCAAATTACTGCAACTAATTTGAATTGAAGGTACTACTCCGTAATAACTTTAATACTAGTACAAAGAAAAAGAACTTTAATACTAGTACAAAGAAAAAGACCATGGTCAAGGTTAGTTGAGATCGATTAGATGGTAGAACTCGTAGAAGTTCCTTGATGGAGTGAACTAGGAATGTAGGATAACTCCATCCTCTTTATTAACATTTTACATAGTATCTCCTTTTATTTGAAATTGTGTAATTAAAAATGGTGCAATCATTGTGAAACTGTGTAAGCAAAGTCTATTTATACCCCACCAATCATCTTATTCTCATATTTTTTTCACTCTTCAGTCGTTGGATTTCTATTGTCACGACTCATTAAAGCTAATCATCTATCGCCACCTAAATAAAACCACTTAAGGCCTTTTAATTAATCATTTTATTAGGTGTACTTATACATGTGAGTACTCTTTTTTCGTACAACAGAACTAATTTAAGGTTCATGTCTAGTATTTCATGCCCACTTATCCACTGTTCATTATGAATCACTCGTTTTGGAAAAAAAAAAAGAAAAAAAATAAAAAATAAAAAGAGAGAGAGAGAGTATGGGGGCAGAAAAGGAAAGATCTGGAAAAATGTAGAAGGTAAGGGGTGGAGCAATAAATGCATGATCCAAAAAAAGGGTAAAAAAAATCACGAGGATTATGGGCTGAAGAATGGGACCCTAACCCACCCACATCAGTTTAGCCGACGTGGACCCGTCACACCTCATCCTCATTCTCCTCAACACCTGGATTACCTCTTCCAATATCACTTTCTACATGTATATTATACTTCTTCCGCCCCATAATATCTGACATAATTAACATTTTACACATGTCAATATATTAGTTTTACTTTATTTTTATATAATTAAATATTAATAAAAATTATTTTAAATATTATATTATGAAACTTTATATTAATACCTATTTAACAACATAGTTTGTAATACAATGTGTTTTTATTATACTAATGAAAAACTATAGTCAAAACTAATATATGAATAGTGAAAAAAGTCCAATGAAGTGAGTAGTATAGTAATGGTAACTATACAATCCTTAAATTAAATGTTCATCACTAATTAACGATAATCTTATATGAACTTATTAATTCTCTTAATATGGATATATTCTATCTATAGTAAATGGAGATAAGGCAAACAAAATAGCAGAACCTCATGTGTCATGTAGAACAGTGTCAAATGATAGCTTTAACTTAGCCCTAGCTTTTGGTTTTTTTGGTTCTATATATACGGGTTGAATACTTTGAAAGTGAGGAGGTAAGGTTGGTCTAAGTGATTTTCCACCCTCAAAGTGTCCCTAATGGGAGTTGAACCCCAACCTCTAAATTATAACTTAGAAGGTACAATATTTTTCAATAAATAGTATTGCTTTTGTCTTGATCGACAATTAACTAGATACTTCATACAACATACAAGTGTTTTCTCAATAATCTCCTTCATTATTTATTTATTTTATTTATTGTAATATTTGACTTTCACACTATTCACATGATTTATACTAATCTCTTTAACCACGACTACAAGTACAAGACCTCTATCTTTGGTAAATTTAATAGTACAAGTGGATTCACCCATGTATTTGCATATGAATTTGTATATTTCTTTTATGTTACCAAGTTAAATAATATTGCTACTTTGCTACGGAGTCTTCTATCGACAACTTAATTAAATGCAAATGTTTATACGCAAGGGATTAGATTTGCACGATTTGAATAAAATTAGATAAACTAATCCTTTTTATGCATCACTTGACTCGGTCCAGAATCTCTTTAAGGATTTTGACATATAGCAAGCATGACATGTAAATATATATCTACAATATCTGATCTTATGATCATTTAATAGTAAGGGTTGTTCTACTTCTACCATTTACAACGTGCAACGATGGAATTGGTCTTAATTGACATATGTGTTGTTTTTAATATGACCTAACGATAGTGTATGAAGAGTCTTAAAAGATGTTGATGTTTGTATAAATCTAGTTTAGTATTTGGATATACGTCCCCAAAACATTACTATCTACTTGACCGAACATCCGCATATACCACATCTTATGACGGTATAATAAGTTCAACAAGTTCAAACTTATATTATCTGTTATGATCATTGACTTTTAGCAGAATTATCACAAGTACAACAAAGTCAAACCTATATTATCTGTCATTGACTATTAGCAAAATAATCACACCTCCCAAATGTAAACGATGAAAACTAAGATGACTACTTGTTATTCTAATGACAACAAGGCTACATTGCTATCACAATTGGAGTTTATGCGAGACATGTCAATCGTATCATAATCAACTAATCAAGCTTCGACCTCTTTTGCTAATTTAAAAATATTAATTAATTTTAAATCATATACACCACATACTAAACGTTTTAAAAATGCTATTGTACGACTTACTCCATATAGTTAAGGTATATCAAAATTATACATAAAGTCAAATGAGCTGTATAGTGATAGAGTAAAAAACATATTCTTGGATTTCAACCACAGACTTAACCTTTTGGTTGAGGTGGTCCTTTAATGTGGTTTCAAAGCCAGCGTAATACAAAGGTCAAGGGTTTGAATTTCATCCACCCTCCACTTTTAAGTGGAATATTAAGGCATTAAGCGGAGGGTGTGAGAAAGGTCTATGTTGCATCCACACTACAAGTCTAATAATGGACTCTCGTATATGTAAGGGGATATGATAGAGTATAAAACATATTTTTGGGTCTCAATCATCAGTTTAAGCTTTTAGTTAAGATGGTCCTTTAACATATAATATACTACCTCCGTTTCGTATTAGTTGCAACCTTGGGTATTATTTGAGAGATATAAAATATTCCAAAGTTCCAACTAATATGAAACGAAGATAATAGTACGGAGTACGAGTATATGCGATTATTAATTCTGAAAAAAAAAAAAAAAAAAGCGTAATACGTGTAGATGTCAAGTATAGAGAGGGGCCAGATGTAAGCTTGGAGGAAGAAGGACAGGAAGAGTGAGAAGAGATGACGAAATCCAAGTGTAAAAGAGCTGGCAACACTACACCCACCCGAATAACCGTTACTCATCATCTCTTCCGGAGTATTATTATTCTGGTGCATCTCACCCCATGCACCCTCACGTGCACTGCCTTTAAATAATTACGACTACGATTCTCACACTCAATTCTCATAATTCATATCTCAATTATCAACATAACACACACATTCACACATAACTATACCACTTTTTGAGTCAACACTTGGAAACTTCCTTATTGTGGAAAGTTGTTCTTCATAATTATATTGCTCACGTAATAATGTATTTTTCTACAAAATTAATAAAGCAATGCAACTTATAGATTATAAATTAAAGTATTGATAGTTAATGTACTATATAAAAAATTAAAAATGGAGATTATACTTTAATGACAGCCCTTTAGAACTTATAGTATATATTTAGGGTCTGTTCATATTTATTTAATTTCAGTTCAATTCAGTTCAGTTCAGTTCAAATCAGTTCAGTTCAGTTCAGTTCAGTTCAATTCAGTTCAGTTCAGCTCTTAATTTCCCTCTCACATAAAATATTCATTTCAGCTTAATTCAGTTCAGTTCAGTTTCAATCAGTTCAGTTCAGTTCAGCTCCAATCAGTTCAGTTCAGTTCAGTTCGGCTCAGTTCAGTAAATATAACAGGCCCTTATCTATGATAAACTTTTTTTTTTTTTTTTTTTTGGTTATTTTTTTAATTTGATGTTTTTTTTTTTTTTTTTGGTTTTTGTCTTTGTCTTTGTTTTTTTTTTTTTTTAGCTAGCTATTTGTAGTCACTTGTTCAATAGTATAACAAATATACATATGATTTGTTGAATTCAAATAGGGGTGTGTTATATTCACTTATATAGTTTTTACTTATTTAAATGTATGAACTTATTAAAGCTTATTTTAGTTATTATATTTAAACTTAGGTAAACCTTATCAGAACTTATTTTTCCTAATAAGCTTAAAATAAGTGGAAATAAAGTGAATTATAGTTACCGTGATTTCAAAATGCAATTTTTTCAATTCTTTCTCTTCTGACATGTAAAACGGGAGGGCAACAGTGTAGCTTATCATTTAGCTCGTTTAGTGCCTTTTGGCTGTGAACAAATTTGGGAAAACCATACTCCTAGTGAGGTTTCCTCGTATGCTTTGATGGATAGTTTAATAATATAAGGCACACCATCCGTTTTCCTAAAAAAAAAAAAGTGAATTATAGTTACCGCGATTACAAAATGTAATTATTTTACTATTTTTATCTTTGAAATGCATACTTATTGGTTTCATGTTTGAAATTGTGCAAAAAAAGTGAAACTAAAAATGAAATAAAACCAAGGGAGTGTAATTTGTCATTTTTCTAACACACCATATTCAACAGAGTTCTAATATATACAAGTATTAAAAAAAAAAAAAAAGAAAAAAAAAATCAAGAATATCTTATGACGACCCATTACACTTTACCTAAGCTTAAACTTTGAATTAAATGAGTCATTAAGATTTATATTGAAAGGAGATAGAGTAAAGTATACACCGTACATGATGAAATAAATATTAGGTGCGTCATGTTTGCGCCATGCAATATTTAGCCAAATATATACATCACGAGTTACGAGTAAGATCAAATACATAATATATATTTGTATACGTTTTGAAAGAGATTGACACCAAATGCATTGAATTATACGCTACCTAAGAAGTATTATATCCTTTGAATTATATTTATAGTCATAGAATACCTTTCTTTCACACACTATAATAAACATTGAAAAAATGATCAAGTGATCTTATCTAGGTTTTCTGATTTGATAATGAATCCGTCTCTGATCTCAATTGAAATCAAACTAAATAAATTCCATCTATAATCAAAGATAATGACGCAGCTAATTGTGTTTATTGTACGAATTGTACATTTTATTGAAAATGGATTACTATATGTGCAACCTATGCAAGTAGATAGGTGATGGCGTGATGGAGACTAATTGTTCTATAACTCAAGATAAATGTAAGTAGATTGATCACGAAATTAAATTAGTTACTCCTACATGTTTTATTAAAACCAGATAAGTCTTAAATTGCGCTCTTATCTATTCATCTTATTTCTCAGTTGATATTGCTTGATTTTAGGCAGCATAAATGATGGAGTAAAGACCCTTGCTCTTCACAAAATCTTATCCGATTTTGAAAAATGACTATTTTCTACTTTTAATTATAATCATGAAAATTATTTAAAAATAAGAGATATAAGAAGGCAGACCCATAAATTGCAAGACCTAGTTAGCAATTTAAATCTTAAATTATTATAAATGATAAATTGCGAAATTGGTAGTGTATACTCTGTATTTTACAAATGCTAAGAAAGAGGGACTAGAGGAAACAAAAGTATATCCACATGACTCATTTGTTACGCGATAGTATACAATGATCAAGACAATAAATTTACGTTATATTTTTTGCAAGATAATACTTGTGTCAAATGTCCATGATATTGCTTGTGAATAGTGATCCATTATATGTAGTAATATACAAAGACAGGAGATTTCTTTCTTACGAAGCTAAACAAAAATTTATTACCATTAGATAGTCGACCCTTTCTTTCATTCGAAACCTCATGGTCAGAACCTATTGCATACGAAACTCAAATATCTCAACTATAAATGTTGTCATTCCTAAAAAAAAGAACGCCATAACCTTTCGCCATGTCAACATATTGTGTCGCCTTTTTTAAGGAATGACATTGTAGAATTTTCACCTCCCTCAGGTAAGTAAGTAACAAACAAACAATTGGATTCATCCACATTCTTACACTTAGCATTTTCACCATTTATTATGTAATGGTGTTTATAGTTTTGCTGGCAGAAAATCAGCACAACCACGCCAATAAGCCCATGAAGATATTGGACGAAGAACAAATCCAAACAAAGCCCACAATCAACCTTAACAAGAAACAACCCAAAAACCCAAATAAACCTCTCTTCAAAACCCTAAAACCCCTTTCTCTCTCTCTTCATATAAATACATGCTAATCACTTCTCTTAATTTACCAGTCGACGCCATGAATCTCCATCTTCACATCTTAATCTATAAAACATAATTTTTTTTTTTCTATCCTGTTTTTATTTCGTACAAATTTATTTATATTTCTGTAATTTTATTGCGTAAAACCCCAAATCTCTATTATTTCTTTTCGATTTTGTGTAAATAAAATTGCTGGAAAAGCGGTATCTAGATTAATCCAGTGTTAGATGCTTCCTGAGACCAGCCAAATTGGATTTCGATCATCTGACTTGGTGGGTGTTTTTTCTCTAGCAACCCACCGTTGTCCCGATCTGATACATTTATCTTTTTCCTCTGAAATTAGGGTTTTAATTTTCTGGGTTTTGATGGTTTTTAAATAAAAATGATTTTATTTGTTTGGATTCTTGAATTTTGAAATGCTGGTGATGTAGTGTAGAGAAATTTTGGAAGACAAGCTTAATCTAGGCCTAAGCTAACTATCATTAAAACCGGACCATAACAAAACGGGCCTTACCCAACCCACACATCTCACCCACTCATTCCCCAATTTTCCTTAATATTAATAGCCGTTAAACCCCATTTTCACACATAACGGCCGTTCGATCTAGGGTTTCACAGTTCAACACTCATCCCAAACTCATATAACTACATTCCTTAAACCCTCATTCTTCATCATCAATCGCTGCTTTCGCCGCCCATTTCACCGTCTCCTGGTAAACAATTCTTCTCTCAATTTCTCTTTCATTCTTGTAAATAGGTGTTGTATCTCAAAGTTCTTTGCAATCATCTGATGAGAAAAATACTGCAACAATATGACATTGATTTTCAATCTTCATGATTTTTGTATTTAAGTCTCTGATGATTGATCTTTCTCCAAACAAATAGCATTTTCATCTTCAAAATTCCTAATTTTTTTTTTTTTTTTAAGATTTATGAGAAATGATGAATAACTTTTGGTCCGTGTTTCTGAATTTACCGTGACCGATATCAATTAACCATCTCTGATCTCAATTAATTATAATCAAATTTCTTAATTTTATTGCGGCTCAATGATTTTTCAGCCTTTTGGGCAATATACGCTATTCTGAATCATTTATGTTGTCATTCATAAACTTTTATGAGAGTTGCTATATATTAAATTGATTTTTTTAATTTGTAATTTCTTTAATTGAATATCTTTTTACGATGATGATTTATGGAATTATTCACATGTCAGACTTCGGAGGTTGCTTGCAACCTATGAGATAAAAATCCTTATTTCTGAGTAAATTTCTTCAATTATTTTTTCAAGTTTCATTTTATTTTTTCAATTTTTGGCCAAGGATTTATCAAATTGTCCGTACCATCTGAAATTGATGATATTTTTAACAAATTTTCCGAGGCCAATAAAACAATCAAATGTATTTCTAATTTTAATTTTATTTTAATTTTTTTAATATAATTGGCTGTGATGTTTATGTAATACCATCAAACTCCGAAAGCTTCAAGCTTAATTTGATGACATCACTAATTACGCTGAAGCCTTTAACCAAATTTATTTGTTTAAAATTTTTTATTATGAATTGAAAATAAAATAAAAATGCGGCAATAAATTAGAGTCTCTGATGCGCTTAGTTACAATAGCGCTTTTAGCGCTGTACATTGCCAATAATAATATGGGAATTAAAGATTCTGGCATTTTCCATTGTTATTAATGGTTTATGCATTCAGACGTTCCTATAATTAATTATGATTTACTTAATTTAATTTAATTATAAGACAAGGAGATTGGAAGTGATGATTATTTCCCCAGATGATCGACGTTGAAATAACTGAGCTATTTTAATTCTCTTATTGAGAATTCAAGCCAGATTTCTGATCCGTCTCTTTGTTACTCGAAACCTGATTTAATTCCAACCCGAGCTAATTGGAGGGACATTAACAATAGATTATGATTAATGATTCTGAACAATTAATTGGATTAGATTAGGTTTTAATTGTAAGGTGAAAAATTGGAGTTGGAAGTGATGATTATTTCCCCAGATGATCGAAGCTGAAATTACTGAGCTATTTTTATTCTCTTCATTGAGAGAATTCAAGCCAATTTTCTGATCCTTCTTCCATTAATCAATTTGAAAACGTCTAGCTTTAGTTTCTTTTGATTTAATCCAAATTTTTAGTGTGGGAATAGTTTTTTTTTTTGGTGTTTAGAGAGCCACAAGGCAGATGATGAGAATAGATTCTAGGATCACCTGGGACTGGAGGGAAGCTCTAACCACTAATCCCACATAAAGAGAGTAAGGGAAGCTCAAGTGGTTAAGTGGGTGAGATGTGTGGGTTGGGTAAGGCCCATTTTGTTATGGTCCGGTTTTAATGATAGTTAGCTTAGGCCTAGAAATTTTAACGGCTATTAATTTTGAAATGCTGGTGATAGTTTTACCTTTTTGTCCATTTAACGTAGCCCTTGGTATTACATATGACGAAATTTGATGTCATGGTCGAAACTGTAAAATGTTGCATAATGCCAGACGTTAGTCAAGTATCAGATTTAATGACTTTTAAATCAAAGTAGCTGATACAGTTACGAGTCTGGTAAATTATAATTCAGGGTCTCATCGTTACAGATGTTGTTCCTTTTTATGCTCACATCTGCTCCATTTGGAACCTACATTTTTTAAATTAGCAAGTTTTTTAAATTTTATTGGTAAACAGAAATTTTGATTTATAGAATATGATCTACTTTGAATGTTTGGTGGTGTATTAGTAGCTGAAACTCAAGAATTGTTTAAGGACTCACATGCCATTTACACTTTCAGTTTAATAAAGTACGAAGTATATTAAAATTTGATATAAAATGGATACTATAATTGGATATAAAATGTATCAATAAGCTTGATTAAAAGTTGGATTAATGTCAAACTTTTAAGTTTTAACAAATGATGGTGTTCTTTTATTTCATATTTGACACAGCTTAATATGAATAAACTTTCAACGCAAACATTGCTCAATTCAGAGCTCTTATCAATCTAAACTGGCTCTCCACTTTTCCTGATTCAACATTAACCCATCTTCCTAGAGACTCTTCTGATCACTGCCCTATAAAACTGTGTTGTTTCAAACCCCCTTCACTCATTCAGACCCCCAAAAATTTCAAAATGGAACCTCACTGGTATTTCCAACCAAGTTTCAAAGCCTTTGTTGAGAGTTCATGGTCCCCTGTTCTAGGAGAACTACAACCCAAACTGAGTCAGCTTTCAAAAAAAATCTCTGATTGGGTCAAAGTGAATGTTCCTGACCCAAACAAATGCATCTCTAGACTCCTCAGGAGGATAAATGGAATCCAAAAAGCTAGGGAAAGAGTACCAAACAATGCCTTTTTATTCAACTTGGAGGAATCCCTTCAATCTGATCTTTCTCAACTGTACAGTCAGGAACAAGCTTTTTGGGCTATTAGAGCCAGGACTAACTGGGTAACTCAAGGGGACAGAAATACCTCCTTCTTTCACCAATCTGTTTTGACTATGAGAAGAAGAAATAAGATTCAAAACCTGAGAAATGAAGTTGGTGAACCGGTTCCTGAATCTCTCATTTTAGATCATGCTGCTAGTTACTTTTCAAATCTTTTCACCTCTGAAATCCTCTCCCCCCAGTCCATGACCCTGTCTTACTCTTCTATCATCTGTATCTCCTCCCCCCCTAGCCTTGCTGAAATCCATCAAGCCATATTTTCCATGGGTAGATTCAAAGCCCCTGGGCCTGATGGCTTCCACCCCTTCTTCTTCCAGGATCACTGGCACCTCATTTGGCCTGATATCCAAGATTTCACCAACAAGATCTTCTCAGAAAAACACCTTCCCCCTAATATCAACCAAACTTCTATCTGCCTCATCCCCAAAGTTGCCCTCCCTGAGACCATGAAGCAATATAGACCTATTAGTCTATGTAACACTTCTTATAAAATTGTCACCAAAATTCTGGTGCAAAGATTAAGACCCCTCCTCAATGGAAATATCTCCCCTGCTCAGGGGAGTTTCCTGCCAGGCAGGGGCTGCCAGAACAACTTCATAGCTGCATCTGAGATATTGCACTCTATGAAGTTGAAATTTGGAAACAGATCTTGGTTTGCCTTTAAGATTGATCTTGAGAAAGCCTATGATAGGCTTGAGTGGAGCTTCATTAGACAATGTTTGGCTAGGAATGGGTTTGATAAGGATACCTGTGATCTAATCATGGGCTGTGTAACAACCCCCTCCTTCCAAGTCACTGTAAATGGAAGCCCTTCTTCCACTTTCCATGCTTCTAGAGGAATAAGGCAAGGAGACCCCCTTTCCCCTTACCTTTTCATTATCTGCATGGAGTTTCTGTCCCCTTTGATTCAGGATTCCTGTGATGAGGGCTCATGGATACCATTTCGGTTCAAGAGAAATTCTGTGGCTGTCTCTCACTTAATGTTTGCTGATGACCTGATCCTGTTTGGTGAGGCCAACAGACCCTGGATTCTGTATCTAATGTTCTGGACACCTTCTTCTCAATATCTGGTCAGAAAATGAACAACTCCAAGAGCCAGCTCTATTTTTCAAAAAATGCCACCCAAGCTACCATCAACCTCTTCACATCTCAATTCAATGTCCCTCCTAGCTCTGACCTAGGTACCTACCTGGGTTTCCCCCTCACAGACAAGAGACCCTCTCCCAACCAAGTCAGCTACATAGCTAGGAACATGGCTTCTAAACTCTCAGCCTGGAAAGCTAAATCCTTGTCTAAAGCTGGAAGAGCCGTCCTAATCAAATCCACCCTTGCTAGCATCCCTCAATATGCTATGCAAACCATCCACCTCCACTCTACTGTTTGCAAAAAAATTGACCAAATCTGGAGTAGGTTCTTCTGGGGATCTTCTGAAGACCAGAAGAAGTGCCATATGATAAGTTGGGATAGCATCTGCATGTCAAAAGATCTGGGGAGGTTGGGTTTTAGATCCTCTGAACTTCAAAACAAGACCCAACTAGCCAAGTTGTGCTGGAACATGTGCCACTCAAACTCCTTAGCTGCACAAATTATAAAAACAAAGTACTGCTCTAGACCCCAACTAAACTCCTTCAAGTATGGCTCCCATATTTGGAAGGGCATGGGTAAAGGGTGGGATGTCTTTCAATCCTTCACTCAATGGTCCATTGGGAGTGGGAATCACTGTTTACTTTGGGATCATAATTGGACAGACCTTGGCCCCCTTAGAACCTTAATCCAAGGCCCTCTGAACAAGCATGAGGAATCCCTAACTGTGAGTTCTATCATTACTGAAGGAGGTTGGAACCTCCAGAATTTAAGTGTTAACCTCCCACCAAACATTCAAATGTTAATCACTTCCACTCCTGTCACAGGAGAAGGAGATGATCTCCCCTTTTGCTCATTGTCCAAAGGTAAATTTTTTGATGCCTCTCAAGCCTACTCCTCCCTATGGCATAGCTCAAAAACTACATCAGCCCCTATCATCAAATGGGACACTCTTTGGAACTCCAACCTCCCACCTCAATCAAGAATGTTCCTCTGGCAGTGCCTCTGGGACAGACTTCCTACCTGTAAAAATCTCTTTATTAAGCACATCACTCCAACCCAGTTTTGTTATTTCTGCCCTGGTTCTATTGAAGATGGTATCCATGTCCTCAGAGACTGTACCAGAGAAAAGGAAGTCTGGGCTCTAGCTAATCCCCCAACAAATTCTGACCAACCAAATGTCCAGTCTTGGATTCTTCAAAATTTGGATTACACCTCCCCCCCATCTATTTAACATACCATGGCAGTTCTCTTTCCCAATTATCTTAAGGAGCATTTGGATGAGAAGGAACACTTGGGTTTTTTCAAAAACATCTAAACCTTTACCAAGTTTCTGGGCATCTGTCATCTCCACCATGAAAGAACTTTTCTACTTCTCCTCCTCCCCATCTATCCTCTCCCCCCAAAATGCTCTTACTCCTAGTTCCCCTAGTACCTCCTTCCAGATCAAGATTACTGTGGATGCCTCCTTCTCTGCTTCTACACTTTCTTCGGGCATAGCTTGCATCTGTAGAACAACTTCTGGAGAGTGGATTCAAGGCCTTGCAGGGCACTGCTTTGCTCCCAACTCCTACATGGCTGAACTATTTGCAATCCTAGCTGCTATACATTGGGCTAAGGATAATAGCTGGACAGACTTTAGTATTATGTCTGACTGTCACCGTGCTGTTAACAGTATTTGTGAGTGGGATGCTCCCCCTGATGAAGGTTATCTATTCTCTAAATGGTGCAGGGACCTAATGCTACTTTCAGGGAACAGCTCTATTGTGAAAGTTCTGAGGAGGCAAGTCGAGGAAGCAGATTTCCAGGCCAGACAAGCCAGGTTGCATCTAATGCCTACTCGGATTAAGAGAAAGGAAGACAGCTGCTGGATCTCAGAATTTAACTTTTGTAACCCCCCTCCCTCTACTACTGAACTTGTATCAAGTGCTAACTGTAGTTCTTTTGGCCAGAAATGGCAGGCTTATTTGGGTGATGTATCACCATCTTAACTCTAGTTGTATGCTTTTGACTCTGTATACTTTACTCCTACCTTGGAGGGGTAGTTTCTTAATTAATTAAATTCTGATCCGTTTAACCAAAAAAAAAAAAAAAAAAACATTGCTCAATTGGCAGATTCTTCATGTGCCAGAAGGCCCAGAATATGACGACCTTGACCAGTTGATCATGTAAACAAAAGTATGCACGAGGGCTTAAGCCCTTGGATCATTGATAAGGCACGAGCGCACGACCAATGCCATCTTTACCAAAGGACATAAGCCCTAAGATGAGGTCGATAAGAAAACCTATCTTCACACAAAGTTGTGGAGCTAGGAATATAAACAAAAAATTAGCACTAGGTTGAGTAGTTAACCACTATTCAATACATAACGTAACCATAAGCTTGTACTTGTCTTAAGCAAAAATTCAGCAACAGCAATGAGCTATATTCACAATCATAATCATAAGCTATATTATTCACTGAGGACCGAGGAGCTTGCCAAAAAATTCTACCTAAACAAATTTCAGTAACAGCAATGAGCTTTACATTCTTCACCTGATTTGATGTGCATGAGAAATTGTGAACGAACTTCCTATACAAAATAATTTCATCTACCATGCGGTATACACAAGCCAAAATGGAAAATATCAAGACAAAATGGCGACTACTATCTAGCAGAAGATCACCCAATAGTCATATATACACGAGAAAACCCAAAAAGTACGTGTGTTAGCAAATCTTCTGTATCAATAGTTCAAAATGTGCTAAAACTCACTATTCCTGTATGTACTTCCTAGCATTTTGCACACTTCTCCTACGTCTTTTAATAACAGGAATCTCTTCATCATCTGCTGCTGGTGGAGTTGACTTGTCTTGACCCTTTCCTAAGATAAGATCCAAATAAGTCATAAGTGGATATGCAAAAGTACATTTTATTACTCCCTCCATTTCATATTGTTGTTCTTACTTTGACCATTATCTCGCAAAGAAATTAAGAGATTATAATGGAGAAGAACAATATAAATCGGAGGGAGTAAAAAAATAAGCATATACTCTAAAACGAAACAAAATTCCTGCAAATGATAAAAAAGGTGATAAAGTTAATAATTCCTGCATATAAATCCAAGCAATCGACTCACCTCTTCTGGTCTTTTTAACGGGAGTTTTTTCATCACCCTCTGCTGATTGGGTTGACTTGTCTTCACCCACTCCTAAAAGATAGAATACACATGTAATTGTAAATCAAGATTGGATAAGCAAGAAAGCACATTTAAGTGAAAGAATAACAATGTACATGAAGTACAGTCATTTCCACAAGCTGGTGGGCTGAATCTCACATTAAATATAATTCATCAGGCACATATTTTCAGATAGTATCACTATGGAGAAAGCACAGTCTTTCAGGCTTAGGATTCCTAGGTTGTGGTATGGCCATATAGGTGAGATCATCAGGAGTTTGGGAGCAAGGAGCACTAGAGTATGAGATGATGGAGAGGGAAGGAAGTGGTGAGTGGCAAAGTATGAAGGAGACGACGGGATTTCTTCTAATCAAAAACCTTGATTTATGAAATGGAGTTCTGGAACCCTCCCACTTTACCCCCATGGCCCACTCTCACACCAATACAGCCAAACAGATCCATTCTCCTTGTGGTCTTAACTGCCACAAAGCACCCCCAGACTCAAGGTGTTGCATACTTGCACAAATGGGTGCAGAAGGGACCCACAGGAAAGGAAGTTCAACTTAGTGTTTGTGTTTCAGTATAAAATTATAACTTTGACTTCAAGTTCTTGAAATAATCGGGCAACAAGCCATCAATTCAAATGGACTATCCATCATAATAAAAAGAAATCAACGCAGGCTTAGTACATACCTTCTGCTGTAGGACTAGCACTATCAATCTGTAAGCCTTGACAGTCAGCAGTTTTGCTAGGATCATGGCCAGATGACCTCTTCAGCCCCACTGTGATTACCCCATGGCCAGGCTTCTCTACAGGCATTTCACATCTTCCATTGAAAGGTTCCATATAACAGAATCTGTTAAAATAGAACAAAAAGGGGGAGAAAAAAGAAGAAATGAGAACACATTATCAATATCGCAATACCTCTGGCTTTGGATGCCAAGGGCAGGATAAAATTGAGCCATACCATTAACAACATTTGAAATTTTTGGAAAAAAGACCGATTCATCTTGGTTAAAAATCCTATTCTTTCCGTACTTGAAATATTGTCCCATTGATCGCATTTATATTAATTAGGAGTTGTGTTGAAATAGTACACAGAGATGACTCCCTACCCCTACTCAAAATGAGCAAAAGAGAGTTTGAAATTGCAATGGATAAAATCACTCAACCATATACATATGTGTCAGTTAATCATCAAACCTTCAGCACTATGGGTACATGACATTAATTTAACAGGAACTCTCATAATGCTTAAAAACCAGAACTTGATATACATTAATACAAAAATGTTGCCCTTTTGGCAATTCCTTAGAATTTGAAACATGTAAGAAGTGAAAATCATTGAATTTTTTTTTCTTATTTTTGTTGTTTAAAATTTGTACTTAACACTTATGCAACCACGGCACTACGCAAGTGTCATTTCCACAAAGACAACTTACAAAAATTTGGTACAGCTTAATTTAGAAACTTTGACCATTCTCATGGGCAACAGGAAAAGCAAAAGATAAGATAATTCAAAGAAATCATTGTAGGAAAAATACCAGTCTTTAGGTAGATTCATGCTGTCAAAATCAGCGTTCAATAATCTCCACTTCCTGCACTTGTCACACTGCACCCAATTATTATCAGGCTTGTATCGAGCATGGCCTTTTTTCTGACACAAACACAAACAAAAATCAAGTTACACAACCTAAACTGCTGAAAAATCTCATTGGCTTTCAAGCACCACTATATGTCTATAAATAATGTCAGCAATTTAGATAGTTGATGGTTGATATAATAATTATACATAAAATGGACAGTAAACAAGCAGTGCAACAAGTTTATCTGGTCTCATTGCAAAAGCAATACAGAAAACCAGGTAAGTAACACTTCTTAGTTCATACTGCAGGCCAGTTCACCATATAGCACCTCACTAGACAATACTATTAACAGACAATAAAAGGATTAAATAAACATGGTTCACAATCTTAAAAATGCTACATTACCAACAAAAAAAAAAAAAAAAAAGAATTATCAAAATACAAGGAACGATTATGTAATAACTCTTCTTCCAATGAATCTTAAGCGCCGAAGTCAAATGATCATTTACTGTAATTACTAAACCACAGACTGACATTTAAACCCATGAGGAAAAATTGCCCGCAATAATCTCACGTTTAGGGCGTCCGTCCAAAATAATCCCACCTTTTATACCCAATTCGCTCAAACTGGTCCCAAGTGACTTGTAACCGGTTTAGTAAGTAATTTTCTTTTATTAAATTTAATTTACACGTGTCATCACGTGATTGGTCAAAAAAATAAGTTTCAATTTTATGTTTGTTTTAAAAAATGATAATTAGTAATTAACAATAATGAACTATTTTTAACTTTTTTCTTAAAAAAAATAAAATAAAATTCAAACCAGTTCCTAGCCCCACCGCAACCCCAACCATCTCCCCACCCCTACCACCGCCTAGACGAGGCCCAAAGCATCTATCCCCACCGCAACCAGAACCTAGCTCACCGTTGATTTCTCCGATGGCTCCATCTCCTCGGGAAAGGTCCAAGATGTTGGTGAAATTGTAAAATCCTCAATCCCCTGGTTAGAAATGGAAGCGTCGAACCCCGCCCCGATGCGAGCCATCGCTGCCCAGTCCTGCGCTTAGGTTACGGGTATTACCATTAACGAATACCGGGTTAAACGAGCAAAGTTACACCTTTGACAGAAATTGGGACCGAAGTTGAGGCGTGGGGAAGGGGAGGTAGCTGGAAAAGGGCGTGTGGGATGGTTTGTGGATCGCTGGAGCTTTGCCTGGGCTTTCCTAAAAACTGCCTAGGTTTTCGTGAGGGAGGTGGAGGGGGGTCGGAGCCGCGGGGCAGGAGATCAGCCTCAGGCTGCAGCTGTTGGGTGGTGGGTGGTTTTTTTATTTTTTCCTTACAAAAATCTAACTTTTTTTTAAATTTAACTTTTTATTTTGAGCAGATTGGGTGTAAAGGTCAAATTATTTAAAAATAATTCAAAGGTGGAATTATTTTAGGCAATTTTGCCCATCAAAATTGTATAACGCTTATAGCAGGTAAAAGAAACAGCTTTGTCCGACTACTTTTTAAATGACTAAAAGCAGCCAGCTGGCATTCCAACACTTAGCTTATAGAATATTCATTACTGTGTGTGTGTGTGTGTGTGGGGGGGGGGGGGGGGGGTTGAATGTTACCTCCCCCCAAACCCATCTGCCGGCTATAGATCAGAAAGGGGTTGAAGGCCACTGAAAAGCCTGAGTAAAGTTGCTCCAAGGCCAATCATGGGCCATTGTGGCCCATTTATTGCTACCACTCCTACACCTATAGTCTTTCTCTTCCTTTTCTATCTGATTCTACAACCTTCACCTTTTAAACCCCCATCAACAAACCTTCCCCAGAGAGTTCATCATTTGTTTCTACCATAATCTTATTGCCATCTTCAAGATAGCCAACACAGCTACCAGGAGGGGATGGCCGGATGGCACAACCCTTTAAAAAAAAAAAAAAAGGTGAATTCAGACATAAATTTTGCATGAAAGACTATTATTTCTGAACTCCTTCCAACCACGGCAGAATATTGCTCTTAGCCAACAATGACACTAGATTTCAGTTGACAAAGCACAAGTAGAGCTGCAGTGGTACAGCAAGGAAAGGAGGGGGGAAAAAAAAAGAACATCAGAGTGACTCAGTGGCTTTATGCCACAAAAATTGCCATAACTGAGGTCCATAATTCCACCTTTAGTCTTGTAAACTAAGACTGCTCCTCTTCTTTTTTCTTGATCGTTATATTAATTTATCCACGAGCTAAGGCTTAATAAATTTCCAAGCTAGCCAACATATAATATTCAAGTGAGCCTAATCAATGAACCGCCACTAAAATACCAACAACACATTTAAGCAGTTTGAACAATATTTAAGTATAATAATGTAACTGTAATCATTGTTCATCTGGAATAACAAGTGTAGGCATAGAGAGAAAAATCAAGAAATCATAAAAGTAGAATATATAGGTAACATACCAGCTGTACTGGATCAAAAAACTTATCCCAGTATTCATCTGCCTGCTTTCCCAACCATTCTTCAAGCAAAGCATATGGCTCACAATCTTTAAATCCTTGCTTAGTGTTATGAACCCAAACACCATCATTCCCATCATCCTGTGCCCAAAAGGTGAAAGAACAATAATTTAGCTGCACACTATAATTATAAACAGGCAAGACAAACTTTTTTTTTTTTACTGTAAAATACATGATTACATAATGACACGTACAGCATTGTCAACGTTAGCCAGGAAGAATATTTGGAGAAATAAATTACAGCAGACCAAACCGAATTTACTTATAATTTGCTCAAATAATACTCTGTTATAAATGACTTGATTCCAATTGCATGGGTGATGTCATGGTGTAAATTATTTGGGAGAGGGGGGTGGGGGTGGGGCTCAGTGGCTCACCATTAGTTCAGTAACGTCTATGACACCAATTACACCTCGACCCATATCAGCACTGTGAACCATGCCTCCTACTCTTTTGTATGCCTGGAAAGAAAAAAAGAAGGTAAGAGAGAAAATAAGGTAGCTTTTGGTTAGGGGTAGAGGAAGAACGGGGGTAACAGAAGAACAGTAGGCATTATAATGATTACAAATTGCTGTAGCTTTTAAGTAGATCGATACTTTAATTTATCAACCACTTTCCTGTCATAGGAAAAGCAAACAAAAGCAGGCACCTTCTGGTGTTAAAATGAATTTTTTCTCCCAAAAACATAATTACACTAGATTAGAAGAGCTAGCATGACGTATAAGATACACCCATAAAATTGAAACTCAACGATAAGGAAATGAGGAAGCATGCAATAAGAAAAAAAAAATCTCCAGCCATTCACATTTAGATGAGTAAAATCTTGCAGACCTCTATTAGACGGCCATGCCAGTATAAGAATATTCCACAGTTCGCCTCATCCCACTCTATCTGACAGCGACCAAGTGTAAGCCGGACTTGTTTGCCCATTATTTCGCCATTATGGTGAGCAGTATTATTTAGAGATTTGGTCAAGGGCCGACTTCTAACCTGTTCAAATGGAGTCACAGTTCTCCAATAACCAAAAAGAAATTTATAAAACAAAATAACAAGAGAAAGTGGAATTACCAGTGAGCCTTGAACATATATCTTCATCCTAGGCTCTAAAAATATGACTTCCAAATATGAACGAAGTGAATAATCTAAGGAAACCTGGAAAGGAACAAGGTGGAGAAAAGATGCAATAAGTATTAATTGTAATTATAAAAGCATAGCCACTTAACTACCATATATAAAGCTGACCAGGTACGTCACTAATAATTTAAATATCAACATCAAAAATGATAAAACAGAAACATACTCTAGAAAAAGGAAAAGCATCTAATCTTTAATAAAAGTTACGGTAACACAAAGAAGTTATTGTCAGAATACAAGACTAAGCAAAATTTGCAAAATTAAACCTACAATCTGTTTAGAAATAGCATCAGAAGAAAGAAATATTAGAAGAGAATGTGCTCCACACCTTTAGACTTGTCTGTCCAGGACGTTTTCTGACACGTCTAGAACGAATATAAATGTCACCCTGGTGAAAGGTACTCCCACCGCACAAGCCTGCTTGCCATTCCAAAGTGTACTCTGCGCCCCATTTATCCAAATTCCATATATAGATTTGCGTTCCTGTATTTCCTCTAAACAGGCCAGCCTTTTCACCAATTAGATACTCATTGAATGGTGAGAATTGCTTTATCGCATTCAGGTCGTTCTTTGCTAATGCTTCAGAATGTACACTTGTATCAATGTCCATGCACTGAGCTTGTCGACAGTAGCTGACAACAGGTATCTCCACATTCTGCATCGTTGGAAGACACATGCCGATAAGAAAATTACGAACAACTAAGTAATGCCCATGGGCTACAGAAGCATCATCTTGAAAATTTATACTCGTGCAATGAGGCAGTTAAACTAGGAAATTTGGGAAACTACAGTCTTTTTCTTACTTCAAGTGCTTTTAAAATTGACCATAACTTATTAATACAAGTCAAAAAATTTGTAGCAGCTGAAATTACCAACTAATGCAGTAACAACTCTAATAATATTTTGTAACAGATTATATGAATCTTGTTAATCCAACTTGAACTCTGCTGTATACAGCAAAACCTTTTATTAGATTTCATGACATATACACACAAGCATAGAGGGGGGGGGGGGGGGGGAGGAGGGTTTTCCTCGATTGATGTTATTAAGATAGGCAACACAGAAGAAATTAAGTTAACACAAAGTCACAGAATTAAAGGAAAGAGAGACAGAGATTGGTGGGGTACATTTTTAACCCCAGATTGCAAAAGAAAAGCAACATAACAACATTGTATACACGTACAAAGCAAGAGTCGGGAGTTTCACAGAGAGATTTTACACAAGGGAGTGGATGAGGGGCAGAGGGGAGAAGAGTTTGTGGTGGCTGCAGAGTATTTAACTATATGATGCAGATAGTTCCTATTCAAATTTCTGATGCAACAAAAAAAGCCCCCCCCCCCCCTCCCCCTCATGGGGAATCCTAACTACCTACCTTATCGTGAATACTGTCATCACAAAGTCACCTGCAGACAACAATGCATCAGGGAGCTAGAGCTACCAAGCAGGAATTGAGCATACAAAATCCATGCTGAAGTCAACTGAAGATAGAGTACAGCAGATGACATAGTGGCTAGAAAGCTCAGATACGCATTTTGGCTCAACATAATCTCATCTACTAATTCATTTCAGCCTCTATTTATACAACAGTATTCATTATATCATCTCTTCCACTGGTTGCCCAAGGGCAATGTAAAATTAAAACAATTTGATGATAAAGTACCTTGAAACCAACACCAAATCTTCCAATACAATCTTGATTATCTTCATCAGTTACTTTGTGCCCAAATGAAATCATCCTCAATATCTCTTGGTGGTTCATTCCAACACCATCATCAATTACAGATAGCATAGGAATCTCAGATCCCGCAGTCTTATCAAATATAGTCTCAACAGCAATCTCTAGCCTGTTTAAAAATTTCTTAAATGATGTTAATCATAGCAGATAATAGGATGCAAAGTAGTACTCCATCCATGACTAAATGATAAGCCACATTTGATTGGGTCATTTTGAGAGAATTAAATAAAGTTATAAATACAAAACACTCTATGCAAAATATTACATTTCTGCCCAGTTTGGCAGTAGCATTTGGACCAAGTCAAATTACATTTCAGCCGTGTTTGATAACGTAGCGTTTCATGTAACGATTAGTGGTAGAGGTAGCGTTTTGGTAGCTTTTCTCAAACATTAAAAAGGTTAGCGTTTGAAGGTAGCAAGTAGAATTTGACAAACATACAATCAATCAAAGCCTTAATCAAGTTTTGTGTACCTGATTAAAAATTATGTATGTAAAAAAAAAATTTCAACAGCTATTTTTGCCAAACATTCATATTATTAACTGCTACATTGACAGCTAACCTCTATCCACAACTAATTCACAGCTGCCCGCTACTCAACTGCTAAAAGCTACCCGCCACCGCTAATTATGCCCCTGTTGTTTTCTTACATGATGGGGGGGTTTTTTGTAACAGGGCCTTCTACCTTGGCACACGATAGGTTTCAAATGTGGTCTATTATTAAGGGTAATACAAACAAATTAGAGATTAAAATTTAGAAAGTGCACAGATTTTGGGAAAGCCGAAGTAAAGCTGTGGCATACTCCCTCCGTCCCCAAATGATAGTCCCTTATGGGCAAATTTTAGTCCCAAAATGTTCACCCCATTTGCTTTTTCCAACCATTAATATTATTTTTTACCAAAATTCCCTCCAATTTGCAACAATATTTGTGCACATTTAAATTTCCCATGTAGTTTTATTACTTTCTCTCTCTACTTTTTTGCATACCCAATGTCAATTTACTTTTTCAATGTACTTTTACTAATCTTATTTGTGTTTATTAATTCCCGTGAAAAATGCCCATAAGGGACTATCAATAGGGGACGGAGGGAGTATTAGTTAAGGACAAAAGAAGTTTTATACCTGAAGTAAATTCATATCAATGATATTGCACAAAGTTATAAAAAAATACATAAACTTAGCTATAAGATCAGCTTAAATATTGTTGTTTCTCAAAAAGTTTTTCATTTGACACAAACAAAAGATTAAATAGAAGGGTGAATTATCTGGAAGACACTATTTCAACTGACCTTGATGCCCTTGCATCCCTTGAATTATCAACAAGCTCTGCAATTGCACCAAAGATCCAACCAGAATGAGCATGACCAAGAGTTTTCAAATAACTTGGGTTTGTGACAAAATTTCTTGGGTTTATGACCAATATCCAAAAACAGAAGGAAAAATAAGTGTTAATAGGCTAATAGGCAATAGCACATAAATCAGAACATCACATTGGCCCTAAATAGAGGTATTTATTGATTAAAGTGGGGTGAATTAGCTCAACTTTATTATGCAGTACAATAGGACACAAACTAAATTCATCATGACATGAAAATAAAAAGAATGCACATACTGTTGAATGAGAGAATTGGTGCATTTTGCATAACAAATAAATTTGCCATCTTTCTTCAATTTAATGTAACATGATGAAGCATCTGCAAAAGCCACAGATAAAAAACAATTACACATTTTAGAAGTAATGAAAAAGGGGATTATAAATTTGCCAATTTTAAGATAGGTGTTCAAGACCTCAAATTACTTATCACTAAGTGAGTTCATAAAAAAAGTTTTTTTTAAAAAAAAAATTTTGAGTAAATTTCAAACAATATTATTGATCAACTATATTTTCAATAAAAATCAACTCAATCCACATTAAAGACTTACCTTTCTTGGAGGAAAAATTGGCCTTCAATTCCATCATTTCAGAACCTAGTGAAAGGAAAAATAATAAAATTAAATTAATCATAATGATTAGAAAAACAAAATTCATCAAGACAAATGGTTTCTGCCAAGAGTTGCTTCTAGGAAGAAAAATTAACACACAAACAAACAAGCAGAAGACCATAATAACGCAGTATTACAAACACTAACTTAAACATGTGAGAAAAGGGAGGTAGAAATATGTACAAATGATAAAACTATAAAAGGCATACAACCACTATAAAGCAAAATAAACTAGAAAAGGCCAATCTCAAGCACTTCTTCCGGCTCCACCGCTTGAATCTTACAAAATTACACTAGATTGTCATAGATTCACATAACATCTTGTGAGCTTTGACTGAGATAAATCAACGAAATCTTCTGATTTTTCATCAAACTTTAATTGTATTGATACTGAAAAATTATAAGTCCGCTTTCATAACATGCTTAAATTCTTAAATCTCAGCGTTTCTACAACAAATAACTTCACATCAAAACTCCCTACAATACTCCATAATTTAGTTTCAAAAGCCTAGCACGTATTACATAAGTACATACAGAGGAACAATCTTCATTCTTCAATTCTTCGTCCTATCTTCAAAGCTATTACTCTCAATTAACTACAATTGCATGGAACAATCATCAATTCTTCATCCACTCATCAAAGCTATTAATCTCAATTAACTACAATTCCATAGCGCTTCTCCGTCATGATACGAAGATCATTAAAAAAATCAGGCCTAGTCACTCACATTACTTCATCCACCACCACGGCACCACCACCAATTACAGCAAACACCGCGACAACGACAAAAGGACTAGAATTACACATTTGAAGCATTAGCACAAATTTAAGCATTCATTCAGCATACACTTTAAAACAAAATTTTCTGCATTACGATCAACTCTATACATAAAAAAAATTAAATAAAGCAGAGTAAAAACAATACATACAAATATAATCAGCAAGCTGCATACATTAATTAGTTACCTTTCGAATCATATGAAGGAGAATTCTGACGTACCACCAAACTTTGCAGAATTAGACATGGGTTTCTTGAAAGATCTGTTTGAAGTAGTGATTCTACTTCGCATGTGTGGTAATCTATCTCGACCATGAAAGGCACGTTCTTTTGTGTCCTCCCAACGTTTTGCATGATATTCATTATTCCTTCTCTTGTAATTTCTTGGATGTCTAGCTTCCTCATAAGGGTCTTCATACTTTGTAGAGTCTCGTCGATCTAAAGAAAGCAGTATAGACAAATTAAGAAGCCTAACAGTTACTCTCTCTGACCAGATTTAATTATCATGCTAAAACATATACTTGTATGTTGGACAAACTAAATACTGACGGGAGGTATTATTTATACTGATTTACAAAAGATGAGTAAACAAAGTAAGGCAAAAATTCTTCCCTTTGTCTAGAATCTAATTGTATTATCATTCAGATAGCGTTACTTAAATTAATAACACAAACTTGTGATACATTAACATTCACAGTTACCATAAGATGGATTATCAGAATATCTCCTCCTTTTTCCAGGATAACCTGATTGTAAAATTGGTTGATCCGGACCCAGAGTATCAGAATATCTGCCTCTTCTTTCAGGATAACTTGATCGTGAAATTGGTTGGTTCGGAACCACCTCTTCCAGACAAGCTAAGAAAGATCAGCACACAAATTAAGAAGGCAAACTATTGAACCCTCCTTAATTGTCACCTTAATAGAGTAATTTGAGCTAACATTTTACAATTATATCCAGACAGAATAGTATTGGATTTGGATTCTCCCATCTAAAGCACATTCACAGCTACTATATACAATAAGCATGAGCAAAACAGAAACATTGCTGTATATTATTTGTAAAATGACTCAATCAACATACATAATTCCCAAAGGAAACATCATACCTTAACTATAATATGCCAGATTTAGCTCGAGCAATACTTGTTACTTTAACTTATTCGATTGTTTCATAATAATTGTAGCATTAAAATGTGAAAATTAGTTATCATAAATAAAGAATTTCCTCCAACCAAACACAGCCCTATTTCCACTCCTCCTTTACCCAAATTCCACCCATGAGGCCACAACAAGCCGGTCATGAATTAAAATCTAGCACCATAGCCCTATCTCCAAGCCTTTTCCACTACAATGTATACTTTATCAATAATACAGTTCCATTATTAGAGTGGGAAAGAAACTGAGAGAAGTGTACATCACACTAACAGTGTAATTTAAATTAAACATGTAAAAGTATAACTGAACAGAAGAGGATACTTATATGACTTTCTCTTGTCTGAATAAATTGCAAACAAACTTGTGATAAAATTACATTCACAATTACCATAAGATGGAGAGTCATATCTGCTTCTTTCAGGAATATGTGATCGTAAAGATTGTTGATCTAGAACCATTTTCTCCTCCGGGTGATCTAAAACAAATTAACAAACAAGTTAGGAAGGCAAAAATAATCCCTCCATCCAAGAACCAATTGTCACTAGTGTAATTTGAACTAAACATGCAACAACTTAACCTAGCAGAAGTAATACTTAATTTGGCTTCTCTCATCCAAAGTAAATTGAAAACAAACTAATGAAATAACACTCACAGCTAATATAAGATGGATCAACAGGATATTCTCCTCTATGAAGAAACTCTGACCGAGATAAAGGTTGATCCGGATGCACATCCTCTTCCACGTAATCTCTAACAGAAATCATACTTGGTCTTGCATTTATTGGTCTTATCACTGTCATAGAATGATCAGGGTGAAATGTTCCAGGGTATTCAGAATCATCCACTAGCTGCTGGGACCAAGAACCAAAACTTCTAGAGCGTCCATGATCATCAATAGGGACTAAAATACTTGAACACTCTCGTTGTTGGTACCATTGAATGTAATCCCCTTGATTCCTTCTTAGTCTTTTTGGCAAAGAGCTATTTCTTTCCACGTAAAATGATTCATTTATACGCATCTCAATCTTCAATGTAAACTACAGCTGGAAATAGGCACGAGTATATTGTGAGTAGTAACTAGTAAGTATACATATATATACAATATGCATGAGCAAGAGCAAGGGAATGGTACTAGGTTATGACCATAAAAAAAATGTTTGCAAGATAAAATAACCAACACGAATGTGAAAAGAAGTACCATAGTTAATTAGTTATCACATGACCAAACTTAGCTCGAGGCTAAAGTACAAATACTATACTCTCACCATTCATATGTAGTACTTGTCACTCTAACTTTGTTTTATCCATAATAATAACACCAAAAAATGTGATAATTATTTTTTAAAAAATAGCATAGCTAGAGTCTAAAAGTACATTTGATATACTCTCACCAATCTTATGTAGTACTTGTCTATTTAACTAACTTATTTGCTTGTTCCATAATAATATTTTGCATTGTCCATCTCCGTGCTTTGTTCCTCTACAACCATAAATTACTTTTCGATAATTGTAGTCCAATTATTATAATAGCAAACCAAAGCTCAAAACACCAAGGTAGCTAAAGAGACAAACACCTCTGATGCTAACGAACTCTGATACACACCCCCTAATAGGCAAAACATGCATATCTATCACCAGAAAGCATGAGATTATAAGATATCTATAACACCTAACACGACACAACTCGATACTATACACTATGCATTCATTAGTTTATCACCCCAAAATCAAAATCTAGGTAGTATTAAAAATTTAAAACGTCTCTTATCTAATATTTTCTAAATTAGGAATACTATCTTTGGTATTCACACAATCCCCATGATACTCCATCTTCAGTAGAATCATCTCTAATATCAAGATCAAGATTTGCACACTCATTAAGCCCCCAAGTCCCACCATTTTTCAAACTAAACAAACATTTACCATAGTAAATTCTACTGGGTTTTCTCCGCCATTGTAGGCATAATTTAATTTACATGTTAAAAGTCCATGAAAAAGCTATTGGATGAAATTAAAAAAACTCAACCTGATTTTTATGCACAAAAAAACTTTTAGCACTAAAAACTAATCTAAATCTCAATCAATTCTAATAATCAAAAACTATTTTAATAAACAAAACTTATATATACCACTCCCTTCGTTTCTAAATGATATTCCTTCAATGTGATTTTTAATTTTGAGATTCAATAGTTTTAAACAAGACTCCACTTGACAATGTCAGATTCCCTATTGTTAATAATTATTATAAGATTCCAGCCAAGAACATAAAATATGAAACGGAGTGAGTAACATTAATATCTTCAATCACCTTATATAAAACAGTTATGAATGTCAATATTAATAACATTCATGACATGACAATACATGTTGAGGAGAAAATACTCGTTAATATGGCATATTAACGAGACATGTTAATATGGGAACAATAGACGTCATTTCGCTTAGTAAAGTAAGGGTCGTTTCGTAAATTTGTTGACCACCATCGTTAACAGTCTAACGATCGTTAAGCCCCTTCATAACTCCTTTCCTCAAATCCCGTACTGCAGAAATCAAATTCGCCAAGTAGTTCGAGCAATTTGCCAAGTGATTCTCCGATTTGCAGCACCTGCATTTCTGGGAATTTGTCAAGTAATTCTCCAATTCGCAGCTCTGCAATTCAATTGCAAGGTTGAAGATTGGCTGCGATTTTTTTTTTATCGTAATTCACTTAGATATTAAAATTCAATTTAACAATCTACTGTTAATCGAGGATCATCAATTTTAAGGTTATTAAGGTAGTATGTAGCAATTTCAATGGAGGAGGGAAAGCTCGCAAGAAAACGTAAAATACCTACCCTTTAAGGTTAACAATGCCCTTTATTTCTCACTTTTTCCTCAGGGTTTTCGTAGAATGGCTCCGCCGCCGGGAACGGTCGCCGAATTGGTGGGTCAGGGGTTCATGTATGTTGTGGTGTTGGGTTGTTGTCTGAGATCTTGGTAAAAATTCTGCCATTGTTATGTTGAGAAGGAAGGATGAGGAAGAAGGGGAAACAGACGTGAACCCTTAGCTAACCCCCCAGTTAAGTGGCCACATCACCAGAAAAGTAGAAAACATTAAAATAATAGAAACAAGTGCTTGTATTTGCAAAAATGCCATCATATTAACATGTTATGTCAATATGCCATATTAACTGGGCACTGCTCCATGTTGAGACGAGTCAAACAAAATTGCACGTTGATTTATCAAAAAAGTAATTAAAACTAATATGATTTTTAAATATCAAAATTGTTTTTACTATTTAAAATGTATTTTACCAGTCAAAGATTATATTTACTCTGAATCTTATTCTGTAAAATTCGTAATGTACAGGGTTATAGATAAAACTAAGAGGCTCTAAATAAACTGTTTTTTTTTTTTTTTTCTTTGACAATACTACTACTACTTTAAAGTACATAGTTTCTTGAAGATCAAGAACTTAAAATATCCCGTCAAAAAAGAACTTAAAATAACAATAAATGACTAAAAGAGTAAAATAAAATAAAAATTTAAAAAAACTCAAATAAATAAAAAAAAATACTTTAAAGTACAAAAAAAAATGTTGAAAAGACTTGAGAACGAAGAACTCTAGAAGTATGTATACCTTTACGAGTACCCTAGAAGAAGACGGTTTTTTTTTGAAAATTGTGAGAATATAGAGGAATAAGAAGAAGAAAAAAAATATTACTGTACTCTGCAAATTTTAGTGGTTGGGGTAATTGTGAGCCAAACTAGGGAATGTGGGTAGTGTTTTTTATTTTTCTGAAGATTTGCTATACGAAAAAATCTTGATGCTATCATTTCGATTTTCGAGGATAAAAAGTGTACAAAATTATTTTGTTTCTTAATTTACCGTTTTGGTGAAAAGATTTTGTGATTTGGTGGGTCTCTCTTGTGGAGGAAAACTATAATACGGAGTATACTCTAATTTGCATTGATCTTCTTTTCTTTTATTTTCAAGATACATATATATTTTTTATTTTTATTCTTATTTTTTACAAAGTTTCAAGATACATATTGTTATAGAGTATAGACCTTATACTCCGTTATAGGTTTTATTATATGTAGCGGGTCTGCGGGCGCATGAGAGATAAGGTTAATAGACCGAGGATTTGATATTACAAAGAAAAAAAAAATGAAAATGACGCGTATTGATGTTGTACAATTGGGATTTCTAAGTTCGATTGTACATCGGTGGTTTTATGAAAAATATTTTTTTAAAAAAAATTGAAGCATATTGAAAAATTTCAAGTTCAAGCCTCAAGTCTTTAGTATGTGTACAACTAAAAGTAGGTCTATATTTTCAAGGTTCCTTTTTGGAGGAATAATTCATATAGACTAGTCATTATTCCAAACAAGTATTGTGATTATAAATTTATAGGTTGTATTACAAATGAGGTTAGTAACGTAATCAGAACGAAATGATAAATTGTTTGTTACTTTCTTGATCATATACAAAAACATAGATATTGGGATTCAAAAAACATAGATATTGAGATTTTTATTTTATCAAACCTGATTAGAAGTATATTATTTTCTTGTCTTGCATGAAAATTTTACAGCAATTGTTTAAAAATATGACCACCATAATGTTTAATGATTATATAGTTCATAGTTTACATATTTTTTTTCCAAATAATTATTTATATTACTTTATTAATGGTGTTAAATAGTATTATCAACATTTTTTTGATTTATCAAATTTTTAGTGTCATTTATGTAATTTTTATTCTAATTTTATAATTTCTCAAAAAATATTTATTTTATGTTGAATTAAAATTTTCAAAATTACTATAAGGTTAATTGTGGTCATTTTGTAACGTGAAAAAAATGAACCGATCATATTATATACCATTAATATAATATGGTAGTCATTTTTCAAATGACCGCTAATCGTCAACAGGAAAAAAAAAAAAAAAAAAGCGTAGAATGTGGTAAATTGAGTTAAACTGAACTAAAAATAAGCCTAAAAACATAAGTGCACATGAGATAATATTCCATTAATAGTAGAAATAGGTTTAATAAATCGAATAAATTGAAAATATGATAACAAAGATGGTGTTTTTGCCATTTGCCAACGACGTATGAAAATTTTGATAACCCCCTAGCACGGGGGACCCCTAATATCCTACAAATCAAAAATCATTCTATACAAAGAAGTGTTATTATCAGTAAAGAACATTAAATTATAACAAGACACCACCAGTAAAATCGAGCTCAGACATAAGAGCAAGCAGCTAAATGCCCCAGTTCTCGATCATTTCCTCGGTGATAATGTGATATAAGCAGATGATACAAAAATTCACTATTGAAATGTAACCAAGTACAATCCAAGTTCAAGAAACACTTTTCGGTTCTGAGACATGCAATCAATGATTCTCAATGTGCCAGTACCAGTGCCAATTGGCATCACTCTTGGCTACTTCACAGTATCTAAGGTAATTGAGGCATGCTAAACTGTGCGTAATGTATTAGGGCAGATCCTTCTGAAAATCTGAAAAAACCTCTTGGCAATTCAATTCATGAATCAAGCATCATAACAGCGTGAAGTCTTACCAAGCCTTCCGAAAAGTTAAGCATATACTGTCTGTTTCAAAGAATGAAGGTTCGTTCTGCACCTTTCTGGGTGATGATTTCTTCTTGTACTATTTTCACAAGTCAGCCAAGGAAATACCAACTTTCAAACACTCATTAGCAACACCATAAGCAACAAAGTGACATGAAGTACAAGGTCAGAGTGGCACATTAGAATCTATCTTCAGAGTGTTGATTTGTAGACTGAAATGATTCTTACAACAGGCCAACAGCCATCTTCAGATTATTTGACCTCAAAGACCCATCATGTCAAAAGGTGAAAAAATGGTGTACTTGCGCAATCATGGATCCCAAGTAAAAAGTATAACTTATATGATGACACTAAATCTATTCAGCAGCAAGCGTCATAGGTTCAGCACTATATTCCATAGTTTTCATCTCAAACTGAGGCTTTACAGGGAACACAAAAATAGTAGAGGCGGCGACTGAAGGTTGGAATGTAGCTGAGTATCTTGAGGAAGTCACAGTAACTCTGGGAAGCTGTAGCGCACCAGAGGCCAGTGGAACAAGCTTGTAACTTAAAATATGCTCCGACTTAGGCAAGACATAGATTGTATCATTGTGTGACCCAGATGAAACAAAGCTTTGTGAATCCAGCAATGAATACTTTATCTCCTGAAGTAACTCTGTCTGATTCTGCACTATGATGAAGTAGGTGAAAGGATCTCCAAGGACACCATGAGGTGGACATTTCAAGCTCACTATCAGTGGAGATTGTTCCACATTCGCATCAGGAAGTTTATGTTTGGTCAAAACCCCAGAAACTCCTTGGTTTAGTGGCCCTGTATCTCTCATCCATTTGAGGCACACTGTACCAATTCTCGTCCTTGGGGTATTAGCCACAGGGATGACAGAAAAGACTTTCTTATATTCCTCACCTGGCACAACAATATTGAGTGGTGCAGCATCCGTGTGTTGGTTACTGGCTGGATGTACAGTACAAGAGTTTTCCAAGGAATTATCATCTTTTTCAATAGTCATCGACAATACCCTTAATGGCACCTCAGTGCAATTTTTAGCACTGACAACAAGTATACTTGTTTCATTCAGTGGCAAACATGGCATCTTCTCAGCATCAGCAGCGGGCTTAACTCTAGAAAGCAGTAGTGCATCACGCCGAAATGGCAGTCTCATATGATGGCTAATCAAAACAGGAGTCTGCCCTTCAATCTGCAAGCTCTTATGAACATGGATTTTTTGCATATTAACATCATGACCCTGAGACGAATAGCTTAAGGAAACATACAACATAATCGGCTTTGGCCTGTGCCATTTTATTTCTAATTTACAGGACCAAGATTCTCCGCCGTTCAGAAATGGAACGGATATCAATCCAAATGAGTGCTGAATATTTCTGATGTTGTCAGAGATTGTAAGAGAATTTTCATCACCTGGTCCAGAAACTCCAAGGAGCTCAACATGATGACTTTCAGTTGAATGTGGCTCAAATTCTCTTGGACTCACCAGTCCACCCCCTCTGGTGTCTACAAGGTTTATTTTCAATTCACCAGAGTAAACAGAATGGCCCTTCGAGGATATAGTAACTGGAACTATGAAGTTTTCACCAATCAATGCAGGACTGTCAGCATCCACACTCAGATCAACTTGAGCATCAGGTTCTTCTACTTGAATCGCCTTTTGACCAGAAAACGCCTGAGCAGGATCCTTGGTTGGGAAACTCTCTAAACGCTCCTCGAACTTCCAAAGTGGTAGATCATCCATGGAGGCAGGACTTTCAGCCCTACAACAGATTGTGAAGTGGGATCCAATTCTTACAATTATCGATATGCAATCAAGCTTTCCACTTCGATCTGTAAAAAAAAAAAAAGGCCATAGTCAAGGGAAACATTAGTATTGAGCCAATTATGGACACAGTAAATTATGTGCAAAACCTGACAAAGATTGTAAATGAACAGAATTCTTTAACCTCGTCTGAAGATGAAGCGTGTACAACTTCTAATAAGGATACACTACAAGACTTTTGGACACTGATAATTTTCCAAGTAGAATCCACATGGAAAGTGAATGTGAATAAAATCTGGGAGTTTAATTCATTCACCGTTTGATTATTTCATATACAAAATACTTCGTATCAAATTAGCAAACTGCAATATCTCTTCTGCCTTGCAACACTTCAAGAACCATTAATAAGACACAGTGAACATCATGTGCCACTGTCAATTTTCCAATAATACAGAAAAGTGTTACACTGACTCATCTTTCCTTTACCTCCCTGAGTTTTATACATTTTTTATATCACTCTAGTCCTTTTTTTTTTCCCCATTTTCAAATCAAGACAAGGTTTTAGACAGATTACAAAAACACAAAGTAACATCTGAAATGAATTACAAGCAAATATGCTACAATACTTACCAGATTTAACATCATAGGTCAACCTTAGCCATTTATTAGTAGAAAGTGCCAAAGCTGGAGCAGTCTCTACTCGATAACCTGCTTGATTGGTAAAATTAGCAGGTGATGAAGTTTTTTGAGAGTTCTGGATGACAAAATTACATTCTGACTGATTGAATTGGACATCTATTGCATCAATCTCAAAAGGGAGAGGCAGTTGCGATAGGAGAGACAGCGTAAATTGTGTAGGCATGCCTGGCTTGACTACTTGTTCATGAAATGCAACCGAAGCAAGTAGAACAACTCTTAAGGGGCTGACAAGATCAATTTCAATGTGAAGAGGAGAATCGTTAGTTACCCTAAGATTCTGATCAGCACCTTTCAATGCAAACTCGGATTCTCCAGTAACAAGGCCCAAAATCTCCTTGTGAATGATCTCCCTCTGTTGTAAACTTGGAGGACCAGCTGGGCCACATTCTTTATAAGTAGAATCTCCAGATGTAATCGGCAATGCAGCCATCTCAAGTGAATACTCAAGAAACTCTTTTAAAGAACCATCTTGACTAGCACACTCACGCAAATAACCCAAAATTTCCCAAAGCAGCGTTGTCCAGCTTTCATGCCTATATAATTTTACAGCAGAATCAAAATATTGTTTTGCATTTTTTATCTCACCGAGAGAATAATATTCTTTGGCAATGTGGAAACTGCAATATGATGCCATCCTTGGAAATTTTAAGCCAGCGTAAACTTCATAGGACTTTTTCATAAGAGCAATGATTTCAAAAGAATCCTGGAATCTCTTTCCTTCTGCAATAGAATAGCGAATGAACTCCTCATCCGTTAGACTGCAGAGAAACAATGAAAAAGGAGATTCAACATTAGTATAATAGACTATAGCTAAATACTTAAGACTCTGTCAGCAGCAATTGAAACTTACGGTTGCAAAGCCACTTCCTCATGACCTTGCTCTAGTAATCGTGCAAACTGCCCAACATAAGTAGAAGGTATAACTGATTCAGCAGGATTATTACTTTCACCAAAAATCTCCCACATGGAAAGAGCAAGTTCCAAGCAAGATCTCTTCTCCATCAAGTAACGAGATGCCAGCTGCCAAGAAGTAACAAATATTAGAACAACTAAAAAATCAACCACAAAACTTCAAATCCTCATTAGAAACCTATTTGAAGATGGGCACAACATGCTAGGATCGGCACATTCAACAGGATATAGAGTACAAATTTCTTCTCACCATTATTGTCCATTAAGAATCTACTCATGTCAGTGAAATATTACAAATGCATGAGCTGCAAGAGGCAATGCCATAACAGGATGTGATCAACAGGTGGTAGAAGGAGACCTGATACAAGCTCATGTACCAGAAAGAAAAGCAAAAGAAGAGAACAAAAGGGAAAGCATCAAGGTTTTGCTCAAGAAGAAGGAATAATGAAGCATATAGACACCTCCAAGGACATAAGTAATGCTGCTCTACAACATGCAGGTGCATATGGCTATATGGATGGCTCTTTCACTAATGAGTTTTAATAACTTCATTACTTGTCCAGTCTTCTAATGATGAGACATCAACAAGACCTTGAATAAAGATCCACATCATCATGATATGGCAAAGTTTATGACAGAAACCTACAATATGCAAGCCTATTGGCCTTATTCCTTACCAAAATGAAGCAAAGGGTCAAACTGAGAGTTAGCAGCATAAACAAAGATGGATTTGTGAATGAAAAACACAAGTTTCCTGATCTCATAGGTTCTATGCAACAATAAGAAGTTGCTCACGTGGGCTGTTGGGAATTTTGATGTCCTCTGCAGTACAGAGCACCCCCAAACAGGAATAGTAGCATTGTTCAATTAGAGTTTATACACTGTTTAGTGGCAGGACTTCATAATATAATTTAAGTCCTCACCCGCTTTCAACAAAATGATATAGTTAATCACCTGATAGTAATAAGCTGGTTGAAGTTCCCACTCAGTCAGAGCCTTGTCTTTGACGCCCAAAACTTGGGCTGGAAGGGCTGGAAGGTTTTTGGAACTAGTTTCTAGTAGCTCGGCAAAGACCAAAAACTGTCTACTTAGCCATTCCCAGTGAAGAAAAGTAGCTTCTGCTGTTCCAACAAGCTTCTTGTAAGAGGTACAGTGCTGACGGAACCATAAAATTGCTTCTACAATTTTACCACCATGCAGTAACAAAGTTGATATTTTGAAATGCAGTTGTTCTGCAAGTGTTTTAATCTCTACTAAGCGTTGTATAGCAGGCAGCCTGGTAGATGTCCCAACCATCTGTATATTAAACCAAGTGTCAATTTGAAAGAAAAGATACATCAGTATTCAACATTTCAACTTGAAAAAATAGTATATAAAACAAAAGTGCATGCAGAACATTGCTTAGGCAATTTATATGTTCAATTATACCATCAAAGTGTGTAGTAAAGCTTTTTTTGCAAGGATCACTGCATGTGATAAAGAAGTAAGATGACTTTGACCTATTGGTCAGAGGATCCATAATAGGCAATTCTCTTCTAGGAAAAAGGTTAATAGCAAAAATAATATGCCATATCTGGTAGAGAAGTTACATTTGCACCTACTACAGCCTAAGCTTCAATAAAGCTGTACAAGGGCTGTGAAAATCAATCAATTGATTATCACAGTAAAATGGTTGTCCTAATTCAATTTATTACTCAAGGGCAACTAGTTGCAATTGAACTTAACATATATGACAGGATCTTCTATGGAAAGGGAGTATATGTATCAATACCTCTCTCAATGCATGATATGCATCCTCATAAAACTTTAGTGCTTCAACCCAATCTCTACGAAACTCTGCATATACAGCAACCTGCAAAATTAATGACACAATAACTAGATAGAAATTGTTTTTAACTCTTAAAATTCAAAGATTGATCGATGATGTATTTGACAGTGACTCTCTGCCTTTAGCAGAATATTTTGGTGCCATAAAGAACATAATAATATGAATTAAAATTGGTAATTATCACTCTGTTTTTATGATCGTTTGATAGGTATAAGGTATTAATTGAAAAGGATACAAATGTATAATAGGAAGGCGATCAATTCCATGTTGAAAAAAAAAAAAAAAAAAAAAAAGCTTTTCTTCAAATGGAATTTGGCAAAATTTACAGAGCCTAACTTCCCTTATCCTCAAATGGAATTATACAGGGAAAAATGTACAGAGCCAAGTGAATCTGTTCAGGGTTGTAGTGTCTTAACTTCATCTGACACTTTCTGAAGAAGGTTTACATTCACACAGTAGTTACCAACAAACTAAAGCAGCAGTAAAAGCTAGATAAAAGAGGAAATTTGTGATGTAGTGATCATTTAAAATCCATTTCATATAACAACATAATACAGCTAAAAAGCATATTCATCTCTTTCATTAGTAAAGTAAAGATGAGTGATCCACCTTGAAGCAACAGCGGATATGCAATTCTGCAGAGTTGAAATTTCTCTTTTCAACCCGTGTTTTTACGCGTCTTCCTTCCTCCCGGTAATATGTGTGTATTAAGTCGGCCAACACGCTTCCTAGCCTGCAAAAGAAGTATATGAGGAAAGGAATACACACAAGATGAAAAAAGATGTGCAAGATAAAGAAACAAGATGACTATCATGCCTGTTAAGGGACTGCTTCACTTCAGATGAATCTCTCATAGAAAAGTTGACAATGTACTTGGAATCCAATTCCACGCGTTTGCGCAAGGCAGCCATACGATCTTCATTCATATCATCTGTTTAATAGCAAGTTAATAATAATTCATAAGATACTCCACGGCTCAAGATACAGTTCCATTATTCATAACAATTCCGTCACATGGACTCCAATGCATGTCATGATGGTTCCTATGGGCATAAGTTTGAGGCACAGCAATTGTTGCTCATTTAGTTCAAGACAATCATAGTATAAAATCAACTACTGAAGATTCAAAATCTACCCCTCAACAGCAAGCTTTTACCTTCAGGAGATGTTTGCACCACCACCACAACCAGTTTGGTATTCCTTGTACGAATAACTGTTCTGCCAACGATAATAAATCCAAAGTGAGGAAAAAGAAACTATAAAAATTATCATGTCCTTAACCATTAAATTACTCTTATTTACGCATCCAAACTACCGAAAGAACTGACAGGAAAAGAAGGGTTGAAATATGAGATATTAATAAAATACACATGGAACATTCAAGTGAGGAAATCATAAGAAACAGATATGGTGAAATCCAGGAGTAACCAATGAGATTGACATTGCATTCTTCCTAACTTACATATCCCATTTCACTTTCACCTTTTAACTTTTCCTCCTCTGCCCCTCTTTCCAACAGAGGAAAAAAAAAAATCCTGATAGAAAGAAACTCTTAGATCATATAATTTGGGCGAACTAGAAATTACCTAAGCAATTTTTCTAGAATTAATAATTAAAACAAAAGGAAATAGCAACCACGGTACTGTATATTTACACAACACATCCAACTATGCTTCCAGTTCGTATATCTCAATCCTCTCTCAAAAAGTTTTCTAATATCAGAGTCACTAGAGTGAAAAGCTAGGTCATAATCAAGCATGCTGCAGTAGCTAGCATCTACTAGATCAAATTATGCTCAAAGCCACCAACAAGATTTTAAGTTTCACCTGTGTTTTCTTGATTTAGCTAGAAGGTTTGTAGGTCGAACACTACATTTAAAAAGTACTTAAAAGTGGAATTACCATGACTTGCCCGGCCTAACAATCCGAACTATACCCATCTAAGCAATCTACATAATGGTATGATTTAATACTTACTAATCTACTGCACAAAAATATAATGTAGGGCAAAAAAGTGTCATAGCATTGCATTGAAATATTGAATAGCATGAAACTATGGAATACCAGTTCATACGATTAAATTGCAATTCCAACCCATCAACATTCAGCAAACAATAACACAAATTGCAATTAAATTAGCATTACTTGTCATCATATATTCAAATCCCAGCTATAAACTCAAGCATTTCACAAATTAAATTAGGGCTTCATCAAAAAATTGTCAAAAAGGAGAGAGAAAGAGGGAAATTACTTGAGATGATCAAGAAGAGTAGAGAGCTGAAGCCACTGAGAAGGGTCACCAGAAACATGATCAGAAGAGAATAAAGCGACAGCAACAGAAGGGATCTTAGTGCGATGCTTAAGCAACCAATCTCGCTTGAGAATGCCGGCAGGCGGCGACGATGAAGAATCGGCGGAATCGATGGGTTTTGCGAAAACGGAGATCTTGTCGAAATCCGGCAATGCTAGGGTATTGATCGGTGGTTTCTCGGCGTTGAGGTGAGCGGAGATTGTGGGGTGGAGCTCCGGGCAACCCACCAAGGTTATCAATGGTACTGGGGGTGTTCGTAGCTCTTCTGGGTATTCCTCCATTGTTGTTGAATTGAGGTGATTTGGGGTTTGAATGTGATTTAGAGAAGTGGGGTTGGATCAATCATCGATTTTGGATGAACAGAGGAGAGAGAAAGTGTAGAAATGGGGTGTTGTGGTGTATTTGACCCGAGTTTGATTTGCCTGAAAGTGAAGGTGAATGGTGGTCCAGGAGTTGTGAAATGGGGCTAAGGTGAACGCTCGCGGTGAGGGCGGGGGGAGATCTAGTCAAAGTTGATCCGATACAATAACATAATACGTAGTAAGATAAAGTGTTGTTAATAATTTTCAACACAATCATTTTTATTTTATTTTTCTTCTTTATGCAAACGAGTGAGGTTTGATAAATTGATGAGAATTGTCATATTCTTAAACTAGGTTAAGTCCCGTGTCATGTACGTTCATAATTAAACTTTACAACAAAAATTATAAATGATGGTGTTAATTATTCAACAATAATTTATCCAAAAAAAAAAAAATTATAACAAAATAACTTGAATTTTAATTTATACCAATTAATACCAAATTCATAAAGGTTATTGAATTGAATTTTATTAAAAAAATAAATAATATAGTAATAGAAATTTAGAAGCTATAAGGTTTTACATGAGAAAATGAAAATATTAGCTTATAATTTGTTCATACACTTTGACCCATATATGAACTCATGTACATTTGTCCTTGTAATTTGTTGACACACTTTGACCGGCATAATATAAAAATTTAGTGGATTTTATATTATTTTATGATAATTAGTATTATGTAATTAACTTTTTTAAAATATATATTTTTAGTGAGTAGTAGGGGTTTTACATTACATAAATGCATAGATCAGAGTAATTAGATTGTAAAAAAGTGTTTGGTAAATAGCTGATTGTTTAAAGCTAATTGATTATGTGAATTGACCAATAAAATAATTGTAGGGTAGGTAGTTCATATTAGAAATTTTAATTAAATGGGGGTATAAGTGTCATTTCAATATAAGAATTGAATAGGCTAATTGAAAAAGCTCCCAAAAGGAGCTTTTTGAAAAAGAGCTTATTTAGTGGAATAAGCTCTAACACCTTGAATTGACCTATTTAATAGTCAATAAGCTAATGTAGGTCAAATAAGCTAGTTACCATACACATCCTATGTTGTTGGATTATTGTCATAATGTTTACTTTTATAAAAAATTTTTCCATAATTTTAATAATATCTAATTAAAAATATAGATGGTCAAAGTTGTGTCTCGACAATTCTAGCTTATAAAAAATGGAGGGAGTATAATATAATAGAATGATTTTATGATTTTGTTCAGTTGTTCTTGTAAACATTAGATTTAATTTTAAGATTTATTCAAAGTATGCTACCAAAATTATTTTTCTATTTTTAATTTAAATAAATTAGACTGTCAAATGATAAAGTTGGAAAAAAAATTGATAATATTATAATAATCTTAGATAATGATGTATTTTAATACCTTATTTTTAATCTATAGTATATTTCAATATTTGTAATTAATAGATATCTCGTATATAGAAAGAATATATGTTAAAAAAAATTAATTGAGTATGATTGGATTAAATGTGCTATCAAAATGGAAATAAGAATTATTTGTATGTTATAAAATGGAAGTCATTAAATTTCAACAACAAACACACACACACACACACACACACACACACACACACACACACAAAAAAAAAAAAAAAAAAAAAAAAAAAGTAAAAAAGGCTGGAAATTTTGTAATGACATCGTGACAAGTGTCTCTTTAGGTTTGCTTTTAGTATAGGTTAATTGATTGATTGATTTATCAGTGGATAATAATAACTTAATCATTAATAAACGTAGTTATATAATCTTTGTGGAAGAACGGTTTTTCGAGATCGATTGTAACCATTGAGGTTTGATAAATTGATGAGAATTTTCATATTCTTAAATTTATCAGTGGATAATAATAACTTAATCATTAATAAACGTAGTTATATAATCTTTGTGGAAGAACGGTTTTTCGAGATCGATTGTAACCATCAACAATGTGATAATAACAAATATTAACAATACAAAGTTGCAAGTTTTAACTATAATTCTCGTGGTTTTTTTAGGTAGTCTATCTAGTACACCAAAATTTAGCTCAAACTATATACGGATTTTTAAAGTTATGTCAATTTAAAAAAAATCTTTAAGTAATGAGCTTTCATCGAAAAAATGACGTGATGATACTAAGTTTCATGGTGGCTTACAACCACACTTTGACATTCCATGTTACCATTATTTTTTGAGCTCACTTAAGACTCAAGTGTTTCCTTTGAACAAGTTTTTCAAAGGTGAATTTTATTTCCTTTAAAATATAGAATAACCAAGGAGCTACCAATTTGTCAAACTAGAAACCTAAATTATGGAAGGTGATCATCATTGTTCCATCAACCTCGTCAAGATTATTGTGGAATACTTATCATTAATTAACTAACATTATTAACAATGTGAAGAGGTGTAAATAGAAATAAGAAGCATATGAACACATGGTTTAAGGGGTTTGTGTGCATAGTGATATGCTCGTGAGTTGCCAAAGTTCACACTAAGGTTCTAGTCGATTATTATTTTATTTGTTTCCTTAAAACTCGAGAAGTCCTAAATTGACACTCTTTGTTATATTGAATAACTTGTAATTTCTCATAAAAATAACCAAATCGTACAAAATTTTCAACGTTTTGTCCTAACAATAATTTTTTAAAATCATACAGAATTCATACTAGCATTCAAAAGTACATTTTGCTAAAGAAATTAAAAAATGCCACTAATTCTTAAAGCCTGTTCTCATTAACTGAACTGAGATAAACTAAATTTATTAGAGCTTAACTGAACTGAACTGAACTTATTAGAGCTGAACTGAGCTGAAATGAATATTTTATAAGAGAAGGAAATTAGGAACTGAACTGAACTCAACTCAACTTATTAGAGCTGAACTGAACTGAACTGAACTGATCTTATTAGAGCTAAACTGAACTGAACTGAACTCATTAGAGAGAGAGTATTTTTTGCAAAAGATACCAATAAATTGGTATTTAAACTTAGCAACTCCAAAAGAAAGTTGCTAAGTTTAGATAGTCAATTTCGAGTCTCATTTGACAAAAAGTGTGGACCCTTTATTAATATTATAATATATTTTGTAATTTATTTAAGTTATTTCTTTTTTTTTTAAAAAAAAAAAAAAAAAAAAAAAAAAAAAACTTACAACATGGATTTGGTGCGCCATAAATTAAAAAGTGACATTAATATACTTTAGAGAGTCTCACCATTGAGAAATTAGATTTCACATGAGTTGTTAAATTGAGAAATGGGTTGGGTATCACCAGAGGCGGAGCTGGGGGGATTGGTGGAGGCCCGACCCCTCGTGGCCCAACTCGTGTTATGTGTTTTATGTAGTCTGGCCCCCATAAGTAACTATTAATAGTAAACAGTTATCTTAACTACTATGTTGTCAATGTAACTCAGTTGTTAAGATGAGCTTTACATGGTGATAGAGGTCTTAAGTTTGACCCCCACTTTGGGCATATTTTTTCTTCCTTCATTTTTTTTGATTCATTATTTTTTTGGGTTAACTTTATCTAGTCTTGGTCTCCTTAGATTTTTATTCTTGGCTTCGTCTCTGGGTATCATCATTAGAGGAAAAAAAAACTCATTTTGTATTTTAATACTCAAAGTTGAGTCTCATTAAAGGAGATGGTCTAACAAATTCTATAACCTCTTAGAGCATCAACAATGGAGAGGATTATTCTCCTTTTAGCCATCCTTTTATGTACTTTTTAGCTTCCTCTTGAATGCTAGATTAGCTAAAAGGATCCTCTCTTGATTAGGAAACTAGCATTTCCTTTCCACGGAAAGGAAATAATGCCTCGACCCACGTGCCAAAGCAAACAAAAGAAAAAGAAAAATAAAAAGGAAAAGTAACTGTTGGGAGCAAAATGCCAAACCAACGTCAAAGAAGAACGGTCAAATGGCAAAGCATGCACAAGTTAAGTTGTGACACTTGTCACAGCTTTAGAGGTCACGTATTTTTAGTGACTTAAATCTCTAAAACGGCTATAACTTGTTAACGGTAACTTATTTCAGAAAACCAAAAACACCAACGGTCATAAAAAAATTTTCTGTATAAAATGAGTATATTTTTTCCATATTTTCACACACTTTCATTTTTTGCATTTTTCCCCGTTAATTTCATCTACTGTCGAAAACATCTAATATCACTCAAACAAATTTTTTTTCACAAATGTCACTTCCAATTTCAAATACCCTTCATATGGATCGTAATAATTCAAATTACGGGAATAATATGAATTTTCCAAATAATCTAAACTTTTAATATAATAAAAATAATCCTCCTTTTGACCCAAATTTATTGAGTAATCCTCATTTTCAAGCTGCTTTGCGATGGTTTAATAGTCAATCAAGACCAATAAATGTCAATAATATTCCACAATGTCAACCTTCTTTCCCTTTTCCTCAAAGTATCTCGTCATCTCAACAATCTCTTGGTAATATGTCGGGTTTTCCCATTTCTGAACATTTCACTCATAACATGGATCAATCACCGGGAGGTTTTGGTGGTAGCAATGCAACTCTAATAGAGGAGAGTGGTGATGAACATGTGGAACAATTAGTGGGGCCGCAACATCTAGAAGACATTAACGATGTTGATGTCGAAATTGTTTCCGAACAAAATGTCAATACCACCGGGGAAAGGAAAAACCAATCATGGAGCATAGCTGAAGACAAAGCACTTGTATTGGCCTACATAAACACAGGGGGTGACGTAGTGAGAGGAACCAAGACAAAGAGAAGTGGGTTATGGGTTGACATCTATAACTGCTACGAACGTTCTAGAATAGAAAATCCCGATGAAATAAAGGTAAGAAACATTAAATCTATGCAAAATCGCTGGGATCATATCAATTTACATTGTAGTAAATGGGTAGATGCATATGGGTATCATTATCGAACCAAGGGTAGTGGTGAGTCCGAGCAAAATTTGGAGAAATTTGCTCACAAAGATTATTACGCAACTAACAACAAGATGTTTTGTTTATTGCACTGTTTTGAGGAATTGAGAAAATATCCAAAATGGGATCCATCTTTGGCCAAAGATCAATCGAATATGTTACCCGGTGGCCAACAAATGTCAACCGAAAGTGGGGGAAGCGGTAAAAGATCACAACCTGATTTACCATCCGAGGTTGGAGGAAGAGGTAAAAGACCTGCTGGCATAAAACAAACAAAGATGAAAGGTAAAGCATCTACTACTTCATCTTCAAGTATAAATCTTGAAGCGTTAAACACAAATTTTAACGAAGTTGGTGATAAATTGAATGATTTGGGTGGGCGACTTCTGGATCAGTTGAAGGAAAGAGATGAAATTAAAAAAGCACAAGTTGAAGAAAAGAAAAGGCAAAAGGACAAGGCCATGAAGTTTAGAATGTTAGAAAGATTAATGCAGAAGGCCGTTCTTGATGAAGTTGAATTAGAAATGTATAAGAAACTTAGAGATGAATTCATTAGTAGATTTTCGATTTGATTTAATTTACCTGATTGTACCGAGTAATCATGATTTGTTATTACGAATTATGAGTTGTATGTTTTATTATTATTGTAACTTTGCAGAATTATTGTCAATGTACCTTTTTAATATGAATGTAATTTCTACGTATTAATATGAACTTTATGTTTACTAAATTGAGTTCAAGTCTGTTAATGTTACTTTATATTATTGTGATAATGTATAAGATTGCTACCTATGACATTTCATCTAACCAAAATCTTATCTTCTGACATCCTTTGTTTTATGACCACATATCATTATCTGAAAACTTATCTTATGACTAACCTTATCGTTTTTTTGTCTAGATAATTTATCAGATTGCTCCCATGACATTTCATCTAACCAAAATCTTATCTTCCGACATCCTTTGTTTTATGACCACATATCATTATCTGAAATCTAATCTTCTGACTAACCTTATCATTTTTTATCTAGATAATTTATCAGATTGCTCCTATGACATTTCATCTAACCAAAATCTTATCTTCTGACATCCTTTGTTTTATGACTACATATCATTATCTGAAATCTAATCTTCTGACTAACCTTATTGTTTTTTGTCTAGATAATTTATCATATTGTTCTCATGACATTTCATCTTACCGAAATCTTATCTTCTGACATCCTTTGTTTTATGACCACATATCCTTGGGATAAATATTATCATCTGATTAATCTTATCCTATTTTTATCTATAAAATTTATAATATTACTCCTAATAACATTACATCTATCAATATCAACCTTATTTTCCCTTTAGCATTTTTTTAAAAAAAACCCAAAACCTTCTATTTCAAATATTGTTTGGTAATAAACATAATATGAATTTCGATTCAAACTCTTCAAGTTCTTCTTCTTCGTCTTCAAGTTCAACTGATGAAATCTATGATCAAATGGTCATGAATTTTATCAACGAGAGTCATCGATTACAAGTAATGCAAAATGCAGTATTTGTAGCTGTAAAAAATTCAGTACAACAAAATGAACAAAAACGTCAAAGAAAATGAAGAATAACTGTGCCGAGAAATCGTGAAGCAGCTCACGACAATTTTGTTTCAGATTGCTTTAGTGACCAACCAGTATACGATGAAACCACATTTCGAAGGAGGTTTCGTATGCGAAGATCCCTTTTCCTTCACATTGTCAACACATTAAGTGCAACTAACCGTTACTTCCAACAACACCCAGATGCTACCATGCGTCTTGGTGCTTCACCCCTTCAGAAATGCACAACAGCCATACGTATGTTAGCTTATGGTTGTTCTGCTGATCAAGTAGATGAGTATCTAAAGCTCGGTGAAAGCACTGCTAGAGAATGTCTTGCACAGTTTGTCGACGGAGTAATTGCTCAATTTGCAACTAAGTACCTTCGCAAGCCAACATTGGAAGATATCCAACGCCTCCTTAGAGAAGGGGAGGATAGAGGTTTCCCTGGCATGTTGGACAGCATTGATTGCATGCATTGGGTTGGGAAAAATTGTCCAGCTGGATGGAAAGGAATGTATCAAGGAAGATCTAAAACGGCGACTGTTATTTTAGAAGCGATTGCTTCCAGGGATTTATGGATTTGGCACGCCTTCTTTGGGACGCCTGGATCCTGCAACGACATTAATGTACTTCAACGTTCTCCGGTGTTTGATGATATAATAAATAATCGTGCTCCACAAGTTCTGTTCACTGTTAACGGAAATAATTACAACATAGGATATTATCTCACAGATGAGATTTATCTAAAATGGTCGACATTCATAGACGCTATTGCAGTCCCACAAATCTTAAAGGATAAATTGTTCACTACACGTCAAGAGAGTGCTAGAAAGGATGTTGAGCGTGCATTTAGTGTGTTACAAGCTCGGTTTACAATAATTAGGAAGCCTGCTTTGGCATGGAGTGTAGTGTTGATGTGGAAAATCATGATGACTTGCATCATCATGCACAACATGATAGTTGAAGACGAGCGTGATACATACTTAAACTATAAAGATCCACTTGAATTCGCCCAAGAACATCCTGAAAATATGCCAGGGTCGTCCTCAACCAGAAATGCAACAATATTTACCGTAACTCCTAGGATGTATGATCCTGATAATTTTAGTAGATTGATAGCTTCAAGAGGGGAGATTCGCGATAGACAAGTTCATGAGCCATTAAAGAACGACTTGGTTGAGCTTTTATGGGCAAGGTCAAGGAGCTCGGTTAAAAATTAGCATTTTAATAATTTTAAATTATGTGTGTTATTTTCGTTGCTTATTTTCATCCGTGTATTTCATATTTTTAATTTATGTCTTTTAATTCATGTATTTCGTATTTTACTAATTTTTTATATTAATGTGAAAATGTATTAGTTGACGTATTTTCGTTCGATTATTAATAATAATAATAATAATAAACATATTTTACAAACTAAAATAATAATTAAGTGTGTAAATAGGAGAGAGAATATATGGTGGGGTATATGTAAATAGGAGAGAGTATATGGAAAAGGATACTCATTAATGTTGGAAATATTTAAGAAAGAGGATAAGTAAAAGGATGAAGATAATGAAAAGTGATGTGGAAGAAAGAGAGTGTGATGTGTCAAGTGGAGGAAAGGAGAGAGAAATTGGGAAAGGATTATTGGTTACTCTTGAATGCTGGTTCTCTTACACGGCTTGCCTTTTAACAATAAAAAAAAAAAAAAAAAAAAAAAATCGTGACCAATCTTCTCGTGTACACTTTGGATGTTCCAATTCTTTGCCCTTTTTTTTTTTTTGAAACCATTTCTTTGCCTTTTATTTAACAATAAAAAAAAGAAAACAAAACCCCCCGCCTTCTCCGCTCCCGAAGAACTCTTCCTCTCTTCCCAAAAACCCTCCAAAAATTATTTTCTGAGTTTTAAAGTTAGAGTTAAACAGCAAGCTGAATCAATGTCAACATTGGATTTAGACCCTGACGAAGTTTTCGCCGACGATGAAGACGATCTCCACGCAAATTCTCTTCTTGTATTTTCTCTATTTTTTTTAACACAATTTTTATCAATATTTGATTATATTTGTGTTAATTGGGGTTTTCTGAGTTTGTAGGACAGAGAATCAAGCAAAGAGTATGTGGTTTACGTTGTTGACGCTTCTCCCAAAATGTTCGACACTTCTTGTCCTGCTGTAAGTTTTTCTTCATTGTTGAATATAAATAGAGAATTAAGCTCATTTATCAAATTTATATATTAGTGCATGTGTTGTTTGCCTAATTTTCTCGATTTTTCGTTGGAAGTTATATTTGCTTGAAATACCATACTCATTTATATATACTCCCTCCGTTCCTGGGTATAGTAAATGATTCGAACTTTTAGAAACGGAGGTAGTGCTACGGATCAAGTTTTATACTCCCATCTAGAAAGACGTTCTTGTTTGGAGTTCTATCAACTAAGGATCCAGAACCTTGGTTATTGGAGCAGTACTCAATACCTATTGATATAAGAAAAAGTTAATCACATGGGGGTCTTGTTAGATTCGTCTTGAATTTTTAATTACATAAAATTTATTAAATTGAATTATTGATGGTCAAAGATGTGTCTATGTTACTTGGACTTGAGTGCCCATGTCCAACATGGGTATGGATCCAAGTGTCCGACTCGCCTTTTTTGTGAAACTTTTCCATGGTTTTGAACTAAAATGAAGGGTCCAACATGGGCACTCGAGGTGAAATGAAGAACATAGGATGTGCGTATGAAGTTGTACCGGAACATCTTTCTGAGACAAAGGGAGCTGTATGCCTGTATGTAATATAACTACCTAGATATGGAAAATGGCCTATTATCTTGGACATATCAACATAGCCTACAAAAGCTTGAGCGGGGAGGGGGGGGTGGGGGTGTCGTATCTTGCAAAGTAATTGCTTTTTGATGGCTTAAAATTGAAAGAGTAGTTTTTAATTTTGGGCTATGAAAATGTCTATCATCTAAATAAGAAGGGAAGAAGATTAGGATGCATAGAAATGTTTTGAACTAGTGTGTACCATGACTTTATCTATCTGTAGAGTGTGAGCATTGTGATAGTCTAAGTTGACCACACATCTATGACTGACTTATTTCATTTTTGTTGACATAACCTTTTTTTTTTTCCCCCTCGCAGGAAGATAAAAAAGACCAGTCTCATTTTCAAATGGCTATCAGCTGTATCTCCGAGTCCTTGAAGATTCGTATTATTAATAGTTCCTATGATGAGATCGCAATTTGTTTTTACAACACTGTAAGACATTCTCCAATGCTTGGTTAAATCTGTTGAGTATTGACCCATAGTTCTACCATGAGCTATATCTTTGGAACTATTGTTACTATATAATTTAAACTATTGCAGTGTTTGTCCCGATAGTTCGCGCATTCATTTTCATGCTTCACTGGATATTGTCCTGAATGTAGCTGATGCATTTGGCACAGCTTGTCTATCTCACATGAGTGATTAGTCAATTGAAGTTTAAATGTCTTGCATCTGTACATTCTTGTGACATGTTGCTAACTAGCTAAACTTTCCAAAACAGATTGTGACTTGCACCTCTATATGCTGTAGTTGGTTGCTCATTGAAATAAAAAATGTGACTGATATTGACCCCTGCAATCCTTCAGTTTGTCAGAGATAAGATTATACTGCTAGCCTGTTGCCTTGTAACCCTCAACCTGCAACTCTTGCAAGGAGCAAAAGAGTTAGGGTCTGTAATAGGAGATTTTAGAGAAAGGTTATTTTAAATTTCTATGTGTGCATCAAGGCCATTTTGGATTTTTTTTTTGTTTTTTGTTTGGTTGTTTATTATGCCCTGCATCGTGTTCTGAAATCCATCAATATTTGTAAAAGGAATTTTTACAGTGAATTGATATGTCTTTTCCAGTTATAACTCTATGTGAATCATATCAAAATTGCTGTAGCTTGCTAGTGATTCCTCTGTGATTTCTGTTTACTCCAGTCTTTTCAATTATATACTATACGTTTTGTGGTCATTGTTGAGTGTGATCTTAATGTGCTAAGTAATTTGTGGTTCAGTGGATTTTCTAGGTCATCGCAAGTAGCAAGAATTGAATGAGTTCTATGTGCTTCAATATGAACTATGCTTTATTTATTTATTTTTTTTTTAAAATTTCGATTCATCATTTGCAGCGAGAAAAGAAGAATTTGCAGGATATAAATGGGGTTTTTGTATTTACTGTTGCTGGTGAAGATGGTCTTGGCAGGCCAACAGCCAGGCTAATAAAAGAATTTGATCAAATTGAGGGTAAAGCCACTATTTTTTTTATTTTTTTATTTTATTTTTTGAAACCACTAATTTTTTTTATTCGATTTGCCACGCCATAGTTCTAATAATTTTATGGTTTTTCATTTATACAATGTTCTCCACTTTTTCTCAAGTTACAAGAAGACGAAAAGTATGAGAAGATAATCAGCTATTATAGGTTCATGTAGCAATTGTCAAACTCATTGTCCTAGGTCTGAAGAAACTTATTTCATGCTGTCTATTGTCTAACTTGGGTCTTCTAGTGTGACCTTCCCTACCATTTCAAGTATTTAGTGTGCCTGATATATTGGACGGGTTGTGAAGGGTTCTTAGTTTGAAAGTGATTTTATCTTAGATATTCTGTTTTCATGTTTCTGGGGATATAATGCTTAGAGTTAAGTAATGTTAAAAGTTTAAAACTATTCTTTTTCTTTTGCTCTCTTTGGTGCTTCTCCCTAGTGGTAGTCTGGCAGTATTGTCAAGCCTGTTGGAATGAATTGTTTTGGTACTGCGTGTGCTATCAGTTAAGACTTTGGAGGCTTGTTGGTTCATCACTAGAAGTGGAAGCAATTTATTCAATTTGAGCATTGATCTAAGTTTATCTAGGGGCTTGTGGGATATTTTGTTCTGCTGGTTTTGTTCCCTGTCAACTCTTATGTGCCAGTTGGTCTTTCCGTATTAAACATAGAAGGAAAAGTATTTCTTTGGCAACATGAAGATGGAAGGTTATTTCCCTAGAGAAATGGATGAAAAATTAAAGATAAGCCATGCCCTCTTGACCACAATCATCCCGGGGAATAAGATTTGTGCGTCTAAATACTCTGGACAACACTTCATGTTTAAGAGTGATTTGACGTGCTTGGGACACTTTTGCTGAGAATAAAATGAAAATAAGTTTAGGCATTGTCTAGTCTTACTCCTAAATCTTTTTGTTTGCCCTATTTGCTTTTTGCACATTTTCTAGTGCAATATTGTAATTAAAATATCTCAAGCTATGTATTACCAAAAAAAATAAAAAAAAAAGAAAAAAAAGTTACATATTTGGAAGCTTAAAATCGAGACAAATTTACGAAGATTCCACATGACTATGTATATATACTACGTATGAAGTATTAGATTCCGTAAGCATTTGAATCTCTTTTAAATCTATAAAGATTCCAAATAGGATAATCAAATATAAACAGAGAAAGTATATGGTTTTGGTTCATTTAAGGATTAGTTACTAATTTCTTTGTGTTTTAGGCATATCCACATGTCAAAGTTAACTTATCACTTGGATAATATATGTTATTTGATTATCAAGCATCTTTCAGTATCAGTGCCTTTACTTTGTTGTTAGATAAGGCATGACTATGTATGGAAGAAAGTATAAAGGTGCACATAGAGGGATCTAGAGATGTAGGAAGCGGGGGAAATGAAATGTGTGGGATGGATAGATGTAGAGTGACATTGCTTTTGTTTATGAATGTATTGCAATTAAATAGTTGGGGGCCTATATGAATATGATCAGCATGTTTGCCTCACGTGGTTTTTTTGTTCATTCAGAGTTCTTCATGAAAAACATAGGAAGCCAGTATGGCATTGTGTCTGGATCACGAGAGAACTCCCTCTACAATGCCCTTTGGGTTGCTCAAGCGCTTCTACGCAAAGGGTAATATTATCTTCTGAACAGTTCGTTGTCATTGTTGCTCAACCTGTATCTCTTGAACTGAAAATATGACTGAAGGGGTTCTCTTCAGATCTACAAAGACAGCTGAAAAACGTATGCTTCTGTTCACAAATGAGGATGATCCATTTGGGACTTTGAACCGAGTAACAAAGCTAGACATGACAAGGACTACTTTGCAACGAGCTAAAGTAAAATCCTCAGGATCTATTGAGCAACTATTATGCTGTGGGCTGAGATGTCGCTGTTATTTAATACTGTTTTGCATATTTTCAGGATGCACAAGATCTTGGTATCTCAATTGAACTTCTTCCCCTGAGTACTCCTGATAGAAATTTCAACATGTCCTTTTTCTATGCTGTATGTGAATGTTTTCCCTTACATTGTTCTCCATTAGCTTCTTTGGTTCATATAAATACCTGAAAACCACTGCCGGCTTAGGTCATGCTTGGATTGGAGGGTGATGCTTTAGCTGAATTCGTTCCCTCATCTATAGAGAGGTTTGAGATCAAAACTTTTTCCTGGTTTTCTTACTCATTCTTTGCATGATCTATGGGCATATTATTGCAATAAAGCTTTTTTTTCCCCCCCTGTGTGTATGTTACCTTTGATGAAATTATGTAAGGAAGGTTTGTTCCCCTCATGTATACTTATAAATAATTTGCTGAGATTGTGAGATTAGTTTTCTGTATATCATAACACAGATGGCGTAATTCTCATGTATTTATGAAATACAGATTGCAAGACATGAAGGACCAGCTGAGAAAGCGTATATTCAAGAAACGTAGATATAGAACATATACACTTTCAATTGCGAGTGGTGTATCTATACAAATGAGTGCATATGCTCTACTTCGTCCTACTGTTCCAGGTTTGTTCATCCTAATTTTTAAATTTTAATTATTCTCCAAACTTTTATCTCAACCTATTTGTTATCCCCTAATATGATACCTTGCTTTGGTTTTCTAGGAAATATTACTTGGCTGGATTCTACGACCAATCTTCCTCTCAAGGTTGTTTTTGCTATCCTATAACTATATATTTTCTTGGGCTTTTAGCATGTTTAAAATTCAACATTTATTTTTTAGCTGTTAGTTGTTATTACATGCAATGGTCTACAACTCATGGAACTCATGAGCTTCGTTGTAAGATAGGAATATAGGATTGAGGGTGGAATAATTGAATGCCTATCAGCATAAATGTTTTATAGCATTGCTATCTTTCAACACTTTTATATTTTGAGGGGGTGGGGAGGGGTGGACCCTGTTTGTTGGGGGGGAGGGGGATGAGGAGGTTGGTGTTAAATAAGGAAAAGAGTATATATTAGCTGTAATGGAGCGAATACAAGCAAGAGGGCAAAATGTCGTATGATGAAATGAAAAATCACAAGAAATTCCAATTATCTTAGAAGTGAAGTCTGCAACTTAAAAGCCTCAGCCAACATGAAAGTGAAAACTGAGAAGATATGTGTATGGGCCCTTTCTTATCTATAAATCAGTCTCTCCGGTGAAAGATAGGATTGAAAACTTTGGGATGTTTGATAATGTTCAAGTTATAATAAGCTAATGTTTTTATTATTATTTTTTATGTCAACTAGAGATTTAAGTTGCTTTTTTGTATTGTATGATTCAGTGGTTTGACTACCTCGGTTAATTGAGCATATGATTGCCAAATTTAGGTGACTAATGTGAGGAAACATGCGAGTAAAAGAAAACATTAATTTTCGAGTCATTTCACTTTGAAGTTTAGGTCCAATTTTAAAGGAAGTTAGGATTCATCTTCTTTATCTTCAGAAGTTTATTACTGTAATGGTCATCTTCTCTTCTTTTTGTTGGGTCTTTTTTAAGTTCAAAATTTGCTCAAATAAATGTTGTTGTTAGGACGTCCAAATGCCATCCTCATTAAAACTTTAAAAGTTGAAGTATGTTAACTGCTGTATTGATCTTGGAAAAATATAGGGGGTTTTAAATCCTTGTCACAGGAATCCGTAGTGTTTACTATTTTGTAAATTGACTTTGTGCAGACTGAAAGGTCCTTAATTTGTGCCGATACTGGTGCACTTATGCAAGAAGCTCCCAAGCAGTTTCAAGCTTATAGGGAGTAAGTCTGTACTGATTTTTGATTAAAAGGTCCAAAACATATACCTATTATTAGTTTTTTCCTGGTCCTTTATACAACTAATATAAAAGCAATGCTGTAGTTTAGTAGATTTAGTTTTTCAGATTCTTATGATTTGTACTATATTGATTAATATTTTGAATAAATGTGCCCTGCAGTCAAGAAATAAAGTTTTCCAGGGAGGAGATATCACAGATTAAAAGAGTCTCTTTAACACAACTTTGCCTTCTTGGATTCAAGCCATTGAGTTGCTTGAAGGATCATCATAATCTGAAGCCGTCAACGTTTTTGTTTCCAACTGATGAGGTAACTTGGTATACTTGCAGTATATGTTGATCATCGGTCTTTACGGCTGCACATTTAATCATACAATCCTACTCATCCACAAACTCCATTTGAAAACAACAATATTATAATTCTACACTATAACATATGAACATATACATCACAACAATGCATGCAGGAAAATACAGAGCCAATATAGAGCACCAGGCCAATATTAATCTCTTGCATACAATGATGCACGGGTACGCCAATGGAGTGCCGTTTCCCGTACCCGAAACGTATCGGGGACGGGTACGGTACGGGTACGCCTAGGATACGTCCCCAAACCGTCCCCTTCAAAAGTGGTACGCCAAGGCAATTTGGGGACGTTTAGCATCTTGATCGGAAACGTATCGGGTACGAAAAAACCCAAATTCTGACGTTTCCTATGAAACCCACCCATATTTTTTTTTTAAAAAAAAACCCCAAATCAGTATAATACCTACCTGATTGTCGATTTTCCCCAATTCTTAAAAGCCCTAAAACTTTCAAACTCTGATTTTGTTCCTCCAACGGTTGGATCTGATTCAAGGCGGCGACCAGAGCATTGATACACGGAACGCGGAACGACGACGCGTTTTGTTTGTGGTGGTTCGCGATCTGGTTCGTGTTTTTATAGGCGAAATAATTTTCTATTTTCTAAAGTTTTTTAGATTTAATTAAAGCTTCAAAGTCCATTAATGGAGGAAAATGAAGAAAGAATTGAGTAGAAGGAAGGTCATTGACGGCTAACTAGATTTTTACAGTAAAACATAATGGTTGAGTGGTGGACCCCGCCCTTTTTATCTTTTCTTTTTATTAGTACTCCTAGTTTTACTCTATGTTGAGATTGTTGACTGTGTACAATTGTTTATCTTTTCTTTTTATTTTTATTTTATATTTAGTGCCTAGTTTTTAGTTATGTGCTGAGGGTAGTGTACAGTATAGCATTTTATTTGTTTTTTGGTTAGATAGCTTATTATGGAGTACTTTTCAATTAAAGTCTAATAATTTTAAAAGTTTACTAAAAAAGAAAAATCTAATTTTAAAGTTGTGCTGTATGGATTAAATTTTTTTTAAAACAAAACTTTTTTATGGATTATATATTTATTTTTTTGCCGTATCCGAGCCGTACCCGTTTTTTGAAATTTTGATTTTGCCGTATCCCGTACCCGTATCCGTATCCGTTTTTGTCCCCGTATCCGTATCAGTGCAACCTAGCTTGCATAGAGAAGTTTGGTCTTGTTTTGACTTTTATAAAAAAATTTGAGCTAGCTTCAAGGCTTAAGATTAACTCGGGATGTAATGATATTCTTTTACTCTTGCTTTTTCTTCTTGGCAAGTTGTGTCATTGAGTCTCTTAACTTACCTTTGGGTCTGTGTAGGAGGACTTGGGTTTATAAAATTCGAGTTTCATTTGGGAATCTCCTAAGATAGTAGATAATTGGTAAAGCTTTAATTTTCCATTAGACACCAGATCAGACTTAACCAGTCTTGTCTCTTTGGTCATTCCCCCCCACCCCCCCCCCCCCACCCCCCCCGCGGGCAGGCTAACGTTTCAAGGGGTGTACAAAATGTAGGAGGAAGGAATTGTTGAGCTGGCCTAGTTTTGGGAAGCAACCAATAATTTTGGAAGTAGAATGGAGCAAAGAAGACATAATTGTTAGGCAATCGAGCATTGTGGATTTGTGACACTTTGAGAGAGATATGTTTTGGTTGGACAGAAAAAAGAGTAGAAAGATCATTTGGCAGTTGGGACTATGTCTGTAAGCCCAAATAAACAAGTGGTCAAATCTTGGCCGTATCTCTTTGCTCTCTGGCTTTAAGCATGGTGCTTAATATGTACTGCAGTATCTGACTTTCAGCTGTGGAAAAACTGGTGTCTGGTTCAAGGTTATTCTTATCCTTTTTTGATTATATTGTGCAGTATCAGACAATAGCTATTCTCTTTCCCTTCAATTTGTTATGCAAAATTCTGATGGTTGGGCGTTTTACATCTCAATCTCAGAATTATGTTTGTGAGGTCTTCATACACATCATGGCAAAATGATGAACATAGAAAGAAAAGGAGGGCTTTGTGCTATGGATTATCATAGCTTGAGCTTCATAAATGGCAGAAAATAGGAAGAAGATGGTGAATTTTGATTAATAAACTGAATCACAGCACTTTTGTATGAGAATTCCACTTTCGAGAGGTGTATTCTCTCCTAATTTAGCCTTCTAAAGCTAACCCAAAACATTTGATTATATTTTGCATGATTATCTCTCTCTATTTAGCTTTATATATAGAGCATTTCCATAACAAACTAACTAACTTCTCCTTCAAGCTACTAAAAACTTTATTATGATACTCCCTAACTTGCCTCTCTTCCCTAACATCAGTTCATTGCATTCTGGTACTCTCATCTATTTAGTTTTTGTTGGTCTTTTTCAAATTCTTGTTTCTCAAAATTCTTTGAGAAAACATCATAAATTATGTGTATGCTTTGTAGGATACAATTGGCAGCACTAAGATCTTCATCGCGTTGCATAGATCTATGTTGCGGCTTAGACGGTCAGTAGCCTAATCTTTGATCTTTGTGCAATCAACTTGTAGTAATTTGCCATGCATGACCACCTCAACTGAGGTAGATTTGACACAACTCGTCGATTATGAGATTAAGGCTAGTGACAAATACACATTTTGGTGACCTGTCATCTGTAGAATTGCCAGGTTTTGATTTTTACACATTTTTTCCTGAAGTAATGCAGCTAACTAGTTGCTAGGTATATGAAGTTCCATTGTAAGTTTTATATAGATAAGACTAGTATAGATATTTGTGAAAGACATGCAGAGAGTGCATTTTCCAAAAGCAAATGTTTGTAAAAGTCAAATATAATAAGTGTCAATGTTGCTTCTGTAGCTTTCTGGCTTGTTATAGCTTTTCAGTCTTTAGTCTTCATGATGCAGCTTTGCAGTTGCATACTTTGGCAGTTCAACACATCCTCAGTTGGTTGCACTTATTGCTCAAGTAAGTTTTGTTCATTTGTATTGTTTCAAATTTCTTTTTAAAGTTAGATTCCAGATATATATGGTTATCTGAAGTAATATTTTTCTTAATTCCCTAGGTATGAGAACTTCAAAACTCTAGTTCTAAGATACTATTACATCAGGAGGAAATTCCTTGTTACCAGCTTTAACAGGATCTGACCCTTTTATGGTTCTGCTCAAATAAGCAGGGTAGAGGGTTTTCTGAGTTAAAATGAACCTTTATAAATTTATTTATTTTGGATTTGCTCATTTCTGAAATATATATAGTGAAGTCTGGTTGGATCATTTCAGTTTAAAATTGTTGTACGTTATGCATTTATACTTCTAAACAAATGAAGAATAAGAGAGTGGACTCATAAAGGCAGATATCATATCATCAGTGTATAGAGTAATATACAAAGTAGTTTGCTTCATTTTCTGGTACCGATAAAAGCTTCATGTTCTCTTCAGAGCACATCATCCAGACTAAAGCTACAGTAGTTAACTATGAACCTAACTAGTTTATGCTGTATTAAGTTTTTTGTGAAATGCTGGATTATACAACTTAAATTTATGTCTATCTGGATTTTCAATTTCTATCCTCTTTTAGCATTCATTTACACTCCCCTCCCTAAGGCAAAAAAAAAAAAACCACGCATCCCCTCTGTGGGCTCTATCATTTTTCGCATGCCATGAAACAAACTCAATGCTGGTTTGATTTTGTTTTCTTGCTGAAAGCAGGATGAAGTAATTACTGCACGTGGTCAGGTTGAGCCTCCTGGAATGCATATGATTTACCTACCATATTGTGATGATATACGAAACCCTGAAGAGGCAAGGAATAATTTTTGTAGATTAATTTGTAGGTATATAAGCCAGTTTCTCTCAATTTTCTGCTTAATTGATGTTTGGGAAATGTTCTTCAATCTTTTGCAGCTTCATATGGATGTCACTTTTACGACCCCTCGTGCATCGAATGAAGATATTCAGAAGGCTGCAGTTCTTATGAACCGTGTAAATTTAAAAGATTTTACAGTATGCCAGTTTCCTAATCCTGGTAATTACTATTCAAACGGTGCCCACTATATAACCGTGTTCTTAATTGATGCACATTCTGGTCACTTGGGAGTTAGGGCTCAACTGCTCAAGCAATAGATAATAGTTACAAAGAATGACAATGCTGTTTTTAATATTTAATAGCTTTAAACTGCATGAACTTAGGGGTGAATGCAGGTGATATCCCCATGTTATAGGTTAAACAGAAATTGTCTCAATTTATTCAAGCATGTGAACAAGAAGAAACACTTGATCACTTATTTTCCTAGTTTATGGCAGTGATTGAGTTGGTTTGTTAGAGGATATACAGTTGGCTATATTGTCTTAGTTTACATTGTATTATTGTTCATAGAGTTTGATGTTTCTTAGTTATTCTATAGATTTGTGTTGCATCACAACTTTTAGCTATTTTATCTAAAATCATCATCTCTTCGCACTAACCAAATTTTGTTGCAAAAATTGTGTATGCTGCTGGGAATATCCATACTACGATTTTGCCATATGTTGGCTATCACATTTATCCTTCCATTTTAATTTTTTTGTTGCTCTAGCTTCTAGTAAAAGGCTCTCAAAATATGAGGTTTATTTTCTCAGCTTTGCAGAAGCACTACGCAGTATTACAGGCCTTAGCTCTGGAAGAAGATGAAATACCAGAAATTAAGGACGATACCCTTCCTGATGAAGAGGGCATGGCCAGGTAATGTGCTAAACTAATTTGGTTTCTAGCTTATGCAACTAACTTGATTTCTTCACCGGCTCTTCAAACCTAATTGCCAGGCTCGCTGGATTTTTTCATTTAAAAAAATATTGTACCCCTCCTGTTTCCTACTCTACTTTGTTGTTCCTGCTTGCTTTGAGCATTAATTACACATATTACTTATTTTTGAAACTCGTGAGAATTTAATATTTGAAAACTACGCAAGACTTTAGTCATTCCACTATGAGTATGTTTTTTCTTACGCATCAGTCAGTATTCATGCATGGTCAACATATTGGCTCATAACCATGAGGTAGTGGGATCAATCCCCAGTAGAGGCAACTTGGGGGTGGGGATTCCCTTACTCCCCCCCTCCCACTCCCAAGGGGCCTTGCCCGTGTGCATGAACAAATGATGATTATCTAACTAATATGTTCATTGAGATGTGCATGAACAAGTCATGAAGCATGAAGATGATTGAGTACAGGTTAGATCATTATAGAAGATGGTTCCCTACATACAATGTATGGATCGTGCTTGAGTTCCTCAGGGGAACACAAAGAGAAGAAGTCTAAACGTACAAACGTATAGTTAGACTTTACATGCAGTTCCTAAGAAGAATGAGAAGATGTTCTTTGCAAGGAATAAGCAGCAGTTCCTGAGGGGGAACAAGAAAAGAGAAGTTCCTTGACAGGAACAGAAGCATCGGAAGAAACATGAAGACAAAAAAATAGGAGTATATTTTTCTAGGAATCATGTAAGTATGTTGGACAAGATAAATTGTTTGGAACATGCCTATGGAACTAAATTGGAACTTTAATCTCGAAGGAACTGACAGTCTGGAAGGAACTGGGTGTTGCTGACCAGCCAGTTCCTCACGGGTTAGTCTAAAATTCGTGTATAGGAGAAACGCGAGTTTGCACAGCTCTAAAAGTCAGTTTTCAACGTTAATAGTAATTGCATTATCTATGCCTACCTTTTAGGTAATTAGTTTTGACTAAGTATTATTTATTTTTAAATAGATTTTATTTTATAAAAGATAAGTTTTTAAAATAAAATTTGATTTTCTTGTTAGTCAAAAAGATATTTTATTCTCCTTATCTTCTCCTATATTTTAGGGATTTATTTTAAGTTGCTTCCTATCTAATCTCTAATTGGTTTAATATTTCAAATTAAATGGGTTAGTTGTTTTAGGATAAAATAGTTTTTATAAAATATTTATTTTTAATGAATAAAATCCGAATCAGTTTTTAATTGATAAAAATCTGATTCGGTTAGGATTTAATTGTTTTATATTTTCTATTTTTATTTATTAAGTTTTTGGAAAAATAAAAATTACTTTTCACGTTTAATTTGAAACAGCTTTTTACTGGAGAAAAATAAGGAGATCATGGAGAACATGTTTTTAACTCCAATCCATGTCTTCCATTACTTCTTATGTTCATGGAGTTAATGGAGATAATGCCTAGAATTTAGGAAGCACTACTATTATGGTTGAAGATCATGGGTGAATGGGTTTGTCTTTGAAGCACTATAAAAAGAGAAGTTTTCATTCATTCCAAACTGTCTGGCTTATTTGAGTCATTCCATAATGGAGTTTATCCCAAGTGGTAGAGCAGTAGATCGAAAAGAAATATATTTTCTCTCCACGTTGGTGAGCCAGTTCTTCCAGGTTTCAAGTTCCTTACATATCTCAAAGTGTCCAACATATTAGTTTTATACACTATATCTTTTGTATGTATTTGAGAGTTGTTTAAGGGTTTGAGTGAACTCTTGTAATGGGGAATTTATAAGGGTTTGAGTGAACTCTTGTATTGGGGTGAGAACTTGAGTGAGTTCGTTGTATGTAGAGAAAGCTTTGAGTGAAGCTTGAGAGAAAGAGAAAGAGTAAGGCTTTGAGTGAAGTCTTGAGTGAGAAGAGAGGTCTTTGAGGGAAGATTTCGAGCAGCAACTATTAGAGGGAATAGTTGTTGGGGATATGAGTTCGTTGAGGAACTCGGTAGAGGCTCTAGTTCCTCATAGGTTGTAACAGAGTCGTTGGCCTATTTTAGTGGAATGTTTTGAGTCAAAATCCCTTGGGGTCGAGGTTTTTCACTTCCTATTTGGCCTAGGAAGTTTTCCTCGTAAAATCTCTCTTGCACTATTTTTCTATTGCGTTAAGTTTCTTTTAATTCCGCGAAAAATGACTAGCAAGCTCCATACTACAATTCACCCCCCCCCCCCCTCTTGTAGTATTTCATCTAAATAACAACCAGTCCGAGGCTCAACCACTCAACTCTGGTAGGGTGCATTCTCCTCATAAACCGAGACATTCCTACTAGGAACATCAATATGAAAGGGAAGGAATATTATCTACAAAGATCCAACCTTTTTTTTTTTGTTATTCTCAAATAGAAGTGGACTGAGGCCACAGAGAATTATTTGTTTTTCATTTGTGATTCATAACCTGAATCTGCTGTGTTATATCCACAACAGGCCTGGTATTGTTAATGCAATAGAAGAATTTAAGTTGTCTGTCTACGGAGATAAGTATGAAGAAGGAGAGAGTATTGTTTCTGAAGCTTCCAAGAAACGGAAAGCTATCGCTGAAAAGGCAGTACAAGAGTCTGCTAATTATGACTGGGATGATCTTGCTGATAATGGAAAGGTTTGATCTTAATTTGAAATCCTCTTGTTCATCATAATGCTCTGCCGTATATACACTTTCTTAGATGATATTTGCTTCTTTTTATTCCCATTTTTTTGGTCTCTTACTCTCGATTTCCTGCTTGCTTCTGTTTTCTGCGTGGCAGTTGAAAGATTTAACAGTGCCAGAGCTTAAATTTTACCTCTCAGCCCACAAACTTCCTGTTACTGGGAAAAAGGAAGCTCTCATTAGTAGGATCTTGACTCACATGAAAAAATGAATCTGGCATTCACAGATTTATTCTGGGGAGAAATTAGCTAGGATTTTGACTGTACAAATGTCTGTAGACAGAGGGCAAATTTTCACAACACCAACATCACTGCCTCTTGGGCTCTTACCATGCTTGTAGAGGTATAATTCTGTATGCCTTCCTTTTCAACTCTATTTTTTGAACAATTTGGTGTTATTCTTGAATGATTAGATGCCAAATATGTCGATGGTTTGATGTTGTACAGGATAAACAATCTGCTTAATATTGGTTTCAGTTGTTTCTTGTTACTATGTATTCATCGTTGTATTTTCTGCCTCTCTGATTTTGTTTGTGTTCATATACACTAAAAAGAACTTTGCAAAATCTGAACTTACTTAGTTGTATATTTGTGAGGTCGCTATGTGCCTTCAATTACTGCATGAGATGCAGAGTCTTGTATGGTTGCTATATGCCTTCAATTACTGCACGAGATGCAGTTATGCACTGCCTTGTATGGCAGACAGACAAATAGCAGATAGTAAAGGCAGCATCATTTCTTTTTATTTTTAACTAGTTGTGTCTTAGTAAGTGTAACCTGGGGAGTGCATATTATGCTGCTTAATTTTTTTTTATTCTTATGTTATCTTATTTTTCTTTTTGACTTCATCTGACACTTTCCTGAAGATTCTTCTAAAGGCTCTCTTTTTTTTCCACTCTTAAGATTCTTTTGAAATCTTCTAAGAATCTCTCTGTTGATCAGTTATCAATCTTTGTCTCGTTAAATCCCGTTTAATAAACTTAACAATGGCAGCATCTTTTTTTGTCTTGGTATCTTTTTTGGGTGTTTTTTTGACTATGAATATATTTTGTCTGATTGTTGAGGAAGGTATGGAGATAAAAGGATTATCGAACCCGAAAATACAAATTATTTATTGATAAAGTAGGTTTGATGTATGTATAAAATTGACCTACATATGGTACTCAAAAGTAGGACAGAAGATTTTGATTCTATTTTCTCGTCGGCTCAAAATTTTGCTACAGTATATTGGTGGTGAGATTAGTGACGAGTATCTTTCAAATTTTCAGGGCTTTAAAATGATACTGAATGATTAAGATCAGGTATTTTCGTAACTGTTTTTACTAGTTCGGAAGAAGAGATCAAATGTATCCGCAATTTATCTTGAAGCACATTAAGCGACAAATTGGCCGGCAAAACTAGCTAATTTTGTTCTAACATAAGTTGACATTTGAAAGTATATTAGATGAATATAATAGGGATAGTTTGACAATGGCTTAAAATTATGGCAATAATTATGAATCATTAATATTATCGAAGTACTTTTATTTTTTTTATTTTTTTTTTAATTATTTTTGAGTAATTTAAAGGAAATTGGTAAAAAAAAATCCTTAAAGTTTAAGGGTTGAGATTTAGTATAATTATGGTGGCTATCATTAGTTAATTTAATTATGTTATAACTATAGCCACTTAAAAGTTTATTTATTTTCTTTTTAAAAAATTCCTTATTTATGATTGGTTTTTTGGAAATCTAATATATATATATATATATATATATATATATATATATAGGGGAGTTTTTTCCCGAGTTTTTAGAGAGCTACGTAGGATTTAATTTTTTCAGCGCGTCATGTAACATAATACATTTTAGTGGTAGCCAATTAATACGAGATTTTTAATTTCTTTTAGAATTAAATAATTTAAATGACACGTAAGCAATATTGGCGAATGAGATTTCCCAATTTAAATTAATTAAATATAAAATATTATCTTTTGATGTCAGGAATTTTATTTAAATATATAACAAATTTTAGCACATAAATATATATATATAAAAAAAAAAAATTATTTTAAACCATTCAAACAAACCGTGCATGGGCTTCATCTAGTTTTTATATAAAATCGCCCTTATAAAACTATTTTTGTGAATCATAGCAAATATGTGACTATCGTAGGGTTTTTTTTTTCCCTTGACCCAACTCACTTCCAGTGTGGTCTTACAATGGAAAGGTGGGCTTGGTGGCCTTATTGCTTCGTATAACTCTTATGTTCTAGTAAAGGTAATCTATTAACTTATTAAGGTTGGAACCTTTGCCTAACTAATTTACTTCCATACATTTTATTCGAATTTATATTGTAGGGTGATTACTAATTAATGGTGGGAATCCCTTTTGGACAATACAAATTATAACACAGTACGTACCATTACTCTTGGCATTGCCTTTGGGTGGACTTGCATGTACCCGATTTGTTATAGTGGCATAATCATATCGAAATGTATACCAAGCTAAGTTTGGTGTAGGAGGATAGATGTGGCCTTAAGGTTCAATGGTTAATTCTCACTAGAGATACTTTTTGGACGGGGATTTCTTACCATTTTCCCTCACTTTTAAAGTATTTTTACAAATACTGGACCAAAAAATTATAAGCTAGATACCATGTCAAAATATGTCAAATGTAACAATATAGGACTAGTTTATTAATATTAATTAATATTGAAGTTTGACTTTTAATCAGCATGCTTATTAGTATAATAACATGTGCTCAATTATCTTATTTTTATAGTCATACTACATGTTTCAATATATAATTTAATTCTCCCAGATTTATAGATGTAGCTAACAAATTATTTAATGATCAACGCTATATAGATGAGTGGATATCATCTTTTAGTTACATTGCACATGTATAGTTAACATCCTTAATAAAGTATAATAGTACGTCTATTTTATTGACAGGAAGTTTACGTGGTCAGCTATATAAAACAAGCTTGACGTTACTCACAAAACCACAAGATACTATGTTTAATTAATTATTAAATTGCGTGTAAGGTAGAAAAACCTATAGTTTGTTCTCTTCAATCCTCCCTTAACCTTCGTTCATGCTCTCTACATCCTCCCAATTTCCTTGTAAACTATCCATCTCTCTATCTACTTCCTTCCTTCCCTTACCATGTACCTTGTTCGCTGGCGATCCGCCAGCAAACCGCCTCTCAACAACCTTGTCAATGCGTTCTTCCTCACATTGTTCTTCTTTGCAGCCTACTTCCTACTCTGCTGTTGGAGAGTTAACATACATGATTATGAAACAACGACGATGCCTGTCCCTTTATCCATTTCTTTGTTTGAGATCATTGTTTTTTTCTCTCTTCTTGCCTCTCTTGTTTACTTCATTGGGTTCTTCAGCATCTACTTTATTCTCCCACGTAAATCTAAAGTAGATGCTGAAGAACCTGTAGTCCCCGCCACCTCAGACTATGTGGAGTCTGTGGTGGCGGTGACTGATAGATGGAAAACTGAAGAGCAAACCACGAGAAAGGGCTTTGACTACGAGGCTGCGTTCAGGCAATATCTTGAGATGGCGGTGGGGTACGTGCAGATGCCTGTAGGGGTGGTAGGGCCTTTGTTGCTCGATGGGAAAGAGTATTATGTTCCGATGGCCACGACTGAGGGGTGCCTGGTGGCTAGCACCAATCGAGGATGCAAGGCAGTGTACCAATCCGGTGGGGCTTACAGTAGGGTGTTTAAGTATGGGATGACTCGGGCCCCTGTGGCGCGGTTCGGGTCGATTAAGAGGGCTGCTGAGGTTAAGTTCTTCTTGGAGGATCCTGGAAATTTTGATACCATTGCTGGCATATTTACCAGGTTTTTATGGTTTTATTATAATATAAACTACTACTCGTACTAGCAAATGTACTCAAGTTGTTTACAAAGTTCATTGTAATATATGCAGATCAAGTGGTATTGTAAGATTGCAAAGCATAAAAAGTATTGTAGCAGGGAAGAATTTGTACATGAGGTTTAGCTGCAGCACTGGTGATGCAATGGGTATGGATATTGTCTCTAAGGGTGTCCAAAATGTCCTTGCTCACCTTCATGCCCACTTCCCCGACATGGATGTTATCAGCATATCCGGTATATAAACATATACTTGACTTTTCATGGTTTTCAAGGCATATTTTGACTATCCTATCACATGACTTGATTACGTAATGATATGCGTTATTAAAAAATCTAACTAGGACTATATTTTTATTTATAATAATTGTTGAGTTCTAACGAGATTTTACAGGATAATGTTTTTTTATAAAGTATATGTTGTTAATATGATGAACTTTGACCATGAAAAGGTGTAAAGTATTGCAATTATTTTGAGATGAAAGTAGTATCACACTTTTTCAAATAGTTATAATAATAAAAATGATTGATGATTATTTGGTGTTTACATAATATGGGACAGGAAATTACTGCTCAGACAAGAAACCAGCAGCAGTGAACTGGGTGGAAGGCAGGGGAAAATCAGTGGTATGTGAGGCAACCATAAATGAAGAGGTGGTAAAAAATGTGTTGAAGACTAGTGTGGAGGCCTTGGTTGAGCTTAACACCCTCAAAAACCTCGTCGGATCGGCGATGGCCGGGGCTCTCGGTGGATATAATGCTCACTCAAGCAATATTGTTACTGCAATTTTCATAGCAACAGGCCAAGATCCTGCTCAAAATGTGGAGAGCTCAAATTGTATTACTATGCTCGAAGCTATTAATCATGGCAAGGACCTCCATATTTCTGTTACCATGCCTTCTATTGAGGTAACTACCAACAGTCCAACATCTTTTAATATAAGTACTCGTAAATTTTATCAATACAAGAATAACCAACGATCAAAGCTTAAGCTTGAAAATCATGACTCGTGAGTATTATGAAATGGGGGGAGTATATAGTACTATAGTACACACGAGTACACGACTCATAAGAATGCATCGATCGAAAACTTGATACGTACAATAATCACATTCCCATTTATGTAGCTCTGCTCGGAAGAATGAACAATTTGTTTGTGTTGAAATTAATGCTTTAATTAGTGTTAAACCACCTGATCATATCCTGACAACGATTCCAGTTAGTAAAACTATGAAAATCTTATTTCATGAATGACACCTTTATCTTGTACTTCCATGCATGAACCATCCACTTGTATAATTGATTATTAAGGTTCAGTCTGTAAATTCTGCTGCTAATTAACAACAATTGTATCATATATACCTCGTTGGTCCCTTGTTATAATATTACGAAAATATCTCAAGCAACTGTTATATATCTTACGTGGCACAACGAAATACCCATTAAATAATTAAACAATTACTCTCCATGAAATGAAACTATTATGCAACCGTTGTATGTCTTCCTTGTACAACATTGAATTTTAGGCGTGACGTAATGTCCTAATATTAAATAAAAAAAGAGAGAGAGACTTTATTATTTATTACTAATAATTACTTTAACTAGGATAATAAGGATTATATGATTAATAATATGATTAAAATGAAAAATTTTCTCAGGTAGGCACAGTGGGAGGAGGGACCCAACTAGCATCACAAGCAGCATGCTTAAACCTACTAGGAGTAAAAGGGGCAAACAAAGAGAAAGAAGGAGAAAATTCAAGGGTTTTGGCAACAATTGTAGCTGCTTCTGTTCTTGCTGGGGAGCTCTCTCTCTTATCTGCTATTGCAGCTGGTCAGCTTGTTAAGAGCCACTTAAAATACAACAGATCTACCAAGCATATATCACAACTTACTACTGCTTGATTAACGTTCGCTAATTAGAATTATGGACAATCCTAATTGGATGTGCGTGAATAGTAAAAAAAATAAGTCGAAATGTTGCATGTATTAAGAAACGACAGAAGTATACAAGAAATATGAAAAACCTTTATAATTCAGATATAAATGCTTTCAACTTTGGAATACTGTATTAGAATTCCCACTTGATAAATCAAAATCAGAATCTGGATGATTTAACTTCTCACGACATAAAAGTACAAGACTATTATTTGGCAGCCACCACTATTTACTTACTAATTTTGTTGATTGTGTTTTATGGCAGATAAACTGTACATCCCCCAAATTCCATTGCATTCCAATATAAGCCCGCATTCTTTAAATCACCTCCCATAGTCCCATTGGTCATTTGCCTTTTGACTTCTCAAGATACTCTGGCATTTGACAAAACTTATCTGAAATCAGTTACTTAATTTGAATTACTCAATCTAAATTCTAAAACCCACTCGAAAATTATCGTAAAGATTTTTGTAATATAGATTAATCCACATAACTACTAGTATATTTTTCTTAAGCTAGTCAAAGTAAAATATGTGAACAATGTCAAGAATCAAAATACGTCAACTAATTTGAAACAGATGGAGTATCACTTGTAAATTCCATCAAATATTTAAATTACTACGTAATAATTCTGAAAAAATTATCAAAGATATTGGGAATTATTTTGCCACTAGATGATCTCAAGTGGCTTTGTCTCCTTTCCTACGAAAATCTTTAAATAATTGTAACAAAAAGAAAAAAAAAATAATGATATTATTCAAACTAACCACAAAATCAACATGAAAATTTTCCAAGCCTTTTGAATTATCTACATCAAGCTTACGGGTCATAATAGTATCTTATTTAGAGAATCAACCTGCTGTTTATTTTTCTATATACCCCTTCCACAGTTCCACGAAACCTCCATTTTCTAATATCCTATATAAAAGAATTAGCATAGCAATAAATCTTCATTTGAAGTCGGACATACACTTTTCATATCATATTATTAAGTTATCAGAAAAAAGATGGATATGCAGAGAGGTCACAATTGGCAAGAAAGAGAACTACAGAATGACAAAAGAAGCAGAAGATCAGAAAATGGAAGGTTGAGCAGAAAATCGTCGAGAAAAGAAGCGATCAAGGTTGTGTACATCTCAACCCCCATGAAGGTTACAATTTGTTCTTCAAAGTTTAGGGAGATAGTTCAACAGCTCACTGGGCCGGAATCCGACGTGGCAAGGTTCATGGAGAGTTGTGAAAGGGATAGTAGGAAAGTTCCTGATGAACATTATAATGGTCATTAGGGAATGATCACTAACAAAAGTAAACTGGTCAAGACCTCCTTCGAGTTTACTAGGGAAAGTTGGTTGAGCCATTTGATGATGTTTTTGTGTATAGGGAAATGGTGGCACCACAATTTTTGTAACAAAAACACACTTGAACTTGCTAGAATTCTGCTTCTATGTTTTGAAAAGCGATAAATTTGTGACAAGTTAAATATTATGTACTTGGTTTCAAAAAATAAAAAAAATAAAAATAAATAATATTATGTTATCTAGGAGATGGAGCTCCCTCCATCTCTCCCCGTGTGACAGGGGTTCGAATCTCATCCCCCTCTTGTGATAGGAGTAGGCTCCCCGTGCACCTTGTCTAATATAATTATAATAATAATAATAATAATAATAATAATAATGAGAATTTTTTTTTGTTTATTTCTTCACTGTCTCACTCTGTCGATAACCATGAGGTCAAAATATGCAGAATAAACCAAAGCAACAGACAAAATAAAACATTATTTGGGGAAGGAAAAAAAAAAAGAGGAAACTTTAATAGCATTAAGAACTGAACTGTTACAAATAAGGAGTCTATCAATTACAATCCATAAATTATTTCATGAAGAATTGGAGCCTAATATCAGGGGCTAAATTTTAGAAACAATTTCAACTGGAAGCCATTCCGTGTTGTTCAATAGTCAATCGCTCTTGCCTTCTTGAGCACCAATTTCTTGCAAGTAATGTTCCGCATCTAAGGCAGCCATGCAACCTGAATCATCACAATCAAAACTAAGTTTTTTTTCAAAAAAAAAAGACCCAGAATATAACTCACTAGAGTCCTCTCATTATATGCAAAGCACTTTCAATTACTACTGAGCTAAAACCAATCTATTTCTACTAGCCACATCAAGATATCATTTACGGAGTACTACAAGTGTCTACAACTCTACAAGCAGGCAAGCAGCAGTTATTTTGACTTTAGCACGGAAAACATCCAAAATAAATGGAGAGAGCAATACAGATGGGATGTCGAAGGAAATAGACAGGATAAGTCCTATATGGCTATCTCTCTCATTTGCAGCCCTTGGGCAGAATTAGTGATAATTGGCAATTAAGCAGCAACTTGTCCACTAGCCTTTCGAAATCATTTAACACCGCCCCCCCCCCCCCCCCCCCCCCCCACCCCACCAAAAAAAAAAATAAATAAATAAATAAATAAATAGACACACAGGCAAGCACATAAAAATAAAAAAATAAAAATAAAAAAAAAAAAAAAAAAAAAGAATCCCACACGCACTAAAGAGAAGAAAAGCTCTGCCTCCGTGAGAGGGGATGGTGTGTATATTATCTCTCAAATTCAGAAGGAAAGAAAAGAAGATTAAAATGGATGAAAGACATGGAACAGTGTATACAAGGGGAAAATCCTTGAGTGTAAGTTAACACATGCTTGATAGCTATCCTAGCAAAATCAGGATCGAATTGAATAATGTCCAAAGCTTTATATGTCTACTCCCCTAATCAACCCTAGTGGCTGTTGCCAATAAAGATCCATGAGGAGCTTGGTGAACCATTACTGCCACTTCTAGTGATAATTCTTTCAGCTGATATTCTAACATTCACCTTATCACATAGGTTGATGATTGAATGCATGAAAACATGTATGTCACCTTTCACTAACAGCATACCAGCAACAGAGAACCATTGACATGAAAACAAAGGGGCAGGGAAAGATAAATATAAAACTACAGAATCTCCAAGCAACAAGGAAACACCTATAGAATTCTCAAACCATACTAACAACTAGAACGTCTTAGCAAATCCAACATTCTATCTGGACACCAGAAAATCAAGACAAAAACATTATGACATATTTCCTTCCAAAGCTCAAGTAAACCCACTCACGAAAGACCATCATACATCTAAAGCTATATTGCAAGCTACTTGACATATAACAGCACATAAACAAATCAAACCACACCATTGAAAAAAAAAAGGGTGAAAACCAGAAAGTAACCACTGCCAGACTATTCAGCCAAATGCGAAGGATTAACAGCCAAGGGAACTGATATTTGACAGAAAATATAGGATCCTACACTCTTGACTCTCCCCGTGATATTGCAGTGGGAGTGGACATCAACTTATCATCATTAAAATAAACAAGAATCAATTCTCAGAAAACTTATGTGAATTGGCATTTCTTCTGGGTTCATACAAAGAGTATTCTTCAAAGTGTGCCATTGCTATCATAGCAATACAGTGAATTGAAACTCGGCCTCTCAATGATATAATCAGTAGCAAATTTCATCCTCCAGGGGCAATAAATAAGGCTAAACTTAATGGGCTATAAGCCTACACATTCTCCCTATCACACACAGCAAAAGAAACACCAAAATTCTTCAGACCTCTAAACCTACACCTTCTCCGAAAAACAGAGTTAAACAACCCAAATCTTCAAAACTCATCCAACCCAACTTGCTAGGTGTTATAAATTTTATTGTACAAAAGTACAAACAGAATTTTAATACCAAAAACAATTACAATGACAAATGTCCAACCTAAGCTCAACTACACCCATCCCCAAAGTGAATCATACCTCTGGCAAAATTGCAATTTCAGCTTAACAAGCTTTAGCATCAAAACACAACATTGCAAATTTTGCAACAACACAAGCAAATCAAACTGAAAAATCACCAATGTCTTGGTAGTAAAATACAGGACAGAGATGTATGCCTAATCAAGGCTCAACTAAACCTATTCTTCCAGGGTTAAGTACACCTCTAACCTATATTATATACACTGCAATCTTAGATTTGTAAACAAACTTTTATGCACACTCTACCATTTCTAGCTTCTTTCCATTATCCCCAGGGCCTATAGCCTATAGGACAACAGTACCCGAGCCCTTCGACCACATGAATATATACAGCTATTTTGGAATGGATTATGGATATAAACAACCCCAAAACGTTCAAGAATCTTCTGGCTCGAGTTCGCTATAGTAATGTCTTAACAAATCCCACAATGATATATAATAACCAAACTCAGCTCAAACTAACACACCTTCCAAATAAATCGAATTTATATTTACACAACACAAGCATTCACATAACAACAATGCAAGTACGTAATAACACAATACAAATAAATCAATAAACAAACACTAACCAGTCCCAGCAGCAGTAACAGCCTGCCTATACTTCTTATCCTGAACATCACCAGCCGCAAAAACACCCTTCACACTCGTCTTCGTCGTCCCGGGAACTGTAACCACATACCCATCGGAATCCAACTCAACCTCCTTTCCCAAAAACCTAGTAGCAGGTTCATGTCCAATAGCAAAAAACAACCCAGAAACCTGCACATCCTTAACCTCCCCACTAACAACATCCTTGACCTTCAACCCTCCCAAAACCCTATTCTCCTTCTCAACATCCCCAAACGCCTCAACCACCGTCGAATTCCACAATACCTCAATCTTAGGGTTTTCCAATGCCCTCTTTTGCATAATCTTCGAAGCCCTAAATTCACCCCTCCTATGAATTATATACACTTTCGACCCAAATTTCGTCAAGAAATTCGCTTCTTCCATCGCCGAATCACCACCCCCAATAACCGCCAACGGCCTATTCCTAAAAATCGGCGCCGCGCCGTCGCATACAGCGCAAGCCGATATCCCTTTATTCCAGAACCCTCCATTTTCACCAGATCCCGGAAAATCAAGCTTCTTCGCAACAGCTCCAGTCGCAATAATCACCGAATCAGCTAACACAGTCTTCTTCGCATCACCCCAAAACACCTTAAACGGCGTCGTTTTGAAATCAACAGCAGTCACCGTTTCGGTCATTATCTGCGTACCGAAACACACCGATTGCTGGCGAAACTTATCTGTAATATCCAAACCCGAAATCCCTTCAGGAAAGCCGGGGAAATTCTCGACGTCGGTGGTGGTTGTAAGCTGGCCACCTGGCGCGATCCCATTGGCCATCCAACCTTCGAAGAGAATGGGCTTGAGTTCGGCCCGAGAAGCGTAGATAGCAGCGGTGTGGGCCGCCGGGCCAGACCCGATGATGCAGAGGCGGGTTCGGATTACGTCCTTGAAATCCTCCATAGATGAACTGGGGTTAATAATGGCGGTGGAAATGGCGGCGGAAGAAGAAGGGTTGAGGAGAGGAGGGAGAAAGTTGAAGGATTTTTTAAAGAGAGTTCGGAGTTTTAGACAGCGAGACATTTGGTTGGTTGAATTATTTGAGGGAGACATTTTTTTTGAAAAAATGGGCGCGTTTCTTTTTTGGGTTTAGGCGCGAAACGGGGTTTTCATTTCCTTTGTTTTTCGTTTTTGCGGCGTTTACATTGGAATTGGAATTGTAATTGGAATGGGAAAAGGATGAAAGAAAGGTTGTAATGGAATTGGATTCGGTAGTTGCCTGTGGAACAAGTTAAAAATTAGACATCTTTTGGGCTGGGTTTAAGTTATTGGGTTGTTTGTAATTTATAACGAATCTAGGTAGCCAAGTAGGGATTATGGTCTTTTTTTAATCCGTATCATTTTTTATGGAGTGATCAATGATATATTGGGGGTGTTTAGTTAAGAGTTTTTTTGTGGAAAAAAAAAAAGAAGTTTAATCATTTGAAACACATTTGAGCTGTTTGGTAAATAGCTGGTTAAAAGATATTGATGGTTAAAATCGTGTCTCGTCACATGTCGATTATATTATTTGTTACGAAGTATTTAGTAATTCAAAGTTTAATTTTTTTCCCTCTAAATTATGCTATCATACATACTCGTCCTCATCCACCTCCTATTAAACCATAAAAGTTTAATCCATCAAATCTCAATCTCTTTAACTAATCTCTTTAAACCCTAATCTTTCCAAGATTTTAGAACGCCACGTAGGATTATACTTTTTAAATGCGCTACGTACTTAAAATTATAGTTTTGTAAAATTAAGTAGAGCGGCACGTAGGATTATTATTATTATTATTAAAAACAAAAGCTACAAAATCAATCAAATTACAAAAAATTAGTGGAGTACCGAGATACAATTGACAGGCTTAAGTCGTATCACCTAATCAAAAGTAATTCCTAAAACCACTAACCAATAATAGATAGGGAAGTACGGTCGAATCCACAGGGAAACGAGTCTTTCTATTCCTAATTAATTATTATAATCTAAATTATTAAGTAACCAAAAGTTGTTATTTAAAGGAACTATACTACGAAGAATATGAGTAGGGAGAAATAAAAGTAGGGAGAAATCAAATAATAAAAGACCTAGGGCATAGGTTCACCAATAAATAATATTTCAGGGTAAAATATAACAATCAATCATCAATGCATCAATTAATCAAATCATAAAAGGCTTTCGCTACGTATTACAATCACAAAGTTAATTTACCGGTATTAAATCTCATCTCTTGAATCTCGACCTAACCATTTATAAATTAGTCTGCCTATTGAAACTAAGCCTAAACATCAATTTTCATCTCTCGAATCTCGAATCAATATTGCTAAACTCATACAAATTAAATCTGGCCAAATCTAACCGCATAGTATTAAATCAATCAATAGGAAATTAATCAAGCATTGACAATTAACAATAATAAATTACCCCTTCATATTATTTATGGATCCCCATAACCCTAGAAAGAAAACTACTCACGCATAATTAAATATAAACTAAACAAAGCAATTAAACAAGTCATGATGAAAGAGAGAGAATAAATAACTGAGATTAAAGGAGAAGAAATCGTTACCAAAGTTGAAGGAAACAAGAGATGGAATTAAACAAAGAGTTGTAGAGAGAGAAAATAATACTAGAGTTTAAGAGGAGAAAGTAAGGGAAGGGAGAAAAGAATTACTAAACTCGCTTAACAAAAGCGTATATATACTAAGCTCGAAAATCCTAAGTTAAAACAACTTAAACGACGCTTAAACTTCTCCTCAGAAACACGCGCCCGATCGGGCCCGCCTTTTTTTCCGCCCACTCGTTCTGGGCATCCGCCCGATCGGGCCAAATCTCGCTCGATCGGGCCCGGCTATATGTTGGACTTGGATTGGGCTTCATCCTTGGCCCAATTCGAATCTTCACTTCGGGTCTTGAATACTCGATGTCCAAATAAATGCAATCGGTCATGCCTTCAAATGCTCGTAGTTGTACCGCAATAATCCCGGGAAAAAGCTCCAAAGATGCAATTTCCTACAAAACTCAACCAAAACTACGAAAACACTAGAAAACACTAATTAGTAATAAAAGTGGCTCTAAAGAGCCAAAAACACTACTAATTATGACCAAGGGACGAGGGTACAACACTATATAAAATGGACATATCAATAATCTGGGCCCCACCCCTCTAGCTATAGCGAATCCGATCCAATTGAAGATGTGAGCAATTGCACGAGCACCAATATCCCGAGTCTTTGCGAACGTTTGAACCCTCTTCAGCAACGCAACATCATCCTTCTCTAATTCCCCTAATGAAGAAAAGGAGAAAGGAAGAAACCCGTAGCCAATAGCCCTGCAACGCATTCCATACTTATCCTGCTTTCGCGGAGCCGTAACTAACACAACACAAAAGGAACGAAGTCAAACAACCCATATTGTGTCAATGGAGAAAACCCCATCAAGTCAACACATACATCAAGGCCTTTGTCCCGGGAATAAAGCAACACATCTGCTGGTCGAAAAAGCCTCTTCGTTCCCTCCGGTTAACCCAACGTTAACCTTCTTTCTCGCAGAACTCCCAGAGCAAAAACAAATATCAACAAGGGTATCACGAACAACATTAAGCCGATGTTTAATACCCATCACTATTATTGTTATTATTATTGTTGTTGTTGTTATTGTTATTATTATTAAACTATTAACAAAAACCTACAAAGTCAATAGATTTACCAGAAATTAGTGGGGAGCCGAGATACAATCTGGGCCCCTACTCCTCTAGCTATAGCGAACCTTAGCCTGCTGAAGATGTGAGCCGAAAAAACATATTATTAAAATATCATGAATATATAGCTATACTGAAAATAACATACTATTAAAATATATACTAGAGTGAAAAGAACATATTGTTAAATAATCACTTCAAAAAACTGTCCATATAGAAACGGAATACTAGAGACAAAATTCAATCAGTTTCTAATATAAAAACGAAAATTGCATAATTTGACTAAGAAAAATTATTTCTAAATTAAAGATGGAATTAAATATCCATCTCTAAATTAGAGGCGAAATCGAAAATCCGTTTCTAATTTAGGGAGGAATTAAATTCCGTCTCCAAATCAGGGACGGAATTTAAAATTCGTTGCTAACTTAGAAACCGTATTACTGATACAAAACTATAAAAAATAACCCTTTATTATCCTATTAACTTTTCTTTTATTAAAAAGTAAACCGTACTACTAATACAAAACTTGTGCATGACAGTAAACAATAAACAAGAGATAAGTGATACGAGTACAAGCAACTTGGACATGTATCATGTAGGATTGTAGGAAGTATACAAATGCATATGTATGTAACAATGTAAATTTAAAGACAATCGATCATATGACACAAATTTAAAAATAATTCTTTAAGATGGTCCTTAGTATCATGATATGATGAACAGTCAAAAAGCAAAAAACAATTCATAGTTTAATTTTCTAACAATCTTCATTCAATTTCAACAAAAAGTAGTTCCTCCACTTCCTTTATAATTTTCTATCATTCAATTTTCTAAATATAAGTCTGTAAAGTCGTACATACATTATTTTTATTATTTACTACTAAAATTGTTTTAATTAAAGGTTAGTCAAATAATTCAACCATATTAGGTGCTGGCTAAACAGCTTTATTTGATTCTTCATTCCCACCAACCAACCCAGAAACTCCCTTAAACTCCGGAACAATTGCTTCCCTAGATTAGTGCATAATTCATATGCAGCCCCCAAATTTCAACCAACATTAACATGATTATTCATTAATCATCATTTTTCTTCATACTTAACTATTAATGTCCAATCCTTTGACAATGCTTAACCTAATCAAGTTTTTTCTAATTCTATCACTTCGTATTAGTAAACTCTTGTTCGATCTTGTTCTTTTGATACGCTCACATACATTGACACTGATGCAGAGTACTAGAGATTATAGAGTATGTGCATAATTAATTTGAAAATGATTGAACAAATTAAAAAATCAAGCGCGAAAAAATAGTTAAGTTGTCTCAATATTTTAAATGATCATTGTTAGAAACTAGAAATCTAAGTCCTTAGTTTGTCCTCCTACTAGACACTTGATTCAAATTCCAACAATGATCACTTAAACTATTGAGGTACTAGTACTATGAAGTATAGACATTTAAAACTATAAAGGACAATTTAAGATAAAAACGAAGATAAGCTAATTAAACTACTCTGTATAGTAAAAAATAATCATATTTTTTTTGCGTCATTTATACTTTAAATATTCAGTCTGATCAGTATATACTAGACCATCCGTTGCCGAATTGAAAGTAACAAAAAAAATAAAATAGGGATGAGTGAAAATAAAACAATGAACGAAACAATAATAAGTACTTAATTACTGGCTTACTGCAGCTAAAATGGAGCTTTCTTCTTTGTCTTCTACTTTTTTTTTTTTCTTTTTTGAAACTTCTACCTTTTTTTTTTTTTTTTTTTTTTTTTTTTTCTAATTTTATTTTATATTAATTTTTCTCTCTCTCTATTTTTTTATTTATTTATTTATTTTCCCTGCAAGAGTAGGGTGTTTGGTGGTAACTGGTAAACAATCTAAAAATGAGTCACTAAACTGTAAAGTGTAAGCACTTGTTCATATTTGAAAATATTGCAGTACACTAATTTAATTTCACTTAATTATATCCATTTATAACAAAATTACATGATTTTTTTTCAAACCAAAGTTTCAACAAAATTTAAAGCATCATCTACCAAATTTACATATCCCAAAACTTAACCTTCTAAATTAAGGGATTTTTTTAATTTTTTTTTTTAAAAAAAGGAGAAAAATGAAAGGGCTTGTAATTAAGCCAGAAAATAAACATGAATATCTACAAAAATTGTTCATATCTAATCCAAATATTAAAAAAAAAAAAAAACAATAATAATTAAATATAGTTTAAGAAAAATTATCTAAGAGCAGCAACAATGGGAGCAGCTTCATTTTCATCAGCAGAATAAGAATTACGCTTAATAAACTCCAAGCAATCTGCAATAGCTTCAGTATAAAAGGAGTTGGTCCGACCCAAAGACCTTAATCTACAATCCAATTTTCTTTGATCTTCCGATATTAATCGACTTTTACCATGATTACTGCTATTCGTATTGCTGTTGTGATTAATAGTATAACAATTTCTTCTCCCGCTTGATATCCCTTTCTTGAAAGATTTTACGACGCGGTCGTAGGATTTCCTCCACTTGAACAACACCCTGAAGAAATGAATGAACCTTACCCTTAGTCTTTGGATGGACAGCTTCTTAATGTTGAGACGAAAACCTCGAAAACTGTTGTTACACCTTGATGTTGTGCCTATTACTCTTTTGTAGCCTGTTTCATGATTTTTGTTGCTCATTTCTACAAACTTGTTGTTGTTGTTGTTGGGTTTTTTTGAGGGTTTTTTGAAAGAGAAAATAAAGGGTGGAGGAAAGGTTTGAAGGAAGACTTTTTAAGGAGTGAGAGAAGAGGGAAAATATAAAAAGGAAGAAACTTGGAAATTTGGTTTGGTAGGATGTTTTTTGGACGGTTTTGAATAAGAGGGGGACTTTCTAGGGTTGTTCACTAAGCACAAAACATTTACTGATTAGTGTTTACTAATTGCCTTTTCATTAATTATTTGTTTATTACTTTGCTAATCATGTTGTATTGATCATTATTATATTATCATGCTAATAATGGATTTTACCTACCATTATCATGCAATTAACTCTCGACTTCAACTCTAGCTTGAAGTTAGTGTTATTTGAATTTGAATTAGGTAAAAGAAAATGCCGTGTTTAGTAATTATCTTTGTCCACATAGTGTTAGTTTACTTACCTTCTGACCCCACTCCAAGTCTCAAACTGTTAAAATTACGTTGTTTTGAGCATCTATGAACAATAATGTCGCAACTTCATAATATTTGACTACTTAACTACTACATAATCCCATACTATATACACAAATAATATAGATAGATTGGTTCACATGAGTTGTTATAAAATTAGAATAACATTTTCAACTCCGTCAATCTTACAGTCAAAACTTTAATTTAGTTCATACTTCTTATTGGATTTAGTGATGATTGAACAAAAATAATAGTGTATGAAAATACATATTACCAAATTGTGGTTCAAAACTTATAGGCCCTATAGAGTTTCTTAATATTTTGTGGTTTTGTTAATATCTTCAATTATGGGTGACATTAAGTAAATCATGCACATATCTCATCTTTAATTTTTTGTATTATTATTAAAATTATTGTAAAATACTGTAAACATTATGTCACAAAACTTTCTAGGGCACTACCTCCCACACCCACGTACCAAAAAAAAGGAAAGAAAACAATATTGATCAACCAATTTTGTTTGAGCATAATTTGTCTGGTCCAATTTGAATTCGATCTTGATGAAGTTAGGTTCGAAAAAGACTTATTTCACGTGTAAACAATATTTTTCTTTAATTAAATTTGTTTTTATTAAGATACTTTCCCATTTTATTTGTAACATATTTGGGATGAAATCTGACAAAAAATCCTGTATGATTTCGATAAATATATAATAATAAAATTCTAATAATAATAAGTAAAATTTGGGAAGGGTGGAGGGGACAGAACAAACATAAATCAAGAAGAACAAGTGAAGAAGACAAACATCATAATTATACCAATCTTGTTCAACGGTTAGTTACCGTACGTGTTCGTCAAACCAACGTTAATCTTATGTGTACACAATAACACAATTGTACGCCCTCTTCCCATCTCAAAATGAATAATTAAATAAATAAATCGGCTCAATAATCAAGTACTTATAAATTACTTGGTACGAAGTATTTAAAATAAGAAAGGGGAGTAGAGGATAGGATAAGGAAATCTCTAGTTCTGTGTTATATCTAATCGGGTTTGATCTCACAATCTCATATTTATGAGATACAATCCTTATCACTAAATTAAGTATTCTTTATTGTATACTTCGTATGAGTTTATAGTCTGTAATTTTACTTGATTTAACATTTTAATGATCAGAGTTACTTTTTTTTTTTTTTTTTTTTTCTTTTGAGAATATTTTGGAATTTTAATGATCAAAATTACATAGCTTGCAAGTGTTAGTATACATAATTGCTGTAATTTTAAAGAGATGGATCAGTGTCATTTGTCAACAGCTTACGAGGCTCACTGGTCCACTAATGAAATTTCATTAAATTAATAATTCATTCAGCTATTATTGTTAGATTACATTATCTGAATATATAAATTAAATATGACTTGTTCATACTACGAATATTATATACAGTATTTGCATGTACTAGTATATTAATTTTAATAAAGAATAGGCCATTGTAAGTTTGTGTAAGAATCAGATACACTATTAAATCAATTGGCAAAATATAGTCACCCATTAAATCATAAGTACCATTTCAAAGCACAACACGCACCTATAATGTACTTAAGTACTACTCCTTTTGTTCCCAAAAATTCGACCCTTTTGACCTAATTTTAGTTCCAAATCTTTTCAATATAATTTTACTTCTTTTTATTTAACTTTTTTAATACCCGCGAAATCAACCCAAAAGAATCGTTCTTTCGGGGACGGAGGGAGTACATATATAGCCATCTAGAACGAAAAGAGTCTACTTTTTTTTTTTACAAGAAAAGAGTCTACTTGATACTAATATACTATGCATAGAAGTATAGAACACATTTTGTATTAGTTGAGGCTTTATTTTACTCATCTACAATCCATTTTTATTTTACAAGAAATAAAGTTCGGACAATTTATATATAAATTAAGTTTAAGAAAATAAATAAGAAAAAACAAATAAGTTAGTTTAATTTCGAGATACAAAAGGCTTTTGATCAATTAGCTCAATAAATAATCAGTAAATTAAACTTCATCAAACTTTTGCATTAAAAATAAAAAAGTACTCCAATTCACACTAAACTTTAATAATTTCAAATATATTAAAATAGATTACTGATAAGATTTATGTTGTCCTTTACAAATATCACAATCTTAATACGACATCATGAATGTATAAATTATAATTATGCAACCGTGTTCAATTTTTAATTTGATTAATTTAATTGCTGTCTTTTGCAATCCAGTTCAGAATTGTGTAAACAACATTCATACATGAACTATAATTTGTCGAATGTTGCTTATAATACTCTGTAACAATCAAATTACGTACATTTGTACTTTTGTAGCGTACAACTAACATTGTGGTGTATGGACAAATTCTTAACCTATATACTAATCTTAGCCTAAAACTCGCTTACACCTTGAATTTGAACCGACCATGTTATTAATAGCTTTATTTTATGAGTGTTAACAATTAAATTAAAGGAAGGTGCACATCACTTAGCTAGCTAGCAGCCAATGCTAATATGCTATTGCATATACGGAATAACATTTTATTTGGACGGTAAGCCTACAAATAGGCTACACTATATTGCAATCAACATACGGAGTATTTAATATCCCGTCAAAGTACGAAGAGTGGTACTAAGATTTTTAACAACAATGATATACGTAATATAAGAGATTCGATCTCATGTCTTAGGTTGATTTATAGATTTGTACTTATATTTCATCTACATCATTTGTTGTTTGTATAGTTTTCTAAAACTAATTTTAACAACTAATAATATCACTAAATTAAACAAAATGAAATTGAGAAAAATGATATTTTTTTTTTTTTCATTCTATATAGGTTTGCTTTTTAGAAAATATAATGAACAATTAGCTAAGTTGGTTAAAGTCTTGATAGTGATACCAAAATCGGATATCAAAACACGCCCAACTCTTGATGGTGCTCTATGCCTACAAATAATATCGATCATCACTAAAAGTTGAGAATCATCTTCTTTCTTTTCTACATAGGTTTTCTATTAGTTAGAATTAAAAAATGAATGGAGATAACTTAGGAAATGTCACCATAAATATTTTGTTTAATGAAAATGCGTCAATTTCTAGATGATATCGTAAGCACCATAAAATCTAACATCGGGCCGTGATATCTTTAATTTACTTTGTATTATCTTAAGTTATCTAAACTTATTCAAAATGATATAAACTTATTTTATTTGAGCATGTAAATATACTTGTATAATATATGGAGGAAAATGACGAAAGAATAGTATTGTAGTTCTTTAGCCAATCTAATCAAATCCAAACTCAAACCATACCATACCATCCCATTTACATTCTTAAGCTGAGCATGGGAACTTGTAGGTTGGTTGGATGATTTACCCAAAGATGAATTGCAGCATTGGAAGAAACATAACTATACTGATACTTCGATGTAGCAACTTGATCAATTTAGCTTAACATAACAAATCAGCCTTGACAAGCTAAAATCGTACCCCTTTCACTCCAACTCGAACCACCACGACGACCTGTTCCGATTTACTGAAAACAACTGAAATGAGCTGATTGGATCTTACTGAACTAAATTGAATTGTTTATGAGAGAAGGATATTAGGAACTGCATTAAACTAATTAGAGTTACAATGAACTGAATTGAATTGAAATTAAGCTGAATAGAACAGACCCTGACTCATCTATCCTATCCCCTAAAAGATGAATTCATGCTTCACGGATCAAATTACTAGTTCCAAGCTAGCTCAAGCTCATTTTGACCTAATTTTACAAAAAAGTGACCAATTTATTGACCCAAAGTCCCAAACACCCAATGGCCACCTCTTGAACATAAAGCTCCCAAAATCACAAAAAACCTCAAACTTAACTAGTTAACTAACCCGATTTCAGAAAATAACAGCTCATCACTTTCATTTCAACTTCACTATGCAATTCGATGCAGATTCTTCTGCATCAACAACTGCAACGAACAATCAATCTCCACCCCCAATTCAATGGCCGCAAGATGGAACCCTAACCCTAGAATGGGTCCTTAATCTAATGTCCTCTTTCGATTGGTCTTCACGTAATCTCTCTCCTACTGATCTTCCCTCCATTCTTCCGGTCCCTGATTTTGATAAATTAATCCTTTGTGGCTCGAAGATTCTTCACAAAGAGCCCAATTGTGTGAGAATTGACGACGTTTCTTCCGATTCTAGGGTTGTTGTTGTTGGAGATGTTCATGGGCAATTGCATGATGTAATTTTTTTGCTGAATGATGCTGGATTACCTTCTGATAATCGGATTTTTGTTTTTAATGGCGATTATGTTGATCGAGGTGCTTGGGGGTTTGAAACGTTTGTGTTGCTTTTGGCTTGGAAGGTCTGTTCATGGTAGTACCTTTTTATCTTTCTGAAATTTACTCATTTTATTTTCAATGTTTGCTTTTATACTAATTTGATTTTGATCATTTTGTCGGTGTTTTTTGAATTGAGGTTGAAATTAATGTTATATTGTTCTTATTTTTGATCAATTTATATTCATGTTATTCGGTTATTGTACATTGGAGTTTAATTGTAGTTATCAAGCTGGTTGCTTTACATAGTAAATGGTTGGGACTTGGGATGTGCTACTTAGTTTGAATTTGATTTTGATGAATTGGCTTGGCTCTGGTTAATTTGAATTTGTAATATTAGTTCATTTTCATTTTGGTTTCGGGTCATTGTGCTTATCTGTTATCACCACATAGATAAGTGCTATAGTTTGGTGGCTTAGGTAAATCTCTATGCTTGTTTGGTGAGTAATTCAGACTTTTGAGAGACAGAGATCGGGTTAGCTTGTATGTGTTATCTTCTGTATCTAGAGATATTTTGCCTTTTGAAGACGATATTATATACCGATATATTATAGATCATACGTACTTGCCCTATTTCTAAGGGTTACGGAAATGCACTCATTGAGTTATTGGAGAGAGATTAATAAGTATACCATATGTAATTCGGTAAATGGAAAGCTAGGTTGAGGATTGGAAGTTGGTAAGATTATCTTAAGGAAGATCAAATGCCAAATTTAAGGAATAGCTTGGACTTGTAAACTCCTATGTTGGAGCTTAACTTTGAGTATAGTTATTAGCATAAGTCAGTTGATGAGCTGCCTGGTGGTCTTTTATGGATTCTCATTCATCTTTAGTTACATTTGCTTTGTCTGGAGCATAGGAGCAGCAATGTGTTGTGGACTTGCGGATGGCGTGAAGTTGATGTAGAGGGCAGATTCTTTTTAATTGTTAATTAGCTTGTATGAGCTCATAATGTTGTTTTTCTAGCATAAGTGGTCAATGCAATTTATAGATGGACAACTTAGGCGGTCTAAGATTTTATTAATTGCTTTATTTATTTATTTATTTTAATTGAGGTGTTGCGCTGAACTTGGGCATCTATAAATGCCTCGGAGGAGTGAAAATTGGGATTTTGGGTTGGGGGGGGCATTCTTCATTCATTACAATACAATTTTCTTTTCTAATTTTTATTTTATTTTCCTTCTTGTTAATTCATTTTTATGCATTCTTGTAAAACAACATATTTCCTTTTCAGATTTATTTGCCCAATCGAGTATATCTTCTCCGTGGAAATCACGAGTCCAAATATTGCACTGGTGTTTATGGTTTTGAAAAAGAAGTTATGACCAAGTATGGCAGTCAAGGGAAGCATGTCTACCGCAAGTGTTTAGGTTGCTTTGAAGGACTTCCTTTGACAACTGTTATAGCTGGTCAAGTTTATACTGCTCATGGAGGAATTTTCAGGAGTGTAACTGCTCCTCCGTCCAAAAGAAAACAAGGCAAGAAAAGAAACCGGAAGATTAGTATCAATTCTGAGGAAAACTCTGATGACAAGTTGTCACTTGGCTCCTTTGAGGAATTGTCTAAAGCTCGAAGAATAGTTCTGGACCCTCCTTGGGAAGGTTCAAATCTGATACCCGGTGATGTATTGTGGTCGGATCCTTCACCGAAACCTGGACTTTCACCAAATACGCAGAGAGGCATTGGACTTTTATGGGGTCCTGATTGCACTGACAATTTTTTGAAAAAGTTCAATCTGAAGGTGACTGCCAATCTTCCTATTCTCCTAGTTTTGATCAGTTTTTAACATAGTGCAAAATGATAATTTAACCAGTAAAACAATGGAACGCATAGGTCCCCTTCTAAACATTGGAAGTCGTACATTGAAACCACTGCTTGTGAATCTTGTGATTCACGGATGCAACATCATTACATTGAAGTTCCTGGTTGCTATGACATTATTTCATCAGCTCAAAAGAGACAAAATTAATTTCAAAACTTATCGTCAAATATGTTAGCACCTTGAGTAACTGGAGAAATGCTGAGTTTTAGTTATTTTAAAAGCTGAAGTACTAAAGAAGCATTCTCCTCTGGATCTTTACTAGTTTCTTTGTGTGTAATGACTACCATAACAGGCCACTAAGGTTGCGCAGTGGTCAATGTGATAAAATAATAGCCAGTAGCAAGTATCTCGGCATGATTCTCCAAACGATGTCACATATTGGTTCTATACCAGAAATACTACTTTTCTGTGGGTCTATTAGAGCCACTCTTTATTGATCAGTTAACGATAGTGAAGTTGTGTATTGAGTCCCCCTAGGGCCCTAACCATGCATCTGTGTATCTTGACCTCCTATATCCGTGATGAGTGGTGCTGTTGTGTTTTCGATTAAGCTTCTTGTTCCATAATGATAAGAGAATACCCTGACATTCAATTTAGCACTTTTGATGGAGATTAGATGGTTGTCTCTGCCAGCTCATTATAACTGTTGGGTGCAAAATTTTATGTCTTATTTAATATGCCCTTTGCTTTTGAAGTTTATTGTTAGTGACTTAGCGTGATTGTCATTGAAACATTTGCTCTATTTTCTCTGGCCTACCCAACTAGTTGTAACAACTGTTTACTGAAGTTCTAGTATTGAAAATACCGTTGATGTTTGTTTTATGACAGTTGATTATTAGATCACATGAAGGCCCGGATGCAAGGGAAAAACGGCCAGATCTTGCAGGAATGGATCAAGGCTACACAATTGATCATGATGTGGAGTCTGGAAAGGTTATCACTCTGTTCAGTGCTCCAGACTACCCGCAGTTCCAGGTAATTTCCATTCCTCACTTATCCTGCCTTTTCTATATTTGTCTTCATGTATGGTATGTTTTGAATTCTTATAGTTTGAATTTAGGATACATATGTCATCTGCTCATGCTTGATGTTCCTTTTTTGGGAAGTTTGTCAAGGTTACTGATTAAAGCATTCGTATGTAAGCTCTTGTTTCTGTTGTCATGGAGAACATTCTTCCATGTGCTACCTCCTCATCATGGGCTATCAACATTACTCGATGCCATGCTTTTTTTGATATTTTAAGGCAACCTGTGTTGCATTTTCCCCTGCATGTGCTCTTTATCTGTTATAGGTATTCATTCTGTATCCTTATTTAAAAAAGCAGCAGCATGCATCTTACTACACCTTAATGCAACTAAGTTTTTGAAGGGATTTGCTTTTTATTCTTTTTAATACAAAAATAATGTTTTCCAAATTATGTTTTCTGGAGATCCTCCTGGTTTATACTCCATTTGTCTTACCTTAAGTTGTTTAATTATGATTGAAGAAACAATGTAATTCTTTCTGATTGAAGTAAGGGCAGAATTTACATATTTTTGCTTTCTAATAAGTTAAAATCCTGTACCTTAAGACTTAAGAGATATGCTCCTTCTGTATCGAACAATGAGCCACAGTCTAGCCTTGAGAGAGTGAGGGGGAGGGGGAGGGGGAGGGTGAGGGTGAGTGAGTGAGTGAGGGAGGGAGCCATCCTCTAGGGGTGTGTGTTTTTGTTTTTGTTTTCCTGGTTAGTGTGGATGGGGTAAGGTCTCCCCTTACAGAGTAAAAAGAATCTAGTTTTATTGATGAAGCTTGAACAAAAACTGTCAACAGGTGAATGGACCATGTGGCTTTTGCAAGTCTTTTTGACCCTGCCTTGATGCCTAGTTGTTTTAAACATAGAAGATGTGAATGAATTCAGTTACTTCCTTTTTTTTTTTTTTTTTTTTTTTTTTTTTTATGCTGGTGCGAGTTAGATGTAAAAGCTCGTTTAAAAAGTTGGTATATCACTACTGATGATTGAAATATCAAGAGGCAGTAGGAAGCTTTTTAAAGTGCTATTTTTGGTGTGCAGTTGCATGTGTAGGTCATGTATTATTAAGTTGAAGACTGCCCTTAAATTTTTTTGGAGATTTGGAGTGCTCTGTATTGGAACTAAATGATTAATTTTACAACAAATTTTCTTTTATTGCAGGCAACAAAAGAGAGATATAGAAATAGAGGAGCATATATTATGCTGGAGCCTCCTAATTTTGATACTCCGATATTCCACAGCTTTGAAGCAGTCTTGCCTAGACCAAAGGTACTAATTGTTCTACAATTGATAAGTAAAACTGACTGTTTTTCCTTGGGTGATATGGTGCATAGCCTGCATTAGAGGCAGTGCGCAATATGAATATTTTGTAAATGTATTAATGAATGGCCTCATTTGTATGCTCCTTTCATTTGACCTTCATCTGCATCTTTCAACTTTTTAAACGTAATTTTCTTCCAATTTATACATTCATTATTCAGAACATTGCTGTTTGGAATTTTTGTTATGTTTATACGTTACCTTTTTAGTGAATTTATATTATATGATCTTTGTGACAGGCTAATCCCTATTATGACTTTGAGGAAGTGTTGGATTCTGACGAAGAACTGGACTTAGCATCTATGGTGCCCTCCTCATGAAGGAATGCTTCCCCTGAAGAACATCACATCTTTGGTATGTAGATTAATTTGCCTCTATTTTTTTTGCATTTTTTGTTGTATATAAGCAGCTGCAGTACAGCTGCTGTGCCCCATTAATCTATTTGTATCACTAGCCAATAGGAAACCTTGGAGGAGTGTATAATTGTCGGCTCACATTGAAGTTTTTGACACTGAAGGTGTGGCTTTTGCTAGAAGAAACAATAATCTTTCTCTGTTTTCCAATGCTTTATTCTGTTGTAATTCTTGAAGTAGTGGGTTGGTGTATGTTTTACTGTGCTTAGAGGTTAATCAGTACTCCATATTATTCTTTAATCTTTGTGCCATAAGTTGCCTAGTTGAACTTAACTGTGTACCGGAGTTTTGTAGTCTTGCATTCTTGCATCAGTATTCTCATCTGTGTTTTTCTGTCATATTGAGTGAAATATACATGCAGATGTGTTTGGATTGCATTTCTTCTTGCTGCTGTGTAATTCTTAGTGCGTGTAAGGATAATATATAGCCTGCTCTACTCTCTCCGTACAAAACACCTCAATGTTGCAAATGTAAAAGCTTTTTTTTAAAAAAAAAAAAATTCTTGATACTTGACAAACTTTTTTATTTTGACACAAAAAAAAAAAAAAAAAAAAAAGATACTGATTTTGGCATTGCTTGTGTTAGGAGCACAAAATTTGTGCTCTCATAGTGAGAATGCAAATATTATTTTTCAGAGTGCTAAAGTTACTTTTCGAATGAAACCCCACATGACGTTTTGCTTGTCCTTCAATGTCGAAGAGGCAATATCAAGACTCGTTAACCCTTTGTAACAATTTTTCATCGATATGATAATAACGTCCACAAGTATATACTTCGTATTGATATTTGATATTATACGATGCTATTACTTGGTCTGTTGCCTCACATTAAAAATCACGATATGTCATCGATGTGTACTTGAATGCTAAGTCATTGTACTTCGTATCAACTCATTAGTTTCTTATCAAAGCGAGAGATAACTAGTCCATATCAATGCTTAAAACTTAATACAGGCTAAACTTAATTAGAAATATGCCATGTATGTATCGTATGATTGGATTAATTGCAGTACATTAGTACATTAATTATATGGATGTGAAATGTGGTTGAAAGGGTATTATCAGATCAAAAAATTAGATCATCGACCTGTCTTTCGTTTTCCTCACGAAATCTTTCATCGACATCTAAAGGTTTCACAAAATTATTTCAAAGAGTGGGACAATATAATGTCGCATCATAGTTAAAGACTTGGAAAATGGGGTATTGAATTATACCAATACTGACGAGAAAGTCCAAATATTCCCAATTTCTTCAACACCTCATGGCATCTTTACGTCCTCTGTTTTGTGGCCATTTCAAGTAAATATTAATTTTTGTTTTTGGTAAAGATTAATACATTTTTGAATCAGTGTATTTGCTCTACGTGTGTCATAATATACTACTTCATGTTTGATTAAATGGATAGGTATACATATGTACTCGTACTATTTAATTTAAATATATTCCGTATGAATATGTAAAATAACACATATTTTCCCAACTTATTAAAGGTGAAAATAAATCATATTAGAGGTTTTTAGGAATAATTTAAACTTCCTTTTAAAAAAAAGAATAATTATTCAAAAAAAAAAGGAATAATTCAAACTGAAAATTAGTTTGTTTTTTTAGACTGAACTTTATAGGTTTAGGGTTTGTTCACATTTACTGAGCTAAACTGAACTGAATTGATTGGAGTCGAGCTGAACTAAATTGAAATGAATATTTTATGAGAGAAAGAAATTAGGAGCTGAACTAAACTAAACTGAACTGAAATTAAGCTGAAGTGAATAGGCCCTTAGATCGCATTGAATTTGAGACTAAATATAGTATTTATTTCGCATCCGTTTTATTCAATTTGATTCATAGCAATTGTTGAGCAACCCTACCTTTGATTTGGGTGGACCTGCAATTTAAAGTGAAGGTATATTGTTCATTTTCCTATCACATCCATTTTCCTTATGAAATATCATAAAACTTCTTCCTTTCCTTTCTTTTAAATCCAAATCCTCTCTACCAAGTAGGTTGTTACATTAAAACACATCGTTATACATATATATTCTGTAATAATAAAACTTTGTCTTAGGTTTATGTCTCTCCTAAGTCTTAATTAATTACAATGTATAATAAACTTTAATTTTGAAAAAAATTTCTTTTCATAGGCCCCAAAAGGTTTACTCTATTAAATTCTCTCAAGCTCTATCATCTTATCAGTGTCAATCAAGCTCCTTTGTTAAATTAGCTACCCCATGGGTTGATGGACCTTGTGCTAAGTACATGAATGAAAAGCAAAGTTTACCCATCTCTAATGTCATGGTTTATAGATCTTTTGAATTTTCACTGATTAAATTAGCTTTTAGATTATATATCTAAGTAAAAATAACTAATTATGTTATGGATATAAGCTAATTTAAATGGTTAAAAACTTAAAATGTTACAGATGATATTCACAGTGTGAGATTGAATTATGCATGTTCGCATCATCTACTCTCTGTGACACACTTACTCCTTGTGACACTAATATTCATTGCTACAACCACAAAAAGGAAGAAGAAATATGTAGCTATTGCACGAAAAAGGCCTTAAATACTTTAGGACCCGCACTTGGACGATAGGCATGCATGTCAATTTGTCGTCCAAGACAAAGGGTCAATGGCGAAGAATGCCAGATACACATGAAAAAAAAAAATGGTTAAGTATTGAGTAAATGATTTTGGGTAGATCTATCTCCCCTAACTACCAAGATAAGGACCTTGCATGCATACATAAACAGGGTTCTATTTTTCAATCAACATAACAACACAAAACAAAGTTCCTACTTTGGTTAATAATAGCGAGCCCTTTCAGCGTAGTTGGGAAACACTAAATAGTATATAATCCTATGACGAAGGATATCTTTGTTCAAAATTAATTGTCATATTAATAGTATTATGCTTTGTATCATCTACAGCGGAATAATATAGCAATAAAATTCAAAGGCAAATAGTATTTTGTCCCCCAATATTGCTTGTAATTTATTGACAGTTTGACACCAATGTTTTTAAATCTTAACTTGTATGTATGCACAACTTTAATAGCTCACTAATAAACTTTAAAATGGTATGAACTTCGACCACTTTGCCAATTCGGTGCATGTGCTGATGTACAAATGTACCCATAACAAATTAACAATATCTTATCAATTTAGTAATTTATTATATGATCCAAATCATATTTTATCAACAACGACAAGATTAGATTGATTTTCAGTAATTTATTGGAGTAATTTTATTGAACTCAATTTTGTAAAAATGAGCTTTTATAGTATTAAGGCCCTGTTCTCTTCACCTTACAAAAATAATATTAAGTAAAAATAATTTCAGTTCAGTAAAAATAAGTTCAATTTAGTAAAAGTAATTTCAGTTCAGTAAAAATAATTTCAGTTCAATAAAATTTAGTTTTCTTAATGAAGAATTATAATAGAAAATCAGTAAAAATAATTTCAGTTCAACAAAAATAATTTCAGTTCAATAAAATTAATTTAAGTTCAGTAAAAATAATTTAAGTTCAGCAAATATAATTTTGTTTCAATAAAAATAATTTCAGTTCAGCAAAAATAAGGTGAAGAGAACAGGGCCTAACTATTAAGTTTATATTGTTTTAAAACAACCTTTCAAATTTTTTATGACAAACTTAAACCTTTTTTTTTAAAAAAAACATAAAATCTTACTCTAACTTTCGGGTAAGCTACAAAAGGAGTAAAATTTGCAGAATGCTTTCCAATAAATATGGTACTATAATAGGTACAATCCCATCTTTTAACCTTTTTTTTTTTTTTTTTTTTAACAAGAATCTTCCAACTTAACTGACGGAGGATGATTAATCTGTTGAATTTTATGCTATCAAAAAATTAATTAGCTTAACATATATGGAAGTCCAGTTAATTAACATCTTACACTTCGTATAATTTTAGAAATGCTTTAATTTTTTAGGTGGTATAAGCTCAATCATATTCCACTTTAACTCATGGGACCGGCCCTTTGTCACTTCTATACAGTTAAGCAGTTTCATATATTAATTTCAAATTTCAAACTTAATTCTCTTTATTATTGGTGTTCTAGACTTCTATGTATTATAATTCTTGATCTCATTGAATAAAGGCATTCAAAAATTATCCTGTTTGTTGGCAAAAAAAAAATTAATTAAAAATAAAATTGAATGCTCCTTGGTCTTCCCAGTCGATTATTAAAATAGTGATATAAATTATGTGTGTTTTACGCTGATTTAATTGGTAATCTCAGCTCTTTAAGTAATACCCAATACATGCAATTGAATTTCAATTCGTATGCATTTACAAAGAATATATGAGTAAACCATGCTCAATTAATGGATAAATCGCGATTTTAACACTCACTCCATGGCTCCACATATCATGAGAAAATGAAGTAATTTATAATTTAGGGTTTTAAATAGTAGAGCATGGATGGATCAGTTTAAAGATCCTTTATATGGACTAATATAATGCCCGATGCAATATATGATAACATGAAGAAAATAATAATTTTTTTAAAATTCGAAACTACAACATCAAGTAATTAATGTACTAATTATTTTGTAATCAATCTCAATGTAAATTTTATTGAAGGGTCGATCTCAATCTCCTTTGTTTCAATCCCCACTATTAAGAACAGGGGCGGAGCCACGGGGGGGGGGGGGGGGGGGGCTGGTGGAGGCCCGGCCCCCCCGTGGCCCAACAAGTACTACATATATATCTATTTTGGCCCCCCTGAAGTAAGTAATAAATAGCAAGTATTTACACCATGTATCATGTTATTAGTTATAGCCTAGTTGGTTCTTGGAGTTTTGCATAGTAAGGGAGGTCTCAAGTTCGACTCCCCCTATGAGCTTTTTTTTTTTTTGTTTTTTTTTTAACTTTATCGTTTCCCGGCCCCCTTAGATTTTTATTCCTGGCTTCGCCCCTGATTAAGAATACTTGCTAAAGATTATGCATGGCCAAAGTTTTCGTACAAGGTTATTAATTCATTCTTAGTATTTTAAAAATGCATGAATGCATTGATATATACTTCAAATAAACAAATGATAGCACAAATTTAAGTACTACTAGCTAAGCTAGTTAGAACATATGATTAATATGAAATGACTTGAAGAGTATACATTTCATAACATAAATTTTATATGTTCTAGAATAATTAGTACATTTCAAAACGGAAAGAATATACATTATAATTCATAACCAATAATGTCCAACCAATTTAATTAGCAATGGTCCAAAAATGAATAAAAACTACTTCGTATGATAATTGGTTGAGCAATAATATATATTGAATTCTATATTTCTTTCTTTCTACTATAACAACCACATCAAACGCAATTAAATGCAATTTCAATTCTAGGGTTACATCTACTAACCAATGTACTTAAATCTTATTTATCCAGTAGCAAGCTTCAAAAATTCATGCCATAATAAAATGGGGTCCAATCTAGAAGGGTGGAGGTTGGAAGTTGGAGAATTAATCCTATGATTAGCAATTTGTGATATTGTTACATTATATATAAACTCATCATAGAACCATATTCTATACTTTTATTTTGTTGTTACTTGTTTAGTAACCCTCTTAAAACCTGAACGATATACACCGTGATGGATTTGGGGTCATGGAAAAATGTTCTCTCTCTTTTTGGAGTCATTTCTTTGCTCTTTTCTACTTGCTACTGCGACAAAGGTACGTATACATATAGAATTTTAATAATTATGAGTAACATAAATTTAATAATTATGTGTTAGGGATTTTTTTTTTTTTTTTTTTTTTTTTTCATAATTTTCACACTTTTCAAATCATCTATACATACAAGATTTTAATGAAGAAATCTTAATGTTCTACTTTAATACAAAATTATATTTTCAACTTTTTAATAATATGAAAATTTAACGATTTTGTGTACTCCATATATTATTCCGTAGAAGTTAATCGTTAAAAGTCTTATTTTAAAAGTGAACTTCCTAATTCGCGGTGGGGTATACCTGTGATACACTTGTTTATACTAGCTAACGATGAAAATCTCCAATTGTTAGAAGAAAAAGTACATTTACTTACATTTTCTGAAATTATAATTGTATGTAGCTCCAAATTACTCTTTCATGAAAGAAGCAACATTTGCACCACAAGTCTCATACTATGACTACATCATCATCGGAGGTGGGACCGCGGGTTGCGCATTGGCGGCCACCTTGTCCGAGGGAGCACACGTCCTTCTCCTAGAGAGGGGCGGGGCACCATATGGAAAAAAAGTTGTAGAAGAAATGAGTGGCTTTGGAGCCAACCTAAGCGAAGATGATGTTCACAATTACAACTCCACGGCTCAACAATTCGTGTCAGAAGACGGGGTGGTGAGTTCACGTGCCCGTGTGCTCGGTGGTGGTTCGGCCGTGAATGCAGGGTTCTATAGCCGTGCAGGCACAGACTACGTAGCCAAGGTTGGATGGTCAGGGTCCTTAGTGAACGAGTCTTATGCATGGATTGAAAAAAAGGTAGCATTTAAGCCTCCAATGTTGCAATTTCAATCGGCTTTTCGAGATGGGCTAGTAGAAGCTGGGGTTAAGCCCTATAATGGGTTCACATATGATCATATAGTTGGAACTAAGATTGGAGGATCTATATTTGATCACAATGGAAAGAGGCACACTGCGGCCGATTTGTTGGAGTATGCTAATCCTAATACAACCGTCGTTTATTTGTTTGCTACGGTTCATAAGATTATGTTTCGAACAAAAGGTAACACCCCTAGCCTCTTTTCACATTCCATTTAAACTTGTATTTTGGGCTGTCTGTAATTATTGACACGAACTTGATACTGTGATATAAATAAAGAAGTGAAAAGTGTTGCATATTTGGTTTAGTATCATAATATGGTTTTGATAATGATGCTTATTAATGCTAGAATTTAATTATAATTTACTAAAAATGGAAATTTGATGGAAACAGGGCAATATTCTCAAAAACCAAGAGCTCATGGTGTAATATTTAGGGACTCAAAAGGGATAAAGCACAAAGCATATGTAAAAGCAGGGGAAATGAATGAAATAATATTATCAGCAGGTGCATTAGGAAGCCCACAATTGTTGATGTTAAGTGGAATTGGGCCAAAACCCCATCTTAAGGAACTTGGGCTTGAGGTGTTAGTGGATCAACCAATGGTGGGCCAAGGCATGACTGATAACCCAATGAATGCTGTGATGATTCCTTCACCAAATCCTGTTGAAGTTTCTTTAATTCAAGCGGTTGGTATCACTGAGTTTGGTAGTTACATTGAAGCTGCTAGTGGTACAAACTTTGCCAATTCCATTATTCACTCAATGCCTGCTTCTTACAAGGTGATATTTCACTACTCTTATTTTTATTTAACTCATGTATAGTTATTTAACATTGATGCGTTACCTGGATATAATATTATCTAAACTTATTTTCCTAAAACATGTTTTAAAAGGTAAAAAGAACAAAGCTTTAATTGAAATTTCAAAAAACACAATTATATTATTTCTAATCTGGACTAAGGGCCTGTTCTAATTTACTGAACTGATTGGAGCTGAGCTGAATTGAACTGAATTAAAATGAATTGTTTATGAGAGAAGAAAATTAGGAACTGAATTAAACTGAACTGATTGGAACTGAAGTGAAATTAAGCCGAAGAGAATAGGCCTAAGTTTTGAAAGTTTGATTTCTTTTGCAGACTAGCCAACCCACAAGCAACCAAGAATACATTAATGCAGTAGCAAGTGAAAAATTATATGCTGGCCTAATACTTGAGAAAATCATTGGGCCTATTTCTTCAGGACACCTATTGCTTAAGACCAAAAATCCAAGTGACAACCCTTCAGTCACATTCAACTACTTCAAAGAAAAGGAAGATCTTACAAGGTGTGTTAAAGGGATGGAGACCATAATCAAGGTAATTAAATCAAAATCATTCTCCAAATTTCGGTACTCGGAATTAACAATCGAAAGTCTTTTGACCACCATGGTGAACCTCCCTCTCAATCGATGCCCTAGGCCGGCCAACGACACCGGACTATTTACAACACTTGAACAATTTTGTAAGCAAACGGTCATGACAATATGGCATTACCATGGAGGTTGTCAAGTTGGTAGAGTGGTTGATAAGAATTATATGGTTTATAATGTTAGTGGTTTAAGGGTTGTTGATGGTTCTACATTCTATGCCTCTCCTGGGACTAATCCTCAAGCTACGGTCATGATGCTTGGAAGGTATGCCACTAATTAATTATTTTTACATTGTTTTTACAACGTCTAGACATTAGTGATTGTGTGCGCGTGTTTTCTTTTCACCTGAAAGTAAATCTCGTATATTAACCTATTGATACAATTATTTTTGTTGGACTTTATCTGAACTTATTTCCTATAGGAGTATAGGACTTATCTTATAGAGTTAAGTTGTGAATTCGTAATATGAGGTAGATGGATTTTGTACATCTTGAATAGTGACCTATAGAGTTTATTAGTCCGAAATGATAAATGCAACCTTTGTGTGTGTTATATGCTACAAGAAAATAAACTAATGGATTAATTCATTTGTTATATGCAGATACATGGGAAGAAGGATTTTGCAAAGCAGAACTGCTGCATTAAAGAAGAAGAGTTTCATGGATTAATCATTTTAAAATGTCCCTTTTTTTTCCTTTTTTTTTTTTACCTCTTTTTCCTCTAACTTGAAGGGGGGAAAAAACTCAAATTTGTCAGAGAATTTTCATTGATAGCATACTATGTGTCTTCTTCCATTGTTAATCATATAACTGGAAATTTAGATCTGATTTTCCTTTTTAACCATTGTCAATTCAAAGAACAATAAATATTTTTTTTGCTTAAAAAAATGTAAACATGCTATACTATGAAGCGTGGACAAAACTTTACTAACTAAACTAGCTCGCATTTTGGATATGCTCAATTAATGTTCATATTAAGGAGACTTTAATCTTAAATTGTAGATTGGTAATCAATGCTTCAAAAAAGTTTAATGCTTGACTACCCTTTCATCATTGTTGTATGTAACCACAAACTAGGACATTGAAATGTAATGCCAAAAAAATAATAATAAAGACAAAAACTTACTATAAAGTGTACGGGACAAGTAAATTGAGGCATTCTACCACGGAAATAGCAAATAAGTAGATTCGTCCAACTTAATTCGTATCACATTACTAATTTAGATCACATTGTTATTACAGAAACAACTTAGATCACAATGGAAAATAGCAAATAAGCATATTCGTCTAACTTAATTACTCCGTATCACATTACTAGTTTAGATCACATTGTTATCACAGAAACAGTTTATACTATCACTATGGTAAGATTAAGGTGAATTGTAAGATTGGACTAAGTTTCAAACCCAACACCTGAGAAAATAAAACACCATTGGGTCTGTGATGGGCCAAAAAGTCCATCACTTGGGTATACTTTAACTAATTGGATCCTAAAGCTTAACAAATGCTTAAACTAACGGACTTGTAAAAGTACAACTGATGGCCCAAAAAAATTGACCCTCTTTAAGAGCCAGTCTGCCAGTCCGGCCATGTATTATATTGCTTCCTTCTCATAGTTGACTTTGACCGATGCCAAAATAACGAATAGTATATAACTACCTCCGTTTCATGCATATTATTTGCAACAATAAGACATTCTTCCTCTCTATTTTATGTCAAATCATTGCAAATAATATGAAACGGAGTAGACTTGGCAATCCTGACCCAACCCGATTGACCCGACTCATAACCCAAAAGTTGACCCGAAACCATTGACCCGAACCCGAACTAACCCGACCCGAACCGAAATGGAGTTGACCCGAACATGACCCGATGACCCGAAGTGACCCAACCCGAATGACCTGACCCGAAATTGACCCGAAACCCGGATTGAACTTGACCCGACTCGAAATGACCTGAAACCTGAAGTGACCCGACCCGATTTTAACCCGAATTAATTGACCCGAATTGACCCGAATCCTAAAGTGAATAGGGTGAAATGGTGAATTACTTAGTTTAGGGCTTCTTTCTTTCCTAAGTAATAGGTACTCGCAATTTTTTTTATATTTTTATTTTTCCAACTATTTTTTTAAGTGAATTTATTTTGGTGACCCAACACAAATTTGACCCGAATAGACCCGACCTGAATTGACCCGAAAATTAATCCTAAAAACTGACTCGACCCGAATAGACACGACCCGAAGTGCTGACCCGAAACCCGAATCGACCCGACCCGACCCGAACCCAACCTGAACATTTGTTGACCCGAACCTGACCCGAATGACTCGATTGCCAGGTCTAAAACGGAGGTACTAGTATGATTTGGGAGAAATATGTTTTCCCTTCTCTTCCTTAATTTTCTCTTACTTTCCTTTCCTTTACTAATATTCCACCAAAAAGGGCCGTAAAATTGTCCCAACAACTCCATATATCTTTAATTGCGTATAAGTAAATAGAATGAAATAATTTAATGTACTAATCTATACTAATCTATAAACATGGTCATAATTTTATTAGACTAGGGGATTATAGACAATGATGAAAAATATTTAAACCAAACCACTTCAAATTTAATTACCAATCACCTTAATTTTGACTAAGAGAACACAATAATCTAGGTCACTTTCTTATGAAGATTTAGGTATGTTCTTGTCACCTTAAAAAATTGTTTTAGGTCACAAGTTCTAATAAATAACATTCAAGTCCAATAAATTCTAGTACGTGTATTCTCTCTACAATTAGGTCTAATCAACTTAGATAAAATGTAGCTGGGTTATGTAGCGAACATATTCAAAGTTGATTTTCTTATAAAATAAATCCTCCCCTTAGGCTAATTAGAATCGAATTTCCAAACTATGTAATGAGAATATTCTCCAAACCCCCATAATACCCCCAAAAATATACTCTATATGTGTATGTGTACTCCATTTATCTTAATCTTTTTTTTTTTCTTTTTTTTTTTTTTTTTTGAGGTTAAACTTGAACTAGGGCATTAATTTTTAGATGTACTATCCTAGTATGGAGCAATAACCTAGCTATAGCTGCTATAAGTGATAAGTGATTTGACAAGGATAGGAAAAGGGGAACAAGGCATGACCTACACGTATTTTGATGCATGTAAGGATTATTATGGATAATCGAGTGGTGGTTGGAATATAAACTTTGAATTGAGTATATGATAATGTTTTGAAAGCATATATAAATGAATGCATTGTATCGGAACTGTTTTATTTATAATCTATCATGCCAAACCCTAATAATACTATTATTAGATATTGGATTTAGTCCTAAAATAGTTGGAATAATTCTATATTTACAAGGTACACAAATTTATCTAACTATATGATCATGACGATCAAAGAGGAATAACTTCATTCCCTTAACTTCCTCCATTCTAGTGAACGAATAGGTGATATTCGAGCTCATAAGTCCACAACCTAGCAAAGACTAATATATGTAGCAAGTCGTCCTATCAACTGATGTTAAACTTCGAAACAATATGAAATGGGCCTGGGCAACCCGAACAAGGAGGAGGAGAGTTAAGTCCACAAACAAGGCTTTGGAGCTTCCATACTAAAACCAATTGGCAATAGTAGGAGTTACTCCTGTACCTTATAAAGTGGAACCACCTCTCCTCTTTCTCCAATGTGGGACACTCACAAGTGATACACATTGGGTTCCAACAACTGATGAGTTATCCTCACTTAGAATAGGTTATATTTAAATATACAAAGTATATCATATGACATGACTTATAATTCCACATGAGAGATCAACAAAATCAAATACAGCTACCTTAAAATACAAAGTATAGTATAAATGTGTAAGATCAATATGATTAACGTATGAATGTATATGTAGTATACTTCTTCAGTCGAACTTATACATACATATTGTTGTGTATTGTTGTACTGTATACTGGAATGCAATTATATACATACAGTTAAACATCATACAGTACATAAAATGCCTAGCTAGTGCATGATTTCTCGGACATATTACGATGATGAGATAAAAAATTGGTATGTAACTAGGCTAGATATAGATATGTTACTCGTATGTTGGAATTTTTTTTACTTGTACTGATGCATGGCTATAGGCTAGTGCTTGTTTCTTTCTTTCTTTCTTTCTTTTTTTTAAAATTTTTTTTTTCTTTCAAGCTAAATGATAAACCATTATATATACTACAAGTACAATAATGTAAAGTATACATGCAACACTTTTATGCGTACTTAAGATAAATGATATGAATTGAATTTTAGAGATCAGATGAGAAAAATAGCTAGGGTCAGACATTTGATCGAACATTTATACATTCTTAATCTCTTTAGCTTGTTTAATCCTTTCATATCCATAATTAGGTAATGAGCAATTCAATATAGTGATCTTTTGTTTGTTACTTTAGGTTTTCATTTTCTTTCTAGGTTTTCCATGTTAGTTAAGATTTTCTCATTAAAAAATTAGGATAATATTGGTGTTATTACTTTAGCTTAACTATTTAATTATACTGTAAGTTGTTTATCATATACAAGTAAGTAACTTGTAAGTTGTTTATCATATACAAGTAACTTGAAATCTTAAATGCCTTGGTTAATGACAAAGTGCATTCATGTACCAGTTACAAATTATTGCAAAGTAATAGTCAAGTTAAATTACGTCAAACTTTAGCTAGCTAATTACTAGTACAGTAGTACTTGGATTCAAAGAAATAGTAGTTATGGAGGGAATATGTGTATTGTGTATTGATAATGTTTGTGATCTTCTTACAACAACATAGATGTAATAATTGTAACTATCGTGTGATGTCATGAATGCATTTGTTCATGATATCATTTGTTTTTTCAATGGTTGTTCTTTTTTGAAGTCAGATATGCTTTATAACTCGACATTTTGATAACGCACAATTTGTAAAAAGAAAAAAAAAAAATCCTTACATCTATCTCATTATACAATTAAATTCAATAATAGTAATGCTCCTTATATAAATATTAATGAAATAATAATTAATTCTTATTCAATAAGATTTCGAAATTAAACCAGATAAAATCAAATCAGAACGAGATTTTTGATACCATAACGACACAACATGAACATTTGAAGGAGTTATGTCTTCGTCGTGTGCAATTACTAGATATATAATTGGATCAAATTATGGAGATAATTAAGTCCGGACATTTGGGTCGTCGTTTTGCCATAGCTAGAGGTACTTACGATCTTTGGACTAGTAAAATAGGCCAAAGCCCAATTGGACGGATCCTATAAGGTCACACAAAGGGGCTAGATCGAGCATTAGAGGACGAGGCCCATCATGGGCCTCATCACTCTAGGTGGCCGGCCATATGGGGCTTTGAGAGGCTATTGGGCTTCGTGCCCTAGTCTAATTATAATGAGATTATAAATAGACTAGGTGCCTAGGTTTGCATGTAAGGAATTAACTGATCATTTAGATCAAACCCTAATTAGCAAACACGAAACCAACCCCCTCTCATACTCCCTCTCTCACGGCTCTCTCCTCCTCCTAGGCGCGGTGGTGTCTCGTGGTGGTGGTGGTTCGTGCGGTGGTCGGTTGTCCAAAAAGGTGGTGATCGCGGTTTTCCTCAATCACTGACCAATCTAGTATTGGTGGACGGCTCGTTCGAATCCCGTGGACTAAGTAGAGGAGCAACACTTGGGGCTCTATTCTCTCCCTGATTTGCCTGTCGAATAGCTTCGTGGAATTCACGCTTCAAAGGTATGATTATGTGTCTTGTGTGTTATGCATGCGATCCTTGGATTAGGTACTCTATTGAATATGATTCATATATATTATTTCCGCTGCGTAGTACCTATAAACTCATACAGTGGTATCAGTTAGCCTCTTGCATTAACGCGCTAGATCATAATAATACGATTATTTGATGACCACGTTAATTTTATAATCAATTAAGAGGGAGAAATTAATTTAATTATGGTTCGATTATTATATTTAATGTGATTAAACTTTTGGAATCGGTTAAATGCGATTTAATTATGCTCAAATAGCCATGAAGAGGACCGAATTATGCCCTAAAATTGTTCAAAAATTTCGAACCCTAACCCTAATTTATTCGAAAATTCGAACCTTATTAGCCTTAAAATTATGAATTTTGATGCTTATTTTGGTTGATTACGTTTTAAATTTGTTTCATAATTTTAATTGGTTTGATTCATGCATAAAAATGTTTTATGTATGATCATAGATTTAATTTTAAAAGTTAGAATTAAATTGGGATTAATTTTATGATGAACCCTAATTTTTAAAATTGAATATGATTTAATTTTAAATCTTATGGACTAATTTAATTTAATTAGGATAAATGTTATTTTAATTAAACTAAAAACAAAAAAAAAAAAAATTTATTTTGGCCGGCAACCGCGGCTGGGTGGCGCAGCCACGGCGGCTGCCGACCAGGTGGCGTCCAAGAGGGAGGGGAAGGGAGGGCGGCGGTCTAGGGTGGTTGTGGGCAGCAGCGTGCAACCGTTGCACGGCTGCTGCCGCGGCTGCCAGCTCGGGGTGCTGCTGCCTTGCGCGGCAGTGGCTGCTGCAAGCTAGCCAGCCACCGTGGCTAGCCTTGGCTGGCCACGCACGGTGGCCTGCACCCCAGCAGTAGCAGCTGCCACGCTGCTGCCCTTGCGGCAGTGGCTGCTGTCACGGCAGCCAGCCACCGTGGCTAGCTTCGGCTAGCCAACCACGGTGGGCGGCGTTGGTGGTTGCGGTTTTTCAAAAAAAAAAAAAAAAATTTCTGTTTTAAAAATTTATTTCAGGATAATTACGAATTATTTTGGGATAAAATTGGTTTTATTTTGGATAAGTTCAAATATTTTCAAAATATGATCTTTTATTTTAAAAGATAAAGTTGGTTTTATTTGGATAAAATCTTTTGTTTTAGGATAAAATCAAATATTCAAAAGTTGTTATATTTGATATTATCCATATTTAGTTTGTTATTTTGATAATTATCCTAAATTAAAGTGGTTAATTAAGGATAAGATTGACTAGGATATTCTGAGCATATTCCAAAAGGATAATAATTGATTTAAATAATGTGATTATCCCATAATTAGATTAGGATGTAATTGATTTTAAAATTATTTGATTGGCTAGTAATTAGGATAGAATCTCCTAAATTAGTTAGGATAATCATGGAAGATTAAATATGATTTATCTTTCTAGATTAAAATATGATTTGATTCTATCTCATGACTATATTAAATATATGATATTTTATGAACCGTCATGAATAATATATGATATTATCTAATTATGATTAAAATATAAGATATTTTAGGAAATGCGTTGACTTTATTATGAACATTCGATGTTGTAGTTTAGACAAGCATGTTGAGTGAATTATTATATGGCACTTTTCTAATATATGATATTATATTGCTATATATAGTCTAGTATGGCCCATAGATTCTCAAATACGATCTGCGCATCGTGATGTATTTTTGTAATATAAATACGGTCTGCGTACCGTTGAGTATTTTTATAACTTTTATTTAATGTAAATAGAATAGTCATTTAAATGGTGTTAGCCCAAAAGAAGCCCATGAAGTGAAGGCCCAAAGGAGCAAGATGGATGAAGATCCATGATGATTCAAGTGGGAGCATTTTTCATTTCTAGTTTTCTTAGGACTAAGGGGCCATACTATGTCATATTTTATTGCATTAGTAGATTATGCATGTTTAGGTTTATTTATGTTGATTGATGATGCGCTAGAGTTCACTAAATAATCACAACATAATGAATCTAGATCCCAGTAATATTGATGCATCTTTTCCAATTAAAAACCCGACGAAAACCTTGATCGTTTATGATGGGTCAGCCCTCAGCAGAGCATCATAATATATCTTGGGGAAGTGGGGGTAGGACCGCATATCTACACTTTTAATTGGTTATATTCAACAAGGTTACCTAAACCGTTTAGAACCTTGAAGCTAAGGGTAATAATTAAACATGTGATGGTTAATTATTCAACCAAGAGTTACAAGAGTTATAATCAGTAAAGAGTTTACTCACCTTGAAAATGTAATGGTTGATTGCAGGGCCTCACTCTGGTCAATTATTGCACAATTAAAGGATCTTGGAATCACTTAAAATTCAATAGGGATCATTTAATTATTGAATAAAGTGTTTTAAAGTTACCAAAATGTTTTTTATGGTACTTTAATTTTAAACTTTGCCTTATTTTGACATAGATGGGTAGCCGTAATAACAGTGACAACAACGTTTACAATTTACGACCATTCCTTGAGAAGGATAGGTTGACAGGGGAAAACTTTTCCAACTGGGAAAGAATGCTAAGGCTTGTTCTGAAATCTGAAGGTAAGGAGGATGTCATTGATACCCCATTACCAGGACCTCTGCCAGAAAATCCAACTGCGGCAGATGTCAAGAGGCACAAGGAAGCTCATGATAGAGCTATGCCTATCACTTGCTTAATGATTGCTACCATGGAACCTAGTCTTCAAAAGCGTTTTGAGGACCAGGATGCCTACTCAATCATGGAAGAGCTCAAAGCTTTGTTTAAGAAACAAGCTAGAGTTGAAAGGTATGAGCTTCATCGTGAGATTCTGGATTGTAGGATGGAGAAGGGTGCCACAGTTCATGATCATGTTTTCAAAATGATCGGCCTAATTCAAAGTATGGAGAAACTGGGGTACCCAATTAGTGATGATTTGGCAACAGACATCATTCTCCACTCACTTCCAGAAAGTTTCAACCAGTTTATCATGAACTTTAACATGACTGCGAATGCAAAGACTATGAATCAATTGCATGCAATGCTGGTTAGTGCTGAGAAACAAATCCCTAAGGAACCTAAGAAGGAAGTTCTTATTATTCAAAAGGGAAAGGGGTTCAAGAAGAAGGGGCAAAAGGCTAGTGCCAAGAGCAAAGGCAAGCAAGTTGCCAACGCTCCTGAAAAGCCTAAGGCGAATCCAAAACCCAAAGCTGCAAGTGAGAGTGAATGCTTTTACTGCAAGAAGAAGGGGCATTGGAAACGCAATTGCCAGAAATACCTTGATTTCCTCAAGAGGAAGAATGGAGCATCAACCTCAGGTATTATGTTATAAACATTTTAACTTTCACTAAGGTATGTGATACCAAGTTGTAGAGCTTGACATTATGATGTTGCGCAGGAACTGCAAACAAGTGAAGCTAGCATGGAGATGGAGCTTGAAGGTGCACTAGAAGTATTTGAGTGGCCAGAGATAGCTTCATAGTTTTAATTTCTGATTAGTTTATCATGACATTTAGAACTATTTCCAGTTTTTGATGAGACAATATTTCGGTTTTCTTATTTTGAATACCGATTTGGTTTTACTTAACTTGGACAAACGTTGATCCATGACCAAGGTAATAAATTGTTTTCATTTTGCTAGATATGAGTTAATTCTGGTTTTATGACATTGATATAAGTAAATCACAAAAGTAAAATTAGATGATTCAACGTAAACTTACTTATAATAAAGTAAGGTTAGGTCACATAAACCATTTGCACATCCAAGGTTATGGATGGACTCTTACGCTTATATGATTATGAATCACTTAAGAATTAGAAGTCATGCTTGATAAGGTAAAATGACCAAGTTACCTTTTAGTTGAAAGGGTAAAAGAGCTAAAATGACCTTTTGGAACACAAACATATGATGTAAGTGTACCATAAATTCAAGATTTAGCAAAAGGATTTAACTATTTCATTGCTTTTATTAATGATTTAAGTAAATATAACGATAATTACTTAATGAAATAAAAATTGGAATCATTGAAATGTTCAAAATTCCAAAATGAAATGTAAAATCAAGTTTGAGATAAACAATTTAGCACCACAATATGATTGTTGTAATAAATATTTAACTCAAAACAAATGATCATCTAAAGGAATTGTTGAATTAGTTCACAATCCAGGAACATTACAATTAAAATGTATGTATAAAGCAGGAGTCAAACTTTGCTTGCCATGGTTCGATCCAAGATTTAATGATTTACAAATATCGTTTTTGAGGATATGCATTAGAACAACAACAATTGCAAATATACTAAACAGAAACTTAACCAAAGCAGTAGAAAGGCTGGAAATGTTCCAAAGTAATCTTTTCTAAACAGGATTGAGGGAATATGAAATCTATGTAAAATGTTTACAAAGATGACATAATAAACCCTAAATCAGAGGTATTATTCCTACAATCGCGTAAAAACAAAATGTTTGTTGCTCGCGATAGTGTCTTTATAGAAAGAAATGTCTTCCTACAAAGCCAAGTGGGAGTAAAGTTAGATCTCGATGAGATTCGAGACGAGCAACAAAGGGATGTAGATAACACTACATTAGAGACGAATGCGCATGAAATCAGCTAATTTGATAAAACATGTGTCGAAGCAAGCTAATTCAAGTAGCGAGACTTCTATCGTCCTACTAGAATGAAATACTTCAAAGAGTTGAAGAGAATAATTCTATTGTCGCTCACACCTATCGTAGGTTACATAGGATTAAAACAAACAGTTTGTTGGAATTCTAGTAAAAGGTGGATTCTAAAATTTTCCTATTGGAATGGTTGGAATCCATACCTACAAGCAAGCTTTGGACAAGTGCCAACTCAGGAAGTGGCTTAAAGCCAAGAAATCCAGAATGGACTCCATGTCTGTAAAGATGTGCTAGTCCATGATAGTCTTGCAAATGGGGTCAAACCTATTAGTCATGTAAGCCTATTCGGATTATTTCTAGTTATGGAAATCAAAATCACTTTCATGAAGTGTTCTTGATGGATGGTAATGTATATGATACAACCTAAGAGTTTTGAAATCCAGGAATTCCTAGAATGTTTTGCAAACTTCAGAAATTCGTTTATGGATTGAAGTAAGCATTAAGGAGTTGAAATATTCATTAGGAAATCAAACAGTTTGATTACCTTGGAAGAATGAAAAGGAATCTTGTAGAGACAAGAAGTTTAGTGGAAGCAATTGGTCTTCTTAGTCTAGTATGTAGTTGACATACAGTTCATATGAAATGATATATCAATGCTTGAATAAGTCAAGCAATGGTTAGAAATATTGTTTCTATATGGGAGACTTAGGAGATGTTGAGTACATATTGGAATCAAAATCCACAAAGTGAATCTTGAAGGATGACTAGACCTAATCAAGAGACTTATGTTGATAAGATTCTTGACAAGTTCAAGATGCAAGACTCTAAGAGAGAATTTTTTTTTCCATGCCTCATGGTTTTACACTCAGTGAAACTCTATGCCTTTAAAGGCTAGCAGAGTTGAGTTGTAAAGGTAGTATACCTAATGCTTTCGCAAAAGGGTCCATTACATATGCCATGAAATGTACAAAGCAAGTTGTTACATATGACTTGTGCATGTGTAGCAAGTTTCAAGCAAATACAGAATAAGCATACGGAAAGTTACCAAGAACAAATCCTTGAGTACTTGAGAAGCGCTAAAGGAATTTTTCTAGTTTATGGTGTTAAAGATAAACAAGTTGTCAAAAGTTTTACGAATGCAAGTTTTTCCAAACAGGCAAGATGACTCTAGATTTTGATCTAAATGCACAATTTTGTCAGTATGGAGAAATATAGTGAGCTTGAAAAGTTCAAAGCAGAGCACTATTGCATGCTCAATGTCAGAATATGCATATTAAGCTATAGTCGGATAGTTTTAGAGGAAGTTTGGATTAAAAATGTCATGTGACTAAAGGGTCGCTTTTGCCCAAGAACAAAGGAGTCAGGGTCACATCACAAATCCAAACAAATGGATATGAGATATCGCCTCAGTTATGAGATCATTGACCAGCGGAAGGTCACGTTCTGCAAAGTTTTATTATGAGTGAGAAATCACTAAACCCCTTCCATAGACAAAGGTATGAAAATCATATTAAAGTCTTGGATTGGAGCAAAGTATGTAAATTTAAGTTGTGTATGTTTGTGGAAACATATTACATAAGAAAATACATCAATTTGCAGAATTATGTTTAAAATAGAAATTGTTATTTCTCTTATTTAATTATGGTTTGAAATTAAATAAAATGTCCAAAATAATTATGAATTGATGGGCTCACTAGGTTGATGACCTTTTGAATGAAACCCCACAGGTGAACAAAATTCATATATTATTTAAGTTCCTAGTTCGAAATCATTAAAATGGACATAAATGATTTCAATGAATGGACTAGCATGTAAGATTGATTGGATAGCGCAGTTTCATGGGCTATAGGGGCATAGTGATGCTCGGTCAATCACTTGGATATGCATGAATGATGCATGATCGAACAATTGACCTACTTTGAAGTTCAAGTATAGAGCTTCCGTATATATTAGTGGATTCCTTTGACATGAGTGGAACATTGATCTCATTCAATGATTGTTTTAACTGTGGTACATTCAAACGTCTGGCCGTAACTGGAGATTATAAAGGATGTTTCCCGGTTACTTCATGAGTTGAGTGGGAGCTTTGGTTGCCACAAGATTGGATAGAGTCTACCTATTAAATTAGGAAATATGTCATGGCCGCTTGAAGAGGGAGAATTCAGAAAATGCGTGGCCGCGTTCAAATGCATTACTCAGTAATCATTTTGGTTTTGTAATTCTAACTCAGATTTCAAGAAACGATTTGTAGATTAATATGATCTCGACATGTGATGCAATCATATTATCAAATCGACATATACATTGACTTAAGGAATTTGAATATTGCACCCTTGTCTCAGACAAGTGGGAGATTGAAGGAGTTATGTCTTCGTCGTGTGCAATTACTAGATATATAATTGGATCAAATTATGGAGATAATTAAGTCCGGACATTTGGGTCGTCGTTTTGCCATAGCTAGAGGTACTTACGATCTTTGGACTAGTAAAATAGGCCAAAGCCCAATTGGACGGATCCTATAAGGTCACACAAAGGGGCTAGATCGAGCATTAGAGGACGAGGCCCATCATGGGCCTCATCACTCTAGGTGGCCGGCCATATGGGGCTTTGAGAGGCTATTGGGCTTCGTGCCCTAGTCTAATTATAATGAGATTATAAATAGACTAGGTGCCTAGGTTTGCATGTAAGGAATTAACTGATCATTTAGATCAAACCCTAATTAGCAAACACGAAACCAACCCCCTCTCATACTCCCTCTCTCACGGCTCTCTCCTCCTCCTAGGCGCGGTGGTGTCTCGTGGTGGTGGTGGTTCGTGCGGTGGTCGGTTGTCCAAAAAGGTGGTGATCGCGGTTTTCCTCAATCACTCGACCAATCTAGTATTGGTGGACGGCTCGTTCGAATCCCGTGGACTAAGTAGAGGAGCAACACTTGGGGCTCTATTCTCTCCCTGATTTGCCTGTCGAATAGCTTCGTGGAATTCACGCTTCAAAGGTATGATTATGTGTCTTGTGTGTTATGCATGCGATCCTTGGATTAGGTACTCTATTGAATATGATTCATATATATTATTTCCGCTGCGTAGTACCTATAAACTCATACATGAACATGCATCACCATTCACCACGACTCAATAATTTACCCCACACTATACTGTATACGTGTAATAAGATAAAATTTACCCAAAGATAAAAATCCAAAAGCAAATGAACCAATGGGAAACAAAAGAATGATGCCTTTCCTTCCTAAAGATGGTGTGCTAATATGGTACTTGTACAATATAAAGGTATTTTCCAGATACCACTGTCTTTGGATCGACGACAATTCATTTGCCAATAGAAGACTCTAGCAGAAGTCTATGACTCATTTTTAGATATTCTTCTTTTAACAAACAAAACAAATAAAAATACCAAGTAAATATTAATTATTTACATATTTCACAAAAATTATACTATAAGAAAGCAACACGTATTAGTCGCCATCAACCTACCACGTGTGAAGTAAAACAAAATAGGGAAGCTCCCAAGTCCAAAGAATGAGATGGTGGTGTCCATCATGTGCGTTGAGCTAAAGTAAAAGTTTATTGGCTTTTTAAAAATTAAAGTTACTTCCCTAAATTCCACCATTCCTTAGCTTATTTATGTCAAAACATAAATTGCATGAGAATACATGCATTTTCATATTACCATCTTCAATATAAGTAATACTTCCTCCATTTTGCACCATTAGGACTTTTACACTATTCACTTAATTTTCTTTAATCATCATCTATGATTTATACATTAGGAAAAATATAGTCATGTGGGATCTAGTTAGATTCGTATCGAACTCTACTTTTCAAATATCAAATTTTTATAATTTTTACAAAAGTATAATTGAACATATTGATAGCTAAAGTAATGCATTGACAAACGTGAAATCTCTTATGGTGCAATAAAAAAAGAATGGAAGAAGTATACTCTTAACTATTTATATATGTACCGCATTTTCATGTACAATCATATAAATTTTACAGAGTAACAAATTTAATTTAGAATAATTGGTAAGTATTTCACCTTTCAACTCTATAGACTATGGTCATATAAAATGAGTTACATTCTACAATAGTGCGAAGATATATCTAGAGGATATAAGATTATACGAGTAGGTAAATAAATTTTGCTAAAATCAGTGTTAATGTATACAGTAGAAGTTAGTAACTTGAAACAACAAAAAATAGTGAATCAATTTTAGTTCAATATATATTTAAGTGAAGAAAGGCCTAAAGAAACGTTTTTATTTTTGAAAAAAAAAACCCTAATATCTTTGTTTTGAAAAGAAAGATTCTTATTGTAAATCGGGACAATTTGGAGAAAAAGAAACAGTGATTACACTGGAGGACACATCTAATCTAGCTTGTTAATTAATCACAATTAGTAAGAATTGCCCACGTCTTAAGGGTATTAAATATTTAATAATCATGATTTGTGGATTTGTCATAGATTTGGCCTACTCATAGAATCTTTGGATTGTAAAGTATGGCAGCTAGAACATCCTTCTTAGCTGGTAATATTAATTAATATTGCTAATTAAATTATTAAAAGGAATAATTTTAGCTTTTTGGTGGTTGACATGGATAATTAACTTTATTGAAAACATTATTTTATGAGGCTTTTATACCAATGGTGAGGGATCAAATTAACTCTCACTTTTGTGTGTTGTTTTCAAGAATTTGACAAATTGTTCTAGTCGTTAATTAATGGAGTAAGATATTATTACAACATAACTTACTTAGGGACCCTTCTCTGATCTTCATACATTCCTAAGATAGTATGATATATTGATATGACTATTGATAGATAAGTTCTTAATAATATTAGCTAATTATATACAATTTAATCAAGGGAGGATTCATGCATTTTTAGGAAGTATAATGGATATCCATGTTGTGAGCTTGGCATATTTGATATATGCGTGTGTCGTTTATATTTATTTGATTAGAAGAATCGAGTATCTAGTGGATGTGTACGTATTAATTTAATTGGTAAGATGTATGTATAAGAGACCATTCTAAGAAAAAATAAATGAAATTGGGATGATCAAACTCCATCTAATCAATTATATATCTATATCATGACCGTTATCTTTGAGGTGTACACATTGAAATAAAATGAATCATAGTTGTACCTACTGTACCCTAATGCTTAATTATATGGTGTAATGTGACTCATTATTATTAATAAAAATTATCCTTAAGTTGGAAATCAAAATCAATTAATTCAAACCTTCTTTAAAAAAATTGTAAAATATAACAAAATCACATACGAAAGTACTGAATAAATAATATTACGGAGTAATTTTTAAACTTGTCAAAATAATACTTTGTATATTCTGATATGATTTTATTTCGCCATCAAAATTTTTCTTAAAACTATAGTATTGCGTTTAACGTTTTATTATGGGATAAAGAGAACAATTAATCATAAATTATTGAACTTGAATAAATCTTATTAATATTTGGAAAAAAAAAAAAAGTATAAAAATGCTCAATTTGCTGGTAAAGTTTAAAACTAAGACCTTGTACATATTGGCTGAGCCAAGCACTGTTGATTGCTCCTGAGGGAAGATTAGTTCATTGTTTTAAGGACACACTTATATATGGTTGGGTCTTAGACTTTTTTATACTCCTTCCGTTTTATAATGTTAGTCCCGTATGGAATCAATCACATAAAATAAGAAAACAAATATATTTGGAATCTAACATTAAAGTACAACAGATTTCATAATTAATTTACCTTATTTAATTTTTTTGATTTTTCATTAGGAAAGCATAAATCATAATTGTATAATTTAAGGTAAAAATTTCCTTACTTAGAGTCATGTCATCAATCCACAATCAATTAATTCCAAAAAAAATCAAGTTATAAATGAAATATATTCAATATGGGTAGATCTTTTTGAAACGCCCAAAATAGTGTATGGGACTAACATTATGAAACGGAGGGAGTAATAGTTAATCTTGAAATTGGAGCAAATTGCCTTAAAGTCATTAGCACACAAAATTAGGACCTAAATTAAGGCATAATTTGGGGGTTAAGTTAAAATATAGCTCTAGTCCTATAATCAATCTTACTTACTCATAGTAGTATATTTTCTTTAGCACCAGAAAAATAACTTTACGTTTCTATAGTAGACGTTTTGTTTTACTCTTATAAAGCATGCATGCGTGATTAATTTTTAATTAACTAATAATAATTTAATCTAGGCACGTACTTAAAGGTGGTAGGGATAAGCTTGAAAAGAGATTAGTATGTAATGAGGGAAACAAGGAAGTTAACTGTATGCGGATTATACTACATGATTACTCCACTAAGATTGGTTTATTAGTAAAATTAAGTACTAATATAATGTCATTTTCATCAGTTAATTAGGGCCATAATTATGGAGAAATGCACATTTACCAATTAATTATAATTATTCTAGCATAGCTTAGCTAGGTAGCTAGGATTGTTCGTTTATATGGTGTGTATGATTCTATGTTTTTTTTTTTTTTTTTATATAGAAATGCATAGTCCGTACTTTGATATTTTTTTTGGGTTAGGCGATGCTCGAATTTCATAAATGGTGGCCTATTCAAGTGCACCTAGCAACGTACTATGTGCTATCTAGCTATATTTCCTAGCCAGCCATGTTTGAAATTATCATGCATGTATTAAGAGAATATCTTGTTGAGTGGTCCAACATATATGTATTGATCTTATCAAAAAAAAAAAAAAAAAAAAAAAAAAAAAAAAAAAAAAAAAAAAAAAAAACATATATGCATTGAGTTTTTAGTGGCCGGATTGCAAATTTTACTGGCTAGTACTATCACTGAGGCGATCTATGTTGCTGAAGCTCTATCCCTGTGAAACATCCCATGCGAGTGTCCCTCTAAAAATAAAAATTAAATAAATAAATTGTTAGCATTTTAAGCAAATTTTATAGCTAGTGCTTTATAAATTCTTCATTGTCTAATCTATTTTATCTCCAAAGGAGAATGAAAATACATCATTAATGCGCATATATATATATATATATATATATATATATATATATATATATATATATATATATATATATATAGTAAACTACAATTACTACTCACGAAGAAATGGTTTCAGTCTAAAATTTGAGTTGGGCTTTATAATCTTCCATTTGTGTGTGATCATAAAATTTACCACAAATTATATTCTTTTGCAGGCGTGACAATATAACTGATGTGAGTACTATTTTTTAAATTGATAATTATAATTATATTCTTCGTATAATTAATCAATAAATTGATCACACTGAATCAACCTCTGAGCTAGTTGATAAACTCTAACAAGTCTCAAATAATACATATATAATCATCACATACTATTTAATTGTCCAAATTAAACTTTAATCAAATTCATTCTCACATGCATTCACTTGATCAAAATTCACATATTGCATGGTATTCCTATAAAGCAAGATCAATCAAATTCTTAACTTGTGAACAACAAACACCTAATTAGATTAAATTTGATGTATGCAAAATTTTTGGTATTCATGCACATGGCTGACATTTGTGTCCCAACTTCCAACGTTAGCAACTCTAGATGCTTATCCATCCATGTTAATTTTATACTTATAGCTAAGCTAAAACAAGTAAAATTACATTGATTAATCTACTTTAACTTAGAATAATTATCACCTAATTAGCTGTTTAACACCAAAATTAGTAAGTTTGAAGATGGGAAACAACAATGGCCATTGTCGGAATCAACGTGCACATCATTTAATCTAATGATTCAACTTTAATTTAAATATCATCAACACCAAAAATAAAGTTAATTAGGAGTACTTCGTTTAATTGTTTTTCTAATTAAAAAGTTGGATGAAGGGTCTGGAATACTAATTTTAAAAATTTTAAAAGCATAATTAGGGAATCTCAGCACAACATGCGCATCTTATTCCAAATCTTTTCTGATTACCGAATTAACAAATATTAATCAAGGTACAACTTAGCTGATTAAGTTTGCCAACTTGGAAAGGTATCTCTTAGGAAATTGCCAAGTAATTGATTTCTTTAAAAACCTTCAACTTTGTTTATTTTAGATGTTAGTTTTATTTCTTTTTTTTTTTTTTATAATTTTTTAGTTTGGTTCGTCCTTATCTTCTTTAAAGTTTACCCTAATAAAAATTACCACTTAATTAAATTATCATCTTGTGTAATAATTAGGAAGTAAGTTATTATGGCACCAACTTGACCTAAAATAATTTAACATTTTTTTTTTGTTATTTATTTATTTATACTATAAGATACTCAGGGAATTGATGAAGATTATAGAGAGTAAAAAGGAAATTTTAGAACAATAAAAAGGGAATTAATGGTTGTCATTTAAAGAAAGCTATCACCCATCAATCTCAATCAATACCATTTTAGGCATTTTAAAAAGTCTAATGATCATGTTCTTCTACAATTTCAGCAACAACTTTTGCAAAGCAATGCATGCATGTATGTACTCCCTTCATATTTTTTTAACTGCATCACTTTAATTTTTACATTATTCATATACCATAGTTGACTTAATTTTTTCACCTTTATAAAATAAATAATTGTTATTATATAATACATCATTAGATTTGTCATAATGTCTAGTTTCATAATATAATTTTGTTATAATTTTTAATAATTAACATGTAAAGATATTAATGGTCAAAGTTGCGTCTCGGCAAATATGCCGGTTAAACCGATGCAAATAAAAGAAAACAGAGGGAGTACTTGTTTGTCAAGGGTTCTGTTTCATTGATGGATTGTGAGAATTAGGAGGATAACATCAGTTGTATTATCTCTTATCATCGTGAAATTAATTAGTTTAATAAATATGTGCAATGTCTAAGGGCATTATAGTTTTCATCCTACACGTGTATATATATACATATATACAATAATTGTATGTGTAGCCTTTACTAGCTAGCTAGCTTTACATGTCTATAAATCATTATCCCCATACAAGTATGTGTAGAGCACACTTATAGAAGAGTATGGGAGCCGAGGGTGAAATACAGACACTCTGGCACAAGAGATGACAGCCTATTCATGACATGTTAAATTCAAAATAATTTTTTTGTTTCCTTTTGTTTAAATGTATTTCTCATTTCCATATACAGTATAAAAAAGATATATGAATTTTTTTATATATATATACATAAGTGATACATACTGATTGGGCTATTCGATCTCTATGGAGATATTATAGTCTCCACATATATTTAATGGGCGGTTTAGATAAAGTTTTCATCTTTAAACTCAAAACACTATGTTTTTAAAAGTAAAAATTTTAAACATACTTCACTTGATGATGAAGAGAAGTGGGAAAACCATAAAAAAAAAAAAAAAAAAAAAAAAAAAAAAAAAAAAAAAAAAACTATATATAGTTAATTTCAAAGATTCTTGATTATAAAGAGTTTAAACATGATATGTAGCAATCACATACTCAGGGTCTGTTCTGATTGACTGAACTGAACTAAACTGAATATTTTATGAGAGTAGGAAATTAAGAACTGAACTGAAAATAATGTATAGAGAACAAACCCTCAGTGTGGGTATAATAAGTATAGTCACATCATAGTTATAATTCTTCCTAAATTTAATCACACAGTCATAATCCTTACATGTCAAAATTAAACATTGCTTCAATGTTAAATCATCAACTGATAGAAGTAAAAACAACATTTGGAGATAAAAGAAATAGTTCGCAAACACATAGTGACAAGTATGCTTAGCTAATAAGTGAGTGAGTTTAGTTTAGTTCGTATCTATTCCTCATTAAAAATTTGCCGTGATTAATTAGAAAGAGACATGAGTACGGGTTGTTGAAAAGCATGCCATGAAGTAAAAAAAGGGGTGAAAAGAAATTCGCACTATTAATAAGATAAAAAGCTGGAATTTCATACCCAATTTTAGGGTACTCAATTTATCCACTCAATTTGACCAAACAAACAACAACACGGATATTGAAAGCCCCACTCTAGACCAATCAATTTCCAAAAGCTTTTTACTATTTTACCTCACCATTCCGAAGATTAGGCTGCTGCAGCCTTATCTATTAACCATTTTTATTTTTTATTTTTTGTTTTTGGATCTACATTATATTTTCATGCATGCAAATATAACTTTTTTTTGTATAAAAATAATAATATTATAGATTTTTCTACGTTATAATCCTTTAAGTTTCCCTTTTTTACGATGTGCCTTCCTTTTGAGAAATTCAAATGTAACCCCAAAATACATTTAGTTTATATATGATAACCTTGTCGTTATCCCGCCGTTAGTGAGACCCACTCTCCACTTAATAATTATTTTTTATCGATTTGCGTGTTTAAATTGTTCTGTTAAAGGTTTTGAGGGCTATTTGGCTCTTAAGGGTCCAAATTGAGCTCAGATTGGCAAAAAATGACGCAAATGTCATGTTTTGCGTATTAAATACGCAAATACGCAAATCGAGACTTTTTAATACGCGGAACGAGGCATTTATGTTATTTTTTTTACTAAATTTAAGTTCAATTTGGATCTTTAAAAGGTAAAATAGCCCCCAAAATCTTTAACAGAACCATTTTTAACACGCAAATCGATAAAAAAAATATTATTAAATGATGAGTGGGTCCCACTAATGAAATTTGTTAACAACAAGGTTATCGTATAAACACTATATGTATTTTGGGGTTATAATGTGGATTTCTCAAAAAGGAAGGACATATCGTAGAAAACGAAAAGTTGTTATAATATAGAAAAACCCTAATATTATTTTATCTCTATTTTCCTACTCATTGTTTCTACTTTCACAGTTGGTTGTAATATGATGAATGCATAAATGATGATAATAAAAACAAAGGCTTTTGCCTGACAATGTAGAAAAAAAATCAAAAATATCCTTCTTGTGTTGCCCAACCAAGTTGGCTAGGGTAAAAGGTAAGAAAGAGTAGGCGGCTAAGTTAGACAGTCTTGTAAGCTTTTAATTCAAATGTGTGATGTGTCGATATGTTGTGATCGAACTAACTCTTTAAGTGGAAATAACATCTGGCACATAGATGTTTTGTGAGATGTTTAAATATTTATGGTTCTTATTTTTGTATAAAGTAAGATAAAAGGTTTTTTTAATACATGGTGACGTGTCGATATGTTGTGATCAGACTTTGTATTTTCTATGAAAATAATAATAAGAGTAAATATACTCTTGAGATATTTAACTGTTTTTGTCATTTTATATAAGAAAAAATATTAATAAAAGTTTTTCAATACATGAGTGATGTGTCGATATGATCTGATTGGATTGTTTTCTATGAAAATATTATATGACGACCACATATGTTTATAGGATGCTAAAATAAACTTTCCATTCTTTAAACTCAAAATAAATTAAAGTTAGAATAATTCTAAACACACTTCACTCAAACGAAATGGGTGACAGAAGAAGGTAATGGGAAAACCATCAAATAGAGTTAATTTAGAAGATTCTTGATTATGAGGAGTTTAAACATGATGTGATAATATTACTTACCTTTTTTTTTTTTTTCTTTTTTTTGGGGAAATACTTGAACTCACTTCTAAAGTTCTAAGTAGTAATAATTACAATTAGATTATTAGTATGATAATATTACTCTACAACTTCGTTCTTGTTGATTTAAGCACTTTCACTTTTGAACTCTAATCACCCATTTGGAGTAGATTTTATCTAGAACGACATTTAGTGTATAAGGGTATAACATACAATTATAATTAACGTAGCAGAGAAAGAAAACCTATAGCATAGCTAGGTTGTCGAGACTATTAGTGTAAAACATAGCTCGTGTACTTAAACTAATTTGATCGTAATTAATTTTTTGGAAACTCAATCAGAATCCAATAAAGGTCCAATCAAACTTGGAAAATATTTTGTTCGAGTGATCAAGTGGTTAGCTTACGATCGTTTTTTAATTTTTCCTGCTCAATTTCACATAAACTTCTTAATAATTCGAAATCTTTATATAATACTCCCTCCGTTCCCAAATGATAGTCTCTTATGGGTAAATTTTAGTCCCAAAATGTTCACCTCATTTGCTTTTTCCAACAACCATTAATATTAATTTTTTTACCAAAATTCCCTCCAATTTGTAACAATATTTGTGCAAATTTAAATTTTCCATGTAAATTTTGTTTTCTCATGTACTTTTATTACTTTCTCTCTCTACTTTTTGCATACCCAATGTCAATTTACTTTTTCAATGTACTTTTACTATTCTTATTTGTATTTATTAATTCCCGTGAAAAACGCCCATAAGGGACTATCAATAGATGACGAAGGGAGTATGGTTTTAAATTTTAACTACATACACAAATAAGATATTTAGAGTCCTCGAATTAAGTCACGTTTAATTTGGGGTTTAGTTTTTACACATATAAATAAGAATTTTAGATTAAGGGTCTGTTCTCATTGACTGAAATGAGCTGAACTGAACTAAACTGAATTGAACTAAACTAAACTAAACTGAATTGAACTGAAATGAAATGAATATTTTATAAGAGAAGAAAATTAGGAACTGAATTTATTAGAGCTGAACTGCACTGAAAATAATCTGATGATAACAGGCTTAATATGTTTTGTCATCCAAATCACATCTTACAAAAAATTCATGTATAAAGGCCCTAATTGCTTATTAATTTAAAATATAGGAAAAACTCAATGTGCATAACGCCATTACATTAACACGTTACATTAATTGAATATTTGCATGTGGCTAGAGTAGCTAGGTGGCTGGGATATGAATTTTCGATTAGAAAGTTAAAACTCATGAGTTAAAGTATTGAAAAGTTAATGTAAATTATACAGCTTTCATACTTAACAAACAAAGCATCATCATTTTCACATTCATCATTAATTAATTACAGTACACATGCACACTTAAAAATAATTCTGGAGTTCTAGATTCGCCATGTTAATAATTTAACATCAGATTCAAATTAGGTATTACAGTAACATATAAAGTGTTTAATTGCAAAATTAAAAAGAGTCCATTTAATTTATAAGATTAATTTCTTACATGATTATTACCTATTTACACTAATTACCTGTATCCATACATGATTTTAATTTTTAATTTACCTAACTTTTATATTTGAATTGACTTATGAATAAATCTAATGAAATTTAGTTATGAGATTTATTAGTGATAATTAGATAATACACCCGAGTGTATAATTTGTTAAGCGCTTTGACGAATGAGATGGAGGCGGCGTGGAGCACGGCATAGGCAACACGAATACCTACCGTAGGACTGACGGAGAGTGGTACCACTATTGGCGGCACATATCGTTAAAAGCCTGTAACCAACAAATGTACAATTTGATGAGTGATGACTATCTGTCTAATGTCTGTGTGAATTAGTCTACTCTACTCTTACAAGAGAATTGGAGACTGGACAAACTTCATTGGTGGGGAACGATCAGAGTTCGAATCCCAAAGCAGAAGAAAAATTAAACATTATTACAATTATTTAAAAAAAGACAAAGTAAACATAGAACACGTATATTAGTGGTCCAAACTTATGAAAATATAATATTCAAAGGGGTATTGACGCGTGTCAATTTCTTAGTTGCTACCCATGTGAGTTTTACTTGACATACAACACCACCTTAACTTTTATTTTTATTCAGTCAAATCTATCTTTCTTCTTCTTCTCCTTTCCATCTATTTTTCTTCGTGCCCTAATTTTTAGCTTCTACTAATTCTAGATTTTTACTTGTTGTGTATATTAAATGAGTTAGATGTTAGATATTCTTTTTATATGTTGTTTGTCTTTATTGGTATATGTATGCTATGCTTGCATCCTTTCAATTTAAGATAAATACGCATTTTTAAAGTAAGATAGATATGAGTAGTTTTGTATTATTTTAATAATTTTTTGTTGATCTATCGGCAAAGTATTAATTGATTATTGTCATTGGTGTACTTTTTTGGTTTTTAACTTCTTAAGTATGTACAACTCATATCAATAACTAGTTTGATGCAATTTATATAATCTTTGTGAGTGGTGCATAGTTATATCTTTAATCTATGTCTTTTTTGTCTTCTTCTCTTAATTTAATAATAATAGAGCCTACAAGAAAACACACCATAAGTGAGGATTGGTGTTGCAAGGGATATATGAGGATTTTGGTAATATTCTACTCAATATGTTTTGGTTTATTTGGAGCTAGCTCTTTTGATAATGGAAAATGAGAAATTTTTATTATGTTGATTGGTCTTATTAAATTCTTAACAGTTTCTAATCATATGTTTTAGCTCTTGTTTTTCTTTCATATTTTGGTCTCATGTTAAACGAAATGGGAACTATGTTGCCCGCCATTTAGCTAGGTTAGTGCCTATGGGTAGTGAACAATCTTGGGATAATCTCGTTCCTAATGAGATATCTCCGTATGTACTTATGGGCACTCTTCTTTTGAAGTAATACACTAACCGCTTTTTTCTTACAAAAAAAGTACTACATATACATGATTAATTAACCTTTCCCTATATCTAAAGTAGGAGATATTGAAATTTATAACTTTAAATTATTTGATAAAATCATTGTACTAAGCATAGTAATATAATTACCACAAGTAATAGTTATTTTGATAAATTAAATATTTCATGACGTACACGTGACACCAAAGTGTAATTATATTATTAATTATTCATCGTGTAATTTTGGAGAAATTATAAATGTTTTTGTTTTTTTTTTAAGAAGTTAATAATTTACATGTAATAATTTTATATATATATATTTTTTTTTTTTGGTTACAAAAAACTATGAGCAACCTTGTATATTTGATTAATAGAATTCACTAATTATAATATTGATTAAAAATTGCATATCAATGGCGACTTATATAAATCAAGAGTTCAAATCCACAAAAAAGTATCTTATTTATTCTATATGTACCATACTACTCCCACCGTCTCCAAAAGTTATTATTATATTGACTTTTTGTGAGATAATCATCATCCAAATAGAAGAATGTTTAGTGATAGAAGTATTATATACATAGTACTTAATAGCTTTTATATACTCTGAGTTAGATCGTCTTTTGTAAATAGTTTTAATCAAACTGTTTTCATTATATATATTAGACTATTACAAGTGATTTAAATTCTTTTTCATATTAAATTGAAATTAACATGCATGTGTTTTCAATGCTTAACTACTCTACTAGAACCGCTAATAAACAAGTAGGGTTCTGAAATATTCAATGGATATCCTCCATCATTTTAAATGTAAACCGCAATATATTGATATTTTCTCATAAATCCTCCCCCCCCCTCCCTTCTCCAAAATAAAAAAAATATATATAAAATAAAAATAAAAAAAAACCCTAGTCACCTTATTATGCAACTTTTAATTTGTTTGATAGATTTTAAATTAAGAGAGACCTTGATACCCATTCACTTACAACGTAAAGTGTTATGAAATATATACCACTATATAACCTTCATGTGCTGCAAATCATATCACAAAATTTAATGCTAATTAACAGTAATGCTTACAAATTAATGAAAAGTTATTACATAAATTGATGATATGATCCACAAAATTTAGACTAAGATTCTATGTACGTAAATATGTCAATCTATTAATTAACATTTTGTATATTATGGTGGATGCTAATGATTCTATGTACGTAAATATGTCAATCTATTATAATCCCTTCCTCGATCTATAATACGGAGTAATTATTAAACTTAAGTGGTTATTAATAGTTATTGAGAAAAGGAAGAATATTTTATTCCTTTCCAAAAATGCGCTAGTTGGTCAAATACATAGTTAAATTAGCGAGTCAATGACGACAACATCATCATAATTCACTGCCCTTCTCATTATAAATTGAGACAAACTTGATAATTTTGTTTAGAATACCCAAGCTACTTACATTGACGATTCCAAAATTCCACCAGCCTGTTTTACATAGAAATGTACCATGCATACGACGGTGCATGAATTTACTCCCTCAAATTCATAGTATTATCATTGGCTCGTATTTGGCAACAACAACAATTTATAACATGTTATTGATGTTTAGTTCATAAAATCTTAGTATACTTTGTATATTATGTTGGATAGAATTTGTATATTACAATATTAATAATTGTAATTCATATTAATAATCAATTATTATCTAATATTTATATGAAGTAGCGTAATTTCATTTTTTGGTAAAGCAATTCATCAAGATTTAGTATTTATATTATTATAAATGGAGCGTTATTTCATTATTAAAAGTAACTAGTGATTGAGCAATAATTTATAACATGTTATTGATATTTAGTTGTTAAATATCTTCAATTAAATTATAATTTCACTTTTTTAAAAAAAAAAAACAATTGATTGAGGGTTATGGAGAGTTTCTATTAAGTGTATATGTGTGGCTTATAATAATAATGATTAATCTAATATTAATATTAACCAACGAAAACATAACTAGTCATGCTAGTTAAAAATTTCCTTACTAGATGTAAACAAAGTTTCCAAAACTTTTAATACTGTTAATATGTTTTAAAATTTTTGATTGGTAAGCATTTTCAATCCTATTAGAAAAAATGGAATATTATCTAGTAACCCATAACTATTATGTTTAATCCAAATTTAATATATTTTAACCCTTCATCATTGTATTTTGTAAATGGTAACTTTTGCATAATCTTACTTTTTGCTAAAACAATTTATGGAGTGATAGAATTTGTGTATTACAATATTAATAATTGTAATTCATATTAATAATCAATTATTATCTAATATTTATATGAATTAGCGTAATTTCATTTTTTTGGTAAATCAATTCATCGAGATTTAGTATTTGTATTATTATAAATGGAGCGTTATTTCATTATTAAAAGTAACTAGTGATTAAACATTAGTTTAGAAACGATGTTCTCACTTGCAATCTTTTTTTCCTAATTAAAGGCGATAAAAAATTTAAGTACGTTGTGACCACTTATTATTTATTTGTTACTATTTTAATAACAAACATAATTATTGCAAAGGGTAGTGACACCAACTTAAAGTCATAACATGTACTTTTCAGGTTTTTCAACATCTGTATCTATGATACTAAAATATTGTTTACCGTTACTATTTTAATCTGAATCTTGTTAACACGAACTATAACTCAATAAATGTTCTTATTGGGGTTCTCTGAATCACTCTCCATCATCAAATGTTATGTACAAATTCCAATTGTCAAAATCAGATTAGAAGATTCATATAACAAAATAATTACTGTGAGATTTATTTGGATTCAATATGTAACGATAGCTATCGAACAATTTCAATTGGACTAGAAAATTCAAGGTTAGCACATTGACAATAACTTAAATTCCTAGTTATGGACTGTTGAATGTTTTATGCACCAAACAAAGAAAAAGAACTGAAAATGAGTTCAATGACAGTATGGAGTGTATTAGTTCAATACGAATAAGAAGTACTCATACTGCTTTCGTATTTTTACGCTTTTTATTATCGGAAAAAATTAAAATCTCTTCACCGGAAAACTCAACGTCGTTAATGGCTCCCATGCTTGCAGTTGTATTCTCCGGCCATTAGTTTTGAAGTATGAACAACCTCTTGATTTTTTTTTTATTGAAAATATGTTGGTGGGATTATGTAGCATTAATTGACGCTTGGCGCCAAGCTTTTCTCCCGCCCAGCAGAGCATTTTAGCGCCTAAAGCCAAAATATTTTCTCCCCCAATTCCCCCCCCCCCTTTTTTTTGCTTGTATTGATGTGGCAGCTTTTTAGTAGGAGTTTATGTTTGCCCCACATAAACTGAGTTTATGTGTATCTTCTCTCTTAAATACTCCCTTCGTCCCCTTTTGATAATCCCTTATGGACAAATTTTAGTCCCAAAATGTTCACCTTTTTGCTTTTTCCAACAACCATTAATATTAATTTTTTACCAAAATTTCGTTCAATTTGCAACAATATTTGTGCAAATTTAATTTTCCCATGTAAATTTTGTTTTCCCATGAATTTTTATTACTTTTTCTCTCTACTTTTTTATATACCCAATGTCAATTTACTTTAACTATTCTTATTTGTGTTTATTAATTCTCGTAAAAAATGCCCATAAGAGACTATTAAAAGGGGACAGAGGGAGTAGATACTTATTAGGTTTCTACACAATTCTATAGACAATTCAATTTGACAAGCAAAAGCAACAAATCACAAAATCAATTGTAAAGATCGAGGTTAAATTTATCATTTAACTAATTTTATTGAATTCATCCATTGACCACCTCAAATTCAAACATGTAAATAATAAAATTGACCAACTGATTGGGCGATGAAGGTTGTTCTTGAAGCTAGTTTATGAAATCTTTTGGTAGGTGAAATTTTACGCCAATTGTTACTCTTAAATCATATTTGTCAAATCCTATTTGCTCCTCTAATTTTGTGAAGAATTAATAAATCAAAATTTCACCAATAAATTAGTTTGTTTTTCTTAATTAAATTGTAAGAATCTAGGCCCACATTGTCCAATCACAAGGTTGCCAAGTATAGAAGCACCAAATTTAATGTTAATTTTTATGGAAATCGATGAAAACAAATGTTAATAGTAGAAAGTTACTTTGCTAATACCCATGCTCATGCTTGGTTGTGCCCCCATTTGAGGAAATTAATCTCTTTAACTCCCGCCGTCCCCTTTTGATAGTCCCTTAAGCGCATTTTTTACGGGAATTAATAAACATAAATAAGAATAGTAAAAGTATATTGAAAAGGTAAATTGACATTGAGTATGCGAAAAAGTAGATAGAAAAAGTAATAAAAGTACATGGGAAAATAAAATTTATATGGAAAAGTTAAATTTGCACAAATATTATTGCAAATTGGAGGGAATTTTGGTAAAAAATTAATATTAATGGTTGTTGAAAAAAGCAAATGGGGTGAACATTTTAGGACTAAAATTTGCCCATAAAGAACTATCATTTGGAAACGGAGGAAGTATGATAAGATAAACATTACTTAGTTGTATATGACATTGGTATATGATATATATATTCTCGAATTAATGCACAAGTTTTTAAGTGAACACATCATCATCCTCTTCCTCTCAACATAAATAATACCCCTATAAACAATAAATTTAAAAATGTACATGTATCATGTAGGATTATGTCATCACATTAGCGTTTTTATTACTCCGTGGTTCAATTTTTTCAAAAAATACATTTGAGTATATAGTAAGTTTTTCCTAAGATAACACTAATTATATACTTTGTTTTCTAACATTATTGACAAATTCTTTTATTTTCTAACATAGTAATGTACGAAGTATATTCAAATTTTGGATCGCTAAAGTTGAAATGAATTATGCTCATTTCTATGCTGGTTTATTATGAAATAGATAATTAATCACGGAGTAATAAAAAATCTGATGATAAAATGTATAATGAATAACTAGGAAATAAGATGGCAAAAATGATGCACAACAAACTTAATGCCTAATTTAGTTGATCTTAGTGACAAATATGTACTACGAAGGATATAATATTACATAGCTACTTGCCCACATTTTCATTAGCGATCCAACAATAAAATAAAATGAAAGGCATCTTGATTAAAAATGTAAACCATATCTTAATATCCTAATCCAATAAAATCTCGAGCCACGCGCCCTAAAATGTCTTTAGAAGGGGCCTTTAGCATAAAAAAAAGGGAAATGAATTTGGTATTGGAAGCCAAAAAAAGTGGGAAAATACCACCCAATTACACAGCAAAAAGCAATGGATTATACCAAACCAAATTGAAACCCTTATTTATTTTGCTAAACCCTATGTGGTCAGGGTTTGGGATCCAAACCCATTTTCAAAATTGTGTAAATTTTATTTTTATTTTTAATTTTTTTTATTGCGAAAAACCAAAATGGTCCTTATGAACCTTATCTTTGGTTTATAATTACCCAATTAGGCAAGCAAAAATGCACCATACCTTCCCATTGTGGAATGAGTGTCAAACTAGTTAACTATAAATTGAATGGTCTTATCCCATTTGAAAAAGAAGCATTCTCTCAGGCACCGTTTTTTAGGTTACTAACTTAGTAACTTACTCAATCTTGATTGTGTTTTTATTCTACAGTTTAATGTTCTGAAATTCTTACTTCGTATTATCTATAGGTACTAATCGGTAGGAGTTCCCATTTGAATAATGTAAAGGCGAAAATTAATTTACTAACTCCAAATCATCAATTTGTAATTAAAAACTTGTAAGGAGGAGAGAAAAACAAAATAATTTTATAAAATCACCTATTTTTAGTAATTACTATGAAGTTTGTAGTAAATGATACATGCCGTCCAAAATTTTAGTCCATAGAAAATTAAAATTGAGTGAATTGAACTTAAAAATTAAGTTTTACGCACAATAAAACAACTATCTTACAAAGTAGATTTGGTATATTTGTCGATGTTCTTTCTTTAGGAATTCATTGAATGCAAATGATGATTTATTAGGATTGATGTGTAAGATTAAAAGATAAGCTTGCCTCAAACATCATAGTTGCCATTTTTGTAGGAAGGTTTATCAACAAAGATTTTTGAACCTAATTATAAATTCCTTTTAAAGGTTAAGTAGTGTGTTCTCATGTTTCATTCCATCTTACTATACGTAATCTTAGGGTCTGTTCACATTTACTTAATTTCAGTTTAGTTCAGTTCAGTTCAGCTCCAATCAGTTCCAATCAGTTCAGTTCAGTTCAGTTCAGTTCAGCTCTTAATTTCCCTCTCACATAAAATATTCATTTCAGTTCAATTCAGTTCAGTTCAGTTCAGTTCAGTTCAGTTCCAATCAGTTCAGTTCAGTTCAGTTCAGTTCAATTCAGCTTCAATCAGTTCAGTTCAGTTCAGTTCAGCTCAGTTCAGTAAATATGAACAGACCCTTACTATAGAACCTTATTAGAAATCCCTTTGCTCCTTTTATCCAAAAAAAAAAAAAAAAAAAGAGTATCCTGTGAGTCATAAATACACCAATACTTCAGAAGATTTGACAACGTAACGAAGGAACAAAGAATAAACTTATGAAAGGTATCAATCATCCCCCCCCCCCTTTTTCAGCACAATTAAGTAATAGAAACATTTGCCAAAACTTTGATGATAGGTGAGAAGGAATATAAAAGATTATTAACCTTATTTTAAAAAAAAACCCTGCTGATAAAAAAGTTAAGGTAAATTAAGTAATAATAGACTAAAAACGATTTGTAAGTCCTATTAATCAAAAATTTATCCTTATAAAAAAATAACTTGAACAATGCAATTCATTTCTAGAATGATATTTGTTAGGAATATTAGGAAATATTATCATATCTTTGTGATTATTATCATATATATTAGTTTCCTAGTTTATAGGCTCAAGATTATCTTGAATATCTTTTTGATATACTTAGGGAACTATGTACTCTATATATTCTGATTAATTGAATCAATGAGGGTAAGCTTTAAGCCCTACTTTGACATGGTAAACTCTACAAAAAAAAAAAAAAAAAAAAAAAAAAAAACACAAAACAAAACCTTAAATTACCATGGCTGGTGATGATGTTCCATTGCCAACACCACCATGAATTGACATAACTTCTCCATATTACCTAGGTCCTCATGACAGACCTGGGGATTTCATCACTCCGACCCGACTTCGTGGAGAAAATTATGATGAATGGGCCGCTGATGTTCAAACTGCATTGGAAGCACACCGTAAATTCGTTTTCCTAGATGGGACAATTACAACTCCATCCTCTCCATGTACTCAAACGGATTGGAATACAATTCATGCTATGTTGATTTCGTGGCTCATGAATACTACTGATCCCGAGGTAAAAAGTACTTTATCCAAGTACAATGATGCGAAGATACTCTCAAGATGTGTTTTGCCACCGTCAATATACCAAAAATTCAACAGTTGAAGGCCTCAATAGAGAAGTGTGAGCAATCGAATGATATGTCCGTGGCCTCCTATTTTGGTAAATTGACTGCCTTGTGGGAGGAATTGAACAATCATGAGCAAATAATTACTTGTTCCTGTTGTGCGAATTGTACAGCCAGTGTAGAACATGAGAAACGGCGTGAGAACACTCGACTTCATGAGTTCTTGATGGGCCTATATACTAACCACTATGCTCAGACCCGCACCAACATATTATCGCAGGATCCTCTGCCGTTCCTTGACAGAGCATATCAGTTGGCTTCACAGGATGAGTGAGTTCGGTCTGCTAAACACGTTCCCGATGAGCAGCCTCCTGATGCTGTCTGGTTTGCCCTTCGTACCAGTGCAGGGAAGCCAAAGTCTGTAGCCACGGAAGACAAACCTGATAAGTCAGGTCTACATTGTACTTATTGCAAGAAAAATGGTCACCTGGTCTCTGGTTGCTTTGAATTAAAGGGCTACCTGGAGTGGTGGCCGAATCCCTCTAAACGCGGCAAATCACAACAGTCAGGTACCAAAGGGAGAACTCAAGCTCGGGCTAATGCAACAGTGATAGGGTCTTCTAATGCAGGCAACATGGACTCTTCGAGTGTTCCCTCTCAAACTTTTATAGCCGAACAATGGAAGGCGATCGTTGGTTTTCTTGGTTATACCAAAATTCCCAATGATCGCTTGAATGGTGAGTTTGACAACGATTTGTGGATTGTTGATACAGGTGCATATAGGCATGTCACAAGTAATGACAAATTGTTATTTGATACTCGAATCATCTCTCATTGTCCGGTAGGACTTCCAAATGGTAAAACTGTAAACGCCACAAAGGAAGGCTCGGTTCGATTATCATAAAAAATTGTTCTAAACCATGTGCTATTTGTCCCTGATTTGTGTTGCAATTTAATTTTGGTATCTCAATTGATCGATGATACAAATTACATTGTCCAATTTAACTCTAATATGTGTGCTATACAGGACCAGTCGAGGGAGCTGATTGGAACGAGTGTTAGGCGAGATGGACTGTTTTATTTAGATGGACAAGCTTTTGTGCAACATATGGTTGTCTCTGAATCTTCGGCATTGTTAGAGTTATGGCACAATTTCATGGGTCATCCGTCGGAATAAGTTGTAAAACTTCTCCCTTGTAGGGGTAGTTTAAATAAAGCATTTGAAGTCTGTTTTCGTGCTAAACACCCTAGATCTAGTTTTCCTTTAAGTGATAATAAAGCCTCTAGAATATTTAAAAAAATTCACTGTGATTTATGGGGTTCTTATAGACATGCATCGTCTTGTGGTGCTCGATATTTTTTTTACTATAGTTGATGATTTCTCTCGTGCTGTTTGGATTTATTTGCTGGTTGATAAAATGGAGGTTTTCCGTATGTTTATGTCTTTTGTGGCAATGGTGGATAGACAGTTTTCTCAAACAATTAAAATAGTTCAAAGTGACAACGACACCGAATTTAATTGTTTGCGCGATTTCTTTAATGCAACTAGCATTTTATTTCAAACTTCTTGTGTTGGAACCCCGCAACAAAATTGTCGAGTTGAGAGGAAACACAAACATATTTTAAATGTAGGTAGAGCTATGAGATTTCAAGCTAATTTGCCTATATATTTTTGGGGCGAAAGTGTCCTTTCTGCCGCACATTTAATAAACAGAACTCCTTCCTCTCTATTGCACAATAAATCTCCCTGTGAAATTTTATTTGGCACAAACCCATTTTACACTACCATTCGTACGTTTGGGTGTCTTTGTTTTGCTCACGATAAAAAAGCTAAGGGTGATAAATTTGCAAGTCGGAGTCGTAAATGTGTTTTAGTTGGCTATCCGTCTGGGAAGAAAGGTTGGAGACTATTTGATCTTGATTCAAAAGAATTTTTTGTGTCCCGAGATGTTAAATTCTTTGAAGATGTGTTTCCGTTTCTTGATCCAATTTCATCAAATATTATTCCGGAAAAAATTGTTCCAATGCGTATGGAAGTGCCGTATGATTTTGATGATGTGCCTGTGGGATTTCAATATCATGAGCTTGGTCAAGGCTATATGCCACAAGGCTGAGAGCACCAGGCCGAGGTTCCATCCACCCCAGTGCAGTCATCACCCGCTGGCAGTCCGCTGGCTGAGAGCACCGTACCTACTGCTCAAGCCGCTGGAAACCAGCGGGTGCTGGCCTAGGCGAGAGCAGTGGTGCTGCTGACAGCAGCCACGGACAGGGGGGGCAGCAGGTTTCATCCCCTACGGCAGCAACTGCAAGTCACCCGCACAACAATGCAGCCTCCGATCAATCTTCCACGCAACAAATGGGTAAAGGCATGCGTGAAAAATTTCCAAGTGTGCTTTTGCGGGATTGTGTGACACACACTATCATAGCAAACAGTCCATCTTTATCTCCATCGTCTAACACTCCGTCTCCTAGGCATCCTTCAGGTACTCCTTATCCTATAGCGCATTATATTAATTGTGACAGTTTTTCTCCACATTACCGAAATTTTATTGCAGCTATTACTTCCAGCAAAGAGGCAAGATATTTCAAGGAGGCTATGAAGGATGCAGGTTGGAGATGATCAATACAAAATGAAATTCAGGCTCTAGAAAAAAATGGGACATTGGAAGCCAATGGGTGTATAAAATAAAATACAATTTCGATGGCAGTATCGAACCATTAAAATCCAGATTAGTTGTTTTTGGGAATCATCAAAAAGAGGGTATTAACTACTCCGAAACTTTTGCACCTGTTGCTAAGATGGTCACTGTTCGAGCTTTTCTTGTTATTGCAGCTTCTAAAAATTGGGAGCTACATCAAATGGACGTTCACAATGCCTTCCTCCATGGTGATCTTTCAGAAGAAGTGTACATGAAACTTCCCCCGGGTTTCGAATCATCTCATCCGAATAAGGTATGTCGCCTTCGAAAATCTTTGTATGGTCTAAAATAGGCTCCTCGTTGTTGGTTTGCCAAACTAACGTCATCTTTGAAGGCGTACGGTTTTAAACAATCGTACTCTGACTATTCTTTCTTCACTTACACAAAGGGTGTTGTACAAATTAATGTACTTGTATATGTGGATGATCTCATTATTTCTGGCAATAATTTCGCTGCTTTAAGGGCTTTCAAAGCATATCTTAGTGATTGTTTTTATATGAAAGATCTTGGTACTCTGAAGTATTTTTTGGGCATTGAGGTGGCTCGTAGTTCTTCGGGCTTGTTCTTATGTCAGAGAAAATATACTCTTGACATCATTTCAGAAGCAGGATTATTAGGATCAAAGCCAGCTGGCTTTCCTATGGAGCAGAATCACAAGCTTGGCTTGGCTAGTGGTTCACTTCTTTCTGATTCGGAACCGTATCGCAGACTTGTTGGTAGGTTGATATATCTCGCAGTCACTAGACCGGATTTAGCCTATTCAGTTCATATTTTGTCTCACTTCATGCATGCACCAAGAACTGAACATTGGGTTGGTATTTTACTACGATCAGACAGTGAATTAACCTTGCAGGGTTGGTACGATTCATATTGGGCCGCGTGTCCCTTGACACGTAGATCTTTGACAGGGTGGCTTGTTTTTCTTGGTAAGTCACCTATTTCTTGGAAAACCAAAAAGCTAGAGACTGTCTCTACAAGTTCTTCAGAAGCGGAATATCGTTCTATGGCCGCTATTACATGTGAGTTGAAGTGGTTAAAAAGGCTTCTTTTGAGCTTGGAAGTGTAACATCCTAAGGCTATCAAGTTATTTTGTGATAGTCAATCCGCTTTGCACATTGCAAAGAATCCGGTTTTTCATGAACGGACGAAGCATATTGAAGTCGATTGTCACTTTGTCCGAGATGCTATTTCAAAAGGTTTAATTGATCCATCCTATGTTCCTACCCATGAGCAATTGGCCGATATCTTTACCAAAGCTCTCGGCAAATCTCAATTTGATCTATTGCTTGGCAAGTTGGGCATCTTCACTCCACCTGCTCCAACTTGAGGGGGGGTGTTAGGAATATTAGGAAATATTATCATATTTTTGTGATTATTATCATATATATTAGTTTCCTAGTTTATAGGCTCAAGATTATCTTGAATATCTTTTTGATATACTTAGGGAACTATGTACTCTATATATTCTGATTAATTGAATCAATGAGGGTAAGCTTTAAGCCCTACTTTGACAATATTCAACTCAAATATAGTCACTAAAATCAGTATATACATAGTATAAAAATGCAATTAGTGTCTAAGAACATGTGAGAAATCACTATCAAAGTTTAAGTACAAAAATCTTCAAACAAAGTCGAAAAAATAGATCATCCAACTAGTATTTTTCACGTTCATCCAACACATCCATGGATCCACCTGGGAAGCACTTTGTACACTTGTATATTAATTTGACACATTCAAATTATTCCAATGTTAACTTCACTAATTTCACACATTCATGTAACTATACCAAACATTTTATTTGGTTTATACATGACAATACATGTCCATATTCATAAATTTCATATGTGCTCCCTTAGTCAGTAACTTCAACTTCTTAGTTCATAGTTCTCGTCTCACCAAATGAGGAAGTTAGTTTGCTACTTATCATGCACCCTTCTTTAGAAAAAAAAAAAAAAATAAAAAAAAAAAATAAAATAAAATAAAAAATCAACATACATGCATTGCATTGGTAAAATTGTTAATTTCTCCAACTTTAAGACCCAATACTAACCTTTATTTCGAGAATATATATAGTACATGAGCACCCATATATTAAACATTGTAGTAAAAATATAATATTGAAATTTAAATACAATAGTACTAAATTCCCAAATTACCCATGGTCCACCCTTTATAAATGAAGTCACCCTCTACCATCCTTTATCCACACGCACTTCCTCCTCTTCGGTTTCCTTTCACTCAAACCTTGTAAGAAAACACCCAAATAAACCAAGTGAGAAATTCATAGAATCGAATTTGTCAAGCAAAGCTAAAATTGCAACAAACTTATTTAGCATATACACAATTAAAAACCAAAAAAAAAAACCATGCAAGGTGAAGATAATCCGGTCGGTTTAATCCCTCAACTCTACTCTAATATATACAATCAAATGGTTCCGCAACAAGGTAATCCCTCTGTTCTAAATTAGTCGCATCACTTTATTTATTTATTCACTATAAGTAAATTAAAGTTCCATGTTTTTGGGTTTACGTGGCATTATATTTATTTGATGTATATAATTAACGAGATCATTTTTTTTATAAACTTGTAGGAGATCCTCCAAAACGACGTCGGAGGAGAAAGAACAAGGGTGATGGGAGCAGTTTGGCTGCCAAGAAGAGGAAGCTTAGTGAAGAGCAAGTGAATATGTTGGAGATGAGCTTTGGTTGTGAGCACAAACTCGAGTCCGAACGAAAGGATCGGCTTGCTTCGGAGCTGAATTTGGATCCAAGGCAAGTTGCGGTTTGGTTTCAAAATCGAAGGGCTCGATGGAAGAACAAGAAGCTCGAGCATGAATACTCCAAGTTGAAAAATGAACATGAGAAGACCATTGTAGAGAAGTGTCGTCTTGAAACTGAGGTATATATAGTATAGTTGTATAGATATCTAAATTTTAAGCTTAAAATACCTTCAATTCTATGATTTTTGTAAAATCACTTGAGCTGCACGGATTAGAGTATAACATCAAAGATGAATATTAAATATGTTAAATGAATAAATTTTATAAGTAAGATTTAACGATTCCTATATCATACAATAAACAAGTTTTAATTATCTTATTATTCTTATTTTGGATTTATTTGCAAATTACTTATAAAAAAATTCATTACCATTTTCAAACATATTTTTCCATTTATGTGGATTTTTTTTTTTTGTTTACTCATGTCTCAATCACTTCTTTTTTTGAAAGAAATAGATAAGAACAGTTGACATTTTGACATATAGGAAGACCTATCATTACAAGAAAGTGACCAAAATTCAAAACAAGATGTAAGATTTGTAGGGCAAAAAATATAATGAAAAAGATCGATTCTATTGTTAAAAAAAAAAAAATTATAATCAAATATTTGGTAATAAGAAAGGGGATTAGACTGCCATTGCCACCCAAATGTACAACAAAAAACATAGAGTTCATAAAGTCCGTACAAAAAACTTGAAAATGTTTTTAAGGTTGGGTACTACTAGACACATTCATCAACTGTTGGAGCATATGAGCTTGCTTTTGGCTATACATGTGACATCTTCCACGTGTACCCACTTCAAACCATGAAATACCATATTATATGACTATAATATACCATAAAATATATAGTGACGAAACATCTAGGCAAATGAAATACCATATAATATAAGGATCAGAGTACTATGTATATGTATATAGTACTACCAATCACTAATCTTATAAAGACATATTTGTACTACTCTATGTTAACAAACTCCCTCTATGTTTTAACTTTTTTGTGCTATATCATTTATCCCTTTTCTAAATTTAGCCCTCATATAAATTGTTTAGATAAGTCATGTGGTACATACATGAAAATCGATGGGTTACTTGATCGACATCCTTAAAAGTTTTAACATATATATTGTGATAATATGGAAATGTTTTTACGTTTTTGATTGATTTTGTTTGTACGTGTTTATCAGCTGCGTGACTCATGTGCAAAACTACCTTTTATGTGTAGGTGTTAAGCCTTAAAGAGCAATTAAGTAATGCGCAGAAGGAAATGCAAAAACTAGTATATAGGTCATCAACTTCATCATCGGCTATATCAAGCAATAGTCCTAGCTCTTCTTTAACAATGGATCAACATCCTAATGTGGTAGACCCTCAACTTCTTGAGGAACAATTTGGAATAGGAGGATGTTTCGACAGCATGTTTTACGTCCCAGATACTAACTATGGCGCTAGCATGGATTGGGCTGCTGGTCTCTATATGTGAATTGAGTTTAATTAAGTAGAATAATTAGGGAGGAGTTGGATATATATAAATTAATTATCTATAAATTGTAAATTATATTTATTATTATATTCACTAATCTAATTGTAATATTTTGCTTTTTAGGGCATGTTATGTTCAAACTATGTAATTTGGGAGTTTATCTTAATATATTAAGTGTTTCTCTCAATCTATGTTTCGTTTTACTTTTCTGATTTGCTAGTAGAAATAAATTAAAGTTTACAATGGTATAGATTACAAATTGATACAATATATATTACAATCTCCAAACTTTTACCACTTAAACTAAGTGAGGTCAATACATTAGTATCTGTTGGTCTTTGGTAGAGTAAAAAATTGTAAATAAATTTGTAAATAAATGATTAAAGGTGCAAAATGTCAAACTTAGTGATGAAATAAACAATGTCATGCATGACGACTTGTTAGGTCAACTTTCTAGACAATTTCGAAGTATGTAATTAGTAGTGCAAGCTCATTAGATTCGCCTATAATAAACATATTGTTACAGTAGACGACAATACAAATATTATTACGCCGTAGTAAAACTTTTGGATCCTACCCTAAGGAAATAAGGTAAAGGTATATGAGGGTAATATCTACTTCTTCAAATTACCCATTTGAGAACATAAATTCTCTCAAAGAAAGAAGCATGTATTGAGTAATTTTTAATATTTCGTATTTTTTTATTTATTTTTATAATTTCGAAATGGTTAACCATTTAGAGCAACTCCAATGGTTGTACCTAGGGACTTGCTTGCAATTTTAATAATTCCCTAGCTACTAGCTTGACCATTGGAGCTAGAAATCTCAATTAGCTTGGCTAAGCAAATTAGCTTTGCCAAGCTAATTTGCTTGGGAATTAAACTTGCCAAAATAAAATGCTCATTGCACCAATTAAGCTCTTTCCATGTATTTTCTATCCAACAATTACTATTAAGCTAATAGCTAGCCATTGGAGCAAAAATTAGCTAACATGATAATTAGCTTAAAAGCTTATGTGACATGACAAGCTAATTGTAAAATTAGCTTGTCATTACAATTAGCTTGTCATTGGAGTTGCTCTTAATGAAGCAATAATATTTGGTTAAAGTCTATTTATACCCTAAACGAAATAATTATGAGTAATATAAGCACAAGCTCATAACCCGAATATTCGGGCTTCCTTAAGATTCTTGGCCTGTTTTGTTTGAGTACAAGAAGGCATAGCTCTTAAAAGCTAAGTATACTATATCATTTTGATCTTTAGCCCATTTAAAAAGCCCAATTATAATTAATTAGTCTCACCCAGTGAATTGGGCTTCTGAAGCATTCGAAGCTCAGTAGTCCAAGATTTCAATCACTCCAACTTATTTTCCCCACTTATATAATTGGAAGGTCAATCCAACTCGATTAGAAGTATCAATTAGATGGGGAAGATACATACGTTGGTTCCTCTATCATCAATTCGTCATTTCCATCTTGTTACCCACAATAATTCGTCATTTCCATCTTGTTACCACAATGGGTACAAATTTTTCCACACTGGTAGAGTTGGCAAAAGTCGTGTAATGTTCGGATTTGATCTTGTGTTTATTTCATGTTGTTAATAAAACCTATAAAAAACTATGTAAAATGTAGGATAATTGCATAATTCAACCAATTTATCAAAATTGGTCATATTTAGGTTAGTTTTATGCTGACTTTATGTTTTCTCTCAACAATTTCGTGTTTATGTTGTGCCCGTTTCAATCGTATTGTCGTTTGTGTCGTGTCAAGATTGTTAGCTCTACACAATATTGGTACACAAATAAAAACATCATCGTCCAACTACCTAGTAATTACGTCCGCCAAATAGCCATTTTACTAGCTACTTTATCATACAAAGTACTACGTATGTCCCAAGATCAACCTTGTGAATGCTTATATAATAGAGTTCGTGTACAACATATAATAGATATTTATTACAGTAATTGTAAAGTTGTATTAGTTTAGACTTTCACACGTTTTGCTAAGTGCTTAGTACATTTATACTTATTAATTATTTTCCGTTATTTAAATAGGTGTTTTTGTAAGAAAATCAATGGAAAAAAAAAAAAACCAGTTCTTCAATTTGACTATATCCTACATGCTCTTCTAATAAGTTTTTTGTAATTTAGGGTCACAATCCTTCACGAATTTTACATGACCTGCCCCTTTATGCTAAGTGAAGGGTGTTGCTCTCTACCCGTCTCTTTCTATTTCTCAAGAAGGTAAATTAATAAAGCGATCCTCTAAAATAATCTGGCTTATTGTTATTATGTCCTTGCATTAGTATAATGGATTGCGTCTCTTTGGCCCTTATTATTATCCGTCCACGTGACTAATTTGACAAATTTCATATTTATGTGCCATATTTTACCAAAGGAGCAATACCAATTCCTTGGGATTACAACTTAACATGAATACCAATACCAACACCCCCACTCCCAAAGGACCTAGTTCTCGTGCTAAATCAGGTCGGAGTGTGTTGTTAGAGATTAAAATTCGATAGGGCCTAGGGCCTTCTCCTTACCTACCAAGAAAATTATATTCTTATGTATGATATAATAACTAAATTCTTTTAGCAAAATGTATTTTTAAGTATTAATTAACAATAGTTTTGAAAAGAGAAAATGTAATACTATACGACATGATTCATTATTGAATAAACTCACTGTGATGACATTTGAGTTCATGACGATCTTCACTGAAAATATCATAGGGGTTAGATATTTATGTCGTGTTGCTCAAAATTAATCATAATGACTTATAGTCCTGGCCCGGTGGAAGATCCCCCATTCTCATACAAATTTAGTAGCTCATAAACATTTGTAATAAAAATTAGATTAATAGATAAATTAATAAATAGATACGCATGCATATTCTTAAGTCTTAACAAGTTCCGTTATTCCGTAATATTTTTCTCAAGTTTGATTTGCACTCTTTACTAGCTTTCGCATAGAATATATAAAGCGTCCATTTTCCTGAATTATTAATAATTATTATTTTGTCGTCTAGCTTTTCACTCATTTTAGTTTTTATAATATAAGTTGTTAATCCGCAATTTCTTACTCTAATTTTCTATGTTTTATCAGTGTTATGACTAGCTAATTAAGATAAACACAGACCAAGCTACTGCTTGTAATTTAGTGATAATGAAATAGGCAACACATAAGCTTTGAACAGGCAAAGATAGATGTAGAAAATATCCGATTATATATTCATTAAAAAATTATCAATAAAGCTCTATAAAATTAGCTAAGTATAAGATTAACGAAATCATTTTCAGGTTGACTTTTGTAGTTCATCTCCTTTTGTGACTCCAATTTTTTCTTAAAAAATAAAAAATTCGGTGATCATCAACAATGGGATTCTTAGAGTTGTTGATGGTGGCTCTAATGCCAGTGTTGAAGACGCTGCTGTTAACAGCAGTAGGGGTAGTTCTTGCCATGGATCGAATAAATCTGCTGGGTTCAACAGCAAGACATAATTTGAACAATGTAAGTACACATACATATATATAATAATACCAAGAAAAATATGCATATTCATGATATATTCCAACCTAGCTTGATACATATACACATATTTGAGCTTTTTTTTAATTTATTTATTCTGATGAACTCTATGTTGTTGATATAAAGATAAAAATACATAGTTGTGAATCGTCTTTATTCTGTATGAGTTGGGTTCATAACAGATTACATAGTGTTAACTAGTGTTTAGGTTCCTAATGTTTTCTTATTTTTCTTACCTTAAAAAAAAAAAAAAAAAAAAAAAAAAAAAGATTACTAAGTGTTACGACTTGCAATGTTATTGAGATTCATTCTCATATTAAAAATGCCCTGTGACCGTCCAATGATTTTAATTACAAACCAAACTTGTACGCATGTCCTAGGAATTGGCCAAAGTAAGCAAGTCTAATTCAACAGAATTTATACTTGGGAAATCCTCCTTTCAATTTGAAAAAATTAATTAGTATTGTATCAACCGATTAAAATTGTTAACATGAGACGGAGTACTAATTACATATTCAGATGGTGTTTATTATTACTGATGAAAATTAGTACTTGTATTATTTACCTTTCTCTATAACTAATGAAAGGAATTTTTCTATGACAACAGATGGTGTTTTATGTATTCAGCCCTTGTCTTATGGGCGCCTATCTTGCAAGAACAGTTACATTGGATGTTATGATGAACATGTGAGTAACCCAAGTTGGTATAGTAATGCAAAAAATCTATACATTCCATATGATGTCGCGTTTATTTAATTACACAGTCTAATTTAATTTTATGTACTTGTAATTGTAGGTGGTTCATGCCAATTAACATATTGATCACGTTTATAATCGGATCAGTACTTGGATGGATACTTGTTAAGATCACTAAAGCACCCCATGATTTGAAAGGCCTAGTTATCGGATGTTGTGCTGCTGGTATATTTTACGCGTTATCTCATAACACGAAAATAATAATGCTATATGTCTAATTCTTCATATTGAATTAAAATGTTATCAACATCTAAATTATTATGTTAATAATCAGTCAATTTAATTATAATCTTACATTCAGTTTGTTTATACAAAATTGAATAAACAGGGAACTTGGGGAACTTGCTTCTTATAGTCATCCCAGCAATATGCAATGAGCCAAATAACCCCTTTGGTGAATACTCAGTTTGCATGACTGATGGAGCAGCTTATGTTTCGGTTTCTATGGCGGTATTACTTCACCATACTTATCTTAGTGACACTTATTAAGGATGTTGAATGTAATGTACAACTTCTAACAAAAATGTGCATGATCTTGTAGGTAGGAGCCATCTATATATGGTCTTATGTGTATGTTATTATGAAAGTATCAGCTGAGAAGAGCACTCGCAGCGAGAGATTAGATACTCATCACTCTGTAGTGATCGTAAGGCCTTCTGTTGCAACTTCTGATAGCAAAGAACCATTACTAATCTCTAACTCTAAGGTAATTTGATCTATCATTGTATTTAAGGCTAAGACTACTTACTGATAATCCTTGTTATATGTAAATCAAGAAATTAATAATTAGCCTCGTGTTTGATTTTACAGGTTGGAGGAACTGTATCTATGTTGGAAAAGATCAAGACGGGTGCATTTGGTTTAGTCAGAAGAATCAGGGGTATCAACTTACAGCATCTATTCGCGCCTACAACTATTGGATCTGTAAGTTTCTAAACTCTGATTAATATTTTTGATCCTATATTCCTATATAGTGTATACTCTTGCATCTTATGGCTGGACTTGATCTGAATTAATTAAAGTATATGTCATTCATGATCCTAACCAAGTCTATTTGTAAATGACAAATTACATGAATGCTCTATTCTCGATGTCTCAATGTATCATTGAACAGGACTACGGATGATCTAGTAATCTTAGGCCATGTAACAATATCTCAGTCGATGACTAATGCATATATCTTGAACAAATTCAAACTTATGTTGATCTTAACATCAGTAGTATTCTTCCAACTAACAATAATATATTTGCACGTAGGTAATCGGATTTGTCGTTGGAGTAGTCCCTCTACTAAAGATGTTGCTGGTTGGTAACAGTGCTCCTCTTCGAATTATATTCAGTGCTTCTGAAATACTGGGGTATGAATTCTTGCTAATTAACTTTCTTCACATATATGTATGAAATGTATTCCCTAATTTTCTGTTTTTTTGTTTGGGGGGTCTTTAGAGGAGCAACCGTACCCTGTGTTACACTAATAGTTGGAGCGAACCTTGTAAAAGGTAATTATATGATTTATAGTAACATAATTGCTTGTTTAGCTCTTTAAAAATGGCTACGTGTAAAGTCATAATTCTGTGCTTGTTTCAGGATTAAGAAGATCAGGGATAAGTGCATCAGTAATCATAGGGATAATAGTGGTGCGTTACATTGCATTGCCTTTGATTGGCATCGTCGTTGTTAGAGGTGCTCACCACTTTGGTTGGGTAGGATCCAACCCGTTGTTTCAATTTGTTCTCATGCTTCAATTTGCTCTGCCACCAGCAATGTCTATAGGTATGTTTTTTGTAGCAACTTAATACATCCTAAGGCCTTATTCTCTTCAACATACTTAAAATTTACAAAAATCAGATGATGTGAAGAGGAGCTTAACAAATAACGTGTTTTTTGTGTAACGATGGTAGAAGAACTAACATGAGCGTGCCAAACAGGTACAATAAGCCAACTCTTTGAGTCGGGTGAAGGTGAATGCTCAGTTGTTATGCTATGGACGTATGCTATGTCGGCGTTAGCCCTTACTCTTTGGTCCACACTGTTTATGTGGCTGGTGTTATAGGTTATATATGTATCTCTTTGCATTGATGTATAAGTGAATTATTCACTCATATCACACAACATTGTGATATATATTGAGAAATTGTAATCAATGATCAAATTATGGAGGCTGTAAGTTTCTGCCAAGATGGCTGAAGAAATTGGTTATGTGTGCCATCAAATTACGGTACCCTACTATGTAATGGGCCTAAACATGATGTAAGCTGAAATTGCTAAACTAGAAATTGGATGAGTTCAAGTTTGTTATGGTAAATTGCTTAGAACATCCTTTTCTACATCTAAAAACTTTGGTTTCAAGTAGTACCTTCCGTTACCTAAATACTTGTAAAGGAATCTTGAAATCGTTTTTTCTTTTTTTTTTTTTTTTGACAACAGGGATCCTGAAGTCTAAATCTTCAACACAACAAAATATTGAAATACCAAACTCTACCTAGTCAAAGTAATGAGAAAGTTGAAGCAGAGCAGTGGTTATTAGGCATTTTTGTATTTTAATCTCAGTCGTTGAATTTCATATAATCTAATGGCTGGTATTGGTTCTCATATAGATGGTGGTTCTTACATAAAGGGTGGTTCTCACCGAATCCTGACTATATATATATATTTGAGTAAATTATAGCTGACTTTCTTAATTTGACAAATTTATGCATGTAACTATTTTTGAAAGATTAACAAATTTATATAACTAAGCAAAGAAAATAAAGAAAAGAAATACATTTTTTATAGTCCTAATAAGGAGATTTTTTTAGGGAAGATATTTTGTTCCTCTACAAATATTTTTTTTGTAATTTTAGTTCAAGTATTAATGTAAGACATCCAAATAGAATTTCTAAATTTGTAGCACACCTTTTATTCAGAAAATTGATGGAATAACTCCAAAAGTCCACCTACTTGTATGGCAAATTGGCAATGCAAGCCCTTTCTAACAATTTACATGGGCCCGGATCTTTTAGATTTCCTTGTGGTCCGTACTATTTGTGTGGCCTTCATTATTATCTTCGGCCCACTAAGCTTATATCAAGTTATATTACTCAAACTGCTTAATAGTATCAATCACAATTCAATAATAACTAATAAGGTCCTCTATTTATGTCATTGCCAATTTTTAGTTTGTTGTTTCAAAATCAGTCGTATTTGTAATTATATTCCTATATGTATATGTATATGTATATGTATACGTATACGTACATTACATAATATCCGTTCAAAATGGAGTCGGTAGGAAAGATTTACAAATTAGAGAAATAAAAAGATAACTCGAGCGATAGTGACATGTATTATGTATATGGTCGAATTGAATGTATCTAATATTTTTATTACTAGTTGTATTTGTATTTAATTTTGAAGCTATCCGTGTTTTTCTTCCTTTTTTTTTTCAATTGCAGGAAATTTCTCATATTATGATTGAAAATTAATTTGATTTACATATCTTGCTTTACGGTGTTCAAAAAAAAAATATTGAAAACAGAAATGACAACAAATACATAATTTCTGAATACGTATAATTGTACAATTGACTATAATAATCATATTAAATTAAAATTTCATATAAAATATGTTCTATATTAGACAAATTTATTCTAACCGATTCATACATAGGTCATTTAATTTGTAACAAGATTTGTTCATTTTTGTATAAACAAAACCTTATTGCTAACAACATTTGCCTAAAAAAAAAAAAAAAAAAAACCAATAAGCATTTTTAAAAATTTAAACTATTTTGGGGCAAAGCCATGATTTATAAGTTATAGTTACATAGATTGATTGTGAGTTTGTGACCCTCTAATGTTGGGTTTGTCTTGGACTAGAGAGAATTGGGTGGAACATTATTCTATAGGTTGGTAATTTAAGGCCACATCTAGCCAAGACAATAGGCATCCTTTGTCACTAGATAAATCATTATTATGGGTATCCCATGTTTGGATGGTAATGACTAAATGGTAAATTCATCCACACTTCTTGATAGCTGCCATACTTAATTAGGTAGGTCATTTGATTATTATGGGGCTGTTCAAGGCGGGTCACTCTTTAATTAGTGGTTTACTTAAAGTGAGTATAATTAAATTATACTAATAGAATTAATTTAAGAAAATATCAAGGTGATTATAACTAGTATTTTTTTTGAGCCGTGTCCAGTTGATTATCTAGGAGTATAATCGTCTTTTCATCTACCAAGTGAGGGACACATGTGTAATTTGCTACATTGTCTTCTGGATGGCCAACTAACAGTATTAAAGACAAGTTGCATAAAGTTATTGGACATTTGTAAAAAGTACAAAACTATTGGCCAAGCTTTAGCACATATTTGTATAATATGCCACCAGATTAACAAATTTCGTTAATCTGGCAAATTAACTTGTATAGTTTTATGAGTAGAAGAATTATAATATGAGCCACCAACACATAGAAAAATTAACTTGTATAGCTTTATGAGTAGAAAAATTAACTTCAAAGTCATAAATTAAGTAAATAGGAATAAAAAAAATAAAATAAAATAAAATAAACCCAGAAAAATTATAATATGAGCCACTAACACATAAAATTTTCAGTTGAAGACTCATAAATTTTCAGCTCAGGCTATTTCAAATATTCTCTTTTTTCAGAAAATAAATTAATAATTGGTCCAAGTATATTGATCAATTTAATTATTCAAAATCGGCATTTTGAAATATAGTGATACGAATACGTAATGTGATTTAAGTATTTAAATAAACAGCTTAAACCTTAGTCCCTTACTTTGTTGTAATGTTGTTAATATTGTTGCATTGTCTCCTAACTGCATTTTGTCTCATTTTTAAACAAATAATTGAGGAAGCCCTCCCTGCAATCTTTCTTAATCAACCAATCTTTCTTAAGTATATAGTAACCATGATTTAGATGGTACATGTATGTAACGAACCCTTACATACCCCACTATCAATTTTGCCCTTTTTTGGTCTGATTAAGATCCCACTCTCTTATTAATCTCTGTATATTACACTTACTCAAGGACAAATTGAGCTAATAATCCTCAATTTGATTTGATATGCTTTGTAACCATTGTCATATTCTACTATATCCCTCCGATCCTCTTTGTTTACACTTTAACTATTTTTTTATCTCATAAAATGATTCTATGTAAGAAAAGGATAATTATTTATTTGAAAACAACTTAAAATAAGGAATTTCATACTCGAAAATCATATTTACTTGGTTGCAAATTTTATTTTAAATTGATTATTGGTTTTGCTTGTTGAATTGTTTGGTTGGCGTGTAATACCCTGTATTTTTATACGTGTTTTCCTAATTAATTAATTAATTATTATTTTCTAAAAAGGGTATTTTAGTAATTTAACTTACTATTTAAATCTTGGAGCCAAAACGATATTTGAATTTTGGCGCCAAAAGTATTTTAAAAACAAATTATTATTTTGGATAAGATTTATTATCCATTTATCCTATTTTAAAAACCGGATTATTTATATATTTTGGATATTTTAATTAAGGCAAAAGCTATATTTTATTATTATTTTAATAAGTCCGAAAATCCCATTTATTTGGCTAATAAATTTCGGATTTTCCTAAGCGAAAATCTGATTTTATTAGTTAAATTATTTGGTATTTTATTATTTAATTATTTATTACAATAAATATTATTTACACAATTATTTTAATTCCTTAAAACTAGCAAAATAATTTCCTAAATTACTAAATAGGAGGGCCGAAAATATGAGCTTAGGAAAGCTCAAAAATTTCGGCCATCCCATGTAGATTTTGGGAAAAATATTTTGGTAAATTGTATTTTTAATTATCTCCTTAAAATCTCCTATTTTCCTTAAATCTAATTCTCCATTTTTTTAGTATCCAATCATTATATTTTCTTGCCATCTATTTTTCTTAATTATTCCCCAAGTAATTCCAATTTCCTTAATATTTTTCATGACAATCATACCTTCCATATTCAATTATACACAATCTCTTCAATATCAAAACTTTCCTTAAATCTTTACTCACTTCTCCAAGTAATCCCTTAAACCCTACTTACCATAATTCTTCCCAAATTCTCTTACCATAATTCTTGCATGAGCTAGCCTATAAATACTCCTCCATACCTCTCACATTCTTCACACCAATTCTCTTCTTTTCTTCTCCTCTTTTTACACAAATCATCCCGTTTATCTTTGAAGCCAATTTTCGGGCACTTCTGGTCAGTTTTTGGGGTATTGCTGTTTCACAGAAGATTGTTCCTCTCGAAAAATCCTTGAGGTTAGGCTCAAGAATCACCCAATTAGGAGTTATATCGAAGGAGTTATAGCCTCTACAAGTTCTGCCTATTCTTTCCAACGAAAATCCAATTCTTCTCTTTTCCTTGGTTTCTTATCTTTTCTCTTTCTCTTCTCTTATTCAATTATTATTATTATTATTATGGGGGATTTATAAAAATTATTATGAGTAGTTTTAATTATATAAATTAGATTTTTAATGATGTTTATGAAAATTAATTTAAAAGGTTCATGTACATATAGTTGGGGGTTTTTAATTTCATTGTTGTGATTATTTGTTAACCTTATATTAATTAAGGTTATATTTATTTGTAGGGTGTTTTTGATCAAGCTACTTGAGAGTTCTTTTGAAGTGTTTTTGGCTAAGTAAGGATCAAGGTACGTTAGGTGGCTAGATACCTTGAAAGTGATCGATTTGAATGAGCATGTTTGAATGATTTTATGGTGATTGAATTAAATTGACTTGAATTATGGTTTATGAAATAAAAGTATGTTTAAAAGATTGGTTTTAATAATTAAATCGGAGTATTGATTTTTATAACATGTTTTGATTAATTAATTTATTATTCATGTTTAAAAAGGATTGGTTTTGAAAGCATGTTGGATTTATAAAAAAAAAAAAAAAAAGGGAGTTTGAATTATTATTATTATTAAAGGTTGGAATTATTGGATTTAAAGAGGATTTATTTAATCATTGAATTAAATTTATTATTTATGCTTTATAAGCATGTTAGTAATCTCACTATGCGGATTTGGTATTTTGATAAGGCCTTGGACTTTGTATGACCGGGTCTTTCCTCAAGAATAGCCTTGTAACATAAGGAGACTAGCTTGGGGGGTGTGCACACTTGGGAGAGGAATTGGTTAAATTGGTTTAATTGGTTTTAAAATAATTGGAATTGGTTTTATTGATTATTGGGATTTGAATATTGAGAATTGGTTTTGAATCATGAGTTTGGAATTATTGGAATAATTATTGGAATTGATTTCAAAAGCATGTTTGCAAATAAATTGAATTTAATTATCTTGCACTTACCGTACTTAGCATATTTTGCTAACCCGTATTTCTTATTTGTTTTGGTTCGCCCTATTTACCGTAATGGTAAGCAGTGTTATTTCAGGTGGAGTGAATAAATTAATTGATGCATTGGAGTCCCGGGATTTGGTTTCACTAAGTTAGGAATCTTGGTCTTTGTATCTATTTTTGAATACTCATAACATTGGTTTCTATCTATAGTTATTATTAATAAAGAAGAGTTTTGAAGTTTCCGCTGCAAAGTATGGTTTTGTTAGTAAGTTGGGTAGCCTTGCGTAATCACGCGGCGGTAATACGCCTAAGTCTATCTCTACGGTATAATTATACGTATTATACTGGTATTTCCGTAGAGGGAGATTTGGGGGTGTTACATGGCGTGAGATTGATGCACAAGATATGCTTAGAAGACCTTGATTGTAGAGTTTTTTATGTATAATTATTGAAAGAACATTGATTGTAATGTTTTTTTTTTCTTTTTTTTTTTTATAAAAAAATAGTATTATTGTGTTTGTTAACTGATGATGGAATATGAGATGAGATGAGATGAGATACTTAGATTACAAACATGAATAGTACTCCGTAGTATAATTATTATCCACAGTCTATCAATCAACACACATGTGAATAGTAGTATGATTATCCATAATTACATCATAACATGTGTTCTTTTCCAATTCCAAGCCATAGTGTCAAGTCACATCACACTAATATTATGGTTATATGACACCATTTTCCTTATATGAGATTATTATACTCTTATGACACCACTGTTGTCAAGTCCCATCATATTATGATATCACATCATTATAAATATAATTACATAATATGACATCATTAGATTCACATCACACCAATATTTTATTTATATGCCATCATTAGATTCATATGACTTTATTATTATCAAGTCAAATCATTTCAACATACTTTTATGATACGGAGTATCATTATAATCAAGCAACATCACTTCGTTATACTTATAATATGACATCATTATATTTCAAAATTTCGTTTCATGAACTTCAAAATAGAAACATAACTCATTTTTGGTACTTTATAGACATCTTTATTGGTGTGTTATGGTTTCAAACCACCTTATATGACCCCACGAGTCACCCCACGCATTAAGTTCATTTTTTTAAAAAAGTCAAAAACTGACCTGAAATCGTGTATTATAACCTTCAATTTTGGACAATTTTTGACCTGAAAACAAAAATTGTCGAGATGCATCCCATGGAACCTATTACACCCCTGGAGTCCATTTGGGTGGGTAAAACCATTCAATATACCTTCAAACTATCAATTTACCCATTTACAACTTGCACTGATTTCATAAACTCGAGGCTACCACGGACATTTATGACAATATATAATGATCATATATGGTTCCAAACGACATTGTATGACCCTGGGATGTAACTCTTGGTATCTCGAGAAATTTCGACACCAGGTCTTGAAACCTCCGAAATTGGCCAAAAAGCGTGTATTATATAGCCTTTAATTTTGCCAATTTTTGACTTTTTTTGACCCATAAACAAAAATTGTCGAGAAGCTACCTATAGACCCTAATATCCTCCGGGAGTTCGATTGGGTCGATGGAACCATCCAATTTTCCTTTAAGCATCCAATTTACCCGTTTCTGAACACACCTATTGTATTGGCTATAAACTTCCACGGGGCCTTTATGTAGCCGACTTATGGTCGTATATGGTCCAAACAACATCATATGACACCGGGATGCATCCTGTACAATTCCGTGAATTTTTGACACCGGCACCTGACACGTTCGAAATTGCTCCAATTTCATGTATTATAGCCTTCAAATTTGGTTTGGTACATCATTTTTTCACTCGACAAGATTATGCATCTAGGTACTTTCATGGGTTCCCAAAGGGCCTTGGGAGTGGTTTGTATATTTTTTTTACAAGTATAAACTCCTGTGTATTATTTTTAGTATCGTTAATGAATTGTTTTTTTGTTTAATTGAAATTATATATATTAAAATACAAATAATTTTTTTTTTTAAAAAAAAAAAAGAAGAAAGAGAGACCATCTATTTGAAATAGGTGGTTTCAGTTTTAAGTAGGTGGTCTCGGTTTTCAAACAAGAGACCACTTTTGATGAAATGGTCTCTTAGGCCAAAGAGACTTGTGAGCTAGAGACCATACCTAAGGTAGTCTCTTTGGCCATTTTGATATGGTCTCTTTGACCAATTTTATAGTAGTGTAGCTCAACTCGACTCTTGACATAAATCACCATGTGAAACTTTGTCACACAAGTCATGCACTTGATCACCAGTTACACTAGATTTTTTCGGCCATTATAAATCCAAAACAACTTAACTCATTGAATGAACTGTGCATACAATAGAAACACAATATTAGAATATATGGAAATATATTCTTTGACTTTGTATATATTAGTTTAGCTTGTATTTATCCTAGCATAATCTTCTAGCATAATCTTAGCCTAACTTGTAGCTAATCAGTACCGAGTATATCTCGCTTACTTTTGTATATTTATACGCAAGCTAATGAATGGCAAAGCAACGATCATTGTCTTTCATGGTATCAGATTAAGGTTTCGAACCTTGGTTTTCTTTCCCTCTCAAACAGCCCACCCCTTTCCTCTATCCTCTGTCTTTCCTCTGTTTCTCTTCCGCTGCAACACTCCATGGCTGACTCCAACAAATATCACCCTGCTTTGACCATCACAAACGTCAAATCCCTCATCCCGATAACCTTGGACGCCAATCATGGTTTGTACCACTCTTGGGCTGCACTCTTTAAAGTGCTTTGTAGGGTACATGATCTCACCTCTCACATTATTCCTCCTACGGAGGCAACGGAACTTGCTGCTTATGAAGCCTCCAAAAAGGCAGACCTTGCCCTTTGGAAACGTCTCGACGCCGCCGTCCTTAATTGGATATATGGTTCTATTTCTCCCGATCTTCTCACTGCTATTCTCCTCAAAGATGACACTGCTCAAGGTGCCTGGACTCGTCTCGAGTCCATGTTCCAAGATAACAAAGCTTCCCGAGCCTCCCATCTCGAACAAGAACTTGCTGACCTTGATTTCGAGAATTTTTCTTCAATTGACGGCTATTGTAATCACATCAAATCCCTTGTGGATTGTCTTGCGGATGTTGATGCTCCGATTCCCGATACTCGTCTCATCCTAAAAATGACGACTGGCCTTCCCGAAGCATATGCCGGTACGGTGGACTTTATCCAAAATCAAGAACCATTGCCCTCTTTTGAAAGTTGCCGATCTCGCTTGAAACTAGCAGAACGGACCATCAAAAACCGTCTTGCTAAGGAGGGGGGGTCCAAGAATTCATCTCCGACCGCCCTTATTTCCACCGCCGGCAGCCAGCATCATTCGGACTCCTCTGTGAACTCCTCCAGATCAAACAACAAAGGAGGGAAGCAAAAGAAGTCCAACTCAAAGCAAACTGGAAAGCCACGCTCTAATGGGCCAGCCCAACAGCAGTCCAGCCCATCTAATGGGCAGCCTTGGTTTTTTCAGCAAGGTCCATATTCATGGCCAGCTTCGTGGGCCCCTTGGCAGGCCCAGTGGCCCAGCCCCCCCTGTCCATATCCATCTCAATCTTGGGCACCGAGGCCTGCTGCCTCTTCTTCTGGTTCACGGCCTACTGGGCCTGGTATATTGGGTCCGGCTCCGCAAGCTTACAGTGCTATGGAAAATGGTCCGAATCCTTCTCCGACGCATATAGAAGCTGCGATGCAAATGCTTGCTAATCTCAACCGTCCGGACAACAATTATTATATGGACACTGGAGCAACATCTCATATGACGGCCGATCAAGATATTCTCTCTTCCTATGTAAATTCGAGCATTAAAAATCAAAACATTGTTGTTGGTAGTGGTGATTTAGTTCCAATTATTGGTCATGGTAGTGCTACTTTGCCCTCCCCATACCCTCCCTTTACCCTTAACCATGTTTTGCATGCTCCCAAAATTATTAAAAATTTGATATCCGTCCGAAAATTCACAACTGACAATATGGTTTCTATTGCTTTTGATCCTTATGGGTTTTCTGTGCATGATTTACAGACGGGGGCCAATCTAATGAGATGTGACAGTACTGGTGACCTATATCCTATCTTTCCATCCAATCAAGCCAACTATTCAGTCCAACATTCAAATTTTACTGCTCTTTCTTCCGATCTTTGGCATAATCGACTAGGACACCCTGGAGATGTTGTTCTTAGATCTTTAAGTAGTCAAAAATTTATTGAATGTAATAAGGCTTGTAATTCTTTTTGTTCATCATGTCCGTTAGGGAAACATGTTAAATTGCCTTTCAATAAATCCATGTCGCATACTGCTTTACCTTTTGATATCATTCATAGTGATCTTTGGACTTCTCCTATTATTAGTTCTTCCGGTCATTGTTATAATCTCTTGTTTCTTGATGATTACAGCAAATTTTTATGAACATATCCCATTGCAAAAAAATCCCAAGTCAAACACCTTTTTCAATCTTTTCATAAGATAGTCCAAACACAATTTGAACGTAACATTAAGACTTTTCAATGTGATAATGGCACCGAATATGTCAATGGTACTCTAAAAGAATTTTTTGAAAATCATGGCATGCTCTACCGTCTTTCTTGTCCACACACTTCTCCTCAAAATGGTAAAGCTGAACGACATATAAAAACAATAAATAACATCATTCGGACCCTTCTTGCTCATGCATCTTTGCCACATTCTTTTTGGCATCATGCTCTAGCTATGGCTACATACCTCTTAAACATTCTTCCAACCAAAGTCTTAGGTTTTAAATCTCCCACTCAAATCTTATACCAATGTGATCCGCTCTATTCGGAATTACGAGTCTTTGGTTGTCTTTGTTACCCTCTCTTTCCTTCTGCTACTATAAACAAATTGCAAGAACGGTCCACCTATTGTGTCTATCTTGGTCCCGCACCAAGTCATCGTGGCTACAAGTGCTATAATTTATCAAATGGCAAAATCATCATATGTCGGCATGTGCGATTTGTTGAAAACGAATTTCCGTTCTCACAAATTCACAAACCAAAATATGACGATTATGATTTCCTGGATTATAATCCACTAAATCACCCACCCCATTTGAGCACAGACCAGCCCAGCCCTCCTCATTCCCCGGCCCAGCCCACTCCTCCTCTCATACGGACCCCAGATCAGCCCAACAATTCCCCTATTAGGCGAATTTCTGATCAGCCCACTAATGGGCCTTCTTCTCCAGGACTCCAGGTCAGCCCACGTACTGTCACGGGTACCCCCACTCACGATGGGCAGCCCACTATTCATCACACACCTGTTATTGAGCCTCCTATTTTCGACAGCCCAGCATTCACTACCTCACGTGGTGATGCTAATATCTCCTCGTCCCTGCCTTCCCACTCCACTACCACTCATGCCTCCTCCATCCACACCGACGACCAGCAGGCCCCACCTTCCCACCATATGACTACTCGAGCCAAAGATGGCATTGTGAAACCTAACCCGAAGTATTTTCACAATTTAAACACGACTACCACTACTACCATTTCTCCTATACCTAAGGACCCGGTTAGTGCTATCCGTGACCATAATTGGAAAAATGCAATGTTAGAGGAATATAATGCTCTTATTGATAATCATACATGGGATTTGGTACCTCGGCCTCCTAATGTGAATGTTATTCGTTCTATGTGGATATTCCGTCATAAACGGAATTCTGATGGTTCTTTTGAGAGATATAAGGCTCGTCTTGTGGCTGATGGCAAGACTCAGCAGCATGGTATTGATTGTGATGAGACTTTTAGTCCGGTTGTCAAACCGGCTACTATTCGTACTGTTCTAAGCATTACTATTTCTCACTCTTGGCCGATCCATCAGTTGGATGTCAAGAATGCTTTTCTGCATGGTAAGCTCAATGAAACAGTGTATATGCATCAGCCCATGGGTTTTCGTGACAAAAGTCGCCCTGATCATGTGTGTCTTTTACGAGGTTCTCTCTATGGTATCAAACAGGCTCCTCGAGCCTGGTATCAGCGGTTTGCAGATTTTGTCACCTCTATTGGATTTGCTAACAGTAAATCTGATAATTCTCTATTTATTTATCGGCAGGGATCTGATACTGCTTATATTCTGTTATATGTTGATGATATAATTCTTACAGCATCTTCTGACCATCTTCGGACACTGATTATGGGTCTTCTGAGCTCCGAATTTGCAATGAAGGATTTAGGTCCTTTGAGTTTCTTTTTGGGCATTGCTGTCACTCGTGATGCTAATGGTATGTTCTTGTCTCAGAAACAGTATGCTACTTCTATCATTGCCAAGGCTGGTATGTCTAACTGTAGTCCTTGTCCAACACCTGTCGACACGAAATCCAAACTTAGTGCTTCTCATGATGCTCCATATGAGGATCCTACTAAGTACAGGAGTCTTGTAGGTGCCCTTCAGTATCTGACTTTTACTAGACTTGACATTTCTTATGCAGTTCAACAGGTCTGTCTCCATATGCATGATCCACGCAATGCGCACATGGGAGCTCTAAAGCGTATCATACGCTACTTACAGGGTACTTTGTCTTTTGGTTTGCATCTGTATAAGTCCTCTATTAACAAACTTGTTGCTTATACTGATGCGGATTGGGGGGGATGCCCCGACACCAGGCGATCTACTTCAGGTTATTGTGTATTTTTAGGGGATAATTTGATTTCCTGGTCCTCTAAACGGCAACCTACATTATCTAAATCTAGTGCAGAGGCAGAATATCGTGGGGTTGCTAATGTGGTATCTGATTCTTGTTGGATCAGAAATCTGTTGCTTGAGCTATATTTTCCTATTAGAAAAGCAACTATTGTTTATTGTGACAATGTGAGTGCCATCTACCTCTCTGGAAATCCAGTGCAACATCAACGCACAAAACACATTGAGATGGACATTCATTTTGTTCGTGAAAAAGTCGCTAAGGGCGAGGTACGAGTATTACATGTTCCTCCTCGTTATCAGATTGCAGATATTTTTACGAAGGGTCTTCCACGGATTTTATTTGATGACTTTCGTACCAGTCTTAGCGTTCGTGATGCTCCCGCTACGACTGCGGGGGAGTATTAGAATATATGGAAATATATTCTTTGACTTTGTATATATTAGTTTAGCTTGTATTTATCCTAGCATAATCTTCTAGCATAATCTTAGCCTAACTTGTAGCTTATCAGTACCGAGTATATCTCGCTTACTTTTGTATATTTATACGCAAGCTAATGAATGGCAAAGCAACGATCATTGTCTTTCACACAATTAAATTTAAAATGACTGAATCCAACGGGATTCAACCCGAGCACACATCCAATGACTCGGATTGAGACCTCCCATTTTTTTTTTTCCTATAATAGCTAAGAATATAGAGTCTTATTCTTAGTTACAGGTGTTGCTAGTTGGGTACTTGGGCGTGATAATAAAAATGCAACAACCAAAAGGTAGGATATACACATAGATTCCAACTTCTGAAGTGACCCACTAATTAATAGTGCCAAAGTTGGTACTAATATAACATACAAGCATACAACTATTTGCATGTAAAGTTCCTTCAAAGATTCACCTTTAATTCCCTATCATGTTTCGGCTAACAACGCATAATTTCATACTAGCACATGAGTCCCTCAATGCTAAGACAGTACGTGTATATATAAGAATAAATATCAAATAATCAAGTTGTTGAGTATATATTACATGATCAATCATATGATTATTATGATTTTACGATTATAATATAAGAATTTACCATAATCTGAAGCATCCTTTTCATTGTTAAATAAATAATTGAGGCGATACCCGTGATTGTATTTAACGTATGCTAGCTTAATTAGGGTATCATATAATATAAGCATATTTTTGGGGGTCAGTCCATTTATATGATAGTGATCTACTATATAGTTGTAGGATAATGGTCGCGCGCAATAAAGACAATTATAGATAGATAACTTTTAGCTAGCTTCTTACTTTTCTATTTGTTCCTATGCTGTGGTCCATTCTTGTGTATATACTACTTGGTTGCTTGGTTGACTAATTGTTTATTTTAATTACCCTCTAATAAATAATTAAGTATTTTTAATTGAATAATTTTAGAGATGTACATCTTAAAACTGATCCTAAAGCGGTTTTTAGTGGATTAGTGATTGTCTGATTGTAAGTATGCCACTAATACCAGCAAGGTTTCCTGCTATTCATCTGACAACCATTATAATCTTAATTAACCATAATCATCTTTATTAGCTTGATGATTATGTGTATTATTGTCTATTAAATAATATAGCTAGTAATGACGGAAAATTAAGATCTCATTTATTATGTGTATCTATACTCTTAGTTAGCTTGATGATCAAGCTCATTGACTACTTGTACTCGATAAGTCGGCCCACTAATGCAATATTTACTTATTTGAATCAGTTGTGGTGTAAATAACAACTCGTCCTAGTTCTGAAAAACGAACTACAACTCGAAATTATATATATAAATCATTTACGATAATATTCTTAGGTATCATATGCATGTGTCACCATTGATAACCTTATTCATATATGATTAGTACTCTCTTATTTAATTATAAGCTTAGTGTACGTAAGCATTGTCACGTGTCAATAACCTCATTAACTCTATATCAATAATTAATATGAACTACTACGGCGAAATAATATTGAGTAGGGGTGTTTAAAATTTAGTCTGACCGTGTAGGACTAATACCTTGTGTTAGAGTACACTACGGCAAAGTCGGCAATGGGCAAAATAGATGATTGTCGTGATACTACCACTGCACGTTCACATTGTCTCAAACTCAAACGTACCACTGAAAAAATAAGATTAAGGTTACCCCACCAATCAACTGTTTATCCAAACTCGACGTTCATATGCCACGCATTATTCTCCATTTCATAATTCTGAATGGTGTAGCAATCAAACTCAATCCACTACAAATATAATTGAATTGGAACACTGTAAAAATTGTTACTACTTTTATCTTACAATTACAACGAACTCAACCAATTTTCTTCATAAAAGTTAGTCTATGGACTATGGCCCAATAAAATATCAATGCCAGCTTTGAAAATTGATGGTGAACCTTTAATTAGAACACCTCATTATAACTTCCTAATTCCTTTTTTGCCGGAGTTTCATGCATGTTAAGCAATTATTTGATGGTAAATTAAAGTCACTTTTTCTCGTCAACAATCATAATCGATTTTTTTTTTTTTTTTTTTAAGTTGACTGGGTTTAATCAATGTTGTCATGTACTACTACTACTAAGTACTCATAATGTTTTTGCTGATATATAAAAAAAATTATTATAACTACGGTGGAAAATTTTTGAAAATTAGAAAATCTAAGGAAAAATATAGGGGTGGATCATGGATGGATAAGAATTTCGCATTTTGTGAGCTCTCTCAGGTCATAGTGAGATCATAGGGTGCTCAATTTTAGTTTTAGAAGAAAGTTATAAATTGCGAAAAGAAAACAAATCTGATGTAGTGGGCCAAAATGAGTAAGGTAATAACATCACTCATTATTTCTTTGCAAGAAATCCAAAAAAAAAAAAACATAAAAGATTGAAGAATTTAATGAAAGAAATTTTAATTAAGACGATAGAAAATATCTATAGAACAAAGGGAGTTAAGTGCACTTGAGTAAAACACAATATTGCACAATACCCGCTTATTTGTTATGCATACAAAACCAATTGTGAGGTCGTGCAAAAAAAGTGAGCCATACAACAAATACATTGATTGAATTCATTATTCCAAATCAGGCTAATTCAATTTCAAATACTCAGATCCTCATGTTAATTCATCATTACGTTACCATGAACAATCAAATCTATATTCGATCTATATGAATCATTTATCTAATTTTATGTACAGTTCAATTTAATTTTGACTCGAGTAATCCCATAATAGAATTAGAGTACCTTTTTTGTTTTAAACAAATACAAGTACAATACGAGGCAGGGCGGGCCCGGAGGGGTAGGCCTTGAGTGCGACCGCCTAGGGCCCACGTCAAAAAGGGCCCAATTTTTTTTTTTTTTTTAAAAACAATCAGTTTACATAGTTGTACAATTTTACTTTGTAGTTTTTACTCATCAGAAAAAAAAGCTACTTTTTAAAAAGATAATTACTGTATTTAGTTAACATTTAACATTAAATTACTTAGATGTCAATTAGGTGGAGAAAACAATGCAATATAACCTCTTCACTTCTTCTTCTAATCTTCCGGATTTGATAAGTATTTGTTCCAAAATATTAATTTTTTCAATTATACCATTTTATATTTATTCAATTACCGAAATATTATGCAAAGTTATTACTTTAGTACTGTGTATGGAGACTTACTATTCAGATAATACAAGTTATTTTCATTGTCTTATATTTAAAGCTATTGTGTATAAAAAAAATTTATTTACGTAATTAAGGGGCCCTTTTCCTACATTATGCCTAGGGCTCATAAATTTTCAGGAATGGGGCTGTCCGGAGGGCCAATGTTGTAATAAAAACGAAGAGTGAAGGACATAATAGTAAACACACCCTCACAAAGGACCTTGACAACCCTGTAAACTCCACTAAAATCCTTACTTACTTGTCTGGGCATGGTGTGTGTATTCACAGCATAACACCATAATTAACACTATACCTCCAAATCAAAACCACTGCAAATTCTGCAGAAAATAATCAGCAAAAAAGAAGAAGAATCAGTCAACCAAATGTGAATTTCATTACAACCAGTAACTTCTTCTTCTCTCCTCTTTCTCTCTCTCTGAAATCCCCAGATTTCTCTAAATTCTATGTTCTTACTTTTTCACGTCTTTCCATTCACGGACTTCAATGTATTTTCTCTCTTTTTCCCTTTTTTTCCCTAGAAAATAATTTTGTTTAGTTTTATAATACTGTTATTAGTACAAATACTTATTTTATGAAACAAATAAGTAGACAATTAAGAAATTAAATAAAGTATTTTACTTTAATTAATCCGAATGTTTTTTGACAGCGGTGCAGCAGCAGAACCACACTCCTGAAAATTTATTTTTTCTGGGGTTTAATTTTTATATTTATGTGACAGTTTTTTTCGGTGCAAATTAAATTCCTGTGAATCAGTTTGTTGGAATTCATAGCTTCTGTTTTTTGATAATGTAAGATGTATTAATGGCGGATTTTTATTTTTACTTTTATTTTCTTTCTCCTTTCTCTATAACTAATTTATGCATGTAAATTTTCTCTTTTTTAATAATCTCTTCTGACTTCTGGTTGAAGATATACATTCAAGCAGACAATGGAGTCTTTTGCTTTTCTTCTTTGACTTACTTTATTTTTTTACTAATTTTCCCAAATTTTCTATTTCAGGTAATTAATTATACTGATGAACTCAGTTCAAGTGATTGGATGTGGGAATTTTCAGCTTAAGATCTATCCTCAATTGCTGCATGTTAAATCTTAAGATTAATTTGGGAAACCCCATAATTTAGTTGGGCTTTCTTTTTTAAGAAGATTTGATAATGTTTAAGAAAAGGGGTTTTTGATTTTTGATTGAGATTGTTGTAATTCAGTTGGGGTTTTGTGTTCTTGGTAATTGGAGGAGAGAGAATTAGAGTTAAGATTTGGAGATGGATAACACAGGATTAGGGGATGTAGCAACAATAGCTCAGTTAACTGGGCTTGATGCAGTGAAATTAATCGGGTTAATAGTGAAGGCAGCTAATACCGCCCGAATGCACCGGAAGAACTGCCGGCAATTTGCTAATCATTTGAAGTTGATTGGCAATTTGTTGGAGCAGCTTAAGATCTCTGAGCTCAAGAGGTACCCGGAAACCCGGGAGCCTCTTGAGCAGCTTGAGGATGCACTTAGGAGGTCTTACATTTTGGTCCATAGTTGTCAAGATAGAAGTTATCTGTACTTGCTTGCTATGGGTTGGAATATTGTCTATCAGTTTAGGAAGGCTCAGAACGAGATTGATCGTTACTTAAAGCTCGTTCCCCTTATTACTCTCGTCGATAATGCCAGAGTTAGGGTAATTGTTCTCACTTATGCTTGTGTCATTTTCAATTTTTTTGGTTATGAAGTTTTGTTGATCATTTGGTATGATGTTGGCATGTTAGCAGCAAAAAATTTGGTACTGTGTATTAGATTTTTGGGTTAGATTGAAGTGAAATGATTGTAATGATGCTGATATATTGATTATATTATGTCAATTTTGGCATAAAGCAGTTTTGATTTGATAGTTTGTTCTTTTAGGTGAATAATATGGATTTCTTATGTGGTTGGAGTGTCATTTTAGAGCAATTAGGGGTTGCTTACTTCATAATATGATGTATTATGTCTTCCTAATTGTCCCTATCTTGTGTTGTTGACTTGTCACTTGGATGAAAAGCTTTGGTATGAAGTTGAATGTCTATTCCTGCGGGTGTTAATGATAACTTAATCTATTGCTTAGTTTGAAATTTTAGTCCTAATAGTGGTCTTATACGGCAAGTATCAATATGGCTTTTATCCCCTTGGAACGTTGTGTGGGCTTTGAGAAGGTTGCCTTTGCCTTGGCAAGAATGGCTCGGTCCCAGAGGTCTTGCTTAATCCCTGATAGGACTGAGCATAAAATCATAAATTCATGATATCTTAAGCTCACATAAATCTGAATCTATTGACTTCTTTAACATCTCTGAATGTATTATTGCCTTATCTATTCCTTTCCTGAATTCCTGTCAATCTATCATAGTTCATGTGTGTTGCTATCTTGTATGTGCAACATACAGAAAGAGATGATGTTTGAGAGTTAAAGTACCAACCTCTCATGGTATGAGAGTTTAGATATAAACCTGGACTCTTGATGCATTACCATGATATCATTCACTTATTATGTTGGTTGATTTAAAAATGATTTTAATTCAGATATAGATTAGACTACTGGACATGTTTGGTGCTGCTACTAAAAATGTTAATGCCAAGCTAATTTATTGACTAAATATATGACAGGAAAAACTAGAATATATTGAAATGGATCAACATGAGTATACTTTAGATGAAGAGGATCAAAAGGTGCAGCAAGTAATTCTGAAACCTGAACCCTGTGAAACTGATACTGTGGTGCTAAAGAAGACTCTTTCTTGTTCGTACCCAAAGTGCTCTTTTGATGAAGCACTTAGAAAAGAGAATGAAAAGCTTCGAATGGAACTCCAACGCTCACAAGCTAATTTAGATATGACTCAGTGTGAAGTCATCCAGCGCCTGCTTGATGTCACTCAAACTGCAACTGTGGTCTGTGAAACAGAAAAGAATGCATCAGGGAAAAGCTCAAAGAAATCCCAGCCTTCTTACGCTGATGAAAACTACTCATTTGACGACAACTCCCCCAAGAAAAATGGAACTTCCAGGTATATAACAGCCATACAAGATATATATCAGGCAAATTTTATGATATGACTTGTAATCAATTATTCGTTATAATTTACTTGTTGCTAATATAAGCTAAAGAAAATTGACATCTACTATTGCATTTGTTCTGATTATGATCTTTGTCTCACTTTATGACCACATCCTTGAGACATATCTACACCTATAATTTGTCATGTTATGCTTAGGTATCCCCTGTTGTTAATTGAGGCTAGGGAGTGGAATTGAGCTACTAAATGTTACTAAATCTGGTTACATTTCAGGATATGAATTTTGAAGGGCCTAATGTTTTCTCCCCTCTGCAGATCTGGTTCTACACTTTCTTCACGGCGTGATCTTCTGTCAAACCGAGGTTCATTTCACTATGAAGAGTGGCATAATGATTTACTGGACTGCTGTGCAGAACCTTGTCTCTGTATGTATCACGCATATCCCTGTTTCTTTTAGTATGGGTGATCATGAGCTAGGACTGCCATTGGCGTTTTGAACTTTTTGGGTAGTCAAGTCTGTTATAGTTGCATTATCCCTTTACCAGTTCATCTGACAACCTTTTCTTCTGCAGGTCTAAAGACTCTCTTCTATCCCTGTGGCACATTTGCAAAAATCTCCACCGTGGCAAATGATAAATATATGTGTAAGTATAATTGCAAATATGACTCATTCCTGTTAAGAACTTCTGATAGAGATGTTGCAAAGTTGTCGTCTTACTTTTAGAATATTGGTCTTGCAGTCTTATGTTGCTATTCTATGGAAGTTTAATTGCTCATAAAATACTTTTATCAAAGGGAAACACTACCATAGTAGCATCTTACATTTACCAAAGTCATGGCAACTGTTTAGGGGATCTAATTAGCCAATTGGCACTTGGCAGTCTCAAGAGATAGCGATCATTGCTACTCCAAATTTATGTCATAAGTTCACTCTTTTGGACTATAAAAATGAGAGCAGCCTCTGTTGTTAAATAGCATGATTATCAGTAGAGATACATCTTTATCCTGCACAAATGTAAGAACTTTATCTTGAATGCAAAGGAGGAAACATTCAGGGAACTTCTGTATAGATTTTTATTTATTTATTTATTTTAATCAATTTCAAAGCTTACTAAGTATTCACTCTTATGAACAGCTTCAGGTGAAGCCTGCAATGACCTAGTGGCTTATTCTATGATACTCTCCTGCTGTTGCTACACTTGTTGTGTCAGGGGAAAGCTGCGCAAAACACTGAACATTAATGTATGTTCTTGCTTAATAGTTATTATTATATCTGAAATGATAAGCTTCCCATGATTCACAGTAGTAGTTGATGGAGGATTAACTGCTCTTTGCCAAGCACTATCTATTGTTTAGTGTCCTGTTTTATGTATTGAGAAAGCAGCTGCTAAATCTTAATATGCACTTTGACTTGCAGGGAGGTGCCTTTGATGACTTCCTCTCACATTGCATGTGTTGCTGCTGTGCCCTTGTTCAGGAATGGCGTGAAGTTGAGAGGCGTGGATATGGTAGGTTGACTTATAAATTTTATTTATCAAGTAGGACTTAATCTCCTGATTTGGTTTATAGGATTGTTTTCAATTGTTCAAATAAGTTTTCCCTTAGTTTTTCCAAGGATTGCCACGTCCCCCACCTTCCTTTCCTCCCTCCCTTTCATTTAAAGATCTGAGCAAATAAAGTTTGAAATCTGATCCATTAAATTATGATTTCCGTACAATATTGTTTGAATTTGTAACAAAGATACTAAATTACCCTGTTCGTTCTTCTGGAAGTTCTGTATTTGGCTTTTGATTATACAAGAGATGTTCCTCCCTTAGAATGTGAGAGAATAAATTTATTTGATTGAGTGCCAGTGCTGGTTGTTCCAGGATGTACTGTTAGGAAACAATGAGACATTAGAGTATCATATTTGCTTCGTTTTGAACCTAAACTATTGAGCTTTGACAAAAGGGTTGATGCTGATCATTTAACTCTCTAATCCTCATTTCTGTACATGTTTACTCACTCACAATTCCTAACTCAAATCACAGGTCATGGAAAGACAAAAACAAGCCCCCCGACTTCCCAGTTTATGGAAGCGTAAGATGCAGATTATAGATATAGTGGTAGCCTGAAGTACATGCATGTTTAGTCTGACAGAGGTAATATGGTTGATTTGCTTCTCCTATAAGTAGATATATGTACTTAAAAGCGTTATATGACCCTGACTTTATGTAAAGTTTCATTTACTGAATGGTCATGATGTAAACAGAGTTTTTTCAGTTGTTACAGTGTGATAATGAGAGTTAAATAAAAACCCATATTTTTTATTTATCTGCCTAGGTTTTGAGTTTGGATCTGTTTCATGTAGACTGAATAATTTACCTATTGCCCAAATTATTCCTGCTTCATTATGAATCTTGGATTTTGTGGGAGTTGATTTCGGCATCTTTAAATGATAAGAGCAACCTATTGTACAGAATCTCTGGCACCCAGTGTTTCTTGGTAGTGTAAAACTTGACTACCCAGGCATTCACATTCACACTGCCATAAAAATCACCCAAGCGTATAATAGACCCTGCACTTACATTCCTCTAATAAACGTTAAAAAATGAAATGAACCTAGTAACAGAAGATTGCCGTGTTTACCATTCTGATCAATGCCCAACAGTTCAAAGCTAGATGCATCAAGGTCCCAGATTAGGCCTGGCGAGAGTTCCTTCTCACATGCCGTGATGAGGAAGAAGTGCTGATCCTGTTGATTGTAAAAATAAATAAAATGTTGTTAGCAAGGTATGATCAGTGATCTAAGCACAGTAAAGTAACTAGCATTTCAAAAATCTCCGAAGGCCTCCGATCATATAACTCAGATTTTGTCTAAACTACTCACTTTTTTGAAGAATTCTTTTTGTCTTCGGTAAAATTCTGAACCACATCCTCATAACACCATCTTTCAGCTCATGTGTTGCAGTCTCTGAGACGAAGCAGCAACAATCACAGCGTAAGGACAGTTTACAATAGTAAGACCGCCCTCCGTCATCAAGGTGATGCTCTTTCGAGCCCATCAGTCCAAAAATTATTCAACGTTTCTTCTCCACCTTCACTTCACACATTCTTCCAGCACTGAAATCCGGCATGTCAAACCTAAAGTACATACCCCACCCATCCTTATCCTTTTCCTGGAGCAATTATGTTTCAAATACACCTCTAACCCCTTGCAGTGTTGATGGGTTTATGAAAGACATTTCTTTGGTGCATGTACCTGCATTCATGCAATCTTATTTCGTTAGAAGTAAATCGTAATTAATTAAGCTAAATACTACTCTGTTAGTGCAAGGAACGAGAGAGGTTTATAACTACTTGGATTTTACTTACTTTCTTCGATGTCTGCTCGTTCTCCTTTACAGCAGCGGCACTGAGGCTTATGACGTTTTATACAAACCAATCCGCCTTTGAGGTTAACAAAAGAAATCGAATTAAAATCCTAATTATCAACGACCTGCAAGTCTTGCAGCCAAGTACAGAGTAAATACCTATAATGACATCAGGTTGATGGACTTGCTCATCAACAAGATTTTGACAAAGCACAGAATCTTCTGAATTTCATTTTGGATTGAAAAAACACATGCATAAGGTCAATTAGAACTAATAGAGTGAAAAACAAAAAACTATAGATAAAGCAAGATTTAAACGACGAAACCTTGATTAGTAAGGAAGCTAAGGTGTCCATCTGCACCGGGTAAAAACAGCCGTAAACAGCCATTCTTGAATGACTTTTCAAAAGGAATCGAGTCAGGATCACGATCTAGAGAGATGGACCCTGCATAAACTCTCTGAGAGTCATCAAGGGGCCAACCCTCATGCTTTAGGGCTTTGCCATAGAAAGTAATACAACATTTTTCAGACTTATTGTTCAATTTCACATCATCTGCTGATGGTACTCCAGGCATATCCACCCAAATGTACAACCCATTGTTCACTCGCTTTACTTCATAGGCTCCCTTCGACCCTGGTTTCGAGTTGTTCTGCAGAGGATGATGGGGTGCTTCGCTCTCTTCATAGTTCAAAAGAAACACTTAAGTTGTTATTTTTGCACTGGACCAACAAGAAACACAACCATGGAATGTGACATTACAATATAAACTACAATCCAATTATATAAGAATAATGTAGATTCAATGTATAAATTGGTGAAGCACTAGATTCTTAGTCATGAACAAAACACAATTTGTTTAATTTGTATCCATTGATATCAGTTATATACTCATATCATCATTCAAATTCCATGTTATTAAAGGATTATAACTCATACCAATTCAAAGATATATAGACATATTAGACACTAATTCTAACTTCAGTAGAACCAAGAAATACTACAACTAGGGTTAGGGTTTTAATCGAGAAAATCAATGGCGTCAGCCAGGAAGACAACACTAAAAAAACATAATGTTGATGAATGTACGCAAGTATATGAACAAAACTCATCATATAAGTTTATACCATTGATATAACCAAACATATTCCAAGAATTATACGACTAGAAGAATAACATACAATAATGATGCAAAAGATTAAATCTTCAAGTTGAAGAGCAAAAAAATGACCTTGTGGATGATTAGCAGCGTTCTCCATAGCAGCAAAAAATGACCTATTTCAGAGACGATTGTGTTCTTTTTGTAAATACTTTTTTTTGGAAAATTATAAGGAGGGCAATGACTACATTAGTTTTTGTAACCATTATAATCTATCTTTTGATCCAAACCATTCATTTTAAAGACCTCATCAAACTTAAAATCTTAATGGGAAATGTAGATTTATTGTAAATTATAAATCCTACAGTAGTACGCGAGTATTCTTTTTTTCAATTATGTTAATGGTGTATATTTCTGAAATTTTTTCTATGGAGGCGGATCCACCATGCTTGGTGCATTCAATGTTCTTTAAAAAAAGGCGGAATGAACATTTAGCTATTCAGTAAAGAACATATAGTTGTTTTGTAAAGAACATATAGCTATTTTATAAAAAACATCCAGTTTTATATTTTTTTTGTAAATCTAAAGAACATTTGTAATTTTAGTAAAGAACATGATAATATTAAAGAACATTATTCATATAGTAAATGTACATTTGGTATAAATGATCATATATGTATATGAAAATGTACATTTTACTGTATTATAATGTACATTGTATTATATTCTAATGAACATATATGTTATAATGTTGGTTACATGCATGTTTTATATACATTGTATTATTTGCATCATATAAGTATATGAAAAAAGAACATTTTACTGTATTTTAATGTACATTGTATTATTTGGATCTACAACTTTTTCTACATTTGTCTATTTGCTTGCTTTCTTCTTCCAAAATATATTAATCGGTTGATCTTCTTCAAGAATTTCATTTTACTTCTCATTGCAACAACAAAATTATATCAAAATCGCAATTAATTTTCAATAAAATCAAATATTACAATTTTCAATCAAATTTATAAAAAACAAACACTCAAACTCAAAATAAACAAGTATGAATGTCAAATAAATAAGTATAAATGTCGAATTTGGTCTTACCTTTGGTTTTTATTTATCATCTTGAACAATTTTGGGCTCAAAATTTCGAATTTCTTGAAATTTTGTTTGAGGTTTGAGGAATTTAAATGGGTTTGAAGTTTTGTTTGGAGAGAGAAAGTGAAATATTGGTAAAAAAAATTGAAATGATTTGTAATTAATTTATGGTAAAAAATAATAATTATAGTACTATTTATCTATTTCATTATACAAAATTTCATTAAAAAAAATATACAAAATTGTTGCATAAAAAACTGATGTACATTAAAAATGAACACTATGTTCTTTTATATAAATGTCCATGTACATTATAAATGACTACTATGTTCTTTTATATGACCATGTTCATTAGTATATATCTTAATGTTCTTTCCGCGTTTTTGTATTTTGGAGCGGATGCACCATGTGGATCGTGCATCCGCCTCCACGAACCAACTATTGGTATATTTCCTGATTTGGTTTATAAAAGGGCGAAAAAATATATTTACCATAATTATAAATATTTTAATTTTTATTTAATCTCTAAAATTAAATAAAGGAAAATGCTATACATAGCCCTATAACCCATACATAAAATACAATGAGTCAAATCTTCGTGACAATTACAAATAAATGTCACGTAAGATTGTGATTGTTTATTTTGTCACAACTTGTGACCTTTAGGCTTTAGCATTACTCTATAAATTTAGGAAGATTATTCAATGGTTACAATAAATATGTAGCCATTATAAGTTTATAACTGCTTTCAATCTCAACCATTAAAATTTTAAGAATAAATCTTGTTTATTTATTTGTTTGACTATAAAATTTTGAATAAAAAAAAAATAACTGTTTTTTTTTTTTTTTTTGAAAGATATTAAACTGTTTTGCCAAATACAAACAGTTTATGGTTGTCTCTACCAAGCGACTCTCAATCTCCATTGTTTATACTTTGTACCGCAGAACATTAACATAGTTAACATTGTATTATCATCTAGATAGGAATATTAGATACTTTGTCCTCCACAAATAAATATTGCGTATCATCTTTCCCGCAAGAAAACTAATATCATTCTGACACCAATATTATATGAAATACATCATATCTTACGGAAGTTGAAATTCAGAATCAAACGAAAATCAATGGAATTAAGGTTTGAGAATTAAACTTTAAGGGTTTTTTTTGAAGTAATCAATCAGTTATTAAACTTATTATTACGAATTTTATTTCAAACAAAATTGATTTTTTATATTTTGTATACAAATATATCATCTACTGTTTTAATTATTTAGTCAACTTTTCCTCAAAAAAAAAAAAAAAAAAATAGTCAACTCTATGAACGGTCAAGATTTAATACTAAATTTTAAAGGTTCAGATTGAAATATTACAATGACTACAATATTATTATAGCCATTATAAAATTGTCCATAATTTAATGCTTCGAATTTGACATAAGAAAACCTTCTTCTACATTTCTGCAAATTTTGGCCCATCTGATTTTTCCTTGCACCAAGCTATTACAATAATTTATGTTTGGCCCATCTTCAATAGATAATTGTAGCCCATCACTTTTTTGTCATGTATTTCATACATAAAATTGTACTTAGTCGTACTCCGTAGTATTTAATACCAAGTATTTTTTTTATCCAATCTTACCAATTAAAAAAAAAAAAAGTCGTCATTAAATTTACACTTGTAAAGTATATACTTTCTTTATTCTTTAGAAGTTATATATTATGATAGTACTTATTGAAACGAATTCAAAAAGATTTATATGAATATGTTTTTCCTTACATATTATTCACAAAAGACGGTCAAAGGAGAGGGGGTGAATAGTGTAAAAGTAAAAAAGGATCAAGTAAAAAAGAACGGAGGAAGTATAACTTTTAAAAAGGCATATAAGTCCATACGTAAAATACAAGAAATCAACCCATTATTGGAGCTAGGTTTTCATTATCATAGAGACGAAATTTAAACTTTTTTAAAAGAAGCTAAGCTAAACATACATTGGCCTAGTAGAGTATGAGCGTTGAGAACTTGACATATGCTGTATAACACAAGGCCTAATAATAATTATAAATGCGTCTGTCTCATGTTGCATAAGTAGCTTTATTCCTTTTAATAAGTTAGTTGCAATTGTCAAATTAATAACGCTTGATTTTATATAAATCGGTGGTAAATGAAATATGGATCGTAGTATATCAATTATCAATATGATAAATTATAGGGCTATCCAAAAATCGATTCATAATGAATAATCATTCATGTGCATAATCTAATTAATATAATAATAGTTGATCAATTGTAAAACCTTAGCATTCATCACGAATTCACGAGTTGAACGACTAATTAAGCACGCATAACCCTTCTTACTAGCACAACTCTTAGAAAAAGCATAATCTAATTAATATATACTACGTAGGTGGATGTTAGCTTTGCATGCAACTTCTCCTTAACATGCATGTTAACTACGAACGAAATATATACAAGCATGAAAATTTGAACTTACAAAACTAACACAAGTAAAATGCTCATTTTTTTTCTTAAAGAAAAAGTACAATATTCCTTTATTGAATAGCACGCAATAACAAGAAATACTCATCCACGAAAAAGAAGATATACCATGGCATTATTATTACCAAGTAACTAATCGTCATATACCAAACTATTACAATAGCACGCAGTAACATTACTGCAACAACAGTTCCCATATTTTGTTATAGATCTACTAATATAGCTAGAAGAATAGAGTTTATTTCCCTTACATCTGAAAAAAAAAAAAACATGTACTATTAGAGTTTCCCTAATTAGCAGAATACCAAACATTTGAGCATGTAACATAGCAGTTTGCTTGCAGTCCTTGCGCTTAACATACATACAATTGAAGTCACTTGTTCTTCTTGGCGCGGCGCTTGGAGCTGGTTGAAGTGGAGCACGGGCCGGAGTCATCAGAGGGCTTAGAAGGAGGACGTTCAGTGTGAAGAAGCCTAGGGTCAACAGCAGGACGTCTCTTTTTAATCTTACAATAAACCCTGAACACCCCATCAGTAATAGCAGCTTTACTGCCTAGATCACCATAGTCAAATGCACAGCAGTCTCCGCATGGCAATGTAACCTCAGCGATGTAAAACCTTCGTCCACCATTTGAGTCCAACTTAAACTTGTCATCGAATTCGGATAAGTCGGTATGCCATTCCACCAACACACGCCCCTCATGTACATAGTGTATGCATTTTTCAGTTTTATAATCAGGCGAGCAATCCGGCATGTCCATACGGAAGCACATGTGATAGCCACCCTTTCCGTCCCCCGCCGCCTCGAATTTCGTGTCGAATGCGCCCATCTCTGGTGGAGAAATGTATCCGTATATACGACCAGCCTCTAAGCTCAATGGCCCTGCATATATATGTGCACTACCCCCGTATTAAAACACGTACTACATACTTTATTACTCGATTTAATTAAAATAAAATAAAATAAAAAAAAATGAAATTATTAATTTACCATTCGGGAGTTGTGTCCCCTTCTCGCCGTGGCAGCATGGACAATCATCGCTGTGCCGATCGCTAATAGTGATTCCATCTACGTACGTACAATATTTGGTTCAAAGAAGAAAAAAAATGCTTAATTATTATACATATTTATCATCATACGAAATTAAAATTGAATAAATTAATTCGAATATATATAGATTATATTACATAATGCATGAAAGTAGATTATTAATTAATTACCAATTCGAGCTATATACGGATGAGGCCACGTGGTCGAAGGGTTTTCATTCACAGGAGCTTTAGAATCTTTAGAAGATGAACTACTTGATGATCCTTCATCTAAAAAAGTTAGAATCAAACAAAATCATATTTCTTGAATTCAAGAAATTATAAGAAAAAAAAGGAGAAAAAAAAAGGGAAAAACAATTAAATGTACCAGATGACTTCTTAGGAGGAGGAGTACGAAAATAGAGGGAGGCGTGATCAAGTCCAGTAATGAGAGCTCTGCAGGTACCATTCTTAATCTGATGTTCGACTTTGACTCGATCAAAGTCTTGAACCTCTTCGACTTTTACAGCAACAACATAAAACCTATTTGAATCTTTGATTGACAAGACTTCATGAATATTCTTGGAAAAACCTTGAAAACGAATCTCCTTGTGTTTGATATCCGTAATAACCTTGAGATTAGGCGCACAAACTCCCGGCATGTCTACACGAAGGTAATACCCGTTTTCGATCTTTCTCATCTCGTACGCTCCTTTCGGTCCTGGATATTCGTTTACTTGCAGCGGGTGTAGCTTTGGGGGTTCTTCAAATCAAACACAAAATAATGTCACAAATTACACGTTATTATTTTTTCAAGAAATGAAAAAATGCATGATAAAACTTACAGAAATGAAGCATTAAACAGAAAATAGATGGTTAGAAGTAAGTCAATAATGAAATATGTCACATGCATACACATTATATTTTGAAGAAATGAAAAAATGGATTATGCATGACAAAAATTAATGAAATGAAGCATTATTAAAGAAGAAAGTGAATGAAATATTATTAATAATCAGAAAATTAAATTGAAGAAATGTATTATTAATTAAAGAGAAGATAAATAATGAGAATAATTGATGAAGAAATGAAATATACCATCAATGTTAACGCAAACAGATTGAACCATTATTGCAGTGAGCTCGAACGATTTTCTTTACACTAGATTGGTTGTTTTTTTTCTGGTGATAATTTGTTTTGATTTTGTGGGTTTCTGACTTTACTGGGTTTCAGGTATATATAGACACATTTATAGCCGACATTAGCTGGGTTTTACTACTAAAAAAAAATAATAATAATAAAATGATAACCACTTTGTAACAGAATTGAAATCAGTTACTCCCATTTTATTTAAAGAAAAAGAAAAAATAAATAACTGCCTCCAATTCTGTTATTTCTGTTGCAAATCTTGAAGGTAATTTCTTTAAACCTCGTGTTCTATGTTACACACTCTACCCTTATTTGTTTGTTAATTTAAAGTTGGTTAAGCGAGGCGCATGACAAGAAATTCTAAAGCAACTACTAATACAAGATTATTATCTAATCTTGATCGACTTGTAGTACCTTATTTTTATTTTTATTTTAATTTTTTTTTTTAAAAAAAACTTAATGAGATGTATGCATATATAGGTCAATTATTAAGGAACAGAGAAAGTATAACACGAAACTCTAAACCTATATAGAGTAATAGCTAGTCATATACGGAGTATGACTTTATAAACTCTATTGGTACTAAATTATGTACAGATGGCTTGTACGAAGTACTCGTATTATTTTACGCCAACATATTTCTTCACTAGTTAATACTTCTATATACCAATTCATATTGTAACTTTTTTAAAACATAACATGTTGGGAGAGCGAGTATAAGCGTATTAAACCTGAAATATATATAGATTACTCCTTAAAATGCTTATTAGTTATTAACGTCGTCTTCGTCTCATATTCTATTAATAGGTTTCTTTTCTTTAAATAAGTTAGTTATTTTTTTTTTTATTTGCTTAATACAAAGGAGGGCATAAATGAGATATCTCAATTTTCAATTTGAAAAGCCATAGGGTTAACCAGAGATTCAAATATGAATCAAATCATTAATATGTCGTGCAAAAATTAATTAATTAATAGTTCAATTGTAAAACCTTCGCATTCATCATGAGTTTAAAATTAAGTACGCAATACCTTTTTACTAGGGAAACTCCTAGAAAAAGGGGTTAGCTTGCTTTAATTTGCACGCATCTTTTCCTTAATCTACAATTGTTTTTTTTTTTTTTTTTTTTTTTAGTATGTATTAGGTAATAAATAAGCAACTATCATGATAATATCAATTTTAAAAAACTTTCTTAAATTAGTTTTCATATTCCAACATAAATCTATTACATATATCATACAAAGTAATATTGCATGTACGAGCTTGAACCACTACGAATATAATTTATACCCAATAATTGTTTTGTGTAAAAAATTAAGGAAAATAGGTGGCTAAAATCACACAAAAAAGAATACACATTATTGGCTAGCTTTTTTCATTAATATAGAGGAAAAGACATACGAAATGATCGCGAGTAAACTAAGCAAATTGTTGCATTGCATAGTATGATACCAAACACTAGTACAAGTACAATAATACTCCTAATTGAACAGCACGCAGTAACAAGAATCCCTTATTGTTTGTTATATTATAGGCCTACTACTAACATAGAACAATAGAGTTTTGCTTCCTAATTAAAGACTATTATCTAAGATATAGAACACTTATTAGCAGAATGGAATACTAAGCTAGCTACAAGTATTTGAGTAGCAAATTGTTGCAAGCCTTGTTTGCACTTATCAACATACATGCAAGTGTCATCACCTCCTGGCACCACTGCTGCCGCCGCCACCACGATGGGGAGTCTGAGGCAATGAAGCAGAAGTAGAGCACTCGGCAGAGTCGTCACAAGGTTCGGCATAACGACGTTCTAACTCCAACAACTGAAGTTCGTCACTAGGAAGGGATGGATCTTCCTTTAATTCCAACGACTCAAGTCTGTCACTGGGAAGGGATGGATCTTCCTTGTAAACATTATTCTTGTTAATCCTGATATATGCCCTAAACACCCCATCAACTAGCCCAGAACTGCTACCAGTGTTACCACGATAGAATGTACAGCAGTTTAAACCGCAGGGCAATACAATCTGGCAGCAGTACTTCCTTCGTCCACCATTCCAATCCAACTTAAACTTGTTATGAAATTCAAATATGTCGGTATGCCATTCGATCGCAACACGGTGTTCAATTATCGTGTACTTGCATTCTCTAGTTTTTAGGTCTACTCTGCAATCCGGCATATCCATTCGGAAGAACATGAAATAGTCCCCCGTCCCATCCCCAACTTCCGCGAATTTTGTTTCCAATGCGCCTATCCCTTCCGGAGCTATGTATCCGTATATAAGACCATCATCTTCCTTCAATGGCCCTGCAATTACATTATGACACGTATTTTATGTTATGTTTCACAAAAAAAAAAAAATAATAATTATGTAGGAAGACTAACATGAAAAAGATTAAGATTATTATTTTACCATTCAAATATTTTCGTCCTTTCTCCCCGTGGCAGCATGTACAATCGTCGTTGTGTCGATCCAACAAATTGATTCCATCTACGTACAAAATTTGTTTAATGGGAAAAAAAAATACTTAATTATTATACAAAATTAAAATGACGTAAATAAATTTGAATAGTGATATAGATATGCATGAAAGTAGTTTGTTCATTACCAATTCGAACTCTATAAGGATGATTATGTGTGCCCGAAGATTTAGAAGATGAACTTGATGATCCTTCATCTAAAAAAGTTCATTCGAATAAAACAAGATTATATTTCATGATAATTAAATAATAATAATAAACAAAAAATTAAAAGAATCTCACCATTTTTCTTATTAGAAGTACGAAAAATGAGGGAGGCATGATCAACTCGAGTAATGAGAATTCTGCAGGTTCCATTTATGATCTCATGTTCGACTACGACTTGATCAAAGTCTTGACATTCAACTTTCACAATAACAACATAAAACCTACTTGAATCTTTGAATGTGAGAAAATCTTCAATTTTTTTGGCGTAACCTTGAAAACGAATCTCCTTATCTTCTTTGTACCTTATAACCTTCAAATCAAACGGAATCACTCCCGGCATGTCTACACGAAGGTAATACCCGTTTTCGATCTTCTTCATCTCGTACGCTCCTTTTGGTCCTGGAATTTCGTTTATCTGCAGTGGGTGTTGCCTTGGAAGTTCTTGAAATTAAACAAAAATTATAATTAGGTCACACGTTATTTTTTGAAAAATTGAAGAAATGAAACATCAAACAGAAAGTAGCTTAGATAATGAGAAAAATGGATGGAAGAAATGTAATAGCAAAAATAAACAAATTTTTTTTTTTTTTTTTGACGGGAAACGAGCTCAAGACTTTTATTAAGAAGAAGAAAGGCTTAAGTCAGCCATTACAAGATCATGTACCTCAAGGGGGTACTCCTCTAACCACACTCTAAGAGAAGAAAAATTACAACTAAGCTTAGCTAGTCTATGAGCAACATGGTTTCCGTCTCTCCTGACAAAGGCAAAAGAGCAAACATGGCAGGAAGCAGCAAGCACCAGGATGTCTTGAATAATTAATCCGAAAGCATTAATATCCACCCTACTTTTGCTCAAACTATGAAAGAGCTTGAGGTTGTCAGTCTCAAGGCACACCCTCCTGAAACCCGACTCCAAAGCAGTTGAAAGAGCATGCCTAAGGGCCAAAGCTTCAGCCACATCCACACCATACGCACCAGGAAGCTGCAGGCAGGTAGCAGCAACAACCTCACCCACACTGTCACGCATGACTCCCCCAAACCCACTTTGTTTTCCTTAAAAATCGCAGCATCTGAGTTTATCTTTATAATGCCATCAGGAGGAGCCTTCCATTTGCACTCGTAAACAGCAGCAGCAGTACTAGCAGTAGCATGTTCATTTGCACATTCAAACTCACCAACAATGCTAACAGCCCTGTGAACAACATCAGCCAACTCAATCTTCTTTCCTCCATAAACCCACGCATTTCTTCGCAACCAAACACCCCACAATAGACTCCAAAAAATATTCCACCATGATGAATCTTTGATAACAGCACGCACACTACCACACCATTCAGCAAAAGAAGTCCCATTATAACTCATAACATCAAGACGCAAAGGGGAAAGGGACCAAACCATCTTCACATCATCACAAAACAGCAGCATATGGAGGATAGTTTCCTGCTTATCCCCACACATGGGGCAAATGGGATCAACAAACATACTGTTTCGGGTGAAAACAATGGGACCTTGCCGAAGGTCCAGTGAAATGGTGAAGACTGGGCTCGGTCCAAGTGATGTTGGGCCGAGGATTTCCTGCACAGCAAACACACGTAAACTAGCCTCGGGGGTGTTGCCGAGGAAGGCCCCTCCGATGCTAAAGTCAGTACAATGTGTAGAGAGAAAGCTATGCAAGAGAATTAATTGCTTGAGGCTTTTAATTGGATCATTTAATGACTAGGCCCAATTGGACTAAATTGGACCCAAACAACTTGCCCCCCAGACCCGATTTGGAAGGATGACGGGTCGGGTTTAATTAACCAGAAAAAGGAGGGAAGTAAATGATTTAATTAATCCAAAAATTTGAATTTAAACCGCAATTAATGAAATAACGGCGGCTGGATGGATAATTTGTGGAAGTTGGACGGATAATGGGCGGTTAATCAAGAGGAAATGTGTTTAACGGTTACTTAGTGAGGTATTTAAGAGAAATTAAAGGTGCGGACTCCCAGAATTCCCATTTCTGGAAATATAAGCAAGAGAACCGCTCTCTCTCTCCTCACTTCTTCACAAACACGAACTCCGACTTGCGCAAAACCCTTGAATCCGCATCAAAACCTCCTTGAATCCCCGAGAATTAAGCTTAGAAACTGAAATTCGTCATTCCGAACTCATAGATCGGCAAATTCCGCTTCAAAATAAGGTAATTTCCTTTGATTTTTTGTTTGATTTTCTTCGAATTCGAACTTTTTCCCCTTTTTCGACTTTTTCTTCGAAACTCAACAATGGTGAGAGGAGTTAGAGGTAGGGCCCGTGCTCCAAGAAGGGCAAGGCAATTCCCCGATCCCAGGAACAGGACTGGGACCTGGAACGGACAAAGAGTGGGGTCTGACCCTGCTGAAGGAATTAGGGCGACCCCAATTTCATCGGCGCCTCCTGAAGGAACGGAGGAGCCGAGTGTTTCTGGGCGGGACGAAGAAGTCCCCACCGACCTTTGGGATGTCCTCCCTGGATTTGATGAGTGGGAGGACGCTGAGGTTGCCTCAGCCATGATAAAGAACTGCCCCTACTCTTGGTGGGTAGAGCATGCCGATGTGTACCGGTTTGCTGAGCAAATAGAGCTGCACTATGGCATAATGGTAGCCGATGGATATTGGTGTAGAATGCCCGTTGCATCTGATAGAATCCATCGTCCACCCCCGGGGTACGTGGGGGTGTACACAAGACAGCTTCAGTATGGGCTGAGGTTTCCTCTGGACATATTTGTCAGAGACTTGCCGATCCACTACAGGGTCTCCCTGTGCCAGCTAACTCCTGTCAGCATCCGAAGGGTGATGACGTATTTGTGGGTCTGCAAGTTTTTCAGATATGTGCCGAACCTCTATTGCTTCAAAAAGCTTCATCGGCTAGTGCCAAACACTCAAAGTGGGCACGGAGATCACGGTCCTGGGTGGTACCGAATTGAGTCTCGGCCCCAGTATTTAACAATGTGGCCGAATGATTCCTCAGACAAGGAATGGAGGGGTCAATGGATCTGGGTTAGGGCGCCCACAGATCCTAACCACCCTTACGTCTTCAGCGCTCCCAGGTATCTATCTGAGCCTGACCCTGAAATGGGAAGCCTGGGCCCTCCCGAAGATAGAGGCCCAGATCCGCACCTTAACCAGCAAAATATTTTCGGCCGAAAGCTGAACCCTGGGGGCGCTGGAGGCCGAATGAAGTATATCCCGGAGACTTGGCTCCCGGATAACCACTATATTTTCCAAGAGCACATGCTAGCAGCTGTCGGCCTCAGCCGAAAGTTCAAGGATGGTAAGTTTCTTCGGCTGGGGCCGAGGCCTTTATTATTTATTCTTAGCAAGAATTTTTGTTTTGCACTTTCCTGCTGAGCCGATCCAGCATTTTTTATTTTGCTGAACTGATCTTTGCTCCTCTTTTCTTATACTCAGAGCGAAACGAGACTAACGTTGGCATCGACTACAATCGTCTCGGCGTCACCCAAGAGAGAGTTATCGTCGATCGGGCCCCCTCTATCACCGATTCGAAGCACAGGGAGGTGAAGGAGTTATGTCTTCGTCGTGTGCAATTACTAGATATATAATTGGATCAAATTATGGAGATAATTAAGTCCGGACATTTGGGTCGTCGTTTTGCCATAGCTAGAGGTACTTACGATCTTTGGACTAGTAAAATAGGCCAAAGCCCAATTGGACGGATCCTATAAGGTCACACAAAGGGGCTAGATCGAGCATTAGAGGACGAGGCCCATCATGGGCCTCATCACTCTAGGTGGCCGGCCATATGGGGCTATGAGAGGCTATTGGGCTTCGTGCCCTAGTCTAATTATAATGAGATTATAAATAGACTAGGTGCCTAGGTTTGCAAGTAAGGAATTGACTGATCAATTAGATCAAACCCTAATTAGCAAACACGAAACCAGCCCCTCTCATACTCCCTCTCTCACGGCTCTCTTCTCCTCCTAGGCGCGGTGGTGTCTCGTGGTGGTGGTGGTTCGTGCGGTGGTCGGTTGTCCGAAAAGGTGGTGATCGCGGTTTTCCTCAATCACTCGACCAATCTAGTATTGGTGGACGGCTCGTTCGAATCTCGTGGACTAAGTAGAGGAGCAACACTTGGGGCTCTATTCTCTCCCTGATTTGCCTGTCGAATAGCTTCGTGGAATTCACGCTTCAAAGGTATGATTATGTGTCTTGTGTGTTATGCATGTGATTCTTGGGATTAGGTACTTTATTGAATATGATTCATATATGTTATTTCCGCTGCGTAGTACCTATAAACTCCGGCAGTGGTATCAGTTAGCCTCTTGCATTAACGCGCTAGATCATAATAATACGATTATTTGATGTCCACGTTAATTTTATAATCAATTAAGAGGGAGAAATTAATTTAATCATGGTTCGATTATTATTTTAATGTGATTAAACTTTTGGAATCGATTAAATGTGATTTAATTATGCTCAAATAGCCATAAAGAGACCGAATTATGCCCTAGTATTTCGAAAATTTCGAAAACCCTAACCCTAAATTTTGAAAATTCCAAGCCCTAAAATATGATTTTTGTGCTTGATTTTGTTTTAATTCGATTTGTTTTATGCTTCATAATTTTAATTGGTTTGATTCATGCATAAAAATGTTTTATGTATGATCATAGATTTAATTTTAAATGTTAAAATTAAATTGGGATTAATTTTATGATAAACCCTATTTTAAAATTGAATATGATTTAATTTTAAATCTTATGGACTAATTTAATTTAATTAGGATAAATGTTATTTTAATTAAATTAAAAACAAAAAAAAAAAAAATTAATTTATTTTGGCCGGCAACCGCGGCTGGGTGGCGCAGCCACGGCGGCTGCCGACCAGATGGCGTCCAAGAGGGAGGGAAGGGAGGGCGGCGGTCTAGGGTGGCTGTGGGCAGCAGCGTGCAACCGTTGCACGGCTGCTGCCACGGCTGCAGCTCGGTGCTGCTGCTGCCTTGCGCGGCAGTGGCTGCTGCAAGGCAGCCAACCACCGTGGCTAGCCTTGGCTGGCCACACACGGTGGCCTGCAGCCCCAGCAAAGCAGCTCCACGCTGCTGCCCTTTGCGGCAGTGGCTGCTGTCACGGCAGCCAGCCACCGTGGCTAGCTTCGGCTAGCCAACCACGGTGGCCGGCGTTGGTGGTTGCGATTTTTCAAAAAAAAAAAAAAATTTATTTCAGGATAATTACGAATTATTTTGGGATAAAATTGGTTTTATTTTGGATAAGTTCAAATATTTTCAAAATATGATCTTTTATTTTAAAAGATAAAGTTGGTTTTATTTGGATAAAATCTTTTTGTTTAAGGATAAAATCAAATATTCAAAAGTTGTTATATTTGACATTATCCATATTTAGTTTGTTATTTTGATAATTATCCTAAATTAAAGTGGTTAATTAAGGATAAGGTTAATGAGGATATTCTGAGCATATTCCAAAAGGATAATAATTGATTTAAATAATGTGATTATCCCATAATTAGATTAGGATGTAATTGATTTTAAAATTATTTGATTGGCTAGTAATTAGGATAGAATCTCCTAAATTAGTTAGGATAATCATGGAAGATTAAATATGATTTTATCTTTCTAGATTAAAATATGATTTGATTCTATCTCATGACTAAATTAAATATATGATATTTTATAAACCGTCATGAATAATATATGATATTATCTAATTATGATTAAAATATGTAAGATATTTTAGGAAATGCGTTGTCTTTATTATGATCATCAGATGTTATAGTTTAGACAAGCATGTTGAGTGATTTATTATATGGCACTTTTCTAATATATGATATTATGTTGCTATATATAGACTAGTGTGGCCCATAAATTCTTAAATACGATCTGCGTATCGTGATGTATTTTTGTAATTTAAATACGGTCTGCGTACCGTTGAGTATTTTTATAACTTTTATTTAATGTAAATAGAATAGTTATTTAAATGGTGTTAGCCCAAAAGAAGCCCATGAAGTGAAGGCCCAAAAAGGAGCAAGGTGGATGAAGATCCATGATGTTTCAAGTGGGAGCATTTTCATTTCTAGTTTTCTTAGGACTAAGGGGCCATACTACGTCATATTTATTTTATTGCATTAGTAGATTATGCATGTTTAGGTTTATTTATGTTGCTTGATGATGCGCTAGAGTTCACTAAATAATCACAACATAATAAATCTAGATCCCAGTAATATTGAGGCAGCTTTTCCAATTAAAAACCCGATGAAACCTTTGACATTTGTGATGGGTCATGCCAAAGCTGGGCATCATAATTTTCATTGGGGAGTGGGGGTAGGACAAATTCTACACTTTTAATTGGTTATACTCAACAAGGTTACCTAAAGATAAAGTTTAGAACCTTGAAGCTAAGGGTAATAATTAAACATGTGATGGTTAATTATTCAACCAAGAGTTACAAGAGTTGTAATCAGTAAAGAGTTTACTCACCTTGAAAATGTAATGGTTGATGGCAGGGCCAAAGTCCGGTTAATTATTGCATGAATAAAGGGTCTTGGAGTCACTTAAAATTCAATTGGGGTCATTTAATTATTGAATAAAGTGTCTTAAAGTTACCAAATGAATGTGTTTTGTGGTACTTTAATTTATTAAACATAATTATTAAACTTTGCCTTATTTTGACATAGATGGGTAGCCGTAATAACAATGACAGCAACGTTTACAATTTGCGACCATTCCTTGAAAAGGATAGGTTGACAGGGGAAAACTTTTCCAACTGGGAAAGAATGCTAAGGCTTGTTCTGAAATCTGAGGGCAAGGAGGATATCATTGATACCCCATTACCAGGACCTCTGCCAGAAAATCCAACTGCGGCAGATATCAAGAAGCACAAGGAAGCTCATGATAGAGCTATGCCTATCACTTGCTTAATGATTGCTACCATGGAACCTAGTCTTCAAAAGCGTTTTGAGGACCTGGATGCCTATTCAATCATGGAAGAGCTCAAAGTTTTGTTTAAGAAACAAGCTAGAGTTGAAAGGTATGAGCTTCATCGTGAGATTATGGATTGTAGAATGGAGAAGGGTGCCACAGTTCATGATCATGTTTTCAAAATGATCGGCCTAATTCAAAGTATGGAGAAACTGGGGTACCCAATTAGTGATGATTTGGCAACAGACATCATTCTCCATTCACTTCCAGAAAGTTTCAACCAGTTTATCATGAACTTTAACATGACTGCGAATGCAAAGACTATGAGTCAATTGCATGCAATGCTGGTTAGTGCTGAGAAACAAATCCCTAAGGAACCTAAGAAGGAAGTTCTTATGATTCAGAAGGGAAAGGGGTTCAAGAAGAAGGGGCAAAAGGCTAATGCCAAGAGCAAGGGCAAGAAAGTTGCCAAGGCTCCTGAAAAGCCTAAGGCGAATCCAAAACCCAAAGTTGCAAGTGAGAGTGAATGCTTTTACTGCAAGAAGAAGGGGCATTGGAAACGCAATTGCCAGAAATACCTTGATTTCCTCAAGAAGAAGAATGGAGCATCAACCTCAGGTATTATGTTATAAACATTTTAACTTTCACTAAGGTATGAGATACCAAGTTGCAGTGCTTAACATTATGATGTTGCGCAGGAACTGCAAGCAAGTGAAGCTAGCATGGAGATGGAGCTTGAAGGTGCACTAGAAGTATTTGAGTGGCCAGAGATAGCTTCATAGTTTTAATTTCTGATTAGTTTATCATGACATTTAGAACTATTTCCAGTTTTTGATGAGACAATATTTCGGTTTTCTTGTTTTGAATACTGATTTGGTTTTACTCGGCTTGGACAAATGTTGATCCATGACCAAGGTAATAAATTGTTTTCATTTTGCTAGATATGAGTTAATTTTATTTATGACATTGATATACGTAGATCACAAAAGTAAATTTAGATGATTCAAAGCAAACATACTTATAACAAAATAAAGTTAGGTCACATAAACCATTTGCACATCCAAAGTTATGGATGGACTCTTACTCTTATATGATTATGAATCACTTGAGAATTAGAAGTCATGCTTAATAAAATGACCAAGTTACCTTTTATTTGAAAGGGTAAAAGAGCTAAAATGACCTTTTGGAACACAAACATATGATGTGTGTGTACCATAAGTTCAAGATATAGAAAAAGGATTTAACTATTTCATTGCTCTTATTAACGATTTAAGTAAATATGTCGATAATTACTTAATGAAATAAAAGTTGGAATCATTGAAATGTTCAAAATTCCAAAATGGAATGTAAAATCAAATTTGGGATAAACAATTTAGCACCACAATATGATTGTTGTGATAAATGTTTAACTCAAAACAAATGATCATCTAAAAAAAATTGTTGAATTAGTTCACAATCCAGGAACATTACAATTAAAATGTATAAAGTAGGAATCAAACTTTGCTTGCCATGGTTAGATCCAAGATTTAATGATTTACAAATATCATTTTGAGGATATGCATTAGAACAACAACAATTGCGAATATACTAAACAGAAACTTAACCAAAGCAATAGAAAGGATGGAAATGTTCCAAAATAATCTTTTCTAAACAGGATTGAGGGAATATGAAATCTATGTAAAATGTTTACAAAGATGACATAATAAACCCTAAATCAGAGGTATTATTCCTACAATCGCGTAGAAACAAAATGTTTGTTGCTCACGATAGTGTCTTTATAGAAAGAAATGTCTTCCTACAAAGCCAAGTGGGAGTAAAGTTAGATCTCGATGAGATTCGAGACGAGCAACAAAGGGATGTAGATAACACTACATTAGAGACGAATGCGCATGAAATCAGCTAATTTGATAAAACATGTGTCGAAGCAAGCTAATTCAACTAGCGAGACTTCTATCGTCCTACTAGAATGAAAGACTTCAATGAGTTGAAGAGAATAATTCTATTGTCGCTCACACCTATCGTAGGTTACTTAGGATCGAAACAAACAGTTTGTTGGAATTCTAGTAAAAGGTGGATTCTAAAATTTTCCTATTGGAATGGTTGGAATCCATACCTACAAGCAAGCTTTGGACAAGTGCCAACTCAGGAAGTGGCTTAAAGCCAAGAAATCCAGAGTGGACTCCATGTCTGTAAAGATGTGCTAGTCCATGATAGTCTTACAAATAGGGTCAAACCTATTAGTTATGTAAGCCTATTCGGATTATTTCTAGTTATGGAGATCAAAATCATCTTTATGAAATGTTCTTGATGGATGACATTGAAATCCAGAAATTTCTAGAAAGTTTTGCAAACTTCAGAAATTCATTTATGGATTGAAGTAAGCATTAAGGAGTTGAAATATTCATTAGGAAATCAAACAGTTTGATTACCTTGGAAGAATGGAAAAGAAATCTTGTAGAAACAAGAAGTTTAGTGGGAGCAATTGGTCTTCTTAGTCTAGTATGTAGTTGACATGCACTTCATATGAAATGATATATATCAATGCTTGAATAAGTCGAGCAATGGTTAGAAAGATTGTTTCTATATGGGAGACTTAGGAGATGTTAAGTACATATTGGGAATCAAAATCCACAAAGTGAATCTTGAAGGATGACTGGACCTAATCAAGAGACTTATGTTGATAAGATTCTTGACAAGTTCAAGATGCAAGATTCTAAGAGAGGATCTCTTCCCATGTTTCATGGTTTTACACTCAGTAAAACTCAGTGCCCTAAAAGCTAGTTGAGTTGAGTTGTAAAGGCAGTGGACCTAATACTTCTGCAAAGGGACCATTACATGTACCATGAAATGTACAAAGCAAATTGTTACATATGACTTGTGCATGTGTAGCAAGTTTCAAGCAAATACAGAATAAGCATACGGAAAGTTACCAAGAACAAATCCTTGAGTACTTGAGAAGCACTAAAGGAATTTTCTAGTTTATGGTGTTAAAGGTAAACAAGTTTGTCAAAAAGTTTTACGAATGCAAGTTCTTTCCAAACAGGCAAGATGACTCTAGATTTTGATTTAGATGCACAGTTTTGTTAGTATGGAGAAGTATAGTGAACTTGAAAAGCTCAAAGCAGAGCACTATTGCATGCTCAATGTCAGAATATGTGTATTAAGCTATAGTCGGATAGTTTTAAAGGAAGTTTGGATTAAAATGTAATATGACTAAAGGGTCACCTTTGCCCAAGAACAAAGGAGCCAGGGTCACATCACAAATCCAAACAAATGGATATGAGATATCACCTCAGTTATGAGATCATTGACCGACGGAAGGTCACGTTCTGCGAAGTTTTATTATGAGTGAGAAATCGCTAAACCCCTTCCAAAGACAAAGGTATGAAAGTCATATTAAAGTCTTGGATTGAAGCAAATTATGTAAATTTAAGTTGTGTATGTTTGTGGAAGCATATTACATAAGAAAATACATCAATTTGCAGAATTATGTTTAAAATAGAAATTATTATTTCTCTTATTTAATTATGGTTTTGAAATTAAATAAAATGTCCAAAATAATTATGGATTGATGGGCTCATCAGGTTATCTATTAGTTAGAGACCTGGTGTATGAAACCCCACAGGTGAACAAAATCCGTATATTATTTAAGTTCCTAGTTCGAAATCATTAAAGTGGACATAAATGATTTCAATAAATAGACTAGCATGTAAGATTGATTGGATAGCTCGGTTTCATGGGCTATAGGGGCATAGTGATGCTCGATCAATCACTTGGATATGCATGAATGATGCATGATTGAACTATTGACCTACTTTGAAGTTCAAGTATAGAGCTTCCGTATATATTAGTGGATTCCTTTGACATGAGTGGAACATTGATTTCATTCAATGGATGTTATAACTGTGGTACATTCAAATGTCTACCCGTAACTGGAGATTATAAAGGATGTTTCCCGGTTATTTCAGAAGTTGAGTGGGAGGCTTGTTGCCACAAGATTGGATAGAGTCTACCTATTAAATTAGGAAATGTGTCATGGCCGCTTGAAGAGGGAGAATTCAGAAAAATACGTGGCCGCGTTAAAATGCATTACTCAGTAATCATTTGGTTTTGTAATTCTAACTCAGATTTCAAGAAACGATTTGTAGATTAATATGATCTCGACATGTGATGCAATCATATTATCAAATCGACATATACATTGACTTAAGGAATTTGAATATTGCACCCTTGTCTCAGACAAGTGGGAGATTGAAGGAGTTATGTCTTCGTCGTGTGCAATTACTAGATATATAATTGGATCAAATTATGGAGATAATTAAGTCCGGACATTTGGGTCGTCGTTTTGCCATAGCTAGAGGTACTTACGATCTTTGGACTAGTAAAATAGGCCAAAGCCCAATTGGACGGATCCTATAAGGTCACACAAAGGGGCTAGATCGAGCATTAGAGGACGAGGCCCATCATGGGCCTCATCACTCTAGGTGGCCGGCCATATGGGGCTATGAGAGGCTATTGGGCTTCGTGCCCTAGTCTAATTATAATGAGATTATAAATAGACTAGGTGCCTAGGTTTGCAAGTAAGGAATTGACTGATCAATTAGATCAAACCCTAATTAGCAAACACGAAACCAACCCCTCTCATACTCCTTCTCTCACGGCTCTCTTCTCCTCCTAGGCGCGGTGGTGTCTCGTGGTGGTGGTGGTTCGTGCGGTGGTCGGTTGTCCGAAAAGGTGGTGATCGCGATTTTCCTCAATCACTCGACCAATCTAGTATTGGTGGACGGCTCGTTCGAATCTCGTGGACTAAGTAGAGGAGCAACACTTGGGGCTCTATTCTCTCCCTGATTTGCCTGTCGAATAGCTTCGTGGAATTCACGCTTCAAAGGTATGATTATGTGTCTTGTGTGTTATGCATGTGATTCTTGGGATTAGGTACTTTATTGAATATGATTCATATATGTTATTTCCGCTGCGTAGTACCTATAAACTCCGGCAGGAGGTCCGTCTAGATCACTCCCATCTCCAAATCGAGGCTGTTGCCCTGTATCAGAGGCAGAAGCCTTGGTGGAAGAAGAGAGATCCTTGGCTTCAACTACTAGCTGAGGAACTTGAAGCTGCCCGTACAGCCGAGGAGGTTGCACGGGCTATTGAAGCTTGTGAAGGAGGAGAAGGGTCCTCCAGGGCTGCTGAAGAAGAAGCAGCAGCAAGGGCAGCTGAAGAAGAAGACGAGGCTTTGCTGAAGACCTCGGTGAGTTATACTTAGCTTTTTCTTTCTTCTTTTTTTTTTTTATTTTTTTTATTTTTTTTTTACTCACATTCTTCCTGCCCCCCTGTCTTTTGCAGTCTGAAGAGACCAAAAGACGAAGAGAAGGGAAAGCTCCTGTTCGTCCCGAAGATCAAGTCCAGGAGGAATCCGAAGACTTAGAAATGGACGAACAACCCCTTCGAAAAAGGAGAAGACGGATGGCCATATCGGCCCTCACGACTTCCAGACGAGGCCGATGTCTGTCGGCATAAGCATAAGGGAACCCGAGGAAGGCGATAGATCGCCGAGGGCTCCTCAGCCACCACCCCAGTCTCCGCCAAAGACCCCTCTACCACCTCCTGAGATGGAGGTGGATCAGAAAACTCCCGATCCCAAGGGAGGGGTTCCAGCAGAAGAGGTTCAAGAAAGCGCCGGGGGGCACAATGCTGAGAGTGCTGAGAAGCCCGCTGCTGAGGGTTTCTCAGCTGATATTGCAGCCTACTTCAGCAATTTCTCTGGCTTAACCGAAGTAGATAGGGCGAGGATCTGGTCGCTGAAGGCCACTGCTGGGATGGGAGAATCCAGCAGATCAGTTCCAGACCCTGCAAGGTCGAATCAACTGCTGATGATGCAGGTAAATCCTTATCCTTGTTTTTATTTTTCAATTCAGCTCTTCAGTTCAGTTTGCTTCTTTTTTTTTTTTTTTTACTGAGTTGTGCCTCTGTTTCCAGTTTGTGCACAATCAGACTCTCACTGTAGAGCTGATAGATTCCCTGCAAGACAGGGTCGACGCCGCTGAACATGCAAGAAAGGTGGCGGTCGAGGAGCTGAAGCTTGCTCAGCTGAAGCAAGCAGCAGCTGAGGAGAAGCAGAAGGAGGGGGAAGAATACGAGAAAAAGGCTGCCGAAGCCCTCCAAACCTTCTGCAATGCAATGGAGAAGGAGGTTTTTCCCCCATTGATAGAAGGGGAAAACTTCCTTCGGGATCATCTGGGGGTGGACATCTCCAAGTTCAAGGCTGCCATTGAGAGCCGAATTCGAGAAGGAGCTGTTGCACAGGCTGAGGTGCAACAAAAGTTAGAAGCTTTGGAAGCCAGTAGAATGGCTGCTGAAGAAAAGCTCCAAGCTTAAAATGTCCAACTCTCAGAGGCTGCTACTGCTGCTGAAGCTGAGAAAGCCAAGCTTCAAGAGGCTGAGGATCAGTTAAGGGTCAAAGATGATGAGCTGACCCAAGTGAAGGCTGAAGCTTCAAAGGTTCAGCAAGAGTTGAACGAGCAGAAGGATGCCTCCTCCAAGCTTGCTGAAGAGCTGAACCAATCCAAGAAGGACCTGGAGGAGGTACAGAAGAAGCTAGCAGACGCTGAAGCCCTGCTCAAGGTCCGTATCTATACTCAAGAGGAGTATGATATGGGTTTCAAGAATGGGTTCAGAGTGTGCCGAAGACTCTGTCTTCATGCTGAGCCGAAGCTGGACTGGTCCCAGTGTGCTGAATGGGTCCAGGATCCAGAAGATCCCCATATGAAGTTCCCCACTCCTGTTAAAGCTGAGATCCTTGCGGCTGAAGAAGCCGAAGAAGAAGAAGAGAGGAGGGAACTTGAAGCCGAACAGCGGGAAAGGGAGGCTCAGCAGGGTGCACAGCCTGCTTCATCTGCTGCTAGAGCTGAAGCCACCATGGGACCCAGCACTGCTGATCAGTCTGATCCTCGGGCTGAAGCATAGGAACTCGGGCAGTCGTCTTCAGAATCTTGCGGTTCATCATGCGCTCAACTTTAGACTTGCCGCTTCTGAAATTTTTTTGCCTTGTTTTTTGCTTCAGCTTGCCTTGATGTACAAACTGCTTTATCTGTTTTTGCATGTACTTCGGCAGCTGTATTTTTCCGCTTGTGGGCGGCTGCCGATATTTCATTATGTCCTTTGAACAGTCTGAACTTTGTAGCTCGTTTTCTATGCATTTGAGCTTTATCTGATGCATTTTTCTTCAATTACTTTGTCTTATTTTGAATGCTTAACTGTTTCTGAACTTGAGAAATTTCACAAAAATTTCGCAAATATTTTCTAAGTACAAAGCTTTCAGCTCGAAGAATTCTGCTGAAGATAAACTTGCACTGATAGTGCTTCTTGCCCCCCTTAGTAATCTGAAGACTCAGGTCTTTGGATTACTGAGTTGGGTTTCTGTCTCTATTAAAAAATGGATATCTGAAACACAAGGCCAACTGAAGGCAATGTTTCAGATCATGGTTTTCTAGGATACAAGGCTCAGCTAAGGCAATATCCCAGACTTGTCCATAGATTCATGTCTTTGGAGAACAAGTCTTATTGAAGTTTAACTTCAGCTGAAAGACCAGAGTTCTTTAAAAAGACAAGCTCGTCAGCAATCTGGAACCCAGTTACTCGAAGGCGAAGGTTTCAGACGAGGCTGAATAAAAAATTTCTAATGGTTGTCGTTATCCTTGGTTTTCTGTCTATCTTTAAAAATGGATATCTGAAACACAAGGCCAACTGAAGGCAATGTTTCAGATAATGGCTCTCTGGGATACGAGGCTCAGCTAAGGCAATATCCCAGACTTGTCCACGGACTCATGTCTTTGGAGAACAAGTCTTACTGAAGTTTAACTTCAGCTGAAAGACCAGAGTTCTTTAAAAAGACGGGTTTGTCAGCAATCTGAAACCCAGTTACCCGAAGGCGAAGGTTTCAGACGAGGCTGAATAAAAACTCTTAAAGAGTAGATAGAATGAAGAAAACTTGAAAGAATAAAAAGTTGCAAAAATAATAGAAGTGGTGGCTCTGAAGCCTTTCATTAATAATTCAAAATGTACTTACAAAGATTGTTATGCCCCGAAGGGTTTACACATGATATTTCTTAAGTACATCAGCATTCCAGTGATTTTCAGCTCAGTTCCATCTAACTGACGAAGTCTGTATGTCCCTGGCTGAAGCTCATCATAAATTTCATAAGGTCCCTCCCATGCAGCTGAGAGTTTCCCATGGATTCGGCCTTTCTGAACTGCAGCAGCATTCCGAAGGACAAGGTCTCCAATTTTGAGAGGCCTTGCATGGACCCTTCGGTTGTAAAATTTGTTGATTCTCTGCTTGTAAGCAGTCATTCTGTCTCGGGCTGAGTCTCTCACTTCGTCAAGGAAATCAAGGGATTCCTTCATAAGTTGCTCATTCTCAGCCGAGAAGTGGTGCACTCTTAAACTTTCAGAACCGATTTCCACTGGAAGAACGGCTTCGGCACCATACACCAGCTCAAAGGGTGAATAGCCCGTTGCCTCTTTTTCAGTTGTCCGAAGTGACCAGAGGGTTCCTGGGAGCTCCTCTATCCACTTAGACTTTTGATCTTCAACCCTTTTCTTCAAAGCATTGAGGATTTGTTTATTTGCAGCTTCGGCTTGGCCATTACTTTGTGGATGACAAACTGATGAATATGCCAATTTGATGCCGAACTGGTCTGTGTACTGCCTCAGCGGTAAATTATCAAATTGCCTCCCATGATCGAAGACAAAGACCTTCGGAATACCGAAGCGAGTGATAATGTTCTGCAGATAAATTTCCTGACAGTTTGCTCTGTGATGTTCGAAGCTGCTTCAGCCTCAATCCATTTGTAGAAATAGTCGATGCCGACTATTAACCATCTTTTTTGGTAAGGTGCATCTGGAAAGGGTCCCAAAATATCCAGCCCCCATTGGGCAAATGGAAGCGGATTTAGGATCGGCTGAAGGTCTCTAGCCGGCTGATGGATGACTGGTGCGAATTTTTGGCATTTTTCGCATTTTCGGACCAGCTCCTTAGTGTCCGAGATCATGGTGGGCCAGTAATATCCGGCCCTCAATGCCTTGTGGGCTAGGGTCCTTCCCCCAATGTGGTTTCCATAGATGCCGAGGTGAATTTCCCGAAGGATGTAATCTGCATCTGTTGGTCCCACGCATTTCAGTAATGGGGCTGAGAAGGACTTTTTCAGAAGCTCTCCTCTGAAGACGATGAACCTTGAGCTAGTTCTCTTCAGCTTGGAGGCCAAAATTCTGTCTTCAGGAATTTCTCCCCGAAGCTTGAAAGCTAGGATGGGGTCCATCCAGCTGGGCTCTGGGTCGGCGCAACACACTTCAGGTGCTTCGTCGATACTTCTTTCTCGGCGCACTTCCACATATACAGATCTGTTCAGCTCGGTGAGAGTTGAACTGGCAAGTTTGGAGAGTGCGTCGGCCTGAGCATTCTGACCCCTTGGGATCAGCTGCACTTCAAAGGTTCTCAGCTTTGCAATAACTGATTTGATCTTGGCAAGATAATTTATCATGGAGGGCTCTTTGGCCTCGTAGCTGCCACCGATCTGATATGCAACTAGCTGAGAGTCTGTTTTCAGACAAACATGCTCGGCTTCCAGAGAGATGCACAGTTCTAGGCCCGCGATTGATGCCTCATATTCAGCTTCGTTATTCGAAGCCTTGAAAGAAAATTTGAGTGCATACTCGAAGGATTTGCCTTCGGGAGAGGTTATCACTACCCCTGCCCCCGAACCATTTACGGTGGACAATCCATCCGTAAACACGGTCCAGATTTTATTTTCATCGTCTAACGTCTCTTGGTACGAGCATTCGGCCAAGAAGTCCGCTAGAGCTTGAGCCTTGATGGCTGTTCTCGGCTGGTAGCTGATGCTGAATTCAGTGAGCTCGAAAGCCCACTTGGCCAGCCTACCAGATTTTTCAACTTTGCCGAGAACTTTTTCCAGCGGCTGATTAGTTAAGACCACTATCTGATGGCAATCAAAGTAGGGCCTCAACTTCCGAGCAGCTACCACTACTGCAAAGGCAACTTTTTCGAGTAGAGGGTAACGAGTCTCGGCATCCGTCAGAGTGTGACTGACGAAGTAGATCGGTTGCTGAATTTTATTTTCTTCCTTCAGCAGCACTGCACTGATGGTAGCTGGGCTAATAGCTACGTACAAATACAAAGTTTCCCCCTCCACTGGACTAGCCAGAGTTGGGAGTTGAGCTAGATGCTCCCGAAGCTTCTTGAAGGCCTCTTTTTGCTCTTCTTCCCAAACGAGCTCTTTTATTTTTGGGAGTTTCAAGGCTTTGAAGAAAGGTAGTCCCTTGTCCAAAGCTCTGGAAATGAACCTCGAGAGGGCTGTCATTCTTCCGGTGAGCCGCTGAACGTCCCTCTTTGTTTTCGGCTCAGGAAGATCAAGAGCTGCTTTGACTTTGGAGGGATTAGCGTCAATCCCCCTCTTGCTGACCATGAATCCAAGGAATTTCCCTGACTTCACGCCGAAGACACACTTCTTCGGATTCAGCTTCATTTGATGCTTTTTTAGGGTGGCGAAGGTTTCAGCCAGGTCCTTAACATGGTCTTCAGATTTTTTGCTTTTGACGATTGAATCGTCGACATAAACTTCCATGTTTCGGCCTTTTTGATCGGCGAAAACCTGATCCACCAGCCTTTGATAAGTCGCCCCCGCATTTTTCAATCCGAAGGGCATCATTTTGTAATTGTACACCCCGGCGTTCGTGACGAATGTCGTCTTTGCTCGGTCGTCGGGGTGCATGAAGATCTGATGATACCCCGAGAATGCGTCCATGAAACTAAGCAAGGCGTGGCCACTCGTCGAGTCGACTAGCTGATCGATTCTCGGCAAGGGATAGAAATCCTTCGGACAAGCCTTATTTAGGTCCGTGAAGTCAACGCACATTCTCCAGGTACCATTGGCCTTCTGAACCATCACCACATTTTCCAGCCATTCTGGATATTGACAAGGCTCGATGAAGCCTGCGTCCAGCAATTTTTTGACCTCGGCTGCGATGTCTCGGTTCTTATTTGCGGAGTAATTCCGCTTCTTTTGCTTGACTGGCCGACACGTTGGGTCGACGTTAAGCTTATGGGAGATGAGATCTGGACTTATCCCAGGCATATCGGCTGCCGAGAAAGAAAACACATCTCTGTTGTCCCGAAGGAGTTGAATAAGTTCACAACAGGTGCTCGGATCGAGGTCCATCCCGATTGTTACACATTTCTCAGCATCTCCTTCGGTCAACTCGACCGTTTCAGTCTGCTGGTCCAGGTCCATTGTTGATGGACTGGACTCTTCACAATCTGGCATGCTGTCTATATCAGCAGGCGTCCCAGACTCTTTATTCTTCGGCTGGCTTCCTGAGTCTTTCGGCTCAGATGAAGAACTAGCCTTTTCTCTTTCTGACCCTTTTTCTTTGGGTACAGAACCTTGGGCCGAAGCACTTAGACCTTTCGGCTTCTTTGTGCTCGGCACTCTTTCTTTTTCTTTATCCTCCTCATCCTCATCGTCGTTGTCTGGGCGACCAGTGGATGGCTTGAGGTAGTTGCACCTTCGGGCTTCCTTTTGGCTGCCCTGGATCCTTTCGGGGAAACGTAAATCATCAGCTGATGATAAGTTGAGACAACCCCTTGGACCTCGTGAATTATGGGTCTCCCCAAGATCACGTTGTACACTGAAGGAGCATCGATGACTAGAAATTCAGTCATGACATTCCTAGTTGCTTCATCGCAGCCGATGGTGACAGGAAGTAGAACCTTCCCATCAGGATAAGTTGAAACCCCATTGAATCCGGATACTGGGTAGGATACCGGCGTAAGGTGCTTGGGCTTCAGCTTGATTTGATCATAGGCCTTTCGGAACAAAATGTTTTCTCCGCTACCACCGTCAACTAGAACTTTGCTGACGTCGTGGTTGGCCACCGTGGCAATGATCACCAACGGGTCCTCGTGAGGGTATGTCACCCCCCGGCAGTCAGCGGCTGTGAACGTCATGTTCGGCACCGGTGACTGGGGTGGCTGGATATCAGCATGATTCACCTGGTGGGTCAGAGCCCTGAGGTGACGCTTGTGCTCCCTCCGAGAGCATGTTCCTCCCGAGATAACATGGATTGGAGGGAATTTTCCTTCCGCAGTTTTGCTGTTCTTTCGGGGGAAGTCGATTTCTTGCCGAGAGTCTTTTTCGGACTTCTCAGCCTCTTTTTTCTCGCGGTGATCCGCGATATATTTTTTCAAGTATCCCTTCCGGACCATGTCCTCGATTTGGTCCTTCAGCTGGATACACTCCTCAGTGTTGTGTCCCGGTGATTCATGGAACTCACACCACTGATTCTTATTTTTTCGCTGATACCACTCGGGGAGCGGTCTCGGCTTTCTGTAACTCTGCTCCTCCTTTGTCACACTATAGATCTTAGCGCGCGGAAGAGAGAGCGGAGTGTACGATTCATATCTGCCCGCGAAAGGAGCAGATTTTTCTTTCTTCGACTCGTTGGCCGAAGATTGTTCCGAGGCTTTCGCCTTTCCCTTTGCCTTCTGGCCTTGGCCTTCAGACGAGGGTGCTTGTTTTTGTTTCCCTCCCCCAGATTGAGGTTGGGTTTTTGCTTTGTTCCACTCTTCAGCTCGGATGAATTTATCCGAAGCATTCAATGCTTCCTCCAAGGTCCTGGGTGAATTCATGACCATGAAGTCAGAGAACGGCCCAGTTCTGAGACCGTGCTGAAGGGCTAAAACTGCCAGACCTTGATCCAGCTGAGAAATGCTGGATGACTCGTTGCTGAAACGAGTCAAGTAGTCTCGGAGGCTTTCGGCCTCACCTTGCTGCAGGCCCATAAGCTCTGCAGTAGTCTTCTCTCGGCGATTTGCCGTGGAAAACTTGCTCTTGAACTTGGAGGATAGGTCGTCCCACCCAGTAATTGAGCCTTCTTTAACTCCCTTGGAGATCCACGCTTGTGCGACCCCCTTGAGAGTGGTTGGAAAATACTTGCACCAAGTCGCCTCGGACCTGGGGCAGAGATGCATGTGAGCCTCATATGAGGCGATATGGTCCTTCGGATCCGAAGTTCCATCATAAGTAATGTGCGACGGGATTTTAACCGTCGGCACATGAGATTCCAGTATCCATTGCTCGAATGGAGAACTGGAGGGCAGCATTACGGCCTTGCCCTTATTCCCAGCCGAAGGGACCGCGCTCCGCCCTCTCAGAGAGGTAGAAGTGGTTTTCGTCCCTGGCTGGGAGGTCTGGGCCTCGGCTACAGGGTAGGAAAGGCGGCTGTGCACGCTCCGTTCCCTATCGCCAAGACGGTCGTGAACGCTTCGGCGAGCAGTTTCTGGCCGAGAGGCAGAACTGTTGCTTTTATGGGTTCTGCTCGTGGTGAGCTGAATGGAAGACTCCCTGAAGAAGTGAGAGTTCCTATTTCTCTCCCTCTCGGTTCTCCAGGTATCCTCCTCCCATTCGCCAAGCTCCTTGAAAGAGGAGAGTTTCCCCCCCTCCTGGCCGAGGCTCCTCCGCTGGTTTCTGGTTTGCGGAGGGGTTCGGTCGTGTGGAGGTGGCATGTTCTGGGCCTTCATGGCTTCCATGAGGACCGCTAAGGCTCTCGCTACCTCCTCCGAGTTGGGCCCTGTCAAGGGTGTCCTCGGCTGAGAGCGAGAGTAGGTGCGAATGCTCCGGGATTGGCTCCGGGCATGAGATTGGGTCCTTTGGCTGGACCGGTTGTCCTCATTTGACCGAGGCGGGCTCGGTGGATGATTGGACTGGATGATAGGAGATTCGGATCTCTCCCTAGGCTCCTCATGAGAGTCGGGTCCCGCGGAGGGGCTCCTATCCCGAGGAGGAGACAGGCCAGAAGTGGGGCGTTCCGAGGGACCCCCTCCTAGTGACTTTCGGCGCTTTCTCAGAGGAGAAGCACCGTCGTTTTTGTTCTTGCGATTCTTAGCCATTGGAACTAAGATTGAGGTAGAACGATTGAAATTGGCTTAAAGATTTTTTGAAAGTCTTCCCCACAGACGGCGCCAAATTGTTTCGGGTGAAAACAATGGGACCTTGCCGAAGGTCCAGTGAAATGGTGAAGACTGGGCTCGGTCCAAGTGATGTTGGGCCGAGGATTTCCTGCACAGCAAACACACGTAAACTAGCCTCGGGGGTGTTGCCGAGGAAGGCCCCTCCGATGTTAAAGTCAGTACAATGTGTAGAGAGAAAGCTATGCAAGAGAATTAATTGCTTGAGGCTTTTAATTGGATCATTTAATGACTAAGCCCAATTGGACTAAATTGGACCCAAACACATACCTCTATTAAACAATGTATCCCGAGCAGCAACAGCCCCCCTAACAACACGCCAGCAGAAATTTTTAATCTTTGGGGGCAGCTCTGCATTCCAAATGGAATTCCAATCAAAAGCAATAGGAGCAATTGAAGAAGTAGCTTTTGCGTGAGAATGCTCCATGATGAGCAGATTATAAGCTGATCTCACTGTGAAATTGCCATCTTTTGACCAATGCCGGGTCCAAGAGTCCTGACTGTCAAAGAGAGGTATAGGTATGTTGCGAATTTCCTTTACTTCTAAAGGAGAGAAAAAGGAATTGAGGGTAGGAATATTCCATTCTCTATTAATCATCAGGTCTCGAACAGTAGCTGGAGCATCTTCACTTGAAACACGACAACTTGACACACAAAAGTTGGGAAGAGTTGGAACCCAAGGGTCCCCCCAAACATCAATTGAAGAGCCATTTCCTACAATCTTCCTTAAACCCTTCGAAAGCACATCCCTAGCACCAATAATCGATCTCCAAGTGTAGCTTGAATTAGAGACAACTTTTGCATTCATGAAAGAGGTGTTATGGAAATACTTGCCTTTAAGAACTTTGGCCATTAAAGAATCTTCCATGGTCAAGATACGCCAAGCTTGTTTTGCAAGAAGAGCTCTATTGAAATTTTCCATATTTCGAAACCCAAGGCCTCCTTGCTTCTTCGGAATATAAAGTTTTTCCCAAGCCACCCAATTCATCTTCCTCTCATCCCCCTTTTGACCCCAAAAGAAATTACGACACAACTTCTCGATCTCAACAAGAATGCTTTTCGGAATAGAAAAACATCGCATAGTGTAAGTAGGGATCGCCTGAGCAATTGACTTTATCAACACTTCTCTTCCCGCTTGAGACAAAAACTTTTCTTTCCAACCTTTCAATTTTTTCCAGATACGATCCTGAATATTTTGGAAAACCTGTTTTTTAGAACTACCAATGTAAGTTGGTAATCCTAAATATTTGTCATGACCCTCAACAGCCTTAAAAGATAGCTTCATCTGAAGAATGTTTTTCCGTTCTTGCTCAATGTTTCGGCTAAAGGATACCTCAAATTTATCCATATTCAGTTTCTGACCAGAAGCAATCTCATAGGTAGAAAGAATTCCCAATACATTTTCCACCTCATCGTCATTAGCCCGCACAAAAAGAAGTCTGTCGTCCGCAAAAAATAAATGAGAAAAAGGAATTGAGGGTAGGAATATTCCATTCTCTATTAATCATCAGGTCTCGAACAGTAGCTGGAGCATCTTCACTTGAAACACGACAACTTGACACACAAAAGTTGGGAAGAGTTGGAACCCAAGGGTCCCCCCAAACATCAATTGAAGAGCCATTTCCTACAATCTTCCTTAAACCCTTCGAAAGCACATCCCTAGCACCAATAATCGATCTCCAAGTGTAGCTTGAATTAGAGACAACTTTTGCATTCATGAAAGAGGTGTTATGGAAATACTTGCCTTTAAGAACTTTGGCCATTAAAGAATCTTCCATGGTCAAGATACGCCAAGCTTGTTTTGCAAGAAGAGCTCTATTGAAATTTTCCATATTTCGAAACCCAAGGCCTCCTTGCTTCTTCGGAATATAAAGTTTTTCCCAAGCCACCCAATTCATCTTCCTCTCATCCCCCTTTTGACCCCAAAAGAAATTACGACACAACTTCTCGATCTCAACAAGAATGCTTTTCGGAATAGAAAAACATCGCATAGTGTAAGTAGGGATCGCCTGAGCAATTGACTTTATCAACACTTCTCTTCCCGCTTGAGACAAAAACTTTTCTTTCCAACCTTTCAATTTTTTCCAGATACGATCCTGAATATTTTGGAAAACCTGTTTTTTAGAACTACCAATGTAAGTTGGTAATCCTAAATATTTGTCATGACCCTCAACAGCCTTAAAAGATAGCTTCATCTGAAGAATGTTTTTCCGTTCTTGCTCAATGTTTCGGCTAAAGGATACCTCAAATTTATCCATATTCAGTTTCTGACCAGAAGCAATCTCATAGGTAGAAAGAATTCCCAATACATTTTCCACCTCATCGTCATTAGCCCGCACAAAAAGAAGACTGTCGTCCGCAAAAAATAAATGAGAAATTGGGCTAACATAACGACCAATCTTAACACCATGAATGAGGCCTCTGTTTTCAGCATCTCTAATCAAAGCAGACAAACCTTCCGCACACATAATAAAGAGGAAAGGTGACAGAGGATCACCTTGCCTAAGCCCCCTACTAGGCTTAAAAGACTTCGAAGGTTGACCATTCACAAGGACATCAAAAGAAGTAGTAGAGACACATCTCATAATCAAAGTCACAAAATTTTCCGGCAACCCTAACTTCAGCATTATTTTCTCCAAAAAATTCCATTCAACCCTATCATAAGCTTTGCTCATATCGAGCTTCAATCCCAAATACCCTTTTTTCCCTTTTTTCTTTTTTCGGAGAAAATGAAAGCACTCATAAGCAACCAACACATTATCAGTGATCAAACGCCCCGGAACAAAACCACTCTGAGAATCATGAATAATAGATGGGATTACTAATTTTAAACGATTAGCAAGAACTTTGGTGACAATTTTATACAATACATTGCAGAGACTAATAAGTCTATAATCAACAGGAGACTCACACAATTTTTTCTTCGGAATGAGCACTATATGAGTCTGATTAATAGAGCCTATATCACCATTATGATTAAGAATATCTAGTACCTTCCCAACAACATCAATACCAACAATATCCCAGAATTTCTGAAAAAATATAGCTGACATACCATCGGGACCCGGGGCTTTTGTAGGGTGCATTTGGAAGAGAGCTTCCCGAACCTCATCGGCATTGAAAGGGGCGGACAATGTAGTACGCTGTCGAGCTGTGACGGGCTCCACCTCACATTGACTATTAGAGGCAAACAAATCAGTGAAATAATCGACAAAAACTGCCGATATCTGCTCTTCCTCAACAAAATTGCTGCCAACCGCATCTACAATCTTGCTAATCTGATTTCTCGCCTCCCTTTGTTTAGCCTTTGTATGAAAGAAGGTTGTGTTTTTGTCGCCATTTTTTAGCCATTCCTGCCGACTTCTTTGCTTCCAATACAACTCTTCTCGACGCTCCAACTCATCCATACGATCATCCAACACTCTCATTTGGGCAATAATCTCATCCGATTGAACCTCACTCATAAGACTCTCCATCCTCGCCCTACAATCTTTTATTTCTTTCACAAAATCACCAAACTTCTCTCTACTCCAAGCACTCAAATTTGCCGAAGTAAAGGCAATTTTTGAGCATATGTCACCTCCTCTATCCCAAGCATTGGCAACAATCTCAGCACAATTTTCATCTCTCAACCACATCTCCTCAAAGCGATAAAGTCTCACTTTCCTCTTCTTTTTCTTCGGGGTGTTCAATGCTTCCTTCACGCATAAAAGAATAGGAAGATGGTCCGAGCGACGCTTAGATAAATGAGTGACAAAAGAGCCCGGAAAAGCATCTTTCCAAGCATCGTTTGCAAAAAACCTGTCAAGCCTTTCTTGTACATTCTCGACACCACCCCTATTGTTAGTCCAAGTAAAATCATGGCCAATGAAACCCATATCAAACAACTGACAAAACTGGACAGCCTCACGCAAGTACTCGGCTTCAACATAATTAAAGGCCCGCCCCCCTTGTTTCTCATTTGAAGAAAGCATGAGGTTAAAATCACCTCCACACAACCACGGCTCACCATTAGGGACCATCAGATTTTTTATCAAAAGACCCGTTTTGTGCTTATTTTCATCTTCGGGATGACCATAGAATCCGGTAAATTTCCACCTAGAGTGAGTAGCCGACTTAACCCATGCATCAATATGATTTTGTGAGAAAGAGCAAATATCTAGCTCCAAAGAGCTCTTCCATAATAAAGCAAGGCCGCCACTTCTTTTCCTCCCCTCACCAACACATTCCACTATAAAAACAGAATTGAAAAAGAGTTTATTTTTTATTTTTTCAACCTCATGTCTTTTCAACCGAGTCTCCGAAAGAAATACCAATTGGGGGCTCTCTAGAAACACAACACGTTTCAAAGCATTAACTGCAGAGGTGCTCCCCAGGCCCCTACAGTTCCATGAGAGGATGTAGCTCATTGGCCACCGAAAGCCCATTGTGTGGGGCTCGCCACATCGTCAGCGTGTGAAATATTAGCTCTCTTTTTGCTTCTTTCCTTTCCCTCATCTGCTAATAACTCATCAGTGCCCAAGACCACCTCCCTCTTCCTTCTTTTTTCCCCTGCCAAACACTTCTCACTCGCCATACTATGGTCTCCATCTCTCAAATTTCTCTTCCAACCCTTCCCTGAAAATTTCTTTCCACCACTTCTAATCTCCCTAACTTCTGTCTGCTCCAGGTTTTTCCTTTGATCAACTCCACTACTAAAACAAAATATGTCACCAGGATCTTGCTGCAAATTATTTTTTTCGCCTCCCTCGCTACTCAAGTCTACCCCACCCAGCTTATCAACCACCTCACTAATCTGCTTGCTTGATTTTTTTATCACAATGGATTGCTTAGGTTTAGTGATAAACAGAGGCTTTGCACAACTTCCACCTTCTTTATCCCCTTCCTCCCTCTTATAAACAGCACTATACTTCCATGGAGAGGCTTTCAACCATGTCCCATAGGAAACAACAGGTTCATCAATTTCACGACACTCCTCACAATCTTTAACTCCATGTCCCACCCTCCCATAATAAAAACAGAAAATAGGAGGTTTTTCATACCTTACATCAAAGCTTTCCTCAATACCTCCTCTCATCTTCAATCTGACATATTTCACAAGGGGTTTGCGAACATCAACAAGAACACGGATTCGGATTGATTTATCGATCCCAACTTGCGCAGCATTGTCCATTTTGATGAAAATTCCCAGCTTATTTCCAATTTTCTCCACATTGCTTAGGTTTAGGCGTCCCTTTAAGGGGAGATTGTAAACCCTAACCCACATAGGCAGTGAGTGCAAAGGAGTCTCAGAAGGTTTAGTTGAATCATTCGTCTCGCCGAGGATCAAAGCGTGTCTATCAAAATGCCTAGGTTGTTCTTCCAAGACCTTATACTTATCCCTCCAATGGTGAAATTGGAACATAAACATATTTTGTCCAATGTTCGAAATCTCGACTCCATGTCTTGGTTGCCAAACATCTTTCATTGTTGCTATGAAAGTGTTTACATTTACTTTGTGGTTAGTCTAGATTTTCCCCACCAACGCAAGTTCAATACGGGCTTCTTCATCTTCTTCTCCATTATCATCCCACTCAATAACTTCCTCAACATCTCCTTCCTTCGATAAAGCAGCAATCGCCTCTTCATCAACATTTGTACCAATTAACGAGAGATTTTTGTCAAGGTTTGCCATAATCAATGATTAGAGCAGAGAAAGCACCCAATAAACTAAGATTAAAACTCGAAAAACAACGAGAAAAACCCCAAGAAAAGGAAAACCTAGTAGGAACTAGAACGACACCCTCCCAAGGAAGACCTAGAGGGAACTTCAAATAACGTTAAAAATAAACAAATTGAAGTGAAGGAATAACGAAATATTAGAAAAGTGAAACAAAGAATTATATCATTGAGGTTGACAACTTCAAACGCCATTTTAGAGAGCTCTAGGTTTTTCAGATTGATTTTCTTTAACTAGTTTACTGGGTTTTTTCTGCTAATTTTTTAGGGAAAGGTTTTTTGTTTTTAATTTCTTTTGAATTTCTGGGTTTCTAACTTTACTGGGTTTCTGGTATATATAGACACATTTATAGCCGACATTAGCTTGGGTTTATTACTTCTTTTTTTAAAATAATAATAATAAAATACTAACTACTTTGTAACAGAAATGGAATCAGTTGCTACTGTTGGAAATAAAGAAAGGAAATTCAAAGGGTCAGATATGGGCGCCCGATCAGCCGACCGAGCGAGACCCGCCCGATTGGGCGCGAGAAGATTCGTAAAATTATGGAGTTCCACCGCCCGATCGGGCGCCCGAACTGGCGCCCAACCGGGCGAGCCCCGCCCGATCGGGCGCGTGTTTTGTCCGTTAGACTCCAACGGTTCCCTTGGATTCCTCTTCTTGTTTGATTTCTTATAACCCCTCATTTAAGAGGTTGATTATGGTGTTTTTAATAACCATTATATTTCTGGTTTCTTTTTCTTGTTCATATAAGATTCCTCCATGATATTTCATCTTCCTCTATCATTCATTTCTATAAATTGGAGGATGTTTTCAGTTTTTGAGATATACACAAGAAATACATATCAAACACAAGCTTGCTTAAACACATACTCTATATTGGGCATAAGTTACTTAACTCCAACCTTCCACCCAAAAGTGCCTTTGTGTGGAAGTGGTGTGTTAACCTTAGGGAACGTCCCGGCGAATACAATAGTGCACCCCGGTTGCGCCGGAATTTCGTTTTCAAGTCAGTGATTTGCATCACGACACACCGTACTCTTTCTTTGTCTCAAGATCATCTTTTCGATCTTCTTATTTTAGAATATAGCCTTGAAAATACTTCTTATTTTACAACAATTTGAAAACGAAATTATATATTTTCATTGGCTACTTATTGGGTATTGATCGGAAGATCAAATGTGCAATGAAAAATAAATTTTGAGCGAAAAAAACCTGTTCACGTTTTTCTGGGAGCAGTCCCGGAAATGGTCCCCGATCGAAGGTCAATCGTTCTCCGTTTGGGCTGAAATTTTGGGAGCTTGTTCGGGACTTATGAGGATTTATTTTCAACGGTTGGATCGTTGATATCTGCTCACGTTTGGGAGTTATGGCTTCAAAGTTGAGCTGCAATTTATTTATTTTTTTGGAGAGGAAATTCGGGCATACTACGGAGAATGCTCATTTTCAACACTTGAATTAATTCAAGGAAGGTCCTCTCTAAACTAATTTTAATTTCTAGTATGATTATTAGCATGTGATTTTAATTCTAATAATCATCTTGGCAAATATATGAGTTGTGATTTTTGGCATTATAATGTTGGATGATTATTTTGTCTTTAATATATTATATGTTATATGATTATTAGTTTATAGGCTAATGTATAATCCATGTTATATATGTGTGATATTACATGGTATGATTGATTATTTCTATGTCTTTGTTCTGTGCTTGTGGTTTGAACTTAGTATTTAGAAAGATGTTAATTGGTTTTATTTACCGATTTGTTGGTTTTTGAACATATGGATTATTTTGTTCATTGAGAAAGTAAATGTTAGGCTATTGCTTTAGATTATTTTCATTTAGCAATTGTTAAGTACCTATTATTTACATACCTATGGTGATAGATAATTCATGGTTAATATTTAGACTTGTTAAATTGTAGGTTTTATAAATTTTACCATGATTATTAATTATTACAATGAGTATGATGTGGTGTATGCATGGTGCAATGTCAAAATCTATTACTTTTGGTACATATGTGTTGATATACATATATTTTTTGTCTTGCTTATGGAGACTTTGTTCATGCTCATAATGATTATTTTGCTTATTGCTTTTCAAGAACTTGTGTTAATCCTACTAATTTTTAATGAGAAGTTCTTGAATGAGAATTATGTGGTTATTTTGTGAAGAGTCATATTTGTATTTTTCCATGGAGAATATCCTTAGTGGTTGTTGTTTTTGTGACTCTTAGTTGTGCCATAGTTCTTGTTGGGAATGCATGACTACTTTTATTATAATTTTAATTCTCTTGAAATTACTTTGGTGGCTATTTCTGATATTTTAGTGTGTTAACTAAGTTGTGTTAACCTTGTGATGAATTTTCGGAAGTATGATAATGCTTGAATTATTATTTAATTCAATGTTTAGATTATTTTACTCCTCTATTTGTGTCACCCTAAGAGAGAGTTTTCAAGAGTTATTAATTCTTATCGCATGTATTGCTCTTTTTAGTTCTTACTTGGTTCGAATCGGTTTGGTATTGGCATGTGTTATTTTAATCTTTATCGATTTCTTTATGTGTGGGAAGTTATTCTTAAGAATTTTATTTCTTTTGATGCTATGTAAATCTCCACATGATGTCAATATGATTCAAGTAAGGAACATGAATCCGAATGTGCTTCAAAAGGCTCAAATTACTTAGTGGATGCATGCACAATCACTACAAGTGGTGGTCATTGGGTTGTTCATCATTGGTCGCTAAGGTAAATTATTAGAGGCACCATGGAGGTATGTTCACATATTCTTTCCTCCATTATCAACTATGTTTTGATTTTAGTCTTAACTTTGGCATGTGGGGTTATGGTTCTATGAGTTTATAGAATTTTCTTGTAGGAATTTAGTTCTTATGAGCCCCATGTGAAATGTGCAGAGTTTTTCATGTCTAATTTCAATATTAAGTGAAAGACTTTTGTCGTCCAATGTGGGGGAAAGAGTAATATGATGAATTAGTGTTGGACTCAAAGTCTTGGTTTGTTTGATATCTTGTTTTGCTTTTTAAGCAATTTATTAATGCTCCATGACTTTGTATGTGAATGTAGGATTACCTCCATGTTCCACAACATTGGACTATTGTATGTGAATGTTGCATTATTGGATTATCTCCATGTACTACTATTTTTGGCATCCTTTTTTACTTTAATAATTTGTTTTTAGCAATTTTATGCATTATGTCATGTTTGAGTGATTGGCTATGCATATGGAATTCTCATGTCTCTTGATTGCTATATTCCCATATATGTATTTATTTTGTTTATTGAGTAAACAAGTTGACTATAAGAGGAATAAGAGGCATTATTTTTTGTTTCTCTTCTATTTGATGCAAAGCATGAAAGTGACTAGTTATGCTAAAGACTATTATTTATTTGCCTTGATTTGATTTCTCTATGTTTGAAGAGTGTTTCCTTAACTTAATGAATTGATAACATGAGTGATTGTTTACCTTGGAAGAAACTATTGAGGATAAGTTAGATAATTTCTAACATGCTTAGAGTTCTCTTATCTTTTTATAGAGTACGTGTGTTTCCTAATATTTCTTCTAAAGTTTTTTCAATGTCAATTCACTAAATGTTGTTGGGAGTGATCAAGGCTAAATTTATGAGGAAAGGTGACTTTGTCTTTCTTGTCTTAATGGAACAATGTATGTCTTACTTAGATGACTTAATTATTTCGGATCTTTTGTCATTAATGATAAGTTTTCTTCTAGTGGTTGAAGTTTGTTAAGCCTTCTAAAGTGATGACTTAAGTGAGTTACTTGGAAAGTTCCATGTTGAAGATAAGAAATGTGAGTTGGAAGTTCAAGTGTGAGTTGACTTGAAACTATTACCTAGGGGGTGGTACAAGAGTGTGGTTAGTACCTTGTGAGAATCTAATATTTGTGAGTAATTTTGCTTCTCACTACTTGCTTTAAGGTAATATACTTTGTGTTATTTCTACAATGTGAGTAATGTGGTGGTGTTGAGAATCACATGTGTAATTGTAGTAAATAACTTTCTTGAACTTCTTATCTTTCCAATTTGTTAATCATCATTTTTTACGAATTTGAATATGCATGACATGTGTTTTATCATTTTGAGAATAATAATAGTTATTATTATGTTTTGGTTTTTCCAAGGTGTCATACATGTCTCGTGATTGGAAAGTTTTTCCGATGATATGTTATTTGTTGTTCATGTCATCATTTGAGTAGAATATGTTTTGTATTAGCATGAATTATTATGTGTACTTTAGAGAGATCTTAAAGTATGTTTTGAGTGGAGTATGCTAATACATACATTTAGCAATGTGATAGTGATATGCATTGCATTTATTTTAACATAGCATATATTTGTGAAATAGTTAAAGGGCAATATTTTACAAATTTAAATTGCGAATGACTAACGTTGTTGTTTAAACTTGCTTCATCTTTTACTAAGTATCTTTTTAGGTACGAAGGTTGTGAAGTACACCAGCTTTCGGGAAAAGTTGTTTCAAACTTCCGGAAGACAAGTGTTGGTGGTTGATGGTTGATGAAGAAAGTTCACTAATGCGGCTATGTTATTATCAAGGGTTGAACTTGATTAAGTTTTTGAAATTTCAAGTTTTGGGTTCGTTGTCATATTACTTACTCATCTAATGGTGAAAGCTAAGTGATATATTTTTCTAACCATTTGTGCAAATTAAGTTGATGTTAAAAACATGCTAGTTTTCCTTATTGGAAAAATATTCTAGCAAAATAATTTTGCACTATGGTAAGGAAATTTGGGACATGTAACACAATCCTTGATAATTTGTGGAAATGTCGAGGGGGATAGGCCTTAAGCCCATGTGGAAAAGAATTTCTTTCCTATCCTTATGGAATGTGTTGTAATGCTTGTTTGAGGCTGGACTCTTTTGAGTTCTTAATGGAACAATAAACCATTTTTGGTAGGTGCTATTTGAGACGCACTTGATTGATCCACCGTTTGAGGTTGAGTCCTTTGACTCTTAATGAATCCAAATGTTTGGGTGGACGCACTAAAACTTTGGATCACCGTTGTTTATGATTATTGTGAGGTTGAGCGTTAAGCTCTTAATGAATCCATGGTCATGTGGGGGTAAATGGCTACAATGTAGTATTTGTTAAGTTCTTATGAACATGTTTTAACCCCGTTGACTAAGTACTTTTGAGAAGTGCTTGTGATTCACCTGTGTGGTTGTGAAGACTAGCCATCTTCTACGGAAATCTTGGGCGGATTTCCTAGAGCTTCCACTAGACCTAAGGTGAATATACTTGGCTATAAAAGAGCATATCTCTTCGCAGAGTTCAAGTAAATTTTTGGAGAAAGGTATGTGATGTGGGGGTCTTGAATTAAATCTTGGAGTTTCAAGGTTAGTCCACTCCTTGATCAAGAGTCTAAGGGTTTCAAGGTTTGTCCACCCTTATACTTGTAATTCATTGTCTCATTTCACTAAGCACAAGATTTCAAATTACTTATGTAATATCTAAGTGTTATGTACTGATCTCCTCTTATGCCCAATATGTTGCTTATCCTCATCTTTTGTTGGCTTTTCTTCCCTTCCTTTAGTGGGGGATTGTTGGAAATAAAGAAAGGAAATTCAAAGGGTCAGATATGGGCGCCCGATCAGGAGCCCGACCGAGCGAGACCCGCCCGATCGGGCGCAAGAAGATTCGTAAAATTCTGGAGTTCCGCCGCCCGATCGGGCGCCCGACCTGGCGCCCAACCGGGCGAGCCCCGCCCGATCGGGCGCGTGTTTTGTCCGTTAGACTCCAACGGTTCCCTTGGATTCCTCTTCTTGTTTGATTTCTTATAACCCCTCATTTAAGAGGTTGATTATGGTGTTTTTAATAACCATTATATTTCTGATTTCTTTTTCTTGTTCATATAAGATTCCTCCATGATCTTTCATCTTCCTCTATCATTCATTTCTATAAATTGGAGGATGTTTTCAGTTTTTGAGATACACACAAGAAATACATATCAAACACAAGCTTGCTTAAACACATACTCTATATTGGGCATAAGTTACTTGACTCCAACCTTCCACCCAAAAGTGCCTTTGTGTGGAAGTGGTGTGTTAACCTTAGGGAACGTGCCGGCGAATACAATAGTGCACCCCGGTAGCGCCGGAATTTCGTTTTCAAGTCAGTGATTTGCATCACGACACATCGTACTCTTTCTTTGTCTCAAGATCATCTTTTCGATCTTCTTATTTTAGAATATAGCCTTGAAAATACTTCTTATTTTACAACAGCTACCGTTATAAAAAATATAAAACTGCCTCCAATTTTGTTAATTCTGTTGCAAAAACCTCTTTTAATTCTGTTATTAGTTATTTGTAATTTATTTTTAACCACGTGCTTAATTAGTGCCTCATTATGTTACACCCTCTAATTGAGAAACGTAAACCCACGTTCTACGTACATGAAGAGATTTAGTAAGATAACGAATAGAACTATAGAAGTAATAATTTTCACTTTAGATTTAGTGATTGAACCTTCAAAACTAGGCGAAGTGTAATTACACTCCAATTAGAATGCATTGTATGTACGTTGCACCATGAAATGGAAACATCTAACGGAAAAAAATTGAATATAGGAAGTGAAAAAAAAAAAAAAAAAAGGAAAATATGAGCGCTAAACACTTCTAGCTGAAATATGTACTCCAAATTATTAGTGATTAGTTAAAGTCTAATGTATAAAGGAATATGATATTCTAAGTAATTAGCTAGATTGTCAAGTGTTAGTGGAGTTATAAGAGTAGCGGGTTTATTTAATGTGTAGATTAATGTTAGGCGTGATTTAATGATCATATGTCGATATGGGATCTTGTTCCTTATTTTTAATTAGGTTAGTTTTGCGCTATATATGTTGCGTGCTATGTTGTACATTTTTCATTCAGTGGATTGAATACAAGTTTAATTATGTTATATTCGTTCTTTCCCCTCTCTCATCTTAATTTTGATCTCGATCTCTTTATTTATATGCTTCCTCCGTTTCTATTTAGTTGATACGTTTGATTTAAGCATATATATTAAGGAGAGGAGAGAGAGTGTGAAAGAGAGAGAGAGAGAGAGAGAGAATGAAAAAGCAAGTGGGATAGCTTGTAAATGCAAGGTAAAAAATTTACCCCAAACAGAAACGTGTTAATTAAAAAAAACTTCCTAAAAATGAATACGTGTCAACTAAAAAGAAACAGAGGTAGTATAATTTCAATACTATTACATACCCTTATTAGTAGCACAACTCCTAGCTAAAAATTAAAAATGAAGCATCAATTCAAGTATTATTATTAATTATACGGAATAGTACGTAGGCAGGTGTTAGCTAGATTTGCTTGCATATGATATTATCCTTAATATATATACTTTGTTTTTGTACGATTATTATAGAGATGAAGAATGAAGACATATATACCATTAGTTGTTACTAGTTATTACTTGTCATATAGATCGATACATACATGTAAGATAGCAAACTAATACAATAATAGCACGCAGTAACAACATTGTTTGTTATAGGTCTACTGTCTACATACTAAGATAGAAGCTTAGAGTTTTGCTTCCTAAAAAAGAATTAAACACACACACTTAGCAAAATGGAATACTTGAGGAGAGGTTCGTTGTGTAGTAGGCCTTGCTCTTAACATATATGTCATCAGATCACGGCTTAAACCCAAGGAGGATAATAAGTCAACGGGGTGGCCTGTGTTGGATCGGGATCGGAATGAGGATTGTCCGCCAGCATTCTCTCGCCGCCTTCAGATGGATCTTCCTTGTACAGATTGCTCTTTCTAATCCTGAAAACTATCCTGAATTCCCCATTGCCACAGGTACAATAGTTATCACCGAACTCATCAACACAAAATGAACAGCATTTTTCATCGCACTCCAATCTAATCCGACACCCATATGCCCGTCGTACATGTCTACCACCTGAATACTGTTCATATATATCATCAACATCAGATAGGTCACAATTGCATGCTACAAACAACATCTGTTCATTTGTCGCGTAACAGTGGTTCTTGTCAATACGACGCTTTTTACCACCCCGCTCCAGTGCACCGCAATCCGGAACATCCGTATGGAAGTACATCATATAGTCATCCGTCCCGTTCCCAACTGCCTTAAATTTCGCTTCAAATACGCCCATTTCTTCTGGATGTACGTATCCATAGATTCGACCACCCTCTTCGCTCCATGCCCCTGAATGCATTCCCATACAATTAATTATTACTTTCTCCGTTTCACTAAAAGATTGATTCTAATTGCTAATAATTATTTAGTTAATTAATTAGTTATATATATGTATGAACGAAATGTAATATGACCGATAATTATGAAATTATTAGTATTTTACCTTGAGTATCATTTATATCGTACCCAAAGCCATTGCAGCCGCATACACAATAACGACCGTGCGGGATGACTCCTTCTACAAATAATTTTTTTTAAAAAATAAAAAGCTTAATTATTATACAAAAATTAATTGCATATAATTAAAAAAATACATAAATAAGTATCAATGAATGCGTGCATGAAAGTAATTAGTACGTACCAATTAGAACACTATACGGATGATGATACGGTTTTTTATTCTCAGCAGCCTCTGGTTGAGATTGAGATGATGATCCTTCATCAATTTAAAAACAAATGTTGGATTAAAACAAGATAAAATTATATTTCATGATAATTAATTGATTTGAACGAAAGAATCTTAATTAGCTCAAGAAATTGTACTGTAGCGTTTGAATAATCAAATAATGCTTAATTATTATTACACATAAACAATTAAAGAGACCTAAATAAATATGGAAAAAATGCTTATTAATTTAATTTTGAATATAATACATGCATACTTGAAATTAGTAGTTAAATTAATTACCAATTCGAACACTATGCGGAGGAGAAGACATGGCCGAAGGATTTTCATTCTCAGCAGCTTTAGAAGATGAACTACTACTTGATCCTTCACCTAAAAAAGTTAGAATCAAACAAAATTATATTTCTTGATAATCAATTTCAATGAAAGAATCTCAAGAAAATTTTAAAGAAAAAAACAGACCAGAAGTCTTAGTTGGAGTACGAAAATAGAGGGAGGCATTATCAACTCCAGTAATGAGAGCTCTACAGGTTCCGTTAATGATCTGATGTTGGACCACAACTTTATCGAAATGTTGACACTCTACAACTTTTACAACAACAACATAAAACCAATTTGAATGTTCAATTATTAGAATATATTTGTTGGATATAATAGAGTAACACAATATAATATAGTAGAAGAAGGCTGACTTTTCATTACTTGAATTAAGAAACATAACATCAATGCCTTATATAGGCTAATATCCCAAAACAAACAAAGCTAAAAACAAGGAAACTACTTACATAATGATAAGAACAAGATTCCACTAACAGAAAGTGCTTAAACAAATAAACCCACTAACTTCTAACTTATTGTTGACTTAAGCAAAATACTAGCAACTAAATCAGAAACTTTAGGAACTAACTACCCCACTAACCAACGTTCATATTTTTGAAGCATATTACTCAATATACCCCCTTGCTTCAAAACTACATACTCCAAGCTTATGTCGAAAATACACATGCTTATCAAGAGGGAGTGCTTTGGTGAGGACATCAGCAACTTGATTGTTGGTTGGACAGAACTTCAACTCAATTTCTTTCTTTGCAGCTAGGCTTCGAATAAAATGGTAGCGTATATCAATATGCTTCGTTCTACTATGGAAAGCCGGATTTTTAGTCATAGCTATAGTTGCTTTGTTGTCACAAAATATTTATGTTGCTTCCTTCTGCTCACACCTTACATCAGCTAGTAGTCTTCGTAGCCAAACTCCCTGACAAGCTGCTGCTGTCACAGCAACATACTCTGCTTCAGACGATGACAATGCTACCACTTCTTGCTTCTTTGAGCTCCAAGATATTGCACCCGACCCCAAGTTGTAAACATGACCGGAAGTACTCTTTCTATCATCAATGCAACCTGCCCAATCACTGTCACTATACCCGAGTAGGCTGAAATTTGCATCTTTTGAGTACCAAATACCAAAATCTGCAGTTCCGGCAATGTAACGAAGTACCCTTTTTGCTGCTCCAAGATGCTGCCTTGTAGGACTATGCATATATCGTGATAACACACTTACTGAGTACATGATATCAGGCCGAGTATGAGTTAAATAATTTAACCCACCAACCAAGCTTCTGTAATAACTCGGATCGACAACACCCGTACCATCATCAAGCTGCAATTTTTCATTAGCATTCATAGGTGTTGCATCAGGCTTGCTGTTATGCATATGAAACCTGAATAATATATCTTTTGCATATTTCTTTTGTGAGAGAAATATGCCATCTTCCACCTGGTTTACCTCAAGCCCAAGAAAATATTGCAGCAAGCCTAAATCTGACATTTCAAACTCCTTCATCATACATGATTTAAATTCAGCAATCAATTTTTCAGAAGACCCTAAATAAATCATATCATCAACATAAATGCAAACAATTAAAAAATCACCATTTTTGTGATTTTTTACATACAATGTTGGCTCATTCTCACTCCTAACAGAACCATTTTCCAGAAAGTATGAGTCAATCCTTTTATACCATGCCCTCGGTGCTTGTTTCAAACCGTAGAGAGCCTTCCGGAGCCTATAGACTTTGTTCTCCTGTCCACTAACAACAAAGCCTTCGGGTTGTGACACAAAAACTTCCTCTTCTAACTCTCCATTCAAGAAAGCAGATTTTACATCAAATTGATAAATTGGTAAATTCAATTTAGCACCCAAAGACAATAACATTCGCACTGTTTCAAAACGAGCTACGGGTGAGAAAGTTTCATCAAAGTCAATACCTTGATGTTGTGCATACCCCTTAGCGACGAGCCTCGCCTTGAACTTCTGGATACTTCCATCTGCATGATGCTTAACTTTGTAGACCCACTTGAGGCCAATGGGAGTCTTGCCTTCTGGAAGATCAACCAAATCCCACGTGTGGTTGTGTACAATTGCCGTCATTTCATCTATCATTGCTGCTTCCCATTCTTCATTTTCAATTGCTTCATCAAAACAAGTAGGTTCTGACACATACAGAGCAAATGAGCAAGACTCATACACTTCCTTCAAAGACTTGAACTTCCTGGGTGGTGTTTCTGATGAAGAGCTTGATCCAGATGAGGTGTTTCTGGAGCTTTCAGGTGTTGATGATGTACTTCCAGCTGGTGTGACAGGAGGAGTATTAATTTCATTGCCATTATTTAATGGCATCTCTTGTGGGTTTTGTTCTTCTTCTGCAATCAGGTGAGTAGGAGAGCTATCTTTCTCCCATTTCCAGCAAGCTTCTTCATTGAAATTAACATTCCTACTAACAATGACTTTGCCACTTACAGGATTATATAACTTATATGCTTTAGACTGAGTACTATAACCCACAAAAATGCATTTTTGTGATTTTTCATCAAGCTTAGAACGTGAATTGACTAAAGCATAAGCTATACAACCAAAAATACGTAAGTGACTCACCTTGGGTTTGCGACCCTTCCATGCTTCATACGGAGTAGAATTGTAGACAGCTAGAGCTGGGCATGGGCCGGGTCAGCACGCGGGCGGCCCGGGCACGGCCCGAGGATGGCACGGCCCGCTGAGTGGCCCGGCCCGGCACGACGGCACGCCCCTCGTGCCTCGTGCGGGCTGCGTTAAAAAAAAACAAAAAATGGCACGGCCCGGCACGAGCCCGTGAAATGGCCCGCCGGCACGGCCCGCAGTTATATGAATAATATGATATATAGTAAATTATGAATGAACAATAAATATTAATATAATTTAAACAATATTTAATATAACTTAACTCCATAAAAAATTTAATAATTATTAAATTCAAATATTAAATTGTATAATTATTCAATTTAATTTTTTCTTTCATAAAAAAAATTCAAGTTTTTTTAAAGTTTTTTTTAATTGTTTTTTTTTAAAAAGAAAAAGAAAAAAGGGTAAGCCGTGGGCCGGCACGGTGGCCGGCACGACGGGCGGCCCGGCACGGCACGACCGGCACGGTGGGCCGTGCCGTGGACAGGGGAAGCTTGAAGGCCGGCACGGCACGGCACGGCCCGCCTCCACCGTGGGCCGGCACGGCCCGGCACGACACTGTTCATGGCCCGCCTAGGCACGGCCCACGGTAGGCCCGGCACGGCCCATGCCCACCGCTATAGACAGCCTTTGTTGGCGAAATATTGAGGATATACATTGCTGTTGCCACAGCCTCTGCCCAAAATATCTTTGAAACACCTCTAGCATTTAACATGCTTCTTCCCATCTCAACAATGGTACGATTTTTCCTCTCGGCTACGCCATTTTGCTGAGGCGTATAAGGAGCTGTCAACTCTCTGTGAATACCATTCTCCTCACAAAAAGTATCAAATTTATCAGAAACAAACTCACCCCCTCGATCTGTACGTAGGGTCTTAATCTGGCACCCTCTTATCCCAATTTTTAAAGGGGAAAAATACCACCTTTGGAGTATAAAAATGCAAACCATGTTTAGATCTCAAGAGTTGTGGGAAATTGTTGAGAACGGGTATGATGAACCGGCGGAGCCACCGCAAGAACCCGATCAAAGATTGCGTGAAAATCGCAAAAAGGATGCAAAGGCCTTATTTTTCATCCAAACTGCAGTGGATGATGACATTTTCCCTCGTATTTCTTCTGCCAAGACAGCAAAGGCGGCATGGGAGATCGTCAAGCGTGAATACTATGGTGATAAGAAGGTAATTTCTGTCAAATTACAATCACTTCGTTCTGAATTTGATGGGTTGAATAAGGGTAAAAAGGAGACAATGCAGAGTTATTTGTCTAGAGTCTCTGGCATTGTTAATCAAATGAAGTCTTATGGGGAAAGTATTAGCAATGAACGAGTGGTCAGTAAAGTGTTAAGAAGTTTAGATAGTGATTTTAATCCTGTTGTTGTTGCAATCGAAGAGTCAAAGGATTTATCAAATTACACATTTGATGAATTGATGTGTTCATTGTTAGCTCATGAGGCTAGATTTAAAAAGGATGATGAGAAAGGTGAGGAGAAGGCATTTCAGGTGAAAGGAGAATCTTCCTTTAAGGGGAAGAATGAAAATTCAGGTGGTAGAGGAGTTAATAGAGGAGGCTTCCGTGGACGAGGTCGCGGAGGAAGCAGAGGACATGGCTATGGAGGAGGTCGTGGCCAACATGGAGGAGGTAATCGGCATTCCAAAAGTAACATTCAATGCCATTATTGCAAGAAATTTGGCCACAAAGAAGCTGATTGTTGGAGTAAGCAAAGAGGTGAATCAAAGGCAAATTTTACAGAGGATCAACAAGAGGAGAGCAACCTGTTCATGGCTCACTCAAGGCTCGATCTGATGGACAATGGTGTTTGGTTTGTAGATAGTGGTTGCTCTAACCACATGTCCGGTGAAAGAAAGTTGTTCAAGAATCTTGATGAAACGAAGAAGTCAGAAGTTCGACTTGGGAATGACAAGCAAATCAAAGTTGAAGGCAGAGGCACCGTAGCAATCCCGACTTCTAATGGTGGTACAAAGCTTCTTCATGATGTCCAGTATGTGCCTTCTATTGCCCATAATTTATTGAGTGTTGGTCAATTAATTAAGGGTGGTTATTCTGTGATATTTGAAGATGATTGTTGCAATATTTATGATAAAAAATCTAATCATAAAATTGTGAGAATTCAAATGACTCCAAATAAAATGTTTCCCCTTAATGTATCACAAGGTGATGTTAGTAGTGCATTGGTTATGAAAGGGAACAGTGAGTCAAGTTTGTGGCATTTGAGATATGGTCATTTGCATGTTAAAGGGTTACAATTGTTAGGCAGAAAAAATATGGTTGTTGGTTTGCCTAAAATTGAAACTCTAGACTTTTGTGAAGGGTGTGTGTATGGTAAACAAAGTAGACCATCTTTTCCTGTTGGTGATGCCTGGAGAGCTTCTACTTGTTTAGAACTAGTTCATGCCGATTTATGTGGTCCGATGTCAACTGAGTCTCTAGGTGGAAGTCGATACTTTTTACTGTTTGTTGATGATTTTAGTCGGATGAATTGGGTCTATTTCTTGAAAAACAAATAAGAGGTTGAGCTGAAGTATTAACACCATTGTTGGCCATAATGATGAAGGTGATTCAATTGGGTTCACTCCCTCACTGTGTTTCACTCTGTTCAATTTGGGGCAAGGATTTCGATTTTTTTAATTTTGGTGGAGTTTCTCTCACCTACTTTACTAAATTGATGAGGAGTAAAGAAATTGAAGGCTACACGTATGTTTTAACTGGCTCTGATACCAAAATTGTTGGATATAATGGAGTAACACAATATAATATAGTAGAAGAAGGCTGACTTTTCATTACTTGAATTAAGAAACATAACATCAATGCCTTATATAGGCTAATATCCCAAAACAAACAAAGCTAAAAACAAGGAAACTACTTACATAATGATAAGAACAAGATTCCACTAACAGAAAGTGCTTAAACAAATAAACCCACTAACTTCTAACTTATTGTTGACTTAAGCAAAATACTAGCAACTAAATCAGAAACTTTAGGAACTAACTACCCCACTAACCAACGTTCATATTTTTGAAGCATATTACTCAATAATATTTCCATTCTAATATCAATCTCTTCGTCTTTTTTGGCGTAACCTTGAAAGCGAATCTCCTTTGTGTCATTGTCCTTTATAACCCTCAACTTAGTCGGATCCACTCCCGGCATGTCTACACGAAGGTAATACCCGTTTTCATCGAGTCTGGAAGTTCGTTTGTCTGCAACGGGTGTTGCTTTGGAGGTTCTTCAAATTAATCAAACAAAAAACATGGTCAAATTCAAGAAATGAAACATTATCTAACAGAAAATATTCAAGAAATGAAACATTAAACAGAAAACATACACATAATACATGGAATGAAATATCAAAAAGAAAATGAATAATAATTGATAAATTGAATTGGAAGAATGAAATAATAAAAAGAAAGTAAATAATACAAGTAGAAGAAATCAAATATACCGTTGATGTTTACAATTTGATACGCCATTTCAGAGAACTCGTGAGTTTTTCAGATGAATATTGGTGTAGTTGGGTATTTTCTGCTGATAATTTCTTGTATTTTGCTGGGTTTCTCACTTTAATAGGTAAGTGGTATCAGCCTATCATCGGGTATATATATATATATATATATAGACACGTAAAAGCCGACATTTTGGATGTAGTACCAGTTTTTTTTTTTTCCAATGTAATTATATGAGTAATCCATAACAGAAAGTTGTCCTTATCTGGAATTAGTTACTACCGTTAGTTAGAAAATGAAATAAAAATAAAAAAAAATTTATTTGACGTTCGATTTTGTTTTTCAATGTTGGTAAATATTTGTTAACTTCGTGGAGTTTCATTGCCAAGAAGCATGATTTAATCAAATTAGAATGCATTATATATAGGAAGCTCTAATAAACGACTTAACTAAACATATATTCAGTACGGTCGTTTTCTCTTGAGAATTAGTTGCATTTATGAATAAAAAAGGATAATGATAAAAGGGTTGCATACTTTCATATAAGAATAAAAACTTATAAAAAGGTAATTATTAAGAAAATACTAATATATATTAATTAGTACATAATTTGATAATGAACTATGTGTTTTTGCTGCAAATTCTTAATATTTAATATTTTTGAAAATACATTGATAAATCGGGGCATCAAGTGCATAAATGAAACATTATTGATTATCAACCGATTGAAAAACAACCTCATAGGGCTAACTGGATATTCAATTCACATGCGAAACAAATCTTTCATGTGCAAAAACTTAATTTAATCTGTAATCGTTCAATTGATTGTAAAACTTTAGCAGTCATTACAAGTTGAGTTAAACGAATCAATTAATTGTTAATTATACAGTATTACGTACGTAGGTAGAGTTTAGCTTTAATTTGCATGCATGATGCATCTAGGTTCTTCTTAACATAGTTTATTTGTTTACTTTATTTGTAACATACTCTTTTAATTTTCACACAAACCAAAGAAGAAGATAGCTAGAGTAAAAGGGGAACGAACAATTAATCAATTTAATTACTTGCCCCTTCCGCCACCAGGCCGTGACACCACTAGCTACCACCTCAATCTGTCACCACACCTACCACTCAATAATTATAATAGATAGGAACTTACTTTAAATTTTATTAGTTTCCAAAACATATATATATATACATACATACATACATATATACATATATATATATATACATATATATATATATATATATATATATATATATATATATATATATATATATATATATAATGCGGAGTATTATTTTACATATGAGTATTTTATATCCACTTTTTTTGTCTTTAAAATCATGAATGGCATCTAAACATAATATTAGCACAGTAAAATCACACAAAAATAAATCAAACCAACGTTAAGGCTAACCTTTACAATATTCATCACTATAGAGATGAAGAAAAGACGCATCATATGATCACATTCACAACCTAACTAATTGCAACGTCCAACGTAGTACATACAATGTTGTTGTTTGTTATAAGTCTACAAGAATACTAACATAGACACATAGTAAAAGATTAGAGCTTCATCCCTTCCTAAAGATGATCTAAAAAAAAACACTAGCTTAACAGAATTGAGCATTTGATCAGCTGGTTTCAGGCCTTAGCTTGCACTTAACATAACATATGTACATGAATGTCAGATCAGATGACGGTCACTTGTTCGAACATTCTGGTGTAATTGAAGTGGTGGAACACTGGGCGGAGTAGTCGTGAGGGGGATCAGAATAAGGATTTTCCGCCAGAAACCTCTCGCCAACTGGTGTAAATGCCCTTTTCGGTCTTCTTCAACTCGTACGCTCCTTTTGGTCCTCGAACATGGTCTAGCTGCAGTGGGTGTCGCTTTGCTGGTATCACACATTATTATTGTGAGAATTTAACATACATGAAAACGATTAATATGAAAAAGAAAATGAATAAGTGAAGAAATGAATTATACCATTTGTGTGAATTGTTATTGAACCCTTGCTCCCTAAAATCTTGACTTGTATCCTTAAAACCCCGTGTTCAAGTTTACACACGCACCAATTTTCCAGAAATGAACAGCCGAGCGGGCAGTTGGTGTCGTTGCTATAGACATCGTAGTAGTTGCTGCAGTTCAATGTGATCATACACTTGTATTTCCGACGTCCATTATTCTCCTCCAACTGAAAAGTATCTTCTGTATTTAAGCCGGTAATCCCGTTAACAAAGACACAGTATTTCCTTACCCACACCTTGTACTCGATGCAGCCCGGCATATCCATACGGATGTACAAGAAATAGTTTCCGGTCGCGTCGTCCTCTTTCTTGAAATTGGTTTCAAATATGCCCTTCCCGGTCTTCTCATATGCACGAACAAATGGGTTAACATGACAATCCTCCTCTGTACATTGCCCTGCACCCCATACATATATACACGTACTTTATTACTCTCTCCGTTTCAAATAAAAAAATCATGGATTCTAATACCAAGTAATTACTACTTGGTATAAACTTAAGAGAAATATGACATCGATTAATTAGAAAAAATATGAAAATATTTTTTTACCGGTCGCAAAAAAATTTCTATTATTGCCGTTGCAGCATGTACAATTATCGTTGTGCCCACGCTCGAAAACGACTCCCTCTACGTAATATGCATTCGTAATTTAAGGAACATTAAACATATGCTTAACAAGTACTAATGTATCATACAAAATAACAATTACAGTAGTAATAAAAAAATTTCAGTAAGGTATGTACATGAAACTAACTCTTACCAAGTCGAAAATTATTGGGATTATGATGCGGTTGTTCTTTATTCGCGGCAGTTTCAGATTCTTGATAAAATTAAACAAAATTACAACGTATATTTGATGAAAATTTCAACAAAAAAAAAATGAGGATAAAAATAAAAAGACAAACCAGAATTCTTTTTCTGAGGAGCATTATAAGTGAGGTAGGCATTATGAGCACCAGTAATTAAAAATCTGCAGGATCCTCTGCTGAATTCAGAGTCGAAGTTTACTTGATTAAATTCCTGACAATCAAGTTTAATATAACCATCATAAAACCTTTTTGATTTAACATGGAGCCATTCTTTATCGTCAAATTTATCAGCGAAACCGATAAAATGAATCGCCTTGAGTTCATCCACCGGACTGAATCGAACGTCTTCTGCTCCCGGCATGTCTACTCGAACGTAAATGCCATTTTTGGTCTTCTTCAACTCGTATGCTCCTTTTGGTCCTCGAACATAGTCTAACTGCAGTGGGTGTGGCTTTCCTGCTTATTCAAACCAAACATAAATTATATGTATCACACATTATTATCAGAGTTTAATATTCAAGAAAATGATGAATGTCAAAAAGAAAATGAATAATTGAAGAAATGAAATATCAAAAGGAGAAAGAAAGTGAAGAAAGGAATTATACCATTGTTGTCAATTGTAATTAATTCCACCATTATTACAGAAAGCTCGTGAGTTGTTAAGATCAATTTTGTTTACTGGGTTTTTTCTGGTAATGATTTCTTTTACTTCTGGATTTTCACTCGCTTTACAGTTTATCTAGTGTATATATAGGCACATTTTAGAGCCCACATCTTGGGTTTATAATTATAATTAATTAATGACTAATAATTTATTATGATGATAAAGTTAGTTAACTACCAACGATTCTGTTAATTCCGTTGGAAACCTCTGTTTGTTCTGTTTTTAGTTCTTGGTTAGTTTTTAAACCTCGTGTGGTAAATTATGTTACTAACTCTACCCTTACGTAAGATATAATTGTTAAATTAGTATTGTATAAAGCTGCTTTAACCCATATTTAATTTTTGATTTTTAGTACTATAGTAGTTAAATTTGATTCTTGTACTTTTAGAAAGCCAATTAGATTATAAAATCTCTCCATTTCATTAATGTTACGGAGTATTTACATTTTTCACAAAATCCTATCCTACAAAGACATTCTAAGATTATACAAGTACATATTTACCCTATTGACATTTTACTATAAAGTCAATTAGTTTATATAAAACTATGTAACAATTAGTATAATTTCTTGATTAAAGGGTTGTGTATAAGAAGTTAAAAAAAAAAATTACAGAAAATTAACATTTAATTACATGATTGATGCTTGTTTTAATTTGTCATGAATTCCAAACTTATTTAAAGTAATTTTCGTATAGACCCTATCTCATAATGTAACTCCTATTTGAATCGGTTGAAACTCGATGCAAAAGATTCATTGATGGTATAGATAATGTGGATGAGTGAAAAATTAATAGCAAGAGCGAAATGGTTATTGTTTATTTTTTGGTGTTTAGAGAGTCAAAAGGTGGGGGTGAGAATCGATTTCAGAACCTTCTACAATCGAGAGGGGAGCTCTAACCACTTGCATCTCAGAGGGGAATGGGTATGGACTCATGCTTGTCATGCACGCTCAAACAAAATTGAGAAGCCAAAAAGGCCCAAAACCCAATAAACCAAATCGGACCCATAAACCCATGGGTTGGTTTCTCTAGACCATTCCAAATTTCCACGCGTACTTTAATTCATCATTTATTCATGATTGTCTATAAAATTAAAAAAACAACAAATTAGAAATTAAAAATCCCCAAAATTGTTCGTTCGTTCGTTCGTTCGTTCTCATCTTCTTCCTGCTATCACAATTTTCTCTCTCCTAGGGTTAAGCTTCTCAATCCAGAAAAATCAATGGCGTCAACCAGGAAGATTACTCTGAAAAGCTCAGATGGTGAGACATTCGAGGTAGAAGAAACGGTTGCTTTGGAATCTCAGACGATTAAGCATATGGTTGAAGATGATTGCGCTGATAATGTTATCCCTTTGCCGAATGTTACGAGCAAGATCCTTGCTAAGGTGATTGAGTACTGTAAGAAGCATGTGGATTCTCCTAAATCATCGTCTGATAACGCCGCTGCTGCTGCCGATCGTCAGGTTGATGATGAACTTAAGACTTGGGATGCTGATTTTGTCAAAGTTGACCAGGCTACCCTCTTCGATCTCATCCTTGTATCCCTCTTTCTCTCTCCTCTCTCTATTTCATTCTTCAATTGTTGAATTTTCTGGGTTTTTATTTTTCTCTATTGATTGGATGAAATAGTTGTTTATTTGGGGGTTTGAACTTGAATTTTGCTTGGGTTGATGTTATGAAAGACTTGAAAGTGTTGTTTTGTGGAGAATTTCTGATTTGGATATTATATTTGGGAAGTTGGGGAGTAATCATTTTTTGGGGGTTTGAACTGAAATTTGCTTGGGTTTGATGTATTGTAGAATAATTAAGTGTTGTATTTCTTTTGGATATTGAATTTTGAAAGTAGTATACAACAGATTGACAGCTTCTGTAGGTATAGATATTGCCATATTGGAGAGAAGAAATTAGGACTATGTTTCTTAATTGATTGGGATTTTCTTCATATACTGCTAGTCTCCTGGGTGTTTTATATGATTCCTCTTGATAAGATTTTCGCTCGGATGATTACCTGATTGTTTATCTTCGACTCTGTTGGGCTATATTTTGATGCGGATTAAAAATTTGTGTGCTCTGTTGGAATCAGATTGTCTTAAGGTTGTGGTAATTGTGCATCTGTTATTGTTTTGTTTGATTCCTTAGGGGTGTTGGTGTTGGGGTAAAGGTGTGTCCAAATTTTAACACTTTGTTTGGATAAGGGAAAGGGAGCGAAAGGAACAAGTTTTGTTTTGTTTGATTAGGATGGAGAGAATCTTCCCTCTTTAATAAACACCATCCCTCAATATTGGAGAGATTATAGAGCTCCATCTTACCCCTCCCTAAAGTTATAAGATTAAATCATTGAGTCCGATGCATCCTTTTGTAAACATCACACGGATGAATTAAGGAATGGTTTGTCTTGTAATCTTGGTCAAGAACCTATAGGGAAGTAAGTGTTTTCTAAAGTGCTGTAGAAGCTAGGAAAATCCCTTTGGAGACTCAGTATCATACCATCTAACCATCACTTATTCCCTATTTGTACTTTTTCTATATTGCTTGACCATTCAATTTTAAATTTACTTCGATTCTGGAGTGGTGTACAGGATCATGTTGCGACTGTCTATTTTCTGTTTTCAGAAGGGGCTATGTCTGTGTTTTTTGTGTGCTGAAGCTGTTTAACTTTTGGTATTTTGGAGTAGTTCAATGCACTCTTGGGCTCCTTTATCATTGATTACTAGAAGTGTATATGACTAGTTACTTCTGGATGGGATACCTTAACATCTGCATTAGTCTTTACAAAGTTTGAAGGATCCATTTGTTTTACATTTTGCTGCCTACAGTACTAGCTGATTGGGTTGTATTCTGGTTTATGTGGTTAGTTTCATAAGTTCATAGCTACAGTTACTGTTTGTTCTCTTTGAATCTGATTATACCCTTTCTTGTGCAAAGTTTTTTTTTTTTTTTTTTTTTTTTTTTTTTTTTTTGCTTATATATATAAATGTGGATAGAAAAGCCAAACTGTGTTTGACAGTCTTTTTATCTTCTCAGATAATATTGTGAGATGTCTTTGAAGATTCTTGATTTATTTTTCAAAAAGTAATAAGCATACTTTTTAGAAAATGTATAAAAATTGATTGATTTGTTCTTAATTTCAGGCTGCCAACTACCTGAATATTAAGAGCTTGCTGGACTTGACTTGTCAAACCGTTGCTGACATGATCAAGGGAAAGACACCAGAAGAGATCAGGAAGACATTCAACATCAAGAATGACTTTACTCCGGAGGAAGAGGAAGAGGTTCGCAGGGAGAATCAGTGGGCCTTTGAATGATGCCATGGCATTGAGGAATACAATCAAGCCCGTGGGAAGGATGTGTTTGGCTATTCTATGAATGAATATACCAATGAATTTATGCCTCTTGTAGTTGAAATTGAGATTCCTGACTTGGTCTCATCTTTATTCTTCTGTCTTAGAATGTACTCTTCAGTGGTGAGACGAAGATGGATTGTAAATAATAGTAGTCTTATGGAGGGTTGCTGCTTGTGGGTGACTGCTACTGATGGTAGCCCCATCTTCAGACAGTCACACCTTCCATCTTTTAATCATGTATGTGAATTGTGGGGTACTTTGCATTCATAACTTAAATTTTATGTTTCTGATTTCTTTGAGATTTAGCTACTATGAGTTGGTGTTCTTGCTGCATTTTGAGTATTGCCTCTAGGCTGAGAACTTGTTTGGTTCTACAGGAGATAAAGGTATGGAATCAGACATAAGGAGAAAGTACTGCAATATGAATAATATTAACTTGTGGTTTGTCTTCCAGCAATTTTTTTTCCTCCTAATCAACAAATGAAATCTTTATTTCTCCTTTTGCATCATCATGGTATTCAAATTCGCCATTGTCTTCCCAAGAACTGAGAAAATCGTCATTTCTGAGGTTAATAAGCCTTCAGATTACAGAAAATTTTGGAGAATTTCAAAGCCAAAAGTTAGGAAACTGAAAGAGATGGATTGTTGTGTTTGAGCCTCGTTTTTGCTGAACATTTTAACAGCCTACACTCTAGATGTTTGCATGTATGTATTTCGATGAATTCACATGAGCATATGTAAGCATAAAATTTATTAGTTTATCGAATTGTTTCAAATTCAACTACCATATTGCCTTCGATACTGTTAGAGCCAGACAAAGCTTGAGGGCTTGCTTTCAGAAATTCTGAAGAGTGTGAACAAGCTGCAACTTAAAATTGTTTCTCTGTTTTAATGAGTTTGGTGTTGTTAGATTTGTTAGTATAAACTATGAAGATTGAAGTGACTAGATGTTGCCTATACCGCCGAATGAATCCTTATAATTTGTCATTGCTAAAAATGGTGTAGTTGCATTATTTCAGTGGCTGCTTGGTTAGATGCAAAAGGTTGACCTGTAATGTTGTATATCCTAGCTTGCTCAGGAAATGCTCAAAACTATACTAATTCCAGGGGATCTTACTTTACATATGAAGTTTCACTGACCTTAGATTTGATTTAAATGTGAGGTGCAACTATAAGCAAAACGTTAATGCGAACAAAGAGTCAGTGTAGCATCAAAAGAGAGTGCAAATTACAAGGCCCCTGGGTAGATATAAAATTATGCAAGTACTCATTTTAAAAAAGAACATCACAATTTGTTATTTGGTGACAAAAAGGGGAATATTTCACTCAAGTTGTTACTAAAATAATACAGTAAAACTTGAGATGTCAATTTGTGTAAGGGAGTTTCTGACCTCAAGAAGGCTCTACCCATTCGCCTCCTGAGTTATTCCATCATCTTCCTGCTTACTTAAAGCCAATGATCTGCCGAATTCCTGGGCAATAAATCCCATATACTCAACAATTCTTTACCAAATGTTGTTTTAAGTTTGAACCACATACCATCAACAACACCATTTACGGTATTTGGCAACTTGCCATTGATTTGCATCAGTTAAGCATCCCATAGGAGTGACCCTGATACTAAGTTTGACATTCAGTTTTGCTCTCTTGGACATCAACAGCTTCTCCACCAATAACCAGTTTGGCTATCTCTACTGCATACTCTTTCCCATCTCCTAATCTAAAATTGTGAACAATTTCTATCAAGTCTACAAGACTACCACCGTACACTTTTCCAGCCTCTCTTTTATACATCAGTTCCTTCACCTCATCAGCATCCTCCCACCTACCAGCAGCAGCGTAAATATTTAAGAGTAGTGCATAGCACATTGTATTTTGTGGCTCTAGTTCAATCAATGTTTTTGCAACTTGTTCTGCAATAGATGAGTCACCTTGGAATCGGCATGAACCAAACAAACTAGCCCACAACAATGACTCTGACGACACATCAACAACAAACTCATTTACTTTCTTTACAGTGTCTAGTGCTTCTTGCACCAGCCCCTTACTTGCCAGTAGATTTGCCATGCACCAATAATGCGCAAAATTGGGTTTTATGCCGAACAAATTCTCCATCTGATCAAAATAAAATCTTCCTTCTTCCAATAGCCCTGCTCGTGTACATGCGCATATAACACCGACGTAAGTGATTTCATCCGGAAGCACTCGATGTCTTCCACCTACATGCACATACCTCTGACCTTCGGCTTCACTATCTAGTTTCATCTTATACAACATATCTTCAAATAAATGAAGTCCATCATTAGGATTTCCGTTAATACAATGCCCTAATATCATTGAATTCCAACACACCAAATTCCTCTGGAGTAGGCCATCAAATATACTACGAGCCACCTCGACCTTTTTGCATTTACTATACATATCAATAAGAGCAGTGTTCATTATCAAGCTCAAATTCCATAGCCTTCTCACAAGGAAACCATGTACTGATGCTCCCTCTTTCCACCTAGCAGATCTCCCACAGGCTGCAAGCACATTTACCATAGTCGTATCATTCCCCAATAATCCGATTTCTATCATCTGCCTATAAAGTATTAACACATACCCAGGATTGAGCCTTTCTAAGTACCCTGTCATCATAATGTTCCAAGACACTACATTTCTCTCAGGCATTGAATCGAACAGGTTGTGTGCATTTCTCAAATTACCAACTTTCACAAACCCATCACAGATAGAGTTCCAGGACACCACATCTCTCTCAAGCATTAAATCAAACACTTTCAAGGCAACCTTAATAACCCCACAACAAGCATACATATTGATCAATGAGCTCTGTATATGCATCACACCATCAAACCCATTCTTTATAACTTGACCATGGCACATTTCACCTATTCTAGAACTACCCTCTTTAGCACAACAATTCAACAATGGCGGAAATGTATAAGAATTAGGAAAAACCCCAGATTTCAGCATCTCAACATAAATCCTTAAACCTTTCAATGGCAAAATACTACCTGAATAAGCTTTAATCGCATTGTTAAAATAAACTATATCTGAAATATCACCATCTTTCACAAACCGATCACTGCAGGACACTAATTCTCTCTCAGGCAATACATCAAACACCTTCAAGGCAACCTCATTAATCCCACAACAATCATACATATGAATCAAAGAGCTCTGTATCTGCACCACACCATCAAACCCATTCTTAATAACTTGACCATGACACATTTCACCTATTCTAGAGCTACCCTCTTTAGCACAACAATTCAATAATGGCGGATAAGTATAAGAATTAGGAAAAACCCCAGATTTCAGCGTCTCAAAATAAAACCTTACACCTTCCAATGGAAAAATACTACCAGAATAAGCTTTGATCACATTGTTAACACAAACTATATTTGGAAAATCGATGCTGTGAAAAACCCACAAAGCATCACGCAAATCACCAAATTGGGATGAAAATTTGAGCAACTTACATCCAAAAAAAGGGATTTTCACGCGACCAGAAGTTATCAAGATTGCATAAAGTTCTTTGATTTTGTTCTTCTTCAACCATTGAGAATTGATGCAGGTCAAAATTTGATGAGAAAGAGGGAGATTATTAGTAGAAGATGAGTAATTACATCGAAATGCAGGAAGAAAGAGACAAGAAATGTCTCGAATTAAAGCTCTTGCCATTCATCTGCAACTGGGTTTTGATGGGATTTCGAAATCAAGTTGGGTTCCGCCATTGACGTTCATAATAGCTTTCTCTCTCCTCCTCCGTTGTTCTCTCTCTAAAACCGTGGAAAATTGGAGGCGCAGGAATTTACCCATTTGTTACCTTTGAAACGGCGTCGTTTTCATCAGCAAAAGGGTTTTACTTGGGAAAAAAAAAAATTTTAAAAAAAAGGACAAAATATAAGCATTATGAAAAAATAAAACAGAGGAGAGAGAAAACCAGGAATAAAAATGGTAAAAGTGAGCAAATTTTTGATGAAAAATGTGGGAGAAGGAATCAGTAAAACTCTCTCTGAAATTCTGGTTTGCCCTTTAACCAAACAGCCCTTAAGGTATTCATTTTCCTCTCTTTAATTTTTTAGATTTGAGTTGCAATTCAAACAAATTAAATTGATTCAGTAAATAATTTATGAAATATTTGATTGCTTTTTTGTTTTTAATATATGGGCAGATTTTGTGAGAAGACAGGATCACTAATCAGTGATGAAATTGGGGTTTCTTTTCCGGTGAGATTTACATTTTTTACTTCATTTTTTTGTTTGATGAATTGTTTGCTGGAAATTTGGGGTTTTTCTTGTTTTGAGCTAGAAATTTCTAATGGATATATTCAATTATTCAATGAATTGTTCAAAAGAAGAACCAAATTCCTAGTGATTGGGGCATGAGCAATTGAGCATGGCATGAAAAGAGAAAATTGTAAAATTGAATTGAAAAAAAATTAGTGTGGCAAAACAAAACTCATTTTAATTCGTTAGGAGCAATAACATGGTTGTGGTCAACATTGGCTCTACTCTTAGGGCTCTCCATCAATAGAGTTATTGATATGAAGACTAGATGCTCAATCTTGCATTTGGTAGCTGAAAAGTGTTTGAAGCAAGAAGCATTGCACTAATGCTGTAATGCACATTGCCACCTCGCTAGGATCACTTGATTTAATGTGTTGAATCAATGGGGAAAATGATGATGATCATGGAATGCCCTAACACGTCTAACTGAATGTTCAAAGTAAGACATATCCATCACCAAACTGTAAAGGTGAGTGTGTGTCTTTGATGATTGAAGAATAATATGGAATACTGTAACACCCCCGATTTACTAGCTAATAATAAACAATAAATAAAGGAAAATAAACAACCTTTAAATAAAATTGCGGAAGCATACACCTAAATCGGAGGTATTACCGCCACACTCGACAATCTGTCAAGTGCTAAGGCTTACAAAATCCCAATAATTACAACCCAATAAACTAGGTGAGCTATTTATACAACTTTATAAACTCATTATAGCATACTAATCGATCACTTGAGCTCCTTTAGCTACGATCACTTGATCAACCTGCTAAGACAGTCTTGTCTGCTCACCATTAAGGACAAATTCCAAAATAGATCGTCGCAGGGCCACCATAAGAAAAAGACATGGCCGCAAACACAAGTAGCACAACAAAATAACACACACGTCAGCAAAAAGCTGAGTAATCACCATATATAAGAATACATAGTATAATAGAATAATTAACATTACTAGCTCAATTAAATAATGTAGTTCAAAACTACATAACACATTGTACTCTGAAAATAACCTTGAATAATAATACGAACCTTTACTCAATTAACTGATCATACCCAATAAGTGTGTCATGCTCTTTGTTCTATACCTAGCCTTGGACATGGGTAATTCGAATAAAACCAACAAGTATAAAAACTTGAATACTCCCAATAATTAGAAAACACCTTGAACCAGACCACATACGGGCCAATTCCCACTGTAGGGGACCATAGAAAAATAAATAATAAAGATTGTACCTCATTCTTAACTCATGATCATTATCTCCTTACCAACATGTCAAGGACTAAGGTCTATAACGCCGAGCCTCAAACCAAGAACAAAATAATAATTTCTCAACCTTTTGATCTAATATATCGATCAAATAACCATTCACAAATTAATTGATAATTTCTCAATAATGGCACAAATTCCCAAATAATATTACATGATCAACTCAATATATAATATATCTCAACTCTTATAGGGCTATTAAACTAATACCAAAATATAATCAATTCTCAACCCAATAATAACACTCTGCATTAATAACCCTAAACCTCGATAAAACAATACTCCCTATAACAACAACATTAAAACCCCTAGAAATAATACAATCAATCAATGCGACATTTAAATCATACAATACCACACACTAACCACATACATATAAATCATGATCACATATAATTCACAAATAATAAAATTTACATATAACAATACGAAGTACAATCAATACTAACAATTTATAACCAAACAAAATCAAGAAATAAGATTCGTGTGATTACCATACGAACAAAATACTATCAACTACGATATTCGAACCAAGAAATAGATTGAGCAACGTCGCAAATCGCAGCCTTCATTATACAAACATGTCGTGGGATTCTTTACAAATCAATAAATAAGATAATGGAGAATGATAAAAGTCATGAAACATTAACTTTTAACAAGAATCAATTTTTGGGTTTGGCTAATGAATCCTACGCACAAAAGGAATCGGCAACCACTTTTTTTTTGATAAAATATCGTTTTATGGTTAATAGGGTTTAAGATAATTTATAGTTGTTGATAAAAGGAGTCCTATTTAAATTAAAATAGGGTTTTAAAACTTTACTAACTCTAAATAAAAAATATGAGATTAGAAAAGCTATTTAATAAATAAATAATTTTATAAATATGAAATCATAAAATATTCGGGTATTACAAATACTCCTTACCAAATTGCTTCTTAGATTCATTTGTCAATAACTAGTACTTTAATAGAAAACAGAAATGAAGGTTCTTGAATACAAGTCGTTCCTTAAGGACCTGTGATCCATCTGATATATAGTTTCTTCCTTCACAGTAGAGCACAAGAGTTTTACACTACTTACATAGAGGTGCAGGAATAAAATTACTTAATACTCGTATGCTATAGGCCTATAACATTGGTCAAAACTTGGGGAAATTCCGAGCCTGGAACTTTATTAGTAAATGTATCAGATACTTGCAGTTGAGTCCATTAACATCAGCTGTAATATGGTAGCAAACTAGCAACTGCATGTCTGCATTAGCTATCTTGCATTGTTTCTGTAAAATTCTGACATTAAACTTTGCCTTTACTAATAGTATGTTTGGTAACCTAGCACTTTCCTTCAAAACTCAAATAACGCCTTCACGATGGACATTCCAAATTAGGCCCGAACATGATGTTTTTTAGTCGCATTCTTGCAAGTCTTAGTGGGACAGTGTCAACTGCAAGACTTTGCTACAGCTTACAAGCTTGCATTACTTTATGCTTCTAAACATTATACCAAAACTGGTTGATCACTTGCCATTGTTTTTGCTCCAAATACAGAAATCTACTGCCGTCTTCATCTTGCTGTATTGTGGCCTTGTGGGCTCACAAGATATGTCTTCTGCTTTGTGCTAGGATTGTTTTGCTGTCTAATGCCTCTAATCTATTTATCTATGATAGACTATATAAAGTTAATAGGATACAATCTTGTAAATTGTAGCTGAAAGATTCTTATAGTAACAAGAAATGCACATTGACTCCTGACTTGATGATATGTAATGAATCAAGAGGGGGATTGATGATGATTATGTATTTATGTGTAAATTGATATGGAACATCCCTACCAAATTGGCAAATCCTCATCAAATTCATTGCTTATATTTAGTCAATCGCCTTTGATACAATCACATTTGTCAATAAAGTGTGTTCTAGTTGGTATTTGAAAGGAAGGTTCATGAATTCTACTCCTTAAGACCTGCAATCCATCTTAAAAATAACGGATACCTACAGCTGTATCCATTAACTTTGACTGCAATATGGTACCAACTGCATTACATATTTTGCATAGTATCTTGACTAATGGTATGTTTTAGGATATTGGGTGTCCAGTTACACCTTTACAATGGACATTCCAAATTAGACTGAAAGAACATAACCAACTCCTGAAACAATGTTGAACAGTAAAAGGTGTCTAGCCATATTCATGAATACGATGTTCTTGGGCCATAAACTTGCTGGTCTTAGGCTCTAACTATCAAGATATTGCTACTGAGTTACTAGCTTCCAATACACATTTACACCGTGTGCCATTATTGATTGCTTGCCATTGGTTGTTATTGCTGTCTTGTTCTTTCTGTTTTGGGGGTTCTCAAGATATGTTTTCTGCCATACATACTAGGAATCTTTTCTTGTCTAATATCTCTCATAATCTTCCTTATTTACACTACAGATAGGTGATGGGATACCTCGGTTGGTTCCAAAGGACGGGAAGATCCTTGAAGATGAAGGATTGTCCCATACAGATGGCCACAAGGAAATGAAAGATTGAGATTGATCTGTACTCTTCTATCCTAAATTCAAGCATTTTGCTTGTATGTTACTTCTTTCTGTGTGGCGGGAGATGGGACTTCTTGTGAACCTGCCTAGAATAGTTATATACTGTGTTGCTACGAGCCACATGTAACATTAGTCCCAATTTTAGGATTACTGACTACAATTTTTTTTTCCCGTATGATTCATACAGCTAATGTCCAAGATAGTTGAGTTCTTTAATATCCATTTGTATATCTATCTCTTATGAAAATTCAGCAATTATATACAAATTGGTGCAGACTGTGGATGCTGTGCATCTGATTTCCCTTGTTTCATTTTTCAATGTGATGCTCAAACTCCATTTCGTGGCTTACTCGATGGCAATGTTTACGGATGCACACAGACACACAGTCATAGACACTATGGATGGGCGATAGGAGTGTAATGCAGAACGCTGAACTATCCATGTAGAGCAAAGGGATAGCGGTTGCTGTTGTTTTAATAAACACTCTGATCATTCCATGTAAAATCTGAATCATGAAACTGATAATTGAACTGTACTTATCAATTATGGGTTGGCATATTTTTATGGAAAAATCTTGAAGAGGATATATACATATATTACCTGGCAGGCTGGCAATGATATTACGACACGCGTGTTTTTACCTCGTATTTGTTTTTACCTATTCATTTAATTTTTCCAGGTTTTTTTTTTTAATGTATGGTAAACTTGATCAACACATTCACTTAAACTTAAAGGGTCCTTTGGTTGTTTCGACTTTCGAGCCTTCGTCAAACACTTCAAAGCAGCAATTTTGGTAAGATTTCTTAACCTCCTCTTTTTACAACAATACATCAATTTTATTAAACTTTTTATAGAATTGATACTTGAGTTTTAATAACAAACTAAAGGAAAAATAAATAAATAAATTATATGCATGACATTTGACATGATGTTTAAAGAAAGAAAACACATGCACAAAAAGTTCCGATGCCGGGAATCGAACCCGGGTCTCCTGGGTGAAAGCCAGATATCCTAACCGCTGGACGACATCGGATTGATGTTATAATTTGCGCATTATGCATATATATTGACAGAATCCTGCATCATTTAAGAAATTTTAGGTCTTTAATTTGTGATATTAAAACTGCAAATAATATGGTTGTGTGCTTGTGCAATCGATAGTGTAAATATAGATACTCGTGTATAAACCCAAGTTGAAAGTACATTATCATCTAAATATCAAAATAATTTTTTTTTTTTTTTTTAAATTCTTCATACAATTCATATTGTAATGTTTACGTGATATACGTCTTTTTCATAAGATTGTAAACCATAGTTGATTCAAGGCTCCTATCTAAGCTTTAATGAAATATGCTCAAAAGTCAAAACACACTTTGGTGGAGTTAATTATATTGTTGATTGCCAAAGGGTTGTTGGGAAAGGCTATCCCAAAACAAAACTAATTAAGTACAACTTAAATAAGTTTGTAAATAATTAACTAAATATCTTAGTGATCCAAACACAAAGGACAAGGATTAAATTAAAGGGTAACTCTCTAAGTTTAGGTGCAACCAACTTTTGCTAGACACTCCAACCATACATTCACTTACAAACCAAGCAAAATGACCTAAACAAGTTGCACTAACTTCTTTTATCCATTCATATAGTTAGTTGTTTCTCAAGAAACAAAGAATGTATCTTCCTATACTTTTACTAACACTTGTAATTGATTAGCCTTACACTAGTAACGCAGATGATCATGCGGAAGTTTATATGTTTGATCTTCAACTTCATCGGCCTAAAAAAGGTCGAGGAAGCAAAGAAGCTGATAAGTTTCGCGAAAGAAGATGATTGTTGTGTGTGCTTGTCAAGTCTAAGCAAGGAAGGTGAAGACGTTACAATTCTTCCGTGCCTACACCATTTCCATTCTACGTGCCTCAATAAGTGGTTCAAGGCACGTCGGAAAACATGTCCGATTTGCCGGTTTATTGTGGAAGAAGAGAAGGAAGAAGAGCATAGTAGGGAAATGATGATATGGTATTCTTCTTTTCATGTAACTGGTTTGTCTGGCATTTTCTAAGATTTTTGAGTCAAAAAAATGAATACTTATTAGTCAAAATTAAATGTATGTATTTTGTGCACTCTTTAAATTTTGCCTTTAAGATGTGTATGTCAATTGAGTGAAGATATAACAACCGACAATTGTCAACAAGTTTTGGCTTATGTTTGACTGACATAGGTGTTTTTATTCCAAAATTATGTAGTTATACAAACTCCAATTTGTCTTTTTTTTTTTTTTTTTTTTTTTTTTTTTTTTTTTTTTTTTGGATTTACTGTCTTGGTATTTAAAATCACTTAATCTTTCCTCATAATTAGACAGGCCATGTTCACTTTACCTTAAAAAAAATAATATTTAGTAATAATAATTTGAGTTCAGCAAAATTAATTTCATTTCAGTAAAAATAACTTAAGTTCAGCAAAAATAATTTCAGTTCAATAAAAGTAATTTCAGTTCAGTAAAAACTAGTAACTTTAAGAAGAAAATATAACAGAGAATCAGTAAAATTAATTTCAGTTCAGCAAAATTAATTTTAATTCAGTAAAAATAATTTAAGTTCAGAAAAAATATTTCAATTCAATAAAAATAATTTCAGTTCAGCAAAAATAAGGTGAAGTGAACGGGGCCTTAGTCATAATTCATCATAATGCTTTCTAAATGGATACGGAGTATTTGACTTCCCATGATAGGCTATTTTATTTAAAAAGAAACTTTTGTGTTTTTTTTTTTTGGGTATTTAGAGAGCCACAAGGACGGGGGTAAAAATCGATCACATGATCTCCTAAAATCGGGAGGAAAGCTCTAACCACTTGAGCTATCCCTCACTCTCAAAAAAAAGAAACTTTTGCTGGTGGGTAATAAAAGAAATGTCATTTGCCATGTTGCTGTGAAAATGCCAAAACTTAACTAGGTTGCAGCTTGGTGACATTTATTTTTACAAAATACTTTTATGACATATGACATATTTTGGTATTGGTTCCATCACTTCTATGTATATGATCTAGGCATCAACTTGCCATGGAATATCCGAATTTTTAATGTGTTTATCAATTTACCTGTTTTTGTGTGTATATTGATCTAGAATGTAGATAGGTAAGAATGTACTCTTTCCATCTCTCATTGTAAATATTTTGATCAAATTTAAAAGATTTTGACCACAAAATTCCAAAAACATCTTAGAGTCTATGACGAGTAAAATTAAATACGGAGTAGATCAAATAATTTAGAACAAAGTGAGTTACATAGAAAAATTGGTTAGGTTTCCTGAATGAGCATGTATGATCTATTGTTTTAATGAATTGTCTACCCTATTTGAAAGTAATCTTGAAATTAAACTTCATAATGAAGTCAAATGAATATCCAATAAAAGTAATCCGTAACTGTAATTGTTTCTTGTTACTCATTTAAAAATAAAAATAAAATAAAATAAAAACGTTGAATAAGTACTTGGCCTCAGACCTCAGTGTCTTGAAAAGATCCAAAAAATAAAAAATTTCCGATGCCGGGAATCGAACCCGGGTCTCCTGGGTGAAAGCCAGATATCCTAACCGCTGGACGACATCGGAAGGTTGTTTACTAAGTGCTTTTTATTTAATTTATAAAGTAAAGATTCTAGCGTACGCATGAATTACGCCTATGAAAAAGCACACGTTGATAAAAGAGAATCTCAGGTTACATTCTTTGCTTTGTATTACTCGTACTTATAGGTGTTTACCTTACAAAAAGGATATTTTAATACTCGTACAATAATACTCTCACTTTCTTATCAAATTGGGGAAAAAAAATTGTAGTTTTAATTAAGATTCAAATTGGATTATGAGAGATTTTCTTCATCTCAACCCTCAAGCAGATCCAAAAAAAAAATTGTACAAACATAGTACATATCAATACAAAAAATTTTAAAAACCAAACCATTACACCATAGACATAATTGTGGGTAAGTTGAGGGCAAAAGAACCTACAAAGAAAATATGCTACCTCCACCGACCACCGGTCCACCACCTTTGCAAGTGATTTAGACATTTTTTTTTTTTATTTTTTTTTATTTATTTTTTTTTTAATTCTACTCCGTATAATTTTGGTTATTATATAGAGTAATAAATAAAATGAAATGACATTGAGAATCTTGAAAATTCACCCTTTCGTGGGGGTATGGCACAAGCGCACAACAACCTTTTGTGTCACATTGAGTACCACGAAGAAGACATCATTTTCTACTTTGGAATTATTATATGACCATATCACTAAATCTTCACTATCTCACTCACACCCCCTCTTCTTTAAGGAAATAAGATTTCAGCTATTTTTTACTTTCTTTGTCGTCCCCCTTTTTCTATATGTGGTTCATATTCATTTTAACCCTTCTTATTAAGGTTATCACACGCACACATCACGTATCTCAATCTATATTCATCATTAGACGGAAAATTCTTTTTTTAGTTACTAAATATGAAAGCAATAAAGTACTACGAGTATCAGATTTTAAACAATAAACGGTTTTAAAAGATTGAATTTTTCAAAGATTTTAAGATTGTGACTTATTTTTGACAAAACAAGTTTAAATATATTCACAAGGGTACAAAATAATTTACATAAAGTTAAAATATATTAATATACTCGTTAAGGTATAATGAAAATATATGTTGTTATTGTTGAACTAAATCTCATTATATCAATAGTATAATTTCGACTAAAGTAAGTTAAAGAGAACAAAGTCTTAACTCCTTTAAACCATAGTCAAAATAAGGACAGTTATTACCCTTTCATGCATGATGATGCTAGTTGAATACCACCATTTTAGAGAACATGTATCGTCCTTTTGTTCCCCGTCCTAATTTTAGTCATCTACACAATAATATTTGCTGACGTACAATTTTCATTATTAATGTACTCCGTAATTATTATAAAAAAAATGATAATTAAAAAATAAATTTAATAAGATTTCATATCATGTTTTTTCTTACGAAAATTCATTAATAAAAGTCAAGATTTGTAAATAGTCCCAAAGTCAGAATAAATAATCGACAAAGAAACGGAATTAGTACTAATTAAGGATAATTACATTCATCCACCATTGTTCATAATTAAGATTTAACAAGGAATAGAAAGGGGAAGGGATAAACTAGGGACCAATTAGTAAAAAGCACGTGTCCAAAAGCATATTTAGTTGCTTTGGTCCTCTCTCACTGTTAGTAGTACTACAAAATGACCCCACCAATACCAATATATCATTACATAAACCAGCAAAAAACCAAATATTTTGGGTCTTCTGTTTTTTTTGTCAAAATAAAATATGCATCTTAAAATGGTGCTGTTGATGTTCGACGAAGACCGTGCTTTTTCGGAAGCTGGGCAGGCGGAGCTTCAATTAACTGCATATTATTGTATGGGACCCCAAAATGTAACCCAAAAGATATCAAATTACCAAATTAATAAAAGTTGCCCAATTCTTAAAAAAATGATTAGTCAAATATAGTAATATAAACATGAGGAGATTATAATACTACCTCCGTTTTATATTATTTGCAATGATTTGATATAGAGTAGAGAGAAAAAATATCTAATCGTTGTAAATAATATGTAACGGAGGTAGTATAAGACTTTTTTTTTCTATTAATAGATTGACTTGAGGAAGATGAAACCTAAGAAGGCGGTTGGCCCTGATGGGGTACCGATAGAGGTGTGGAGGTGTTTGGGTAAGATTGGTATTGATTGGTTAACAAACCTTTTCAACAAGATATGGACGGCTACAAGGATCCCACAAGATTGGAGGAAGAGCACCTTGGTCCCGGTTTATAAAAACAAAGGAGACGCTCAAGATTGTTCTAACTATCGAGGAATTAAGCTTATGAGCCATACTATGAAGTTGTGGGAAAGGGTGATTGAACAAAGGTTGAGGGCATGCACAAGCATTTCAGATAACCAATTTGGTTTTATGCCTGGGAGATCTACTATGGAGGCAATCCATTTGATAAGACAAATGATGGAGTTTTATAGGGTAAAGAAGAAAGATCTTCATATGGTCTTTATTGATTTAGAGAAGGCATATGACAAGGTGCCAAGAGAGATACTTTGGTGGGCAATGTTGAAGAAAGGTATCCCACGAAGGTATGTAGACCTAGTTAAGGATATGTATCGGGATGTGTCAACAAATGTGAGGACATGCGGAGGGTTGACAAAAGATTTCCCTATTACAATCGGATTGCATCAAGGGTCTGCATTAAGCCCTTTTCTTTTTGCAACGGTTCTAGATGAATTAACTAGACCAATTCAAGATGAGGTTCCATGGTGTATGCTGTTCGCAGATGATATCGTTTTGGTGGATGAGACTAAGGATGGGGTTAATGTCAAGTTGGAGCAATGGAGGCAAAGGTTGGAATCTAGAGGGTTTAAGCTAAGTCGGAGTAAGACTGAATATTTGGTATGTCGTTTTGGCACTCAGAGGGGGACAAGCAATGAAGTGGTGAGTTTGGATGGAAAGGATTTGACCATGAGTGAATGTTTTAAGTACCTAGGGTCGATCATCCAGAAGAATGGTGACATTGATCAAGACGTGACCCACAGGATTAAGTCAGGGTGGCTTAAATGGAGAGCGGCCACGGGAGTGTTATGCGACCGCAGCATTCCCTTAAAGTTGAAGGGAAAATTCTACAGGACTGCCATAAGACCAGTGTTGCTCTATGGTACAGAATGTTGGGCTTCTAAGAAAGAGCATATTAAAAAGATGGAGGTTACGGAAATGCGCATGTTAAGGTGGATGTGTGGAAACACTTTAAGAGATAGAATCAGAAATGAGGTTATTCGCAAGAAAGTAGGTGTGGCGGGCATTGTAGATAAATTAAGGGAAAATCGTCTGCGTTGGTTTGGACATGTAAGACGGAGACCCGAGGGTGCACCGGTGCGAAGAGTGGAAGAGTGGGACCATGGAGGGATTAAACGAGGAAGAGGGAGACCAAAGATGACTTGGTTGGAAGGAGTGAGGAAGGATATGAAGTGCATGGATTTACGTGAGGATGAAGTTTTGGATCGTAAGGGATGGAGGAGAAAGATTTATGTTGATGACTACACGGAATAATCAAATTTGGTTCATGTTAGCCGACCCCACTTTTGGGATTAAGGCTTTGATTGATTGAGATTGATTGAATAGATTGACTTGAATGATCCGAGTTAGGATATGTACTACAAGTTTTTTTCTTCTTCTTTAGGTGAACTAAATACAAGTACTCATACACAAGATTTTAATTAAGAGCCTACCTATTTGGCCCTAGAACCAATTAATTCAAAGTAACATAACCAATTTTCAAAACAAAAAAAAAATAAAAATAAATAAATAAATAAATAAGCAAGGTCGTTTGAAAAAAAAAATACGTATAAGACAAAGTTCCTTTACTTTTTGACTTCAAAAGTAAGAGATAATGTGACAAAAAAAAAAAAAAAAAAAAAGAAAAACGCTAGAATAGTTGACATTTTATTGTTGATACAAATGGCATTACTAAATTCCTAGATCTACCATTAATCGTAATATTTGCAATGATTTTTCCATGAACTTACAAGTCACATTCATAGTTAAACATCATTGTAATAGTTATAAACTGATAATCATTGTGAAACCAAGGGGTTAATGGGTTATAAATAAAAACTTGCTTATAGAAATTAAATAAGAGTTGGAAATATATTCTTCACCTGTCGTTGTTGTTTCCTTAGTGCCGCGTTCTCTTTTCTGAAATTGTCAATTTCCAACTCCAACTCTGTTATATATGCCTGTTTTAAAGATTAAATCCTAATTAGTAGGATAATTAACAATTAACCCTCCTTAACAAAATCAATGGCACAGCTCATATTCGAGATGCATGAGAATATTTGTTATTATTCGAATTCTCTGAGTAATTTCATGAAGTTTTTGATAAAAACATGAAGGTTATGCGTGCTTTATATAATAATATACCAAAAGAATACTTCAAATTAGCACACATGAAGAATTTAAAATTGCTAATGAATATCTATAAATTCCAATGTAGCACTGCATAAATTTGTAATTAACAGGGCTTTGTTATTTAATAAAAACTATTTAGTAATAATAGTAATAAATTAACGTGTGACTTTGTACAAAAATATCCCATGTCTTTGTCCATGGCAAATTGGCGCAATTTTACTCACAGACTCCGCATAAAGTATATTTTCTCCCATTTCATTATTACTCAATGTCATCCCACATAGATGTAATAATTTTTATAACGAAAATTTATTAAGAAAAACACAGATGTTAGGCAAAAAGGCTTTGATTTTCCTTACAAACTATACGCTACCTTAATAATCATAAACATCATTTATTAGCTCCTAACCGCTTTTCTAAAACGCATATATTGTGGTCGTTGTTGAGGATCATTAATCTCAAAATTCCAATCATAAGTCTCCAAGAATGTGACTAATAGGATGCCTAAATAGCATGATAGGTTCATGGTGCATTTACAAAACAAAAAAAAAAAAAAAAAAAAAAAAAAAAAAGTCATATTCTGCATGACAAACCAAATATAACAACTAGGAGTTAAAAAAAAAAAAACCAAATATAACAACTAAAATTCAACAAATAACAGCATTCATACATATACGGATTACAAATAAATAAATTTATGTCATATTCTGTTTCCCATAAGTGGCACCCAAAATTAAAAGGACCAGAATAATAAAAATAGTAATAACACATATTAATAATAATAGAAAATAAAACAAGAATAATAAAAACCTGCTTTCGAGCCCTAGAACGAGCAGCGGATTCTCTGTTCTTGATCATCCGCTTATGCCTGCGTACACGATCAACCGAACCATCCACGACATTATCAGCCCCCTTCTTGTTATCGAAACCACCTCCGCAACCGCTGTTGACAGCGGTTGTGAAGGTGGCTAGAACAGAGGAAGAAGCAAGATTATCAAAAGAAGCAACACCAGAAATCATACTAGGAACAGAGGGATTCCCCTGTAATTGAAAGTCATTATCGAGGAATTGAAACTCAGTTGTGGTGGTTCGAGGAGGAAGAGGCGGCGAATCGACGGAGGAATTGCGAAGATTAGTGGGGCAATTACCACTACCATTGAGGAAATCTTGTAAGATGAAACCCTTGTAATGGGAAGTAGTGTTGGTTGAAGTAGGGTGATGAATTGAGTGAATGTGAGAAATAGGGGTGTTTGGGAGTGAATTAATGGTGATATCATTCCAAACTTCCTCCATTGTTTTCTGGGTTTGAGTTGTTTTTGAAGTTGTTGATTCAGAATTTTGATTGTCGGGTTTAAGATGAGAAGAAGATGATGAAGAAGGGGATGAATAAGATAATGAAGAAGGGGAAAGTAATGTAGAGTCACTTGATGGTGGTGATGATGATGACAACATTTGATTGGACAAGAGAGAAAGTATTTTTAGAGAGAGAAAGAGAAAATGGTGAAGGAGTTGGAGGGAAGGGGTGAAGTGAAGTGAAGGGGGTGTATGTAAGTTTTGTATTGCAGGAGTGGAGCAGAAAAAAGTAGAGAGAGAAACTGTTTATGGAGAGAGAAAGTAGTGGTGTGTGTACTATGTTATTTTGTCATTATTATCTCTATTTGTAAGGTCACGTGACATGCACGTGTGATTTGGGGTATGGAGGTTTTTTGTAGGTTGGGAAGAGGGGAATGGTCTTTTGGCCAATGGGTGTGTGTGTTTTTGTAACCATCTATTTGGAATTCAACTATTTTTGGAAGGGAAATAGTATAAGAGGTAATCCCATGATTATCTCTTGTTAAAAAATAGTAATCCTATGATCATGTATTCATGTGGGTGTACTACTACTAGTAATGGTAATTTTCAAACTTTTTCCAAAATTAATTGAAGGTGATAGGTATACTCCGTTACACTATGAATAATGGCATGTGAGAACACATTAGACCGTGTAATTCAGCAATGTGTTCATGTACACATCATATATCAACGAGTAATAGTGAGAAACGTGACAATACTTGATATGTGTAATATCGATACGCATTGTTTTGGAAAAATCACCATGCAAGAGATAGGCATATAGGTTTAAACATTTAAAAGCAAGTTTATTACTCCCTCCATTTTACAATGGTGTTCCTGTGTTTGACCAAATTTGTCTCATAGATGGAGTAAAATTGTAGAGGTGCTTATGATGTGAGTCGAGTTCGAGTTGGGGTAGCTTGACTCGACTTTGACCAAATTTGACCGAGTCGAGCTTGATCGAGTCAATCTCGAGCAGCTTGCAATTTGATTCGTCTTAGCAGAACACTCTCTTTAGTGTAACATCTGCTCATCCTCTTTAATTTTATCATTTCAGAAAGAGTTTTTAATTACTTTTTAGTAAATATTATATCAGATAAAGGAATTCAAGCTTCTTACAAACTTTCGAGTCGAGTAATGAGCTACTCAACTCGACTCATTACACATTTCGAGTCAATCTCGAAATTCAAGTCGAGCTTATTCAAATCAAGTTTTGACCGAATCGAACTCAAGTAGCTCACGAGTTGTCTCGTCTCATAAGTACCCCTGAGTAAGAAGGATAGAACCAACGTACTTTTAAATTGAATACCTCTACTACTATCAAGGGTCTAAAGGTAAAGAATTATAAAGTAAGTACTTGTATGAGTAAAGGCTAAAGCAATGTACTACTTGAGATTGAGAAAACACATTGTATGAGTGTAATTTTATTCCAATGCTAAAAGATTGATCTATTGTATCTTTTGTACTCTTTATTTATACATAGTATTAAAAAGAAATTACAGGATCTTATTAGCTACTTGTATATTTCATTCTAGTTTGATATTATGTACATTCAAAATTTTAAATATGACTAACTCATAACAATTTTAATTAAAGAGTAGAATTAGTTAATTGAAATACTCCATAGTCCATACCGTCTAATTTGAAAAAATAACACTCTGCATCTTGTTGAAGTCATTCGTCCATAAGCATAGTTTAATAAGATCATCATTCAAATAAATTGAATTTTTAGTGAAAATAATTTGATTTGATGAATTGTTTAGTGTTTCTCAACAAACAAAAATGAAACACAGTTACAGAGTACTTAAGTATTTTGTATTGTTTTATTCATTTTTTTTTTCTCTTGTGCTCAAACGCTAACAATATTTAATCACAAATCCTACAGAAAACTAGAAAACCAGTGAATATATAACTGTTTTTAACAAGAGAAAGATCAACTCATAAAGTGACTTGAACTATCCATATTATAGCTCCAGTGATCAAACAAAACCCAAATCCTCTGATCCATGCCCGAACCTGTCCACGTACTCGATTTTATAGCTCCAGTGATACTGATACCTCAACTGAATACTTCATTTTGAGCCAAAATTGATACTCCAAAAAAAAAAAAAAAAAAAAAAAAAAAGGCCGATTGGATTACATGTATGATGTATCTAGGATAAATCACACGAGTAATAAAGTCTTGATTAATTACATTCCAAGTAATATTCTAACATTATGTAATCCGTATATATTTTACATTGGTATTATTATTATTTTAATTTTTTTTTTTTTTCTTTTTGTTGTGTAAGTAGATAAATTTAATTGAACGAACATTTCTTATACACACGCACACGCACACATACACATACATACCCAAGCATGCTCGGGTGTATAAACTAGTCCGTAGTAGTAGTGTACATGTATGTGAGGCTTGTGAGCACAACCACTCAAAAAGTGACACAAGGAAATTCTGGTGCACTATTGTCCACTTAATTTATGGTAGAAAAGAGAGATGGATGGACAGATTTGTTGAAGTAGGCTAAAGAAGAGGGATAATGATTTTATAAGTGTTGGGAAGTGGAGAAATATCTCATTTAAAACAGTAGAGAATCAGAGTGTTTATCAATGTGGTTGTACGATGTATACGGAGTACAGTGACTAGTGTTTTACCAGTCACTGATCTGAGTCAAGTGAGTATTGAGAACTGAGAAGTGAGTAGTACAAGCAGTTGTAATAAGCATGCCGCCGCTCCTACGATTACGTGTCTCTATTTTTTGCTGCCACTGCCACTCCTTACCTCTATCTAATTACTCAACAGATTCTCCCTCTACCATCATATCTTTCCATTAATTTGTCATTTTGAATATTAATATGAAAAAATTTAAAATAAATATTTAATCGAAATTTAATAAAATCTCACATATCACAAATATAAGTAAAGTTTGATAGTATAATTCATAGACTTCAATACTTGTTAATATAAGTTTGTCTTGAATTTAAACAACCAATTTTAATCTAATCTTCATATCTTGATTTTGGGTTGTTGTTATATGTATAAAAACAAAATACATTTCCAAGTGAAATAATAGAGAAAAATCTAAGGTTATACTTGTTGGGTGTGGCCCAAATTTTATAAGCCTATTATTTTAGTGGAGTATTGTGCATATTATAGAGGCTTCCGAAATAATCAAGCAAGGTCATTATTTGCTATTGATTTCTCTAGAATAATATCCTACTTGAATGTTTTAAAGCATTATTTACATTGGAAGCATTATAGAGAGAGTCATATTATGATATAAACCCTTAAAGTGATATTTGTACTCTCCTATTTTCAAATAGTGGAATAAAAGTGTCCGTCATTACATAAAATCGTGTATTAATTACCTTGCTAATTATCAATTCAATTTATACTTCTCCATCAAACACATCTTCACTTCCGCTGTGTAAACAATACCCGTACTTAAGTCACCTTATATAGTTATATAAGTATGGTACTACTTATTCGAGAGTGATACATAGGTCGAGCACGACAACACTAGGAATGAAGAATGAAAGTAACAAGTGTTTGGACAAAAGTGTAGAAAGAAATAGAATGGAAAAGGATTGGTCAAGTATGATCACGGGCCGAAAAGAAAGGGTTGAGACTCTTGAGGTGAATGAAACAGGTTATACTTATATTGGACAAACCAGTTCTCCTTTCTTTCTCTCTTTTCAATAATTTCTTTTTTCTTGGACTACATTTTGCTGCTGTCACCAATTCACCATTCACCCCTATAGCCCTATCTTATCTTCCATGCCCACTCAATCATTTACCAAGTTTTTAACTTTTTTGTTTTTTGTTGCCCCATATTCCTATTTATAGTACATAAAATTTTTAAATGGAAGACTATTTAAGGGCTACAATAAAATTATACCTATTGTAATTAGTTCTAATCTTGGCCCTTTATTTTAAATGTTCAATCTTGTCCATTCATCAATTGACTTTAATTTTTAATAAGAAATGAAAAAAAAAAAAAAAAAAAAAAAAAAAAACAGTTATACAGTTTCTAAAACAAAAAACTGAACTTTGCCGCCATTAATGCATATACTTGCAATTTCTAAGTTTACAGAAATCTCCCATCTCCATTAAAAATCAACATTTGATTATAGTTTATTAACAATATACCCAATCTACGGCATTATATATATTACAAGGTCCATAGATTTTGCATCAAATTTATCAAATAATGAATCATCAACCATAAAAGAAAACCAGAAAAATCGAGGAATAAAGAATATGATGAAAAATTGTGAGATTTGTCTCTAATTTTCAAGAAAAAAATCAATTGCCATTAAAGATTAAAAAAAATATTAATCATCAATAAGATAAATTAGAAATTTCATCCTTAGATCAATTTTTCTAGTATTAAAAAAGCTAAATTATTTTTATCTCTCTCTTTTTTTTCTTTTTTAAGAGAGAAAATTTTTTTTATCTCATTTTTTTGGATAAGATGTATTTTAAAGTCAACTAAACGGATGGATATGATGAATTTTATTAATTGGAGGGTTGTGATTCACTCAGTTACAATGGCCACAATTTTATTGTACCCATTTGAAAACTGTCCAAAATTTTTATTGTCCCATAAATAAAATTTCAAAAAAAAAATTTATTGCCCCATAATAAAATTTCAAAAAAAAGAATTTATTGCCCCATAATAAAATAGTACTCCCGTATGTTTTTCCTTCCACAAACTTGTTATTTGTTAATGTCTCCACAAGCAAACCAACACATGGACAATTTTTTGCCTAAGACTTAATATTGTAAATGAAAAAATGAAAGGAAGAAGTAGATATTTTTTACTAATTACAAATTTCTAATTTTCTATGTATCCCATTGTTGGCATTTAAGCATAACCCTTAAAAGATAAATCTAATATAGTAGTATGTTGCCCTATTTGGAGGGTAGTAAAAAAAGGCAAAATTGAATTGATGAAGCCCCTAAAGCCATGGGCCATAGCAGTCAAAAGTTTGGAGGCTTCATTTCTGGCCAAGAACTGGAGTTTAGTTGGTGTATTTTGTTCACGTGTCAAACCAGGATGAGTTTTTCAATATATCTCAAATAGGAGTACGGAATATTAGCTTATCAGTTCTTAGAATAGGCAATGTGCTTCATGTAGAGCCGTCAAAAGCTAATACGACACGAAATAAACGGGTTTAGGTCAAGAATTCTCAACCCGTTTAATTAATTGGATCGACACCGAATCCGACACGAAATTAAACGAGTTAGGTTTGGGTCAAAATTTTCAACCCGAAATCGACACGCATAACCCGATTAAATAAATGGGTTGAACGATAACCTGTTAATCCGAACGCGACACGCTTAACCTATTTATTAAATAATACAAAAAACTGATTTTTTTTTAATTCTAAACTTTTAGTTTTGTAAAAAAAAAAAAACATTGGCACCGTTCATAAATGTTGTTAAATTTTGGCGGTTTAATTTGACAGGAAAATGAAAAATTTAATCTTTTCAACATTATGAGGATTCAAGATACATAAGCTTAGTGTCTTACCTTACTCTTATTTAAGATTTTCACCTATCTTCAGTTCATCGATTTTCAAGCTATCTAGCTTCCACGGTTGTCATTTAAAGATTGAATTTGGACAATTCTTATGTATGTTTTTGTTGTTAAAACCACTAGCTTTAAACTTTTGTAGTTGTTAAAACTAACTTTAAATTCTTGTATCTTTAATGGTGTATGTCTTTTTAATTTTTTGGTTAAATATTAATTAGTTTATTATATAGTTATATAGGTAAAAGGTTACCCGGGTAACTCGTTTAATAAACAGGTTAGGTTTGGGTCAAGGGTTTTTCAACCCGTTTAACATTGACACGAACACGAACCCGACACGACACGACCCGTTTAACAGCCTTAGCTTCATGCATTACTTTTTTTTTTTAAATAAAAAAAAAAAAAAAAAAAAAAAAAAAAAAAAAAAAAAAAAAACAACTTCTTTACATCTTAATTATATAAGTGAATTGAAATCAATGTGCGTAGTAAGGACTTATTCTGATTTACCGAATTGAGCTGAACTGAACTAAACTTTAACAATTCAAGTAGAAGGATAAGGAATTAAGAAGATCCTTACTCATTAGTCAACATATCATACACTATTGGTCTATACTCTGTAGTCATGAGTCCTAACCTCCTAAGTGATTATAGCCTATGTGATAGGTATGAGTATTTATTTGTAAGGTCTAACCCCCAACTAAGTTTTGTACCCGAAACTTTAATAAACCAAGTAGAAAAAGAAAGAAAGGATAAGGAGATCTCTATGCGTTAGTCATATACCACTATATTGTATCTGTATAGCGACTATAACCTATATACGAGAGTACATGATAGATATGAGTATTTGTTTGTAAGAGCAAACAAAAAATGATTTGAATTTCCTACTCAAACTTCAACAAGCTAAGGTCCTGTTTTTTTTAGCTTTTGGACAAAGCAGAGCAGATTAAATTTCAGCAGAATAGAGCAGAACATAGCAGATTTCAGGATAGCAGAGCAAAGCAGAGACGAGCAGATTTCAACATTATTATTAATACTATTATTAATGTTATTATTATTAATGTTGCTATTATTATTATTATTAAGTGCATATACCATTGATTTAGGTACCATATTTAACATATGTTAATAGTAGAAAGATAAAAGACAAATTATTACCTCGGATAAGTCACGATGTGATCTAATGATATCGAAGGACAAATTAACCAACGCTTTCAACACTTTGTTATAATACTTGCATATTGTAGAAATAGAATGCTTAAACTTGTTCGGAAACATCACGATATGAAAGTCCTTTTGCTAAAATATATAGACATATATCTACTTGTTCCGCTACTTTCACATATTTACCGTCATGTAGTAGATCTCTTTAAATCATCAAGTTCAATAGCTGAACAAACATGTTTCGATCAAGTCTTAATTGAATTTGACATTCCGTCGGAGTTTCTGTTAACAGCCTATGTATAAATATTAAGTATTGCTTTTCAAAAAAAAAAAATATTAAGTATTACTATTCCCTAATAAAAATATTAACTGTTTGTTATTATTATTCTCGACAAACATTGCAAATTTTTATTATTTTTCTTTCAAAAAAAAAAAAAGAAACTGTTATTATTATTATTATTTATTTTTTGAAAGAATTGTTATAATTATTAGAAATTATTAATTAATAATATTATTAAATATTAATTCTTAATAGTTTGAATTGTTAATTATTATTATTGATAATTATTATGATTAATAAATATTAATTATTATTAATATTAATAATTATTATAATTATTTAAAATAATAAATTATTATCATTGATATAATATTAATTATTATTATTGAATATTAATTATTATTATTAATTATTATTTGAAAATAGAGTAGAGCAGAGCAGATTTGATCGGAGCGGAGTAGAGCAGAGCAGAACAACTTTAAAAAACGGTGCCTAAGCGTTGCATAGTCAAAGAGAGAAAGGATACCGCAACATCTACATGCCTTAATCACATATACACTAGACCCTAAAGACCAATAGGCAGTGAAATATACTACCTTCGTTTTATATTATTTACAACGATTTAACATAAATTAGAGAGAAAAAATGTCTAATCGTTGTAAATAATATGAAACGGAAGTACTACAAATAATACAAGCATATTAGCGAATGAAACTGTGTATAGTTGAGATTGTAGTAGACTAGTAGCACAGTTAAGTAGGGAGTACAGCATGTACAGTTGAGAAACATTAGTAAAACACAGCGCAAAAGCCGAAGAAAAGGTATGGTATTTGCCGTTCCCAAAGAAGAAGACTCAGGAAAAACAAAGAAAAAAAGGGGTGTATGTCCGAATACTGAATCTTCTTATTAAGTGGGACAGCCTATGAATTATGATATATGTAACACCTATCTATAGCCTATTGGTCACAATTTACAAGTGGTAGGAGTAAAGATTTTGAATAACCTCATCCTAAGGACAATTTCACTCCACTACAAAAGCTTAGGTCTCTTTCACATATTTTATCAGCATTCCTTCTTAACATTTACAGGACTATATTCCCAACTCCAAACATTTCGAATATGACCCAAATTTAATTATTCCAATGTCTCAATTACAACTTATTGTCTGTATCTATACCAAAAAAATAAAAATATTAACATTATTAGATACCTATCATGCTTCGGAAAAAAAAAAAGAAATAAAAAAAAAAAACAAATATGTTTGTCCATAGTTTTAGAGAAATTGATCTTAGGCCCTGTTCATTTCAGCTTTATTTCAGTTTAGTTCAACTTCAATAAATTCAGTTCAGTTTAGCTCTTAATTTTCTTCTCTCATAAAATATTCATTTCAACTCTATTCACTTTAGTTCAACTCAGCTCCAATCACATCAATCAGTTTAGTTCAGTAAATGCGAACAGACCCTTAGCTTGTTGGTATCACACAACTTTGAATAGATTATTGTTCATGTGAAACTGAATATATTAATGTGCAAATTAAGTTGCTGCAGGTTATTTAATTGATTGTGTGAAAATAAAAATTCTACAATATAATTGGATACATTTTTTTTTTGAAGAAATATAATTGGATACAAGAGAAAATATTAATAAAATGATACTCTTAGTGATCAAATGTCAAAATAGCAAATATGTAAAGATAGATACAAGAGGCAAAGTACAACATTAAAAATATCTATGGCGTGTACATTGATGCTTTTAGAATAGCTCTTCAAATACTTCCTTCGTTTTCTCTAGTTAACGCGTTTTGACTATTACACTATTCACATATTTTTCTTTGACTGTGTTTTATGATTTTTACGATAATGAAAAATATAATCATGTGACATCTTGTTAAATTTGTCACGGTATATATTTTCAAAATATCAACTTTTTACGGAGTAATTTTTACTTGTTGATAGCTAAAGATATCAATGATTGAATTTGTGCATTAACAAGCACAACTAAAGAAAACTGTCAAGTAAAATAAATCATAGAAATGACTTTTAAAAAGCGAAACTAAAAATGATGTTCATAATTGTTTCTGTGAAACTCTCCAATTATAAAGAATAGAGGGATTACTTTTTATTTTAGTATTAATAAAAAATAAAAAATAAAAAATAAAAATAAAAAAAACCCAACGAAAGCATTTGTTAGAGCATGTATTATACGTAGTAGTTTACTCCAAAGAACTTTTGGAGGAGAGGGAAACATGAAAGCAAATTATACACCAACATTGGAGGCTTGGAGCTTTAAATTTGCTACTTTCTCGTTTTACTTGAGGCACATTGGAGAATTAGCTTTATCTATAAACTTTTTAAACGACATACAATGAGCATTACTTTGTCATCAACCTTTACTTAAAAAAAGGACGATATCAAGCGGTAGGGTTGACGTAAACAATTCGTGGTACAACCCCATGAATCAGATTGTAACACAGCTCAACTTTGACTGATAATAAACAGTTTAGTACAAAAATAACCCATGTTAATGAATAAAATGTGCTTCATTGGGTCCTTTACTGCCCTTAGCGCTAAATCCTGAGAGAAATTTAAAAAAGGGCAACCGCTATCAGATTCAAGGAATATAATATTAATCAACTCGAAAACCTTTACTAGTCCTTATTTCCTCGGGTATTAGCCTACTTACTGAAAGGTGCAGCCACAACTAGTTTATCCTATTTCCTCGGGTACATGTACATACAAAGGGAGCAGGTCATCATTTGCAATCGGCAATTTGATCAAAACCCACTCTGATTTTTTTCATTCTAGGATAAACTAATAGGCTAGGAAAATATTGTAAGTGTCATCTCAATGTATTAGATGATCTAGGTCTAACGTGGACGTGTGCTTTAAGAATTACTCCGTACCAATTGTAAAACTTCAATTTATATGCATTTAAGGTAATTGAGCAAGTAACTTGGAACAAAGGCTGCTACGTGTCAAGTGACTAGCTCCAAAACTTTTAAATGACAATTATTAAACCAAACAAAGTGGTCTCAACAATTTCCTATGGCAAGACCGTGAGAAGACACTAAACTCGCCGCAACAATATTTAAGATACTTCGTAAAGTTATTAAGAATGGAAATGGATAAATTTGGCAGTGTAGACCAAAAAAACACACAATTAGAAAAAGCTTAAGAGGCACTAGATGTCTGACTACACGGGATCTCATCCCTGTCAATAATCTTAGATGCCACAATAGATCCTATAAGGTCTAAACCAAGGCAGGTGTCACAAAATTTACTACTAATCTAACAATAATAGATAAAAACTCAAGTCAATAACAACATCAAATCCATACGTTTGCTAACATCTAGTTTCAAATGAAGTTCTGAACATACCAAACTCTAACCTAGAACACTTCTCTCACCAAGAGAGTGCAAGTCTTTGCTGCGTTAGAACTGCACAGTATAAACTAAATACGACACAGTATAGATAAGAGACAAGAGACTTTCAAACACCAGAGTAAAGTTAAATGGCAGGAGCGATGCACGATCAGCAGCTTCAGATAAACTCACCACCTTTGTCATCCTCAACAATGTACAAGACTTATCCATCGATGACACTTCAGTAGTTTACTTCTCAATAGCCCCAAAGATTATGATAAAAACAGGCTGAGGGGCAGAGGAGGGACATGAAATCAAAATTCCCCAAAGAAATTACAGAGGCACCAGAATCAACACAGATGAAGAAGGCAAAACTGATTTTACCATAATCAGATCCCAAAAAAAAAAAAAACAAAAAGACCCATAAACTCCTGCCACAATGTCAAGATATTACATACACACAAAAGGGGGGGAAACAAAGAGAAGGAAAAAAAAAAAAACAAAATTTTTTAGGATTCTTCTTCCGCAGTCTTATCTTTTTGGTTGTATCTCTCAATCTTTTTGAATTTCTATTTTTTTTTTCTTTTTTGCTTTTTTTGTTTTTTTTTTTGTTTGGGAGTTTTATAGTTTGATATATCTGCTTTGCAAAACATGGTGTATTTGCAAGTCATGATCCTGAATAAACAGATTATACTCACCAAGCTCATTCATTCCCTGTTCCTACATTCCACATGGTGTTTCCGGATCAAATATAATCAGCATGATCCTTGCCTGAAATAAAGGCTGGATCCAGGTGATCAACATCCACTTGAGCTTGGTCCATCCTTAACAGACTTTGACGGGCTATGCGAATCCCCAGAGGATGATCTAAAGATTGTAGAAGCGTTAACATCTAGCTGAGCCTTAGGATGATTCTGATCAATGGTCTTCTCATCTACTTTAAGATTTTGAAACTGAGCTGGCAGTGTAGCAGTAGTTGGAGAATTAGGAGATTGCGAGCCAGATGCAGCTGAATCCTGCAAAGTTGTTGGAATAATCCATCTTACCCAATCATCACGTCTTCTGATTTTTTCACCCTGCAATCGTAATTTACCAAAAAAAAAAAAAAAAAAAAACTTTACACTCAAGACAATTTCAAAAACCTTGCTCTAAAAAAGGATGGGGTGGTAAATAATTAAATCAATCGAGCAGGCATGAATATTACCTGCACTTCAATAACAGTCGAAGACCTCACAGCATCCAATATTTGCTGAACATTTTCTGTCAACTCCATGACCTGAAATCAAGTTCCAACATATCATTGACAAAGAGCTACTGCATAATACAATATAAGTATATAGTTTGAAGAGCTGAGACATTCCAATAACCAAAGTAAAATGAAAAGGGATCAATGGTCATTTCACAAGAATTGACAGTAACTGCATAATTTTTTTGCACAACTTCCATTTTTCTATACCAACAGCTCATAGAGCATATAAATTTCAGAATAAAAAATCAATGAACAGAATTCTGTGCCTAAATGATTGTGACTTGTGTAAAGATACTCTCTTGGTCAGTAAGTATATGTAAAGTGAGATAAAAATATAAAAGAGGGTCAAGTAAAATTGAAAGAGCTACGATTAGATTCGAGAAAAAAAAATAGGTTGATGAGAAAAAGAGAAAAAGAAACCTCAATTGGAAATGGGAAAATAAATTTAGGGACATCCCAAAACAGTGGAAGATGAATTAAGGACATTACGTTATGGAAAATGAGAATAGGGAGTAAATATAGACCCACAGGCAGATACAAAAAAAAATAAATATATACTAATTCCCTAGGTCTGAATTTTCTGCTATAGACTTGCAAAGGATATTGAAAAAAAATGCAAAATTATCAAAACTCATAATTATATGAGTAAAGAAAGTGCAGAATTAGGAAAATTAAGCTGAAACATACGGAGAGAGGGCAATAGCTTTGACATGGTAATATAAAAACAGCAACGACATCCTACTTTGGAGCGTAAAAACAAGGAATCCTACCTCCCTATTACTCAAATTCACAAGGAACTTCATCTCTTGAAGATACTCACTTCCACACTCTCTTATGGCCAACATAACAATATATTAAAAGAGCTCTAAAGAGAATAGAAGAAATAATGAAGAAAAGAGGAAACAAATAACCCGAACTCCACAACTGGTCAAAATGAAATTGGAAGAACAAAAGCCCCGACATGGGGGAGGGTGCCAGATAAGAGGGGCATCAGCAATGTAAAACAAGAATGAAGAGGGCTGGGGGGAGGGGCCCCAGGAAATGATGATCTCTTTTCACTGATAGCAGATGATTTCATATTCTGCCAAGAGAGGGATACTTGTTAGTTATATCCTGCTTCAACCATGAAAGTTGTCCCACAATGCTATGAACAACTGAACAAGATGCTTTTACTGCCCTTTGGAATACAACATAAATCAAACCAACTTTCTTTAACCTTCTGAAAGAAAGTACTACAAACGCAAATTTCATAAACAAACAATTGCAAGCAAGAAAAGGGAAATAGTAACAAAAACGGTCTGAAATTAATTAGAAACATGGAAACCTACAAAACTTCCCTCAGGCAAATCGAGTACAGCTAGAAGATCAATCAATCAATATCAATGCGATGTCAAAAGAAAGAAAATCAAAATCATTGAAGTGAGTTCCTAAATATACAAACCAATCAGTGAGATACGTGATCCAACAATATTGTCAAACATACTATCTCAAACATGATGATATACAAATAAGTGGCATTACGCAAAGGAAAACAGTGCAGGAAATATTCATTTATTATACAGTAAATAAAAAAATCAAAAAACAAAATAAAATAAAAAAGATCATCCCCAGAAGAATCAATGACAAAACATATGCAGAAAGCCTGTAGATTTATAGCAATCTCTAGATGTCACAACAGCCTATAACTCAGATAACCATCAACTTATATAGTCAAATTCCCTCTCGAGCTTATTCTTTACAATCAATGCTTGTGACTTCACATTTACTATCCTCTACAATGAAATCAATAAGCAAAACTTTCGCTTTAACCAGCCTAGAAACTTAATTTAGTCAGTATACCTAATCTCACATGCTTCATACCCATCTTACATTCCTCCCACCTCATTCCCACAATCCAACCCCAAATCTATCCTCAAATGCAGTGGTGATAGTGATAGTGTGATACCCTCCAACCACTTGTCATCCCAAACAAAATCAGTAGACTTAAATGAGTAAATTCCATTTACTGCAAGGCCATAAATGACAAAACGGGAGTGGATTGAGTGGTTTTAGTGTACATGGTGACAAAATAAGGTTCTTTGGGAAAGAAAAAACGAAGCCATCCTCTAATTCAAACATAATCTACCAAAATAATGTATATTCAACACTGTCATCTTGTAACAAATCAGCCACAAGACTCTCTAAAATTGATTGTTATTTTTCATTACCCTCCCATCTTCCATTACATTCATGCGCTATTCTTTCTTTCATTACACTTCATTTTACCTTTTCTCACCATTTGCTTCACATTATTTCAATAATATTCAGCTATTTTTTGAAATCATGCATATTCAACCGAAAAGTTAACTTTAAGACAGATATCACAAATATATATTATGAGATATTTTATGCTGCATCATTCTTGAATCAAAACTAGGAGTGTGGGTACTACAACATGGATAAACATGGGAAAATTAACAAGCCACTTGTAAACATTCCCAGATTCAAAATACAGGTGAAGCCAGATCCACATAAAAGAAGAGCAAGTTGCAAGCAATGTTATAAGATACATTGTTTAGGTAGAAAACAGAGCGCTCTAGATTTCAATAAAAATAAAAACAGCTACACATGTTACGGAGATGTAATATTTCAAGCAGAAAAGCTCAGTAAGGTCAAGAGATTGAACAAGATTCTGCAGGTTAGATAGACTACAAGACATAAGGTGCAATTATACATCATGGAGGACCTTACAAAAGACTCAGAGCCATCGACTTTACTGGTTAGATAATATAACACATTCAATGCTCCCACTATTTACATAAAACAAACCGCCCCAAATTTTCTGAGCGAAGTCATTAGATTAAACGTTCAAGGTACTGAAAGAACCACTTTAAAAACCTGCAAAGAGCAAGGTACAGGAAAATACAGACAAAAGAAACCGCTCATAGATTGACCCAAGTACACAAAGCATGGAATAGAGCAACATTAATCATTGAGAAATTAAGATGAGCGTAGTAAGAATTCAAGGTAAAGAAAGAATGCCAGGACTAAAGTTACTCTCAGAGTATACTTACAAAGTAAGATCATTTTATTTTTAAAAAGAAAGGGCACAAGATGACAATTGAACAGTGGGCACTGGGCATTAAGAAAAACCAAATAAAGATAGGAGCAAAACTGAGTCATGAAATTTCAATTACAATCAGCAGGCAAATAGATCAAATTAGACAGCAAGAAGAAAATCTAAATAAAACTTGCATCAGAACGAGAACTCACTTTTTTAAAACCAGCAATCAATCTAACATTAACCCAACCCTGTGAATCCATTTGTTTCCGCAGAAATGTGTCTTTGATTAAATTCTCATTGCTGTCAAAACACAATAAATAACTCAAAATGATTAGATAAATGATCACATCATCAATTAGTTCAGAAATACCCTGTACAGAAAAGAGGAAGTCCAGAATAAGCACCTGAAATAGTAATCTATCTGATTCACTATCTTAGTATGCAACTGAGGATCTGAAGCAGCATGAATATACACAGGTGCAGGTGCAACAAAAGGCACACTGCCAGGGATATAATACATAGGCATCTCTGAAACATTCAAATGAATTAGATATGTACCCATAGTCCCATACAACAGCACTCTAGCCAGCAAGGAACTATGAAAACTTACCAACCCCCATAGGGTTCATATATGGTCGCATAGGTGGAGTGTGGACAAAAGGAGGAGGAACAGGCTGGGTTCTCACAAATCTCCTAGGAGAGACTCTTGGTTGCATGGTAGAATCCCTCCCATTAAAACTCCTCTGATGGTTCCAATCATGATTCCCACGATCCTGATCGCCGCGTCTCCCCCCATAATTCTGATGTGAACCATCTCCTCGTGAATGGGACCCACCACCCCCCCTCCTGTATGAGTTGCGCGGCTGAGGATGATCCCCACTAGCATTCCGTGATCCCGGATCTCGGAGACCATGGTTTTGAACGTTGTCTCTGCCAGAACTGTCAGAAGCACCACCAGAAGTAGGTTTTGAGGAGTTATGATTATGATTATGTGAACCTTCCACAGCAGACGAAGGTTGATGAGAAAAACCGCCATTAGCTTGTGAGTTTCCCCCACCATCCCGCTTCATTGACTTTTGGCGTGCTGGACGTCCATGGTTTGGCATAGAGTTATGGCTCAAACTACTAGTTGTAGGCTTTGGAGAAGCTGATGAAGATTGTGGCAACGACTGTACTGGTGGAGCTATTGACAACGATGATGACTCAGACGCAGTTACCTAGAGCAAACCAAACCATCACAACCACAACATAGACATATATAACAAAAAAAGATGATGATGATGATTGATGACAAATCAAACTATTATCTTTAAGGAAAACATGTACACTTTATCCGGAGGAAAATTGATCAATATAATCACAGAAGAAGGGAATGAAACAATCCCAAACGTTTCATTCTCACATCAGTCACCTTCCAACCAATTACCAATACAATACACAATCAACACGCAACAATATTAATTACTCGATATATAAACCGATAGCATAGCATCATCGTAAAATCCAATGCTCTAAAATCCCAATAAACACTGTCGCTTCAAAAACCCAAATACATCCTCCACAGTCCACACCATAACATGAAACAACAACTCCGTCAATAAACCCAAATTATAATAATAAAATATAGGATAATTTTACAAATATATAAAATTATTAAACAACATGTTCCCTCGGATCCTTTTAGCCAATAAAACTAATTTATTTAACAAAACCAATGCAGCATCAAACATCAATTATAATATCAATAATTTATTTTATCAAAACAATATTAAGCCCCAATTTTTACCTAATAAAATCAGCCGAATTTATTTACGTAAATAAACTTTGAACCAAAATCATAATTTTCAGGATGCCATGATCTAAGAAGCAAAAAAATTACCAAAAAAAAACAAACAAATTAGGGTACGCAAACCTGAGGAGAAGAAACCGATCCAGAATCAGGAAGACTTTTGGAGGAATCAGAAGAAGAAAGCTTAGGAGGAGCTTTGTTTTTGGTCTCAGAGAGAGTGGGCCAAGCGGCAGAAGAGCCCATCACAACTGGGCCAGGCCCACCATTCTCAACGGGTCCATTAGACGGTTTCTTATTCCAAGCGGGCTTTTTACCACCCGCATTGCCCCCATTCTCGGAGTTCTCCGCCGGAATCTCCGGCCCCGATGAAAAACTCCTCTCAGCTGTTTCCGCCGGCGACTTTAGAGCTCCGGTTGACTCAGATTCCGGGCGTCGAACGCCACCGGACCACGGAGGTAACACGGCCCGATTCGAACTCGGCGAAATGGCGGCGGAGGAGGAGGAGGAAGAGGAGAGAGAAGGAGAAGGATTGCTGTTAGCTGTCGCTGCCATCAAAATCAAGAAAATTCCAAATTAGGGTTTTTTTTTTTTTTTTTTTTTTTTGGTTTTTCTGGGTATTGGGTATCACTCGGTGTATGCCAACGAGTTAACTTAAACGATCAAAAAATAAAAATCTGGTATGAAATTGGGGGAAGATTAAAATTAGGGTTTAAAAATTTAAGGAGAAAGATGAACAGATTGAATGAGGATCGAATCGAATCGAAGGTAGAAGAAAGAAGAAAAGTAAATTCCTTTTCTTCTTCTCGCCGGTTTCTCTCTCTAAGGGTTTTTTCTCTCTCTAAACACGAAGAAGAACAAGGAGGGATCTTCTTCTCTACTCACTCTCTCTCCTCTTTTTTTTTTAGGTTGGGGTATTTGTGCTCTGGTTTTTTTTATTTTTTAGTTTTTATTTTTTTTATATTTTCCTTTTTTTACGAAATTACCCTGCTATTTCTTTTTGTATGTGTAGCTTAGGAATTTCAAAGAGTTAAGATTTTTTTCTTTTATTTTTTTATTATTTTTTTATTTCCTTTTAAAAAAAACTGGTCTTTTTAAGGAGTTCTACTCAAAATAGTTTGCTCAATTGTTTCAAGTAAATATATAAGATATAATTTAATTATTTTGAATATTTTAATTTAGGCCCTGTTCACTTCACCTTAATTTTTTTTAAGTAAAAATAATTTCAATTTCAGTAAAATTAATTTCATTTTAGTAAAAATAAGTTCAATTCAGTAAAATTCAGTTTTCTTAAAGAAGAATTATAATAGAAAATCAGTAAAAATAATTTCAGTTCAGTAAAATTAATTTAAGTTCAGTAAAAATAATTTAAATTCGGCAAATATAATTTTATTTTATCAAAAATAATTTCTATTCAACAAAAATAAGGTGAAGTGAACGTAACTTTAATTTTATCTGATAAAATTTTCAAAATAATCTATCTTTTATATACTACTTTTTTTTCTTAAGGAATTTTCACGTCTAAATTCCTCTTTTTAGAACATTATTGCCTCGATCCTTGGGTATTATTATCTAGAAGAGTATATAATTCTACCAATTATATACGCAAACTTGCTATAAGAATTGCACTCTTAAATTACTTACGGAATCTTTTTTTTTTTTTTAGAGATGGGTTTTGTTTCTATAAACGATTAACTTATGCTATTAATTTATAATTTATTTCCTTTTTCATGAATATTTTGTTTCTATATTATTAAATATTTCTGTATCATATTAAAGCTCATGCAATGTACAATTAGCTAAAATTTTGTATATTTATTACAATCTCTTGATTCTTTCTTTTTTTTTTTTTTTTTCTGCATAAATCCTTGGAAAAAAAATTCTGTATATCTATTTATTTTATTATTGTTCGTTAGTTTTAAATAAAAAAAAACCTAGGATATGTTGATTAGATTACCAGTAGTAAGGGATAATATTTTTTTTTTTTTACTTCGTAGGTAATTTTAAATGCAATGTCATTTGTTCATGGTACTTATGTGTCACTTGAATTCAATAAATATTGTAAAAAAAATCTCATTCGTCAAATTTGGTACTTCGTATGTGATTAGCCACACGGTATGGGGGTTACTTGGTTAGTGTAGAAGGATTACTTCGCCGATGCTATTATAAGGGTTACTAATGAACCAAGTAACCCGTGAATTAGGTCATGCAAACTCATGTGTTGTGTATTGTGTTTTTAAAAAGAAAAAAGAGAAAGTGTGGCTTTGTATTGGCCTTGTCCTGAACTCCTGATCTTATGGTCTGGTGTATATGTTGTGTAATGTCATGCTAACAGATAACTCTTTTATTATTTATACTTTTCTTGTAAATTTGTCAAATAAGCAGGCCAACATGCGGTCATGTTGTTCGGGTCATACCAAATTTTAAAAAGATGTTCATGCATAGTCCATGGTCTACCAACATACCTTACGTGCCGATATGTTGTATCGTATCATAGGTTTATATCAAGTCATAAAATTTTGTATTTTACATTGTATGTAATTGATCCTTATGTCGACTCAACCCATACCCAACTCATATTAAAGCCTTAATTTAAGCGATTAATTTAGCATCCATATCGAGAGATTTTGGTTATTGACTTATTGTGACCCTCTAAGCCTAAGTATTCCCCCGACAACTTGTATTAGACTTCCTAACTCCATTAATCAATTATTGGAAGCAAAAAATGTGTGCACACTTTTATAACAATATGTCAACATATAAGATGGAAAAGTGTAATATTGGGTGCATTGACTAAGCTAATGTATGTATTTAATATAAAAAATTATATCATGGGTCAATTTTATTTTATTTTTTTTTTTTTTTCTTATGAGGCAATTTGAAACAACCTATATGGTCTTTATAACAACATAGTTGTATAGTTTTACATATCTACAACCAATTATCAATAAAGGGCCTAATGATTCGTGGATACAGGACAAGAATGAGATTAAAGACCACATAGTCAATTACTTCTCGAATCTTTTTACTGAGGAGGGGGAACCGGATTGCTATGATCTACCCCAAGACATTTTTCCGGAACTCTCATTGCAAGACTAGAAAGCTCTCACTCTGCCATATTCGAGAGTAGAAATTGAAAGGGTTATCAAGGAAATGGGTGCGTTAAAGGCACCAGGCCCAGATGGTTTCCAGGCACTTTTTTACCAAAAAAATTGGGAAATTGTGGCTGAAACGGTGTATAATACTATCATCCCTATTTTGGAAGGCAAAGGTTTACCGGAACATCTCAACGACACCTTTATAGCCTTGATCCCCAAAATCGAGCAGCCGGAGCTTGCTTCACAATTCAGACCTCTAGGCTTGTGTAATGTGGCCTATAAGGTGGTTACGAAGGTCCTTGTTAACCGTCTAAAGCCTGTGTTACCGCATGTTATCTCAAATACCCAAGCAAGTTTCGTCCCGGGGCGACAAATTACAGATAACATCGTGATAGTCCAAGAGGTCATTCATACTATGCGGAGGAAACAAAGTGGTAAGGGTTATATGGCTATTAAGATCGATTTCGAAAAGGCGTATGATAGATTGTGTTGGTCCTTTATTCGTGATACGATGGTTCAAATGAATTTGCCTATTTTCATGATTGAATTAATCATGGAATGTGTGACTACGGCTTCTCTACAAGTATTGTGGAATGGGGAACCGTCAAAGAGCTTTAAACCGAGTAGAGGGATTCGCCAAGGCGATCCCCTTTCCCCTTATCTCTTTGTTATGTGTATGGAGAGATTCTACCAAACAATTGAAGAGTCCATTATCCAAGGAAAGTGGAAACCGATTCGGGCTAGTCGCAATGGGCCTCTTCTATCAAACTTGTTCTTTGCGGACGACATAATTCTTTTCGTGGAGGCAAGAGAAGATCAAGTAGCTATCATTCACCACTGCCTAGACCGATTCTGCCAAGCCTCAGGACAAAAGGTCAGTTTGGCTAAGTCACGAGTGTACTTCTCGAACAATATTGATATTGATTCCCAGCAACCGATTAGTGAGGCCTTACACAAGGAAAAAACGGAGGACTTGGGGATGTATTTGGGCATGCCAACCTTAACTAGCCGTGTAAAATTGGATACTTACAATCATCTTTGTGAAAAGATTGATCGGAGGCTAGCGGGATGGAAATCAAAATACCTATCTCTAGCGGGTCGTATCACTCTTGCTAAAACTACCATCTCAACTAGGGATGGCAATGGATCGGATGTGGATCGGATGGAGCTCAATCCACCTCCATCCGTTAACTACCCATCTGCCACCCGACCCATCCATCACCCGACTTTTTCTTCATCCACATCCGCTCCATCCATCATCCGCGGGTAAATCGGGTGGATCGGGTGCTAATCGGGTTATAACTAGCTAATTTATATTTTTCTGTTTAACAACATTGACTGCACAAATTAAACATCACCATTATATTTTCATGCATCAATTGGGCAATCACATTAAAGGGAAATAGGGAATAATAATTAGAGTTCAAATTAAAGCTAACAAGTAACATACACATAGTACATAGCTTTTTTGTTGAACCTTGTTGGTAGCAGCGATTACTAACAAAAAAAATAAAAAAAAAACTACAATGAGATGAACATCCATAAGTCTTCAATTCACATCATAGAACTATAGTAGTTCTCCATCAACTCTTGAAGTCACTTTCACATATCCATGTCCTCTCCATCCTACAATAATAAAAAAGAAGGAAAAAAAACAAAATTTTAACAGTGTAAAATAAAATTATAACCATAAAAAATATAATTACAATAAAATATTAACAAAGAATATAAATTTAATAGTCAACATTTTCATCTAAGAACAAAGTATAAGCTTCAGATTTAAAAAAAAATAATAATAATGAATCACAAAAGCAAGTTAAATATATTCACATTAGACAAATTCTCTAATTATGATATTAATTTACATACACTTCAAAATTATACAATACTCATATCAAAATTGAAAAAGTTTGCATATTTACAAGTAGTGCAATCTCAAAAATCAGGATTAGATGATAGACTAGGTAGAAAAATAATTTCATTCCAAATTTCCAAATAAATGTTAGAAGATGAAAGAAAAGAAACATATACTTACAAGATTGTGGATGAGTCGAATAATTAAATGGTGGTAAGTCCTTCAAGGATGCCGATCTGTAAGAATTTTGCACGATCTGGTCAGAGGTGAGACCGTTGGAGCATCGCCGGAATTGCAGGTACTGAAGTAAGGGACTAAGGGGTCTTCTTAGAGAAAGGAGAGAGAAAGTGTTGTGGAGGCTAAGGACTAAGGAGTGAAGTCAGTGAAAATAAAACCCTAGCTGTGCTACTTTTTTTTAATAGACTTTATATATTAAAATACACGTATATATTATTATAAATATTCGGGTGGATGGGTGGGTCGGATTTACACCAACCCGAATCCGACCCGATCCATCACCCGATTGAAATCTGTGAGTTGTCGGGTTTTCGTCCATTTTTTCGGGTCGGGTGGATCGGATATCCATCGGGTCAGGGTGAAATTGCCACCCCTAATCTCAACCATGGCTATGTATTCAATGCAAACGGCCAAAATTCCTCGGGGAATTTGTGACAAGATTGATAGAAAAACGAGGCAATTTATTTGGGGTGGTAATGAAGAGCATAGAAAGGTTCACCTGTTATCTTGGGAGATGCTGCAAAAACCTGTTGATCAAGGAGGTATTGGCATTGCTTCGGCTAAACAAGCCAATGCAGCTTTTTTGACTAAACTTGGGTGGCGTATTTTAGCAGAACCTAATGCGTTATGGGCAAGAGTTCTAAGAGCAAAGTATTGCAAAGGGAGGTGTGACATTGATATGTTTGAGCCTAAGGTGGGAATGTCGAATGTGTGGAGTGGTATAACAGAGAACGCTAAGGTTATTGGGGAAGGCACACGTATTGCAATTGGGGATGGCACTCGTACTCTGTTTTGGGATCATCGATGGTGCACGGATAAACCCCTGTCTAATCTAGTCACGCAGCCTTTACCTGATGATATTGCTGGTGCTACTGTCAATGAGATGTGGGAAGAGGATTCAGGTTGGCGTTGGGATATTTTTTCCCCTTATTTGGATGCTGACACTTTGAAATTCATTCAAAGTCATGTTGTGAGAAAAGATCCCAATCTAGGTGATCTGGTTTACTGGAAGGATGGTTCGAAGGGTCGGTTTACAATTAAATCGGCCATTAAAATTATGAAGCATGGAACTGACATCATAGATGAGGAATGCTGGAATGTGGTGTGGAAGGCTCCGGTTCAGCAAAGAATAAGGGCGTTTATGTGGCTTGCTTGTCATGAACGTTTGCTTGGCAATTTAAATAGATACAAGAGGAAGATTGCCCCTGATTCAAAGTGCTTTATCTGTGGCGCTGAAGAAGAGTCTAATCTCCATATTATGAGGGACTGTCCTGCCGCAAGAGTTGTATGGAGAAAAAAGCTTACCCCTTCAATTAGACAGCAATTTTACAGTGGCAACATCAAAGAGTGGATAGTCAAGAACATGAAAGACCCTGATCAGAATGATGCTGACAGTTGGGTAATTTATTTTGGGGGGACTTTATGGTGGATATGGCGGTGGCGAAACGCCTATGTTTTCAACAAAAGGGATGAGCTTCCGTTTGATTTTTGTGCCTTTTTACAGGTGCGTTATGAAGAAGCAAGAAGAGCCTTGGTGAGTAACATTGAGGAGAGTAATACTAGCTGCCAACAGAGAGTGGAAACCAATGTTAGTTGGATCAGTCCTGGGTTTAGGTGGTATGCTTTGAACTGTGATGGGGCTGCGAATGGATGTCCTGGGCCTGCAGGAGGAGGTGCTATAATCAGAGACTACTCAGGTCAGTGCGTTTCAGCATTTGCTAGCAATTTTGGCTATTGTACTGCATTCAGAGCAGAAGTTATGGCTTTAACGAGAGGGCTGGAGATGGCTATGAACTTGCGAATTCCAAAACTGGAGGTCCAGATGGATAACTTGGCTTGCATTCAAGCTTTGCAGAAGGCTGAAGTGCCTAGAGGCGAGAACATACAGGACATCATATATTGCCGTAACATGCTCAATGATTCGAGATGGGAGGTGAAGGTAGCTCATGTTTACCGGGAAGGAAACCGAGCAGCGGATTGGTTGGCCAACCGCGGAGTCATTCAAGACTCTCAATTAGTTTACTTTAATGATATCCCGTTAGATCTTAATTGTATTTTAGAGGAGGACACAAGAGGTGTGGCTTTGCCACGTTTTGTCCCTCCGTAGCTAGGTGCTTGTTTTTATTTTTAGCTGCTAGTTTTTCTGCTTTGTTTTTGTAATCTTCCTCTTTTGGACTTGTTCCTCATTCGAATCAAAAAAATTATCAATAATAAATAAATAAATAATCAATTCACATTGTTTTCTTTTTCTCAATCTCTTTCTTGATAAGAAGGTTACTAATATTAATGTATCATGAAATAAAGTTTAATTGTAAGCATATAATGTGTGATGAATCTAATGATGTAATATTAACATAATAAGAGTAAGAAATATTTGAATGGTTGATAGGAGTTACATTTGATGGTCTTTTTCAATTTCATGGTGCCCTTAAATTCCCTCCCACTTGTGAAGCGATAAAATCAATAGAGATTCTTCTTTTTCGTGTAATAAAATGGGTTCTTTGTCCCCTTGATCTATTCTATGTTTGGTATGGAGATGGATCCAATAAACCTTTCTTTTATCATTTATTTATGTGGATGCTTTACACAAGAAGCTAAATTATTCTTTTCAATGAGGAATAAAGATGAAATTCTCTCCCTTTTTGAGAAGGTGAGGAAGGACCCCTGTGTGGCTTAGGTACAAAATTAAAGCCAACAACAAAAGAGGGTATCAAAATCTAGGAAGTATACATTTCTATGCGGCAGAATTTTACACTTTTTTCCCCGAATGATACCTTATGTGGGGGGTGGCAATTCGGTCAATGGTTTAAGTTTCTTTTTTGGGGTTGATTTAAAATTGTGTTGCGGGGTAAAAATAATCAAAAGTACCGTAAAATCAATACTAATAGAGAGTACTACAAAGTAAAAAAAAAAATAAATAAAAATCATGGGTCAATTTCTTGTAAATTATCGAGCTTTGGCCTGGTTAGCTTCTTCCAACCAAAACTCACACTTTGACAGCTTTGCATACAACTGGTGCTTCTTCAAACATGACAACACTTGTATCAAATGCTTCTTATGCTCCTCTAACCATGAAAAAAAATTAAGGAATGAAAAATAGTCTAAATAGGGATAAAATGGGTATTATACCGGAGAAATTAAGGAAGGAAAAAGGGTGTGACTATTTAAGTGCATGGTAAAACCCTTTCACTGAAATTGATGCAACGTTAGAAAGTTTCACCTAACTTAAGAAGCAGCAAATCCATCACCAAATGTGCAGAAAATAAGAGTTTCCACGAGAAAGTCGTGTCATTATTAGCTGTACCCAGTGAATAACTTACCAAGTTACCATTAACCTTTTCCTTTCCTTTCTTTTTCCTTGGGGATTTAATGTACCTAACCTATTAATTAATTAGTGTTACCATCACATTTCATGAAACATGAGCTAATGAGTATTGAGCCTCAATTGTCGTCACTCTAACCAAGCAAAATTATGTGATTAACCCGTGTCCCTGGGATAGCGATGTTTCTCCCTACATTATGGGACCGATCTGAACACATTTTTGTCACAAACATGGAGCACATTTTGCTCGATGTAATTAGAGCCAAAATAACATGTAGACGGAATGTCCTTTTTTTTTAAAAAAAAAAATGGGGATGGGATAATTTGATAAGTACCATAAATTAATCAACTTGCTTAAACAGTTGAGAAGAACACAGGTTTCTGTACAACAATGAACTTCAACTCAATATTCTTAATTCAAAGTGATACCAAAAGAAAAGCCCAAACCAAAAGAAGAAAACAATAGACAAATCAGATTGATAAAACAAGATTACCAGAGGCACTTTGAGAAGGGTCGTCAAATTCAGCTATCTTACAAGGGCAATAGTAAGACAGGGCAGGGAATAAACTCTGCCAGGAGATTTGCATCAACATGCTTGGAATGTATTGCTTCCATGCTTAAAACAACCAAATCTAAATTCAGATCATCAGCAACTTCCCCAATTATGGCTGTAGGTTTACTTCCTTCGCCGAGTTTCTCTAGCAATTTAAATTCCTGAAACCCACCTGTCATTGAATTGAAAAAGTTCGACAAATAAATACAATAAGAAGGGTGAACATATGACATGGATGTCTGATTCAGCTAACACTTGCAGCACATGCACAGACTGATGACCCCCCTGCCTCTAGTAATGGTTGGTTTGGATAAAGATAAACGAAGTATAAATATCTTGTCTCTACATAATCAACATGATGCAAGAGACTTGCTGGACCAAATCCATAATGATATCTAGCAATCACATGTGCTCAAGTGTCAAAACAAACTACAATGCTTAGACTCTTCAATTAGATTTAGAACCTAGAGAGGAAACAACACATCGACATTTCAAATAATAATACCCCAAAAAGATGGAATCACTAGGGGGGGGGGGGGGGGGAAGAAGCAAATTTCAGCCCTCCAGATTCAAATCAGGCCCTTGTCCTTATCCCTAAGTCCAAGTTTAACTCAGATCAAGCATGCACAGAATGAATGGTTTCACCCTTCACCCCTGTGTGAGTAAAAGCCAAAAATTCCATTGAAAATGATAGCTTTTGCATCTTACAGAGCCCCTCACTTCATCCACTTAACCTCAATTTGAGCAAGCACAGTACAAAATACAAGCAAAGTGTGGCCTGGGTATTGAGCAAAGGGAGGGAGGATAGATCTGCATACCTTCAGATAAATGCCAGCGAATGCTGCCCAACTGTGTTTCATGCTCAGGATGCGATTCTTTCGACTTGTCATCAATAACTGCAATGAGAATGAAATTCTGGTAGCCAGTAATCTAGCACTAGAAAAAGCCTTTGATAGAGAAAATTGTTACTACTGCTTAGCATTACATAATAATATAAAAATTGCATACAACACCACCACCACCACAATTCATAAGTGACTACTTCGCATCAAGTTCATTTAAGTGGAGTTGTAAATATGCAACTTTACTGCCTTACCATATTTTTAGAGTATCTGAGTCCCAAGTTTTGATCCATAATACTTCGTATATATATTGAGCAAAGGTATGGTCAGAATACATACCTACAACTGTTATGTCTGCTCCATACTTTTTTGCCAAAGCAGCAGTAGTTGCAGCAGCCTGGCAAGAAATTGATTTACGGATGTAGGAAAATGACACAAGTCAAATTTTCCAAATTATGAACAGAATAAGTATTTCTTTGAGTGTAATTAAGCTGTAGGTAAAAAAAACATTCCAATGGCATAAATTGTATAAGGATATAGCTCATGCATGATGCATCCATGTAATAAAAATGAGTATAATTTATGTGAGAGACATGTTGCGCAGTAATAGGGAGAGAGAATTCAGGAGGAATTTCTCAAATCATGGATCATGAAATATATAATATGATGCCATCAAAACATTTATCATGAAGGTAGTTGCTCTATATTACGAAACATATGAAATGATGCCATCAAAACATTTATCATAAAAATTTCATTCAATAATATTGCACTAAAAGGTTAGAAGAATGCCATAGTGGATAAAATATAACATGACCTATATCTCTACAGACTACAGTCACTGGCTTATTATGATACCTGTCTTGTTCCCTCTGAGAGATATGGATTTCTATCAGTGATGGGCAGAAGCAAATGTTTGAATTGAGTAAAGGCGTCCACAGCAACACTGACTTCAGATTCTTGAGCCTTAACCTTAACTGAGAACATCCATCACAGTGGTATTAATTCAAATCCCTGCACATTATTATTAGTCGTCTACAAAAATTTGACTGTATAGTTATCAGCAAAGTCAGAAGCCATTTATGATAATTTCCCTTTTGTCTTTAATTATATCGGTGGCTCTCTCTTTTTAGTGCTATGCATGGTTTATAGGCTGCCCAGTTATTATGATTTTTTCTCTGTGTAAGTTGCTTTGCATACAGATATTATAATGTAGGTTGCACAGTTGTAGCAATTAAACATATTGGTTAAAAAACACAAGAACAGCCTACATGTAATAATATGATATATACAAATAAAAAATGATCTACTGTAGCATGTTTCATAAATAAATCACAGATGGCTTTTAACTAATGACTCTTCTAACTAGCGACTCAATCATGGGGAGACAATATAAAAACACATTAATACGTTCTTCTCTATCTATTTCTATCATAGTCCCCATCACCAAACTATAGATGTTACCTTTTAATAAAATAAAATAAAATTAAAAAAAAAAAAAATTCAGGATCTCCTAAGAGATGCTTCACTCTTAAATCAGATATTTCTCTTTCAAGATTCCTACTCTTTTGCTGCCAAATTGAACATATTTCTGTGAATCTGTATAAACGCACAACCTTTCTAAAACATCTGCAGAATTTTCTCTTCAAGGGCACCTTCTAGAAACTTGAAGCATACATTCTCTATGGAAGCTACTTATAATATATTAATATCTTAAAAGGCTAAAATAGGCACTGAAAAACAGTATCTACACCTGGTCTTCAATGTCCACAGACTTCTGAGCAATCTTTCAGCACTCAGCAAGTATAGTCTTTTACAAAAACTGTATCGCCAGATTGAATACCAAACTCACAGCTGTGAACCTATAATTACTTCAGATCCAATTTCCAAAAGCTCATCACAAGGAGGTTACATTCCTCAAAATTTCAATATGTTCTAATCATGTGATAAAAAAACTTGCGAATACAATCCTCACCAGTAAATCTACACAGAAAGTGATCGTATACCATCACTGATTCCAGAGTAATTGAAGGGGCTAGAAACATCAACTACTAAACAACCAACAACAATATCACACACACAATTTGATTAAAAGAAAGGTACTATAGCTACCAGCGAAGTAAGGAGGATAGCTTCATCAAACAAGCACTGTCAAACACTCTCTACACTTTCAATCTTCAAAGACAATATCCTAAGCAATACTACAGCACAAACGATCAATATCGAACTCAGAGTAAGTGTATGCTAATCACCAAGTTTTCTTGGAATTCGGGTATGGCAGAGACTAGAGAGTAATTATATCTTAAGCTTTGATCATGTTATTGCTGCCTCAAAGACATAGTCTTTCGCCCGAGAGGATGATTTTGGTAATCCACCCGGTTTCCTTTCCTAGTTTAAAAACCACAGCCATTATAACTTCAGTTCAAAAGCTAATCACATGGAGATTATGTTCCTCAATCTACCAAATTGAAATAGAAATACTAATACAATCCACACTTATCATACTCCGATAACACCAGCACTATATACCTAGGTAATTGCAGCCCTATATACCAAGCTATTGATATTGAAGCTACCAGTATAGTGGAATTTAGAAAACTCACATTTCTTGGCAGAACCCTAAAAAAATCATGCAGATTATTTGTATATAACTATAAAATTATAAAAATAAATTACTTGTATATTACTCCTTTCGTCCCTTAATACAAAACCTCTTTTGGTTTTTGCGAAGGAATAAAGAAAGTTGAAATTTTTTTAAAACAAATGATTAAAAGTATATATGTGCATGTAAGAGATAGAGAGAAAGAAAAAGTAATTGGGAATAATTAAAGAGATAAAGAGAGAAAGTATTGGGAATTGACGTTAAAAGTAAAAAAAAGTAGAGGAAAAAGATGACAACTCATAAAAAAGAGGGTAATAATGCCAAAAAATACAACCTCTTTAAATAGAAAGAGGCATTGTATTTTAGTTCATCCAAAAAGGAAACGAGACTTTGTATTAAGGGACAGAGGGAGTACCAGTTAAGAATAAGATTCTCTGATTACAAATCAAGTCACTTGAGTTAGTTGAGTATCATCATAACCTAACTAGAACTTCCTAGTAATTAATCAATCAAATGGCGAAATTTAACAAATTCAAATTTCATAAACATTAAGACATTTATAAAATCATCGAATATCTTGCAATTGAAACCTACATTCATCAAGAGAAATCCTAATTGCGACCAGATTTAAAGACAATAAATTGATAATCATAGCAAATTACGAAATGAGAAAGAAATTAAGTTGAAAAAATTGAAAAATTACCGGAATGAGCGAGTCTAGTTGGAGAAGAGAGGCAACAGAGATTTGGGTTTTTGAAATTGGAAGTTGGAGAAAGTAAAAGAGATAGAGAAGAAGGGGAAGTTTTGAATGGAGTCCTGGGAATGGTGAAGGGTTCAGTTGGAGGAGCGACGACCATGGAGTGAAGAGAGGCCATTAGAGAGGAAGTAAGGTTTGAGAAGAGAGAGAAAATGGTTTATGGTAAACTCTGGATGTTGCGGTGGGTCGAGAAACAAAAAAGGGTCTTGTTAATGATGGTTTAGTCACTGCCCAGAAAAATACAGAGTTGATCTAAAACAGTGGGACTGTTCCCATGTCAAGTAATACTTGGGTCTAACTGTCTAATCCGTAATGGAATATGTTTTATTCATCTAATTTTTAGTTATCAAACCTTATTTAAATGTAATTTAAAATTTGATAACCTTTATCAAAATTTGTTTTCTCCTTAACTTATTAAATAATACACTATGAATTTAACGGAACTTATTGGATCTCAAGTAACTAAAATTTGGTGAATTGGGGCGTGTTCGGCAAAATATAGCTGTAGAGGTAGCTGTTAGCTGTGCTGGTGGCTGTTAGCTGTATATGAAGCTGTTAGCTGTCAACTAGCTGTTAGCTGTGAAAATAAATAATTTAGTATGAGTGTTTGGTAAACTAGCTGTGAATTGTAAAATTCTAAAAAAAATAGAAGAAAATTCAACAGCTACCTAGCTTTTCACAAAAGTTAATAATGTTAACTTTTCACAAAAGCTACTTCAACCACTAAACTCTACCCCCACCACTACATTCCCAAACACTCATAATTTTTTCTATGTAGTGGTTTGAATAAGTCAAACCACTAAAAGCTACCTAAAAGCTACCCAAAAGCTAGTGCCGAACACGCCCTTGAACAAATGCTTGGTTGATTTACTTAACCTTATTTTCACCGAACAATAAGGTGAACAGATCATGCACTGGGTTCACCTTATCTTTATTGAACTTAAATTATTTTGCTTGAAGGTATTGAATTTAAATTTTTAATAATTTATTAGAACTTACAAGTCCTATATACAATTTATTTATAGGGGGCAAAAGGGCATAATTTGATGTATAACCACTAATGGAGCGGTCCTTTTTACCCCCTTATTTACATACGGAGTACTTAGGCTGATTAACGGGGCAAACTTTAAGAGATACTAAATAAAACTTTTTTAAAAAATAAAAGTAGAGGGGAAAAGGTTCAAAACAAACAATCTCATCACATCCCCTAGAATTCTTTTAGCAGCTAAGGGAGCTAGTCAGTTAGAGTATGTCCAACTCGTTTTACATGAGAACATCTACTAAGAGTCAATTTTGCAACACTTTACCACAATCTTTCAAATCCCCAATGTTTAAAATATACGCATTTCATATATTTTTTTTTTTAAAAACATCAATAACTACCCATCACACAATTTTTATAAGGAGTTTTCTTTCAAATATAATATGTAGTATATCCCGTGTATTAAAGTACATGTACGCTCTAGTTTAAAGAAATCACAAGATCACTTCAATTAATCTCCATGATAAATGAAACAGATAAACAAGTTTCATTTATCATGGAGCAAAACCACTATTAAAACTTATTTTTAGTAAATCACAAAGTCTTATAAGTGGCTGGCCACACGGTGTGGCCATTCATCATGAGAATTACTTCGTTAGTGTGATAGGGGTTACTTGTTCAGTTTTACAAAGATTATTTTGTCAGTGTTATAGGAGTTACTTAGGGGTTATTTGGTCAATATTACAAGGGTTACTGGGTCAGTGTTATAAGAATTACTTCGTTCTTTTTTAAGTGGCCACATAATGTGGTCAACCGCACACAAGACGCACTGTTATTAAATTGATTCACCGATTAAGATACAAATACCGCCCCAACTAATCACCCTAAAGTAGCAGTCAAACTGTTACCTCGAGTAGCAGTTTAATCCATTTTCCCCGATAAACATATCACATGGATAAAACTTTATTTTCTCTTAAGCTACACCGAATTTTATTGTGGTAAAATTAAAGGTTACTCCGTAATAATACTATCTCCGGTTGAAATGCCCCTGAAACGGGAGTGTGACGGCAACAACGCAGCTGAAACGGCCGCCGTTTCGCCGGAAGATGACCTAATGACTACCTTATCTCTCCATAATTTCGGCGAATCCGCCGATGATAATCATGGCTTCACTATTCAAATCATCGAGGTACTGAATTGTCACTTATCATCTCATATTTTTACTGCTACTATTAATTTGAAAATTTTACTCTGATTATTGTATTATGTAATATTTGTAGAATATGAGAGAGGAGTATGGTATGTTTCTATGGCCGTGTAGTGTTGTTCTTGCTGAATATGTTTGGCAACAACGATCCCGCTTTTCTGGAACTTCGGTTACTGAGGTCATTTTTTCAATTTTATTTTTATTTATTTTATTATTTATTTTATTTTTTTACACGGGTCATTGTGTGTGTGAAATCCCTTTATGATGGCCTATTTAGATTTCGCTATTTTTGAAAAAGAAAGATGACTAGAAGTAAAAAAGTTTGTGCATTTTGGTTGATATATTGTGTAGGAAGTAGTGATTTTATTGTCCCAAAACATGAGTTCTCTTCATTTGTGATACAAATTTGAAGATTGCCAGAGTTTTTCTACTAGCTTTTTTTATTCAAGTTTGGAGTAAATCTTGAAAACTTACTTAAACTAAACTTCCTTGCGCGTTTCATCAGGTGATGTGCACAGAAAACCGGGAGCAAAGAAAACAGTTGATAGAAGCCTTGCATAAGGATAGAAAACTTGCTAACCTTTCTAAGATTAATAAGGTAACCAAATGCACAACTTTTTATCTTTCATTATTGTTGTACTCATCCAAAAAGCTGATCATGTCATTGTTACTCGTGTTGGTGTAGACCACATTGATCATATGGGGGAAACACGATCAGGTGTTCCCAATAGAGCTTGCTCATAGATTAAAAAGGTACGTATTATTATCTTGTTGCATCAATGTCAAATTTTCAGTGCATCCCATGTTAATTAACATGTTTTATTTACTTATTCGGTCTCTCTTATGGTCTGTCTATATGTGTAGGCATATAGGTGAAAGCGCGGAACTAGTCATAGTTGAGAAAGCAGGGCATGCTATCAACATAGAGAAGCCCAAAGTACTGTACAAGACCATGAAGAAATTTCTCTTTAATTCAGTTCCAAACTCTGAAAATAACGACATTAGTAAATAATAATAATGCAGCTTAGCTTGGAGAGTTGGAGGCCAGGCCGAGGATCATGTATTGTACAATCTTCCCATTGATGGAAGAATGAAGAGATGGACCGTGTGCAATATAATATTATAATGGTTATACACAAATATTATGTATGTATGAATATTATATACTACTATAAATTGATCGGATTTTATTATAATCTAGAGTTATGGTTTACCAAATATGTTTATGATATGATGGAATTAGGATAGGATAAGTAAACCAAGTTATAGCCACAAATCACAATTGCGCTACCCTAAACCAAATACTGCTGGAAAAAAAAAAGTGAGAAAACTGAAAAAAAAGTGAATTTGATTTTAATTGAAAATATCCGACCTGCCGGAGTCGAACCAGCGACCTAAGGATTATCTGTCAGGGTATACCCACTACAGTCCTCCGCTCTACCAACTGAGCTAAGGTCGGATATTGTGCTGCCATCCACTACAGTCCTCTACTTAACATAGAATGTTGCTTATGTCAGCTTATGGAAGTTAAATTTTTAACATTTAATTAATCTTGATTAGTGTAGATACGAATCACATCATGATTTGTTTTTTTTATTTTATTTTACTTGTTTCGTTTTTTTGTTTTAGTGATCAATTGGTACCAATATTATTATTTTTAGGATCTTGCTAACGAGCGTCCCGTAGCGTGGGGCGTTAGATAAGGAATAATTATATTGATTGAAATAGTATTAAATTAGAAATGCATAACAAAATCACACGGCTTTCAGTGCAATAAATGTTAGTTTTACTCTAACGCCCAAGCCCCCAGAGGCGCTCATTAGCTTTTGCCTTTTATTTATTTATTTTTTAATGTAGTACTCTTACCAATTACATGTATTTTTTTAAATTAATGCATGTACCTATATATAAATTACATGCATTTAATAATATTTAATCTAATAAAATTTATGTATGTATATTTATCGAGTTAGATCAGCATTAGCTATATCACAATTTTATAATTGCCACGTCTTAATCAAGCTAAGATCATTCTAATAATCTATTTGGTCATCACAACAAAAACAAATCAATACAGTATCTCGTTTTTTTTTCATATGGACCTTAGCACATCAGTACCAGAAAGCAAAAGGTCGTAAGCGGATTATTGAAACAGAAATCAATAATCAAATAAATTCATCAATCAACATACATCTCACACATAAAAATAATATAACACACAAATAAATTGTATCAACATTATGCTTTCTAGCACTGGTCAAATATTATTTTTTGTTAAATTTGAGATTATCATACGATAAAAAAGGATTAAATTGTTAGCTTGAAACGACAATCCAAAATTCACTAGAGCGATGGCTATCCAACAAGAAAACAAGAGACTCCAATATACTACTTTCACCAGTTTTCTAGTATGAATTTCTTTCCATCCACAATCTAGGAAAAGATTGTGGCCTGTCCAAGATCCTCAACTTAAGGAGAAAATGAGCGATAATCCCACATAAGAACCCAAGTGACGCCCCTGATCCTACCAGGGTTACAGCAGTCACCAAAAGCATCACAAACGCCTCGGCTTTCGTGTTCATATCCCTACAAGCCATAGCGAGCTCTAGGCCAGCAAATAAAAGTAACACCCCTAAGACTCCAACAGGAAATTGGTCTAATATTTTGACAATTGAACTCCCCAAAACAACACCAATTACCAATTTTCCCGTGCCCAAAAGGGCTACACACCCTCCACTCCTCCCCCCGAACTTATATTGGCCCGCGAGACCTCCAGCACCGTGGCAAGTTGGTATGGCACCAAACCAGCACCCAACTAAGTTCATCATTCCAACAGTCACAGAAAGTGATGTCGCCGAAAAATCCTTCCCCGGAAAAAGGTCTGATGACAACTTACAAACCGCAATAACCGAGTTTAACACAGATAAAGGCAATTGTGGGATTGTACCTTGGATGAACCCTTGTTTCCAAGACTCCTTAGAGATGTTTATAACATGAATAGGAGAAGGTCCAAATTTGAAACCCTTGAACACTTCTTTAGGTCCACTTACAAATGCCAAAATTACCCCTAACAAGAAGATCATAACAGCACTTGGAAGTGAATACAAAACCCTCCTAAAACCCTTACTTCCCAAACCCCTCCTCCTCTCCATCTCATCACCACCACCAACACCGGCCCCGTGTTCGCCACTCGATTCCAAGTCACACCCACCACCATTCTGTCTATCCTCTCCAGCCCCATTCACAAGAATGATGAAACACGCACAAACAATAGCCAATAACAAACCATCCAAACCCAACCAAGGCCTGTCACCTACACTCTTAGACTTTGCAAAATCCTGTTCTTTTGTTATATACTTAACAGCAGCCATTGCAAATTTCAACCCTTGTGAAACCTGAATCCCTCTAACAACAGATAAAGGAATTAACAGATAAACAAGCTGCATTAATTGTGTAACACCCAATACAAATAAAATTCCAGCTGTACAAATCCCTGCTGCCATAACCTCTGGAATCCCAAAATCTGGATTAGCAATAGCAACTGCTGCAATTGATTTCATAGGTTGAACCGGCATTGGTATTCCATAGATTGCACCAGTAACAATGTTGTAAATACCTGTAAATATAAGGGTAGTACCCAAATCAAGATTTCTTGACAATGTTAAGGCCAACACTATTGGGATATAAGTGCCCAAATCTCCCATTGCACCATTCAATTCCCCCCATTTTGACCTGAAACTGAGGTTTTCTTTAAGGGTACCCCAGAAATTGTAGGGAAATTTCTGGTGAATTGGGTCTGGAGTTGGGTTTTCTTGGATTTGATGGTTTAAGTTTTCTGAAAGTTGCTGATGAATTTGGGGTTCCATCTGCTTTGTTTTTGAGAAGGAACACTTTTTTTTGTTGTTATTTATACAGTATGAGTTTAAAATGTAATCTTTATTTGTCTTTTAGAGGTATCAGGGGTCATTTATGTTGGGATTGGACCTATAAAATAAGGGCAAATTGATGTCAGTCCTAATCTTGTGGGGGAGGTGATTTCTAAATTTGATGGAGACTTCATAGGTAGTTCTTTTTTGGAGAAATGATGTTTGTGAAATATATTCTCTAATCTCCACTGCATGAGTATTCAAGTGCGTTAGGCTTCAATTCAGAAGACAATTTCAATACTTTTTGTTTCATTTTTGCCATTTGTTTTATTCCCTCTGTTTTATTTTTTGGTGCAAATGTCAACTTCTTTGATAGAGATGGACTTGTTTTTGAACGATTGATAGAGACGGACTTAAAGTAGGGATAAGATGCCATTTAACTGTTAATTGGCACCTTGTTTGTGGGGCCTCTACATACAGGTTGCGTTCAGGCACACATCGCTTAGAAAAACCCCAGATGTAACTTATTTTAGGTACAGACGGATGTATAATTAGATATTTGATTTAAGCTTGCTGACATTTACTTCAATTTCAGTCTTTATTAAGTACATTATCCACTAAAATATGCAGTACAGCAACAAGGGTCACGGGTAGCATCATCTAGAACTGATGAAATTATATATGACAGAACTGTGAAAAAAAACTGATGACACAGGAAAGGAAAAGATAGAGTTAAAGAATGTTCAATCTGTTTCTGTATACTTCAAAATAATACATTACTCCGTATACAACATACATAGTTTACTTTTATTCAACAATACATATCTGACTTCATATTCTCAAAAAAAATGTTCAAATTTCCCGCCCGCACTCTACGCGGTAAAATTTAATGTAATAAATTAGCTATCAGCAATTTCCCATCTGCTCCTATCCCCAAAAGAATACAAGTTTAGTATCTCTATAGTCTATACATTAGTTAGGAATCCAACAGAGGCACATACAGAACTATCTCTGTCTTCCCATATGGTCCTTGGTGACCACAGCAACATAATCAAACCAAACACTATCAGGCTATGAAAGAGGAGCAACATCATATGTTCATACTTTGTCCCCTGGAAAGGGCTTACGGCATATGAGTACTCTCTCATCAATATTTGCTTCCACATCTACAGTCCGGGCATCCCATCTAAATCTTGTCGCAAGTGTTCTAGCTAGTTCAATCATTGAAGGTGTGTCACGGAATATAACCCAACCCTGGGAAGGGAAAATTTTCAGTACCAGTGGACAGTGGCCAATATTTTTAGGTTAAGAGAATAGCAAGAAAAACATATAGTCATCACAATTCATGATAAAAAATGTGCATTCAGCATACCTCTGGACGAAGGAGTCTGTCTATGTCTAAGAAGAGATCAAGCATTGTGCACTTCTGATGCTGATGTGTCTCAAGTGATAGCAGTCCATCAGCATGGATCATATCATAAGATCTTGGGTATGATGGAAAAGCTTCACACCTTGAATCGAAAAAAATAAAAATAAATAAATAAATAAAATTGCAGTCAGAATTTTTAAAAAGGATCGTTAAAATCAATTTTGCACAGTGAATCCACAAATCAGTCTCAGCAATAATCAGTCATAAAGGGCATACTATCAAATGTGAATTATGTATATGGTTTCCAAAGCAAAGAGATACCCTATTGCATATCAACAAAGAAGTTTTCATCACCCAAAGGTTAACACCTACCAATTATGGGATGTGCCTATAAATCCTCTGTCATGGATCAAGGGGAGTGAGTTAGCTGCAGTCATAGGAACCACATTCATGACCCACAGATTTTTCCCTGCTTCCAGCAAGGCATGATTAAATCCACCAAACTGAGCATTCATGTCCAATACATTCCTAAGCATGTTAAAAGGTGGTGAGGGATCCTCGTCACCGGGTCTCTTTGGATGATCAGAGAATATCTGGGGTGACAATAAAGACCAATATTCCTGAATTGCTGACTTCCACTTCAGGGAGTCCACAGCAAACACTTCGGGAAGGACACCTATTACATATAAAGAAATGCTCAGTGATGATTCTGATGAAACAACACTGCTTCAACCTAAGGATTATATATTATAAAAGGAAGAGTTTGATAACATACCATACATCCTAATTTCACTAGAATTTAGACTTGCTCTAGAGGGCCAAGCTGTGCGTTGTTCAATTGGAATCCATCTTTCACTACGAGTTCCGCCTATGCATATATGGAGGGGTTGATAGTACGGAGATTCAACATCATAGTTCTTCTCACAGATAGGAGGGTTTGAACTATGCTTCCTGGATGAAACACAAGACAAAAACATAGAAAGATCAACAAAAGCATGAAAATTTTATACGGTAGAATTCATATTATCACATCTAATTGCTCGCTGCAACTCTATTGTGAAACATCATTCTTGGAGACAGAGAAATTACTTGTGAGCATAACAATTTCTTTGAGTGGTCTTTCTCCAGATAACTGTATCATCTTGCTGTGATAGCATATCCCAGCATAGACTTTCTGCAAATTGAAGGACAAATTGCCATTTCTTTTGATTTTCATTGGTTTCATGTGATCCATGCATACCAGCAACCGGTGAAGTCCAGACAAAATACCCTCCCGGCTTCAGAAGTCGGTCAGCTTCAACTAGAAAAATCCCATCTGCATAACAAGACATATTAGGTCTTTTTTTTCATCCAAGGAGTCTACTCTTCAGAGTCTTTTTTTTTTTTGGCCAGGGGAAGGGGGTAATGATTACCTTTTTCATCCCAGTCAATACCACATCTCGCACAATGCAACATGTCAAAGGAAAGTGATGAGAAAGGCAGCCGCTTTGAACTGAAGGAAGCAATCATTGCAGGGAGACCTCTTTCAAGTGTTAACTGAACTTGACTACCAGAAGGTTCATAATTTGCAATACACATCGTCAACAAATTTCGTGAAAAGAGATGGGCGCCAAAACTACCATAGCCACACCCAATGTCCAAAACAGATCTTATCTGGAAGACAAGATTAACAGAAAAAAGTTAAATTTATAGGGCAGGAATCTGTTCATATTGGACTAACAGCTACGGAGTAAAAGTTAACAATAAGCCATGCAAATTTGTTTAAAGTTTTTTTCAGCTACACAGAGAAAAAGAACTGATTACATTAGCCAGAAAGGTAGTGGTATCAGTAATGCAGTTTAACAATCTTTCATATACTGAATTAGTCAATCATTAATATTTAAGATAGAGTAGAAATTTAAAATCACTCCAACACCTTGCAACTGTGAAGACTTGACAAAAAATATGATACTGCCTGACACATTCAAGATGTTATCATTGATCAGTGCCAGCCAAAATATTGAGGAGTACATCTACATCCTCTCCAACATATAAACAATATTGTTTGATTCCAGCTACAGAAAAAACCAAAGTTACATGCTGAATCATCGAAAGCTAACTATCACATTTTTCAACTTACTCTTTATTGTAGGCAGAGGATTTTTCCTTCTAAAAGTTCAAGCAAGTCTCATATGATTTTACTTGAGAGGAAGCGTTACTAACATACAGCAGAAACTTTGATAGCTACGATATTGTGGGGAATAGGGGTTGGAACTTACTCCTGCTTGATTGAAGTCAGACACACTTCTGAGACCAATCATGTCTGCAATTTGATGTGAGTAGTCGTCAACTCCATCAAACATGAGAGAGTCTGAACGAAATGATATCTGGTCGTCTTCCAACATCATCAACCTGCAACACAGGTTATAGGACATAAATACACTTCACGTCTTCACTAAAGACTGATTGTAAGCTATGTAAACTAGAAATACAAAAAGCTCCTCCTCCCCCCACTAACCTCTTTGTCACGGCTCCAGAAGTCAAAACCTCTTGAGCAGAAATCTTCACATTAGCATACCAAATCACATCCCTACCAGAAGGCCACCTAAGAGGCAACCTATAATTCCTCGGTGGAAGAACCACGCAATTCAGCCTTGAACCCCTTTCACACTGACGTTCCAAGTAGGAGTTCCCAGCATTTTCAGAAGTGTTAAAGCAAGGCACATAATTTTCAAACTCCTGAGAGCAAAACTCGATTTCTTTGACCCTTGAGGAGCCAAGAGAAAGCTCTTGAATATCTGAAAAGTCAGAAATGAGCTGTTCTTGGAGCTGTATCCACCAGTAACCACCAGCAGCGTTATCTACGCGTAATGGTTTATTTGTGATAGAAACCATCCGTCTAATAGATGTAAGAAGCACAAAGAATGCTATTAGAGCTACAGCTAGCTTAAGAACAAAACTACATAAATTATGCTGCAATTTTCCTTTTCCATTCCCACCACCAACTTTTTCTACTCCAAAACAATGATCATCAACTGCATTACATACATAATCAGAAATGCTCGCCTTACACGAATCGCCCTTCTCTTTATTTTTCTTCCTTGCTATATCATTCTCTAAATCACCAACAACAAGGTCAGCCTCCCGTAATCGTCCACTAGATCCGGCTCGATTGTGTGGGCCTACCATTGATCAGTGATTATTCTCCTACAGAACTAATCTGTTACACTCCAGAGTTGACAATCCTACCAAAAGCTGAAAAACAGAAAAAAGCAAACTGTCCTGTGATTCAGTACTGATCTAACAGCTCATTTGATCTCAATTGATCCAGTTCATATATTCTGAATAAGCAACTATTAAAACAGCATCATATAAACCCTAAATTGTGTATATAGCTAGCAATTCAAAAACTGAACTTGTTAATACCATATTATGAATCGTCTTACTCTAAATAATGGGAATTTGTTAGATTTTGATTCTAACAAGCTAATAATACAGAATTTGAATATTAATCCAAAACAAAAGCAGGTTAGCAACAAGTACAAGTAAATAATTCAACAATTGACATTTAAAGAAGTTGGATCAAATCAAACGAGGGAAGAATTAAGCAGATCAAATAATAAATTAGTAAATGGGCGAAAGTAAAGTTGTAGTGATTGAATTAGTAATTTAGTATTGAGGTAGTTAACAAGATCTTAAATTTTGTATGGAAAAATAAACGATAATGAAGAAGGATGAAGAAGAAACCTGTAGTTTCAAAAAGACGTTAAAGAAGTGAGGGACGGTGCAATGGGTGGCGCTCTTATGAAAAGTCGGCAGTCGCTATACGCTAGTGTTTAGCAATAGGAGTTGAATATAACGAGTGAGAGTATGAATCTATGATTTGTGACTTCTATTACTCCCTACTTCTGTTTCGAGAAAATCTAACTTCATCACATAAATAGAAAATATATGCTAATTGTGTGTCAATTTAGAAAATAATGCTAATTGTGTAATAGGAAAATGATGAATTTAGGACGATGTAAAAGAAGCTAAGAATGAAATATTGAGTATAGATTAACATTAATCACATCGATTAGTGATTTTGTCATGAATTTTCAACTTAATTTCATTTTTTGAACTATATTTATAGCCTAAGGGGTATATTTATCATTATCCATGTAAATAAATCAACAACTTTTTATTATATGTAGTAGTTAATTGTATTACGAAAATGGCATGCCTTCTCGTTATATGTAGGTCTTGTTTGGTAGAACTAGCGATAATGGGTAGTTTTAGCGGTCGAGTAGCATGTAGTTGTTAAAGTAGCGAGTAGTTAGATCAATTACTAGTGGGTAGAGGGTAGCTGTCAATGTAGCGGTTAATAATATGAGTGTTGACAAAAATAGCGGTTGAAGTGTTAATACAATAAAAAGACATGCATAACAATCAAAAAGTAAACAAAATTTATCAAACGCTACCCGCTACCTTTCAAATGCTAATATTTTCAACGTTTAACAAAAGCTACTTAAACACTACCTTTACAACTATCCGCTATATAAAACGCTACCTTTACCACTAACGCGCCATAAAACGCTATATTTACCGCTATCCGCTACATAAAACACTACCTTTACCATTTATTTTTTCCTACTAGTGTTTTGACTTGGTCCAAACGCTAATTGCTACCTTAAACGCTACCGCCAAATAGGGCCGTAAACATTATAATTGTTGATTTTATTATGAAAAAGACATGTTGGCTAGATAAAGTTGTTGCTCTATTTACAATTTTTCGGTAGCTCAATTTACATACTAAATTAGCATGTACAGAAGATTAAAAAAAAAAAAAAATCTATAAAACTAACAACCGGAAAATTGGCTATTTATTTTCAATATAAATTTTGAACATTAATATCTTTAGTATTCTAGGTATCAATTGTTAATTTTTCTAGGTAAATTAGATGATTGAAGCATTTATGTAAACTGACAAAAGCTAATGGGCGCCCCCGGGGCGTTAGATAAGAGAATTAAAAGTGGAAATATTAGAGTAAAAATAACATTAATTACACCGAACGACGTGTGATTTTGTTATGCATTCCTAACTTAATACTCTTTCAACTAATAAAATTATTCCTTAACTAACGCCACGGGTCGCTCGTTAGCAAGATCCATGTAAACTTAATCATTAAAAATTTTAAACCACTTGTATTTGGTGTTACACTAATAATTCCTAGTAAATGGGAGGCAGATCTAGGTTCTCTGTCTAAATTTATTCTTCACATGTTGCGCATTAAAGACACTCGCAACATTGCCGGAGTATAAATTTTCAATTCCAAAGCTTATCAGTACAAGAATTCTGCTGAAAAGCAAGATGAATTTAACAAAAATTGGGGAGAGAGAGGCTCGAATTCTGGATTACTCAGAAGTTATGTGACCTACGCTAGCCAACTGCGCCACCACACCACTTGTTCTCATTTGCGAATTTTAATACGCGTATCATATGTAATGTTTTGATTTTGCATGTTTCAATAATTTTAATTGGGTTTTGAGTATTTATGCAAAATAAACATTTGATATAAAATAGTAAAATACTAATACATTACACAATCTTGTATAATACCATATAAAAATCAATAATAATAGAAAAAATCGCGGTACATAAGTAGTGGCGGAGCCACTATAGGAACAGGGGGGACAACTTTCCCCCCATTTTCAGAAAAAAAGAAAAAAAAATATTTTTGTTTGCATAAAAAGGTATAGTTAATACATTTATATACATTACATATTTCACAAAAGAATCCTTCCCAAAAGCAAACTCCTTTGAAGCAAATTGACAACGAATTTCCAAAAACAAACCCAATAGCTAATAAAAGCCAATTTCAGTGTACTGGAAAGGAAAACTCAACGATTGAAACAGAAAGCCCCATCGAAGCCACCCCCTCGAAGTCAATCCAAGAAGGCACTATAGTAGTCGAAACAGAGGAAACAGGGACTTTAAGTAGCTATGGACCTTTACAGCACCAATGTGATTTCCCATGCAATCCCCCCGGAGAAAACTCTATTTGTGGGGCAACCAATGGACTCTCCCTACATGACCACAGCCGACCCCCTGACGCATATCATGGAGGTTCGAGTGGAGACATGGATGGAACCAGTGCCGGAGCCACCGGAATTAGTGGTGTACCTCCAAATTCCTGTTGAAGTTAATCGAATTATTCGATTGATCCAAGAAGCTTATTTAAGTAATCCAAATTACTCAATTGATACCATGAATATAAACCTTGCTAATCTTGCCTCAAACTCACTGCCAATCTCTTGTATGATTTGGAACGTACAAGGAGCAGGAAGTAGAGAATTTATTTCTGCACTTAAAGAAATTATTAGAGTGAATAAACCAAATGTGGTTGCTCTCGTGGAAACACATATGGGAGGGGCGCAAGCTGACAAAATTGCTAGTATTATTGGATATAATGGACATACCAGGGTGGATGCACAGGGATTTTCTGGTGGAATATGGATTTTCTGGAAAAGGGAATTAGTTACAATAGAGCCTATCTATAAGCATAATCAATTTATTACCATGGAAATTAAACGAGTAGATGGTATACCATGGTATTTTTCAGCAGTATATGGTAGTCCAGATCCTACAAAAAGACAAGAACTTTGGAGAATTTTAAAGGAGTTTGCTGCTAATAATAATGTGCCATGGTTGTTAGCAGGGGACTTTAATGACACGAGATTCCGATGGGAAAGAAGTTCTAGTTGTGCTGAAACTACTAGAAGATCTGCTAGATTTAACGAGTGGGTGGAGGATGTAGGCCTTCTTGAAATTGAATTTAGTGGAGCATCTCATACTTGGTCAAGGGGTAACTCTGTAGAGACTTGGCAGAGTGCTCGACTAGACCGAGCTCTTTGTAATGGAGAGTGGAGTCTACGGTTCCCTAATGCAGCAGTTAAACATCTTCCGGCTATTCAATCCGATCACTGTCCTATCATCATTGCCCCTAATGGTTTTGCACCCCTTGCTGAAATAAATAGGCCGTTTAGGTTCCAAGCGGCTTGGATGACTCATGAAAACTTTCGTGATTTTGTTGAAAGTAAGTGGAAAAAAGATGAGCCTCTTATGCCAAATCTCCAACAACTTGCAGAAGAGCTTCAAGAATGGAATAAATCGACGTTTCACAACATATTTAAGAAGAAACGCAATCTCATGGCACGTATAGCTGGTGTACAGCGTGCTCTTGCTCTCCAAAAGGCTCGGGATTTGATCAAACTCGAGTCTAAATTAAGGGTGGAGTTAGATGAAGTTCTTGCTCAAGAAGAATTGCTATGGTATCAAAAATCTAGGGTGGAGTGGATAAAAGACGGGGATCGTAACACTACGTTCTTTCATTTAAGTACTATAGCTCATAGATGGCGCAACAAAATTTCTGCAATTAAAGAAAGCAATGATGGTCAATGGTTAACAGACAAAGAGGAGGTCCAAAATAATATTGTTAATTATTTCAAGACATTATTTGACAGTGAGGATGAACAACCTCATGAGGACCTACCCCGTGACATTTTTCCAGAATTTACTACTCATGACTGGAATAATTTAACAAGGCCATTCATCAAGTGTGAAATTGATAGAGTTATTAAGGAAATGGGTGCTCTCAAAGCTCCGGGTCCGGATGGTTTCCAAGTTTTATTTTTTCAGAAGAATTGGGACCTTGTAGCAAAGAATGTGTACTCTCTCGTTTTTGATGTGCTCAATGGGAAAGGAATGCCGAATAATTTAAATGATACTTTCTTGGTTCTCATCCCAAAAGTCGACAATCCAGAGGTAGCTTCTCAATTTCGCCCTATTAGCTTATGTAATGTTGCATATAAAATCATTACGAAAGCTATTGTTAATCGAATCAAACCAATGATGCCTCATCTTACTTCTAGTAAACAAACTAGTTTTGTCCCGGGGAGACAAATTACGGATAACATTGTTGTAGTCCAAGAAGTAATCCACACTATGAAACATAAACAAGGGGCAATAGGATTTATGGCTATTAAAATTGATTTTGAGAAAGCCTATGATCGGTTGAGATGGGACTTTATTCGTGATACCTTGATGGAAATTAGGTTCCCTATTTTGCTTGTTGATGTGATTATGGAGTGTATAACAACTTCTTCTATGCGTGTTTTATGGAATGGAGAACCCACTCAAGCATTTTCTCCTAAGCGTGGCATTAGACAAGGTGATCCCTTGTCTCCTTATCTTTTTGTACTTTGTATGGAGAGATTAAATCAAATAATTGAGGAGTCAATTATTCTTAATCGTTGGAAACCAATAAGGGCTAGTAGAAATGGGCCGCAATTGTCAAACCTTGCATTTGCAGACGATATTATTTTATTTGCTGAGGCAAGTTTGGAGCAGGCAAGTTGGGTAAAACAATGCTTGGATCGATTCTGTGCAGCATCAGGACAAAAGATGAATTGCTCGAAGTCACGAATTTATTTCTCCGGAAATACTAGTGAGGGGCAGCGTCATGATATCACTGAGTTTTTGGGGATTGATCAAACAGAAGATTTAGGTACTTATTTGGGAATGCCCACTCTAACTAGCCGTGTTACTAGAGATACCTTTGGTTACCTTTGTGAAAAAATTGATCGAAGGTTGTCGGGTTGGAAATCAAAGTATATTTCCTTGGCGGGGAGAATTACTTTAGCAAAATCAACCATCACAACAATGGCCTCCTATGCAATGCAAACTGCAAGAATGCCAAGAACAATTTGTGATGATATTGACAAACGTACAAGAAGGTTTATTTGGGGCGGGGATGAAGAGAAAAGGAAAATTCACCTCATTTCTTGGGAGAATCTGCAAAAACCAAGGAGTTTGGGTGGATTGGGAATTCGAACTTCAAGGGAAGCTAACTCGGCTTTTTTAACAAAACTTGGGTGGAGAGTCCTCACCGAGCCAAATGCTTTATGGGCTTGTGTCTTAAGAAGCAAGTACTGTAAGGGAAGATGTGATGTCGATATGTTTGAACCAAAAGCAAATATGTCAAACGTTTGGAGAGGCATTACGGAGAATGCCAACATTATTGCTGCAGGAGCTCGTGTAGCAGTTAGTGATGGAAGAAAAACTCTGTTCTGGGACCATAAATGGGCTAGCTCGAAGACTCTAAGGGATCTGGCAATTGGTATTATCCCTCTAGACATTGAAGGAGCTACTGTGGCAGAAATGTGGGATGAAAATCTTGGTTGGAAGTGGGCTGCCTTTGCTGACCTGCTGCCACAAGATATTTTGCGAGAAATTGAGTCTCATAACTTGATTAATAATCCGGAGCAAGGAGATCTCATCTACTGGCAAAATGGTCCTAAGGGTAGATTCTCAATCAAATCAGCCCTTCAAATAATTAGAAATGATAATATGGAACAAGATGATGGTTCTTGGGAACTAGTTTGGAGACTCAAAGTTCAGCAAAGAATTCGAGTGTTGCTCTGGTTGGTTTTACATGATAGAGTGATGACCAATGCTAACCGTTTTAAGAGAGCTTTGACTGATGACCCATGCTGCAAGATGTGTGCCAATGTTGAAGAAAGTACTCTACATGTTTTAAGGGATTGTAAAGCTGCTAGGGAAGTGTGGCGTCAAGTAGGAGGTCCTGCAAATGCTTCTGACTTTCGTAGTGGTAGTCTACAGCAATGGCTAATTCGAAATATCAAGGTACAATATCGTAATAATTTATCCCCTGAAATTTGGCCTACATATTTTGCTATTGTTATATGGTGGATTTGGAGGTGGAGGTGTGCTGTTGCCTTTGGGAAAAACCATGAAATCCCAATTGATGTTAAACAATTTCTCATGGAGAGGTTTGAGGAAGTGTGGAGAGTTATGGGTGATAGTGTAACTGATAATTCTCAAGTTGTTGCAAGGAGGGAGGCTTTTATTAAGTGGAATGCACCACCAGATGGGTGGATGGCATTAAATTCTGATGGAGCAGCTAAGGGTTCGCCTGGCCCTGCTGGTGGAGGAGGCATTATTAGGGACTGCACTGGTAGACTCAAGTATGCGTACTCTTTGAAGCTTGGGCACTGCAGTGCCTTTAAGGCAGAAGTATTAGCAGCAGAGTATGGTCTTGAGTTGGCTAGGAAAATGGGTATAACAAGGCTAATATTACAGATGGATAATATGGCAGTAGTGCAGATTCTTTCAAATGCAGAAGATAACTACAATGGTGAGTGCATTCACGATGTTAATCACTGGAAGAAGCTAATCAAGTTGCAAGTCTGGGAGGTTCAAGTAAAGCATATATACCGGGAAGCCAATCAAGCTGCAGATTGGCTAGCTAATCAAGGAGTAATTCAGAACAACAAATTTCAGTTGATTCAAGTCCCCCCCCTAGCACTAGGGCGTATTTTACATAATGATATAGTAGGTGTGGCTATGCCACGTTTAATTCCCCCGTAGTCTTCTTGTTTTTGTTTTTCCCGGGGCTTTGCCTCTCGTTTGCACCAAAAAAAAAAAAATATACATTACATAAACAACATATGTCACAAAGTTAGAGGATGGTCTAGTGGTTGTTGGGCCTTGAATAAAGCCATAAATTTTTTGATATACTTTATTCTCAGTTAACTATTTAATCAAGTACCGCCTTTTTGATAATGATTAATAATGTGTTATTCAACTATTTGTAATGAATACATATCTCTGTATTTTTTATCTCTTTAATTATGTGTGCCTAAATTCAAAATTTTTATTTTATAGTGTTTGGAACTAGATTTCTAATTTTATTTTTACAGAACACATTGTAATAATTTCATTAGTCAAATAAAGTTGTGTTTGTTTTTTTAGTGTAACCCAAATCCCTTTATATTTATTTTCATATTGTTTAAACGCTTATTATTTGATAAATCGTATTTTTCAATTATTAGGGATCACATAACTTATAATTGGGGTTCACCAACAAAAAATTATTCTTTTTTTGTTGATAATTTTCTTAATATGCAATGAAACTTATAAAAACTCTTTTTTTGCCATATAAGAATAATTGTCTTGTCCATAACAAAAATATATATTACGCAATTTATGTGACCATCTTTTTTTCTTAAAATTTTTGTCGATTTTATTAAACATCTGAAGTTTGTCCCCCCGGATTACAAATCCTGGCTCCGCCATTGTACATAAGTGCATTCACATATTTCATACACATATTACATAACAAATCGATCTTATAGTGCGATTTTCAAATTTTGTATACATTCTCACTAGTTCGTCACTGAACTAGGCTGAACACACATTTTTTAACTAATCGATGCATCACAATGATGAAGAGCCTGTTTGATAAGCCTCTCAAAATTATCAAAGGATGAACCTCCAACATTGGTAGCCTCCTCAGCTTTCTGTTGCCAACCCAAAGCATTTTTTCTTAACTTCTCCCCTTTCTTGCCATCCATCACTTCTCTAACCAAATACTCAATCTCCGTTCTCTTAACCTCTTGATTCACCTCGAGCCCAACCCCCCACTCATCATCCAAACAAGCGTACCTACAATTCGTGGGTTGCTCAAAAAAGAACGGCCAACAAATAACAGGCAAACCACCTCTACACACAGCCTCAAGCAAAGAATTCCACCCACAATGTGTCAAGAAAACACCAACCGCGGGATGAACTAACACTTGCTCTTGTGGACACCAACTCACCACCAATCCTCTATCCCTAATCTCATCAAAAAATTCCTTAGGCAATAACTCAAATTCCTCCATGCTAACAACATCCGGACGTAGGACCCACAAGAATGGGTGCTTGCTATTGGCTAAACCCCATGCAAATTCCACAACCTTTTCCTTAGACATTGTAGTAACACTACCATAGTTTACATACACAACTGATTTGGGCTTTTTTTGGGCCAACCACTCAAGACATTGGATATCATCTTTCCATAAAGTGGGCCGAAATGACTTTAATGGGCTTTCAGGCACATGTTTTTGTTCTAGTATTGGAAGTGGGCCAATTGTGTAGATTTGAGGGGATATATTGGATTTAATGGCCTCTAAAACTCGTTGCTCGAATGAATCGAAAGTGTTGAATATTAAGGCAGATGCTTTGAGACAGCTTTGAACTTGTTCTTTTTGAAATGTGAAAAGAATTTCATCTTCATCTGTGATTCTCATAAGAGAAGGAAGATCTCCAAGGCGCATGTTCTCCATGCCCGGGATCCAATTCACTGGCATGTTTAAGGTTCCGTCGTGCTTGTAGTTTTCATCTACCACCATCATAAAATAAAAGTTAGACCGATTTACTCCACTCTATACTGATTTAGATTTAGTTATTACATTTATTAAACTTTCTTAGACGTTGAGTTATTTACAACCTTAATACTATATGATTGTGAAATTGATAAAATACTGAAATTCGTATGGCACTTTGAAAATCATAAAATCAATCAGTTGTAATTATATGAAACTTGTTGTCAAATATAGCTACTATTTAATTTAAATTAGCAGTTTGTATATTTTAAAACTCTTTGGTCTCTATGTGAAGAAAAGTAACAAAAAGAACTCCATAGGACCAAACATTAAGGTTGCATATGTAATGTTTAAATAAATCATCAGATTCTTATCATATCTTACGTGTAACATAATTAAATATTTCAAATATGTTTTTCAATACTATTTTGCATCTTATCATGATTGTGATATGTAAAGACTTATGCACTATACAACAAAATACAAGGTTGAATAATCACCACTACATACATTACACATTATCTATAGTACTCCACATTATCTATAGTACAATTCACCTATTTACTATAGTCCTAATTAACAAATTAGTATAACACTTATCATTCCTAGTTATTATTTGTTGGAATCTTGAATCATTAATTACTGACTAATTAATGTGGGTTTGGAATCACAAATCGTTAATTACTTATACATAGATAAATACGGTGGTTCTAGATCATACAATAATCACGAAAGTCAATTAAATTTACTAACCTTTAAAGGGAATAATTCCCCTTTCAAGAAGTTGAGGATAATAAAGATAACCCAAGAAACCACAAGCAGAGGCAGTCCATAATTGGAAATCCGGAACACCAATCTCTCTAGCAGCTTCAACAACACCACCCAACAACCCATCAGCAATGACACATGTCATCAGAGGAACACCAGTCTTGGCTCGTACCCTCGCCAAGAGATCACGAGAAGCAGGCAAACAATTGTCACGTAGAGCATAACATAGAGTAGGAGGGTCCTGGGTTGCATCACGATCGGACGGTGGTAATCCATCATCCATACTTTCAAACTTGAAATCAGGAAAACAGTTGACCCACTCATCATCATCATCCGACGGTGATGAACCCTTGTTGGCCTTGATCAGACGGTTGTGATTAAAGTGGGTGTTGACGAAGGTTATGTAGAAGCCTCTGGATTGTAGAAGTTTGGCTAATTGCATCATAGGAATTAAATGACCTTGTGCTGGAAAAGCTACACATATTGCATGAGGCTTGTTATTCATATTTACTAACAATATAATTTTATGGTTGTTCAAGTTTTAATTGAGGGTTCTCTAGCTTAGATATAGTCCCTATTTATGTGTATATATACTTGTAGACTGTATAGTATATGAAAGAGTATTAGAGAACAATAATGGAGTATGACTGTATGATACAAAATAATGAAGGTCGTTTTTACTCTAATTTAATATATTTTCATCTTAATCACGGCGTTGTTAAAGTCATTTGAATCTCCTTGCCTCTATGTAGTCATCTAAATCATAATTAGCTAGTTTTAATTTCTTTAACATCGTTGTTTTATTTATTAGTGTAATTCTTGTCGAATATTGACGAATGACACAAATCATTGCCATTGCCGCATGATTTTAATATTGATAGACATCAGCCGCCTACTCAATACGATGTAGGGTAGATCCAATTAATTTAAACCGAAATGACAATAGATATAAAATCTGGGTTGAACCAAACCCAATCAATCAAGCAGATTATAACCGGTTGTATAACTAAAATTGTAATTACTCGTGAGTCAAGACTTTAAAGTTTAACTATTGTATATCATTTGGTCATCATATGGTCCAAAAGTGACATTAACAATGAGAAGATAAGTTTGACACGAAGGTATATATTAAATATGATGGGTGTTCTTCATTGTATGAAACTTTAGTCGATTTTTAAATGTGGTTAATGTTTTATTGCTTGGTCCCCTATGTAAATATTCACTGCATAGACGTCGTCAGTTCGTTGTACATCATGTGTAATTAATCAATCTACATTTTCACAATTATACAGATTAAAAATCAGCCAATTTTAACCTCTGAAATATAATTGAGCTTAAATTAATTTAGATTAACAATAATCAAGTAGGAAAAAAAATATGAAATATAGGAATTGGACCATATGATAAACGTTAGGAAAAAGTACATGCACTTCATTCAATTATTGTTTAAATTAAAGCAAGAGCTAGTACAGCAGACTAACTAGGAAGTAAGAGCACTGCTATAGGATAATTAATTGAGATAATCTCCAATTAATTAGTGCATATTACCACCTTGATTGACAAGTATATATAATTTGACGTACTAATTATATGAAAGGATTGCAAATGGAAGTAACTAAAATGAAGTTCCAAGAAGTTAATTATGTTGCTAACATAGTACGTGCGAGGTACATAATTGTAAAATTGTAGTTTTACGTTGAAACAAAGTGGTGGTGGTCTGGTGGATTAATATATGTTGCATTTAAGGGCACTTGACGGTAACACCGTGGTAGACGATGTCGTTCCACGAAGGGCAAGTGACGGCAGGGCCGGGAACACATTTAGAGTTGGCTATACAACATTGACTGCATATCCTCACACACATCCTTGTCCTTCCGACGTAAGCAGGGGAAGCTTGACACCTCTTAAAGCACTCCGTTGGGCAGAACCCTAACATTATAACAATCATATATAACAATGTTACCTTAATTATGTTAATTGAAAACGTTAACAATAAAGTTATATAGTCATAGAAATGCAAGATTAAATAATAGATTTAATATTACAAACAATTCGAATCAATTTTTTTTTTTTTCTCCTTGAATACTTTTTTTGAAACATTAGTTAGAAGTCAAATTACACTGTCTAAATTAACTACTCCGTAAATATGTTTCAATATGATTTATATAATAAAATTCAATTAAAAGAGTCTGTAACATAACATACCGTGGTTGTAAGGAGTTGCTGGGGTAGGAGTGTAAGTTGGGGGAGTAGAGGTAGCCGGAGGAGAGGATGGAGTTTGTTGTGGGGGGGAGGTGGTGGTCGGGGGAGTAGCTGGAGTGTAGGTCGGTGGGGTAGAGGTGGTTGGGGGAGTGGCAGTAGTTGGGGGAGTTGCAGTGGTAGGGGGAGTAGCCGGAGTGTAGATTGGTGGGGTAGCGGTTGTTGGGGGGGTGGCGGGGGGAGTTGCGGTTGTTGGGGGAGTGGCTGGAGTTGTAGGAGGAGTAGCTGGAGTGTAGGTTGGGGGGGTGGCGGGGGTTGAAGGAGTTGTGGGAGGAGTGGCAGTAGTTGGTGGGGTGGCGGGGGTTGGGGGTATTGTGGGAGGAGTGGTAGGAGTGTAGGTTGGGGGAGTGACGGTTGCTGGGGGAGTGGCAGTTGTTGGGGGGGTGGCTGGGGTTGGGGGAGTTGTGGGAGGAGTGTAGGTTGGGGGAGTGGCGGTAGTTGGGGGAGTGGTTGGAGCCATTGGTGGGGTGGAGACTGGTGGAGTTGCGGGAGTTGGAAGAGTGGCGGTTGGTGGAGTGGCAGGAGTTGGGGGAGTGGTAGGAGCCATTGGTGGGGTGTAAACTGGGGGAGAAGTGTGAACCTCAGGTGGTGGACAATTAGCGTACACCTGCATGCAAAAATTTATAGATTTGAGAAGAAAAAAAATATACATCAGTTCAAGGTAATAAAGAAACTAAGCTAGCTAGGATACCTCACTTAATTTGTATATATATGCATGAAAAGAGAAATTTACGTATATAACAAAAATTGTTATGCTCGTCATTTAAAATGTATAGTACAGTATTGTTCTTTGAATTTAATGACTGTATAAGTGGTAATTATGTACAAATATGTGTTTCGCACTACTACAATCTAACAAGCACAATTGGTTTGCCTCTATCATTGATCACTTTCATTGCACAAATATGATATATGCATTATTATACAATACGGAGTACAATTTAAGTAGTATATATGGAGTATAAAATTTATGTGTAGATTAATATATAGAAAGATGAGCATATCAAAAAAAAAAAAAAAATTGTAGCGTATTTTATGTAAGCATCTATACAATACCTGGGTGGATACTAGAAGGAAACAAGCGAATAAAAAGGAAGTTTTCAAAGCCATTGTAATTGGCAATTCAAATGGCTATGAAAAACTAATTATAAGGAATGAAGAAGCTTGGTAAAGGCTAAGAATTTGGAATTGAGATATGTAAGAATGTAAAGGAGTGAGCTATTTATAGAGAGTGAACATTGAATAAATCGATCTTTCACGTACAGTTGTGCATTAATGAAGGGAATTTTTCATTCTAATTTTACTTAAAAGATTAATTAAGGGAAGCAAGTCGTAAGTTTCATTCATTAAGTAATGAAGCTTAAGTCAACCCTCCCTTGGCTTCCACAATATTATGGGAGAAATTTCTCCCATGCATCATGCATGCATCGCTCGCAATCTGATTTTTATTACCAGCAGTTTGATTAATTACTTTAGGATACATTTACTTTAGGCAAACAGCTTGAAGTATATTTATATATACACAAACGATGCAAATCTCGTGATAAAGAACCTATAGCCCTTGATACAAAATTCGAAATAGATTAGGCGTGTTGATCCATATAACCTCAACTAAAAAGCACTTGACATAACTAATGTTATGTCATGGAATCAATTAAAATCAAGTTGAAATTTTCTTAAAATTATGTGACGGCGATTAAAGTGTGGATACTGAATAGTATGTTACATATATTAATACATACATACATACTACGTGCTCTAATTCATAAGATCAAAACTAAATCAACTATCTTGTGCTCTAGGTAAAATATCTTGGTATTAAGGTACGGTTTCTGTTGAAAATTTAATCAATATAAATCTTTTGCTCCTATACTTTATCAGTTCTTTATAATCGCAACGTTACTATTTTATATTATTCATATGCACATTATATGACCATCTTTGGCGATGAAGTATATATACGAACTATTAATTTACATTTCAACTACATTGTAAATATATAGTGATATGTCAAATTCGAATACAGCATGTGAGAGGGTACGGGTGATACTCTAACAAGTATTCAAACTAAAGGAAAGTCGAATCCATTCACGTAAGTGACGGAAATAGTCAAAATGATGATTATTGTTAAATCTCAATGCATACTTTAAATCTAGCTAGTTAACTTGTATTGAGTATTTGTGTTAATAAAACCCACTTTCATCCGTCATAACAGGATCATGTTAAGGGTGCGTGCGGCATTAAAGACAATCATTAAATTCAGTTCTCTTGGATTTCATGCGATGCGATCGATCTTGCACCGAATAAAAGGCTCATATCCACGTGGCTACAAACTAGGTTGTGTTACAACTAACTTGGATTTTTTTTTTTTTGAAAGAATAACAACTAGCTTGATTGTGTACCTTAAGCATAATTAGAAAGTACTCCTTCCATTCTTATATATTTGAATTGCTTGGGTCGAGTTTTCTATATATGGCTACAAATCTACAACGAAAGAGGCTCTTCTTTTCAAGGTTTCAAGTTTTGATCGATATTTGCGGAGCTAGGTTATGTTGTTATTTGTTAGTTAAGTTAGAAATCTTTTTGTGAGAGAAAAAAATATTAAAGTGTAATTAACCAACCAAAAGAAACGGAGGGTATAATCAGCTTCATTCTTGAAATATAAGCTAAAGTTTTACAAAAATTACAAGTATGGAAATAAAGATGATTTGTTTTCATCGGTTTGTCGCACATCTCTAAGATGAGCTGGTTATAGTCCATATTACACGGTATAGTGACCACGACTATATAGTTATAAGAATATCATCAACTTGTCCACCTCTCTTTTTTTGAATTATGGACTATGTTTCGGGGTTTTTTGTGATTCCCTCGGATACTGGTCACGCTCTGCTGACAAAGACTCGGACACCTGCAAAATAACGAATATTCCGGTGTTCGGAATATTCGCCTCCGACGCTCAAGTTAGTGAACGGAAACGGAAAAGGCTAGAGAGAGAAAGTAGAGAGAAGTTGGAGCTCTTTAATGCTCTATATTTATGTTATGTCACAATCCCCCCCTCCCATCATAAATGATTGGGGTATTTATAGGGGTGGGAACATGTACCCCTCTAGGGTTTATGCCCTAGAATTTCGTGACATGATTGGCTGCGCAATCAGAGGTCGCCACGTGTCGTAGGGGGCGCCGTTTTACGGCTTTCAAGGTTTTCTCGGGATTTGGGCCTGAGGTCATCAGGGCCCTTTTCTCTTTCTGATTGCAGCATTGGGGCATTTAGAGATGGCTGACAGGTGTCACCATGACAAGTGGACACGTGTCTCACTCTCATAGGGCCACGTGTCGCCTGTTTATTGGGCCACGTGTCATCATGAGATTGGGCCACGTACCTGGGGTATTTTTACCCTAAACATTTGCCCCTCAGAGGGGGTGGCTCGTACATTTACTGGCCGCCTCCTCTGATCTTGCTCTCTGGACGTCCTGGTACTCTGGGAGGAGTTTGCTTCCCATATGCCCTGGACGTCCATATACTTCTGGCTCAAGGCTCTTTTTGCTACGTGGACGTCCATATGTTTTGCCCTGGACGTTCTCGTAGTCTGGAATGGGCTTGGCTTTTTGCTTATCTGGACGTCCATACTTTGTACTGGACGCTCTCGTAATCTGAGAGGCTTAACCTCTGCATTCATGTGGTCGTCCACTTGTTTCAAGCTGGACGTGCTCATACTCTGGGAGGAGTTGATCTCCTAACAGCCCAGGACGGCCACATCAATGAGACTGGACGTTCTGATACTCTGGGAGCAGTTGATCTCCTAACTGTTGACAGGGTAAAGTCGTATCCCCTAATCAAAAGTAATACCTAAGTCCTCTAACTAAAGTAGATAGGGAAGTAGGGTCGAATCCACAGGGAAACTGGTCTTTCTATTCCTAATTAATTAATTATAATCTAAATTATTAAGGTAACCAATTTGTTGTTTTCAATATGAAACTATACTACGGAGATTGAGTTTAGGGAGAAAGTCAAAAATAAGAAGGCCTAGGGTCACAGGTTCACCAATAATTAATATTCCGGGATAAAACATAACAATCAATAATCAACATTGCACAAATAACATGATTAACAGGCTCTCGCAATTTATTAATCAACATAGATCTAACAGGCTCTCGCAATTTACTAGATCTAAGTTCCTATTGAAAATAGCCTTTAATATCAAATTAACATCTGCTCGATTCATCAATTCAATATTGCTAAACATTCACAATCAAATTACATCTGCTCGATTCATAATCCAATTGCAAAGAATTAAAACAATTCAATAAGAAATTATCATACAATATCAATAATCAACAATAACAAATTATCCTTCATATTAATTATGGATCCCCATAAACCCTAGAATTAAACTACTCGGACATAATTAAATCTAAACTAAATGAAGCAATAAAAGTAGTCATGATAGAGTAAATAAATAAAATAAATAACTGAGATTAAAAGAGAAGAAATTGTTACCAAAGTTAAAAGGAACAAGAGTTGTAGAGAGAGAAAATAATACTAAGAGTTTAAGAGAAGAGAGAAAGAGAAAAGTTAGAGAGAGAAAAGAGAGAGTAAGGGAAGGAAGAAAAGAATTCCCCCTAAATTCGCTTAACAAAAGCGTATTTATACTAAGCTAGAAAATCCTAAGTTAAAACAAATTAAACGACGCTTAAAACGTCCTCTAGAAACACGCGCCCGATCGGGCGAGGCACCGCCCGATCGGGCGAGCACCGCCCGATCGGGCGCGCCTTTTTGATCGGGCGAAGGGCTGCTACGATATAAGTCTTCTTTGCCCGATCGGGCGCGCTATCGGGCGGATCATCGGGCGGATCATCGGGCGGACACCTTTGGGCCGCTTGGACTCCTCGTTTGGGCTCGTAACTTGGCCCAAACCAAATATCCTCTTTGGGGCTTAAATCATTCGGTCCAAATGCCTCGTCTTCACACAAGTCGAGCCCTTATTCACCGGCTTGATTACTCTAACCGATCTTGGGCTATGAAAGATGGTCGTGCTCCTCCAACGCTCGTAGTTGCTCCATAAAATCCCGGGAAAATGCTCCAAAGGTGCAATTCCCTACAAAACTCAACCAAAACTACGAAAACACTAGAAAACACATATTAGTAATAAAAGTGGCTCTAAAGAGCCAAAAACACTACTAATTATGACCAAGGGACGGGGGTAAAATACTATATAAAATAGACATATCAACTGTCCAGAACGGCCACAGCAATGAGACTGGACGTTCTGGTACTCTGGGAGGAGCTTATCTCCTAACCACCCAGAACGGCCACAGAAATGAGACTGGACGTTCTGGTACTCTGGGAGGAGGTGATCTCCTAACCACCCAGAACGGCCACAGAAATGAGACTGGACGTTCTGGTACTCTGGGAGGAGCTTATCTCCTAACCACCCAGAACGGCCACAGAAATGAGACTGGACGTTCTGGTACTCTGGGAGGAGCTGATCTCCTAACCACCCAGAACGGCCACAGCAATGAGACTGGACGTTCTGGTACTCTGGGAGGAGGTGATCTCCTAACCACCCAGAACGGCCACCTATCTCCTTTGAGGTAATCTGGGCTTCCATGATTTCAGACGTACTTCCTGGCTTTCTATTCATGCTTCGTACGTCTGAATTCCTGTTTCAGAATAAACGTCTGAGGACTGGGCGGACGTCTTTTCCTCTTAGATTTTCTCAAGTTTTGGAGACTAAGTGTTGAAGGTGTAAAATTCTTGAATTTTCCACTTATTTCAATTCACTTTAACGTGCCGTTAATTGTTCGTCTGGTCTTTTTCACAAGTTAACAGAACCCTAACGTCGTCCTGGCCCTTTCTTCGAGTAATTTCTCAAGAAATTACCGTTTGAATGTTTAGGCGGGAAAGACGGTTTTACCATTTTGCCCTCATGAATTCACTCTATAAATATGGGAGGTGAATTCTCATTTTCATACTTTACCCAATTGTGAATTCTAGAGAGAAGTCAGAGCGTTCTAGTGAGAGAAAGTTATTTTTCCCTTAATCTTCAAGAGCGCCGCCGTGAGTTTGAGTTTTCCGGGCATTTTTGAGTTTTCCGGTCAATCTTCAAGAACTTCACCACCACCTTCAGAACTTTCAGAACGTACAGAGGTAGGCCGTCTACATTTTCTCTTTTACTTTTACTTGTTTTCTTTTTCTTTTACTTCAATTCTGGATCCATACTCGGCTTCGTCCGACTCTTCTCATGAGGCCGGCCGTTCTCCTGGGACTGAGGAATCTAGAGTGGACGGAGAAGAGTTGTCTCCTCCTTGGAGTGAGTCTATGTCTGATGCGTACATACTCACCCCCACTTATTCTTCTCTGTCCCAACAGGCAATGGCGAGAACCATGCGTACGCGTGAGCTTCACGCGGCCAGGAACCCAGACGGAAGTCTGGTTCATCCTAGGGTCCCTTATGACCCTAGTGACCCAAGTACAATGGTGGAGACTGACTCCACCACCCAAACAACGACCTCCTCCAGCAGTCGTCTGCTCAGCTTTCCTTTTCTTTTCAGCTTACTATGTACTTAGTTTATTTTGTACTTCTCTTTTTTTGTTCTTCTTATGAGGCCGCCTGTTCGAGCGGTTATGTAAACATTTCGGCCGCCTTTGTGCGGTCTTATTAATGAAAATTTTGTTCGCCTTTTTGGCGGCTTTTACTTCTGTTTCATACTTAGCAGTTTTTTGCAAATTTTCTGCTTTTGCAAATTTTCCGTACGTCTCAGTATTATGCCTTTTCGTACGTTCTTAGGGGTATGCCCCTTTATTCGGTGTTCGCCTAGTCCATTTTCTAAGTGGTTTGATTAACTTGGTAGTTTTTATGCCTTAAAAGGGTATGACGGCTAGCAAGTTAATCAAATCATAGTAATGATTGCCCTTGGGCTAGGTGAAGCACCGAATTAATTTAATTGGCCGTTCGGCTATCATTGTACGAGTAGTCCGTTGAATCTATCGCTCGGACGTACCCTAGAAATCCTAAGTATTATCTCAACTCAGAGATTCCTTGATTGGCCGGGCTAAATGCCTAGGTAAGCCCTTGCCCTATTTGTAAAGGACACTTGTTTTCTACACAAGTTCGGAATACCTTCCCTCAATCGTCTGCCTAGAATTGGGCGGACGCATTGATCTCTGAATTAAATCAGTTTTTTTTTTTTTTTTTTTTTTTTTTTTGGCCGAGTTGCTATATTGGGAGCAACCTTGCTTCCTTTTTAACTCGGCCATTCAAAAAGAATGATAAGCCGTGTTACTATATTGGGAGCAACCTTGCTTCCTTTTTAACTCGGCCATTCAAAAAGAATGATAAGCCGTGTTACTATATTGGAAGCAACCTTGCTTCCTTTTTAACTCGGCCATTCAAAAAGAATGACAAGCCGTGTTACTATATTGGAAGCAACTCAGTAAGTCATTTCATTCGGCCTTTAATCATAAAAACAACAAATAATTCAACAATGCCTGACTCTTCATTACTTTTTGTCAAAAGTACATTGTTGTGGCCGTACGGCTTTAATTACAAGGCTCGGTCAGTAGACCTAGCTGTATAAACAGCTTTTTGGCTAAGTACTTAAAGAAACTAAGCTCAAACATGATACTTCTTCAGGTTATCAGTGTTCCATGTCCGTGGGATCTGACGGCCATCAATTGCCTCAAGGCGATATGTGCCGTCTCGGACTTCTTCCCTGATTCTGTACGGTCCCTCCCAGTTTGGAGTCAACTTGCCGTCCTCATTGGCACGGCCAACAGCTTCCATTTTTCTCAACACTAGATCCCCCATTTTGAGCGGCCGCTTAGACACTCGGCGGTTATATGCCCTTGTCATCCTTAAGCGATAAATTTCATGCCTAAGCGCCGCATTGCCCCTAGCTTCTGGAAGGAAATCTAGGGCGGTCTTCATGGCCTCCCAATTGGCCGATTCATCATAAAGCATTACCCGCAAAGTGGGCTCGTACATTTCAATTGGGAGTACAGCCTCAGCTCCATAGACCAAAAAGAATGGAGTCTCCCCTGTAGAACTCTTTGCTGTTGTCCGTATGGACCATAGCACATTGACCAGCTCGTCTGCCCATAGGCCGCCTGCCTTTTCAAGCTTGCGCTTGATCCCATTTGAAATCAACTTGTTATAGGCCTCAACTTGACCATTGGCTTGTGGTCGGCCGACCGAGGCAAAGCAATGGGTAATGCCTTGGTCTCCCAACCATTCCTTGAGTTGACGCGTCTCAAAATGGGGTCCATTGTCGAACACCATTGACTGAGGCACCCCATACCGAGTGATTATGCTTTTCCAAATGAAGGCTGACACGTCCGTCCATTTAATGCCCCGGACGGCCTCAGCTTCAACCCATTTAGTGAAGTAGTCTACTGCCACTAATACGTACCGTCTCTGGCCGGAGTATGCGTCCATGAAGCTCATAAGGGCGTGTCCGGCCGTAGAGTCAACCAAACGGTCGATCTTAGGCAAGGGGAAGCTATCCTTAGGACACGCCTTGTTCAAGTCCGTGTAATCCACGCACATCCTCCAAGTCCCATTCGGCTTTTTCACAAGAACTACATTGGCCACCCAATCTGGGTAAAAGCACTGCCGAATGAAACCGGCGTCCAGCAGCTTTTTTACCTCTGCTGCGGCCGCCTGATTCCTCTCTTCTCCGTGATTTCTCTTCTTCTGGCGGATAGGCTTTATCAAAGGATTCACGGCCAACTTGTGCACGGCCAGGGCAGGACTTATTCCTGGCATTTCACCAACTTCAAATGCGAACACATCTTTGAATTCTCTTAACAGCTGTACTAACTCATCCCCAAGAAATTCCAAGGCTATAGTGCCGACACTAACTGTCCGTTCTGGGTGGTTGGAGTCAAGCACTATATCCTGGTGGCTGCCGGCCGGCTGGGGCCTCAACTCATCTAGTCGGCCGACAGTCATTAGTTGCTAGGCTTCCTCTGCCCTGGTCGCCTTACGCTTCTGGCCGACCTGGTATGCTGGGAGTGAGGTTCCTTCTTCCTTAATCTCGGACAACTTTGGGCCGCGTGCTGTTGGCTTCACGGCCAGCTGATTACATTCCTTGGCCATTTTCTGACTTCCTTGAATTGTTCCAATTTTTCCGTCCGACCTTTCAAACTTCAGCAACATCAAATGGGGCACTATGACCGCCTTGGCTGCATTGAGAGTAGGGCGGCCAAGTATTACATTGTACCCAGTCAACTCTTTTACCACAAGGAAACGGACGACCATGTCTCTTCCTTCCCCCTTCTGCCCGAAACGGATGGGAAGGTCAATCCGTCCGACTGGATGAATGATATTCCCCCCAAATCCTACTAAGGGATGAGTTATATCTTGGAGAGCATCTTCTGGGAAGCTTAAATTCCTTAAGGCAGAGAGACTTATGATATCGGCCGAACTGCCCGTATCAATCAATATCCGTCCCACCTTCAAATTTGCTATTTTCATTACAAAGACCATGGGATCATTGTGCAAAGCTCTGACCTCACCACGGTCAGCCTCACTTATGATCACTTCAGGAAATGGCTCGGCTTTAACAACGTCCGTTTGCATCACATTTGACAGGTTTCGAGCGTCCTGCTTGATTCCTTTCATGGTAGGGCCGCCTGAAGCAAAGCCTCCTGATATGACGGCCACAAAACCTGAATCAGTGTTATTCCCATCATCTTCCTTGTCATTCTTCTTTTCACTTTGTTGCTTTTTCTCGGACGTGTTGTCTGTCCGCTTGAAGGTGAATTTGGACTTGGTCACATAGGGTTTCAGCAGACCCTTGTCGGCCAACTTATCCAACAGTCTCTTCAAGTTGATACACTCGTTCGTGTCATGACCCACATCCTTGTGGTAATGACAATACTTGTTTTTGTTTCTGTACTGGGCCGAGCCTCTCAAAGGCTGAGGCTTCTCAAACTCAAACTTGTTTTTTATCTCCATCAAAATAGAGTAACCATCCTTGTTGAACTCATACTGAGGCTCGTATGTCTTGCTTTTCTTTGACTTGGGTTGCTGGTCATCAGCTACCCAGATTTCTTTTCTTTTGTTCCCTTCTTTCCTTCGACCGGCCGAGTTTTGCTGAGAAGATTGTTTCTTCTCAGCCCCCTTGGCCGGCTGTTCTGATTTGGTGAGCGAACAAAAATCCGCGGCCTCAATATAGGCTTCGGCTTCCCGCAATACACCTGCGTATGACCGAATCTTTTTTCTTACCAAATCAAACTTAAAACCATTATGCCTTAATCCCCGGAGAAATTCTGAGTAAGCCATTTCGTCCGGAAGATTATGAATTTGGGCTTTTTCTTGGTTAAACCTTTGGACGTACGAGCGTAGTCCTTCATTCTTTCCTTGGACAATTGTAGCCAAATTGAGGCTTGTCTTTCTTGGTGGGATGTTGTATGAGAAGTTTCCCACAAACAACAAACTGAGGGTGGTAAAGCAATTGATGCATCCGGCTGGGAGGCTGTTAAACCAGTCCTGGGCCACCCCTTTGAGAGTGGCCGGGAAGCATCTACACCATGTAGCATCATCCACACTTTGCAAGTACATCAAGTTCCTGTACGAGGTAACATGCTCTTCTGGGTTGCCCGTACCATCATAGGCACCCACTAATACACTCTTCACTTTTGCTGGTTGAGGGGATGCTAGTATATCTTGCGAAAACGGAGGCGGCTTATCTCCCAAATTCAACAAACGCATTTGCCAATCGATAGGCTGAGGCTGAGCGGACGTTCCAGCCAGGTAAGGAGTCTGGCCGAACATCTGACCATACGGCCCATATTGCCCAAAAACTTGGGGAGTTGGTTGTATCAACCCATTGAGTACTTGAGGGGACTGATACTGCAATGGCTGAATTGGACGGGGAGTAATAGTATGACTCTTGCTGGAAGCAGCCGTGTTGGTGTATTGGGAGAAAGATTGGTTGGAGACTTCCTCCGGCATGGTTGGGGTAGAGGTCGTGTCAGAGTATGCGGCCCTCTCCCTTTGCCTGTGCCGAATGTAATCCCTTGCGTCTTTGAAACGCTGTGACGGCTCAGTCTCACCTCTTTTTGGCTGTCTGCCCCTCCCCCCAGCCGACTGTGTTTTCGCCAGCAGGCTAGAGAAGTTGGTCCGTGGGACTCGGGGAGACCTTCCGTGCGGACGACGGAATGGGGTGTTACCAGCATCAGTTGCATTGGTCTTGTTGTTGGCTTTCTTGGAAGTGCCTCCTTTCCCCTTTTGCTGGGTAGCCGCCAACTCCTTGCGGAGCTTAGTCAGCTCGGCCATTAGGGTAGCTGGGGTGACAGGAAGTTGTTCGGCCTCTTCAAATGAGGCAGTCAAAGGATTGCTTGAGTGTATGGTAGTATGTATGTCCTCTACATATCCATCCTCGCCTGGGCGAGGTCCAGAATTAGGTTTCTGACCATCTATTGCCATAACGGACGAGTATCCCCACAGACGGCGCCAAATGTTTCGGGGTTTTTTGTGATTCCCTCGGATACTGGTCACGCTCTGCTGACAAAGACTCGGACACCTGCAAAATAACGAATATTCCGGTGTTCGGAATGTTCGCCTCCGACGCTCAAGTTAGTGAACGGAAACGGAAAAGGCTAGAGAGAGAAAGTAGAGAGAAGTTGGAGCTCTTTAATGCTCTATATTTATGTTATGTCACAATCCCCCCCTCCCATCATAAATGATTGGGGTATTTATAGGGGTGGGAACATGTACCCCTCTAGGGTTTATGCCCTAGAATTTCGTGACATGATTGGCTGCGCAATCAGAGGTCGCCACGTGTCGTAGGGGGCGCCGTTTTACGGCTTTCAAGGTTTTCTCGGGATTTGGGCCTGAGGTCATCAGGGCCCTTTTCTCTTTCTGATTGCAGCATTGGGGCATTTAGAGATGGCTGACAGGTGTCACCATGACAAGTGGACACGTGTCTCACTCTCATAGGGCCACGTGTCGCCTGTTTATTGGGCCACGTGTCATCATGAGATTGGGCCACGTACCTGGGGTATTTTTACCCTAAACAGACTATGCATACATTAATTCAATTAATTCTTAAGATAATAGTTTTATACTTCTAGAAGAAAAATAAAATAAAAATTCAAGCCACATTGATCAAGCAAGTAAGAAAGAAAGTTTCAAGAGCTTATGTTTGTTTTTGTGTTTTTGTAAGAGCTAGTTAGCTCATTGTAGTTCTTTGTTGAACCCTCTTAATTTGTAAATATAGTTAATTAGGCTTATGTTAAAAGAAAAATACAAGAATAATAATTGTATCAAGAAAAAGAGTATATGTATCATTTTAACTTTTGGATAGCAGGTTTGTAGATGTCGGATCAAATTAAAGATTAGTAATGATCTAGAAGCCGATAAATAATGCTAGCTTTTTTTTTTTTTTTTTTTTTTTTTGACACAATGCTATTAAAGTTACTCTTGATAATATGAGTGTTTGATAATATTATAAATAAAGTCATATACACAATATTTAAGAATCAACTACAATTTGATCAATACCTTCGAAATGCTATTATAATTAACTATAGTTTGAGAAATGACCCAAAAACCAGGACGACTCAAGCTATCAATTGTTAATTTTCCTTGGTAAATTAGATAATTGAGACATTTATGCGAACCTAACAATTAAAACTACTAGTAGTTGGTGACTTGGTTTTGTAAATGGGAGGTAGATCTAGGTTGCCATTTCTCATGCTGCGACTCTCACATGGCTTTGCAATAAAGAAATGCAATTGCAATATTGCCGGAGTATAATCAGGTATTTTTGCAATTCCAAAGCTATCTCTTCCCCTTTAGATTATGTTGAAAATTTTAAAAAAATTGGGGTGAGAGAGGCTCGAACTCTCGACCTCAGGATTACTCAGAAGCTATGAGACCTACGCGCTAGCCAACTGCGCCACCACCCCTTTTGTGACTTTTATTAAGGTATCATTTATAGTTAATGTTCAATCAAAATAATACGACTTAGATATTCGTTGCTGAACATATAATTTATGAAATTGAGCTTAAATAATGTATTTAAGGAAAGACTACTTCACTTCATTCCATTATTGTTTAATTTAATGCAAGGGCTAGTACAACAGACTAAGTAACAACACGGCAATAGGATAACTAATTGAGATAATCACCAATTAATTAGTGCATATTACCACCCTAATTGATACGATCGAGAATACATTGACGTACTAAGGATTACAAATGGAAGTACCTAAAATATGACGTACTAAGGATTACAAATGGAAGTACCTAAAATAAAGTTCAAGAGCTTAAATATGTTGCTAACATAGTACGGAGTGCATCATAATTTGGACTTGTAGTTTTATGATGAAACAAGTGGTAATGGATGAAATTATGTTGAATTTAAGGGCACTTGACGGTAACACCGTGGTAGACGATGTCGTTCCAGGAGGGGCAAGTGACAGTAGCACTGGGAACACATTTAGAGTTGGCTATACAACATTGACTGCATATCCTCACACACATCCTTGTCCTTCCGACGTACGCAGGGGAAGCTTCACACCTCTTCATGCACTCCGTCGGGCAAAACCCTAACATGTTCCACACATTACACGTACATGAGTCACATAACCATAGTACCTTATGTTAAATTAGTCGAATACACTAACAATAAAGTTATATATATAGTTATATATATAGTCATAAGACTCATAACATATCACTTTTGAAACATTAATTAGAAGTCAACTTAAGTTATTCGTAATAACTAAATATAAGTAAGTATATTTCAATATGAGATAGAGATATATAATCAAATTCGATTAAAGAGTTTTTATATAACACTACAAGAATATTTCATTTTTCTTAACAATTTTTTTGAAGACAAATATGAGGATTAATTTATTAAATCAAGCTCTGCCAAAGATATAAAATTTTAGTACTGATTTCATCACTACAAAAATTCCTCCCAACAAATGACAATTTTATACAAAATCCACTGTTACCAAAGCATTAGGTAGTGTTTTGTATTTGCTTGGGTTGCTCTTAATAAACAATACAAAAAACTAGCTACATCCAATTGTGATGATTATTGTAGCGATTATAATCACTAAAAATGTTGAATCCAACTTCCATATAAACTGCATATATGAAAGTAGGCACGTAAGTTTAAGTAAGTCTATAAAAGATTCAAATATGCAAACTCAATCAAGTTCTAATATTAGATGTTTTACCACTAAACAATGTCCTATTTTAAGTTCATTGTTCCAAACAAAATTTCAAAATGTAGATTATTACAATAAGAAAAGGCTTTTTGTATCAATTTTTAGGTTTGATATGGTAATTGTAAAAAATGGTGAATATAATTTTGTTAGCCGACCCCACTTTTGGGATTAAGGCTTTGATTGATTGATTGATAATTTTGTTTTTCTATCAACTATATATGGGTTTACTATGGTGATCGTAAATGATACAATTTTCAATACCATTTTACGAATATAAGTTGCATATTGTAGCAGATGTATAATTACTACAGAAGAATCGCTACGAAAAGATAATTTTTGTGGTGAAGTGGTAACATACCGTGATTGTAAGGTACGGAAGGAATTTCCGAGGTGGGTGGGCAGATTGAAGGAGGAGGAAAAGGAGATTGTGGTGAAGTGTAAGTTGGGGGAGTAGCAGTAGTGGGGGGAGTGATAGGAATTTGTGGTGGAGGGGATGTGGTTGTTGGGGGAGTAGCGGAAGTTGGAGGAGTTGTGGTGGTTGGGGGATTTGTGGTGGTTGGAGGAGTGACTGGAGTTGAGCAAGGAGGGGTGGACATTGGGGGATTGGTAGTGGTTGGAGGAGTTGCGGTGGTTGGTGGGATAGATGGAGTCGAGGAAGGAGGGGTGGTCATTGGGGGAGTTATAATGGTTGGAGGAACGGATGGAGTCGAAGAGGGAGGGGTGGACATTGGGGGAGTTATAGTGGATGGAGGAGTGGCGGTGGTTGGCGGAATGGGAGGAGTCGTGGACGGAGGGGTGGACATTGGAGGAGTTACAATGGTTGGGGGAGTCGGGGTGGTTGGCGGAATAAGAGGAGTCGAGGAGGGTGGGGTGGACATTGGGGGAGTTACAATGGTTGGGGGAGTCGGGGTGGTTGGCGGAATAAGAGGAGTCGAGGAGGGTGGGGTGGCCATTGGAGGAGTAGTAGTGGTTGGGGGAGTTGCAATGGTTGGAGGAATGGTTGGAGTCGAGGAAGGTGGGGTGGACATTGGGGGAGTGACTTGAGTTGAGCAGGGAGGATTAGACATTGGGGGAGTTGTAGGAGGAACAGTTGGAGTGAAAATCGGGGGAGTAGCGGTAGATGGAACTGGGGGAGTTGTGGGCGGAGTGTAGACTGGGGGAGTGGCAGTAGTTGGAGTTGGAGGATTTGTGGGAGGAGTTGTGGGAGGAGTGTAGGCTGGGGGAGTTGCGGTGGTTGGAGGAATGGATGGAGTCGAGGAGGGTGGGGTGGACATTGGAGGAGTTATGGTTGTTGGGGGAGTGGCTGGAGTCGAGCAAGGAGGATTGGACATTGAGGGAGGTGTAGGAGGAGTAATTGGAGTGAAAATAGGGGGAGTAGCGGTGGATGGAGCAGTGCCTGAGGTTGGGGGAGTTGTGGGTGGGGTATTGACTGGGGGAGTGGAAGTAGTTGGAGGGGTGGCTGGAGTTGGAGGAGTCATGGGAGGAGTGTATAATGGGGGAGTGGCAGTAGTTGGGGGAATGCTTGGAGGTATTGGTGGGGTACAGGTGGAAACTGGTGGAGTTATGGAAGGTGAGAATGTGGTAATTGGTGGAGTAGCGGGAGTTGGGGGAGTGGTTGGAGCTATTGTTGGTGTACAAGTGGACACTGGTGGAGTTGCGGGTGGTGGAAGAGTGGCAATTGGTGGAGTGGAAAGAATTGGCGGTGTGATTGGAGATATTTGTGGGGTGTAGACCGGGAAAGTGGTGCTACCTTCTGGTGGAGGACAATTAGCGTACACCTGCGTGTAGAAAATTGTAAATTTAAGAAAACATATATATGAACTTATCCATGGAAGCTAAGAAATAGGACATCTCAATTATGTGTATATGATTGAGAAAAGCTAAGAAATAGAACACCTCATTTAAGTTTATATGCATGAGGATGCATGAGAACAGAAATTACCGTATGTGATACGGAAAAAAATACTTATGCACTTCATTTTAAGCCAACTATATATGTGCCACTTGAGTACAAATACTTGTTTCGCAATACTGTAACCAAACATGCATGCACAATTAGCTAGATTGCCCCTATTTTTTTTTTTTTTTTTTATCACTTTCATTGCGTATATCTGAGGTAAGCACTAGCGTATAATACATTAATACATCTTAGGATATGGGGTATATAATATACTGTATATGTCTAGACTACATATATAGGAAGATGAATGTACCAAAAAAGTTTTTAATATATTTTTATTACGTATCATGAGAGATAAAAGTGTATATTTTTTAAAGGTAAGAAAAATAAACATTAGAAAGTCTTCATCACGAGAGGATAAGCAAAGTGTTTATGTATTAATCATTATAGAAAAAAATACCTTGGTGGATACAAGAAGGAAGCATATGAACAAAGAGGAAGTTTTCAAAGCCATTGTAATTGGAAATTCAAATGGGTAAGAAAAACTAATAAGAAGAAGGAAGAAGCTAGCTAGGAAAAGGCTAAGGGTTTGGAATTGATATACAAGAGTGTAGAGGAGTGAGCTATTTATAGTGAGTGAAAATTATTGAATTGATTAAGTCGATCGATCTTTCACATACGGTAGTCGTTATGCATTAATAATGAAGGGAACCAAGTCTTAAGTTCTCAACATTATACGTACTTAATTATGTTCAATGTGTTAGTTTTAATAATATCTGATTGATTGCATGCATTTTATCCAAGTAATGAAGCTCAAGTCAACCCTTCATTGGGAATAAATTCTCCCATGCATGCATGCATCGTTCGCTACCTGATTTGATGTGAGCTCAATCAAGGAGAAACAATATTAGGTTATTTAGGTTTACATTTGAGCATATAATTATATATTTTGACGAGATTGATCCGAACACATGTTTCTACAAGAGTAGGCAAAGAAATTTTTTTAGTAAAATTAGAATCCACTTTTATTAGTCTTATATTAAACAGAGGTGTGACTATAACTAACAATGATTCGATGTAACAAATTTTATAAATTTAGGCTCTTAATTAATAGATATACACCGCTTTTATTAACAAAATTTACTTTACAAAATTATTGATCATCAAGTTTTCTTGTTATATAAAGTGGAAAAATATGAAGAAAAAAAAAAGGATATATAAAACAAAAAATTAATTTTGGAGCTCTTTCATTCAAACGCCCTATTCTATTACTCGCCTTGCACATACTCATAAGTCATAACCGCCCATGATATTAAACAAAAATTAGTTATAAAACATAGTTCTATCTCCGTTTCATATTATATACAATAATCGGACATAAAGTGTGAGTAAAAAGTGTCTAATCGTTGCAAATAATATGAAACGGAGTTAGTAAAATAAAAACCAACTTTGCAACCCTCTATGGAATTTTATTCACATTGCTATGGCTCACATGAATTATGATATTTTTATTTTCCACTGAGAATGCGCAAGCTAAGGACTCTTTAATTTTACACTATTACTACCAAAATTCATAACATGTACTAGCTTTACTTTCAAAAGGTCCATATGCATGCATGATTTCATAGTGTTCTTATTAACTTGAAATTCGCTTAACTCAACATTTGTCAAAACATTTAGCATAATAATAATGCAACAACTAACCTTTTGTCTAAAATTAAAAACTTTTTTTATACACATGCAGGCACATGTTTAGAGTCACGAAGAAACCTTAAGAGCATATAGTCGATATAGATAGAGTACCGGTTCAATAACAATAGCAAGAGAGACTGATTAAGAAGGTACCCTCAATTGAATTACGTATTTATGTGGAAAGAGTAACATCCACTACTTCTATACTTTTTTTTTTTTTTTTTTTTTTTTGAAGACTACTTCTTTACTTGTAATACTATTACTCCGTTTTTTTAACGCAACAAGCTGACTCACGCATTTTTAAGGGTTTGAGTTTAATTTGTTAAAATAATATTCATTCGGTATACTTTTAAGTGATACAGCACACTAGCACCCATACAAAGTTTTAGGAGAAATATATAGAGTATACACATGATAGTTTTAAATCCAAATATATCCAAATGCATAATAGATGCACCAACGAAGTATATTTCAATTTAAAAGCATTTACAGTATTTAAGTCCCCATAAAGCAATGAACACTTGTATAGTAATGTAATTCCTTTCATGCACAAGGAAAGACAAAAATGTGGTTTAGAAAATAGAAATCTTTTGCCCTTGATAATAATATGCCCTGCATTTGATGTAAGGTCAACCTTTCAAATCCTAGATGCAAGGCTTCTCATGTGCCCATGGACTACGGCATAAGTTAGACTGCTGCCACCTCTCTCTCTCCAGAGAAAAAATGAAAAAAAAAAAAAAAAAAACTCACATGACAGTAATACTACCCAGCATATATGGTACCTGCAGATCTAAGGGAATCATCGAAAAGAGACAAAAATTAAAAGGTAAAAAAAAAATGCATAGCATAACAGTAAAATGAGCAACATTTGGACTTAAAAAATAATTACATCACCGTTTTTTACAGCTTACACGATCAAATAGGAGTAATAAAAATTGATAACGGGGTGAAGAAATTGTGGTGTATAATGAATTGGAATTTCAACATCAAATTCTGTGAGGCGATAACCTGAGTCCTGCACATTATGTACAGTTTCCGAGCCCCTTCTTTTCTTAACTAGCCAGCGGCAACTACATTTTGCAGCAGTGCCTCCAAGTCACTCAATCTGTAAGTATGGGACACGCAATATTCATGAGTGTGAAGAAACTTGTACACACACGATTTAATTAGATTTCATATGCACACCCTACCTTACAGAACTCAAGTCAGGGTAAGTTGCAATTGCATCTGTAAAATCCTGCAATGGGAGTCATCATTTAATACAAAGTTAAATCATTTTATTGTACTTGTATGTAGTTAAACAGAAAGACTTATATTCTCCTGTAAGCTCAGATCAATCAGCCAATCAGAAAAGAAAATTTAAGCTTTTCATATATGAGGATTCCATATTATTTACTTTTAACTAAAGCAATTAACTGACCTGGGTAGATGTGGACGTTGTGTAGGTTATTACACAGGGCATTCCAGCCTTTGTTGCAGCCTGCAAGTAAAGGTAGGTTTATCCCAAGTTAAACTCTTGCATACCACAGTCAGCAGTGAAATTTTAAGAGCTCTAAGCCTCTAACATTCTAAATTTCTAATGTATAGACTACAAAATTTTCAAAATGCTAAATAGAGCCAGAAAATATTGAGTATTGAGAAACAGCATATCTAGTTCTTTACATTCACGCACAAACCCCTGTCTAGATGCATTTGAACAGCCAGATGTATATCAAAACAGAGTGATGCAAGTGTCACTCTTTCCTAGTATTATTTGGTCTACAATCCAGATCTCAAATAGTTTGCAATTTTGAACTCCTTTAAAGGAAAGCATATTGAGACTGATCAGTTCACAATTTTATGCAAATAATAGTAACCATGTATAGCTCTTAGAGTCTATGTTAATTTTCATTGCATTGCTGAGGAAATTTTGGTTAACAGCAAATATTCATGGCTATATTGTAATTTTGCACTTTAAGAGCATTGAGCATACCTTCTACATTTGTGATTTCAAGCTCCGTCAAATAGCTTCCAGTTATTACACCATAATTTTACTCATATTTTATTATCCCCTGTCTAGCCTATAATGGATCAGGACTTCTTAAATCTATTAAACTGTACAAAATTTAAAAAAGAAGAGGCATAAATTCATGGGCACTAAACTGTCAAATTTTCAAACAGGAAGTGTCAAATTCACAGATACGAAATCTCAAGGTTTCTAATATTTGTTTGCTTTTGATAGTAATGTGGTGTACCTTGAGGCCAATGACACTATCTTCCACTACCAAACAGTCGTCCACTGACACACCTAGCTTCTGCAACATTTACGACCCAAAGATATCATATGATTACTTGAGCCACAGATGAAAAAAGCTAAGAAGCATGCAACGAATGTAAGTGTGCTAAATTGATCTACCTTAGCAGCAGCAAGATAAATTGAGGGGTCGGGCTTCTTTTCTTTGACATCATCACCTGCAATACAGAAAACTGAAATTTCAGACCCTAAGGATGTAGAGATTTAACACGACTGCCAGTTTAAATCCTACAGCTCAAAATTATCAATTTGTAATCTGATCTCGATATTCAGAAATGTGACATATATTCAACAAACCTGCAAGAAAGCAATCAAGACCATGGAAGCGATCCTGTGAAAAGAGAAAGGTAAGTTAAGCAGATTGGACAGGAACTGAGAGCTTCTTTTTCAAATGAGATAATGAACTTACTAGTCCTATTAGACTCTCAAGAGTGAGTATAACTGAACTTTTGGTTGCAGCAGAGCACACAGCTAGCTTCTTACCCTGCAAACATGAAGCCAAATAGCCCAGCACATCCATGAAGACACAATTGCATAGTCATTCCAAGAAGAAAAGGCATTATGCCGAAAGAAAAATGAATATATCAGATTCATCTAGTTGTAAGGACTGGAAACATGATTTTAGTCACAATTCAAGAAATGCAATACACCCATGTATATGAATTGTTGTACTAGTAGAGTAATTAAAAATTTTAACTTACAGCAGCCTTAGCTTCATCCATCAATCTCAAAACTCCAGGTCTCGGTTGCACCTGATAAAAAGTAGTAGTTTTATTTGAGGGCAATAAACTAGTCTTCAATGAAATGGAGAACAAGTATAGCACAGAAAATTATTTTTAAAAAGAAATAGACTTACAGAACCAGACTTGATAATTTCTTGGTACCTTTCTGTTTTCCAATCCTACAAAACTATAAGCAGAATCAGCAAGGCTCCCTGGTCCTAGTAATCCTAATCAATAAAATCCAAACAGGTCAACATGAAAATACAAGTACATGATATTGATATTGATGACCTACTATACCAGCTAGTAATTGAGAAAATCACTGTACTAAAAGGAGCAACACTATTTAGATAATACAGGAACCTGAATGATATCTATCAATTTTGATCTATCAGTATCATTTTCTGGAGGTGTCTCAAAAATCGTCGAAGTTGGCCACCCGTGCTCCTTGAAGTACCTTGCAGTTGATTTCTGAACAATCAGTGAAGCAACATGAAAACAACTTACTGTCCTAAATGACAGGCAGGACAACATATACCTTGTTATGAATGAATATTTACTAATCATACTGGTTGACCATAAAAAAAAAAAAAAAAAAAAAAAAAAGAGACGACTAAATTAAAGGCACAAAGTTTTTATGTAGTTCAGCATCGAGAAACATCACTAACAATATTAGCTATTAGCAGCAATATTAATCACCTTCCACAACTTTTCGATTCACTTAGCTACCGATCTGTCAAATAAAACTTTCACCAATTCACCTTAAAGCTCTACTCTTGCCATCATCTTTCATTCGATTACCAATAAAAACAGCAAGTATAAAAATGCAAAATAAAACTGAATTTCACAAAAAAAAAAAAAAAAAAAAAAAAAAAGAGATAATTGAATATGATTTGCTCAAAGATGAGGATACTATACAGAAGTCAAAATCCCCAAATTTTGCAATATAATGTTATTGGCTTTACCTCAACCAAAACATAAAATTTTCTAAAAGAATTAGCATACACTATAACATCAATGTTAAAATATTAGAAAACTTCCCAATTTGCATTGCAAACACCAACATTAAGCTGAATGGATATTGGCATATTGCCTTAATCCTACAAAGAGAAGTTATGGTCTTAGCCCTAAATCTAAAGTCCAAACCATACTCAATACAATTTTTCCCTATGGTCTCCGTCTGAATTTAGTTGTCGCATTACTACTTTATCAGAACACGATTTTAGTTCTGAACGGAGGGATTATGTATGTAGACAGCTAAACTATCATTAAAAATTTGTATAAGTTGAACAATTATGGCCATTCCTCTAAAGCCTAAACAATACCCCAATACTTTTTTCTACTCTCTAAATCTTAATTTAGTTGCCACATTACTAGTTCAATCTACGCTATCAACCCGACTACGGAATATTAATTCCGAACAAAGGGAACATTTACCCGCTCTATCATTAATCAGTAGAGTAATTTCAAACTTTCAACTAATCAGTCAATTGCATAGATTATATAATTCGTATGATTAAAAATCAGAAAATAAAAGATTGAAGAATATAAAATAGAAAAATACCAACGCATCTTAGGTTTTCCACCACCAATTTGATTCTGAAGAACATCATAGAACTCAATATCCCAGTCAAGAGGTCCGTCCAAAGAAGAAGAAGGGCAACGAACATTGAAGAAAGCGAAAGCATCATTATAAGCTTGACGATGCAAGTCCTCAGACTCTAAGATTACACCATCGCAATCAAAAATCAATGCAACCAAAGAATTTGCAGATGCTTTAACAACTGATGATGATGATGAAATGGTGCGGTTTTTGGGGCGAAGTGGGAGAGAGAGTCGGAAGCCATTAGAACGAGAGATGAATGCGGAGGAGGAGAGCGGCGGCGAGGAGAGAAGAAGGCGGTGGTGGTGGGAATTTGGAAGTGTGTGAAGTTGGGCCGCCATTGAAGATGAAGCTCTCAACGCCATCCTAATCTCTTTTTTCAATTGCACACCCAAAATGGAGGGAGTATAATGGATAAGGGTTCTTTCTTTTTGTTTTTTTTGTTGCCGCCGATTTTTTTCGCTTTTCACTCATTGTTTACAAAATTCACCCAAATATGTTTTCGAGCCTGCTGGACAACAGTAAAATTGTACGGATTGAAATAATTTTCAAACGAGCCATATTTTTGTAAATCGTCTTGTTTTAGTAGACTTGTTATCAGAGAAAGACCTCTTAATGAAGCAGTGGCCCATAGGTTGCTTCGAATCCTTGAAGTACGAAGTTTGATTCTCATCAAGCCCAGATCCCATCCCCCTACCCCTCCAGCCATTGGTAGTCAAGCTTGCTGTGATAGGAGCCTTCGGATGGGCCCAATAAAACATATGAATAAAAATAATGCAAAAGTCACAATTATTACGAAACGGATAGAGTATTATGTGCGGCATGTGATGGATGACTCACTTGCGTGCCTCACATATTATGTGTTGGCCTTGTCATTACTCTCTTCATCCCTATATTATGTCTCGTTGCTAAAATTTGAGTTAAACTTTAAAAACTTTTACCATGAATTCTTGTTATTCTATAAAAGGTAATATAATCACGTGGGATTTTGCTTTGTTTTCATTGTATTTTTAATTAATGTCAACTTTTTATAATTTTTACGTGTATGAAAATGGAGATATAAACATTTTATTAATGTGTCTTAAAATCCATAAAAATTAGGGCAAAAATAAAGAGACATAGGGAGTTCTTGAACCAATTTCATCTCAAATCATTGGTCCATATGCTAGGTGATTGGTAGCCCATAGATGTTCTATTCAAATTATAGTTGGTACTCTTTTTATTTTTTACTCACTTTGACCGCCATATTTGTTCTAAATATGATTTTGAGTTTTTGACCATTAATATATTTAAGTGTCGATCATCAAAATGGTGTAAATAAAAAAAAAAAAGGCGTTGCAATTAATCCATTAATATATTACATAATAGCAACCTTTATTCTCGTAACCCAATGACCATCAAAGAGAAACTTTCATTTCTGGAAGAATTTTTTAGATGGAAAAGATGATCATGGAATAGAAAACAATATTCTAAAATATTATTGAATTTGTAGTTTTATAGATACTCCACAAAGAGCCGAAAGAGGTAATTATTCTTTTTCAAAGACAGAAATTCCGTCTTAAAATCGTGATCAATAGATAAATACCGATATCTGATTGTCCAAAAAAAAACAACAAAAAAAAAAAGTATCTAAAGGAACACATCATAAATAAATAACTCTAAAATCTAGATGCCCTTTACATGTCTAGGAGTACTAATCATTCAATTAAACTTTTACACGCGAATCATAAGTATGGTATATCATGTGCACCACTTATCCATGGAGATGAAGTCTATTATCCATTAAGTTCACAATTTCAATCATGTGAAGTTTTTTAGTCAATTCAATACAATATATCCTAATGAATTTAATTATTGAGTACATACATGAATTTCGATGAAATATAGTGCGTACGTACCAAGTGTGGCAAAAAACGATTGGACCAAAAGTTACTCGGAGAACTTGAGTGTTGAACACAAATCACAATGTTTATGTATGTTGAAAAGAAGTTATAAATGCATGTCAACTACCAGAGTCAAATAAAAACAAGAAGTTTGATGCAATTGTTTGAAGTATCACAATCATATCAATAACTTCTTCAACTGATTAATTTTTGCAGATGAATCAGCATTCATGCCTGCAAAATTATTGCTGGCCTCACCAAGTCTTCTAAATTACGAATGAATGAATACACTTCTTCATACTAGTCATTCTATTCTATGGTTGTAATATTGATTCAGAGTACCATTATATACAGTAAAAAGAAGTAATATGTAGTCATAATAAACTACTGCAATTATGATTTTTATTCATCATGCTTCTTTTGTTTCTTTGTCATATTAAAATATTTTTGCTACTCCGTAATAGTTCTTAGCTGCCACCATTTGTTTGTTTTTTGAACGTATTATCTTTAATAACTATTATTACAAAGTACGTAGTATATATTTTGTCTTAATAAAAAAAAAACGTAGTATATACTTTTAGTATTGATTGATCATTCGTACATAACTACATGAAAGACGTTAGTATAATATACGTGAAATTCCTTAACGTGTGGCCTAGTCTAGTCTGCTAATTAAATGAGCATCCTGAATTAAATTGAGTTCACTCCTTCCCTGGACGTATAGGAGATGTTGATATTAGTGGCCCTCAAGATGACGGCTCTCAGACCATAAAGTGAAATTCAAACCTTCACTATCTATTTAGAAAAATGAATATTTAACCAGTGTACATAACATGTTTATCTTACATAACTGAAAGGGGACAAAGCCCTTATGAGCCTCAATGATGATCTCTCAGGTCGTACATCTCAAATTAGAGTGCATACTAGACTAGAAAAGTCATTAATTAGTAGAACAAACTAAATCTAAATTAAATGTAGCCCGTCATATATTGTGTCAATCCAAATCTATACCCAGGCCATGCCACTTAAAAACGGAAACAAAGGTTGCTTGCAACATAACAACTCGGCCCTTAAAAATGGGCAAGGTTGAATGGCCGGAAAAAATGCCTAACAAAGGCAACGCAAATATATTAAGCTAGGTCGGACCATGCATGATCAACTCTAGTTACGAGCACAAATTATACTAGTCAAAATAGGAACAGTGTGTGGGCATGATGCAGGAAGGAAGAACCGAGGAGGAAGCGCAAATGCTGAAATGGTGATGGTGATGACACATTCATCCAGCCTCACATGACACCAAAAGCTTTGATTCTGCAAATCCCAAGGGCGTGAATACTACGTACAAAAATTAACCATCTTTCATGTTTGTCGTCCTCCTGAGTTCTGACTGCTGTATCACTTTTACTTAATCAAGAAACTCAATTTTTTAACTTTTTTTGAAAGAATTCTTTACACTTGTATAAATATATATAGGAACAGTGATTTTTTTTTTTGCACTCTTTAAGTGAATTTATATTATCTTTCTTTCATTTTCTTTACTGAAAGGAATCTAAGCAAAAGCTTTGATGTTCAACTGCTGGACTCTCTAACTTCTACTTCAGTACTTGTTTTATTTATCTGAAGCCAAAAGAGAATATGACTTGATATTGACAAGAAGTTGTCTATACTAAACATGCAAGAATATATAACATGCGAAGAATTATTACTCCCTCCGTTTCATAATGTTAGTCCCGTATGGAATCAATCACATAAAATAAAATAAGAAAACAAATATATTTGGAATCTAACATTAAAGTACAACAGATTTCATAATTAGTTTACCTTATTTAATTTTTTTGATTTTTCATTAGGAAAGTACAAGTCATAATTGTATAATTTAAGGTAAAAATTTCCTTATTTAGAGTTATGTCATCAATCCACAATCAATTAATTCCAAAAAAAATCAAGTTATAAATGAAATATATTCAATATGAGTAAATCTTTTTGAAACGCCCAAAATAGTATATGGGACTAACATTATGAAAAGGAAGGAGTATTAAGAATCCTAACTTAAATTATCTATTTAAGTTATGTTATCGTCATCCGAAATTAAAAGTCACATTTTTATTTTCTGAAAATACATTCATACTTCAGTAATTTTAGTATAATACGGAGGAATGAACAAGGTGAGAAAATCATTATTAGGACAATTAAACACATGAAAACATAATTTATATTCGTATTCTACTATCCAAATTATAATAACGTGTTTTTTCAACTTTTCTCCAAGATTAATCTTTTACCATTGCATTACTTTCTTTCTTTTTTATTCGTACATCGGTACATGTATGTTTACTGGTAGAGTCAGATCATTCTAAAATACTCGTAATAAGAACATTACTTTATACAAAAGTGTGTACGTAACACAAATCCACAAATAACTTCACTCCCAAAATCTAAATTACTTTCACACATGTATTGTCCAAACCCTAATTTTCAATCAAGGATCATGATTCATTGAAGAGTTAAATAATAGGCAAACTTAAGTACAAATAAAGTAACAGTTTTCTTGCCAAAAAAAAAAAAACAGTTTTGACCAATACAATATATTAAACATGTTAATAATTATGAAACTACTGTAATACCTAATATTCGTACTTTGTATTATTTTAATGAAAATCAAGAACATAACCATTTAAAAAGAAGGAAGTATGCTGTATACATACCAACAACATTATTAAACAAGATGATGATATAGGAAGTATATACAATCAAAACCAAAGTCTCACTTTTGTACAAAATCATGCATACCCTAAATCTAAACCTATGCTTGTCTTCAAAATCTAAATAGACTATTTTTTATGAAGTCCATTTACACAAGCTAAGCACCCCTACCAACTAATTGACTAAATAAACCACTAAAAAATTAACATCCAAAAAAAAAAAATGTAACAAGAAAAGTGTTACTCACCAAAATTAGTTAAAAAAAAAAAAAAAAAAAACTACTCGTACAAAAGCTTAGCATTGGTGTTAATGTTGTAATTTATGTACTAATCTAATGATTGCAATTTGCATGTAATAATTAATTAAAATTAAGGGTTATAAAAATTGTTTCTACAACGGCACTTCCAACCCAAAGGCTTGTAATTGGAGTACCTGTTGTTATCCCAATAAGACAACTCAAACTCAGAACTCGGCGGTTGACTCGTTCGAGGTGGTTCGACTCGGTCAAGACTCGGCAACGTTGGTACTTGAACCGCCTTACAAGGGTGGCACTGATTACACTTGTTGTAGCAACTTGGTGGTGTTGAACCTAATCTTGTTTTCTCTTCACATAATACCCCCTGCTCATTATTCAATCATGTCACATATATTACATTATACACATAAAAACCATATAATAGTATAATAAAACAGGTAGACTAAAAAGTGGAATTACAAAATTACCCTTGTTTGATCAGAGGCAGAAACAGGGGAAGAAAACAGGGGAATAGTGAAAATTAAGAGGATGTAATAATAGTAGAGGAAGGATGAATAATTGGAGGCCATTAAAGAATCTGGGTTTTGAAGAATTCACCATGAAACATTCAACCCAGTTAAAATATGAACAATTTGATGGTAAAAAAAGGAAGAAGCAGATGAAATAAAAGGAGGTATGTAATGATGGGGGTAGTAGTACACTAGTACTCAGTAATAATGAATGAAGGAAGGAAGGAAGGAATGGGAAAGAAGAAATGAAAAAGAATGGGGGTTGAAAGGAATGGTCTGGCCTTAATGAGGACTACTGAATGTGGGGAGAAGAGAGAGAATGAAAGGAACAAGACGAGTGTAGGGAAACAATATCACAGGGAATCCTCTCAGGGTTTTGGGGCCTTTCATTGTGTCATTTTTAAAGGTTTTCTAAATTTTATTTTTGAGTTGGGGAAAGATTTTGGAAGTGAAACGCTTAAAGTTGTGCGTTTGCAAGTGTTACGGAGAAGTGGTTTTATTGTAGAAATAAAATCATATGTTGTGGAGATCCTATTTCATTTTGGCCTTGTTTGGCAATTGGCTGTTGGCTGTCGGCTGGTAAACATGTTTGGTAAAATTGGCTGTTGAATGTTATTAGTAACTTAGAAAGCCAAAAGCCAAAAGCTACTCCAAGTAGCTTTTTCATTTTGGCTTAAAAGCCAGCTTTTCAGCTAGCTGAAAAAGCCATTTACCAAACACGAATTTTGAATGTTTGACCAAATGAAAAAGCCAAAAGTCAAAAGCCAATAAAAAAGCCAATAAAAAGCCATTTACCAAACAAGGCCTTTGTGTGTAGGCGTAGATTGTATGCGTAATGTTAGAACGAAAATGTGGATCGAATAAAAGGATACGAAGGAATTTCAAAATTTTGGAGATATGTAGATGTACTTAAAGAGAAAAAGGACACATATAATTTTATAAAAAAGAGTATGTATTTGTAATTTTCATGAAAAGAATATACTCCGTACTAAATTATGGTTAAAAATAACCATGGAGATTTATATGTAATCAAATATTACCGATTAACATGCAACTTTGTGTAAGATTGCTCAATAATCAATGAGGTTGTACCATAATAGTTGCACCATAAGTCCATAACCAATTAACCATGCAACATCCTAGTTTAAAGATTGGTATACTACTAAAAAGAAATAACTTTGACTATATTTTAATACAGGGGAATTAGTGATATAGTAAGAAAGGCAAAAGAAATCTTGAGGTGTTTGTCTATTACTCCATATATACAAAGTAGTAACTATTGTGTACAATTTATTTTAACAGTTCACAAAAACAAAAACAAAAACCCAAAAAAGAGAGGGGGGGGGGGGGGGGGGAGGAAAAGTGTACAATTGCCCAAAGAAACCCAAAAAAGTAGAAGCTGAAATAAGAAGCAGCCAAAAATAATAACTAAAGTTCTTAAAAGTCTCATATTTATTGTAAAACAAGTAACAACAACAAAGACAATATCACATACACTCTCTATCTCTTTGTTTGTATGTTTTTATGGAAGATGATTTTATGAAACAGAATATAAGAAGCTTGACTGGGACTGATTGAAATGAATGAATTCACTTGATGCAATGACAATTTTGGGTCTTGAAACTAGTACGACGAACAACCTATCATTTATGTTCTTTGTCAATATAAATGCATGATTGATGTCTACATTGGTTATGTCTCTATAAAACATGTATTTGCCAAGTGGTTATGAATTATGATAGAGTTTGGATTAAGTTTATCTCAAGTGTTTTTTGCAATAATCACCCGGGACCATTCATCCCTCACCTACCAAACAATAGAAACTTAACATACAATATTAATCACTTGGCCTTTGCCTAACCATTTTGTGATTTTGTGGGAGTTAGGCTAGGTGGCTAGTGGTGGTCAACAATAGAGATGTCTTTGTATCTAGTCATCCTGTACCATGACTCGACCAAAACACGACACAGTATGTTACTATGCTTATTAGTTATGGAATATGGATTACATTATTTTCGAAAAACATAATATATATATATATATACGACAAAATATGTTAATTTAATTGCAATTTTACTTTCCCTCTAAAAAAAGGTAAAATTTTACTAAGACACATGAGTGACACATGGATCTGGGCCACACATTTTAAAATTTCAATACTACACATAGTCAATGGGCTTAGCTATGGGTCTAGCCTAACCAGAGTATAGGCTAATGAACTACACAAGATGCAACTTACAACAATATTTCTTCTTTAGTTGGAATTGTAGATCTTTAAATCCTATTCTTTCGTACTGTAGATTTTTAAATCCTAATATGAACTTATTAGCCTTTTACTTATTTTTAGTATTGTAGATTTTTAAATTCTAATCTGAACTTTAATTTTATTTTAATATATACAATTTAAGTAAAAATAAGATGAATAATACAAGAGTCTTATGATATGTTTAGTTCATCTTATCTTAACATCATTTTGACTTATTTCAGATAAAATAAGTTCAAATAATTTAAAAAATAAGTTTAGCTTATGTTCTGTTCTCTTATCCACTTATTATTTTACGTCTCATAAGTTATAAAAGATAACTTCATAAAAATAAGCTCTCATAAAAATTACACAAGCTCAAATTATAACTAACATACATTTTAAAGGGATCTAATGAGCTCAAATAAGTAAAATCGGGTGAATAATATAGAATCCATCCTTAGACAAAACAGTTTAGATAATTTCAGCTTCAAAATAGGTTTACACACAAAAAATAAGATTAACTAAGGGCCTGTTCTCTTCCGTTGAAATTCAGTTCAGTTCAGATCAGTTCAGTTCAGTTCAGTTCAGTTCAGCTCTTATGTCTAATGATATTGCTAATGATATAAAGCCAAATTTCATTCTTTTAAGCTCTTATTACAACGACGCAACAAATAATAATAATAATAATTATTATTATTATTATTATTATTATCAATAAATAATAATAATAATCATGAATAAATAATAATAATAATAATAATAATAATAATAATAATAACAATAATACTAATAATAATAATCAATAATTAATTATAATAATAATAATAACAATAATTAATATTAATAATAATAATAATAATAATAATATCGATACAATTCATTGTTCAAATGGTTCTATTTTTTTGATACACATTTCTATTGTTAATCTTATTGAGAAAATTTATAATTATTTTATAAATTTTATAATTATGTCATATGAAATAGTACATTTGTATATACACATAGGTATAGTAATATATAATCAAAGACCACTAATCCGTAGTTAAAAATCATTAATTAATAAGTTCAGTTCAGTTCAGTTCAGTTCAGTTTAGTTCAGTTCAGTTCAGTTGATTTCAGTCAATCAGAACAGGCCCTAAGCTTGGTAAGACACTAAGGCCCCGTTCTTTAGAGCTGAGCTGCTCTGCTCTGCTCTTCTCTGCTCAGATCAAATCTACTCTGCTCTGCTCTACTCAAAAGAAATCTGCTTTGCTCTGCTCTGTTCTATTTTCAAATAATAATTAATAATAACAATAATAATTAATATTCAATAATAATAATTAATATTGTATTGATGATAATAATTAATATTAAAAATAATTATAATTATTTATATTTATTAATCATAATAATAATTATCAATAATAATATTTAATAATTCAAACTATTAAGAATTAATATTTAATATATTATTAATTAATAATTTCTAATAATTATAACAATTCTTTCAAAAAAATAATAATAATAACAATTTCATTTTATAAACATTTGATATTAGAATCACAATGTATAGAAACATTTTATGTGGGTATTGATTGTTAGTTCATTGAGTTGAATTATTTTTCAAACCTTTCCATACAATTTAAGAATTAAAAAAAAGAGGTTGTGTTTCAAGTAGTACTTTGTATATCATTATTATTATGAGGGTTAAAAATAAATGATTAAGACATATTTATAAGTAAAATCATTATTACTCATTAAATTATTTTATTTTAAAATTTTTGTGAAATGAATATAAGTAAACTGTTGTCTTTTATCTTTATACTATTAACATAAGTTAAATACAGTACATATTTATTTATGTTTTCACTCACCTAAATCAATGGTATATGCACTTAATAATAATAATAATAATAATAATAATAATAATAATAATAATAATAATAATAATAATAGTAGTAGTAGTAGTAATAATAGTAGTAGTAGTAGTAATAATAATAATAATAATAATAATAATAATAATAATTAATAATAGTATTAATAATAATGTTGAAATATGCTCTACTCGGCTCAGCTCAGCTCTGCTATCCTGAAATCTGCTCTACTCTGCTCTGCTGAAATTTAATCTGCTCTGCTCTGCTCTACTAACCCCTGCTCTGCCTAGAAACTCAAAAAAACTGACGTAACACCACCTTGTAAATTGTAATCATCCAAAACAATGAATTAGCTTAGACTTATTAAATGGTGAATGGACTACTTTAAGAGGTGATAATAGACAAGTAGAGAGCTACAAGTGGATAACATGCACACAGTTATCATCGGGCCCGGGCTTCTCAATTGGGTTACGCAACACAAACCCCCTTTCATTTTTTGATAGGCCAACTAAAGTTACTACTATACCGCTCTTTTTTTTTTTCTTTTTTTTTTTTTTTTTCTTCTGCAATTCCCAATATTTTCGGTAATTTTTAACTACCTCTAACGAGTGATCCCCTTCTCTGTTTTCTCTCTCTTATTTTATCAAACCCAATTTACAAATTTGATCATCTACTTCATAATTCAGGTATAATTCAATACTTTTATTTGATTCAATCTTATTACATGCACTTTTTAAAGTATGTATATTAATTCTTTCTGATCATACCTTCCCTTCTTGATTTTAATTTTATTGCCTATTTAATGATTTTTTAATTGTTATCATTTCTAAATTTCCATTGATTTTTTTTTTCCCCCGGATTTGTATCAATTTAGAAGAAAAGATCCCATTTTTATACCTGTAATAACTAAAATTCACAAATCATTATTCTGTTTGTATTGATGGTTTAATTCCATGTTTGTTAAAGTTCTTACCTTTGCTTTTTATAGAACATACCCATTTCAATAATTTGCTCTTTTTTCAGTTTTTGTTATAGAATGATTCATGAAATCAAATGAATAAATTGCATTATAAATTGTTACTGTTCATATCATGACAATAAATATTTTGTTATGGTGATAAATGTCAAAGATATACTGTAATTAAAGATTGATTTTGTGATACTGTTATAAATCCCATTAATTCCTTATATATATATATATATATATATATATATATATATATATATATATATATATATATATATATATATATATATATATAATTATATATATATATATATATATATATATATATATAATTATATATATATATATATATATATATATATATATATATATAATTATATATATATATATATATATATATATATATATATATATATATGTTTCAAGAATTTCAATTCATTTGTTGGCAGGAAGGATTAAATGGAAGATGATGACCCTAATGTTAGGCCATGGGATGAACTAATTCCAGACACATTAGGTTTGATATTCCAAAGGTTACCACTTGATGAGATACTGAATGTAGTCCCAAGTGTGTGCAAATCATGGGCAAAGGCGGTACGAGGCCCTTATTGTTGGCAGGAGATCGATATCGAGGACTGGAGTCGATATCGAAGGCCTGATAGCCTTGATCGGATCCTTTTGTTGCTGATTGGAAGGAGCTGTGGCTCGTTGCGTAAGCTTTGTGTTTATGGTTTGGCATCCGAAATGAGTTTATCCTTAATTGCTGATAAGTAAGAGGACATATCTTTCTATTTCCATTACTACTGATCAAAGTTCTATTTTTATGTCTTTAGCATAGGTTTAATTTATTTTCCTTTGATTGGTATGGAAATTGATTTGGACTAGATTAGCTAATTCCCATGTTTTATAGAGGACAAAGATTGTGATAAGCGACTTTTGATCATTTGTTGCTTGGAATTGTGATGGATTTAATACACTTAAACATATGATGCAATGAGGAAGTTTTAGCTTAGATGCATGAGAAGTGATGAGGAATTCCTAGTTGATCTACAATAAAATTGTCAACCTCGTATTTTGGTGGTACATTGGATGTTTGAGGTAGTACTTTGAAGACTTGTACGTGGTTGGCACATGGTTTTCGTTGTACATTTGATGGTTGTGGTGGTATTCCTAGGTCATTTCTATTGATATTTTTTCCAATTATGGTCTGTTTGTGCTGTTTGGTTAGAAAGTGTTAGAACTTTTGATATCCTAATTATACATGGTCCTTTGCTTGTTTGGATCTAGCTTTGATCCTACTGAAACTTGAAATTAATCGCAATTAGAAGAGAGAGGGGGGGGGGGATTTCTGTTTACTCTTTTCGGATTCTTTGTAGTTTTCAACTCCATAGAGAAAAATAATTAAGCTTGATAAATGATAATGTCATGCGAAGTATACTAGATTACATACTGTATATCCTACATTTAAAGAGAAATGTGAGTTATGAAGTTCAACAAAATCGAATGATCTGAATACTAGATTACTAGTACTACTTTCAAGTTTTCTGCTTTCTAATCTCAATTTTTATGTATTGCAAGTGCCAAGTGCCTTCAGATTCTACGGCTTCCAGGAAGTGAAATAAGTGGCTCGATGGTGGAACAAGTTGCTGTGAAGCTTTCTAGCCTCACTTGCTTAGATTTGAGCTATTGCACCAAAATTGGAGCTCCAGCTCTAGAGGCATTTGGAAATAACTGCAAACTCCTTACTTGTTTGCAGAGGAACATGCATCCTTGGGATGTAGCCGCAATAATGAAAGATGACGAAGCATATGCTATATCTGCTACTATGCCACAGCTCAAGCACCTAGAGCTGGCCTACCTGAATATCACAACAGATGGTGCTGTTCGGATCCTCAAAAGCTGCCATGAGCTTGAGTTGCTTGATATTAGAGGTTGTTGGAGCGTGAAAATTAATGAAAAGTACCTTAAGGATCGCTCAAAGTTGCAGATAGTAGGACCTCTAGTTGTGGATGGCAGTGGTAAGGTGAAGGAGAGTGTTGATTTCTATCCTGGTTCTTCCAGCTTCTGGGCCTGGGGTTTTGGCGAGATGGATGAGTATGATGACGATGGTGATCAGGATGGTATGTGTGATATGTCTTTTGCTCCCTGGGACGATGTGCATGAGATGGAGGACTTAGGGTTGGTGTCCTACGACGATGTGTATGGCTATTACTAAAATTCAACCGAATGGAGTCTGCAGTATTTTTTTCATGTATGCGTTTCATTTTCCACGAAGATGAGAGGCTACGCGAGCATTTGGTCTCTCAAAGAATGATGTGGATTTTCTTATTCCTACATCTATTTGAGAATGTTGAGATGTATTTTTAAGTTGATTAGCTGGCTGCCTAGTTTACCAGATGTTATGTAGATTTGATCTAGACCTCTTAGACGTAGTACTACAGTTCAGAATGAAATCTAGCTCTAGTTAAAGTTTCTTTTATGCAGGTAATGGTATTGGCATTTGGCAATGAATGAAATGTGTCTTAGGATGTTGCTTTTTTTTTTTTTCTTCTTCTTTTGATGAATGTTATAATCTGATACCTCATATTCAGATTCATTACATTTTGAAGTACATCAGGCTTGTAATTTATCCGAAGTTACCTCGACTTGAATCGTTAGAGCTCGCCTATAAATGACTTGAAAGCTTGCCTTATTCATATGGATCTTTAGAAGTAGAAGAAATTATAAAAGTGATACATTGCAACGCCGTATAATCACTGTAAACAAACTTAGGACTTCCGGGAGATTTACCAGGCCAAGATTTAAAAGTCGAAGGCCAAACTCAGCATATTATCACAGTAACTACTAACTCCTAAATTTACACAATGTAGTCAGTCATAGTACTTCATGTAATACTCAATTATTATGTCCCACACACTGACTTGTGTGATACATAAATCATGTCACATATGATTTTGATTTACACTATAAATATTGCGCCATGAATCTTACCTAATACACTGCAAAATCTAAACTGATGTTACAAATAGTTAAGCTACTGATTACACGAGATGATCCCCCCAAATGGCTGATAGGATTGTCTTAAAGGAATGTTGATGATTACCTCAAACAAGCAACTTCATGACAGTGTCCAGCCTACTATCCTTGCACTGAGAAACTGAGATAGAGAGATACCTTGCGAGCAATAATGCAGAATTACAGCATTCTCATCAGCATCATCATTTTGACCATGGGAAATACAGACACAACAACATTCCCAGGGAAGCTATGCGTCAATCTCCAAAACAGCTGGAGTTACTGTCAATCAGTAGCATCCAAGAGCAGTAATTAAGAAGAATCTTGCATGCTAGATCTATATAGCTCCTCGTCCACAATAAGAGGTGGTATAGTCCATGATCCAAGAGAATATCCAGAAATCTTCCCACCTGAATCACCAGACAAAATACCTCAACGACAAGAAGTTTTTGGCAGGAAGGAAAGTAAACAAATTTCTGTCATCCTGAGATAATTGAAACACCCAGAAAACAATTCTAACTTCTCTGGTGGCTTCTTCACATCTTTTTTGGTAGCTCGCATAAAGCTTGGGATCCAAAGCTTTTGACATCTTCTCGTACTTCTCTTCAGCCTCAGCTATACTTTTAGCCTAAGAAGTCAGATATCCATATTTCCAAACAGATGATTACGGATAAGCATCAGAGCTCAAACTAATTTAATCATTTAAGGAAAGCAAGAATGTAGTAATTTAAGCATTAACTTGTACTGAAACAACCAGACACCCCCCACCCCTTAACAAACAAAAATAAATAATAATTTAATATTGAATTCACAAGAACCTATGAAATATATCTAGATGAGCCATATGACAGTGAAGACACTGCAATCCTTGAAAATCACTAGACTTTTATCAATTTTTACATAATTTTTGAATTAATTATGTTATCAGCACAAGCATCAGGACTTGGGCTTTGTTATTTTCACCAGACAAACCATTATTTGAACTTACATGAAATTCTAGATCTTATCTAATGTTTTTGGTCCATTGAAGTTATATTAAGTAGAAAAAACAGTCTTAACTCTAATATGTGAGTCAACATTATGGCACAACTCACCAGCATGGTTGGGGCTACAGAAGCGCCATATATTCTGACAAACATGCGCAATATATTGAAATTATTCTCCAGCACATCCTCCTGGACAAGAAACCACATGTTAAGCAGAGGAAACCTTGAAGCAGAGATTATATTTTAAAAAGACTTTGCATGTAAGCTGACCTCATAGTCGAACCTGATGCATCATAATTTCCAAATCCATCAGCAGATAATGTTAATCAAACAGCATGTAAAGGTTTTTCCATTACAGACATCATCATATAGATGTAAAAAAAATATAAAAGGTAAGTTACTTACAGATCATCGGATACCTCCACTAGAAATTCAGAGATAGTCAAGAATTCCATATGAAGATCATTAACCTTCATTGAAATTGAAAATAGAAATTATCAGCCTCAGAGCAGTGAAGACCCATTGTGAATACACTTCAAAAAGCAAAGTGAAACAAGACACATTGGGTGACACATCTTTGGAGAATCTATTCTCCATTAAACAGGGAGGGAAAGTACACAATAAACAATAAATCATTAGTTTGCAGAAGCACATTGTTTTGGACCTCCAATAAGAATATATTATAGTGCACCGTTCACAAGCAGTTTCCAGCAAGCATGCAAAGTTCACATCATAAAAGCAGTTATCAGCACACAAAGATAGTCTAGAGTAAGGAGACTACTTATTATGACCATCCAAGAGAGCATTTAAGATGCAGAACGAGAAATACTAATTACTGATTATAAAAACTAATATTGTATTAAAATGAAACTAATTACATTTAAAAGTAAAATTAAAAGCAAGCCACATCACAGAAAAAACATGAAAAATAGACCGGAAACTAGCATTCAGCAATGCAGAGGAGACGAGGCACGCAAACTAGCAAAACATGCAAAAGGGCCAGTGTAATGGACTGACTTTCTGGGATTATAATTAGATTTAATAATGCAAGTAAATAAAGATTAAAGCTTGGATTTTAATTGATAATGGTTGAAAGGTTACAAAAGATAGGATAATAGCTTAAGGCTATCAATCTTCAAAAGTGAGTTTAGCTCACAACTCCCCAAAATTGACTTGAGGTAACAACTCTCAACAAGTTTCATCCAATATTTGCCTACCTATTTCTTTCCCTTACCTCTCTATTTATACCAAGGACTAGTAAACCTAATAAACTAATATTACTAGAATACCTCTAGAATACCTATACTACCCCTCCATGTTAATCTATTACAGCCAGAAACCACTAATACTCAAATAGAGCTTGGCGGCCTGGTTGGAAATTTGGAATGAGAGGCAAAAATTAGCTACAGTAGTTGCAAGAATCCTAAACCCCACAAAGTCATATAAACGAAAAGACACCTTCATTGAACCAAATAACACCATCTTCGATTTCCTTCCCCTAGAAAGATACTCCACTAAATGAAGTGCAAGGAGGAATATGAGATACTTAAACACCTTGCAAAGGAAGGAAATACCTCTTCTCCCTGCAGCTGATACAAAAGAAGATTCAAAACCCGATAATCAAAAGATTTGAGATGAATAGCCCTCAATGCATCTTCGATTGAAATCTGTAGATAAATTTAAGTCAATAACAACGCATATAATTGGCAAATTAAATATTTACAAACTTCTAAAGACTTAAATGCAGTGTCAGTAAAAAAATTGCACTAATGAATCCTCATCCCAATGGATATATGAACAATGAGTGAGACATACATCCAAACTCAATTCACAAGGGGAAAAGTCTACTTAGTAAATTTTCTTCACTAAACAAGACACTCTCATCTTCAATCATCATACACAAACAGACAGTTGCACTTGATTTCAAAGATTTATCAACGATGAGGAACTTGAATAGGAGCAAAAAACATTTGACAAGTGCATTTACAGTTAAATATGTATACAAGGTGAAAATCTGGAAGAAAATATACAGGGTAGATTTTTAAACCTCATCTTGTTCTGAAGCACCACAAAGCCTCCTTTCTAAAGCCCAGTATTCCTCTCCATTTTTCAGTTCTTCTCTAATTCTGCATGCTTGAAAAAGTAGAAAGTTGTTTAGGATGTTTTCTAAACAATAAAAAATAGTCAACGTTGGCATGTAACAAATGCGATAAGCTAAACCTCTTTGTCAGCAGCCCATTACACTGAAGTAGAACCGTAAGTGGCCGGATTGTATCTGACTCAAAGTCTTTATTGAACCTGCATGCCAAGGTAGAATATGCTTCCTGGATACAAACAAGACTCAGAAAAACTCCTCAGCCTCATATAAACATGTCCAAGAAGAATCTATAAAAGCAAGATATCTTCAGCTTACTTTATCAGATCTTCCATCTCGAACAGCCACTTTGCTTACAGTTACATCGACCATCTTCTCATTCAAAGCGTCCAACTGTTCAACAAAAGCCATCTTAAAGGCTAAAATCCAGACTGAGATAGTAATCATCATACTTAACATCTAAGCACCCGTCAGCCGTCGTTACCAAATCTTCAATCTACATACTGGTGAATGGCTATTGCAATCTTTTTCCCTTTAATTAGTAGGATAAGATTTTTTCTGAAAATCCCTAGAAGAGAACCAGATGGCCCCCGAACTAATTCAATATAATTCCTTTAGATACTAGTTACAAGACAAACAATAAATCTCCATACCTGGTAGATATAGCTTTCAACGAAAGAAAGCACAGGTAAATATTTAAATATGGATTCTGGCCTGTTCAGATCCATCCCATGGAACATAAAGTAAGATCTACACTGCCCCAAAAAAAAAAAAAAAGAATGTTACCATCATAGAGTTTGACAGACTGACAAGGTCTTCTTTTACTAGATAATATAAACAACAAGAACATCCACCAGAATATAAATACACAAGGTTCACTTTTTAGTACAAACAACCTATGTAAATTAACCAGGCTAGAAACGTTTAACTAGAATATGGATGCAAGTCTAGGAATAAGAAGCTTTTCTGAAGATTTTGCATGTTTCTCATATAAATTGGAATGTACTAGTGCCCATAGCTATGTTGACGGTTGGATATCCAATAGGTACTGAGGATGAAATGAAAACCCGTGTCAAATAGCAAGCAGAGCAGCATGATAAGTATAGTAACCTCAACACAATGGTAAGTAGGGCTCATCAAAATACATATTAAACTATCTAAACAGTTAAACAACATCCACAAATCCAATTAACAATCTCGACCATTGCTGAGTCGCAATGTGATCAAGTAACATGCTTTTGAGGAATATTGAACCACTCACAAAGTCTTCAAGTGTGGAATTCGCTCGTTGCATAGCATCCAACCCAATTAAAGCCATGTCTTCACAGGCTGCATTCGATCCTGAACCACGGCTGCCATCACCAATATCCTCTTTAACCAAGTCAACAGACAGTGAATCACCCAAACCACCCGTCTGTTCGCCTGCAACAACCACGAGGTACAACTTAACCATAAACACTCTCCAACTACAATGGTGGGTATTGGGTAAAACCCAAAAGAGGTTTTTTTTTTGTTTTGCAACCCCCAAAAGAGACTTCTCAACAAACTAAAAATCCAAGGTTTTGATTATTCTCACCGGGCAAAACTACCAATGCCTTCTCAAGAAATGACGGCGAAATCTACGCAGTAAATGTAAAATTACAACTAAGATAACAATATGTCAATATGTATCACAAATTAGAAATGGATAAATGCATAGTTAACAGATTAAACATGGATTGATCACCTTAGGTAATTGTTGGGAAATTAAGCTACATTTGTCGTCAATACTCAGTTTTCCACTGGGTTCAATCTAATTCATAAAAGACATGGAATTTCACGAATTTATTGTTCATTAGTAATGCAAATTAAGAAAGTAGATTGGCAAAAAAAAAAAAAAAAACTTCTTACGAAAGGGAGAGTGAGTTACCAGAAACAGGAGAAATTGAGCGAGAAAGCGGTGGGAATCAGAGAGAGAAGAAGTGGGTATTGGCGAAATGAAGTGTTGGGAATCCATGAACATCAGCATCCTCTGTATTTCTTCCAGTTTCTTCAGTCCCTCCATTTTCTGCTGCTGAAGTACCGAGTAGAAAGTTAAGTTAATCAAGTGTGAAAGATTGAAACAGATGATTTTGCTTATACTATTACTACGTATATCAACCCTAATTTATGCAAAATTGCCCCCAAACAATTTTTCCAGGGACATAAACGGAATTAAATCGTAGGTCATGGTCTCATAGATATGGAATATCCATTCACTTCACTTTGTTTTTTGCTGAACTTAAATTATTTACTAAACTAAAATTAATTTTACTAAACTGAAATTATTTTTGCTAAACATAAATTATTTTTACAAATGTTCTATTATATTTTTTCTTTAAATTTAATAATTTTTAATGAACTGAAATTATTTTTACTAACAAGGGCCTTAGGAGTTAGGAGTACCATTTTTTTTTTTTTTTTTTAAATAAGGGGTTAGGAGTACTTTAAAAGACAAAACTAATTACTTCGATCCGTTTGATTCATTTTATTTTAACATACTTCGACTTAGTTTGGGTTCGTTTCATTTAATTTAACCTTGAGTTCGATTTGTTGATGGGTTAATATTTTCCAATTTTACTTTCAAACAAAATAAAACAAACCAAACATAGCCTTAAAGTGATAAGTTATCCCTAATCACATGGGTTTTTTTTTATACTTTCTTATTCACATCTACTCAAACACAATTACACAAGATTGTAATTTTTCATTCAAATAGTTGTAACTTAACACTCTAATAATTGCGTTTGTGTTGATCAACTTCTTGTTACTTGTATAGTTGTATTTAAGTGGATGTGAATAAGAAATGTTCAGCTTTAGCTTCTTCTGGCATAATGAGCTATCACGACGCTTCCAAAGAGGTAGAGTGGTAGACACCCTAGAGTTTGGATCACTAAAGGATCACGTATTAATTTCATAAGTATGTCATCTTGTAAACTTCTAAACTACGAGTAACAAACTTTTAAGGGTTTATGCTAGCAGAAAATAAGTTGTGCCGTGGAACTTCTTACTAGCTCAAAGAAATTCAACAAAGGTATCTCAACAAAACAATTTGCTTACATTATTCCTTTTATTCAGTACAATGAAATCGAGTCGGACTCTACATAGAACTTAATATTGATCACAACATTATACAGTCAGCATTACCTCACGATAATGCCTCAAATGGTACATTACAAATGAGTGAAAATATAGGCAGCAACCACCGACGATTTGTCAAGTCTGCGACGTTTCCTCTTAATACCAGCCCTAATTCCTTCCAAACGATAACCCTGAATGATTGTGTCATGACAAAAAATGTTCAAGGATTTGATATTGCTTTCACTTGCTTAGTCCATCCTAAGACAGCCTGACAATAATCAGATGTTAATGACAAGAATTCTCAACTTCATGATCCTGATGCTCTGTCATTACTTGCCCCTGTTTGCACTACTGTTGCCTGGATTTGTTGTCCATCCACTTGTTTCAAACCATTATCTGGAACTGTTTTATTCACACTCGTCTTTTGACTTGGTGATTGTTTGGTTTCGAATAACTTTCCACTCTTTGCAATTGCAAGAATCAAGTCCAGCTGTTTTTGCTGCTGGTCCTACACACATTAAAACTTAGGTCAGGACATTTTCAAAAATTGCATGACAAATAGAGAGATCCATACTACTGATATCTGACGACCCCGACAACTATGAAATTTGCAGGAATGGAGGAAGCAGGGACAATGATTTACCCAATGTGATCCAAACGATTAACCTTGTACACAGCAGCAAAAGTCTAATACTTCGTAGAATAAATAGATATCACTAGGAGGCTAAAACATCGAGTGCATGCAGTAAAGGACCTTTACAAGCTTCTAATTCTATGTAACAGTTAAAGGCGATTCAAATTAACAGAAAACATTACTATGTTCTTACCTGCATTGCAAGCAAAACTTTTTGAACTTCGCCAAGCTCCTTTTCTAGGATGCTTTCTTGAACTGCTAAAGCACGAGTGGCTTCGGAATTCTTCTGAGTCAGAGCTGCAGTCTGTGAGCAGACACAGCGTTAAAATCACAATACCAAGGGACAAAGAAGAGACAAAGACGTGAGATAGAAAGGCTGACACAGATGCTGACACACAGATAAACAGATTAAACCTTTTTTTTTTTTTGAGGGAACAAATTAACTATATGTAACACTGTTCACATTTCTATACAACTTCAACCAACTCAGTTTGCTTTCAGTCTTAATCTATACAGAATGAATTTCTAGCCAAAGAGCAGGTCCATGGTTTGAGCCCAGGCCCCTCTTTCCCTGGTGGTTGAGAGATGTTCAGGGTTTCAACTAGTTTGACCTTTTTTTAAAATTTTTTGAGATGTGCTTATCGGACCTTAGTCATAACTAGGTTGAGGCAGCCACGCCAAACAGCCCAGTCCAAGCCCAAGATGGGCAGATTTAGGTGGGGCTATACCCACACAAACACACACACTAAAATTTGTTTGTTAGTTTCTCAAGTGAATTAAAACAACTGAACACAAAAGCTGACAACAATTACAAGATAAAAATAGAACGCAAGAATGGGAAAACCAATGGCATAATGCATTTGCTACTTGCAAATAAGTTTCGATAGGCAAATTTCACACAATTGAGGATGGCTATATGAATCCTCCATGGCTCCATCCATACTTCAAATGAAATTATGGAAAGAATATAAATCTCCAAAGTATGTGCAACTATGTTGTTTCCTTCTTTGTGTGGGAGATTATAAGTTTATAACCGCCCTGTTCACCTCAGGAACTCACATATCTGGTTCTGCCATTATCTTTAGCAATTAAGCTCCCATTTTCCAATTTTCCAGTTCTAACAGCCTGATATTATTATTCTCCACTATTTAGACTCTACCCTGGAAGAGAAGTTCTACCACCACCACTTGGCTTAACACACAAAGCAGCTATGAGATACAATTGCATCCCCACAACCTGATAGGAACCTTAATCTTTATAACAAAAATAGCGGAAGAGGGAAGGTAGGGCAAAAAGAAAAAAAAATGGTAATCTAATCCTTTTGGTTTCTGATTTGCACACCAACCAAAACTTAGCACTTCTTCTAATTGTTCTATTGAGGTTTGATCATACCCTACATAGGATTTAGACATGATGAACAATGTAATACTAGATTCAGCATGTCCTTCCCCTGTCTTCCTACCCCAAGTTGCATACGGTTCACTCGATTTCATAGAATAGGAATCAAATAACAATTGAATTGCCGATAAAATTTTGTGACCTGTATAATAGATGTTGCATCTATATATAGCCTTGACATAACAAGATCTGTAATGTAACTTTGGAGTTTGGGCACTCATAACGATGTCCTGGAATCTTCAACATAAGAGCTTTTCTTATCAAAATGTCAGAGTATTTAGCAAACAAAAATACAAGAAAGGTTTTAAGAACACATAATAATTAACATTGCAAAACCTCCAATAAATATAGGTATATATTACATAAAAGCCCGGGCAACAAGCAGCTGAGATATCCACCAATGAAACAAAATCATCCTCATAATTTTCACATATCGAAAATTGTTGGCTGATGTTTGTGGGGTTGACCAAGGAAGCACTTTTGGACCTGTACTTTCCCCATTTCAAATGAAGCTCATAAATGGTTGGGACTTGAGGTTTTCTCATTTTCAAAACCCGAGCCATTGCCATGCTACATAGGTTTTAACCTCTATTTTGGAGGGTTTACTAAGTTTTCAGTATGCACAATACTCTTATACAATGCACCAAAGACCTTGAGTAGCTGAGTCTCAGCAAAAAAAACTTTAGTAAATCCCAACAAGCAGAATGCATATGATTAGGATCTAATTGAAATGCAACAATTTGTAAGCAATCAATCATCACTTAGGGTAATAACAAATAATTCATATTGAGTATAGAATGTAAATCAAATCATTCAACTAATTAAATAGGCAAATTGAATCAATTACTTCTAACCAAAAATATGTTAAAGATTGATTACCTCAGAAATGGGATCCTTCAAGGATTTCCTAGTAACCCGAAACCGAACCCCTAATTTTTCAAGCTGCCTAGATAGCATCCTAATGATGGAAGTAGCACTCCTCATACTCTCCTCCAATTTCTCAATCCTGTCAATCACATTTCCAGTTTCGGAACCCGGTCTCGAGTTCATGGGCGATCCACACACCCGCTTCCATTGCCGCCTCCGGATCACAGAACCAACAGCTACAGCCACAGCTAGAAGCCACACCAATATTCTACTTCCCATCACCAGTAACCCAGAAGTATGCTGCTTGTAAAAAACCCGAAAACCCCAACATCCCACTGAAATCAATACTGCAGAGATTACGCAAATCGATTCCAAGAAAGACAGAAAACCATCCAAATTAAACAATTGAATCGAATTCTCTTCTTCCTGAAAAGCATTAATGGAAGAATCCTGAACTTTGATGAGAGAAAGACGATTTCGCAACAAGGATAAGTTTTTATGAAATGGGTAGGCGTTATTTTGCAAGGATTGATTATGGAAGAGAGAGAATTTGAGGGTTTTGGTGGAATTGAAGTGGGTGGTGTTTTTGAGGGAGTAGAATTTTACTCGATAAGTGGCATTGGATAAGGGATTTTGAAAAATTAGTGACATTTTTTACACTGATTTTCAGTTGATTTGTGAATTTTGTTAGGGTTTAATTGGAGATTGAGATTTTTTATTTTCAGGGTTTAATCTTTGTTAGGGTTAGTTGGGGTTCTGGTAGTAGGATTTAGGCGGAGAAGTTGAAGTTCATTCGGTTGAGGAAGAAGAAGAGGACTGAGGAGGCTCTGCCCAATTACCATTGTATTAGTATGTGCTCGTGCTAATGCACGGGATATAACTAATGATAGAATTATATGTATCTTTTAGGTGAACAAAAGTAGTTGACATCAAATTAAACCCCATAAGCCAAATAATAATAATAATAATAATAATAATAATAATAATAAGGGGGATTTTTCTGTGTGGATGGCTACACCGCGTGGTAGGGGTACTTGAATGACTCAGTCATGGGTTACTCGAGTTACTCCTGACCGAATAAAACCTAACCGAACCCCTGACTGAGTAACTCGAGTAACGTCTGACCAAGTAACCCCTGAGTAGTCCCTGAAGTAACCCCTGACTTAGTAACCCTCAAGTAACCCCTGACCAAATAACTCGAGTAACATAACCATGACAGAGTAACTCAAGTAACCCCTGATTGAATAACTCGAGTAACCCTTGACCGAGTAACCCCTCAAGTAACTCTTAACTGAGTAACCCCTGACCGAGTAACTCGAGTAACCTCTGACCGAGTAACTTAAGTAACCGCTGATCGAGTAACTCGAGTTACCTCTGACTGAGTAACTCAAGTAACCCCTAACCAAATAACCCCTCAAGTAACCCCTGACTTAGTAACCCTCAAGTAACCCCTGACCAAATAACTCGAGTAACATAACCATGACAGAGTAACTCAAGTAACCCCTGATTGAATAACTCGAGTAACCCTTGACCGAGTAACCCCTCAAGTAACTCTTAACTGAGTAACCCCTGACCGAGTAACTCGAGTAACCTCTGACCGAGTAACTTAAGTAACCGCTGATCGAGTAACTCGAGTTACCTCTGACTGAGTAACTCAAGTAACCCCTAACCGAATAACCCCTCAAGTAACCCCTAACCTAACCCCTCAAGTAATCCATAACCAAATAACTCAGGTAACCCCTGACCAAGTAACTCGAGTAACCCCTCAAGTAACCCTTTATCGAGTAACCCCTCAAGTAACCCCGGCCCTGCCACATATAAAAATTTGTCTAATAAGAAATTTTTCTAGTGCATAGATTTTAAGAAACATTAATACAATAATAGAGTCTTGAAATCTATACATATGATCATATAAAGCGACCATAGATTGGAGACATATGATCATATGCATATACTATATTGATTTGGTACTTTGTATATCATAAGACATTAGCATATAGAAACAAATAGTTTTTCCTACTCTGTTGATCCATGTGCTGAAGTGCAAGAGTACTTACTATAATATAAACACAATCTTAGTTAAAATCAATAAACAAAAGGACAATTAGCATCCTAAACTCATAACAAATCAGCCACTTTAAATATGAATTTTACTTTTTAAATTACTAATAAGAATGTAGGAAGCCATAATTATTACATTTACATGAATAAGTATCGACTATAAATAATCTATCATATAATAATAATGACCCCCCCAAAAAAAATTTACAATTGTTAGTTGGTTTGACCACAATAACTAAATCTTCAAACCCCCCTCTATACTTCTTAAGCTTATGTTGCTGACATGCCTTTTGTAGTTGTCATGCTTCCCGTGCAGTGATAGCTAAAACAAAATTAATCACAAACTAATAGAGTACAAATTAACAAAATTCAATTACATGTACACTACGAAATACTTCGTATCCAAAGTATAATCATATGAGCTTATGTTGCCGACATGCCTTTTGTAGTTGTCATGCTTCCCGGGCAGTGATAGCTAAAACAAAATCAATCACAAATTAATAGAGTACAAATTAACAAAATTCAATTACATATACACTACGACATACTTCATATCCAAAGTATAATCATATGAATATATGATTAACAAAAGTTGTTTGATAAAGCACATACGTGTATAGTGTATTGCATGCTGAATTAGCACGTGCATACTAATAGTCTAATACCTTGCTTGCTTGCTATACTCTAAATGGAATAAAAACGAAGAAAAAAAAAGCATTTGATTAAAATGACCAACAAACATTTAACGCTAAATTATAGATCCAAAACAACATGTAATCTCAAATTCTCAATATGCTTTTTGTACAATCCTCAATCTTCCCCTAATGAACCGATTTATATGTAATCTAGCAAGACTAAAATTGTAGTTACAACCCTACGTAGTACTCGTAGTATTGTAACCACCATATATACTTCTCACAAAAATACTACTATACAAACCCACTAATTATAAATATAAGAAAATCTAGTAGAAAAAACCCCGTCATACTTCTCGCGGAAACACTACAAATCCACTAATTTTAAATATAAAAAATTTAGTAGAAAAAACCCCATCATACTTCTCACGGAAACACTACAAACCCACTAATTTTAAATATAAAAAATTCAGTGTCATTATTGTTTTTGTAAATTGAGTGTAAAATTGGAATAGCAATATATGTAGTATTTAGAATATACTCACTACTAACTTTATTATACAAAGTCCAATTATTCAAAATAACTTGCTTTCTTCAATTCCAAGTGCCACAAATTAAACATAATCAAAGACGTAAAAATCGCATTACATACCAATTTTTTGACGCCGCCAAATTTGCCGATCACTTTCTGTTCGACTTCGGGTTTTCGATTGAGCCTTCAATTCGAGAAAACACTAATTAAATTAGGGAAAAAAAAACCCAATGTTACTCTTATAACAGTGAGTGGCTGCATAGAGTATATATGGAAAGAATTAAACCTTATGACCATAAGAAAGATAAATATCATGTGCAAAAGGAATGCATTAGCAAATTAAAATCATAGTTGAACAAAGAATTTAAAAAGAAGAGATAAAATTCAATTGTAATGTGATTAAAATAATTTCAAGTTGCAAGTAATCTTACCAAGCAAAATAACGTACAATACATATTATTGGAGATGTTGGAGTGTAGGAGTTTAGGAGAGTATGGGATAATGATTGAAGAGGAATAAACTGTAAGTGTATATTGATTTAGGGCCTGTTCTCATTGACTGAACTCAGCTGAACTGAACTGAACTGAACTGAACTAAACTGAACTCAGCTGAACTGAACTGAACTGAACTGAACTCAGCTGAACTGAACTGAACTGAAATGAATATTTTATAAGAGAAGGAAATTAGGAGCTGAACTGAACTGAACTGAACTGAATTGAGCTGAACTGAACTGAACTGAACTACTGAACTGAACTCAGCTGAACTGAACTGAACTGAACTGAACTGAATTTCAACGTAAGAGAACAGGCCCTTAGTAGTTTCTTTAACAAATTTAAAAAGTGTGTTGTTAGATAAAAAGGACGGAGTAGTTATTTAGGAGGGAGTGTATATCCATAATTATCCTTTTTTTTTTCTTTTTTGAAATTCAAATCTAATACTCAGTAGAATAGGCTGTTTAGAGAGATTAGGTGGAAAAGGCGGGAGTGAATGAGAGATTAGTATTGGGGATTTGGAGGATTTTCGTGAAAAGTGACTCTTAAATTATATTATAGATTTTTGCAATTGTCTTTTTATTTTTATTACAGTACTTGTAATTTTGCAAAGGTCAACTCGATTTATTTATTGTCTGGAATTTACTTGTAGGAAAATCTTATATGGCTTTATAAGTTTATAGGACTTATTTAGTTCACCTTATTTTTGTTGATTTGGTATTATATATAAAGAAAAATCACTATTTAGGGGGTGAAATTTGTATACGGCATTTTTATTTTTTTAACTTGTGTTTTCCCATTGCTTAGCCAAAAACTTATGAGAAACAATAGTGTTTAACTACATAGATTTAAAAGCCTTTTTTATAAGTAGAAATAGTTATACAGTACATTCTATGTGGGTGTATATTGCAAAGCTAGATGAAAGGTAGTTGAATTTGAGGAAGCCCCAATTGATCTCTGAGATAAACAAAATTTGTTTATCACATGACATTTTGGTAAATAAATCAACAACTTTATCCAGTCATCATCACTGTGGGACCCGCATTTATTGAAAAAGTTGTTGATTTATTTACAAATATATCATATGATAAACAAATTTTGTTTATCTCACAGATTAACTTGTATTTACCCGTTGAATTTGATTACTTAATACAAGTAGTTACTTAAATTTGTTATTTTTAAAGTCTTTCACAATAAGGTACACAAGGACGTTTGGGAGTTGGTTTGTTCTTCTTCTTTCATCGGTGGTTTGGCCAAGTTCGTTGTGTCGTCTAGTATTTTAATTCAATTATCCAACGAAACAAGAAGTCAAGGCTATCCTTAACGCCGCCGTTGAAAGGAATTCCGTTAATAGTTTCCCGACGGTAAAAGTGAAGTTCAGGGTAGGGTTTTCTTCCTCAATTCAAGCTTAAGGGGAGGCGGTTGTTCTTGCGTTGGCCTAGATGATTGGTCTTTAGGTTCTTTTGGCATCTGCTGGTGAGGTCTGGTCAGGTTCCGTTTGTGTCTTTCGGTGGCTCGTTCCATCTTGTGGGTGTGTGCAGGGTGCATGTTTCCTTACTTTGTTCAATTAGGTTTTTTGTTGCTTTTATTTTGTCTTTAATTATGTTTTTCCTGTTAAGTTTGCTTGTTATGTTGCTTCGGTTTTTGCTTTTTAATTGTTCTGTTGTTGTTCATGAGTTGGAGCTCTTTCGGGTAGCTCTAGTTTGGTTGTTGTTTGTCAATAATACTCTTTCTCTGCTTGTTCATGAGTCAAAGTTGAATAGAGTAGTTCTAGTTATGGAGGGTTATGAAGTGTTGTCGTTGTTCTTGGAGCCTTGTTGGTCGATTTTAGGGATTGTAAGGTTAATCAATCCCTTGCTAGTTTGGTTGGTGGCCCTTTTAGTTGCTTGTTCGGGGTGGGATCGTGTTAAGGGGGGTTGTCATGTTGCATGTATGGCTTCCCTCTTTGATAGTTTGGGCGATGTCCTCTGTGTTTGTGCTGTTTTTCAGAGGCTAGCGGTATGTAAGCAAGCAGAAAGTATTCCCTGTATTTGGAATTTACAGGGAGAAGGTAAGTTTGAGGGGAGAGGTTTGTTCGCTTGTCCCGTTGCTTCTTGGTTACGGGATGATTTGGGTCTTCATTCACTAACTATCATCCCACTGTTGGTGTTGATGTTGATGATGACAAAGAGAGTTATCATTAAAAATTTCAATTTTGAAGGAGACTCCCCATCTTTAATGTTTGGGGTAAGCAAAGTTCTCCATTTTCTTGCATTCTATATAGGTAGAATTGCAGGAAAGAAACCTGCATTTTGGTGCAAGGTTTCTATGGGGCAGAGTCATGGAAAAATTCGACTCTTGTGGTTTGGCTTTCAGACTCTTAGGAGGTGGCTATGCTTTTTAATCCCTAAGAGTGGAGTCATGTGTTGGGTCTTTTTGTTGGCAACAGGGTGCTTTCGAATTTCGGGTGTATTGTTACTACTCTACTTCCACCGGGATTTTGCATAGGTATTATGGCAAGTTTCACTTCCCTTCTTTAGTGTTCGCTTGCATTATCTGTCCTTCTCCAAGGCTTTGGTTCGTTTGGCAACGTTTGGTCCAAGAAAAGGGTTTAGTAAGAACCTTTTGGTTATTCGGGCTCCGAGGAATTTGGTATGATGCACAAGGGTGTAATCATTTACTTTGTTTTTCCTCTTTTGGTTTAGTTAAGTGGGTTTTGTTGTGTTTTAGTTTCTTGTTTTGGATCTGTTAGGTTGCAATTTGCTTTTTATTTATGAAGTTCTCATTGTCAAAAAAAAAAATAAAAAAAAATAAGTAAATAAAAAATACAACTAGTTACTTTTATTACCTCATAGCCTCATTGTATGATGTATTGGGGTTAGCTAACAATGGTTGTCTAATACAAAATTAGTAAATAATTAATACAAAATAATGATTAAAGGATCCCAAAACACAATGTATGGAGAGCAATATAAATGCATCAATACCTTTTTTGTACTTGAATGTTGCCTTATATGTAGTAATACATTCTACCTCCATTTTTTTTTAGTTGACTCCGTTTGACTTTTACACTATTCACAAACTACACTTTTATTATGCCCTCGGAAAAAAAAAACTACACTTTGACTAGCATTTGTGATTTATAGCTACGACAAAACATAGTCAAGTGAGATATTGTTTAAACCGTCTCAATGTATATTTTATTAATATCCACTTTTTATAATTTTTACAATATCGAGAATTAGAGATATTAATCATCAAAATAGTGTGTTGGCAAGCGTGAAAAGAGAAAGGTGTCAACTAAATAAAAACGGAGGAAGTATATTGGAACATATGTGATATGTGTATAGTTATTTAGTTTGTACCAAAACAAAGTTTGGTGGAGAACTCACACACTCATCTTGTTACCTTGAGGTTACGAGTTTAAGCCTTACCAATTACGTTTGCCTGAGAGTATGGGTTTTCCCTTACCTTCAGCCCTCACTCTCATTTGAGGCATATTTATGAACATTGAATATGTATAAATAAGAGGTGTCAAAAGCACACCTGACCCAACCCGATCCGAAACCAACCCGTAAAATATCCGATTTATATTTGGACTTGCATGGACATAATAATTTAGGATGACTCAACTTTAAAAATTGACTCGATTCGAACTCATCAGACCCAATCCAGTTATCCGAATTGACACCTCTAGTATAAATAGAATATCCTAACTCATAAAACGTACTCTTACACCCGAGTTTAAAATAGACGGTCCGGGTCATACTTTGTGAAACAGCCCAGTGAAACTTGAAAGTACCAAGCCCATGATTCCAACTGAAATAGTCGTTTTTATAAAGAGTTAAGGATTCTTTATAACACCTGTAATGTTGTGAGGCAAATAAATTCCGCAATTCAACCCATCCATTCATTCATTCATCAACTTCTCTTCCAAACGTCAGCGACACTTTGACGAGCAGAGGAGAGAGAAAGTAAAAGCTAGAGAGAGAAAAACCATGGATGAAGAAGAGCATGAGGTCTACGGAGGTGACATTCCTGTCGAAGGAGATTTGGAGGGAGACTTGGATGCTACCAACGCCGACGTCGACATGTCCACCGGCGACGATGACGCCGCCGTCAAGGTTTTCTTTCCTTTTTTTTTTCTATTTATCCTTGATTGTTTCAATTTTCTCTGTAGTTTATTCTTATTCATGATTTCTGTTGATCAATTTGTGTTTGGATTATTGAGTGTTTTCGGAAACCCTAGAATTGGAAATCGATTTATATAATCTTATTGTTGTGGTGTTTGATGTTGTGTTTCAGGAGCTTGATGAGATGAAGAAGAGATTGAAGGAGATGGAGGAGGAAGCTGCTGCTCTTCGTGAGATGCAAGCTAAAGTCGAGAAGGAGATGGGTTCTGCTCAAGGTTTGGATTAATCACTTAATTTTTTTTTCTCTTTGTTTATAGGTTTTAATTTATGTGCAGCTTTTTAAATTTTGTATTGGAATTAATTATTATATTATGTGATTGTTTGTTGAGGATAACATTGATTTGTAGTCTAGTTGATTTCAGGAAATATGGTTCTTCCTAAGTCTAGTCATAGTATTCATTATTTGATTACTAATTTGTGATTGGAACGATCTACTTGTTTTAAGTTTAAATATTAATGGCAATACTGCGTTCTAAATGAATGAATACGGTGAATTTCGTGTCTGGCAATATTTACCTTGTGGATTTAGAGTGTGCATAAAAGGTCCATCTTTGTTGGATGCAATATCGTCACCTTTACAGCTTTACTATAATTTTTCAAAATTTAAAATTTGGAATAATTGCTTGAAAAATTATCTACTGTATTTATCTTAACTGTAAATCGATAATGTTGAGTCATTTGAGTGTGGCACTCTCTTTTTGGTCATTCCTTCGTTCGCCCAACATTATGTTTTTAGCTCACAGTTGGAAGTTGCTATTTGGTGGTTAGCTCAGTTATGAACTTATCTTCCCCTCCTGATGTACTAAAAAGTTTCCTTTTCTTGTCCATTATGCCATCATATAAATTTTGGGGGGTTCTTGATTGCTAGATGTATGAAATTGCATTGATTTAATGTTTAACAGTCTCAAAAGTTCAAGGATGTAATTATTATTGCTAGCAAAAGATTTTGAAAGTAGATTGCTCTTTATTTATTTATGATTAATGTAATTTTTTTTTTTTTTTTTCCAAAATTTTACTTCGATTAGTTCCTCTGACAGTGGTTATCTTATCTACACAGATCCTGCTACTGCTGCTGAACTGGCAAACAAGGAGGAGGTGGATGCACGGTCTGTTTTTGTTGGCAATGTAAGAAACAGTATCTCCTTGCAAAGCTTGTATGTTATGGATTGTATTAATTCGTGTATCTGCTCTCATCACTCTTTTTGTCAACGATAACAACAAAACTGGATTGGCTACACGAGCGAAGATGTCATCCTCACGAGTTGTTCATGTGGATCCTTCTCCTCTTCCCAGTCTTATCCAATGCAATATGATCCTGTTTACACATGTTTCATATCCCTTTTCACCCTTTTATCAAACTGCCTCTGTTGGTGTTGGATGTATCTAAAACTGCTAAACCTCTGCAGTTGGATTCTCATCTTCTTATCCTTGATAACTTGACCTTCTCATTAAACCTCTACCTCCAAATGTTGGCCTATATTTAAATTTGCTTTTCAAAGTTTGGTAACTATGATAAAGGATTTGTCTGATATATGCATTGAATTATAGTTGAAAATTAGATCTGTCTAAAAAGACAATTCCGTTAAAGTCTCTTAATGATCTTGACAATTAGTTAAAAAATAGTGATAAAATAAAATAATACTCTGTATCTAAGTTCGACAACTATTGACCATTAAAGTCAAATGTGGTCTATCGTTATGAAGTTGATAATGAAATGCCAAATTCCAATCAATTTTATATAGAAAGAAGTTAGTGGAGATCTTAGTGGTATCTTTTCAGCTTAATGGGATATTATACCTATTTTTGTCCAAGGCTGCCCATGTTTGATGAATTTACATTTGGAAACCATGGTAACTTCCTTGATTGCAATGTTATAAATTAATTGAAACTGAGGTAATTTCCTCACTACTCCACTACTCTACCCAATCTGCCCTCAAAGAGAGAGAAGAGAAAAAAGGAGAAAGATGTAGATAGGGTTGAATTCTAGCTTACTCTTGTTGCTTTGGATGTGATATTGACTTCCTCTTGTGTTATATGGGGAATGTTTACTTTCTACTTCTTAGTTGGTTGTGTCAGTTAATCTGCGTGATATACCCTTTTAATAAGTGGTATCAAGTTTTTGTAATTAGAAATAAAGATGGTTATACTTATTATGAGTCTGGCTTTGGGAATTCATCTCACAAAACATTGACAAGAGCTTACTTGCTGGACTTAAGAACCATTTTCTCTAAAAGTTATGATTAGTAGGTTTTGGTTTCCTCAAATCCTGAATTAATGTGTTCTAATAGCATATTTCCAGCAGATCATTTGTCTGCTGTATGCATTTGCTGATTGTGGTTCCATGAATCTTCCATATACCCTAATATACTCCTTTATTCATATACCATGTATCTTGTGGATTCTTGTATCTACTTAAAGCTATTTTGCCCCTCACTCTGTTCTGCTGGCTATCTCAATGCATATTTTACTTTCATACATTATTTTTTTTCCTTTATGTACTGTCTACAGTACTGTTTGCTGTCATATACAGCATCATATAATTCTTTGAGTATGTCGTGGTTTGACTTAAATGTCTCACAATGATCGCAGGATTTTTCTTCTTCATCAAGTTCCTTTTGTGATTGTGTCTTAATGCTGGACTTGGTATTGGAGCTTGGTTGGCATAGTTTTCGAAATAGATTTATCTTGGGCATTGAATGTCATTTGTTTGTTCTGTGATTTAAAATGTTGGAAAAAGATGAAAAAAGGGAAAAGAAAGTAAAAAAGAAGAAAAAAGAAAAGAAAAGAAAAGAGAAAACAAAGAAGAATTATAGAAAAAAGAAAAAAAAAAAAAAAAAAAAAAAAGAAGTGGAAAAAGTTGAATATATTTAAGTCCCCCAGAAAGAAGTAAAAGAAAATCTTATTGTAAAAAGAACAGAAGGGGATTACAAAAGTAACTTGAATAATTATTTGGTGATCAAATTTTTTTTCCATTTTTTTTTTCATTTTTCTTTCGAAGTAGAGTGGGGGAATTGAAGTTGGATAAATTGTAAACTGGTATGAATCCGGTGGTGCCGTGGTGGTCATAAATTCTTCTAGTCAAAGCCATTCGTGCAAGACTCCTGCTTTCAAATGCAGAGGTGCGCCACTTCAACTGGAGCTAGGTGTGGGGAAAGTGCCCAGTGGCGAGCGTTGTTCCCAAATCAAAACGTCACTTGCAGGTGTGATGATGGATGCTGTAAAACATGTGCCTTTGGCCATGCAGTTCTCAATTGTTATTGTCCTTTATTGTTGCAAGGGTTGCTAATTGTAACCTACTAAATGTGAACAAAAAGTCGTGTTTTTATTTCTGTTGAAAGAAAAAGAAAGGGGCAAGTGGTAAAACTCTGTATAGTTTACTGCTTGGTTTATTATTGTTGATGTGTTTTAAGTTAAGAATTATAGTGTAGAGGATACAATGAAACTCGTTCACAAGTCAAGAGTTCACAAAAATATATCTCAGTGTTTATCTCGGAGATGAAAAGTCTTTAGTTTACGCTAGGGTTATTTTTGTTATGATAGTTGGAGCTTGAATTTTATATGCATACGTGAGAACTATGTATGCTATTTCTAATGGTGCGGTTTGTGGGTAAAGAGTCTGAGTAATTTCTGAGTCACTGATGATCGCTCTTGAACTTTGATTGTACTGCCTTGAAGAGTTCAGCTGTTGCTAGTTAAGCTTTAAAGTCTTATTCTCTGGCTGCTTATCAATTCTAACCTCATTCTTGAATCTTAGACTACTTCTTTATCACCTTGTCTTGTATTTTATGAGAACCCTGTGTCCTAAAGACAAATTTTCAATTAGTCTACTTGGAAATATGCTTGGATTTGGTTACCTTGGCTCCTCTCCCTAGAGTCCCTACCCTTTATTTCCTAGGTCAATGCCCAAGAGGCCAGTGAATATCCCATGATGAACCATATCACATAACTTTCTTGATGCATGTTAAATCCACAGCTCTGTTTTTCTTTCTGTTTATTGTATAATCGTCTCTATTTTACTAATTCTCTGTATGATCAATCTGGACTGTGTTAATATTTCTCAGGTTGATTATGCATGCACCCCTGAAGAAGTTCAGCAACATTTCCAATCTTGCGGGACAGTGAATAGAGTGACCATTCTTACAGACAAGTTTGGTCAGCCTAAGGGTTTTGCATATGTGGAATTTGTTGAACAGGATGGTGTTCAACAGGCGCTACAGTTAAATGAATCTGAATTACATGGTCGTCAATTGAAGGTATATTTAAAAAGGTGTTTTTGTGTATGTCACTTCTGGATTTGATGCGTTGCTGGTGGGGGGTTGGGGAAGAGAGGAAGAGGGGGAAGGGTAGAGGTAGGTATCATTGTTTATAGCTTGTTAATCACTTCAGTGTGTCTATTTAATTATTTGCAGGTGTTGCCCAAGAGAACAAATGTGCCAGGCATGAAACAATTTAGGGGAAGACGTTTTAATCCTTATATGCCCTTCCGTTCCCGCAGACCGTTTGCTCCGCCTTATTTCTTTAATCCATACGGCGGCTATGGGTATGTAACAAATTCTTTTTGGGGTGGTACATCACGTTATTTTTTACTTATAAAATGCTGTAGTCTAACTGGGTTTCTTGCTATAGCTTTTTAAGCTGATAGTTGTTCCAGGATTTTGCTATAGCTTTTTAAGCTGCTTGTTGTTCTAAAGTTCATCTCACAGATATGTATATTAAGATATTTGTGGGAAATGAATAGAAGCAGGAATAGAATTCATTAAATAAAGAAAAGAATTTTGAAATACATTCCTTGTTTACTTGTGCTTTTGTAGTATATTGTAGTATTGTTTTATCATCTGTATAATAGTGGCTTGTTATTGTGAATGGAGTTCATACTTTCCAATTCAGTAGAGCTTATTCATACATGTATGTTGCATGCAAACTGATCACTGGGGAAAATGCTTGCTGTAAACAAGTTGCTCTGTTATTTTTGTGATAAATTATTGACTATACTGTTACTGATCGATTCCTCACTGTGATATACTGCAGGAAGGCTCCTAGATACAGAAGACCAACCCGATACATGCCGTATTACTAGAAGATGCTCTATCTGCAGTTCTGCATGATAGGATTCATTGTGTACTACTAAGTTTTTACTAATAGAAGAAACATTTAGTTACTGCTGCTTATGTGCACCTTCAGTCCTTCAGATGTATGACATACTTTCGAATTGAATACTTGTGAATTATGTCCTCTCGTACTTTGACTTATTTCAGTTCCTACATAGTTACCTTCAGTTAATCAGGAAATTTTGATCCTGGATTGGAGTGTCATACGAACTGCATTACTAATCCCTCTATTAAAGTTTAATCAAACAAGTTGGATATATTTACGTTTGTCGTATCTCCCCAGTAGAAAGGTTAATGCATAAATACTCTTTGTTGGTTCTTTACTTCTTTTAAATAGTTCTACGTCGGTTGAATAATTCCAGATTGTCAAACAATTCGAGAATTAATTGAAGGTGAAAGTTCTCTAATGCCTTAAATGATTAAAAGGTATTTAGGAAAATTTCAAGTGTGTACGTATATCCAAGCACAATAATAAAACCCAAACTTAATTTTCATTCCAAATTGAATTTATAGTTTTACAAAAAGTAAAATAATAACCTTACATTTAACAGATAGAAAGGGAAAAATACATATGTTAAAATATAAATAAATAAATAAATAAATAAATAAATAATAAAACATGCTTAGAATTATGCTAAGAATTTTGCTGGATTTGTTTGGAATATTGAGGAGGACCTGACATCAAAGCTCTAATCATGGGCTTCAGTTTTTCAGTGGCCTTAATAATTCCCAAAAACATTAGCCTGTAAACCACAACCATACCAAACAATATTGCAAGGTCTACCCATTTTGAGTACCCCATTTCAACTTGCCACAAGTTTTTCAGCACCTCTTCTCCTGTAATGGTTGCTGTACCTCCAACTAAAGCATTCGGGAATGTCAGTCCTTCAAACTCATTCTTGTAGAACCCTTGATTCGCGTACTTGTGGAACGCAATGTAGTACATAGGGTACTTCCAGAAGGGGTTAGGGAGGTCATTAGGCAATCGGAAAAACCCTCCATTTAGCATCATCACACCTTGAATTCCTGCCCCGGTTATTATACCCATTAGAAAGTCCGGGACTAAGCTTGCAACTATCATCATTAGGCTTTCGACTAACATCATGCACATAAATAGTACTAATGCGAAGTATACAAAGTGGCCGAATCCTCTTTGAAGGTGTACTAGATAGTATGCCATTGCTCCTGGGATTAGAGATATGATGATCAAGTAAGGGATGGATGATATTGTGTTCCCTACTGTGTAGGCTGCAACGCTGTAGTGTCCGTTGAGTCTTTCTCTTTCGAATATCTAGCAACAAACACAGATGAAGGTATTAGCATTTTTAATAAATTCTATAATTAAAAAAAGTTTGCCATATATATGTAACAGTATAAGATATGAGTACAAGCAATGTTCTAACCTTCATGTCCTCGACGAATGAAGGAAAACCTCCAATCGCCATGAAAGTCAGGAAAGCTGCAACAAACATGAGCATTGCTCCTCTAGCCTGTAAAAGTTAAACAACATTCTGTGTTATTTACATACATATGGATGATTTGGTTCATTTTAGATGAAAACATGTGAGTTTTCAGATATAATCACCTGAATAGAGCCATAAGAGAGGCCAATATCATAAAATATAGTCCCCACACATAAACAAAGAGCAATGTAGATTCCAAGTCTAAGCCAATAGTATCCCAAGTCGCGGTACATGTTCACAAAAGACCTCTTGGTAAGAACAATCGACTGAGTTATGAAACTAGCATGTTTCCTTTTCGATTCAGTGGAACTTCCCTCCTGCAATAACAATATCTATCTTTTAGAGTTCTACCCCATATAAACATCATCATGAAGCATTATTAATCAGATGGATTAAACCGATTTTGAGCTTATTTTACCTGTTGGCATATCATTGAAATGTGCTGTTGAACTTCTTGGTAAGTTTGTGATGTTTTGTATGAATTTACAAGAGTGTTTATAACTTCTTCAGTGCTCTGCTTCCCATTTAATCCTTGTTCAATATCCTAAAACGAGAGCACCACCAAGTCACACAAGTTTAATAAATCATACATATGCCATTTTTTCTAGCTAGTTTATAACATACAGAAATTAAATATTTCGAGGAGTACTTACAGCTGTTTCGAAGTCCTTGTTGATGGTTCTTAGGTAGTGATCAGAAGGGTTTCGCATGGTTGGGCAGGGGAATCCACTTAAAGCGAAAAACTGCTTAGACAAACATTTGTGTTAGAATATCATCTTATAAAATTTTACTTGACTAAGAAAAAATCGAACCAAAGTTGTATACAAAAATGCACTTAAAAGCGTTACCTCATTAGCAGCTGAAGCCGAACCAAAGTAGACAACCTTTCCACTAGAGAGTAGACAAAGATTATGAAATAGCTCAAAGACTTCACTACTAGGTTGATGAATTGAAGCAATAACCGTCCTTTGATCCTGTTTCGCAAGCTTGATGATTCGGCTCATTACATGGTAAGAAGCCGCGCTATCAAGACCACTAGTAGGCTCATCTAAGAAGAGAAGTCTTGGCCTAGTCAAGATTTCAATGCAAATACTGACTCTTCTCTTTTGTCCACCACTAAGACCTTTTACACTCCAACCTCCAATTCTTGTGTTGACACAACCTTGTAATCCCATGTCTCTAATCGCGTCATTAGCTCGTTCGATTTTCTCAGCTTTTGTCATTGAATCAGGTAATTGAAGCTGAGCTGAGTAGTACACGGCTTCTTTTACCGTTAGCGTTGTCATTAGTGTGTCATCTTGAGTCACATATGCCTAATAATAATGTATTATATGCTAAGTTAGATAGTTCAATTAGAATTTTATGAAAATTATACAAATTACATGCTTAATGCTTAATTAGGTGTTTGTATATCATCTTACGTACCGAAGTCCCAAAAGCAAGAGTTTGTTTACGACCATTAATCAAAATCTCTCCTGTTTGCCTTGTGTTTGAACCTAACCTGCCTGTACATTTGATGGAAAGAAGTCAACAAATGTTTATTCATAAGTCAACTCGCAATGTCTCAGTCGTTTAAAATGTTCAAATTAAAGAAAGATACAGATTATTTTACACTGCGTGGTTACAACAATTTTGTAGTTTGTACCCACTAGACTACTATAATGTTTCAATCACAACTAACAGCTATACATCACATTTTAGATTTTTAAAAATCGCGTTATTATAAATCAATTGGAGCATATATAGCAAGATATCACCCCATTAATTATTGTAATGATTATGATTAAGATATTACAAGTTACTTGTTTAGTAAGTTATATTAACTCCGAAATTGTTTATTAGCTACTTCAACATTCTTTTTGCAACTCAATTTTCTTTTTTAGAGTTTTATTAATTAAAAAACTAAATAATGAACATCTAACTATTTTAAAATTTATTTAAACACAACTAGTAATGTTGACTTTCAAAGTGACATGCATACATAGTGCGCACCGGGTAGTGTCTAATCCAATTATAGACGACGATCCCCGCACTTACTGAGCACGTCGTCTCTTTCCATAGCAACTTTAAAAATTAACATAAAGCAATCAATTAATATTGCAAACATGTACGGAGTATTATAATAAAAATTTGAAAAATGCTATACATAGTCCTTAGGGCTACATATAAGCATTAAATATACTCTTAAAAATTGTTTAAATTTTGAAAATCGTGACAAAAACACACTAATTATATTGATTTACATGTGTTTTTATCATGAATTCCTAATTTTATACAGTTTTCAAGAGTGAATTTAATGTTTATATGTAGCCCTAAGGATTATGTATACCATTCTATTAAAAATTATTGTAATAATTAATGGATTCAATCATTCAAATGTAGCTGATTCGTAGTTGTAATAGATTAAGCTACCTTCGTTTCAGTGTACTATTCTTAACATTTACTACGTATTAGTGTATAAGATAGAGGATAAATGGATAAGTACATAATGTAATAAAGTTAAATCAATGCAAACTAAGACAAAACACAAAAGTATGCAAAATAATATAGTGAAAGACGTATATTGTATATATGTACGTAGAATGTAATCCGATTAATCTCTAATGGTCTTACCAGCCAAAGCATCCAAAAGAGTGGACTTTCCACAACCAGAAGGACCCATAACAGCTAAAACCTGACCAGGTTGAGCATAGCCAGAGACACTTTCTAAGATAGGCTGTCGCCCACCATCACCACCACCACCACCCGTGACTGTTATTGATAAATCTTTCCATGTCAAAGATACATGACCTTTGCTACCTTTATGTTCATTATCATTAATGATAACATTATCATGATCGCGTATTATTAACCTTGTATCTCCCATTTTCTTCTCTTGATCAATACAAGCTTAACCCTCGCACAAACTAGTCGTGCACGTAGGAAGAAATAAGGCTTAAGGGGAAATTAGAGAGATGGGTTTGTATTTTTGAAGGTAAAAAGATGTAGAGTAGCTAATTAAGATTATTGCATTATTTGGCTTAATTTCAGAATTAAGAAGAAGGATGTTTGTTTTTATAGTAGTTAAAATTTCTTCGACCAAAAAGTTTTCTCCTTCGGAGGCGCCATCAACTTGCACGCGTCATTCCCCGATTTAAACTTGTGCACTTAACAAGAATTAATTAAGTTAATCAATACTCCGTACCTCTAATATATAATTAGAGGGAATTTAATTCTTTTGACCCTCTTTTAATTAATTTATTGGTTTTGCATATTATTACTATTATGGGTCACCAGGTCCTACACTTTAAAATTAAATTAAATTGATCAATCAGAATGTATAACATGCAAGTAGTATATAAAAAGTGTTTTGGCCTCTTTGACCAAATTAATTGTCATGTCACGAGCACAAAGTAATTGTTTATTTAATGTTATTATTTGAAGTTACTAAGTTAGGGATTAGTCGTTAAAATTATTGCTTCAAACAAATGTCAACTGTCAAGTAAAACTAGTTGTGGATTACTAAAAAAGACAAAGAAAGGACAAAAACCCTTAAACAAGAAAAAATACTACCTCCATTACATATTATTTGCAACGATTAGACATTTTTCCTCTCTACTTTATGTCAAATCGTTGCAAAATAATATGTAACGGAGGTAGTATAATATTTTTGGTTTTGACAATATTGGTATAATAAAAGCTTTTGGCGGTATATTGAAAAAAGTATACACAAAAGTTTTAAAAAAGCGGGTTTACAATAATTTAATGAACGGTGGTGTTGAGCATGCGAAAGTTATACGGAGTACTACAGTTTCTATTTTTCACTCTCCTCATGGGTTTCTATTTGAGATTTTTTTTCTGCTCTTCTTCTCTCTCCTCTGCACTTTCTCTCTCCTCTGCACTTCTTCTTCTCTCTTTCTCTCTCCTTTGTTCTTCAATTTCCTTCTTTTTTTCGATTTTATCTTGATTTTGTAACATAATTTTCCTGTTTTGATCAATGATTCATCTTTCTACAGCCAATTTCGAGGTATGTATGTTCATCTAATTTTTCACCCACTACGGAAGCCACTGCCGTCGTCACCATTGCCGCGAGCTTAAGCCTCGTTAATAGAAAAATTGAATAAAAATTGATAGTTCATCTTTCACAACAGATCAAGTAACAATAGTAGCAATAATAACATATCAAAGTAGTAGAAATTTCGAATCAAAGTAACAGAATATGGGTTACTTTTGAAAAAAACAAAAAAAACTAGTGAGATTTTGATACTCTGTTTTGCAATTTGCATATGTAACTTAATTACTTTTGTGATAAAAAGAGTCACTTTTGTGGAAAAAAAAGAGTCACTTTAAAGGTCACTTTTGTGAAAAAAAGGGTCACTTTTATGAAAAAAAAGGGGTCACTTTTGTAAATAAAAAGGGTCACTTTTGTAAGAAAAAGGGTCACTTTTCGCAAAATGTTCGATGTACAATAAAATTATTGTAAAACGGGGGCATGCAAAAGGTTTTGAAAAATTTAAGGGTTTTTCTGTCTTTTTTACTTGAAAAAATAATTTTTAAAATAAATTAGTATACGAAGTGATGGAATATATAAATCAATTCGGGCTTTAACCATTAACTTAAATTTTTTATTGACTTGATCCTTTTACATGGTTTCAGAATTCAAATTACATCTACCCACACATGATATGCGGAGGGCTTATACTGTATTCACATGCCAAGACCAACCAGTGGCGGAGACACACTGCCTTAAGTGGGGTCCTTTGACCCCACTTGAATTTGTTAAATAGAAATTTTCAAGTGTAAAATTTTGGAATTTGTCTTATATTTTCTATCAAAATTTGATCATAATAGAATTTAAACAAATGTATTTTGACCCCACTTGATTATATTTTTAGATTCGCCACTGTGTCCAACGGGCGCTCATATGACGGAGTGTGATAGCTTAGAACGAGTATAAAAATCAATTCGGACTTTAATTATTAGGTTAAACTTTTGGTTGAATTGACCCTTTAACTACAACTCTAACTCAATGAAAATTAAGGCCTAAAATTTTGCATAGTAAACTTATTTTTATTTTGATTATATATTTGAGACTTAGAGATTAAAGTTATTACAAGTAAAAAAAATAACACTAGAAGACTAATAATCTATCCTAAAGCCTAAATTTTTTAACCATGTTTTATTTAATTTTAATTTTTTAAATCGAAGGAAAACTCAAGAATGAACCGTTGTATTATTTTCGTTTATCATTATTAATAATTACTTTAAGCCAATTTTTTCAAAGTCCCTTTTCAATTAGGGCTGATTTATTATACTCCGTAATACAGTATAAACCTCCCATTAATTTCTTACATACGGCGGCTATTCAAATTGCCATAAAAAATCTACTTGTACATACATTACTGTACGTGTGAAGATCAGATATTGCAGATCAATATTAATACAGTAACAAATAAAAAATAAAAAATAAAAAATAAAAAAATAAAAAGTAGATGGATGGATCGGAGGTTGTAAGTAGGTGTCAATGTCTCAGGCATGCATTAAGTATAAGGATTAAGACGAGAAATTATTATCCGTTTCGTTTCAAAACGATATTTTTAAAATGGAAAAAAAAAAAAAAGTAAATACTCATCTATAACAGATAAACTTTGTATTATTAAAACGTTTTTAAAAATGTTTATGCGTCACATAAATCCACACTATCATTGTACCACATCAACATTTAACTAGCATTGTGTCACGTCACCACTAACATTACAATAAGTATTCCATGACACTATTAGCATTATTACGAGTACAATTTTCAAACATTTAAGTTCATATGTATATGAGATCACATTCTTGTCATCTTTAACCAATATTAATTCATGTCATTCACAATAATTTTTTACTGGACATATTAATTTATCGTACATATGTTATCAATCTTAATTACCCCGTACCTCGTAAAATGGAATAAGGAGTTAGGTAAGTTGCAAAATATTTAATTAATAAAAGGATTCTTTGTAATTATACCAAATCATTTATACAGCCAAATCGTTGTTTGCTTGCAAGAAGTAGGAAGTGGTCACCAGATATTTATTCGATTATTGGTGGATAAAATCATAATCTTCATGTGCAGGTTTTAGTACTTCAGTATTTAACCCAATAAAGCTTTATTTCTTTCAGGTATCTAGTTGTGATCCCAACCCATTAGTTTGGCTAATGCCAGGCCATGAAATAACTTTAGGACAACCGAGCTTTAATTAACAGGTGATCACTTGTACCTTTAATTAATTTCTTAATGTATAATAATTGTACTTTGTATATCGTTGTCAACTTCATTACCTACCCCATACATGATATTGATACGGAGTACATACCAACGTAAGCCACAGTTAATAAAATAATTGACCAAATGAACAAAGTAATGGAGTAATAATACATAAAATAAAGTTAATTAATAGTAAAACTTACCAGCCAAAGCATCCAAAAGAGTGGACTTGCCACATCCAGAAGGACCCATAACAGCCAGGACTTGTCCAGGCTCAGCATAACCCGAAACACCTTCCAAGATAGGCCGTCTTTGCCCACCAACACCGCCTTCGCCACCACCTTCTTTACCATAACTAACCGTCACCCATAAATCTTTCCATGTCAATGACACTTGATCATTGACATCATCACGATGCTCCGCCCTCGTGGGCGCAGCATCGTGTAAAGATATAGTAGTTTGAGGAGGATGAGGTAAAGACAACGATGACGAATTCGTATTAGTGTTAGTGTTAGTAATAGCACTAATACTACCAGTTAAGCTAAAGGGGAAGTACCTCCTTAAGCTACTAGAATTTCTCCTTAAAATCTCAACATCACTATTATTTCCTGTTTTCTTTTCTTCAGAAACAGTTTTAGCTAAGGGTCTTGTTGGGCTTGGGCTTGGGGTCCATCTTGGTACGTTATTTGTGTTTATTTCTTCCATTTTTTTTAACACAAGTTATGTTTTTATTGTGAGGGATTTGAAGGGACGGAATGAGAGAGGGGAAAAACAAAAATTGAGTCTTGCATTGAAGCGCAGTCGAGGTTTAAGATATATATATAGACTTGTATATTTCAACTCATACTACACTTGTTAATTAAGTACTCCGTATTAAATAATAAATTAAATTTGAGTATACATAGAAATATAGAATGTATGATTGAGTAAGATATAAGGCTTGTTCTGATTAACTGAACTGAATTTATTAGAGTTGAAGGTGAAGTGAATATTTTATGAGAGAAGGAAATTAAGAACTGAACTGAACTTATTGGAGCTGAATTGAACTAAACTGAAAATAAGCTGAAGAGAACAGGCCCGTAATGTACCATTGAAGCTTGTTATAAAATTAGTACTCCATAACACATGCTAATGTCACACATTAATAAAATATAGAAGAGTAAAGTGGAATATGAATCCCGATGCTTTAATTTTGTAATATTAAATTATTAATGACTAATATTAAATGCGTTCTAACTTAAATTTAACATGGTATCAAAGTCATTCCTACAATTTAGTTTAGATATGTAATACTATAGGCCAATTTAATAAAATGAATCACACATGTGAGCCTATGGCGGCTAATTAAGGCATCTCATTTGATTCAGTGAAGTATGTGCTGGATTATTTTGCTATCTTGAATGGAAACTTTGATTGGTATCATCGTCATACCTACAATTTAGACTTGTAATACTATAGGCCAATTTAATAGTAAAATGAATCTTACATGTGAGCCTATGACGTTTAAGACATCTCTTTCGATCTAGTGAAGTACGCTAGATTATATCTATATCTTGATTGTAAACATTGATCATAATTTTCTGTAAATATATGATTAAACACACAACTATATTATGAGATATATTTTTGTTGATCATATCTCAATTAATGTACTACCTCTATTTTCCTGAATTCTACCCATTTACTATTCATAAGGTCAAGTTTTTAAACTTTGAGCATTTCTAATTGTGTACGTATAAGAAACTCATATCAAAGTTGATCTAATCAAGCTTGCTTAACTTGGCGTAGTTTGTGGGAAACTCATATCGTTCGAACCCCACCAATTATATACATTTGCTTAGGAGTAGGGGGATTCTCTTAACTTCCTCTCCACTGTCAAGTTTTGACGTGCGAAATAAAATTGACTATACTTGTAAAAGGTGTCGGTTCAATAAAATCCATCTTATCTTAAACAAATATCAAGTTTGATCTTATTAAATTAGGTTCGTATTGTTATAAATTTTCAATATATTAACTTTGTATAATTTTACTAACATACAATCAAAGAAATCAATTGTCAAAGTAGTTGAAGGTTGCGCTCGTAAAATACAAGTGAAGAACACTTAGCAAAACAAAGGTAGTAGAAGGGGGAGGTAAGGGAACCCCCTGCTTCCAAGCATTTTAATCTTACACTTTTTTTTTATAAGGTAAGATGAAGGATCATATTGAACCGACACACTCTTACAGGTTTAGTGGTCAGTGCAGATCAACGCTTGAGAGTATAGGGGGGAGTTAAGGGAATCCCCATAATTCCAAGCATTTTGTAGTTAGAAATGTTGGTAACATACGGAGTATGATGTTTGCTCGGTTAAAGTTTAGAAAAACTCCCAAATTGTGAGTTTACTTAATTTGATACTTTGAATGTGCCCAAAGTTTTGACATGAGAAATTTGTACTCCCTCCGTCCCTTAATTACATTCCTGCTTTCCTGTTTGGGTGTTTTAAAATTACATTCCTACTTTCCCTTTTTAGTAAGTGGATTTTTTACCATATATCTCCAAATTATCCCTAAATAGTTGTGATGTGGCATTACTTTAATTATTTTTCTGTTTTGCAATTAATGGTTGCACAAAAACCATAATTTTCTCACTTATAACATTCTGAATCCATATGCAGCACTATAATTGAATATATGATTGGTCCTTTTATTTTTCATAAACAAATGTGATCGGTCCTTTTTCCTTTCAAAGGATTGATGACATGTGCTTCATTTAATATCATTCTATCGCTGTTTTATTCAAAGACAACAATAAATGTCTTGTAATTCCCATTGTACTTTCTAATCATGGGTTTTAAGGTTACTCCAACTTCTTTAATTCTCGTGTAAATTTAAAAATAGAAATGCAATTAAGGGCCGGAGAGAGTATTCCATTTCAAAACTTTTATGGTGTAAATATTTTTCAATTGCCTAAGGAAAAAGAAAGGAATCATTACATTGAAACATCAATCAATTACATCAGTAAGGTGTATAAATGGGTTTGAAGAAAGACGTTCAAAGGGTTTATATGTGATCCTTTGGGATTGGGAGTATTGTTTTAATTTTTAAACTTTATAATCAGTCTAATTTGCACGCCGTGCAGTGCATGCGTGTAACGTACTTGAGTGAAAATCGATTACCAAATTGAGTAAACAGTCAACTACGCGCATAAACAGTCAAACTTATGAGTTTGGTTTCTCCGTTTGACTTCCTCCTTAAGAGTGATTAATTATACAAGTAAACGTACGTAAGAATATATATTTATTTTTTTGCGAAAACGTACGTAAGAATATATATGAACAAAAACAAAACATTATTATTTTATTTTAGTTTCATATATCATAAAATAAGTCATTGTTTTGTCTAAGATTTTCAACTTGAATCATTCGTACGTCTACCGTGTTTCTTGATGATTTAAATTAGGAAATTTTGATTTTTACCACCTTACAATATCGACTTTGTTGAATTTACCACCTCCATAAAAAAAGGATTTACTTTACCACCACATAAAAAAAGAACATCACTTTTCCCACCTTGTCTGAGCTCAGGTGACGGAAAACGCTTAGAGGACCCACCATAACGGCTACTTTTTGAATTTACCCCTAATTTGTCTCGATTTGGCGTCTATTTAAACCTAGGTCTTCATTTCTTCACCAATTTCTTCAAATTTGGGGTGATTCTTTTGCGTTTTTGTTCACAAATCAGTATTTCTGGGCACTTAACAATCCCAAACCATCAAATTGTGTAGCAATCAGTTGAACCCTTGGAGATCAAACATCAGCTAGGTAAGCAATTGTCGTTAATTATGTTGAATTTTTTTTGCAAATTTTTGTGCGATTTTGATAATCTTTGTGCGATTTTGATGCATTTTGTTAGAGTAATTGAAATAAAACGCATTGCTATATCAATTGAACCCCAATTTGATGTAAAAAAATAGGGTTCATGCAACATGGAATTAATTTGGGGTTTTTTGATTTCTTAATTGGGTACTGCAATTAGGGTTAGATAATGGTGATTGTTGTTGAAATACAATTAATTTCCTTCCTGTTATCCACAAATGTCAGCAAGTAATGTCTTCATTAAGCTATTCACCCTCAAAAGAGAAAAGATGCCAATGTGGTGTTCCAATGGCTAGGCTTACTGCTTGGACTAGGGAGAACCCTGGAAGGAAGTTTAGGACCTGCAAATTCTATGATCATGTGACTGAAACAAGGGGCTGCAAAGCTTTTGAGTGGGTTGATCAACCAGATGGAACACCTTGGCAAACAGAGGTGATTAACAACTTGTTGCTGGACAAGAAGCTGCTGAAGGGAGAGCTGACTGACTTGAAGAGGGAAGTTGATGATGTTAGTGGACAGAGGAGATGCTTGCTAAATGAGATTGACAGCTTGAAGATGAAATGCAAAGCACTTAGTTCTGACAGGAAGAAGATGAGCAAGGAGGTGAATGGCAGCAATGCAACATCAAAGAACATGATGACTCTACAAGCTGCTGTTGTGTTTTGTTGTTTTGGTTTGGTGTTGGCAATGTATTTTAGATCTTAGGTTCAGTTTGGATTGATTAAAATCCAAAATAAATCCCAAGTTAGGTTGTTTTATTTTATTTTTTTTGTTTTTTTTGGTTTTTTTTTTTGTTTGTTGGTGAATGACCCCAACTTAAGTTGTCTTTTGTGAAATTGTTATGAGTGATAGTTGGGATGACATTAGTTGTACTACTTTTGACTAAAATCAATGAAAAAAAAAAACTTTTGCTACAAACATACAAAATTTCATATTAGTACTTGCAACACAATGCATTCAATTGTTTTACATTGGCTGACTCAAAAATTAGTTAAGGCACCATGGTGCAAAATGATTGTTGTACTAGCAAATACATTAGAAACTGTACACAAGAGTTTTTCAAAAAAAAGGCTAGATTGGGTTACATGAACCAACTAAGTTCACAGTGCATTGAGGTCCTTGACCTTCCTGCTTCTTATTACATGAAGCTTGGACCTGGTCTGTATTTTGACCTTGGGAGGGCTAGCTGCTTGCACTGGTGGGGGCTGGCTGAGGCTCTTCTTGCTTCTGGTGGTGACAGGCTGACTTGGCTCTGTTCTTGCAGGCTGGCTTGACACAGCTTTCACAGTTGCAGCCTTACTTGTCCCAGCAGTGATTGCAGGCTGAGTATTAGTTGTTGTTGTTGTTGTAGGCTGATATTGTGGCAACTTCAGTGCAACCTGTAATAACACAATGGCAAGAATCAAATACCAAACAAAAAAATTCACAACAGAACAGAGCAAAAGTGCAAGGAACCACAAACATACCTGTCTTGCTGCTTTCTCTTCACTTTTCTTCCTCAGTTCCTTAAGCCAAGGAGTCTGCAACTGTGGCCTACCACCCTTTGGGTTTGTTACAGGTGGGTTGGGCTGTTCTGGTACTGATTCAGCTTTGCATGTTTTGGCATAATGACCAAAACCACCACAGTTTGAGCATTGCTTCTTCACCCTTGGCTTCTTCCCCTCAGGTGCTGCAGAAGTGCCCTCCCCTAGTTCAAGCTTTCTCTTTTTTGCCTTGGGTCTGCCTGGTTGCACTTTGAGCACAGGTGGCAAGGGCTGTCTGAGCTTCAACTTCTCCCAATGCCTAGGGCCAGGCATAGGCTGGATTGGGTTCTCATATGCAGCCCAGTATGTCACCCTATAGTAATGGGGGTGCACATACATCTCAGGATCATCCCTTTTGTCCATTATGCATGCAAATGCATGGACACAAGGTATCCCAGTCAATTCCCACCTAAAACAAGTGCATTTTCTCTCTTGTAGATCCACAATGCACTGATCATCCTTGTACTTACATTCATATGTGTCATCCCTTGAAGCTGTAACCTCACAGGTCCTGGCATACTTCTCTAGACCATCAAACACTTTGTTGACAAATGGAGTGAGTAACCCTTTCCAAGACCTTGCTGCCTCCCACTTGTCATTACTCCTCTTCATCATATATCTTCTAAGCCATTCCATTTGAGTTAGAATAGGCTTGTCTCTGGCATCTCTAATCACTGCATTAAATGTCTCACACATGTTGTTTAACAACATGTTAGACTTGCAGGTGGTAGAGAATGCATGCCTTGACCAGTGCTGTGGGTCAATGTTTGACAGCCACTGGTATGCTTCCTCATCCAAAAAATGGATGCTTTCCATAGCTACCTCAAACTCAAACTGATACAACAAGGCAGACATGGAAAACATTCAACACACATACCATAGACACCCATGCTTATAACTGACATATATCCATAAAAATATCCACACATACATATATCCAAATCCAGATTAAAATACATACATAATACATTATAAAATACATGCATACAGAATATAATACATACTCATAATACATCCAAATACAGAATATAAGACATTCACCCCAGCCAAACACAAGATCAAATGCAAGTATAAGTAATTCAAGGGCATACCAGAGTGCTTGCCCTTGCAGCAGCCCAGAACAATTCCTTGAAAGTTGCACCATGAAACTTGAGTTTAAAATTTGACCAAATATGCCTCACAAAGAATCTGAGCTCAGCTCTGGGGGCCACAGCATCAAATGCTTCCAACAGACCCTACACACAAGCCAAATGCAACAGTTTAGTATCTTAAAAAAAAAAATTAAGCAAACTGAGATAAAAAAAAACTAAATAACTTACTTTCTGTCTGTCAGACATGAAAGTCAACCCTTCTCCTTGGTCAAACACAGCTAGAGCCTTCAACAAACTCTCCAGAAACCAGCACCAGCTGTCCTTGTTCTCTATCTCTGCAGTAGCTCAAGCTATGGGGAATATGGCATTGTTGCCATCTTTACCAACTGCCACCAATATCTGCCCAGGATAAGCTCCTTTGAGATGGCAGCCATCCACCCCAATAATTGGTCTGCAACCTGAAATGAACCTATCCCTAAGTGCAGCTAAGCACACAAACATTCTCATAAAAATTGGCCTCTCAATTTGACCAATATCATCCACCACAACATTGCACTCACTCCCTGGGTTCCATTTCAGAATGGCCTTCCCATAGTCCCATACCCTTGAGTATTGTTTTGCAGAAGACCCATATATTATCAGCTTTGCCCTGCTTCTGGCCAACCAAGCCTTGGAGTATGTAATTTTGATCCCCAAGTCATTCAAAGCCCTGTCTTGAATCTGCCTGATCTTCCATCTGGGGTTTCCCCTAAACTCCTCCAAATACCTGCCAGCTAGGAACTCTGTTGTCACCTTGTTGTTCATCTTAGTCCTAACACACCTATGCTTCAACTTAAGAGTCTTAATTACCCAAGCCTCTGATTTGACTAGCCTAGTTGCATAAAACTTAAACCTACACCTCACAGCCTTACCACATGTACACTGCACTAACCTACAACTTTTCTTGTTATACACACACCTGCATTTTCTTCTACAGTATGCTGTCAGCCTCTTTGAATCATTGTGAAGCAGGTAATACTCATACCTGTTTTCAATTGCATGCTGCCTCAATGCTCTTCTCAAGGTCTGCACATCACTGAACCTTTGTCCAACCTCAAACTTAATAGCCCTATCAAAGTCTGTCTCAGGGTTAAACCAAGACACACTTTGTTGATCATCATCTGAATCACCATCCACACTCCTCAGCTCATCAGAATCACAATCTGGCTCCTCTTCAACCCTCACATCAATTGCTTTCAAATTTTTTTCAACCTCAGCACCAGTGCCCTGATCCTCATCATCCCTGTCCTCCCCTCCCTCACCAACTCCCCTCAAACCGCCCTTCACTTCACTGTTAATATGCTCCAAATTTTGCTTCAACCACTCCTCATCATCATCAGAGTATGCATCCTCCTCACCTTCACATTCAAACTCAAAATTACTCAAATCTGAACTAGAAGACTCTGTCTCACCATCCTCATCAGTAAAATCATCAGTCTCATCCCTCAAGCTCCTCACTCTTTCCTTTATTTTTCTCACTAACTCACCAGTTGACTGAAAACCAGGATCACCCCCAACCTTAGCCTTACCCTTGTCTGCAGCAGTGAGCTTACCCTTCCCCTTTTGTGTAGTAGCACTCACTTTCTCAACCCTAGGTAACCTCTCCTCATCCTCTCTGTCATGTATCACAATGCCCTTTAACCTAGGGCTTCTCCTAAAGGGCTCTTCTACATTGGGCTTACTAGGTTTTGGGCTGGTTTCAATTACCTTAGGCCCACCAAACTCCTTTTTCAGTTTCTTCCTTTGTGTAGGGGTAAGCTCATTCCCATTTATACACTTGAAGGGTGTTTTCTCAGTCACCTCAATTGGCTGATGACAGGTTATATACAACTCACATGTCCCCTCTTTGTTCACAGAATCCAAAAACCCTTGCACCTCACCATCAACAAGCTCCCTTTTCCCATTCACCTAAGACTTCCCCTTTTGCTTATACCAGTAACTAAACCCCTTAGGAACCCTCACATTCACATACAGAAATCCATGTATAGCAGCTTGCCTCAAAAAATGAACATCAATCTTTCTTTTATCCACATTTCTCATCCAATAAACCCACCCACCATCCCAAGTTAACACCCTCCTATTTTTACCAGCCAAAGAAGGTATAAAGGCCCCAGCTAATGTAAATTTTAAATTCACAGTCTCCATTCTGTAACAATTCCCACAAAAGCACAAACAACAATAAACAATTTCAGTAATAATACCCTAATTCACCAATTACAGCAACTAAAATCAATTCACTTTCACTGTGCACTTAATTAACAGTAAACAAGTACATATAACTCTAATTAACTAATTAATTAACACATGCAAAATCTAATTCAGTCAAAGATTCGCATAATTAGGGTTTATAATACTTTATTTCACATACTCCCAAAAAAACCATAATTTACCCCAACTAACAACCACAAATCCAACTACATATACAAAAAAAGGGTTTAAAGTACCTCTTGTGGTCAGGAAACTCCAATTCTGTCAGCAATTACCAAGCTTTTGGTCCCCTCCACCTGATGAAGATGACAAGCAGAGCTGATGTGTAGCAATTTTGTGGATCCAGCGCTATTTCAACCACCCAAAATAGATTAGGGTTCCAGTTTTTACAGAGAGAAAGCGAAAAATCAAAGGAGAGAGAAGTTGTTACAGTGAGAAACAGCAAAAATCAAAGGAGAGAGAGACGAAATTGATGAGGAGGTGAGAAATTTGGTGAGAAATTGATTATGGAAGGTGAGAAAACTAAGAGAGAGAGGGAAATCGTGTTTAATTGAAATAAATTGGAGGGAAGTGATAGTTATTGGGCCCCACTGGCGGTTTCCGTCACCGGAGTAAGGGTGGAGGTGGGAAAAGTGATGTTTTTTTTTTTATGTGGTGGTAAAGTAAATCCTTTTTTTATGGAGGTGGTAAATTCAACAAAGTCGATATTGTAAGGTGGTAAAAATCAAAATTTCCTTTAAATTAAGCATTAATTAATCCTCATACATTTTCTATGAAGATGGAATTCAAAATTGATACTCGTATTGATGACCAATTTAAAACGAGTATATGTTAGGGGAATTTTTAGCACAGTATATATTGTAATAAAGATATGAAACAGAAGTACTTCGTAGTAGATTTTCACTAGTTGTTTCCAAGGAACAATAACAATGAGTAATGTATTTTCTAAAAAAAAGCGTCATATAACATTATATATATATATATTAACAACATTTTTTATTTCACATTTGTCTATGTGTCTTATAATAATAAAAGTACACTCTTCTTCCCTTTTTGTTCTTCTCATTTGTAATTTTAACACTATTCATTAGGTGAGAGAATCTTCTAAATTACTCTTAATATATTTCATCCTTTCCAAATTAGATGGTCAAAATGTTGTGCATGGCAAATGTGACCTTTTTCGATGGAATTTCCGTCGGAACCGGTTGTCGGAAAACAGTTCGTAAGAAATATGACCTTTTTCGATGGAATTTCCGTTAGAATCACTTTTCCGACGAAAATCAGTCCGTCGGAAGAGGTTTTCCGGCCTGAAAAACTCCGTTGGAAATTTCCGACGGAATTATGCCGTCGGAAAATGCATTAAAAAAAATCTGGTGGCACCACCGCCACCACCCCCACACCTACACCTTCACCACAACACACCCTACCACCACACACCACCTCAAAACACCACTATTCTCTACCCCACACCACCAAAATAACAAACGATATTTAAAAAAATAATACAAAAAAGCGATAATTACCACAAAAAATCCAAACCAATAGATAAACATATTTGATCGGAATTTCAATAAAAAGAAAAATTGACAATTAACTATGATAATTACAATTATTTGATAAATTTATAAACTAACATTAAAATTACATAAATAATTAACTATAATCATAAATGTTCAAAAAATAAAACAAGATCTACAATTTAACCAAAATTAAAACAAGATCTACAATTTAACCTAAGTTAAAACTAGATCTACAAAAAAAACCTCGAGATGCTCGCGACGGTGGTTGTTTTTTCACGGTGGTGTTGTTGCGGAGACCTTGAGATACTCGTGACGGTGGTTGTTGTTTCGCGGTGGTGTTGTTGCAACGGTGGCTGTTGTTTCGCGGTGCTGTTGTTGGGCAGTGCGCCGTTGTTTGAGGTTGATGTTGGAGGTGGTTGTTGCAGTGGTGGTGTTGTTTGAGGTTGATGTTGATGTTGGTGGTGGTTGTTACAGTCGCGGTGGTGGGGAGAAAGAGGGGAAAGAGAGGAGAGAAGAAAGAGGCGATGGTGGGTTTTGTTGCAGTGGTAAGAAACAGGGGAAAGAAGAGGAGAGAAGAAAGAGGCGATGGTGGTTTTTGTTGCAGTGGTAAGAAACAGGGGAAAGAAGAGGAGAGAAGGAAGAGGCGGCACATGCAGTGAAGAGGAAAGAGAAAAAGAGAGGTAAAAGAAGAGGAGAAAGAAGAAGATCTGGAAGAGAAGAGAAAGGGGAAGGAGAGAGAAAGAGAAAGGGGAAGAAGAGAGGCGGAAAGAAAAAAGGTGGGAGAGGGGCTGCTTTAGGGTTTCTACTTTTAAATAGGTTTTTTCTTTTTTAAATTATATTCCGACGGAAATTTGCGACGGAATAAAAATCCGTCGGAAATTTGCGACGGAATAAAAATCCGTCGGAAATAGTAATTTTCGACGAAAAAATCTGTCAGAAAGTGCATATATTCCGACGAATTTAGAAATTTCCGATGAAAATTTTAAATCGTCGGAAATATCCGACGAAATATAAATCCGTCGAAAATTTCGGCTTTTTCGACGGAATTACATGTCCGTCGGAACTTATTCGTCGGAAATCGACATGATTCTTGTAGTGTTGGTAGGATTTGAACCTCAGATATCTAGTATCTAAGGTAAGAAGCTTACTAAATGAGCTAACACTTTATTGATATTTTTACGTAGTATATGGTAAGGTAAGGGATGTCACAAATTTGCAAAATACTAAACATTGTATACCAAACTCTAAACACCATTTTCGGATCACTAAATAAGTTATTATTGCTCTACAAAAAATCATCTCTTTGAATCATTCTTCTTTATTCTTTTCTTGATTGATTAAATTGAGAATTTATCAACTCGCAAGCTTTTTGAAAAGGATGAAATTTTAAGTTGAAAATTGATATAAAATCTAACACCAGTACATAGTTCTTATTCAAAACTGTCAAGTAGCTAGGTTATATTAAGTCAATGATGATGGTGAGAAGAGATGAAAAAGTTAACCATGCTCGTGTGCTACATAATATGGTGCCAATGGACGGTGGTGTTGTTGCGTAGTTGAAGGAAATGAAATTTACGGTGACATCCTTTTGTTTTTAGCCATAATTTTGGTCAACCGCTTTAGTTGGCATATTAATGAATAAATTTTCGTACATACTCTCTTTCGGTCACATAACATAGGTTTTATTTCTATTTTTATAGAAATTTTAAAAATTATAATTGATTAATAAATTTTACTGCTAAATACAAATAATATGGTCACTACTAACATTTGGATTCGTTTCAATTATTTTTACTTTGTACCAAAATAATTAACACGGTTAAATTTGACACGCATGCGTATACACAGGTTTGACCTTAAATATACTTAGGAAGTATATAATTAGATTCGAAGTATTAATGAAATATATATGGATAGTTTTGTAATATCTACATTAAAATTGTGGCTATTATAATTAGTGAATCTCAACCCTTCAATTTATAAGACTCATCTTATCCATTCATTTAGTAGACTTTTAAGATATAAAAAATTCATCAGCTAAAAATGCGTCAAAAAAAAAAAAGAGTTCTTCGCTTTAATTCAAAAATATATGTTTTAGGAATGAATCCCACCGAAAATTCTGATAAAATTAAATATCAGTAATCTGATGAGTTCTTAATTCATTACTCCGTACTTAGCTTCGATTTCTTCTATTCTTTCTTGTAGTTGGTTTTTGTCGAGAAACCTAAACATATGGTGTTTAATTGTTTATTGCTATCTATATGCTAAAATTCCGATCACACAAAAATAAAGTGTCGATATTAAAGATCACATACTAACACATGTTTGATGGAGATTTCAATGTTTTGATCTTATGAATTGTTTTGATCTAAATTAATACTGTACTAATTATGATGGCCATAATTTTATTGTACCCATTAAAGTATTCCCAAAATATATTAAAACAAGTCAGTATTATGAAACTTTATAGTAATTTTAGTTATAAAAAAATACCCGTGTAACAACATATATAAAGATAAAATTTTGTTTCTAATACGTAGTACATTATTAAAAAGGCAAAAGCTAACGAACGCCCCGACGGCGTTAGATAAGCTAGCTAAAAGTAAAAAGATTAAATTAAAATGAACATTAATTACACCGATCGACGGGTGATTTTGTCATGCTTTCCCAAATTAATATTATTTTAGGCAATATTTTAAATGTTTATCCAACGCCTCGAGAGCGTTTATTAGCAAACATTTTAGTCAAATTTAATACCGAGTATATAATATGTTAAAATTAGTCAAATATATCAGTTATTGTAATGCTTACGCGGAAATGGAGAAGATTCGGAAGATCATATTTGTATCGGTCACTGGCAATTGTAGGTGTGTAGGACCGTATGAATGAATAATTGATACAGTATCAGATGATTCACGACATTCATAAACTTCGGCAGACGTGCATTAACTTGCATACAAGGCCACAAGGGTCATGTGAAATTGTGGATGACATGATCGCCTTTTCCAAGAAAATACTGTAGTTCATTATTTTTAATAATTCGTAATAGGGAATTTGGTGGATATGTTCTTATTACGTAGTACTCCCTCCGTTCCTAAATTATATTTCTATTTTTAGTATTTATTTCTCATGTAATAGAGAGAAGTAGGAATATAATTTAGGGACGGAAGGAATACTACTTAATGATAATAATAGGGACATTTACAGTTGAAAACGAAAGGTTGTTATAAAATATTTGATTTCAATGCACAAATTTAGATACTAATATTTTCAACTACGCGTTAAAAAAATGATATTTAGAAATTACAAATTGCGACAAATTAATCTATTAAACAAAATCCTAAATAAATACTTTGTACAAATTATATACTACCTCCATTTCTTTTTAGTCGAAACAAAGGAATGTTTTATGTCTCATAAATAATACTCCTTTGTTGCAAATAAAAATTAATAAAAATAGTACTTCCTCCGTTTTTAATTACTTGCTCCACTTTCCTTTTTCAGCCGTTTTTAAATACTTGCTTCCTATCCTTATTTGGAAAGCTTTTACAATATTTAATTAATTTCTCCCACCTGGTAGACCCACCAAGATCATATTTTATTAGTTTCATATTCTCTCTTCTCCAATTTTCTCCACTCCTTTTGCTTTTTACAATTTTTTATTCTTTCACCTACCCCACTACATTCATATTTTATTACTTTATTTAATTTCTACTAAAATTCCACACATGAAGAAATGGAGCAAGTATTTAAAAACGGAGGGAGTATATTTTCTTTATTATTATTTTTTTTAATAATTAGTTTTATTGTCTCTTCAAATTGAATATTATGAATGGGACATACAAATCACTATGCTATTCCGTATGTTGCTATTTAGGATTCATGATTTGACAAATGACAATACCTTAAGGGCTTGTTTGGTTGCCTCTAGTTTTCATAGGCACTCAAAATTCCCATGAATTTCCTTTTGGGTATGTTGTTTGGTTGGAATTAAAAAGCAAAAATGGGAGAAGTCACAATTCATGGGAATTTTCACTTCCCACAAAACATGGGAAGTTACTTACCCACCCCTCCCTTGGTCATTCACAATTCCCATGATTTACAAATTCCCACATGACAACCAAATATATTTATGTAATTCTTAGGAATTTTAATAAAGCAAGTAATTTCCCATGAATTAGAAATTCCCATGGAAATTTACTTCCTACATCAACCAAACAAGTCCTAATTACCATTCTCAAAATCTTGGAACCGCCTCATATTTAGGATTAAAAGATTTTGATTGTTCTCTATTTGTCATTAAATATCATTGACAAAATCCTCAATTAATATTACGAAATACTATTGACCAATTGATCTTCCTCAAACTCAACATCAAGAGTCAGGACATAAAAAGTACATACTCCATTATACTCCATAATACAAGTAAACTCCAAACTAAACTATTTAGGGCTTGTTCTCTTTAGCTTAATTTCACTTCAATTCAGCTCAGCTCCTATCAGTTCAATTTTCTTTAGTTTACTTCAGTTTATTTCCTAATTTCCTTCTCTCATAAACAATTCATTTCAACTCAGTTTAGTTCAGTCCAGTTCAGTTCAGCTTCAATCACTTCAATTTAGTAAATCAGAACAGGTACTTAGTTGAAACCTATTCATCACAGCCCTTTTTTTTCATTTTAATCTCCTAATATGCATCTTTTCAAAATCAGTATAATTTTTAACCTATAATACTATTTTTAGCTTGTCTTGATCGTCTAAGTTATTACCGCAACAATTCAACTCGAAAGTCATTGTAATTTCCATGTATATATTATGTTACAATCCTCGCGTAATATACTATAATGGTGTCGGCAATCAGCCAACCATAGACATTTTTCGTTTCCTTTGACAATCAAATATCTGATGTTCAAATAAATAACAATACTTAGATTTATTTTTTTAAGCGTTACATGCATGTACAAGTTGGTCACAGAATAATAAATTTAGGGCCTGTTCTCTTGAGCTTAATTTCAGTTCAATTTAGTTCAGTTTAATTTCTAATTTTCTTCTCTCATAAATAATTCATTTTAGCTCTATTCAGTTCAGTTCTGTTCAGTTCACTTTAATTCAATTCAGTAAATCAAAATAAGCCCTTAATTAAAAAAAAAAAAAATTTGCCAAGTTGGTATTTAAGAATACATTAAAAATTAAAATAATACTACCAAGTAGTACTACTCATGAATCACAAGAGGAGCCTACATATAATTAATTATTTGTATGAGCTGACTAGCATAATCGCACAACACTATTGGCTGGCAGGTTGCTGAGTTAGCAGACTATATCATAAATGATTATTATCAAATTAATTTGACTTTGAAAATTCGGGAATAACTCGTTATTTCGTATAAATAATTATTTTTATTTCTTATATATACGGTTTTTCTACGCTATAATTTCAATTTCATACTTAACATTTTGTTGAACTATTCTCTTCCGCGCAATATTAAGCCATAATTAGCAAAAAAAATTAGTAACAGTGTAACACTAATTACACTATAAATATACGTACGTTGTAGTAATAGCTTATCAAGTTAAAACCAGAAAGCTAGATATATATAGGAGAGCTAATAACAAAGTAATTAAGAAGATAATCATGATTAAAATAGAGGGTTGCCCTAAACAAAAGAGTGATAAGCTGAGTTGGGTTAGATCACAGATAATTGGTGGCGGAAGCGATTGCGGTGGTGGTGCAGAATTCGAGTCCCCGTTTGGCAAACGTGGAATCACCTACGCTGATACTACGGCAACCGCCCGTTCTCTTCACTTCATTGAAGACTATATTACTACTAATATTCTTCCTTATTATGGTAATTTTATTTCTTTTATCGTATAATTTGCTTTATTACAACTATAATTATATGTTATTATGTTAATCTTCTAGTATTTTTGTTTCTCTATTTAGGTTGTTGATAAGTTGTTTTAGAAATTAGGCTAGGAAGATGTATTCCGTGTTCTTTCTTCCAATCTCCATTTCACACTAGATATCCTCGTCATTTTTGTTTTATAATATTATTTATAACATCATTTTAATTCTATTTTATTTTGTGGAGTACCATTTATCACTAAAATTATAGAATATTTTATAAAAAAATGTCAATACAGCTCACTCCGTTTGAACTTTATATTGTACGTACTAGCTGGAGCACATAATCACACATTCACACTTACAGAATACAATATTCACTCTTCGAAATATAATGTACGAAGTAGTCTATAATTGGATTGGATAATGTCGGACTAGTTAGGAGAAATTTATAAATCATGACATATTAAATAGTTTTCTTTTTAATAATATCCATTTACATTTAATTACTCATACAATATTTTAAGATGTTATGTTTGTATCAAAATAAATCATGAATAAAAATCAAGGGAAAAACACTCGTTTGAGGATGGTCTGAACTTTGACTACATATGCGGTTTCATACAAGAATTTTAAAAATAATTCATGATTCATGATTTGTATTTTTTTCATATGTTACTACTACAATTTGTATAACCTTTTTTTTTTTTTTTTTTTTTTTTGATGAACTTACTAAAAGTCATTGTACACAAAATGTTAAAGGATCATCTCAACCATATATTGTATACTCTATGATGAAAACGTAGTTTGTTGATTTGGTGTGCGCTAATAATGTATAGGAAACACTCACACGACGGATAGCTACGTGGGGCAACGAACTACAAAAACAATGGAAGAAGCAGCAAGATATATCAAAAGATGTTTAGGTGGTGGAGAAGAGGATGCCATTTTATTCTGTGGATCGGGCACTACAGCCGCTATTAAAAGGCTTCAAGAAGTTATGGGAGTTGCTATTGCATCAACTCTAAGAAGCAGAGTTTTAGAGACTCTAAGGAATGGAGAGCGATGGGTTGTTTTCTTGGGGCCTTACGAGCATCACTCGAATCTCCTATCATGGCGAAACAGCCTTGTAGAAGTTGTTGAGATCGCGCTAACTAAGGATGGTGGCTCAATTGATATGGAAGCCCTAAGAGTTCAGCTTGAGCATTACGAGTCTACTAACCGGCCTATGTTGGGTTCGTTCTCTGCTTGTAGCAATGTCACTGGCATTGTCTCGGATACTCGAGCAATTGCTAGGTTGCTTCATCAATATGGTGCTTTTGCTTGCTTTGATTTTGCAGCTAGGTATGTCTAATTAATTCTTTGTTTTTGTTACGTCTTGTATCTTAGAACGTATGATGGGCTTTTATGTGCAATGACGCGCATAAAAGCCCAATAATAATATATTGATCTTGTCAGTTGTCACCTATTAGGAGCTTTGTCCGATACCAATTCTATGCATGACATATGAATTAGTATTGTCCGTGGTAAATTTGAGTGGTATTAACCGAGTATGTGTTGCTTTGGATGTTGTTATTTACAGTGGTCCTTATGTCGAGATCAACATGAAAGCGGGCGATATAGATGGATATGATGCTGTTTATGTTAGTCCACACAAGTTTATTGGTGGGGCAGGAAGCCCTGGAATCCTCCTTATGAGCAAGAAGCTTTATCTGCTCACTTCTTCCACACCTTCAACCTGTGGAGGAGGAACTGTTTCCTATGTCAATGGCTTCAGTGAACAGGTATTATTATTAATCAATTTTAATCAATATGAAGAATTACAGACTAATTAGATGAATGAAACAGGACACTTTGTACTCAAACAATGTTGAAGAAAGGGAAAATGCAGGGACTCCTCCCATAACCCAGACGATTCGAGCAGCATTAGCATTCTGGGTTAAAGAGTACATTGGTGTCAAAACAATTGAAGAGCAAGAGCATAACTATATGGCAAGAGCTGTGGCCAAACTAGGCAACATCAAGAACATTGTAATTCTCGGAAACACTTGCGTCAAGCGACTGGCTATCTTATCCTTCCTTGTGTATCCATCCACTCAAAATAGGGGTGAAACTCGAAAGCAGGACCCAGGACAACGTAAGCCACTGCACGGTCGTTTTGTCGCGAAACTGCTTAATGACTTGTTTGGTATTCAAGCTAGAGGAGGGTGTGCTTGTGCAGGACCATATGGTCACTACTTGCTCAATGTTGATAAAGACTACTCTTTGGCTTTAAGAGCATCAATCCAACAGGTAAAGTCTCAATTCAGAACATTCTTTCTTAGTATATGCATCCTTCCATCATTAGTCTCTATGCAACTACGTCACAAAGGTAACGCGACAACTAGGAACAACCTTTAAAAATCTTGTCCATTACAATGGCTAACAAACAAATGTATATATGTTACATTATTGAGCTCCAAAATCATTGTCAATCATATATTATATTCCAAATGTAACACTTAAAACAAGAAATATTGATGAAATCTATTGCTTGACAGGGTTATGAGGGAGTTAAACCAGCATGGACAAGAGTTAGCTTCCCATATTACATGTCAAAAGAAGAATTTAAGTTTGTATTGGATGCAGTGGAATTTGTGGCAACTTATGGACATCAATTTCTTACCTTATACCATTTTAACTGGAGAGATGCGGATTGGACCTACAACAATAAGGCGTTCGACAAAATTCTTCATAAAGCAAGAAACAACATTGTAGATGAGGTGAAATTAGCTAGTTTTATGCAAGATTTGAAGCTAAGAGCTAAAGTGGTGAAAGATACCGATACAAACAAAAGTATTAATGATAAAAATCTAACAGCCAAGTACGACTCGTATCTGGAGACTGCCATCTTCATAGCTTCTCTGTTACCAGTTAACCCTAAGCAAGGTTGGATTCCAGAAGAATTGGACATTGATATACCCTTCAGCATCTAGATACAAGTATTTAGTCTTGTTTATGTAGAAGAAATTTATTTTGTCTTGTTTATATAGAGGAAATCTATAAATTTTTTATCTGTGTAATTGTACAATTTATCTAATTTAATGTAATCTGAAAAAGAAGAAAATAATAGGATAATAAGGATAATAGATAGCTAGAGAAGATGTAAACCATGTTTTGCAATTTTTACAGTTATACGTAGTAAGCAATAATAATGTCAGTATTATTAAAAAAATTTCTGGCTCATAATTTATGTATGAAAACTGAAGTAATATACTAGAGACGAGCAAACAGTTCAAACCAGAGGCTGATCAATGGGAGACAGAGTCCATAAGACAGCAAATTCATAATCACATGCGCATACAAGACCAATATTGCAACTCACTATTGCAAGACACCAGTAGCATTCAACCCTAAGGCATTGATAGACATTAGACAGACTCTTGGGGAGTATACAAAAGTAATTATCGAAATTTCGGAATTCCCCAGGAAAAAGAGGGGGCCATAGAGAGAATCCTGCATACTGTGACCGCCCAAAATAAAGAGTTACACATAGCCGTTGAAGGACTGCTGAAGGAGTAGAGGACAGCCAAACAAAGACAAAAACTGAGGATGGTAATTGAATGAGAACAAGAAGAGGTAAGAAGATAAGAATCGTACTATTGAATGCCTGCTAGAGGTGCTAACAATAGCCACCAGAGGCACAAACACATAGGGCTAGCAACCAAGTACGACAGAAAGTGAGAATTTGGCAGCTAAAGAAATTGTTCGGCGTGCAAAAACTAAGACTTATACAGCCATACATCAAGTTTAAGAGTAAGTGACAACAATCCATGGATGTATGAAATGGGTAAACCCCATCTATCTACACTGGATTGTTACCATATTACTCAGAAGTACATACCCTGAATACCCTTTAATACTCTAATAGGATCCCGAATTCTCAACAACAATACACCTGCACAAAATGCCTCAAGACAAGAAAATTAAAACATTATAGAGAGTACAGCAATCTGAGAATCTGTGACCAAATTGATTACACCTGCCACCAGCTTAAAAAAAGATAAATAATAAAGGGAATAGTCCTGGGACATCAATATAACCCTTGCTGTAATATTTTTTAAGGTGTTACAGTGATAATTATAGATACTACATTGCATTGTTCATTTTCCTTTTTGAAATATAAAAGCAAAAAAATGTATGGCACTTCTATTACACAAGTCAGGCATACCAATACTTTGCTTGAATTGTGACAAGCTTTAAATACCAAAAAACCAGTCAGAAAACCATGCAGCAAAAATAAGGCATTGTTATAATCTAGAGCTCTGTTCCGGCCTCAATAAGAGTTTTACCAACGGCACTTGTCATGTTCATTAGTGAAATACAACTAAAGTACATCAATTTTCAGTTCATCTCAACTTTGAGCTTCAAACATGCAGATTCAACTTGCAAGTGGACTCGGTTTCTCAAACAGGAAAAAGATTGAAGGCTTGATGAACAATGAACGAGCTCAGAAATAAGTATATTATGTCCATCACGATTCTCAATCTCAACAAGTACAGCATCTACTAACAGTATTTGATTTCATGAACAAAAGATTTAATCTAACAGAAAATTCAAAAAAAAAAAAAAAAAAAAAAAAAAAAAAAAATTGAAAATAACAACAATCTTGCAAAAAAAATAAAAAATGACAACAATAGAAAACAGTTCATCTTTTGACATCAAAGACATCACTGACCAGCAAAAATCAAATCCTGTGATTCAGCATTGAAACATACCAAAGAAAGTGGATAAGGCAAATGTGATTCTGAAAAGACAATGCTCAAATTTCACTGAACCCAGCTCCCGAATTCAATGTACTGTTTTCCCTTAAGATGTCAAATGACTGAACTATCAAGGTTAGCATGAAAATGACATAAATATTATACACAAACTCGAGAACCATACTTCAGGGATAAAAGAATAACACCCAAATGGTTAACATTTTGTGCAACCAATCATTTGAGAACATACCAAAACACTGGTGGGCAGTAGACAAGCAAAAGTAACAAGCACCCAGAAGATTTGTAAACAAAAAATGCCCGAGGGCAAACATGAATAAACAAATTTACCACGGGCAGTGTAAGTAACCAAAGGTGTTGGGTAATCCGAAGATATGATAATGATCCTGCCCTCATGTATTCTTCACAATCTTCAATATGTCAGGATGAAATTACATCCCAAATCTTCACTACGATCTGTTGGTGCTTGAATGGAACAAAGAGGTAGCTTGAGGGGCACAATGTCATGTTTCTGACTCTTCTTCAACAGTTGGAAGTCCAATCTCTCTAGTAAAGGCAGGATTAAGAAACTTCGCAACAAAAGCCCATAGCTTGTACACATCGTCAAAGTTAGTCAGAAAGCTAAGTGATGCTGTCACAACCTCCACCCTGAAGAAGCCACTTTTTCCATCAAAACGACCATTTGCCATTGGCTTGCACAATGTTGTATCTGTGATGTTCAATTCCCCATTTGAATTCCCGGGACCATCCATAATTCTCATATGGCTAAGGATGCCAACACCAAGCCCAATGCCATGTGCTTCAGCAAGCTTTTGGACAACCTCTGGATTAATTAGCCCCCGGTTGCAGTTTCTCACATTGAAAGCAACAGCAGCACCCCTTTCATATTTAATTTTAGGGCCATATATTTGTACTAACGGCACATCATTTTTATCATCTGGACCAGGGAATCTCAATTGCAAAAGTGAGGTCACAAGCCAATTTATCAAGAATCGTAATCTTGATGTTGTTCTATTGAGGCCCAACATGTTTATGTGATCAAGATGCCGACAAATTATCTCTGGTTCTCTCCTATCAGATTCTGGGTCATCACCGTAGTCCCCATCACTTGCATAGTCATAGTCTTCAAGGTCTCTAGCAGATGTCTCACCTGCCTCCAAGGTATGACTAGAGTGCCCTCTGTGATTGTCCTCTGTACTGAAAGATACCCTCCTACCTTTGCTAGCAATATCATCTTCTTCAAAGCATACAACCCTGCCACCAGCAAATTTATTGCCATCCCTCCTTCCCAAAAGCCTAAATTCACCTTCTGTTTCTCTTCTGATAGCACTTTCTTTCGACTCTGCACACAGTTCAGATGTAATACCACGAGATGTTGAAGTATGACCATTGTAATGGTCTCCGTTTAATGAAGAATGCAGGGATGCTTTGTTGTTTGCCATCTCATGTTCATACTCCTCCTCTATCTCATGAACAGTGTGTATCTCCTCATTGATCTCATGGACATTATCAACACCTCGGGAAACTGATTGAACTGCAGCATCGAATGATAGCATATGCCGCCCGTCATATGTTGGGCTCCTAGACTTGTTCGCTGCTGGTTTTGGGGAGACCCTCTTCGCATCCTTCCTCCCAGTAAACCATAAAGGCGGTGAAGGAGTGGATCTCTGTCTTTCCAGGTGGCCCACATGTTCGGAATTCATGGGGCTTTGACCTAAGTCAATCCAGAATGAGTTGTCAGATGATTCATCCTCGCTAAAGATAGGGCTCTTCATCACCTCCCCTACAGAAATACTCTCAGTCTCTTCAAAGATCGTGCTGGCTCCGTCTCTGTCAGAGCTGTTTTCATGCTCCATCTCAGTGTCAAATACATCCTTTACCTGAGCATGAGTAAAAGCACCAGAAAAGGCAGGCATCTGGGAACCCTTCTGGGTGTCACCTTTGAAATCACCATTCTCATCAACTTCATCATCCTCAACCCCAATAAGACCATCAAGACCATCCATCGAATCGCCCAAATACTGTGGAAAGACTGGAGTAATCTTCACCATCCCAGTTCCAGTCACTCCAGATTGGTTTTGTAGGCATCCTAGCACAGATTTTTTGATGAGGAGACATCCAAACCCACTGGGATCAAAGCCAAACACCCTGTAAAATGATGTGATTATGAAGTCAGGACGAAATAACGACAAACCTAGCGAATCCATATCCTTCGGCCCCAAAGCACCAGCATCTAGCAAAACATGCCAGTTGTTTTGTTGCGCCAGAGCCATCCATTGGTACGAGTACTTGGATCCCGTCACCCTGGACTGAACAGGAAAGGCAAAAAGGCCAACTGCAGAATCCTTCTTCCTCTTCTTCTTGTTCAAAATCTGCTTCCTAAGATCAGCAGAGCACGGTTTAAGAGTAGGCCACTTAAACCAAGCACTATAACTTTTCGCCCCTTTCTCCTTCGCAGCTTGGGCCATCCAATTCACAGATTGGCTCTCATGATCAAACATGGTTAACAGTTTCTTGTTTGTATGAAAAGGGTATGCTTCAGCCAACAATTTAAAAGCTGAACCTCTACTTACAGTAAAGACAATCCCATATTCATTCTCAGGAATGTTCAAATAATCCATAATTCTAGTTTTAATATCATGTTCAACAGTCCCTCTCTCAGCGCCACCATACAAGACATGATTACTCAAATTAGCAGTCATCTCAGACAAACTAAAACTTGAAGTGTCCCAATAATAAAGAGTCTGAAGATGAGAAAACAGCCCAAATCCACAGTAATCAAGACATACCTTAGCAGCTGGCCCAGTGAGGTGCCCATACTCATCTAATCTCAGCTGATCAATCCTCTCAGAAGACTGATACTTGGGATACATTGTAAGGAACTTGGAAAACGCCTCATTAAGAGCAGGAATCGAGTCTTCGGATTCGAATGTACGCTCCGCAGCCAACGCAGTAGCTCTGAGGAATTCCTTGAGAGCTTGAAGCCTTGCAAGGGATCTCGACCGGCCGAGGCCCTCATCTTTGTTGGAATTAGCCTCAGCATCAGTGTCTAAGGTGGATTTCAGTAAAGACCCATCTTCAGATGCTTCTTCAAGAGCTTCTCTGAGCTTGCTCTCCTGCAATTTCCTCAATATTGAAGGGTTTTTCTTACTATCTTCCCCAAATTCAGACCCATCTTTTCTTCTACCCTTCTTATCAATTATCAAATGAACACAATGAGAAATAGGCTTCCATAGTGAGAGATGCATCAGAACTATGGACAAAAACCTAACCCCCAAATTTCAATTTTAATTTAACCCAAACTGGGTTTCAACTTCCTCCCCTTGTAAGAACAATAACCCAGAACAAAAAGGGGAAAGCTTAGTTCAAATTCAAACTTACAAAGAGGGAATCAACCACCCAAATTGCTTTCTCCAAAATCAAAGAGTCTGCTTTAGCAAAGCATTCAAAAAACACAGAGAATCTTCGAGATTCAAAGGTGAATTAAAGGCCCAAATTATTCAACAAAATTAAAAGGAAAGCGTAAATTGGACCACACCAGAAGGAATCCCCAGTTGATCTCTAAATAAGATCAAACCCAGAAATTGGTAGTAATTAAAAATTCAAATAATTAACACCAACAATTTGAAGGGGGCAAATTCAAACATCAATCTTGGCCCTAAAAAAAAGGGTGTTTGCATTTGACTTTTGGAGAAAAAAAAAACACAAAAGAAAAATAAATAAATAAATTAAATACTCCGTAAAATTAAGCAAAATTAAACTAAACCCTTTACTCAAAAGAGTCTAAATTCAAAAACCCAGATCCCAAAATGACAGAAAAAAAAGAAGAACGCAGAAACCCTAACAGGGGAAATTTAATAGAGAAACTGGGAAGAAAAAAGTGAACTCCCCATTTTGACTTTTTAAGTGAAGAACTTCATGGAAAATAAATTAAAAATAAAGTAGCTAGGATTTTTTGTGTGTATATAAATTAGGGCTATTAAAATTGAAAATCTGGGGAAGTTGGAAGAGAGAGTGAGAGGAAGAAGAAGAAGAAGAAAGGGAAAAAAAATAGGAAGGTTTGAGGTCAACAAAGAGCAGAGGAGGTGAAAGTGGGGTTTCATTCAATGACTTTTAAGTTTTACCTAACTTCCTTTTTTAATTTTCTTACTGATTTTCCTTTTTATTTATTTTTAATTCTTATAATTATTGTTTTTGTTTAATTGTTTGACCTCTCTGTCTCTCACTCTCTCTCCTAGTTTGACGTTGATGGACTGTTACGCATCCGGTTAATCTAAATCTCAGATTATTACGGACTACTGTTTTTTTTAAAAAAAAATTATCGTTGTGACTTGACAAACTCTGGTAATATTACTAATAAATAATGTATACCCTCTATTTCCTATTTTGATTTTTTACACTATTTATATAAAATCTACTTTGAGTCTTCGATCAATGTTAATAATTTGTTAAAATTGTATTAATGTGTATAGTTATTAGTAATTTAAAATATTAAAAATCAAAGTTTGCATTTGCATACAGGCTAAGTCACGCCAGGATGGACAATGGTTTTGAAATAGAGTGAATAAAATCGAGGGTTGTTTTTCAATGTTAGTGTATGGTTTGAGCAATGTCCAATTGTTAGGTTGTAATTTTATATTAAGAAGTATTTGAATTTCAATATATGAAGTGTGTAATGTATATTAGTCCTTAATTTGAAGACATACTTCCTATTTTGACCTTTTTTTTTCCAAGACAATTGTCATTCAAATGGAAAAACTATAAGAGAGTGAGAAAGTAGTAAATAATTAGTGAAAAATAAACATCTTTATCAAAGTTAGATATGTTTGATTTAACTAGAAATGTATAAATAAATGATGAATGAAATGATAGGAAATCTAACTCATATTGTGATGGTTGGTCTCTAGTTCAAACTTTGTGATCTGTGATTTTTACCGGTTAATTTCTTATCATTTTATACAACATCAATATTTTCTTAAAATACTAGGCCAATTTGTATCTAACTAAATTCTTAATATGTCTTAATCAAAGAAAGTAAAACAAAGAACATACATAAAGAATATAAACCATAACATACATACAAAGAGTCAAAGAACACTCTTAGCGGCCTTGAAGAACGCCCTAACATTATACATGTAACAAAGTTCCATTAAGGGACTTATCTACTTGATGTGACTTGTAGTTCAAGAAAAATTATTCATCAAACAAGCTAGGTTACTAATTGTCTTATTACATAAGTAAACTTACCAAATACAAAGTATGTCACTTTGTATCTTAATGGGCTAAACTTTTGATTTAGGAAGAAGAGTAGATACAATTATAAAAACAGCTACTAGATTCTTGCCTTCTATTACTTTCCTAACTACAGATAATTTCATATTAATTACAATAAATAATATGGTAAAAGCCAAAAAATAGTGGAATTAAAGTTGGAATTGTTGTATACTCTATTTTTAAATACTTATTCCATTTCTCCATACGCGGAATTATAGGAAAAATTGGAAAAAGTAATAAAATATGGAGGTAGTGGAGTATGTGGAAGAATAAAAAATAGTAAAAAGTAAAAGTAGTGGAAAAAATTGGAGGAGAGAGAATATGAAAATAATAAAACATGATCATGGTGGGTCTATGAGGTGAGATAAATTAATTTAATATTATAAAAGCTTTTCAAATTAGAAAAGGGAGCAAATATTTAAAAACGGCCATAAAAAATAGGTAGAGCAAGTATTTAAAAACGGAGGGAGTATATAGGAAAATCTAATCAAACTAGATAACAAAGCATGCAAAGTCAAGTTAATAGTTTCATATGTGGCTTGGCTGAGTGTTCTGAAAAGAAGAGAAATCAAAGTAAATTCTAAAAGCAAATTCTTGTCAATCATCACTCTCGTCTAATATTACTTTTTTTTTTTTTTTTTTTTTGGTCTAATATTACTTTTTGCAAAGGGGAAAACAGAGAAAAACAGGGGAGTGGAGGGGACACGAATTTGTTTTCATAGTTTTATTTTATTAAAAAAAATATATTCAAATAGTTTTACATTTTAAATACGAAGTAATAATAAAGTATATTATGAATATCATAATCATGCAAAATAAAATAAAGTAATAAACCAATACCAGTAATAAAGTTGATACTGACAGCATCACAGCATGCAATGCAATGCAATATATACACAGAGACAACCACATCATAACGTATCCTATCTCAGTAATTGCAAACTTTCCACTTCTTCCAACACCTCCTTATTTTACAACCAAGAACTTCAACTAACCCAACTTCACATTTATGATTTAATCATCAAAACTCCCCAAAAATAAGCAATTTACTTTTACAAAATTGATTCCATTAAACCAATGTTTGCTTAGTTTGTAACATCTTCAAGAATGAAAGCTTTTCATTTAATCTATAAGACTAATAAGAGTGTGTATCAAAAGAAAATTACACCTAACACATTTAAATTTTAAAGATGGACACATTGTTACAGATTCACAGAGGTGATCTGGATGCAGCATATAAGTGACATGTCTTTGTCCGAATTGGATAAATATACACCTAGTCCGAACGTAATATGTGCGTAAAAAAAAAGTAGACATGAATATACTATACAGTAGTTAAAATACTTGAGAAGTATATGAATTGGTTTATTTTTATTTTATTTTTTTTATTTGGTAATAGGTATATGGGTTGCTATTTATTTAGGAATCTAAAATTCACTCTTCAAGATCATGTAATTGGCTATAAATCATTGCATAACACTTAAACTCTCTTTTTCTTTGGCATAATTTATTTTGTATAATAAAGTTTGTTTTTAATAAGTTAAAATTAAAAGCAATAATTGGTAGAAAAGGTTATTCAAAATTTTAAAATACTCTAAAGTACCTTCTGGACTAAAGTCGGGGAGCTATAAAACACTTCTAGAAACTTTTCAACTTTGTTTATCTTTACTAATTACCTGAATAACCTGATTACTGCTCAAGTGGCCCTCGTGGTGGAAAGATTGTTGCATTATTGCATGGAACACACAATATTCCAAGTGTACAAAAAGGAAATAGCTAAAAAGACGGTCTTAATTTCATATACTTGTATAATTCCCTCACTATCAAGACTTCAAATTAATAAATAGTCTCTGACTTTTAAACTTTGACTTCTTCTAGTTTTATCATGATAAATGGATTAATATGGATTAATAATATGATTGTACATGTGTATGTTTTTTCAAGATAAGATGCATGTACCACGTAGAATGAATCTCTTCATACTCATCGTTGCAAGTATAATAAATAATAACGCTTATTAAAAAAAAAAAAAAAAAATCCAAAATCTATCTCTTTTTTTATCAAAAGTTTTTATTTAATTAATAATATTCCTTTGTGTAGTTATAGCAAACAACGACGTTTTAATTTAAGGAAATCAGAGAATACTTAATAATAGACAAAAGGTCAAAATTAAGACTCTTTAATTATTGGAACTAAATAAATGTTATTGAAAGTTTACGTCAATCGGGCATGAAGTCAATTAGGTTGCTTAAGTGTTATTACAACTACTAATGGTTGTAGTCCTTATAGATAACAACAGAAGGAAAAGACCAACACAAATTGTTTTAATAAAGTAAAGTCACAAGTTGATTGTTAAATTAGCAATGTCAACAAGAAAAGGATCCAAAAACACACACAAACCAAAGGTCAACTACAATCTCAGCATATTATAAATTAGAAGCTAATGTTAAATTAGATCATACTACTAAAAATCTTCAATTTGATGCCATTATATGTGTTCTGCCTGTAAAAAAAAAGGTAAGTTTTCTTATACTATAATTAAGTCAATAAACGACCGTGTATAGGAGTAATCAATATTAGCTGGTTTGTCCTGATTAATTAGTTAATTAATTATTAGTTACTGAGTTTTATAGGTTCATTACAATATTAATCACAATCTTACTATCTCACGCACCCTTAGCAAAATTGCCAACTAAGGCTAACAAATTTGTTGACTACTCAATTTTTTTTTTTTTTTACATGCAGCGTTTCAATGTCCAAATCACGTGCATCATTACATTTAAAAGGACTAAGGATGGTCCTAAATCCTAATCACTTTTACTTTTTTGTTTTATAAATTGTTTCCTAACTAGGTATAAGAAAGTCTACTAATTGCAAGATTTTGAATTCTTGGCCTAGTTAGAGCTAGTCAAAGGTGTTTGAATACTTTTAGCTCAATGTATGATCTTAACAATACTAACCAATCACTTTATTTTTTGAATCTATATATGTGATTTACCTATATAGTTGATGTTTTTCTTAAAAAAAAGATTGTCATAAGGATTCGACTTTGAAACCATGTCAGGTCTATCTTTGATTCACTTATTCTATCATGCATCATGCTAATTAAGTAATCCATAACGCTTAAAGCTCGTAATTTGCCATGTGGTGACTTATTAGATTGTCCTCTTATGAGAAGGATCTCCTAAACTTGTAGAGTGCAATAGCCAACATTATATGGGGAACAAGGAAAATGTCGCCATTGTAGAGGCCAAAAAGGAAGCACATAACCATATAAAAAATGTTTTACGAGTAACATTTTACTCTTTCCAAATTGCTACTCCGTAGCAAAAATTTCTCAAATATCCATAGAATTTTTACCGTGTTTGTCTGCTATACTATATTCTAGCTAAAACTTATGCAATTCCTCAATAAAAAATATACAGACTAATATTGTATAAGTATTTTAATCAATAAATTAGGGTGTCCAATTATTTCTGCATAAATTAATTTGCACGATATATATAAATTAATTAATTATTAGTTATACATTGAGTAAACATTTATTTAATTTTTTATTATGAGATCCGCTAAATTGATCGTGGTTGACCAGAAATTGTGCTGACAGGTGAATTTGTCTCGACCTAAGTAATATACAAAGGCAATTAAGCTTGATTTTCTAGCATTACTAACTACTAAGCTAGTGCTAATATTTTATAATTATATTATTTATATATTTATATTTTGTCAATGATATATAATTACCTACTAAGTACAGTATTGCATGGAAATCGGAAATTTGGAATCATGCACAAATCGATATTCACAAAACAAAGCTAAGTGCCAAGTTAATGTCGTTGACATGTTTTTGTTTAAGAACTTGTGATTGGCTTCGTGACTTGAGCGATATCTTAGTTTCATTTTTTTTGTAATGCATATAATGTACGTAAATGTTTATTTCAAATAATATGTTCTCATAGATAATAGGTTAATATTATCTTGTTAATATTCCGTAAAGATATATTTCGTATAATTAGGGTTCTCATAATTAGGTTGTACATACCTATATATATTGATTAATGAGAATACTCCAACTAAGGACAATTACACTATTCTACATGGTATCAGAGCCCAGGTTTGTTGGGTCGTTCATTACTGGATAGTTAAGCCACTGGTTAAGGGACCTCTATTGGATGTTCATTCCCAAAGAGGATTTTATATTGTACCTTCTGGTGTGCTCTAATTATTCTAAGGATACTCACAAGTGAAGGGGAGTGTTGAAACCCATTGTAGCCTACTTGTGAGTGTCCCATATTGGAGAAAGAGGAGAGGTGGTTCTACTTTATAAGGTAGAGAAGTAACTCCTACTATTGCCAATTGGTTTTAGTATGGAAGCGTACTTACCTATATATATATTGATTAATGAGAATACTCCAACTAAGGAGAATTACATTATTTTACATGTTCAATGAAACATATAAAAGTAATTGTTGATACTCACAATTGACCAAAGTTTTTTGTTTGTTTGTAAAGATGTTTAATGAAATAAGATTAGATGTTTTATAAAAGATTATTGATATGGTAATGCAACATTTCTAGAAATAAGTTAGAAATTTGAGGGCATGCTCTGTTCATTCTATTTTCACTTATTTAAGACATAATAAATTCAGATAAGATACGTTTAGATAAAATATGTTTAGGAAAAATAAGTTATGACAAAGATTACCGACCAAATACAAATTACAACTATATAAGTTTTTAATAATATCTAATAAATTCATATAAATTTAATAAACTTCAGATAAATGAAAATCAGGTAAATACTAATTAAATGATACTCATGCAGTCATTTATAATTTAAATAAAGAAAAGATAAAAGCATACCAATAATAAAACAAATAAATGTAGTTTTAAAGTAGTCACACTTATAATTGTCCTATACTTGTATTAGCTAGCTGTGATAATTGAGCATAATCATTTCATTGAAATGTTAAATATTTATTTTTAAAAATTTTGAAACACTAACATGACTAGTTAAAGATAAAATTCTGTTTTTCTATTTGACAATTAAAGCGAAGCTGGAAACTTTAAACAAGTAATTAATCATTGTTTGCTTGTTACTTCAAGGGTAGCAGATTGATGGATTATTTATTTATTTATTTTTTTACTGTTTTAAAACATAATAAGCTTCATTGCCAAGATCTTTTGTAAAAAGTCTTGCAAAAACAAAGAAATTTTAAGTTTAGAAAAAATACATAGAAATACTAGTATTGTCATTCATTGTAAAGAAAAATTAATTTTTAACTTTTATCCTAAAATATTACATATCACATTTCAAATCAAATTATTAAAATCTTAAATTATCATCCTGCAATAATATAATATAAGAAAGTTTAACTTATAACTTGATCATGATTTGAAATGTATTTTCAATTTCAACTTAAAATACTTGAAAATAGATGCGAAAGTATAACACCATGAATAAAAGGACAAAAAAAATATTTAATAAAAAAAAAATCCATGGTTTGGACTTTGAAGAGACTATTACATCATGAAAGTGAATTTATATTCTGAGGGCCATACACCCACATAGTAATGTTTGCCATGAAAATGTAATAAAAAGTGTAGGGTATGATTATATTTATGGTATTAACCCATTTGCACAACGTGAACTCTTACATAAGAGCTTTTAGAAGGTATCATTCTTCCTGAATTAGGCAAAATGATAAAAATCCCACTGCTATTAAGGACTTCAATTATGAAGAACAAGACCCACTTCTTTTAAAAAGTTGGAAAAATTGTTAAAAAAGCGAATCCACCAACAAATCATCTTTTCATAAATTGAACATGATACATAATATAAGAGTATTGTAATGATTGATGATATCTTTCCAAAAAGACTTCTTATGTTGCTACAAAACTTTGTTGGTCCAATCAATTACAAAACATGGAACTACAAAAGCTCTCTTATACGTCAATCACATAAGTGATCAATTATACTTATTGACCAAAGAATGGGACCACGAGTGCGCGATCTTGCCTTTGTGTGCATAATATTGGCCGAGCAATGATAAAACACTTCCAGGGATCGGTTGTTTCGATCTAGTCCAATTCCGGAGTAATTGTTCTGATGTCGGAGTAATTGTTCTGATGTCTTGCATACATGGGGCAGTTTGAATTTTCCGTAGCTATATACTTATATTATAGGAGAGGGGTTTTGTAATATGAACACTTGCGATTTGGATTTTTAATCCAATCTTAGGGATCAACTGGGACTTAAATATGTGCAGTAAACAAGACGAAAAAACCAAGGGAGCTAAATAGTGCAGGAAATCCTGTGACACTTCAGTAGTTCAGACATCGACCAATCTTCCAGAAAACAGGACCAGGTTAAGGAGAACCGCCTTTGTTTTGCCTGCCTCTATAAAAATTATAATAATAATTTGCTGAAGCATGATGAACAGCTAGGACTCCATCATCTTCATAAGAAATGCAGTCTCCAAGGCGAACTCTTTACTTCTCATGTACCTGTTCTCTTCAACTATCTCAGTTGTTAAGTTCAGCAGAATAGGGCGAGCTGGGTCATATATTGTACGTTCTCGGACACGTGCAGCCCATTTTGCAGCTTCCCATACACCAAATCTGATTTTTTGAGCAGGAAGGAGGCATAGCATATAAAGGGGTTAGTGTTTAATATTATGCATCTGATTGACTGATCCACAAACATAACAGAGAGACAGAAATGAACAAAAATAAAGGCGGGAAAAAAAGTTACCTTGTGCTGAAACATGAGGTAATCAAGACAGCTGGGTAAACCACGTCATTTCTAATATTATTGTAAGGAGAGTATTTCTGCATTACTTGAAAATCTTCAACATCAAATGGATACCCAAATTCCTCATAATCAACTGGAGTCAAGGGTAGTATAGGATGCAGAAGTGTAGTTGTTGGATCCAAGAACGGAACCTGAAGAGAATTAGATATCAAACTGTAAGCAACATGGTGTTTGGCAAAGGTTATCTCTTCCATGCTGCAGTTTGCTCCACAAAGCATAAACTATTATGATATACTCGTATAAGAAATTAAACTAGTTTTTTGTAACACACAAATGGCATTTAAGTTGCTATAGCAAGCCATCAGCATTTAGCAAAAGCCCCCCGAGTCTTCCTTTTCTAATATCTGTCTCATTTTTTTTTTCTTTTTTTTTTTTCAGAGAGATATATGCAATTATATCTCATCAATATCTGGCTAATTTTATCTGGGCTAGTGAGATCTATCTTAAATCTAAGCTTAATATAAATGAACTTGCATGAAATAATTTAAGTGTTACTTGTGAATTTGTGATCAAGGTCCTAACAGGAGGATAGTAAGATGCCAGCTTGCATTAATCTAGTCAATAGTCACATTCACCTAATGAAACCAACACAGCAGGATAAAAGAGACGGGAGGGGGAAGGATTCAAAATAAAAGAACAAAAATGACCTTCAATACAGCAGCACGAAATAACTCTGGAGAAGCGTTAATAGCTGAAGCAACTAATAGCCCTCCAGCACTATAACCCCAGGCAGCAAGCTTGTTTTCATCCACAAAATTTTTCTCAACCAGAAATTTGCCACAACAAAGAAAGTCTTGTACGGAATTTAATTTCATAGTGCGTCTCCCATCATGGTGCCACTTCTTACCTCTGCCACCTCCACCTCTAAACAGAGCAAAATTTACAATTACAGTAAGCAGTCAGTAAAATCAAAAATAAAGGAAGAATTTAAGCTGTTTAACAAGTCTCAACATACCTGACATCTGCATATGCAATAAGCCAACCACGATCAAGAAGACTTTTTAGTTCACTGCGCCAGCGTTTGTCTAACAGTTCGCCATAAGCTCCATGGCCATGAAGTAATGCAGGGTTCTGATTTCCTTTTTTGTTTCTGGGTGAATAAACGACAGTCAATGGTATCATGACCCCATCATGTGAGCAGACGTTATGTTGTTCACAAGCATAAAACTCAGAAAGGTCATTCCAAAGATTTTCCTCATCCTTATGCTTATTTTCCTCAGGATCAAAACGAAGAGAACTTGGTGATCTATCATTTAATGAAGTAGAGGATTTTCCATATAGAATTCTTGTCCTCTCATGAAGCAGATTTTGTTGCTGAATAATGTTCCATTTGTCACTCATAAGATCATAATCAACCACTGCATCAGGCATCTGTGTGATAGAAGAGGTTGCCAAAGGTTATTAGAAATAGCTAGTTTGCAAGTAAGTACTTCGCACATAGGTAAAGAAGTATTAAAGATTTACAACAGAGCATAAGCAAATAGCAAGCACAAGGAGAAGAGAGGACAGAAAATTGTAAGACAGTTGAAAAGATCCTAAGGTTCCTAAATAAAAAAGTGCTCTATGCCTATGGGCAGGGATATTAAAGGAAAAATAAAAAATAAAAATAACAAACAAAGGGGAAGCTCAGACTTATAATTCAGTTCACCATAATCCGAAAGTCAAAATATATTGTATTAGACTGGAAATGGACACAAGTGCTACACTGGTATGCCTATCAGCCTACTTGGAATAATTACATGGCATGCAAGACAGGCAAGTCCCAGAATTTAAGAAGAAAAAAAAGTCCCATCATCCATGCATGGATTAGACATTTACATACCAGTGGAGAAGAAACTGTAAAGCGAACTGTGGATGAATTGAAATCATAATTTGGTCCGGGTAAAATTTCACAAATATGCTTCGGCAAAGGAAGGAAAAGTGGACTATGCTCCACCAAACGAACTGCTGCCTAAAAGATAAAAGAGGAGCAACAGTTAAAGAATTAAATATAGAACAATAGCCAAAGATACCTGAGTAATAGCTAAAAAAAAGCAGCAATGAAATGTCAATATGAATTGTGAGAGAACTGGAAAGTTTATAGAGTCACCATAAGCATACACCAAAATTACCTCAAGTGATGATAGAAAAAGCTATAGTTTGTTATAGAAACGATACAATCAATCAATCAATCAATCAATCAAAGCCTTAATCCCAAAAGTGGGGTCGGCTAACATGAACCAAATTTGATTATTCCGTGTAGTCATCAACATAAATCTTTCTCCTCCATCCCTTACGATCCAAAACTTCATCCTCACGTAAATCCATGCACTTCATATCCTTCCTCACTCCTTCCAACCAAGTCATCTTTGGTCTCCCTCTTCCTCGTTTAATCCCTCCATGGTCCCACTCTTCCACTCTTCGCACCGGTGCACCCTCGGGTCTCCGTCTTACATGTCCAAACCAACGCAGACGATTTTCCCTTAATTTATCTACAATGCCCGCCACACCTACTTTCTTGCGAATAACCTCATTTCTGATTCTATCTCTTAAAGTGTTTCCACACATCCACCTTAACATGCGCATTTCCGTAACCTCCATCTTTTTAATATGCTCTTTCTTAGAAGCCCAACATTCTGTACCATAGAGCAACACTGGTCTTATGGCAGTCCTGTAGAATTTTCCCTTCAACTTTAAGGGAATGCTGCGGTCGCATAACACTCCCGTGGCCGCTCTCCATTTAAGCCACCCTGACTTAATCCTGTGGGTCACGTCTTGATCAATGTCACCATTCTTCTGGATGATCGACCCTAGGTACTTAAAACATTCACTCATGGTCAAATCCTTTCCATCCAAACTCACCACTTCATTGCTTGTCCCCCTCTGAGTGCCAAAACGACATACCAAATATTCAGTCTTACTCCGACTTAGCTTAAACCCTCTAGATTCCAACCTTTGCCTCCATTGCTCCAACTTGACATTAACCCCATCCTTAGTCTCATCCACCAAAACGATATCATCTGCGAACAGCATACACCATGGAACCTCATCTTGAATTGGTCTAGTTAATTCATCTAGAACCGTTGCAAAAAGAAAAGGGCTTAATGCAGACCCTTGATGCAATCCGATTGTAATAGGGAAATCTTTTGTCAACCCTCCGCATGTCCTCACATTTGTTGACACATCCCGATACATATCCTTAACTAGGTCTACATACCTTCGTGGGATACCTTTCTTCAACATTGCCCACCAAAGTATCTCTCTTGGCACCTTGTCATATGCCTTCTCTAAATCAATAAAGACCATATGAAGATCTTTCTTCTTTACCCTATAAAACTCCATCATTTGTCTTATCAAATGGATTGCCTCCATAGTAGATCTCCCAGGCATAAAACCAAATTGGTTATCTGAAATGCTTGTGCATGCCCTCAACCTTTGTTCAATCACCCTTTCCCACAACTTCATAGTATGGCTCATAAGCTTAATTCCTCGATAGTTAGAACAATCTTGAGCGTCTCCTTTGTTTTTATAAACCGGGACCAAGGTGCTCTTCCTCCAATCTTGTGGGATCCTTGTAGCCGTCCATATCTTGTTGAAAAGGTTTGTTAACCAATCAATACCAATCTTACCCAAACACCTCCACACCTCTATCGGTACCCCATCAGGGCCAACCGCCTTCTTAGGTTTCATCTTCCTCAGTGCAATCTCCACCTCTACTCTCCTAATCCTTCGCACATACTCCATGTTGATTTCTTCATCACTCATAGAGGTATCTCCTATCACAACTCCATTACTTCCATTAAATAATTCATCGAAGTACCCCTTCCACCTGTCCTTGATGCCCTCCTCTTGCACTAGGACCATTTGGTTCTTATCTTTGACACACTTCACCATGCCAATATCCTTCCTTGCCTCTTGTCTTCTCTTTGCCATCTTATAAATGATCCTTTCTCCCTCCTTGGAATCAAGCTTTTCATAAACCTCCTGATATGCCTTTTCTTTTGCTTGGCGAACAGCTGCCTTTGCCTTACTCTTAGCCTCCTTATACGCTGCAAAGGTTTCATCACTCCTACATTTTCCTAAGGCTTGATAGCATTCCCTTTTTTGCTTAATTACTGCTTTCACCTCTTCATTCCACCACGAAGTATCTCTCTGTACCGAAGTTCTTCCCCTTACTTCCCCTAAGACCTCTTTGGCCACTCTTAGGAAACAGTTCTTCATTCGTAACCAAGTCATGTCCGGATCCACCTCTCCATCCCAATCCGCTTCTTCAATTACCTTTTCTGTAAAAACCTTAGCTTTTGCATCCCTTAGGGTCCACCATCTTATCCTTGGTTCTTCTTGTCTAACTTTTTTCTTCGCCTTCTCTTTCAGACGAATAGTCATTACCAATAGCCGGTGTTGGGTGACCACACTCTCCCCTGGGATAACCTTACAGTTTATGCAACTTTGTCTATCTATGCTCCTTGTGAGCAGGAAGTCTATTTGAGTTGCATTTGCTCCATTCCGAAAAGTTATCAAGTGTGAATCCCTCTTCTTAAACCAAGTATTAGCCAAAATTAAATCATATGATTGGGCAAAATCCATAATAGCTTCACCACCGGCGTCCCTCTGCCCATACCCAAAGCCTCCATGGACACTCTCATAGCCATCTCGGCTCGCCCCAACGTGCCCATTTAGATCCCCTCCAATATATAACTTCTCTGAGTGGTGGACACCCTGCACCACCTCGTCTAGGTCCTCCCAAAATTGTCGTGTCTCTTCTGCATCTAAACCCACTTGGGGAGCATAAGCACTGATAACATTCACAATCTCCTTGCCACATAGCAACTTCAGCCTTATCAACCTATCGTTCTTCCGATAGACCTCGATCACCTCTTTTGCCAACCTCTCATCGAGAACCACACCAACTCCGTTCCTAGCTCCACCATTCCTTGTTCTGTGGCTCGTTTCTTGCCCAACATACCATACCTTATACCCCAAAACCAAGCCTCGAGCTCCTTCTCCTGTCCATCTTGTCTCTTGGAGGCACATGATGTTCACGCGTCGTCTTTTCATTACTTCTACCAATTCTGCTGATTTTCCCGTAAGAGACCCCACATTCCAAGAACCAATCCGCAAACTAAATTCTTTTCTCCCACGCTCCCTCCTGATCCCAACTCCAAGCCCTTGATTATTTGACACCACAATTGGGCAATATGGCGCGTCGCTTCTGGGCGACGACCTAGCAACCCTTACATACTTATCACTGCACCCGGGTCTGGGAAGTGCAGCGCGTCGCTCAGTAGGGAACGCCCCAATGGCACGCCCTTGCTCATTTGACACCACACTCGGGCAATGTGGCGCGTCGCTTCTGGGCGACGATGTGGAGAAATTGAAGCCTTTATTTAAGCACTAGACGAGGTTGTTATATGCCTTCTATCATGGTACAGATAACAGTTTACCCCTTTAAAAAGCTAAAACACACTTCTAATTTTTCTACTTGTTTCTTGGGTACAAATAATTCATCAACAAATATACACTATATGAATAAATTACTGAACTCAGCCTTACCTTATGAGTGGGCAAAGGTAGAGGAACCGTACATAGCCTTAAAGTCTGACCTTCCCTCAAAATAAGTACCAAGTGTGTGTCATTGAAATCAACATCCACAATGACCATATTAGGGTCATCAACGAATACACTCTGCATTGAATGGTCAATAACAAGATTGTCAATTCCTAAGTTTTGAGTTCAGAATATCAACATAATTCTTTATATCATTATTAGTAACAGTAAAACATGATATCCCTTAAGACCAAATGCGGCATTATCTTCCAGCCAATGCTAGAGACTTCTGTTTGATTGAATTCAGGATTAGAGGCTTAGACTAAGTACCTAAAGAGAGGCATAAGTAGCTGAATGACTAAAGTCCAACCACACAAAACAGGCCACAATAAGGAATAGTAAAAATTGAAAGATCGAATGTGAGATAATAGCCCTTGAAATTTGAGAGTATCCAACTCAATGTTATCGAATTAAACTGGAGAACATGGAGAATAATCAAAGAAAAACATGATGCCTGTGGAGGCAAAAAACATAAAGTTAGCATCAGCCAGAACCCTCACATACCTCCCACACTCTATTACCAGGAGCAATATCAATAGGTGAGCGAAGAAGATAATGATTATCAACTGGCTGTCCTTCCCTTGCAGCATCTGTGAACAAATAAAGGTATCCTCGATGATGCTCCACAACACAATGGACAAATGGCTCACCTTCCCAAACTAATGTCATCCCTGACAAAGGGTTGGCAGAATCTATCAAAAACACCTGGAGGCCAATGGGTAAAATTGCTTCAGACCAATCCATGTTAAAATTAATCCTGGAAGATGGCTGCATGAACTGAAAGTCTGAAAGTGTTACCTTTGAAGCCGTAGTTGAGAATATATATGCAGTCACAAACTGAAAATCTTTTGTGTGCCGAATGCTAACATAGACATTCTCCTTTGGCTCTTCAAGAAGCAAGACATCATCATCATTTGATCCAAGGATGCTACAATACAGCCTAACAGCAAAGAAACAAAAACATTATGGACTATGTTAAGCCATACAAGTACAGCAGCACAAATACACTTAAGAATTTCAGATGTAAGCAAGAAGTACGAACTTGCAAGGCCGTTTATAGTGATCGGTGACAATGTAAAACAGTGACTGCCCATTCTTGGTCCATGCCACATTCGAAACCCAATCAGCCTGTGGCTTATCACACAAAGCACCAGTAATCAAGTCCCTCACAGATAACTTGAAAAAATCATTGTCTTTGTCATACATAGTATAGGCAATATGGCGGTGATCAGGTGACACCTCACACAGTTCCTCAAAAGCATAACCTACAATGAGAAAGCTACATGTCAAAAACAAAATGCCAATCAACTAGATCAAGTATAAAACATATAAGCAAAATATTGAAACCTCCAAATCTCTCGGCTTCCTGATTGTAATCAATCAACTTCTGTTCAATCCTTTTACCAGACGTGAAATCAAACCCGGAAAATGGAGACTTATTTGATATAAACTCTTCATTTAAACATGCCAATCGACGACATAACACTGGAAATTGCTTTCCTTCTTCAACCCTTCTATAATACAACCTGTATGTGCCCTTAATTAAGTTGAAACAAACAATTAGTCAGGTTCAGATTCCTGCAACACATCACTCCCCTTAACCCCACAAATACTATGTACAGTGGCAATCAACAGAACTCATTGACTTCTTTTCGACGAAATTAATTACTGACAATTATGTAAATCAATCATGAGATGGATTTAAGTATTGAAGTTCTTCTATAAATTACAAATACCCTCACAATGGCTAAGAATAGTGTTTCAACTTCAATAACACAATTATTTTCCTATAATCTAATACTCCAAATTAAATCAAACAATAAGATCAATTGAATTCAAAAGTACAACAAACACAACAACAGAAACATAAATTCCATCAAAAGCCATTATAATTTCATCAAACAAAAACCAACCCACCATTAACATTCATTAATAATACCTAAAAACAAAAAAGAAATTAAGAAGGAGAGAGAAAGAGACCAGGGACCCCAACGAAATGGGGGCGAGGAGAGATCATAAGGCAAGCGAGAAGCAATCTCAGACTGAAGTTTGTTCTGAAGTTGTTGTGTTTCAGACAAGACAGCTTCAGTGTACTTCTCTTCTTGTTCCATGTAAACATCCATGTGTCGCATCGCCACCTTGTCGTCAAGCTTCGACATCCAACTGTAGTTATCCTCCCATGTTTCGCCGTGTGGCGCCGTCATCTTCTCCGTCTTCTTCGGCGGTTTTGGTGGTGTTGGTGGAGGCGGTGGTTTTGCGGGCTGTTTTTTCTGGGTTTTCCGGTGAGCATGTCGGAGAAATGAGTACAAAGAGGTTTGTTTTGAAGGTTTGAGATGATAATTGAGAAGGGATGTTTGAAGGAATTGTTTCATTGAGAGTGAAAATGCTGAAATTGGGAGTTTGATTTGTTCAGAGGTTTTTGGTGAAATCAAGGGTTTTGGAAGGGTTTATGGTTAAAAGATGTTTACCTAAATATTACGAGTACATTTTTACAGAATGAAAAAATTATGGAGTAAATTTTATAAATTCATTCATTTTGAGATGAATGCAATGAGATTTTTACTTGATACAACACAGTATAAATTTTCTTATCTCTAAACTGAAAAATATGGTTCAAGTTTTTTAAGTTTGGACGAAGATAAATAAATATGAAATACTTCGAAAAGGATGGAAGACGAACTTTGTTTTTCGTCTAAAATCAAGTAAATACAGCGTAACCCAAGTATTGGAGTACTCGCTATATAAATAGGGAATAAACAAAGGTGTTCATATTATATGGCTATGGATTAAGTTTTTTAAAAAGAGAGTAATTTGCTAGCAAATTCAGAGTATTGAAAACTATAGGGAATTCAACCAATAGTTCGACTATCACTCTGAGTAATAGCTGTCTTCATACTAGGTCTCAATGTCTAAATGATTTTTGAGTACATAGCATAAAACAGAAACTTGACTCACAGGTAACACCTTGTGGACGAGGCACCCTTGTAGGAGACAGTTGCAGAAGAACATAGTATGCATGCACCATCTACAGAAATGCTGGGATCTAAGATACTTATAGCCAGTTCTCAATACAACGATAGAGGCATATGCGAAATACTTTTCCAAGAACAATAACAATTAGTTACCCTTCTATTAGATCTACAACCAGCATAATTTAGTACAATTACAAGGATGAATCATGGTTGATCCTTCCAAAAAGAGCAAAACCCTTCTGCTTAATAAGTTCCGATATTTTCCCAAAAGATAGATAATACCCTACAATTAGGTACCTAAACAAATGAACTTGATATCCCAAAAGATACACCATACTACCCACAAAATGGTACCTAAAACCAATGAGCTTGCTATCCCAATACAGTAGATAGTTTCATGATTCCCAAAAGGCAGAACAGTAACCATCCTCTTAAGAAGAGAGGTTAAGCAAACTGTCAGTACTGCAGTACTGCAGCAACTCAAGTTTTGTTCCTAGACCTTAGCCTTCGAGCAGTGCTATCAACCTTGGTTTCTGAATTGTTTGGATCCTTCATAGCAGAAACAAGTTCTTCTCTTGGAATTTCATTTGCTTCCAAAGACATCTCACCAACAATGTCAACATTTTCTTGAGCGGACCTCCTCCCTGATCGCCTGACAGAGAGTTTTGGATTCAACTCATCAACAGAGGGAGTTGAAGATTTTGGACCGTTCATGTTAGGAACAGGCGTATTTACCGAGTCTTCACTCACTGTCACTAATTCCTTGCCAGCATCAGTATTTTCTTTCTTAGATCTTTTCCTCGGTCTCCCAACACCCTCTGACTTTGGATCTGATTCACCAAGAGTCACAGCCTTATTTTCAGACTGTGGGTTGAGTTCAGTATTCTGAACAATTGCTTTGTCATCAGAACCAGTATCATTGGGTAGCTCCATACCCTCAAAAGGAAGAGACCTTTTCACAGGTTGTGGAGCATCAGAACTATTCTCTGTATCTGGAGGAGCGCGTTTTGTTGTAATAAGATAATGTGCCACTGATTTGTATCCCAAGTTGCTGATCTGGAGCAGGAAAGGAAAATAAACTAATACAATATACAATATCCAAAACTCTGCAGAAACTACTAAGTTACACGACCAAGAAAGTCTACCCTTTTGTACAGAGCCCCAGTTGGACACCATCCTCTAGCTTGGCGACACAAACTGCAGTTGCAAATCCCACGACAAGGAGGGCAAATCCAATCTGGGTTTTGATTGGCTTCTACAACATGCTCCCCATATCTGTCATTGACAACCATCACAGAAACAATAGCATCAGATTAGATGGTGAAGAATAAAGATTGTTATACAAATAATTAGATCTGCAATGGTCATAATCGGACCCCATCTCAGTTCAATTAGCAAATAGAATTATACAAAGTATAACATACAAGTACATTGCTGGTGCAAGGTGCAGCAGGTTATGCTTTTTTGTTCACCTGGTTTCAAGTGATATGGAGAAGACATACAATGAGACAAGTGTGAACCTTATGTACCCAAAGATTCATTCATTTAAAAGCAAGTTGAATGTATGAAAAAGGTGTTGACCAGAAGTACAGAGAATAGGGAGTACGGGATTGATATAAAAAATATATAAAGATATGTTGAAATTTACTCTATAACTCCAAAGGATCAAACCAGTGTTAATTTGGCAAATTAATATCTGTAAGTTGAACATAATTGGCCTTATTTAACAATTTAGGTACGGAATTATATTCCCATGCCAAATTAGACAGCGAATATGGTAGAACTGATCAAAACACGATTACCACCAGAAGCAGAAAACCCTGAGTAATTACTCAAAAGAGATTTAGCTTGGATTTTAAGTGATCTTCAACAAATTTGTTGATTGAGTTGGAGTATTCTGCGTTCATTGATTTCCAAAATAAGAGGGTGTGGTAAGATGTAGAATGTAGTCTATGTACTATAACATTGCTTGATCACGTATCATAAATTTCCACACGTATCAGCTCTTCCTATGGCTGTAAATTTAGAAATCTTGGGTCTAACAACAAAGTTAAAGCCTTTTCATAGTAGCTTGTTTAGAAGGTTTTCAGCCACTTGAGTGCATTATCCTTGTTTTATGAGTCTAGCATCTTAAGATTTTTCTAGCTCGAGAGCGGACTAAGATTTTTTTTGGAACAGGGGGGGGGGGGGGGGGGGGGGAGAGGGGGGAATGCTTTGTAATGATGTGAGCATGATTCATAACACACTTTTTTCTTACCTCTAGTTTTATACTGTAGATGATTTCTTCACTTTCTTTCAGTAAACTCCAGTTTATCTGACTAATACATATGGACGAGAATAAAGAATATGCATACCTCATCATAAGACAATCCCCACAAAACTGTCCTTGGACAAGATTGCAATTGCTGCAGCGAGTGCGCTGTCCAAGTGTCTTCTGCCTGTGAAACGGATGAATTTTAGTAAATATCTATGAGTCGAAACTCAAAAGGCACAACAAGGTCCATGAAAACGTACAAGCAGCTGCATCGGATATAATATGAGAGACACTGTGAATCCTAACACACTGAGAACTTGGGAGAAGTATAACATTTGCTCCACCCACACAAAAATTTATGTTAATTCTAAAAATTAAGTTGTAATGTTTCATTGCTTTTTCCTAATATGAGAGTGATTCCATCTGCAAAAGAGTGATGTCATGAAGTATGATAGATTATTTTACTAGACATAAAGATAGAAAAAGAAATCTAACTGCTCCATAAGTTAGAAGCAGCTAATCTAAGCTCCATATTACACGATAACTATATTTCCAGCTCCAAATGAAGGCTACTTCCTATGAATAACTTTCTTATTCGATGATTAGGGAGAAAAGGCAGAACCATAAACTGGAAAAAAAAAATTATATAAATAAAAACTAGATTTAATAACAGCATAATCTGTTAGCAAAATGGAAGTTTTATGGAAACTACTCAAATGATTCGGCAGTATCTTGGTCTACAATCCACCATACTTGGCGAAGTATAGAGACACCCTAAGCATCACTAGTTCTCAATACCTGTTAACTAGTCAAATATTCAGCAGCAGAAATTGAACTTTCTAAGAAAGTTTAATAGGTAATTTAGGCCATTCTTAGAAATATAGGTCCATGCTTTTATGTACAAAAATCAGAACAAGGCAGAAACCATAAAGAGGTAAACATACAAAATGTCACTTCACATCCAAACATACAAGGATTTTTCACTGCAATGACAAAATTATCTCTTAAACCCTTAGTATTAAAGACTTGTACTCTAATGTCACCACCAAATTCTGACAAAAGGTTAACCGCTAGCTAGTACACACATAGAAGAAGAGATTTCCGAATGCATATTGGTTACCGTGAATGCCAATACAAATGCCTAAGACTTTGATCTCTCCTAAAGTCCTAAGTTCTACTTTCAACAAAGACAACAAAATTCTGACATTCAAGACAAAGAAACCTGGTAGCTCAAAATTAGAAGTTGGTCCATTAGGCAAGCAAATGACTGGCCAAAACGAAGTATAATATCATGGAACAGAAGTTACCAAATCAGATAGACACAACAAAATCCATGGTTTAGCTTTAACAATATAATAGAGTTAATTAAATTGCTTCACATTACAGGATAATTTAAAATTTCCCATAGAATTCGTGCAACCGGCTTTTCCGGCTCAAAGGACCTTTTAACTTCTATAAGAGCTATAAACAACAAAGCTTAACCAAAAGGTTAAAGTTAAACAATAAGGCACTTCCGTTTGTCGGATCTAAAATAAGCTTCCACCCATATCTATCAACAAGTTCTCGATACACACACCTCCACACGCATAAACATACACATACACGCACATGAAACAGTAAGCAATAATGAACTACATAATGAGATACCAAATGACAATGAAACCCTCACCGGCACTGATGGCAAGTCTTCCCACTGACCGGATCATAAATCCGAGTTCCATCTGCTCTATACCCATCGACGAAAAATGTCCAGGGCATCTCCGTATTCCCCAACAGTTTCTCATGCTCTTCAGTATAAATCTCGGGCTTTGCCCCCTCTTCCAACACAATGTCCCTACCTCTTTTTGGTTTCTCCTCCTTTGGCTCAGTGTAGGTTACTGGTGGCGCATTTTGCAGCCTAAACCCCATCAAAGCAACATCAGATTCATAATTTCACTAAACTAACAAAAGTAACAATATTAAACCATAAATTGCTAGCATAATCGATTAAATAATTCATGCAATACATTTTGAACATCCAAATTTAATAGCAAACCCTGAACAATTTCTTAAAAATTGTCACAACCCACAACAAATTCTCAAAAATATAATGTCTACTAAAAACCCTACTTTAAATCTTCAACACCATCTGATCAAATCTCAAAACCCCACTAATAAAATACCAAAAAAAAATAAATAAATAAATAAATAAATAACAATAAAAAAAACCCAGAAAATTAATTGTGGAATCAAAGCAAAATCAAATAAAATGAAGAAGGTAATAGACCTGGAAGAACGGCGGCGTTCAGAGGGAACCGAAGGCGGAGACTTGAGAGGGGTATTTTGGTCAAACTGAGTTCTTCTTGGTGTTCGTTTGGTAGCAACAATGGACTTAAGTTGAAGAGAGAGATCGACAATGCCAAGTTTCTGTAAACGTTCACGGTTTTCTTTAATCCGTTGCTCTCTCGTTTGCTCATAATTCGAAACTGTTTCAGCAACAGCAGGTTGCTGTTCTTTCTGGGGTTGTTCCTGTTGCTGGGGTTGTTCGTTGTTGTTGTTTGATTTGGGAGTAATTTCAGCAACAGGAGGCGGCGGAGGAACTGGCGGAAGAGAAGGAGGAGTTGCCTGAAGTTGGTGTTTAGCAACGGCGGACCTCCGTGTAATTGCCATTGTTGGTCACAGGAGAAAAACCCCAACGGTCGAAGGGGGGAAAGAGAGGGGTTTTTAGAACACAAGACTGAGGTTGAATTTTTTTGAACAGTGATTATTTTATGTACTCGTTTTTCATTTTCAGTTACAATAATAAGGTAATTTTGTATAACATGGGCTTAAATGGATGATTCTGTTTCTTAAAAATAGAATAGTTATAAATACACGGGCCCATGGGACTATGGGAGCTCATTGTCATGGAAATGTGATTGTAAACAATTTGTATCCTAATATGGACAATGATGTAACGAGTAAGAGAATGATTTATGATTATGATTATGATTATGATTATGAATATGAGTGAATTATTGTTGATTGGGATATTTGAATTCGTAACATATTTGGAAGGTTATTGTGATTAAAATAGGATAAGAAATTGATTATTTCTAGTTTGCAATCTTATTTTGTAATAAGGTAAGATAATTAGTGATTTAGTATATTCTATGCATTAAAAAAGATTATACTGAGGAAATTTCATAAAATGGAAGCTGATTTATTAAATAATGATGTATGCATAAAGTTTAATTGGCATTGATACATTTTTTAAATTGGCAATGATATAGAAACGTATGAATGTATGATGCAATCACACAATTATTGATATTATCAATGATGGTCGAGTTTAACTAAATTCTAGTTTGTATCTGTACTATGTATAATCACAGTCAATCAACCGTCACACACGTTATCTAAATCATAATAAATTTGTTATAGTGATTTTGTTTCCATTTCTCTTTGATAGTAAAGATATACGTACTAATGCTTATTGTAGACATCTTTCTCATATGGATAGATAATGTAATACTAAAACTAGTGTGTGGCTCGGAGAATGTCTCGAGTTTTACTTTGTATTTATTTAGTGTTTTCTTCATACCTTCACTTATATTCACATGCATCAAACTTATTATAACACACAACACTTACATTAATTTAAACATACACGATAAAATTACTCTACTTCAATATGTGTTATCAACATTCAATTGGAATTACAAAAACACAAATTAATTGATCCCCAATGAACAAGAAATAAAACACATACAATTGTAGCTCCACATTAGGCACCTTCTAAAATTTCACTCCCCATCTCAACTAAAAGTATTGTAATCAATTAACTTAAATCACTTTCTGCACTAACAACAAAGTCCTCCATATGTAAGACCAAATTAGAACAAGCTATTATAAACCGTCAACCTAACAACACCTAAGCTTCACCAATAAAACCATTTCTCTACTTACATGCAACGCTCTCACTTTTTCCAAGAGTAACACTTGTATTTAGATTGGTTACTACTATACGCTTGTTCAAACTAGTCCATTAATACACCAATTGTTGCTAAACTACCTCCTTGAATTTATTCATATATATGCATATCATAATACACCATTCCATATTCTTCTCAAACCATCCATTTACTATTATAAACTTGGGTCAAACCAAATTTAGCAATTCGCTCAACGTTACAAGTTTTCTTCATACCATCACATAAATACACATACATCAAACTAATTATCATTTCTCTCTCAGCTTGCTCTCTAAACAACGTGACCGAGAGCTTTGTTTAAGTTTAAGCAAGCTCAAATGGCATTTTCGTATTCTTATTTTGATGTTAATCGTCGAAGAATTAATTTTATTACGACTTTGATGATGGTATCGAGTTTGTTATGTTTAATTCAAATTGGTAACGCGGATGATAATGATAAAGCGCTAGGAGCTTCCTTTATATTTGGAGACTCTTTGGTTGATGCAGGGAATAATAACTACTTGAGCACATTGTCTAAAGCTGATACAACTCCAAATGGTATTGATTTTAAGGCTTCTGGTGGTACTCCAACCGGGCGTTTTACTAACGGTAGAACCATTGGAGATATTGTAGGTAAATTTTCTTCACATTTTTTTAAATCAAAATATTGTTCAGGCCCAACCTTTTTAAATGGGTTGAGTTTAGCTTGGGTTGAGTTTAGGCCCATTACATTTAGTGATCTTTGATGGTTTTTTTTTTTTTGGGCCTAACAGGAGAAATGATGGGCATCCCAACTTATGCTACTCCGTTTTTGGCCCCAAATGCTACCGGAAAAGCCATATTATCTGGAGTTAACTATGCCTCAGGTGGTGGTGGAATTTTGAATGCTACTGGAAGAATTTTTGTAAGCTCACCAAATCCAAATTCAACAATAATCTTTTTTTTTTTTTTAATCTAATACGAAATAAAAATAACGTATGGATGATTTTATAGTGGTTGGCATTTAACGCTTGCCAATATAGTGCTTCAATATAATCTAAAATTCGAGTTATAAATTATTTTATGTTTTTAACACGTTATGTGCTACTTTTTACGTAAAATAGGTTTAAATGAAACATTTGGTTATCTTGCAATTGTAGGTAAATAGGCTTGGAATGGATGTTCAAGTTGATTACTTCAACATTACAAGAAAACAAATTGACCAATTGTTGGGAGCATCCAGTGCAAGAGATTACATACAGAAAAAATCAATATTCTCAGTTACAGTTGGATCAAATGATTTCCTCAATAATTACTTACTTCCGGTTATTTCTATTGGAGCCAGAATTTCTCAAACTGCTGATTCCTTTACTGATGACATGATTAATCATCTAAGAGACCAGCTTACAGTAAGTATTACCTCTTCTATATATAGTTAGGGGGTGTTTGGTATGAAAATTTGTAATGTAGGAAACGTAAATAAATATGTGTTTTCATTTCTATTAGTTTGGTATGAGCTACAAGTAACAAATACCGTTTCCAAGGGTAACAAAATCCCCCAAATTGTGAACAAAATGTGTTTCCCTCCTCAATCATAAACTCCTCAATTTGTTTCCATTCCATAAAGATACCAAACATATATCAAAGGTAATGAGTATCATTACCCTTTCCCTTACTTATATAAATTTTTTCCATTCCGTTTACGGAATTTATACCAAACGCCCCCTTAATCTCTTGTAATTATCGCAGTATCTTAATTTAACAAGCTGATGTTGCATTTGATTAATGTATGGCAGAGGTTATATAGGTTGGATGGTAGGAAATTTGTGGTGGCGAATGTTGGACCGATTGGGTGCATTCCTTATCAGAAGACAATTAATCAGTTGAACGAAAATGAATGTGTGGATTTGGCTGATAAGCTAGCACGCCAATACAATGCCAAATTAAAGGATCTTCTTGTTCAGTTGGGAGAAACTCTACCTGAATCCACCTTTGTTTACGCGAATGTCTATGATCTTGTCTTGGAACTTATCACTAATTACAAGAAATATGGTACGTGTCACACTAACGAGTAGTCCGTTATAACAAATTTGGTCTAATTAAAATTTGATAAAGAGAACAAGGTGTATTTTTCGTAACAAGTCTAATTAATAAATATACTCTTTTCTTGATTATTGTCTTTGTAGGGTTTAGCACAGCAAGCAGAGCATGTTGTGGAAATGGAGGGCAATTCGCGGGAATAATTCCATGTGGACCGAGCTCAAGTTTGTGTACTGACCGCGATAAGCATGTGTTTTGGGATCCTTACCACCCAAGCGAGGCGGCTAATGTATTGTTAGCCAAACAACTACTTGATGGAGACACCAAGTACATTTCTCCCATGAACCTTCGGCAACTTAGGAACCATTGATTGTGGATACTCCTATGTTTTATACATGTACTTTAGTGTATGTATTATTGCCTCTAGTTGAGTTTATTTTCCCTTATTCCTGTCATATAACAAATGTTTTTGTAACTTTACCTTGAGAAATTAGTATACCTCAAATGTAATGTAATTTTTTTTTTTTTTTTTTTTATATATATATTTTACCATTATTTCCATATATATAAGACATTATTCAGACATTCAAAACATAGTGTTGAGAATAATTGCCCTGTCGTCTATCTTCAAGTAATATAAGTATATATACCATCCAACTGAAAGTCAAATTTAATTACCAAATCGTTGCCAACCAACAGTTAGTGTTTTTATCAAATTATCATTACGTTGTACCAACACTACCAACTAGGCAACAATATCAAATGTCACTATTCATCATCTCCAAATCTCCATACTAATTTCTTTAATTTACTCTTTTTTTAAAAAACTTGTTTAACAATTGCTTAACATTGCAATGGGCCTGGTTGGTTTGAATTAGCAAAATTCAGACTGGACTGGATATTGGAATCATGAATACTGGCTGGTTCAATTAGGGTTTTACGTTTTGTTCTCAACTTTTTGTTAATGGTATCAATCTAACTTTTATTCTTGTCAATACTTTACAACGACCTTTAGTAAAACGTTGATTATATACAATGTTATATTAGTTTTGTCACTTAGTGATTATTAGACTTGTGAGAATATGCAAAGAGCAAGGATTGATATTAATCATGTTATTGTTATGTAGTGTATTTTTCTTATTTCCATGATTACTAATCAAACATGTGAGTGAATAAATTTTGAAAATTTGTGTGATTATCATTTTGTAAGCGGACGTGTCACTCATGGTTATTCTAATTGTTCATTTTGTACCCGGACCATTCACTACAGTTACAATTAGCTACGGAGTACTATTCTAAATAAGAAAATGTATGATCAGTTTTTAAGATCCAATCCGCACCTTGTTTTCATGAATATTGTACGTATGAACCTAAACAACCTAATTAGGGTCTCGTGAAGTCATTATCATCCCCTAAAACATTAATTGGCAGTACTATTGTTATTCACCTTAAATCTAATTTGATTAAGACGGAATGAACAGAATTAGTACGAATTAAGTAGGTACATAACATGGATGCATTTTCAAGGCAGCTTCAACTCATATAATTGACAAAAATCAAACCCCGGACCATTCAAAGCCATCAATATCATATCATAGGTGACTGTACTTATATAGACGCATGTATACTGTATAGTTCTCCGAATTTGGTTAAATTGTAATAGTGCAATTGACAAGTAGTATGTACTACAAGCTACGTAATAAATTGATTTGACAGCAATTAACGGTTGAAATAAACACGAAATTATAAATGAGAGAAAATAATACAACAATTATTTACCATCATCTTCACTGCAGAAATGGTGCAGAAAGATGTTGTCCAATACAAATACAAACTAATAACCATGATCTGAGCCATGACAGGTGGAGGAGAGAAAATATATTTATTTATTTTTTTAAAAAAAATAAAAAGGGAATCGAGAAAAGGCCAAAGAAGAAAAGGATGAGGGGAGGTGAAGAACAAATATCTGGAAGATGTATCATGTATGTACTGTACGTAAAATAAAAACTACGGAGTATAGGTATGAGTGAATATTTGAAGAGTGTCAGTTTTTAACATGCTCTAGCTATTTGTGTAGGTTGAGGTGTCAAAAACCTACCGACTAACCCAATTCGAAACAAATCTTAAAAAATTAAATTTATATACTCCCTCCGTGTATTTTTAAGTGTTACACTTTTTATTTTCGGCCGTGTTTTTTTAAGTATTACACTTTCTTTTTTGGCAAAAAGCTATATTAAAATATTATATCTCTCTCCTCTCATGGTCCTCACCCAAATCCACTACTACTTTTTTATTATATCTTTCCTCTCACATTCATTACTTTTCAATAAACTATTAACCCCACTATCTTTTATAATTTTTTAATACTCCAACTACCCCACTTACCTCTCTACCTCTGTTAATTTTTATGTGCAACTTTAAAATATTATTTGTGAGATATAAAATATTTCAAAGTTGCACATAAAAATTAACAGAGGTAGTATTTTATTTAAGTCAATTAAATTGCCTAAAACTATGCGTCGGTCAAAGTGTAACACTTAAAAAAACACGAAGGGAGTATCGGATATAAGAATTTAGCATGATTAAAAATTATAAACAGGTCCAACCCGACTCAACTTCATCATCAAATCCGACCTGGACACCCGAATTGATCGACTGTTGGGGAAAATATCAAAATATGCAGTGTATATTACGTGTATGTAATGTCGCATACAATAATGTGTTTGATGCTTTGATTACATGGGCTGGGGTGGATATGTTTGTTGAATAGTTGATTGGAATTAGGCTTGTAGTGTTGAGAGTGACGTGTGAGCATCCTCTGTGGTGCAGAGAGACATACTGCATTTTGTATCCCTCGCGTGGGATTGTTATTCGCTCCTATCTCCTCCAACAATGCATGCATTATGCTTTGTGTTGTATTTTTGTTGTTCATATTCTTTTATTTGTCTTTTTTTTCTTCTGTGTGATACTCTGATTCATCTGAAACATACATGGAGTATGCATAATGTCACTGATATGACCAAATTGAGGGTTGTATAAGGTCATATCACTATTACAATACATTTCTAATAATTAAATATACGGATACAATAAGTTCAAGCTAAAGGAAATACAAACTTATAAAGTATAAATGAAGATAACACAACTTATATTGAATTCGTAGTAGGTGTAGTTCAAAAAAAAAAAAAAAAAAAAAAAAACAAATGAAGGGTTGGAGGTGGACTCTAGCTTAACAAATAATTGTCAATTGTCTTACTTTACCAAAACCATGATAACTTCTTATTGTATTTAATAATAATTGCTAATCGATCATACTAGGCTAATCTTTTCAGCACATTAACTTACAATAGTCTTCGGTCACTTTGAGTTGATGTGTTATTCCTTTTTATCAAAATCACATAACGACAAAAATTAGGGACAAAGATGATGATATTAACTTTAAGATCATATGAAGCTCAATGTCCATTCACCACAAAAATCAACTTGAATTTGTGTTAAATATCTTATTTTAATAAATGCGTAGTATATGGATATATATATCCCTAAATAACTAATTATCTTGTTGAGCCGTTGAGGTAGTGTATATACTCCGTAGCATATATAAATACGTACTCTGTATTATGAGATCGTAAACTATTACGAAGTAGGACAAGGTTGTCTTCCTAGAAAGAATAAAAGATAAAATAAATAGTGATACATTCACTACTCCAACTTGGATTAGTCCTAACAAAACTTGTTACTATAAGGATAAATTAGTCTTAGGAGTAACTTGAATTACTATGTGGGTCAGGGTGAGTAGTAGTAGAGCCTAGTAGTACAAGGGAGTAGAGGAAAAGGACAAGGGGGTGAAGAGAATAGGTGTGGGTGTGTTAAGGGAACAGTGAGGCGAGAAATCAGGGGCAGAGAGAGTACGGAAGAGAGAGAAATCGAAGAAGAAGAATGAGATGAGATGCCGAAATCAGAGGAGCAAAACCAATAATTGTATACCACGCTTCTCCGACACTATCATAATACCTACCAAATGTGAATGCCTATTGGACATTGGTTATTGCCTTATTGCCTCTCTTCTTCTATTTTACCGCTCATCTCGTTCAAACTTGGCCCCCCCTTCTTTCACCCTTCCACTTAAGCCGCCCTATTATATGTTGCTTGATTTTACACACTTTTTTTTAATAATCACTCTATTTTTTAAGAAGACTTTAGAAGGTAATTAAATTAATGAGATTATATACACATGCATTCCAAATAATACTGTATATTTTCCAAATCAAAAGGTTAAAATTAATAAAATCTACGGCGTATTTCGTATTTGCCATTCCCTAATATCTACTATACTTACTTACGACACATACTATATTTACAGTAACAATACTCCATTTAACTATTTAAAAGACCTAAATTCCTTTTGAGAATGAGTAAAGGTTGAAAGGCATTATCTATAAAATCAAACTTTTTTTGTTTTAAAAGAAAAATATATAAAAATTATGGCAGTCTTCTCTTATTATTAAACCCTACCTTATTAACAGGTTTAGGTCTACTAGACTACTAATGGATTTATATCTCAATGAGTGTAATGAAAATAGCCTAAAGCTTGATAAAATCAATCTTAAACAAATGTAACTTAATACTCCCTAAGTCCCTATCAAAGTGGTAGGTAAGGCATTCAAATAAATAACTTCACTCGGAAGGTTGAGAACTTTGTCAATGCAAATATTGCATAGAAAAAAAGTTCTAGTACGTGTTCTTGATGAAATGTATAAATGTTCCACACAATGACTTATTATTTATTATTTGGTAGTTTGTATTAGAAATGATGTGGGGATTTTTTAACCTTATAATTATGATCTTTTATGGAATTAAAAGAAGGTAGAAAAAGTATTACGAGGATCCGACTAGAAGAGGGTATGGACAGGGCCGACACAAGCTAAGGGTTGACCAAACACGATACAAAAATGGCATGGTATGAGAAGCACGTTAATAAGCCATTGGTTATGTATGAATATCAAATTAAAAGTTGACATAGGTCTAGCAACACATGGGCCTACAAAACCCGACCTGTGCCCATCTTTAGATTCGACACTCTAATTTATAGGCTCATCGATGAATAGAATTATTATCATTTCATGCAGCAATGCAGCATAATATGAAGATTTGAAGAATAACTGCTGACTTAATTTATACATGGAGCTATCTAATTCAATTACTTGTATTTTTTTCTTTTCGGTGATTTACAATTAGAATATTTGATTACTTAATAGTTACGTGAGTTGCTTGCCGATCAAAATTCATGAATATGTTAAAGCAGACATATGGACCAAAATGTCAAATATATATTCTGAAGAGTCATAGTTTAGGTGTTCTACAGTTGTTCTAAACTTCTCATGATGCATGAACTTGGTCTTAATTATTCTTAAATCTTTAAAATGTATAACAGATTAACAATGAACAAACTAACTAGCAGAAATATTTGAAATTCATTCAATGAAGAACCGGCACTCTATTTGAATAACTTTGTGTTCGACTTTTACTCGATTTATTTATATATTTATTTTGTATATTTTGATACAATTATGCGTATTTGCTTGCATGGTTTGTCATCAATCATTTTTGTGAGATTTTTAGTTTTTACATAATAACTTTATATTTTTAATTTGTCATATGCTATTGAGAACTTTGCATGACAAACTAATTAGCCGGGGCAACTGGTCGATATTGTATTTAATGCTGCAAGATATTAAAGAAAAATCCAGGCCATCATCATCATGGGTCACTAATTATTATCCTAACTTTAAATGATTGCATATAATCTTCATATTCTTAGGTTTGAAAAGTGAGCGAGAGAGAGCCACTATGACCCGTGCATATTTTTTAGCAGGCATGATAGTATAGTACTATTACAATTTTAGAACTTTCAAGAATGGATTCTTTTAAAGTTTTCTCTTATGCCCCAGCATTATCATTCCTTCGTTCTATTGCATGGTTAATGCTTTGACTCATGCGTCATGTAATTTATTGAGTCCACAAAATTTATGTTGCTATTATAATTATACCTCTATTTTAAAGACTAAAGTAATATTCACATTTCACACACGTATTCTAATCACAACCAAAAAAAGAAAAGGAGATCCAGCAAATTCATATAATCATGTAAGACAACGAACTTTTACTTGGATTTAGAATATAAAATTACTAGTAGCCTCTACAATTGAGACTTGAGAGTGTTTGGTTGAGACTTTGAGAGAATACTTTAATTGAGAGAATTAGAATACAAGATTAACACCAATTACCAAAAGAGATTGAAACCCATATTTTATCACAATCCTAGTCAAATATAGTACTTAGGCCCCGTTCTTTAGAGCTGCTCTGCTCTGCTTTGCTTAAATCAAATCTGCTCTACTCTGCTCTGCTTAAATTAAATCTGCTCTGCTTTGCTCTACTCTATTTTCAAATAATAATTAATAATAACAATAATGATAATTAATATTCAATAATAATAATAATTAATATTGTATCGATGATAATAATTTATTATTTTGAATAATTATAATAATTATTAATAAAATAATTATAATAATTATTAATATTAATGATAATTAATATTTATTAATCATAATAATAATAATATTAATAATAATAGTAATAATAATAATAATAATAACAATAACAACATTAATAATAATAACATTAATAATAGTATTAATAATAATAATAATAGTAATAATAATAATAATAGTAATAATAGTTATATATAATAGTAATAATAATAATAATAATACTAACAATAACAATAATAACAACATTAATAATAATAAAATTAATAATAGTATTAATAATAATGTTGAAATCTGCTTTGTTCGGCTCGGCTCTGCTCTGCTATCCTGAAATCTGCTCTGCTCTGCTATGCTGAAATTTAATTTGCTCGGCTCTGCTGACTCCTGCTTTACTCTGCCCAGAAGCTCAAAAGAACAGGGCCTTATACTATTTAGAAATGATGCTAACATTAGTTAACTTTACTCAGCAATACTTTTATTGATCATCTATCTAAACAATGAACCAGATAATTTGTATAATCTGATTGTTACTTATTTAATTTATCACACACTAACAATAAAAACTAGCTAAATCAACTAATACAATCCACTAATAACATCAAATCTAAGTATTGAATTAACAAACTACATTAGAGTATGCACTAACAATTAATAAATGTCAAAGGCAAATCAAAAGTTCAAAACAGAATCAACAACATTACCCTTGAACCCTTGACAACAAAAAGCCCCTAGTCCCCCACATAAATCCAGTTCGATTCTAATATCTGAGCAAAAGATTTTTTACCTCATTTGCCTAAGCCCTTACAATAATACAAACAAACTTTCTACCCTTTACCAAATTCTGGTCAAAGACAATCTGGAGAAACAGCACTATAAAATGACATACCCAAAACCATGAATATCACATGCTCGTAAATCACTCTCCTAATTATAAAAACAAATTCATTCTAATACAAAAGAAAAAAAAAAAAAAACAGTAATATTGGCAAGTCCTTATCCATTAACTTCTTATGTCTCACTGAAAAGAAAACAAAAAAAAGAATTATCAAAATTCTCCCCAAACACCCGACTGATTAACTGAATAAAGCTGTTCTCAATTCTCCTCACTGTTTGCCTTCTTCTGCATGCTCTGCCTCTTCTCACTACTACCACTCTCCATATTAATACCCTTCTTCCTCCCCTTTATTTTTCATTCTCTCAACCAAATTACTCAAACTCAAAATTCCTTTTCTTAATTATTCTCCTTTGAATTATTAACCCACATACACATATGCCGACCGAAAGACGGGCGGTAAGGGCGCAACAGATGGGAGCGCCGTTACCGCCCGTGGAACAACAAGACCCACTCCCTTGTCCACGTTGCACTTCAACCAACACAAAATTCTGTTACTACAACAACTACAACTTCTCTCAGCCACGTCACTTTTGTAAGTCTTGCCGTCGTTACTGGACCCACGGTGGCACCCTCCGTGACATCCCTGTTGGTGGTGGGTCCCGTAAGACGGCTAAGCGCTCACGTACTTCTTCATCATTGGTCACTTCCACGACTTCTACTTCTTCGGCTGTTTCTATTGGGCCGGGTCTTGAGCCCGTACCCGTTTCCCACCAGGCTACTCCTGTTTATGTTTCACTTCCTTCAACTACGGTTGGTGGTGGGTTTACTTCGTTGCTGAGTAGTGGTGGGCCTGGTGGGATACTTGCGTTAGGTGGGTTTGGGCTTGATGAAGTTGGGTTTGGGCTTGGACGTGGGGTTTGGGCTTTTCCTCATCATGAAGTTGGCTCGTATGTGAATGGTGGCAACGGCGGCGGTTGTGGAGGAGCAGGTGGTGGTGGAGAAGGGGGTGTGAGTAGAAGTGACACGTGGCACATGGAGAGCGGTGAAGTGGTTGGGTTTGTTGGCGGTGAATGTTATAATTCCTTACCAGAACTTGCAATTTCAACAACGGGCAATGGTCTAAAGTGAGATTAATCAATTTCTCCCCCAATTCCCCTTTTTTTTTTTTTTTATCTTAGAAAATTAAAAAACATAATCAAAGAAAAAAAATCATTAAATTATTGTAGTCTTTCTTTTATACTCCGTACTAATGCTATGTTATGGTGTAACTGGGACTGGGAGGGTATGGCTGTAATTTTGATGGGGGGTTAGGTAGGTTAATGTGGAAATTGAGTGAATTTTCAGTAGTGTAATTGAACCTGCTATGAACAGCTTGAGATCATATTATCATATGTAGTGATTAGTGAGTTTTGGTTGGTTGTAATGCCTTTGTTTTCTATGAATATAGAAGATATCCCGGGTTAAAATATTAAACCCAATTGTTTCTCGATTCCCCCTCCTTTATTTTACTTGTCTTGTTTAAGGATTTTAAGCTAGTTATCTACTAGTATCACTAAATATAATCATAGACAACTAAGATGGGACAAAGGCATATTGATAGAATGATACGGAGTAGTATTTTTTTGTCTTAGTATTAATCCAATGTTGAGCTAAAATGCTTCTTAGATTCCGCGATCCCCTAATCCCCTTCATTGTTATAGCTACTGTAGTAGGAAAATTATTATACTCATGATACTCTGCATATAATTGAAGGATTTGAAGTTTTTCCATAATATTGGGATCGCATAGTACATTAGTACGTAATCACAATTTACAAAAACATTACGGAGTATTATTATAAAAACGTAGGTGGATAAAGATCGAGTTCTTATCTATAAAGAGATGTTTATAAAACTGGGAATCCCTATGAAACTACTCACTTACGTATGTATTATTGTGTTTACTTCCTCGTTTTGGACATAAATGTCAAAGTGCTTGGATATTTATTAATTTTTTTTTTTTTTTTGAGAAAACGTTTAAGGTGCATTATATTGATAATTTATCCATCAAAATGTATGGAGAGACCTCTGAAGGACTATGGTTCTCCCAAACTTGTTCATCTCCAAAAGGCGTTATACGAGCTAAATTATGAGCTACGACATTGCCGTCTCGCTTTACATGGCACGATAAAAACAGAATTAAAATGAGAACAAGAAGACAAAATATCATTGAGGATAGAATCAAGATCAGTACGTGAAGAAAATTGAGGCTTTGGATAATCGGTTAATGAGCACATGGTTGTCAGATTCGAGGATGATATCAGTCAGACCATAGCGTTTTGCGAGCTTGATTGCTAGTGCTGCAGCTTTGCCATCTGCTATAATTGGAGGCCAATGGGCTCTTATGCGTCGGGTTGCAGCAAAGATAACCTCCCCTTTCCAGTCCCTAGCAATCACTCCCAAGCCAACCCATCCATCTACACTAAGCGAGGCGTCACAATTTAGCTCATAGTTCCTTCTGGCGGAGGCTTCCAAGCTTTCGGACTGCTACAGCTCTGTTTTCAATTTCCACCATAAATCCTCTTCGCGTACATGTTGCAATCAGCCGCACGACGAAAGGTATGCTCTATGATTAGAGGATGAAAGGTTTCTTTAGCACTGAAAACCATATCATTCCTCCTACACCATAAATTCCACATTAAAATTGCTCCCCTGCATACCTTTTTAGCATCCAACTTGCTCTGCGAATCTATCAACTCTAGAAATGAAAACCCCGTAGGCCAAATGGACATCTCAGTGCACTCACATTCCACCCAAAGAGCTCTAACTGTAAGGCAATCAAATAGTGCATGCTGCATAGTTTCAGAGCTGCCTTCGCACCATGGGCAGTCCGTCAGCTCTGTCATGTGTCTATAGTTGAGGTAGGCTCGCACCGGAAGAGTTCCAGTACAAACACTTGGATGGATATTTAATTGAAAACTGTTCGTGCAGTTAAAATTAAATCAATACTCTATACATCGTTGGATTTAGCCTATGAGAATGTACGAGAAAAACATGTCACTACTCCTTGATTATAAAAAAAAAGAGAGGGGCAGTGGCGAATTTAGAAATATAATCAAGTGGGGTTAAAATACTTTTGTTTCAAAATTTATTAAGATCAAATGATCAAATTTTGATAGGATATTTGACAAATTTTAAAATTTTACACTTGAAAATTTTTATTTAACAAATTTGGACCCCACTTAGGACACAATGTGGCTCCGCCACTGGAGGGGGACAAGTGAGGTGCAGACTAGGTGAGCTCTACTTCGTATTTGTCTACGACTAAACAATAACATATATACATATACTATGTACTTGGTATATATTGTCGCTTTCTTGAATAAATGAGAAAAATTAGAACGGTTAAAAGCTGACAAGGCACGCATAACCTGATTACATTGAAGGGTTGAGCATCAATCCATTAACCTGAATCTGTCATGCTTAAATTGTCTATTGAACTAGTTAAGATAATTGATTCTTTTATGCCAATCTTACTAACCCTCCTAACTACATAATTTGGTAGTATAAATATTTTAGTAAAACTTTTAGTGAGCAAAATTTTTGGTTTAAGAGGACAAATTTTACTACTATTTCACTTTATAGTCTTCTATAGGCGTTTGTATGAACTAATAAAGTAATTGGGTAAAAGGTTACTCGAGTAACCAGTTTAATAAGCGGGTTAGGTTTGGATCAAGGATTTTTAACCCGTTTAATAAATGGGTTAGGTTTGGGTCAAGGGTTTATCAACCTGTTTAATATTGACACGAACACAATCCCGACATGACATGACCTGTTTGATGAATAACTTTTGTATACATCCGGTGTACAGTAATTTACTGTACATCGGGGATCACTTTTTATCAAATTTAGGGTCACTTTACAAATTTTTGGGTAATTTTTATCAATAAAGCGTAACTACTTCATAACTTTTATTTATGTCAGGGTAACTTTTATTCATATTAGGGTAATTTTTGTTCATTATAAGGGTAACTTTATATTTATTGTACAACCGATTTATTTAAAAGTTTTTCCCCGTTTGACAACCCTAAGAAAAATACACTATCAACTATCAAGTCAAAGACTATCTAATTGACATACAAAGTTTGTTTTTTCAGGCGTGAAGCGGTTGAATCTCACAAAACCCATTTTAGAAGGGATTTCCCTAAATAAGTTGAAGAATATCCAACTAGTTGTCCCCACTTAATAGCATCACACAAATTTGTGTTGGAGTTAAGTTATTAATCCGATCGAGTTAACATGTCTTAATTGGAGTTTCATAAACAACCTACTGAGTACAATTTGGCAAATTCAGTATAATATGCATCTTAGATGAAGTTTCATGGATACAATGTCGATAGGTAGTGGGAGGATATGAATATTAAATTTATATGTATTTGGGCGTTATGGGAAGTAAAAAATTGATGAGTTATGATATTATAGGAATCTCATTTTTTTTTTTTTTGAAGAAATTATAGGAATCTCATTAGTTTTGCCCCGTGTTTACCCTTTTGATAACCCCACTGTATACCGACCAGACCACCACTCTGTACTTTACAATCCTTTTTATAAGATGAAATAAACTCCTAAATAGGTCTCTATATGTAATACGAAGGTATATGCACCTAATGGAGGATGTCAACTTAAATAATAGGACGAATATGCACTTATGTTTTTACCTACTTGGACAAGTATGAACATTGGATGTCTACCTATAAAGGCTACAATAAATGGTGGGTACTGGCATACTGGATAGGTGGTGTATATAGAAGTTTTAGGTCAGCACAAGTATGAGGGGATTGAGGGGGCATTCGCATCCAGTTTGTTTATAAAAATTTTAGAGGGGATTGAGGGGGGCATTAGCACCCACTATGTTTAACAAGTGAGCTCAAGTCAAAACCAAAGTTCAAACAAGCTAAGAATTACTTGTGTAAGGGAGTACAAAAACAAGATCTTTTATTTTTGGGCTTAGACTTATAATAGACGCTAACATATAAATACGAAATGGCGAAAACCGGCCCAAATCGTAATTTGGGGCACCGAACTTAACTTCCAAGATCTTCAACATTATTGCTTCATTCATCAGCTTCCCTCTTCGACTAGGGTTTTTTAAAACCCAGAATAACAGTCGAAAGGGAATTTTTTCCCCCAAAATTTCTTCCAATTTTTACAATCGCGCCAATTCAGCAACCTAAATTTCATTCTTCAAACCTTTTCAATTTACAAATGCTACATTTTCTCTCTCCTCAACTAACCAAGATTTAACAATGTCGTCTTTCTCTCTCTTCTCAACTCCCCAACAACAGCAACAGCAACAATCTCCCTTTCAATTGCAAACACAACCCCAACAACAATCGAATCCTTTCTTGCAACAACAGCAACAACAGCAGCAACAACAGTTTCAATTCCAACAGCAGCAGCAACAACAACAACAACAGCAACAACAACAACAGCAATTGTTTTTGTTTACAAATGAGAAAACCCCAGCAAGTTACAGTACTAAATGGGCAGATCTTCACCCTGACTCCCAGAAAGTTCTCTTGCAAATTGAGTAAAGTTTCTTTCTTGGCTTCTTTTCTTTTGACTTTCCTTTTTGTTTTTAAATTTTCTGTTTTATTTGATGGGAGTTTTCTTGTTTGATTTTTTTTTTTTTAAAAAAAAATTTAATTTCCTTTTTAATTGATGGCTGTGTTCTTATTTGTTATTTTGATTTTTGGGTTATTAGGGATAGAATACTGGAGTACAGAGGTGAGAGTCAGAGTTTAGATCAATGTAACCGCCTCTTCGATTCTTCGGTCTCCAATAATACTTTCGAGCTTGATGCTAGCCGCATTCTTCAGGTTACTTACTTTCTCATTGTTTGTTATTGTTATTTTTTCGAGCTTCAAGTCAAATATAGGTTGTTGCCGGAGTTGCATCTTCAATTCATTGCCTGAAGATGTTTGCCGGTGTCGCTAGTCACTTTGTTACTTTAAGCCTTCATGATTGATATTCCCAAAAAGGCTACTAATGAAACTTGTGTAGTCTCTCCATTATTGTAATTAAACTATTAATGAAATTTGTGTACTCTCTCCATTATTGAAATTGAGTGTCTAAATTTCGTTTCGTGTAGTTGGAGGTTTTATTATTCTCCCTACTTTACTAATCACAGAGCCGAGCCGGCTTGAGTCTTAAAAAATGTTGTCACTTGAATCATACATGTCTTTACTATAATCTTAGGGGTTTACGTTTTATACATACTTGCCACATGGCGTTGTTCAATCAGCAATGCCATGGAAAAATTTCAGGACTTGGACCTTGTTGATATGGAATTTTTTTCTGTAAAAGTTTAAATGCTTTTCTAATATCTTCTGCTTGTGACAACCATCAAGAGTTCAAGACAAAGAACTTGATAATTTAATTAACTGTCTACACTCTTACAAGTCCATCCTTGTCCATGACAACCATCACTAGGTTGACATCCAATGTTTGGATGACTACCTCTATTCTATATTAACATGCTGAAATCTAGAAGTTTTCTTCTGTCTTTGTGTAGATTGTGATTCTGTTTTGGGTCATATACTTCTTTAATGCACGTTAACCAGATTGTATGTAGTATTAGAATTTGATTGGCAATTCTTTCATGAGTTTACAACCTACAAATCCTTATGATGTCTTACTGTGTTAGAGCATTTTGGTTCTGCACCTTTCTCTAAAATATTACACAATGTCTCTATATACTTCCCCTATTTTCTTTACTGGGATGTCTCAAATTAGTTACCTCATTCTTTTGTGGTATTTTTTCTAAATTTGAGCCCTACAGTCTTGTTATAAAACATGCCAACTTGCCACAGGGGAAGTAATTTAAGACTGTGGGAGTATAGTTGTTCTTTAATAATTAGACATTAAAGTTAAAGGTAAGGATAGAAAAACACGGATAGTTTAAGTATACTAATTGCTATAACACTACAAACAGATTATGGTTATCTGTAATAATATTGACTTACTAAATCATTTATGTTTTTAAAAAACATGAATTGTTTTAGCCAAATTCTTAATTTTTTTTCCTTCTTTTTGAAATCTGTTTCTTATGTTCCCTCGAATAGGAGAACACAATATTTTAAGGGGAAGTAGGAAATATGAAACTTTAGTGCGTGTGTAATCTTTTGTTTCCCTCAAATACAAGAACACAATAATTGTTGGGAATAAGGATTAAAATCTTTAGTGTGTATATTTTTTAATTTATTTATTATTTTTGCCTTTTTTTTTGTTTTAATGATTTGTGAACTGCATGGAATATCTTTGTCGTATCTACCTTTTGTCAAATTTCAGAGCTGTCCTAGTTAGTAGCTAACTGATGTGTTTGTCAGTTTGTCCTGTATGACATTTAGTTACTGCAATCTGACCTTCCCTTATTTTCCATAATCCTAATTAACCCATGGTGTTAATCTTGCATTTCCTGGCAATTGTTTCTGATTTTATTTATATGTCCTTTTTTTTTGTTTATGCACTTTTTGGACGTGGAAAAGGCATATTTTCCTCTAATAACTTCAGAAGCAGAATTCTATATTTACCTCTTAAAATGTGCATGATAGTCCTGCATTTAGGCATCAGACCTCTATATAGATTTTTCCCTTTTAATGTCAGAGAAGAACATTGAGAGCAATATTTTGATGTTCTCACAGGAACTTGGCGGAATTAGTACATCCATGGAAAGACAGAAAGTGACATTGCACGAGTTGATGGGTGGTGTAAAGGAAATGCTAAGAAACACCGAGATTGCCATTCGTTCTTTTATGATTCTTCGGCCAAGGTTTCTTCATCAAAAAGGTGGGACTGCTTCAAATACTACTGCATCAGCCCAAACCCCTGGTGCATCAACAACACCTGGCGGATCAAGTCAAGTAGCTGCCAGCTCTATGGTGCCAGTAAATGATTTTTACAGTGGGGTTCCAAAGAAACCATCTCCATTTATGCAGCAAACAGTTGCTAGATTTGAGAAGTACATAGGGGAATGCCGGCAATGGATTGAGGAGTTAGAGCAGCTTCTACTCTCAGATTCTGATCGAAATTCTATAACTTTTAACTCATCAGTTTTGCAGTCTTTTCCTAAAGTTCTGACCAATGTACATGAATTTTTTGTGCACGTGGCTGCTAAGGTAATCAGACATGCAATTGAATGCTAAATTTATCTGTATTTAGTTATTTCTGGTTTGTATTGCAGTATTCTGAAATTTCTTGCATATGCATAAAATGTTGGTTGTTTAATTAGCAAGTGTTGTGGATGCTGTTTACTTGTTGGTTAAGCTGATAGCCTCTTTTGCGTAGGCAATACATCTGGACAGGACATTTCATCAGAGTATTACAATTGTTTAGCCTTTGTAACCAATTGATCTTGTAGGGGGGGACAAGAAAGCACTCGTGAGGGACTTTGTTCATGGGAAGTGCCTTTGTAGTGCAATGATATGTCAACTGCATTAGTATGTTGGTGAATTGTCCATCCTTATCCATAGTGGTTGAGTAATTTTTTTTCTGATGACTTATTTATCCTTATAGTTCCTGTTGCTTCTGCTTTGCATTGGCTTTTGCAGTTTTGTATGCCTCTCAAAATGTTTTGCCTCTTAGTGTAAAGTTAACCATCAGTATTCCTTTTGGTTATTTCCTGCTCTTCCTCGATTCCCTTGTGAAAATCGATGAATTCTGTGTTACATTGTTTCAGGTTGAAAGTATTCATCAGTACATTGAATCCATGAGAACAGCATATCTTGCTGACCAGAGACGTCGTGGGGATGTTGGTGACCCATTTTTGGAGGCTGACAGGCGTGAAGTAGCCAGACAAGAAGCAGCTGCTAAAAGAGTGCACCCAACATTGCATCTGCCAGCAGCACCACAGCCAACAACTCAGGTTGCTGGATTGTTTGCTAGCTCAGGGGCTCCTGGAGTATCTACCGCACCACAGACTTCTGGAGCACCAGTGTCATCTTCAGCTGGAACTGGGTTTTCTCTCTTTGGAGCTACTCCTGCTAGCACGTCCTCATCTTCTCTGTTTTCAACCCCTGCATCTGCTTCAGGGGGCCTTTTTTCTACATCTATGGCCTCTCCTCAAACCTCACTCTTCCCTTCCTCATCGCCGGCATTTCCATCAGCCTCAACAGCCTCCTTGTTTGGTGGCAGTGCTCCTGCTTCTGCACCAGCTGGAAACTCCCTGTTCTCAACTCCTTTTGGTTCAGGTGCATAACACTTCAAGCTTACTTTCTGTGTAATAGTAGTGAATTAAGGACCTGGTAGATCTTATTTATATACTTCCTCCGTTTTTTTAATACTTGCAACACTTCCCTAAAATGGAAATGTCACAATACTTGCAACACACCATAAATGGAAAGTTATTTTAGGAAAAAACTATACTATTTTCCTTTTTTAAAGCACATGGCCCACTAAATTACACTCCTAACAACCCCACCCCATTTTAAAGTGTATTATATCATATGAACCCCACATACCTTAAATACCGTGAAAAAGTGTGTGTTGCAACTATTAAAAAACGGAGGAAGTATTAGTTAGTATTTATGTGTTTCTCTCGAGTGGGGATGGATGGTTATATACACACTTGTTTTTAAGTGAATATGTAAGTACATACAGTTAAGAGACCTAAGGCCCAGTCCCTATAATTAGGCTACCTTAAAGAAAATGCTGCTTTAAAATCTCACTAATTTCATTGCAGCCTGAATTTGGTGGGTATCATATGAATTTTTTTCCTAGCAGGAGCTCAATGGATCGACTATTGAGTTGTTGTTACTTTGTCGACCTTTATCATTTTTATACTAGCATTTTTTAAGGGTTCATAAATTGATGTAATTGATTGGGTGATTAGGAGCCTCTTTGGCTGACTGATTGCCCAATATAGTATCACAGAAGCCGAAGCTTTATTCTTGTACATATCTGTGAGCATATGGCTTATTTGTGTCTACATCCCACCAGGATACTGAGGAAAAAAAAAATCTTGATTGAAACATCTATGCTGTTTTGGACATCCTTTTCTGTCTGGATGGAATGTTGATTGCACATGCTCTATCAATCTATCACAGAGTGTCTTTTTTAAAGAGATTTGGACCTGTGGAGGCAGTTGTTTTTAAGTACGCTATTTATGCTGTTTGTTTTCAACCGTTTTGTATTCATATAGTTTCTTTGGATTTATTTAGAGGTTTCATAAAATTTCGTCTTTTTTATTTTTTGCGTCTTGGGCCATAATGTAATTTCAACCTTCTACGTGGTTTGAGCAGTTAAATTTATATCAATCTTCTTTTATCTCATTTAATTTGCTATATTGCTATTCTTTGTATGCTTTGATCAATGTATAAATACATACCACGTATATAGTATCCGATGTATTCTTATCTGATCAATGCATAAAGGATCACTTATTTTGGGCAAATTTGGTGGATTTTGTCATTCTTTTGATTCCTGATTTCCCTTGATTAACAGGTTCTGCATTAGGATCAGGGTCAAGCTTTGGAGCTACAAATGTAAGTCAAAGTCTCATTCATTTATGGCTGCTAACATTAATCCTTCTATACCGCTCTCTGCAGTCTGTCCCCTATTTTTTCCTGTTTTTTATTTTGGTATGTTCCAAAATTACTACTTTATTACAGTATGTTATCTTTTTTGGTAAAGTCCTCCCACCCCCTCCCTCCCCATGTGACGTGTATACCACATTTCTGCTTGCCATTTTTTTTCCCATGCGATCACATCAACCATAGTTTCCCATATTTTTGTTCATGAAATTATGTTTTATAATTTACAACTTCTTGCTTAGACAATTTTGTGAGAACATTTCTTGCTACATAAGCATATGGTCAGAAAGAACCTGTTGACATTCAGATATCTTAAGCTGTCGTATATTTTTAAAACAGAGGTCAATATTTTACTGGTGTGGTAATCCCTATTCCCTGTTACTCATCCCATTTCTTTTTGATTTGGCAGAGAGCTAAGCCAAGGTCTCGAACCTCTCGGCGGTAACATGAGCAAGCTAGTCAAGAAATTTTGAGATTATATTCGAGGTTCTCGAATGTCTGTGTAGCCGGATATTCTAAAATGCCTTTGAAGCCATCAGTTTACAAACGTCTGTGAAACTTGATATTCTGAAATGGCTTTGAAGCCTGATGTTTTCAAATGAGTGCTGACACCAGTCTTTGCATTTTCAAGCGGATTTGCTTCTACATAATTGTTGCTGCAAGTGGAGCCAACAAGTAGAAAATTGTAGAATAAGCCCTTAGGTATTAGATTCTTATTGTAGATTGCGGATTCTTTCCAACTCTCGAAAGAAGAGAGAGAAAGAGAGACAGAGGGAGACAGAGTAGAAAAAGTGTTGTACTGATAGATGGGTCGAAGAAAGCTGATGATTTAATTGAGAAGACATTGTCAAAATGTTTGGGGGTAATCTTGTTTGCTATTGTAATTCATTTAACATTTGCCCTGTAACAGATTTCGTATAGGTTTTTGAAAAGCTTTGTGAAGTGGTTGATTTCTGATTATTCATTGCTGAAACTTTGGGAGTCCTGGACTCCTGGTTGCTAAATGGCTAAATGCTCAATCTTGACTAAACCATTAACATGCTTTCATCAAAAGTCTAGAATAAAAAATGACCCTAAGTCGGACATAAAAGTAGCCAATGGTACAGACGTACAATATCTGATTGTAACACTATTTTATTCGTTGGTGAGTATGGTGACATGAAGACCTTTCTTACAAGTTAAAACATTTGATTAAATGTCGAAATCTACTAACCTCAACCTAAGTTCACAAATCACAAGTGATCAACTCTACTAAAACCATCTGGTCATTAAGAATTCTCCTCGTGAAAAAGGCTTATGAGTGTTGTACATTTTGGTTACTCGTACTCGTATTAAATTGAGTAAGCGCGCGAACGAAGAGTTCGTTAGAACTTGTAACACATTAATGGCGACTGAAATAGTCTTCGGAAAAATGACAGAAGGTGGCGATTCCCACTTTTCGTGCCTTTTCTCTCTCATGAACAACTTCCTTCCTCGTCCTTTCACCGTATGAATTTCGATTTCTAGGGTTTCCTCTTTTCTTTTATCTTCTTCATAATCTCATCACCAAGCTTTAATCTTTCTACTAATTTTGCAGGAATTGGAGCTGACTTCATTAACAATGGAAAAAGAGAAGGAGCTTCTCATTTCTCTCTCTCAGGTGAGGTCTTCAACACCTTCTCGCATCATTTTCAATATTTTCTTTGATTAACTTATAACCCTAATTTTCAGATTTTTAACCTAATTCGACGCTGGACTGATGAACAACAAGAAGACAGTAGCAGTAGTGACAGTCGGAGCTCCGATTCGTGTTGTGGAGATGACGAAATTCTAACTAAGATAGTTGCAAATTTGGTATTCTTTTTTCCTTAATTCTTTTGAGTTTATGAAATTTGAACATGTTATTGTATTTACTTGTTATATTTATTTGGGTCAATTAAGTAATAGTAGGAGTAACTGAGTAACAACATTAACCACATATTTAGATCATTGCACACAGTACATTTTAGTGTTGATCATGGTGGATTATCCATGGTATATCCTCATTTGAGATGGATGAGGAACAAAGGGTGGGTTCGACAACTATTACAAAGATTCTGTTTGCAAATCGCGTTAAAATCCTTCGACTGGTTGGGATAATGTGACAAAAATATCTGAATGGAGTTTAAATTATTATCCAACAAGGAATGTGCTTTTGAGTTTAGAATTGTTCTAGCTTGTGGCCTCATTTGAAGATTTTGACTTGACATTACAGGTTTCATTACTAAATGCCAGGAGTCAATATGTTCGTCATATGGTGGGCAACATATTTCTGGTCTTCTCAGAGTTTCTTCTATCCTACGTATGGTTCCATTAATGCAATTTTTGTGCAACGTATCAGTTATATGTGATTATTCTGAAAATTATTGGTTGGTAGTCTGTGTGTAACAGGGAGACAACTGGGACAGGTTTATTCACCTGTTATGTGTTTGCTTTGAGCTTGCAATGAGTAATATCGTACAACATTTGCCACAATCCTTGATGACTGAAGCTGACAACTCTAAGTCTGTTGTATCAAACATGAAACTTGTTTTGAATAACTCAACTTGGAATGGTGTAGCTGAAATTTTACGAATTTTAAGGGGGGTTGTAAAACATTTGAAGGGTACAGATGATGATGAACTCATGAAATTATTCTCCAATTCTTTGAGTAATTGTCTGGCGAATGTTCCTTGGGATTTACTAAATGTAATCCACCATGATAGCACCCACAGCAAAACCAAAGTTGGAGGTTCTTATGGAGAGGCAGCAGAAAAAATCCTCTTTATGGGAAATTTTGTTCAGCTGCTCTGCTCTGTAGTTGATCTTATAGGGTCTATTGATGGAGCTGATTCTCATTATAAATCCGCTATTCTCTATGAGATCAATGATCTTGTTCCTAGATTGCTAGTGTGGTGTCATGTTGAAGAATGGAGCCATATCTTTCCATATTTCCGGCACAAAATTTTGGTATGGATTTGTTTTTATCTTTTTTCTTTTTACTGCCAAGCCTTTGTTAACGTTCCTTATTAGTTTCCCATTGAGCATCACAATAAAATGCTTAATGTTTTGTGATAAGTGACTTATTTTCAAGGAAACAAGAAAAGAGAATATTACAAAATTACAAGGGCCTTTGTATATTTTGCTTGTTCCTTTAAATGATATATATATATTTTTTCTTTCTCCTCATTCTAGCTTTATCACTATACGTAAATTATTTCTTGTATTGAACAGATGTTGATGGTAAAACTCAGCTTGAGTATGCAACTAGGTTGTTCAATTCTCATTCTGTGGTTGCAACTCCTTCATGAACACTATCAGGATTTACTCTCAAGTCCCATCTCTCAGTTTGCATGTGGTCAGAGTGATACTTTGGAAGGCTCTCCTTTCTTGTTGTCTCTTGATGACCAGGAATTATGTCATCTGTCTTCGTACCATCTACAAAGGAGAGCTATTTTTCTTTTCCTAAGATGTTCTTTGAGCTTGATGAGCCTCGCAATAACAGATGACTTCCAATGTACTTGTGAAAGGCCAAGCTCATTTACCGTATTTGATACGAACATAGTCAAAGAATGCTTTGCCAAAAAGAAGGGGCTACTTCAGTTCTATGAGTGGCTTCAAGTTCACTTTCCTTCTATCGTGACCGAAAATGAGATAAAATTGGATAAGTGCATCAAATTCGCTTCATCCTTCATCAAATTTTACATGCAAGAGGTTTGTTCTTCTTTTAAGGTGTCTTCTCAAGTCAAATTAAGTGATTATGGAGTCTTGACTCATGGTTGGTTTTACATGTTTAGTATAACTACTATTGTTTCATATGCAATGTATTTTTTTCTAGCTTTCTTTGTAGCATTTTCTAAATAATCATTAGTGTCAAAGTCCATCTGCTATCATACAAGGAATTTTGGAGCCTTTGTATGCGAGTAATAGAGATTGCTATTCACACCAACTTGGTAGAGATAGCAATGTGTCGTCTAGATACACGTTACTACTTGCTCTTGTATACCCCGGCCCCATTCCCCCAATTCCTTTGTCTTAGAGCCTAGGAAGAGGGTTTCTAACGTTGTAATCTTATGCCAGTTATAATTTGTTCCCTTGTGTACCATAGGATGATATGCTATTTGAAGTACTCTTGCAGATGTTTACTATACCTTCATGGGCTGAAAAACTGTAAGTTTAATTACATTTCAGTTTATCACTATGTTGGTTCTAGTTAGCAAGCTGATTTTTACAATGTTTTCAGAACTAGTTGTATAAGAATTCTCGATTTGTATCAGGTTTTCCAAAGAGGGAAGGCCTTGTCATGTCACTGAGGAGAACATTCTTTTTCACGTCTCCAACCTTTTTAATCCTTTGCTTCTGTTTCATGTATTCCTTGCAGAAGTGAGTATATACTAAACAAATCGTGAAATATCAGTATAACATTTTGCTCATTATGTCATGTATTGTTCAGATATGGATTTTTAATCTTGATAGAAAGAGTTGTTACCTTTTCCTGCAGCATTAATGTCATGAGTTACGAACATAAGATTTTTATTTATTTATTTTATTTATTTTTTTGGTGCAGCTGCAATATGATCATCAACTGCTTCTTGATTATCTTATTTCGAAAGATATGGGTGGAAAGTGTGCTGAATATCTTTTAAGGCAAGTGTTTTGCTAGCTGACGTCTTTTCTACTCTCGATTACCAACTACTTATCATGACTATATTTATTTGTGATTCGAGATTGAGTATGTTCAAGTTGTAGCCTGATTTCATGTTTCCTTGGTTGCTATTTGTTAATGTATGTATATGAATGTAAGATTGGAGATATATCCGAGTGACAAGTAGGAATTCAACAGGCGCATGCTTGAATAAAAACTGATAGTAGTTGATATCTTACTTTGTGAATTGAGTATTTTATTTCAGGTGCTTGCGTATTGTATGTGATTCGTGGGAATTGTTTTTGAAGTATTCTGCTAGAGAAGGTCTTGTTTACCAAAGTATTTGTCGAAGGGGCTGCAAGAAAAGAAGGGCATCTCCTGATGACTCTTCTGTTGGGCAGATAGATACTCCATTGGAAAGTGGGCTTTCCTTTGAGCAAAACCAGTTAGAGTGCAATCTGGGGAGGAGTGAAAGCCTACAATTTGAGGATGCTAAAGGATGCTTGCTTTCTCTCAAAAGTGCCCTGAGAAAGCTTCATCGGAGGAAGTTGTTTCCATATAATCCAGAAGTTCTAATGAGACGGTATGTTTGCTTAGTGCTAGCACAATTCCACTATACTCTTTCTGGAGCTCTTAAATTGCTCCTCATTGTCCCCCTTTTATATATTATTTAAAAGGATGCTTGCTTTCTCTCAAAAGTGCCCTGAGAAAGCTTCATAGGAGGAATTTGTTTCCATATAATCCAGAAGTTCTAATGAGACGGTATGTTTGCTTAGTGCTAGCACAATTCCACTATACTCTTTCTGGAGCTCTTAAATTGCTCCTCTTTGTCCCCCTTTTATATATGTTTAAAAGGGAGGCTTTACTATTTAGTTTAGTTCACTAAAACATTTATGATAAAGTATAATCAATTTGTAACTCTAAAGGCCCTAAAGGGGGAAACCTGCTGGTCTTTCAAAGAAAATGCTATATCTTGAGTTCCCTTGGGTTTTGCGACCTGGAAATGTGACTGTCCTGAAAATTTCTGTGCTACATAACCTTTGGCTAGATCTTGTTGAATTCAGGTTAACTAGTTTAGTAGATTAAGTAACATTTATTAACTTGCAGGCTATCTAGGTTCGAGGAGCTCTGTGATCAACTTGTTTAGACTTTACGATTATTAAGGCTGAGTGAATGAAAGGCATTGTGTTCGATTGATATGCAACCCCTTTCTTCATTTGTAAATGGTCAAGCTGCATGCAGAATTTGATGTTCCTGGAAAAATTGGGTGGATAAGTTTATATTTGAGGAATTGGCTGTCATGCCATCTCTTTCGTTGCGCTTACTGTTTGGCTCAAGATTACTATCCATTGTAATTCATGCCTGAAAGTTGATGGCACAAAAGTCTATTCATGCTATGCAAGCTTCGGAAGGTGGGAGGACTGTATTCAAATTTCAACTTCTTGGTGCGTGCTGTGGTAATAATGGTATGCTAGTTTTTGTGAGTGGAATAGATGCATTATTTAGATATTTTTCCTTTAGCATCCTGTCAAAGTCATATTTATTGACATTGTTTGTTACAGTTGGCACCATGCTGATTGTGACAAAGGTAGGGTCTCTTGAAACTTTTAAGTCATTACTCTCTATTTCCATCACGTTTTGGCATGGAAGGTGAAACTTTTGCTGCTAGCATGTCCTCGTATAAACGTTGATCAATAGTATTGACATTTTAAAATTTGTATTTTATAGGACTTACCATCTTGCAACGTTAGAGAATTCTTGATGTTATACTGTAGATTCAACTATATGGTGACTTCTGTATGCTTATTGATGGTAATGTCACCATCTAGTTGAATCTACAGTATCACTGTTTATCACTGTTTGTACAAAAAAAAAAAAAAAAAAAAAAAGAATAAAATATCAGCATTCTTCAATTTTCGATGTGTTAATGATTGAGTTTTCTTATATTTTGTATGTCGATACTTGAAATTATACGGCTATTATCAGTCCATCTCTTGGAAGTTTCTTGGCTGTCTGCCTAAATCGTCAATTTTTCCTGCTCTTCCACTCTTTTAGTGGCCAGTGGTGGCTGTTTAAAGGCCACATAAAAAGCCTCTACTCTTTTATGCTACTAGCTGTTGCAACCATGGACTCTGCACAGATCTTATGGACCCTCTTGAGAAAAATCACCAAAAAACTGGTACTTGAAATGTCTAGCATAATCTTTGCATCTTAATTGTTGGTAGGAAACTTGCACTTGCCTGTGATTCTGTGAACATGGTGTGGCAGACTTGCAGGTCATTTGTCTCAAGGTTTCAGGGTCTTCATTTAGATCTATGTTATGTATATTCTGTAATTGCTGTAATTAGTCATGATGTTCATAGTTAGGTTTTGTTTGGTTGTAAAATTATTATTTTTTTCCTTTATGTGTGTGTGTGGTTGTCTTAGACACTTAGTCCAGTTGCTCAGGGTTTTTGTATAGATCAGTGAGATTATGTCTAGCTCCCACGAGGCCACGAAAGTCTTTAGAAAGGTTACTTCGGCTGGAAAGTGGAAAGTTGTTTGTGTTTTCGCAGCAGACTAAAAAATCATGTTAATTGACTTAATAGAAATTAGAAACTATGGAGTAGTTAGTGAGAAATGCGTCATTATAGAAAGTAGTTTTACAAATGAAGTACTCCGTAAGTAATTTAGGACGACTTTATAGTAGTTTGAGATGAAGATAGTCTTTTTGCTCGTAGTATTTCGTTATTGAATGGTTTTCGGTGAAAGTATATTGTATTGTGGCATATATGATGTGGAGGGAGAGGGATGATATAATTTTTATACCATATAAGCACTAGTCGCACTACCTTCTACGGAACCTAGGTTTATTTTATTTTATTTTATTTTTTTTTTGGTTGGAAAATTTGTCTTCATTACCGACTTGTCAATTTTACATTGTAATGTAAAATCTAGGGACATATCTTCGCCTCTGGCAATATAGGGTGTTATTAATGTTTAGTTGGGACTCTTGGAGTTTGACAGCGTGGCGGCGAGGCTATAACAATTAACAAAGAAACATCAATAAACAGATGATTCCTTTCCTTTTTAGTTTGAAGTGGGCCCAGATTTAACAAAACATCTACCCGTTTTAATTTGAAGATGGGCGCAGCCTGTGAATCTGATTATGGTCCAGCCTGCAAATATTGAGGATCCATATGTGGCTACGTGAGGTTCAATCCAAATTAATTTTGAGTCATATGCTCAATATATTGTAGGGACTCTATTCAGATAAGTGGGAGTATGGGAATGGGACTTCTGTGAGGGTGAGAATAAGCTGCTGAAGTATGATTCGAGAACCGTGTAGGCTTGCACCGCCGATAATAAGAAATTTCGTACTTCATCTGTTTTTTATTGTTCTAGTTTACTGGTAAATTTTGTTAGAATCATTTCAACATAATTGTATATTTTAAAAATATACTCCACTTTTTATAGTTTTTAGTTATTGATCGTTATATTTATATCAATATTTGAACTTATTTCGTAGCCAATCGCCCAATCCTAATAAAGAATACATGTTAACTGAAAAAGAAGAAAGAAGTAATAGTTTATGATAATAGATAAACATTCAACATGAATTCATACCAAATGTCGATGGTAGCTTATTTTACAAAGCAAATGAACAAATGAAAAGTGTGAGTCTTGGAAATCATTTGGGAGCATTATTTCAGGGCTATCTCCAGAAGACAATCACAGAGCTGTTTTGGCATGCAGAACATTGGCATATGATCCGAGCCTTTAAGCTCCTTCACCTCTTTCACCCCATGATTCTCAATCATCCACCTTTGAAAAGGTGCTGATATTCCTTTGTCTTCGTTGCATATTACATAAGCAGTCCTTACTGATCCATATCTTTCCTTTGAAAGCTTCGCCTCCGGCTTCCATGCATCATGAAGGAACAGCGACGATGTCCTTTTCAACATCATAGTAAGCTCGTAGTCCTTATAATAGTCCACCAAATAAAATCAAGTGCATTAGTAATGCTTCAAACATAATTTTAGGAAAAATAGTATGATGTTTAGATGGTTAGTTAGTCAAAAGAAATAAAAGTCAATAGTTAATTATAACGCGACCATGTCAAAAATATTTGATTAGATCATCTTACGCGATAATTACTATACATTAAGTGTAAATCCCATATTCACAGGATAAAAAATTCTAATTTAGGTTGAGTTAGGATTACCTCAATAGAAGACATATGAGAAAGCTTTGCGATGAATTGTGGACTAAATGACATTGTCGTGAGGGTCTCCTTTGGATCACCAGTGTTCTTGAATTCCGTGTCCAACCAATAATTTTCATCAGGCAGTTGTGCAACAAACTTCACAAATACCATAAAACACCAAAATTTAGTTCTCCATTAATCAAACTTCAACAAATTTCACAATACCATAAAACATCAAATGTTAATCAAATTAAAAACTTAGCAATAGGGAAATCCCTGCAACTTAAAACCTTTTAATTTTTGGTTCCTTTCATGAAATAGGGAAATCACTACATGCTTTTGATTATTCTCTGAGATAAAAAGATTACTACTCCCATAAATGTTAGAAATAGGAATGTAATTTAGGAACGGAGGGAGTATTATCATTCATGTTCCTCTCTTTTAAAAAATAGAGAATTGAACAAACTCATATGATAAATTAAGGGAATTCTCTTGAATGTTTATGATTGGACTTGGCAAAAGGACAAAATATTTTCAACTATGGACCAACATCTTATCATCGAAGTATTTTCATTAAATCCGATCCAAGGCGATAAAAAAACTTAGCTACACCATCAATTCAATAATAGTACTGACCATAATAGTTTCTTTGTTATTATTGTTATTTCTCTTTTTCGTCTTTTAGAGTATAATATAGTATCTGTATTTTATTTTGGGTGTTTCAAAATATCGTGTTTATTTTTAATTTTTGTGCTTTTGTTTTACTTAAGTTTATCACAGTGTACCCTACTTTTCTCATATAGAATACCCTGACAGTGCCCTAAATCATCATATTATTATTTACTTTTTTATTTTTCTCATATTTAATTTGACCTTTATATCCAAAGTTTCATTTTTTTAAAAACCTTTTGTCATATAAAAAACATATACTTTGTAATTTTTAAGAAAATTACACTCCCTCCGTTACCTTTGATTCTCGTGAAAAAAAAAAAATGAAAACGAGCATATATATATAGGACAATTCAAACAGAATTTAGTAAAAATTGTAATCTATTTGTCACGCAATTAAAAGGATGGAAAATTACCTGATCAAAGATGAAAGAAGGAGTGTTGACAGAGTCAGGCATAAAAGCCGCGAGAAAAACAGCAATATCAATCTTGTGAGGTAACATTTCCATAGCCAAAGCCAAGTTTATCCCACCAAGACTATGCCCAACAAGAACAACCTTTTCATCCTCAGGAAGAGATGTCAAAAACGCTATCAATGGCTCGGTATAATCGCGAATACCTTGGATTTCATGGATCTTTTTAAGGTTAATTCCCGAGGCTGCCATGTCAAGCGGAGTAACGCGATGACCGGCGGCCTCGAGTAGGGGCTTAACCTTGTACCAACACCATGCTCCAAGTGTTGCGCCATGAACTAGTACAAAATGTTTCTTGCAAGAGGATTCGTCTCCCATTCTCACTCGATCTAACTTTTTTTTTTTTTTTTTTTTTTTTTTTTTTTTTTTTTTTTGACTCTTAATAATAACAACAAAGGTGTATGTTTTTAGTTACGTATGGAATATGGAAATGCACCGAGTACTTTATGTAGGCAAAAAAATTGGACCGAAGAACGATATATGTCATAATTTTATATTAGACATGCGTACGACTTCAGTATTACATATATCAAAATTAGTTAAATACATGTTTGAAATAAATAAATGGACTCTCACAAAGTCACTATCAAGAAATAATTTTGAACTAACTAAATAAATAAAGAAGCATTTAATCAATGAGTAGTAGTTTGTTTTCATGCGGAAAGATGGAAAAAAAAAAGAAGAGAGAGACTATAACCGCAAGTTAGATCATAAATACATATTGACTATAAGAGCACAACAAAACATTATAAACGCATGAAGGAGACCTCTTGGTGTAGTGGGCTAGTGGCACAACAAGTGGCCTCACATCCTCGAGGTGTGAGGTTCGATCCTCACTAGCAACAAAGGAATAGCTCTTTGGTTACAGTTTCTCTCTCAATTTTGGAGATTCGAGATCGATTGTCATTAATCTGCCTAAGTACTACTAACAGTATTAAGGGCCTGTCGACTAAATATAAGACTAACCATCTCTCTAGTCCTTGATCCTCAATTAACTGAATATAACATATCTTTAAAAACGGTTTAAAATGCAAACACCACAAAACTAAAATACTCCGTGTACTTTTTGCACGATCCTCCAATTCGACTAGACTAGACAAATTTTACGGAGTTTTAAATTGATTATTACGGGGGGATCCAGCTGACAGCTTAATAATAAGCTAATTAATTCATTTAATGTTGTGTCAACATTCAACAATGGACCGGCCCACATAGATTTTATTGACGATTTTTTTTAGATTAAATTAATTGGTAAGATTGTTTCAAAAAATTAAAAAAAAAAAAAAAAATGGTAAGATCTTGCTGGTTCAAAAAGATAATTATCCACGAAGTAGGTATCTACCCACTAATCATTAATCGTCAAATAAATCATTTTCCAATAGTTATTGTTACGGAGTATCTTAGAATGATAGTTATTGTCATGAAAGTGAAACTTCATAATTAAGCATATGCCATATGAAGAATTTTTTTAGTTTTACCACCTTTTAACATAATAGAGTTTTAAATTTCAATACCATAATTTTTTAAAAAATGAATTTTACCACCTTAAAATATTTTTGATTTCGATTTTGTCACCACTTAACAAATACATGGATGAAGGTTGTTAAGTGGTTATAAATTATAACAAAATTCATTAAGGTGGTAGAAAAGAAGAAGTTATTTGATCAATTTTTGTCACAATTTAGTTATTGTTTTTGGTTTTGCTAACAATTCAATTATCGAATTAACGGACTAAATACGTTAAGTTGTGGCAATATATAAATAAAAAAGTTTTTAAAACATGGTATATAAAATCAGAGTTTTATAAAGGTAGAAGTCAAATAACTTTTTCTTTTGTAATAAAAAGTTCGAGTTTATAATGATTTATTTAAATCATACATCAGAGCTAATCTCAAGAATATACCATTATTTTCTGAATATGTTAAAGTGAATTACTGTATTAATTTCAAATCAGGTCGGTAAAGCTGTAAAATGATCAAGGGAGTAAGTTTTCCTATTTAAACACAGTCGATATCAAGAAGGCAGTCATGTGGTTTACTAAGCATAGTCATATGATCTGCACCTTGGACCTCCCGGACTTCTTGCACCCCACTGTTGTCAATCATCCATCTTGCAAATTCCTGCACCTCCCGGACATCCCGGACGATTTGACACTGCTAACTCATAATCCTGCAATTATATAAACTTAAGAATACGAAATTATAGATATTAATTATAGAAATGTGATCATAGAAATATTCGGTTGAACATTATGTTATAAAAGGAAGAGTGGTATACTACAAGTCTACAAGTAATAGGTAAATTATAAATATTATCAACAAGATATTATAAAAAAGTCCACGCAAACATAGTCATTGCTAGCTCATAAATCCGTAATTATAAACTTAAAATTGCTTATCCATATGACCATGAGTTTTACATAGCACTGTAATTGTGCAAGTATGTAACATTTAGAGATGTCAAAAGCTGACCTGACCCGACTCGAAATATCGATCTGAACCCGATTATTAACCGACCCATTTGAATCCGAAAAATTGGTGACCCAAACTCGACCTGACCCGACCTAAAACCAACCCTAGACCCGAGTTGACCCGAGTATGTGAGACCCGAACCCGAACATGAACCAACTTGGAGATGACCCGACCCGAATGTAACCCGTAAATATTGACCTGAACCAAACCCGACTTGAACCGAAATTGACCCAAACCCGTTTTAACCCGTCAAAACCCGAATTTAACCCGACTTGTTACTAACCCGACCTGAATTCAACCCGACTTGTTCCTAACCCGACCCGAATTTAACCCAACCTGTTACAAACCCGACCCGAAATTAACCCGACTTGTTATTCACCCGTCCCAAATTCAACTCGACTTGTTATCGACCCGACTCGAATTTTACCCGTCCTATTACTAACCCGACCCAAAAATTCAATTCGATCTGTTTCTAACCCGACTCAAAATCAACACGACTTGTTATTGACCCGACCTAAATTCAACGCAAATTGTTCCTTACCCGATTTCAGATCACCTTAAATTCAATTTAGACCACTTTATTATTGTTGATCAAAGCATTTTGTATAGGGAGACCAAGTCGGTCCATGCCAGCAAAAGAAAGGAGCATCATCCGCAAATTTAAGAGTTAAATATAGTATATATTTATCGTATGGTCAAAGGAGATAATTATCTTCCTAAATTATAGACTATAGTTCCCTAGTATGTTGCCATATATATTATAGTCAAAGGAAATAATTAGCTTGATAAAAATGATAATTATCTATCTATAGTTAGTTGAACTCGAATATGACCCGACTTGGAAATGACCCAACCTGATTGTAACCCGTAAATTATTGACTTGAACATAATCCGACTTGAACCCGAGAATGACCTGACTTGGAAATGACCCAACCTGATTATAACCCGCAAATTATTGACTTGAACCGAACACGACTTGAACCCGAGAATGACCCGACTTGATTATAACCCGCAGATTATATTGACTTGAACCGAACCCGACTCAAACCCGAGAATGACCCGACCTGATTCTAACCCGCAAATTATTGACTTGAACCGAACCCGACTCGAACCCAAGAATTACCCTAACCTGTGTTAACCTGTGAAAACCCGAATTAAACTCGACCTATTGTTCACCCGACCCAAATGTAACCCGACCAGTTATTAACCTGACCTAAACCTGATAAGATGTATGACCCGACGTGACCCGACTCAAGCATGACCCAACCTAAACCCGACCCGTATAAGTTACGGCATTAACCCGAATTGACCCGACCCGAGTTGACCCGACCCACTCTTACTCGACCCGTTTATCCAAATTGACAGCTTTAGTAACACTATGTTATAAGAGGAATAGTGTTATACCACGAGTAATACTGTTATTATAGGTAATATTAACAAGAGATCATTAAAAACTCCATGCAATCTTCGAGTCTTTTTCGTTTTATTCATCGCAAAACTAGCTCTTGGGGTTTGGAAATGCCACTTAATTTTTTAATACTTTTTTTTATTCCTATAACTACTTCAAGTCTTCAAGTACTGTTTCAACTACCAGTTGTGCTCTACCAAACACCATCACTAAACATCTGCACAACAAAATCTTCAAAACATAGTCTTGAGATAGAGAGAAGACTTTTCTTAAAAAATAAAATAAAATACTCTCTCTGTTTCATAATGTTAGTCCCATATGCTATTTTGGGCGTTTTAAAAAGATATAGCCATATTGAATATATTTAATTTATAACTTGATTTTTTTTAATTAATAAGTTGTGGATTGATGACATGACTCTAAGTAAGGAAATCTTTACCTTAAATTATGCAATTATGATTTGTGCTTTTCTAATAAAAAATTAAAAAAGTTAAATAAGGTAAACTAATTATGAATTATGTTATACTTTAATATTAGATTCCAAATACATTTCTTTTCTTATTTTGTGTGATTGATTCCATATAAGACTAACATTGTAAAACGGAGGGAATACGGAGTAATAAAAAAATTATTCGGTCATAATTGTCTGAAACCTAAAGCCATATAAGTAATTTTTTAATTTATTATTTTATTTGTATAGTTCAACCAGCTTGATTGCTAAATTAAAAAAATGTAATAAGTATTAGAAATCAGATTTGTACATTGTATATCACCTTGTATGAAACTATGATGTGATCACATAATTAAATTAGATTTTTGTACTTTTTTCTTATATTGATTATAAAAAAATAGGAACATACATTGAGTATTACCTAGTATATATGTGACTACTAAATCCGGACAGAGGTAAAAAGAAAAAAAAATGTTCATACTTCGATAGAAGATAGGGAAGCGAGGAACTGCACAAATCGGGGTCCAAACAGAGTTGCTGTCAAGGGCTCTTCTGGTGAACCATATGTCCAAAACTTTGTGTCATACATGGCTTCTTCAGGGATCGATTCAGCAAACTTAAAGCGCGCAATCAACAATTTCAATCCAAAGTTCAATGTCATATACTCAATTAATAAGTACGACAATACTTAATCAACTAACTACCTTATTTAAAACATAAGATGGTTGGTGTACAGTGTCTGGTATAACAGCAGCTAAAAAAACAGCAGCTGATATCTTTTGAGAAAAACTTTCCATAGCAAAGGCAATGTTCATTCCTCCAAGGCTATGCCCAACAAGAATGACCTTCTCATCAACAGACAACGATGCCATAAAATCTAACAAAGGCTTGTTGTACTCTTCAAAGGTATGAACGTCTTCAATTTGTTTCGTGTTGGCACCAGAAGCTGCCATATCTAGTGCAGTCAGCCTGTGCCCTGCATTTTCAAGCAGGGGTATGAGCTTGTACCAGCACCATGCTCCCTGACAACACCCATGAACTAAAACAAAGTGTTGTTTCGCCTCATATTTAGCCTCCATTAATAAAAACACCGAAATAAATATTTTCTGTAATCTATTTCCTCTAATAAATCCTTGATACTAACTTTAACGTTTGAAGGATTGATTATTACATATTTCCATTTCTGATTTTGTTGTGTCCACATAAAATATTACTGTACGAGGAAACACAAGGGTTCCACCAATTTTGGCCTTTAAAATCAAGCCGCACAAGTCCACATAACATAACGTTCCTTTCAAGTCCCAGGTAGAACGTTAGTTCATACACATCTTAATCAAACCATCTTGGCAAATTGTATACGAAAATGACCAAGGAGTCAATTTCATTAGCTTAAATTGACAAATCATTTATGTTTATATTTTACTATTTTTTGTTTGCATATTTTTTTTAATCGGGGGAAAAAGGATTTGATATAGTAATATGAATTGATTATGCTGAACAGTTGATTAACCACAAGCCTACAGGCTATAGCTAGTCCACAAATGCGATAATAATGCGCGTGAAAGCATCTTAAACGACAACAACGTTTATTAAGCTTATCATACAACCAAAGACCTTTCTCAGCTGGCAGTATGGTCTTTGTCTATCGCAGCTGGTGTTAAGATATCATACGGAGTAAACTCGATTGTTCCTAGAATCCAAGTTACACCAATAGGCTTTTTTTGACTGTTTGAGCATGTTACACACCCGACATGTGCAGTTTGATAATTGCTGCTTGTACTTGATGTTATTAATCAAAATATGCTCTTTCATTAAGACTTTTGACTCCAAGATTGCATCACAGCTTAAAAATGCCTTTTATTTTTGAAGAGATCAACCCACAATTACATTCATTTATAAATAATCACATAAAATTTAAATTATAATTGCTTGAAAACCCTATGGTGCAGGCTGGGATATAATCAAACAATCTACTTGAAATGTGAAGTTGTTGCTCGATATATATCAGCGATCTCTAGCAAACAAAGGCATAGTTCTTGAGGTTTTGACAACATTACCATGTGATCAGCTTTTGGTATGGATTTCACTTGATATGGTGGACTATTTTCAATTATCCAGTTTTGAAAATCCGTCTTCAATAATTCATCTTCCTCAGAAATAACAAATACTCGTTTCACTCTTCCAAATCTTTCTTCCGAAAATAATGAATCCTTTGCTAAGTCCTCACTGAATGTACCATCTAGCTTAACCATTTTTTTGGCCAATTCTATATCCTGCATTCATTTTAACCTTACAATTAGCCATAAACATCATACATATTTTAGACACGATGAGGTGAGAATCAGAATGGATCCAGGGTACCATAGTTTGACACTTCGAAATAATAGAAAACACATATAAGTAAGATAGTATATGTATGGCACTTGGCTATTACTTGAAGTTTGTGGGATTAATTACCTCAGGCTGGCAATTTTGGTAGAGTTTAGTGCTCAAAATCTTAGGACCAAAAACTGCATGAGTGGCTGCTTTTTCTGGACCATTATCAAACCTGAACGTCGTGTCCAAAAATCCCTCCAAAGGTGTTCTCTTGAACGTCTGTTGTATGATAAAACAGATTAGTACGAGCACAGTAGGATCGTATATATGCATCAATTGTATGATTCCAAAATCACGAGATAATTTCCTTCAATAACTTGAACTTTAGGCACGATGAGCAGTGTAAGAAGGTAACACGATTATATATATCTTGTGCTAGAATGGCAACTATACTGTAGTATAATTGCCATACACCTGCAAATGAGCACCATATTCAGATATATAGCGAAGAATATTGATGGTGTACCTCTTGAACGAGAGTAAGTGGAGGAGAGGAGCAATTAGGCATATAAGCAGACAGAAAAACACCAACAAGGATCTTCTCTGGGAATTTCTCCATAGCCATAGAGATTGTGATTCCACCAAAGCTATGTCCCACAAGCACAACCTTCTTATCACCACCATCGTCATGTGGATCAATGGACCTCATGACATCCATCAAAGGCTCCACGTAGTCATCAATTGTTACAATCTCACTTAGCGGCCGAGCATGGACACCACATCCACCAAGGTCAACGGCTGTAGCCTGGTGGCCCGCTTGCCTTAATAGAGGGATTAGCTTGTACCAGCACCAGGCTCCATGGCAGGTCCCATGCACTAGTACAAAGTGCTTCATTTTTCTTTATTCCCTTTTTGATTAGCTTGATTGATTTTGTTTTATAAGAGTATATATGGCTGATTATAAATTACTTAAATAGGTAACTTTTGTTTTCTTACTTTTTGCAGTTTTTGGAATGGGCAATACCAATTTATGTAATAGTACTTTCTCAGATGATGAGGATGGTTATTATTTGAATACGCCGTAGAAAGCTACAGAAATAAACGCGGAGACTAACAGTATTAACTAGTCAACGACTCTACAGAAAAAAGACAAAGCAATGATGTGAAAGAGAGCGTGTGTTGACCAACCCTTCTTTGTTTGGCTGGCCATTATCAGTTATCACTATATAAGCAAACTTTGGAATGTAACTACTTCACAAAAACTTCGGGTGAGATCGGAATGAAGATAATTTGGTGCGATTCTTACAATGTAGTGTACTTTAACATAATCATAGGTGTTGTTTGATTAGAGGTTAAAGATAGGGAAAATTCTATTAACTAGAAAATGAATATTTGGTGTTTAGAGTCACAAGGGCGAGTATTAGAATCGATTTCCAAGATTACCTGGAACCGACTAGGAAGCTTTAACAACTTAGTTGTCCCTATGGATTGTTTGGTGACTCAAAAAGTCAAAATCATCAAATTGGGGTAAATGAATATTCCAATAAAAGTTTCAATTCCCATGAAACATAAGAAACTACTTACGGTTATCAAGCCCCCCACTCTTTTTTTTTTTTTTTTTTTTTGACAGAAAATGATGAAAAAATAATTAAGCAAAGCAAGATAAGTCATAAAGTACAGCAGCAGTAGCAGGAGGAGTTTCCTCCGTCCAGACCCTCATCTCCTCAAAATCCCTACTACATTTAGCCAACCAAGCCCCCCACCTTGGTAAGTCACATTTACCATGATTATTGTGGGGCCTACTTGCATTTTTCACACTAATAATTTAGTCTCTTTCTTTACGAGTAAATTAAATAAAAATAATCAAGCTAGCAAATAAAACAAGGAAAATCAATTAAAGTTCATATATTATCAACCAAACAAACTAAAGTCAATTTCTAGGAAATGGGTAAGGGATTACTTCCCATGAAATGAGTATCCTATGGGAACTCATTTCCCATATTAACCAAACAATACCCATGTTAATATGAAACTATCCTACCCTAAAGTCCTAAATTGTCTTATCAAAATCAAATTATTACAGTACATTGCCAAGATTCGAGCAATGACAAACTTCTCATGAGGTGAAAAGGAGAAAGGAAGATTCTGATACAGGTTTATAAGAAAAATAAATTTTGTTAATAATAAGAGTAGGGACAAGACATTATATATTTATATGCATAAAGATTAGATATGAACAAGCAAGTTGCCGAAACTTTAACCTTCGCAGGATTATAGTACAGAGAAGAGTAGGGAATTACTCATACGTTAGATATGAAGAGGGGAAAACAAGAAGGCACTATTTACAGAGGTAGAGCACTTAAGACATGAATCCCGGTCACCTTTTCACCTTTTACGATCCTGTTCCAGATTGACCACATTAAGATCTTTCTGATGAACTGATTTACCATTGAACTGTCAGCTAAGCATGGTTGGATGGCCTGTTTGAAGCATCCTTTTGATCATATCCATCCCAAACGTAGTGTCTGATGAGCTGAATGAAATAGAATTACATTAGTACAGTCTATTAGTCATGATATTTGGTGACCTGTGAACATGAATAACAAGAATCGGAAAGAGCTGAATACAGAGATGATGAGATTTACTGTACTGCTCTACGCATACAGTTTACTAGTTAAGAATTATGTTTTTCAGACTTGGGTGATTGTGTCAAACATGGATATGAGTGTTAGACTTGAATTCATGTTTAATTGTACACAAGAATACAACTCATCCAATCAATTGTTGTTTTCACACAAGCACCAAAGACAACTTCGGTAGGGAAAAAATAAATATGAACACATTTAAGCTCTTCTGGAGAAAAACCGTAATCAGCTTCGAACAATATTTACAACGTACTACTTCACATTATAAAGTTGATGCAGGAACCAAAAAAAAAAAAAAAGAAAACCATAAAAGGCAAGGAATAGAAAAACAGCTAGCTTAGTGTTTAAACAAATCCTCAAGAGCAGAAAACACCAAGTGGACTATCATTGAGAGATTGAACATGAAAACATGAGAGTAACCAGAAAGGGTATAGATGCCACACCTTGGGATAGTAATCTCATAGGGAAATGAGATTCCTTCACGACTTGGAATGGGAGGAATATGATCCTTTTTCTCATTTACAAATTTTATTATTTGAAAGAGAACCTCCCGAAGTGACACTTCAATTGCAGCCCTACGAGCACTTCTCTCCTCGGATGCACCCTCTAAAATCATTCATAACAGGTTAAAAACAGGGGATATCTCTAGGAGCTCACACAATCATACAAGCATGCTAACAAACTAACCAGAGTCTATAACTTTGGAGTGGTGAGTTTTGCTAGAGGTTGGTTTGTGATGTTGAGCAACATTCAGATTGATGTACCATTGCTCCCAATACAGACGTTCAACTTTGTTTGAGAACCATATCGCCTTGTTGCTCTTTACTTCGTAGAAAGACAAACATATCTGTACAGCACCAATTAAACCAAAAAAGCTAAGACCTTGGATTTATGTAGTATGGAAAGGACACCAAAGACACACCATATCAACAGCACTGACAAAGCCACATATACCGAGGAGGTAATATTACCTATGACATACTATATCAACAACATTGACAAAGCCAAATATACTAAGGAGTAATGGCATGCTCACTAAGATGTGCTCCTCCCCCCACCACCACCCCCTAAGCCACCCATGGAACAGTTGTCTGTATGAATTTTGTGATTTATACTAGTAATGTGATAACTTTCCAGATAAAGGCAAAAGAATATAAACAATGATTTCTTTTCAGGGAACTCTACTATTTACTTCAACTACCACCAAATCAATATACTTAAGATACAAAGTCAATTCAGTCCTAAAATTTGAGTCCAACATTTAACCAGTAGGATAAAATAAAATAGCCAAATGCGGAAAAAAAAAAAAAACCATGAAAAGGAATGGCTCAACATACAAGGAGGGCGGGTAGTATTGTGAAAAGCACATAGAAGTGACCCAGATATTATATTGATACAATAAGAAGACCAAAGTAAGATCTTCAATGCACGATCATAGCACACAAGATTCATACACTAAAAATGTAGACAAATATAAAGTGAAAGTTAAAGATTACATTCATGAGAAGTCAGCGCTAAACCTCACCTGACTTTTTTTATTAGGGTGCTTCTCTACCCAAGAAATGAACTGATCAATCTTCTCATCTATCTTCTTTTCCAGTTCCACATCTCCACATTGGACCTACAAAAATATAATTATGTGATTCAACTGCTTGGGTAACATTAAAGAACTTTGCAGCAAACATGCTGTATTCATGTGTCCAAAAGATTTCAATGGATGAGTTTGCAGCAACTGTTTTACAAAGGAACAATTAAACTAAATATAACAGCATAGTAGTATTGAAGAGTGACTGCCACAGAAGATATGGAATCTACAGCTAAACACATCTACTTTCTATCCATCATCTACTATTACTTAATACTTGGAGAGACAACTTACGTATGTAATGTCAAAAAGTTCCAAATCGACATCTTTTGGCCGCACAAGGCCCAGAGCCCTATGGAACATAACTGTATGTAGTATACCTGCATATAAGTTCAATGAATGATTAGGTCATAAGTTGGTATGAAAAAGAAATCGACTCACGAGATGGTAAAACACATTCCAAGTTTTCACGATATAATTTGAATTACCTTGAACCAATTACCATTACACTAGTATAAAAGTTCATTGAAAAAAAAGATGACCAAATAAAATCCACATTTCTGATCATCTTCGAGTAAACTTATTAGCAATATACCAACTAAAATTCAAGATACTCAGACTAGTTGTGTCAAGGTGTACAATGCAGTTTAAAAGTGACAATTAACATCGTAACCTCAGTCAATCATTCGAAAATCCATTGCCAATTTCTTTAATTTTTTCCAAGGTGCTCGAAAATAAAGTCAATTGAAGTGTTGGATTTACAAGAGCAGTCAAGTTCAGATTTTAGGACTTTGAGATAACTAGGGCAAATCAAATTTCAACAAGAATAATCCAACAAATAAGGATTGGAGTATACTACTTCGTATTCTTTAACTACAATTCAGCAAAAAAGCTATCAAATTAACAACCGTAGAAAATCAAAACATATCTAATCCAAAATTATTTGACAAATTGCTAATTGATTGCAATTACAGGTTAATATATTCATCTGCAAACCATAAATATCGTAACAAAAGCCAATTACAGAGAAAAAAGGGGTAATCTTACATCGCAAAACTTCTCTAATTTCGAAATGCTCTACTTCCTGCAACAAAATTGTGAATTTTTTTTTAAAAATTCAAATAAAAAAATTCAAATACTAGTACAATCGACGATTGGAAGAGTATCAGAAAACATAGATTTAAAATTGAGGATGCAAACCAATTCTTTGAGTTGGCAAACTTCGCAATTCATTTGGACCTAGAAATTCGAATAGAAATCCGATTGGAATGAGGTATTCGAAAATTGAACTGTAATTCTCCTATTCTTCGATTGTAGAGCAATTTTGATTGGTTTGGGAGAGGGAAGAGAGAGAGAGGGGTAAAGAGGGCAAAGCAATTGTAATTTGTAAAGATTTTTTTTTTTTTTTAATTTTTTTATTTATGCAAATTTGTAAAAGATTGTTGACAAAGGAGAACAAGTGATGATTGGAAGTTTACCAGTTTGTAAACCTGCTAAAGTAAGTTGATGGTCAATCAAAGATTGATATTGAAGATATTAAGATAATACAAAAATTTTGTATGTCGCTGGTCACGTGGTGTGGCCAGCATATATAACGGGCCCATTGCGTTCAGGCCCAAAAAAATAACGGACTTTGAGTAAAAAAATAACCGGCCCATTACATTTTCCGTTATTTTTTATTTTCAACTGTTTAATTTGAGATTGCAGTTTTTGTACTTCCCACTTCTACAAACCGCCATTATTAGAAGAGTAGTCTAATCAACCGCCATTATTACAGTTTCTCTTCTATTTTCTCTCTCTTTCTGCATTTTCTCTCGTTCTTTTACAATTTCTCTCTCTAAATTCTTTGTTTTCTTTCTCTAAATTTCTTTATTTTATTGGTAATTTCTTCTTTAATTTTCTGAATTATTCAAAATGGTTAAATTGATGATCATCAATCCCAAAGGAAAGAAAGGATCGTCTACTTGTAAACAGATTAATGAAACAGGTAAATTTTAAATTTTAATTTGTACTTTTTCAAGAATTTTAGTCATTGTTGTTGTTTTTCGAGTGTTCTGATTGTTGTTTTTCGAGTGTTTTGATCTAAATTATATGTATTTCGTTTTAATTTTTACATCATTGTTGTTTTTGCTAGTGTTTCGACTTAGGTTTCTAGTGTTTAACCTAACTTTTGATTTGCAATTCATCATTTTTTGTGTTTATTCTTAATTGTTGTGTTTTTTTTTTGGATTTTAGGGTTACTTGTTTGATGTTAGGGTTTTTATTGTTTGTGTTGTGATTGTTAGGGTTACTTGTTGTAAATGCTTCATTTTGTTCCATTTTGTTGAATTTAGGGTTACTTGTTTGATTAGTGATTTCATTTAGGTTGCTATTTGTTTAGGATTACCTTTTACTATTACTTGTATGTATTTTTTGTGTTGCGATTGTTAGGGTTACTTGTAAATGTTTCTATTTGTCCCGTTTTGTTGAATTTAGGGTTACTTGTTTGTGTTAGTTATTTTATTTAGGTTGCTATTTGTTTAGGAGTACCTTTTACTGTTACTTGTATGTATATCATGTTTACTGGTATTCTGTTGTTTCAATTGCTTAATTTTGTTTGTTGAGTTTAATGGTTGTTACTTGTATGTATATCATGTTTACTAGTGTTCTGTTGTTTCAATTGCTTAATTTTGTTTGTTGAGTTTAATGGCTGTTACTTGTATGTATATCATGTTTACTGGTATTCAGTTGTTTCAATTGCTTAATTTTGTTTGTTGAGTTTAATGGCTATGATTAGTCTATACACTAATGTTACTTGTTGTTTTGTTGTTGTAGGATAATTCTTAATTTTGTTAAGAGTTCAGTGTCTTTTAAGTGTTACCTGTTGTAGGGAATATTTCAAGCATTATCCCAAACTTGAACCCCACTGTGATCATACACTTAAGCATGGTGGCGTCCAAAGGGAAAGAAGCTAGAGTAAAAGAGTCGCCAACAAGTTTTAGGAACTTGTAAACCGTTCACGAGGTGAAGGTTACACCCCTTAACGATCCAGGAGATCGTTAACTCCAATAGGTCTGGAACCATGATTGGAAGTTTGGGGATGAAGGTACAAATCCAATCTAAAAGAGAAAGAACATGTGCTAATAATAGGCCTTTACTTTATTCTACTCGTATTCATGTTCGCTTTCTGACTAACATGCAATCAATAGGTTTTACCCTGAACCTGTTTAATCTATGTTAGTTGAATATTAATGCACAAATAAAACTATTATTGGCGATCACTTGAATTATAATCATATTATCCCTAAACAAGATTATTAATTATCTTATTAAGCCTGACTACTGATAAGTGTTTTATTTGTCCACTTATCATGGCTTTTTAAAACACAATTTTGTACTCTTTCCCCTACTTTAATCCCTTTTTCTAACTCCTCTTGTGCTAATTTGCATCTTTTGGCTTCCCCGTTTCTTTTTATGTGTGTGCTCGTGCTTGTAGGTACGATGAAAAATGGGTTAATAGCATAAGCATGAAGAAATACTCTTTGGAAGCAAAGGAAAGCAGGAGCGGGCGTGCAGCCTTTTAGGAGCGGGCGCTCCTGCCTGAACTGCCACATTCTGCCTCCCCTGCACTTTTAGGAGCGGGCGTGCACCTATTTAGGAGCGGGCGCTCCTCCCTGTTTTCCTACAAACTGACTCAAACTGGTGCAAGAGGAGAGGGCGTGCAGAGAGCCCAGGAGCGGGCGCTCCACACCCAGGAGCGGGCGCTCCTCCTTATAGGAGCGGGCGCTCCTTCTGTTCTGAAGCTCGATTTTGACGGATTTTACGATGTAACTTTTGGGCATATAAATACGACCCTTGGCTTCAGTTTTCGGATCTTCTTCTTCCTTCTTAACTCCCCTTAGACTTCTTAGGCCCTTAGTTTCTCTAAACCCTCTTTAATTAGATTAGTTTTCCTCAAAACTCAATCATTGTAAGAATTATTTGAAGTTTGTTCTATCAATTTCAACAACAATTATTCTCAATCTTGAAGCATCAATTAGTAATCTCTTTCTCTCTCCTTTGCTATTTAATTTTCTGATTTTATCTTTTATTAATCTTAGTTCTTGCTTAATCTTTGTTAATTGTTCTTGCATGTCCAACCATCCTTGTTTAATCTCTCTCCTAGTTTAATTGAATTCATGTTAACCCTAGATTTAATTGTTAGATTGTTTCCCACCATGATTAGTGAGTAGTTAATTAGCTAGGGGTTGGGTGAAGACCCAACCAAGCCATGGGTTATTGTTAATTGTGCTTGCATGTTCATTTTGGGTTGATGATTGATTGTTAAAGAATTGGTTAATTGCATGTGTAATTGGATGGCCACTTATTGCTCATGTATTCACTTCTATGCTTGCATTGAGAGATGGAGTCTAGTTGTGAGCCTATTCTTATATGATTATGCTAAATTCCTCTTGATTATGGTTCCTTGTTTGAATGATGTAGTAGTCTTAGTTGCAACAATTAGGTGAGAAATCCCAATTGTTTGTGCCTTAATGCTTTCTTGGACCGATTGAAAGACAAACCCGAGTTAGTAGTCTACTTCCCATTGTTAAGACTTGGTTGGCCTATCTTGTTAGTTGAGTTTGGTTTAGGATTGCTTAGTGTTATGGCTTCGAAACAAGGCAATGTTGAGTGCCCTCTTTATCACCCAATTTGTGTTCATGCTTGCCTATTGATTTGATCCGTTGGTTTGGTTGGAGTCGATCCCTATTTCCCCCTAGTGTTTGTCTCCATAGTAGTTATCTAATCAAAACCCCCAATTTGTGACCGAACTAGATTGCAACCGTTTCATACTCTCGGTGTACTTACCCATTCCCTGTGGATACGATCCTCTACTTACCCTAGACTTGTCTTAGGTTGGTTTAGGTAGAAATATTGTTTGGTTTTAGGGTGATCGTCCAACGACCGATTATTCACCTACCAAAATGGCGCCGTTGCCGGGGAAAGGCGTTAAGCATTGAGTTACTTATGAGATATGTGAGACTAGTTCATTTGTATAGTTTTATTTTTCTCTGTTTTCTTTGACTAACCTACTAATCTCCCTTCTAGTCTTCTTTGTTTATGCCCAAACGCAGCAATAGGACACTTCCTCTTGTGCCGTTGAATCTCGAGCTTGAAAAGGTAGTAAGGGCAAATCGAAGAGAAAAGAGGGCGAAGGCTAGTGGTGCCACATCAAGTGAGCCACAAGTGGTAGTTGAGTCCGATCAATCTAGTTCTAGTGAGACTAGTGGAGAAACCATTCCACTAGAGTCACCAAGGACAAATTCTCCAACTTCTCCACCTCTTCACCAATTTGAGATGGCTCTTCCAAATAAGACTTTGAGAGAATTTGGTGTCCCTCCTCCGTATCAAGAAGCAAGTGGGATTGTTACTCCCACTACCGAAGCTAATAATTTCGAGATAAGGCCCGCCCTTATCACCTTGATTGAGGGTCATCAATTCTCCAGGGCAAAGCATGAGGACCCCATTGCGCATCTAAAGCAATTCACACGGTATTGTAGCACCGTGAAGGCAAATGGGGTGACTCCGGAGTACATTCTTCTAAGCATGTTCAAATTTTCTCTTTCGGGGAGTGCAAGTGATTGACTCGATAGGTTGACTCCGAATTCATTGACAACTTGGAATGAGGTAACTTCAGCATTCCTTGGGAGGTTCATTCCTCTTGGAAAAACGGCGGAGTTGAGGTCCAAGATTTCAAACTTCCAACAAGAGCCCGATGAGTCTCTCTACGATGCTTGGGAGAGATTCAAAAGCTATCAACAACAATGCCCCCACCATGGGATGGAAGATTGGCTCTTGCTTCATGGATTCTATAGGGGTCTCTTGAGATCGGACCGCATACTCTTAGATGGAGCTTCGGGTGGGCCACTCATGAACAAACCACCCGCGGAGGCACTAAAGATCATAGAAGATGTAGTCCAAAACTACACCGATTGGAGCCCCGATGAGAGAAGCACCTCTAAGAGAGGGGGAAAGTATGAGGTAAATGCTATTAACATGCTTAGTTCAAAATTGGATGCCTTGTCTTCTAAATTTGACCAAATGCAATCTTCTCCCCCTCCTATCTCCCCCCTCCCTAATTCACGTGCATCTAATTCCTCGAATGATAATATGTCTATGCAATTGATGTCTTGTGATGTATGTGGTGGTGAAGACCATGCGTCTTCCGATTGTTATTTGTTGAATGAGCAATGTTCCCCTTCCCCTTCCATGGAACAAGTCAATAACGTGAATGCTAATCCTAGGTTTGACCCCTATTCCAACACCTACAACGAGGGATGGAAACATCACCCTAATTTTGGTTGGAGAAGTGGCCAGAACCAAGGGCAAGGTAGTGGTCAAGGTCAAGCTAGTGGTAGTGGTAATTATGTGTCTAATAATCAACGGAATTATAGAAATGACAATAGATACCAACAAAAAGGCCAATATTCTTCCACTCACAACCCACCCGGTTTTAATGGAGGAGTAAGACCAACCATAGCTCCTATCCCTCGACCACCACTTCAAATTCAAGCTCCCCCTCCTCCTAAGTCTAATCTAGAAAGCATGTTGGAGCAATTCATGAACTCCCAAACTAAAAAGACAAATGACTTAGAGGAAAGCTTAAAGCAAATGCAAACCCACAATAAAATGTTGGAAAATCAAATGGCCCAAATAGCTAGTGCCCTTAAAGGCAAGTCTAGTACCTCATTGCCTAGCCAAGGTCTAGATCCTAGAGAGCAAGCCAATGCCATTGTAACTAGAAGTGGAAAAAGCTTGGGGGAAGTTCAAGGAAAGGGAATGCAACATGACTTAGAAGGTGAGAAGTCAAAGGAAAGAGTGATTGAAATGAGTGATTCCCATGGAGAGTTGAGAGTAGAAGAAGAAGAAGAGAAAAACAAAAAGAAAGAAGTTGAAAAAGAAAAAAAAGAGAGTGAAATCCCGCTACATGTGGCAAAGCTTCCTTTTCCGGGAAGGTTTGCCGGGTCTAGACTTGATGAACAATTTGCTAAGTTTTTGGAAGTCTTGAGGAAGCTTTATGTTAACATTCCATTCACCGATGCTATTAAACAAATGCCAACTTATGCTAAATTTCTTAAAGACATTTTGAGTAATAAAAGAGAAGTTGACTTTGTGGAAACAATCAATATGCCGGAAAATTGTAGTGCAATTATTCAAAATAAGTTGCCCACTAAGCTTAAAGATCCCGGTAGTTTTTCTATTCCATGTGCTATTGGTGAAATGGTAATTGATTGTGCTTTTATGTGATCTTGGTGCTAGCATAAGCTTGATGCCCCTTTCTATGTGCAAAAGACTTGGCCTAGGAGAGTTAAAGCCCACCAACATTTCCCTTCAATTAGCCGATCGCTCGGTTAAGATGCCTTTGGGAAAATTAGAGGATGTCCCCCTTAGGGTGGGCAAACTTTACATTCCGGTGGATTTTATTGTGCTTGATATGGATGAGGACTTGAATGTCCCCATAATTCTAGGTAGGCCTTTCTTAGCCACGGCGGGGGCTATTATTGATGTGAAACATGGTAAATTGTCTTTGCTTGTTGGAAAAGAGAAAGTGGAATTCAAATTGAACCAAGTTATGAAATGTCCTTCCAACATGGATGATTGTATGAGTATTGATATTGTTGAGAATGTTATTAATGAATCCATACAATTGCATTTGCATAACACTAATGATTCTCTTGAGTATGAACTTGAAAGCAAAGATAGGTTTTGCAATGAAAACATGGAGATGGAGCCAATTGAGGAGATTCTTGACTCCACCCCCATGGACAAGGAAGAAGCAAACCTAGTAATTGGAAAAGAAGAAGTGAAGAAGCAACTCATGAACGACAATGGTAAGGAATGCCCAAGTGTAGAGCTAAAACCTCTACCATCCAACTTGAGGTATGAGTTTCTTGGTCCATCTTCTACTTTTCCGGTTATTGTTAATGCTTCATTGGATGAGGTTCAAACCTCAAAATTATTGAATGTATTGAGGATGCATCGCAAAGCTTTGGGATATAAAATGGATGATTTGAAAGGTATAAGCCCAACGCTTTGTATGCATCGAATTTCATTGGAGGATGATGCTAAACCATCAATTGAAAGACAAAGAAAGCTTAATCCTCCAATGCTTGAAGTGGTCAAGAAGGAAGTTCTTAAACTACTTGCCGCCGGTATCATTTATCCTATTTCTAATAGTAGATGGGTGGCACCGGTGCAAGTAGTCCCTAAAAAGGGGGGGATGACGGTTATTAAAAATAAAAAAAGTGAACTCATCCCTACTAGAACTATTACCGGTTGGAGGATGTGTATAGACTATCGTAGGCTAAACACATCCACCAAGAAAGACCACTTCCCATTGCCTTTTATTGATCAAATGTTGGAAAGGCTAGCATCTCACAAGTATTTTTGTTATCTTGATGGCTATTCCGGGTTCTTTCAAATCCCAATTCACCCGGATGACCAAGAGAAAACAACATTCACTTGTCCATATGGCACCTATGCTTACCGTAGGATGCCATTTGGCTTATGCAATGCCCCCGCTACCTTCCAAAGATGTATGATGGCAATTTTTGCGGATATGATTGAAAAGGAAATGGAAGTTTTTATGGATGACTTCTCGGTTGGGGGAAGTTCTTTTGATGATTGTTTAATTAATCTCACGCGATGTTTGAAAAAGTGTGAAGAGGTCAACCTTGTCCTTAATTGGGAGAAATGTCATTTTATGGTTCAAGAAGGCATTGTTCTTGGCCATAAGATCTCCCATGAGGGGATTGAGGTTGATAGGGCTAAGGTGGATGTAATAGAGAAGCTCCCACCCCCTACTAATGTGAAAGGGGTGAGATCTTTCTTGGGACATGCCGGTTTCTATCGGCGTTTCATCAAGGACTTCTCTAAAATAGCCAAACCTCTTACTACACTTCTTCAAAAGGAGTGTGATTTTGTATTTGATGGTGCTTGTCTAGATGCGTTTTGTAGGTTGAAGAAAGCATTGATCTCGGCACCAATAGTGCAAGCTCCGGATTGGAGCCTCCCCTTTGAACTAATGTGTGATGCAAGTGACACGGCGGTTGGTGCCGTGTTGGGGCAAAAGAAAGAAAAGAGGGTGCACGTGATCCACTATGCAAGCAAGACATTGAATGATGCACAAAAGAACTACACCACGACCGAAAAGGAGCTTCTTGCGGTAATCTACGCCTTTGACAAGTTCCGTTCCTACCTTTTGGGTTCAAAAACCATTGTCTACACCGATCATTCGGCAATCAAATATCTCATGTCCAAGAAGCATTCAAAGCCTAGGTTGATGAGATGGGTGCTTGCTTTGCAAGATTTTGATATAGAGGTTAAAGACAAAAAGGGGACGGAAAATTCGGTAGCGGATCATTTGTCAAGGTTGGAAATCCGAGATGAAGATGTTGATCAACTTCCAATCAATGATGAGCTCAAAGATGATGTTTTGTATGCCATCCAAGCAAAGTCATTGCCTTGGTATGCCGATATAGTGAACTACTTGTCTTGTGAGGCAATTCCACCGGAGTTCACCCCTCAACAAAGAAGAAAATTGAAGCATGAGTCGAAAAGGTACATATGGGATGATCCTATTTTGTACAAGATAGGGGTGGATGATCTTTTGAGAAGATGTGTTCCCGACGATGAAATTCAAAGTGTGCTTCATATGTGCCACTCATCACAATGTGGTGGTCATATGGGAGCAAACAAAACGGCGGCAAAAGTGTTGCAATGTTTGTTATTTTGGCCTACTCTCTTCAAGGATGCATGGGTCTTTGTGAAGACTTGTGACAAATGCCAAAGAACCGGGAACATATCAAAAATAAATGAGATGCCTCAAAATCCGATCTTGGAATTGGAGGTATTTGATGTTTGGGGGATTGACTTCATGGGTCCCTTTCCTTCATCTTACGGTAATCTCTACATTCTAGTAGCGGTGGACTATGTGTCCAAATGGGTGGAAGCTCTTGCATCACCAAAGAATGACTCCAAGGTGGTGATGAAGATGTTTAGAAAGATCATATTCCCAAGATTTGGCGTTCCACGGGCTGTGATAAGTGATGGAGGGTCTCATTTTTCTCATCAAACATTCAAAGCTTTATTGGCTAAGTACGGAGTACACCATAAGGTGGGTTTGTCCTATCATCCTCAGACAAGCGGCCAAACAGAGGTTTCAAATAGAGAAATCAAGCTCATTTTGGAGAAGACCGTGGCTAGAAGTAAGAAGGATTGGGCGGCAAAAATTGATGATGCCTTATGGGCATACCGTACAGCTTTTAAGACACCCATAGGGACCACTCCTTAAAAGTTAGTCTATGGAAGTCTTGCCATTTGCCCGTGGAATTGGAGCACAAGGCTCAATGGGCAATTAAAGCCTTGAATTTTGACCTCAAAAGTGCCGGAGAGAAAAGAATGCTAGACTTGCATGAGCTAGAGGAATTGAGAATGAATGCATACGATAATGCAAGCTCTTACAAGGCAAAGTCTAAGGAGTTTCATGACAAGTACATTATCAAGAGGGACTTCAAGGAAGGTGATAAGGTTCTTCTCTACAACTCAAGGTTAAAGCTTTTTCCCGGAAAGCTTAAATCAAGGTGGAGTGGTCCTTTTCAAGTTGTAAAGGTATTTTCCTGTGGCTCAATTGAAGTTTGGAGTGAGAGCACCGGAGCATTCAAAGTGAATGGTCAACGCCTCAAGATTTATTATGAGGGTGACAAGAAAGGTGTGGTTCACTCCATCAAGGTCAAAGAATTCAATGTCTCCGGTTAATGTGATCGGAAGGGCGTCAAGCTAGTGACGTTAAAGAAGCGCTCCCGGGAGGCAACCCGAGTATTTTTGCTTTTACTAAAAAAAAAAAAAAAAAAAAAAAAACGAGAGAGAGAGATGAAAGAGCTTAAACTAACACTTAACATTTTGAATGCTTTGTTTAGTGTTTTGTTTTGATATAGGTAATTTGCTTGGAGAAAAGAAAAAGAGGCTGATTCGGAAACTCCAGATAGGAGCGGGCGCTCCTACCCGAGTGCACGCCCGCTCCCACTAGCAGCAAACAGGCAGGAACTCCAGCAAATTGAGGAGCGGGCGCTCCTGAAGGAGTGCGCGCCCGCTCCTCTATATCAAAAACTGGGCAGAAACTTTAGAAAATGTGGGAGCGGGCGCTCCTTACCACCTGCACGCCCGCTCCTATATTCAGCTCTCGAAAAAAAAAAAAAAATAAAAAAAATAAAAAAAAATATTTGAGTTTTGGAAAAACTGGCAGAAACTCCAGAAATTGTAGGAGCGGGCGCTCCTAACACCCTGCACGCCCGCTCCTACTGACGAAAAGGAAGCAGAAGGTTCTTCCAAAGGCAGGAGCGGGCGCTCCTCTTCTTAGGAGCGGGCGCTCCACCCCTGCCGTGTAAAAAAAAAAGGGATTTCCCTCTTATCCCTTTTTTTTTACCCACTTTCATCTCCCACCTCTCATTCACCACATTCATATTCTCTCTCCTCTTTACCCACCTCTTTCTCACTCTAAAAACCCCATCTTCTCTACCTTCTCTCATCAAAATCATCATCAAACCTTCAATTTTTTTCACTCAAAATTCACATATTCTTATTCTCCTTCCAATTCTCTTTCTAAAAATCACAAAAATTCACAAATTTGGTCAAAAATTCGAAAACCCACAAAATCTCCATTGAAGAACAAGAGCAAGAAGGTGAAAGCTTGAAGAAGGAGGAGCAAATTTGGGTAGTCTTGGAGGATTTTAGAGTATTTTCATACTCTATTTGGTATAATCCACTTCTCTACTCAACTTTCTTTTTCAAATTTTCATAATTATTGTTTATTTCATACAAATTGTGTAGTTAATTGCATGATTGGTTAGAATTGAACAATTATTGTTATTTATGGAGAATTGTTAGAAAAAAATTGTGAATGATTTTTAGAATAGTTGAAATTGTGATTGAAAATTACATAAACATTGTGATTTTGTGAATGTGGTTTGTGTGAAATTAGTGAAGTGCATTGTTGTTGGAATTTTTGTGTTGGAATATATTGTTGGTTGTGTTGTGGAACAGGTACTTTTGGATTTTTAAAGGGGGTTTGAAGTTAAGGGTGTGTGTGGAGTTGTTTGTTGTTGAGTGTTTTTCCTAATTACCCCTTTTCCAAACTAAAAGAAAAAGAAAAAAAAATGAAGAAATTCATTGGAGGGATTAAGAAAAGAAAAACAAGTGAGCCTCAAACATCCTCATCCCCTTCACAACAAGAAAACCCTAACCCACCACCAACTTTAAAAATCGATAAACGATTTAAAAAGCCTTTCGATGACCTTTCCAAACGAAAAATTATTCCAACCCGATTCTATCATCAACATTCAATGAGACTTCTAGGGGTCGATGAGGGAATTAGAAGAGTAGCCGAAAACTTCGGTTGGCTAGACTTCTTGGACCTTGCGGAAGAAACCTTTTCTTCCCTAACTCTTGAATTCCTTTCATCGGTTTCTATGAAACGCATAAACCTTGAGGATGAGCCATTGGAATGCGAAATAAAATTTAGAATGTTCAATGTCGAAAAAACCTTAACTTTGACGAGATTGAACGAAATTTTTGAATGGCCCACCCTCAACCAAGTCTATGACCCCAATGGTACTTACTTCTCAAGTTATGAGGAGCAAGTGTGGTGGAATACCATTGCGGGGTATCCCAATTTCACAACCTGGTCTAGCCATGCTAGCCACATTATCCACCCCGTCCTTCGAATCTTCATGCGAATCATGAGCTATGCTTGTTTTTCTAAACAAGACTTAGGGAAGCTAACTAAAGAGGAGATCAAATGCCTCTTTCTAGCTTCAAGATTCGAAGGAAATGTGGAAGGGAATGTGAACATGGGATACTTGTTCATCAAGAGATGTATTGAAATAAGAGAAAGTGGAGAGATGAGCGGAGAGATTAGATGCGGGGGAATGATTTCAATTATTGCGAGGAAGTTAGGGTTTGGGTCTTTTCTAGACCAAATGACCCCGGTCCAAAGTTCTAACATGCTTGATCTTAAGGCACTTAGTGATATGAAGTTCCTTAGTGAAATTCCGGGCCGAAATCTTCGCTATAGTTGGAAGGTCAATGGGGTGCATTATTGCACTCTCCCAAATCCGGCGGTTAATAACTCGGTGGGGGACACATGGCAAGTGCCAAGAGATCAACTCCCACGAGGTATGGCCGGTGGTGGCGAGAATGTACCCGTACCCCGTCGTATGAGTACATCCTCCATTCCCCAATCTAGGGTAGATGGTTCCTCTTCCTCCTCTTCTCTCTTTGATGTGGAAATTGCTTTCAACCAATTAAATCTAACCAATCAAAGACTTCTCGAACAAAATGAGTACCAAAGTTTTGTAGCGGAGAGAAGCTACCAACATCAAGTTGAGAGGGGATACTTTCTCCCTTACCTCAACTATCCCAACCGTCCCGTTCAAGAAGGGCCGGTAGCGGGTTGGAACAATGGCCAACCCACCTACCCCTTTTGGCAAGGCCCGCGTAGTTCAATTGAGGAGCTTCGCTCCTTTCCCCCTTATGACTACACACAACCCGGGGGAAGTGATTATAGGGGTGACCCTAGCTATTACTATGTCCCCGAGGTTAGTGGAGATAGTTCATCTTCGGAGGTGCTCGATCCCCCCCTAAGGGGGCATTACGGGTTTCCACCCGGCTATGATGGTGGTTGGGGTGAGCAAGGTGTGCCGGACTTTGGCCATTACCGCACTTGCCCCAACTATGATCTACCTCCTTATGTAGACGCCCCGGCCACTTCTAGTGATGTAGATATTAACTACAATTATCACTATTCGCCGGGACGCCGACATAATTAGATGGTCTAGGCATTCTAGTCACCGTTTCATTGCCCCTTTTCACTTCTTGGGACACCGAGGACGGTGCCAATCCCAAGCTTGGGGGAGGTTACTTCATTGCCTATTTTGTTTCATTGAAACGGTGACTAAATGTCTAGCTTGGGGGAGTATTTAGGCCTTGCATAGAGTTGGGATTTGATGTTGCTAGTTTTGTGCTTAATTTGATTATGCTCCGTTTGTCTTGATTGGTTAGTTAATGGTTGAATGTTTGCATTTTGATGAGCTTGGTTTGGTTTATGTGCTTCATTTTTTATGATGATATTTGTTGATGAGCCTCCTCTCCTTCCCAAAAATCCAAAACCCAAAAATCCAAAGCCCTTAGTCCAAATTCTTTAGTTAGTTTCTCCTTCCTTCCTTTTATCCTTCCCTCTCCTAATCTTCTTTAGCTAGTTCCTCCTCCCTTAATCCAAATTCTTTAGCTAGTACCTCTTTCCCCTCCTCTAAAAAAAAAAAAAAAAAAAAAAAAATTTTGTGTTTCCTTTAATTAGTTTAGACTTTGTATATATTATCTTTGCTTGTAGTCATTTGGCTTAATGATTCGACTAGTGTCTTTGATGGTAAAATGAATTCAAGTGAGCTTGTGATATAATTGTCCTAGTTTTGCAAATGACGATTTATTTATGAATTGTGGAATGATTGTTTAACTCGTATGTGTATGATCCACTCATAATAGTCCTTGTTTGCTTTGCTACTAATCACCACTCTTTTATCACCTTGTATATAAGAGACACTACTACATCAAGATCAATGGTAACTCCTTCCTTTCTTTTCTTGTTTATATTTTCCTTTTAGTCCCTTTACCCTTTAAAAAAAAAAAAAAAAAAAAAAAAAAAAAAAAAAAAAAACATTTTTTTGCTTTTAGAATAGTCCTCAATGATGATATTGGATTGCATGTGATGGATATTTGCTTTCTTTTGGTAATAAAATTTCGAGTATGGTTTAGATGCCCTTGGTTGAACATAGAATTGGCCAGTTTAGGCTAGTGTGAGAATAACCTTACCGAATGTACGAAACCAAAATTCTAGGATTGTGGTAAGAAGGTGTCGCCCATATCGAAGGAATTTGAACCCCGAAAGGTAGCATTTGATCCTACATTGTTCCCAAAAGTGAGGTTGTAATATTTTTCAAGCCTACTACATTTTGAATGAGTGGCAAGGATCCTCTTTGATTTAGTACCTAGATCGAGAACTTGAGTCTTAACTCCCAAGATCGCGGCCTAAACTACTCTTAGTGATTATGAAGGTTGTTATGTACTGTTCATTCGCACAAAGTTAAGGCATGTCATTCTTGTTTCATTAGTTCAATCTTTAAGTTGTTATAAATAATAGTTTGTGATGTAAATGCCAAGTTTGAAAAAAAAAAAAAAAAAAAAAAAAAAAAGAGAAAAAAAAATAGAGAAAGAAAGAAAGAAAAAGAAGTGATGAATAGCTACCACCCTAGCAATTAAACAAGCTTGGGGGTGCATTTTTGTTTCAAGTTTATTCATAGTTTGTAACGGGTCAAAGTCAGAAACCTCTTTAGGTTTGCTCTTAGTGTTATATATCTTAGCTTGACTTTAATTGTAAAGCACTTCTAGTTTTCTCTATGCCTTAACTTTGTGCCGTAATCCTTGAGTCTTGTAATGTTAGTAGAGTAGTTGAAGCCATAGTCGGTGGAGGGAGTTGGTTCACAAGCATATGGAGAGGGTACTTATCATTGAGATGTCGAGTGTTCTAAGCCTTCTTTTGTTTATCTTTCTTCCGGCTCCTTCGAGGAGTCATGAGACACTACCATTAGGGGGAATTTGAACTTTGTGTTGGGGACGCGGTAAGATTGGTTGAATGGACCAAAGTTGAGTACATTCGGGAAGGTTAGCTAGGCCTTGGCTAGTCATGACCGTGGTTGATCTTAGGCATATACCTCATACTCGAGTTTTTATTGCTTAAGGATTCTTTTATCTTTACATGTGCTTTTCTTTGAGCGGACTAATCTATTGGTTTCTTTTGCGCCAAGTGAATTGCTTAGGGACAAGCAATTGGCTAGCTTGGGGGAATTTGATAAGTGTTTTATTTGTCCACTTATCATGGCTTTTTAAAACACAATTTTGTACTCTTTCCCCTACTTTAATCCCTTTTTCTAACTCCTCTTGTGCTAATTTGCATCTTTTGGCTTCCCCGTTTCTTTTTATGTGTGTGCTCGTGCTTGTAGGTACGATGAAAAATGGGCTAATAGCATAAGCATGAAGAAATACTCTTTGGAAGCAAAGGAAAGCAGGAGCGGGCGTGCAGCCTTTTAGGAGCGGGCGCTCCTGCCTGAACTGCCACATTCTGCCTCCCCTGCACTTTTAGGAGCGGGCGTGCACCTATTTAGGAGCGGGCGCTCCTCCCTGTTTTCCTACAAACTGACTCAAACTGGTGCAAGAGGAGAGGGCGTGCAGAGAGCCCAGGAGCGGGCGCTCCACACCCAGGAGCGGGCGCTCCTCCTTATAGGAGCGGGCGCTCCTTCTGTTCTGAAGCTCGATTTTGACGGATTTTACGATGTAACTTTTGGGCATATAAATACGACCCTTGGCTTCAGTTTTCGGATCTTCTTCTTCCTTCTTAACTCCCCTTAGACTTCTTAGGCCCTTAGTTTCTCTAAACCCTCTTTAATTAGATTAGTTTTCCTCAAAACTCAATCATTGTAAGAATTATTTGAAGTTTGTTCTATCAATTTCAACAACAATTATTCTCAATCTTGAAGCATCAATTAGTAATCTCTTTCTCTCTCCTTTGCTATTTAATTTTCTGATTTTATCTTTTATTAATCTTAGTTCTTGCTTAATCTTTGTTAATTGTTCTTGCATGTCCAACCATCCTTGTTTAATCTCTCTCCTAGTTTAATTGAATTCATGTTAACCCTAGATTTAATTGTTAGATTGTTTCCCACCATGATTAGTGAGTAGTTAATTAGCTAGGGGTTGGGTGAAGACCCAACCAAGCCATGGGTTATTGTTAATTGTGCTTGCATGTTCATTTTGGGTTGATGATTGATTGTTAAAGAATTGGTTAATTGCATGTGTAATTGGATGGCCACTTATTGCTCATGTATTCACTTCTATGCTTGCATTGAGAGATGGAGTCTAGTTGTGAGCCTATTCTTATATGATTATGCTAAATTCCTCTTGATTATGGTTCCTTGTTTGAATGATGTAGTAGTCTTAGTTGCAACAATTAGGTGAGAAATCCCAATTGTTTGTGCCTTAATGCTTTCTTGGACCGATTGAAAGACAAACCCGAGTTAGTAGTCTACTTCCCATTGTTAAGACTTGGTTGGCCTATCTTGTTAGTTGAGTTTGGTTTAGGATTGCTTAGTGTTATGGCTTCGAAACAAGGCAATGTTGAGTGCCCTCTTTATCACCCAATTTGTGTTCATGCTTGCCTATTGATTTGATCCGTTGGTTTGGTTGGAGTCGATCCCTATTTCCCCCTAGTGTTTGTCTCCATAGTAGTTATCTAATCAAAACCCCCAATTTGTGACCGAACTAGATTGCAACCGTTTCATACTCTCGGTGTACTTACCCATTTCCTGTGGATACGATCCTCTACTTACCCTAGACTTGTCTTAGGTTGGTTTAGGTAGAAATATTGTTTGGTTTTAGGGTGATCGTCCAACGACCGATTATTCACCTACCAACTACAAGTACAAATTCCCTTTAAACATGCATAAAAGGCGTGATCAAGCAATAACAATAATAATAAACATCAAGCAACATAATAATAAATTATAATAATCATGTTAAAGCATAATATTATTAGCAAGATCCTAGGCATGATACTAACAAGATTAATAACAAACCCTAACATGTCACTAAACATCAAAAATCAAAGCTTTAGTCCTAACATGATACTAACATGATATTAGGAAAGAAAATAGGAATCATTCTTTTAATCATATTGATATTAGAAATTTCCCTAAACATGATACTAGGAATCAACAAAACAATCTAAGCATGATTTCTATATCAAAAGATCAATAAAGCAATTAAAGCACTTACTTCGATGCCTCGTAGCTCTTTTTAATAACAAAATACACACGTTAGTAACTTCAAGGAAAATATAATATCAAACAATTAAATCAAATAATTGAAATAGAGATTTGGGACCAAACCCTCAGAAATATCAAACCTTTCACGTCTAGGGCGAAGGCAACTTCGAACTTGGCTAGGTGTGTCTAGTGCTAATGTATGAGGAATTGTGTTTGTAAAAGAGCTAGGCTAGAAAAAAGAATAGAGAGAGAAGGAAAGCTTCTAGCTTAGAGAGTGAGAGGAATTAGAGAATTCTGGTTCTCGAAAAACGGAGGTCCAAGGACCCTATTTATAAGAAAATAGTCCGAAATCGATAGAAAAGAATCAAAGTTCGAAAAGGAATAAAACACTCTTCTGTCGCCAGCGACAGAGCTCGTCGCCAGGCGACGAAACTGTCGTTTGGCGATGCAGAAGGTTTTCCACGCGTTTTCAACGCGGAATCTATCTTTCGATAAAATCCAGTCGTAAAATCCGTATGAAGGGTAAAACCGTAATTTCATTTAAAACACTTCTTTTATTCCAAATAAAACTTATAAAAACATAATTATCAATCCTAATCCGTTTAGGATTCAAAAGAACCTTCTAGAAGATTCTAGAAGACTATAATCAATCCTAATTGCATTAGGAATGATAATTCATAATAAGCCCTCCTGTAGATCATTGGGCCGCATATAAGAACCAAACCGGGCCCAGTTTAGTATTTTGGCCATAACTTCCTCATTATTCACCGGAATTGGGCTTATAATATATCGTCAAAAAGCTCTTTTCGAGCCTAATCCAACTACACCATTATCGGACCCTTGTCATGGACCAAACTAAACTGGATTGGCTATTTTCATAAAATAGAGCAAGTTTTTGAAAACAAAAAGAAAGATTTTTAATAAAAACTAACCACAACATTAGAATTTCCACACTTTCACTTCATTCGATTATGATTCGACGCGAAAGGTATTCATCACCGGGTTTGGTTTTGGGGAGACACAAATGGGTGTCTACACCTGTATGTGTATTATGGTTTTTTTTTTTTTTTTTTGTTTATTGGTGTTCTGATTTTGTTTATTTTGAAGATGATATAGAACCAGAGCAAGAATTGAATGCTGAGAATTTGACTACTGATGATGTTGATGCAAAGACTGTGAATGATGAGGATTTGAGTGTTGTGAATGATGAATCAAATGATGTGAATGCTGAGGATGTTAATGCTGATGCAAAGGTTGTGAATTCTGAGATAAATGCAGAGGATGTTAATGTAGAGGATGTAAATGTTGAGGTGAATGCAGAGGATGTAAATGCTGAGGTGAATGCAGAGGATGTTATTGCTGAGGAGGATGTTAAACCTGATGTGAAACCAAAAGTTACTAGAGCACGCAAAGGTCGTAGAGGTGCTGGAACTTCTAGTCAAGTTAGTCAAGTTGTTGAAGTTGTTAATTTTGACGAGGGGTATGAAACATTATTGAATTTTATTTATTTATTGTTCTTTTGTATATGTGTTGTTTGTTATCTAGGTTACTTGTTTGATGTTTTTTTTTTATTTCTAAATGTATTGCTTTTATGAGTGTTACTTGTTAGGTAGTTGTTTGGTGATAATGGGTTACTGTTAAAAGGTTTTTATATGTATGTTACTTGTAAGGTGGTTACTTGTTTAATTATTATGGGTTACTTGTAATGGGTAACTTGTTAGAGATTTTAATATGTATGGGGTAACTTTTAAGATGTTCTGTGATAAAAGGGTTACTTGTAAGTGATATTTATATGGGTAAAAGGGTTACTTGTAAGTGATATTTATATGGGTTACTTGTAAGTGATAAAGGGGTTACTTGTAAGTGAAAAAGGGGTTACTTGTTATTTGTAGTGGGTAAGGAGAATTTTATGGGTTACTTGTAAGTGATAAAGGGGTTACTTGTTATTTGTAGTGGGTAAGTAGAATTTTATGGGTTCCTTGTAAGTGATAAAGGGGTTACTTGTAAGGGATAAAGAAGTTACTTGTTATTTGTAGTGGGTAAGGAGAATTTGTAAGTGATAAAGGGATAAGGGGATTACTTATATAAGTATAGGGGTTTACTTATATAAGTATTACTTGTATATGAGTGTCAAAGGGGTAATTATATTTGTTGATGATTATGGGTTACTGGTTTTTATATGAGTGTTACTTGTTGGGTGGTTACTTGTTTGGTGATTATGGGTTACTTTAAGAGGTTTTTATATGGGTGTTACTTGTAAGGTGGTTACTTGTTTGGTGATAATGGGTGGTTACTTGTTTGGTGATAATTGGTTACTGGTTTTTATATGAGTGTTACTTGTTAGGTGGTTACTTGTTTTGTGATTATGGGTTACTTTTAATAGGTTTTTATATGAGTGTTACTTGTAAGGTGGTTACTTGTTTGGTGATAATGGGTTACTTGTATTAGGATTACTTGTAAATTTTCTTTTAATGTGTTACTTTTTCTTTTGTTTTAGGGATGATGTTATCGTTTTACGATGTAGACCTAATGGTGTTATGGACTTATTTAAAAATTTAACTAAAGATCAAAAGAAAGCTGTTAAAGATATTGTGTTTGGGAGCTTATCATTGATCAAGTTAGATACATTTCCAACGGAAATGATTCGATGGCTATGCAGTTGTTTTGATTCAACAACTTGTCAGTTTAATTTGCCTTCTGGACAGAGTTATTAGCTTACTGTAGCTGATGTCCATGATGTGTTCATGATGCTTATGGGAAAAACATAGGTTCCTATTTCCCTTAAAAAACAGAATACTGATCTGAAGGCTGCTTGGAGGTTAATATATGGGAGTAAAAATCTGGATATATCAGTACCTCTTCTGTGGAATAAGATGACAAGTGATGCTGGGATGAAAAAAGGCAATGATGATTTTAAAAGATGCTTTGTCATGTTTGCAATGGTTACACTGCTTGCTCCTACATCAAATCGATCTGCTGACTTCAAACTGGTTTTGGCTTTGGAGAATGTTACAGAAATCCATAATTTCAACTGGTGTCAGTATGTCTTAGATGATTTGTGTGAGAAATTATCAAGTTGTTCTCTAACATAAAAGTATTTTCCTGGATGTATTCTGTTGCTGCAGATATGTTATTTCCATAGACTACAGGTGGAAGGGAGTGTAGTTGATAGTTCATTGCCTTTAATTCAGCATTGAACTGAAGAAATTTTTAGGGATAGGCTGGGCAAGGAAAATGGATAGTATGGTGAAGGAGAGTTAGATGAAAATACATATCCTGTAACTGAAGTTGATGATGCAGTTGATTCTAAGAAGCTGCAAAAGAAGGAAAAAAAGTCTCCTGTCCCTAAGAAAAAAGAAGAGAAAGAAGAAAAGAAGAAGGAAAAAAAGAAAGAGATGGTTGTTGAGGCTGATAAGAAGAAGAAAAAAAGGAAGATGAAAAAAAGAATGAAAAAAGGAAGATGAAGAGAAAAAAGAACAGAAAAAAGGTGATAAGAAAAAGAGTGTCAAAAGGAAAAAGGATGAAAATGTTGTTGAAGATGTTGTTGAAGCTGAAGATGTTGTTGAAGAAAAACAACAGCCAAAGGAAAAAAGAGAAGGCGTTTGTTAAGGAAAGCTGATTTTTATGTTACTGAAAAAGAGAAGAGAAGTTCTGATGGGGCTGATGAGAAAGAAATGAAGAGAAGACGTTTGACTGAAGAAGTTGGACTTGAAGATTTGGATGTTGCTGGTACTTCTCATAATTTAGAAGTTGCTGGTTCTTCTCGTCTTGTTTCATTTCAAGTTCCTCCTGAAATTCATACAAATGATGAAATTTGTCAAATTGCAAAGAATGTGAGTTTTCTAACTTTTTGTATTATTATTAGTGTTAATTGAAGTTAGTATATTGAGTTACTTGTATTATTTTTAGTGTTTATTGGAGTTAGTATATGGAGTTACTTGTATGTTTTTTTTAGTGTTAGTTGAAGATTGGAGTTGGAGTTACTTGTATGTTTTTTTTTAGTGTCAGTTGGAGTTACTTGTATATGTATGTTTGTATGTTTTTTAAGTTTCAGTTGGAGATTGGATTTGGAGTTACTTGCATGTTTTTTTTATTGTTAGTTGGAGTTACTTGTATATGTATGTTTTTATTTGGAGTTACTTGTATTTGGAGTTACTTGTAATTCTATTTGTGTTACTTGTATTTGAATATACTTGTATGTTGTAATTGGAGTTACTTGTATTTGGGATTACTTATATGGGGTTACTTGTATGTTCTATTAGTGTTACTTGTATATTTATTAATGTTATTTTGAGTTACTTGTATATATAGTTACCTGGACTTTTTTTATGTTACTTGTTTAATGTTGTGTGAAGTACTTATATTTTATTGATTAGTTGTATGGATGGATTACTTGTATTGGATACTTGTTTTTTCTGAAGTACTTATATTTTATTAATTATTTGTATGGATTATTTGTATTGGTTACTTGTTTTTGTATTACCTTTTATACATTATAGTGGGGTTACTTGTATGTATAGTTACTTGTTATATGTATTATAGTGGTATTACTTGTTTTAATTTGGGTTACTTGTATGTATAGTTACTTGTTTTATGTATTACAGTGGTATTACTTGTTTTAATTTGTGAATCTATTTTATTTGTAGGATGTGGAAAAGAATTACATGCTAATGCAAAGGGACATGAAGTTAATGTCCTATCAATTTGAGCGTTATGTTGAGTTAATGAAGCAACAATGGAAAGCTGTTGAAGTTGATTCTCATGTGCTGTCTCAGTTAGATTCGATTTATAATGATCAGTCGTTTTGGGATCAAATTGATAAGATTGTGAAACAGAATCTTGAAACGAAGAAAGTTATTGATGAAATGCCTATATTTAATCTGTTTTCTTCAACTGATCCTCAACTTGGTTCTTACGAAAATCTGTTGCCTGTTAATGATTTTCAAAACATTATGAAAAATGTTGATGCTCAACAAATTCCAGTTGAAGAGGTTTCTATTTTTGATGATTCATTGGGTGCTTATCGTGCAAAATCAGTTGTTGAAGATGTTTTACAAAGTATTAATCTAGAAGAGATTAATGATAGTGAACCAACTAATGATGCACAAGATCTGAATGCAGAAGACGGAACTTCTTCTGCTGCTAATGCCCAAGTTCTTAATGCAGAAGAAGGAAATCTGTTACTGGTGACGTGCAAGTTGATGCACATTCGGATGTTCCTGAATCATCATCTGTTCCTGCTGAAGAAATATCTGTTGTTGCTTCTGTTCCCGAAGTTAATCAACTGGCTATAGTTCCCTACAGTCCTATTGTCTCAAGCCAGAACCTTGTTTCAACTAGCCAAGTTGTGATAAGTCAAGATAATTTTCATAGTCTTGAAACATTTGCTACACTTCCAAGTCAAGACATATCTTCAACTGAGATTATTTTGTCAAGCCAGGAGATTATTCCAACTGAGATTGTCGTGTCAAGCCAAGAGTTTAATCCATCAACTCAAGATATTTCAGAAGAAGAAGTTATTCCTCTTTCAACTCAAGATAATAGTCAACAAAATCCTGAAAAAGTGATTCATCCTTCAACTCAAAAATTTCTTGATGAAATTAGAGAAATAAAGAGAAGTGGCAAATCTGCTTCTTCTCAAAAAAAGTTGTCTGCCAAATCTGCTACTTCTTCTGATGATACCAAAAAGAAGTCTCCTCAGAATAAGAATACTCAGAGGAAGAATCCCCAAAAAAAGGCTTCAACTCAAGTAAAAGGAAAAAAGAGAGAAAGAAAAGAAGTGTTGACCTCATTTGTGGCAGGTTGCACTCCAGAAGAATCTATGAGAATTCTTAGAGAAACTTTTGATGAAGCTGGGATGCCTGATGGTGAGGAGATTAAAACTTCTTCTGATGATAGTGCAGTACAATCTTCTGAATTAATTAGTTGTGATATTAACTGTGGTGCACATGGTGCTTATAAATTACAGTTAATATCAAAATTTATGAGGCTTAACTGCAAGAGAGTATCAACTATGAGGAGCTTACAGTTGATGGTTGCAGATTATTGTTTTGTTCAGAATTATTCTGGACTGGATATGTCATAAGTTATTTTATCTTTTTTTTTTGTATAATTATTATGTAATTTTTATATAATCTGGGGTTTATATAGTGCACTAGGGTTACTTGTATAGTTCACTTATGTTACTTGTTATATTACACTAGTGTTACTTGTTATAGTTCACTGAGGTTACTTATTATAGTGCACTAGGGTTACTTGTTATAGTGCCTTAGGGTTACTTGTTACAGTTCACTAAGGTTACTTGTTATAGTGCCCTAGGGTTACTTGTAATCCTGAATACTTGTTATGATGCACTAAGGTTACTTGTAAGGTTTTTACTAATTTAGTAGAGTTACTTGTAGTTGTTTAAGTATTCTTTTATTAATGTTACTTGTAGGTTTTATGTGTTACTTGTAAATTTTTGTAAATTTTGGTTATATTTTCCTTACCTATTTATTGTTTATGTTGAAACAGGGAGATTCTTGTCTATTATAACGAGTTTTACAGTTTACCTAGAGAAGAATTTTTGACATTGTTCCAGAAGGAATTGATTTCAAGTCGAATTTTGGATTGTTTTTTTATATTGCTGAATTATGTTGAGGTTAAACAAGATAATGAAAAACCAAGATTCTTTTTTGGTGGTGAACATATGGTAATTTTTTAATACTTTGATGTAATTTTAAAATTTTTATTATTTATGTTTCTATTTCAAATTTTTATATTTGCTTTTTGTATACAGTTGCCTCTTTTGCGTAGTATATATAATGGAGAAGGTTGCATATATGAGGATGAAGTATTCGGAGCATGGGATATGTGGACTAAATTAGTTCAATGTTGTGAATTAGTAGATGCATTGTTGGTATGTTTTCTTTTTACTGTTTTGTTTCTTGTTTCGAGTTACTTGATATTTTTGTATAGGATAATTAAGTTGTGCTGTTTTTTCTTGCGTAGATATTCATACCAATCTACTACGGCAATCATTATTCAGCTGTTTGTATAAATTTCTACACTCAAATTGTTGATTACTTGGACAACCAAACATATTCAATGCATGTAGAAGTTGAAAATAAGCCCAATTCAAAGAAAGGGAAAGATGCAAACAAAGAGGGTGCTAAAAAATTCAAAATTTCAACAAAATTTGATGAATTTCACACAGAGTTTTATACTCTCACATGGTACTTGGTAAGTTTTAAAATTTTCTCAAAATAAGAAAACTAATACTTGATTACTTGTATTGGGAATTACTGTGGTTACTTGTACTGGATATTACTTATTACTTGTATCAATTATGATTTAATTTCTTAGATATTACTTATTACTTGTATCAGTTATGATTTAATTTCATGTATGTGTTACTTGTATGGTTTACTTGTCCTATGATTGAATAATTGGGGTTACTTGTATTGGGAGTTACCGTGGTTACTTGTACTGGAGATTACTTGTATAAGTTATAGGTTTAATTACATGTATGAGTTGCTTGTATCAGTTATAGGTTTAAGTATATGTTACTTGTATCAATCATAGGTTTAATTACATGTATGTGTTACTTATATGGTTTACTCAATGAAAATGTAAACTATGGTGATTGAATAACTAGGGTTACTTGTATTGTGAATTGCTGCAATTACTTGTATTGGGGATTTTATCAAGGGTTACTTGTACTGGGGATTACTTGTATCAGTTATTGATAAATCTGTATTTAATGATATATGTGTTACTTATATGGTTTACTCAATGAATATGTAAACTATGGTGATAGAATAACTGGGGTTACTTGTACTGTGAATTACTGCAGTTACTTGTATTGGGGATTTTATCAGGGGTTACTTGTACTGGGGATTACTTGTATCAGTTTTACTAAATCTGTAGTTAATGATATATATTTTTTTTCCAGAGACTTTATATGTCAAAATATTTGGTTTCAAAAGGGCATGATAATGGAGAATTTGTCAAGGATTTCAACATTCGTATGATTCCCTTTGATTCTCAAAAGTGCGCTTCTGAAACTAATGACTGTGGAATTTTTTGTTTGTACCATTGTGCCACATATGAAGGGAAACCTTTTTAAATGTAATAGTTTGACTCAGGTACAATATTTATCTCTTTACTTTTTTATTTAATTTTATTTTCTATTTTTATGTGAGTTACTTACTACTTATTTTTTCTAAATGTATATTGTTTTATAGGCATTGGAGAGACGTCGTTTTAGAGCAGAAATATGTGCATATCTGGTTTTATGTAATTTGAATTTGTGTCGAACTGATGTTTTAAAAAGTGTGAATGCTTTTTGTGACAACAATGAAGAGATTTATGCTGAAGTCATTCTTAATGAGGAAATTGCAAAGGCTAATAAGTTGGCTCAGCAAAGTATGAAGGCTAAGAAGGCTAGTCTGACTAAAAGCAGAAGAAGGAGTTTAAAGATGAAGATGGCTAAACAGGGGAAAATAGAAGAAGAAGATGCCAGAGCTAAAGAGAAGAAAGAATAAGCAGTCCTGATTGCTGCAACTATAGGTGCAGAGAAAATGGCAAAGAAGATTAAGGCTGCTGCTACAAGAAAGAAGTAAGAAGTTCTGAAAAAAAAATTCAGTTAGTAATATTGAACAATTTTTTTTTTATATGTCGAATACTTTATGTTTAAATTTTCAATAGTAAAGTTTGTAATTACATTATTAAAACTACATTATTATATATATATAGTATGACTGTCTTTTATTAATATTACTTGTATGGGTTACTTGAATGAGGTTTTTATGGTTCTTACTCATATGATTTTACTTGGGTTAGGTTCCATTTAATGGTTGCTTGAATATGATTTTACTCGTATGATTTTACTTGGGGTAACTAGTTGAAAATTCCATGTAATAGGAGAGTTATTTATGATGATTACATGTGATGGTTACTTATATTTTTTAATGGTTACATGTGATGGTTACTTATATTTTTTAAATTTATATTTTTTCTTGGGGTTACTTGTTAATATTTTTTAAATTTATATTTTTTCTTGGGGTTACTTGTTAATTTTATTTGTAAAATGACTGTTACTTCTATTTGTGGTTACTTGTAAAATTAGTGTTACTTGTAAAATTCGTGTTACTTGTATTAATTGTTACTAGTATTAGCTTAGCTATATTGGTTACTTGTATTTGATTACTTGTATTACTGGTGTTACTTGTATTGGTTACGTGGTTACTTGTATTAGTAGTTACTTGTATTTTTGGTTACTTGTTTATATTGGATTACTTGTATTAGAAGTTACTTGTATTTTTGGTTACTTGTATTGGTTACTTGGTTACTTGTTTTGGATTACTTATATTATTGGTTACTTGTATTGGTTATTTGTATTTGATTTCTTGTATTGGTTACTTGTATTAGTAGTGGTTACTTGTAGATTACTTGTATTAGTGGTTACCTGGATAATTACTGGTTACTTGAAAACGAGTGTTACTTGTATTATAAAAAAATAGTTTGATTGCAGTATGTATGAAAAAAATAAGTCTGATTGCAGTATGCATCACCCATATTATAGTAATTAATTCAAAATTTTAAATATTAAAAATATGTAATATAAGTCTAATTACTGTAGGTTAGTAATCTAGCATTACAATATGTATCACTCACATATAGTCAATCATTCAAAACCTAAAATAACTTCGGGTTTTGAATTGGAGTTAATGTTCCAAATTCTCTGGCATTTCCTTTTGCTTGCATTGCTTTTGTTTTCTTTCCCTTTCTCAAAGTGCCCTTTTATTCTTTTGCTTCTTCCTTTTGTGTTTGCTTTTTCTGGATCCATGATTGTAGGGATTTCTGGATCTGGTGATGCTTCCTAGTGATCAGTTGAAGTTTGTTGTTGATTACTTGTAGCTTCTTGTTGATCAGATGAGGTTTCCTTCTCCTTGTTCTTTTGCAATTCCTTTTTGAATTCATCTGCCTTTCTCTTGTATCATTTTAAAATGTGCTTCTACCAAGTTTCGTGTCTCTTTGTGGTCTTGACATTTTATAAGTAGGTTGTAGCTTCTTCTAGCCATTGTGTGACGCCAAGGCATTAATTTGTCTGACTGAGATTCTTTTTCTACTGCATCATCATCTTTCTTTTTCCAGACATGTGCTTTTGCCATTTTAGACCATCTTGATGAAATGTATAAGCTAGGAATTCTTGTGACATTATGATGATGTAAGATCTTTATACAATGATAACAAAGCCAACCAATTTCTTCAAAATTCTTGCAAGAACATGCTATTTTATTTTCAGCTTTGTTATATGTAACCTTTTGTCTGCTACTTTCATCATACTTAATCTGCACCTGATAAAAGTAAAAATCTCCCACAGTAGCATGATGATAGGTTATGCACCCAATTGAGTACATGAATTCCGTTTCAAAATATCTGAAAATGGTTTGAGTGTATACTTCTGAAGCATGTTTAAGTAATCCAATAAAAGGAATACTTAAAGTTGGGTTGGAATTTGAACATTTAAAATCAGCATCTAACTCATTCTTTCTCTACTTCTTCACTGTTTGATTGAAAATTTTGAAGAAATCTGTCAGGCTTGTGTTTTTGTTGGCCTTAAACCCAACTGCATTATTTGCACTTTCACTTCTTTGTGATGATAGTATACCAGCAGAAAAAAGTCTTTACTTAATGTTATACACCATTTTCCTCTCAAACCATACAACCTTTTAAACCATTTATTGTTTTCAAGTTTGTATTTGGCAATCATTGAATCCCAGCATGTCTGTAATTTCAGATTTATAAGTAATGATAAAGAATACAAGTAATTAAGAATAAAAGTAAAGTAATGGTTACTTATATAAAATTATAAGTAATGGTCACTGGTCAAGAATACAAGTAATTAAGAACAAAAGTAAAGTAATGGTCACTTGTATAAATTTATAAGTAATGGTCACTTGTAAACTATACATGTAACATCATACAAGTAACCATAAAACCATTACACGTAACCTCATACTTGTAATGGTTACTTGTATTATGTTACATGTAATAGTTACTTGTTACTTGTATTATATGGTTACTTGTATTTAGGTTAATTGTATTATATGTGTTGTATTATATGGTTACTTGTATTATATAGTTTATATTGAGGTTACTTGTATTATATGGTTACTTGTATTGAGGTTACTTGTATTATATGTGTTACCTGTATTAGGAAGATAGTTATAAAGGTTACCTGAAATTCTTCCTCTGTCACACATCCTTAAAGACATTTGTTGAATGCATCTTTGAGTGAGGTATCTCTTTTCAGTGCTTTAAACCTTGATACAGCATTCTTTATAAGATGCCAAATACATAATCTGTGTCTTGAGTGAGGAAAGACCTACAAGATTGTAAATATATTATAATGTTACAATTCTTTTGTGTTTTTTTATTCTTGAAAGAGTTGATTTTACTGAAATTATAGACTAGTTCAGAAATTACCTTTTAAATTGCTTTAGACATTGCCAAGTCTTGATCTGTAAATATTGAAGCAGGTTCATTACCACCCATTGACTTCTTAAAAGTGTCTAACACCCACTTAAAAATTTCTATTTTCTCATCAGCAATAAAAGTACAGCCAAACATTACATTCAGCCAGTGATTGTTGAGACCAACAATAGGTGCACAAATAAGATTATATTTGTTCGTTCTATATGTGGTATCAAACACAACAACAGATCCATAAATTTGAAAATCTTCCTTCATTTCAGAATCTCTCCAAAAAATAGCATTCAGTTTGTTTTGGTTTTCACCACCTCCTAACTTAAATCTGAAAAAGAAATTCAGATGTTACTTGTTTTGGTAATAGGAGTTACTGGTATTAAAAGTAGAAATTCAGAAGTTACTTGTTTTGGTAATAGGTATTACTGGTATTAAAAGTAGAAGAAGTTAATGGTATTAAAAGTAAGAGTTTAGTTATTGGTATTAAAATTAGGAGTTACCTGAAAAAGAAATCTTCATCTTCTACTTGCTTTTTGTATAATCTATCTATTACAGTTTGTGCATCACCTCCTTGAATTTCTTTCATCTTCTTCCTTGAAATGTAATTGTAGTGGTCTGTCATAGTGTGTCCTACAAGTTCTTCTCCACCAGCTTCATTACTTATTAATCTAAATGCATCTGCTGTTCTTAATCCACTATCTTCCATTATTTCAATGACTTTTTCCTTGTCCTATGTTATCTTTCTCTCTAATCTATGTAAATGCTGCTAAACACTTCTTGTCAACTCATGGTTATGTGCTATAACATGCTGTTCAACTACAAACATTCCTTCTTTGTTTTTTTTGTCCTAATGAATGCATTGCAACCAGTCCTAGTAATAGGTACTTGATGAGTTCTTTTTTTTTTCATTTGGTGGAGGGGGTGTTATTTTAACTTTTGGTACACATCTGAACCTTTCTTTAGAACATACAAAATCCTTTCCTTTGATTTCTCTGTGTTTTTCTTGTAAGTATCTTGTTGTTGAATGTCTTACACTAAATCCTACCACCATAGCATGAAGCCTATATTGCTTATATATTTCATCCAAAGTTGAGGCTGTAAAACCTAGTAGACTTCCTGCAAAATCCTCTACTTGTAGTTCAGCTTGATTTCCACTTTCTTCTGTCAATGTACTATGACTCATTTCTGTAGTACATGTATTTATTTCTGCAAATTGTAAATTGAAATGAGGAATATACAACTGGAAATTGACACAATACATAGTATTTATAATATGCAGGGGAAATATGCAGGGGATACTTTTGTTACTTGTTATAATATATAGGTTATACTTGTTAATATACATGGATTACTTGTTATCCAATAGTTACATGTTATATAATCAGGGGTTAATTGTTAGAAAGCACTAGGGTTACTTGTAAGTTTTTTAAAGTAGAGTTACTTGTTGTTAGTTATTAATGACATAATCTGGGATTACTTGTTACAGTGCAATAGGGTTACTGAGTTACTTGTTAATATACATGGATTACTTGTTAGCCAATGGTTACATGTATATAATAAGGGGTTACTTGTTAGAAAGCACTAGGGTTACTTGTAAGTTTTTTTTTTTGCAGGATCACTTGTTTTTAGTTAATTAATGAATTAATCTAGTGTTACTTGTTATACTGCACTTGGGTTACTTGTAAGATTTTTCAAGTAGAGTTACTTGTTAGTTATTAATGTATACAATTTTTTTTAGGGTTACTTGTAATCCAAGGGGTTACTTGTAATCCTATTATATTATAGGGGTATATTATAGGGGTTAGTTGTTGTTGTTAGTTATTATACATTTATTATAGGTGTTACTTGTAACCCTACTATATTGTAGTGGTTACTTGTTAAAGTAGAGTTACTTGTAAACCCTACTTTATTTAACCCTACTATATTGTAGTGGTTACTTGTTAAAGTAGAGTTACTTGTAAACCCTACTTTATTTCGATGTTACTTGTAACCCTACTATATTCTATGCGTTACTTGTTAAAGTAGAGTTAAATGTAACCCTACTTTATTTAGGGGTTCTTGTAACCTTACTATATTATAAACTGGTTCATTCATTGCAGAATTTAGTAGAGTTACTTCTTCATTCATAATTTTTTACTTATTAAATGATAAAAACAATGTAGATTTTACCTTGTATGTCGTTGTTGACATCAATTACTTCAATTTGTTTGTATCTGTGTTCATCTTCCAGATCCAATACCTGATTAGATTCTTCAATTTCATTGTATCGATTTTCATCTTCTAGATTCAATACCTGATTACTGGTTTGGATTTCGAGATTCATCAAAGAATCTTCTATTTGTTCGATCTCTATTGATTCTTGTGAATCAGGTAATTGTTCGAATTCTTCTGTCATTGTTATTCTGGAATTTCTGGATTCAGAAGAATAATTGTTTGAGTTTTTAGCTCGATTTTTCCTCATTTTTATCGCCTTTTTGGAAGAATAATTGTTCGTCGCAATAAATTGCTTTTTCTGGGTTTTAGGTTTTAGGGATTTATGCGCGTGTTTTTATAGTTTCATTTAGTTCAGCGCGTGTGTCTCAATCCCGTTATTGGCGCGTCCACTCCGTTATTTTGGCTGACATGGCAGCAGGCCACATGGTGTGGCCTGTTGCACCAAAAAGGCGCCGCAATTAATTATGTTGTACGCCTTCTCAAACACTTTACGCATATATTGAGATAATACGGAGTATTTGATGTTTTTTTTAGGAAAGTATTTGATGTGTTTATACTTTGTATTCTACAAATTATTTAATCATCTAAATTTTTATGAAATTCTTTTATCAGAATAATTTTTTTACAAGAGGATTTTTCTGTGTGGTTGGGGTTACTCGAGTTACTCATAACCGAGTAATTTATCAAGTAATCACTGATGAAGTAACACCAGACCGAACCCTTCAAATAACCCCTGACCTAGTTACCCTTCGAGTAACCCCTCAAGTAACCCCTGATCGAACACCTCAAATAACCCCTGACCGGGTTACCCTTCGAGAGTAACCCCTGATCGAATCCCTTAAATAACCCCAGACCGAGTTACCCTTCGAGTAACCCCTCAAATAACCGCTGATCAAGTCAGTGGCGGATCCAGGATTTCTGAGATGGTGAGTCACCATCAATCATAGATCACATGTGAAAATATATATATATTTTTTTTTCGGGTCTAATTCATAATTGATTTCAATCCAAAATTATACGACCAAATTATATTACAACCAAATTGATTTCAATCCAAAAATCATACACAAAATTCCATACTACAACCAAATATATACTCCGGTAATATTTACTATCTTTCTTTCAAAAAAAAAAACCCAAATAATACTTAAAAAATCCATCTCACATATCAAAAGTACTACAAATAACATGCATGTACTAATAAACAAATAGTACACAACTACACACCCATTACTCTTAATAGTAGCAAAAAAAATAATAATAATAAAAATAAAAAAAGATCGGTTGTTAGTTTAACCGTTCTCTTTTAATTAAAAAAGAAAGCATCGCAGGGGGTGATATTGCTAGCATCTAAGAGACCGGTTATTTATAATAACGGGTCCATTTTATTTTATTTTATTTAAAAAAAAATTAAACTTCAAAAACTTTTTTGGGCTAGTGATGCACGTGCACCAGTGTGCACCAATGTAGATTCGCCCCTAGATCGAGTAACCCCTGACCGAACCTTTCAAATAACTCCTTACCGAACCCCTCAAATAACCCCAAACCGATTACCCTTTGAGTAACCCCTCAAATAACCCCTAATCGAGTAACCTCTGACCGAGTTACCCTTTAAGTAACCCCTGATCGAGTAACTCTTGATCGAACCCCTCAAATAACCCTTGATCGAGTAACCCCTGCCACATGGTATGGAAAGCCACATATAAATCTAGCCACATGGTTTTAGGGGTTATTTTTATTCCTTAAAAATCAAAATTGAGCTTGAAATTGGCAAAAAATTAACGTAATTATTTTTTTGAATTTTTTAACTTCCACTTACCCCATTACATTATTTTATTTCTTTATCCAATTTCTCCTTAAACTCTGTGTATGAAAAAATGGAGCAAGTATTTAAAAACGGAGCAATGCAATGGTATATTGGTATAATAGTACATACCTAATCTACTTATCATCAATGAGGCCCTTGATAAACTGTCTGACAGGTGTTGAGCCATAGCCAACTTCTACCTCACTGTAAGCCCTAAATTATTTTTTCAGCCTTCAATTCCCTAAAAGAAATCTAAAACGACGCCATTCCTAGTCTTGCTACTGATATCGCCTCTTTAACTTGGCAAATCTAAAATTTGATTGTGCCTTTGTAGTTGAATGTGAAGGGGAAGGAAGGAGAAGGAAGGGGGTTTGGCTTTAATGTGGCAAAAATCGGTGGATGTAACAGTGAGCTCTTACTCTCAGAATCATATTGATGTGGGAGTAAATTCTTCTCAACATGGGGATTGGAGATTTTCGGGTATTTATGGGTTTCCAGAAGATGAGTTAAAGTTCAAAACGGGGCTGCTTCTAAAGAGATTGGGGGACGAGAACGTGAGACCATGGTTGTGTGGGGGTGATTTCAACCTTATGCTCCAGTCAAACGAGAAGGCGGGGGGGAGAGCTTTCAATTATGATGATGCTGATATTCTTCGAGAGGCGGTTTCTTACTGCCAATTTGAAGATCTTGGTTACATTGGGCATGATTTTACTTGGTCAAACAATAGAGGTGGTGTGGAAAATGTGCAAAAACGGTTGGATAGATTTTTTGCAAATCGAGAATGGAGGGAGCGTTTTCCGGGTTCGTTTGTATCACATCTCACAAAACGAAAATCTAACCATCTCCCTATTCTTTTGTGTATTAAAGAAGCCTTGAATACCCCGAAGAAAAAAAAGAAAAGAAAGCTATATCGTTTTGAAGAAATGTGGCTCCGTGATGAAAATTGTGCTGAGATTGTTTCAGAAGCTTGGGAAAGAGGTGGCAATTTGTGTTCGAAGATTTCCTTCACTTCTACTAGGTTGAGTGCATGGAGTAGAGAGAATTTTGGTGATTTTGTGAAGGAATTACAGGCTTGCAAATCGCAAATGGAGAGACTTATGGGGGAAGTTCAAACGGAGGAGGTGATAGCCCAAATGAGAGCAATTGATGATAGAATAGATGAGCTTGAGCGGAGGGAAGAGATTTATTGGAAGCAAAGGAGTAGGCAAGAATAGCTTAAGCATAGTAATAAAAACACTACGTTTTTTTCACACGAAGGCGAAGCAAAGAGTTGAAAGACATAATATAAAAGTAATCAAGGATGAAGTCGGAAACACCTTTGATGAAGAAAAGCAGATTTCTGAAATCTTTGCGAATTACTTCAAAGACCTTTTTGCCGGAAATAGTCAAATTGAGCCTGACCCTGTGATTGAGAAAGTGGTTCCTATTGTGAGTGATGGCTAACGTACCAACTTGAATGCTCCTTTTTCTGCTGAGGAAGTGCGTGCCACATTATTTCAAATGCATCCAATGAAGGCTCCCGAGCCCGACGGTATGTCTGTAATTTTTTTCCAAAAATTTTGGAATATTGTGGGGATGGATGTAGTTGATAAAGTGCTTGATGTGTTGAATAATAATGGTGATGTAGGTTCTATTAATCATACTCATATTGTTTTAATTCCCAAAAAAAAAAAAGTGTGAGTCTCCTGTTGATTATAGACCGATTAGTTTGTGTAATGTGATGTATAAAATTGTCACCAAAGTTTTAGCTAACAGATTAAAGCTAGTTCTTCCTTTTATTATTCATGAGTCGCAAAGTGGATTTGTTCCGGGGAGATTGATTACAGATAATGTTTTGGTTGTTTATGAGTGTTTTCACTATTTGAGGAAGAAGAAGAAAGGGAAAAAAGGCTTTCTGGGTCTCAAACTTGATATGAGCAAGGCCTATGATAGGGTCGAATTGGCATTTCTGGAGAAAATGATGCTTAAGCTAGGCCTGCCAGGTACTTTTGTGGGTTTGATTATGAAATGTGTGAGTTCTGCTGAGTTTGAAATGCTTGTGAACGGGCAACCGTCAAGATGTTTTAAACCCAATAGAGGGCTTAGGCAAGGTGACCTCTTATCACCTTTCCTGTTCATTATGTGTGCAAAAGGCTTGTTGACTCTACTCCGAGATGCTGAAAATAAGAAGCTCATACATGGTGTCAAAATTGGAAGAAATGTCAATCCTATCTCTCACCTATTTTTTGCAGATGATAGCCTCTTTTTTGTGAGGGCGACGGAGGAGGAAGTGGACAATGTGTTAAATATTCTTTCTACTTATGAGGTGGCCTCGGGGCAGAAACTGAATATGGATAAGTCGGAAGTGTCCTTTAGCCGAAACATTGATCAAGAACGGAAAAATTTGCTTTAGATGAAGTTATCTTTTAAGGCTGTCGATGGGCATGACAAGTATCTTGGGTTACCGACCTACATTAGTGGCTCTAAGAAACAAGTGTTCCAAAATATTCAGGATCGTGTCTGGAAAAAACTGAAGGGGTAGAAAGAACATTTTTTGTCTCAAGCGGTAGAGAAGTTTTGATCAAGTCGATTGCGCAAGTGTAGACACCCATTTGTGTCTCCCCAAAACCAAACCCGGTGATGAATACTTTTCACATCGAATCATAATCAAATGAAGTGAAAGTGTGGAAAGTCTAGTGTTGCGGTTAGTTTTTTATTTCTTTTCTTTCTCTCTGTTTTCGAAAACCTATTTTATGAAAATAGCCAATCCAGTTTAGTTTGGTCCATGGCAAGGGTCTAAAAATAGTGTAGATGGATTGGGCTCGAAAAGAGCTTCCCAATGATATATTATAAGCCCAATTCCGATGAATAATGAGGAAGTTATGGCCAAAATATGGGTCCGGTTTGACTTTTATATGCGGCTCAATGATCTAGAGGAGGGCCCATTATGATTTATAATTTCTAATGCAATTAAGATTGATTGTAGTCTTCTAGAATTTCCTAGAAGGTTCTTTTGAATCCTAATGTGATTAGCATTGATAATTGAGTTTTTTGAGTTTTATTTAGAATAAAAGAAGTGTTTTAAATGAAATCACAGTTTTACCCCTCGTACACTTAATTTTATCAAAATATGAAAACGTGTGGAAAAACTGCCTGCAGCGCCGCACCACAGGTTGTCGCCTGGCGACAGGCCTGTCACGCGGCGACACACCTGTCGCTCGACGACAGGCTCTGTCGCGCGGCGACAGGGGCTATTGCGGCGACAGCGTCGTGTTTTATTCCTTTTCGAATTCTGATTCTTTTTTATCATATTCCGGCTGATTTTCATTATAAATAGATCCTTAAACCTCCGTTTTTAATCATCTAGAATCAATCATCATCTCTTTCTTTTCTCTCTCTAAAGCTAGAAGCTTTCCTACTCTCTATTCTTTTTCTAAACCTTCCCTCTTACAAAATTTCTCATACATTAGCACTAGACACACCTAGCCAAGTTCGAAGTTGCCTTCGCCCTAGACGTGAAAGGTTTAATTTCTGAGGGTTTGGTCCCAAATCTCTCTTTCAATTATGTAATTTAATTGTTGGTTTTGTTATTTTCCTTGAAGTTACTAACACGTGTATTTTGTTATTAGAAAGAGATATGAGGCATCCAAGTAAGTGCTTTAATTGTTTTATTGATATTATGATATAGAAATCACGTTTAGGTTCCTATTTTGATTCCTAGTATCATGTTTAGGGAAAAGGTTATAATATCGAATATGTTTATTATGATTCCTGCAATGCCTTTTATTGTCTTTCCTAATATTATGTTAATATCATGTTAGGGCTAAAACTTTGATCTTTATTGCTTAGTGACATGCTAGGGTTTGTTATTAATCTTGTTAGTATCATGCCAAGGATCTTGCTAATAATATTATGCTTTAACATGATTATTTTAATTATGATTATTGTGATTGTTATAATGATGATGATTATTGTTTTTTTATAATTATGATGATTATCATGTTGCTTGATGCTTATTCATTGTTATTGCTTGATCACGCCTTTTATGCATGTTTAAAGGAAATTTGTACTTGTAATCACGCTTAATAAGATAATTAATAATCTTGTTTAGGGCTAATATGGTTATAATTCAAGTGATCGCCAATAATAGTTTTATCTGTGCATTAAATTCAACCAACATAGATAAACAGGTTTAGTGTTAATCTGTTGATTGTATGTTAGTCAGAAAGCGCACATGAATACGAGAAGAATAAAGTAGAGACATATTCTTAGGGCAGGTCCTTTCTCTTTTAGATTGGATTTGTACCTTCATCCCCGAACAACAGTCTTGGTTCAAGACCTATTGGAGTTGACGATCTCATGGATCGTTAAGGGGTGTAACCTTCACCCTATGAACGGTTTACAAGTTCCTAAAACTTGTTGACGATTCTTTTGCTCTAGCTTCCTTCCCTTTGGACGCCACCATGCTTAAGTGTATGATCACAGTGGGGCTCAAGTGTGGGATTCTTGAAATATTCCCTACAGCAAGCAATTCCAACTTTTGCAATGCAATGCTTTTTAATATCGGCTAGTATTATAAGTGTCATTGAAAAATTTCAACGACAATTTTTTTGGGGGCAAAAGGGTGAGGAGAGAAGAATGAGTTGGATTGCGTGGGAGAAATTGTACACTCCAAAGAAAGAAGGGGGGCTTGGTTTTAGAAATATGAAGAATTTTAATATGGCTCTCCTTGCTAAACAAGCGTGGAGAATTTTGACAAATGAAGACTCCTTAGTGGTGAGGGTACTCAAAGGGAAATACTTTCGTCATTCGACTTTATTTGACGCTAAGGTGAACCCAAACTCGAGCTATACATGGATGTCGATCCTTGGGACACGGGATCTACTGAAGAAGGGCGCCATAAAATCAGTGGGAAACGGCTCAACTGTCCATATTTGGCAGGACCCATGGGTTCCCAACCTCCCTGCTTTCAAAGTGCTGTCAAACCAAGCTGCAGTTGATGGGGCGCTAATTTATGTTCGTGATCTCTGGTTGAATAATTCTTGGAATACTCAGGTCCTTAGTGATACTTTTTCTTCGATTGAGATTAATGAAATCTGCAACCTGCCTATTCCCCTGTATGACCGAAGGACAATTGGGTTTGGCACTTTTCGAAAGATGGGCGATATTCGGTAAGGAGTGCTTATAATCTGATCACTATGGAGCAGAGAAATAATAAACCCACTACTTCTAGGCTGAATTGCAATTTTGAGTGGAATGTAGTATGGAATGCTCAAGTTCCTCCTAAGATAAAACTTTTTGCTTGGCGTACAATTAAAGGAGCAGTAGCAGCTCGTGAGCCCTTGACACATAGAGGTATGATAATTGATTCTATATGTCTTATGTGTGGTGATGAGATTGAAAGTGTTTTGCATATGCTTGTTCATTGCAAGGAAGCCAAACTTTTGTGGTATCTTTCTCCGCTTCGGTTAGAGGTTGAAAATTTTGATGGTGCTTCCTTCCGGGATTGGTGTGTTGCGGTTTGTAAATGCCACAAAGATCCATTGTGGTGGAGTGTGTTCAGGAGTTTGGTGTGGGGTGTTTGGCTTCGAAGTATTAGACTATATCCAATGTATGTCTATATTAGGTTAATGTAATTAAACATGTAATCATTCCCTAGGCCTTGATGTATTTCCTAGGTATATTGTATTTGTATATAAACAATGCTGAGCAATAATACTACTCACAGATTACATTCCTACATGGTATCAGCCTAGGTTAGGTCCCCCCCTCTTCTCTCTACCCTTTCGTCTTATTCTTCTCCCCTGTCTTTTCTTCTTCCAAAGGCTGCCATGGCTGAAGACCAACCAACAAAATCTCCTGTTTTCCACCATGCCATTGCTGTCAACAATATCAAAAGCATTATCCCCATAACATTGGAGATGAACAAGGGTCTTTATTCCTCGTGGGCAGAGCTCTTCAAGGTTCATACTCGAGCGTATGACCTCATCCACCATATCATTCCCCCTGCTGAAAAAGACGAACCTGCTGACCCTCTTCTTTGGTCGAGGCTCGACGCCATTGTGCTTGGATGGATTTACGGCACCATATCCCATGACCTTCTCACCACCATTCTTGAACCCGATTCCTCCGCTCAACAAGCTTGGGAACGCTTGAAAGACATATTTCAAGACAACAAACACTCTCGTGCCATTCAATTGGAAAGCCAATTTTCTAATGTTGAGATGAAAAATTTTCCCAACATCTCTGCCTACTGTCAACACGTGAAGATGATAGCCGATCAGCTTGCTAATGTTGGTGCTCCGGTCAGCGATCACCGCCTTGTCCTCACCCTTATTCGCGGCCTCCCGAAATCATTTGATGGAGTAGCAGCCATACTCCAACAATCGGACCCCATGCCTTCTTTCTACAAAGCAAGATCCATGTTAACCTTGGAGGAGTCCCGCCTTGCAAACCAAGCCGAGAATGAAGCTATCACCGCCGGCTCCGCCCTTATCGCTGCCCACAACGACCACCAAACTTACCATGAAAGCTCCTCCCCTATTTCTGATGATAACCGGACTCACCACCGCCAAAATAGAAACAACTCTCGCGGCAGCGGCGGTCGCCACCGTGGAGGTGGTGGTGGTGGCCGTGGTCGGGGACGAAACCACAACAACCACAACACCGGCAATAATCGCAACAACAACAACCATCAGCAACAACGAAATCAACAATGGAAACAGTGGGCTCCTTGGGCTCCATGGCAACAAATCCCACCTTGGGCCCAACAATCATGGGCTATTCCCCCCTGCACTTACCCCACATCAGGTTGGGCTCGCCAATCTGGGCCGAAACAGCAACAGGGCATCCTTGGCCCACGTCCACACCAACAACAACAAGTTTTCCATGCTGCTGCTCCCTCCAATACATCGTACGCTCCTACGGACATCAACGAGGCTATGCACACTCTTTCACTCACCCCACCGGACGATGGATGGTATATGGACACCGGAGCTACATCTCACATGACTTCGAACCAAGGTACTCTCTCTTCTTATTTCAATTTGGGGAATAATCACAATATCATTGTTGGAAACGGGCATGGCATTCCTATTAGTGGTGTTGGCTGTACCTCTCTACCATCCCCTCACCCTCCCTTCTCCCTTAATAATGTCCTACATGCTCCCAACATAATTAAAAATCTGATTTCAGTTCGAAAATTCACATGTGACAATTGGGTTTCTATTGAGTTTGACCCGTTTGGTTGTTCTGTGAAGGACCTTTCGACGGGGACAACTCGTATGCGATGTGATAGCTCTGGCGACCTTTACCCTATCTCCATCGCCACTATTCAAGCGTCCCCCCCCTCCACTTTTGCTGCTTTATCTTCTACTTTATGGCATGATAGACTAGGTCACCCCGGCGCTAATGTTTTGCGCTCTCTTGTGGGGAATAATTTTGTTCAATGTAATCGTATTTCAAACTCGTCTTTTTGTTCATCTTGCCCCCTAGGAAAGCATGTAAAACTCCCCTTTTATCCCTCTACTTCTAGTACTTGCATGCCTTTTGACATTGTCCATAGTGACCTTTGGACATCACCTAAATTGAGCTCGGCGGGCCATCTTTATTATGTGTTGTTCTTGGATGATTTTAGTAATTTTTTATGGACTTTTCCTATTTGCAAAAAATCACAAGTTCACTCCTACTTTCTTCAATTTCGTGCTTATGCTAAAACTCAATTTGAGCGTGAGATTAAATGTTTCTAATGTGATAATGGGAAAGAATATGATAATGGTCCTTTTCGTCAATTCTTTGAACAAAATGGTATGCTCTTTCGCTTCTCTTGTCCTCACACCTCTTCCCAAAATGGCAAGGCCGAACGGAAAATCCGTACCATAAATAACATCATTCGCACTCTTCTTGCTCACTCCTCCATGCCCCCCTCTTTTTGGCACCATGCCTTACAAATGGCCACCTACTTACACAACATCCTCCCATCTAAAACCATTGCTCAAAACTCGCCAACAAAAATTCTCTACAAAAAGGACCCCTCTTACTCACATCTTTGAGTCTTCGGATGCCTTTGCTACCCCCTCTTTCCTTCTACTACTATAAATAAACTCCAAGCTCGTTCCACTCCATGTGCTTTCTTAGGATATTCTTCGGATCACCGTGGTTACAAATGCTACGACATGTCTACAAATAAAATATTCACTTCCCGTCATGTCATATTCGATGAAACCAAATTTCCCTTCTCCAAAATTCATACACCAACTGCCACTACCTATGAATTCTTGGATAATCAAGTTTCCCCCACCATTCTGCATCAGATCTACTCAAACACATCTTCCCCCACGGCCCAGCCCAACATCATGGGCTCTCCTCCTCCTTCTCCCCCTACAGCCCACTCCGTTCCTCAATCTCTCTCTCCAACATCACGCACTCCCTCCTCACAAAATGCGGCCCAGCCCATTTCTCCCTCATTTCCGCGCTAACCTCCACCTCCTCCTATTGGGCCTTCTGCTCCAGCCCACTCCCAAAATCCAAACTCCAATCTTTCCCCACAAATGTCAACTCGCAGTTCTTACGGCATTTTTAAGCCTAAAAAGCTTTTTAATCTTCATGCCTCCACATCCCCTTCTCCTCTCCCACGCAACCCCATCATCGCCTTAGATGACCCTAATTGGAAAAGTGCCATGCTTGATGAATACAATGCCCTAATTAAAATAAGACTTGGGAGTTGGTGCCTCGTCCTTCTAATGTCAATATTATTCCATGTATGTGGCTCTTTCACCACAAGAAAGATGCTAATGGTGTTTTTGAGCGGTATAAAGCCCGACTCGTTGTTAATGGCAGGAACCAACAGGTTGGAGTTGATTGTGATGAGACCTTTAGCCCGGTGGTCAAACCGGCAACCATTCGCACCGTCCTTACTCTTGCTCTCTCAAAATCTTGGTCTATTCATCAAATGGATGTCAAGAATGTCTTCTTAAATGGTGATATTGAGGAAACTGTCTACATTCACCAACCACCCGGATTTCGTGATAAAACCAACCCGGGTCATGTTTGCCGCCTCAACAAGGCTCTATACGGGCTCAAGCAAGCACCACGTGCGTGGTACCATCAGTTTGCTACATTTGTGTCTAAAATCGGATTTATTCATAGCAAGGCCGATCACTCTCTATTTATCTATTGCCATGGGAAGGAAATTGCATACATTCTATTATATGTGGACGATATTATACTCACCGCTTCCTCCGACAAGCTTCGAAAATCAGTAATGCACAAGTTAAATTCGGAGTTTGCGATGAAAGATCTTGGCAAATTGAGCTCCTTCCTTGGTATCTCTGTTTCTCATCACGCAAATGAGTTGTTTCTTTCTCAAAAATCTTATGCTCAAGACATCATTGCCCGAGCAAATATGTCCTCTTGCAAACCATCCACGACCCCTGTCGACACTAAGGCCAAACTCAGCGCCACCTCCGGCCCACCAGTCGAGGATCCCACCCTTTATCGAAGCCTTGCAGGAGCTTTGCAATATTTGACTTTCACTAGGCCCGACATCTCCTACGCCGTTCAACAAATTTGCCTCTTCATGCATGACCCACGCAAAGAGCATATGCAAGCCCTCCGTCGCATACTTCGATATTTGCAAGGTTCTCTCAAACTCGGGCTGCACTTGTATCCGACTTCTCTTGCGGGCCTTCTCTCCTACACCGATGCGGATTGGGGTGGCTGCCCCGATACGCACCGCTCCACCTCCGGCTACTGTATTTTTCTCGGGGACAATCTTCTATCTTGGTCTGCTAAAAGGCAGCCCACACTCTCTCGTTCTAGTGCCGAAGCCGAGTACCGTGGAGTAGCCAATGTTGTAGCCGAGTCCTGTTGGTTAAGGAACCTACTGCTAGAACTTCGGTGTCCAATTAAGAAAGCTACGGTGGTCTATTGTGATAATGTAAGTGCGGTGTATCTCTCCGGCAATCCCGTTCAACACCAACGCACAAAACACATAGAAATGGACATCCACTTCGTTCGCGAAAAGGTTTCCCGGGGCCAAGTTCAAGTTCTCCACATTCCCTCTCGATATCAAATAGCCGACATCTTCACCAAAGGACTCCCTCAACTCTTGTTTGAAGACTTTCGAAATAGTTTAAGCGTTCGTTTACCTCCCGCTCCGACTACGGGGGTGTATTAGACTATATCCAATGTATGTCTATATTAGGTTAATGCAATTAAACATGTAATCATTCCCTAGGCCTTGATGTATTTCCTAGGTATATTGTATTTGTATATAAACAATGCTGAGCAATAATACTACTCACGGATTACATTCCTACACGAAGGAACGCGTGGATTTTCGAGGGGTGGAAGAAGAATGTTAACGATGTTATTCACAAAGCGGTGGGTCTTGTTGGGGACTTCGCACAGGCTAATGAATCACCTAGCTCGTCTGCGGGACAATGCAATTTGGAGTGTAAGTGGCGTTTGCCATCACCGAGGATAATTAAAATAAATCCTCATGCTGCCATTTTTGGGTCGAATTGTGTGGGTTTAGGAGGAGTTATGCGTGATGATGTGGGTGATGTAGTTGCTTCAACGTGTTTGAAAGTGATGGGTAAGTTTGATGCCGACATTGCCGAGGCCCTGGTTATGAGGCATGCCTTGCTTATTGCTTAGGAATCGGGTTTTAGGAAAGTATGTGTGGAAACTGATTGCATCAAAATATATAATCATGCTTCAAAAAAGATGGCTCCTTCAACTGAGTTCGGTTTGATCGTGTATGACATTCTTCAACTTGCTGGGAAATGTCAGACTTGCTCTTTCTCTTTTGTTAAGAAAAGTGGCAATGTGGTTGCTCATGAATTAGCCAAACTTTGTTTCTCTTTTGATAGTCTTAGAGTTTGGATGGAAGAAATACCCCATGGTATTTTAAGTTTTGTAATGACTGATTTAGCGTTTTTGGTTGATTAATAAATTTTGGGCTTGCTTTTTCGTCAAAAAAAAAAAAAAAAAAAACTTGGCAAATCATTTTTCTAATTCTATTTCGAAATTAAATATTTTATCGTTTCCGAAGAAACCCGCGAATTAGTTTGAATCAATCGTAGCTTTCATCAAAATTAGGTCAGTTCCATCAAATCGTAAATTAATCATTTAATTTCATAAATTAAATCTTAATTCTTTTAATATTTTGGTAAAATTCCTTTTTTAATTTCCAGTTTGATCAATTTGATTGTTTCGAAATGCATCGATTAATTTGAACGATTCTAAAACCCTAATTCATACTCCGCACTGATTTCTGATCATCGATGTGTTTTGAATTTTGTGCATCACTGCATTGTGCTAGCTTTTATTCAGTTGATTAATTTTGTGCATTGTTAAGATGAATGTTTCATTAATTGAAAGACTTGGCAGGAAGGTGATTTGAGGCCTAAGATGTATTTATTTTGTGAGATAGGTTGTTGAATCTAATTTATGAGTGTTCACTTCCAATGCGGGACTACTAATGACTGGGTTAAGGACCATTTGTACATAGTATTAATCTTTAGGAAAATTTGTTGAAAACCATCTTATAAAAACCAAATTTTGTTGAAAACCATCTTATAATTTTTTTTTTTGGTCAAAATACACATGTTTTAAAATTTTTTTTTTCAAAGCACACATGTTTTAAATTTTTTTTTGTTAAGTCCTACCATTCCCCCGAATTCCGACAATTATTTACATTTCCGGCGTTGACTAACAAGTGCACCTCACGTGACCCACTTAACCCACTTTTCTTTTATTTTTCGCCCCTATTCCCTCCATTAATTCCACTCTTCGTCATTCCTCTTCATCATAATTTGGTTTTTATGCCTTTTATACAATTGCACAGAAATGTAAGTGACGAAGGGGGAATGAATAGAGGGAAAAGGGGGGGGAATAATAGAAAAGTGTGGTTAAGTGGGTCACATGAGGTGCACATGCTAATTAACGCCGGAAATGTCAATCAATAGTCGAAATCCGAAAAGTGGTGGGATTAAAAAAAAAAAAAATTAAAACAGGTGAGCTTTGCCAAAAAAAAAAAAAAATTATAAGATGGTTTCAACAAAATTTGATTTTTAAAAGATGGTTTTCAACAGATTTTCCTACTCTTTATTTGAGGTGTTCTTGGTTAATTTGTTAAATGGAAATTGGGTGAAGATTGCAAAGTTAGCTATTTAAAACTTGTGAAATTCAAATGTAAAATGTGTGTTCATTGAGTAGGCAAATGATGCCCAATTATATAATGAAGCATGAGTCGTCAAATATGGCTTTTCTTTCTTTCTTGTACCGTACTAAAATATACCGTCAAATGAATGGGTCAAACTCAATGGGACATTCATTTTAGAATATGGGACAATTTTAGTGGGAAGGAGGGCCTATATACCAATACTATAGGCCAATAGAATTAGTTGGAGCATGTTATCCAAATATCTCTACTTAGAAGTTAGGGTCGGTTCTGATTGACTGAATTGAGCTGAGTTAAATTGAATATTTTATGAGAGAAGGAAATTAAGAAGTGAACTGAATTGAAAATAATCTGAAAAGAACATGGCCTTAAAACTTGAAAATCTACCCCAATCATGTCGTAATACATAGAATCTTGGAATCAATCTTCAAGATTTGATGTATTGTCTAATAATTTGCATATGCATGCTTTGGTCTCCTAGCTACTAGCTCATGCCTTGAAATATGTGCCTGTGCATGATCAAATTTCTTCAGATGCAACTTGTATGCCTAGGAAAAAAAAGGCAATTGCTTATCAGAAACATTTGTTCCTTTAGAAGTGATGGAAACAGAGAAGTAGACTGTCCTTTCTTTTGCAGTCTGTAGAAGGGGTTGCCTAACTGCTTAAGTGTCCCTGTTGGATGATTGACAGTATAATTTTGTAGTGTATTTGAATGTTCTTAGCGCAAATAAGACTACTTTTTAGTGCATTTCTTTTTTTTTTTTTTTTTTTTTTTTGTGTTTGATTTTTATGTCTCTAGCTCATGATATGTTCTGAATGGGGTGATGCGACTTTGATCAATGCTCAGTAGTGGATTCAGTCACTGCATAATTGGTGCTTTATTGGGGTTAAGAGTTCTGTAGGAATGGCACTGAATCACTGTTTTTTGAACTTAATTAACCTGAATTGATTAACTATCTATAGGCAACCGAACTCCATATTTTCAAGTTATTGTTGTTCCACTAATTGTGCATTTGTGCTGGGATGATAGATTATATTGTGGTTTTCTTAGAATCTAAGCAAAGAGTCTAATTATTTGGTGTATTTGAATTAACTTCTGACTTAGGAAGTATAGGATGCTGTCTTCATGCTTTTAATCACACACATCCACACTAAGCCAAACACAATGTTATTCATTCCATCTTTTGTTTTATAACAGTTAAACTGATTTATCAAATTGTATAGTGTTTAAAAATTGTCTAATTCATATTTAGTTCTATTGGCCTATAGTATTGGTGTATAGGTTCATTTCTTTGATGCTCATGAACTGATGTCATTTGGATGCCTTAAATTAAGATAAGCCTACGAAATTCTTAGTTTGGCCGTATTAATTAGTAATTACCAAGAAAAAGGGAAACAGAACTCAACTGGTACATACTCACCATTTACACAACCATTTCATTCTACGATTATTTTTGAACTGGAAAGGAACATAAACATCTGCAGCTTCTTTTATCATATGGATGTAAAGAACGATCTTGAAAATGAGGCTTTTTGTTACATACTGTGTACTTAGAATTTATCTGATACAACTGAAAGAACACGATTAAAGGTTGTGCACCAGCAAGATACATAGCCCATTTTTTTTTTTATTAGTTCCAGTTGTTTCTGCATTAGCTTGTCCATGGATCTAACCATCTTTCCCCTTTTAGAGTGAGCTCCTTTGATCCTTTTATTTTTTATAGGCGTGAGCCTTAAATTTCATACCTTGAAGCTAAAATTTAAGTGCTTCAGTACAACAACAGGGCGTTGTTATATCAGTTCTTTTTTACAGTCTTTCCGGCTTCTAGCTTGTATCTTTCATGTTCTCGAATGTTGCCCTCCTTTTGGCGCAATTTAAGTTAAAAATGAATAAAATTCCTTGTAGTACATACCTCCATGCACTATAGAGAAGTTGCCTGGAAGTTCTTTATTTCTTCTCCTAGGCTTTAAGGTTTTGCCGTTTTGGGTTCAATAATCCTCAGGAAACACATATTTTGTTGTCCAAGTTTACTTCGGACAGGTTTCTTAACATGTTTATGAGAAAATGTATATGTATATTCTTGAATGTTTGCTTAAGAATTGATTGATGAGTGTTCTAATATCTAGCTAGGTATGCTTTCTTGGCACGAAGCTTAGCTAGTACGAGTACGGAGTATTATTTTTGTGCGGTTTTGATTTGAAGTGTGTTTTACTGGATATGCCGTTTCATTTCAGATAAGGTATAGATAATCCAGCAGTATGATGACTTTATTTCCTTTATTTCTTTGGTAGATCCCAGGGCAATAATTATGCTTGGACTAATGTTTGAAAAACGGCACATCTCCAAGACTCTAAGTTGATAACCAAATTGTGGGTTCTGCTACTACATGCTGTCTAGTGAATAATGAGGTACTTCATGCTAATTTTATTCTTTTCTATTTATAGAAATTCTGTTTAACCTTGTGGATAATCCAAAACCAAAATAAATGATTATTTTTTTGTTTGCATATGCATTTGAATGCTCCTTGTGTAGCATGCTCCAATTTGGATAATGAAATTATGCTTAGTTTATGTTGTAATATTCACATCCTCTACATTGTCATTGCGAGTCATGATAATTGTATGTGTTTATTTACCTTTTATTTTTTAAAATATATATACAAGTACTCCGTATTTGAAATGAGTTAAGTTTTGGAGCTAAGCCAAATCAAGACATTCACAACATTTTCCTTAAAACTTAGCACTTACTGACAATATTTATGTAGAAACTTCTACTGCATGATAATAATCAGACTAGGGAACAACCAATGCTGTTCAGAATTTTCTTGTAAAAGGAGAGTCATTTGTTAAAACAATGACCATAGTGGTTAATTTTGACTGTTCTTCCTCCACTTTACTAGGTCCTAAAAAGAATCATCATGCACCATAGTATTTTACAATGATATCTATTTTAAAATGACATGTTGCCTAGGAATGTACACAAGGTCACATGTCATGTTACTAGGGAATTTTTTCATGGATCAACGTTTCATCTTCTTTTTGCCCCATAATGTTGGTTGGGATCTTCAAACCAAAGCAAATTTAGCTTAGCTCGTGATGCTGATTAATTTACATAAAAAGCCCTGTTTCTGTGCAGATTCCTCTGTTATAATGGACCAAATCTAATCTTGGTAGTAGAGAATTCATATATTAGTTGATTTTGGTTGGGATCTTCAACAAATAAGATAGATCATCAGTTAACATATTTTTTTTAAGGCGAACGTTATTATTAATTTTATTGTACCACCAAAGCCTGAGTAAAAATGCAAATTCCCAGATATATATGCATCAAATCTAATCTTGGTCCAAGAAATTTTGATGGGAGAGCATCTATAGAATGTCACTAGAAATTCTTTGTCTTAGAACCCCATCACATTCATATTTTAGCTCGCTTTTTTTTATGAAAAAAAAAAAAAAAAAAATGTCCCTCTCCCTATTAGTCTCTCCAATTAAGATGAATCCACATGCTAAGCTTTGCTCAGAGACATGATCTTGTGGTACCCTGCAGGAGAAAGGATCTTGTCCATTTTTTTGCTTTTTTGTCAGTTTGAATCCCCCACTTGAAGTTCCCATGTTGAATGACCTATCCTTGTCTCTTTATGTTTTGATATTGGCTAAGTGGGTCCATGGAATTTCTAGCTAACCAAACAAGAATTATTCAATAGATTTGGTTTCTTGGAATATGCCTGTTTGCTGTGTTAAAAGCCACATTCTAATACACACTCAACTTTCATGTAGAAACTTATCATTAGGCTGCTAATAGAGTTGAGAATTCCTTAGAACCAAATTCCTCTGCTTGGACAGTGGGAAGACTATTTTCATGCCTAAGTATAATTGCATTATGCCTAAGTATAATTGCATCCCTTCGGGCATGCAGAGTTGTTTGCCCGTCAAACCGAATTTAAGCATCATTTTGATGAAAGTATGTTAAATGATGTTTAATGCTGATCTATGATGTTATTGATGTTCTATAATGATATTACTTATATCTGAACTTAGTTGTCATATTACTTGTTTAAATTACACTATTAATGTGATAATTAATTGTAGATAGAGGGAGTACTTGATCACGAAGTCTAGCTTCATCTGGTAGTCTTAATTGTACTTGAGAATAGAACATGAGAACACTGAAAGCATGTAAAATGATGTTTGTTTGGGTGAGTTTAAGCAAGAATGCGTGTGAGGCTAGCTAAATGCCAATTTCAAATGATGATGAAGAATGTTTGCTTGTGTATTTGAATGATTGAAGCATCTTTAAGGGTGTCCTACTCCGAGAGGGGGCCACTTGGGGGCTAGGTGGATAGTGCCTTCCACTCACTCACAATTCACAATTCACAATTCACAATTCACAAATCAATTATTGGGTCCACAATACAACTGAATGAACGAGTACTCGATGCATGGCAGTCTAGTCTTTTCATATATGTAGGCAGCCACTATCTCACCAATCAATGTCTCTAGTAATCCTATACGACTTGTACAACTACTGTATATGTTTTCTATCTTGAGAGTTTGGAGTAATCGTTTTTAACTTAGCTTGTTAATCCTATAGACAACTAAATGACTAGAAAACAATATAGTGTTCTTACCCTTTTAACAATTCCTCTTTGCTAAATGATAGAAAGAAAAATTATTCAGTTCCATAACAGTTAAGCAACTAATAATTATAATACGAGAAAACTTTATATTTCTCTTATCTTGAAAATAATTCCTTATGCAAAGATGGTAGAAAGAAAAACTCAACTAATAATTAACCGTTAGACAATTAAAACTAAAGATTTATAGTGTACTTACTCTCCTTATAATTCCTCTTTCCTAGATGATAGGAAATATGCAATTCATAAGCAGGAATATTGGGACCAAGGGGAAAAATTAGGGGAAGGGGTCAAGGGGGGGTTTGGGAAGATATATTTGAGAAAGATAAATGAATATATTTTGAGGGTTAATTGAGGAAGTGAAGAACAATTTTATTCCTCACATCATTTGGGAACCAAAGGCTTCCTTCCCTTTTGATTTAATATTTCTTTTTTCCTTATGTTATCTATATTTTTGTTAATGATATTTTATTGGAAATTTGGAACAGTTGAAACTTTAACATTAATCCTCATTTTTAACATGCTAAGAGTATTATATTTATGTTTAGCTTTTAGTCCATTCCATTTTAATAATAGTAGATAGATAGAAAGCATATATATCACCGGCCATGAAAGATGTTTTGAAAATGAATTTTCATCATTGGTTGAGTCTTAAATGTTTTAACTGATTGCTTATGTTTTCATATTTTGATGCTCACTAGCAAGTAGTAACCCTAAAATAGTCATCTTCCAAGTCGATCCCTTCATGGATATATGACAACTAAATTGAGAAGAATTTGTTTTTGGCTATAGTAGTAGAACAAGTTTGCTACTCTGAATTTGTTCTAGTAGTTTGTGCCCTAAAATTATCCATGAGAGCTAAACTCAATCAACCATCCATGAAAGGTGATGTTTGGCTATACTAAAACAAATTTAATTTGCTACTCTAAATTTGACAAAGTATAACTTTAGATTGTCCCTTGATTATAGGATTACCTTTTGTTGTTTATAACAGAATATTATTTAGTTATCACAATGAAGTAAATAAAGGTAGAAAAGTAAACATGTTGCCACTCTAATTTTGAAATTCTTGATTTGCCTTGATGTTAGGAGAGACCTTAATTAATTTACACAGTATGTTTGATTTGCGGTATTTTGATTTAACATTGCTAACAATAGTCACTGAATAGTTACAAAGTGCATTACTGATGTCACTGTAAATACCGAAAAATGTCTCACCCCCTATCTTTGTGAAGTGTCTAATGACAATGATTACTTGCTTAAATTGCCTAATTAGTTTTGTTTTATGTTTCATTATTAGCCTTAGTTGGTGGTTTGAATGTATTAGAAAAGGCTTAGAAGAATTTTAAGGGTTAAAATGATAAAAGAGTAGAAGAGGAACCAAGGTTTGAACAAAGAGTGAGAATTGTTTGTGATTAGAGCATTCCCATTAGTGAGGAGAAATTTGCTCATGAGCAAAATTCATGAGCAAAATTGCATTATTTGCTTTCCCACCAATGAGCATTACAAAATATGCTCATGAGCATATTGAAATTTGCTCATCCTATGAGCAAAACTGATAGTGAACAGTGATAGCGTGGGGCCCACAGCAAGCACTAAACGTCTATTTTTTTTTTACTTTTCGCACCCTCAAAACGACGAGTTTTGGGGTTTGGTCTGAACAACCATCCTCCAAAACGCGTCGTTTTGAAGGCAGCAAAGCAAAAAAAAAATTACATTTATCGGCTGACAGGGCGCGTCAGTCCAGCCAATAGAAAGCTGACACGCGTCCCTGTCAGCCTGTTCCTCCAATCAAAAAATTCAACCGTTTAGCAACGGTAATTAAATCAAAACGGTAATTTGGCCGTTTTATAATTATTAAAAAAAAAAAAAAAATTACCAACGGTTATATTTTTTTTTCCCCTACAAATAGAGATCCATTTTGACATATTTTGGTATAATTTCAAAAATCACAAAAACACCCAATATTACACTTAATCACATTTCTAGTGATATTTATGTTATAATTTCTAATATAAAGTTGAGAAAGGTTTTTTTTTTTTTTTGGTTTATTATTTTTAATTACAGTTTTTAGTACTTTAATTTTTTTCAAAACGTTATTAATGATATTTTAAGTAGCAATATTTTTTTTTGTTTAAAAAATCCAAAAAACTCTTTATTATTTTCACTCCCAAGTTTAGTTTGATTCAATTTTCATTTTCTAATATTACTGTTTATTTTTTAGTATAACTACTTTTTTTCTCAACAAAAAAAAAAAAAATAAAATTATTTAATTACTTTTTGTAGCACTAGAAATTATTTAAAACGTTATTAACGTTATTCCATTTTAATTTAGGTGTGCCTCTTAAGTAATTATTGTTTTTTGTTATACAATATAATGGATCCAAACAACCCTAATTACAATCAACTTGCTCAACATTTTTCTGATTTAGGTGATGATTTCATTAGTAGTCCAAATTTTCAATTATTCCTAGGAAGATTAGGCAACCCTTTTTCTCAAAATTCCGTTCATCAACCAACACCTCCTCAGATTCCCAACAATGAAAACACTTTTTTTGAGCAACAAACTCCTCCCGTTACCGAAGGGAGCAACTCTGAGTACAATCTCAGCCAAGAAGAAGCTGTTCCGGAGACACCACAGTACCCTCCACCACCTCCAAGGATTCCGACCAATCAACCACTTGCCAAAGCGAGTCGCATTTGGTCGGTTGCTGAGGATGAAGCTCTAATTCATTTCTATCTAACACTAAGTGATGATGCGCTTCGTGGTACGAGCCAAAAGGCATCCGAACTATGGCGAAAAGTTCATGCAGCTTACTGTAAACTACAAGCTGAGAAACCGCATATTCTCCCGCCAAGACCTTTGAAGAGTTTGGAGACACATTGGAGAAGAATGGCAGCTGATTTGCTACAGTGGACTAATTGCTATGAGGAGGCGGGCAAACTCCCTGAAAGCGGAAGTGGTTACAACGAAACCGATCGAATTAAACACGCTTCCAAGTTGTTTTATATCTCCTCTAATCCACAACATAATTTTGCATTTTCACATGGAGTGGAAATGGTTAATAAAGATCCGAAGTGGAGGACTAAACTAAGATGGGGTCTGTCAAAGGAGGAAAGAAAGGGTTGCGGTGACGATGATGAGGAAGATAGCAGTGGAAGTGGGAAAAGGTCTAGGGCGGAGAGTGAGAATGAAATCCGTACTGATGGATTTATGTCCGGAGGATTACCACGACCAGACGGTGTCAAAAAAACGAAGGCTAAGCGTAAGGGCAAAGCAGTTGCTTCCGAAAGTGCAATATTGAGCATTAGTGAGCAGATAAAAGCGTGTACTGAGGTTAGAGAAAGGGAGGCGAATTTACGACAACAACGGTTGGAACTTGATAGAGAAAAGGAAAAGAGGAAGCAAAAACAAGTTGAGTTAGCAGAGAAGAAGATGAATTTTGATATGCTTCAATCACTTTTAGCAAGGACAACACCGCTCACTCCAGCTGAAGAGGCCCACAAGGACGAGTTACTTCAACTAGTCTACGGTAGAAATTGACTGTATTTCCTTAAGTAGTTTATTTTTAATTAGTTGTATTATTTGGTTAGATTTGTTTAATTAGTTTATCTTTTATTAGCTTATCTTTATGTTGTTCAATTTCAATTAGTTTATTTTTAAGTAGTTGTATTCCGAATTTAGATTTGTTTAATTATTTTATCTTTAATTAGTATATCTTTATTTTGTTTAATTTTTATGAGTTGTATTCATGTCCCTTGTCTTATTAGACATTGAGTAGTCATATGTATTTCATGTCAGTTGTATAAATGTATTTTGAATAGTCAAGATTCTTTTCTGTCTTACTATCTTAAGTGTCATTGAATTGTCAATCATGTTTCATCACTCATTGAGTTGTCAATCATGTTTCATCAGTCATGGAATTGTCATTCATATTTTGGACTTGTCACTGAGTTTTCATGCTTATAAATGATAGTGATACCAACTTAAGCAAATATAATCCAACTCCTCAAAAAATATTGCAAACACTCAAGTAACCAGCAAACACAATGTTTTCCATTAGCTCAACCTCCAGCTCGTCTGATTCTGATCAATACGTTGAATTTGATCATTTAGTTGACGAATTTGTCACAACCCATCTACCAACTTTGTTATATAACAACCAAACACAACACCAACCCGTATCCGATGTTGAATGTGTTCCAGAGCGTAGAGGGGATACGGATAGAAGAGATAGGGAAAAGGGGCATGTTCAATTATTTAATGATTACTTTGCAAGTAATCCAGTTTATAGCGACAAACAATTCCGGCGTAGATTTCGAATGCAACGACCTTTGTTTTGTAGGATTATGAACAAGGTGGTCGAGGGGGATCAATTCTTCCAGCAGCGTAGGAATGCAGCTGGAAGGCTTGGTTTATCACCGTTGCAGAAATGCACCGCTGCGATTAGAATGTTGGCGTACGGTACCTGTCCAGATGCGGTGGATGAGTATCTGCGCATTGGCGAAACTACCTCCAGATTGGCTTTGCAACATTTTTGTCAAGGGGTTATTACACATTTTGTTAATGGTTTGTAGTATAAAATGTATTCGTACGCTAATTAAATTTTATGTTGTATTACATTTATAATTAATTAGCGATTAAATTTCAATATTGGTATAATTAGCGATTAAATTTCAATAATTAATTAGCGATTAAATAAAAGTATAATTGTAATTAGTACCCATAAATATTATTTTAACCAAAACATATTAAATATTAATAGGGTGATGTGTAAGAGAGAGAGATATTGGTGGGGTATGTGAAAAAGTAGGAGAGAGATTGATGAGCATTTTTTTTTTTGCTCACTAGTGGGATAGATTTTGCTCACTAAAAATGCTCATGAGCAAATTTAGTTGGGAAGAGAGAGAAAGTGGGTAGAGAGAGAATGAGGAGAATTTTTTTTGCTCACTAGTGAGAATGGTCTTATGTGTGAATTGATAAAGAGGTTAGGGAGAAACCTTTTAACAATGAAGTAAAAGTAGAATAGTAAAGATAGAAAAGTAAAAACATTGCTAGCCTACATTTCAAAATCTAGATTCACCTTGGATGTTAAAAAAGACTTTTATTCTACACAAAACGACTAATCTAATCCGAGTTGTGCTGTTTCAATTTACCATTGCTAAGAAAAATGCACTCCGAGCCGGATTGGTTACATACGGAGTATTGTATTAGGTACGATACATGTACTTATACATATACTTGTGTACTGTATATATTGTACACCTACCATCTTAGGAAGAAGAATAACATAACCTACCTTGAGTCAATGAGTCATAGTGAGTGAAATGAAATAGGGGCAGTAGCATGGCACAGAAGGACAAGAGATGGAATGGCCTGAAAGTGACAACAAAATGTCACACCCATTAAAACAGTATTGTAAAACCCTAGAAAATCAAAGCTTTTCCATTTGCCGGGTAAGGGGAGACAAATGGCTGTGCTTTATAAGGACCTACAATAATAACAATGGCATTAGGTAACTCGTATTAATCATTCAATCTCTAATTCTCTTTCACACATTCGTGTCATCAGCAATAATAGAATTTTAGGTTAACAGTCACTATTTTTCACTTTAAGTAGTGTAATTTTGTGGTCTAATTTTTGACCTAAAGACTTTTTCTTCTTTTTACTATATTGAGTCATGTGATCACACATTTACTGCTTGAACAAGTATTCACATCTGTGACAATTTGCTTATTCACTGTTTTTGATGTCATGTCAACTCATTTTGATCTCAAATCATATTACCTTATAAAGTTCCTGCTTATATACTTGTTTACTACAGTGCTTTAAAGTTGGATTAACTCTACAAGTGATTATGATCCTCATGTTTAATGTTTTCTGTTGGATAATACTGTTTAGATGAAGTAGGGATATTAATTTGGATTTGTGTTCTTTAATTGGCCCCTTAGGTACTATTGTTGCTTGCCTTGCTTTGCACTACTAATAGTTAGTTCATCAAGCGTGTTAAGCATGTGCGATTTAAGTATTACGGATTATACTTGCCTTTTCTTTGTTTATGTTATAGAACTAGACCCAATGATAGATCCTTCAGTCACAACACATCCCAGGGTTATGGTTATGGGATAGTTCGGAAGAAAGGATATGAGAAACACCTATACCTAATACTCCTAGTAGACAACTTAGTGTGCTCTAAGTATGATGATTAGATCCTCGTTTTAATCCTAACAATGCAAGTTAATTGGCCCGTTTAGCAAAGGCATGTCGAGTTGGAGTCTAGTACTGTATGCCAAGTTTGAGCGTCTTAATTAATATATGTATGTGATTAGTTTCAAGTTGGTACTGGAAGCCATATTGTTGCATGGGTGTGTGGCATGAGGTTTCATTATTGTACACTAATTAAAGTGTATAAATTATAGTTATACGTGTTTAATCTGTCATAAAGCAACGAAAATGGACGCAGATAATAGTATCGCATCCACATATAGTGATGATGATATGGCAGTATTCTGGCATGTCACCTACATATGATTCTACAATGAATAAATAAATCAAACTGTACTCCGTATTATATATAGAATTAAATTAGGGAGTAGTTTAGTAAAAAGGATTAGAGATGATGAAAATGATAAAATAAGGGGGGTTATGAATTATGATAGAGAGAGATTCGAGAGGGGGAAGGAGGGAAGAAACGAATCTTATAGGGGAGTGTGAAGAATAGGGGCAGAGATAAAGCTGATTATTTAAAATAAAATAAAAGACATGCACACAGAATGTTATACTACAGTAGCATTAGAGAGAAGATAAGTAAAGTGGGTGAGTGCGGGTGCCGCTGCATACAAATTAAAGGGGGCGGTAGCCCGGGGTTCGAGGGGGCCCCCTACCCTTACTCTGACGGCTAACCCACCCCTCTCTCTCTCCTGCCCGTACTATTGCACCACACAACTGAAGATTTTGGAAATAGTTGCTCCTAATCTCCTACGAGGATGTGATATCACTAGTTAATTATTTTTATTGAACTGAAATTTTGAAAAGAATGGAGAAGAATATTATCATTTTCTCAAGTAATAATAGAAACAAAATGTAGTGTAACATTTACAAAACATACCTAGGGAGGTATGGAGTACTATTATGAAATTGTATGGGAAGTCCAATTGTATTTACATTTTGATCTTTTAAGCTGATAGACATATATTATCTCATTGAATTGTATGTAATAATCACACAATGTTGAATTTAGTGTTTCTATTATATTTAATTACAGGGTGCAAGCGGGTAATCAAATCGAGTTCCTTTAGCATCATTCAATATGGAATGCATTCAAGTGATAGGTCATTTGCATTACTTCAAACAATATTTAGATCATAAGCCAGGTTAGTTCTATCTTATTTAATCTGATACGCTTTTATATACACCCGGGTGTATATAGAGGTAGGTGCATCCAAAGGTATTTTTTTCTTATTTGATATAATTTTGCTCATTTTGAAATAAAAATTATTAAATGAGCAAAATACACTAGGATGCACGATACACTCGAGTGTATATAACAAATCTAATCTAAATTATATAAAATTAGAATATTATATACGACTAGGATTTTCAATAGCGAGGATATAAACTTAACACTCCGTGGTCCGTACTATGCATCTAAAATAATATAAGAAACACGAAAAAAAAAAAAAAAAAAAAAAAATAAAATAAATAACGGGTAGAATAAGGAAGCAAAATAATGCAAAAGTTGAAAATGACATAAATAAGCTCCAAAATAGAGAAAAAGGGGAAACAAGACCTTATCTCAGTCACTCCCCACATTCTCTCTAATGTCGCATTCCATGCTACTCGTCCCGTCCCTAAAATATCCCATTTCTGCCATTCCGGACGGCACGCGCGCTCAGTTTTGCCTTCTGCTTTACCCAGAATAATCCCCCTTTTTTTTTTTTCCTTATCAAAGTTTGAACGTACAGTAATTTTTATTCTACTGTACTTCTACTACATTATACTTGATCAAAAAGGACGTTAGTTTATTATGTTGGTACACTTTTCTTTTCTTTCATTCAATGAAATTCAGAATTCTAAGGTTTCTATGAAATTGATGTTTAACTGCTGACATCACTTACTAGTGGACTAATTTGGGTATTACAACAGTGAATAATTCAGGTTAAAGATTTTGAAAACTGATGGCCTGGGTATAATTAAAAGCAAACATCTGTTTCACATTAAACTTTGTCCTAATTAAATAGGTTAAAGTGTTATTATACAGTCTACTTTATAGCTAGCTCTAACCTCATATGGATATTATAATAGGTTTTGATAATACAGCTATTGTTTGGTAGTAAATTAAGTCTTTATGGATAAGTTTTAGACCAAGTTGATTGTTTGCAATGTGTCCATGTTGGTTGCCAATATGGTTTGCAATATTTGTCCTGCAAAAGTTGGATATTTACGTGTTTTTATTTATTTTATTATTATTAGGAGAGAAAACACAGGTTGAACACCTCTTTTTTTTTTTTTTTTTAGTTGATCAAAAGAAAATCTATTGATATGAAATTAAAAAACAAAATGAAAAAAAGGATTTACACCAAATTACAAAAAGAGTAGAATACTTGGTATATGTCCCTATTGTCAATAATATACGGAGTGCCATTAAATCTAATTTTATTAAAAAAAAAAAAAATCAATTCAGTGACTCAAATTGTGAACACATTCCTCCTTGTTATAAGTGGCTTAATATATGCATATCAAACTTTTTTTTAGTTGGAAATTGAATTTGAATAAGCCTTGTTATTAACCTTGATTTGAACATAACTTCAACAAATTTGAACTAACTTTTATTTGAACTTGTTATGTTTTATGAATTCATGAGATTTATTTTTTCTAAAAATGTGAAAATAAGGTAAGCAAATCAAGGTTCTAATAACCTCTCTACAAACACGACAAATAAACAATAGATTTTCCCTTCAAGGATAAGGACTTGACTAAGCACCGCAGACCAGGTGATATTTTTGAATACCTAAATTAATCAAAGTTTGCACCCTCCTTCCTTTGAAACAATGGTGTCATAACATAGTTTAATCTATCTGGATCTTTCTATATCATATCCTTAGTCTAATGTCATTGATCACGTCCACTCTTATAAAATGGAAGGTGTTAAATGTACCACATATATACATAATCATACCGTTGTTGGTTGTTGCTATTCAAAAGAGATTTCACTAACTTTACTTATGTCACTAAGTCTTCTCATCGCTAGTATTAGAACCGTTGCCTTTTGCCCCTTTTTATTTCTTGAATTAGATTTTGAAAAGTATGAGGAGCTCTATTTTGGAATTTACGTAAAACTATTGTTTAAACAATATTTTCATGTGTTTTTTTTATTTTTATTTTTTTATATATAATGTTTTGTAGGTCATAGAAAAAAGAATTGTGGGTATTAATTATATCCATAATTTTATTCGTTTAAGTGGATGTCATATTCATATATGCCCCATAAAAACAATAATAATATAATAAAGTTTTAATGGTATATTAATTTAATTAGGCTAGTGTTCGAGGCTCATGCAACACTTGTTCATGAAATATGACTCTTCCATATGCTTAGTTGGCTCTAGGGAAACCTAGCTAGCTAGTTTAGCTAGAGCCATGCATGTAGCTGAATTTCATGATTGTTATAAAACTTTAGGCATCAACAACCACATAAATTTAACTTCAAATGGATCATTTCATCATGAATTACATACTAGCGTACCAGTGTTTGTGGGCACATCACACGTGTTCACATGGTCATAAATAGACCTACAAATACTGAATCATTTACTTGTACTACAATAGAGTATACTTTGATTGATTAATTTTGGATAATAAAATACTCGTTAATTTCCGAGATTAACCTATAAAATCTTGAATATATATCCTTAAAATTAATCTGTTTGATCTTTAAGAATGTTTTATCATTGGTTGGACAATATATTATAGTGTTATGAAGTAATTATATGATTTGATGATGTTAATATATGATGCATTATGGTAATGCAAGCAAAGGGCTCCATTTGTGGCATAAGTCTCGGCAAGGCTAGCACTGTATAATCACTTTACACGTAGCTGCACATGATAAGCTCTTTTATAATTATCTCTCTTCCTCCCTTTCTCTCTCCCCCGCCTTGAAACTGTAATCATTACCTTTGAATGGCATCTGCAAGAATGGAAACTCCAATGACTCTAACAAAGATTATTCTTTTGGTAAAATTGATTGCATCAGGTTTAATTAATTAAATATTGTCATTATTATTTCTTCATAATCCTACTCTTACTCCTACTCGCCACTTCCTAAACCTTTTTTTTCTTCTGTTTATTGGACGTTCAATTAGTGCCAGTGCTTAGATAATTTGCAAAGGGTTATAAGTTCTGTATTTCATAAACTGATTATTAGGAAAATCATAAACTAATTATTAGGAAAATCTCATTTTCTTTTGATTGGCACATTTGAAGATTTTCCTCTTCATTCCTTATTCCTAATTTGAGCTACTTTCATCTCTTACAATCATCTATTTTAAACATATGGTGTTACTACTATATCTAGCTCCATATATTAAGTATTTAGTCGAAAGTCCTTCTAATTGACAAAAAGCGCAGACATATTTTATGTGTACGATATATCTGACATCTTAGAAAACAATGATAAAAAATTAGTACGTACATATGATCATTTGGTTTGAATTTGTCTTGTGAATCTGTATATCGCTGAAATTATGGGTTTAGATCATAGTTCATGCTTTGTAGTATTTTTAGTTAGTTTTATACGTTTGTATGAGGTGCAAAGGCTACCTAGTAGAACATTTTCTATGTAGATGTGGATTTTAACCTTTTGATAGGGCATAATTGTGCTAGTGTTAGTGAAAGGTTGCGATTACTGTAGTAAATAATAGCTCTTATACCAATTAGTGTAACCAAGGGAGGGGTAAAAAAGAAAAGTAACCTTAAGAAAGAAACTAGTAACAGAAGTTGCAACACTTGCTAGGGCATTAGGATTGGCCAATTGAGGTAAAAACTGCTTGAAATGTGAAACAAATAATAGTTAACTAGTACAGTTCTTGGTTAATGTTTCTACTGTATGTAGTCATCCAAAATCATGAGAGTAATCATGATATGTTTTTATCAAAATATTGTTTTACAACATTAAAAATGCAAGTAAAGGCAGCTAGATGACAGATTAAGGAAAAAGGACAAATAAAATTCCATACACTACCCTCCAAAAACCTAACCATATTTCAAAATTAAATCCAAATCAACTTTAGGTTTATTTTAATTGCAACAACCAAAAAGCAAGTTTCATCATGTATATATTTATCTGTCCAACTAAAGCTTCCCCCACTAGCCCTTTTATCTTCCTTGCCATCTTTTCTTTTCCAACTCACAAACCAATCTCAAAACCAGTCAAATTGAACTTGCAAATACCCAAACTTTCCCATCTCTTTCTTCTCCTTAACAAGTAATAACACATAGAAACAAAAACTCATCTTTGCTTTTGCTTTTCCACTTTAATTTGCTAACTTGATCTGAAAAAAGACTCAAATTCCTTGTTATTATACCATCTTTTACACTAAATTTAAGGAAAAAAAATTCATCAAAAGGGATGATCCAAGAACTATTGGGAGGTAGTAGTGCTCCTACAAGTTTTTTAGGTGAGAGAAAGATTTCCATACCTTTCTCTTCTCCTCCTTCAACTACATGCCCTTCTACCACACCAATTCTTACTACTAGTTCCATTGCAACAACTACATCATCCGCAACTTTGGCTAATTCGCAAAGTGTTGGTGGTAATAATAACAGTAACAACAACAGCTCAGAGGCTAACGCTAGCCAGCAAAATCTGAGGTGTCCGAGATGCGACTCCACAAACACCAAGTTCTGTTACTACAACAACTACAACCTCACCCAACCTCGACACTTCTGCAAGACGTGTCGGAGGTACTGGACAAAGGGTGGGACTCTTCGGAACGTTCCCATCGGAGGTGGTTGTCGTAAGAACAAGAGCACTACGGTAAGCGGGTCATCTACTCCTTCTGGGCTAGTCAAGTCATCCTCAAATGCCATGGCTAAGGCCAAGGCAACTTTATCAACCGAGTTGCTAGTCAATGGAAACCCGGGTTTTCTAGGAAGTGGGTTGTTGGATCATCTTCACCATCATCCGGATCTTCAGTCAGGTTGCTCAAACCCTATCCTTTGGCCTTCACTTCAACCAAACTCTCATATCTTATCCTTGCTTCGAGGCTCAAACCAGTTCCATAACCCTAACCCTAACCCTATATCAAGTGGTTTTAGTCATGTTAAAACTGAGGGTGGTGCTACTACTACCACCAACATCGGGTTGGATTCATATGGTAATGGATCTCAATCTGGAATCGGGTCTTTCCAAAGGAACAACCAACACCAAGCAAATGGGTTCTCATCTGGGGTTGTTCCAGATTTCATGCAAAATAATGGGAGTAATAGCAATATTTTAGACTTGTATCAAAGGCTAAAATCATCATCAAACTACAATAATTATTGTGGTAATGAAAATCAAGGGACAGTTATTTTAGGCAATATGGTGGGATCAGCATCGCCTTCTTCTCCTATGCATTCGACTATCTTGGATTCGGCACCGGTTGGAGGAGGAGACCATAATTATGGAGGTTATAGCTTCATGAGTTCTCCTGCAATGTCTGGTTGGTCTGATTATCCAATAGCACCTGTCAATGGTGCATATCCTTGAAACTGTATACATATATATATGGGCTAGTTTAATCTTTGCCTTTTACTTTGTTCTTCTTGTTGTTTTTTTTGGGGGGTGTTTCTGTAATTTCATTTTTTACTACTTTTTCTATGAGCTGCCTTTTGCTTATTGTTTCTCTTCATTGTAGTTAGTTTGGGGTTTGAGGTATATGGTGAATTAATATGGCTAATCACTCCTTTTGATCTTTGTAATGTTGTTCTTGTTTTATACTTCTATGTAAGCTTTAATTAACTTGTACTTTTGATCTTTGGCTCAGAGGTCGAATGTCCTGCCCTTGAAAAACTATGCATGGTTTAGTGAATGTGCTGAAATTGTTTATAAATGCATCAAACTTACTATTATATTCATAGAATCATAGGTTGAATTGCATGAACTTTTCAAATTTTCTTGAATTTTTTTTCTGAACTTAACCAACTTTAATTTCTTCAGGATATTGGTCGAGTTGATAATCTTTTCTTTTGTTTTGTTTTTTTGATGAATTTGATGGTGGTGTTATTTGCTTGTCATGGCAGTTAAAGTTGATGAGGTAAGCTTGAGGTTGGGCAGCAGTTTGCCTAAGTTAGTAAAAATCATGCATAATCCAATTTTATAGCGCTAGTAAATGGTTTTCTAATACTTGTATAGGGAATGGGTAAGTAAATAATCCAACAGCTAGAGTTTAACACAGTGAAGTTTGTCATATTATGTACAACTAGGGTTCTGCAGCTAGGAACTATGAGAATCTGCACTGATTTTCTCCTTAGATTCTCCATATCTTGAGGCTCTATAATTTATGCAATTTTGTCTCCCATTTACATACTTAAATGTGTCATTTTGGACTAGGGTTTTGACATGGAATGATGGAGTTCAGTTTTCCTTTCCTTTCCATCTCTTGTTTGGAGTACGTTATTTTTGACAGTGGATAACCAGCTATAATGTCTTGGTTTCTTAAATCCCATAAACTCTATTTTAAAAGTGCGGATGTGAATTGCATCTTTAATTGCTCGTATTATAAGTTTACAGTATGTAATAGCCAATTAGCTAATTGCTAATTTAGCTATGTTCCCTTTAATGGACTTTAGCTGGTGGCTTTAAGAGTTTAAGAAGTGTTTTTGGCCCATTTAAGCTCTAAACTCTTTAATTCATTTTTGTTTATCTGGTAATTGCAACACTTTCTTCATTGGAAAATATCCATGTGTCTTTCTTAATTTTTAATTCATTATCTTTCACATCTAACTTTCCTAATAAATACTAATTTTAGTATTCCACTACCCTATCACATCTACTCCTAAAACTCCATGAGAATACTAGCGTTGAGATTATTTTGGGACGAAGATAGCATAAGATTAAGATTCAGGCTCATTGTGTGGAATTTATATCGAACAAGAGAAAACACAGTTTGAGATCGTCATGTGAACTATACTTAGATTTTAGCAGAAAATTGAACATAAGGACTAGAATGTCATAGTAAAGATTTAGAAATTATTGCTATCTTGCATATAATGGGAAATGTTTTTTCCCCAAAGGAGATACATGGGTGATGAGTACAATTTTTGCTTCATATTGTAAGCTTAGCTTGTTTTCCTAATTTAAAGTCAAGTCACACCCTCGTGACTGTTTTTTCTTTAGGGAAAATAAATAAATACAGAAACTAAGTGTAGCTATTATTTAGCAACTTTTCCACACTTTAGAACATTTGAAGGGATTAAATTTTCTGTCCGTACGCTATATTCATTATTCCACACCCTGAAATAAGCTTGCTGCCCTAAGTACTGTCTGTGCCATATTGCTGATCTCAAATTCCACATTCCTTTGTTGTCTAGAGCTGCTAATACTGCTGTCCATGAGTTTTGATACACCTGCATCATTTCGACAGTATATAATGCTTTTAAGTTTACTACGACCTCTATATATAAATGAGAGTGAAGTAATTACTTATATCTTAGCAAGCTTTAGTTTTGTTTACCTGGATAGTGCTTCTCCAGACAGCATCAACCAAATTGTATTTTCTCCTCATGTTTGGATTCCATTCATCTGCACCAAATCTGAAATATTCACCGTATATTAGGATCAAGATGTCTAGTTAAGCAGTTGTAAAAAATTAATATCAGAGAGAATAATATAAGCTTACGCGACAACAAAGAAGTTATGGCCATCAAGATGCCAAGACTGAGTGGTATCTTGGTTGTTTTGGAAGATGATTTCTACATAATCATGAAGAGCCAAGTCATACACGGTGGTGCCAAGGACCATAGGGCCGGGTGTGGGTTTGTCCCTGCTCGTTTTAAGGTTGAAAACACCAGCAATGTTGTAATGGTCAGCCAGTTTTAGTGGTGTGCTTGGATTCACATAAGAGACATTGTTGATTCCATAATATCTCTTTTTCAATCCATTTACATTGATCTTTCCCGCCGAACTTCCCAAAATGATTGTCTTAGTGATTTCGATTCCTCCATAACGGTAGGCTCCTTGAGGGTTTGGTCTTGCAGCATTAGCAGTAAGGTTCCATCTAGATGACACAGAAAAATAAGCTTAATTATTAAAGATTGTGTTTAATTATGACTGATTACAGAGCATATTTATAATTTCAAAGATTTGAAGGTTGGTTACCTGAAAGTTCTGGCTTGCTTCATGGACCAGTGAACCTGATAAGTAGGTCCGACAGGTAAAGGACCGGAAGCACTGACTTTTGAATTCTTATAACGTAGGATTGCAGTAGCTGTGCGAGTCTTCTTCATGAATCGAGTTGAAGTGACAATGTAATAGTCCTTGATAGCACCGCTGAGGGTCACAAGGACTGACATGGATTGGCCTGGATGAACGTCAAGTGACTCGTAAATTTCTTGGAGAACATGAGAACCCTCAACCTCAACCAGTTTCATTGTATGCCCCTGTATCCTGATGTTGATTGAAGCCATGATCCCCACATTCGACACTCGTAACAGATATGTTTTCCTTGCTTTACCGGTGAAGATTGTACCACTAGGCACCCCGTTGATAAGTAGGCCATCAGGCGTTGGCATACCAATTCCATTGTCCAACTTATATTTCAGCATGTTTGCTACTCCATTTGTGAACTAATTTTCATAGAAAACAATACTATATTAGAGTTTTAAGTATCTCAAGTCTTGTTTTTCCTCATTAGAAATTGATCGAATTAAAGTTAACAAACCTGAGGTCCAGTATGGAACCATTCTCCAACAAGGAGGGTGAACTCCTTAGCTGGAACAGGGTAAGGTAGGGCAATAACAGGTCTTCTATGAATATTGAACGCGCCATATCCTCCATCAGCTCGATGCATAGCCGTGGAAGGGAAGTACATGTAAGTACCTATTTGATCCTTGGCTTGCATCCTGTACGTCCAACTCGAGTGTGGTGGAATGGGACAGTTAGTTCCAAGTACCCCGTCTTCCCACGAGTTCTTTCTTTGCCAAACCCCATTCCTACATATATATATGTTTAAAAGACTTAGCTAACAAGAGTTATGTACATCAGTTTAGATGAAAAATTGGTGATTTCATCTCAGTTTTAGGCATTTTTAGAAATCATTGTTCAAAACATAAGCTTAGAGAAGTTAGGTCCTTGAAACACTAACCAAGTTATTAGGAATGGCTCTGCCAAATTATTATGGATTGTGATATAGAGATTGTCATTAGTGTCGCAGTCTAATGTTGGACCTGGAAATTTTCCATTTATAAGAATAACCTGCAATTGAAAGCAGATATAATATCAGTAAAAGTTAACTAGGATGGTTTTGCACGGAGGTGAGCTAAGTTGATGGCCTCGATTTTTTTAATAAATTCGAAAGGTACACTTGTGGTATTTATTTTTAGAATGGTTGATGCTAAAAAACCCAAAGTAATTAATGACGTTGATGCTTTAACTAGGAATAATGAATATCAAATTAAATTTGGTGGTGTGAAAATGCTAACTTACCCGTTCACGAACTCCAAGAGGAGATCTAATTCCATAGGTTACGTTCCAATCAAAATATTTATCTGGACTATCTGCATGAATTGTGAAAATATTTGACAAAGCTAGAACTCCGAGGAGAATAGAAAATAATTCTATTCGTCCCATGTTATGAAGATTGTATACTTAATAAAAGAACCTGCCAAGAAAAATAGAAAGTAATTAACAATAGAATTAGTTAAAATCATCAGGTAACTAAAGCCACATACTAATCTACCAACTTTTTTTTTTTTTTAGTGAATTAAGAAAAACTCAAATTATACTTGATAGGTGAATTTTCACTTACTAAGACGACATTTAAGCTTTCCATTTTCAAAATAAAAAATCACTGATCTTTTAATTTATGGCAGCCAAACAACAACCAAAGCAGCACTACAAATTCGATTAACACTAAATAAGAAAACTAAGAAAAATTATTCCACCTACTTACAGAAACATATGAAAATTATTGGCAAATAACGTAGAAAACACAATACATTACCTAAGTATAGAGGAGTTTAACTCAATCCCCAAATTTGTACGAGAAAGATATGTTGTAGAAAATTATAGATGGATTACAACAGTGTAGTCCGAGACCTCCCTTATATAATTTGGTTGAACTAAACAAATTTTAAGCCACGCTGGATTTAATTAGCAATTAGCGGTGTCAGAGATCTATTGCGGCGCACTTCATGCTAGATGCTAATTTGCCACTTTCTTGCTTGAAGTGTTCCTCACTAGATCTCATTATTATATTTTCTTCTCATTAAATTCCTTTTGGTATCTCCTATTTGAAAATTTAACTCCTCGATTTCTTAGTACTCGTGTTTTGTATGGAGTATCATTTAACTTTTTTACCGTATAAGTAATAATATAAAAAGTTTATTATCTACTCATATTAAAAAACTACACACCCGAACATATATTTAACGAAATCTTCTTTGACGATTATCAATAAATGATCACACTTTCTCTTTTCGATCAAATGAAAATATATGTTCGGGTGTATCATTTAACTTAGTACTCGTATTTTGTATGGAGTATCATTTAACTTTTTTACCGTCTGAGTAATAATATAAAAAGTTTATTATGTACTCATATTAAAAAACTACATCCCCGAACATATTTTTTAACGAAATCTTCTTTGATGATTATCAATAAATGATCACGCTTTCTCTTTTCGATCAAATGAAAATTTAAAAGTGAGCAAACATTAAGGTTACGAAGCGTGTTTTAGTTTGTATCGAGCGTATTCCATCAAAATTGATATTTCGATTGCATAAGGTTATAGTTTAAACTTTAAAGTTCGTTAAATTTACCGTACTTTATTTGTGATGCGAGGAATTAAATGAGATGCGTCGATGGTGGAAGAAGATGAGAAAAGCGAGAGAAGCGGAGCTGAAAACAAGAAGTAAGTCATTTAATTATAATTAAAAAGTCAACTAAAATTTGTCATTTAATTTCTGTTGTCATCCTGACACTTTGGAAGGACATATAACAAGCAAGTCGATTAAATGCTCCTAATCCTGAAGTTACTAATTTAACATCTATCAAAAAATTGGCAAACTACGTACAGCTAGTACATGAAATGAAGATTCAAGTTTGATTTTGATGATAGAATATTAGAATTGCTATCTCATTGTCCCAATTAGTTAATCACATGGTACGGTATTAATGTGATCTTACTTAACACATGCGTTTACAGAGTAAATTGTTTTTTTTTTTTTTTTGTGCAAACAGAGTAAATTGCAGGATTATGGATTAATAATTTCTTAAAGTATTGTCCTACCTTGCTCTCGTACTCCTCCTTTTTTAAATACTTTTCCGTAGTATCTAATAGTTATTGAAGCAACATGAAATTTATTTAAAAAGAAAAAAGTGATGACAAAAGAGTGGATAATGAATGAATTTTCACTTTTTGGGTAAGAGAGATTCAAAGATATAATCGTTTAGACATGAGAGTGGGTATTTGTAATTTGTAAACATAAGTTATGTTGTACTCTAAAGTGGAATAAGGTAAAATTGAGTTATTAGACTTTGTTGAACATATTAAACTGGAAAAGCATGTAAATATATGATATAATTTAAGAAGATATTAATTATGTACAATGAGGGGAAATTCTCGGCCTTTGATAGCTTAAGTCTTCAATACTCTAAAAATCGTCAATTAGTATCAAATTATGCTTAAATAGTCATGTGTCATTTTAGTACCCAATAAACTTCTTTAATATATTTGTTGGTATCAATAGACTTCTACATTAGTATTAAAATGGTACCATTTAAGTAAATTTAACACCAACGAAAGTTATTAGATTCCTTGAAAACTCAAGCTAATAGAGGCTAAGAAATCTCCGTACCATATGTGATACAAAGAAACCATATATCATGATAGTTTTTGCTATCATCTCCCAGTTACTTTGCAACTAAAGACAGTTGCAAAAATTCAATTATACATCATCCTCTCGCTTGCAAATGTCTGTCCTGTTTAATTCAACTTTCAATTTTTTTAGTCTGATCGATATTATTCGAACAAGAATAAGCAGTTATTTCTTACCTGTACTTGATTCGATACTTGTTTGGGTGGTCTTATTTAGGTTTTTTTGGGTTTATTTTTTGCTATTTACTTTCATGTTGATTTGATGAGCTTCAGAGTACAGACAAGTACAACAAAATGCCAACCTCCCTTTAGAAGGCCCATAACTTGGGCTTTTTGCATGGATTAGAAAGCAACATATGCTGGGTCATATTTTGTACAAAAACGACATATGTTGGGCTCATACTACCAGCACTAAAGTATGCTTTCTGCCATGTTTTTTTACCCTTTGAACCATTTCCTGGTTTAAGCATGAATTTGCCTCAAAAGGTTAAAATTATGATCATCTTACATTAAAAGAGAGAGAAACAAAATAATAAACGAGTATCAAGAATCATGGATCGAATTTCATCTACATCAATAATTCATACCATTTTCTCTCTACACATCAAAAATAAAATGATAAATATATTTATTATAGTTTATAATTTTGGATTGAGATATATGATCAAGGTACAATTGAATTTCTTCTCTTATCCCCTCCTTATAAGCTTGTTTCCCCCTCTTTTTTTTGGACAGTCATACCCTTGTGACTGATTTTTCTTTTTTGGGAAAATAAATACCCCCACAATAGGTTAATATAAAATCAAGAAAGAAAAAAATGAACCAAGTACAATACAAGAAAACTATATAAACTAAATCTATAAATTAGCAGCCTTTCCACACTTGAGAGCATTTGGAGGGATGTCACTCTCTGTAAACAGACTTTTTTCATCGTTCCATACCCTGATATACACTTCCTGTCCCAAGTACTGCCTGTGCCATATTGCTGACCTTAAATTCCACATTCCTTTGTTGTCCAAAGATACTAATATTGCTGTCCATGAATTTCGATACACCTACAATCGAAAAAAAAAGAAAAAAATTAATCACATCGAAGACAAAATACTTGACATTTAAACTGCTAAGCATATCACGGTTATAAATTGAGCACGTACAGTCAACTTGTTTGACTTGTTACATATCACAGTAAATTAAAATACAAATTGACATGCAAAGTTTTTTTTTGTTATATGAAGTAAAATGAGTATTTTGAAGCAACTTTTAGTTTACCTGGACGGTGCTCCTCCAAACAGCATCAACCATATTGTATTTTCTTCTAACATCTGGACTCCATGAACCCGCACCAAATCTGAATTATGAACCTTGTATTAGAATCAATAATTCAACCTAAACAAATAATCAACTTTACGAGGGTAAAGATAATTTAGAAGCTTACGCGACAACAAAGAAGTTATGGCCATCAAGATGCCAAGATTGGGTGTCTGTCTCATTGTTTTGGAAGATGATTTCTACAAAATCATGTAGTTCTGTGCCATAAACAGTGGTGCCGGATATCATAGGCCCTGCTGTTGGTTGATCCCTACTCGTGTTAAGGTCGAAAACACCAGGAATACCGTAATAGTCAGCAAGTTTCAGTGGTGTGTCCGGGTTTACGTAGGAAACATTGTTGACCCCATAACGTAACTTGCCATTGACCTCCCCAACAGAGTTTTCCAAAACAATTGTCTTAGTTATTTGGATTCCTCCATAACGGTAAGATCCTTGAGGGTTAGGCCTTGCAGCATTGGCTGTCAAATTCCATCTATATCGAAGAGAAAAAAGTCATAAGGTTAAGCTAGACTAAGATTGATATGACCTTAAACTTTTACGATCATATATATGGAGAGTCACGAATAACAATGATGTAAAAAAGATTGGAAAATTTGTCAAAAATAAGCAAGCATTTGCTCGGTTTTTCCAAAATAAGCAAACCTTTTGATTAACCCAAAGTAAGTTCACCTTTATTGGGTATTTTTTTTTAATAAGTCAGATGACTTACAATCTACCAAATAGGTCACTTTTTTCCTAATTCTAATTAATTTTTTTTCTTATTTTTTATTTGATGATTAATTAAATTGTATTAAAAAAAAAAAAAAAAAAAAACAAACAAACAAACAAACAAACAAACCCACCGCATACCAGTGCTCCACCCCCATCCCCCCAGCCACCGCACAAACCACATCCCCCGGGGATATCTAAAAAATTAAGGTTTTTTTTATCTTGAAAAAGTGTTTTTTTTATTAAAAAAAAATTTACAAAATTAATTAAAATAATACATTTTAATTAATTTAATTTATTTTTTAAATTGATCAACCACACAATGACATGTGGCATAAGCAACCCAAACAACCGATTACACTTAAAAGAAACCGGTCATGACTTATTTTGAGAAAATACCCCATAAAGGTCAACTTAATCTGAGTTAATCAAAAGGTTTGTTTATTTTGGAAAAAACGAGCAAAGGTTTGCTTATTCTTGACAAATTTTCCAAAAAGATTTTACCTCAAAGTTCTAGCCTGCTTCATGGACCAATGAACTTGATAAGTTGGGCCAACGGGTAATGGATGAGAAGGGCCGATATCTGAACCATTGTAATGAAGTATGGCAGTAGCATCTATAGACGTTCTGTCAAAACGAGTTGATGCGACTATGTAGTAGTCCTTGGCCGAGCCATGGAGGGTAACCAAGAAAGCTAAAGATTGGCCTGGATGAACATCGAGTGACTCGTAGATTTCTTGGAGAACATGAGAACCCTCAATCTCAACAAGCTTCATCATATGCCCTTGAATCCTAATATTGATGGATGTCATTGTCCCTACGTTTGCTACTCGAAACAAGTAAGTTTTCCCAGCTTCACCACTGAAAACTGTGTTACTTGGATCAGCGTTAATAAGCAAACCATCTGGCATAGGCATACTTTCTCCATTGTCCAGCTTTTTTTGGAGTTCCTGTGTCAGATCATATATGCATTGAAACCGTATCATACATCCATACAAGAAAACAACTAATCATTCCTAGGATGAAATTTGCATTATGAATTAATCAAGTAACACTTATATTTACACAAAATTGTTCTTAATTTGCTACATTATTACTTAAATTAGTACGTGTCACTCTGACTAAGTTTACGAACCTTGTGATCAGTCTTGTACCAGTCTCCAACAAGGAGGGAGAATGCGGCTGCTGGCTCAGTGTACGGGAGCGCAATGACAGACCTTTTATTAATAATGAAAGCACCAAAACCCCCGGCCAGTCGATGCAACTCCGTGGAAGGGAAGTACATATAGGTACCAATTTGATCCTTGGCTTGCATCGTGTAGGTCCAGTTTGAGTGTGGAGGGATAGGACAATTGGTTCCGAGTACACCGTCTTGCCACGATACCTTCCTTTGCCAAACCCCATTCCTATAAGCAAGGAAGAAACCATAAGTATTTTTATAATAGGAAATTACAAACCTACTAAAAGGAATTGATGATATATACTAACCATGTCATGAGAAATGGCTCATCCAAACTATTTCGTATAGAAATAATGACATTATCATTGGTGTCACATTCAATTGTTGGACCAGGAAATTGGCCATTTATAAGAACACCCTGCTTTTGATTAAGAAAATTATTATTAGTAAGAAAAATTACCAGGATTAAGCTTCTTTCTTAAGTGTTATCAAACAAAATTGAGGGTGCAAACCGTACCCTTTGAGGAACTCCAAGAGGTGATATCGTTCCATATGTTACTTCCCAATCATAATATCTATAAGGACTTTCTGCATGAACTCCGAAAATACTTGACAAGGCCAAAATTCCGACGAAATACAAAAATGTTAAACGTTCCATTGTATGAGGATTAATTATTTAACCCAACCTGCTTAGACAAAGTGAAAAAACACCAAAACTTATTGGAAAAGAAAATTGATTAGTTGAAAAAATATGGAATTTTATTAACTAAAAACAATTTCAATTCCTCTTTTGAGATTGTGATTACCATACATTAGTTATTTGACAGCTAGTTGTGTACTAAACATGCAAAGTATTACGTATAATGTAAGTATAGATGTGCATAAACAAGCATCTACGTTTTGAAAGTGGCGCGCGTAAAGCACCTAACTAGAGTAAAATGTAGGTGATAATATGATGGATGTACGCAAACTTATTATCCAACTCTCAAGTTAAAAACAAAGAGGAGAACACTATAATACATTACCTAGTTACAGGAGAAAAAACTCGAAGCCCCCGACTCGTAAACGAAAGAGACGAGAAAGAAGAATTATTAATGAAGTACGAGTACAAGGGTGTGTGTTTCCCAGAACCCATCTTAAATATAAAAATTATGACAAGCTGGAGTCAAAATGGACGTGTTTGGGATCTATTGCGGCGCACTTCATGGTAAACAAGGCTTATAGCTATACTACAACTCCCGCTTTCTTGCTTGGAGTGTTCTTCACTTTGTATTTTTCAATGTTACATTTTTATCAAATTTTTAAAATAATATACTTTAATTACTTTCTTCATGTTGAAGTTTGAACTTTTTTGTTTATTACTACAACTTGAAGCGAAGCGTCGGTGATGCAAAAGAAGGAGTTAGAGAATGAAGAAGACGAGGTATGCGAAAGCAACGGAGCTGAGGACGGATCTTTGAATTTAATTAAGGATTTTAATTTCAATTTCCATGAAATATTTGATTAATTTAATGAAAAACAGAGGGAGGTTTTAGTGGATCCAGTTTATAGTACAAAAACAAGGCTTATAATTTGGTCTTCCTTCTTTTATACTTTCTGATTCTGAAATTGTTGGGTTTCGAGCCATTTTTCCACTCTGTACACACTCTGTGTTCATCAGAGTTTGAAACATAACAGAGTGATTTTTCCCGCCATCATTGGCGGTCAACGCTTCTTTTGATTTCATTAACTGTTTAGTTACCTTTTTCATATGTTGAGTATATTAGTCAACTAGATCCAATTTTTGGAAATTCTTTTTTTATTTTACACTCGAGTTTTGCTATACCGATTTGGTGAGGTTGTGCAATAGTGACTGTTACTTTTAGATCTTTCAATCGTTTAATAGTGGATATATATTAACAAAACTCATGTGACATGAGAATTTAGTTTGATCGATATTGATCATTCCTAAAATAAATCTATCCCAAATTATAATTTTGCCCTTTTTCCAAGATGAACCAAAGCTTCATCCTCCACCCCCATTGAACTTATGCTTAACCAATAAAATGGTGACATTTCTTTTTATACAACTATACAAGGTATACTTTACGCCATTTTACAATTTAGTATAGCTAGCCCTACACCGACAGTAATATCAATACTTAAATTAACCAATAGGTTTGTTTGATGGTTGCAATCTAAAAATTGGTTTATATCACATCATCACATATGAGTCTTTTGGACTTAAGCTTTAAAGCACGAAAACGCTTAATTTTAGCCACGAATTGTTCCGAAACGTTTCGGAAACGTATTACGTTTCGAAACGGCCCATGGAGTTTTCTTATTTTGTGAAGCATCTCGCATAATTCAGCAGTTTGAAAACCTGTGGAAAACTTATTAAGGATATAAATAACCGTTTTCCTTTAAATAAAAAACAATTAAACCCTTAAATTTACAAATTACAAGTCAAGCAGCATAGTTGTTTGAGTTGTTTCTATAATTGCCGTTCCACCGCCTTGCTGGAACAACGTCCATCTAACTATCACCGACCGATCGATTTCCCTGATTTGATGTTTTTCTTGTATTTAATTTGGAAAAAAAGGGGAATTCTTCCAATTTACAAAACGAATTACTTGTTTGTTTTTGTTTCTTGCAAGTTTATTTGGTATTTTATTCTAATTAAATGTATTTTATTTATGTATTTTTTTTGTGTCCCGTTTCCCGTAATTTTAAAATTTCCGTTTTCCCGTTTTCCCATCTCTATTTCTGTTTCCCGTTTTCGTGCAACCTAGGACTTAAGTATGGATGTAGTATAGATCTTTTCATATTTATCACATAATTGCGTTCTTGTTATATGTAGTAGACTGTTAATATTATATCAATGATCGACTCAACTAAAAATTTATTCCCGAAAATTAGAGTCTTATGTCTAATTTGTATTCGGTCACAGATTCACAATACTTCTTCTCCCAAGGGTACATCTTAGAGTATACTTCAGACTTCACCTATATATCCTTCAAGTTTATTTAATTAGGTGATTTATCATATTGCACAGATTCACAGACTAATTGAGTTTTAAATACAATCTCCATTATAATGGTTTGACTTTCTACATACATTAATTATGAACATTTGACATTAGTAATTTGAAGTCCTCTGCGCCACGTGATGACTAATGAGTAGTAAAGTCACTCATGCATGTGTGATAGTGTGAATTGAAACCATTTAATTTCCAAATAAAAAATAAAATACGAAGTACTCCCTATATCACAAATTTCACCAAGTCAACTCACAAATTATCATCTTGGTAATCAAGTCAGTTTCTCTTTACCTACAACCTCATGTTTTAATTAGCATACACACAGTATCAGTTAATCTATTATTGGATCTGTTCAAATGTACATTATCAATATACGGAGTATTAACTTTTACGATGATGAAGTTAAAGTTGACAAATATAATAGTCAAATTGTTACAATACTGAAAGGAAATGGAGGGTTAGTAATCTAGTATGAAAGGAACTTGCCTAAGTGTTTTTATTGATTATTTGCGTATATCAATCTAATAATGTACTCCGTCTCCCTGTTCCAAATTGATCCCAACATGCACTCTCTTTTTCATATAACGATTGCAAATTGTAACATTATTAAAGTCTACACTAACCATACTTTATAGCTAGTAAAAAACTCTCTTTTTCTTTCCACAAATAAAAAATGCTCCACTATTCTTATAGAATTATTTGTGTTGGGTATGACCAAAATTTTCTAGGACCATTATTTTTGTGGAGTATTATTCATTCTAAAAGCTTTCGGAATTATCAAGCAAGGTCATTACTTGCTTAGTTGCTCATGATTTCTCTAGAACAATAACATACTTTAATGTTCTAGAGCATTATACATTAGAAGCTATTAGAATATAATACATGGTTCATGAATTTTTCAAGAATATTATGGATACAAGAATGATAGAAAAATTTCTGGAATATTCCGACCATTTCATCCAACCTCCATCCACACCTATAAATATAGGCCATGGGTTCAATCATTCAAAAACACAGATAAGAAGCCATACCATACACTAGGCTTCCTACATACTACACCTCCTTATACTATTTACCTTCTTTACGAATCCACTATTCCTACTTTGTAATACTCCTTTGTGAGTTCCTATTGTGAGAGTTTTCTTGTAATACTCACCCTTTTAAGGGTTCTTGTACTGTCCTATTTTCATAATAGTGGATTATTTTGGTGTTCGTCATCATGGTTTTTTTTTCCAGGATTTTTCCCCACATTAAATATTGTATGTCCATTTCATTACTACTTATCTTGCCTTTATCTTTTATCTTAATTTTCTTATCAATCTATACATCTTTAATTTGCTTCCGCTGCGCACTTATCAACCCTAACAATTTGATCTATAGCCGATTTGGGCATAACCCATTCCAAATGTTATTTTATGTTGCTGATATTTGAATAAAGATCACAAATGCAAATCTTTGATGATTTTGGAGGCTTTAAAACATATGGTACCTGACACAAATTGTATATTGATCTAAGAGCAAAACTCAAGCATTAAAGCCAAATTAAAGTTGGGTATAAAACTTTGATTATCATAAAATCATAAATCATCACTTAGTAGAGTTTAACTGGGAATTACAAATAATTCCAGCTAACATTGGGTTGACAATAACATCACCATTTCCTCTCAGCTTACAAAAAAGTTTTAGTAACCATTAAACATGAAAGATATACTATTCGTAGTAAAACTGTAAAAGGAAAGTAGATTTTAAAAACAAGCCAAACATGTACTATTTTCATTTCTTTGATTTTAATATTTTTTGTTTGGGAGTAAAAAGAGGTACTTCTCATGAAAGGAGATGGACATATATTAACGAACTCTGTAATAGCATGGCTGTATGGATGAACAAGATAGGGTGATCAATCATGATTCCAAATTAGGCAATAAGCAATCGTGAAGACGGTTAAAAAAACACCGAAAAAATGATTTTGTATGTGGTCATATTCAGTTAATTATCAAATTAGGACTCCAATCTGTACTGCTTCATATTTAGTTACATTTTTTTTTTAATAAAAAAAGTATAAACATATAACATAGACATTAAGACATACATTAGACAATTAATTAATAGAATTATTAGATAACACCACTATAGTATAGCAAATCAAATCAATTCATGTTGTTACAATACATAGTAATAGCGTATATATCTAAATCTTACTTCTAAAATGTAATAAATACATTGTATTGTAAAGTGCATAAATAAATTCATCACTAATAATAATATAGGCTAAATCATATATCTCGGTGTGTATGGAAACCTTTCTAAAAATACATTCACTCTAGCTATGGTGCAATCGGTACACAGAGTCCTCCAAATGTTTAACACAACGCACTTAATTAATTTTCGCGTATATGAGTATAACAATATAAGTAAAAAGAAATGATTATATGGTAGCCTTTCCACATTTGAGAGCATTTGGAGGGATGTCATATTCGGTAGTGAGGCTTGTTTCGTCATTCCAAACCCTCAGATAAACTTGTTGTCCTAAGTACTGTCTATGCCAAATCGCTGATCTCAAATTCCACATTCCCTTGTTATCTAGAGATGCTAATACTGCTGTCCATGAGTTTCTAAACACCTGCCAATTTGTAAAGAAAAGAGGCACAACATCAATTAAATTAGAATTACAAGTATAATAATTTCTACTTAGTGTATTCGATACAATATGTATGTATGTAAATGATACGTCGTAAGTTGTATAAGTGTATGTTCAAAGATTACCTGGACAGTACTTCTTGAAACAGCATCCACAAAATTGTAACTTTTTCTGCTTATGGGACTCCATTGGTTTGATCCGTATCTGAAACATTATTTAACATCGTTTGAGTATATATAGTTTTTTTAATGGCTTGAAGAGCTACTAATGCTAGATAGAGAGATCAAGAAGCTTACGCGACAACAAAGAAATTGTAGCCATCAAGATGCCAAGACTGAGTGGTGGCCTCGTTATTCTGGAAGACTATTTCTAAAAAATCATGAAGAGCCAAGCCATACACTGTGGTGCCTTGGATCATAGGGCCGGGTGTGGGATTGTCCCTACTTGTGTTGATGTCGAAAACACCAGGAATGTTGTAATAATCAGCAAGCTTGAGTGGTGTGGTTGGATTCACGTAGGAAACACCATTAACACCGTATTGCAACTTGCCGTTGATCTTCTCAGCTGAATTGGCCAAAACTAATGTTCTTGTTATGTTAATTTCCCCATAACGGAACGATCCTTGGGGGTTCGGCCTTGCAGCATTGGCAGTTAAATTCCTTCTGTTGAATTAAGAAAGCAAAAATATCATGGTTAATATGACACGTAGAATGTTATGCTACACAAGATAATTATATTCATATATAGGAGTTAGAGAAATTGAGAACGAACATTAAATAGAATGTATATAGTATATACGAGTATTACCTAAGAGATCTGGCTTGTTTCATGGACCCGTGAACCTCAAAAGCAGGGGGACTAGGTACAGGGCCAGAAACAGTTATATTTGAACCATCATAATGAAGGGTTGCAGTGGTAGTGAGAGTCGGTCTAGTGAAACGAGTCGATGCAACAATGTAATAGTCTTTGATTGCACCATTGAAAGTCACCAAGAAAGTTAAGGATTGGCCAGGGTGAACATCAAGTGACTCGTAAGTTTCTTGGAGAACATGAGATCCTTCAACCTCGACAAGCTTCATAGTATGCCCTTGAATCCTGAAGTTGATTGAAGTCATGATCCCTACATTAGCCACCCGAAACAAGTAGGTTTTCCCAGCTTCACCCGTGTAGACTCTATCAGTACTAAAGTTTTGAAGACCGTTAATAAGTAGGCCATCGGGCATAGGCATGGTATTACCATTATCTAGTCTATTTTGAAGCACCTGTATGATAGCGACTAGTCAAAGTTAGTGTATGAATAGTAGGATCGGACATTTTGGTCATTAATAATTAATGATTCAAGTTTACGAACCTTGTGGTCAGTCTTGTACCAATCACCAACAAGGAAAGAGTGTTCACCATCAGGCTCAGGGTAAGGAAGAGCAATAACAGATCTTTTGTAAACATTGATCGCGCCAAATCCACCAGAAGCGCGATGCATCAATGTTGAAGGGAAGTACATGTAGGTACCAATTTGATCCTTGACTTGCATCGTATATGTGTAGTTTTGCCCTGGTGGAATAGGGCAGTTTGTTCCAAGTACTCCATCTTGCCATGAATTTTTTCTTTGCCAAATTCCATTCCTAAAGGTTGAACACAACTTATAATAAATAAGGGTTTTCACTCAGAATAAACAAAAGTGTACAGCTTTCTAGTTGAATTCGGCAATGATGTCCAATTACTTGAGGTGAGGGTATGAAGAATGAGTTTAGAACCAATCAAATTAACATACAATACCTTCGTTTCATATTGATGGTGAAATAATGTAATCATGCGAGGTTTTGTTGTATTTTTACAAGTATACATTTAGAGATAATAATGTTCAAAGATTTACATTGACAAACATGAAAAAAATAAAATGCTAATGTCACGTAAGTAATGTACGGGTAGTAATTTTACAAAAAAACAGGGGACAAAGCTTAAAATAAATTTAGGTGGATTAAAAAAATTAAAAGGAATTATTGAATTGAATAGTGAATACTGAGTAGTGGATAGAGTGAATACTAAGTTACTAACCATGTCATGAGGAATGGCTCGTCCAACTGATTATTAATAGTGATGATGAGATTGTCATTGGTGTTGACCTCAATTGTTGGACCCGGAAATTGCCCATTAATAACAATACCCTACAATTGAGTATGAATATATTACATAATTGCAAAAATAAATACATAAAAACTTTGGAAATAAAATTAGTAGTGCAAAGTATTTAACAAACCGTTTGTGGAGGGAAATTCCCAGGATATATCGTTGCATATGTTATGGTCCAAGTGTAGTATTTATACGGACTTTCTGCGTGAATTCCGAAAATACTTGACAAGGCTAAACTTCCAAGAAGCAAAGATAGGACTGAAAAATGTCCCATTTTATGAGGTTTGATTGATTAATAAACCTGCTGAGGAAAAATGCAGAAATTATCAATTATTAGACTTTGTAGCAATGCCTCATAGAATATAGTTATACTTTGTTTTTCATTAACAAAATCGTCAAAGCGGATCAAAGTTGAGTGGATAGTGCATATAAGTCAAAGTATTGTAAATAAAAAGAAGTCAGTAAATATTTGAGAGTGAAGTTGTGCGTGATCCATCAAACTAATTATGATTTGGAACAAAAATAAAAGGACAAATTAAACTAAAAAAAAAAAGACACAATGGATGATATTAGAGGGACGGTGAGAGAGTACTACACAGTACACAATACAACTAAATGAAGAGACGTCGTACTCATGTAGGGATCGCATGCCTAGTCTAAAAATAGGATATTTTAGGCAATTTAAAAGTGTGTGGATAGTGAGATATACATTAATGATAGCGAGTTTAATAATATTGGAAAACTACCCAAACTTAGATACTTTACTAAATATCAGCAAATACTAAAAAAAAAAAGGTGAAAGCAAATAAGTAATACCTTAAGGTAGGAGCATAGTTGAATACTAGTAGAGTTGAATGTCTCTTGTTTATAAAAGAAAGAAGAGATGTAAAACAAGTATATATGGGGATTGCAAATTAAGGGTGCAGTTTCCCGGAAGTTGTACAAATTTCAGTGAATTAAGTATAATGCCATACTTGAATTTAAAGGTGTCAAAGATCTATTGCGCCGTACTTCATGTTATTATAATAAAGTCAGCGTCACAACTCCCATTTTAATGCTTGTATATTCTTCAATTGGTTCAAGTCGTAGTATGAATTGCTTGTAATAGTGTAACAATATTGCCAAATTTGCAAATATTTTAACGTTGTTATCATGCTATAAATTGAGTATGATGCTTCCTTGGTGCAAATTGTAATAAGATACTTCCTCCGTCTCCAAATGATAGTCCCTTATGGCCTATTTTTAGTCCCAAATTGATAGTCCCATTTGCTTTTTTCAAGTACCATTAATATCAATTTTTTACCAAAATTTCCTCCAATTACAACAATATTTGTGCAAATTTATCTTTCCCATGTAAATTTTGTTTTTCAATGCACTTTTATTACTTTCTCTCTCTACTATTTTACATACCCAATGTAAATTTATACTTTCAATGTAATTTTACTACTTTTATTTAAGTTTCTTAATTCCCGTGATTTTTGCCCATAAGGGACTATCATTTGGGGACGGAGGGAGTAATAAGAGCGAGAGCGGCGGAGCTTAGAACGGATCTTTTAATAAAAATTAATTTTAGGGATTCAAGAACCCATCCAAATTGCCTTATTTTCAATATCAATAACATTAATGTCTCACACATGGAAGTACACAACTTTAAAATGGAAGATCATTGGAGGTTTTGGTGGATCAAGTTACTATATTTTGTGTTCCCATGATCTCTATTTAAAAACAATATAATAATGCAGTTTTTCTTAGGAACAACAAATAACGATGTAGGGAGTACAATTTTTGAAGAGATCTATCTACCAAATACCAACTTCTAAGCTTCCTACTAATTTCAAGTTGAGACTTTTCATCCTTGAAACATAAGCGATTTTAAGTTGAAAAGAGTAGGGTTCAATGCCATAGATGCATATATACGAAGTACATGTCAATGAACTTGTCTGGTGTTACAACGTGCTTCGTATCTCTTATGCCTCATTAACGACATATCAATGTTACGACGGAGTTCTATAAGGCATTAAAAAATTAAATTAGGATCATATTCCTACAGGGCTACAGATACAGTCCATAGAGATAGATTATTGCTTTTTCAGTAAATTACTTGTAAGAATTAGTAGGCGAAATTTTAGATACTCTGCATCCCATTTAGCCTGCTCATATCTTGATGCATTTGATGCCTTGATTGGATCCAATGTCATTGAATATTGTTCTAAATAAGTACATAAAATACCTCATTCAATAAAATTGCACTAATGAACGAGTAATTACTAACGATTTATTAATCATGACCTTAATATGAATTTTGAAATGAAATAGTATCGAGTTGAGCTGAGAATGATGAGTTCTACTCACGTAATTCTCTAACAAAAAAAAAATGTAAGAGTACGATTGATGTGGTCTGAGCAATAAATTGCTGCTAACTGCTGTTGTCTGTTGACTGTTGACAAAGGAGTACTAAACAACTTCAACAACGGTGAAGTAATTCCATTTTGATTAAAGAGATAAATTAATCAAACAAATACTGTAATTTCCAATACAAATCAATATACAGACGATTTAAGGGGGAAGAGGATGAAAAAAATCAGAATATTTCCCGCTTCAACTTTCTAACTCACAGTCAAACTCTGATGACTGATTAAATCTATAGTAGTAGTATTATAATTAACGAACTAGACTGATCGATATGTGTTGTTTAAGGATGACGTCCAATTGCTCTTCCACAAAGGAGAATGTTAGTAGGGGGGTTGTACTCATTAGCAAGGCTCTGGGCAGAGTTCCACACCCGGAGATAGAGTTGCTGTCCAAGATATTGTCGCGACCACATTGCAGACCTCAGGTTCCACATCCCTTGGTTGTCTAATGATACCAATATTGCTGTCCAAGAGTTGGGATATACCTGTAAAAGTTCATCCAAATACAGGCAAGTCGCAAATATGATCAGAATCTAATTTTCTGAGGGGGAGGACAAACAACAGCAGAGTATATTTAACTAATTAATCAAATTTCCCAAGTTTTTTAGTATGCTGTACCTGAGTGGTATGTCTGGTGAGGGCATCTTTTAGATTGTAATTCTTCCTACTGGCTTGACTCCATCTACCAGTACCAAAACTGCAACAATTTCGAGTCAAAAAATTGAGAATGCCTGCTTAAACTCATAAAAATGGGAAATAAGAGGATAAAACAATGTAACGAGACGTACCCAACAACCCAGAAATCATAACCATCAAGATGCCAAGACTGCATGGCATTCTCATCATTCTGGAAGACAACCTCAATAAAGTCATGGTGAGTTGCACCCAAAACAGATGTGCCAAGCCTTGCAGCACCACCAGAGGGACTACTTTGGATGGAATTCAAGCTGAAAACTCCAGGAATATTGAAGTAATCGGCGAGCTTCAGAGGAGTATCAGGGTTGATAAAGGAAACCTGGTTAACAGCATAACGTTGCTTTCCGTTGATAAGAGGTGCTGAGTTGGCTAATACAAAGGTTTTTGAAATTGGGATTGTTCCATAGTGGAAAGATCCCTGAGGGTTGGGCCTAGCTGCATTTGCTGTCAAGTTCCACCTACACAATTAAGAAATTGACATAAAAGGTTAGCCATATGTTACCAACAAAACATAGGCATGATCAGAAACACAGAATTTTTTGTGCTACAGCATTCAAACTAGAAAATCCAAGGTCATCTAAACACTATGTTAGTATCAGGTGAAACGCTAACATCAACAAGGTTGCCATCGACATCAAAGATATTGAGGTTCAACATTGAGATTTAATTCCATACCTGAAGGTTCTGGCTTGCTGCAAGGACCAATGGAATCCGCCAGCAGGGGCAGCAGGCAGAGGTCCTGAGACTTGTGAGGCAGAGTTTGAGTAGTGGAGAGCTCCAGAGGCAGTTAAAATTGTCCTTGTGAAACGTGTTGATGCAACTATGTAGTAATCCTTGGGAGCCTGATCTAAGGTCACAAGGATTGAGAGAGACTGACCCACATGCACATCAATCGAATCGTAGACATTTTGAATAACATTAGATCCTTCCACTTCTACCACCTTTAATTTGTGACCTTGGATCCTGAAGTTGAATGATGTCAACAATCCAACGTTTGAGACTCTAAATTTGTATGTTTTTCCTGAAATTTGACAAGCAATTAATGTTAAGATATTGATGTTACTGCTTAAAACATTTTTTAAAAATTAAAAAAAAAAATTTAAAAAAAAAAAAAAAAAGCAAGGCAATGATATGTCAAACTTAGGGGAGTATCAATGATTCATGAAGGTAACCTTGTTCTCCGGTGAAGGTACTCCGAGTCTGCTGGCCATTGATAAGCAAGCCATCAGGGAATGGAAGAACCTTTCCTGCATCCAGACTTTGCTGCAGGGTCTGCATACAACATAATTTTGTAATTAGGATTAGATTTCAGGAAGACTACTTGTAGCAATAAGTTCCAAGTTCAAAATATGGAATTGAAGATTCAAAAGATAATGAAAGTCTTAGGGGAGTATCAATGGTTGGTTTTCTCACATTTGTAACGAAAACAGTATTCTAATAAACATCAAAAACCAGCAACATATGAAAGCCTCATGAAGTCATGATCAGTAACTAGCAGTGAAATTTATACATTGAACTTAAGATATTACACTATAGGGGTAACATTTCTTGATACACAATAGAATACTGACCTTGTAGCTGGCTTTGAACCAATCACCAACAAGCAAAGTAAAGTCACCAGCAGGGTCAGCATAAGGAACAGGAATGCGAGGCCTAGAGTAGACATTAAGGGCTCCAAACCCACCAGCAGCGCGGTGCAATCCAGTTGATGGGAAGTAAGTGTAAGAACCAATTTGATCTTTAGGCTGAAAGATGTAAGTGAAGTTCTTGTTTGGGGGAATTGGACAGTTGGTCCCCAATACACCGTCTTGCCACGAGTTCTTCCTTTGCTTAATTCCATTCCTATAATTATTGAAAAAGTTCAAATTAGATCAGTCCTTCATCCATACTTGGAAGGCCAATGTTGGATATATGAGTCTAGATTAGTCCATAAATTGTAGATTATAAGTATATAACTTTTCCATTCATATTTCATTATCAAATGTGCCTAAGCAATCACATTTACATAATAGTTTCAATCAACCTTAGCAAAACCATATTTGCATTTTTTGGTTCTTTTTTAATAACAGAAGCACCAGTATTTCTATGTAACACTGTTAAAAAAGGACTACATACTCTACGTCTCTAATTAGAATCACGGTTTTCTTGCACTTAGGAGTTTAATTTACAGTTTTCAAGTAATGGTAATTAGCACATTGGTGAAGTATCAAATTGAACGAGTGTAAAATAGGTCATAAATTAGCAGATTTTGCAAAAGATTATACGGAGTAAAAGATACTCATAAAGTCGTAATCAACAGCAAAAAGCAGTCATTTAAAAAAATTAGTGAATTAATAAAAGTCAATTTAAGCGGTATAAATAACTTTTGTGGGTAAAAATGATATCATTTTAATAAATATTTGTTGACAGGGCGTGGGACCTTAGAATTAGCAGTCAATTGTTACGTTCTTCGGGCGTGTTCAACACTAGCTTTTAGGTAGCTGTTAGTGGTTTGACCAAAAATGTGAGTGTTTGACAAAGTAGTAATTAAGGTATCTTTTAGTAGTAGAAGTAGCTTTTATGAAAAGTTAGAAATATTAACTTTTGAAATTAGAGGTAGCTTTTGAGGTACCTGTTGAAAATTTAATCTATAATTCTAAAAATAAAATATTGAGTTTTATATGTACAGCTAATCAAACGCTACTTTACCGAACACTCGTACCTAAATTATCTATCTTCACAGCTAACAGCTTGTTGATTGCTAACAGCTACCTCATCATAAATCCGACTTAACTCATAACTCACAGCTTTCCTTCTTTTATTTTTAATTGCACTGTTTTTGAAATACTTTGAAACAACATTTAAAAGATTATAGATCGATTTGGTACAAAATAAATCCGACTAACTCATAATTAACAGACAAAAAAACATCAATAATACAACATCAATTAAAATATAAATATAAATCAAGAAAATGTCTTATTTTCACTTATAACTTATAACTTATAAACTTGAAAATTGAATTGAATAATTAGTTATTTAAAATACTGAACCAATCAAAAGTATAGGAGATAAGAAAGGAAACATACCAAGTGAGAAGGAAGGGCTCATTCAATTTATTAATAACATTGAGGACAATGTTGTCATTTGTCACACAATCAAGTTTTGGTCCAGGAAATTGACCATTGATGAGAATAACCTTGCCAAAATAAATAAATAAATGTAAATTAGATTTTAATTGTTAAAAGGTTTTAATCAAAAATGAAGTATTCTATTTCAAAAGAAGAAAAAAAAAAAAAAAAAAAATCAACCAACCTGTTGAGGAACACCCAAAGGAGCAATGTTTCCATATGTTACAGTCCAGGTGAAAAATTTATAAGGGTCATCTGCTTTTGCAATGGAAATACTCAATAATGCAACTATTCCAAATAATGTTATGTTTATCAAACTTCTCCCCTCCATTATCTTCTATTCCTGTAAATAAATACCACACAAAAACACATTAGAGTTATATAAGAAAAATGAATGCCACTATAAACAACCCCGGCATCACACGGGTTAGATGTACGCAACCTTATCCTTAACGACTGGTCGACTAGACTAAGGAGTGGTGGAATAAAGTAGGACATTGCTAAAAAGAGGAAGGCGCAATGGTGCATACCTTAAGGAGTGAAGGGAGGCAAAGATTTGGTTGGAGATCTTGCAGGAGAAGGACTGTCAATGAGAGAGAGGGTGATGAAAGCAGAGGATATATATAAATAAAGAAATGAGGCAGGAAAATGTGTAATTTATTAACTCCTGGAAAAGGCAGTTTTCCTGATATCAATAATTTCAAAATTTCTTGGTTTTTTCTACTTTTGTGTATACTACTTCTCCTTAAGAGCTGGCATTCGGTGCTACTTTTACGCGGTTTCGCTTTCGCGTGAAGCTCATCATACCTTTATCCATAATTTCTATGGACCTAATTGCCAATTTATACTTTATTTTGATCTTCTTTATTTTATTAATGTACAGTTCTTTGAATAATGTACAGATTCTACAATTTTGTGATTACAATGAGTTGGCTGAAATGTCTAATTTAAAATTTAAATGGACTAGTGTTTTTAAAAATACTTAAGTCTAGTGTAATTATGTCTAGGGTTTTTTGTCAATCAAATATCATTATAGATTTTTCTTCACATTCTATATACGGAGTATAGCATATAAATTTTTAGACCTTTTTTGTGTAAAAAGGTCAGTGTAGTGATAATAACTAACTTGATCAAATGTAAAAATGAATCCAACTTGATTAAATAACTAAATAAGACGTGTTTTATTTTTAATATTGATCATAAAAAATAGACAAAGCACAGCACATAAAATGTAAAAGTCATGATAAGAGTGTAATCAATCGTAAATGGTGAAAATATATAATCAATATCAGTTAAATTTAGGCTTTTTTTTTCTCTCTCTAGTTTTTAGAGAGAGATAGTTCCCTCTAGGGTTTTTCCTTGGGAGGGTTTTTCTAGCCTCTTTTACTAGGGTTTTTTCTATGTTTTTTCTTCAATCCTTCCTTACTTTTCTTCATCTCCTTCATTCTTGATTTTTATTTGTGAATTTTGTAGGAGCTTCCACTGGTTTTTACCGGTGGAAAGCCCCAAAATCTCTTTAATCGCTTTCAATAAAAAAGATACCATCTTTAAGATGGTGTTCATGGTAGGGATTTCAATTAATTGTTTATTGAAGAATGAAGATCGAAGGTTTCGCAATTTCTACCGGAGTTTAGAAGACAACGGAAGTATATTCATCCAAAAAATTATGCATCTGTAGATCTGATGCCGAATCAGAACGAACTCACAGATTGTATTGCTTCGGATGAAGTTTTTTGTTAAGGCTAGTATCAATCGATTCTGCGATGTTGTTATTTTTAGAGTTTTATATATTTTTGTTGGAATTTTAAATTTCTCAAAAATTGATTGTAAGTATCGTTTGACTATTTTATAAATGAAATCTTTAATCTTCCCGTAAAAAAAAAAAAAATATATATATATATATATATATTTTAGTTGAGAGAAATAAGGGAACTTCTACTTCACCTTTTCTTAAATTTCAATAATTTAAATTCAATTGAAATTAACATACATATTTAATCGGTGTAACAATTTCTTTAATGTGCAATGGATAGTCGGTGCAAGCAATATTTAGTGCTTAAAAAATGGATTACATTGACACTCACCAACCCCTTCGAGTTAAAGAAATGGGAACAAAGATACTACATTACGGAGTAGTATTAATATATTACTGTAGTATTACAGGATTCCTTTAATCTCGGCTGGACTAAAGTCAATTTACTGATCGCTGTCCTCCATTGGACAAGTACACAATACCCTTTTTTCAGCTCTATTTTTTATTTTCAATTGTCAATTAAGTATTCTTTTATTAAAGGCAAGTGCATAACACTAATTTACAAATGCATATCACAGAAGTATCATTGTCTATGAAATTTATACTTTGTTGTTTATAGTTACTATAGGAGTATAGGTTGTTACTAATGGATATTTTAAGGTGAGAAAAATAGAACACTATTGACATATGGATTTTTCAGGGGAAAGTATCTTATTAATACTTCCTTAGCTTTATTCCAGTTTACTTGACATGTTTTGATTATGACATATTTTTTAATTAGCAAGGATATTATAAATTAAAGGTAAGTAAATTGTAAAGTATTTTAGTCTAGTAATTGAAAATTATTTTAAAATATACTCAACATACATGACAATGCAAATTTTTAATCATTCAAATAGAAGAGAGAGGTTGATTGCTTGTTTTGTTGAGCGTCTCAGTTTTAAACATGATGACTTACTAGTTACAACACACAAGATGAGATGGTTCTACTCCAATGAATATTTTAAAACTAAATTGATTAACCCTAATCGATGTGAAATTCAGAATGCTATATTTAGATGAAATTAAATAGAGTAAGAACATGGGCTGGTCATACATGCAAATTAATCATTGAATTGAAAGTCCACAATATTCAAATAATCAAATCTATATTAATGCATGTAAGAAAATTTTTCCATTATACTTACTCCATTTAATATAAATGAATACATACATTTTCAATCTTAACACTTTCAATAATATTATTTGCAATCTATATGTAACAAAAGAAAATACGTAGTAGAAAAGAAAAAAAAAATGAAATCTTGTTATATTATTGACTAAAAATGTAGCTTCTAAATACTCTAATATCAATTATTTGTTGATTTTTATAAATAAATAGTAAGATATATAATTATTTAGAGTTTTACATTATTATAACAAGGTAAAATTAACATATAATTACTTTGTCGAAACTTGATTTACAATAAAATTTCCGACTGACTTTTCGAAAAGAAAAAAAAGGTAAAATTAACATATACTCCAATTAACAAACAAATATAACCAATTAACCATCATATCAAGACGGAAAGATAGAGTAACTAATAACTCTTCATTCACATTGGGTGAAACTAACGAAAACTTTTGACTTTTAAGAATAGCTCCATAATGAGAGGATGCCTTGAAAAGTTGTAAATTTCTGCATGCACATCAATTAATACTAAAAAGGGGTCAATTTCTCCACAATTAGTGGCTAAAAATTAAGAAGTTACTAGAGAAAGTATAAAGATAGATAAGCCTACAATTGGTAAGGTGGGACTACGAGAGGTTTTGCATGCAGTGTAAGCAATGCCATGTACAAAATCAACTTTAATTTATGTTGTTAATTAAGACTACCAATCGAGATTATGGCAAATGATTAACCAATATTTTAAAATGTTACAGTGTAGTTATTTCGGTAATGATGGAGGCTAACATGGGTTGTCTTTGGGATCTTCTGAAGTTTGTAGGGTCCACACGTTTTTATGAGCCACTAGTCCACTTACTACCAAATTGAATGACCACCGTTAGTTGTTTATATTCAAGGCATCAATTAAGGGAAAGGTCACCTACATGACCCAATGGCATCACCATGCATAGTCTTCAATTTGCACTTTAATTTACATTACTCTTAATGCTCATGCATGTAACATATTGCAATTTCTTTCAAGTTCAGGACTTGCACCTAGGCCATGAAAATGAATGTTAACGTTCTACAGAGACGAAAGTAAAAACGGACTTATTTTGACGAGGTATATGTTAAAAAGTACAACTCACTCAAAGTTTGTGATCTTTGAGTTTAAAATTATTGAGTACAAAATACAAATAATTATATAGCCAACTGATTTTGCTTACAAGTCAAATGTACAGTGATTTTTTATTTTTGGCGTTTGAAACTAAAACGATGGTGAGAGATGCATTCCAATATTATACAAATAATAGTTTGTTCGGAACCATTAGTCTTGTAATGACTTTTGAGTCAATAATGAGATTGTGATTTGTAACTGGCTAAATTAATAGTTAAAATACAAATTTGGGGGAGGGGGGTGGTAAATTTTCTTTGTGTTATGATTTTGGTTTTACGGTACCTATAGGGGAGACATGAGGCGTTATACACGAGTAATTTAATGTTGTTAGTGTGGATATGCCACGTTTGGTCAGCTTCTATTTTATTTCTTGTTCTTTTTGGGGCCTAGCCCCTTGTTTGCCTAAAAAAAAAAAAAAAAAAACCTAATAACAAGTAATTTTTAATTGTCAAGTTTCAAAAGTAAAAATATAAATATAAATTTTTTTTTAAAAAAAAAAAATCAAATATAGTTTTTGCAAGAATAATGTAGGGAATGGGTCATGAAATATTAATATAAATCTTTTTTTTAAAAAAATCAAATATAGTTTTTGCAAGAATAATGTAGGGAATGGGTCTTGTGATTATACTGGAGTATTAAATAGAATATGCTATAAAAATATAAACAATAAAGTTGAGAGATCGAAGCACAAGAAGTCAAGAACACATAGTTTGTTCCTATGCTTTGATGACAAGGTATTTTCAAAATTATATTGCATAAAAAGAAAATTAGTATTAAAAAAATAGAGTAAAAAGTTGAGTAAAAAATTAGATTTTTTGAAAACATTTTAATAATGTAGAAATCTAATTTCAGATTATTTTCGTGATCAAAAAAATACTTCGTATATTTTTGCAAGTTTGTAACTGATTGTATATGTATGTATTTTGAGACAGATTTTCAAACCTGAGGATCCGTGGCGCAATGGTAGCGCGTCTGACTCCAGATCAGAAGGTTGCGTGTTCGATTCACGTCGGGTTCAATACCCTGAACTTAGGTCCTCTTTTTCTTTTTTTTTTTTTTTATCAGATACATAGATGTTACAAGTTTATATCTACAACTCCCATGAATTGTGAGCTCTCCTCGAGCTCGATTCGTTGGTGTCCGAGCTGGAGCTTTTGTTTCATCTTCTACTCATACTCTAGTACATGAAATCTCTAATTTTCCCCGCATAATATAGATAAGAAATATCGAGATCGTTGTAGAACGCAGCTGTGTGTAGCTAACAATAATATTTTGTAGTGCTGGATCAGCTAAACAATGTGCAAGTATAACTCTTCTCACATTGACAGTCAAACTATCTCTAGAAGGGACCTTGAACTCAAATAACCCAATTTAATCCATCAATCATAATTAGAAATTATATTGTAATTTTACCAAAAATTAAATTTGAGCATATACTCAAAACCTGAAATGGGGATTAATTTAAACCAGAATTTGAGCAATCTGCCATATCTAATTACAGAAGCCAAAGAAGAACAAATATATGCATGAAGCACGTACAGAAGGCAGAATTTAGCTTGCATAAATGAAACAAGATCCTGGATTTCTTTAATTGATAATACCGGTCCACTATCATGAAAACAAGCCGCTTCATCAATGATAATGAAAAGTAGCCAGTGCATTCCAATGCTCAGCAGGCAGCTAACTACCTGAAATTAGGATATACAAATTACAACGTCAAACTAAACATACTTTTCCCAATGAAATGCGGAGGATTTTACTGCCACCACAAAAGAACATCCACAATTCTGGACATCCAATAGATGAAAAGAGAAAAAGACGAATATTCTTTAGAGGGCAAAGAGCGAAAAACTTATCAACTGGCCTAAGTTCCTGGGCACAAAAAAGTCATCTTTTTTCCAATTGCTTGAAGCTGTTCAGAGGACAAAGTTGTATATGGTTCGGGGACATATATTGGCATATCTTCGTGGATATGGGCATGACACTTAATAATATTACTTACAAAACCATTATTGTCACTTTCCATCTATTTATACCAAACAAGCCCCTACAGTATTAGGAAAGCAGGGGGAGGGAATGGAAAGTGATCATGACATTTTCTTACCATTGATAATGTTACTTGTACATATATCAGATCCAAGGCCAAACACATGGTTCATCTTAGCACGTTTTGTTTCCAGATATCTCTCATTCTCCTTTGTGATAGTAGTGACAACTGGTATTCTATTAATAACAGCGAGACCATAGTTACGGAGCTCAACACATTTCACAGGATTGTTTGTCAGTAGCCTCAATGATCGAACTCCAAGATGCCTCAGTATCTGCAAGCTTACCAAGGCATAATTAACATACCAGAGTAAATAATTCAACTGAATTACATAAGTTTTGACTTTTCAAGTAGAATTGGTTACCTGAATTTCTTTTATCTAAACTCAAAACAAATGAAAGCCAAGTACTGTAATATAATTAACCATTAACCCTGACGTTGATCTGGTTTTAGAATTCGACACACAATATTTGGGAGGAATTTGTTCATTTTTCGCGCGGGCGTGGAGGGGGGGGGGGGGGGGAGGATGGGAAGACTGGGAACAGTCTTCATGTAAAGAGGAGAAGCAGGGAGAGAGCAAGAGCAATGTGCTGAAAAGCGTGTGAATATGAATGTTCATTTATAATGGCCATTCCATCTTCCATGATAGGCTTCTTAATACCTGTGCACTAATGTGATATTCGCGTGAGTCCACAGGTAAACCAAGCTCTATATTCGCATCAACAGTGTCCAGTCCAGCGTCCTGTAAAGTATAAGCACGAAGTTTGTTTCCCAAACCAATGCCCCTTCCTTCATGCCCGCGATTGTAAACCAATACACCTCTGCCAGCTTCCTCAATCAGCTGCATTGCAAGTGCAAGTTGATTCCCACAGTCGCATCTGGCTGAGCCAAATATGTCCCCTGTAAGACATTCAGAATGTACCCTCACAAGGACATCTTGGCCATCTTCTATTGCACCCTGTTTTGATCATAGTCTTTTATTAGTTGTAATTATTATAAGGGTTAAAGCAGAAAATATATCTAGCAATGATAAATTAAAATTGCACACCTTGACCATTGCAATATGCTCAATGCCATCCATGATTGACAGGTAACAGTGAGCTGTAAATGTCCCCCATGTAGTAGGAATACTTGCACTAGCAGCATGATTAATCAATATATCATTTACCCTTCTGTGCCTGTGAGATCATAGAATGTATTCAGTCATCCACCTACTTTAAAGTACAGAGTAAAGAAATGTAGAAACTCGTATATAACACCTCAAGTCTGAAGGACCAAGGATGCTTGAATGAAATGCTTGAATAGAATCTCCTTTTCATGTCCCTGGTAAGAACCTTGTGTCAAATTTTCATTGAACCATCCCTCTTTGCTATTAGGATTAGACCTAGTTAATAGACATGGTAACTCAATGGGCATAGGGTTAAAGTCAAGTTTAAAAGGGTCATATTGTACATGGCCTTTAATAGACAGGGTTAATGAGGCCAAAATAATAGCCCGATAATTTTGTACAAAAATTACTCCCTCCATCCCCAAATAATAGTCCCGTTTGCCTTTAGCACAAGTTTTTAGAGAGGTGAATTAAAAAAAAAAAAAAAAAAAAAAAAAAGGTAATGGAGTTTGGTTGGAGAGAGAGAGAGAGAGGGATTTTGTTGATTAAAAGTGTTAAAAAAAAATGAAAATAGTGGGGTTTGGTAACTTTGGTTGATTCCAAGTGAATAAAATAAATAAATTTGTGAAAATGAGACTTTTATTTGGGAACAAAGTGAGTAGTTAAAAATTAAGTTTGAAGTATGATTTGTATTCACTTGTGTTTACTTTTGTCTCTTTCCTTTTACATATTTCTTTGCTCTATTATTGGCATGTCTATTATCGGCCTGCCATTGACTTGTGGCCTGCTTTGTTTGAGCCAGTTTAACTCGCTAATGACCAAACCTGCCCTTGACCCACACCGACCCCTAACCTGACCCGCCCAATAAGCAGGAATAAGGATGGGTATACGTCAAATCTAACAGGATTGAAACAATAAATCCATAGAATCTAGTATGCACAAACTTAAACCTTTAAGGACAAGTTAAAACATGTATTGTCATTCTAAGAGTTTTTTGAGTCAGAGGGTCAATAGGATGTATCGTTTTTAAATAAAGTGAGACTTACCGTATGAGATCAGTGATAGATATGATTTTCAGTTTCTCCTTGTTAGCAAATTCATGAAGCTTGGCAAGTCTCTCTGTTGAGCCATCTTCACAAGAAAGCTCGCACAAAACCCCAACTGGTTCTAGCCCAGCAAGCACAGCAAGATCTACAGCAGCTTCTCCGTGCCCGGCTCTTTCCAGAACCCCTCCCTCTCTATACTTTAGCAAAGAAACAGGACCTGAACAGCAAAAGTCCTCAATTTTGGACTCCGTTAATGCTAAAGCCAGGATAGTGGTTTCCAAGTCATTAATGCAAGCAGTTGTGGCGCGTTCCACATTCTGTAGAGCACATCATAAAACATTGTCATGAAACCCTTGTAATAGATGATACCATTAGGAAAACTTTATGCAGTCATTGGATGACTAATGTATAGCAGCATGCCAGCATGTTAACGGTAACATTGATCAGAATCATTCGCCTCAAGCACACATACTTATTATAAGTTCATAAGCCAGATTATCTCATTTATACCATGTCCTACTGTTCTCATTGTCCTGAGACTAATTTCAAGCATTACAAACTGAAGCATTCAAGCATTCAATAGAGAAGCAAACAACAAGACCAAATATTAAAATCAGATTCTCAAATACTGCATATAATACATTCACAGAGTACAGAAAAAAGAAGATTTGTCAGATATCCTTTTCAATGGAATTGAATCAATTTCTTCTAGTCTATAAGTTTGTATGCATAGAATATTAAATAGATCAATAATATCACATATCATTATGTATATTTTCTTAGTTCTTACCATACAGAGGTCCTGCTGTCTCTCTAAGTCTTCCTCTTTCGTTGTCACATAGATGATCCCAGATCCTCGCCTCATAAAATAATCTATAGCTTCAGGTGATATATGTGAAGCTGCCACCATTAGATACCCTTTATTTTCTCTCTTTTCTTTACCTAAAATGATCACCATCTACAAAGAACAGATAGAGATGAAGAGAATGACTGTCTAAGTTGCCCAAATCAAACCTTGAAACAGAAAATGATAGATTTTCAAGGAGGGACTAATTAATTTTACTCCCATAAACATGTAGAGGATATTGCCCATTGTCATGTATTTCCAGTTAAAGTTTAAAATTCATTTCAAACTCAGTTTTCCAACTTTATCTTTAACAATACATGTCTGCAGACACTGGATCTAATATGGGATATGGTGGCTACAGAGAGCATTGCATAAGCACACTCATATATGTTTAAAGATAGACGATTTAGAAAGGTAGAAAGTGAAAATACTACAAGGTGAATTGCAGATAACCCTCTACACCTCTCAAACCTCCCAAATTAGCAATAAATAAAAGAGAGAGATAAAGACTATAGAGAAGAGAAGAAAACAAAACAAAGAAACAACCTTCCCTTGACGGATATCATCAATGGCATCCAAAATGGAAGTAAAACCTTCTGTAGGACTGCTTACAGAACATTTACCATTACTACCACAATCTGTCCCGGGATCAATATATATAGCATTAAGGGTACTGCTGATATCACCGTCTTTGGCAACTGTTGCAGTAACTTCTGTCATTGCGATTTCCTTCTGTGACTGAGACACTGTCAATGCAAGTCTCTGGAAGTACCGAAGTTAATACACGCTCTGCATAAGAATGAGGAGAGATTGTGAGAGAATTAGACATAATGTAAGAAGACTAAAATAAAATGAATGATGCAAGGAGAAAAAGAGAGAATGCTAGGGCAGAAATCTCAGCAGAGGGAATGTTCAGTCATAACTCATTACCAGCCAAAATGCAGTACAGGAAACTTATATACAGCAAAAGCAAGAAAAAGGCATATTTCACTGAAAACAAAATAACAGCGGAACCTTCCTAGCAAAACACAACAAATCCGTAATTCTGTATCTATAAAATAAAGCATGACAATTTCAAAAGCATATACATAAAACAGCAAAAGAAAGAAACTGAGTGAGAGACTGAGAGGGGTATGTGTGTAGGAGGCAACCAACCAAATTACACAGAACGAGCACAACCAGAACTAATCGAAAAATAATTCTTAAGCAGTTAAGGAAGGCATATGATGGTGCAAAAAGAGGAAAGATTCATATTTATATGCATATTCAGACAAAACACATTGAAAATGTCAATGATCTATAAGAAAAACACTGGTAGTGGGCAGCCTCAACAGAATTAGCCAATTAGGCGCCAATTTGCAAACCCACTTGAGAAAATTCAATTACTCATGGACTCAACATGTGCAGATGATATGCTCAACTTCATATTCTCTTGCTTCAATATATTTCAAGATCAAATCTGTTTATTTTAGTTGCAAATGGTACAATTTTTTAAATACATCACATGATTGAAAATTAGTCAATGAAGAGAGATAAATGGGTATTGAAGAAAATCGAAATTCTATAGACCAGGGACACCATACTGCATATAACAAACAAGTCTATGGAATAGCTTTTAGACAACAGGAAGCTAATACGTAATAAAAATCGTGAGCTTAGGAATGTCTAGATATCTGATACTCCAACACAATTGAAACAAAAGTGTTTTAAGGAAAATTCAATACAACTTTCTGAGTAAAGAAAATTTGGGAAGGTCGACAGAGAAAAGGGGGTCTCATACAAAGAATGATCCTCAATAAATCATTGACCAGGAATCTACATTAGCATTAATCAGCAAGCATGATATTCAATTCGGCTTAATTTCCAAAGGCAGATACATACTAGGCAGTATATACAAATTTATAGTCATTAGGGGAATGTTATTGAAGTTAGACACAGTTATGTCTTGAGAAAGCATTTTGCTAAGCCTTTCTAAAAGTATATCAACCAGTATGATCCAAACAAATTCTCTGTTTATAGCATTTTCCTTCAGCCACAGGAAACACACTACAAAAAGCAGAAGCATCAGTGGTTCCATGCTCTTATTGCATTCAGAAGCAATAGCCCCAAAAAAATTAGGACAAAGAATTCGTATAGATTAAGTTAAATGTGGATTAAAGTTATTTCAGATATTATTGGCATAAGTAGTAAAACTAATATAAGACAAACATACATGAATTTATATCATGCAGAAAACATTTTTTTTTCCTTTTTTTTTTCTTTTCTGAAATTCAAATACTATGTACCTGAGAACTGATAATACATTTCTGATTATCATGAGGATTCCAGAATGTATCAGCTCCAGGATGGTATAGATGACATTTCTGCACAGATCATATTGTGTATAATAAGGTCATTAAAAGACCAGATTTTTTTTTTTTGTCCATTTCTAGTGATTGGCACTGGTAAGATATACCAACGGTAGCTACCATTCTCTGACAAGAGGCACAGTACAGAGAGAATTAGCAGCTGAAAATTCTTAAACCGCAACTGAAGCGTAGATAACCCGGACTAATGAATCAGGACTTGTGGCCTGGGATGAGAAAAATCCAAGAATTCACTTAACAATATATTTCACCAATAGTCACCACAAGAGCAGCTTCCGTCCTCTAAAAAGTGGAACCTGTTTGAATCCCTCACAATTATTTTTCTTTTGGTAATCCTAGAAATAAATTTGATTGCAGTATGACAGTCTACACAGGTCCTTAAATTTTTATACACCTTGATTGGTGTCCCAGGTGGAGTAGAGATGATTCCGAAAGCAACTGCAAGCTTCTCACTGTGGTAGGACAAATTCTGCTCCTTTTGCTCTTCTTCTACATCATGCAGTACAAAGTCAGTGTCTGGCACATAGCCTTCTTGCTTCATCTTTTTTGAAATCTCTGTCAAGAATGCATGGATTTGATTGTAATTGGGATGAGAAATATCACCCACAAGAAACCTGTGGACCTGTCTCTGGACCTCAATCCAACTCAAGCCTGGCTTCTTAACCACCCCTCTATTATCCATCATTTTTCTTACTGTTTCCACTTCCTCCCATCGACCTGCAGTGGCATATATGTTGGCCAAAGTTGCATAAGTAGCAGCATTTTCAGGCTCTATCTCAAACAACGCTTTTGCTGCTTGTTCTGCTAGTTCCACATTTTTATGAATTCGACAGCCACCAAGAAGAGAAGCCCACAAAAATTTGTCAGGCTTCATAGGCATTTTACTAATGTATTCTTCAGCTTCCTTGAAACGGCCAGCTCGGCTCAGTAGATCAATGAGGCAAGAATAGTGTTCTACAATTGGTGTTAGTCCATGGCGATCCTTGATTGAGTGGAAATATTCAATTCCCTTCTCGACTAATCCTGCATGAGTACAGGCAGAAAGAACTCCAACAAAAGTGACATGATCAGGCTGAGTATCTGATCTGAGCATCAACTCAAAGAGCTCCAAAGATTCCTCTGTATGACCATTCTGTGCAAATCCAACAATAAGTGAAGTCCATGATACTAAATCAGGCGTACACAGTCCTTCAAAAGCCTTTCTTGCACTCCTGACATTCCCACACTTGGAATACATATGAACAAGTGCACTTGCAGCAAATGAATCTGGGTTAACACCAATCCTGATCATATTCCCATGGACCTGCTTCCCTACATTCTCCAATGCTTGATCTGCACACGCGTTTAAAACCCCTGCAAATGTAAACTCATTTGGTCTGATTCGAGACCTCAACATATCTGCCAACAATGTGAACCCGTCTCTCCACTTCCCATCCTCAAAATATCCATCAATCATTGCTGTCCAAGAAACAACATCTCGGTCCACAGTTTTATCAAATATACGCCTAGCTCCGTCAACACAGCCACATTTAGCATACATATCAGACAGTGCACTCCAAACCGCGGAATCAGATTCCAAACCCAACCTCACTATACGCCCATGAATCTCTTTCCCAGAAAGTAAACTCGGTACAGCAGCAGAAGCAGCAATCACACTTGACATAGTAAATTTGTTAGAATCAAAATTCCCAATACTCTGCATTTCCCTGTACAAATTCAATGCCTCCTTTGGCCTCCCATGTTGAACATAACACGATATCATAGCAGTCCAAGAAAACCCATCTCTCTTCGGCATTTCATCGAACAACTTACGAGCGTTTTCTACCTTCCCTACTTTCGCATACCCTTTAATCATAGTATTCCAAGAACACAGGTCTCTCTCAGACATTTCATCAAACACCTTCTGGGCATCCCTCAAACTCCCACATTTAACATACATATCCATCAAACGATTCGATATAAAAATCCCAGGAATAAAATCCGAAGCTTTGATATGACAATGAACCCTTCTTCCCTCTTGAAGGGATCTTTGTTGCAGACATGAAAGTAACAGAGAAGAGTAAATAGTAGCAGAAGGACGATGAATGTGACCCAGCAATTGAACAGCTTCTTTAAGAAGCTTTTGCTCGCATAATATATCAATGGCTTCCTTGAATCTTCCATTTCTGCATAATTGGTTTATAATCTCCTCATTGTGAACTGGGTGATTAAACTTTTTCTGCAAAAAATGGTTTTGAGTGTGTTGATTAGTGTTGATTGAAGAAGATGATAAGAGTTTCCTTTGAAGGTTGATTCGGAGGAGAGAGAAACGAAGAGAAGTTGTTGCTGCCATTGTTTCACAGTGTTGAGTGCAGAGCTCAACGACAAAGATGAGTCAATGTGAGAGGTTTTACCAAAACCTCGGTTGGGTCAATCAGTAGTCGTCCATTTACAAAACGGATCATATTATTAGCCCAAAAGGGCCTTTTTTTTTTTTTTTTTTTTTTTTTTTTTTTAAGGACGCGGGCGCTGATTTTATCATATTTTCATACTATCTGTGTTTCATATTATTTGCAACGATTTGGCATAAAATATAGAAAAAAAATGTCTAATCGTTACAAATAATATAAAACGGAGGTAGCAAAAAAAAAATGTAGTTTTCCAATTTTTTAATTAGCAAATTTCCAATTGTGGGTGTTGGGAAATATAAAAGATAGAAACACACACTATTAAGATTGATAAATCGTATTATTAATTAAAAATATAATTTTTAAAAATTGAGCGCATATTCATCCTAACAATCTCATGCAATAGAGGTTATGTTTACCATATTTACAATAAATAACGTATTTTTATAGGATCCTAGATTACTTCAATTTAGCTTGGAACTTTTGGACTCATTGTTGCATGAGTTGAGACTTGAGACATGTGTCTTAAATGGAGTTTTGGACCTTGCATGATGTGAATTTGATCCAATCAGTTAGGTGACTGTGAACCCCTAAATCGTGAGTTTGATCTACACAGAAATGACAGAACCTAATAGAACCATGATCATTGGAATAATGCATACTCCACGCTAAAAAGAGCGAAAACCCACAACATCCAACAAACCACCTGAACTGCAACAAACCTTCTGATACAAGTCAACTGCACAAGATCATAAACAAAATCTCATCTGGATTATCATGGCAATATCTCCACCTACGGTATACTGTATGTGATAATCTCCCTGTATTAGATGTGGTAAGACTAAACAAACAGGATAAATACATCTCTGATGCCTAAGCTTGCCCAGGATACAACCACACATTGACACAAGACTTCAGAATATACTGTACAATGTAGACAGACAATAAGTCATCTACTCCGGACTTTGATTTTACAGAGGAACATAAACTACCCTGAAAATCTGTTCTAAGCTCTACTCATGCCAATGTCCATTATTATAGCATAACAAACATGAAGCTTCAACAATTTCGACAGAGTTCATGGATAATATAAAATACATATATTACAATCCTAAAGGACCAGGGGAAACTTGGATCTTAACACTGTAAGTGGGGGGCAGAATCACCCAGCAATACCTGACCCCGCAAGGCCTCTACCCTCCCCATTTTAATATATTTTTTTTCTTTTTCTTTCCCTATGACTACACGTATCAACTGGAGCACAAAAGAAGAGAGGATAGAAGGAGCCGAAACATTTCAATCATGACTAATGAGCAACCAAATTGCCCAGAGAAGCAATGGGGATAATGTTGGAACCTCCATCAAACAGGAAGCAAAACATTTGGATGATCACATTGCGTAAACTATCTCTCCACTACTATCAATATCAATCTCAGAATCTGACAAGTCGTCAATATCTTCATCCATATCGAGAGTATCTGAGAGAAAATTGAGTGCTGATGACCCAGCAGCAGGGATGGTTGCCTCCGAAATGATTTGCATGATAGCATCAATGCTTTGCATGGGTTGCTCCAGCTCTTGAAATTGGTTGCTCATTGTATTCTCGTCCATTAGATCAGTGGGAAAGTTTTTGATGAACCACTCATGCCTCTTAATCTCAGGAATTGAGATCCTCTGGAATGCACACTTACAAGTATAAGCTAAATCTAGCAAACGATGATAGTAAACCAGCTAAACAGGAGAATCTCTTTTCCCAACATGCAAAAGAAGGAACATATGCCATCCCTCCCAAAAGCTTTAATCATTCTCAACCCCCATCCCCTGACAAAAACAAGGAAAAAGCTATCAAATGTCAAGAAAGAATACTTACCGACTCAGGTTCTTGAACAAAGATCCTGGAGATAAGATGGCGACATTCTGGTGATATGTTTATGCTGTCAGGAATTGCATACTGCACACTCAATATTCTCTGCAGAAAAAGGCGACACAGAAAAATACATATATTAATCGTAAGTATGTCAAACAAATCACCAAGGATAATAATCAGAGTACACACTTGAATCATCTTCCGAAAGTCCTTTGGTTCCTCAGGGTCCTCGAAAGGGTATGCGCCCACCAACATTACATACAAAGTCACTCCGCATGACCACACATCTGCTATCTGCAATTCTCAGCATACTTCCATGTCAGTTAAAACAGCATACCACTTTGACATAGGTGCACATTGCAGTATTGACTGGATATGCATATGCAGAGCAATTATACTCTTAGAAAGAGAGAAAACATGCAACATACCACCAATATTACCAGGGAAAGTAGTAAAATGTCAACTATCCTTCTCAAGTACTCAAATACTAGGAGGTTTAAAGCATAAATCAGAAAGTGGTTTCTGTTTGGAGAGCAATACATTTTCCATATTTCTATCAACCCCTAGCTTTTCTAACAAAGACTCCAATTCTGTTATGATGTACAATTACTATTACAATTACCTTACCACAAACCAAAAAAAGGTCTTTGTTCGCCCATTAGGCCAATTGCCTCCCAATGTAAAAAAGATTCTTATTTTCCTATCATGCTCTTGATTTGTTATTGCAGGTTACAGAAACACTTGGCCATTTGAAACACCCACGAAGGGGAAGTGTGTCCCCCCCCCCCCCCCCCCCTCCTCTCTCTCTCTCTCTCTCTCCCTTGCAATTCAACCTTGATCCCAACTCAGCTATTTAAGACCTCTGCTCTCCTCCAGCCCAGAAAACATTTTAATAAATATTCTCTATTTCCTATCATGTTCTCAATTAGTTATGCATATGTAATCTTCACTTTACTGATAGCTACCAGAAAACAAACTCTGTGTCTCTGATGCACATAAGCATGAAATCAGGTGGATTTTCAGTAACATAAACATTTTGCGACTTGAAACACCCAGAAAAGGGAAATGTTGCCCTTTCAGAAACCCAACCCCTCATCCGCGATTCAACCTTGATCATATCCAACCCTAATTTTCAAACCCCTGCTCTCCTCCAGCCCATTGTCAGCAACCTACTATCTCCAGTGGAAATCCACCACCATATTGTTTGCTCATCTACAAATTTATGCTGACTTTATCAATAAGTTTGATGATGCCCAGATAAACACTGCATTAATCAAGTTTAATGGTCATAAATTTTATCATTGGTGGTTGGTGAAGTTTGTAAAGGAATGCTCATAGAAGATTAGAAGCCAAGAGAAACCAAAAGCAATAAAGTTTTGCTAAAACACTCAATTGCCTTGGAATGGATGGTATGCAACAGATGAAAGTTGTACTTCATGGAGTCTTTTTATTTAAGCCCAGTTGTTGCGGTTGTGCAGCCAGTCGCTTTACCAAAAGTGAAAACTGAAAAGGCACTATGCCACTAGCACTACAGCTAAACAAAATTATTGTAGTTCGCATATAGTTGATACTAAACTTCACTTCACTTAGAAAGTAAGGGCGGGCTACAATAACTACTTGTAACTGAGCTGACTTTTAAAATAATCACAGGTCAAAAAATCTTCTTCGGAGAATCCTTTGCCTTTCAGATCTAAATCCTGCTGAGCATCACCACTTTATCTATTCATCTCCACCATGTATTCAGAATAGAGTTCAGTTGATAGTCAAGTATTAGCCACAATCAGGGAAACACAAGGGAACTCAAATAAGTCTTAAAAATCGAGGTATCCCCATAATATGTAAGCAAGTGTCACAGACTGACAGTTCTTGGTTTTAGAACATATCAAATCCTATATGAGGCAACTCCCTTGTATGCTCGTACTAACATATATAAGTGCATGTTGAGTTCCTTGTATTTGGTTGTGTTCTATGCTAAAGAAGATTGCAATAACATGTTGCGTGATGTAATGAAACAGTAAACAATTCCTGTTTAACATTAGCATTACCAGTTGGCAGCAGCTGTTCTTTCTATAGGCTCATTCAACAATTTCTCCATATGGAATTTATAAGATGGTTTTAAAAGCTCTCTAAAATACAGATGCCAATGCCAAAATGGTTCAAATGATGCCATCAATCAAACAGGAAAAAGAAAAAGGATACCTTTCCATCATATTCTTTCCTCAGTAAGACTTCTGGAGCAATGTAAGCAGGTGTACCCACCGTGGATTTAGGCTGTGAATGATACACAGAAGACTGGGAGAAAGAGGCATAAGGTAGGTCATTAGCAATCCATGATAACCTCCAAAGAGGTAAAAGTGTCTACATATAGCCTCAAACTAAGACATGAAAAGAATCTCAATCCTCCATAATACAAGTGAAGCAAATAAATACTTATTTATGAAGCGGAACACTGTATTCAATTGTGAAAACACAAATCTCTATGCACCGAAACACGAAAGAACGAAGAGGGCCAATAACAGAGTCAAATGTGGTACCTTCGAGTAGCCAAAGTCACATATCTTCAAACGAGGAGCTGGACTTCCATCCAGTAAAGTATTTTCCAACTTTAGGTCTCGATGACACACTTGCTTCATCATAAAATAAGACTTATAAGAAAGAGCCATAAATTTATCCTATTTGTGACTACAGATTTTTTATTTTATTAACAGTAGCATCTATATAGAATGTTGAAAGGCGGATACAGAAAGATTGCACTACAGACCATTGCATGACAATAGCTAACTCCTGAAATAAGCTGTTGGAAAAAGAAGCGAGCCTGCAGTCAAGCAAGTGTCAGTAGAAATTGAATAAACATAGTAATTAATACGAGAAGGGAAAAACAGTTGAAATCAAGAACCTCATCCTCACTAAAACGGCCTGCATTACATATTCGCTCAAAGAGCTCTCCTCCAGATGCATACTCCATCACAATTGCCAGATGGGTAGGTGTTAAAATGACCTATTCAGAAAGAGTGAAAAAAGCACTAAGCATCTCTAACTCCAAATGCTAAGTAAGAAAAAAAGGTTCCGAATAAACCTCTTTAAATCTAACAATATTTGGGTGCCTTAATGACCGATGATTGATGATCTCTCTTTGAACATTCTCATCTATCTGCAAAAAAACATAGCGAAAAGAGATAGCCGTCTCAAAACCCTTGTCAATTACAAAACTGCCTATAAAAAAGTTTCAAATTCAAGGTTATTTGTTAGTTGTCACACTGCTAGTTCAAACCATACTAGCATAGTAACAACGATTTCCTAAAAAAAGGGAATTCTATCACTAACATACGATCCTCAGAACATTGGTAAACCATAATATCAGAGTACAATAAATCAAACCATTTACCTCTTAGCTATAATAATTTTCCTAACTTCAAATAGTTTTTGGTATCTCCTTCATAACAATCATGAAACCATGACAGTGGTTAACTCAATTCCAATTCCAATGAAACTGAAAGATTCACTCAGAATTATACTATTCAAGATAGCTCGTTAAATAGCTCGTAAAACTGGTCAGTTGCTTTGAATCAAGGGTTTAATGAGAGCCTCTTTTGTCATGATATGCATCATGACATTCATCATTAGGTTAAGGCTGCTTACATCCAACTCCATCCTGGATGGGAGCCATTTCAAAAGACATCACTGCTGCGCTGATGTTGATAAATGATGACAATGGTTAATACACAGTTTAAAATATAAAAGAAAATAGGTGAAAATAGGTCCACAGGACCAACTTTTGAACCTACTTCACATCTATTTGCATGTGTGCCTTCTCCTGAACTCAAGACAACCAAGCAACTAAATAAGTAGAAACTCTTATATTTCAGCATACAGCTTATGAAAACTCTCAATATTAAGACGTGATTACCTATTGTCACAATCTTAGGAACACAACTTGATACTCCCTAAGTAGCAAATCCCTACACCATAGCCCCAGTCAAAGATTCATTCGAAACACCTTAGAGTCTCAGACATGTTATAAGGTATAACTATTAGTTAGTTAGTTAAGATTTTGAAGCAAAAATATCCAAGGTTTTGCATTCGAATAAGAAAAGAAAGTTAATATCTTAGGAGCTGTTGTCCTCAACATTCCAATGTTTGCCTACAAGGATACAACTACATATTTTGACTAATTTTGCCTCTTTAGAGTCAAATAAAATAACTTCTATGTTCAACTAACATATTAACAAGTAACACCCCCATCAAGCCGAACATACACCATCGACGAGTCAACCGGAATCTATTGTAAATTAGATTAACATGCTCTTAAGACAATCTTCAGTTCTTCACCAACAACAGCATTTTGCAACCAGCACACAAATATGAAACACCTCAGACTCTTCATATCAGGCTCAAAACTCAAACACTCAAATAGTATCAAATTCCACGTTTGTTATGACCGTTATGCTATATTAAATGTCTCACTTTCCAAACCTCACCATGCATAAATGCATATGACCTCCATTAATAATAAAAGTCTCCCACTTTTTGCAGGGCATTCCAAAAACACCCTTATAAATTATAAGTCTTATAACCATTTCTAAAATCCCAAAAATAACCCCAATATTGGTCTTTAAAATGCATATCTGGGGAAAAAAGCTTTTTACTTAAAATAGCTGCACTTCTACAAATAGCATCACTACTACTAATAGCATCACAACGCCGTCATTACTCATTTACTCCTAGTCAATCTTAATGTCAAATAACCATTAGCCAAACAAATCACTGCATTAAAACTTCATCTATATGATTTTCTTAAAAAATAAATATAATAAATAAAGAGAGCATTGAATATCACAAAAGTAGAATATCTGCGTGAAAGAATCAAAGATTCCAGTCAAATTTATACCAAAAAAACGAAAGATAACCATCAAAACTCTTCGAAAAAACACCATTCACGTGAAATCCCAAGAAAAAGTTATCTTTTTTTCCGAAACAACTCCAACAAAAAATTCCCAATACAAGAAATAAAACCCCACAAAAAAACAAACAGCTTGCAATCAATACCACCACAACGGATAAGAATTCAAAACTCCTCCAAATAAATCAAAAAATAATTAAAAAAAAAAGAAAAGAAAGAAGAAGAAGATGAACCTTATCGCCGCGTTCGATATACTTGACAGCAACAAGCTCTCGAGTGACTTTGTCTCTCATCAAACGAGCAACACCAAAGTTTCCAGAACCAATATCTCGAACAAAATCATAACGGTCACTATCGTGCATAATCGGCATATCCATGGCAGGATTTACCGACGCTTGAGCTCGACTTCCGGCGTCCATTTTTTAATTAAAATTTTCCGACACCACTTCTTCTTCAATCGACGGTCGCAAGTTCGTTCTTCTTCTTCAACAATCTAGCAATTTCAGATCTTCCGATGACATTTACAGCAATCAAACGAAACGGTGTCGATAATTTGAATTGATGATTTATAAAATTAAAAACCCTAGATCGGCGAATAATTTCCGATTAATCGGTCAAAGCTTATTCAAATGAGTGAGAAAGTAGAGAGAGAAAGAGAAAGAGAAAGATAGGAAAAGAGAGAGAGTGATGTATGAGCAGCAAAGAAAGAGAGGATTTTTGTTGAAGGTAAAAACTAAAAAGGGAAATGACAAAGCAAAAACGGCGTCGTTTATGATCCGGTTGCCTTACTGGGGGCAAATTAATTTGGTTTATTGATGATATTTTTTAATTAATTAATAATTAACCGCGTAAAATGTGTTTGGTTAAGTGATGCAGAAGATATTTTGGGAATTAAAAAATAAAAAATAAAAAAGACGGGTGTTGGAAAGTGATTGGGTAAAAATGTGGGTAGCCCATGTGGAAGTGTGGAGAATCTGCAGGTGGGCGGTAAAGGCGGTAAGGCCCAATTATTTGTGCTTTCAGATGCTTTGGTATGGGTATACCACTTATAAATATCTTGTTTAATAAATTAATCACCTTTGCTATTAGTCTACACTAGGGGTGAGCAAACATTCCGGGTACCCGGAATTGGAATTGGAACCGGTTAGGAACTGGCGGGTCCGGAACTGAAATTGGACCCGGTGGTTCCAATTCCGGGTAGTAAATTAAGGACCCGGTTATAACCAATTCCAATTCCAATTCTCAACTTTTTGGAACCGGAACCGGTTGGGTACCCGGTTACCCAATATATTATAAACTAAATAAATTTTAAATAATTAAAATATGTTGAATGCATATAATTTGTAAAATAAAAAAGTATTGTTAATACCTAACATAAATACAAATAGCTTAATGCATACATAAATATAAGTATTAAACGCTAAAAATGAACCTAATTAAAATAAGAATTGTAATTTGTATTATACTTTAACAATTACATACATAAGTGGGTACCCGGAATCGGAACCGGTACCCGGTGGTTCCAATTCCAATTCCTAAACTTTAGGACCCGGTTAAACCAATTCCAATTCCGGTTCCGAATTTTAGGACCCGGTTCCAACCAATTCCAAGTCCGGGTCCTAAAATTTTGACCGGGTACCCGGTTTGCTCACCCCTAGTCTACACTCTACTACAAGTCTACTTTGTTAAGATCTAAGCTTATTCGTTATTTTGTGCGAAGCATATATATATGAGGTGAACCTTTCTGTGATCTTCATGTTTTATTTTGTGTTTCTTTTTTAAATAAATATGAATATTCCGGTTAATATTACTTTAGAAATGTGGCTTTTCCTTGTTTCAAAAAAAGAAATGTGGCTTTTGTTTTATAAATTTTGCTCAATTTGACATATTACGTGTTTTTCTATTTCTTATAAAAATTTGAGAGTTGAGATGGATTGAAAGTAGATTAAAGGGTAATTATACTACAAAAATACATACAAGTCAGAAATAAGAAAAAAAAAGAAATCATTAAATATTATGTCTGAGAAGAGAAACAATTTTGTGAACAATCATATCAAATTACTTTTCATTTTTACAAGAATCTTGGTTCTTATACCCAAATTGAAAAAATTAGAACTAAATAGATAAACAAATACAGTAATAAATAACCCTCTAATAACAAATGAAATAATTAATTTGATTTATAAGTGTATATTGTTTTTTTAAAAAATAAATAAATAAATAAATTTGTGACAAATTAAAATATGTTGAATTGAGACACACCTCCAACAATAGTATTTTATATCAACTATTCAATCGCCCTGTTTAGTTGACCTTATTTTTGTTATTTGATCTGAAATTCTTTTTTCCTGATGGGATTAATTTTGATTTTATATATACGTTAATCTATCAAAAATATAAATATTAAGTGGAACCGGTTGGATTTGTAAGAATATATATTTTATTAATAATGGAGTAATTTTTATACTTGTAATTTATTTCATTACGATTAAAGACATTTAACTATTAAACATAGCACATACCATTTTTTTTTTTAATCTGATCCAAATTTTATTTTTCGGATTAATTTGATCTAAATTTATTTAAAATAAGGTGAACACCTTATTCGCAAATTTTTAACTAGGGTTGCGCCCAGCTAGCTCTGGTTGGAGTCGCGCCATATAACATTTATTTAGGAACATTGCAATATATAAAAATAAACATTTATAATATAATAAGAGTAAAATAAAAAGACTATGGATCTGAAAAGAAATAAAAAACCAACTGTACATCTAATATTTAGAACTGGGCATGGGTTGGGCCGGCTCACGAGCGGCACGAGCTTAGCACGAAAATGGTACGGCACGACACGATGGCCGAGGAGTAGGCCGTGGGCCGTGCCGTGAACACGATTTCGAAAATTCGGCATGGCACGGCCCGCGCCCGCGGGCAACACGGTACTTTAGCCCCCAGCACAGCATGCGGCACGCCAGGCACGGCTCGTGCAATCGCTGATTCAAATAAATTAAAAATAAAAATAACATAATAATAAAGAACTATAATAATTAAAAAAATTATAATAAAAAGAACAATAATAATATTACAATAAAATAACATAAACACAGATTAATAAAATTATTTAAATAGTATATCCATTTTAAAAGTTGTTTAAAAAAATATATCGATTTTCTTCTTTTTTTAAAAAAAAAAACATGGGCAGCACGGTGATCGGTCAGGCACGGCATGCCAGGCACGTGGCCTGTGCCGTGTAGTGGGCTGGGGTGTGCCAAATAGTGGCCTGGCACAACACGATGCCCACCTCTACTAATATTATATAAACTGGACATTTCAATTGTAAATAAAAATGAACGTATAATGTTATTTCTTTTTCATCAACATTTTTTATAAGCTTCAAGTGAAATATATTGATTTGTTCAATTCTCTTAAATGAATATCTTGCAATTGGCTGGACTATATGATTTAATACCAATTAATAAATCAACAATATGTTTTTTAATAATGAACAAAATGCTAATGTCTAACATTATTAATGTTAATGTTAATTGAACCTCCTTTACTATAAAAATAAACATTTTATACAATTGCACAAACACAAAAATTTGTATTAATTAAAAAAAGAAAATGAACATTTATTTTATAAGAACGAACATCATACGGCATGAAAATAAACTTTTATTTTATAAGAATGAATTTTATATTGCATGAAAATGAACATTTGATTATTGAGAAGCACAAAATTATTGTGAAATATATTCAATTAGAAAATGTTCATTTTTATTATAGTAAATGTTTATTTTGATAGCGACTTCATAAATACGTAGCTGGGATCGACCTCAACTATTAACGATTGCACCTTATTTAGTAATTTACATATTGATAAATACATCGATGTATCCAATCTTAAAAATTTCTATAATAGTTTATGACCCTATCTTTCAAATAAATATATATGACCTATTCCATAATAATATTATTGTGGCCCTAAGGTTTATAATATACATGCAACTGACGCTATATTGAACAGACCGACTTTAATTTTAACATGGTAACTGTATTTTTAACGGGTAATCTTTATTAAAACTTGAGTGACCTTTGATGTTAGCTTAGTGTGAACCTAAAGTGCAATGTTAAGTTGAACGTACAAGCCTAATTTTAACATAGTGACCTTTATTATTCATATTGACCAATATATTAAATTTTTTATTAAAAAAAATTTCTTATAGTTTTATAATGTCACAAATACACAATGACTTTTATTTCAACTTAATAACCTTTATTTTAATTAATAAAACAATCACAGTGTCTCTAATATTAGTGATTTTCATTAAAAAAAAAAACCTCTTATAGTTTTATAATGTCACAAACACACGATGACTTTTATTTCAACATAATAACCTTTATTTTAATATAATGACCTCTTTTTTATTAATAAAACAATCATAGTGTCTCTAATGTTAGTGGTATACTCTGTATGTGACATGTCAACAACGAGTTAATGAATGGTGTCCATTATACTTAGGGGCCGTTTGGTTCGCAGGAGGGAATCGAAATGGAATGAACAAAGGGAAAGACAAGGAATGGAATGAAAATCCCCCAATTTTGAGGTGTTGTTTGTTTTGAATAACAAATGAATGGAATGAATGGAAGCCCACCAGTCCAACTACCACACCACCACCACATTGCTTCACTTCCCACCATTTCCAACCACCACCTAGCTACTCCACCACTCGCCGCACCTCCTCCACAACTCCCCGCCCTTCGCCGCGCCTCCCCCGCCCCTCGCTGCCGCTAGCCGCGCTGTAACACCCCCAAATCTCCCTCTACGGAAATACTAGTATAATACGTATAATTATACCGTAGAGAGCTTGGGCGTATTACCGCCGCGTGATTACGCAAGGCTACTCAAAATACTTAACTTAATAACAAAACTTGCAGCGGAAACTCAACTTTCTTTTATTAATACTTATAAAAATAGTAACATTGTTATGAGTACTCAAATAAAGACGAGACCAACATTCCTAAACTAGGTGAAACAAATCCCTGGACTCCATATGCTCATTCATGACTCCACCTGAAAATAGTCAACACTGCTTACCATTACGGTAAACAGGGCAAACCAAAACAAATAAGAAATACAGATTAGCAAAATATGCTTAGTACGATAAGTGCAAAATAATGTAAACTCAATTTATTTGCAAACATGCTTTAAAAATCAATTCCAATAATTAATCCAATAAATTCCAAACTCATTATTCCAAAACCGATTCCAATGATTCAATATTCAAAATAATAGTTAATAAAACCAATTCCTTTATTAAGAACCAATTTCTTTTAATCCAATTCCTCACTCAAGTGTGCACACTCCCAAGCCAGTCTCCTTATATTACAAGGCTATTCTTGAGGAAAGACCCGGTCATATAAAGTCCAAGGCCTTATCAATAAACCAAATCCGCATAGTGGGATTACCAACATGCTTATAAAGCATTAATAATATAATAATAATTCAATGGTTCAATAAATCCTTTTAATATCCAATAGTTCCAATATAATTCAAAATCCCTTTTTATTAATTCCACATACTTTCAAAATTAAAACCTTTTAAATAGATACTTGAGAATAAAATCTCATATTAATAAGTTTTCAAAATCAATAACTCTTCCTTGAAAAACCTTTTATTTAATTCAACAAACCTTTTAAAATCAAATCCTTTATTTAAACACGATAAGTAATTCAAACCATTCAAAACATGATTTAAAAGTCAATCATTCAAAATACTTTTATTAAAACAAATTAAATATTAAAATCAATACCTCCAAACATAATTCAAATCAATTTAATTCAATCACCAATAAAATCATATAAACATGTTATTCAAACCAATCACTTTCGAAGGTATCTAGCCACCTAAACGTACCTTGATCCTTGCTAGAAAAACCATACAAAAAGAACCTCAAGAACCTTGATTCCGAATATCAATCAACACTTCGCACTTTCAAAGTTCAATCACGAATACACCTTGCAAATAACATAACCATAAAGTTATCACAACATAAACTCAAATGTAATGTGCATTGACTATAAAACTCTTTTAAAATAATACTTTAATATAAAATTATAGCTTTGAAATAGGTATTTGTATTTTAGAAAACTAACCATGAAGAAGATAAAGGAATAAGATTAAAGAGAATTGAATTTTCGTTGGAAAGAATAGGCAGGATTTGCAGAGGTCATAACTCCTTCAATATAACTCCGAATTGGGTGATTCTTGAGCCTAACCTCAAGGATTTTTTGAGAGAAACAATCTTCTGTGAAACATCAATACCCCAAAAACTAACCAGAAGTGCCCAAAAACTGGATTCAAAGATAAACGGGATGATTTGTGTAAAAAGAGGAGAAGAAAAGTATGAAAAGGTTTAGGGAAAAGAAGAAGAAGAATAAGAGAGAAAAAGAGAATTGAGTTTTTGTTGTGAAGAATATGAGAGGTATGAAGGGGTATTTATAGGCTAGCTCATGCAAGAATTATGGCAAGAGAATGTGGGAAGAATTATGGTAAAAAGAATTAAGGAATTACTTGGAGAAGTGAATAAAAAATATGGAAACTTTTGAAATTAAGGTGATTAAGAATAATAGAATTTAGGAAAGTGTATTTGTCATGAAAATAATATGGCAAAAGAGATTACTTGGGGAATAATCAGGGATGAAATAAGGTAGGGAAATAAGATGATCAAATCTTTGTGAGATGGAAATTAGGAATTAAGGAAATAAGGAATTTGAGGAAGATAATTAAAATACAAAACTAACAAAATAATTAACCCAAAATTAGCATATGGTGGCCGAAAATATTGAGCATATCTATGCTCATATTTTCGGACCTCCACTTATAGTTTTAGCGAAATATTTGCTAGATTTTAAGGATTAAAAATGATTGCATAAATAACATATTTGCTAGTTTTAGGGAAATATTTGCTAGATTTTAAGGATTAAAAATGATTGCGTAAATAGTATATTTTGTATAAAATAATTAATTAGGAAAATACCAATTATTCACTAAATAAAATAACTAAGAAAATCAGATTTTCTACGCATAGAAAATCCGAAAATCATAGTTAATAATTTAGGAATTTTCGGCCCTTTTAAATAAATAATAAAATATAATTTTGTTTAATTAAAATATCCGAAATATATATAAATAGTCTGGTTTTTAAAATAAAATAAATGGATAATAAATCTTATCTAAAATCCAAAAATAATAATTAAGTTTTAAAATACTTTAGATGCAGAAATTCAAATATCATTTTCGCTCCAAAATTCAAATAGTAAAATAAATTACTAAAATACCCTTTTTAAGAGAATACTAATTAGAAAATACGTTTCAAAAATACGGGGTATTACACGCGCCTGCCTCGACCTCCCCTCCCCCGAAAAAACACCCTTAGCCCCGATCTCCCTCTCCCCCGAAAACCGTCGCCTAGCCCTCCCACCACCCTCGAAACCAAACCCTAACCGTTAGGGTTTCGAGGGTGGTGCGAGGGCCAGGCGACGGTTTTCGGGGGAGAGGGAGATCGGGGCTAGGGGTGGTTTTTTTGGGGGAGGGGAGGTCGAGGCAGGCGCGTGTAATACCCCGTATTTTCGGTTAGGGTTTTGAGGGTGGTGGGAAGGCTAGGCGATGATTTTCGGGGGAGAGGGAGATCGGGGCTAGGGGTGGTTTTTCGGGGGAGGGGAGGTCGAGGCAGGCGCGGCTAGCAGCCGCGAGGGGTGGGGGAGGCGCGGCGAAGGGTGGGGGACGAGCGGCGGTGCGGTGGCTGGGTTTTACGGTGGTTTATGTGGGTAGTAGGGTAGTGATATGGTGGTGGTGGGGTGGCTAGGGAATGGGAATGGAAATACCTAGGGGGGTTGGGAATGAGGTTAGAAGAATTTGGGGGAATGAAGAGGGTAAAGGAATGAAAAAAAACGATTACCAAACAACAGCAAAGGGATTCCCTTTCCCTTTGATAAATACCCCCAACCAAACGGCCCCTTAATTTTGTTTTTCAATCCTTTTGCAAGACAAAGAGCACTCTAAACCATTCACTCATTTTTTGAATGCATTTAAAGCACAAAACATTAAGGATGTACTGGACGGTAGGACCCACAAGTTGTCACACATTTTGGCCCTTATTACCCCGTAACCCTTTTTTTCACCTTAAATTCAAAGCAAATCCCGTAAAATTATACAGAAAAAAAATACAGTATTCCAGTTGGTATTACAAACAAATTTGGTGAAAATGGTTTCAGATTCCGAGCTTGCAGAGAAAGTGCATGAATTTTTAAGTGGGTCTGATTTAAAGAAGACGACTAATAATATCATTAGAAAAAAATTAGAGTCTGATTTTGGGGTTGATTTATCTCATAAAAAACCTTTTCTCAGAATCCAAGTTGACCGCTTTCTTCAAACCCAGTACAAATTTTCTGAAGAACAAGATGATTATCTTGATGCTGCGGTTGTTAGGGGTGATGAAGGAAACGACGACGTTTCAGATTCTGAAGACGATGAGTATTACGAGGATGAAGATGAGGGTGAATTTTCTGTTAGAGGAATTAGAGCAGCAGCAGACACTTTCAAGGGTATTAGCAAATTCAAACGGTAATTTCTTTTGAAATATTTTGATTATTTTTCTGGGGTTTGATTATTTTTATGTTAGCTTTATTAATTTAATTTGTATGATTGAATTTGGTGTATTAGTTACTTTTTGTACAGTACATGCATGGTTTATTTTATACAGTAATGAGGGTTAAAAAAAAGTTAAATTTGATTTAGTAGTAGGATATTTGAATTTCTGTATAAATGTTTTTGCAAGTAATGGGGATTAATTTTATGGCCAATTAAGGACATGGAATCCTACATTTCAATGTATGTCAGTAATTCAGCAAAAATTGACTACTTAAAGTATTGAGTAAAGATTAGGAGTTCTTGTACAATAGTAGAATTTAAGAGTACACATAGAATCCTCGATGTTAGTACTCCGTTGTATGAGTACTGCATTATGAATTTATGATTGGATGGTATATTGGTATGTAATTTTGTTAAACAAATGGCTTATTTGTGTAAGACCATGTTTAGCTGATTTTGACTAGTGGGTTGTATTAACTGATTTATTGGCTAAGTGATTGTATTAGCTTATTGCATAAAAATGTTTGGTAAATAGGTGATTGAATGCCGGGCCACTTGTTGAGGATAAAAATTGAGACTTTGAGTATATAAAATGACCAAAAAAAAAAAAAAAAAGGGAAACATTGACATATTTTATTGTGAAGGATTGGCTATTGTTAAAAAGAACATATATTTGTTGGTTTTTATTGAAAATTTAAAAATTGTATACACATACCATGTAAATTAGACTTTAATTTTAAACAAATTGTTTTTCTTTTTTATGAAGTAAAGGTTAACCAAGATTTATTAATGCACATCAAGTTCTGCCAAATAACCTTTTGGGGCAAAGAGTTAATACAAATTAATTCGTAACAATTATTAGTATCTCATCTTGCCACTACATAATAGGGTATCATATTTTAACACAAACTAGCCTTTTGGCCCGTTCAATGCACGGGTTCTTATCTAGGTTATTTTATGTGTAGGTATGTTTTTCAATAGTTGAAACTTTTGATATGAAATACGAAGTAATTGTTTCATTGTTAAAATTTAAAAGGAAAAAAAGAATGAGGATAAAACTGTGGAAAAAGATAAAGGAATTTATTAGATACATATATATACATGAAGATTTTAGGATATGAAATGACATATTGGTTTAAGTTATATTTTAAGTCTATTAGTTGAAAAGACAATTTTTATATAATTCAATTCATATGTTTATGTGATGTATATTAATTGGTTCAACTTTATTTTATTATGATGGAAATGAAACACTTCATTTTCTTAATTGAATTTGCAAGTTATAGAATGTATAAAGACTTAAACAAAAAGATCAAAATGGGTGACATGTGTCATGTGTGGTAGTGAGTGACTTGTAATGACATGTGTCATATGAAAAATTATGGTTTGTGTTTTTAAATACTAAGTATAGATTTGTCAAGAACCAAAGACAGCCTCATACTATCTTCATTGGGGATGAAATCTCAAAAAACAAAAATAAATAAATAAAAAAAAAAAAAACAACTTGAGAAACCATGGATGAAGAATATATTATGATAAGGTTATACGTATATATTATCTTACAGATCGAAGTAAAAGAACATACATTTCAGATGTAAATAGAATGATATACTGTTCAAATTCAAAGATCATGTCCAGTATCCATTCATAAAAGAGCATAGGTCACAATGAAAACACATTGTAAAAAAACACAGTATAAAATAATGAACATATTGATGTTCTTTTGAAACTAAACGTGTATCAATCTACTGCATTTAATCCATTTCAACTTCATTATCCCGATTTCATCAGTTGATACTTCAAAATCACCAAGTAGGACATTAAGAGAGTTATTTAGTTTTTTCCTTTTGCCAGAACAAACATTGACATCAACGCACAGCTTTCATAATGGGTTTCTTGTCCAAGCCAGACCCTTTTGTAAAAGTAGTTGCACATTTTGAAACTTTTATGGTTCAAAATAAACTAAGTTAGGATTCCAAGATCCTAAGTGTCCCTAACTCTATTTAGGACCTTGTCCATGTCCATCACTGTTTTGGTCACTGACATTGACATGGTCAAGGTTTGTTCTTGTCAAGAATGTCAACTCCTTCTTGCTCTATGAGACTGTAATGTCATTGAACATGGAAAGCCTAGCATAATTCGTGCAATAAGTTAGGCTTGTGGACTTGTCCTTCGCATTTCTACGAGATTTTGTTGTTGTTGGATCAGGCAAGCATAGGATGAACATGCAATGAGGGATATTTGTGGACTTGCCCTTGGATGTAGCTCAAAATAATGCGATTTTTTGAGGGACGCAAAAAATATAGGGGATAGAAACGAAAACAGAGAGATATAAGGTGGAATTTACTAATAGTCATGCAACTTTCACATGAAGGCATATTGGAAAATTTTATTTCGGGTTCTTTTAACTGGGATATCCGTGATTTAGATTGTTAGTGTTGCACAAGATTGACATAAAGATATTTCCCCACTCAGTTTTTATTTACTTAAGTGATTTTCTCAAAATGACCTGTGTAAAGGTTTCATAATACAAATTTTAAAGATATTAATAATCTATATTTATTTCCAGGTCTCGCCGACAAAATAAAGTGAAGAATAAAAGAGTGTGCGAGTCTGGCAAGTTCTGTACGCTGTCTCCTGCACTCCAAAAATTCCTTGGAGTACCTCACTTGATAAGGACAGAGGTATATGTTGAACATTCTCTATGTCATCATCAACTTTTCCCGTGCTGTACAATACTCTTCCGGGGATGTAATCAGGGAACTGTTTGCTGATTGCAGGTTGTCAGACGATTGTGGAGCTATGTTAGAGATAAAAGGCTGCAAGATCCTCAGGATGGAAAGACTATCATTTGTGATGAAACATTACATGAACTTTTTGGCGTTGATTCCATCAACATTCTTCAGATTCATAGTGCCTTAACAAAACACATTTGGCCGTCAGGTACATATTGATACTTCTGCTTCCTTTGTAGTGTGTTCAGGCTTAATTTGGTGCAACATATAAATTCAACTAGATGCATAGGGCATTTCAGGTTTCCTTGATCAATCGGCTCCTACTTCCTAGAGAAACTCTGTAGTTAAGTCCCCGATTAATTATCAATAGGTTTGCACTCTGAGTCTATGACAGTCTTATCTTCAGTTGCCTGGGGCTCTGGGCAAGAAAATAACGTTTGGGTCAGTCCTTTTCCCCCACATCAGGAATTTTTTTTTCAATCTTGTCAGATTTCCATCGTTGGGTTCATTACAGCTTCATTTTTTCTCCTTAATTTCCCTTATCTGATCTTATCTATACTTATTGTAACTCATCTGCTCTTATCTTAGCTGTAATATGATTTTGGTATTCCTTGTGTGAAAGTACTTCGTTAGCTGAGAAAAGCAAGGCTCTCGTATCTCTGCCTCTACTGACTGAAATGAAATTTGTATGAACATCTTGTAATTGCCAATCTGTTATTGATACTTGCCCTCTGCCTGGAGATCTCTGATATTGAAGCCTAGTTATCCCTGATCACTTTGTTGATATGTTGCCACAATGCCTTAGTTTATTGTCCTGACACAGCATATGCAGTTCTTTTGTTCTGAAATTCTTTGATCAGTGATGGTGACTAATTAGTAATACCCGTTATTGGGCTTCTTATTTCATACGCGCTTTAGTGCTGCAAAAAGATCGTTGAAACCATTGTTCATAGGCTTAAAATTGATTCGTATGCTGAAGTATTACAATATTCTTCCAGAATAACTGAAACCGATTTAACATGCATTATATTTTGCAATTTCAGAGAAGTCGGTCAGGAGAGAGAAGCCACGGAAGCAAGAGAGGGAAGAAGGTGAGGACAACAGCGTGCTTTCAAATTTCAAGTTAATTACTAATGTGAGAAATTGTAAGAAATCTGGCTGGCATACAATTGGTACCCATCATCAAGCCATTTTGCCATGAATTAATATGATAGATATTTTTCTCTTATTATGTTCATGTAGATTTTTTTTTTATCCAGTTCCCTCATGATGCTTGAGGGTTTGCAGAATCTGAGTATTGAATTGGTGAAGTTTAAGTTTTACTCATACTAAATCACCTATAATCCATGTTTCTGATCTTATCCTTATCGCTGTGTTCTCCATTCAGATCCATTTGAAGCAAAGCCTCCAAGGAAGGTGTATTCTGGTTTTCTTGCCCCTCTTTCGCTCTCAGACGCTCTTGTAAAATTCCTGGGTACTGGAGAAAGTGCGCTGACTCGTGCTGTTGTTATAAAGAGAGTATGGGAATATATAAAAGAAAACAATCTCCAGGTATATATTTCATTGATCTCATAAGTGCATTAATTAGTGATCTTCTCCATCTTTTTTTTTTTTATTTTTTTTATTTTTATTTTTGTTAAAAATTTCATCATTATCTATGTTGATGGATGCTATGATTGAGCATAATTAATGGTAAACCCATAACACTGGCTCAGTGTTAAGCATCATTGAGCTGCAGCTGCAAAAGGTGCCACATTTGAAGCCGCAAATCCAAATTTACCTAGCCTTTTCTTACACTTGCCATAATAAAAGCTTACTACTCCTAACTATTTTCATGAATGTTGTGGTTTTTCTTGAAGGACCCATTTGCGAAGAAGACGGTAATATGTGATGAGAAGCTGAAGGAGCTCTTTAATGTCGACTCCTTTAATGGATTCATGGTCTCCAAACTCCTCTCTGCACATTTTCTGAAATTGTGACCATCTGCATTTGCCGAAGCCAACCTTTCAAGCTGTTATTTCGGATTCTAAATGATTATATGTAGTTTGTATCATCATGTAATTTAGGAAGAGGGGGGGGGGGGGGGGTGACTTGGCGAAGGAGTGGAGGAAAAATCAATCAAATTTCATTTTATGGATGTCTAGAGAACGTCTCATTTCTTGGAAATAAGCATGTGGTTTCATTACTTTACACTATCGTCATTATGTGGTCTTCCTAACTTATTTTTTCATTAACTTCATTAAACCAAATATAAAAGCGTGTAAAACGCTCTCGATACTTAATTATTTGGGGTCGGAGGAAGTATAGGTTGCATAGCTACAGTATTCCAAGTATCCAGAGGTTAGGTGATGGGCTTTATCTTAGTGGGTCAATTTAAAAATTGAGGTCCACTGGGCCTTGCAATGCTAGAATCCGGTGAAGTCTCACATGATGACTGAGGATTCCTTTTGAATATTATTAACGATTTTCTGAAAACTATAAAATGTTACGAGTTACATATTGAAAAAGCATAATCATTTTTGTGAAACGGAGGGAGTATTATTCTTAGATGCTCGGAATAATTTGGGGAAAAATCTTGCTTTATTCATTCATATATACTTTAAACTGTATCAATTCGAATAAAACCAAAGTATGGATAGTAACGTGGGAGTATTTAATCACACCACCAACGGATATGAAAAATTTGGCTTTGCAACCAAAGGTCTCCAATTCCGCATAAACTAAAATATGGGTTCCAAAAAACTCCCACATAGTGCCATGATTCCTCATTGTCTAATACAGAGTACCCTTTTTCTTTCGTTGTCTTAATTTTTGTCTATTTCTATGAATAATTGGTTTGATGTTACCTAAAACTTTGTGATTGTCATACATGGTACAGTAGATTTTTATGAATTTTTTTTAATGTAAGCTTGTGTGTTGAATGATAAAGATCAAATGATCAATGATTTAAGACCATTCAATCTGATGTTTTATTTCATTCATTTACAAAATTACAATGGGTATCAAATGTGTAATTACAATATTTTAAGAGCTTGTAAATATTATACAGGTTATCTTGAGGATTTTCCTAGGTGATATAAGGACGGATCTAGGAGCTAGCTTACCAAGGCCATGGCCCTCCCTATTCCCATAAAATATTTTGAGTTATGTGTTGAATTGTTGTAAATATTTAATATAAAATTATTAGTTGGCTGAGTTGGTTTGTACAGCAATTGGTAATCAATACATCTCCTGGTGTTGGAGGTCATGCCTATGACTAACATTTTTTTTTTTTTTGGATTTAAATTTTTGGCTACTTAATTTGTATGGCCTGTCCTATACTAAAATCGATTTAATTGTCACATGAAAGATAATATAATAAGTACTGTCTTTGTCTCAATTTAATTGTCACATGAAACATTGTAAAGAGTTTTAGGTGATAAGTTGTTTGATATCTTTAATTATATTGTAATCGAAAAGAATATATAATGATTAAGAAGTAGTGGAGGATTTTGTAATCAAATGAGAATGAGATTAGCCCCAAATTTTTGTTGCTGGAAAAAAGAGGTACTAAAATATTAATGTGTCCATGTCAAAATTCTTGATGATTAATATTACAATTAAATTAGAATGGACGTAAATAGAAAATGGTACTACAATTAAATTTTACAATGGGAATACGAATTCGGACTTACTCATAGGTCAGCCTTTGTTATGATGAGCTTGTAAAAGTAACAAATGGTGCAAGTACTATTCTTCTTGCTATCTTGCATAAAACTCAACAGTACTCAACTACGAGTAGCTCTTAAAACGAGCTCTTATACCTAATTCAGTGGACTCGGAGGTTATAGTTCGTATGTTGGTGGATCCAATTCCCCCCAACTCTCCTTATATTCATTTGTTACGAAAGTGTAAGACCTTAATTGCTAAGCGTGATTGGGAACTTACAATTAGTCATTGTTACAGAGAGGCTAATCGGCCCTACAGATTGGTTAGCTAATTATGGAGTAACGGCTACTGAAAAGATAGTCATCTGTGAGGCGGTCCTGGAGAATTTTCGAACCGTTTTATTGAAGGAATTGAGGGGAGTAACAAGGGCTAGGATGATCCCAACCGAAGCCACTTGAAGTAGAATAAGAGGCTGCTTTGTGGTGTTTAGCTTAGCAGCCTAGTTTAGTCGTTTGTTTCTTTGTTTTCTTTGTTTTATCTTTTTCTGTCAGGTTTGCTGCTTTCGTTGTTTTTCTTTTCTAGTTCTTTGTTCTAGGTTTTTCCTTTCTCTTTTAGGGGCTTGCTCCTCGTGTGCACCCAAAAAAAAAAAAGAAGTATTTATTAAAATTGTTGATGAATGTACTTTAGGAGGTTTATTTTTTATAAAAAAAAAAAAAAAATTAAAATTGTTTAAACTAACAGTGAGAAAACAGAGATATAATCTCAATTCTGTTACTAAGTCCTCATTTTTTTTATATACTACAATTAGGCTATGTTTGCTTCACCTTAAAAAAATAATATAATGTAAAAATAATTTCAGTTCAGTAAAACTTCAATTTAGTAAAAATAATTTCAGTTCAGTAAAAATAAGTTCAGTTTAGTAAAATTCAGTAATCGTAAAGAAAAAATATAATAGAAAAGCATTAAAAATAATTTTAGTTGAGCAAAAATAATTTCAGTTCAACAAAAATAATTTCAGTTCAGTAAAATTAATTTCAATTCATTTAAAATAATTTCCGTTCAGCAAAAATAATTTCAATTCAGTAAAAATAATTTCAGTTAAGCAAAAATAATACGAAGTGAACGAGGCCTTATACATTGTGTATTATGAGTATTGTAATTCTGTAACCTTTTACTTTGGATCCATGTATACATTTACTCTAAATAAATCAATAACGGAGTTGATAAGAAAAGTGATGTTAAGCGGGAAAGGGGAAATAAATCAAAGTTTTTATTAGAGAATAACGACACAATATGATGAATTTTCAGTATTTTAAGTTTTAGATTGCAGAGTAGATCCAAATTTAGAGTAATATAAATTTAAAATTTACAAATTTGCATGAATCAACATCGATGAAAATTCCATCATGAGAGTGAAGGGTAGCTCAAGTGGTTAGAACTACTATTCCGGTTCCAAAAGATATTAGGATCAATTCTCACCTCCGCCTTTTGTGGTTCTCTTAAAAAAAAAAAAAAAAAAAAAAAAGAAGAAATTATCATAATTCATAACTCTCTTTTTCCAATGTTGTACCATTTTTTTAATAGAAGATGATCGGGCCATTTAAATATTAAAAATCACCTCTTTACGTTGATAACACTTTATAAAACAATATTTGTTGGATAAGAGATCACGATAACGTTACGTATGAGAGAAAAAATGTGCTCAAATTAATTGACAATGACTAAAAGTTGTGCAACTTGAATGTTAATTTACCCTAATAAAGGCATAGGGTATATTACTTGTTTGAGTTGGTTGTACAATTTAAGATGTTTTAATCTAATTTGGGTAAGAATGCAGAAAAACAATTGATATTATTTAAGACAATTCAAATTTTGACTAATAGATTATTTTTTGTGGTAACAATCGGGGGCTTATTCATCAGTTGGATAATTACGATTATTTTTAGCTCAAAATGTAATGCAATGAAGATATTAATGAAATGATTAAAAAGTGCATCAGGAAATGCTACTTGTTACGGTGTCAAGTGTGTCTTTTAGCATATATATTGTACTCCTTCCGTCCCCTTTTGATAGTCTCTTATGGGCATTTTTCACGGGAATTAATAAACACAAATAAGAATAGTAAAAGTACATTGAAAAAGTAAATTGACATTGGGTATGTAAAAAAATAGAGAGAGAAAGTAATAAAAGTACTGGGAAAATAAAATTTACATGGGAAAGTTAACTTTGTACAAATATTGTTGCAAATTGGAGGGAATTTTGGTAAAAAAAATTAATATTAATGGTTGTTGGAAAAAGCAAATTGGGTGAATATTTTAGGACTAAAATTTGCTCATCAGGGACTATTATTTGGGGACGGAGGAAGTAGTTTATCTCAATCAAGTGTAACAACAAAATACATTATTAATTATGTGTATTTGATATTATTACATATTTTTCAAAAATTTGATTGAAAATTTACATTTCTTTAAACCTTTGATAGTTGTCGAACATAATATTATTTAAATTCATATTCAGTACTCCGCATGTCCTTGTGATAATATATATGTAATGAATTCTTAGTATTTATGTCATTTTTATATATAAACTTGAATGTATGGTATAAATAAAATTTGTTTAGAGGTATTTGAAATAATTTTTAAATAAAGTTTTAAATTAGTTAATAGATTTAATTTGAAATAATGTTATAGTATAAGGTCTTGTTCACTTCACCTTATTTTTGCTAAACTGAAATTATTTTTAAAATTTTTTTAAAAAAAATTCTAAGTAATAATACAGAGTTGTTGAGAGAAAATATTATACCGTACTAAGAATTGACACGTTGACGTCTGTTTTACTTATTTATATACGGAGTAGAAGATTAATATTTCCTATTAGCACTTTTATTTCTTTTCTCATTAAGGGGGTGTTTGGTTCAAGCATATTAGGTATAAGATATGGGTTTGGAATGACCAAAACCCATACCTTGTGTTTGTTTATAGAAATTTCATTTTTCAAACCCATACCTCAAACCCCCAAGGTATGGGTTTTTGAAACCCAAGGGGGGAGGTGGGTATGGCTCATACCCATACCTTTAGTTTAAAATTAAAAGGAAAACTATCATTCCTAGATAAAAACCAAACACATGAAATCAAGTATCAAGTTCCAACCCCACACCACCCAGATTTCATTCTTCATTCCAAACCTATACCATTGTTTGAACCAAACGCCCCCTAAAATACATGTTATTAACTATACCAATACTGTATGCAATATAGTATCATTTGTAATTTGTTTTATAAAGGTAAGAAAAATAGAGGCTATTAGAAGACCCTCTTCATAGGAGAAACTCCTAATATATATGTCATAATATTATATATAATACGGAGTAATACGTAGTAATTATTATTGCGATGAATTAAAAATAGAGAGTAATTTGATAATGGCAATACACGTAGCACAGTATTAGTTTTGGACTTATTAGGTGCCATAAGAAAGTTCTACACAATAAAAATCTATACATAATTATTGACAAATGGAAAAATAATAAATTTGGTATGACAAACATGTGAATTACGGATGTACCACTCTAACTATATGCTTATCCATAAAACTCACGCCCTTATAATTTCTTTTTTGAAAAAAATAAAATCACTTCTGATTCCCCTATATCATTTCTTTAATTTAACACCCTTGATTTTAAAAAGTGAAAAGACAAACAAAAAGGAATTAAAAATAAATAAATAAATAAATAAAATTTCAAGATTCTATTTTACGCGAGGAACCGTTTTCGTTTTCCTCCCAATATTATTCTGTATATATCCCTATAAATAAGTTGTTATTCTTGAATTTTTCTCCTCTCATTTTCTGTCATGCTTATCTTCCAACTGTAAGTGTGAACCTATTTTCTCACTCCTCATAAATCAATATTCAAATTAAAAGCTAATCAATTTAACAGACAAATAATGGCATCAAATTTTCCACAATTGAGTTTGAGCCTGCCAAATCCTCCCGAAGTTTTAACCCGATTTTTAGTCGCCGGAATATCGGATTTGGGTGAACTTTCCAAGCTTAATGGTTTTATTATCTGCCTCGAAGACGAGCTTAAGAAGATTCAGGCATTTCATCGTGAACTCCCCCTCTCTTCCATTATCCTAAACGATGGTTCGTTTTCTTTAATTATTTCTTCATTTTTTTTTTATTATAATTGTTATAATTTTTTGTCGTGCGAATAATTTGAATCATTTTTAATAATTGTTTAATTATGGGTTAATTACAGCAATTAGCAAATTGAAAGAGGTTGCAAAGAAAAATGAGGAAAAACAATTTGAGAAGAAGACATGGATGAGCTCTGCTCAGCTATGGAGTTCGGTAATTTTTAATTTTAAATTTTTTTTTTGTAATTTGAAGTTGTTGAGGACAAAATGGTAATTATAAGCTTTAAACATTACAGACAACAGAAGGAGGCGGCGACTATGAGCCGCATAAAAATGAGGGGAAAGGGACAGTTTTGTCTTTCGACAAAAAAGTTAGAGAAGATGTCACGGGACTCTCGTTGGTCCCTCCCGGTCTGAACACTCCTCCTGAAGTGATTGAACCCGGTTCAGCTAAACTTCGAACCGGCGGAATATTTTCCGGTTCAGTTTTTGCTAAACCAGCAATCAAACCGTCGTATCAGACGACTAGAAAACGACGTCGGTGTTGGTCGCCGGAGCTTCATCGGCGATTTGTAGATGCCCTCGAAAGCCTCGGTGGGGCCCAAGGTGAGGTTACGTGCTACTAATTGGAGTTTCAATTTTTAGTAATCCTAACAAAAATTAGTTTGGTGATTCAAACTTCAAAGTATATAACGACAACAAACAACATTAAAGCATTAATCTTAATCCTAATGATACTTTGAATAATTCAAAGTATAAGAATAATATTTTCATAATTGACTAATATGGTGTTGTTTTTCATGGTGGTAATTTTTGCTAGAAGTTGTTAGGCATGCTATTTTAATTTGGTAATATTAGTGAAAAAGAGATTGGTAACGTTTGTTGCAAACCTTGTAAACTTGTAATAGTAGTACTTGCTGATTTGTTATGATACAAAAATTTTATTGCTTTTGTAATGCAAAAAAAATTATAGGACCAATAATTTTAATTTATGATGCATAATTAGTATTTGATAGAAAGTATTATATGTTGTTCATGTGTTACATGTTTGGTTTGCAGTGGCTACTCCTAAGCAGATAAAGGAGCTCATGAAAGTGGATGGGCTCACTAATGATGAAGTTAAAAGCCACTTGCAGGTGAAATTCTTTTGTACTGTATGTTCTTTTCTCGTGTAATTCATCTTGCATTGATATTGCGTGACTAGTGACATGCAAGAGATGAGGGACGTTCATATTCATACATGTTACTTGGTAATATGATGATCCGTCGGATTGGGTAGATTCTGGTTCGTTGCACCTTGGTTTTGTGGTCGATAAATTATTTTCTGGTGGCTTCTAATCAAGTTTTTGAGTTTAGTTAAATTTTTGCAAGGTTGTTGTTCAACTTGGTACTCCCGCATGTAGTACACTAGCTTGAAAGTTGAAACTTACTTGGTTAGTATAGGACAAGGGCAATAATAGGCGGGAGAAAATGGTTTTCGTAGATGTTCATTTGATTTTCTTTAAGAGATCTCAAAATGTTTGCTTCTTTGCCTATATAATGCAATGGAAGGCCGGAACTACTTCTATCCTAGGCTCAGTAACTAAATGTATTGCCTGCTTACTCATGTGCAGAAATATAGGCTTCATGTTCGAAAGCTTCCAGCTGCTAGCAAAACCAATCAATTGACAACTGACTTAGGAATGGACTATGGAGATCAGCTTGAATTAGGCTGCTTGACAACGGACCTTCAGCATTCAGGTTCTCCAAAAGGCCCACTTCACTTGGGGGAGTCGAGGAAATGCAACTCTTCTAGTTTCGAAGAGGATGAAGAGGAGAAATCTGATGGCCAGAGTTGAAAGGTTTAGCATCATATATAGATCATGAGAGAATTGACATACATTAATTTATAGGTGAGTGCTAATCATACACACCTTTGGAACTAGGGTGGGTATACTTGGTATAATAATAGTATGTATAATGTACTGGAATAGTAGAATGCAGAGGTTTGACATGCATCGAAAACTATTGAATGTAACGAAGGGAGATGCTGGGAACTGCTACGCTCTCCATTTGGCATTTGCCCTCATTCGGGGCTTTAGTGAGGAGGGAAGAGGCCCTAACAAATTTTGCAGCGAGATTTAGGAATATCTCTTTTTCCCTATTGTTTGTACTGACTTTGAGTTATAAAATAACATTGTGCCTCCTCTGCCTCTTCGTTACATTTACTTGAGATGCTGATGTGCTTAACTTCACTGTTAGTACAAGCGAAATATGCAATTGCATTTTTGTAATTGGTTATTTTTCAGTCACCAAAATTCACTCAGCTTTTGATCTCTGCTGGTATATTACCGCCATTACAGGAATTATCACCCCACTTTTATGATTTCATCCTCGACCCCCTGAGAACAAAGTTAGTTCCGGGGAGATTTCATAGTGCACAATTTCTTTGTTCTCTTTGTTTGATTGACATAATGCAACAACCTTTGTAAAGAAAGTATTGAGTAGAACATGTTTCGAATCGATTTGTAGCCCAAATGTACTGCATAATGCAGAAGTAGTACAGTTTCCCGTGATAGAGATCTTAAAACAAAGTAGTACGTACGTAATTAGAGAGTTGATGTGAAAGTGTTGAGGAACTATTCTGTGCAGTGGCGTACGTGGCGTGGCACGAAGGAGGAGACAGTGGATAGTCTATTCAGGAAGCAATAATGTGTGGTAATAATTCAGTTGGAGAAATATGGAGGGTTGAGAATGATCTGAAATTCAATGGGTAATATATTCTTTGAGAGTTTTGGCTATTTTGAAGATATTTGCTGTCTATGATTAATAATTCTACGGGTATTAAAAAACAGGACCCATTCATGCATCTTATTGTCTTGTTGTTTTCACGGTATTAAAGTGAATGATGAAATAGATCTTCAAGAGTTTGTAATTAATGGAACAATCTATTATGATCTGATCTGGACTCTGGAGGAGGATGAATATTTCAGCTTCCTACATACGGTGTACTAGAGGTGGAGTTATGAGTGACTTGCTGACTTATGACTTGTACTATGCTCCCTATGTGCAATGGAATATTACGGAGTAATATTTTGAACGAGACGAAATCAAATATAATACAATAGTAATATTTGGATTTGTGTTTTTGAAGACTAGGCTAGAAAATGAGTTTTATACTACACCATATTTATGAGGAATGAAATTTTTAGAAGACTAGTGGTTTTAGTTGAACTCATAAAAAATCTGAAAAATTCTATTTACTATTGTATTATATTTTGGAAATCAATTAAAAAAGAATACATCAAGTATAAGTTTAGCATTCTTCTACTAGCCTAGACACCTAGTGGTCGGAACCCTATTTGATACAAGTATACAACTCATACAAGCAATAGTTGACTAATTGTCGATTTGAAAATATTGAAACCTCCTAAAGTGTTAGGGTTGTAAAATTTAGTGTACATTAAAATAGTAAAATTGTTATTTTTGAATATGTTTACAAAATAATTAAGTCAAGTATGACACGTGAATAGTACAAAAGTCAAATTGATGTATTTTGAAAAGTCAAAATTGGTCGCAACACCCTATAGTATGGTTTAGGTGCATTGAGCACCCTCAACTTTGCATAGTAGTCAAAACAGCACCAATTATAGTGTTAGGTACGACGCGTGCCTTAAATGAAAATTTCCAGCCACTTATTTAACTAGAGGAGGTGAATTTTCACTCTCTAAAATAGTTTAAAGTAGTAGTGAACAATTCTCATCCACTTGCCACACGTGGATTCACCTCCTCTGATAAAATAAGGGGCTGAAAATTTTCATTTAAGACACGCGTCGAACCGAACACCATAGTTGGTGGTGTTTTGGCTATTACGCAAAGTTCAGGATGCTCAGTGCACCTAAGCCATACTTTAGGGTGTTGCGGCCAATTTCGCCTTTTAAAAAAAGTTTGAAGGGAGTATCAATTTTAACTTTTACTTTTGCCATTGTACTCTTTCAACAAAGCTCAAGACGATTCAAGTTACAGTAGTAACTAATCCAATTTTGGGGGTTTTGCACTTTTGCATAGCCCTAGCTAAACTCTTTATATTTGTAAAAGCTCTGACTTGAGCTTAATCGTGGAGCAAATTTGTTTCTGGAAACAGAATACTCCTCGAGGTTAGGGTAATAATATCAAGATGTCCTAGAGACTAAGTCTAATGTATGTCCAAATGTCCTTTAGCTCCGCTTTGCTAGGGTATATCCGAAGGCTCCGTCTTGATGTCTGAGAGCACGGCCTGCAAAACAATGAAAGTTAGCTGCCCCGGGGGGTGTGACCCGGAAAAGCCTCTCCGATGCTTAAGTCATACTTTCTATACAGTAAAAGTAGAGAGAGAGTACTTTAGAGAGAGAAAGTAGAGAGAGATGGAGAGAGAATTAGGAAAAAATTACCTTCATTAATGATTGGAGAGCTATTTATAGTTGTACTTTCAGGCGGCAGAAGTTGTACTTAGTTGGACAGATTTAATTAATGATGGGCTGGATCTTAGAGGGGTATTTTCGTAATTTTAGGTCATCGGGCTTAGGACAATGGACTTGGCCCAAACAAAATTCAAGCTACGGAGCACCTGCACACCCATTGCGCCCAGAAGCCGCTTCTGCATGCGTAGGCTACCAACGCTACTTCGTCTTCTTCGCAGTCATCACAACCAAATTCCCACGCTATTCTACATTTCTACTCCTCTCTGTCATCTTCTTCAATCTGCTGCAAAAGTTTGCTTAATCTGTTGATTCTTGAATATTCTGCTTACTATTCTTCAAACTAGAAGGTAATTATTATGCTCTATAATTCCACCCAACCTAAATTCTCTAAATGCTGTTTGCTTTCTTTCAGATTTCGGTTGTTATTTAGCTACTAGGGTTAATGTAAAGTTGTAACTCTTGTAAACTGTTAGGTATGCAGAAATTCATATTGGCATTTTATCGAACACCTTATGCGCATTTCTTGAAATATGGAAATTCAATAATACTTGTCATCCTCATGCTGCACTTTACTAGCTGCTTAGCATCAACACTATCTGTTCAATTTTATTTTGGTTTATTATATATAATTATAACAAGTTTTTAATTGGGCAATTAATTGTTCATCTGGGTTTACTGGTATTGTGATTTAGCAGGCAACATGAGGGAAGTTGTTACACTTCAAATTGGAGGTTTTGCCAATTTCATCGGCTCTCATTTCTGGAACTTCCAGGTACACCTTTCTGTCAATATCATTTTATTTTATTTTGTCAAGAATCGGAATTTTACATGGTAGTGAAATTACGATTTGGGGTTTTTAAGTGCTAAATTACTCAGTGAAATAGAATTTATATGTCAATAGTCGATTCTATGGAGTATTGTTTATCCCTGAGGTTGTTCTTGCGTTATATGTGTTTATTTTTTGTACTTGTAATATTACTAATTGTGTTTTCTTTCAAACACTCAAACATTAAATTGCCATTACTGTTAGACTTCGAAAGTGACGAGGCTTCATCAAATCATTACATGAGAATATGAGATGAGCTTGTTTGATCCTAGAGCTATATTAGAATGCAAGTCTTCTTAATGCTTTATTAGGTATTTCATGTTTGCAAGTGGGTTTTCAATTCATTCTCTCTAAATTACATGGTAAATAAGAAGATATATGAACATTTTCTATCTTATTTCCTATCATTGGGTGACACCTTCATCACTTCATGTATGTTTTTCCCTTTAATTATTAATGATCTTGATTTGATTTGAGTATAGCTAATGATAAAATCTATTTTATTTTTTTTCAAACTCAATGAATGAGAATGGAGTTAAAGAATTACATTTGACTTAATTCCTCTATTGAAGGATGAGCTGCTTGGTTTGGCTGGTGACCCTGATACTGATCCGGTGTTTAAGAATCCCGGAGTTAACATGGATGTGCTTTATCGCTCTGGAGAGACTCATGAGGTTAGATTTGTTGCTTTAATTTTGGCATGTTTTTCTAATTTTAAAGAAGGCATTAGAGCTTAAAAATTCTTCCACAAGCCACCTTGTATGATCTATCTATTCGGTGACCTTGTGTATCTGTATCAAAGGGTAATATTGATCAACCATCTAGCTTATGGATGTGCTGTAATATTAAATTATAATTCTTCCTTAATCTACTAGAGAAGCAGTATCATGTGCTATTGTGCTGACTGTGCTACAACTGCTATACTTGTCTGGCTTTGAAACTACCATTTTGTGTGTAATGCCATTGTAGCTTTCTACCTCTGTAAAATTTGATGGCTGGATTGTTATCTTTTAGAAATCGCTCGTGATCAAGTGCTAATAAATAATAATCTGATATATCTGGTTGTCACTGTCTCACTATCTAGTTGCTAAAACTTGTGTATAAGCCCTTAGACAATTTTCGAATGCTGATATTATCTGAGTGGAAGACAGATATTTTACCTATAAATTAATTAAAGAATATATGAGCATTTATTGAGTTAACACTTTTCTGAGACTAATAGCTCAGATGGATTAATAATCTTGACTAAGAGTGTGAGGCAAGTTGACTTTAAAATAGTTAGTATTTTTACTCTAATGAGGGAACTTATTCACTTTCTAGTATTCTAGTGTGTGTATTATGCTCCCCACTATCTTCTGCCACACCCTCAGCCTGCTGATTTCTCTTGCTTTTGGGGCGGAAGATCTGAGAGAAATGCAAATAATTGTCTATTTGTGTCTGCAGGGTGTTCTTACCTATACCCCTCGATTAGTTTCTGTTAATTATCAAGGTATGTTGTTTTTTTTCCAGCGTATATGCACCTGTTCTTTCTTGCTTTTGTTTTTCGTGGAAATGTATTTTTTTAACCCATGGTTTTGACTGAAGTCTGTTTAATGGATTATTAGTCCTATTTTCGTATGATTGCTGCTGATGCCAACTTGTATTGTTTACATATATATATGTAATAATAGATTTTTATGAAGTCTGGACTGGAAATCACCAGTCATTTCCCATGTGACTTGGCCTTATAGTTCTGGTGCTTGTGTATAAGTTGTCATACAAAACTATTCTTAGAGCAACCTTGATACCATCAGCTAATACAGTTACCCTTAATTTTGTAATTGCCCCATTGTGGTTCATCAAACTACAGTTATTAGTGTTATCACTCCATTTATGTATGTATTTGTGCGTGTATACATGTAGGTACATATGTATTTGTATAGGTATTTATGTAAACTTATGATTGTATGCGGGAATGCATTTTGTCTAATGTTTTGGGATTTCTTACTTGCTGATCTGACAGGTAACTGCATAAGCTCATAATACCGATCTTGCTCTCTTATTATAGTTGTTTTTGTGTTCCTTGTTTGGTTACCTATTTGGGATCATTTGGACATTTTTTCTTCTAGCATAAGCATCTTGGATATCTGACATTTCCCTTTTGTGATCTAACCAGGATCCCTTGGATCAATGAGCTCCCATGGTACATTGTATAATCAGACTTCAGAATCACCTTCCCCTGTGGCCACCTGGTGAGGCTTTATGGGACCTGTGTGATAAAATGCATTGCATGCTCCCCATAAAAAAATTGCCTTCTGGCTTTAATGGTTTGAAAATATCATTCTGGAGACTGAAAGCACAGACACAGAAATTTAGCAGCCAATCTCTGTTAAATAGAAAACTAAAATGACTGCTGAATTTGGGATTGCAAAAGGATGATTTAATAATTTTGTCATCTCCAATGAAAAGGAAGTGCTTCTTAGTATTTTTAAGTGGGACAATAGTGTACACTATTCTTCATTAGTTCATTATTTGCACTTATTCTCCAATAATCTAGAATCAAATAGCCCATAGCAGAGTTGCAGGCAACCTCATATGCCAGTGAGCTGTGAGGCTGTCTGGCATAACTATAGTCATACTTAGTGAAGTAGTAAAGCTGTGAACATGAAGAATGCGTCTTCAAGTTTTCCAATATCAATATGATTTCCGATATGAATGACATGTTGCATAATACTACTCCTATGAAATAACATTAATTTTTTCCCTATGAAAATCTAATGTTTCTCTTAATATGAAATGGTCAAACTGTCATCGCATTTTTGATGTTGAGCAACTACAAGTACTCTTCATATATGATTTACTTATATCTCAAATATTTTCTATGATGTTGGTATTTAAACTAAGGTTTTGAGTTTGACTTTCAGGAAAGGCAGTGTATCCACCCAACGTTCTGAGTCTCACAAGAGAAACTTATTCCTGCAAAGTTTGTATGAGGAAGAGCAGAATCAAAAAATTGGTAAAGACAACAGAAATGCTGATTTGCCAGATGATATTGGAGACAAGGATATAGTGGAATCTTTGGAAAATGATGTCCAGTTCTGGACTGACTTCTCAAAAGCTCATTATCATCCACAGAGTCTATATGAAATAAACGGGTTGTGGATGGATGTTGAGGGATTCGATAATTATGGTATGGGAAAGGATGTTTTTTCTGAAAGTTTTCGGGGAGAAGAGATGACCGAAAGACTCCGTTTCTTCATAGAAGAGTGTGATCATGTACAGGTATCTAGCAAAATTCATAATTATCTCTAAGAGTTCATGTTTTTTTTAGCCTATTCTGGTGCTTGTTTTGAGCTGGTGGGCTAGTCTTGGTGGATTATACCCTTCATGAATCCAAGACATGACCCAGGTTTTTTTTTTTTTTTCACCTCCATAAGTTTCACCCCCTGATTCCTCAGTGGGTTTCTTACTATTTAAAAGCATATGACAAAAAAGACTCTACCTTCAACAAAAAAGTGGTTTTGTTTATGTCTATGCCATACCAAGCTTTGTTTTTGGTTCTCCATTATCTTGATCCAAGTGTTTCTGGCTAGTTTTTTTTTTTTTTATTTTATTTTAAATCTTCTCACTTCCTGAGGGCTGAATGATAAGGTTTTATGCTTTAAATTTGCTCTATTCATGAGACATAAATCCACTGTCACCCATTCATATAATTTGTTTTGCTGAGTCAAAATAATGGATTTAACTTTATGGAGTTTTGTCTTGACTAAATGTTATGTGTAACCTCTGGTCTCAAACATTGCCATTTTATCACGGAGTATGGTTTTTAGATAGTCTAGCTTCAGAAAATTAATGACAAATTATCTGCTTTATATTGTTGCTTAAAGGAAATTCTGTAAAGTTGTATTTTTGTTGCTGACAGGGGATACAAAAATTCTGTAAAATTGTTGCTTAAAGGAAATTCTGTAAAATTGTATTTTTGTAAAAACCTTTTTTTTACTTAGTCAGAAACTTGCTGACAGGGAATACAATGTGTGGTGGATGATTCTGGGGGCTTTTCCAGTGTGGCAGTAGACTTTCTGCAGAACATTGCTGATGAATTCACCAATACTCCAGTGTTACTTTATACTGTTCGCGATCCTGGTTCATCAATGAGCTCTAGAAGTCGAAAAAGGAACATTTCTCGGGACCTTCATGATGCAATTTCTTTTGCAAAACTATCTCCTTTCTGCAAACTAATTGTACCCGTTGGTTTACCTTCTTTGAGTGGAAGTAAGTTTTCATACTTTCTGGCTAATATAACTTGTTGCATTTGGGCTGATTGTAGCTTATATGGTTAAGGTCCCTTTTGTTTCTAAAATCCTTTTTTGCAGGCAAAGTTTCAACAAATCTGCATGTGAATGATAAAAAGCCTTTCCATAGCAGTTCAATCTATGCTGCTGCTCTTCACACTCTCAGCCTGCCTTTTCGCATGGACATGCTTTCGCCTGCTGCAACTTCTGGATCTTCGCTTGGTGCTTTGGATATCAATAGCATTGCACAGATGCTATCTGGCCACCTCCGACAGAATATGGTTGCTATATTAGATGCTACCATGCCTGCACCTGCTATTGGTATTTCCTAATTCAATTGTCCTGGCTCAGTGTCTTATAAAATATGTCTTCTCATGGTGCTCTCCCCCCTTTTTGATGTGAGACTCAGGGGAACCTGCTCAGGAACAATTATTGAGTAAGTTGCAGTCATTGACTCCAGAAACATCGGAGAAAATGGAAGACGTGCATTCTGTAGAAACATTGGTGATACATGGAGCTCTTAAATCAGGTACTCTATATCTGCATATGCCTGTTTTATGGTGTAGACTAACTACTCCGTATGTTGATACTCACTACATCCACAGATAATAGTTGTTGCCCATTATTTACATCACCTTAAACTAAGGATTTACCTGGCTTGTCCTAAGTGCAATTGTGTTACTTTCAACCTCAGCTCCTCATGTCATTATAAGGTCTTACATCAACTTGAATTAACAGATTTTAAATATGCTTGACGTTAGAATGGAAGGATTCTGTGCTTCTATTCATTTAGGAATTCGATAGTTAGGGATGATTTGCTTTTCTGTTGATATCTTATGCTTGTAGCCACATCATCCCTAGCCTCACATAGCATTTCTTCTTCATCCAATTAATACTTCTGTTGAGTCTATGCATCTTTCCACTTGAATGTGTATAGTGTTTCTACTAGGTTGTATGTGTAGGGTTCTAAGGTCCTTCTGGGGAACTGGGGGATTGGTAGACATTGTAGTAGTTGTGCTGCCACTTCATCTAATATGAACTATCTTTTCGGACTCAGGTGAGCAACGAGCATCACTGTCTGAAGTCCAACAAGCTATTTCTGCTGCTTATGAACAGGCATCTTTGAGGCCTAGATTCTGTAATCTATCTGCAGTAACTTGCCCTCTCCCAATACCATTACCATTTCCATCTATATTCTCGGAAAATGTTGGTCGCAGTGGACAACTGCTTAGCAATCCTAATCCAACTTCATCTTCAAAGGGACCACTCGATGTCCATTCTATCCCTATGGCTGCAAGACTGCGCTCTAGCAGTGCTGTATTACCTTTCTTGTCCAGCAGGCTGGAAAACCTTCGGAAATTTGGTATTCAATATGGTGCTATCGGAGGAGAATTAATGAATAGTTGGGGTTTTGGAAAGGAGGAACTTGAAGATATGGGAGAGACATTATCAAACATGGTCAGGAATCTGGATCCATACTCTGATGTAACCTCTGATTCAGATTAGTTTAACAGTAGACATGCTAAAAGAACTTATAATCTGTTGTAAATACAGTTGAGAAGTTTTCCTTTTTTTTTTTTGTTTACTCTAGAAAGATCCTTGGACCGACTGACTCAAGTATAGGTTTCTTTTGATAGGTCTATAATAAGTACAGTATTACTTTATGAAGCTTACACTCCGTATTTCTTGATGACGTTCGACAGCTCTGGATTAAAATATTAGTCTATCGGTTACTCCGTGTTGACCGTATATTAAAATATTAGTCTATCGGTTACTTAATAAGGGTATCTTAATAGTTATTCTTCCTTGCCTTCCAGTTTTTTTTTTTTTTTTTTTTTTTTTTTTTTTTTTTTTTTTTGAGGAAATCCTTGCCTACAATTGTTTTAAAAAAAATATTACTATAAAAATATGAAGAGAAATTCAACAATTTTTCATACTCGAATTTTCAAATCTGACCAAATTGATGTATACCTCCTATAAAAAACTAATTTATTATTTTACTTATATTGCTGCCTCAATCCTTTTCTGATTTATCCAAACATGGAATACCATTCCACCCAGAAAATTTAATTGGCAGACATTTCTATCATCCATCAATTATATTGCTACTAATTAATTGAACATGGGAAAGGCTGGCAAGATCTCGTTCATTTTTTTAAATTTTTGTGTAAGAATATACTAGAACTGTACTAATACAAATAGAATAAACATAACATAAGCTAAAACATAACAGGTGAAATTGCAGCTCATTGTACTCTGGATTTGTCTCACATTCTTGTCCTCCATTTTCATTCTTCCAAGTCCACTTTAGAATTATTTGAAAATCATACGTGGTATGTGGCGATATGATACGTTTTTGATAGCGAAGACAATTGCCTTTTGATTTTTTATTTGCTCTTATTTATTTATTTATTTTAAAAAAAGAAGAAGTCAATTTAGCGTTTAATCGTAATAAACCTGGGGCCAAGCTTGTAACTAAAGTCAAGGACAAAGAGGAGGGAAAAATCTTGATAAAGCATTAGCAAAGTTACCTAACCCTTTAATTAATCACGAAATTTACTTAAAATGGGGCATAAAGCTAACTTAAATCTTTGTGAAAGCAACATATAGCTTACATAAGTTGCATGTTTAGTTGTTAAGCTGGACTATGCATTACACCCACAAGAGAGAATTTCTCTTGGAAGCGGAAGAACTTTTGAAATTGCGCGAAATGTTCTCTAGCCTCTGCCTTTTATCTTGTATAAATGTATGGAGAAAATACAACGTTGTACATGTAATGTTCAAGCCTCGTATCTCAAGTCTTAATTCACGTATCTATCACATCCATATACCTTAGCTTGATGGTATGTAGCTGCACGTCTCAAGTTCGTGCATTTGCATACCTTAGCTCACTCGTTGCCATATATAGATTCATAGCCAAATAAACATGTGTATTTAAACGTACACACCATCTTTGGTGTACCATTCCTTGCAACTTATGAGAACAAAACAACTGCAATTTACAAGAGATACTCTGGTGATTGTTATAATGCTAAGATTTGCAAACAGACATTCACAACCTTCTTAAAAATGATATACTTGGTAACACGTTATTTCAAATGTGACAAAACTATATGTCAAATTCAAGCAATAACATAAAAAGATGGACTCTATTATTTCCCTTCTTATTGTCGTCAAGTAGTTGTCTACATATTGAATATAAATCACAAACATATCTTTCTGTAAGTTTGTTTTTCCTCTTCCTTTAGCTCCCATAATTTAACCTCTCTTACCTTAGTTTCTTATCTTTTTTGGGGGGTTGGTTTGTCTGACATGAGTCTTTTGTTGACTCTTCGAATTAAAAAACGGACAACTATGAGGGGTTGATTGAGATATAATTTATTCAAATGCAAGGAACCTGGTACATCACTTCATTGACAATTTTATCACGTTATTAAATTAGCTACTCACGTATCATACATTTGGGTGTACATACTAACATATATTCGAATGAAATTGAAATTTTTTCCATGGAGGCAGGTTAAAAATCCAAACCCGACTCGAAAAAAGTTTGAAAAACCTGCTATATTTTTCGGGTTTGAGCACGAGATATTATGTTAAGGCCCGTCCGAGCCGAATTTTTGGTCACCTATAATGATAATTTAATGTAATGAACATTTCAAAGAATGTGAATATAAAGAACATTATTTAACATTTTATAACTTGTTCTTTTCACTTTAACTGAATGTTATTTAGATTTCTATACAATGTTCTTTACAATTATATAACATGTTCTTTTCACTTTAGCTAAACGTTTTTTTACATTTTTATACAATGTTCTTTCCGCTTTGGAAGGGATGCACCATGCGGATCGTACATCCGCCTGCACGAACCATGCATTATGGAATACATACTCTCCTGAGGCATTTAAGATTTTGTAAGCAAATTAAATACTTCGACCATTTGTTTTTCATTTGTAAGATGATTGTGTATCTAAAAGGACGAAGTATGTCGAGTCATTATGTGTACAGAAATCAATCAATTGGGTAGTTATACATCTGTATAGTACATATGCTTGGAATGAAGATTACCAACGTTCAATTATGTAAAATAATACACAAATAGGTAAGTTGTGCAACTGAGAGATTTTCAAAGTGAGATAGATGAGAAAATATTGACTAAAGTAAGAATTTAGCAGCTGCCTTAACTAGTTACTTTGACCACCGAATAATGAAAGGAAAAAAAATAAAAAATGAAAAGGTCTGGTATGTCTTTCAACCTAGTAGAAATAACCCACGTGCAAATGAATCTAACGTTCTTCCAAGAAATTAATAAAACTTTCTTAAAATATTTAAAATTTAGCATTAGTAGTAACTGTGAAGTTAGCTAGCTAGCTAGCTGCCTAGTTTAGTAGCTGTCCATTACAACTCTTAGGAAATTATTAATCAAATACTTACTTCTAAGTTTTATGTAATTATTTAAAGTGTTACTTGGATGGTAATTTGCATAATCTAGTTATATTTTATTTATGTGTATAATGCACCGTCCATCATCAATTAAGCACTGTTGTACTAGCTCCGTTGTTAATTAGGAAGGTTACAAATCTAAACAATATAATCATTAAAATATTATGGTAGTCATATTTCAAACGACCACTATATAATTTTCAAATGTTACCATCCACTGGATAGTAACAAAAACAATACAATCTTACGTTCTATTCTGAAAAATCTTCAAACCTTAAAGTTAGAGATTTGACCTTAAATTTGAGGGTAAATTGAATAGGTTATATTAGCTAAGTAGGAGGATCCGATCATCCGAGGATGTGATGAGTTTGTACGTAGAGTACGCAAAAAACTATGTTTGACAACACTAAACTTAAGGATCTCTCTCGCCTCACAACTTAATCACAAGGACTCATATCTTGACGGTGTTGTTAAAAGATAGATTTCGAAATTTACAATATACGATCACCAAACACTTGAAATAATATATGGTACTGTCTTGATTAGTCAAACTTACCACAAACTTACTAAAGTGATCTAAATCCACCATTTTATGAACTGCGCAGTCAACTGTATTAAACTTTTCATTGTTTGGTAGCCATTTAACCAACCAATGGTCCTTTTGTTTGATTTTCAATCAAGGTTTTACTGAAAATAGTTAAAACCATGTGGTTTTTATAGGAAATCTGACATTAGGGTTGTAGGGTGCACCCCCTAAATTGTTACTTGTAAAAGGTAAATTGCAATAATTTTCTCAATTTAACAATAGTTGCTATCAAGGGTATATTATTTGATATTCTACTCATATGCAATTGACATTACAAAATAGTTCCATACATTACATACACGAAGTAGCTAAATTGGATTGTACAAAGCTAGTAATACTCCGTAGATGTTACTCGCTACGTAAGATACATTCATTAGACGGGATATCTCCGTCCTTGCTACTAATAGTCATCAACTAATAGTTATTGTACAACTACATCATGCGCATAAATAAAGTAAAACTTATAAGACGATTGACATTTAATATATAGAGTAAATTTAGACAATTAGATGGCTTGCCATAACATAAAACAGACTATATTGTTTCCTAGCCATAGGATTAAGAAAGAAAGAAAGAACTGTACTCCATATTTATAGTAAATGGGAACAAAATTTTATCCATATGCCAACCTACATTTCTTGAATATACCTCAATTTCTATGCTCTCTTCTTACCACCCTCCGATCTGCCCGAAAATTTTAAAAAATAATAGAAAAAGAGACTAAAAAAAATATAAGAAAAAAAATTCTATGGACTTACAAAAATATTATGGTAATCAGAAATCAGATTTTTACTGTCTAAGAACTCCTGCTTCACCTCTGTTTCTACTGTCATTGGTCAACTCTTCCTTGTGTATTATAATACTGCATCTAATCATGCATCAACTGAGCTGCAACCACAAAAGCAAAACAATTAGCACTAAGTATTAACATAAACGAGCATTAATAAGCTTTAAAAAATAAGCTAAATAACGTGTGATCTGAGTCAAACTACTGTAGAGTTCGAAAAAAGCAACATTAACTCAGGATTAGAGCCTCTTAATCAAAGATTTTTTTTTTTTTTTTTTTTTTTTTGACAATTGCACTCTTAATCAAAGATTATTGTATATAAAAAGACAAAATGATATCCCCTTAATCTATGAATATAAAATAAAATTGACACAAATATTTTTAAACTTTTTGGGTGCAGATCAAGTAGCAGTTTCTGAACAACAAAAAAAAAAGTCAATCATCAAAAAAAACAAAAGACAAAAAGGAGAAATGAAAGATCCCAATAATAAAATTGATTACAATATCATGCAATTTTTTCACACTGTTTGTCTCCTTTTCATCCCACTTCCAAAAACCATGTCAAGTTCTTCTCCAAATTCTAGGCAAACTACAGCATTATATTTGTTTTTAATATTCCAAAAGTGGTTTAATTTAACTTATTAATGAAAAATATAAGCTTCATCACTCCACTTATGATCCAAAAACATGCATCATAGCAGTAATTCATGTTTGACTTTTTTTTTTTTTTTTTTTTTTTAATTTGTACACATATAAAGACTAATTTATGGACAAGTACTCCCTCTGTTTTTTTTTTTTTTTTATTTGCATCATTTTTTTTTATGGGTGTTTTTTTTATATGCATTACTTTTATATTTGGTAACTTTATACTATATTTTATCATTTTTCTTTCTTACTTTAAACCCCACTTAAACTATTTTATCATTTCTCTCTATTCGATAGTCCTCACTTAAATAATAAAAATATCTATCTTCTCTCACATACCTTCTCTTTCATGGTCACCATCTTACTTTTACTATAATACTCGTAATTTATTCACCCACTCACAATATTTTATTACTCTCCTAAAACTTTGTGCACTCTCAAGTGATGCAAATAAAAAAAAAAAAAAAAAAAACGGAGGGAGTATTAACCTTTTTTCTTCTCGAAACCCTTTTGCAGTTTGGCGTAGTAAAAAAAAATACCCATTTTGCCCTTTTATATTTACAATATTAATTTAAAAAAATAAAATACGGAGTACTTAATTAAAAGGGAATCATGTTAGACAAGACATTTAACATATGTTTTTGAAACAAAGAGAGGGCTCTATATTATATGTACCAAGTTTTGACATTTAGGTTTATAAATAGGGCATTATTACTTAATTATGTAGTAAAAAAAATACTGACAACACACAGTACAAGAAGATAGTGAAACTTAGAAATAAAATATTACAATTACAAGAAAAGAGAGATTAATGAAAATGTCAGAAAAGGAAATAAGAAGAATTTTATCTTACAGCATGAGTTTGACACAAACCTCAAAGAATTTGCACAATTGCAATTGACAATTCTCAAAAGTAACAATTATTGGCAAACTATTAGGCATTTACTAATAATGCAAGAGTGCATATACAATTATACGCACACGCACACTTATAGTCTAATCGTCAACAATTGACAACCTTAATTAACATTTTATGAGGAAAAAGTTAGACCCTTACAAGTATATAGTACTTCGTAGTAACTAGTAAGTAGTTGCGATCAATGGGATCATGTATCACTAAACATTATGTCACAAATTCTTTTAGCTTTTAGCAATGCCAAAACTAAAAATTGCAAGAAAGATTCTCCTGAATAATCAAATTCTCAAATTACTCTTTTAGTAAAACATCACTGTAGTACTAATGGTGACAATCTAACATACTAGTAGGTGAGCTTTTTATACTAAAATTGCAAAAATAGAACAACCCAACAAATTAAAGTGAAACTGAAAGGAAGAACATACATATACACATACATTGATACATACATATAGTATTGAAATTTAATTAAATGTTGAATGTGACAATTCCCTGAACCCAAAATAATTTCAGAAAGAGACACAGTGGTACCATGAGTTATCTCTGTCATGAAAACCCTCAAAACTACATTTTGTTCCATTTCTCAAAACACACGCCATGCATTTTTTACATCTCGTATTCACCAACAAAAATATATCCATCAATCAATAACAGCAGGAAAACATACAAATCTGCAAATTCAATAATATTACTGTACAGGAAAGAGGAGAGAGAAATAAAGGGAATGGAGTTAGAAGTTACCTAGGGACTGAAATTTGTTCAAGAGATCAGATGAGCTTGTTATAGCTAGCAAGTACTAAAATCAAACTAATGAGCTCCAGAATGTGCATTCTTTTTCTCTACAAAGTTGGACCAAGAGTCCTACCACCACCCTCATCGATTCCGGGCTGTTGCGGTTGTTGTTGTTGTTGCTGCTGCGGATTATGTTCAATGGGTTGCTGATGAAAATGATGATGTTGAGATTGAAGAAGAGGGTGTAAATGTTGTTGAGGAAGTTGTTCATGATGAGGAATTCCTTGACCCAATTCTAAATGTTCCTGTTGCTGTTGCTGTGGTGTTACTGGCTGCTGAAGGAGTAACAGCTGCCCTAATGACTGATCATCTTGTGGCGGTTGTTGCTGTGGTGGCGGCTGCTGTGGTTGAATCTGAGCGTACGGGTTTGGATCGAATGTGGCCGCCCCAAGAGCCAAAGACGGTGATACAGCACCCGATGAAGGCCCCGCCTGATTAAACCCCCCTCCTCCACTACCACCAGCAATAACCAGTGCTCCCTCGTACCCACCACCGCCACCACTATACCTCATAAACTGTTGTTGTTGCTGTTGCTGCTGTTGTAGTTCCCAGTTTCTTAACAACTCCTGCTCATCTCTCACCGCCAATGCTGCCAACTGTTGCTGTTGTTGTACCTCAATCAACTGATGCTGCTGCTGTTGTTGCTGCTGTTGCTGCTGATGTTGGTGCTGTTGTTGCAGCTGAGGCTGAGGCTGCAGCTCTCTGATCATAAGTGCCCCACCATGAGATGGACCGGGACCAGCAGCAGCAACCCCAGTAGGAATACCCATCATAGGACCCATATGATACTGCTGCTGCATCAAATTAACACCAGAAGACGAACCTGGGTTAGCATAACCAGGCTGAATCATAGGCATAAGCGCAGTCGGCCCAATATAAGTAGCTAATTCCTTTTTAGCAGAATACAGATCAGTCTGAACTTGCTTCAACCGGTGCTGCAGAAGCGAGATAAGTCCTACACAACCATACACCGGGTCACGCAGCCTCGCCTCCGCCTCGTACGCCAACGAATTAACAGCATCCTCTCTCTGTGTAGCATCCAAGTCAATCAGAAGCTTTGCAACATTACTAGCACCAAACACCTTATGAACATTCGAGAATCGTTGAGGTTGATCCGGCGGAAAGTATGGCGCGAACACACATTCTTGCGTACATTTCCTCCTTAGAAATTTGCACGCTGCACACGGTGAATTTGACGATGACATTTCCTGAAACCTTCAATAATCTTCAATTCCCCTTTATTTTTTTTACACAAAAATTCCTTTTTTAGAGAATGAATTTGCGTCAAATACTGCCAAAAAAATAGATACTATCAACAATCAAATCTGGAAAATAACGAACTATTGATTGACATAAATAAATTATAATATCAAAAATCAAAAAATGAATAATATTTTAGGGGAAGAGAGAGAAAATGAAGAAAAGAGGGAGAAGTTTCATGGATTTAAACTCAGATATATAGGGAATCGCAAAAGCATATTCATTCATATTTTTTCATATTTCCAAGTCAAATGGATTAATTTTAATATTAGTACTGAAAAATTAAAATTAAAAAATACTTAAGTATACTACTAATTCGTACTAGTAGAAATAAATTTAGTATTAGTAGTAATTAACACGAAAGTATCTTTCATTAATGAACCTAAAAACAACAACTCGTATGATTTCCATTAAAATGCTGCTTCATTCATTCATTCATATTACCAGAGAAATCAATCTCTCGCTTTCATACCAATCAAAATCAAGAAAAAAAAAAAAAACCTAAAACGCGTTTCGCCCTAAAAATAGTTTCACCGACTTAAAATGCAAGAAAGTTGTCGCATTCATAAATCATCGTTAACACTCCTTAAAAGACAAGTGAAATTAAATAAAGAAAGATTAAAAATGACAACCAAAACCATTTTAAATCAAAATTAAACTTTAATTATTGTTATATACTAATCACTGATAATCATTCCTTTAAAACATTTTATCGAAAAGATTATCTAGATTCGTTAGAGGAAAATTACAAAACAAATCTCAAACATTAAGAGTAATTATATATTTAATTTTAAAATTAATTATATTAAAAAATAAAAATAAAAAAAAAATCACCTACGATTGTCTTGGACTCCACTCAATACCATCCCACACTTCTCTTTCTCTTTCTCTCTCCTCCTTCAAGCTTCACTTCATACTGCCACCTGTCGCCGGCAAAATACCAGATTACGACATCGTTTTCGTCGTAAAACAATGACGAAAACAAAACGAAAGAAAACCTAAAATGACGTGGTTTACCGGAGGGAAAAGAGAGAAAGAAAGTGCACTGGATCCGATCTTCCCAGTTTCAGGATCCGAATACCAACGAATACTCCTTCAAAATCAAATCAACACCATGATTATAATAATAACAATAATTAATATCAAAATTATATAAAAATGAGAGAGAAATAAATAACATACCATAACGAAGACGAAGCCAAATTCGTGCTTTATTTTGTATTTATATTTAATATTTATTTATTAAAAGGGATTTTGACGGAAGAAAATTCAATTCGTTTTTTTTTTTTTTTTTTTTTAGAGGTGGGGGCAGGGGACCTGATGATGGAGAGAGATGGAGAAGATGAAGAAAGAGAAAGGGTGAACGTGTGGGTATGGGTGTGTATATAGTAGTGAAATGAACCTTCAACTAACTATATCTTGTCTTTCAACTTTGACCTTTCGATTTATTGTGTTAGTCAATCTCAGCCGTCCGATTTTTAGATTTATACGGAGTTTTATTTTTTTGATTTTGTTCCTATTTTCAGTTTTATGAATCTGACTCACCATTTTGTAGCCCAAATCTTTCTGTTCTGTCATTTCTTGACTTTCTCCAATTTACCCCTTTTCTTTTTTACTGCGCTGTAACACTGTTGAATAATTTTATTGAATTTACTAAAATGCCCTATTTTTTTGAATTTTTGGAAAATACCAAATACGAGTATTCTAATCTTGGATAATTATCTCATATCCCATTTGTCAAAATCAATTTTTATTTTGATTTTATTTTCTTTACTAATTCGAGTATTACTATAATTAATCTTTTTATCCATTCATTGCTTACTATACTTGCCATTAATAAATCCTTGTGTTCAAATTTTAAATGGGTGCTTAAATGATTCAAAATTAATGGATTAATACAATTAAATTAATGAGGTATGAATGTATGACGTGATTGATATCATTATAGTTCCATCGCACTATGATTAATCATTCATCAATCAAAAACTTAATTCCAATTATAGTTTAATTTGCAACAAATATAAGTTATCATAAGTTAAATGAAGTCTTGATAAGTTTCGATAAGATCTGATAAGTTTAAATAATACTACGTATTAAATTAGTTCAACAAAGAAAATCATATAAATAAAACACTGTCAAATTTTAGATAAGTTCAAGCTAAGTATATTGAAATAAATTCAGTTAAATTCAAATATATTCAAAAAAAATTATAAGTAAATTAAACGCACCCTAAGTAAGAATGAATATGGTCAATCCAAGTAGAAGGAACACGTGAACATATGTAAAACAAAAGAAAGTATATATAATCAACTTAGGAAATTGATTTTAGCACACCCTTAATTGATTTTGACACACCCCTATGTGAGAAGAGCATAGAAAATTGTGCCCTCATATAGAGGTGTGCCAAAATCATTTCCCATCAACTCAAGGGTGGCATTTGGTTCATAGGGTGTCATGTTTGGAATCATGAATAAAAAACAGAGTGGTAAAGGCTTACGGGGTAATAACTTCATTATTAATACCTAGGGTCCGTTCAGTGTAGCTACAGTTTTCTTTTTTTTGGTTTTCAAAACCATATGATATATGGGAATATTTCACATAATGAATAAAAAATCGATCTAACTTATTAAAATCATATTAATTTTGAAAACTACTAACAACAAAAAAGTTGTTGATATGAGTACGCCATATGGTCATACCTCACCTTCTATTTGAGTTTCTATTTCCCATACCTTTTGGATTTGAGGTATGAATTTTAAATTAGAATTTTCTTAAACAAACATTAGATAAATGTTTAATTCATTCAAATCCCATACATCATACCTAAAGTCTACGAATCAATTTAATGCCCGCCATGAGGGTTAGGGTATAGGTATTATGTGTTATATGACAGAGAAATAAACAACAAAATAGTTGTAGTTAATAATAAACACGACCTCTTCATGTTATACTTAGTATTAAACTAATTAAAACATATATTAAATCAATCATTGAATAAAATTTGAACAATTGGTAAAGCACAAACAAAATTTAAACCATAATTGAACCATGAACTCTTAATGTTTTATAAGATACGACATAGTAATTTATATAAGTACTCTATATTAAATGGCGTCCAAAAATCATCATGCAAATTCAAACAAGTCTGATCGTCACTTTGATTTTTGTACGTGCCAAGACACAACACCAATTTGTAAGTTTTCAACGGGAATATATATAACAGCATATCCTTACATTGACAATACTCACCTATCTAGCTAACTAGTACATTGTAGTCAGCATATTCATACAATGATACATATACAACGCTCTTCAATTACCAATGGTGAGTTGTATATGTAATTACGCAAATAAATTATAACTATTACGTATTACTTTGATAATAAGTAGAATGAAGTGAGCTGCAACATCAAGAGATTATAATAAAATGAAAGAATCACCGAACTGTGACTTTGGACTATGATCTTGGTAATTAAATATTTTGATTTTAGATATTATAATCGTATTAAGATACAATAATTTAAATTATCATCTGGGAGTTTTTGTTTTAATATGTGTACCCAGTTACCTACTACATATCTATAATGCTATTTTCGTTTCATACTAGTTGCAATGGTTTGACATAAAATGTGTATATAAAATGTCTAATTGTTGCAATTGTTAGGGTTGGTGAGTGCATAACGGAAGTAAATTAAAGAAGTAGAGATAGATAAAGTAAATAAGAGAAAGATAAATGCAAGACAAGTAGTAAAAATGGACACACAAGGGAAAAATCATTAAAACCCCACGAACAACGAGCACTAAAATAATCCACTATATGAAAAAAGGGAGTACAATACCCTTAAAATGGTGAGTAGTACAAGAGAACTCTCACTATGAGAACTCACAAAGGAGTAGTGCAAAAATAGGAATAGTGGAAACCTTTGATTACGCGAGAGGAATAGTGGATTCGTAGAGAGGTGTATAGTACAAAGAGGTGTTTTATGTAGAAAGGCTAGTGTGTATAGTATGGCTTCATATGTGGATATGCCTTGAATATCCATGACTCATATTTATAGTTGTAGATGGAACTTAGAAGAAATGGCCGGAATATTCCAAAAATTCCTCCATTTTTGTAATGTCAATACTGCTATAGAACGTTCAAGTAGGTTATTATTCTAGAGAAATCATGAACAAGTTATGACGTTGCTAAATCATTCCGGAAGCTTCTAATTAAAATTATATCAAACAAATTTGTTTAGATTTTTAAAATACGATCCTCATTTTAGTTTTAGTTCGGAATTTTTATGATTCGACCCTCATTGTAGTTTCAATTAGAGAAATGAATATTGAATTGTAGTCTAAAGTTTTGATTTCAAGGTGACCTACCTAACGTCTCAACTATCCATGAGAAATTGATTTTAGTAGCTTAAAAATTTTCAACCTAATGAATTGTACTCATCAAAAAAATTGAATTATGTTTCTTACTTTTACGATTTCTTAAGTGTAGATGTTGAGATATAGCCTAATTTAACAGCACGTGTAAGTGTTTCATATTCATAAGGCTAAGGGGCTCTTTCTCCAATTACATGTTAATATTATATGGTTTTGGAATGAAATAAACCTCCTTAGACTTATGAAGTAGACTCTTTTTCTTAGTTGTTAGTACGACCCAAGCCTGGTACTCTGATACTCCCTCTGTTTTTAAATACTTACTCTATTTTTCCATGCGCGGAGTTTTAGGAGAAATTAGAGAAAATAATAAAATATGGACGTAGTGGGGTTGGTGGAAAAATAAAAAATTGTATAAAGTAAAAGTAGTGGAGAGAATTAGAGAAAAGAGATTATGAAATTAATAAAATATGATTTATGTTGGGTCCATTAGACAAGAGAAATTAATTAAATATTGTAAAAGCTTTCCAAATAAGAAAATGAGACAAGTATTTAAAAACGACCGAAAAAGAAAAGGGGAGACAAGTATTTAAAACCGGAGAGAGTAGTAGATAATAAGAGGGGTCAACGTTGCATAACCTACCTACGATAAATAATTGATCTTTATTTGATGATTTTAAGTGTAGAGGGGTCGAGATTGTATTCACACGGGACCATAAAAAGTAAACTTGAGACTTGAGAGATGGATACAATCTGGCGTTTGCATTTAAAATTTGCCTATCTCATTATTATATCTCCTCCTCATAAATAAGGGGGTCGTATTTGGATTTTGTCATTACTTGAAGTTTGGCTGTTGATTCAGAGGAGTAGAGCATAAAAGCAATGCTGAAAGTTAAACAAATTTTAATGAACTGTCACTATTAAGTTTTAACTGCTCACCTACTCACATAATTATTGCATTAGCTAGCTTAGGGTTCCTCCTGCTCCTGCTCCTGCTCCTTCCCCTTCCCTAGCTAAGCTAAGCAGCTACTCATCAATTAATCATGTCTATATTACCAGGTTAATTATGTTTCTAGCAATCATATTTTAGTTGTTGTTACGAAAACTAATCACAACATTTTCCGGAGCATTGTTAGGATTATTAGAACTGCTACAAAAATGGTTTCTTAATCTTAATCTTAATTTATGCTTTCAACAAATCCATTAAACAATATTAACCGGTGTACCATACATGCATAAATTTAAAAAAAGAAAAAATAAAAATAAAAATTTGCATAGTCTTTATACAATAATTTTACTTTTATGAATAATGATATGAATTAAGTCTAATCTTAGGCTCACATAAGTTTTTAGAAATTACTAGTTGTATTTTATTTAAAGTTGATAAATTTTAATAAATATATGTAACTAATATATAAAGCTAAACTTTTAGCCAGGTCATGAGGCAGCGACACTCGGCGGGTTCCAACTTTTCGCCAAGTGTCGCGCCAGGTTGGATAGATTTAAATAGACTTCATAAGATAAAAAAGTTAGTTTAGAATTCTTTTTGGATAGAATTTTGGATAAAATTGTTAGTTTAGAGTTTTATTTTCGATAAAATACCAATATTTCAGATGTATTAAATAAAATAAATGTTCAAATTCTATTGGGTTGACCCGAACCCAAAACTTTGGGCAAGGGTTCAACATTTCTTGACTCGTAACCTGAAGTGACCCAATCCGAGATGACTCATAACCCGACCCTAATTGACAGATCTACATAGTAATAAAATTCTATTAGATTGTGAAGTATATATTATAAATGGATGTTTTACGCTTTAGACTACTTCCTTCGCTCAAAAAAATTACGATATAAAAATAAGTTTATGTGATGATTTTTGAGAATTATAATCTAATATATTTTTTGAATAAAATTATAATTCAATTTGTACATCTGAAATATGGGTATTTTATCGAAATTAAACTCTAAACTAACAATTTTATCCTAAAATTCTATACAAATAGAATTCTAAACTAACTTTTTTTTATCTTATGAAGTCTATTTAAATTTATCCAAAGTGGCGCAACATTTGGCGAAAAATTAGAATGTCAAGTGTCGTTGTCTCGTGACCTGTCTCGTGACCAAGCTCTATTCAAAAGAAATTATATTTTAAACCAATTATACAACCTTTAGTTACTATGCTATTAGATGGGGTATTTATGATTATATGAAGTACAAAATAATGATCAAAAGTTGTTAAAAAAGAAATTAAGTAAAAGAGAATAATCCGTAAAAAACCTCTTTGTAATTTGATCATATTCCGTAAAACACCTAAAAGATTAGCTAAGGTGTAACAAGTTAACAACTAAAGACTGGTTTCAAAAAAAAAAAAAAAAAAAGAAGTTAACAAATAAGGGTGTGTTTGGCATCATTGCTGTTTTTGGTTTATTTGTTTTTTTTACTCCTAAAATAAAACAAAACAGTGTTTGGTAAAACAGCTTAAAAAAAACAACTTTACAACTGTTTTGTAAAATATAAAATGATAAACACAAAACACCTTAAAGCAGTTTTTGAGGTTTTGTTTTATTTTTTTAAGAAAAAACCCTATTAAAGTTACGCTCCAACGCTCGTCATTGATTGTATTTCCTCTAAATTCAATATCTCATCTTTCTTCCTCAAACCCTAATAATTGTCAAGATTCATGGAGCAAGCAATTACAGGTATGGAGCGTTTTCCTCTCTATTTTCTTTTAATTTCATTCCCTATTGTTCCTTCTACTTTGTTAATTCATAAATTTATTGATGTTTTTGTTGTTAAATTTGGTTGTATTCAATTTCTTTGATCAAAATTGGTTATCTTTGTTCTTTATTTTTCTGAATTTTAATCGTTCGATCTAATTTGTATATAATTTATTCTGGGTTTTTATACTTGGGGCTTGTTTCTGAAATACTACGAGTGTTGATTAATTGGTAGTGTAAATTGAATAATTATATCATGTTGTAAATTGAATTACTTGAATCTGTAAGCAGAATATCATGTCAATTCTATAAGTTAATTGCAGGAAATTTGTGAATTGATTGTAAACTGAAATAAGTCGAGTGTTGATTGCAGTATCTGAATACCCTACTGATTTTTGGGTTTTCGTTTTTTCTAGTTCCTATTTGTTGTTAATAATTTGCAAATTTGGTAATTTTTCATGGGTTTTGTACTTTTGTTTGGTGGGATTTATAATTTGCAGACATATTTGATGATGGATTTTGGAAATTAAGATTATATTTACATGATCATGTTAGAATTTCCCCTGTTTAGATTGATATTTGCATGCATGGATCATAATTGAGGAAGTTTTGTTGCTTTCTAGATTTTGATCCCACATGGGATTTGTATTTGATTTACTGTTGCATTGGCAATTTGACATTATCTTGCATGAAGGATGTTATTTGGGGATTTATATCTTAGTTAATAAGCTATTGTATCTTTTATTGTTTAACCATGATCATGTTGTATAAGAAAGGAACTGTATTAACAGCTAGCTTATGTGAATAGTGAGTTTGGGTTTTAAGGTTGGTGGTATATGATTTGATCTCTGTTATTGTTTTCATGGTTCATTAGAATATGTGCACATAGTATATGGAAGTATCATAGTTATCTACTAATAATGGTGTAATGGAGTGTGTTGGTTATGTTGTGCTCTTTTTTATTCTTCTTTTCTTGCTTTATCTTGTTGCTAGTATGATATTAGTGAAGTTTACATATGCTATTGTTTTCTAGTTGATGCACATTGGTTGTTTAGTTGACTTAGATGATTATTATGTTTAATAGTGAATTACTTTATAGATGTGCAAGGACGGAGATCCTTTGTTCATACAATATGCGGATGAAAATGTTGAACTAGAAGATGATGCAATCAACAACAATGGATCCGAGGACCTAGTTACTCATTCTCTAAGTCAACAAGAACTTCAAAAAATGGCTCAGTTTCAAGATGATTTGGCACACGATTGTGGAAAAGACAAACTTCACAATGAAAGTTATCAAGGAGAAATAAATATTACATTGCATTTGACTATTTTATTGTTACTTTTTTTTTTTCTTCTTTTTTTTGTAGTTGTTCCTTTAAATTTTATTGTAACCTTATTCAATCAATAAATTTATTATTGAAATATAAGTATATTTTTTTTTCTGTGAAAATAAATAAGCAGCTATTAAAAAAAAAATAATACTCGTAGTATGAAAAAAATTATAGGTAGTATAAGAGTTGATTAAAGCTATAAATGATTTGGTAGTATGAGAGTTGATTGTAAACTCAAAACTGAGAAATGAAAACAGTTTTTAAAAACAAAGAATCAAAAATTAAAATCAGTTTTCAGTTTTGAAAAAACAAAAAACTGAAAACGATGCCAAACGAACCCTAAAGACCTAATGTCATTGACACTAATTTTTTTTTCCAAAATTAGAAAGATATCAACAAAGTTCAATATACCCAATTTTAAACCGGTGATAATAACATGCATACATATGAAAAGTATAATAATAATAATAAAGTAACGTAGAAAGTTGTTGCACTAAATTTCTACCATTAGATATGGTAGCACAAGCAAATCACAAATGAATAATTGATACACAATACAATAACATTTCACTTTTGGTTCGTCACATGATCATCATCACAAAGACATGGACTTACTTTATTTGATGATTTTATAGTCTCCTTTTGTTATCTTCATTCCCACATAGAAAAATGGAATTTGTCCCAAATAAGTTGGACATATCAATTTCAATTATCCACTAGCCATGACTAAATTTAGGGAAGATCTTACCTAATAACTATTTATAGGAGTATATCAATATGTTATTTTGACTAAATAAATTAAATATGTGGACCACCTAATAAAATCAAGGTTAGTATAAATAAATAATTCGAAGTATGATGAGTGGATTGACTTGTTTGGTGATTGGATGTGCATGTACCTGATGGAGTCTGTAGATTGAATTACATGATTTATGTCTTCTCTCCCTCATATCATATCTTTGTCATTTATTTTTCTCCCCCTCTTTCTTTCACATCGCTTTTAGCTCATGCTTTGACTTTGCTACTCTTTGATTTTTAACATTTTTGGCAAATATTAAGCAAAATAATGGTTACTTTATGTGGTGTATAAGCAGTGATAAATGAGGACTGAGGAGGAATAATTATTCTTGGTTAATATTAATGTTTATTATGTGGAATATAAATAGTATTTCATAGTCCATTTCTTTTATTCATTTTGTTTTTGAAATATCGACTCATTTTAATAAATTAGACATTTCTACGTATCCGATCTTACTTTAGTCATTTTATTAGCATTCATTAACATGTGCCTATCCCGAGATCATAATATTATATTTTTAATGCAAATAATATTATAAACATGTGCTGTACGAAGAGACAGTCACCCAAGAAAATGAAATGATTTAGCAGCTTTTGCTCGATTATACTGCTAGTGAATCAAGGTCAAAGGTAAAAGTTGATGAACTTTTTAATTAATATCATACTGCTACTGAAGCAAGCAAATAGAATTGGTTATTGGGTTCAATTCAAATCAGATTTAAAAGGCTTCTTTCTTGTACAAACATTTACTTCATGGAGTACTATTTTTGAAAGGATAAAAAAGGAACACATAATAATGTCATATATGATGTAGGTATGCATGTGGCCTGGGATGGTAGACATCATATCAAACCAAATTCGTCGACTAATTTGGTTTTATGCGGCTAACGTGTGGAAATCCGTTAAAAGCAGCCCAACTTTTATATTTACTCCTACATTTTCTCCTTTTCAAAAATCTCTTACTTTATTTTTGAGTCCAAGATATCATGTGTTTTTTTTCTTCCGATTAGGTTGGTAAACTGTTATTAAAAAAATAAACAAGAGATAGTGATCGAGCTTGCCAAGCAAAAAACTATCCTTGATATGCAAGATTGTGTGACTCGTTTCAATTTGCACAGTCAAGACCCAAGACATATTCACATATATAAACGCTTGAGCAAAAACAAGAGCGATTAGAATTTAGAAGTGACATTATATTGTGTGTGCTACATATATACGGAGTACATACTTGTAGATTGTTTTAGTGGTTAAAGTTTACTAAATGGATTTTTCGAATCTTTTTTTTGTTTGGACCGAAAATTATAGTATCGTATGACACATTGAATGCATGTATTTTTTTTTTTTCCCTTCAAATTTCTCTTATGCTATCACATGTGATCGCAAACACTGGATAACCTTTAAAGGAGCTATCTTAACTACATGCTCACAAGAGAACTCACATTAGATTATTAGCATTAAGCGTTCTTTTAATCTTATATGAAAATGATGTTATAAATTAATTAAGTGTAAAATCACTAAGTTGATCAAAATTACCTCTTATACCAACTGACCTATAAAATTCACTTGTCAATAAAAAATTTTTTAAAAAAAAAAGAAAAAAAAAAGGGGGGAAGGGAAGGGAGAAACTATCCATGTATCCCTATTTAAAAATGGACCAAAAATTGAGAAGAGATACTCATAAAGGCCCACTTCAACCTTTTACAAAATTAAGCCCAAAATAAAAGCCCAATCCAGTCACCTGATTACTCACTAACCAAAAAAACAAAAAGAACAAAAAAAAAAAAAAAAGAAAAAAGAAAAAAAAAAAAAAACCTTGTTAAACCCTAACACTCGAAGAAGATCAGAGTAACAAAGAAAATCTAGCAAAATGGAGCAACAATGGTGGCGCATCGGCGGCGAACGGCTGAGAAAGGCGGCGGAGTATTACAGAAAGTACCACACAATACAAGCCATACCAAGAGAGATTTCGGGCCCCCGAATATCGGCCCGTGACAGAGCTCAGGGTCGGATCCCCGCCGTCGTCTTCTCCCCCACCACAGAAAACGCTTCGAAGCAGCTTCTTACGACTGAAACTAAGCAGATTGATTCCATTCTTACTAAGTTGGATCCTACCTTCTTCTGCTCCACCACTTTCAAGCTTCAAGTTCGGGCCGGGTCTGGGTCATCCGTTCTTCTTCATTCTGGAAATGTCCTCCCCATTAAGGTGATTTCTCATTTCTGTTAATATGATTAAATGGTGAAATTGGTGTGAATTAATTGTAATTAGTGTTAAATTTTGTTCATTTGAAAATGTGGGTGTATTTTTTATTTTATTTTATTTATTGTGTGTGTGATTGAGCAGCTAGCGAGAAATGAGGAGACAGGGAAGGTGATGAATATGGTGTTTGTGTGGGCGGAAGAAGGATCGAAGTTAGAAGTTGATGTGCCCGTTGTTTTCAAGGGTGTAGATTCTTGCCCTGGCCTTAAGAAAGGTTTGTTTTGTTTTTGGTTTGATGCTCTTGTTTGAAGTTATAACCCTCTAAAGAGTCGAAACCAAGCAAGTATAAGGGACACGAATCGTTGTTTTTTTTTTTTTTTTTTTTGATATAATCGTTATAGCTTTACCCATGATGATGCATAGATGTAGTTAGCAATGTATAAAAATAGACAGTGCTAGACTGCTAGTATTGCTCATATATATGCACTTCAAAATAGAACATCACTTACTACTTTGATGTGATGAATTTGGATGTCATTGCCTATATGTGATTGTTTGCATTGGTTTTGGAGCCTCCAAGGAGGCAAGGACAGCTCTTTCTTCCGATTCACTTTTGTTTGAATCAGATCAACTAGTATATTGTTTTACATAGTAATTTCTAATCATTAGATTGTTCTGAGAATCTGTACATACGGTCGATTATACTAAGGTATATGATTCAATATGCCTTCAGTTGGAGTTTTCTACAGCATATAAGAAAAGTGCATAAATAATTAAATATCAAATCTTGGAGTAATGCACTATTTTTTTGTAGAAGGTTTTAAGTATCAGGTCTTCCTTAACCATTTTCTTTCTTCTCTTCCTTTGAAGTGGAGCTTATTGTTATGATAATTCAACCTGTATGCCGTATCTACCGGTTTACTTATGATTTATCTACTGAAGGAAGATTAGTATCTTAAAACCATAGAATGCTGTTGAGGTCTTTGCTCGTATTACCATCAGGGCATCAGGCGATTTGCTTGCATTTATTGGTAAGATTGATAGTGTGACATCATTTTGTGCCCATATATTGCTGGTAGATATGACATACTTGGATCCATTTGATTTATACTTGATCTCACGCCATTGTTTTTGTTAGAATGTCTTCGTCATTGCATCCACACACTTCACTAGAGGTAGGCTCAACCTTTGCTTGTGGACTCTTCTGTCCTAGAAAATCAGGATAGTTGTCAGGCTCTGATGTTTAAAAAGTACTCTGTATTAGGTTTGTGTATAAATGCTAAAAAAATTAAAATGAGACAGCTAGACAAGCTTATCAGTGTGCTTTTTCTGGTGGTAAGTACTTATCTCTTACCAGATCAGAAAAAGGCTTCATATCAAAAGTGAATCAGTCATGAATGCAATGCATATATTTAACCAATATTATATGGGTACTGTGAGTATCTGACTTCTTGCTTATTCAGCAGAATTTAAAATGTGGCCTCCTTTCAACTATAGTAAGTCATGGTTTGCTGAGCTGCTGCCTCTGCTTAATTGTTTCTGTACCTGATCTCATCCCTTCCTCTTGGTCCCTCTGCAGGCAGGGGGGTGCTTGGGCCCTTGTGAGAGTTAGATTTTCTGTGTGTCAGTCTGTTCAATATAGGGCTGCCATTAGAAGAATAAAAGGACTGCCATATGGTCTTTTATAGTGTTAGCTGTGCAACAAATCTCATTTGAAGCTGAAAGGAAAAGTTTCTACACTACAGACTAATACAAGTATTACTTTTTCAGGATTAGAATTTTATTTGCTATTCAAAGTTGTATTTAGTATTTACCTAGATTTGGAAATGTGACACTTGTTTACTTTTTGATTCTTAACAACCCAACCTGATTTTCCTTTTGAAGTAAAATTGGATGAACTTGTAAACATTCATACTTCCTTGTTTCAAGCATTATTCTGTATAGATACAGACTGAACCAGTATCCTTTTATTCATTGTTTAGCGCATTGGTGAATGGTGACTCCATAAGCTGCTATGACTAGTTTACCCCTTGTATAACATCATGTTCTATTATATTCCATTCCTTTGTATTTTGTGGCTTAGATGCTTGTTCTTCTAATTATTATTATTATTTTTTTTTGCCCTTTGAGGGTTTGCTGCTTGGTAGGGTGTGGGCATGTGGCTTTCAGGTGTATAAATTGGACATTTGTGGATTTTAGTTTTATCCCTCCATGTTGTTGAGTGTATGTTTTTACGGAGTATTTATCTATTGAATTATTTACTTTTATTTCAGTACGTATTACTAGTATTGTATTTATTATAACGTATAATATTGCTTGGGTTTATTATAAAGTGGCTCATGATCTTAAGTTGATTATTCTTCTTTTGTTTTGATAAAATATGTTTATGTTTGTTTGACTAAATTAACATACTGTATGATTTCCCGTTTTTCAATAACGGAGTATTAAAATTTGTAAAACACATGGGAAACAGGTTGGCCTTGCTAAACAATCTAAAACCCATGGTTTTATTTAGATTTAAACAGGGAGTATTTAAAAAACAAATGGTATTTGTCATTAACTTTTACAGTACAAACTACAAAGGTTGGCCGTGCTAAACAATTGTTTGAAATTGTTGACCACGCTTGCAGCATCATTTTTTAGTTTTTAACTAATGTACTCTTAATTATTTTCCTGAAAAATGAAATTCAATAGACTCACCTCCAAGAGGCCAATCAGTCCATTGCTATATTTTATGAGGGGTTTTGTTATTTATAATTAATCAAGGTTTTACATATGCATTAAATATATCACTATATTCTTTAAAGGATCTTGCTAATAAGCACCCAGGATGTTAGATAACTAAGTAATATACAGACATACAGTATTACTTAAAATAGTATTAAGTTCAGAATGCATGATAAACTCCACTTATTTAAATTTGAAATTCTATTACTCTCAGACCGTAAAGTTGAAAGTTCCTTTATATTGACGGTATTTGCTGAATTTATTAATTAGAGATTATTCAGAGTTATCAGACTATTCAGTTGCATTCTTCAGCAGACTTGTCATCAAGGATTGTCACAGTCAAACCATGTGGTCTCCATTGAAAGTTTACTAAGCTTAATTAAGCGTAAAATGGAGGAAACCTACTTGTCATTTCACACGCTCTTCTCTTAATCAGTCAAACTCTTTTGTTTACCCTTGTCAACTGATTTTACACTTATATTTTAATGTACCCTTCATTCATTAGCCCTACATAATACATATCATCATTTGTTTATTGACAAAGTCAGCTGCGACTAATACTTGCAACTTTAAGCAAACATGAATGATAATTTTTAAATACTAATAATGGTGAAAATTATTCTATTATAAGGATATATTATTGGTGTGCAAACTACAGAAGAGTGACTAACGAATGGCCAACTCTCATGCCTTTTAGGCACGTGACTCATGATTCTCCATTTTTTACCTAATAAATGCAGTGCGCGTATTAGATAACCTTTTCTGTTTCTAATAAAATTATTTTCTACCGTCACCTTATGCAATACTTATATACTTTAGTCATATGTGTAAAATACGTATTATTCATTATTTAAATCCCTGTCACCAAAAGGGTCTAATATGAAAATTAGGGCTTGGACCGAAAGAGAGGAAAGATAAAAGGAAATCATTAGGCATTGATAAAATTGTAAAGAAGGATTACCAACTCATACTCCAGTGATTAATAAAGAGAGTAGAGTTGGATGAGTAAAGCAGAGAGTACTTTAGTGTACGGCAGATCTGGGTTGACGTATACACTCTTTTATCCCAATTCCCCAAATCAGTTGGCATTCCATCTGGAATTGTTCATCTTGTCGGAACTTCCAATTCAATTCTAACCCACCACCCCATAAATAAAATAAATTCAAAAATTAAATAAAAAAAATTGGTGGAAAACCAGAGATATCTTCCAGGAAGGTAACAGACAAAAGATCGCGAGGAAGGGAAGAGAGAGAAAATTGATTTCACAAAAAAATCCCCAACCCCCACTTCACAATCTTCCTCTCTTTCCTCTTAATACTCCTCCTTTTTCTCTATTTTTCCTACATTATTTTTTTACATTATTATTGTAAAAAAACAACAACAATAAATTCATGTTTATAATTTGATGTTAATTTAGTTGTTATTGTTGTTAATGGTGGGATTGATTTTTCTGTAAAATGATAATACAATTACAAGGGTAATTAAATGAATTTGCCACGCTGGTCATTTTCATCCTCAAATTCAAATTCAAATTCATCATCTTCGAATTCGAATTCTTCAACGACGTCAAACAATCGCCGGTTAACCAGAGCTAAGCAACTCCGTCATCTCCGTGACTGTGACCTTAGTTATTTGGATTTCTTTTTGGGTAACCGTAACAGTAACGGTCACGGTCACCGTCACGGTGACGATTTATCGCGCACCGCTTCTTCACCGCCTCCTCAGCCGCTTCCTCTCCCGGAGATAATATCCGGCGACGATAAATCGGTGTCGAAATCGAAACCGAAATCGAAATCGAAATCAAAGCCAAAGCGTGGTGATTGTGAGAATTTTCGGCTTCCGTCGCCAACGGAAGTTTCTAAAGATAAAGAAAGAGGGTTTGACAATAAAAATAAGCTCAATGCTAGGTATAATACTATAATCACTACTCTCTACTTTTTGTAATATATATATAGGTTCTTTTTTAATTGAATTTGATGAATGTTTATTGTTTTTGCCTTTTTTGGTTGTTGAATTGTTGATTGAAAAATGGAATGTCTTTTTGCCGTTTTACTGCACTAGGAAGGTTTTTCATTATCATGCTCAGTTTGCATTATAGATAGATACTAGAAATATCTTCAATAGTAATTATGTTGTGTGTCCTATATAGGGCAATGAAAAAGTAGACTCGAATTTGAGAAGCTAGGTTAGTTGGTAAAGTCTTTAGATTGAAACTCGTGTACACCAATTAAGGATTGTGCATAAGATGAATGGAAGTAAGAAACATTTAATAATTGTAACAATATAACACTACGAACTTTTGTAAGTTGGTTTATGATAAAAAAATTTTGAATTGTAAACACTTTATGTTTATTTAGGCCAAATAGTATGACTAACTTGGTTTAATGTTTTTTTTTTTTTTTTTTTTTTTTTTTGGATTAATGTTAATGTATCTTAATTTTTATGAAAATAAGTTACATAGCTCATTTTATTAAATCTAGAGATGTCAATTATTCTAGCAAAAAGTTTAGGATTAGCTTATTGTGATAGCATAGGTGTGTCTGACTTGCTGTTGCTTTGGCATTTCATTTTCAAACAGTAAGGTAGCATCGCAAATTGATCAGAGGGGAGTTACTGTTGATGCTCAAAAAAGGGTTAGTGCTCGGCGAGGAGTTGATGTGCAAACTTTAGCTGATCCTCAAAGTAGTAGTGTGCACCGTACAGAAACCTGGCCATTATGGAATGTCCCCCAAAAGATACAGAGTCCACATCGACCTCAAGAGAACTATAGCATAGACATCAACTTTCAGAGTGCTCCGCCAAGTTCAAGTTCTAGTCCCATGTATAGCCCACAAAGGATGCTTAATGGAGATCCATTTTTCATGTACCCAATGGAACCCGCACATTGGTCTGAACCAGCCATGCCAACTGGTTTCCCATATGGTGGTCTACCAGAGAGTACTATTGCTAGTCGTGATAGTCCTTCATTTAGAAGTCCATTACTAAGGAGCCCCAGACCACCCCGAAACAGCATCAGTGGACCACCATCACCCCTGCACCCCAGACTATCTGTTGAAATATCTTCCCCTCATCATGATTGTAATGTCCACCCATTACCTCTTCCTCCCACACCTTCATCCTCAATGCCGGCATCTCCTGTTCCTCAAGTTAGCTCAAGACCAGAAATCTTGCCCATGAAAAGTCAATGGATAAAAGGGAAACTTATAGGACGGGGCACATTTGGAAGTGTGTACGCTGCAACAAACCGGTATGTAGTTGTGCTTATCTTGGTCCATTCAGTCATTGGTTTCCATTGATTCTGCCTATTTAAAATTTTCTCCTTGAATGTCCAGGGAAACAGGAGCCTTGTGTGCCATGAAAGAAGTAGACTTAATTCCTGATGATCAAAGGTCTGCTGAGTGCATGAGGCAACTTGAACAGGTAGTTCTTTGAAATTTTTTCCAAGGCAATAATAACTACTTCGTATATCAATGTCTTAAATAGGGAATTTGTTTCAAATATAATTTTTTTAACCTCTTTTTTTTTCCATAGTAATTTCTTTAAACTTTCCACAGCTGTTTCTGGCATTACAATTCCCTGTCAACATGAAATGACTTGTTTTAAAATTTTGTTAGCCTTCTAATTTATAATTCACGAATGTTTCCTTGCTCCTGCAATAGTGTCTTAATTGTCCTTAAAACAGTTAAAAATAAATGAATTAATAAAATACCTATGTTGCAGATTCATTTTCTGATTTTACATACTTTGTATTTTATATATCTTCAAGTTTGGCATTTAGTGTGTGTTTTACAAGATCTAGGTAGTTATGTTCTATCCGCCCCCTGTCTTCTGAGCTCTGAAGCATGTTCATTGTGGGCAATTTGTTTTGATGTATTTCTTGAATTTATTTTGTAATGTTCCACAATTTTGTGCTAATTCTATTTCTTGATACAGGAGATTGAAGTCCTGAGCCATCTAAAGCATCCAAATATTGTGCAGTACTATGGTAGTGAGATTGTAAGTGTATCCAACTATGAATGATTCTCTGTTATATCTATGTGATTCCAATAATCAACACTTCATTTACTTGTGAATTTGATGAGAAATGCAGGTGGATGACAAGTTTTACATATATTTGGAGTATGTTTATCCTGGTTCTATCAATAAATACATTCGTGAGCATTGTGGGGCAATCACAGAAGCAGTTGTTCGGAATTTCACTCGTCATATATTATCCGGATTGGCTTACTTGCACAGCAGGAAGACAATTCACAGGTAATACTGAAATGAATCCGGAGGCATTACGATATGGATGATTTTAGTCTACCTTTTTTGTTAGATCACCTAAACATCATTATATCTATATGTGTACGAACTCTCTGCTAAGCATGTTAATATGTGTACGAACTCTCTGCCAAGCATGTTAATACATACTCCTCAGTTATGAGTTGCTAACAGTACATAGCAATTTGTACTTTCAGGATGGTATTGGGAAAGTTACCTTTTTTTTTTTTTTTTTTTTTTTTTTTTTTTTTTTTTTTTTTTATGGAAGGGTGTAATTAGGGGGGGTTGAAAGTGCTGTGGCTTTATCCATCTATTAATTTCCAGTGTCCATCTTTCTCTTTTTGTTTCAAAAGCTATAATTCTCAACTTATTTCTAATGTTTAGGGACATCAAAGGGGCAAACTTACTTGTTGATTCATCTGGAGTTGTCAAGCTTGCAGACTTTGGGATGGCAAAACCTGTGAGTTTCATATTTTGTAAATTTACGTTGGCATATTGATCCTTCATTAGATACGTACTTTTGTGGAGAGTGATGGAGTAGGGTGTATAAAAAATCCGTTTTTATGAATGTTTAAAGGCAATGTTGGGCATGATGTTATATCGTAATGCGTCTAATTTTATTGCTAATGGATATGCAGCAGTTTAGCACTGGATGTTTATTAGGAACTAGGTAACTTAGTGGACTCTTCTTTCATCCTTTTTGTCTATGCCCAGAGGATGGAGGATGACAGCTTCCATGGGTCGTCTCATCTAGTACCTATCATTACTGTGTTATCAATTTATCATCACTTTTGATCTAAAGGAACCAATAACTTTGAACCGGTTGATATAAGCTACCTATTAACGCATGAGTCAGCTGGTAATCTCCAGCTACATGCATTTCTGTTTTTGGGAAATTATCTTGCTATGGTGAGACTAGTTGACTTTTGTGGTGATGACCATAAGTTTTGGTGTTTTCCTGTCAACTACGCATTATCAAAATCATGACAATTAAGATGACTGCTAACTGAATTAGGGCCAATCATAGATGCACTGCTTATACTGCATTCTAATTTGAGTTATATTTCCTTGTCAGCTTAGTGAACAGTCAGCTATTCTTTCGCTAAAGGGGAGTCCGTACTGGATGGCTCCAGAGGTATGTTTTCCTTTGTTGAGGTAAACTTTTAAGAATTATCCTAAAATTGGCCGTTGTTAACGTGAATTTTTTTTCCTACAGCTCATGCAATCTGTGATACAGAATGAAAATAGTTCTGATTTGGCTTTTGCCGTTGACATATGGAGTTTGGGGTGCACTATCATTGAGATGCTCACTGGCAAGCCCCCATGGAGTGAATTTGAAGGGGTAGGTTTAATGATTAAAATTTTCTCACCTTTTTATTGTATTCATTATTTCTGATTAAGGTGCCTCTCTTGCTAAGATATTAATATCCTTGCTGAAGCTAATTACTGGTGTGGGTGAGACAGTGTTACATTATTAAAGTTAGAAACAATGGGGTAAATGATTAAGCAGCCTAGGGTTTTTTTTATTTTTACTTCAATGGTCACGAGATCATACTATGGGTTGAGATGCGAAAATGAAGATGTACATGTACTCTACATCTATTTATAAGTTTCTTTATCTTTTGCTGTAGGCTGCCGCAATGTTCAAGGTCTTGAAAGAATCCCCACCCATTCCTGAAACATTGTCACCTGAAGGAAAGGATTTTTTACACTGTTGCTTTCAGCGAGACCCCGCAGACAGACCACCTGCTATCAAGTTGTTGGACCATCTATTCTTGAGAACCTCTCAGCAAATGGATCTTCCTTCTTCCCGCGTAGCACCAGATCTTATGATTAAAATGGTAAGTTCCAAATCCTATTCCAATCTCATTCTTCTTATCCATCCATATACTCTGATTCTCTTGTGGGTTAATTAGTTCAAAATAAACTTGGATTTTGATTCATGTATTTCTGAAAATCAGGATAAAGTAGCTCATAGTTCAAGAGAAACATATGGTTCCAATTTTGAAAAAGTTTTGTTGTCCCCTAGAAGATGGACAACTAATGGAAGAGGCTACATCTAGTTAGGGTTTCCTTCTGCATTGGCTTGTCTTATATCTATTATTAATGCATTGCAAGCTCATAAAATCAAAGAAAACTGCCTGCATGGCAAATCGTTTCACCTGCACCATACTCCGACTGGTTATTGGTGCTCTCTAGCGAGAGTGGCCAAGTATCTCATCATGACTCATGAGACTTCTGACGTGATTGGGGACTTTTTTCATTCTTTACGATCTATTCTTGAGCTAGTTGCAATCCCATCTCCACTGCAATTGGTTGAAATTTCCAGTTTATGCAATTGTCTTAAAAGTATGATGTTGGGTGCTCTTATAATGCTCTCTGTTTCAAATTATGGAAATGAAGATTTGGTTGGAGTTCTGAAGGCATATCAAATGTGAACTCTGTGCATGATAGTTTGTGCTTGCTTTTAACTTATGCAGAGCTGCATAGCTGCTCTTCGCAATGTACTTGACCGCTGTATTCTGAGACTAGGATTCAAATCTGTTAAAGTGTATACAAGAAGCTGTCAACGTTCAGTGCAAGTTTGCAGGTTGCTACTTAAGATGCTATCTTCATGACTCCATAGCAACATTCTCTGAATGTGATCATGATGACTCAGTAGTCTGTACATAGAGATTTTTCCACCATTTCTTCCATTTGTTGTAAAGGTTAGAGTTGATTATAAATTCTTATGCATATGATTTTTTGTATATTACCTGCTTAGCTTCTAGGAGTTGGAAAATCATAGTTAGAATTTGATACATACTGTATTGTGATTCTGATATTCTTTACAGAAGAATCCTGATATTTATCATTTATAAAAAATAGCATAATAATACACAACTATCTATTTATATTTGTAAATCAGTGCGGTTTAAAATGATGTCTCATGGCTTGTTTAGTTGTTGGTATAAATGGTGATAACTAAGTTTGCGAAGAAAATGTCATGCCAATGTCCATGAAATGTACTAATGTGTGGTAACGAAGATCTATGAACAAATACAAAGGTATTCTTGTACTTAGTGGTGGATCTTGAAATTTTGTTTTTCGGAGGCCAATAGTGATTAACTTTAAGCAATTAAGCATATATACATTAGTGACTAATTTATTTATTATCAATGCATTATATTACACAAATCACAAGTATAAATCAAAAGTTAAAAACAACTTGTCAATTGATAGATTAAATAGAAAAATAAAAAACGATATATCAATGAAGGCAAAAACGTACTCTGTATTTTTAACTGAATAATTTATTGACCTTGGTAACGTATTATCGCCTAAAATTAGCATTTTTTTTTTAATGCGTGCTCAAACTATGAAACTAATCAATATAATATAGAAATTTAATTGCAAAAAAAAAAAAATGTATATATATATATATATATATATATATAAGTAGTCGACTACAATCGTACATATTAATGAATACCTGGTATTTCACTTGTTCTTGGATGTAGAAATTGAATTGCTATCTAAAATTGAAAATACTTTATGAATTGTGTTGATGAGGGTTGAAAACGTGTTGAGTAAAAGAGGGGAGAGGGTTAGGATTGTCAGTACCTTTTTTAAGGGAATTGGGTAGTTATTGTAGATTAGGACTTTAGGAGTCCATATGATTAGCTTTCCAAAGTAATCATTTTTTTTTTTTTAATTTTTTTTTTTTATTTTTATTTTTTATTTTTATGGGTCTTTACACTAACTAAAATTTTTTATCCAAAATATTATCAAGGGCCAAGCCCCGTCCAGCCTCCATTATAATCCGCCTCTGCTTGTACTATTACTCGTTCATGCAAACCTATAACCATTCCCACATTTGATGAGCGCTCACCAAATACGTAGTATATACTATTGTGATGCCGTGTTTAAAAAATATTGAGTCATAATGTGAAATGGAGTAATAATATTTGAAGTCAAAATCAACAAATAATGTATTAAAGAGATAAATTAACCACTTAACCATATTCAGTTTAATCACAGGAAATGAGCCAGCTCCCAAGGAAACAAGCATTGGAGGCTACAAGTCTACAACTCCACTTCCAAACCGTTGAAGTCAAAGCAGAGTCAATGGTTCCTGAATTTGATAAAATCACTTTATCAGCTCCCACTAAGAAAATTAAAAGTTGGAAAAAGGTAGGAATGTGCTAGAAAAGGAAAGGCACTTTGGCCACCGGTTTGTTGCATGTCCTTGTCAAATTCTAACAACAGCAAAATTTTACACAGTAAGAACTTGTGGTGTTTAAACTTTAAAGTTGATATATTGGTGTATAAGTGGATTTGTCATTTGAGGATGTTCTACTAGTCTAGGCGTCTAATTAATTAAAATTTTATGGTTAATATTTAAAAGGTGAGATCAAATTCTATCTACATCTAAAATCATCAATCCTAATTAAGTATGTTGAAAGTTCCCTTACAGGCTTACAATAACCTTACCCATCCCTCTTATCGCCAACCCTCGTTACATGTTACATGTATCGTCCCATCATTTATTATCACATGCCAAATCGACTACTGGTATATAGGAGTTACGTCCCACAAGAATAATTGTCCGAGTTACTAACTAGTTAATCAACACTCAACACAAGGGTGGTATAAATATAGAACCCACGTGAATCCACAAAGAAATCACCCATTCATAACCACTAGTTTCAATTCGTCTTCAAAACAAGGTAAGATTGTGTAATAAGTTAATAACTCTAATATATACCAAGTTTTGAGAGAGAAAGAGAAAGAGATGGAAGCACCCGCAAATCAACAAGTTGAACTTTCAACCAAGGATTATCTAAGCACTGATGATCCTGAAGAGAAAGTTGTCGATCAATGGTAATTTCATTATTTATTTTTTTTTAAAAAAAAAAATTTGTTAATGAAATTTAAAGATTTGATTTTTATGATTTTAACTTTGTTTTTGTTTTTATTTTGTGGGGAATATACAGTTGTTCTTGCTTCTACGATTGTTTTCAAGGCCTGCTGGACTTCCTGTGCTGCGATTCTGATTTTTGTTGTTAATTTTTCATAGTTCAATGTAAGAATTTTTTTTATTATAAATAAATTATTATTGTTATTAGTCGAAAAAATGGAGATTATTGAGTATTGACTTATGTAATTGACCCATTGTTGAAACAATTTTTAATAATCTTTTACTAGTAGTCTAGTTTTAGTAATTTCTCGAATTAATTTAGAATTATATCAAGTGATTAAATTAAAACTTACTCGTATAAGGTTTAATTTATTCATTTTTATGGTTTATATATATATTTTTTACTGCTCCACTTCTTTACCGGTTATGAGGATTATAGATAACCGGTATACACTTTGGCCACCGGTGTCCATCATTAATGTCATACTCCTTTCGTCCCTTTTTAATAGTCCCTTATGGGCATTTTTCACGGAAATTAATAAACATAAATAAAAATAGTTAAAAAACATTAAAAAAAATAAATTGAAATTGGGTAAGCAAAAAAGTAGAGAGAGAAAGTAATAAAAGTACGTGGGAAAATAAATTTTACATGAAAAGGTTAAATTTGCACAAATATTATTGCAAATTGAAGGAAATTTTGGTAAAAAATTAATATTAATTGTTGTTGGAAAAGGCAAGTAAGATCAACATTTTAAGACTAAAATTTGTTGATAAGGGACTATCAAAAGGGGCGGAGGGAGTAAGATATGTCGTCTAATGTTTATTGATTCCTTGGAAAAATTTATTGATTATTTATGAATTTTTGGACAAAGAAATTAATGTATTTTGATTCGGAGTATATGTAAGAATTTGGTACGGAAAGTAGAGGATGATAACCATAAAGTTACCTTATTATTTTACGTCAAAGGGTTAGGTCAACAGAATTTTAAGAAACAAAATCTCGTAATTTAAGGGTGTGATTGGACTGATAATGACTTGATATGGTACTCCGTAATTTTATTTATTTATTTTTTTTTTTTTTTTTTTTTGGAAAACACTTGATATGGTATTTAACAAACTAGGACATACTTGGTGTGATAATTAGATTGCTTTCCTTAATAAGTTACTCGTAACTTGTATTTGGGCTTCATGTTTCAAAACCACGTGCACCCCCACCCAAAAAATATACGATTCAGATTTCAACTTACGTGGACGTAATAATTTAATATGACTGAACTTTAAAAATTAATTCGATTTGATCCGACCTCATCATACCCGATCAGAACATCCGAATTGATATCTATAATTTGGGTTTTGGGCTCGGGTAATGCCTCGGGTCATTTTATGGGGTTGACATTAAAATCTTACGTTTTAATTTATGACTGTGTTTTAATAATTAAATTTATTATTCGTAACTTTCTCAAAAATAAAATTTGTTATTCATATTGTCATTCGCTACATATTAATATTTTACATTAAAAATATATCATACAGTAGTGGACTAGTGGTTAAACACTAGGTTTAACAATTAGAGGTTGCATGTTTGACTATCATGTATAACTTTTTTTTACGTATTATAAATTAATAACATATGACGTGTAAATGTATGGAAGAGATCGCCACGTCACACATATATTCATATATTTTGTTTGGAATGTCTTTTAATATACACTTATTGTAGTATTGATAGATACATTTGATATCATTCTTATCTCCATAAACCTAAGCTAATCACTTTTCCTAAAAAAAAAAAGAAAAAATTAGGCAGGGGAAGAGAATAGTGGGAGGATGTATGAGACATGTAATTCAGTACGTATAAGACTTTAAGCTTTCAATATACATCTAATCATTCCTTTGTTTTCTCTCTTTTTGACATGAACCTTAGAGCGGCAATTCCTTAGTATAAAGTCCCTCTCAAATTGACATAACCCTATAAATGAAAGGGTAAGGATATGTTCTCTTCAGCTTAATTTCAGTTCAATTCAGTTCAACTCCAATCGGTTTAGTGTAGTTCCTATTTTTCTTATTTTATAGACAATTCAGTTCAATTCAGCTCCAATAAGTTCAGTTTAGCTCAATTCAGTAAATTAGAACAGGCCCTAAGTGATCTTAATATCGCTAAAGGCTGGACCAAACATACAACTTATCATAAATTACACGTATTAAGTATTTAAAAGGTGTCCTCATGTGATTTTCTGAAGTTTTCACTATCTCTTTATTTAAGAAATTAGATGTACGAAGTATGTATTGTCTTCGTTTTTGAAAAGTTTAAGCACTCTACCTTTTCATGTTTGATAATATAAAAATCTGATCATCGTGTTTGTAAAAAGTTAACATTCCGAAAATACAAGTTGAAACTTATTTGAAAACATCCCCACACGAATATATTTGCTTTACGTATAAATTATAAATACTAGTTAACATTTAAAGTAAAGTTTATGACCACTAGTAAAACAAAACATGTAAAAGCATTGTGAAATGGAGGTATTGTATGTGAAGTACTTATTGAAATACTTGTCAATGAATGCCACGTTTGTCTTTGTGAGCCTTATTGAAAGGTTTAGCCATTAGCTTATTAGTGAAAGTGGTCTAATTAGGATAAATAGGATCAAATGCTATCTTTTATCACAATGCAAAAAGTATTTGCTAATAATTTGATATCATCAATTAAAGACAATTAATGGGCATTGGGCCAACAAAGATGCCTGAAAAATCTAAAAAAATCACACCGCTAGGACCAATGTGTAGTCAATCTGATCCGATTACATCAACAAAATCAACATGCACACATTCTATTCTTAGTTTTATTACAAGTACCTCATAAAGTCATAAAAGTGTAGTGGCGCCATATAAGTGGGACTATTAAGTTGTTAAAGTGTGACAAAACGCTGATTATGGTACGGTGTAACACATACGGAGTACTAATTTAAGCAATGTCTTAGTACTCTCCTTGATGTAATACTCTGTATTTTCTAAGTTCCTACAAAAACTCTTTAAATCAATGAAATCTTGAATACAAGTACAGTACCCTCCTTGTATGGCTTCTCACTATAACCACTACTCCATATTACTAGGTATTTCCTGCATAAAACTTGCATGATTTCAGCTAATTTTGTTATGTTATTAGAGTACAAGGGTACAACCGAAGTGTCAGCAATTCAGTCCTAAATTACCGAACCCAAAAAATAAAAAAGAGAAGGACACCCTTTACAAAAGAGAAAAGAAAAAGGAAAAGTTATGGAGTATTATTTTTATTTTTTCTTAATGATCCTACTGTATCTCTTCTATCCTCGAAATTCAGTGGAAGTTACAGGGCCCCTCACCATGAAATCGACGGTAGAGAGAGCACGGTAGTTTTAGTGGGGACCACACGATCTGAAGAAAAACAGAATTCTTTTTATAATTTTCTGATTTGAAAAGATCATCATTTAACAATGAGTCAATGAAGACAACAAAAAAGCCCTTCCAATTTTTATCCAAAATTAATAAGAGCAGTGCAGCTTTAAATACGAGTATTTTTGTTTTTGTTTTGTTTTGTTTTGTTTTGTTTTGTTTTTTTTTTTTTTTTTTAATTAAATAAGATTTTCATAGTTTATTTAACCTTCAAAAATCTCAGTTTCTAGGGTTTTAAGAAGCAAAAATTATTTGCAGAGAAAAAAAAAATCAAGAATGGAGGGAAGACCAAAATGTTTTTTGGATATTAGTATTGGAGGAGAACTTGAAGGAAGGATTGTTGTGGAGTTGTACAATAATGTAGTTCCTAAAACTGCTGAAAATTTTAGGGCTCTTTGTACTGGTGAATTGGGTATTTCCCCTATTTCTGGCCGTCCTCTTCACTACAAGGTTTAATTTTTATGATTTTTTGTTCTTTAAATTTTTTTTCTGGTGGAATGTATGATGTGGGTTTATGTGTTTTGTGCAAAGATTGCATCTTGTTTGAGTTTGTTTGTGTTTAAAGTCTCAATTTCATTTGATATTTTGTTTTGTTTTGTTTTGTGGGTTATATTTGTTGTTTGATTGGATTTTCAGTATGGGTTTTGGTTATTATGTGTGTAATGTAAAGATTGAATCTTGGTTTTGAGTTTGTTTATGTGTCAATTACATTTGATTTGTTGAATGTTATGTTTTGGATTTTGGGTTTCTGATAGTTTAATTTGTTGGGTTTTTTGTTCTGGGGTATTGAAAGTTATGCATTTAGTTTAAAGATTGCATCTTGGTTGCATAAACTGTCTGATCAACTTCATTAACATACATATTGTATCTCATATTAATTTTAATAGCTTAGCAGTCTCTTGAATTGAAGGGTGCAATCCCTTATTATTCAATTTTGATTTTCGGCTTACAGGTTCATTGGAAGAATTGAAATTGAATGTTTATGAGTTGAGCTTATTGTTGAAACTCTTTATTATTGAGGATAAAAAGTAATTGTTGAATTCACATTCACAACACTACCAATGTCTACATTTTAATTAATTTCAGTACTCTGTATCTACTAGTAAAGTAGCAATTGTGTTTGATTAACCTGGTTTTGTTATTGTAATGAGCTTTGACTAAACATGACTGCTGTTTGCTAACTTATCAATTTGCTAGTAACTTCACTTCTTTGGAATTGAATAAAAGATAAGGTAGAGCTTTTGCCTTACCATCACTGGTAATAGTCATAAGATTTTTGCAAGATGTGGCTGTTTTACGCAATAGTTGTTGTGGAAATGGAAGTGAAGATGAAAGGTATCAGTGTAGTAGCATCAGAAATATATGTTCCCCTTGAAGGCGTGCGGGCCATGTGGGTGTTTTCTGAGTTATGTGTTTTATAGAACAATACTAGTATATCCTTGTTCTAATGGTTCAAATTTGAAAAACTGGCAGGGTATACCTTTCCATCGTATTGTGAAAGGAGCACTTATTCAAGGTGGAGACATATCTGGGGGTGAGAGTGGTGGAGAGTCCATCTATGGTTCAACGTTTGAAGATGAAAATTTTGAGCTGAGGCATGAAAGGAAAGGAATGCTGTCCATGGTTAACGTTGGGCCCAATACAAATGGATCTCAATTCTTTATTACTACTACTCAAACTCATCAGTACAATGGTAAGCATGTTGTGTTTGGAAGAGTGATCAAAGGTTTGGGTGTTATACGTTCAATCGAGCATGTTGATGTTGATCCTGATAATGGGCCGTTGCTTGATATTGTCATCGAGGATTGTGGAGAGATTCCCAAGGGGGAAGATTATGGCATTATCAACTTTTTCAAAGATGGGGACACTTACCCTGACTGGCCATCTGACCTTGATTCCAAATCAGATGATTTCACTTGGTGGGTTACTGCAGCAGATTGCATCAAGGTTTTTGGCAATGAGAGGTTTAAGGTATTTGACAAAAAAATTATGTTACTGGGACCAAAATTGGTCCTGTAATTATTTGCACATTAATAGGCAAATAATAATTTTGTCCAAAAAATGGGATCATTAAACTTGAAATACACTGAAATTCTTGCTGAGTTATGCAGAGGGTGTCAAAATTGTAATTTGCATATTATTGATAGGCATTCTAAACGACTAAAGGGTAATCAAATGTTTTTGTACATGCAGAAGCAAGACTATAAGATGGCTATTCGGAAATATCTAAAAGCTATGCGGTATTTGGATATGTGCTGGGACATGGAATCGTTAGATGGAGGTGTTCTTTTTGTTTGTCAATATCATTATGTCATACTCTTTTCTTGTAGAGCTCTTTGACCTGTGTTGATCTATTGTTTTTTTATGTACGCAGAAAAGAGTTTATCTTTGAGGAAAATGAGATCTCAGTTATACACTAATACTGCGGTAAGATTCTTAATCAGTTTTCCTAATTGATGTGGGTGCAATTTGGCTGAACGCTATGGGGCTTTGAAGAATAAGTATTACTAATACCTTTCTGAAATGCTTCGTTTTCAGTTTCTTAAACACTATATCGGTTCTAAATATTTAATGGTTCATCAATTAGTTGATTATGAGATGGTTTTCAAGGTTTAACATATTTCTGTCTTTCACTTTTGCTTAGGCTTGTAAGTTGAAGATGGAAGATATAGAAGGAGCCTTGTGGGATACTGACTTTGCACTTCGTGACGAAGAAGAGAATGTGAAAGCTCACTTCCGAAGGGGTCAGGTCAGTTATTTTTATTTTAGCATATTTACTTTTTTAGTTTTTCTTTTTTTGTTTGGTTACTAGCTTATACCCAATCTTGTCCACAAAAACCACAAGCATCATTCCAGATCATGCACATTGCACACTGATGAAATATTACATTCTAATACCATTTTGAATGCAGGCATTTATGGCTCTCGGTGACATAGATTCAGCAGCTGAATGCTACGAGAAGGCTTTGGAACTTGAACCGAATGATGGTTAGTTTCGTCATTCATGTATCATCCAAAAATTCCAATATATCATCTATTCATTATATATTTTGGGATGCTTGAAATGGTAAACGCCTCTTAACTTTAAATTGTTTGTAGGTGGCATAAAGAGAGAACTTGCTGCCACGAAAAAGAAGGTAATCTAAACTTTCCAAAACATGCATTCTGTTAGGTCAGACCAAGAGTAGTGTGAAACAGCCTAAACTGTTAGCTCGAGCTAACCTTTTGATCTGTATGTGCTTTCAGATTGCTGACCGACACAGTAAAGAGAAGAAAACCTACACTAGAATGTTCATGTGAAATTCAGGGATGCTGAGTGGTATGTGAGAAGTTTAAGTAGCCCACCTTGCTTTCTTTTGCTCCAGGACTAGTAGAATGGTAAATCCGAGCCCTGATGTATTATATATGGAGTACTATATTGTCTATATATCATGCTCTTGCCTGCAAGATTTTGATGATGGTCTTGGAAAACTAAATTGCTAAATTCAAATCCTTAAAATGATCAATCTGTCATCCAACTGATATCGTTTATGTGTTTTCAGGTTTTCATGAAGGGAAGATTTTTCACTAGATTGGATGAGCATAGATGATGGGCTTGATATCTTGAATTTTGTATAGATGGTAAAATAGGAAAAATTTGCAAAGCTTAGAATATATGTACCAACTTTTGATGTACATTTTAGCTACCTAAACTATCTGAAATGGAACTATCTTCCCTTTATAGTTTATGATTTGCTCAATTCATTTACATGTTTTATTTTTCTTACATTCCTGTTTTATCCTAAGACTTTTTTTTAATTATCACATTGTCTGCAATATTATTCTAACTATTTCTGTAATTCATGATAGTACGTACTCCATACTTGATTTTCGACCGATTCATTTACCAGAGTATAAAAGTTACAGTCGTTACTTGTAAATGTCGACACTTTAGCATGCGGCATGCCTCTTTCATTTCGTATACTCTGTACCAAACGCTATATGGAGTACTTCGTATCAATATGTTAAGGGACTGGTTAGATATGACATGAAAATTGTTTAATTCGCCCCAAGCCCATCACAAAGTCACAAGTCTTCGGTGACCGTGAGCACATATGGTCATACGGAGTATTAAGGTAGTCAGTGACATAGCACGACACACGACCACAAAACATGAGCTTTATTGACACAAGCTCATCACAACATGCTTCTTTCTTTATTCGTAACAAGCACGACGGGGGTGAGAATTGATCTCAGGACTCTTGGAACCTGGAGGAAAGTTCTAACCACTTGAGCTATCCCTTACTCTCACAGGCGCGAGTTTTGCTTGAACGGCCGTGCCCAGCTCTAATACACTATGAGGAAGTTTATGGAAATGAAAATGATGCTTTAGTATGTGGTTGCGTAGTATAACTCCCTCAGTTCCTCTCCCTCCTGTTGAATATTCCTGTTTTCCCTCTATCAAATTCTTAACCACAAAATCAAATACGAATATTTCTCAATTATTTTTTAGGCAAAAACCCTTTCAATCTAAAATCATCAGCATTGACATTATCAGCAAAAATTTCTACAAAATCATTAAACGCAGTCATATCACAATGGCCGAATCTCATCCCAGGTTTCTCTCTCCTCATTTCTAATGATTTTGACATCCAAAGTTTGTGCTTTACCGTTTTATCTGATTGTTGTCTGATTTTATGAATTCGATCGCAAAACTAGAATGAATTCTTCTTAATTTATGCGTCGGATATTTCGAAATTTTTGATGGATTGTTGTTTGGAATAATGAACTAGGGTTTCAGTTTCAGTGAAAAGTGATGGAATTGGGTCAATTGATCCTAGTTATACGGAGATCATTGTGGTTCGTCATGGCGAAACTGATTGGAATGCTATTGGCAAAATGCAGGTTGATTTTTGTCAATTTCTTCATTAATTTTTATTTATTTCTGTGTGTTAGGATAGAAAATGGTGAAGCAATAGTTGGCTTGTGTGTTTATTTTAAATATTTCGAGGAAATTGGAAGAGGGAAATTGGTTGATTACTCATGAAAGGATAAATATTGAAAGGGAATTGATTGATTACTCTTGCTCGCCTTTGTATCCTGTCAAACCTATTTTTCCAGCTACATTGCTATGAGTTTCATTGTATATGCTGATGTTATTCTCTGGAATAACAAATAGATATTAATTCGTCAAATTAATTTATGTATATGGTGAGCTACACAACTAGTGATTGTGTAAATGGACTAGAAATTCGATAGATTAGTTTAAGAACAGGTTATAAGAGAGGAATTTTAGGAAAGCGTTGTTGGGGTAGGATTATTGCTTAATGCAAATCAGAGATTAGAAACATTATTGTATATTACTCATATTTGATTCAAGTGTCATGCCAACTGAGTTAATTGAGATGAAGGAAAAAGGTGCTTGGTGTTGATCTTTTTGCCTAAGATCGATTCTTGATTTCGTGATTTTTAAGTCATATGGTGTAATGCAGACTGGTCCACTTTTAACCTACAAGACTTGGATTCAAGCAGTAATTTTGTTACTACAAAGTATTTGCTAAGCTTATACAGTACAATAGTACGTGACTATTTCTATGTCTATTTTATCTTTCATTCCTATTTCATCAGGGTCAGTTGGATGTTGAGTTGAATGATATTGGGAGGCAGCAAGCAGTTGCAGTAAGTTGAAGATAATATTGTCTGGTTCTGTACTTTCCTTTGCCAAAGTGCCTTGCCTAATCCTGATTTCTGTTAGGTTGCCGAGAGACTATCAAGGGAACCTCATATATCTGCTATATATTCGTCTGATCTGAAAAGGGCTCTTGAGACTGCAGAGGCAATAGCATCAAGATGTGGTGGGCTTGAGGTCAGTTACTGTGCTAAAGATATTAAAGTTAAAAACTTAAAATGCTATATATATCTGATACAGTGATCCTGGTCATTATTAAAGAAAACTTTTGTAAATTTTTCATGTGTGGATTTATTTGGTTAGTATCGGGGTCAAAGAAAATAACCATGCAAATTTCTTAAGAATCCAACCGGTTAATCTACTTCTAAGTTCCTATCTACTTCTAAGTTCCTATTTAAACTTTAGAAGTTGAGGTTGTTCTGGAAAAGTTTTGCTTAGAAAGGCTGTATACATACAGATCTTAATGGACTCTAAACCTCAGTGAACCTACTCTGAGTTTCACTGCTGGTATATATTTCGATGTCTGTCTGTCATTGTGTAGGGTTGATCTTTGATGTCTAAACCTCATTGAACCTTCTCTGAGTTTCACTATTTGTATCATGTAATTTAATGCTTTGTCTTATTATTTAATTTTTGCAATTATTGAACTACAGGTTATTAGAGACAAAGACCTGCGAGAAAGGCATTTAGGAGATCTGCAAGGACATGTTTATCAAGACTTAGCGAAACATAGCCCTAAAGCTTATGAAGCATTTAAGTCTAACAGATCTGATCAAGAAATTCCGGTGTGTAAGGACTCTATGCTCATTTGATAGTGTAGTGCACTCATTTGAAATACAAACTAAAGATTTTATGATTTTTCAACATCACTTTGTGTAGGGTGGTGGTGAAAGTCGTGATCAGCTTTATAATCGTTGTACATCTTTGGTGCAGAAAATTGGTGAAAACCATAGAGGTTATCCACCCTTGCTTCTATTCCATTATTTATAAATATATTGGCTAAATATTACAGAAAATAGTTTGTAGGAAGCTGTGTTCAGTTGCATCTTTTGAAATACAGACAATTGATGTTGCGTTTGTTCTGATTGCATGTTGTCTTTGCAGGGCAACGAGTAATTGTAGTCAGTCATGGGGGTGCCATAAGATCACTGTTTAACCGGGCTGCAGCCAAAGGACAACATCCAGGGAAAATATCTAATACATCAGTTGGCGTAATTCAGCTGCATGATGGAGATTTGTGGTCCATCAAATCATGGAATGATGCTAGTCACCTCAAACAAACAGAATTTCTCGAATCAGCTTTTGGTGGGGATGCTTCTTCAGGCTAGCCAATATTTGTGCTCTGATTTAGACATGATGTAGTGCAAGAATTGTGTATTAATCTTCACATCATTTGCTCACAACATTATGTAGTTTTACCTTGGCCATGTGCGTAACCTAGTATTCTAACCGGGAAATTCGAATTAGGCCTGCTAAAGAGACAACACTGCTATATAGTATGTGCTCTGAGTTGGAGACCGTATACTGTATATTGCTGTAAAAAAACCTCAATGATAGCTGATTGTTATTTTTACAGTATCTTTGTGATTCATTGTGAAGAACCTCTGTATACCCTGTTTAATACAGAGTATTTCTATTACTTCGTATAAACTTTTTCTTATATAAACAAACTAATGTATTTTTGATGTGGAAATTCTATGGAATTTTCGAAGAAGGTCCATATTGAGTGGAATTCATGAGAGAAATCAACAACAGAGAGACAGGACAAAGCAAAACAGAATAATAGAGAAATATGTTGGTCCACATTCACAGTATTATACAAGTAGTACTTACTACGTAATATAATATAGTCAACGAGAAGACGGCATATATGCACCAATAATACAGTAGGAAGCTTCAGCTGTTTAACAAAGCCTCTTCATTTGTTTGCTTTTTTTTCTGAAACGCATCTCAGTCCAGGTTTCTCTCTCTCTCTATCTCTGAAATCGTCATCTTTCTTTTGTTTTTTAATTTTATTTTGTTGTTTTTCCATTTAAGTGTACAGTTTGTAAAGAGTGTCAATGGAAAGCGTTAAGAATGGTGATATAGCTGGAGAAGCAGGGCTAGTTGATGGATCTTGTACAGAGATTATCGTTGTTCGTCATGGTGAAACGGAATGGAATGCTCTTAGCAAAATGCAGGTTAGACTGATAGTTCTATTCATCGTGCGAGTTGATACAATAGTTTAACTTTGTGATGACTGACAAGCGAAAGGAACTGCAAAAACACATTATACACCGAATAAAAGAGTTTTAATGAGTGATACAATAGTTTAATTAGATGAAAATAATTAAATAATGTCCTTTTTTCCCCATTAAAACAGGTATCGGGTTTATTAAAGAGAAAATAAGCTCCTTCCATAACAAAAATAAAATGTATTGATATGGACTAATAAGCTCATATAGCTCACATCAGATGAGTTCAAGAGTTATTAGGTAAAAACATAGTCTAAGAAGAAGACAATCAACTAATATAAGTCATTTGTCTTAGATATATAGACTAATTTACCTTGATGATTTCCTTTTCCAGTTTTCATTGGTATTCTCTGTTTCAAAATTCAAGCTACTCTGCATATTCACATAGGTCTTTATATCATAATATGATTGTTGGCTATTTTGAATTTCTAGCAAGCTCGTATAGTATATTAGTATCCTATTCTTTTCAATAACATAAGTCGAATTTGGCTGATAAAGGCTCGCTAGAAATTTGTAGCATTGCACAAACTTTGCACCTTTAAACAGAAGATGCCTAGATGGTACTCTCATTATACTGCTGAATTTTTGCTTCATGCATATGCAACTGATTTCTGTTTATTACTCGAAATTCTACTTTTTTTTTTAATGCTCCAGGGACAGACAGACATTGATCTAAACGAGGTTGGGAGACAACAAGCCATCATAGTAAGTTATGACATTCTGCACTGATTTAGGTTATCTTGTGAGGTCCTTAAATATATCCTGCTTTTTTTTTTTTTTTTTTTTTTTTTTGTCGTAGGTTGCTGAGAGACTATCAAGGGAGCCTAATATATCCGCTATATATTCATCTGATTTGAAAAGGGCTCTTGACACAGCAGAAACAATAGCATCTAGATGTGGGCTTCAGGTTTGTTAATCAAATTAATGCAACTATACCTCTCGTTGGGGATGCAAATTAATAGGACTTGAATTTGATGAGATGCAATATACCCCTCTTTCTCTTTGTTCTATTCAGCGCATAAAATTAAGAATGTTTCAGCATAAGATAGTTAATACAATACAGTTTTGTGGTATTAAATAACAAAAATGACAATTTTGTTGAGAATGATCGAATACTATAACCAAGAGTTTATAAAATAAAATTAAAAAAAAAAGCACAAAACAAAACATTGTAGATTTGTAGTGACAAATCTAGTGGAATGTATATGAAAACCTTTTAAAGATTTTTAAAAAGTTTAAAACATGCAGATTGATTTGTTCAACCAGAGTATACTGATCTGATACTTATACGTGGATATTAGCTGCTCATCAGTTTTATGTGGGTGTCAAATCAGGTTGTTATAGATAAAGACCTGCGAGAAAGACATATCGGGGATCTTCAAGGACTAACATATAGCGAAGCACCCAAGGTTAACCCTATAGCCTTTGCAGCACTGAAGTCCCCCAGAAAAGATCAAGAAATTCCGGTGTGTAGTTTATGGTTCCCAACTCTTTCTAAAAAAGTCTGAAAGATTATTCTTCTGACTTGATTTTTCTGACTATAGAATATAATTACGGTATTCAATAGAGTCAAAAGGTCATTTGACATTCTAACTAAAGATTTTCTAAAATTTGGAGCTCCGGAGTTATGTTAACTTCAGAATGTACTTCATCATCTGCAGGGTGGTGGCGAAAGTAAGGATCAAGTGTTCAGAAGATGCACATCCTCATTGCAAAGAATTTCTGAAAAACACCGAGGTAATATTTTGGAGGTGTTTGTAGTTAGTTAGTTACTTTGTATGTATCTAGGGCAGCCACTAGCCATGGGAGGTAAAAACAAAACCGGTGTAGTAACTTCTTTTTTTTCTGGCTACAATTCAGGAGAGCGAGTAGTGGTAGTAACTCATGGGGGTATCATTGAAAAGCTCTATAAGCGAGCTATACCTGGAGAACGTCCTGGAGGGGTATGGAATACATCAATAAGTATATTTCAGTTGTCTGAAGGAGACAATTGGTCAATCAAATTATGGAATGACAAAAGTCATCTCAAAGAAACAGAATATCTGGAATCAGCTTCGGGTGGAGGTGATGCTTCAGGCTAGCTAGCTAGCTTATGCTTTAATTCCTGGTACTCAATCAATCTATTTACTCTTGATGAGACTTGCTGTATCCAGGAGGATTGTTGTACTTCTTTATTGTGGTTATGCTAATTGCAAACTGTAATAGTTGCAATGAGTGGAATTAAAGACTCAAATGAAATTTTAATAAAGAGATCCAAATGCTGGAAATTTATCTACTAAAATTAAGAGTACTCTTGCATGTCAATTATTGGAACAGTCACAACGTTCACTGATTCATAGGTTCATAGTAGCCCAGAAAACAGTACTGATGTACTCGGCTGTATTTCTTCTGGCAATATGCAGTCACAATTTGATTATCACATAGATGTGGGTGAAAATATTTCTAGGATTTGCTTACTCATGGTTTGTGATTTAGATTATACCTCGATTATGTGGATAAAAACCAAGTTCTTCAATTGGAAAATCTGCACCAAAGCCTAGTAAAAGCCAAGAAGGGTGGTATATAGTATGTATTTGTATTATGTAAGGACCCTTTCAGAATATGAATATCTGATAATCGAAATAATACAAACTGTTAGAATTAGTATTTATAGACAAACACACATAACAATCAGCAGAATGTCTCTTTCTTTCTTATACTGAAAAGATCAGAGGTAAATGTGATGCTTGTCTATAAAATTATCACGTATTGTGATCCAATCTTATACGGATATGAGTCGCGGTGTAAGGCCAATTTGTTCACGAGTACAACAATTGGTTCAGCTGTACTTTGGGCTCATTGAGTATGTTAATAGTTCATTTCAATTTCTAGACTAAACTAGTTTATGATTAATTTTCTGTTATCAAATTCCAAGTAAATCCAATGTGAGTGAAGTTCACAGGAAAGAGAGGAAAAACAAGACAAATGAAAATAAAAAGGTGAGAATGAGTTAGGTGGAGCTTAGGTGGTGATTAAGAATTAATAAGCATATTAATGTTAATGTTAATGTTAAACTAAGCTGACTGCTGCAAAAGAACATCCCCAAGTCAATCAGGAGAGGCATTATTAGCTATTGTCATCAGGCCTCCTCAATCAATGGCTGCCTCTGATTCCAGGTTGCTTTTATCTTTCTCTCTCTTTTCATCTACGTCGAAATACTTTCATGTTCTTGACTATGTTACTATGTTCATGTTCTTTTGTTGATCGTATGTTATTGTGGAATTTTTTTTTATGTATTGTATATTTTTTTAAAGCTATACAATATTTATAGACTTGTTGTACTAAGATAATTTGAGGGAAATGGAGCAAATAAAGGAAAACTCAACTTCTATGATTTGGTTGTTGAAAAGAAGCTTAATTTTATTTACTTGGGCGATCCATTTTAGTAATTCAATTACAAAATTTGAATAAATCCCCATTCTTTTATACTCTATGCGTTGAATAATCCAAATTACTTTAATGAATTTTTGTTTGGGATAATCAACTAGGTCTTCTTATTCAGTGGAAAGTCATGGAATTGGGTCAATTGATCCTTGTTGTACGGAGATCATCGTGGTTCGTCATGGCGAAACTGATTGGAATGCTATTGGCAAAATGCAGGTTGATTTTTCTCAATTTCTTCTTCGTTTTTTTTTTAAGTTGTTTTTTTTTTTTTTTCTAAATTTTATTTTATTGTGTGTTTGGATAGCAATGGTGAAACAAAAGGGAGAGGGAACGGAAGGGAGAAGTACTAGTAGGCTTGTCTTTTTATTTCAGATCTTACGAGGTAATCGGAAGGATTTGGTTTGTTGAAAGGGAATTGAATAATTACTCTTGCTCGCCTATATATTCCGTCAAATCCCCTTTATCCAAACATATTGTTATTATTTCATTGTACACATTGTATGATTAGGTCAATGAATTTATCACTGATCGTCTTCTCTGCTGTCACAATTGAACATTGTAAGAAATTCGCCAAATCAGTTTATGTAAACGTGTTGAGCTAGACAGACAGCTAGTGATTGTGTAAGCAGAGGACTACAAATTCGACAATTTAGTGTAAGAACAGGCATGTAATGAAAATGAGAGATAAGAGACGTTACTGTGTATTGCTCGTATATAATTTTAGCGTCATCTCAGCTAAAGTATGGGAGATATGGATAAAAAAAAAAAGGGTACATGTGTTGGGTTTGAGAGTGTGGAGAACGGTTCAAGAAGGCAAAGGGGGGTGCATAGCTTAAGAGTTTAAGCTATGGGCTATTGCTTGGTGTTAAGCAATGGTGGATGACAAAGGGTTGACTTCAATTGACCATATCTCAAGATCTAGAAGTGATATTGAGATGATTCAAGTTGGAGGTGATAGCTCGTCTCAAGAGCTTTCCAACGACTGGTCATAAGCTAAATTTGGCCAAGAAACGAGGAAGATATGGCTGTTTTACGAGAAGCTGTTTTGCAGGGGAAAGCGGAGCGGCCGCTCCTCTTGTGGGAGCACCCGCTCCTCTCTATGGGAGCGCCCGCTCCATAGAGGCTCGTTTTGCCTTTTCTTCCAGTTTAATGGTGCGGCCGCTCCTGTCCATTGGAGCGCCCGCTCCATTGGGTTTCTCGGGGCTCTGTTTTCGCGTTTGAGCCTCGGTTTTTACGGTTTTGATTTCTCCTTTGCTAGTTACTTATAATCTTAGCCCTTGAATTATATTTAGCACTATATATACTCATGATTTGTCATTGTAAGTGAGTAATAAGATGAGGGGAAAGATGTAGAGAGAGAGAGCCTCATGTAAACCCAAACACTTAGGGTTTGAGTGTTTGAGAGGGTGAGTTGGGGTGGGAGCTTTAATGGTAATTAAAGCTTGTAATCTACATCGTTCTTCATCAAATTGTTACTCCATAGTGGATTGGTGGGTTTTTTCTCCCGGTTCTCGGGTTTCCCACGGTAAATTCTCCTTGTCTCGTTTATTGCTTGTTTTCCGTCTTCGTTGTTGTTAATTGTCGTTTATCGCAAACTTAGCTAGCACATTTGTTAATCCCTTTCAACATGTCATAAATCATTTTGCGACTTTTGTTATTATGAAGTATTTACGGTTTCATGACTGTGATGTCTATTATCTCCTTCATTACTATTTCACCAGGGGCAGTTGGATGTTGAATTGAATGAGATTGGGAGGCAGCAAGCAGTTGCAGTAAGTTGAGGATAATCTTTGCTGGTTGTGTACCTTGCTTTGCCGAAGTGCCTCACCTAATCCTGATTTATGTTAGGTTGCTGAGAGACTATCAAAGGAGCCTAATATATCTGCTATTTATTCTTCTGATCTGAAAAGGGCACTTGTGACTGCAGAGGCGATAGCATCAAGATGTGGTGGGCTTGAGGTCAGTTATTGACCTTAATAATTTAAATACTTCTAATGTAGAAAGAATGTGGGGAACTTTATTTACAGTGCAAGTTTAACAGATGTGGGATTTCTTTATTATTTGTTAGGAAGACAACTGATGAGTCTATGAACTCAACTTATTTATGGTGTAAGATTTATAAGTTTGAATTAGGTTTATATTAGTTGAACCTTCTCTGAGTTTCACTACTTGTATAATTAGATGTCTGTCATTGTGCGGTTTGATCTTTGATGCATGAAGAGTATCATGTAATGTAATGCTTTATATATTATTTATTTTTGGCAATGTATGAACTACAGGTTATAAGAGAGAAAGGCCTGCGGGAAAGGCATGTAGGAGATCTGCAAGGACATGTTTATCGAGACATAGCGAAGCTTAACCCTAAAGCTTATGAAGCCTTTAAGTCTCACAGATCAGATCAAGAAATTCCGGTGTGTTTCATTTGATAGTTTAGTGCACTTTATTAGTTTATGATGACCAGCAATTCAATATTAAGGAGTGTGCAGCTAATACCTACTATTCATATCAACTGCTTTTGTGTATTTGTTTTTACTTTAGACGCTTTGGAGGTGCATTTGATATGGAACACCATTTTGAAATACAAAATTGCTCAATCTCCTTTCATATCAGTACACAATGCCGCTTTTCAAACTGCTTATTACCAGATATTGCAAAACCCTAGTATACATGTAAAAGATACTACAGCATAAGTCTGTTTTTTTCTTCCTAATCCCTTTTAAGGTTTGTTCTGAAAATGTCTCTTTTGAATCAGCATCTTGATGTTCATCTTTTAGACGAGGGATGACAAATTGCTTGCCCGATACATATTGTATTATTTTGAAAGTTTCATAGTAGCATGCTTCATTGAGTGGCTGCCAAAACTAGAATTATAGCTCTTTTGATATACAAGCTAAATATTCTATGATTTTTCAAAATTGATGTGTGCAGGGTGGTGGTGAAAGTCGTGATCAGCTTTATAATCGTTGTACGTCTTTGGTGCAGAGAATTGGTGAAAACCATAGAGGTCAACTACATTGCCTGTATTCCATTATTTATACATTCATTGGCTACATATTACAGGAAATAGTTTGGCTTTGAAATACAGACAATTGATAGATGTTGCATTTGCTCTGGTTGCATGTTGTCATTGCAGGGCAACGAGTGATTGTAGTCAGTCATGGGGGTGCCATAAGAACACTATTTAACCGGGCTGCAGCCAAAGGGCAGCGTCCAGAAAAAATTTCTAATACATCAGTTGGCATAATTCAGCTGTCTGACGGAGACATGTGGTCCATCAAATCATGGAATGATGCCAGTCACCTCAAACAATCAGAATTTCTCGAATCAGCTTTTGGTGGGGATGCTTCTGCCTAGCTAATTATCCAATATTTGTGCTCTGAGCCTCTGATTTCGACATCATATAGTGCAAGAAATGCGTACTAATTTTCATCAAGACGTGATTTAGTTTTACCTTGGCAATGTGTGTTACCAGGTATTCTAATTGAAAATTTTCAATTACTCCTCTGCTATTTTGTATGTGCTCCGAGTTGGTGTACAGTTTGTAACATTTGATAATTTTTTTTTTTTTCATATACTACGTAATAAAAGTAAATGTTTTTGTGATGTGGGAAATTTTATAGAATTTTGAATTTTCGAAGAAGGTCCATTTTTAGTGGAATTTGCAAGGGTAATCAACATCAGAGAATGAAAAGGGACAAAGCAAAACAGAACAAACGAAAAGCATCTTCATCCACTTTCATAGTTTTATACAAATAGTACTATAAGAAATATTTTAAGCTGACTGCTAAAGAAGACTACGTATATGAATATATGATATATCCCTGAGTCAACGAGAAGACAGCATGTATGCACCAATAATACATACAGCAGGAAGCTTCAGCTGTTAAACAAATCCTCTGCATTTTTTCTGAATTGCATCTCATTCTAGTTCTCTCTCTCTCTCTCTCTGAAAAAACTCTTGTCGGCTTTCCTCTTCTGTGTTTTTTTTATTTAAATCTGTTGTTCTTGTTTTTCTTTAATTAGTTGGTGTACAGTTTGTAAAGGTGTCAATGGATTGCTTTAATAAAGAAATTATAGCTGGAGAAGCAGGGCCGGTTAACGGATCTTGTACAGAGATTATGATTCTTTGTGAAGTATATTAGCAAATAACGGAGTATTACTCAAGACTATTTAACAATTGAAGAAAAATACAATTATAATTTTGTAAATTCAATACAAACAATGGGAAAAACCGAATAAAATTGGTGTGTTTACTCAAACTTGTAATTCTATTCGATTTAATGATCCAGGGACAGTCTTTGTTATAATGTTCTGATTTAGACATGGTATAGTGCAAGAGATGCGTACTAATATCACTTGCTCTCAACATTATTTTTACCTTGGCCATGTGTAACCAAGTATTCTTATCAAAAAGATTCAATTAGGCCCTGCTAAACAGGCAATGCTACTTCGAGTTGGACACCCTGTACAGTATATTGATGTAAAAACCCTCTCATAGCTGATTGTTTTTTAGAGTTTCTTTGTGAAAAAACCTCTGTTCAAAAAATCCTTGGCACTTTTAAGCCCTGAGAAAAAGTACCATTCAAGTGGAAGAGGAATCAACATCAGAACAGAAGAAAAAATGTTCGTCCACTTTCATAGTTTAATACAAGTAGTACTATAATAACGTTAATTAATAATTTAAGTTGACTGCTAAAGAAGACTACAGCAGGAAGCTTCAGTTGTTAAACAAAGCCTCATCATTTCTGTGTTTTTTTTTTTTTATTTTATTTTTCTTTTTTCTGAACTGCATCTCATTCCAGGTCTCTCTCTGTCGAAAAACTCTTGTCATCTGTCTTCTTTTGTTTTTTTAAATCTGTTGTTTTTGTATACCTTTAATTAGTTGGTGTACACTGTACAAGTTTGTAAAGGGTAGGTGTTGATGGATTGCGTTAGTAAAGGAGTTATAGCTGGAGAAGCAGGGCCGGTTAATGGATCTTGTACAGATATTATTGTTGTTCGCCATGGTTTAACAGATTGGAATGTTCTTGGCAAAAGTCAGGTTAGGCTGTTAACTCTATTCATCTTCAGAGTTGACAAAATAAACATACTATTTTCATTCATGTTTTGTGTTACATCCCTTGACTTTGTGATGAACTGATGACTAACAGCAAGTGAGAGGAACCACTCAAACACACCATACCCCGAAATTAAGATTTTAATCATGGTTTAATTAGATGAAAATAATATTCATTTTTTGCCTTTATAACAAGTTAGGGACCTAATAAGTCTAGATAAGGGCAAATAAGTACCTTTCACAACAAAATATCAGATGAGTTCAAGAGTTATTCAGGTGAAAATTAGCCTAAAAAGGGAAAAAACAACTTATATGCAATACATGATATAATTATTTTACAATCAATTTTCCTAGATATATAAATTTGGTTAGACCTTTTTTGATGATTTCCTAATCCAGCTTTCATTTGTATTCTCTGTTTCAAAATTTGGTCTGTTCTGCGCATCCACATATGTCTTGGTATCAAAAGGTGATTCTGGGCTGTATTGCTTTTCTAGCGAGCTCGGTTTTATCTTTTTGATAATATAAGTAGAACCTGTGATAAAATTGACTAGAGTCTATAGCATTACACAAATTTTGCTCCTGTAAAGAACCTAACCTGCAGCAGATGCCTACATGGCCCTCTCATTTATGCTGCTAAATTCCTGCTTCATCTATATGCAATAATAAAGGTTATTTCAAGTATTCTTATTGGTGTCTGTTAATTGCTCAAATCTCTACTTCTTTGTTAATGATCCAGGGACAGACGGACATTGAGCTGAATGAGGTTGGGAGAAAACAAGCCGTCAGAGTAAGTTAGTTATGATATTATGCACTGATCTAGGTTCTCTTGTTCAGTCCTTGAATAAAATCCTCCCTTCTCTCTCTCTCTTTTTATTTTTTTAGGTTGCTGAGAGACTATCAAGGGAGCCTAATATATCCGCTATATATTCATCTGATTTGAAGAGGGCTCTCAAGACAGCAGAAGCAATAGCATCTAGATGTGGGCTTCAGGTTTGTTACTCGTCAATCAAAATAATACATTTTTATCTCTCTTTGGGTATAACAAGGGGAGCTAATATTGGGGCTTGAATTTGATGAGATGAACTAGGATTTCAGTAAAGTATGTGGTAAAATCTTGGATTCAAAAACCAATAGTTACATAAATAAAAAAAGAAAGATATTGAAGTGACTTTCCTTACTGGCAGGTATAGTGTAAACCTTTGATAACAGTTTAAACATGCATGTATTAGATTAATTTGTTATACCAGAAGTGTACTGATATGATATGTTTACATGGTAATTAGCTGCTCATAAGTTTGATATGGGTCTCAAAATCAGGTTGTTACTGATAAAGACCTGCGGGAAAGACATGTAGGGGATCTTCAAGGACTTACATTTAGCGAATCACCCAAGGTTAACCCTATAGCCTTTGAAGCATTAAAGTCGGCTGGAAATGATCAAGAAATTCCGGTGTGTATGGTCACCTCCTCTTTCTTAAAAAAACGTCTGAATGCATGATCCCCTTTCTTTGCTGACTTGATGTGTTCATCTGCTACGCGACTATGAAATAGAATTACAGAACGTATTAATTTGGGTCAAAAGCTCATTTGACATTGAAGATTTTCTGAACATTGAAAATACATATCATCACCTGCAGGGTGGTGGTGAAAGTCAAGATCAGTTGAATAACAGATACAAATCTTCGTTGCAAAGAATTGCTGAAAAACACAGAGGTAATGTAGTGAGAAGTAGCTTTCAGCTCCTTTGTATCTAGGGATAAAAAAAAAATTCCAATGAAGTAATAACGTTTTTTCTTCTGGCTGAATGTTGACATTTCAGGAGCGCGAGTAGTTGTAGTAACTCATTATACTGTCATAAAAAATTTGTACAAGCTAGCTATACCTGGAGAATCTGTTAGTGGGATACGGAATGCATCTATAAGTATATTTCAGTTTTCTGAAGGAGACCAGTGGTCAATCAAATTATGGAATGATCAGAGTCATCTGAAAGAACTAGGATATTTTCCAGATGGAGGCGATGCTTCAGGCTAGCTAGCTTATGCTTGATTTCCTGGTACACGATTATTAATTCGTGATGAGACTTGCTGTATCAAGGAGGATTGTTGTGACTCGGGTTCTTTGTGACTCCAGAGTAACATCCTCAGCAAATCTCTCTATATCTGACAGGGATTGGAATCAAATCTGGAACTCAAACACCTATCCTAAAATAAAAATGTTCATTTGGCAATTGGCTTGGGATAGGATCCCATCAGCAAAAAACCTCCATCTAAGAAAAATAGCCCCATCAAACTCCCGCATTTTCTGTCCTTCTTTGCCTGAATCTTCTATTCATATTTTTCTGGACTGTAGCAGGGCATCTGAATTCTGGCAATTGCTGAACCCTCCCTCAAGCTTCAACAAATCCCAACATGAAACTTTCCACCATTGGCTTTTCAAAAATCTCAAAAATAAACAGCCCTCCCATAATCACATTCCCTGGAATACCATCTTCTATTTCTGCATTTGGCAAATCTGGAAAAGAAGGAATTGTTGGCTCTTCTCTAAACAAAATATCCCTGCAAAAAAGTCTGTTAACCAAAGCTTGTGGGCTGCTACTGAATGGTTTTTCTCAACAAGCCAGACAGCTAGAAAAGAGCACACTCAAAGCTTTTGGTCTCCTCCCCCTCCTCTATTCTTAAAAGTAAATGTAGATGCAGCTTTCAATCCCTCTTCCAAAGAAACTGGCTGTGCAAGTGTCTGTAGAGATGAAAATGGATCATGGAAACAAGGGTTTCAATGGAAGGGCTATTCTGCATCAGCAAGTGAGGCTGAAATTCAAGCTATATTTCTAGCTCTTTCATGGGTACAGGAGAAGGGATGGAGTCACTGCATTATTGAATCTGACTGCAAGTTCATAGTGCAAGACTTAGATGAATGCAGGGATTTTATGCTAACCCCAAAGCTGAATGCTTGCAGGCTGCTGTTACAGGAGCTAACTGAAGTCCAGCTCTATTATGGAGAAAGAGGCAAAAACAGCGTGGCATATGTCCTGGCAAAGGATGCTAGAGGAAGGCTAAATACTTTGAATCATGTTTGTAATTTATTAGCTCCTCCTTTTGTCTGTATAAAAAACTTAGAACTTGATTCTGCAATCTGTACTAATCATCATCCTAGGGGCCAAGATCCCCATGCTGTACTTTTGGGCAACCCAATGGGAAACCAACAAACTTTTAACTTAACTTAATATATTGCCTTTCTCCTCAAAAAAAAAAGGAGGATTGCTGTACTTCTTTGTTGTTGTTTTGTTGTTTGCAAACTCTAATAGTTGCATTGATATTTGGCATGAGTGGAGCTAAACATTTTTAATAAAGAGATTCAAATGCTGGATATTTATCTAATTTAAGGTTACTCTTGCATATCAGCTGTAGGTCTTTTGACAATTATGAAATGCAGTCACAAACTCACAATTTGATATCAGTCTATCACATGTAGTGTGCTAGACATGGGTGAAAGTATTTGTAAGACTTGCTTACTCCTGATTCTTGATTTAGATTATTCCTCGATTACGATGATCACCAAGCTCTTTAATTGGAAACGCTGCACTTCCTGGTCATGAAAGGCAAGAGTGCTATATATGTATTATACGGAGTATGACCTTTTGAATTAGACACAAGATGTAAGCGGTAGCTATAGCCTATAGATTGATGTAAGGACCCTTTCTGAATGTTTGATAATTGACATACGCCAAGTAACCAAGAAATAATACAAACTGTTAGAAAAAGTACGTAGTAATTATAGATGCACATAACAATCAGCTTAATGTTTCTTACACTGAAAAATCAGAGGTAAATGAGATGCATGTTTAATAAATTACGACGTATTTTGATCCAAAACTATGCAAACATGAGTCGCAACGTAAGGCCAATTTGTTCATGTCTACAGCAGTTGGACTCATTAGGTACTAGTTCAGAGGTAATTAAGGTGTGAATGTGTTACGTGGAGCTTAATTAGCTAGTCTTTAAGAAACTAATAGATGCCCGTTAATGTTAAACTAAGCCGAGTTGTTAACATCCCCAAGTTGGCAAGTCAACCAGGAAAGGCGTATTAACATCTAATAGCTAGACATGCTAAATTAGGTTGTCTTCAGTAAACTAATAGACATGTTCTCATAATAACATCCCCAAGTCATCCAGGAAAGGCATTATATAGCTAACAGAGATCTGCATCTTCCTCCTCCTCATTATAACGAAGTCAAACATCCAGCCTCCTCATTTTCCTTCATCTTCTATATTCAATGGCTGCCTCTGATTCCAGGTCTCCTCTTTCTCTGTCTCTCTCTTTTTGTCTCCGTCGAAATACTATCATGCATGTGTAAATTATAATCTGGTTGCTTGACCGACTATAGTACTATATTTTACTTCTTTTATATGATTGTTTGTTGTAGAGGAATTTTGTACTGTATATAGTATTTCAAGTTATGCAATGTTTAGGGACTTGATATAAGAAATTTTAAGGGAAATGGAGCAAATATAAGAAAATTTGAAACTTCTGTGAATTGGTTGTTGAAAAGAAGCTTAATCATTTTTGTTTGGGTGTTCCACTTGTAAAGGGTGACAGTGAAAGATGTTCCAACTGATGAGTCTTGTACCGAGTTTATCCTTGTTCGTCATGGTGAAACTGTATGGAATGCTGTTGGAAAAATGCAGGTGAGGTCTTATCTAAATTTTATATTCCTTTAAGTGAAAAAGTTCATTAAGAAGGTAAATAGCAAATTATTACTCGGTACTCAGACTTGTAATTCTATCTGATATAATGATCCAGGGCCAGTCAGATATTGACTTGAATGAGGCCGGGCGACAGCAAGCTGTTGCAGTAAGTTTTGTAGTTATCTGTATTATTGGTCTGTTTGTGTTCGATAACTTCCTTGCTCACATAATTCTAATCATCTTTGTTGTAGGTTTCTAAACGCCTTTCAAAGGAGCCTAACATATCAGGTATATACTCATCTGATCTGAAGAGGGCACTAGAGACAGCTGAAACTATTGCAGCTGAATGTGGTGGGCTTGAGGTGAGTTTTTTTTTTTTTTACTCTATGGACTTAATCAGTTTCACTGTTTGTTTTCAGTTCTTGATTTTAGGATTAAAAACTCTGTATGCCAACAATAATCAATAGTTGACAGTAAAAATCAGTAATTCAATATGAGAACGAATAAACTTAGTTGAATCCTGCTTGTATCTTACTCTGTTTCAGGTTATATGTGATCAAGACCTGCGGGAAAGACATTTAGGGGAGCTTCAGGGAGCTGTTTATGAAGAATCAATATACAAGATTTACCCCAAGGCTTATGAAGCCCTCTTGTCAGGTGAAGAAATTCCGGTATGTATCATTTCTTTTTATCAATAGAAATTATGAAATTATCTTCTATCATAAAATTATTAGATCTCTGCTGATATGAATAAAGTTGATTAATCGATCTTGTATGGAGTAGCATAGCATATGTATCATGTATAGTAAATTAAGCAGCAGCATTCATCTTTAATTGAATCTCTGTTGAGTTTAGACTGACATGTATATTTATATACTTCTAAGCTTTTGAACTTGTACATCTATGGGGTGGAGGTGAAAGTCATGATCAACTGTACATGAGAAGCATAGCTTCACTGCAAAGAATTGCCGAGAAACATAGAGGTATAGTTCCAAGTAAACTTTTCTTGTAGACTTGTAGTTATGATGTTGGAAGAACAAGCTAAGCAGCTAATATGTTGACACTGCAGGAGGGCGAGTGATTGTAGTAACACACGGAGAAGTTATAAGAATTTTATATAGGAGAATTTTACCTTTTGAAGGCCTTCCTAGAATATCTAACACATCTGTAAGTGTACTTCAGTTGTCTGAAGGAGAGGCTTGGTCCTTCAAAACATGGAATGATGACAGTCATCTCAGAGAAGCAGAATATCTAGAATCAGCACTTGGTGGAGGAGCGCGAGGGATTGCAGTAAAACATAAGCTGTAAATTTTTCAATTTTTCAATTTTTTTTTATTTTTTTATTTTTTATTTTTTTATTTTTTTTTTTTAAAAAAAAAAAATGAGTTGTTTCATTTGACTAATTATGGTGGACTGAAAGAATTTGGTTTGTTAAAACATTAAATTTCAAGAAAAAAAAATGTATTACTTCATTTCTGTTGGTTCTATATGTCCTAGTTTTCCAATCTGTGATATGGTTTGCATTTCAGGAAGCTTAAGTTAGCTGTGAATTTGTGATAAGACTGTTAAAAAGATTAATAAACTATAAAAAAAGTATATCTGGTAACATAAACCAGAATGAAACAAAGGTATGGTGTTTAATAAAACACATTAAACACCAAAACTAGTCTGTTAAAATCATTCCAAATAAACACAAAACTAAATTACACACTTCTCAAAGTGATTTCTCTTATTTATTGATCTATGATTACACAGCTTCATATGTTGGACTTCACCCATTCTGCAAAACATTTTAAACCCTTGTTATGATATGAGGTGAAAAGTTTAAAACTTGTAAAATAGTATGGTCAATATACTATAAAACAATAAATAGAAAAAATAAAAACTGTAGAATAATCGATATATTAATGGTTAAAAAGTAACCATTATTTTGAAAAGAAGAGAATGAGGGATAGCTTAAGTGGTTAGAGCTCCCCTTCCGGTTCCAGGTGATCATGCGATCGATTCTCATCACTCTCCCTTGTGGCTCTCTAAAGGGCAAAAAAAAAAAAAGTAAATAAATAAAAATAAAAATAAAAAAATTGAGAGAGTAGTCAATACAGTTTCCTACAGTCTTTTCTATATTTTATTTCATACCCAACATGTTAAAGGACAAAAACACATATTAACTCATTGCAACTCTTAAATAAGTGAAAGTTAAGACATGGAGCAAACATTACGCGATAAAGAGAGTATGGCTTATCCCTTAATGGCCATGCCAACCAATAAATGATACGTACATTATTAAAATAAAATTTGAAAAAAAAATGCATGAAGATCAAATCAATCATATGAATTAATATATTAATCACATACCTGCTTGTAGTACATCTGATGATATTGCCTCTGCCTTAGTAATGAAGCATTAGGCAGCATAGGCATCGACTGCAAGGGCATAGACGACATAGTTAAACCAGCACCGTACGATGATGTCGCCCCGACGTTATCAACAAACCCTCGCCCTTGATCATAGTACAAAGGTACAACCCCGGGCATCGAGTTCATATTATACATCAAGTTGCTACCTCTGCTGCTACTACCACCCTGGTCATCCATTCTAGTACCACCCATTTGATGACTACTACTACTACTAGTACCGCCTTGATTATCGAGAATTGGATAATTAAAAGGCACTAGTTGGTGGCAAAATTGTTGATAATTATAATTATTGTTGTTAATAGGATAATTAAATGAGGTCAATTGATTAAACCCTTCAACATAAGGGAACCCAATTTGATGACTAGTGATTGGCGTGGGCTCAAGGTACGGTACCAAAGCCGCGCCTTCATGATTATTATTACTCTTAATCAACGAAATCTTTTGCCTAACAAACTCAATCTTCTGATCTAAATGAACAAGCAATTCCATAAGTTGTTCAAGAGTAAGCCCATCAAATCTAGAATCCCAAGAAGGGTACTTAACCAATGCATTCTTATGCCTTAGTTTGGACAACTCTTGATCCGCCTTTTTAGTCCATTCATCAAACATGTCATACAAGTTAAGAGACCTTTTGTACTTCTCCTCATTAGGAATCCTAACGTACCTATCAATCATCTCTCGAGCAACCATCGGATCGGTTGCTCGAGACAAATCCATAGCATTAGACTCCGTTATGATGTCCCCTTTGAAAGCATAAACCTCAGCTTCCGAGGATTGCTTCCCTTCTTTGTAATTGTAGATGATTATGCAAACCGGTACATTGCATAAAATCGATAACTCGTGTGCTTTCTTAAGCAATCCTTTCTTTCTCTTCACATAAGTAGTGTTCCTTGTTTTTTCCTTGACTATGAACTCCATTGCTATTTTTGCTCTACCCATATTATCCAATTAACTTTTTTTTTTTTTCGAAAGAAGAGATGGATGGAAAGAGGTGTTGTAATGAATAATGTAGATGGTAATTATATATAATGAATGAATGAGAATGAAGGTGTGTAAGAATTTAAGTTGGCTCTAGCTAGTACATTTAATTAAGTTAATTGGAATCTTTTTATACGTAATATACATTTACATGACAAAAATTAGGAATTAATATTAGATGCACGTATTAACTTCCTTATTTGAGCATAATAGTATCTTCCAAATTTATTCCAATATTTTCCAAATTAATTCCGATATTTTCCAAATTTTACCATTTTTACACCCCCCCCCCCCACACACACACACCACATATATATATATATATGATGCATGGGTAGGATGTTTCTCATTTTTTTTTCCTTTTTTTATTCTTTTATAAGATTTGAAAACGTTTCTTCTCAAAAAAAAAAAAAAAAAAAAAAAAAAAAAAGAGTTGACAACAAGGTTATTTTGTTTTTTTTTTTAAAAAAAACCAAGGCTATTTTAATTTTATAATATTCTTCTATACAATAATACAAAAATTCCAAAGTCAAACCAATAAAAACCATCAAACCAATAAAAACCATCAAACCAACTAAGAGCATCTCAATGGTGTTAAATTAGCTTGTCATGCCATATATGATTTCAAGCAAAATCACTTTGTAGCTATTTTATGCCCCAATGATTAGCTAATAGCTTGCTATTTAAATAAGCTTCCATTTTCGTTCTTGGTTTGCTCTTCGCCTCTCGCTCTTTTTCGTAGTTGGGAAGAGGGAAGGAGTCTAAATCAATGGACATTATTGAACCATCATTGATGGACGTTGCACATGACACGATCAATTCGACTCAAGGTCCTTTGCTAATAGAAGTAGCGAAGGAAAAGGGCACTTTCTCAATTAGCTTTATTAATTTAATAATTTTAATATATTAATTTTCAAAAATTTTGGAAACTTTTTTCCTCAAACAAATTAGCTTATGGCCAAGCTAATTTTATTTTTCAATGGTCAAGCTAGTAGCTAGAGATTTTTTATAATTACAAGCAAGTCCCTAGCTACAACCATTGGAGTTGCTCTAAGTATAAATTGTCAATTTTTTTTATTTTTATTTATTTTTTTGTTTTAATAGACACCCTTGAGCCTTTGAGAAAAGTCATGGCCTACTAAGGCACCTTCAAAGCCTCGTCCCTGAAAGAATTGTAGATGGCGACATTATATTTCGCACATAACACACTATTATCAACACTCGAACATATACGTAATAAAAATATTCCGTATTATTTATATTGTTAGATCATAGATTGAGCATATGATATGAAAAATAAAATAAAATATTGACGATAGATAATCCATGTACAGTTCCTTGAATAATTACAAGTAAATGTTACATTATATGTACTGTACGTAATTATGAAAATTGCAATTTAACTTGTGTAGATACAATTCATGTTTATAGGACCAACAAAAATCGTTAAAACAGTTGCTGTCTAATAAGTACGTATTAACTCAAACTTGCATGTACTTTTAATAAATGCTCCATCCAAAGGGGTAGTTCATTGGATATTGATCTAAACAAGATGAGGAGACAGGAAGTTGTTGCAGCAAGTTGATTATATGAAATATTCTTCATATTATTGGTCAGTCCACTTGTATTTAATATTTTTAATTCATCACATAATTATACTATATAATATATTCCTTATCTTTGATCAGATCATATTATTGTATATATTCAGGTTAGGTTGCTGATCGACTGACCATCAAGGGAACCAAATATACGTTCATCCAATTTGAATAAGATAGGGGGCAGGGCCATACAGGGGCCGGGCCTTGTTCCTGTTTAAATTTTCTATCCATAATAAGTTAGGAACACATTGCTTTCGTTCAAGGTTAAGTATATATGTATTGACATAAATTTTAATTGAGATATATTTTATTGTGGTATCTTTGTGTATATATTACGAGTAGCATATACTGTACTTGTATAAATTGGTACGGAGTATATATTTTGATATGGTATAGAATATAGATTGTAGTGTCATATGCCCCCTTGATCTTAGGCGTGATTATAGGCTTGCGATATAAATATACTGAGATTTTTGTAAATAAGAAAGGTAGAGGCCTAGAGGGAGATTCAATTCATTAAAGGAAGAATGAAACGAGTATGTAGCTAAATCGACGTAGTACATTACTTTCTTCGCGGTTGATACTTGATCGAATGCTGATATTGTAAGAGATAGAGCGAGTGGTTGTCGTAGTAATGGGTTGTAACTTGTAAGAACGATGTAGTTGTATACAGGTATATAGTAACATAGAATGAAGTACATGTTATTCTAATAAGCAATAAAACAGAAATGACTTATCTCTTGATGCGTGAACCAAACTGACAATAGCCGCGTCGTGGAGAACCACTGACCTAAAAGACGATTCCGCGCTACCTTCCGGTGCAGTAGACTAGAAGCGGTCGCCCTCCGGGATAAGCACGACGCCGGAGTTTATGTGCACTCACAAACCCGACTGGAATTCAGAATATTTGCCCTGAAATCAAGAACAGTGTTTAGTATTTTAGAGAAGAGAGAAAGGTGCAAATTTTTGTGTATTCTGACTGGAAAAAGCAACGAATATTTATAGGCAGTAGAGGGAAAACGGGAAGCATAAAACGTGGGAAGAATCTGGCTAAGAAAATGACCAGATTAATTCGACGACTGATTTAATTCCGTAATCCCAACAGTCAGAAAAGAATAATCCCAACAGACAAAAAAAAAATATTCTGTTTAACAAAGAAAGGGAAATAAAATTTCTCCAAAAAGATAACAAGGACCCAACTGGGAAGAATCTGGCTAAGAAAATGACCAGATTAATTCGACGACTGATTTAATTCCGTAATCCCAACAGCCAGAAAAGAATAATCCCAACAGACAAAAAAAAAAAAAAATTGTTTAACAAAGAAAGGGAAATAAAATTTCTCCAAAAAATAACAAGGACCAACGCCCGCGCATCGCATTCCCCAAGACCCGAGCCGAACCAGCTCGGCGCGCGCGCACGTGTGTGTGGAGTAACACACACCTCCCACTCACCCAAGTAAGTAATGTTAAGGCACTACAATATATAAACATAGAAAAAACCTCATTCCCCAACCAACGTGGGACTTTTCCTCTCAATTGTTTTTCTCTCTCTCTTTGTTTTTCCCAACTCTTGTTTTATATCAAGAACTTCCAACAATACAACCTGGTAAAATAAGGAACACATCTATAACGAACTAATTACTCACTTGTTGTTAGATGGAGACTTGAATTGTGGTCCATCAAATCATGAAACTCGGATACACGTTTTTAACAATCGGGTTTTGGTGGAGGAGGTTCCTTATTATATATGCTAGTGCCTAGCCCATGCTTCAATTCACTTATTTGGATTGTTGCATTATTATTGTAATTCTTGTTTCTTACTTCCAAAAAAGTTTCTTGATTAAGAATTCTCAAATTTTGAGAGCTTAACTTGTGGGGGCCTGGGGGGCATTTACTCGTTGATTAAAAACTTCAAAAGTTAAAAGTTGTAGCTGGGTTTTAACAATTGTTCAAAGAAGCAATGCATAACCTATTTTGTCATAACTTTATGTATGATACATTGTGAAATTAATATGAATGATGGTGGTAGACTGGTGGTGGCGATTATTATGACAGTTTTGTAGTGAAAGTGGTGGTATTAAGGTATGTAAGTAGAGGTGTCAAAATCATACCCGATCCGAAACAGACCCGAAAAATATCCAATTAAGATTTCGATTCACGTGAACATAATAATTTAGAATGACTCAACTTTAAAGATTGACCCGACCCGACCTCACCTGATCCGATCATCTGAATTGTTGACACCTCTATATATAAGTGGACTAGTTGATTCATAGTAGTAGTACTGCCGGTATGTATATTAGTTCGTTGTGGTTGATGGTGATATAAAAACGATTTGTGGAAGTGGTTTTGTTAAGAACAAATTAAATCTATCAACTATATATCCTTCATGGACGAAGAAGATGTTGATGTTTAACAATCATGTATTAATAAATTGTGGACCAGTTTGCTTATAATCAATTAGTTTTAGGATAAGCCTGTATTTGCTAATTTTATAGATTCGTTGAAAATTCAAAATTGATGCTAGATTGGAACTTCACATAACTATAGCATTACTAGTTGAGATGTAGATGATAATGGCATAAGCATTAAGCGTCGTATGATGAGAGGTAAGATAATTTTTGTTTCTCAAAGGTAAGATCACAATTTTGTCTTAAGAATACTATTGCTAGAGTTCACTAGATGAAGCGAGTAGTATACTTATGAGTTGTGACAATTGACAAGTACCCCAAGCCACTTGTACCATAATAAAAACAAGTTCAATTAATTGTTTAATAACGACCCTAATAGTAGTATGATTGTTATGTTAGAGAAATTAGTGGATAAGAATTGAGATTGACGACAAACAGAGTTAGTAATTTTGTGTTTAGTTTTTGGCGGGAGCACTGTGTTGCTGACCTATGTTAGGACATGAATGACATCATAATTAGAATAAAAAATACGGAGTAGAAAAAAAGAAGCCAAGGAATATTGAAAAAATGACAAAAGCGCACTATCTTAGTGGGACCCAAAAGCTATTAGACAGTTGGTCTAAAGACGCGGGAATTTTACCGGTCTTGTCAATGATCATTTGTTGGTTGAGTTTTCACCTCCGATCATCTCTCTACAACCCCACCAACAATAATACACAATACTCTCTAAGACTAACTACGCTTGGACTCACAGGCCACTAATTTACAGACTACTTAGCTTTTTTGCTAGGAGAAGAGAAGATGAATATCTTGTTAATTGTTTAACTACTCCCTCACATAATTCTTCCTGTCGAATTAAGTGTAACATTTAAATTTGCATGATTCACTATACATTCCGTAGTTATTTCTTGTATTTGACATAATATCTATGATTGAATCATAATATAAATTATAAAATTTCTATTTGTATGTTTGTTAAATATATACTTGAAACCAATTTATACTAAGAATAATTTAAATTACAATGTTCATGATTATATTGTTATTGAAAAACAAGGTTTTCTTTTTTATTTGCACTATGAGGCCACTATATATAAAATGAAAATAGGATAGTACACCAGGATGCACCCAAAAGGCGGAAAGAACATACGGTTGTTTGGCAAAGAACATACTGTGTTTGGCAAAGAACATATTTATGTTTGACAAAGAACATACTCATATATGTTTGATAATATGTTCTTTTATACGCCGTACTTATGTTCTTTAACATATGTTGATTAACACATGATTTTTGGGTTTCAATAATATAAAATACGTTCTTTGAATTTGGCTCGTATGTTTTTTAAGGTAATGAGTGACGCACAATTTTATTTTATTTTTTATTATCGTATGTTCTTTGAGTTTGATCAGTGTGTTCTTCGAATATGAATTATATGTTCTTTATATTATACCTTATGTTCTTTTAACCTATGTTATTTTGAATTTTAAAATTTGAAATTTAATTTGAAAATGAAATCTTGAATTTTTTTAGTTGAAAATATTTTAGAAGGAGAACTAAAATTATTATGAAAAGTTGAATTTTTGGAGAGAGAGAACTATTTTGGGGAAATGATATCTTTGGTAAAAAAAATTTCCGTTAATGTGTATTTTTTCATAAAATTTTAATAAAGTTTTTATCACGTTCTTTTTTTAATGTCTTTATATTTTTTGATAATGCATGTTAATTGTTAAATACAAACATGTTCTTTTTAAAAAAACCTAGATGTTCTTTTTCGACATCTAAATGTTCTTTCCGCTTTTTTTTTTTATTTAAGCGGGTGCACTATACTTATGGTGCACAGATCATGCATTATATATAGCTTTATGAATATTTAATATGATGCAAAAAAAAAACAAAAAAAAAAAAAATGAACTGAGAAAATATATACATGCGAAGTACAAAGTACTTCGTACATGGTTTACTCTATGAGTAAATGGCATGCATTATTTTGCTTCAACCACTTCTTTTGTTTTTCCTACTAAGTAAACACATCATCAACTTTATCTGGTGTATCTAATGTCCGAATTTTGCTTAATTAATTGAAAAGAAAGAAGTAGAAGAAACAACAAGCAAAACAATAAATAATTTACTAAATATATATATGAGGATGGATCATGCTTGTCGGTATAGTTAAATTCGTGGGCCATAATTGATAACCGAAAGGTAAACAGAACTAATAATATAATTCTGGTATAGATTTTGTTTCGAGGCTAGAGGGGTAACACCACAATACAAATAATGTCATTTTCTTGCAAACCCAAATTAATGTGCTTTATTCTTTGATTTTGATATCTCTTGTCTGTAGGAAAGGTGGGCTGAAATGGATGTCACTTGTAATAGATGGTCACTATTTGGCTGTTGTGCTCAAACTGATCGAAGAGAAAGGCATATAGAGCCGAGGGAGGCCGGGAGGATAACTACCGTGTAAGCGAGGAAGGGGGTGATGGAAATCTCCTACAAACACTTGTACTTACGTAGGGTCTCTTTATTATTATCAATGTGAGATACTCACATTTAATCTGATGTTTTATTGTTAAACACCTTAATAAGAAATAATATGTAAATAACTTTAAAATGCTCATAACTAATGTATGATCTGTATCAGATAAGTGTAACATAAATAAACAATAAATTCACAATTGATGGATATTGAATAATACTCGATAATTGAATAGGAAATTATAGATCCATTAAAAAAATAGGGGGCTTAATTGTAGCATGTGGCGCTTTGGTAACAACCTCAAATCATTGATCAAGGGGATCATATCAATTCTTAACTTAAGCCGGGATTAGCGACCATGCCTAACTAACAACCCAATCATCACAACAACAAGATTTACAAATACGAGTAACATTTGAGATGCTAGTACAGGTAAGATTCTGTTTGTCAGGGGGGACAATATAAAAGGTATGAGATGATAACAGATTTGATAATCCTCATTATATTGTTTTAGGATACAAGATATGAGTACATACAAATTTTGTACTTAGCGACCAACGTATTGTAAGCATTTTTATAACTTTGCGTCTTGTAGTATTTAGAATAACATTTTTTTTTTTCTTTTTTGCTGACAGCATGTTAAACAAGAAACTATATATATACGATTATTTTTCAATTCGAACAAAGTATAAATGTCAATTCTTTTGTCATCTCGAACATGTGATGATCAAATTTTTAAAATGTATCGGCAACTCTGTTTGTTTCTCTATAAATTTAGGTGATACGGGATATTTCAAAAAAAAATCGTGAAAAAAACATTGTCCAACAAATCTATTTATCCTTATCCAAGAAAAGCTTATAATACTTTTAGAATAGCTCAAGCTTTCAATCCTTGATATCAACCAAAAAAAAAAAAAAAATTCCTCTCCATTGCCAAAAGAAAAAACACACTGATGAGGGATGACTTCAAATTGTTATAAAGTGCTTTGTATCTTTTTTGGTAAATGGAGTTGAAATTTATTACAAACTATTTTAGCTAGTCATGGCTCTCATTTGAAACAAACCTAACTATTGGCTGGGTTGGTTTGAGGTCAATGCATGCTAATTGTTTAATGTCTTTTCTATAAGCATATATAACATAATCTCATACGAAGTAAGTCATAACATACAATTATAATTAGCATACTAAACAATTAGAGGAGAAAATTAATCATTCTAAAAGCTTATTTTATGCATAAATTTAAACAAAAATTGGTCCAATCCAAGACTGGTATATAAAGAGGTTTGAATTGGATCGAACAAGACCGATATATGAAGGGCTTTAAATCATAGGGAATAATATAAATTCATCAAGTAGTATTTCTTGATTGCTCTTTGGTCCTGAACTCCCGATCTACTTGGATAAATTTATTATTCTCATTTATTTTTTGAAAATTAGACCCTAAAGAAGTAAATTTTTGTCAACCCAACTTCACAATTAACATTACTTTCATGCAATGTTCTTAATTTGTTACGGAGTACTAGCTAGGTTTATGCAGCAGCCACTCTTGTCTTAGGATTTGGTCATCATGGTTAGTTTGGTGCGCATGTGACATTGATAAAATAAAATGGCCGGGCTCCTTAATAATAATGTCATCCATTAAAAAAGAGCATGCTACAAATATGAAAGGATGTGAACTGATTTTGTCTTACTATCGTACACTCTCTCGACTCTCAACTACTTGACATTATATGCATAGTACTACATTAATTATTTTACATTTTTACAACGCTTAGCTTGCTTATGAAATTTTGTCAAACAATAGCATGATTGGTTCATAATGATATCAAAATAACTGTTTCGGATGAGCTTCGGTAACTCATGTCTGAAATCGGTAAAATTTATCGTCTAACTGAGTACCTACACAATCAATGTAGATTAGCTAACTTTGGGGTGTGTCCGGGAATAACCGCTCTGATGATAAAGTCAGTCTCAAATTTATAAGAATAAGAAAGAAGATAAGAGAATTCTAGAGAGAGAGAGTATTTTAGTGAGAGAAATTGTACCTTATAAAGAATATATCATGTGTATTTATAAAAAGATAACCAAGTTTAGTAGGTACCACGTGTCAGTCCACGTGGCTTGCATGTCAAGTGAGTGGTGGTTGTCCACGTGGCCACCGTGTAATACCAATACGGGTAAGATGATGTTATAAAAAGCATTCTAAAGCCAATATCCAACCTGACTATACTGGAATCATATCGGCATCAGTATCATCCCGTACAATAACAATGCTAGTTTAAACCGTACTCGATCTCCAAACCACGTGTTGGCTATGAATTATTGAATTGTGTAGTGGTTTTATAAGCGTAAAACTCCAAATATTAAGTAGCTAAAAAAAAAAAAAAATCAAAAGTATACTTTGTGCGTCATTCTTTTGGAGACACAACATTATTTAAAAGGAAAAGAAAAAAAAACCTTATTTCCCTTATTTTACATATTGAAAATAAACTAAACCCAAACAAGCCATAAGAAAATTTAATATTTTTGCGTATCAATGAGCTATATGTGCATTATGATCATGCAATTGTGATTTAAATTTCTCTCATGTTCACAGAGGTGGTAACCAAGAGACATGTCTTATGGTACATTTATTACTGCTTGTTGATTACTCTACTAGATTTTGAATGGATCAAGTGTCTAACAATATTGTCAAGGTATTGTGTTCGTTGCTTCCAACTTTATCTTCTTTTCATTCACTCTACTTTATCATGGAATAAACCAACAAGATCAACTTTTACACTTAATAAGAAATTGCTCCTGATTTGCATGACCCCAAAAAATTAATTAATTAAATTAATTTCATAGTCGTTTATGATCGGAATTAGGTACATTATTCAATTGATTAATTATGTATTGCTAAATTTCCTTGATTAATAGTAGCTTCATGTATATAATAACTAAATAAGTTAGTAGTTGTAACAATAAATGATCGGTAGACATGCATGTGGTGGTTAGCTATTAGGGCATGCAGTTGACTGAAACATAGTACTATAAAGAGAAAATTTATAACTCTAAAAGGCGTTTAGCAACCAAGTATGGAAATCAACAGCCAAGTTTATAATCTTCACATGGTTCCGCACGGAATTGGCTAGCTAACACATCCGATTCCCTATTTAACCTTTGACACGTAGTGCATTTACTGATACGGATACCCTATTTAACCTTTGACACATAGTGCATTTACTGATACGGTTAATTTAATCAAAAATACGTCAATTCAAATAAAATGTATTAATTAAAATAAAACTAAGAAGTACGATTTTAGGTATACCGTGTAACCCCATAATTTTCACTTAGGACTAAGACACCACCTTGGTAGTTAGGCAAGTAGTCTTTTTCTATAAGATCGAAGACAAAATGGGATTAAGACTAAAAATAGGCCGAAAAAGGCATAATTCGTTGCTTCTGAAGTGGCAAATGGCATAACTTAAGGACGAAGCTGCTAAAAAACTAAGATACGTAATTTATAAAATTCCGGTGCCTCTATTTAATGCTTGCTTATCATTCATGTGATAGGGCGGCTCCTCATTTTTTGTTTGACAAATCCACTACCATTTCTTTCTCTATAGGTTTCTTATTTTAACAGTTGTAAATCTTGTCATTAAATTTACAAACAAAATCGCCTTCTTGTTTTACTTTTCATTCAAAAAAATAATTAAAGTAAATGAAAATGACCAGTAAATATGTGGAATAGGTGCTTATTTTATCATATGGTATATATGGTTGATTATATAATGAAATAATTAAAATATATTAGTAATTAAAATTGAGCATTTATAATTACAAGAAAAGTGGGCTTCGTGTAGAAGGAAATAACACATTTTTTTTTTTCAAACTAAATTGCAACAAAGGGAACATATGAACTCATACGGACATATTTAAAGGGTAAGTGAGGATGCCTGATTTATTATGTTTACCTCTAATTAGTTGGATTGTCTGAATTATTATTTCATTATCGTATACCTACTTTGTATGTACATATTTTTCACCATTAAGCATTGCAAACATACATGACTAGATTCACCAAGAAGTACATGGTAGAGTTGGTTGGAGATTTACCTTAAAATGTTGAGGATATGGCTTATGGGTTTGATCCCTACTAGAGTATCAATTGCGATTCTTGGGTAGGGCTCCCAGCCTTATATATCCTTCCCCCCGATTCCTAAAAGGCTAGTTTGTATAATCGTGTTGCTAGGCTTGCTTACATATAATGATATGAGAGATTTGGTCTAAAAAATCATTCTTCATACCAAAAACAATAACATGTTGATTTTTGATCAACTTTTATGTCTCCTCTTGTGCTTACAAACATAGAATTTGTTATTACCATTTAGTGGCTTCATTACGAATAGTAATGAGTTGGAACAAATTAATATTGTTATAACCCTCCATGTGTGCAAATTAATTTCATGTTAATTGGTGGTAGACTAGTGTCTACTCAAACATCCAACTAGCTAGTTGACTTCCTAGTAGATATTGCATATTGTGTTATTAATTATTAGTGGAATTAAAAAGGGAGCCATAATTTGGAGAAATTGGAGGTTGTAGTCGAGGTAAGCTTTTGCTAGCCACTTAGCCAACGCGTTATGATTGAGGATGAAAAAATGTCAAATTTAAGGGATCCTAAAATAAATACTATGAAAAAGTTAATTTTTGAGATCTTATTTTCTTCGCCTCTAAAATTATGCATAACAATTAAATTTGTTATATCTCTCAAAACAAATCTAAATATTACCCATAATTTAAAACAGAGGTAGAAACAACTTATTTACGGAGTCATATGAGTACTTCAAATTTAGTTTAAATAAAATTTGATATGAGTGAGTTAATACTACTAGCATTGTAAGGATATTGGTTCTTCCACGGTAATATTCGTGTGTGTAATGTTTCTCATTTGCAACAATCTTTTACTTCTTTTATATTTTCCCTAGACTATTTATTGTGGTAAGTGGTACCGATATTTATTTATGCAATTGTGTTTTGGTCAATGTTTTTGCCATTCGTGGATTCATGGGATTTTATACATACGGTTATAAATCTTATGATGGCTACGAAGTATGGAGTCTATGAGCACCAATAAGTCTATTAAGTCAACACTCACTAATCAAAAAGAGAAAAAGGCTGTATTTGGGAATAGTGAGAGCTAACAAACCCCGCGAAAATGATAAGATAGCAACTTTATTTTGCAACAAGGTGTAGCATCATAATGCATTGACTTCGAAAAATATTTAATCATTGCAATCTAGCCAATTTTGTCAAAAATTATAATCTATTCTAATAAAGAATGCAAGTCCTGTATCATTCAACAAAGCCAGCAACTTTTTTAATTATTTTTCATGTATTAAGAGTAATACAACAATACAGCTGCATATAAAATAAGTTTGTTAGAATTTTATTCTGTAAATGCAAGATTTAACGTATGAATAAGTACTATAACAAAGTAATTTTAATTCCCACGATATCAGATCTTGTAGAGAGACTAGAGACTATTAGAGTGCGTTTTATTCACTTGATTTTTACTTATCTGAACTTATGTGATTTTATCTGAACTTATGTGATTTTATCTGAACTTATTAACCCTTATTAAAACTTATTTTAGTTATAAATTAAACTTGGGTAGCCTGGTTAACCCTTATCACAACTTATCTGAACTTATTTTATTTGAACTTATTAACCCTTATCTGAACTTATCAACCCTGAAATAACTGAAAATAAGGTGAATAGAACAGGGCCTAACAAGGATAAAAATTTCCTTAGTTTATGCCCTTTCAGACTCTCTCATTCTCAATGAGTTTAACTTGTAAATTTTTAAGAAAGGGAGCCGTAATTGATAGTAGAGCTATGATTTCATAAAAAATTAAAATAGTCCAACTTTTATAAAACCAACTGTATAGTCTGTATTAACTTACATTTCCATAAATTTGCACACAAAATTAAAAGACATTAAATTGGAGTAAGAATAAACAGTATTCTCAAGTCTCAACGTTTTTATTTTGTTCAAAATAAATTAATTGTACAGTAACGTACTCCACTATCCAATTTACTCAGTTTTCCAGTAATAACATTTTTTCTAATTTAATTTAACATGTTTATTGTAAATTTTTTTTATAAAAAAAAAAATCAGATGTATGCCACGTGGAGATAATTATGGTCAGACAGGACCATCCACCGGTCCACATTAAAAACCCAGCACTACTCCTTTAATCTCTCTCTCTCTCTTTCCTTTCCTTTTTCTTCTTTTTTCTTTCTCTCTCCTCTTTCTTTCTCTCTAATTTCTCCAGTACGAAATCCCACCTTTATTAATTTTTATTTTATTTTTCATTGTTTTTGTCTCTCTAAAATTTCCCACTAACAACTCTAATAGTAGCACTACTAGTAGTTAGGGAGAGAAAATCCCAATTTCTTCCTTTCTCTCTCCTACTTCAAAACTCATCAATGGCGTTCACACTATAACACTATAATTTACAGTTTTACAGGGAGGAAAAGAGAAGAGAGAAAAAAAACAGAGAAAAATGGGAATATGTACTTCAAAACCACCGACGCAACCGTATGTTTCCGATCCAAAAACGCCGGAAGAAGTAAGTAATCAACCGCCGGCGGCGAGAAATTCCGGCGAAAATCAAGCGAAGAAATCCCCGTTTTTAGGGATCTACAGTCCAAGTCCAGCTCACTACTTATTCTCTAAGAAATCACCATTATGGTCACCTGCTACAAATGCGACTTCAAATTCAAATTCAAATTCAAGTACAAATACGCCGAAACGATTCTTCAAACGGCCGTTTCCTCCGCCGTCGCCGGCGAAACACATAAAAGCAGTGTTAGCAAGAAGACATGGAACGGTTAAACCTAACGGTAACGGCGTCGGAGGTTCGATTCCCGAGGGAAGTGAAGGTGGTAGTGGTGGAAATGGTGTGGGTTTGGATAAACGGTTTGGATTTTCCAAGCATTTTGGGGATAAGTATGAAGTTGGTGAAGAAGTTGGACGAGGGCATTTTGGGTATACTAGGGTTGCTACTGCTAAGAAGGGTGATTTGAAGGGTCTTCAAGTCGCTGTCAAGATCATCCCTAAAGCCAAGGTTCATCCTCTTTTTATTTTTTTCTGCTTTTTGTTTGATATTCATTTTGAATTTGAATGTTTTTTCGTAATTTTTTATTTTTACTTTTTATTATTTTATTTATGCTAAAAAAAAGAAGAGAAATTAATTGATTATAATTATGTCATTATGTGTAATATTTTGATGGGTGAGTAACGGGATTTAGCTGCAATTATGTTGCTAAAAGATTGGTTGAATGTTGTTGGGATTGAAGAGATCAGATCTGCTGTAAGTATATAAAAAAAAAAAAAAAAAATGTACTTGGTTTATGTTTAAGTAAGGGTCATGTGAGTTTGTGATTGTGGGGATAATGGAACATGTATAACTATAAATATATATTTGGATATCAGAAGAGTAGAATTTCTTATTATTTTAATGGTGGTAAGATCAGGTTGCTTTGTGAAGATTGTAATTTTGTTTTGGAACTTAGTTTGAGTTCCTGCACCACCATCCTATGTTTGTCTTATTTGATGGAATTTGCCTCGAGGATGAGGGTGAGGACGAGGGCGTGTGGAGTGTTTACCGGGGACTTGCCTTGAGACCGAGGAATTGTATCGATTCGTTTTTTGAACCTCGTTGTCATGAGTTCGGATGCCTAATTGCGTGTTTTTATGTGATGGTTTTTAGTTTTTTAATGTGTCGTTATGCGGCATTGTGATCATTTTGATGTATATGCTACTATGCTTGTCACCATTTGGTTTAGAATATGGTCATGGGAGTTCGTGCGATATTATTCTATGGTACTAAATTATTGGAAATAGATGGAGACAAACTTTGTCATATTTGAAGAGGAAGGTTTAGAGTGAGAATCTCTAGAAACTTGGAATTCCATTTGCTTATTCTAATGTGGATCTTTAGAAAACTTGGAAGCTAAAACTAAAGAGGATTAGGCTGACATTTAGAATTATTTGCTTGGTGTAATCAATCATCTGAAAAGTGACAACTAGTGAATCGTGATGACATGATGAAGTGGAACTGTGTTTCTGGACGGATTTAATGTTCGTCGTTGCTACTATTCTACTCTCACTTGGGTAGTTGTTACAGTTCTTGAATAGTCATTTGACTTTAATACATTGCAAGCTGCTTTACTCTCTTGCTCATCATATGTTGCCTTTTTCCTTTTGCTCTATAGTCTTTTAAAGGACATCTGCATCTTTAAATTCTCTTAATTGATTTTTCTCTTAATAAAAACCTATTGTCTTTTTTTCTCTCTCTAGTTATATAGCAGAAAATAGAAACTGAAATTCAGTGTTAACTTTAGGATTCATATTGACCATATATGTAATTAATTGTTTGTTGCATTCATATTATACTTTATTAATCTATAGGAAGGTGATGTTTGTGTTGAGTTTTAGCTCGTTATTATATTATAATACCATTGTTTAGATTTGAAAGTGCTACTGCAATTTATTAGGCAGTTCATTATGCATTGATATTCAGAATATCCAGCTGAGCATCCAAGACTTGTCTGATTGGTAATTTTATCTTTTGCACTAATTCTTTCTTATTGTTGTGTCTTTTTGTTAGATGACCACGGCTATTGCCATTGAGGATGTTAGAAGGGAGGTAAAAATCTTGAAAGGTCTGGCCGGACATCCCAATCTCATAAAAATTTACGACGCATATGAAGACAACGAAAATGTTTACATTGTGATGGAGTAAGTAATCTTCACACTTACTTGTACTATGCTTGTCTATTTTGATTCTGAGTATGAAGTCTAATGGTTTGCTACATTCCTTAATGCCATTTTGAGCATTGTGAAGGCCTATAAGCTGCATTGGGTTGCCTATAAGCTGCATTGGGTTGACATATAGCCAAAAATACATGTTTGCCTTCTTTGTAATCATCATTGTACCTGAAGGCTAAACATAATTTTGTAATGTCTGCCTTTACTAGAATCATGCTTGTTAATTTCCATGAGCTTATAAATGATGTTTACTGGTGATGGATGATGTTAATCCGGAGCATTATAATTTTGATGTTCTACGTGCTGAGATTTAGTTTCCATGCCTTTTCAGGTTGTGTCGAGGAGGGGAGTTGCTGGATAGAATACTTTCAAGGTAATTTTTTTTGTAAACTTTAGATTTTTCGCAGTTTTGAAAATATCATTCTGGTCAGACAAAATACCAAATTGATGATTATGATTTTAAATTGAAGGTTTTTTATCACATGATTTTGTAGGGGTGGGAAATATACAGAAGAAGATGCCAAGGCTGTGTTAATACAGATTTTAAACGTTGTTTCGTTCTGCCACCTGCAAGGTGTGGTACATCGAGATCTCAAGCCAGAGGTACTGAAAAATAATGTGTGCATTATAATTATTTTCTCTGTTTGCAATCACTAAGTATTCAATAATTCAATAAAGCATATCACTGCGCGCTAGTGCAGTTAATTGATTCCTTTGTGAGTCATGAATGTTGCTAGATTGAATTGTAAGAATTGTGGCCAAGTTGCCAATTAGTTTTTTTTGGTTAATGATATATTTCGTGGAACAAGATAACCAATGCTTTCCTATAGCTGTCATGTATATATCTGCTCTATTAAGACCTGTACTCTTAACTATCCTTAATTATCAAGACTAATGCCTCTGTGTATATCACCACTCACCAGGTCTCTAATCAAATAGTTATATCATGGTCATTCTAACATCTGTTTGCTGTTGGATCAGAATTTCCTTTTTACATCAAAGGATGAAGATTCATCATTGAAGGCCATTGACTTCGGCTTATCAGATTTTGTGAAGCCAGGTTAGTGATTTAACTTATGTGTTTTTGCAAATGGATTAATATATGTATATGGTTGAAGTGAACTATCTCTGAATTTTTATGCAAACTTTTCTGCAGATGAAAAGTTAAATGACATTGTAGGTAGTGCATATTATGTTGCACCAGAAGTTCTGCATAGATCTTATACAACAGAGGCTGATGTCTGGAGCGTGGGTGTAATTGCATATATTCTACTGTGTGGAAGCAGACCATACTGGGCTCGTACCGAGTCGGGTATCTTTAGAGCTGTTCTTAAAGCTGATCCAAGTTTTAATGAACCACCATGGCCTTCTTTGTCCCTGGAGGCGAAAGACTTTGTAAAGCGCATGTTAAACAAAGATCCAAGAAAAAGAATAACGGCAGCTCAAGCACTTTGTGAGTATATCTGCTAGATTTTCGTGGAAGCTATGCTTGCTGTTCTATGCTTCTCCTAATTACCTTCTTTTGCAGGCCATCCCTGGCTTAGAAATCAAGGACAAGTAAAAGTTCCTCTTGATGTACTCGTCTTCAAACTTCTCAAGATTTATATGCGTTCATCTTCTCTTCGCAAAGCTGCCTTGAGGGTGGGTATACTACTTAAGTTTTTCCCCCTCTTTTTATTAAACGTTGTTATTGAGAGAAATAAGTTGTGTGGTGATGCTGGAAGATTACAATTGTACACAATTTCAGCATGTTTGCTTACCAGTCTTTCTGATCGAATAAAACTTGCAATTTGCCTTCATAATCTCCTAATTGGCTTACTTTTGTCTGCAATTGTTATTTCTTTGACAGGCTCTGTCAAAAACATTGACTGTAGATGAATTGTTTTACTTAAAGGAGCAGTTTGCACTACTGCAACCTAGCAAAAATGGAACAATAAGTTTGGAAAATATTAAAGAGGTAGTTTTTTTAAAAATACAAATGTGGTTTTTTTTTTCCTCTCCCTTTTCTATTATTGTTTATTTATGACAGAAACAAATGGTTTCTGATATTAATTGTATATGTTATAAAACATAATTTTTTCTATGATCTGGTCAGGCCTTGTTGAAAAATGCAACAGATGCCATGAAGGAGTCTCGTGCTCATGAAATCTTAACCTCTGTAAGTGCTTTTTGGATTTGGTGGATGATACCAGCAAACATCTTCAGTTTCACATTCTGACTACGGTTTGTGTCTCCTCAGTTAACGGCACTTCAATATAGAAAAATGGATTTTGAGGAATTCTGTGCAGCCGCCTTAAGTGTCTATCAACTTGAAGCTCTTGAAAGATGGGATCAGCATGCTCGTTGTGCCTATGAACTTTTTGAGAAGGATGGTAACAGGCCCATCATGATTGAAGAGCTGGCTTCAGTAAGTCACCTATCTTTCATTTTTCAGTTGTATGGATTCATTGTCAACTTGTTTATCTCCTTGCAAAGGGTAGATGATTGCCTGCCCTTATTAAATGAAATAGATTTTAATTACCCTTTTGCTAATGACACATGGCGAATTTGTCTACTATTTCTTGCCTTTTGTAACCTTGTTTATTTTTACTCCATCTTATATCTTATTAGTTTATTGTGTTTTGTTCCTTCACTTGAGGCAAGTATAATAGGAAAATCTGGGTGCCTAGTGTAACATGGTCTTCAGCCTTAATTCGCTGCACTTAAAGTAAAATAAATTAAAGTCCCTTAAATTTGTGTTTATATGATGTTTCAGGAGCTTGGACTGGGACCCAACATACCGGTTCATGCAGTCCTTCATGACTGGATTCGGCATACTGATGGGAAGCTGAGCTTTCTTGGTTTTGTCAAATTGCTTCATGGAGTGTCCTCCAGGACTTTAATTAAACCTCATTGATTGCGTGCAACTATAGGTGATCTTTGTGTCTATCTTTTGTGGTGCTTCGTATTGTCGTGGTTTGTGACTGTTGGGAGTATCAATCGATTGCCATCATGACTCGTGCCTGGTGCTCTCGGTCTTGAAACTGATTCCAGATCTTGCCAGAGAATGAAACTTCTGTGCTAAATGAGAAACCTGTGACTGGCTGGACAGCAGAGTTGAGTGTTGTTGGCCAGCTCACTACAATATAGGTTAAATGTTTCTGACCACACAAGGAATGTAAACGTCAATCGTTGTTCAAAGCTGGGCAAAAAATGTGATTCAATTATCTCAATATGTCGTTTAGTTTTAGCCTTTGTGGGCTGGGGATGATAACCCTGAGGTTGACTTATCTGGGATCTGCATTGTTTCAGTGCTCATTGTGAATCTAATCCTAGCATCAAAGCTATGCACAAATCATGTTTTAGGCTGTCAAAAGTTAAATGAAAGAGGGTGCTTTATATATATATATATATATATATTTAAACTGCTTTCGCATGTTCCTTTCATTTAAACTGCTTGTTTATATAGTGCTAGGAATTTACATGTTCTGTTACTCGTCATTTTACATCTTCCAATAATATAATCCCCTGTATCTGTGAAAATCTCGAAGGCTTGAGCTGTCACATTCATAGAATCTTAGGGCATGTTCTCATTGACTGAATTGAGCTGAATTGAACTGAACTTATTAGAGCTGAACTGAATTGAATCGAATATTTTATGAGAGAAGGAAATTAGGAGCTGAACTGAACTTATTAGAGTTGAACTGAATTAAACTGAATTGAAAATAATCTGATGAGAACAGGGCTTTAGTCTAGTATAGTGAATACAAAGCAGGCTTGCTACCTTGCATGCCATTTGCCTATTGCTACCTTATATCAAAATGTAAGTTTAAGTTATCATAAGACGGAGCTTATAACAAAAAAAAAAAAAAAAAAAAAAAAAAAGACGATAGGAAAAAAAAAAAAGCTTTAAACTTCTAACATTAATAAGGAGCTTAGGAGCACATCAAAGTGAAAATTGTGATAAACCTCTTCTTTTTTGGAAAAATAATCGTGTTAAACTTTGATAAATTAAATCGGAGAATTTTCTCAATTGAACTCACCACATGGGAAAAAGAAAGCTCATGTAGTTAGAGCTTTCCTTCCGGGACGGATGTGAAAATTAATCTATAATTCCCCTAAATCGAGAAGGAAACTTGAGCTATTGTTCACTCTCGAATGTAATAAAATTTAATGAGATGTGACTTGCATCATGCCTATAATTCTCTCCTAGACTCCTACGCCGTATAATAAACTTTCAGGTACGATGTTTTCAAATGAATCCAGTATATATATCTGTCCATCCCAAGTCCTGAAGTCCATCAGATTCGTTCGCGGGCTAAAGAATTGGGTCCCGCCTGTAAAAGTGTAACCTATAAAATCCGCCCCTAAAACTGTTGAAGAAAGAAACAACCAAGTGTACTCTTCATTTTAAACGAATCCCTTTTTTTTTTATCACCGATTCACCGGAATTCCATTCATTCCGCTCTATTTTCCCTCTCTTTCTCTCTCTATAATGCTATAGTATCTGCAATGGCAAGCAACAAAGGAAAGAATGTCTTGATTAATCTTTCTTCATCTTCTTCTTCCGACGATGATGGCGACGATGACGACACCGCCTCCGATTCTGCTTCATCTTCTAGGTATAACGATTTTCGTCTTTTTTATATATATTTTGAAAATGATAAATTATTTGCTGAATTTGAAGATATTTTGTGTGGAATTTATTGCTAGCTGTTGACTTTGATTGATTTTTGCTGAAAAATTGGAAGAATGAAAAGTTTGAATTTGATTCAGTGGAGATGAATGTGAATTGATTGATGATGACGATGAGTACGAGATTGAAGATGGTGAATCTGAGGAAGATGATTGTTTAAAAGGTGACTTCCGTGGAATTGAAGATGATGATCATTCTCTCTCTAATCAAGTCATTCAGTTTCTTCAAGGTTTTTAGTACTATTCTTTTCTGCTATTTTTGGTTTTAAAATTAGCTGTTTATCTAGTTTCTTCGTTGCCGCATTTTAGTGAAAGTAGATATAAACTTGCCTGCACTACTTTTGGATTAATTTTTGTTTTTTTCTAAGATGTTTTGATTATTGAAGAATTTTGTGACAGATTGATGACAATTAGTAATTACATATCAGTTCAACAATATATGAAGCTGTATATACTTACTTACCTCAGGTATTAGTGTTACTCGTGGTTTATTTCGAGATACAGAAATGTGATTGAGGATCATAAGATACAAGGTTGTGATGAATTTGCTATTCATTTTTGTAATTTTGAGAAGGTTAGCTAGAAGATGAAGGATTTGGCTGCCGGCTTATTGACTTTGCTTAGATTTTAGGTTCACAGATAGTATTTAGGGTGAGCTAAATCCTATTTAGACTTGTGGTGAAAGAAAATGAGGCAATGGCTAATTTCCATTTTTGTTCAGTTCAACAATTCTATAATATAATTCTTTTCATTATTCTGTTATCTAATTTAGTCTCACACTTTATAACGTTTACAAATAATGCTAGCAAAATGCAAATGATAAGTTTGGCTTTGTGAAATATTTTATACATGTTGATGTTCTCCATACATTGCGCTTGTGTCTGTGTTCATTGTCACCTTGCAATATTTGAGAAGTCAATAAAGAGCCTTTCTTCTAAGGAACTTTCCAATGCAGAATTGTAATTTGTATATTTACTAGATAGTCTTTTTTGGTCAATCAGGAAGACGCGATTTGCAAGAGTTAAGTCTTAAAGCATGCAAAGCATATTTGAGAAGACATGATCTTAGAGTATCAGGGAACAAGGATGAGTGTATTCGTAGGGTGCAAGAGCACCATAGGTAGGTTCTTTTTTTAGTAATTTATTACCTAGCTGTTTTTGTTTTGATGGATTCTCACCTGTTATATAGAGTGAGAACTGAAGTTAAACTATTTCATGTACAGGATAAAAGACGGGAAAGCTGAAATTCTCTACCCAAGTTCATCCTTTGTCATCAATTGCACAGGTATGATTAATTTTCCCACCAAAATCTCTTTCTTTTCCTCTGTTAATTTCAATTGTTCTTGCTACCTACAAATTATATTTCATATTTTTATTACTTTTTTGTGGAAATTGGTCTGAGGAGCAGGTGATGTCTGCAAGGGAGATACTGTCCTCTTCAAACAAAAAGTGTATGGAAGGTATCATTCTCATCCTAGTGAAGTTTTTTTTAATTATGTTTTCTTGGGATCCTTTTTCATTTCTGGTGGACAATGCTTCTCCACTTCTCCTTTCATTTTTCCATTTTTTATTGGGGGTAGGGGAGAGTGATTGTGTAGTCATCATATCTTGCTGCAAGAGTCTGTTATAGAAAGTTGGAAACTAATTGGTTGTGTAATGAATTATTAAATGCTATTTGCCCCCAAAATTTGAAACAAAATGTAGTGAATTTTACCTCTGATGTGAAAGAATTGTACTCGGTTTTTTTTTTTTTTTCTTTCTTCTTGTTTCTTTTTTCTTTTCCCACCTTTTACTTGTGTCTTTATAAAATGGAATTCTCATCCAAAGAAGTTTTGACAAAGTGACAAGACAAGGTAAACTTTTGGGGAAAAGAACAGTTGCTGGACGAGTCGTGAAAGAAAGCTATGGTGCAGCCAAGCAACAACATACATTCACAGTAAGGATATCCTTGGCATTTATTTCTTTTCAGCCTATGTAATGTATAACTCTAAATTAGTAAACTGAAAAGCACAAAATCTACTTGTAAATTCCAGACATGGAGTAACAGCAGTAGCCTAGATGTATAATGAATTAATGACTATAATCTATAAAGAATTCTTTATTATTAATGTATGAAGCTTATTTTGTTCTAAAATCTTTTTATCTTCTAGGTTGAGGTACTATGGAGCAAGGGAATAAAGAAACTGCCTTCTCTCTTTCCTTTGCTTGTCAAGGGCCGAAATCTCTATAGATTGAAGACCTGCAGGCAGGTAAATAACACACCTGTTTTTCTTTGCATATGCTCTAATAATTGTAATTTATTGATCGTCATAAATGTCAAAGACTTATAGCCATGGAAGAACGAGGGAGAAAGAAGAAAAGTTCTTGCAGAAAAGCATAGACGAGGAACAGCTGCACGATATAAGAAAGCAAAGAGGAAGAATGCTTTGTCTACTGATAAAGGTTTGAATGACTAAGAGCCCTTCGCCCCTTATGCTTGTTTCTGTAGAAATATCTGTGACAACTAACAAGTGTCAATTTCTCCAAAATATGGTCTCAAACAAAGCCTATCTAAATGTCTGTTAGGAGGGAAATCTCGGAAGGTTTCTCATCGTGGAAGATCTTCTCAGTTGAATTATCCTAAAAGAGGCAAACATTTTGGTGCAGAGCAGGGGGCCTCATCTTCAAAAAACCACCATTACACTAATCAGCAGCGGAATGTGAAACAAGGAGCTGTAGTAAACTCTAACAGAGAAAAATTTTCCAAACCTTTCCGGGACAACCCTCAAAAGCTAGTATCCCGGGACAAGGGCTTCTACGTTGCATTCGTTTCATGGTGCTTCTCAAAGTTATTCTGAATCTCTTGTGGGACCTCATAGGAGTTCTCCATTTGGCTTAAATTCTGCAGCTTTCCTGAGTGGTATCCCTTATCATTACACAAGGGTGATGCCCGCAGCACAAAATGGTGATTTCAGTCATAGCTCCTTTTGTAATTCTTATAACATTCAATTACCACGGGTGAGTCTAGTGGACTCGATGCAGTTTTTCCCTTCAGGGGCTACACATGGACAAAGGATGATTGGTCTTGTGAACTGCTCAATTCATGGATGTCATGAACCAGGATCTAATAGATGTGTCATTTCTGCGTGTTGGAGGTGTTGTCGAAGGGTGGGAATGGTGTGCAATGTTCATAGATGACAACCGGTTCTTTGGTGTTCTTTATCCATATGCTTATAGAAACTCTCATCCCTGGTTGGTGCTATCTTATGATATTACTATAACAGAAACTTTGTTTTTGCTGAATTTAATTTTTTTTTCTTTCTAAAAATAGTTTTCCTTTCCATAATACCTCTGTTCATGAATAATAATTTCAATACACACATTATATTGGAGGTGGGGTGTGAAGAGTGTCTATCTGGGCTTTGTGGAAGAAAAAGGAGTATAAAGAGTTTGCATGAGAGGTGGGAACAGGCTTGCCAAAATAGTAATAAAGTAAAAGTATAACCAAGTTACCAACCAGTAATATATTAAAATGGAATGTGTAACAATCATTTAGGAACGGAAGTAGAATCTAGCCTGAAATTTTTTGCCTAGTTTAGAGGGCAATAATTTTTAGTTAATAAGTTCCTAGTTTAGTCTTTGCGTAGAGCATAATGCTTTAATATGATACTCCGTTTAAAATGATTAGTTGTACATTCTCTTATAGCCTGTTTGATAGAAGTTGTCTTCTTTCCTAAACTAACTGTGACGGGTTTTCCCAAAATAGGTCTTTAAAAATTATTGTGTCATATCCATATTTACGAGGGGTTGGAATAACATGACAAATTTTTTCAGACGGGCGGCTACTATTTTGTTCCTCCTCTGATTTATGATTAATAAAGGAGAAGAGATGTATTAGTTAAGCTAACCGAACCCATAATTCCAGTACTTCCCCTGTCAAAAAAAGTTTTAGTTGGAATTCATGCAGGAAAGCCTGTTGATTAGTTGTTCGGGTTATATAATGTTTGTGTTTCATGTTTTAAACTCCTTTTATTACATTGTGGTATTCTTGTTTTTAATCCAGATGCCAACTTTGAGGCCTCGTCAATGTTAATAATGTTGCAAGGTGTCCTGTTTCTACGATATACAGAATAGTCTTCACAAAAAATACTAGCACTTGGCCAGCAAATTGGTTTCAAGATCTGCCATCTTATTGATGATAAATAGGATTGAGCTATGACTGATCTTATTAGTTGGGCAAAGAAATTGGGTCTATTGTCAAGGAATGGAAATCAAGCTTATACTTCATCGAAAGCTTTTTTCATATTTTTGTTTGCTGTTACTGCATCTTTTTCACTCCAAGATAAGAATCACAACTTCATCCTTTGATTGTTTCTCTCTCTACTGCAGGTGCATGCTTCATGTCTATCCCTATTGTTGAGATGCATGGGAGTTGGACTCTTCGTATCTACAGAGCTTGTGTCTGAGGATTTACTTATGCGTGGGCCTTTTTGTCAATTTGCTGAATGCTTTTCATCGTCGACCTGGTATGTTTTTTTGGATTATACTAGCATGACATACTGTTTGCTGTCTTTTTGTTATTTCATTGACAAAATTCAAAGGAACAATGCTAAACTAATCTATGTATGGGTATTTAGTTATTTTTGCACATGCTTGTATTTAGTCAAAAGGAGAAAATAGCTGAAGCAATATCTTTTTACGCGTTTGTTGCTGCTAGGTATATATTTGTTGAGGGTTATAAAGCTTTTGTCGAGTTATTCATCTCCTTCTAGAATAGCTATGTTACAGACTTAACAGAAAATGGCCCTTCAAATGGAAATATGACTAGAGGTGGTTCTCACCGTGCTCAGTCTGCTCACCAATAAAGCTTTTGTTAATCTCCGAGTTTGACCATTTAGAGTCGTTTTTGCTTGTTCATCCTTACATTACCTGACTATAGTTAACATTTTAAGTAACTGTTAAAAAGAATTAAGAATTATTGGTGAGCAGACAATTAACATCATGTCGTCTCCACTACTTTTTGAGATGTTTCATAATTGGATATTTGATGTGGAAGTGTTGGATATTGGACAAGGGTGGAAACACAGAACTTGAATTTGTTGCAGTATGCACATGATAGGGCCAAGTCCCCACTAAATGACGGCCTTGGACCTTTCATAGAAATATCACTGTCTGACTCATTTCTAAACTTCCCTTTTTGACCGACATGGTACCTTAACCTCCATCCATTCACTTTCCAATAACAACAATTCGACCTTCTGAAGGATACTGGAGTGAATTTTCTTGTCAGACAGAGAAAAGAAATTGGTGGGGTCGTTAAGCTTTAATTAGGCTACAATAAGTTTGTGTCCTCTATTACAACACGAAGTCTCCTTATCTTCCATGCAACTCTTGCCCCCATTGTATGCTCCATTTTCACTCTTTGTTCCACTGTTTAACTAGATCCTTATTTTTAGGGCCAATAGACTTTACTAGATTCGCCTTCTCAATTATTATAGTTGCCTAAGGCTTTAACGTGGCATTTTAAGACACAATGATTCAGAAAGCACTTGCCGATGCCAACAACCTGGGGTAAAATAGGGAAAAAAAAAACTTCCAACCAGTTTAGTTTGTAGTTAACCAAAGTTCTCTTAGTCTATTGGCAGTATGTTCCCTCCTTAGACTCAGCCCAAGTCATCAACATTCATTGTCAAGAGAAGTGCTGGGTATGCAACAAGTTGGTCTGGTTTTCAGCCTCTTGGTTGGGATAGAATTCTGGCATCAGCTGTTTAGGGTTAAGGCGCATAGGACGGGATAAGGGATGTGCTTCTTTTACATATAATATGTATGGAGAAATTGGTTTGTCATTCACAATCACTGGGAAACCAAGCTACATAACTTGGATATATGATCAAGAAAAATGTTCACATATCAACATTCAGAAACTATAATTAATTGTGCATATTGGACATGCATACAAAATCTTCCACCAAAGAAGACCAGCTAAAACATATACACACAATTTAAACATAAAAATACTCCGTACTAATCAAAGCATTTCTTATCCATCCACGTTTGTCATCATGGTTTCAACTCAAGATTTGGCATCATGCAGACTTTAGATATCACTCCTTTCTTTTTGTTTAGCTTCTTCAAATCAACACAATGCCAAACTATGATCTGAACCTTAATGGTTGCCAGATGACTGACTAATTGATGACAAAAAAGTCCTAGCATCCCCTATTGCTGGATCAAATACCACCTCCGTCTATCCCTTGTGGCGAAAAAGTAAACATTGTATGGACATAAAAATTGGGTAAAACATAGTTGCATGACTGGTGCGAGGACTGGTTTGGTGCTAGAAGAACCTAAATGTAGTGGAGGGACGAAGGTCAATCTCTTGGGTCCAAGCTGAACGATCTTGTAGATGCAAGTGCCAATAGGTTTGAGCTAGAGCATCGGGGTCCATCAAGCCATCTGCTGCCACTCCTACTCCACTTTGTTGCTCCCCTACATTTGTTCTCTGCAATATACTTGGTGCCCTGCATAATTTTCCACCAACCTCATAATCTATCGAATCTACAGAGCCATCAATAAGATTCAACTAGTGAATTGATGCTCCCAAATTTGTTGCATAGATCATGCTGCCTCAGATTAACACTCAAGTTCATTTGATTTGCATCATTTATGCTGAACACACACCCATACATCTATACTCTTTGGATTAATCTACATGTTTTATTAAACACTGTAAATTTTTCCTCGAGTCAACAAATATACTAATTGAAGAATATTGGCCTTAGCTTGCGATATTATATTTTGAGTTTTAATTTGCTGTTGGGAAATCAAATGAAATATTTTTTTTAAGTGTGAGACTTGAGGATTTTCTTCATCTTGTACCCTTTGGTTTTTTTGGCTGTGTTTGATTCTGAAGAAAACATTTGATTTGAATTTCAGTTTCAGTGTAAACCGGCTTTCATTCTCTTTGTTTAGTTCACTTCTAGCAAAGTTAGGGAGGGGTGAGGAGAAGAGAGGATTGGAAGATAGAATGGGATGGAGAGAAAAATTGGCCATTCTTACCATAAATTGCTTTTAATTAACGGAAAATCTAATAATCTAAAAATAGGTTGATATACCCGAGGAGACATGCTCTTATGTATTAAAACCACCATAAAATATTACCAAAAATAATCGAGACTGGAGTGAAAGTCTGAGCTTGAGATCCTATTGAAATGGATGAAGAGTTTGGGGTACAAGTCGCACTACTTACCTTGGTGCTCCGACCAAGCCATCAATAATAACGTGAGCAACATGTATTCCCAATGACTGAAATTCCCTTGCCAGACATTGTGATAATCCTCTTAACGCAAACTTCCCACAACCTTTATTTAAACAAAAAATTCATGGAACATTTATGAACTATACATGCAATCAAATATTCCAAATCTTAATTAGCAAGGATCTATTATAATACATACATAATTCTGAGAAGCCAGACATGCCATTGAGAGAAGCTGAACATCCAGTGAAGAGTATTGTCCCTCTTCCTCTCTCCACCATACCTGGAAGAATCTAACCCATGCCAGCAAGTAGTTTCCATTAATCTTCACATTTATTTAAAACCTAGATAGAGAGAGGAAGCGAGAGGAAGGAGGAGATTTAAATCAAGTTTTTGTGAGGTTTACCTGTTGAGCACAATGGAAGGCACCAACAGATGAAACTGCCAGTGATTTTTCAAAAGAATTGACTGGAATTTCAGTGAAATTGGCTGGATGCAAAGGAAGGGGTTGGTATGCAGCATTGTAGACCAACACTTCAACATATCCAAGAGAGAGAACCCCTTCAAAAGCTTCACTAATGCTTCTCGTATCCGAGCAGTCAATTCTTATTGCAAAGACTTGAGCTTTCTCTTCCCTTGCTATCTCTTCTGCAATTCTTGATAGCCTCCCTGAGCCAAAACCACAGAAAACCAATAATTTCTGAAGATTTATTAGGAGAAACCAGGAAAAAAAAAAAAGTACAAGAAGCAAAAGATTGAATGAAAGAGGACAAGATATATAATAATAATTGATGTTAAATAAGTTGCCTGCCTAAATCCCTGGAGAGGATAGCAACTGTGTAGCCTTCATGAGCAAACTTTCGGGCAATGGATCTTCCAAGTTTCGGTCCTACTCCAACAATGGCAGCAATGCCTTTGGAGTTCGTTGAGGAGAAACTGCTTGAGTTTGGCATCTCCCTTTCTGCCAAATTATCTGCCCTAAGAACTGTTAAGGAATGAAGCTAGGAAAGTTTGGGGAGAGGAGTTGGGGGAGGAGGTTATTACTTGTAGCAAAAACTAGCATTATTACCCTTCCATTTTCTATCAAACTCTTGTTTGACTTTCTCTGATCAATGATTTTTTTATTAATTAATGTTTGAAAAGTATAAACATTGTTGTTTTTGTTTAGAAAAACACTTTAATAAATAGATAAATAAAAAATTATCAGAATTACAACAGTAAGAGCTCTATGTTGGACATTGCTATAGTAAATTAGAAATTTTATTATAGAACGAAGGGAGTAATATCTAGAAGATACGATGAAGAAGACATGTAGTACCCAACGGAAGTTGTTTGTCGGTGTTATAGCTTGCCTCCTCTAGAAAGACTAGTTAGTTCTCCAATTATTTCCTGTAGTTTTGGAGATGACGTATATGTTTAATCTTCTTGCAGTTCCGATGTACTGAATGGTAGCTCTATTTTTTCCCTTCTTCTCAAAACCCCAGATTTATTCTGTTGACATGAGATCCATATTCTTTTGGTGGAATTATCATTTTTTGGTCTGCTAAATTTTGATACTCCCACCTCTTACCAGTTACCAAGCTGCTTAGTTATGGTGGTGAATTGTCATAGGTGTGGCCCCTCTCTTTAGTGTTTGATAAAGATAAGCCATTTTTTACTTTTTATCAGCTTATTTGGTCCAAAAAAGGAAAAGAAAAGAAAAATAAAATGTAATTCCACTGTTTTTCTTGGTCTTTGTGTACATGATGAGTACATTAAATGATTGGTCCGTTATTTATACACGTCAGGGTCCATACAGCAAATCCAAGTTATGGTAATGTTTTGTTGTATAGTAATTTTGGTGGGAAATCATTTTCAGTACACCCCACTTATAGGAACTTCCATGTTAAGCTCATTTTTATTTAGTTTTTACCTTGTTTTTGAATTGTACTCTAGAGATTCAATATACTCCCTTCGTCCCATAATATAGTTCTTGTTTTTTTATTTTAGAGATTCAAAATAATGTTCTTGTTTCTATTTTTGAATAATATGTAAAGACTATTATACCCCTATTTTTTTAACTTTGTGTTATTCATTATATTTCCTAAATATTCCTTGAATTTTGCACATATCTTGTACTTTTTTCCACTTTCTCTCTCTATTGTAATTGTACTTTTCACTTTTATTAATATACTTCATTCAATTTCTCCTCCTATTTCTTAAATACCGTTATATTATGAAACAGAGGGAGTATAACATTATCAAAATTCAGAAATTAGAATCAGTTAATATTTCTGTAATTGAGTTCTAGCATTTAGTTTCTTTCTCTAGAGGTTTCGATGCCTTTTCACCCTTTTAACCTTGTGTAAAAGCCGGTGTGGACCCTACATTAGAGGCTAGGAATAACATAACTGGGGTGCATTCAACATTGTACTCCAGATAGATGGTGATGAAGTGTTCTTCTCACCCTACCTTTATCCTCTGGCTAGTATTGCCACTAAGGCAAGTTGTAAATTGGATATTATTATTTTGTCTACTTGACTGCCATATCAAGCCAATGAAATCATTATGATATGATATGCTTCTGGCAGCATTGAACTAGTTATACCATATCTATTTTTTAGGGATTGTACTCATCTCAACATTTATGTTATATTAGAGGGTCGAGCAGCCGAGAGTGTTAAGAAACTTCTTAAATTTTATTCAACTTTTAGCAGCATATAGAATGCTAGAACTAACATGTAAAAGCCACAAGGAATAAAGCATTTGGAATCAGTAAAGCGGCAAATTGAATGCTAGAATCATGCCATTTGCTAATCTCGAGCTACACGGGCTTGATGTTGTTCCTCATATGCCTAGCTACACAATATTTATGGACAAGTTTGCGTGTTTTTTTTTTTATTTTATATATTAAGAACTAGAAGCTTGCCATTTGCTAGTCTACAGTGACAACAGTTCCTCTTATGCCTAAGTACGCTATGCGCGTGGGTTAGTGCTTATTCTCTATATAGTAAACTTTTCCTTTCCAGATGAGCATATTTCTTTTGCATGCATGATTGTATGATAGACAAATAAAAACTGAAGTCAGGCATATACAGATCCTGGTAAAGTAGACCTTATGATTATTGATTCTAGTATTGAAAATTAGCTAACATGTTATTAGTAATTGAAGGTAGCTATAAGGTGATATATTTGGCAATATATTGAAGTAAGTCTGGTAAAACTAGCTGTTTAAATGCTTGAATTTGTTGCATGAGGTAGGATTTTTATTTGGATTTTTCTAAGCTATGCTCCCAAAGTTTTTCGGTTTTTGAGTTGTACCCATGCATTTTCAAAGTTATAAGCTGTGCCCTCCACCTCCCGATATTTTAACAACAATACCCTTTGACAGTAATATCCGTTAACGAAAGTTAAGTATTTTATTAACAATGGTGTCGTGGCGTTATTAATTTGACATGTGTCCTGTTCTAATTGGTTTAACACTTTAAAAAAAAATTTAAAAATTAAAAAATAAAATAATAAAAAAAGGTTATTGTTAACGTCAAAGGTTATTGTTAATAAAAATTAGTGAGGTTGACACAACTTAGACGTTTGAAAAGGCATGAATACAGTTTAAAATCCGAAAAAGTTTGGGGGCATTAACTTAGAAAAACCCTTTTTATTTTCTTTTTATTTTTGGATTTTGCGTAATATGGAAGAATTATCTGCGCCCCTAAGGAAATACACTTGGTGTCATTGTAAAAACTTACAACTCGTCTGTATTACTCAATTAGCCTTCTGGTGTGGTATCTATAACCCTTATAAAAGCCCCAACCACCCTTACTATTCCAAATTTACTGTTCCTTATGAACAGGAAATTGACTTTTCTGCCCTCCCCTGCCCTTACCACCCTTCCCTGATTGCCAAAATTGCCAGGGGTGGTTCGGTCTTTTCGCTTTGCCATTCCAGCTGTTGTGAGTGAGCTGACGCGTGGCATTCATCCTGTTTGATTAGCTTTGTATTCTTTCTTTTTTCATTGTTCCATCCTGATTTTTGCTTTCTTTTTCCATTTCGTTTTTGTTTTTCCTTCTTGATTTTAAATGGGTGTTGCAGTGATTAGTTCGATGGCGAGGTTTCATGGAGCTGCTGGTGGTGTGGCTTTGGATGTCGTTGTTGCTTGCTGTAATTGCCGGTGCTATTTTAGTCTGAATGAGCTGAAGCGTGAAATCAAACAAATGAGGGAAGCAATCTGATCCCGATCAATAATTGTTCGATGAGTGCCATCAACAACTAAAAAATCTGCATTAATTATGTAAAAATTATTACCATTTTTAGAATGGCGACCTCGAGGCTCATCTCCGGCCACCTCCGCCGCACTCATTTCTCTCTCCTCCGCCCATTCCTACTTTCTCTCTCCTCTTCTCCGCCATTGCCGACCCCCTCCGATCACACTCCCTCCTTCTTTTCCCCCTCCACGACGTCGTTTCGCTACTTCTCCTCTCAACCTTCTGACTCGGACTTCACTCACCATCTCAACTCGGTCACTGAATCGGAGCTTCGTAGATTAGGGTTTATCGACGGTTCTCAGATTTCTGATGTTGTTAATCGCCTTCTAGATGATTCTGCTCTTCCGATTCGTTATTTTGTCTCTGCTCTTGATGGTTTCCATGACCTCACTGGTCTTCCTTGGTAATTCGATTAAATTTATAAGATTTTTTTGTTTTAATGTTAAAATATCAATTTTGTTGATTAACATTGGTTAATGTTTATTCAATTTGTAGAATTATGATTGTAATTATGTTTATTGATTTCAATTTGATGGAACTTTATAGTATTGGGTAATTTCTGTGATAAATTATGCATATTATTCATATAAATTGATGTACTTTTATCACTTTGTATATTTTTATTTGTGTTAGTGGATGAAATTTTCATGTTGGGATGAGTATAAGGTATTAAGGTGATGTTCTCTAATGTGCTTTGTAAGGTATATGGCTTTGTTTTAAAATTTAACAATTTTTTCCCCGCTTCTTGTTGTTAATTGTAAATAGATAATAGTGTTTTTTTGTTTTGGCAGCTGTTAATTTCATGGAGTGGTTTGATGGAGCTTCTTTGGTCGCAGCTGTGGATCTGGTTATTGCTATGTGTGAGGTGTGGTTAGTTATTGTTTCGCATTTTTTGGCGAATTTTAGTTTAATTATTGTTGAGTTTGATGAGTAATGTGATTTGGTTGATTTAATTAATTAATTAGTTCATTGCTATGTTGTTTTAGTTTAGTTAGTTAATTAGTTCATTAGCCTAATTAAGTATGTTATGTTTTAGCTTTAGCTAATAAAATTGTGAACAAAAATTAATTTCCTGTAGATTTCTATTATGAATTAATTAGAGATTAACTTAGCCTCATTAAGTATGTTAATAAAAATTTGGCTTTGGAGGTTACAGTGGGAAAGGAAATTTGCTTTGGAGACTACACTGTTTAGATACAGTATCTATACAGGGAATTGTCTGGTACTGTATTGTGTATGTGTATATAAAATTTGACAGAGGGGTTTTAGTGTGTGCTTATTGTCTTTTTTTTTTCCCCCGAGGAGATTTAAAGATGGCTGTTTTTTGGTTATAATAATAGAAATATATTTAATATGTCCTTTTAAGTTGCATATCTATTATTTAATAGTTTTTAGAGGAGAGATATTTGTTTGTGGTGTACTGGATCAATTTATATGGTGTAGCTTTTTTGGCTAATAAAATATAATGGATATGTCCTTTGCTTTCAAATTCTATATTTATATGTGCTGCATATTTGGTTTGCCTTTTATTTCTTTTTGATTTCTGGCTTGCTTCTTCTTTATCTTGTGAGAAAAGAAGGTTGGTTTCTGAAACCTTGCTGCGGTGATTGTTTAGCTTGTAAATTTCTCATAAAAATGTAATATGCTTGCTGAAATTCCATATGGATGTCAATTGTACAGACAACATTGGATATTGACTTAATGAATCTTGAACTTTTACTCTACATGATCACCTGGACATATATTGATCTACAATTACTCACTTTACAATTATGATGTTCTTACAAATAATCTACAACGATTAATTGAAATTGGCTGTTTATGCATTTGTGTTATTTTAAAGTTAATTTATGGAACCTTGGATTTGGTTAGATAGCTTATGTTTTTAATTTTCTGTGTTTTCTGTTTTCTCCTTTTTTTCCCCCTTTTTTGAAAAATAAATGAAAAAAAAAACAGAAATATTGTAGGACTGTGCAGTTGGAGCTGGCTGTGGTGTTAAAATTGCTTGCTGCTATTGTTGGTAAGTTTGCTGAGTTCTTTTAAATTGAGATTTTACAAGGTGACTTAGTTTTCTTAGATATGCTAACTTAGCTGTAATTTGATTGTGGTTTTGGTTTAGTGGATGTGTATGTTTGTTTAATTTTAGTTTTTGCCGGTTACAGGTTATGACTATTCAGTCAAGCAAAATTGCCATTCCATTTCGACCTCTTTTAGGTCAATTGGTTGAGTGTTTAAATTTTCCTAAACCAATTTATGGTTTTATAGATAAGGATAGGAACAATGCCTGCGTTCGTATTAAAACTGAATGTGGGAAGTCTGAATTTGTATTTTTCGGTGGGGAGGCTAATACAGTTCAGGAGTCACAAGAAAGGGCTGCTCAAAAAGCAGTGCAAAAATTGATGAGCCAGTTTGGGGTGAAGGTGAGTGATTTTTCATCTGATAGAGAAAGGATGTATCAGCTATGCAGTAAGCTTTTTAAGCATAAGGTTGTTGAGTTATGTCGTGAGAAAGGAATAGAAATGCCTGTTGCACAGAAGAATTTGGGCAAAAAACCATCTGATGATGTTGTCCATGTGACGATTGATTTTGTGAGCTTTTTAGGAGTTGTTGTTACAAGGACTGGGGCAGAGGTGAGTCCATTAGAGACTATTTGGGTTGAAGATTTGGGTTTCGTGTCTTGGCTGACAGTGTCTTGCCCACATAATGGAGCTGAAATGGAATGCATCTATAGTGATCCTTGTCCTGAGGTAACTGGTGCAAAGGAAAAGGCTGCTAAAAGAGCTATACATTACCTGGTGACTAAGTATAGCCTGGAAATTGTCGATGCTAATTATGGTGCAGTTTCGGAGAAGAGTGTTGCTTGTAATGCTTTAAAGAGTAGGTTTTACCAGTTAAAGGAGCACTTGGCTGCCAGAGAAGAAAACTTTGCTGGTGATGAATGCTTGACTCCCACTTCTGAAAGGTTTCAGATACCTAAGGTTGGTTTGCCTCCACCTGCTCCAATGAAAAGACGCTCTGCTACACCATTAGATGCTGCATCTTCTTCTACTGTTAGAGTTTCGGAGCCTTTGGTTTCTGGCATACCTGAACTAGAGACTGTTTGGAAGCGCACGAAGTTTGCTTAGGCTATTTGGAGTCTTAGTTTAGTATTTTGGGTAGCAAGATGTTTGCCTGATTAAAGGTGTTTAGGTTTAGCATTGACATATGCTTAGTATTATTTAGATTTCTATCTTTCCTTTTGTTTTATTTAGTGCTTAAGTCTATGAATAGTTATGGCTGAAATATTTCATTACAAAATAGACTTGTATGCTGTAACTGAAATCTAATGTAATGTGTATTTCGAGTAATAAATGGACGAACTTTTGATTTGTATGTTGGGTCTAGAATATTTTATAATTTTATTGTTTATTGTATGGCTTCTTAATTTAATAATGCTCTTTCATGTTTGATGAATATGTTTAGCTTTCTGTTTTTAGAAGCAATATGAAATGTTTAAATATGGACTAGATTTATGCATTTCCTTTTCTCTTTGTAGTTTAAAAAATGTAAATTGGAATAGGTAAGATTAAACTTAGAAGAGGTAACAGGATGGGAAGGTGACGAATTTCAGAGGCTTTATAAAATGTCGAAAGGAAAATATTGTTAGTGATATGCAGAATTTCTTAAAAAGAAAAAAAGCAATGTAGTAGATTAATAGTATTCATTTTGTTTTGTTTTATGGCATTGAAAATAGGGGGCTTGATCACATTCAGGAATTATTGTATTGATGCTGCCTTGATCACAGGATGTTATGCAAAACAAATACTAGAACAGGTAAACATCTAGGTTGATGTATCAGGTTGTTGGAACTTTTGTAGATTTAATTTGCAGAACCTTTTAAATACCTGCTCGTTTTACAGACCCAAAAACATCTTCTGAATTGCAACTACGGAGAATTTAATATGTTTTCTTTTTACAGTAAATGACATAAACAGGAATCATCAGTATCTTGTGCACATTCTATGTTGAGATAGCTTGATCTGCACCAAAGTAATATGGGTATGTCTCAAAATTGACATGATGTTTAGGATGGATTTTTTTACGTATGCTCATTGCTATACTTATTTATGGTGTTTGTTTAGTGTCTAATTTGCTGAGTTACTGCTTTAAATATTTATATGATAGCTGAAGCACCTGTTAATTTTAAGAGACCATCAAGTAAAGGGCGGAAATCAAAGCGAATGAGTGATTTGATATCAGCTTATAATTCTTCTAGGTAAAATAGATGACTTATAATAATGGATTTTATTTTTTGCGAAGAAAATTCATAAATTTTTTATGCTTTCCACAGTCAAGCAGAACAATCAAATTCCAAAAAGGCGAAATCAAGGCCTTCAACATACACTGTACTTGAAAGTGGGTATTTTGCCTTGGTTTAGGTTTATAAAGTAGATATATATGTGGTGCTTTTTAATCGGACCTGGCGTAATTTTCTCTTTGTACTGCTACAGAAAGACCCGTGTCTCTTAAAATTGCACCATCAAATGCACAGAGTTCAAAGCAGCTAAGGGATGCTGCTAAAAGTAAGCCTTAGTCGTGATTTCAGTTAATAGAGTTAACACATATATGTTGTTGCACAATACAGTTATTCTAGATATCCTTTTATATTATTGCAGAAATCCCTGCGGCTACTATAGGAAAACCATTACCTACGCAACCCCTAGAATTATCTCCGCCTACCTACTGTGCTAAATGCGGGGCTAAAAAGTTTGCGTTTGAAACCTTGCATTTCTGTTGTGGCAATGGTGATATTAAAATAGCTGCAAATGAATATCACCCTGAATTAGCGAGACTTTTTACTTCAAGGGATGAAGATGCTGTGCATTTTAGAAAGTATGCTCGATTATACAATAACTTATTTGCCTTTAGTTCCATTGGAGGTAAGACTGATAGAGAAACATATAAAGGTATATATGTCTTTAAATTACATGGCCAAATATATCATTCTGTACCAGAATTAATACCAGATGAGGATGGTCCAAAGTATCTGCAGCTTTATTTCTATGATGGCCAAAACGAATTGAAACACAGAACAAATTGCTTTCCTGAATTAAGACAGGATGTTATAGACAAATTAATGCAAATAACTAAAGATAATCCATATGCAAGATTTTTCAGATCTTTGAGAGAAGTAAATGTTGATGAAAGTACTAACATTGTAATAAATTCAAACACTGTGCCAGATCAAAGGGTGTATAATGCTCCCACTTCAGATGAAGTTGCTGTTATCTGGCCTGATAGTGTTTCATCGAGTCAGAGTTCATGGCCACATATTCTTGTGACAGCAAAATCTGCAAAATCCCATCGAGTTGCCCATTTTTATGGGTGCTATGATCCTTTACAGTATCCACTGCTCTTTCCAAGAGGCGAATGCGGTTGGCATCAGGGTCTTAAAAAAACTTCTTATGGTGGAGATAGGCAAGTGGCAGCAGAACCTGATCCTATTCATTCATGTGCAGTGCACACTCCGGCAGATTTCCTGGATGCAGAAGCTGCTCGTAAGTCCCTAACAAGTCTATGGGATTTTTTGGGTTAATTACTTCTTTGCCTATGTTTCCTTAGAATTTGCTTAGTTTGGATTTTTTCTTGGATTTTAATGTATATAGGTGCTTCCGGAAGACATACCAAAGCTGATAAGAATATCTCCGCAAGGGAGTACTATGCTTATAAGCTTCAAATTAGACCAGGAAACATGCTGTTAAGAGCTGGGCGTGCATTTCTGCAATATATCACAGACATGTATATCAAGGTTGAAAATACAAGGTTAGATTTTTTCCGGCAAAATCAAGATACAATAAGAGCCGATCTTTATAAAGGAATTCTTGACACAGTGGAGAGCGGACAGACAAGTGCGGCTGATGTTGGTCATAAGTTCATTTTGCCACCATCATTTATAGGAGGCCCTCGTGATATGAAAAGGAGATATCTGAATGCAATGGCTCTTGTGCAGAAATACGGGAAACCTGATCTCTTTGTCACTATGACATGCAATGCAAATTGGCCTGAGATAAAAGCCGAACTAGAGCCTGGTGAGACTGCACAAGACCGACCGGATTTAGTAGCTCGTATATTTCGGGCAAAGTTAATTGCTCTGAAAAAAAAAATCAAGGAAGACATGGTATTTGGTAAAGTGGCAGCGATGATATATGTTGTAGAATTTCAAAAAAGAGGATTGCCACATGCTCATTTCCTGTTGATTCTGGAACAGCAACATAAGATGAAATCTCCTGCTGATTATGATAAGTATGTTTGTGCAGAGATACCTCCTGTGACTCAGCCTGAACTGCGTAAGATTGTAGTAAGGCATATGATGCATGGACCATGTGGCCAATTAAATCCAGAGTGCCCTTGTATGAGAAAGAAGGATAATCACTTTTCTTGTAAAAATGGATATCCAAAGCAATTCACCGTACAAACAACAACAAATAAAGATGGTTATCCTTGTTATAAGAGAACTGATACCGGAGAACGAGTGAAGGTCAGAAATGCTGAGTTAGATAATCGATGGGTTGTACCTTATAACCCTTACCTCACAGCACTCTTTGATTGTCATTTAAATGTAGAAGTTTGTTCAACTATAAAAGCGGTGAAATACTTATATAAATATGTCTACAAAGGGCATGATCGAGTGGCCTTCAATATTTCGGCTGAGGATAGAAATTCTGGAGATGAAATTGCTCAGTTTCAGTCAGGACGGTGGGTGTCACCGTGTGAAGCGGCTTGGAGAATTTTCGGGTTTGATTTATTTGAAATGTATCCACCAGTCTTATCTCTGTCTGTTCATATTCCAGACATGAATACTGTCTGTGTACGCCCGTATGAACGTCTGGATGTAGGTATTGCAAGCGGTGTTTATGCTAGGACTCAATTAACAGAGTTCTTCCGTATGAATGCAGCTACTGATAATGGTCTTGGTTACTTATATGGAGAATTTCCAGAACATTATAAGTGGGATGCTTCAGCAAAATCATGGTCCAACCGACAAAATAAAAAAAAGATGGTTGGGCGATTAGCTTTTGTGTCTCCTTCTGAAGGTGAACGCTTTTACCTTCGACTGCTATTACTGCATGTCAGGAGTCCAAAATCTTTTACAGACTTACGCACAGTTCAAGGTTATGTATGTGCAACTTTCAAGGAAGCATGTCTTAAAGCTGGCATTTTAGAAGAGGATGATGCTGCAAGCATTTGTTTGGCTGAAGCAACTGAAATTCAGCTCCCTGAGGCTCTACGCCGGCTATTTGCAACTGTTCTTATATTTTGTCAGCCGAGTGATCCTGAAGAACTGTGGCGCAAATATTATTCTGCATTGTCAGAAGATTTTGCACAAAAAAACTCTGGTGCAGAAGCCAAAATTAAAAAACTAACTATCAGATCAGTGGAGCAACATCTAGAGGCTATGGGGAAGTCATTATCTGCCTGTGGTCTGGCTGTTTTAATGGATGACGATGATAGCCAGATTAATAGAACAAAAGACATTCAAGATGCCTTAGATGCTCCAATTCCTCAGGCTTGTATAGACAGCCGTGGCCTACTAAATACAGCGCAGAAAGAAATTTTTACATGTATTATGCAGCATATAGTGGAAGGAAAACCAGGGGCATTTTTCGTAGATGGTCCTGGTGGAACCGGCAAAACTTTCTTATATAATGCGCTGTATGCTGAGATCCGCCTTATGAATAAGATTGTTTTACCTACCGCTACATCTGGAATAGCTGCAGCAAATATTCCCTCAGGTAGAACAGCACACTCAAGATTTAAGATTCCAATGGACAGCGATACTTCATTAGCCTGCAGCGTCTCTAAGCAAAGTAGCTTAGCAGCGTTAATAAAAGAAACAGCTCTTATAATATGGGATGAAGCATCAATGGCAAACAAGCAAAATCTAGAATCTCTAGACCTTTTATTACAAGACATATGTGATAGTGATGTGATATTTGGTGGGAAAGTAATTGTCTTCGGTGGAGACTTTCGACAAGTGTTGCCTGTTGTTCCTAACAAGACTCAGAGAGAAGCAGTCGAAGCAAGTGTAGTGAGTTCTTATATATGGCAGCATTTGAGGAGATTCAGGTTAACTGAAAATCTAAGAGCTAGGGAAGATCCTTCATTCTGTCAGTTTTTACTTGCACTGGGAAACGGTGAACTGCAGACCAAGGAAAGTGATTTTGTTGAGTTGCCGCCTCAGATAGTGCAGACTTTCCAACCTGATGCTGATCCAATAGAGAAGTTACTTGAATCTTCTTTTCCAGAACTTGGTTCAGGTGCTCTGGATCCTCAAATCTTTTCAAGAAGGGCTGTTCTAACACCTATAAACGACGATGTTGACACTATAAATTCGTTCATGATTGAGAGATTCCCAGGACAAGCCATATCTTATACAAGCTATGACAGTATTCTAGATGATTGTGGCAGTGTATATCCTACGGAATTCCTGAATAAACTATGTCCGGGTGGAATGAGCCCTCACAATCTTGTGCTCAAAGAAAACTGCCCAGTAATATTACTTAGAAACCTCCTGCCGTCTTCTGGTTTATGCAATGGAACACGCCTTATATGTAAAAGGTTTTTCCCTAATTTAATTGAGTGCGTGATTTCTGTCGGACAATATCAAGGAGAACATGTATTTATACCCAGAATTAAACTCAGACCATCAAGTTCTCAAAAATATCCTTTCCAATTTCAGAGGAACCAATTTCCTATCAAGCTGAGCTTTGCAATGACTATTAACAAGTCACAGGGTCAAACTTTAGATCAAGTGTTAATCTATCTCCCTCGTTCGTGTTTTTCACATGGTCAGTTATATGTGGCTCTTTCACGTGCACGGTCTGCAGATAAAGTGAGGGTTATATCAGTAGCTCCTACTTTACAGCATTCAGAGAACTCTGTTAAAAATGTCGTATCTTATGCTGTCCTAAAGCTAGCAGGAGTAATCTAGGTGATTATACACCAACCAAGCTTAGTAAGTTGATTTTTCTCCGTGTCTAACTTTACTACATTGCAGGGCAAAAAATTTCAAGAGAAAGTTAGACAAACAAATTACTAATAAGATAAGCATTAAAGAGCATACATTTATAGGTGAACTAAGGTGATTTGAAGAGTTTCTTATATGTGATAAATAAAGACTGAAATTGTTTTAAAATTAATACTTGGTTACTTGGTCTTTGTGTTGCACTGTAAATTGTTCTTGATTAAAAGAATGATTAGACAATGGTAGGTGTAAGGTGCTACTCCACTACTCCATGACATTTTTTATGGGTAATTTGTCCAAATTTATCGAATTTGTTTGCCTATTAGTTATTGTACTATGTTACTTTGTGTTTTATGGTAAATGAAGCAAATTGTAATTTTGTATATGTATGCTGTCAATTACTGTAAGATACTTAGATGTGGGTAAAATGGATTTTTTCAAAGAGCTTGTCTTGTTGATTTGAAACTCAACCAAGTTTATTTAACTATATTTCAATTTCAGGTCCTTCAAAAGTTCAGAAGCGGCTCCAGAGCAATTTTGTGAGCATGGTTTTGTCATAGCTAAAGCACCCTGAGTTGAGAAATGCAGCTTAGAAGTTGTTTAGAAAGCCAGAACTTAATTCTAGACCTAATGTTTTCTTTCGAGAGTGTTGAAGCTGCAATAAAGTTTGTTCTTGCCAATGGTGAAGAGCCCGGTATAATATTGCACATGCAGTGACAAGCCAGGTATCATATTGCACATGTCATATATAAACATTTTGTGCGCTTCGAACCTCCTAAGGTTCGATAAAGAGCCTGAGTTTCATAAAGCCTGATAGAGATTATTAGCTTTGCCTCTATTTCCTATACACAGCTAATTTCCAGAATACGTCTCTGTCCTCTCACTCTCTCCTCTATTGTGGTGCACTCCGAGTTTCGCATTGAACCGTTATCTAAGCTTCCTACATTGAAACTTCTTGTGATTTGAGGTAAATTTTTATCCTTCTTTATAACCATTGAGTATGAATTTGACAATCTACGGTTTAATTTTACTCATATTTTCATTTAGTTGTCAGTATAATCAATATAGGTTTAATCTACGGTAAATTTTTATCCTTCTTTATGACCATTGAGTTTGAATTTGACAATCTACGATTTGAGGTAAACTTCATCCGCATTTACATTCAATGTAATGCATCTAAGATCTAAAAAAGCTATACTTTTGTGCTCAAGGAAAAACAGGATATTTGTTAATCTTTAAGATATATATTAGGATTGTCATAGAGTCTGCATTTAAAAGCCCAAAAATTATTGAAATGTATAAATTTTGTATTCAAACATGAAATAGAAATTGATATTAAGAGCTGTGGAGTGTGTATATATATATATGTGTGTGTGTGTGTGTGTGTGTGTGTGTGTGTGTGTGTGTATGTGTGTGTGTGAAAGAAATGCTATGAAATATAGGTCTGCTTTGATTATGACAGATTGTAAAAGCCACTCCCTTAAAAAAAGGAAGATTGTAGGTCTGCTTTGATTATGACAGATTGTAAAAGCCACTCCCTTAAAAAAAGGAAGATTGTACTGCAATATTTTTACTACAATATGACTGTCTATTATATAAAAATAACATATTATTATTCTATTACTTATAAAGACAGTAAACTTTTGCAAGCTTTAAAAGCTAATTCAAAAGTACAGTAGGGAGCTGGAATTCTTTACCTAAAGTATGGAATGAACAGTACAAACAGTAAGAAGAATAAAAAATTAACATTTGCTATTCTGAACACTGTAACCAGAAGCTTCCCCAATTACTGTGTTCTATTCTCTATTTTAAAAATCTGTCCTGACTCATATAAAGGTATTTGCTCTTTTGCCTTTCGTTTTTTTTTTCACAGAAGATATCAAACAAAGTAGCAGTGCCTTGCTCAGCCATGGCAGGTATGGTCTCTTCTTTTACAGCTTGCTTACATTATCCTTTAGCTCAATTAATCTTAAAATTTAATTTTAAATGTTATAAAATTTAGCATCATTAACTAAAACTACTACTATACAAAATAATATGAAACCATTTATACACACAGATCAAAAATACAAAACGGCTAGACAGAAGCCAGAGTATGTGTACTTGAATCAGTTAAATGCAGCAAGCAAGGCTTATATAGTAAGGGTAGTTGTTGCTGAAAAGGGGAGGGACACACTATCTTCCAAAAAAACAGTTAGATTCCAAACTTTACTTCTAAAGGATGAAAAGGTATGTATTTATTACTTCTCATACTAACTCTATTACAGTTATGATAGAATTAAAAGAATATTCCTGAGTATAGTCTAAATTATGTCAAGCATTATGGTAGGCTGTACAAAAATTAGACAAGCATATAGTGTAAATAGTTATGGTGGGCTATAGACAAATTATATCAACTACTTTTATAATAATCATGCTTATGCTATAATCATGCTTTTACTTATGCTATAATCATGTTCAGCTTAAGATGCAATTAAATAAAGTACACTTAAAGCTAAAGCATGAGTCAGGTGAACTTCAGTTTTATAATTATATCATCAAGCATTCAAGGTAATTAGATTATATCATCAAGCATGAGTCAGGTGAACTTTAGTTTTATAATTATATCATCATGTTCAAATTATATCATCAAGCATTCAAGGTATTTTTTTTTAAAAACTATATCGATTTACCTTACAATAAAATCTCAAAACATCTTCTAAATATGCTATTCTACAAAGCTTAATATAGTTAGATATTTTGAGTAACCTTCTTTTTGTCTTTTATAATGTAAAGTACATAAGTGCTAAAATCACTTTGTTTTAGCAAAAATTATGTTACAGAAAGAACGTGTTCTGTGCACTTTAAATCTCAAACATAAAAAGACTTATTCTACATGTAAAATATCAAAGCATGTATAGTTAATAATTTTAAGGAAGTTTATAATATAGTTATTAGGCACACTTACTTCATTATCATTTTCTGCTTTATAGGGTAATAGGATGCGAGGTACTTTATTCGGCGATCAAATTGAAGCATTTGAAGAAGCATTACAGTACCTAGGTGAATACGACATTTCTGCTGCACCTATTAAGTTCATTGACGAAAAATGGAGAACTGAACTTGATCAATTTCCCTACCAAATGACTTTTGGTAGTAGAACTGTGATCCAACCAGTTCATCCAGAGCTCGGACCAATTCTGCCTAACTATCAACCAATAGCGAGTATACCTCGTGCAATTGATCTTGATGAGAAATGCGGTATATTACACTCACATAACAGTTTCACAAAAAAATAAAATTAACAGAACATTAACAAACTTGTCTGAATTTACAGATGTGATGGGTGTGGTGTTATATGTGGAAGAAGAAGCAAGGAAAGTTGAAGCCAGAGATGGAAAGCGAGAAAGCTTCGTGCGAGAAATAGTCATTACTGATCAAAGGTTAAAATAAAAACAGCTAAATGTTTAGGCATACTCAAAATATTATTGGATACATGTTACAAATTGAAATCACTAACAATAACCATTTCATGTAACAGTTGTGATCAGCCGCTCACCATCTCACTGTGGAATGATCTAACTGCACCAAAATACTTTGACAAGTTAACTAATTGGGCAGAAGCATTCCAGGTTATAGGTTTCAGGGCTCTTAAACCACATACTCGCCGTAGTAAGACAAAAGCTACTGTACTTTAGTTCTTTGAATGATCTGTTGCTATGAGTAAATAAACACTATCTATTTTATTTAGGATTTTCAATGAATTCTGGTATGTCCACTCGAATAATCTATGAACCTGAAGGAGATCGTGCACGTGAGCTATCTGACTGGTAATCTCCAAAACTTAGCTAAGCAAAAACAACAACCTTTATAGTATGCTGATGGTCTCTATAATTAACAATGTGCAGGGCTAACCTCTTTCACCAGAAGGTATTAGATAGACAGGCTAGAATATTGGATGTTAAGTACCCAAGTGAAAACAAGAAAGTTGTTTCAATCGCTGAGCTGCGGCAGAAAAAGGTAAAAAATAGTTCATTACAGCCTCTCAGAAGTTCACAACTCAGTGGTACTTAAGTGTGCATGCTCTAACTGATATTCTGTAACTTATAATAAATTTGTAGCCAAGCAACACCATACAAGAAGAACTTCTATGGATAGAGGTAACTATTCAGAATGCAGAATTAGAAAAGGTGAATGCATATACAGGCTGTTCGAATTGCTGGAAACGCACCAACCTTCCACTGCAGAAGCGTTATTCTTGCACTTCTTGTTATAAAAAAGAATGCATCTGCACTGAGAGGTATAACAAATACTCTTTTTTAAAGCCAACCGTATCTGTTAATATTGTACCTAACAAAAATTACTTTGAATTTATGCCAGGACTACCTTTAAGTTTGAGGCTAGCGATGGCACAGGAACTATGGCATTCACCACATTCAACGATGACACTGAAAGACTGTTTAAGAGAAGTGCAGCTGAAATCTACGCCATAAAAGAAGCGGTAAATTACACTTACCATGTACCTAGCTTCTAATTTTCAAAACAGTTTATATATGCTTTGTAAAATTCCAAAGAATGCTCGAACGTTCAAACTTTATAAAATTATAATTAAAAGCAAGAAAATTGATAAGCTTAAAATTAACCAAATTCAATTTAACCAAACAAGAGCATAGTTAAACATAAGATAAATAAAGAATATAGATTTTTGAATAAGCAATCAGCCTTGACATGTCTAACGATCCAGTAAAGTTCAAAATGCCAAGCACACTTATCTTATACCATAGTAACATAGAACACAATCCCTTAATTAAGCATGAATTGTAGAATAACCCTGCTAATCAGTCTCACCTAAAGAGATATCAAAAAAAAAAGGAAGTAAAAATAGAGTAGAGAAGAAATATAGTCATCTAAGTAGATAATATTAGCATAATAAACAACCAAAGATATATATTATAACGGTTACAAGTTTGAAGTTAATACTAATGCTTGACATGATGATAAACACAATGCAGGATGATCACGATGCATTCAGGCCAATTCAAGACATGCTTAGCAACAAGCCGTTCTTCATTAAAGTAGGCCCCACATTGCATTTAGGCCAAAACAATGTCCTGGAATGGACTCTCAAGAGTATTGAGCTGAAGGAAGATCTTGAGACACAAGAAGTTCTGCAACCATTTGATAGCAGCTCCAACAAAGCAAAAGATGCCAATGAAAAAGCTAAACAACAGACAATGCAACTAGCAAATCCTGAACCAGTCATTCCAACCCCAAACATGAAGGATTCTTCAGAAAAGCATACACAAGAACGACATTTCACTGAAACGCTGGAGTCACCTCAGCAAGATATTGAATCACTTAAGCGCAAGAAATCTTTAGGGAAAAGCCCTGTGCAATTCCAAGGTGACGAAAATGAGTCCCAGCCACCGCTATCACAAGTCCGTGCAAAGAAGAAACTTTGCTTTGGCGGAATGACTCCAGAGAAGCACAACCCAGAGATATCACCAGAAAAGGATCAAGCTCAAGATGTACCTGTGCCTCTGGAAACTGAGAAAAAGCAAGCCAAGCCTGTAATTGTGAAGACTGAGAAACTGAAATAATCTTCCATCAAATCTGCCACGAACAATGATCGTCTCTAGACTACAAAAAAATATATAGTAGCCTAATGAAGTACTGCAGAACAGAAATTTAAGGTGCACTACCTACACATCCTCTAAATATTAAATCTTTTGCTAGACTATAAATATATGGGCAACTATAAGAACTTTGCTTTTGCTAAATACTAAGCACAGTAAATAGTTGCCCAGGTATTTTATATAAAACTCCAGCATCATGTAGTACTTAATCTACAGCTTAGGTTCATAATTTCATGTATATAGGAGTAGAATGCTGTAGCAGTTAATCTTTTGAGGGTTTCCCAGGAACAGTAACAGCAGTTGTTGTTCCAGGGAAACACCGTACCAGGATAATGATCTGATGTATTGCTAAATTAAAGCAGATGTTAAATTATATTTATAAATATATAGTAGATTATATATGTTGCTTATATTCAATTTATTATTACACTCTTTTTCAAAGAACTGCATAAAATTATAAGAAATAGTCATTAATACAAATAATTCACATTAACAATAAACTTCAACAATTTTGAAAGCAGCACCTCCATAAGGTATTATGATACTGCAGCACAAAAAAGAAGCATGCATGACACTTATTCAGAGAGGACAGCCATTGCAATTTATCATCCACCATTCGTTTAAAGCTGTAACCATTCGTTTAAAGCTGTACCCATGACACTCTGCTAGCTTCTTTATATGAATACAGATATTAGTGAAGGACAAATGAATTCAGATTTCAAGGACAATATACTTGGTTTATTGATTTTATTTTGTGAACTGTAGCCATGTGAACTACAACATAAAGTAAGTTACTTATCAGCATTGATGTATCAATGCAGAGAAGACAAAAAAATAACAGAAGAAAAAAGCTTCCTCAAGTTTGGGCTCAAAGTTCTACCTTCCTCAAGTTGAATTTTACGATTTAATTGGGGTTAATGTGGGTATGATTGGTTTTTTTTTTTTTTAACATTTTAAATTAATGGATCATTTTGTTTTTTTGATAATTTAGGTGGTTTTGCTGGGGGTGGGAGTGGGAGTAGGTTGGGGAAGGAGTATGGGTTGGTTTGTCAGTTGTGAACGCAATTAAGCATTCAAAGATAGAATAAAGAGCTTGTCCATTGCTATATGCAATTATGCTGATAATCAATTTAATGATGATCACAAGTTGATTCATAGAAACTGAATTGGTCGTAGCTTTCATATAAATTTATTGGATAATCCATATAGTCTATTATATCACATTGCATTCATAGAAACTGAATTGGTCGTAGCTTTCAGTGAGTAGTAATTTTAATGACAAATCAATAAGAGTTGTCATTCATACCCACTGAACAACAAAGCAATAAAGATAAGCATGCAAATGAACAATGTCGACAGCAAGAATAAATTTTCAGCTTATAATATCCAATAAAAGCAAATAGATAAAGATGAATTTCTTCACATATTGTCAGCCTTAACAATGCATCATATATTTATAGCCTGAAACAAATATAAACGAGAACATGGAAAAAAAAAGGACACTTCAGCATGTCTAAAATCAGTAATCATACAATTTATTTGTACATATAGACATAGGATTCCAATTTTATCAATAAGACAAAAAATAAAAAAAAAAGCATAGAGATATATTATAACACTACAAACATATATACACCTTTTTTATGGATATAAACTTCCTAAATATTTCATAGAACTACCTACGTGCAATGCATGCAATTGCAATTCACATTATTTTTTTTTAACAAAAAGAAAAAAAAAAAAAAAACAAAAAAGATTGTGTGTATAAATATAGAGCTATTGCTTTGCAATTCACATAACAAAAACAAAAAAAAACAGAAACAATCCTCTACCAAGTATAATACACCCATCTCACAAAATGCTTCAAAAAATAATGCAAGATCACACTAGCTTTCACCTTCCTCTTATTAGCCAAAAAAAAATACCGGCTTACCTCAAAATACCATTCTATATATCGAATTACTAAAAATCAACACCAAAGTTAATGGTAAATAAGGGAATCAACTCCAAAGTTAATGGTAATGTATTCCCTAATAATAAACTTTACTGCAATTACGTTGTTTTCAGTTGAATTCACTGCGTAGGCTACGTAATTGTAATAGAGTTCATTAACGGCTATTTAGGTAATTTGTCAATAGAAAAACCTATGTAAATATTGGCAATTACATACCTAAATAGCACCCAAATTACGTGTTGAAGCCAATGATTTGGGTCTTACAACGAAAAAAAAACACCGTGCAATCCGTTCGGTTCAACAATTTCCTACGAATAACTTAAGAGAAGTGTGCCAATATGAAAGATTCACAAAGGCGACTGATTATGGATGCGGGGGTAAAAAAAAAAAATAAACATTTCTACGATTTCAAGCATTAGTACTTTAGATGCTCTCACAAATTAGCCGACATTACTTTCTATGTATTCTAGGATTAATGTAATTTAAATATTGTTTCAATAAAGCAATAGAATTATTATTAACTTTGCAAATCTGTTTTTATGTGGTTGTTTATTGTTTTAGTTGGGTGATTTGATGGATTTTTTTTTATTTTTTCTATACACGGTAGTTCTCAAGCCATGTTCAATTTTTTGGAATCATTAATAGTTCTTGTAATTGAAATGCAGAAATCTTTATAAAACTACTCAGTCATAATAATGTATAAATAAATAAGTTTCTAAGCAAATTAATGATTTTATACAAAAAAAAAAAAAAAAAAAAAAAAAAAAAAAAAAAAAACAAACGGTTGGCTTTAAAAAGTGTTTCTTTGCTTTATCAATAGAACGATTAAGTAGGATATACATTGCATATTCCTTCTGTGGAAGGGAAAAGAGAACGGTTGTTCCCGATAACCACTTTTTATGATTGGGCTTAGAAAATGCTTTTTTTAACCCATTTTATAAACTTTGTACATCGCTTACTTGAATAACAGTTCTAATGCGTTCTATGAGGACTATATATTATGAGAGTGAGTTTAGGAAGTAGAAGTAAGACTTAGCTTAATTGGGTCCAATTAATCTATTACACTACTACTAATTAAAATATAAACACTAAATTAATTGATTTTCTTTCTTCGTTAATATCTTAATTTCTTTCTGCCTACTTTCCTTTTTTGCCCTTTAAGAAATTAAAAAGCTACATTTTCACATGTAAATTTTTGGACGGTTGTGATTGAGTTGATGGGAACCAAGTGTGGGCCACGTGGGTATATCCGACAAATAATAGTTGTCTGAGTGGGGCACTTAAATCTACTCATGGGGGTATTTTAGATGCTATACTTAAAAATGGGCCCTCTCTTATTTCTTTCTCTATCTTGATCTGGCTATAAATATAGCACTTGAACTTCTCATTTACAACAACAATAACACAACAATATCATTCACCGTCTCTCATCTACAAAATGGCTCAAAAAACAACCCAAAAAAATAATACATTCCTCCCTCCTCTCATCAATCTAAAATCACTAATAGCTTTCCTAAGGATACCTCTACACACAAAAGGTTAGACATGCTCAACCCCAAAGTTGATAGTAAAAAGGGAGTTATCGCCAGAGCTTGTGATAGCGTATTCCCTTAAAATATTCTTTAATACAATTATGTCACCAACGGCTTAATCAACACCGTCGGCACCATACTTGTATTAAAGTTTATTAATAACGCCCAAGTTATGCGTTGAAGCAAATGGTATTGGTGTTTACAAGAAAGAAATGGAAAAATCTTTCACCGGATAAACCCAACACCTACTAACTAACTTGGGACAACGACGTCTACATATAAAATCCTTTAATTTAAGGAAATTTGTATGTTAGGCGAAAATGAAATAGATTTCTTATGTAATAATTTTAGAAAAACAAATGTACAATCAATATAAGTTTGTATGTCGTACTTAATGTATTTTCGCATTGCAAAAAAAAAAAAAAAAAACAAATATTCTTCCTATCAATAATATTCAATAATTCCAAGATAGTTTCATTTGCTCGTTAATCTTAGTTAGCTATAGATAGATTAATTTATTAGGATGGTTTCATTCCAATAAGCAAAAAAAGTTGGAGTAAAAAGGTTTCTCATGGAATTGTTATATAGTAAGGTAATAATCAAAGAGAACATCAGTAAAAAAAAATTGTTACTACTCATATCCTTGTAAGACCTGAAAGAAGACTTTTCTACTCTCTTCGGTTCATATACTTATTGTTTTAACCAATTTTGTCTACAAAAAAAAAATTAAAAAATAAAAAAAATAAATAAAAATAAATAAATAAAAAATAACATAAAATGGGGAGAGCATAACATTTTGGGCTAGATCCTCAAAATGGGGACAAATTCCTCAAGGGTTCAAACCAAGTCCAGTAGAGCCTTGGCTTTATCCAGATAGGCCCAATTGTTGAGGCTACACCGACCCATCAGAATCTAAAGCTCATAGAAGCACAATATTTTGTTGATTACTGTGAAATTTACATTGATATACAAACAATTAGAGTCCCCATCTATAGCATGATCATCAAAGTTAAATAGTCTAGGAAACTACACCTTCGAATTATACAGAACTCATAATCAATCAAAGCATGCAACAAAACAATCGAAATATGGCGAATTACATTAAAGGATACACAACAGGTAATTAGACACTAATCACAGAAGCAGGATCACCGTTGAGGGACCGCGCGCGTAGCGCGCGGGCCAACAACTAGTAGATGTAAAAACTCAAGTAAAGAAAAATAATTACTAAAAAATCCTGCCTTGAGATTGATGTATCATTTAAAAATACCAACCAGTCAATCATTTGAGTCATTTCATTTTCACTGAAATGATGTGTACACTATCTTAAGGTTTTCTAAACCATTCTCAGGTGCTTGTTTTGTTGATAAGGGTATTAAATTCCTTTAGGAATCCGTAACTAAACATTTACTCGGACTTCGGTTGTTTTGGTGGAAAATAATTTTTCTTCATTGTCCATTGTTTCGTAAAAGATGGAAAATGATTTTTCCATAGGTGGAAAGTTACTTTTTGTGAAGAAAATATGCTTATTGTCCTCTTTCCTCCTCACTTCTTTAACTAGTTTCACTCCTTTATCCTTCCCCTTTTAGTTCCAATTCTGTTTTTTCATATATTTTCCTATAATCAAACAAATAAAGAAAACTATTTTTACAATCATGTTTTCCGTAGAAAATGAGTTTTTATCTTCAGGAAAAGTGTTTTCAAGTTAATAAGTGTGCATTTATGTATTACTGCGTATTAAACTACGAAGTATGAGTTTTGTTCGGTTTCTCAAGCGATTTGGAATCATTTGTAGTTGGTGGGAAGCAAATAGTAATTAATTAGGTTATGGCATTAAATGTGATGATTAAGCAAATAGCAAAGGAAGGAAGGGATGAGATGGACCATGGATATACATGCGCTGACCAATGAGAACTAATTTAGGGTCATTCTGTCAAGAAAAGCGGAAGATCTAAGATTGTTGCTCTTCCCTTTTATCTGGCCCCATACTCCAATCATTGGTCAATTGAACAAGTGTGTGTGTCAATTTGCCAAATTGCCAGCTAAAAGATCATATCCCCTTCACTCTCACATTACTGTAGCATATTTTTTTGGGACCCTTTGATTTAATGCTAATTGGAATTGCTGGAATTATATTTTTTCTAGTTCGGTCCTGCACTTTTGCATAAGCAGAGCCAGCGGAGGTTACTTAGGTATAAAATGATAATTACTTCGAAATTTTGCCTATGGTTATACTCCGTATGCAATATGTTGATTTTTCATTATTTACGTGTTTCTTTTGACAGTAAATAATTATGGAGTACATGTAATAACAAATATTATTCTATAGTAAAATGTTTACTATTGAATTTTTTACTAATATACATTAGAAATATTAATGGTCAAAGTTGTAGCATAGTAGCAAATGTGTTAGTCAAATTATTGCATATAACTTGAAAAGCATGGAGTATTTGACAAATTGACGGGCAAAATTGGCAATTGTATTTGTTTTGTACAATCAATTATGGTGACTATGGAAGCTTTGTATAAATCCTAGAGATATAAGAATGAATACAATGTACTCCGTACTTTGTATTGCTTAAGAGGTTCTTTTTGGTCGCAATTACTATCATAATCGTGATTATTGAGGTTTAAGGGATTGGTTGTGCAATTACTTCTTGACATGATCTTTATCTTTTATAGTTATCATCAATTTATTTGTATATTTTCGGTGATAATCTTATTTTAAACATTTGTAATTATGGATTGGAAAATGAAATCAGATCTAAAAAAAAATTTATGGCTCAAAATTTCAGACTTGTAGGGTTAGCTGTAGTTTCGTCGGTCACTTAGAACTTAATATGTAATTATTGATTGGCCTGTTGCGATGGACCAATTTGTACATTTCTCACGGATGCTGTTTGTCGAATTGCTGTTAGCCAATTGAATAATCCCACGAGTTGGTAACTGATATTGGCGGAAATTGGTAAATAGTACCAGTACACTTTTTTATTAACTAATTCAAATGCATATTTCTAATCTTAAATAATTTTTATTACTCTATATACGAGTACTGTATAAGAGTAAAAATTACAGTATTAGAATTTAATATCATCAAAGTCAAAGAAAAATAAATGTTTGAACAGTACTGGTATAAAAGTGCAAATTGTGCAATATTTAACAAAAGGAAGAAGATATAAAGTGGGTAAATATTTGGTTTTTGATTAACCAATCAAAAAAGAGCCCCAAGAATATGGTCAATCGATAAAAAGGGTGTACTCGCAATAAATAGGAGGAAATTCCCTCGAAAATTTACAGGTGTCCAATCCCTTATTCCTCCTTTGTTAACAAGTTTACTGTGTAAAGAATAGACATAGAGGTTGTTTCTATTCTTTATAAGAGCAAAGTTAATTAAGCAATGAAAGTAAACGGTGCAAGCACTTTGTATTATTAATTACTAGCTTAAGGCTCCTGCCATGCACGGTAAGTCTAATTTTTGTAAGAATATCCAACAAATAAAATTTGATAAAACATACACATTAAATATAGAAATTATAATGTCATAATCCATATCTATATCAATAGGCAAGCAAAAAATTAAACAAAAATGGATTTTTTGGGCTGCTTAAACCCGAGAATTTTTTCAGGCGGGGCTTGGTTTGATCTAGTCTGGCTAGTGGCCATATTAGTAAATACTTATTTATAAATAAATTTTTAATAAACATCAAAAATTAATCGAATAATAGACTAAAATTAATTGATATTTTACCTTTTCCTAGAATTAGACATATGATATAATTGTCAAACACAACATTTATTTTATAGTTATACTATACTCTATAAATCCTTAATTTGTAATAATATATACGTAGTAGTAAAATCTCAGAAACAAAATTATAATTAATTTGAATTTATAGTCATATTGAAATTGAAATAAAATGTTAGCTAGAGGAATTAGGAAAAAAAAATTATGTATTTTTTTAAAGTAATTTCTTTAACATCTTATATGCATCAAATTATTACTTTTTTGCAAAATTTAATAATACTCCATTTGAAAGATAATTAAAAAGGATTGTGTATAGAAAAATTATGAACACCGAGTAAAATAAAGGAATATATTTGTCATAAAGACAATATAAAAGATTTGGAATGGTATTATTATAGAATCAAAATCAAATATTAACAAAAAAAAAAAAAAAAAAAAAAAAAAAAAAAAAAAAAATCATAAAAATAACATAAAATATTTTGAATGATATTATTAAAGAATTAAATGTTAACCAAAAAAATAAATAAATAAAATAAAAAGGAAAGGGGATTTTTGGAGTGAAAAAACAACACTATGATGACATGTGTCACTCCTGGTGTCTATTTTAGTATTAAGTTATTGACTAAGATGTGATATGTATCACTCCTGGTGTATGTTTTAGTATTAAGTTATTGATTATTGATTGATTATAAGAAGAATTACAAGTTGTCTAGTTGCTGAGTTATTCATGGCTCTGAATATAGAAATAAAATATATGACCTAAATATAGCATTTTCTTGAGAACCAGATGATCTACATATTACTATTTGTATTTTGTCTTATCAAATTGATTCTATACAACTTGCGCAAGTGCCAATGACTAGCAATCTTCTATATGCCATTACTTTCATTTTTTTGTCTTTTATTCAATTTGATCATGCTATTGCTGGTCCTTCATTTACAGTCACTTGCTCTATCAAGATTATGGGTACGGTGTGCGTTTTATGTATTCTTCTACTGTTTCTGTTTTAGATTCATTGTGTTACAAATTTCCACCATATTATTGCAGCTATTTGTTTTATTATATTAATCTTGACATTTCTAATTTATTATAATTTTAATGTTTTGTTTGTACATATTGATATTTAACTTCTAATTATTGGGATGTCAAATATAATGTACTCCCTCTTAAAATAATGTTCCCCGTTTTGTAAATTGATGTAAATTTTTACTCATGTTTGACTGCAAATGTCTTTAATCTCACACTAGCAAAAATTATAAAAGTTAGATATTAATAATCTACTCACCCAAGACGAATCAAATTAGATCCCACATGACTATATTTGCTCTTATAAATTAAGAGAAATTTAGAAGATTCTCTCTTTTTTAAAAAAGTCAAATATTCCAAACAAGAACATCATTGTGGAACGAAGGGAGTACAATTTATCTAATTGTTATGTAGTACTTCTTATAATAGAGAGCTTCTCCGTATTATAGCACTTCCAATTTTCGGACACAAGTTAAATTTTAATCGAATTTTTTGTAAAAATTAATCCAGCTTCTTTGCCCTAATGAAGTTACATTTATACAGTGGAATCGGGAAGCAAATACAATTGCAGATACTTTGGCAAAATGTATAGAAAAATGAAGGTCGGGTATTCCTGTTCTCATTGACTGAAATGAGCTGAACTAAACTGAACTAAACTTATTAGAGCTGAGCTGAACTGAACTGAATATTTTATGAGAGAAGGAAATTAGGAGCTAAACTGAACTAAAATGAACTGAACTAAAAATAATCTGATGAGAACAGGGCCTACGACTAGTGTTTACTCATGTTGGTATCTACTATCTATTAATGTATGATCGCATAACTACAAGTTAGTGCCGTTCTAATTTACTAAACTGAACTGAACTGAATTGTTTATGAGAGAAGGAAATTAGGAACTGAACTGAACGGAAATTAAGCTGAAGAGTCTTTTCACCCTAACTTATTTTCCCCATCTCTTATTATTCACTCTAGTAGAAATGGCATGTACACAGTACACTACTTTCTTAGTTTGTTTATAAGGAAAATTGTTACGGTGTGAAAGGTGAAAGAGAAACATTGGCTTAGTTTTTCTTTGAGAGTTGTTATCAAATAAGTGTGTTGTGACTTGTGAGTGATGCTGAAGCCTGAAATGATGAATAGCCAATTTGCAAGAATAGTACTATACTACTTACTGTGTATGGTCGTTATCAATATATTCTGTTATTATCCATTTATACTTTTAAAGAAGTTAAATTTCATACGAAGTATTACATACGTACTCGTACATTGGATTCCTTATTTTATTCATTCGTAAAAATGCAGGGGAGATAGCTAGACAAAGCAGATCTTTAATTACCTTACAACACCATCCTTGCATGTGGCTTACGTATTGGACCTTTACGTAATACATTACGTACATAGATACATATTAGAATCTCAATTAAATGTGCCTTTATGTTAATCAACTAATCCCAGAGTAAATTTGCTTAGACGCAATCTAGTTGTAATTTAGCTATGGTCGTTGAAAGACTTATCAATGCGACTAGGGAATAATATGTGCGTATAAGATCCTTATGTTAGGTATGTATCGGATTAAATAGGGTTGAATGATTGTGTGCACAATTTGGGTTGGTTAAGAGAAAGCGTGTATGATCCCAGATCTTAATTATTTAACATTCGATCAAAAGGATTAAAAGGTTTTTCTCTAATTCCCGTAATTCGATCTGTTTGTCGTGTAAAGTTTTGTTTTAAATATGAAGTTAGAAGTATCTTATTACGTAGAAAATTGTTGGCTTTAACCATGATAAATTAGTCCTTTATTCTTTGCAACATAGACCTGTTTTCTTTTTAGAGTTTTTTGGATTAAATGTTAAAAATAATAAGGGATAGAGGGAGAATTTGGATAGCGTTCAACTTATACTGAAGGATCTTTGACCTTTTCCCCCAGACCTTTACCATAAAAGATTCCCTGAAGTCAGACAATCTTACAACCAAAAGAATGCCTTTTTCCATATATTGCTTTTTAGTGTTCTTCGGTTCTTTTTATTTTTTTATTTTTTTATTTTTTTTTTATGTTCAACCCAATGCCTTTTTAGAAGATATATCTGATTTATAAAAGTTGAAAAGTACATATATTTCATAATTGAGAATACGTGTAACATAAACTATGTTACATGTTCTTAACTTCTTATTTTTCATATTATGGAGTAATGATTTGGCAAGAAAGTGGAACAATAGAAGCTTGGATTTCTATCTCAGCTCACATACTTTGATCTTTTCAGTATTGCAGAGAACTTATACCGTACGGGAGTAATCGCATAACGGCTTGGTGGATGTTGATCAACCGATCAACGCCGTGGTGGCGGCATAATTTATGTAGGCATTGTGAAGATCAACCATCGGATGAAAGGATAATATATGTGACTTTGGGATCAAGGACCACCAGCAACAATGTTCTTTATTGTTAATTGGACCACAGTTTCATCAATTGAAGTGGTATTATTGTAATATGCAAGTGGCTAGTTAGACTGTGATATGTGAAGTTCTCACATATTAAGCTACAACCTTGATTGGTTTCATGGTTCATCATATTGTAAGTAACAACTCCTCCAACTCCATTACTGCTATCTGCTACTACTATTAACATCAAAGCCTTAATCTGAAAGGTTTTGGGATTTGCTAACATGAATTGTCATTTGAAATCGCCCACGAAAAGTGAAGCAGGAAAATTAGTTAAGAACGTTAAAAATTTATAGTGCAAAAGTGAAGGGCCGGGACCCGGGAGTTACGAGTACTATTCAGGTAGGAAACAGTTAATTTGGGGGAAACTGAGGATTTGCAATGATCTGTTTGTCTGTCCTTAAACAAACTCAACCCCATGTCACTCTTTGGGCCTCAGACATGGGCTTGAGCCCAAGTCTCAAAAGAAAGAGAAATGAAAAAAATATTTTGAAGTCCTGCTGTCCATTCGGTATCCAAGTGATTTAATATATACAGTACAGTACACTAGTACAGACTACAGACTGCAGTGCAGTAGTCCGTACTTCCTAGTTCAGTGCATTATGTAAGCATGTGCATACCTTTCCATAAATAGCGATACTTTGTGTTTTCTAATTAGATAAAGGAACCACAAATGGAAGAGTGGTCTGTTACAGTAGGATAATATTTAGTACTCGAGGTAGTTTGGGAAATGAACAAGCAGAATGATTGTTTATTGTGAATTTCATGTGATAAATCATTTGTTAGATCGTCGTAATGTCCACAATTTCTCTGATTGCATTCTTAATTTATTAGGCAAGACTGTAGGTATGTTAGCCTGTTGGACTGTTTGGATTGTAGGAATAAAAAAGGAAATCCCAGTCCAAAATGAAGTAAATTGTGGTGGACTGGTGGTACTGAAGAAGTTAAGATACAACTATGTCTGCAGGATGCTGGATGCGCAGATTTGGTGCAGCCGGCCAGTCAGTCAGCCAAAGGAGATATGTATTCTATCTCGTGTGAGTATGTCGCTGTTTACGTGGTACAGACTTATTACTACTCTTGTTTCTGATTACAAAGACTTTAATACAATATATTACATTGTTACAATGCCTGCGTTACTGTATTCCTTATTGATCCTCAGTGGCCTTTGAACATGATCACATTGACTCTCCATTGGATATTGTTCGTGTTTTGCATATCCAAATCAATTGACAAAAAAATCAGTCCGAATCATTTTGAGTTACAGACGATTCTCTGTTGGCAATACTAATAAACCATTGAGTAGAAAAACATCTGATTTTATACTAAATCGTAACTTTGACAGTAAATGATGTAAAATAGCAATTGAAAAGAACTTAATTACATATATCAAATGAAATAATCAAATCAATACAGAGGCTCCGTTTGTGGAGATATAGAGGTACCTACTTCGCAGCCTCACAAAAACCAACTAAAAAAAGAATTTGATATAATAAACCAAAAAAAATTCTATATACTTCTGTGTAATTTTTTACTTGTAAATTACAGGCCTGCTAATTGCTCCAGGGGCTGGAAATGAAATCTAAAATAGCACAAAAAAGCTATGGATGTATAATGTACCTGAAACTGAAATCATATGGTACCACTTCTACTAAATCTGAAAGATTAACTTTTTCTTTTCTCTCAAGACAGCTAAATGCTTCTTTCCTGAGCTCATCAGGTAACTGGAGACAAATCCAATCAACCAATGAGTCTAAATTCTTCGCAAAGTCAAGTTGATACCAATCCAACAGCTTCGGTATTAAGAGCTTGTCATTCTTTGACACTCCAACTGCCGCCTGGAGATACTCTTTCTTTGCTACTTCCAATTCACTTTCAATTTGAGATGCTGTGTACATCCTCACCTATGTTTAACAAGACACAATCACAATGAGCAAAGGGTGAATTTGCAACATAAGAGGGAATTATTGGTACTATGAGGTTCTATTAAGAGACCTCATGAGCAATACACTCAGTTTCCATTGTCCCCATTTAAGTTGCATACCTAATCCGTTTTCAGATGTCCTGTATTCTCTGTACATTCTGCTATCAGTAAGTTTTTTCTCTCTACTTTTTCTCTAAATTTGGGCTCTACACTCACCCACAAGTTACTCTCTTCTCTTTTTACCATTTTTATCTCTGTGCAAATCTCTAGTGTACATATTAATTTGGAAATTTGGGACGAAGGGAGTATATTTTCTCCATATCTCCCATGTTTGGGACCAAGCAATCAGGTTTCTTAGTCGAACACTATTACTTCATGCAAACGTGAAAGAACTGTTGCCAAAATCAATTTTACAAGGGCATTTTGAAGTACTTATTTCAGATGCTTTAAGTTACCAAATCAAATGCTAAGGTAATGGGAAAACTTACAACAGGAGATGACCAACTTCCACAGGATAAGGCAAACGTGACCAATGGTTCTACACACTCCAAACCAAACATCTCGCTTGCCTTTAGGTCATCACCCTTGGCAGATTTTCTGCCACCCTGTTGAGAAGGAAAAATATAGCAAATTAGCAAGGTCAGAATACATGACATCCTTGGATGCTGATTTACTAAACAGTAAGCATCAAGTTGATCTCTGTTTGGAAGATTGTAACAAAGATAGTGTCGGTTACCTGTTTTAAATAGTATGGTAATCTTAAAATAAAATGCTCGATTGTGATTGCATTCATTCTCTGGCCTCCCACTGTTATCGTTGCCTATCAAAATTTCAAAACAGGTTAAATTTACTTATAAACAGTTGCAGTGAAAGAATTCCATACTATACCATTTCCTAAGATACATTAAAGCTATTATCAGACAACTAGCATTTTTTAACATATAGAAAAGAATATCATACAAATGTACCTAAGTGACTCATACAGGTACAGTAGTATCTATATAAAAGAGATGATGAGCACAGCTGCATGTTCTTTAAATGGCAGTTAGAACCCGACACCAGAGGCACCTGATAAACTAAGCTACTCATTACATTATCTATTTTTTCCTTCGTATAATAGGAATCTTAGCTGTGGTTTTATGTATACTAATATGCATCGACAAAGTGGCCTAACAATGGCCAGCTGGAGAGATATCTGAATTCGTTTTAAGGTATGTATAAGAAAATCTACCTCTTGCATTCAGTACTGTAAAAATGTTTGAGGATCTAATAAAACCTATCGAAGTTTAGCCAACAGTACTTGTAAAAGGAACATTCTGATACAATATTACAATGAAAACTAGCTCAGCCTCAAGAAATTTTACCTCACGCATCAGCAATACAACCTTTTCTGGACTCTCAGGTATTCCATGCTCCAGAAAAGCCTGAAAGTGACATAACCTTAGCACAAAGCACAAAAGTTGAGAGTTTCAAGATAGTACTTGGCATTGAGACCTTACATTCATCAAGCAGGCATTGTAAGTGTTAATCCAGAATGCAAGCTTATGCTGGTGGCTAAGACCGTCCAAGCTGACTCTGGCAAGCTTTCCAAGGAGGAGCCTAGTAACACCCATAATTAAGCTAAGTAAAAATGCTAATAGGCAATCAATCCAAATGTAGATAGTGAATATAAGGAAATGCAGCAACTAACTTGAGTTTATGAAGCAAGAAAAGAGCATTTCTTTTCCGTTTCAGATCAAACGAGATAGCATCAATTAAGCAGAAATTCTTGTAAGCACCAATATCTCTAGCCTTGATTTCTACAGAAGCTCCATAAGGATCCTGAAACTCCAAATCTTTCTTCTTTTGTCGAGAAACAAATGATAATGGCGATGTGTCCAACTGAGTTCCTTTATCATTTGTTGCGCCCATCCTTATATAAATGCTACACAAACACTTCAATATATCTTCTGAGATCTTGTTCGGCTCGCTGTCTCCTCCTGATTCTTTGTTTACTGGCTGAAAGACAAACAATGTCAGAATCATGGCAGTATAGAACATGTTTCATGTTCCAACTTGTAACTAGCATCGCAGACAAATATACCTGCTGTTTCTGAGATGGTTGACGCTTGAAAGAAGACTTCTTAACCGGTGTCTTGACCCTGGAAAGTTTCCTTTCTGAGAATTCAATGTTTCTGAAGTTAATAGAACACTTCTGATCACCTTCTCCTTTCTCCTTCTTCATTAACTCCAAGGAAAAATCATGATTACTCAAACCTTGTTTCCCATTCATCAAATCACCAGAATTTCTCCTAATATGACGAGTTTTAATGTTTGTATTCCTACTATTGGAATTGCAAAGTGTTTTATTTTCTTTCTGTTTGCAATTTTCCAGAGAATCTGCAGTCGAATTAGGTTCATCCACTACACCTTTCCTATTAACCAAATCACTAGAATTCTGCGGTGTTTGATCTGAAACAATATCAGATGACGTTGAGGTGGTTCTAGCTAGTGACAGCGAAGAACGATCAGACACAATGTCAGATGAAGTTGACGCCGTTCTGGCAACTGATATTGGAGATATCTCTGAATCAGAATGCTCATCTTTAGACGAACATCTACTCAATATTCGCTCGTAGTAATCCACAGGACTCTCCAATTTCCTCTTTGAACAAATGAATACAGCTTCCTCATATAAATTATGCCTGAAAGTCACAACCTGCTCTTCGAGCCGAACCACCTCCTCTTCCAGGACAGCAATCTCTGCAAGAAGCTCCTGTGTCTGAAATCAAAACAACCCTTTAGGAATTCAAATTTACTCCATTTACAAAACTCCACACAAACACTCAAAATTATAATCATTAAACAACTTAAGCTCAATTCCTTCCAACAATCATCAAATGAAATGAAAACATTAATCTATATATTAAAACAAAGATCCAATACTTCATTAAAAATAGTGTTACTTACATTTGGAGGGAGATAAGGTGGCAAACGAGGAAGAGCACCTAAAGGTCTATTAAAGGCTCTTTGTAGGGCCCTATGAATGTTTTCTTCATCTCTGAGCTTCTTCTTCAATCTGTCAACCTGAATTCCAATCCTCAATTCATAAATTGAACAAAAAATCAAAAAAAATTATAAAAAAATGTTTTTTAAAAAAAAAAAATGGGAAATGCTAATTACATCTTGCAATAATGCCAATTTCCTCTCTTTGCTCTTTTGGTTTCCACTTGGTGATCTAGTTCCCTGCATCTGCACCTTATTCTCCTGTAAAAAATGCCAAATTTGGAAAAAAAAAATTATAAATGATATCAACTGCAAAACCCAGCAAAAATCTTTTTTTTTTTTTTCAATTAAAAAAAATAAAGATAAGAATGATATAAAAATAGAAAAAGACAGTTATGTGTTTTGCTAGCTTACTTTCTGTAGCTCAAAAGATAAGGAATTTCTATCTTTTTCCAGATAAAATTGCAGAAACCCAGAAAGAAAGATTTAATCTTTTGAAAACCCAGATTTACAAAATACCCATTTGCCAACTAAAATTCAGATTGTAACATTGTATATCAAATTAACAGACCCACCAAGAAATTTTCAACTGACAGCTGGGAAGAACAGAAAAATCAACTCATAAAAATTTAAAAAATTATTAACAAAAACAACTATTAAAAAAATATACAGAGAAGTAGAAGATTCATACATTTTGACGATTTAAAGGGTGTTTTCGAATCTGTTGAGACGTGCGAGCTTTAGTGTTCATCTTGTTTACTTGATGGGCAGCATGCACTTCACCATTTAAGCTATTTTTTTTTAATTTATTGTCAAAATAAATTGCAGAAAAATAAGAATAGTGGGTATTTTAAATTTATGAAATGAAATGAGAGTAATGTATTACAGAGCGGGAAAGAGTTTGAATAGAGTTGAAAAGATACCCAGAAACAAAAATGTGGGTTGATTTTTTTGTTGAATTTTTCTGATCCTGGTTTTTTATATTCCTTTGGAAGAAGATCAAAATGATACTTTATACTTCGTACTTTGTAATATAAAACGTAAAATATAAAAAAAAATCTGAAATAGCAGAAGAATAAGAAGGGAGAGGGGGGGTGTAGGAAGACGACGAATTAAAGTGATTGAACTTAAACGGTGTTCAATAGGTTTTGGAGTATTATATTCAAGTACTATTACAATTTTTATGTTTATGTTTGTTTATTTATATATGTCTGTCTTACAAATATTGTACTATTTGGAGTTTCGGTGTTTCACACTTTTTAACATAACATTAATTTTGTTTATTGAGTAGAATACTCTATATAAATACTATATTAAAAGTATAAATTAAGATGAACTAAAAGATAATTTAAATTAGCCGAATAGCATAAAAGTTGGATAGTTTTCAAATGGCCACAGTAAAATTGTGGCCATTATATAAAATCAAATCATATCCGTTTATTTTTATTGACTAATTTAAGTCGTTGATTTCTTTTATTTAATTTTGAAAAAAAAAACAGTGACCAAAAAAAAAAAAATCACGTTGTTATTAGTTTCTCTTAAGTTTCTTCATTGTTTACTCAATAATTTTTTCCCTTCACTTCTTTTTTTTCAATCTTTGTTCACCCATATCACTCCCTACTTAAGAAAAATGCTGGAGAATAATTGGAAAAATCAGATTGTTTAGAAGATTTGGCCAAGGTCGATTTGTCGCTAGTCTAATTCAAAGGACTTAATGGTGGCCAATTGGTTTGGATCATTGAGATGCTTATTTCTTGCTCTGATCAATTTGAACCTGATTATGATCTATGATAAATTTAACTAATTGAATAGTATATGATGTAGTATTTGGAGTATTTTCTTTTACGTATTTTTTTTTTTATAATTAAAATCTTCAAAAATAAAATAAAATAAAAATTAAACCATATCAGCGATTCATGTTAGTCAATAAAAAACGGTTGTGATTTAATTTATGATAATGGTCACAATTTTATTGTGGCCGCTCAAAAGTCATCCATAAAAATTAGTTATTCACAAATTTGGATGGTGCAATGTTTATGAAAAAGAACCTGTAATGTAATGTAATAATAAATTGATAGGAATATTAAAAAAAATGTTGGTGTAAAAATGAAAGAATGGCAAAGAGAGGTGGAAAAGGGGTGATCTGGCAAAGAGAGTGGGGTATGGAGGTGAGAGAGGCAAGACATTGTCTTTGTCTTTGGAATTTGGAGAGCTCATGCTAAAAAGCTACTAAAAGCTAAAAGCTGCTAGGATTATGATATTAGTACTCCTTAGAATTTTAATTACCGGAGAAATTGAGTGAGTGAGTGGTAGACAATGTAAGAATAGTTCCATATTTTTAGTGTATGTTTGTGAGTGTGTGACTGTGACTGTGACGCCAACCTTGTTTCATCATGAATACCCCAGCGTGCTCCAATTATTTTACCAACTATAATAATCTTTTGCTAAAGCCTATCTAAACTTTAAAGCTTATTACTTTAACCCACTTCACAAAAGCTATTGCCTTTTCTTTGCTACCTCCTACAGAATACGGAGTACTTAGTCTATGTCACATCATAGATTACCAATAAACGTGTTTATTTAGATCTAAAAGTTGTCATTTATTTTTACGACCATGGATGGATTACTTCTTACTTTACAAGAATCATTATACGGAAAATGACAAATCAATCAGCTTTAGTTTATATATTAACTTACACGGAAACAATTTACAATTAAAATAAGCTCTAATAAAATTAAATTTATAACTAAAATATGTTTTGATAAAGACTTTAAGTTTATTTTACAACTAAAATATATTCTAATAACATAAATTCGTACGGAGTATAAGTAAAACTCAAATCAATATAACACATCCTTAGTCATCCTTCCTTTAGTCTTTAGCTTAGGATTTCAATTTAATTGTGGCTTTTTTCTAGCGGCTTTAATCTAATCATTAATTGCATTAATACAAAATTGTGTATGAAGATTTTAGGTTCTCCGTAGTCCGTACGTTGACACGCCAAAAATAAGGGAGATTCGGATCATTAGTACTAATGCAACTATGTCATCGTCACTAATCAGTGAGTGGGATAGTATATTATTATAACCTTTCAAAGCTTATCATATCTAACTAGTCTAAGTGAAGCCATCAATATATAATAACTCAATTATTTTGTATAACAAATCACATTGGTTCCCACATGAAAATGATTATATTAATTAATTAATTATAATAATTAAGAGTAGATTATCGCTGCTGAATAACAAGTTGGACAACGACGTACCGCATTAATGATAATTAATTAGCCGGACGGAATTTAATTAGATGTGGCAAATTGACTTATAAACCAAGCAACCAAACGTGCCATTTAATGATTAGCAAGGAAAGATTCTAAAACAGCTCCAGGTAGGTAATTATACTCTGTAACTAATTATTGCAACTGTAATTAATTACTCACTTAATTATTTTGTATGCTAGGTTTAGAAGCTAGGCAGCTAGCTAGTGAAAAATAATTTACCACGAATATTTGCAAGAATGCCACTGTTTTTTTTTTTTTTTTTTTGTAGGCTTGTGTAATTAAATAATTAATAAATTTATTCTAGCATTCTGGATTTGAGGATAATAATGAAATTAAGTAAACCCGATTATTCGGATATATTTTATCATCATTATTACAAGTATTAATTTTTATAATATTTGACTTTTGACATATCATTTATAAATTTTTGACCTCATTTTATTAGCAATATAATATAAGGTATATATAAATATAAGTTTCATAAATTTAATAATTGTTTGATTGATATTAATGTATATTTGATAACAAATAATTGTACACCTTTTATTTCATTATAAAATTTAAAATTTCAATGAACAAATATAATATTTGAATAATATAATAAAGTCAATTATTGTTTGAGTTAAGAAATAGAAGAATTCGATTCAATTTGTTAATAACATTAGCATTAGCATATACTTCCTCCACCCGCAATTATGTGCAATAAAGGGGTATTATTTGTGAGATATAACATATTTCTTTATTGCACATAATTGTGAGCAGAAGAAGTATTGAAATATCTCTATAACTAATGTGTAGGGCTTCAACAATGAGATATTTTAGGGATACAATCTAATGTCAAAACTTTTTAAGAGTTACTATCTAATTTCGAGTAGTAATCTACTAATCTAGATAAGATACAGGTAAAATACGGTCATTAAAGGATAAAAACATAACAAAACGTACAAATTCATTATACCAAGCTACCACGTCCTTACCTAACATCTTATCTATTAATAATTTGATTGGGAGAATAACAAAGAAATATACAAGTATTACTAATTATAAACCTCCAAGACTTCAAATCTACCTATAGTCCTAAATGTATGAGTAATTTTTCATGTTCGTGTGTCTATAGACACAAATGATCTGGTGTAGATCAATATCGTTGTATGTTAATTTTCTTATTATACCGTATATAATGCTTAGTGTAATAAATAAAAGGCTGACTTAAATTAAATCTTGAGGATCGCCGTCCCATGACGTTGTGCATTTGTGCTCCATTGCTAGTAGTGATCAAATGGTGATTAGCTTATTGAAAAAAAAAAACATAAGGTTGGATAGCCATTCGGCCAATCTTCAATAATTCGGTTACAAGAAAAAAAAAAAAGAAAAAGTAAAGTGATAAAAAGGCCAAAAGAGGGGCCACCAAAGGCACTAAATAAAGTATTAGAAATACATGTGGACACATTACATTACATGGTAAGGGTGATGATAATATAATATGGACCACCACATTACATTATATAATAAAACATAATGCCTTCCAACTCTTTCAGAACTGCTAAGGGTAATCAAACCCTTTTTACGGGACAACCTTTGCTTTTATACCAAAACTTACCACTACATACCATTATCATTCTGTTTTTATACATTTTATTACTCTTTCTTGGTTGTTTATTTTGTTATTTCTCTTTCATTTGCATTCATGGTTCATTGGTTCCCTTCTCCCCTCTTCTTCTTTTGCTACGAAATGAAGGCAAAGACAGCCTATTTCGTTTCTCCATCCCTATTACTTGAATAATTGCCACATGGTCATTTGAGGATGATATATTATAATAACTGAACGAGTCAATTCAATTATAAGTTGATTAGAGTAGAGCTTAACTTAGCTTGTTTAACGATAGTCTTGAAAGTAAAAAAAATATCTAATTTATAATCATGACTCACTTTCTATTACAAGACGAAATACTTTATAAACAGTCACATAGATAATTATGTTTAAGAGCTCCCAATAAGAAAGTTATCATATAATAAGTACTTTAATTTCTTAAATCATGAATTTTTCAAATTAGCTCAATCGATTATAGATTCGAATGGAGTTCTAATTAGATTTTACTCAAATTGTAGTTAGACCGAGTCAAGTTCAAGTAACCTGCAAAGCTTGCGAGTCCGCTCATCTTAATTATCATCAAAAGCTCGGTATATCATATCATTTATATGCCTTCCTTTTCACTCCACCTTAGCCATACTAAAGAGAAACTTTATTTCACATCCATAATATTGTAACAATGTCGCCCTTTATGATTACACGACTGCCCTTCGTCCAAATCAGTAACCATTAATCCATTATACCTTCAGCTTTCACAACAAAGCACCAGCAAACCATGAAAGCTACTCAATTCTTACATATGCCCATTTCATGCAAAAATTTACTTGTATTAAATTAGGTCCCCTATATAAGTTTATATTGTATTTAATTTGCTATGTGATCGATCAATGTACATATATTGGTCAGACCACGACGTAACTTTTGCAAGCACGTACAAAATTGGACCACTACTATCCACTATCTTGGTAAACACCAGGTTTCCAGTGTAATGATGCATGCTACATTCAGCCACAGCAACAAGTTAATGCTACTTGAAGCTCATCATTTTTTTTTTTTGCCTCGGTACCTTTTTTATGTCTTATGTAATGGAAAGGAGTTAGACTGAAACATGTTATGTACACTGATGGTCTGTGGGATATTGATTCATATTTTGAGGTAACGGTAATGAGTTTGTATGATCATGTCGTATACATGTACTTGTCCAATGTGATTATGTAAATGCCCATTGTAATATATTTGTACCAATCTTAATTTATTTTAGTTTAGTTATATATCGGTAATATAAAAACCGTACACATACTTGTGACTTAATGAGTATTAATTAATACAAACTCGTTACCATTATCTACGAGCTTTTAATTACCAAGCGGACCACAAGTCCACAAGTAAAGTCAAACAAGATGAAAACTCATAAGAAGAAACAAATTGGGACCTAAAATAGCTATCAGATCAGATCTTGGAACACTAGTAGTCATAATCAGAGGCTTGGTCTTTTAAACTTAAATGAAGTTCAAACAGGAAAAAACAATTTGGGATAGATAGATGGATATAATTTCAGTGGAAATCACAGCTTCATATCATTAAGAAAGGGACGTTACCCGTAATTTACAAATTAGTGTCACGTAATTGATATTGGCAACACTTAAGAGGCCGATATTGGTAGAATTGCATCAATTAACAACTCATGCACGTCTGTACGTACGTCATTCAATCCTAATTAACTACTCAACTTAATAATATTAATCCAGTATTAGTGCGTCATATATGCATGCATGATTAAGGCAATATATCATAGTAATGGTATGTATCACCCTTAATAACATGTAAATATGAGAAAGGATATTTGTATACAAGATTTCGTTATACACCACCAATAAAATGTCGCCAACTCAGTCAAGACAAGAGCAAAAGGAAAAGAAGGATGACCCACTTCGAAATAAAATTCTCTTTCAACCAATAGGGAGCTTGGTGTATAAGAATTTTTTGTACACCAAGTGTACACGTATTAAATATGAGAGTATTAATTTAGATAACAAATACAAAATCGCGTGTCGATCAGTATTATTAATGCTTGCTTAACTATGTTTAGTAGTTCTATGTTTAACTCTAGCAAAAACTTATGATTTGGTATGGTAAAATTAAAGTAAACAAAACAATTGATCTCGTAAGAGATAGAAGAATATTAGGAAGGATTCGATCTCAAGTCCCGGGTGTTTTAAAGGTACGCCCATCATCTTCACTTCTTTACATTTCTATGTTTGATGTCCTTATTTTCTATACGGCCGTTAGTTTAATGCAGGGAAACAGATATAATCTGTCTTTATTTAACCATCCCATTCATTGTTGGGGATGTTCCAATAATGATGAGGTACCGTATTATTTGAAAATCTGGTGTTTTTGATAACTACAATTGTTGAGTAATTCAGGTAATTATGCACATTTTCTTCCTAAGATAGCTACTGATTAACAAAACTCATGAATGTTAAGTTATAATTCTTCTTTTATCTACCCGAATTTCACCTTCATCTTGATGATTTCCCTTTGTCGTAAAGTGAAGAGAGCCACTAAATGGTTGTCATTTTAGCATAAATTTGGAAAGAATACCAACGGTATGCACACATACCAGACACAAAGCGACCGATGAAATTGGGCTATTATGTTTTCAATTGCTTTCTAGTTTCAACCTTAAATGAACCAAGCAGGGGCAGTTAAGTGGGTGAATTCTGGGATTGTTACATGTATAAATTTATAATTTTATCTCTCTATTCCTTCTTTCCCACTACTTAAAATCTTGTACACGTTGCAATATTAAAGGAACGGATTATGTATACTTATCATTTACCATAGGTTGTTTTTCCCTAGTATTTCTATCGCTATGGCATATAAATTTCATGTATCTTTATGTGCAAGTCTACTGCAGTACTACTACCAAAAAAAAAAGATGATTATTTTTCTGATATATTATTAACCTTCATCACAGAAACTACTTACAGATGGAGGCCGAGAGTTTGCAATGAGAGTTTGTTGAGGACCTCGAAGAAAGAAGCTATTAGAATGACCTACAGCTTCGGAGGTCATGGTTAATGAACTATTAGACCTACAAAGATGAAGTCCAGAAAAATGGTTACCCCATATATCATAAGTAAACCTATCTTCCTCTGCCCTCACATTTTCCTCCGGTTGCACTGCTTTGGGGGGATGAATCTTTGGTCCAGGAGCTCGAGCATGCGGTTCCATTGCCAACCTGGAAGGAGAAATATACGTCCTAGGACATGAAGCAGAAGGCAAAAGTATAGCTTGGCTTTCCGTCTTCATGGATCCACCAGGGGGTTTTTGTTGGGTAGAAATAAGATTCTGACTCTGCATTTCAAGAACTCTTGCTGATGCTAGCGGTTCACAGCTGAAACAATCATTAGGTTGCAATTTCTTCGGAGATGGGGAGCACGTTTCTGGAGGAGAGAGAGTTGTGATGGGAGACAGAGGTGATGATGGTGTAGAATTCCCACTTTGGCTGCTGGAAACTTCAATAAGTGCATGCCTCTTCCTAGAACGCCTTCTCTTTTCCTTACGAGTTTTGATTGTCAGAGAATCAGGTTGTGCTACCTCAGGTTTGCAAGCATTCTTGACAGCTCGATTAGTATGTTCTGATAAAGGTGTATTCTCAGCTCGGCAAGCCACAAATCGATCTGTATGTTCTGCAATGATTACTTGTTTCACATGACCTGTTTTAGCTGGTTTAGTACCCTTACGATTCTCCTTACTGATAGACACGGTTGATGATGACTTATCTGTAGGCCTTACAACAGGAATGGATCTCTTCTCTCCTTCAATTGAGGAATCCATAGTTTCAGAGGGCATTTTGAAACGAAAGAGAGAGAGTAAGATTATGACAAAACCGATTGCCAAGCAACATTTTACAGGAGACCAAAAGAAGGAATCTACACATACATTAAGTGAATTTGGAGGTATACTTGCTTGCATTGGTATTACAAGTATTCCAGCATCCAGAATCAATTCGAGCTCCCGTTGTACCACAGGCCCAGAAAGATCTGGTTGGTATGATAGCCCAAGCTCCGAAGATTCTCCAGGTTTCAGAGAAAAACCCTGGCAATTATGTACAACAAAACCATCCAATCCACATTTTCTCCCTGAGACATCTATTCTCTTGACATTGACAGGGTAATCACCTGCATTAAAAGCAAAGACCTTCTTTAATAATGGCTTACGACAGGCAGATATAGCATCCTCATTGTTGGATATATTTAGAGGATAGTTCATAGTAAAATCCAATCTCTGCACAAGTTCTGAACCCTCAAGCAAGACTAAGGAAAAAGATCCACCCGATCCATGCAGAGATAATATCTCCAGACCAGAAAGATTACTCCTTATGAACGCCGAGCTCTTCCATTCACATCTATCTGAAGGATGAAAATAGATAGGACCCAATGATGCTGTGCCATTTGGATGTAGAAAGGCCTCTGTAACTGTACCGTCTGCTACTGAAAACCCACACATACTCATCCTGGTGGAATCATTACAGGTAGAGCTACTTGCAGAAGGTGTCTGTTGATGAACATAACAGGTTTTGCAATTATCAACAGTTTCTATCGAGTTTAGTATAAGCTGCACTACGACAGGTTGCTGGCTGGGATTTCTGACCGTAATTGACTTAGCATAATATTTCCCAACTGGGAGCAGCGGGAAAAGGAGCTCGTGGTTGTCAAGCAGATAAAGCCCACTCATTGAGCTCTGAGTTCTCCACTCTTCATGAAAAAATTCATCTTTCACTGCACCATCCAATGCCTTCATGTAGCAAAAAAGATAAGTGTTATTTATTTATTGACAGGAAAGTGTTATTACTTAAACATGGAAAAGCAAACTTATAAGAGCATATAGATAAGAAGGGGTACACAGAAAACATAGGAGCTTAGAAAGCGACATCTAAAAAGTTGAAACAACTTCACAGTCATGTTTTGTACATTTGGGGCAACATGGTTTCCAAAAAAAATATTTTGTAAAGCATAACCATGAATTAATTCTGTACTTTGCTTGGTAGGTCCTGCATAATCATCTGCTAGATGAGCAAGATGAACTAGTAGAGCTACTTGTAGCTTGTGCACAAATGCTTTGTCAGGTTGAAACAGAAGTAAACGAGAGCATGCCTCTATTTCCCACATGTTTGGTATGCTAAGAGCAATCATCACAAAAGTATGAAACATTAGCATTAGTAAACCAGGTCCTTATTCATCAGCCACAGAACACACACATGACATGGCAAGGGAAGTACTGAAGCAGTGAACCATCCCATCCAAGAAAGGTGATGGGAGTGGAAGCTGTTCTAGACTTCTAGTTAAGGTGTGCATATCAGAGTATGGATAGCTAGGGTTAGCTACTTTAGGTGCTTCGACAAATACACCCCAAAGAGTCAATTGAATCACAAAAAGTACCCTAAAGGAATATGTCAAGAAGCAGGCAGGATTAAAAATATTCAAAGAATGCAAAAAGGACAAGTGAGGCCTCTTAGGCCCTGTTCACCTCACCTTAAAAAAATAATATTCAGTAAAAATAATTTCACTTCAGTAAAAATAATTTTAGTTCAGTAAATAAAAATAAGTTCAGTTCAACAAAAAAAATTTCGATTCAATAAAAATCAGTAACTTCAAAGAAAAAATATAATAGGGTGTCAGTAAAAATAATTCCAGCTCAATAAAAATAATTTCAGTTCAGTAAAATTAATTTTAGTTCAGCAAAATTAATTTCAGTTCTATGAAAATAATTTCAGTTCAGCAAAAATAAGGCAAAGTGAACGGGGCCTTAATTATTATTTCATGTTTAGAGGAAAAAAGATCACTTATTTCTCTGAGCCCATAACGTATGTTGCAAAAAGACATGATAATAATAGCAAATAGACAAAGGCAGCAACACATTTGATAAACACTAGTACAAGACCAAGTCAAATTTCTTTCTAGTCGCTAATTAATTCTGTCAACTTATGCATTGAACCTGTAAGATACGAGTCGATGTCTATTAGCACTAATATGTATGAAAAGCAATGAAGTAGTTAGGAAAAGGACACAAGAAGAAAGCAAGTCCAACTCATTCATGAAAAGCAGAAGACCTCAACACTAACAATAAGGAAAAACAAACTTATGCATGTCAAGGAGCAGCAGCAAGTCAGCAACCAAAGAGTGGGTCAAGATAATAAGGCAGTAAGCACAGTTTGTTCATACCTTTGTTAATACTGGAGTCTTTTCAGTGTTGGTCAGAGGTACTTTTCTATTGCTAAGATCAGCAATGTCAGAAATATGAGAAGATGATCTCCGCTGTTGTCTGGGACATACATCAAAAATATTCAGGCAAGGAACCTCAATGAGAGGGCTAGTTGAGTCATTCACCAGTATTTCTAGCTTGCAGCTTGTGCTTACACCTGGAATCTCAAGAAAGGAATCATACTCAATATTTGAGGATTTATAGGTCACTATTGCTACCTGTGAAATAGAGCCAGGAAAAAGTAGGAGTCCCTCCAGGTACTTTATCTTAAGGATTTTTCTGCTGTCAACAGCTTCATTAATTTTAACAATCTTCAGCAAAGTTAAAGCTCTGTTTCTTACTGATACAGAAATAGTGGTTTCACTTGTGTCACAAAGACCAACAGCCTCCATAGATACTGAAAGTGAAGAAGTTGTATCTTTCCAGGGTTCTGTCTTCTTCAGTTCTGATTCAAACGGAATCACAAGCATATCCTTCTCATCTCTCAGGGGTCTAAACAATTCCATACAAATTGCACCTACAACCTTTCTTTCCGAATCAGGTGAAAAGGCCATTTCCAAAACACTTTGAGATTTATGAGGACTAATTAACCAGTTGGCAAGAGGCCTAACTGTCATAATTATAGAGTCTGATTGTTCAGTATCACCATTTAGTAACTTGTCACTGGAAAAGCTAAACTTGCTAAAACCTTTAGGATTCTGTTTCCTGCAGATTGACTCTACTAAAAGAGAACCACTACCTTCAAATACTGAAAACAATAAAGTTACTTCCTCCAGGTCAATGGTTTCATCGAAAGGATTAGATATGGACAATTTCCTACTCAACCACTCACCAGAAGAAGTATCCAAGCCAACCAAGGGAATCAGTTTATAAGGAGATTCAACAGCAGAACCCTTAGCCACTACCAAGAAACCACCCAAACTTGTCGGCAAAATCACTTCAGCAGAAGACAACCCCAACTCATTCGGTAAGTAAGCGAAAGATAAGGAAGTAACTTCGCCAGGTCCTAATACTACCTCGCTAAAATTGAACGGAAAGAACTGTGAATCAGTAGTAAAAGGTTTGTAAACCTTTAGAACACGTTCATCGCAGAGATTCATTAAGGTCAGGGAAGCTACAGAAATATGATATAAATAGTTCTGTCCCCAATTCAGTTTACTAGGGCCAATACTGACACAAGGAGAAGAAGAATCTGAGAATGTATACTTTTCTACATCTATGTTCCATAGGCTAAAACTTTTTTCTTTTTGGCCAAGTAAATGTCCTCTACAGGAAGAAAGAACAGTTTGGTCAGCACCATTCACAATTGGAGTTAACTTATCATGGCCAAACTCTAAGAAATTTAAAGAACAGGTAACACTGCCCCCATCAGATAAGCGAAATACAACACCATCTGATGATCTACTAACATTACCATCTGACCTTATTGATTGTCTACGCAGCGCAGCTCCTGAATCAATCCTGTTTATATCCAAGTCTCCCGGCTTCAAACACTGTGCTTCTGACCAAAAACCACTATTAATCGAAAAGAAGTGAAGCAATTCAGACCAACAACCATCATCGTCGTTAAGAGGCACCATCTTTTGATCCCCTGAACCATGATTCAAACTGAGATACCTTGAGTAAGAGCCACAGGCATCATTACTCAAAGGTGTCTGAGGACATTTCTCACATCCATCCACACAAACAAGGGTGCAAAATATAACAATCACGCTCACCCATATGAAGAACCTATACGCAGGATGCACCATGTCCCTGTATCAATAAATGCATAAGTGTCTATAACTAGCTCAATTGTATTCCTTGAACTTTTGTAGAACTATCCATACCATATTTTGGTCATAAACTCATAACCACCTAACATATATGAACACGACCACATGGCACCAACACCACAGAAGAATTAATTGCAAGTAACACCAAATATATAGTTTGTAGCCTCAAGAACAAATTTCTAACAACCAAATATGAAAAATAATCAAACCAAAAAAACACCATTCCTGATTATATGAACGTCACCCAAATTACCACATCATCATCTAATCCCCTTTCCCCACCCAAAAATAAATAAATTAAAATTAAAAAAATAAGGGAAAGGAGGACCCATTTGAACGCAATTCTTCAATAAGATGGAATAAATTAGCATACCACAAAATTTATATGACAAGTATTCTGTTATTAAAATCATTAATCTTTCATTCATATTATATTAATTAGCAAGTATTATACACTAAGTTCACATAACCAACTCATATTGACCACCCAAAACTTCAAAAAATCAACTAATTTCCATCATATAACCAACACCCAGTACATGATTATCTGAAAGAAGAAATACCCAGTTTTGCTGATGCTAAAATAAGCAATAAAAATCCCAGACATACTACTAAATATAGAATATCATACTTCAAATATATAAGCAGAATATGATAAAGATTAAGCTTAAGAAAATATATTGGTTAAACAACTACTAACCAGTTGAGCTGAACTCTGGAAAAACAAAGAATAATTTGTGATTAGGGTCTTGAATACCAAATCAACGATACCATTTGACCTAAAAGTATATTGGAGGCTCTCTGTTTTTCCCTTTATTTTTCAAAAAATAGAAATTGTTTTTTTGATATTGTGGATTTTGGGCCGAAAATGGCATCCGCCACCTGAAGATAGAAGCGAGTGGCCTTGAAGAATGGACAAGAGAGGTGGTGGGAAAAGTGAGGAGGAGAGAGAATATTTTTCCAAAAGAATTGACAATTTTATCCTTCTCAATATTCTGTTTTTAATCACTTTTTTGGAATCTTTGGTTTAAGGTAATAGGGGTGGATTAGTCAATGTTTGAAAATAACCCCTGTTTTTTCACTCTTTTTTAAGAAGGTTTAAATTATTGGAATATGGTCATTTTTTTTAATTAGTAAGTTTCAAAGGTGATGAAAGGTGAAAGTGACTATGATCTTGATAAGTAAAAAAGTTAGTAGTATAATTAATTTTACTCCTATTAGAAAAGTATGTAGGAGTCAATTGTAGATGAGTGTTGTATCAAATTTTCAATGCACAACATTGCAATGTTAGAGTTATGAGATTATGACTATCTAATTATCTACCTCATACTTAATGAAAATGTGTATGACACCTTCAACCACTTTTGTTTAGGTGTCTTCATATTATCATCATCTTTAGAAGGATATAAATGAAAAAAAGACCCTACATATGTTATGTAATGATCAGTACTCGCTAATTGTATGTTCTTGAATGGTCTAAAATGCTTACTTTTATCAAATTATGGGGAGAGCTGATCTTAATTTTACAAGATATTTATACAAGTCATTTGCAACACATTTCTGCAATTGCTTCATAATAACCAGCATTCAATTAAGCTTATTTTTAGGCTTGCTTGCTCATTTAACAAGTGATACACTCACTTTTGTAACGAGTTACATATCAACAATACAAGATGTTGAAGGCTTTTTCATAATGTTTAGTTATTTCATTCTCCGACGGATGCCCCAAACGACGATGCCACAACTCGAATGTAGAAATGTCCGAACCCGTGAGAGCACACACTTTTGGGAGACGCCGGAAATAATATAGTCCATCTATCCGTTCACCGCCTCCAATTAAGCTCCCCGAGGATTGATCCTGTATAGCACAAAGAGAATTAGTGAATCGGACAAAGCAATTAGAGTCATCAATCAACTTAGACACCGAAATCAAATTGCAATTCAATTGCGGAACAAATAGAACATTTTCAAGAGCAATGTCATTCGACAGAACAACACGACCCTCCTTAGTAGCCATGGCCTTAGCACCATCGGGAAGACCAACGGGACAAGAGATAATAGAGTGAGCATCTTGTAAAAAGTTTTCATTGCCGGTAACATGATGGGATGCACCGGTGTCAATAATCCATGAGAAAGATAGAGAATTAGTAGCCATAGAATTAGTAGTAGGATCGAATACACCCAAAATAGAAGAGGCATTAGTAGTAGTATGAGACCGAGAACAAGCAGCAACAAAAGAGGAAGCACCAGCCGTGGGGTGGGGTCGCGGGATATCCCCGCGGCCTGGCAGAGTGTCAAAGGCTGTAGCAGCACCCGCAGGACAGACCCGCAGGGTAGCCCCGCGTGCTGGCGAAGGCTGTGACAGGGGAAGCAGCGAAGTGGCAGCGGGAGAAGAAACAGTAGCCACCGCCGGAACAGGAGCAGTCGCCGGACCAGTAGCAGCGGTCGGAGAGGAAGGATGCCCCTTATGACCATATTTTTCCAGCCACCAATCGGGGAGGCCGTGGACAAGAAAACAGCCACCATAATCGTGACCCGAGCGCTTGCAGTGAGTGCAAACTAATTGCGATTTAGCGTGTCGTTGCAAACCTTCATTCACCATTGTTGATAAAGAGAATTGTAGAGGAGGAAGAAAGCAAGTGTTAAGCCGAAATTCAGAGAAGAATATGAATACAGAGTAGAATGATAATTCAGAGTAGCAAATTTAGTAATGAGAATGGAAATTCAGAAAAAAAATTCAGAAATTTAGGGTAGAAATTTAGGGGTTTTAGTGTCTAGAGTATATTAGCTCTGATACCATGTCAATAATAGAGAATTAAGAGAGTTTTAGTGAGAATAGAATCGTGTAATTTCGTATTAGCGTATACACACATATATATACAACTTATCAAGTTAGGGTTCGGAACATGTACACGGCCCAATAGCTATATATACACACTATGGCTTAACAATGCCCCCTCCATCACTACCTTCCAACTTCTTAACTTTACTTTTTTTTAAAAAAAAAAAAAAAAAGAGTAAATTTCATACTTAATTTTTAACTTTTGACAAGCAAATTTATACATGGGTGGAACAAATATACATAATGATATTTTCACTTAATTTAAATTCATGGGATTGTATGTATCATACAACAAACAGATTTGACCCACAAACACATATTGAATTAATTGCTCAATGAATAAACTAATTCAAAAAAACTTACAATAAGTGTTCACTAATCAAAATCAATACCTTTAGAATTAATTTAGATAATGACGCTCAAAAAAATAAACCTATCGATTTTGAAATCTTTGTTTCACCGCATAACACTAAATGCTTGTAAATCAATATCAGAGTAATTCATATATAAAGAAAGGCAATCGAAAAGATTGAATATCAATTCCAAGTGCCAAATCAATTGAAATCAAAATTAAATCTCACTTACATACCAAAATGTGCAGATTTTTTATAAACTCATACATTATTCAGACTCTAATCAATGTGATGTAAAAGAACTAACAAAGAATAATTAAAAAAATAAAACACAAAATTGGAGTTGTGATTTACCTTCGATTAATTTGAAGCGAAGAAAAATCTCTAAAGCTCAAGACTCAAGAACGACTGGAAATGAAATAACAGCATCCAAGTGTAAGCAGTGGCAGGCATAGCAAAATGATGATATATATATACACAAAGACTAATTGACCTAGCCTAGACGGAATTGTGTGCTGGAAGTGACTATATATCAAGTGACACGTGTCAATTTTATTTAAAATAATAAATTGACTACTAAGTTATTGATTTTAAATTGGATTAAAAAAGGAGGTTTTGGAATTGAAGTTCCATCAAATTGCGCAAGATGCATGTTCTTTTCTTGTTACTCTCTTTAATTATTTATGTACCGATATAGTTTACTTATATTCGTCATAACAACAACTAGATTTATAGATATTATGTTACTTATCACCTTTAATTTTTTTTTATATACAAACCACACATAATACTCACTTTTCCAAAAATTTATTATAACAATTATTCAACCGTGTATGATTGTGTATGAAATAAACCGGATGTTATATAGTGTATTGTGCACCTAGTTTATGGGTTACAAGAAGTGGATGATAAACAAGATACTTGTTTTTGGTTGGTGCTTTTTAGAGTTTTGAACTTTTCATCCCTTGTTTCTTAGGTGTAAGGAACTAAAGGGATGGATATAAGTATAATTTCTCATGAACAGCTCATAATTAATTTAGTCAAATTTGACTAAGGATTTATTCTTAATTAGTTAATGAGCCAAGTTTTAGCTTGGACTTGAGTCAAAATTAAATCCAATGTTTAACACATATATAATGTGAACATTATATATCATTTATCCATATGTAGACTAATAATTAAGGTATCAATTGGATGACTAATGTTAGTGATAGATTATAAAACATATTGTTGGACCTTAACCAAAAGCTTAAGCTGATGGTTAAGGCCTAGGAATATGTTTTATACTCTATCACTTAAGCTGATGGTTAAGGCTCAGGAATATGTTTTATACTCTATTAGTTAGAAATATAGGTTTCCTAACCAAATTATACTATATATAGTTGAGTAACAAGACTAACAACTAACAACAACATTAGTATTTTATTGGGCTTAGAGGCCAGGTAGAATGTGATTTATAATTTATCAAATTGAGCTAATTAAGTTTAGTTCGAACTCAAATTATTCCTATTAAGTAAGTTAAGAGAAAGCAAGGTGTTAAAATTTGAGCATAACCTCAAACGCTCGGTGAAATTGAATCAAACCAAGCTGAACCAAAAATAAATAGTAGATTGAAATATGATCAAAATCGATCACGATTGAATAAGTAACACAATTAATTAGATGTATGAATAGAATGTATGTTAGTACTTATTTTTGACAAAAAGATACTGCTTTGAAGGGATTTTAGAAATGTTGCTCTGTAGTATCGAATATAAAGTTACTTCGTACGAAAATAATAAAGGGTTGAAAATGAAAATATCATAATTGATAGGTTTAATTAGTGGTCTTATTGATCATTAGATGTCATGTTCATTTTAAATTTCAAGTTGTTAATCGTAATACTCAAATTAACTTATTCTTTTTTTTATTATACCGTAACATGTTGGCCTGTTGGGGCCCATCCTAAAAGATTCATTTGTGCCAATAATTCAACTTTTGGATGGAATCATTGACATCTAAATACTTCGTGATTGGATGTTTAAAGTGGCATGAATCAAAAAATTGTTTAATTCTTTTGTTTTTTTTTATTTTTTTCAAAGAATTGTTTAATTCTAATTCCTAAGCAATGTTATGTTGAAGCACGTCATTGCGGAGTTTTATTATTCTATTTAAGGTACAAATATTTGGTTGAACTCGATAAACAAGGAAATAAAGGGAACCAAAAAAAAAAAAAAAAAAAAAAAAAAAAAAAAAAAAAAAAAAACAAAAAAGAAAAGACACAAATATTTGGTTGAAAGCAAAACGTACAAAATTCTTACTGATAAAAAAATATGTATAAAATTTTTAATTCATCTTAGTGTTTGGTACTATGGTTAGGTATAAAATAAATTCCTAATTAAGGTAAGTTTATCCTAGTGGTAAGGTTTGGCCTCATAGGTTCAAAACTTCAAACCCTATTATAGCTCTTTAAAGATGATCTTATATTTTTCATTCATTTCTATTGATCAATTGAGCATGATTTCATTTGCGATTGGAGAACAAGAATAATGAATAAGTACTCCGTAATTGAATAAAGTAAAAAGAATAAGTCCGTAAAAAAAACGTATAATAAATGATTAATGAAAGCCATATACGACATATACAATTGACATTTAATGATAATGAAAACAAATTTAACAAAATTAAACCAAGAACTAACCGAGTAAGGGTTAAGAATCCAAATACATAGATATAACAATTCGATACATTCTTGATTCATTGTCTCATATAAGTTTTTGAGTGAATCCGTCACCGCTTCATAATTTGATTGTGAGAAAATTTTTTGTGCTGATTTCGTAACCCGAATCCGAATAATAATCAATCGTAGTCTCACACAACTAGAGACCATATTAAGCGCAAATAAAACCTTGTCTTTCGAACGAAATAAACTTTTTTCTTTCGAGGGAGACATTATTATAACCTACTCTGTAATAAACTACAAAGAAAAAAAAAACGTAAAAGAAACAAAGATTGAGGCTTTCTACCGGTGAAATCCGATGAAAGCCCCTTCAAAATTAACAGTGAAGGCTAGAGTAAAGGAGAAAAAAGAGGCTAGTTTTTTTTTTATGCTAATATCACATTTAGGGTCTGTTCACTTCAGCATAATTTCAATTCAGTTTAGTTCAACTCCTAATTTTCTTCTCTCATAAAATATTCATTTCAGCTCTATTCAGTTCAGTTCAGCTCAGTAAATATGAACAGACCTTTAATTAAAAATTAAGAAGAAGATTAATTTTTTTTGTCCCAAAAAAAAGAAAAAAAAAAATACTAATATAAATATTGTTTTTTTTTTTTTTTTTTTCTAAAAAAAAGGGTAAATTAAAGTGGAACCAATGGAAATACGATACATTGGCAACCTTCCGTATGACGGCGTGTACTAAAAGACTCCATTTGCGATTGGCTGCCGAAAGATTCTTTTGGAATCAACGCACAGGGCCCGGTAGGATCATCGCAATCAACGACTAAATTTTTAAAGGTTGGGCCACTCTTAACCCATTTCAATATTTTTTAGACTGGACTCAACAAACAAATCTTATAGTGATGGCCCCATCACTTCCGAAAGTCTCCTAGCAGTAACATTATATTCCATTTCTCTCTAATTGTATGTTCCATTAATAATTAGAATCAAACTTTAAAATCTTTGACCATACATTTTCAAATTTATATGTGAAATCTTGTTAAATTCGCATTGGAGATCGTGAAATAAAAGATAAATACTCCGTAAGAGATAAATACATTTTAAGATGTGCATTGAAAACCGTAAAAAGTCAAATAAAGTGAAAAAATATTGATACAGGGAGTACCAAGAATACCATTATGTTATCGGTTATCCATCAATTTCGTTTTAGACTGATATTATATTATTATCAAACACATTTGTAACAAAACTTACCATTGTTAATCTCGAGGTTAAGTACTCATATAAGGATCTAATATTAATTTTCAAGTTCGTATTTGCTACATTTGTGTATAAGATAGTTAGTTGTTACCTAATTTTCCTCTATATTCATCTAATACCTTGATCCGACATATTTGTCAAGATATAACTTTAATCATTAATGTCTTTAATTACTTATTAGTCTAATCTCTAATGTAGTGCGTGTACATTAGAGAAAATGAAGGGAAATTCCATTTTACAAATTTACTCCTCGAAAACTATTTTTTTGTAACGATATGGAGATCGAATTAAATCAGATCCCAACCCTCGTGATTTTTTTTGTAGTACTATCAATATTGTAGTAGTAAGATCAGAATGTTATGCTTCTGCTGAACTCTGCAATGGGTTGATGGACGCATATGGGCATATGCAGTTGGCATCTATGGGCTTATCTTCTTCCACTTACAGACCAGGTACCAGCCTTTGGGCCCAAACTCAATTCGCAACTGGCTTAGCTATTGGGCCTAGTACTTTTGTCCTTGGGCCTCACAACTTTTTTGCTGTGCAAGTCAAAATGTCTGTGAATGGGTTCATCTATGTTTCTACTCATTTCTTATCAAGCTTAGCTTTCGTCATACTCTGTATTTGATTAACTTAGGTTACTTCTAATTCTGTATAGTGTTATGTATTTTATCAAATTATACCTGAAATTTTAAAGGTGAAAAGAGCTAGAGTTTAAGTTCATAAACTCCATACTGTGTAGTTTGCTTTATTCTCATCATTATATTCTCCCAATTACGGTACATGATAGTGAGAATTCCTTACTTTTCTCCTTCGCGCTCTTTCAACTGTCTGGTCCACGACTATTGTGAATTTCACACTCTCGTTCTATGTTAATCATGCAATGTACCGTTATAAGGACCGACATCACCTCCATTAAGTTTAAAATCAAATTAAAAAGATAAATTTTTTAACTTATCATTTCATATTATAGTAATATCTTCATATTCGAGATTAGGCTTTTATTATATTTTGTTTGACTAAACCCTACATACACAAAATTTAAACAAATATCATTGTAAAATTTTATTACGTAGTATTGCTTTTCATTTTTTATTTCTTTCATTTCAACTTTCAAGTAGGGGTGATGACATCGAAGTCCTCGGTGCAAATACACATCAAATCATGAGCTCATATAAGCGTCATTTCTCATTTTTAATAATAACAATTTCATATGTATTATATTATTCAATGAAACAATTAGAATACATTGAGTGACTAGTTGGTTCAAATCATATTATTTTAATTAAAATAGATAAATAACGTTGTACGACATGCATAAGTGAATAAGTTAAGATTTGATTTATTAGAATTACCTTACTTATTTGGGAAAAATAAGGGAACAAAACAAACTCACATGCCATTAAACAACGCATGCTTCAACTTGTACAAATATAGTTTTAATTTCAAAAGTAATGGTCAAAACTAAAAACTAAAGAGGAAACCAATCAATAAAATAAAATAAAAAATAAAAAGAATTTGTCACCATGTGCAATGCAATTAAAAATAGTCCAATTATTACAAGAAAAAAAAAAAAGAATGGTGATTATTTAGAGGAACCTAAAACCGCACTTTTCTCTTTTAGTTTAATGATTAAAATTAAAAAATTTGGAATGACCAAATCTTTGTCCCTAAACATGCAATCTAGGTGTGGGGTTTTAAACATTCAAATTCACTAATTTTAATATGTTGAGTTGAGGTGGGGTCTATTTCTAAATTTTAACTGCCTTAACTACCATTGTTCTAGTTTAAGTCAAGCTAGGATTTTTTTTTTTTTTTTGATAAAGAAAAATTGTTTACATTCTTTTGTCCAAACTTTTGAACATGACATTTCTATAAGTTGAGTGTACGGAGAATATAAAATGGACAAGGGGGGAAAAGGTACAAGCATTACAATCAATTTTACAAGTTTAAGATTCCTTGATCTTTTCGGCGCTCTTTTAATATTTGGAGCAATATGATGTAATGATTTTGTTGAGAGGTACGGTGTGTTTAGTTTAACTAGCCTTTTGGCCCGTTTAACGAACGGGTTGTAGCTCATTTTATTTTTCTTGAAATGTGTTGCTTATTTGTGTCGTATGTGTCGGTGATTTTTTGTAATAATTTGCTTAATTTTCTTACTTATAATTTGCAAGTTAGGAATAAATAAAGATTTTAACATTAAATAATTTGTTATTTTAACTTTTACATTAAAAGGAGTATAGAGAAGAGTACAACTTTTTTTATAGTGAAAATGGAACACTCCATTTTCTTACTCAAATTTGCAAGTTAGGAATGCATAAAGACTATAGCATTCAATAACATTTTATTTTATCTTTTACTTTAAAAGGGAGTATAAAGAGGAAATATTAATGGATGTGTTATGTGGCATATGGATGTGTTATGTGGCATATGGGTGACTTATGATTACATGTGTCATATAGGTGATTGTGGTTTGTCTTTTTAAATACTAATAATAATAAAGTATAGATAGATTAATTAGTTCAACTTGGTTAATTTCAATTAAACAATTTAAATCGGTTTAATAATGTTACGTTTATAAGAAGTACTTTGTAATTAATGTACTATATATACAATATGGAGTATATAAGTTAAGATGATCTATTTTTACTTTATTCATATAATACATTTAAATAGTGTGTGATCCGGGCGATGCACCAGGATTTACTTTGAATATCAAAACATATTATTTGAGCTATAAAATCATAAACTACATAATTACAAAAAATAAGTGAACAATTAGAACTAATGAAACTAAATATACGATCTTAAAAAAAAAAAACGCTCTCAAATTTATATTTTGTACAAATCAAAGTATTTAGTGTATTATGATTGAATATGAAGAATAATTAAAAGATAGCAAAGGTGGTAAGACCATTAATTCATTTATTATTGGTCATGTTAACAGTAAAATGGATGACATGACATATTACGGTGATAGTGACATACTTCTAATACATGTGAAAGGTGCCACATGACACATATCTTAGGAACGCTTTTTAATATAATAAGTATAGATTTGCATAATTTCTATTAAGCTCTATTTTCACGATCAAACTTTAAAAACTTTGTCCAAATATAATCATGAATATATACACAAAAAAAAAAAAAAACTTCGGTGGTCCAAAATGAGTTGTTGGACCACTACAATAAGCTAATTAAGGTGTTTTTTTTAGTAAACTAATTTAAAGATAGAGCTTATTTCACTAAATAAACTCATTTTTAATAAACTGCATGCTTGAAAGAGCTTTTTCATTAGCTTATTCAAGTATTTGAAACTGAATGTCTATGTCCTTATCAGTCATTTTGCATATCACTTAGTTATAAGAAATCAGCTATTTATTAGCACATTTACACAATCAAATTATACAATCAGTTAGACAAATGACTTAATTGAGTCAAAGCAGTTAATACAAATACAATTAGTTTTTATTTATAATTTTTTTTAGGACATAAATTACAATCAGCTAGCTAGTCTAAATCAATTAACGCAATCAGTTTCTATTTTTATCTTTTAGCTTTTCAATAAGCACGACCATAGTCTACGAAAAATGTATAGTTTTGTAATATCAATCAACTTTTTATAATTTTTGTGCGTAATTACAGCCATTGTTAGTAAATAAAATGTCTTGAAAATCCTGTAAAATAAAATAGGCAGTATATCACGAAACGATCAAAGAAAATAACATTAAACTTCCTTAACTTTATACCCACATGAAAAATTAGTAATTTTTGATACGGAGTATATATTTATATTTCACTTTTATACTCCGTATTTTATTACGAAAGTAGTAATTACTCCGTAATACTGTTATGATCTTTCATGCTACTTTTCTGATTTTATACAAGTGAAATTAAAGAAAATTAAGAAATGTTAAAATTTAGAAGTGATAAGATGATGGGCCTAGGCAGCGAACCAAAATAAGGAATGGTAGAGTTGGGTCAAGTTACATCCCTCTTAAGGCCTCAAGCAGTCAAGACTCAATTTTAGCTTTTTTTCAGCAGATTAAAGTTGGTGAGAGAATTTGTGGGGGAAAAAACAAAAGGTTGGGGAGAGAAATGGTCTTATATTGACTCTGGTCTTCTTTGCATGCGGTTATGCATCAAATCCATCAATAGAACTTCATAATTAAAGAAAATAAAAGAACAGGAAATTCTTCTTTTTGTTTATACAATTGACATTTGTTTTCATTCATTGCAATTAAAATCACTTCTATACACATTACAACGATTTTTAAATTAAAGTAATAATTAAGCGTACTCTAATCTAACTAAGTTGACATTCCATGAAAAACCCACATGTGAGTTATCCTACATCGTTGGAGAAAAAGAGAGAAAACAAATCACTATACAGGTATCAGAGCTCTTAATTAATTTAAAGATAAAACTCAATCGAGCTTGTAAGTGGTCTAAACTCTCCTGCATTGATGGGTGTGTCCCAATTCCCAAACACACAATTAACTACTGATGAACTTGACAAGCTAGTATTGTAGCTATAATGCTAACATTTTGAGGTTGATGATCACACATTTAATTGTTGTTAATTGATTCAGTGTCCAGCACCGGGACTCCGGCCAGGGGCCGTTGGTCGAAAATCATCTAAAGTATCAACCACCTTCTTGTTTGTAACCTGATCTTCTTTAATCAACGACGACAGCCGACCTTTCCTCACCTTGGAGAAAACCGGCGCATGCGAACGCAAGTTTCTTGAGCTTGAAGCAACATGACCGCTACATTTCTTGCACTTCAAGTGTCTAGCTTCAGTAAGCAAGACTTGGTGACTAAAAATCATGAACACAATGAAAAGTAGAGTACAAAATTTTACTATTGAGTTGCTAATTTTTGCCATTTTAATTAGAAAGTTGTACTTTTTAGGCTATAATAAAGGAGTAGTTTTTTTTTTCTTTTTGTTGGAGAGATTTATAAGAATAAAATGGTTTGTGATGACTGTTGAAGTTGAACCCAAAATGGGGTATTTAAGGGTTGCGTTGAATAGGAAGGAGAGAGAGAAAGTAGGAGCGCATATGCAACTTACTTTTACATACAGTTGTGTTTAATTGATAATTAGAGAATTTAATTAATAATAATTAAGAGTACTACGGAGTAAAAGGGAAAAAGGTCCTGCATTAGAGTAGGAGATTCTCTATGAAAATGACTTACAGAGAGGATTAAGAGATGTTTAAGGAATGACTTGTGTTAGTTAAGAAAGGGTATGCTTAATCAGTTTAGTTTAAGGGCCCACAAAATAATGAAATTGTGCTAAATTGCTAGCTGGGGAACTACTTGTAAGCGCGTCCATTTTAATTTCTCTTGTAATATCCAGCTTAGCTTATAAGCTAGACTACTTTGATCCATTTTTAGAGTTTTATTTCTTTGTTATTGCTTACCTTCCTAGAATCGCACTCTTTCCCCCCTTCTTATTCCTTTAAGCCATTCTTCCTTAGTTTTTTTGCGTACAATTTGGTGGGAAACTAAGAATCAAGAAAGAGAATGAGCATTTAAAGCGTGTGTATATTAACTTATTTCAAGCAAAATAGACTCATCAGATAAGTCTAGCTTAGCTCAATCTAGATAAGGTTTAATATATTTAGTTGTATTTGATTAAATTAGACAATTAACAAGCAAATTTTGATAAAATAAATTTTCAAATTCTCTCAAGTACACTGAATTTTAAATTAATTAAGTTCAAATAAATTTACTTTCATCATGTTTTTTTTTTATTTTATTTTAATTTTTTTTTATTGTAACGTTGGAGTTTTGTGTGCATGATTGTCGGTTCACCTTTTTATACCATAATATATATATATATATATATATATATATATATATATATATATATATATATATATATATATATATATATATATATATATATATATATATATATATATATATATATATATATATATATATATATATATATATATATATATATATATAAAAGGATAAAATGTGCATAATTTTTCACTAAATGTGCAAAACTGATTTTCGAACCAATAAAGATTTTTATTTTTCTGGAAAACTAGAAAATGTGCACATTATGAACAAAATTTATGCACATCGAATTTGGGTCAAATTTTTTTTTTGCACATTTAGTTCAAAAAATATGCACATTTAGTACAAAAGTTATGCACAAAAAATCCTTCTCATCCTTTTCATTTTAAGAAACTTCTCATTTGGCCCCAAATCTTACACTTTGGGAACATTAACTATAAATTTTAAATTAATACAAGTAAATTTTTTTTTTTTGGACAAGGATATAAAAGTTAATATCTTGCAAGTATAGATGAAATATGGTTAAAAAAAAATATCTTTTTGAAATAGAATGATTAGAAGTGTCACAGATAATAATGATCCGAATAAAAGAGCTGCATAACCCAATATCATCATACTTACACGCATCATCAACCGCTGGGATTGGAGAGCGGGTACTAATATTCCAGATTGATGCAAGTTGGTGTTTTTTTGTTTATTTGAGGAAAATATGTAAATGGAGCATCTTGCATTGCTGAGAATTCCGTCCATGATCACTCATTCACCCATAATTCAATGTTGAGTTAGTTGTTCGACACCAATAATAAGCAAAAACCAACCAAAAATTCGCCTAATGCCTGAATTATAGTTTCATTCTAATACTCGATGGGATCGGAATAATAATGCCAGATCTCATATATCTTGAAGCTATCTTAATCAAATCAATTAAGGAACAATAATGTGTGAACGAAGCTTCTCTCCTAAACCACTGGATGAAAGCTAAGGTCGTGGTAGTATTGATTCATTCCATGAAAAATATGTATATGGTCCTGCTCTTCTTACTTTAATTTACCAATATATAGCTTAAACACAACGGCATCCTAACAATCTATAAGATACTTGCATATATAACTAGGGTACGGTACTACTCCGCAGTTCATACCTAATATTAATATACCCCACTAAATACTATTCTTCGTACTTCACCATTATTCTTCATTTCTTTTTTTTTTCAGGAAAATTCTATATTCATTTTCCAATTTTTAGTATATATACTAATATACACACGTCCTTTAACGTAACCATGAGCCCTAATACTATTCTTTAACTTTACAGCAGTTTAAGGCCGATCTTTGTTATTGACCTTTGGCGGTCTCAACCTTCCATAAACTTTTTATTTTTTTAATTTTTTTTTTTTTGAACGGAATTTATTTAATTTATTTACATCATACATTATTATTACATAAGATTCTTTTTAATACTACGTGATTGGTAAGATTTTTCTTTTCGATATTTATTTATACGAAAAGCTCCTAGTTTCCATTTTTGGTTGGTTGTTGTCAAGTTTTTTTTACTAGTAATAGTACTAATCAACAACAATCTCAATAAGGATCTTAGACAAACTGTATTGGAAATCATGCAGTTTGTAACTTTTCATATTGTAATTTTATGTCTCTTTGTGCTTTATACCAACGTGATATGTTTGTTTTGCGTATAATATTGAGTGTGATTTCGGTCCATGATAATTTTTTTTAAGTAACCAAGGTCTTGGCGGTTGTAGTGTAAGGGCATCTTCTACAGTTTGATACTCCTTTTAATTCATATTAATTGCTATATTTATCATTACTTGTACCATTTTAATTTTATTCATGCTTGTCATCAACGAACCATTATAAATGTCATCCTTTTAATTTGCTTCTGGTTTTTTTTTTTTTTTTTTTTGGGTGAGATAATCACTGTCTGAATAATAACGGAATAATATACTCCGTATTAGTTTTATACTTTATTTGTCATATGAACTTCCCTTTCTTCCTCGGTCCTGTGAACCTTTTTAGCACACTACTTATAAAACAAATTACTTTAAGCTTTTAAGTAGTACGAGTATCCTTTTAAGTACCAAGTGTACTTTTAAAAATGTAGCATGTACTTGATGATAGCTTTTTAAAATTTATCAATTCAAAGTTTCAAACCATGTCAGTTAGAACTGAAATTAAAGGAAACTAAAGTTTAATTAACTAAACTTTAAGAAGTGTATATAGACAAATTGAGGGGACAATACAACCTAGTTAATTTGGAGGGTCAAGATAAGTTAAGCCATACCATGCATGCTCATAAAATGGTCCCGGTTCGTGCCTCTTTGATTAATTAATACATTAATAATATTAATTAATTTGTTATTAATTTGTTAATCTTAAAAATTAAAGTAAAATAGTCAAATAGATGGTTCTTCCGAACACTTTGGGAGTTGATTATGAAAGAACCTTTTAGCTAGCATTTCAAACGAACTATATATTTTATTTAGAATGTCTCTTTCCTTTTTCTTTTTTAGAAAGTAAGGTTGGTGAAGTATGCACCTTTCTAGCTAGTTTATAGCCAGGATCCTAGGTTTTGCGAAGCATACTCTCGTACTTCATAATCATAAATTAATTAGTTAATATGTGTAAGAGATATAATTTTATTATAGGAGGAGCGGACAACCTAATAATTATTCCTATTTTTTTAAAAAAAACTATTGATATTAGGGTTGTTAATGAGCCGATCTAACTATTTGAGATCTATCGGAATTTTAAACTTTGCTTGTGAGCATACTAAAAAAAAAATTAGCTATATATTGATCGAATTGTAACTTGTATAATAATAATAATATAAGTATACAACCGGCCTTCAAATAAAATTACTATTAAAATTTTGAAAATATTGCTAGGAAGCTCAAAGTAATCTATAGCAAATGCTTAGTTATAAAAATATTTGAATATAAAAGAGGCAGAGAACGAAAGCTCCTTAAAGTTAAGTTAAACTTGAGAATTTAAGCTTGGAAGAGCTCAATTCGGCTCAAGTTCATCATCATATGGCTTACTAATTAATGTCGCAAATTAAAATTGTAAAAGTTAAAGTTCCATTTTCATATATAGTTTTTGGTAGCATCAGCCATGCATCTATAGAACTCACCATAACAATACAACTAATAATACTCTTTATATCCTTCTCGTGCATAAAATTAAATTTGCAAGGCCAGCCAAAATGTCATAAATTTTACTTAATTAGTTAAACTGAAATATAGCATGCATGAATAGGGATAAGGGATATATAGCTATTATTAAAGCACATTACTGTGGTTTGTGCAATAGCAATGCCAAGAAGAAAGGAAGGCCAGGGACTCTAAACTAAAGAACATCTCGTAATCTTAATGTCGTCCTACTACGTGTTACGTAATACAATTGATTAACGTAAATTAAACTAAATACTTTTACTAAAATTATCTTTTTTGCATTCAGATCAAATTATTAAGCATGACATATTATTTTCTTCATTTATTGAAAATTAAGTTAACCAAAAATTAGCATATAGACAAGTTTTGATTGCAAGGTAGAGCTTGTATATATCGTGCCATATATAAGCAGCTTCGAGGATTATTGGTGTAGTATTATACCTACCTTAGCTTCATAAAGATATATCGAATGCTTGGACGATAATAATAATGGCTGTACTCGTAGTATTTGATGGTGCTACAAGCCTACAAGCTACGACTATACGTGGTAGATTTGTAGCAATCAATCTATCTGATTGTACATTGATAAATAAAATTTTCATAAAACAAAGTACATATTTCTAATTTAAACTCTCAAATTAAACAATAATTTGGGATTTGAATTTGATGAAAAGACATTGTAACTTCATTATCATTCAAGGTTGAAGTACAATTACAAGCCAAGGGTAATTAATTAAGCCTCAAATACTAAGAACAATTTATAGCTAATGCGTGCATTTACAAGCCGGTGACAAACCATGGACAAATTAAAGAAAATGAGATGAATAAATTTTTTTTTTTTTTTTTTTTTTGTTTTTTTTAAGCTAGCAAATCCTACGTACATATACTAATATTGCTCAATAACTAGCTAGCTAGCTTAGATTATCGAGTAAAAGTGATGCGTTGCATCATTTGCGTGGTTACTAGCTAGTGACCAGCTCCAGGACTACGGCCGGGGGCGGTAGGGCGAAAGGAATCCACATCCATTTCCAAAGTAGTATTCTGTTCTACATCCAATAACAAATGCCTAGGGCTTTTGCTATTTTTTGTATGTTTCATCTTATGCTTAGTATGAGCAATAAGAACTCCTCCATTACCTTCCTTTGGGACATGACTACTAACTTTTTTCAGCCTTCTTCCCTCGACGTTGTGAATATCACAAGAGAAGATGATGAGTAATAGAAGAAGCACAAATTTATAGTTGGCCATGTGTACGTGCGTATATTTGATGGAATGTCGAAACAGTTGTAGATTTTACAGTTTCTTATAAGGGGTCGAGTTTGTAAGGACTAGTTAAAGATTAAAAAAAAAAACGAGTAAAATTGATTATTTGTGAGAGAGATAGAGAAGATTTGAGCAAAATGCAATGGTTATTAGAATAAGCTAAGATATATAGTATGAATGATGATACAAATGCAATGCATGGGAGGTCGTATATATATATATAGCTGAGATAAGGAGCATGCATCATGCATGTGACAAGCAAGGAATAAAAGTTGATTAACCAATGTATAAACCCCCCAAAAGTTAATTAAGTAACAGTTATTAGAGTTAAACAATATAAAATGGGCGGTTTAATTTGCAGGTACAATAATCTTTTTTATTTTGGAGTGGTGTGTGGGGGAGTTAGTTGCCAAGGAAGACAGCTAAGTTGTAGAGAGCTATAGGCTACTACAGTACTAGTCTGGGAAGCTACTTGCTTGAAGAATTAAGGGTGGTGCTTAGCATGTGAATAACACGTACTTCTTCCGTATTACCACACACTTACCACACTAATTAACATTATTATCAATGTTGTCATCATGTTGCAAGTTTTTCAACTATGGTTGAAATACTTTATGCGCAATCTCATATACTACCTTAGCTTGCCATATACCCATACGGTTTATGATTATCAAAGGATAGTCAAAGGATCTTATAAGTTTAATTTACTGTGTGCCCATGAGCCCACGTAAAAAAAAAAAAAAAAAAAAAACCTCAATCCCATAAGTGGGGTCGGGTATATGAACTAAATTTGATTATTCCGTGTAATCATTGACAAAGACCCTCCTTCTCCATCCCTTATGATCCAATGCCTCATCCTCATGCAAATCCAAAAAACTTCATATCCATGAGCGCATGTACACTTTAGAAAATCCCTTCTACAATATATGTGATATATATCTATACTGTAAATTAAATTGTAATCCTAGAATTTAGTATTTCACTATCCCTATCTTTGTACTAGCTAGAAAAAGTAATATAATCCGAATGCATTTATTAATTTTTTCGGATTATTCAAATGATGATAGTGAAGATGTAAACTATGAGATTGAATAATCCGATTTGCATTTAAAAATTAATAAAAAAAATTAAAATATTATGTATGGGCTGTTTTCGGGAGAATCTCTGGCAACACTCATTAATGATGTTTCGTACACCTTAAGTTATACTTTGTAGGTTTTAGCTTGCTGGTTGAGCTTTCGGGAGGTGGTTTAGAGTCGGGTTTGGTTTTCATGTCGTTTAGTTGTGGGTTGTTTAAGGGCGGGGGAATGGGTGGAGTGGTGTCGTTCAAGGGAGGGGGAAGGCTGGGGAGGTCGATCGGCGGCGAGGGTGGGGAGGGGGAGGGGCGGTGGCTAGGGGGTGGGGGCTAGGCAGGGAGAGGCTGGCAGGGGGGCTAGGTTACCAACCGGTTTTGTTTCATTTTTGGTAAATACATGTGAAAGGTGGTGTTATTCTGAAAAAATCAAAAGGTGGTGCTATTATTGGAAGACCGCCCAAAAGTTCATGCTGTTGTGGTCAATTTTGCCTAATATATGACATTTTATAAGTTTGACCAGATGATGAAAAAAGAACGAAGAAAGTATGACTTTTAGCGAGGGTTTGTAGCTTAACCTACTTTTAAGAGTGAACACCTTTAATCCTCTGACTACCTTTTTCAAGATTGTTATGTTAATTATGTCCAATAAATAACAATTAGTATTAATGTACTACATGTCTGTTTATCGTACATTATAAAGTTTTCATTAATCATACATGTAGCCTTTGGAATACTATATTTACTTAATTGAGAATAAATAAGTACAGTCAATATTACTATAAATGTATACAAGAAAAAAGGTAAGAGTTTTCATACTTTAACGTACATTTATAAATTAATTTCATTGTGCTTTGTGCATCATTGCATCTTTGGCCATGCTCAAAGGCCATCCAACACCTTGAAGCTCATAAATCAAGTGCAAATTCCACTTAACCCGGCCTTGATATGGTTGTATATAGCTAGATAGTACGAAGTATATTTGTAACAATGTGTTCTTTCAAAATATAAATAAATAAATAAATCAATATATAAATAAAAAGATTAGTAATCATATGGTACTATGGCTACCTTTGTTTTAAATTATCAGTCTACCATTTGCTTTCATTTATTTTATCGTCCTTTAATATATAAGTACATATACATTATCGGTATGCCTAATTTCGATGAATCATTTGAATTTGCATTTATTTAATAAGGAATAATGATTTGTAATTATTAATCATAATATAAAACTACATCTTTGTACATTAATACCTTGTTAGTATATATTGTTAACATAGTAGTATCGTATGTATAAATCAACTAGTTTAGTTAGTTGATTACAATATCTCAATATATAATTATATATTGGATGGTGGTGTCAAGACAGAGATTCAAATCTTGTTTGTAACATTTGTACTTTGTGGATCTCTTCACACACACAAAATTGTCTAATATTACTGATATGTGTCTTAGAAATGTTAATGAAGGGTCAGAAAGAAATTAGCTTCACCATCGGTTATGATTTATACTTAACTAATTATGAATATTAAGTCTTTTTGAAGGCTAAAAATTACTACGTATTACAAAATACGTTCAAGGTAGAACGATGAAATGTACTTAATTTGTGAATTGTGACCGGACTTATAAAAAAATAATAAAAAATGTAATAGAAAAAGGAAAGAAAAAAAAAATACCATGATGAACAACAAGTTGGTACTTGATTATTTAAATAAATGTAATTTGTAAAACAAATAAGATATGAAAATGTCGTATTGTCGTACATTATATAAAATCTATCCTTGCTTAGAATATTAGAATATTCCGGAGCATGAGGAAAGATGTCTTTGGACAACCTTGAATTTTTACAGTGGAGCTTTGTTGGAACTATATAATTCCTAAGGCCATGCACATGGTAATATAAAGGAACTTAGTTTAGGGGCATAATAAGACATTAAGAACACTAACTAGACCATAATGACAGATTACAGAATTGAAGGACGAAGGGGACAAAAAAGGTGATATACAAGTAGTAAACTATTCAAGGTGTTTGTTAGTTTCATCAAATAATAAAAAAAATTTCCAAATTAATATTGTTATATTAAGTTGATAATTTAAATAAAATTATTATTCGTCGTTAGTGCTACTAATATAGTCCTAATAAGAGCTATGCTAAACATATATGGAGTATATTTTTAAAATACAATAGCTAGCGATGTATAAGAAGTAATTTATAAAAAATAGGGTTCTTATACAACATCAAGAATACGAATTACTTCGTACTACATACAAGTATAAATGTATTTTAGAAGATTCTCTTTATTACGGCGATCAATCTATCTATCTATTAGCTATACTAAAAGCAATTTTTCCATGACACTTGTCATTACCTTGTGAAATTTTTTCCATCTTTTTTGTTTTCCTTTCTTTTTTTTGTTTCAAAATCTTTAAGTAAACTATTTATACCTTATGATATATCTTTTTAATTTGACAATCACATTTCATATATACCCAAATGAAATACGTAGTAGTTTTAATATCTTTTATATACTTTATATTTTGTAATATTATTGTCAAAAATATTTAATAACTATGTATTGCACGGGATTTTAACTTAGTTTTTATAATTAAAAAAAAAAGGAGAAAAAGGTAATACTATGATTAAGAAGAAATGAAAAAATAAAAGGGCTTTTTTTTTTTTTTGCATTTAAATAATTAAATTTAGAATTATATTGATTGATTGGTTTCTCCATGCATTCATGTCGCTTTTGGCTTAGTTATAAGTAGAATCTAATGAAACTTTGACAGCCAAGATTTGTTAGTCGTGTGAAGATTCCAACGAGGAGGATCATTCCTTCCCAACTTTGCGGCTGAAAATGACATGCAAAGTGCAATTTCATGCTACATTACTATTATTCACCACCTACCGTCAACTTATACGGTACTACTCTACTCCATATATGTATAATCAATTAATCATTAACACTAATACAATATCTTTTATGCACTTTAACCTGTTCATATACGACCTCTTTCCTTTTGCTTTTATGAAGTCGACTTTATAGCTTTTTACTACATACTTCTACTGCTATCACACTACTTCCTCGATCTATGGACTATGGCCCTATAGTGACTACGTACATTTTACTTTACTTCTACTTTTATTTAGATTTAACGGCGGTTTTAGTAATTCATTTTATAGGGCGTCATGATGATGAGCATTATTATTATGGCATTAAGCAACTTTTTAAACAAAAAAAAAAACAAGTATTCGTAATTAAAACAAAGACAACTCATATTTAAATTTGTGGAGTTATAATATATACGAAGTATAAGATTTTTAAAAATTTCCGTAGGCTAAGATGCACATGGTATAATTACTAAGGGAAAACCAGAAAAACTATTGTTCTAGTAGATGCATCCATTGATTTGCCCATTACCTTAGTACCTTGGGAGCTCACATTTGTCAGATCAATCTATACTTCATGCCTAGAGTTATTGATCTTAGGGCTTGTTCCGATTTACTGAAAATAACTGAACTGATTAGGGCTAAATTGAACTGAACTGAATAGAGATGAAATGAATTGTTTATAAGAGAAGAAAATTAGGAACCGAATTAATTGGAGCTGAACTGAATTGAACTGAACAAACCCTTAATGTTAGGTCACTGATAGTGAATCTAATCAATTTTAGGTCTCCAACTATCAAGAGTTTTTCTTTAATTAGGTTGAGTTGGTTTTTTAATATTCACCGAAGTGTAACAAATTAACAATTATGTTTGTTCAATAAACTATCAACTAGCAATTTGTAAGGCTTTGTTTTGTTCACCTTATTTCCACTTATTTCAAGGTTAATAAGTTCAGATAAGATAAGTTTAGGAAAAATAAGTTTAGATAAGTTATGATAAGGGTTAATCAGGGTTACCCAAATTTAATTGTAATACCCCTCATAATTGCTTTAAAAAGGATTTGATATACTATTTATACCAACAAGATGCATATTCCTTTTAGCGAGCTCATATGCTAAGATACTCCATAATTAAGCGTGCTTGGCTGGGAGTAGTCTTGGGATGGGTGATCTCTTGAGAAGTTTTATCGGGGGTGCGCATGAGTGAGGACAAAATGCGCGGAAGGACTTGTGTTGGTATGTGAGGACAGTTGTTGACCCTTGTGTGCATTTTGTGACAATAAACCCTTCCTTAATTTGTTTGGGGTCGGAGTGTTATATTAATTTAAATTAAAATATGTTTAGGCTTCTTTGCTTGGTGTCCAGTGTATGAAAATAAAAGCATTGATATTCATTCTTTGAAAATACCCTCTTTGATTTAATTTTTTGTTTCTACCCCATTTTGGTTTTAGCTAGGGTGTTAATTTTGTTTTATCAACTTTTATTATATCCCAATTTAAATACTTGTAATTCATATTTTCGCATCTTATCTCAATTAGTTATCCTTCTACGGAGTGTATTTCCAATTACTCCCTTCGTTTTTAAATACTTGTTCCATTTCTCAATACGCGGAGTTTTAGGAGAAATTGGAGAAAATAATAAAATATAGAGATAGTGGGGTTAGTGGTAGACAAACTGGAGGAGAGAGAATCTAAAAGAAATAAAATTAGATCCATTAGTTGAGAGAAATAAATTAAATATTATAAAAGCTTTCCAAATAAGAAAATGGAACAAGTATTTAAAAACGGCCGCAAAAGTATTTAAAAACGGAGGGAGTACTAATTAGTCGTCAAAGAATATAAAACATACTCAATTTGTATGGGCAAGTGCATATACTCTAGTTTCCGTGTCTTTGATCCAATTTCTTTTTTTTTTTTATTTTTTTATTTTTAGTTTGTTCCTTAAGTTTATATTATACAAGTAGTAATGAAAGAATATTATGCATGTAGAAATGCATAACAAGGGACATTCATGTAATTATATACATGTATGAGAGTGGTATCATTGGATGATTAAATAATACCACTGAACATATGGTGATACTACATATGCATATAATACATTATATATGTATTCAGTTGCACTAAATTTATACATAAATAGTACCACTCAAAATTTAATGATACTATATAAGCTTATAGTAGAACAATCAACATGTGGTCCCTCATCACGTGACGTCTCTCTTCCTATCTCTCTCTACCACGTGTTTTTAGAATATTTTTATACGTAGTAATACATAACATTCATCCCTTTAAAATTCCTCTACGACCATAGATACATACATACAGATATACAATAATTATACGCTGACACTCCGTATCAAGGGTTTGGTGAGAATCAACCAAAAATGTTCTAAAATCGGGAGGAAAGTCCTAATTAGTTTAGGTTTGAGCTTTCTCTCATTCCCTCAATATCAGTTTTATAAGCCAGTTCAATTTTGGGTGCAATTGCAAAAGGACGGGACTACGAGAGTACGAGTATCCTCTAAACCGCAGAAACAAGGGTAAAGAACAAACAGATTAAAGCAAAATTCCCAATTCATATGCAATGTTCATTGGTCTGGAAGAGACGATGATTACATCAAAGAATCACCAGGTCAATTTCTATAAATCATTCTTGATTTGTTTGCAATCACATTGATTCTCTTAGGGTTTCTACTTGTGGTAAATAGCTCACTCTTTTTCAATCTATAAATAATGTTATTTATTCAATGTGCGATCATCGAATTTCGAATTATTTTATGTTTACAATTGATTGGAATTTGGGAAATTAAAGGTTTTGAGTTAGCTGTCTTCACCATGTGCTCTCATTTGATACGGAATACTAATATAGATGCTTTAGTGGAGTTTCTTTTTGTTAATGTTTATACCTCTTTTTTCTCCTTCCCTCATTTTTGTAATTGGGTTGTTAAAAAGTGTTTGATTGACTGTTCTTGTCGGTTAATTCTTTTTAATTTCATGTTGACTCGTGTCCGATTACTTAATTCAAGTTATAAACTATACCCGAAATAAGATGATCTGATTTTGGCCGTAGCAGACATTAATCCAATTTTACTGGTTAAGGTGTGACCGCGTGAGTGTGTACATACTCGAATATGACCATCACCTGAATATAATTTTGGCCGAATTAACCCGATTTGAACTTAATCTGTATAGCCAATTTGCTAGATGTAGTTGGTTAGCAATTTTAAACTATAAAGTAATAATATGGTGTTACGATGTTAGATGTACTTTTTACCCCATATGGAAATGATTTTGGTACCACAACTTTAAGCAGCTTATATCATAGATTTGAATATATTGAATTTTTGATGGTTGATGTCAACTTTCAGATGTAATTAGGCGTCTCTTTCCAATTTCAGTGTTTGGTTCTTCATTTTTAATTGAGTTGGAAAAAGTTGCTGCTGGACATTTTTCAGTTTTATATAAAAAAAGGATTTATTATACTCGTAGTTTAATGATAAATAAATAAAGTTGGATTTTTTGTTTTTATTTTACTGTAAAGCAGTAGGCTGGTCAATGCCTTTTGTCAATTGGAGGTTTAATAATACAAAATCTTTGCAATCATATGATATGAGTGGCTTACATTTGGTCTTGGCATCCTTTTGTGTAGGGGAGTGTTTGTGTAGCCCTATAGACATAGATTGCTTGTTTATTTAATTTGATTAACTGTGTAAGATTTCACATTCAATCCAAGCTGCATTTTCTAGTACTAAACCTGTTTTAATTTTAATTTTAGAAATGGAATTATAACTTGATAATCCAGGTTTATTATATTATTCGTGGTTGTAACTGATTTTAATTTATACCGTTATGCATGAATACCTATTTTTTCAATAAGGTTTTTATATAAAATTTTTAGGGTGTTTTTATATTCACTGCTTTGTTTCATTGATAATGATATTATACTACTTTTGTCTAGGAATGATAATTCTGGTGTAAAATTTTTCCATTTTCAGATATCTTGGAAAATAGTTTGTAAAAATTTTGATTTACGTTTAGATTTTTCAAGAACTTCCTTGAATTGAGTAACAAAGAGTGTCGAAATAAAAAATGTTTTTTAAAAAGTGTCTCTTGGTAAATACATGTTATATCTTGAATTATGAAAATTTAGGATAATGTGATCATTTGATCTTGGACAGAGGGAGTATTGTGAATGGTGTATGCATATTATTCTTTGCAAGATAGTCTCATTTCGCCCATCTCATCTCCCACTTGACTATTTACAATTGCTTTTGGTGAAGCTTTGAATTGGCAGTCAGAGATTTTGATTATGTATTTTCTACGTTGCTCGAAGAGAATGTTGCTTTACTTTCAGGACAAAATGCAAGATCTGAACTTATGATCCACGTAGTATGTATATGACTAGAAGAAAGGGAATTGAGGTTCATCGTTCATTTGGAGGATTTAGTCATGAAATTTAAAATTTTCAAGTAACTTTTCTTCAGGGGGTTGGGGGGTGGTGGTGTGCTTTTGGATGTATAGTGAAGTGTCCTGTACCATACAATTGACCGGCAACTAATTTATTAGGGTGTTTTGGAGGGGAGGAGATTTTCAGGTGCTTGTTGTACCACCCTGATATTGTTGGTTAGGACAAGGAAGGGAAAATGGAAGTTTGCTGCCATTAGTTACAGACACTAGCTACATTTTTTGCTGAGGTATAATGTTGTAAAGTTGGAAGGTTTTATCACCTGGGTTTTCCAAGTAAAGATTTAATTATTTTTAAAAAATCTGTGTATTGGTTTACAGTCTCTAATTGTTTTTTGACTAATTATGATTAAAGCGTTCCTCTGGACCTCCCCATGTTTTGCCTTTTGGGACTATGCTGGGTGGTTAGATGATGGATGAGTGATGGCTGGTACTGATTCTGGGTGGTTAGATGATGGATGAGTGATGGCTGGTACTGATTCTGGGTGGTTAGATGATGAGTGATGGCCTAGAAAATGGAATTGAATGGAATTGTATGTAATTTTGAAATCTGACTCTGTTTCTTCATCAAGATTCCAAAAATTGATAAACTATCATTTTAAGTGTTGATGTGGGGAAGATTGTTTAAAATCTGACCTGCGGAATATTTTGCTTGCATGGAAACAAACTGTATATTGAGTGACTTGTTGATTAGGACAAGGAAGGGAAAATGATGATAAGAAGTTTACAATGAATTTTTCTAAAATATTTGATTACATAGAACAACTTACATATATTACATCTGTATCTCTTAGGACCTTTCTACTTCAGAGCTATATAGTAACTGTAAGTAGAAATCATTATGAATTTTGTATTTTATGACTTTGTCTCTTCCTTATCTAAAGCAGCATGGCCAGCACCTGGACTGTGGCCAGGCTTAGTAGGCCGGTAATCATCTGTTCCTTCTGCATGGGGATGTACTACACCAGGATGCTTGCCTTTTTTTGATGCAATGCTATCTGAGTTGCTTATAAATAGATGACCAGCCCCGGGACTGTCCCCTGGTTTTGTTGGTCGGAAATCATCTGTGCATTTTTCACCAAGACAAAATCCTGTTTTCTGTACACCCATTTTGTTTTTGTCAAGATGGCCAGCACCAGGATTGCCTCCAGGAGTTGTAGGTTGGAATTCATTGGTAGATAACTGCGCTGAATCACTGAAAAATGAGGTAGGACTTGATGGTGAGGGTACTCCTGCAGCTGTAAGGTTTGGATCCTCCTTGTCTTCTTCAGCATGCCCAGCACCTGGGCTGTGACCTGGTGAAGTACGTCTAAAACCATCTTCTGATCCTTCCAAGCTATTCCAAATTTTAGGATTTACAGTTTTTGGGTTTGGTGAGGTTTTTTCTGTGTTAGTCGTGTAAGAGTGACCTGCACCAGGGCTGTGTCCTGGTGCTGTAGGTTTAAAATCATCTGAGCATTTTACACCCAGACAGTTGCTTTGCACACTGCTGTCTACTCTGCTTACCCCAAATGAATCAAACTTGTGACTGCTTGGGGAGTTTTGAGTAGGCTTCAAGGAGGGGAATTTTTTTTTATGTATTTCAGTTGGAGGAATTTTAGCTAATTTTTTCTGTGGAGTACTTTTCTTTGGTGATGTTTCACTGTGTTCAGAATTATAAATTTGGCTTCTCAGCTTTTTGATTCCTCTATGGGAGTGGCTCGGGACAAATTTAGTCTCTTTTCCACTTTGTGACCTTATAGGTCTCCCTTCACCATATAGAAATTGACTGGTAAAGATAATTAGCAAAAATGCATGAGTGATCATGCATGAAATTTTAGCCATGCTTAGAGAAGAGGATTTATTTATTATAGATGTGATTGAAGAGGGCTTTTTTTATGGTTGTTGCGGCTCTTGAAACTGCTTTGGAAATTTCAGTACTTGGAGAAAACTTAAGGTTAGGGAGAGGAAGTATTTGCGATGATTTACAAGAGGTCTTAGCTTGGATATATATAGATAATATGATGGGCAAAAAATATCGTGACCACTAGCTAGCATTTTCCTACTTAAACATGTTAAGGGTGAACTTGAATTTGCTTTTGTAGAAGGGTCCCCACTAAGAGGTCCTAATTTTAAATCATAATTTAAGATATACTCGTATACATGACTACATGCAATTTCTTTTTATTTATATGAAAGTATACACTTGTACATACATATAGATAATTTTTTAAGCATAACCATTTTTGGTCAAAAATCTGATTTGTTGTAATTTTTGAATCAAGTTATGCAATATATACCGTTAAAAGTCTCTGAAAGTAAAACATTATAGGGATAAGTACGGGCAGACAGGTTGATTGACTGGAAATCTTCTAAAATGGCTTGGAGCAGTGTAATTTATTTCACAGTACACTTTTGTATGCAGAATGGTACGGGAATGCAGTATGGTAATTTTGTTAATAATACTCCAAAAGCATATCATTGTTTCACTCATTTCAGATCATAGTCCTTGGGGGGACTATGAAAGTAGGTAACATCTTCATTTTGGCCTTGCAGGATACAGTCATAGCAATAGGTTTTAACCCTAATCATGTTTTGGCTATGTGATATCGTTATATGATAGGATTCTATCATCAATATACCAGCAATTTTATATAAACAGAGTATTCTTGATATAGTTGATTGCTAGAAATCAAATTGTAAAATTAAGTTTTGTTGTATAGTCTGCCTGTAGTTGTATCTTCATTCTCTGAAACTGGAACAGAATACTGTTACATTCCCAATGAATATGGAGAATAGAAGTTTGGTGTATTAAGACTTAAGTTGGCTCTTGTTAGTATCTTAGTAAAGCCTATTGACTTTGTGGAATTCTGTTTTCCCTATCCCTCTTGATATGTCTGGGAGTAATTGGAGACTATACTTGATGATTGGGTGAGCAATTAATATTTCTCACCATGCTTTCAAAGGAGGTCTTGATGAGTTTGATTTCCCATTGTGCTTCATTTACAAAGGTTGAAGCACATAAGAGACTTTAGAATCTCAACCCTTTCTGTATAGTTAGATTGATCTAACTACAACGAATGCTAATATGTCTCTGGCAAAGCTTTTCTAAATTTCACCCCCGCCCTTTCTCCTATTATTGTTGGTCATTCTCTCTGGTTTGTGTTTTCTGTTTCACTGTACCTTGCTCATCTTGCATGCTAGTCTGCCAGGTGCTAGGTCTTGTGCATATTGGCTTCCATAAAAAATGCTGGTGCTGCTCAAGGTGGCTGTTTTTTTTTTTTTTTTTTTTTTTTTTCTGTTTCTTGCTATTTTTTTTTTTGTTTTCATCCTACAGTATTCTTATTAGAGACCGGGCCACTATTCTCTGCCTTTACTGTGATCTTATGTAACAAACACTTCAGTACTAGTTTAAATTCTGATCCTTTCATGTATCTGATCTTTCAATGGAAGAATGAAATGTTGCTTTTATCTTTTCACTTTTATAGGAAAGTCAAATATTTTTTTAAAAAAGAGATTAACATGTATCTTGGGCTATTCTTGGCAGAGGAGTGGAAGATTATTATTCGATGTTTATGACTTGTGAGTTACGGAAGAAGAGAGATCCATCACAAAATTATATTAACAATGCTGGGATTCCTTGTAGTACCCACTTGGAGCTGTATAGTGACTATAGTCACCCTTTTTATGGATGGATGGCAGCATCCCTTGGAATTCTGGGTCCATACTTAAGGTGAGATACATCACCCATTTGTTTTTTGAAATGTTGATAAAGTTATTGACCGAGGTGTCTGATTATTTAGCTGTTAGATGGACGATTAATTCTGCACATTTTCCTTTTTCCTTTGCTTTGTCGTAATTTTAAATATATATTCATCACATATATAAAAGGAAATCTATACTTCAGAAAAAATCACAAAGCAGTATCTATGCTTCACAGTTGCTTTGTTTGTTCAAATTTCTGTAGGCATGCTCACTCGGCAAGTATGGTACTTATAGTGTGATGCTTCATCTGGCATGTGATTGAGAGTACTTTTTGTCTCCAATCCTTTCATCCTGTATTCTTGTTATTGGTCTGTTTTCTCTGTACATTCTGCTGTGCTTTATTTGCCATTTTTAAAGATAACTTTAGTTGATTTTAGAATCTCAATGAATGTTTAATAGGTATTTGGCTTCTATAAGACTATGATTCACATATTTGGTTAAACTAACGATATGAAAGATGTGTATGTCATGTATGCCACATTGACTCTTTAATCAAAATCCATGAGGATATTAGAAGTCGGGGTAAAAAAAAAAAATGCAAGAACATGTATAGAAGTTGAAGATGAAATTTATGTAAAGATATTGTGTAAGACAATTGAAAACAAATAATGAAATGTTATTTTATTTTTAATTTGATTGTTTTAAATTTATTTTTTTAATCTCTTATTTATTTCATTTAAATGCAAAATGAAAATAGCATATATTACATTACGGGGGACTAAAACCCCAAATATTATATATATATATGCTATTTCCATTTTGCGTTAAAAAGTATTGAAATAAGAGATTAAAAAAATAAATTTAAAACAATCAAATTAAAAATAAAGTAACATTTTGCCATGTTTTATTTACTTCAATACACCTTTTTCATGAGATGCTTGTGTGTGTATCTTTACTTTCAATGGAAGAGAATACAAACACTTGTTTTTAGTTTTAAAAAACACAAAGTATATTGTTATTATTGAAGTGATCAATGCTTTTATAAAAGTTAATCAAATCACATATTCAATCATATTGCATAACAAATAGGAAGTGGAGAAGGTGATAGGATGATTCTTGTAGTTTTGTATTTATTTTGGATGGAAATTAGGAATTAGGGGTTAAGGATGTCACACATAGAAAAAAAAAATTCCTGTTATAAAATACAACATAATAATTTCTATTTTCTAATTCATCCCTAATAGAATCTAAACGGGACATTAGGATCGTATTCACAGCCATATGGTTGTTCTGGCGGTCATCATTGGATATGAAAGTTCAAGTTGGACTGGCAACATGTTTCAATTGATTTTTACTTGTAATAATAGAGAAATATGTATATAAAAAAAGTAGATCTTTAAATTTTTTAGAGAACTAAGTATTTTAGGTAACTGTATTATTTGTATATAAGACACCAACTATAATTTAGGTGCATAAAATAACACCAATTAAGTTTGCTTATGTTTTCAAAAAAAAAAAAAAAAAAAATTAAGTTTGCTTATACAACAACACCACACTGGGTATGCCATTAATATGTCACCATAATTTTTGGAGTCCAAAGAATATATTTATTTTTTTGTGATGGCAAGACAGGCTCGAGGCTTCGGAAAGGGAGTGATGGAATATTATGGTCGTTGTGTAGGTGGGAATTTATTTGAATTCATAGCGATATGCAGTTGTGTGTATCGAAATAATTATTGGTGTAGCCGGTAGCCCTATACACCTATCTTAGTTGGTGTTATTTCGGGCACTGAAACTGTAGTTGATACTTGATGTGAGAACTAATAAGGCGAGTATTTTGATATACATGTGCGAGGCATGATTCTATTGAGGTGAGATTCAAATAGATCACTACTTTATTCTCTATTAAATGTTTTGAATTTTTAGAGCATTCTAACAAAGTACACTTACATTTTGGAAAAACTCTAAGATTCCATAATAAATTGGACACTTCATAGCTCACATATGGATTTTCACCAAAGATGGTAAAAGTCTAATATATTCTATGGAACTTTTGGAATCATGCTCCTGACCGCAGGTATTAGTCAATTTCGGCTTGCTCATTGTTAACCATCCATTCTATTGGACATTCTTTCTCAATTGTTTAGGTTTGATACCACTGTACTGTGATGTGAAATCTTTGTTAGCACATTTGTGAAGATTGTATTTATTCTTATACCATGTTGTCTCATATTCACCATGTCTCTAAATGAAAACCTTATTTCTACCAAAAATTGTCCCTAGCCTTATTTTTCATTTGAGCGGAGTCCATCATCCAGCCATACACCAACTTTTTAAATTTTTTTTTAATTTTTTTTTTAAAAATATTTATATACTAATAATCATTTTGAGACTAAGGCTTGTTGCTATTGTATATACTATGAAGTATTAATTAACAAACCCCTCGAACTTCACCATATGTTTTTTACATCCCCAAAAGTAAATTTCTTTCCACTACATCCCTTTTAACATATGTCAATAATACATTAATACCTCACATTTCCACTTTAGAAATTGTGCACCCAAAAGATATGTCTTTTATTTAGGGACAATGATTATTAATTTTCATCTGTTTTGTAAGCCGTAAAATTATGTATGTAGTGTTACAACACAATTTACATGGGAATGTCCATGATAATGCTTCTTCATTTGATATATGTGCTTTGGCTATGAGTATCCACCCGTTTTTTGTAAGGAGTACAATTACAACAAAACTTACATGTAAATGTCCATGGTAATGCTTCTTCATTTTATGTATGTGCATGGCGATGTGTATCCACTGTTTAACGTTGAAATCCCTGTTCTTTCCTTTCCAGCGTTTGTGGTGCTTTCGTTCTTGGTGCATATAATGAATGATACCTGTACTATTAATCATGTTATAGTCGACCAAAAGTCTAGTCAAAATCACCAAAGTTATGGGGGTCCCGACCACTACTCGTCATGGCATGATGTATATTATTTACATTTGATTTATGTTAGTCCAATGGAGCAAATTTGGACTTCTTGAAGATCCTTGATTTCCTGTGATCTTTCTGTTTCCCTTGGGAATAATTAAGATAGAGATTTTTGCAGTGGGGACAGGGGTTGGCTTTTCCTCAGGTTTAGGAATTTTCTCATCAGTTTTTGATATGGTTTAATAATAATCATGCAAAGGGACGGCTCTTCACAGTAGTTGAAAAGGTGCAATAACATAATATAGTAACATCGCCGCTTGGATTTTTTTTGGTACTAGGATATTGTGCTAACCATTACTAATTTGGTAGGCTATAGTGTATTTTGAGGTTAGTGCATCACATCAACCTTTTGAGGTGCTTATGTGGTGGCAACTTTCTGCCACAGACATTATCTTGTGCTTTAGTAAGTGACAATTTTTATGTTGATTTACTCCACCTGTTTCATAATGTACTTTATACCTATATAGTTATAATGGACTTTATCAAGAAAAAATGTCACATTTTCAAATTATATTAAAAATCAAAACCGAATTGTTACCGTTTCCAGTTTTTCATTCCATCTATGTTTTTCTCTTTTTCATACCTCAATCTCATTTCTTTTATCTATAAGTTCATTTATTAAAACACACTTGTTTGTGCCCAACCCATATGTGCAATTTACTCTGGAGCAAAGGCGGTATGCTTTTACCTTACGCATACTTTATTGTTTTCATCTGCTGTTAAACTCCGGTGGTAAATGCATATAGCCCATGTGAATAACTCCCATTATTCTTAATGATCCTATGAATTCTGAAGAGGGTGAAATACGAACCAGTAAATCAAGAAGACAATGATACATCTATTTATTGCATGATAAGGAAGCATGGTGAAGCTTTATTTTGTCTTGATCTACCAAACCGTCCAAAATACATCCTTATAAGCTTTTTCTGATTTTATGGAAAGGTTTTTCTTGTGAGATAAGCTTCCTCTTTGTTTTCAGGAATTTACAGCAAGTAAATTTACAAAGCATTTTGAATGTTTCGCCAGATCCACTCCTGCCAAAATTGTAAATGGGGACTCAGTAAGTTGTCACTATTCACAATATCGTTTCAGTTACTGCTGTAAGGTAAAAAAACCTGCCTATATGTTGCATCTTACAAACTCATAACAATATCTTTAATGCACTATTATTTCTGCTGTGAATATATTTTGAAGATGATTATGGTGAACTAAAATTTTCTGAGATTTATAAAGACACTTTAGAATAGGGGCCGATTTCATCGTTGTGATAAAAATGTTTTCCTCGGTTGATTGTAAACAAATGTTTAGGTATTTGGTAAAAGATAATGGAAGTAGTTATCTGTAAATGCCGTATATATTGAGTGTATAGTGAGGTACATGTTCCCTTAGATGTTTAATTTGAATTGTACCATATTGAAGAGAATATATACCACTATGTGAGAGGGAGTGTTATGATTAGAAGAATCATCTTCTGTGGACAAATATTAGCAAAAAAGATGGCATTGGCTAGGAAGGATTCTTTGCTTGTTTTGCTTATTTTAACCATAATTTGCTGTCAAACCTTGTTAACTAGTATCCACTGTACTCGATTATAACAAGTATCCACATAACTATGTATATATTTTTTATGTATAAATCAATGGTTAAAGTGGATTATGTAAATAGTACAAAAAGTCTTAATGGGGCATATATTAAAAACGAAGGGAGTACGTTTATTTATACACTTACCCACTCCATCTCTTTTACTTTATCCTTCTTTTTCTTATACTTACTTTTGTATATTTATGTAGAACAAGAGTGTATAACTGTATAATAAGTGAGTCAAACTTTTAGGGAGGGATTTAAGTGAGTATATCTTATTGTGACATAACTGACATTTCAACATCCAAAATCTAAAAATTTAAACATTAGCGTGCGCACACTCACACACACACACACAAAAAAAAAAAAAAAAAAAAAAAAAAAAAAAAAAAAAAAAGAGGTATTCCCTTAATTAAAGTAGTCGAACGTAATATGATTACCAATTTTGTCAACTCAAGAATCAAGGCCATTGCTACTAAGCTTTCTATCTCTTGAATCTTGATTGATACTTTCAATGTCAATTTTTTTTATAAAAAACTAGAATCTTACAAACTTCCCAGATTATAGATGGACCATAATTGGAATTCTAGTAATCAAAGGTTTAGCGATAATATTATGTACCCCAAATTCTCTAACATTATGAATGGCACCATAAGTACTCTAGTTGCATTCAAAACAAGGCAAAGAAGGGATTATGAAAGTTACTTAAAAGCCAAATCTTGCAACATTTCTGTAAGACCTTGAGAGGATGAAATAAGGTTTCCTAAATTAGCCCATCCACTAAATAATGGAAGGATTCTTTTTTAGCTTTTTCCTGGAGAATTAAATGATACACTTGTGAGTGAGACTAAGAGAGATGATAGTCTAAAGTTTGGGATGTATGATTGTCCTCTAGATGTATTTCAACCATATTTAGGCATTCTAAACATGCTCAGTTGATGCTTGGGTTTTATTTGGTTTGTTTGGAGGAGAAAAAGGGGGGGCGAGAAGAGAGGAGGGGGGGGGGGGGGGGGGGTTGAACATGATAACTAGAGCTTATCCTTTTGAGCATATTGCATAGTCTCGAAAAACGGATATATACCACCGGCATGCCCAAGCCCAAATAAATTAGTAAAAAACGCATGAATAATGTGTTGACTTTACAATTTAAGCCAGTAGTAACTAGTAAAAACTAAAAAGCCGAGAAGGCCTTGAATGATAAGGCAGGCCTCCAGCTTTTGTCCTATTGGAGAAGCGATATTGTACTTGGAATGCTAGGCTTAATCATCCAGGAAATTATCAATATTATGTACGGTATAATTATGGAGCAAATGTTGAACTTGTTCTCTTTGAATCTTTGACCTTCAGTAGGCGGATACTTGTGAAGGTGTCACAGCCTCACAAGTTATGTACTCAGTCTTAGTTTTTCTCTGGCATTAGGAAATTATCTTTTACTTTCTCTATGTAGTTGAGGTAAGTAAGGAGCTTATTATGACTTCATGTTATCGGCGTAGGAGTGCAGTCAACTTGATATAGTTATTCACCTGCAAGCCCTGCTTTTATGCGATCTGTTCTTCCACTCAGTGAAATACTATCGCACTGTTCAAAGCCTGAACATGTTTTGTGGTAAAAGTTTCTTGGAGCTTTTTTTTTTTTTGAAAAACCATGTGCTCTTTGAAGTTTGACAATGTTTCAAACTAAAGTAATTTAATTGATTGTGTTCTTTACCATGCATAATTGTTAGTGCTCCATTTGTTCTGCAAATTTGTAGTTAAGTACATGTGGTTTGGCTTAAATTATCATCACTATATGTTGTGAATGACCAGTTCAATGTAAAAAAAGGGTTCATTCTAGTCAGGAACCTGATGAAGTGAGCTCTAGAGGGGTAAATCGTAGCTGTATTATCATTAAATTTTTTCTAAATTATATTTGTGATGTAGATTGAAGTTATTATTGGTAATCTTTAGTGAAATAAGTTTATGATCTGAGATTGATTTATTCAACCAATAAAAGACTCAGATTAGTAATATCTCTTTCTATTGTGGTCAAGCATAAGAGCATTGCAGTAGTGTAGAAATTTTCTAGTGGTGATTTTCAGAAATTTCTTAATACTAACTCATCTACTCGTGTTTTAGGTGTGTTCGGAAAATTTATAATGGTGAGTAATTCAAATTTTTGGATCATCAAGTTGCCGTGAAACTGTTATATTAACTTTGTGGGGAGATTGGAAGCTTGTTGCTCAAAACTTTCACTCAATTTTTATCTTTTTAGAAGTGGATGGTAAAGTACTATGATATGCAACTATACTTTGTATTTTAGCTAAATCTGTCGAGTCTTATGGTTGCCCCGAGCTGGAGATATTGGCGGATAAGGAAATAGACTTGGAAAATGGATGGAGTCCCATATTGCATGCATGCATAGTATCTTGACATAAGTATTGCATAAAATAAACGCAAATGGGTGAACATAGAATAGAAGTAAAGAACTGACTTCATAGATCAAATGCATGTTAGAGGCGCTTGAACATGCAAGTATACAATTATTCTGGCATGTAAATGACCTAGTTGTGGAGTAAATGTCCAGCACCAGGGCTGCGACCTGGGGCTGTGGGTCTAAAATCATCTAAGCGGCCAGGGGATGACGGTGGACCTGGCGGTAACTGAGATTCATCAGTGACTTGAACTGGAACTGTATGTTGGAGCTCATAAGCTTCTGTTTCGCTATCTGGTTTGTCATCATGCATGTTTATGTGTTTTTTTATGGTTTCCTTTGTTTCTTGGTGAATATGAAACTTTTGGAAATCTTTGGTATTCCCTAATCTCAGTTGCCTGCCTAGGACAAACTGAATTTTTTGGTGGAAAAGCATTGCCAGAATGAGCCAAACAACTATCAACTTACTGCAGCCCATTTCAAGCTTGAAGTTAGGGAGGAGGAAAAGGAAGGTTTAGGCTCTTAAGTGTCTAAGCAGAGCAAGATGCTCTTACCTCTCAACTTCTAGTCATATTTATAGTACTTGAACACTAACCCTTGAGAGTTGAGACCATCATACCAGTTCCAGCCACCTTGGAGATTCGTTTACGTATATTTTTTATATGTTTGAGTGGTTAGGGGTGGGGGCCATGATTTGATTAATGCATGCGTGATGCACTTTGTTCAATGCTTGACTCTGGCTATTAATATATGTGATGTTTCATACTAAGTTGTATATGTAATGAATATTGTCATTTCTCGTCCATTTAAACAAAGCTTGAAGAGTCACTATGCAGACGTGACAACTTCCACTATGATGTTTACTTTTAGTTCCTAGCTGTTTGGAATTAATTAGTTAAACAATTACCTTTCCGATCATCGGAAAAACTACTACTGGTTTATTCTGCTTGGGGGTAAGGATTGTATATAATGTTATTGGGATTGTTGGGAATTGGGATCCATGGTAACTTAGTAACTCAGTGACTGCTTTGCAGCAGCTTCATTTGAAGTGCCAAGATTAAGGTGTGGTAATAAGTATCGCCTTGTCCATGACTAGGAAAAGCAAATGGGAAGAGTCGTGTGATGGAAAAGTCGTTACCTAGTAGTAGTTAGTTTGCAGGGTTAGTGAGTAACAATTGTGGGAGGTGAAATAGTAAATTAGATTTGCGTTTTTTATTCCCTCCGTTTCATATTATCTAGAGACTTGACCAACTCTTTTAATTCCATACTGTCTTTTTATAATACAATACCTTTACAGTACGATTTGTCCTTGCAGATTACCTATGCAGTAATACTTGAGGAATATATACCAATTTGATAACTACTTAATTGTATGGGTCTTTGGTTGCTCTTGAAAGATGTATAGTGTAAGGGGTCTTTGGTTTTTATGGTGGCTATAAGTGGTTTTTATGGTCTTTGGGCCAACACATGGTGGTATTTGTTTCCACCTTCATTTTTTAAAGCCGAACCTTTCCCTGGGAGAAAAATCTGTCAGTCTGCCAGACTTCTCAACTTCTTAGAAACGTTCCCAGTAAGCATGATGCCTCAATTCCACACACCCATTACTCCATTACTCTACATTACTACCAGGCGAGTTGTTAAAGGTGAAGTAAGAGGGTATTATCTTTGGAGATTTGATATATTTTTCAGATGAACTGAAGTCGATTTTTAATGATTTTGGTATATATGAAAGGTCTTTGTAAGTCTTATCATTACTACATTACATATTTTGAAGTACAAAGTATAAATTTTTGTGCTCTATTAAACATTTATGCTCTAGCTCACACCTTGTTAAGATACAATGAAGCCATTCTTCATTTCACTATTGATGCATATACTTGGTGCTGTTTGCAAATTTCGATGACATCACAATCTGAAACCTTTTGAACTTATGCAGGATAGATTTTCGGAAGAGAGACATTGGTGTTGCATGTATCACAGTACTGGGACTGATGATATACTTACTTGGTGCCTTTAGACAGCTGAACAAACTTTCTAGTCAGGCTTCCAGCTTTCCAACTAAAAGTTGTCTGAGGATGTTGAAAGTGTCTTAAATTTAAAGTCGACTTTGGCGTTAAACCGGCTGCTGTATCCAGCCGCAAAAACTCCCCATATGGTAAAAGGTATCATTTTCTCTGTTAAGCACAAATATTGAGTCGAATTTTGTCCTGGTCTTTTGTTTATTCGGTTGAATATGCTATATGCTTCTGTACTGTCGGATATATTATAAAGCTGGCAACTTGCGTTTTACAAGTACAATTTTGGGAGTTCACATGGATCCTTAGAGCCTGCTTCACAGAATACATTACTCTGTAATTTGTTGGTTGAGCGTGTAAAATAATACGAACCGTCAAGTAGTGTGTAGAGAAACATATAATATGTTTGTTGAGGTGGCGGGAGTGTTTTATTAGTCATCAAAGTTCAATATTTATTTATTTGTTTGTTTTTTAATATTCTTGTGATTTTTTTCACTTTCTGTTGGCTGATTTTACCACTTCTAGGAGCTGCAGGTGAATTCAAGTTGACAAGAAAGTAGAATGAATCACTTGTCATGTGACCATGATTTGCTGATGTATTGTTGAGGAGTTGCTAACTTTCCCTGATATTTGGAGTGCTTAGCATCTTCAGCATCATAGCTGGTTTTGTGCACTTCCCTGCTTTACCATCATGTGTTTGCACATTCTCGAAAGTAGTTTCATTGCACGAGCTTATAGTAGCTTTGCAACTACATTGAGTATCTTGTTTTAGACCCAGTCCGTCCTCAGAGTTGTTCATTTATTCTAATTATCGGGTTCAAGTCAAGTTGGATGAATCTTGTGGTCCATTAGGTAGTCGGTAGTAAATTATGCTATGGAGTACTTGTTTTGAACTTGTGTAATTTTGGGGGAGTTCTCGTGTCATTGTAAATGCATGTTTTGATATTCGTTGAATAATTATGAAATTTCTTCCTAATACTTTAAATTCTCTACACAATTGTGCTTGTTTGAGCATGGAAAAAAGTTCAGTTTAGAATTTATAAAAAAAAAAAAAAAAAAAAAAAAAAAAAATCCTTACAAATGTCCTAGAATACTGTAAATTCGTAATGTATGATAGTGTTCAACTATATTCTATTCTATGGTACAGAATTTTCACGTAACAACGCAATAAATTAGGTTGATTTTTTTTTTTTTGGCTTGCATTCATTTTTCAGGTTCAAAACAATTGGCAATCTGTAATTTACGGAATTGTCTACAAAATACAACAGAAGTTTATACAATTCTGATTTTCACAGTAAAAACCTATGAAATTATGTGGTCAAAATTTCAGAATACTTGCATGAAACTATAATCCTAGGTCCTAACTACATAGTTAAAATACAAGGGGCCTTTACACTGTTGTACACATTCTACACGCTAATGGACTGCTACAAAATAACAGAAACAGGAGGCAATCAAAAGACTACTTAACTGGTTACAGTAAGTCGGACAGTTCAATCAACAAGGAAGCTTCATGCCTTCGGTCTCAGCTTCCGGGCTCACTCTATAAATCAACATTATGTACACTATCACTTGTTAGCTGATAACAACCGTTCAATAGTCAAGTTGAAGGAATTTCACATAAGCTGTCCCATTGAGGGTCTTATTGACATCATCCCAATTCTTGATATGCTCTCTCAGATGACCTTTGTGTATCTTTACTTGCCGGCTTGTTAGGTTCATATGTGGTATCCCAAGAAAGTCCTGAACGTCCACTAGTTTCTGCAAAAGATGAAGTAAAAAGAACACTTCAGAAGCGGCAAAGCATAAAAGTGAGAAATTACACAGTAAACCTCAAGTTTTACCAATTACATATCGTACCATTCGTACTCAAAAAGACTAATTGTAAACTCTTTTCACATGGTACCCTCAAGATTTGCAGTAAGAATGATCATATGACATTAGGTTGAAATAATCAACTTAATATTACCATCCACCCTATACCCAAGAGCACCTTGCCATCACCTGTTTACCATTTGATCGTCCGTGTATCAGTTAATTTAGCTTATGGCAGTTTTGACCATTGTACTGACTACTGAAAAGGTGAAGACATTAAGATCCAGCCATATGATCCTCTTAGAAGATATTGTAATTCATGACAGCAAGTCCTTAAGTCACTCCCATTGCAAACGAGGAAGGTACCTGTTATGCCTTATTATCCAACAGGCAAGCTAACAGTGATGAATGATAATGTCCATTGCAACTAAGTTGTTTTACCTTCTTCACAAGGAAATTCATTGATTAATGATGGTCACAAGTGTATAAGATGGGAACCACAAAAACCAATAAAATTTGACTTTGATGATACAAGCATTTTATGTCAAGGTTTTTCCTGATTCTCAATTGCAACAAAAAAAAAAAAAAAATGGGGGTGTGTGTGCGTGTGTCGGGGGGGGGGGGGGGGGGGACCACAAAAACCAACAAAATGCTAACACTGTGAACTTCATAATTATTGCATTCATTTGAATTCTTGTTACACAGAAAACACTCGGTTTAGTTCTTACAGTGTGGTTCTTGATAAGATCTTCGTAATATAGAGTAATATGCCTAGTGCTGTTGAAGTTGGCTAAAGCCTGGGCCATTGTGAACTCTGCTTCCTTCAGAGCAGATAATAGTGATGTTGAATTGATGAGAGGTTTGTATTTTGAAAGAGTCTCAGCCTACAAAATTATCAGCTGCAGCAGATAAGCTTTACATAACTCGGACAAACGGAAAAAAAAGAAGGATCAAGGTTCATACCTCTTCTGGAGAATGCACATGAGACTTGTGGGTTCCATTTAATATCTTAGCATAGCGGTCAAAGGAATTTGCAAGTACTGAAATATACCGGCGCAGTAGATTTCTTCGGAAGAGAAATACAGCAGACACACCTCTTCTGTTAAAATATTCAACTATCTCTTCTGGATAATCCATCAGCCCCTGTAAATTTAGAGCTGAAAATCTGAGTCAGTATGAACTAACCAATATCTATTTGATGAAAATCAAATCACCAAAAAGCATCATAGCTACAGATGGGCCAATATTTTCCAATTAGACAATGCAAAAGAAAGATAGGCAACAATTAACAAAATGCTTCAGCTACCATTACAAACACCAGTACACCACCACCATTTAGGCATCTCAAGATGGGAGTAAATTATGCACAATTATTCTAGTAAGCAAGTACACATTGGGTTCATTCGCTTGGTAGGTACATCTTAAACTAACTACTGCAAAAGTGAGAGTGAAAACATCCGCAAATGCTTAAAACAATATCTTGGCATCAAGCCCATGGAGATGAAAACAATATCTTGACAAGGACACAAGAATACAAGACCTATCACTTTTTTTACAAAAATGAGTTGAGATTCATATGAATTGATGTTTCTTTCTCAAAGTTTCAGTAGTTACATGAAAGAAAGGATGCATTATCTTCATATAAAAACAATTCAATCAGCCATATTGATGATTTCATGCATTATCTGGAGGCATATTGATATTGATGACTTCATGCATTATCATCATATAAAAACGATTCAATCAGCCATATTCATGACTTCATGAGTATTGAATGATCTTCATTAGTACAAGTTAATCAGTTACATATGCCACCAGATCTGCAGCCCACCATCTTTCATTCTTTCCAATGAATCTCTCTTTTTCTCATCAAGCTTAGAGCTCTAAAGATCTTTTACATAATTTAATCCATTAAATGCAACAATATGCGAGAATGCACAAAAGCATCTCGACCTGCAATTTGTCAATATGCAGATTTCCGCATTCCAAGTGGATTAACAGCTCATTTGACAGACATTGATATTCGACTGTAATGAATTTATATACAAATCTGTCAAGATAGTCTCAAGTCAATGTTCATGATAATGCTTGTCCATCCAAACATGTATGTTTCATAATAAATTCTTATTGCACTCAATACCACCACACTAAAGTGGTAATGGATTGTATTGAGAATATATGAAGAATAACATAACATTGAAGCTGGACAAGCATTGCCATGGACATTGGCATGAAACTTCCTTCACAAAATTCAAAATAAATTTATTACCATTACCAACATTCATCACAAGTTCACAACCTACCAAACAAGCCGTAAGCTTACTTGTTCTACATCCATTAGTACAATAAATTCTCAAATTCCATCAATATTCTTCTCTTAAACTTGTGCCAGCTGTATCTGATACCCATCAGAATTCAGAAACCCACTGTCATATGAAATAGCCTAGCAGGGGAGTGTTATGTTTCATTACACATGACATATCACGAACTAAGCTCCTCTCAAAGAACTAAGCCTGTGCCTCTTAGTCATTGCAGACTGGCAATGAAACTGTATCCAATAAACTGTTGACCAGCTTAATAGTTGTGGTTTACTGAGAAGCCCTACACCTTGTTCTTCTGTTCTCAACCTGAAATGCAGCCGACAACTGCCAAATTTCACTTCCCAAGTGATGGAAGCTTCACCCACAAGGGTGTTCACAGAGTACACAATACATCATGTCCATCATTCTCTCCCTCCTTCCTCCCACTGTTTTACTCTGTCTTTCCATCTTTCGATCCATATTTTTAGCTGAGCACTTTACTTGTTTCGTTACATAAACAAATTTGTAAAATGGTAATTGACAACTCAATCCCTGACTTGGTTGATTAGGTGATGAAACCGGTTTGTAGATGATATATGTGAAATTTTTTTGTTCATTCTTTCTCAAGGTGTTTTTAGAAGTAGTGTACTTACCAAAATCATTTACCAACATTTAGCCTACACTACAATTCAGGAAAACAGGAAGTGTTTCTGATGCTGCTTAAGACTACTGATTCTAGAACCTTAACCCCATGGAATCATTGCATAGGATAACTAGATCTTCACATGTTACAGTCTGACTTAGCTGCAAGATCAATGGCCAAATTGGCACTTTTGTAGCCCAAAATTTCAAATGTAATAATTTAAAATGTCCAACTTACAAAATTAACTTGAAGTTCTAAAGATACAAGTCATACTATTGTAACCTTTTAATGGCAAGCACTTAGCTTCATGACCGCAACATAGTATGAAAGAATATATGTAACTGACATTAGGCCATCAACAAAACACAATAGAAATCAGAATCATTTACCTGATTCAACATCCACTTGAAGCCAACAGCAGCTGAGCATTCATTCTTGGAAGCACTATTGAACCAATCTAAATTGTAAACCTTATCAAGAGTCCGAATAATAGAGGAGATATTGTCTCTCCTTTCCTTATTAGAGAATAGCTCACCATTGGAAGTGAAATTCATATGACTATTTAACAACGTCTCAAACCATCCACTCCCTGATCTCTGCATTGTTATTATCACAAAGAACCGGACTGGATTCCGGGCACATTCAGCCCTAAAACACAAGAAAATCAACAATCACAATCCAATTCAAACACACACAAAAACGATTATCGACTTAAGGTAACACTGCATTACCTGCTAAAGGTTTCGGGCTGTGGGTAATGCAGATATGGATAATCTAAATGGTTGGCCTCACAACTAATGCCCAGTCTCTCAATAACTTCAATACTAGACTTGGTTTGGGTGTTTATCTGCTTCAGACAGACTGAACATATATATACTCCACATACTGTAGCAATCACTAGCATTATCATCCTTACTATCAGAGAAGACATCTTTGAAGGCCGAAGAACAAAAGTATCCTGCATGACAAAAAATGCAGATTAAATATCACTAAAGAAGACATCAACTGTGAATTACAATTTACACTGATTAGCAACACAAAATTAAAAATACATTTAACCGGATAGCGCGTAAATTACATAAGAACATGTAATAACAAATGCAAACTAGTCAATTAGGATGACAATGTGGTTCTAATTTACAAACCAAACAACAATTTCACCTAACACAATCCACCAAAATTAAGCTCAAAAACATAAAATTCCATGATTAAAAAGGAACTAATTACATTATACTCAATAGCAATAACAGTACAAATGATTTTAAAAAAAAATAAGAAAAAAATATTTACAAAACTTTATTATTAACTCATTACTTCTAAACCACATTCGTTACAAGAGAAAAGCATATCCCATCAATCACTCTTGTTTTCTTCCCCATTTTCTCTACATCTCTTGACAAATTAACTACTCACCAACTTTTTAGCAGCTAATTACAAGCCTTAAAACTCATACCTTACTAAAAATAGAATCTTGTTTGCTGATGATAAAGACTACCAAAAAACAACTTTTTTCCCAGCAATCCCCAAAAACCCACAATTTCTACTGCAGCATCTTATAGTCAAATTAAGGAAAATAATACCAACACTTAAGAAAATGTCAAAATCTTACAACTACCCACAAGATTATTTCAACATAAAATAATTCAATAAGTAAAAATAAAATAAAAAAAAACAGAAAATTAGAAATTAAAGATGGAGCATACCTTATAGAAAGAACGCAAATCTCCCACCATTTTTCTCCAACAAAAAATCAAAAAAAGGGAATGGTATAAAACAAACCCAGATTTCAAATTGTTTTAAACTTATTAATAATAATGAAAGATTAAGAGGGTTAATGATGATTAAGTTAAAGCTGTAACGAAGTAGAGAAGGGATTAACGGGAAGAAAGTTCTGGCATTTTTTTTGTTTAAGAGTGCAGCAGAGTCCTGAGTCTGTTGACCCCTCCACCACCACCCCGCTTTTTTCAAGGAAATTTGGGTTTTTTAAAAAAAATGTTTTTGTTTGCTACCAACTTTTATTTATTTAATTTTTTTTTTTTTTTTTTTTTTTTTGGGGAGAAAACATTTGTGCACTCATGTTTCAGAAATTAGACGTGGCAATTGCAAATTTGCAATCGTTGTCGTCGAGGTGAATGAGTCTGTGTTTTTGACCGTTTACTTTTTTTTTGTTTAAGAAATTAAGAGTACTCTAATTTTTTTTTTTAAGGTAAAAAGAATTGTCAATTGTTTGGGAGCTCTTAAAGTCAACTCGGCCTCAATTAATGTAAACATTGTTATATATACCCGAGTGTAAGGTACATCCAAGTATATTTTGCTCATTTGATATTATTTTTTGGATTTTTTTGTAAATTACTATCCCAAAATGTACCATGTATTGAAATAACCATCCATATTTTTCTAACTAAAAAAAAAAAAAAAAAAAACCACCCATATTTTTTGAAATTAAAAATAACCACTCATATTTTACAAAACATGTAGGTTTTGCCACCAGACCTATACTCCAACCAGCTTTCCGAGCATGGACCCCACATAACGGCTGTTTATTGATTTTTATAAAAGTTGTTTCTCGATTTATTTTCTCCCTTGTTTCACAAACTAATCCCAAACTTAAAATTCTACATTTTTTCCACAAATTCTACCAATTTTTACACCAAGTTTTGCAAATTGACAAGCGAATCCTTTGAAGAACGCACTTAAATTTTTTTACACCAATTTGTACAGCAAGGTAATTAAATAACGCACTTAATTTTTATTTTTATTTGGTTATTTTGCAATGTTTTATGAAGTAGAATTCAAGTTATATGATATTTGTTATTTGTAATGTGTTTTATTAGGAATTTAATGATGTAATCGTTGTTTGATTCATTCAATTTGACTTGAATTGGAAATTAGGGTTCTTCATAATGAAATTGTGGGGCATATGTTCGAAAAATTGGCCGGAATATAGGTTGGGGTGGTAAAACCTACAAGTTTGTAAAATATGGGTGGTTTTTTTTTAATTTCAACAAAAATGAGTGGTTATTTCAACACATGGTACATTTTAGGGTGGTAATTTACAAAAAATCCTTATTTTTTTTGTTCATTTTAAAATCTAAAATGAATAAAATTATACGTACCTCTATGTGCACCCGAATGTTTATAAAAGGTTGTCGAATTAATGGATTAGATACTTTAATATAATGTGCATTAGATAAGTAATAGGTAATGTTTCGGGTGAAACAATGGGACCTTGCCGAAGGTCCTAAGAAGTAGTGAAGACTGGGCTCGGTCCAAGTGATGTTGGGCCGAGGATTTCCTGCACAGCAAACACACGTAAACTAGCCTCGGGGGGTGTTGCCGAGGAAGGCCCCTCCGATGCTAAAGTTAGTACAATGCGTGGAGAAAGAAAGCTATGCAAGAGAATTAATTGCTTGAGGCTTTATGTCCATGAATGTAAAATGGTGGAATTGATGGCTTTTATACCTTTGCACATATTGGAAGAGGGGGCCTAAGCCCAATTGACTTGCCACGTTTGACTTACCTTGACTTTAGCACATATGGAGAGTTGAACCTTGACCTTGGGCTTTTAATTGGATCATTTATGGACTGGGCCCAATTAGACTAAATTGGACCCAAACAACTTGCCCCCCAGACCCGATTTAGAAGGATGACGGGTCGGGTTTAATTAATCCAGAAAAAAGGAGGGAAGTAAATGATTTAATTAATCCAAAAAATTTGAATTTAAACCGCAATTAATGAAGTAACTGCCGTTGAACGGATAATTGAGGAAGTTGGACGGATAATGGGTAGTTAATTAGAAGGGAATGTGTTTAACGGTTACTTAATGAGGGATTTAAGAGAAAATTAAAGCGCGGACTCCCAAAATTCCCATTTCTAGAAATAAAACGAACGGGGCGCACTAATTCTCCTCATTTCTTCACAAACACGAACTCAAACTCGCGAAAAACCCCAAAACCCGCATCAAAACTTCACTGATTCCCCGAGAATTGAGCTTTGAAACTGAAATTCGTCTCTCCGAACTTGTAGATCGACAAATTCCGCCTCAGATTAAGGTAATTTTCCTTGATTTTTGTTTGATTTTCTTAAAATTTGAACACATCCCCCTTTTCTCGACTTTTCTCTTCGAAAATCTGACAATGGTGAGAGGTGGATCATGCCAGCCACGGCGAGCGCGACAAATTCCGGATCCGAGGGACCGGATTGAGACATGGAATGGGGAAAGGGCAAGACCTGACCCTGCTGAGGGGATTAGAGCAACCCCGATTTCTTCGGCGCCTCCTGAGGGAACAGAGGAGCCGAACGTCGCTGGGCAGGATGAAGAAGTCCCTGCCATGCTTTGGGATATACTCCCCGGCTTTGAGGAGTGGGAGAACCCCGAAGTGATCTCGGCGATGATGAGGAACAGGCCTTACTTTTGGTGGGTTAGGCACACCGAAGTGTATCGGTTCGCCGAGCAAATTGAGTTGCACTACGGCATTCTTGAAGCCGATGGGTACTAGTGCCGAATGCCTACGGCATCAGACAGGATTCATCGTCCACCCCCTGGGTATGTGGGGGTGTACACAAGGCAGCTTCAGTACGAGCTGCGTTTTCCTTTGGACGAGTTCGTCAGAGATCTTCTGATTCACTACAGGATTTCTCTATGCCAATTGACCTTTGTCAGCATTCGAAGGGTGATGGCTTACTTATGGGTTTGTAAGTTCTTCAGATACACGCCGAACCTGCACTGCTTTAAAAAGCTTCATCGGCTGGTGCCGAATACTCAAAGCAGGTATGGCGAGCATGGTGCTGGGTGGTATTGGATCGAGTCCCACCCCCAGTACCTAACAATGTGGCCGAATGACTCTTCAGACAACGACTGGAGAGGGCAATGAATTTGGGTTAGGGCACCCACAGATCTAGGCCACCCCTTCGTCTTCAGCGCTCCTCGATATCTCTCCGAGCCTGACCCAGACATGTCGAGTCTAGGCCCTTTGGAAAATGATGGCCAAAGAGACTTTCATCCCAATCAGGCTAACATCTTCGGGAAGAGGGATAACCCTGGAGGGGTCGGTCGAATGAGATTTGTCTCGGAGACTTGGCTCCCGGACAACCATTATGTCTTCCAAGAGAATATGCTTGCTGCTGTCGGCCTCAGCCGAAAGTTTAGAGACGGTAAGATCCTTTGGCTGGGGCCGAGGCCTTCTCCTTTCTCTTTTTCTGTTTTTTGATTTGTACTTTTTCTTTGGAGTTGTCCAGCATTTTTATTTTGTTGAACTAACTTCTGCTCATTTGGGTGTTCAGAGCTGAACGAGGCCACCGCAAGAGTCAACTACAGGCGTCTCAGCGTCAACGTTGAGAGGACCATCACCAACTCGGTTCCTCCCATCGCTGATCCGAAAGACAGGGAGGCGCACCTGGACCATTCTCATCTCCAGATTGAGGCTGCTGCCCTCTATCAGAGGCAGAAACCCTGGTGGAAGAAGCGCGACCCTTGGTATCGCTTACTTCCTGAAGAGGAGGAGGCTGCTCGGACAGCTGAAGAGGTTGCCCGCGCCATCGAATCCTGCGAAGGAGGTGAGGGGACCTTCAAAGCGGCTGAAGACAAAGCAGCTGCCAGAGCCGAGGCAGAAGACGAGGCCTTGGTAAGTTTTTTTTTTTTTTTTTTTTTTATTTTTTTATTTTTTTATACTTTTCAGCTTCCTTTTAACTCAATCCTTTCTCGCCCCCCAATTCTGCAGCCTGGAGGAGGCAGAAGAAGAGAAGGCAAAGCTCCAGCCCGTCCCGAAGACCTTTCGGACTGTGAATCTTTGGACTCAGAGGACATGGACGATCAGCCTTTCGTCCGTCGAAAGAGAAGAAGGACGGGTCCCGCTGTAGTGGGTCCCGGGGACTTCGAGCTGAGGCCTATGCCGGGGGTTGTTATTAGGGACCCTACCCCTGGCCGAGGCGGGGCTCAAGGTGTAAGAAGCTCAAGGGTTCCTCCACCCCCAGTTCAGCCACCACCGAGAGTCCCATCTCCACCAAAAACTCCCCCTCCAGAAACACGAGAGATGGAGGTGGATCAAAGGACTCCTGAGCCGAAGGAGGCGGTTCAGGGGGAGGTGCTGAATCAGGAGAGCGCTTCCGAGCTCTCCACTGAGAAGGAGCCAGCTACTACAGGGGTAGCTAAAGAGACAGTGGCAACCAAGAACATAACAAATGCTGCCACTGCTGAAGAATTTGCTGCGGAGATTCAGCAGGTTGCTGACGCTCTTCTGACGCAGCCAGAGGAACACCCAGTGGTTGAAACAGTCAACCTGGAAGAATCTGCTGAAGAGACGGAGGACCAGAATGCTGAGGTGCCTTCGTCTTCAATTCCCTCATTTCAGACATTCAGGTCTAAAGAAATGGGGTTCTCGGCCCCCCGCATCTCAATTCCCGAGCACATCTGGGACATCATTTGGGGCCAGAACAGAGAGGGAGCTGCTGCCTACTTCGGTAATTTTGCCGGCATGTCTGAAGTAGACAGAGAAAGGTTGTGGTCGTTAAAGGCCACTGCTGGGATGGGGGAATCCAGCAAAAGGGTTCCTGACCCTGCTAGATCCAACCAACTGCTGATGATGCAGGTAAATTCTTTTGTTTTGCCTTTACTTTCTTCTCTCTTCTCTATTTTATTATATATACATTTTTTTTACTGACTTGTGCCTCTGTTTCCAGTTTGTGCACAATCAGACTCTCACTGTAGAGCTGATAGATGATCTCCAGGACAAGCTGGAGATTGCTCAGGATGAAGCATCCTTAGCCGAGGAGAAGGTGAAGGTTGCTGAAGAGAGGCAGGCTGAAACTCAGAAATATGATGAACAGGCTGTTGAGGCCCTCAAAAATTTCTGCGATGCTATGCAGAATGAGATCTTCCCCACCCTTCTTGAAGGGGAGCAGCTGATCAATGAGTATGGGGCCGTTAACATTCCCAGCTTCAGGGCGGCTGTTGAGCGCCGAATTTCTGAGGAGGTTAACAACAGAGCTGCCCTTCAGATTCAAGAGTTGCAGTCAAGGGTTGAGGTCTTTGAGGCTAAAGAAAATAATGCCGAAGAGGCAATGCAAGCCAAGGACGCTCAGATTTCTCAGGCTAACACTACTACTGAATATCAAAGCCTGAGAATTGAAGATTTGGAGTTCAGCTGAAGGCCAAGGTTGAAGAGCTGTCTCAAGCAGAGACTACTATTGGCTTAATTCAGAACCAACTGAACAACACCAACGCTGCTGCAAGCTGAGTTCAGCTGGATTTGGACGAAGCCAAACAAAAGTTGGTCGATCAGCAAGCCGCTTCTCAGCAAGCCCTTGAAGGTGTCCAGAAGCAGCTCGCTGATGCTGAGGGGCTGTTGGCCGTGAGGAAGTACACTGAAGATCAGTATGCCACGACCTTCCACCAAGGGTACTAAGTGGCCCGAAGATTGGCTCTTCATCTGGCGCCTGAGCTAGACTTTTATCAGTGCGAGCTTTGGGCTGAAGATCCAAAGCATCCTCATATGCTGTTTGCCAGTCAGGCTGAAGTGGACTTGGAGAATCGTCTCCAAGCTGAGGATCTTGAGGCTGCTGAGGCTGAAGAAGCCGAGAACCAAGAGAGAGAAGCCCAAGCTCAGACTCAGCCTGCACATTCAACAGCTGGAACTGAAGCCAGCACAGAGCCCAGCGCCACTGAGAAGCGTGATCCTTCAGCTGAATCCTAGGGACTTGGGCAGTCGTCTTCAGAATCTTGCGGATCAACTTGTGCTTAATTTCTGACTTGCCGCTTCTGAATTTTTTCCTTTGTTTTGCTTCAGCTTGCCTTGATGTACAAATTGTTAGTTTTTGAATTTGTACGTACTTCGGCAGCTGTAATTTTCCGCTTGTGGGCGGCTGCCGATGTTTTACTTTATGTTTTAGAACACTCGAACTTGTAGCTCGTTTTCCGAGCACTTTTCTCATTTATCCAATGCTTTTTCTCCAATTTCTTTGCCTTAATTTGCGTGCTTGTTTTTCTGAATTTTGAAATTTTTCGCAAAATTTGCTAAGTACAAAGCTTTCGGCTTGAAGATTAGCTGAAGACAGTCTGCACTTGTAGTGCCTCTTGCCCCCCCAGAAATCTGAAGACTTTGTCTTTGGATTTCTAAGTTGGGTTTTGTTTTCTTTTGCTTTCAGACGAAGCTAAGTAAAAATTTATAACAGTTTTGCTATTTATTCTTGGTTTCCTGTCTATCTGAAAGAATGGATATCTGAAACACAAGGCCAACTTAAGGCAATGTTTCAGATAATGGCCCTCTGCGACACAAAGCTCAGCTAAGGCAATATCCCAGATTTGTCCATGGACTCATTGTCTTGGAGAACAAGTCTTGCTGAAGTTTTCACTTCAGCTGAAAGACCAGAGTTCTTTAAAAGACGAGTTTGTCAGCAATCTGAAACCCGGTGCCCTGAAGGCGAAGGTTTCAGACAAGGCTAAATAAAAACCCTTAAAGAGTAGATAGAATAAGGAAAAATTGAAAAAACAAAAAATTTGCAAATATTTATAGAAATGGTGGCTCTGAGGCCTTTCATTAATAACTCAAAATGTACTTACAAATATTGCTCTGCCCCGAAGGGTTTACACAAGATATTTCTTAAGTACATCAGCATTCTAGTGATTTTTCAGCTCAGTTCCATCTAACTGCCGAAGTCGGTATGTCCCTAACTGAAGCTCATCATAAATTTCATAAGGTCCCTCCCAAGCAGCTGAGAGTTTCCCATGGATTCGACTTTTCTGAACTGCAACAGCATTCCGAAGGACGAGGTCTCCAATTTTGAGAGGCCTCGCATGGACTCTTCGGTTGTAAAACTTGCCGATTCTCTGCTTGTAAACAGCCATCCTATCTCGAGCCGAGTCTCTTACTTCGTCAAGGAAATCAAGAGATTCCTTCATAAGCTGCTCATTCTCAGCCGAGAAGTGGTGCACTCGTAAACTTTCAGAGCCGATTTCTACCGGAAGAACTGCTTCGGCACCATACACCAACTCAAAAGGTGAATAGCCCGTTGCCTCTTTTTCGGTCGTCCGAAGTGACCAGAGAGTTCCTGGGAGTTCCTCTATCCACTTGGACTTTTGATCTTCAACCCTTTTCTTCAAAGCATTGAGGATTTTTTTATTTGCAACTTCGGGTTGGCCATTACTTTGTGGATGACACACTGCTGAATATGCCAACTTAATGCCGAACTGATCTGTATACCGCCTCAGCGGTAAATTATCAAATTGCCTCCCATGATCGAAGACAAAAACCTTCGGAATACCGAAGCGAGTAATGATGTTCTGCTAGATAAATTTTCTGACAGTTTGCTCTGTGATATTCGAAGCTGCTTCAGCCTCAATCCATTTGCTGAAATAGTCGATACCGACTATCAACCATCTTTTTTGGTACGGTGCATCTAGAAAGGGTCCTAAAATATCCAATCCCCATTGAGCAAATGGAAGTGGATTAAGGATTGGCTAAAGGTCTCTGGCTGGCCGATGGATAACTGGCGCGAATTTTTGACATTTTTCACATTTTCTGACCAGCTCCTTAGCATCCGAGATCATGGTGGGCCAGTAATATCCAGCCCTCAGTGCCTTGTGGACTAAGGCCCTTCCCCCAATGTGGTTCCCACAGATACCGAGGTGGATCCCCCGAAGGATGTAATCTGCATCAGTTGGGCCCACACATTTCAGTAATGGGGCTGAGAAGGATTTTTTCAGAAGCTCTCCGCTGAAGACGATGAACCTTGAGCTGGTTCGCTTCAGTTTGGAGGCCAAAATTTTGTCTTCGGGAACTTCCCCCCGAAGCTTGTAAGTTAGGATGGGATCCATCCAGCTGGGTTCTGGGTCGGCGCAACACACCTCAGGTGCTTCGTCGACACTTCTTTCTTGGCGCACTTCCGCATACACAGATCTGTTCAGCTCAGTGAGAGTTGAACTGACAAGTTTGGAGAGTGCGTCGGCTTGAGCATTCTGACCCCTTGGGATCAGCTGAACTTCAAAAGTTCTCAGCTTTGCAATGACTGATTTGATCTTGGCGAGATAGGCTATCATTGAGGGCTCTTTGGCCTCGTAGCTGCCACCGATCTGATATGCAACTAGCTGAGAATCTGTCTACAGACAGACATGTTCGGCTTCCAAAGAGATGCACAGTTCTAGGCCAGCGATTGCTGCTTCATATTCAGCTTCGTTGTTCGAAGCCTTGAATGAAAATTCCAGTGCATACTCAAAGGATTTGCCTTCGGGAGAGGTTATTACTACCCCTGCCCCCGAACCACTTATGGTGGAGGATCCATCCGTAAATACAGTCCAGATTTTCTTTTCATCGTCTAGCGTCTCCTGGTACGAGCATTCGGCCAGGAAGTCCGCTAGAGCTTGAGCCTTGATGGCTGCTCTCGGCTGGTAGCTGATGCTGAACTCAGTGAGCTCAAAAGCCCACTTGGCCAACCTACCAGATTTTTCAACTTTGCCGAGAACTTTTTCTAGCGGCTGATCAGTTAAGACCACAATTTGATGGCAATCAAAATAGGGCCTCAGCTTCCGAGCAGCTACCACTACTGCAAAGGCAACTTTTTCGAGCAGAGGGTAGCGGGTCTCGGCATCCGTCAGAGTGTGGCTGACGAAGTAGATCGGTTGCTGAATTTTATTTTCTTCCCTCAGCAGCACTGCACTGATGGTGGCTGGGCTAACAACCACGTACAGGTACAAAGATTCTCCCTCTACTGGACTAGCCAGTGTTGGGAGTTGAGCCAGATGCTCCCGAAGCTGCTTGAAGGCTTCTTTTTGCTCGTCTTCCCAGACGAGCTCTTTTGTCTTTGGGAAGGGCTTTGAAGAAAGGTAACCCCTTATTCGAGGCTCTAGAGATGAATCTCGAGAGGGCTGCCATTCTTCCGGTGAGCCGCTGAACGTCCCTCTTTGTTTTTGGCTCGAGAAGATCGAGCGTTGCCTAGACTTTGGCGGGATTGGCATCAATCCCCCTTTTGCTGACCATGAAACCAAGGAATTTCCATGACTTCACACTGAAGACACACTTCTTCGGATTCAGCTTCATTTGATGTTTTCTTAAGGTGGCGAAGGTTTCGGCCAGGTCCTTAACATGGTCTTCATCTTTTTTGCTTTTGACGATTGAATCGTCAACATAGACTTCCATGTTTCGGCCTTTTTGATCGGCAAAAACCTGATCCACCAGCCTTTGATAAGTTGCCCCCGCATTTTTCAATCCGAAGGGCATCATTTTGTAATTGTACACCCCGGCGTTCGTGACGAATGCCGTCTTTGCTCGGTCGTCGGGGTGCATGAAGATCTGATGGTATCCCGAGAATGCGTCCATGAAACTAAGCAAGGCATGGCCACTTGTCGAGTCGACTAGCTGATCGATCCTGGGCAAGGGATAAAAATCCTTCGGACAAGCCTTATTTAGGTCCGTGAAGTCAACGCACATTCTCCAGGCGCCATTGGCCTTCTGAATCATCACCACATTTGCCAGCCATTCTGGATACTGACAGGGTTCGATGAAGCCTGCATCCAGCAACTTTTTGACCTCGGCTGCGATGTCTCGGTTCTTATTTACAAAGTAATTCTGCTTCTTTTGCTTAACTGGCCGACACGTTGGGTCGACGTTAAGCTTATGAAAGATGAGGTCTGGACTTATCCCGGGCATGTCAGTTGCCGAGAAAGCAAATACATCTCGGTTGTCCCGAAGGACCTGGATAAGTTCAACGCGGGTGTTCGGATCGAGATCCATCCCGATTGTAGCACATTTTCCAGCATCCCCTTCGGTCAACTCAATAGTTTTAGTCTGCTGGTCCAGTTCCATTGTTGTTGGGCTGGACTCTTCATAATCTGGCCTGTTGTCTATGTCAGCAGGCATCCCAGACTTTCTCTTCTTCGGCTGGCCCTCTGAGTCTTTCAGCTCGGATGAAGAGCTAGCCTTTTCTTTTTCCGGCCCTTTTTCTTTGGGCACAGACCCTTGGGCCGAAGCACTTAGGCCTTTTGGCTTCTTCGCACTTGGCTCCCTTTCTTTCTCCTCCTCATCCTCATCGTCGTCCTCCGAACGACTAGTGGATGGCTTGAGGTAGTTGCACCTTCGGGCTTCCTTTTGGCTGCCCTCAATCCTTTCGAGGTAGCCGACGTCTGAAACGTAAATCATCAGCTGATGATATGTTGAGACTACCCCTTGGATCTCGTGAATGATGGGTCTCCCCATGATCACATCGTACACTGAAGGAGCATCGATGACCAAAAATTCAGTCATGACGTTCCTAGCTGCTTCGTCGCAACCGATGGTGACAGGAAGGGTCACCTTCCTATCTGGGTAAGTTAAAGCGCCGTTGAATCCGGATACCGGGTAGGGTACCGGCTTGAGGTGCTTGGGTTTCAGCTTGATTTGATTGTAGGCCTTTCGGAACAAAATATTTGCTCCGCTACCACCGTCAACCAGAACTTTGCTGACGTCGTGGTTGGCCACCGTGGCGATGATCACCAACGAGTCCTCGTGAGGGTACGTCACCCCCCGGCAATTAGCGGAAGTTAACGTCATGTTCGGCACCGGTGACTGGGGTGGCTGAATATCAGCATGATTCACCTGATGAGTCAAAGCCCTAAGGTGACGCTTGTGCTCCCTCCGAGAACATACTCCTCCCGAGATAGCATAAATTGGAGGGAATTTTCCCTCCGCAGTTTTGCTGTTCTTTCGGGGGAAGTCAATTTCCTACCGAGAATCCTTTTCGGATTTCTCAGCCTCTTTTTTCTCGCGGTGATCCGCGATATATTTTTTCAAGTACCCCCTCCGGACCATGTCCTCTATTTGGTTCTTCAACTGGATACACTCCTCAGTGTTGTGTCCCGGTGATTCATGGAACTCACACCACTGATTCTTATTTTTTCGTTGATACCACTCTGGAAGTGGTCTCGGCCTTCTGTAACTCTGCTCCCCTTCGTCACGCTGTAAATCTCCGCTCGCGGAAGAGCGAGCGGAGTGTAGGACTCGTATCTGCCCGTGAACGGAGCAGATTTTTCCTTCTTCGACTCGTTGGCCGAAGATTGTTCCGAGGCTTTCTTCTGAAGGCCAGAAGGCGATTGTTGTTTTTGTTTCCCTCCCCCAGATTGAGGTTGGGTTTTTTTTTTGTTCCACTCTTCAGCTCGGATGAACTTATCCGAGGCATTCAAAGCTTCCTCTAAGGTTCGAGGTGAGTTCATGACCATGAAGTCGGAGAACGGTCCAGTTCTGAGTCCAGCTGGGAAATGCTGGATGACTCGTTGCTGAAGCGAGTCATATAGTCGCGGAGGCTTTCAGCCACCCCTTGCTGCAGGCCCATAAGTTCTGCAGTAGTCTTCTCCCGGCGATTTGCCGTAGAAAACTTGCTCTTGAACTTGGCGGACAGATCGTCCCACCCAGTTATCGAGCCCTCCTTTACCCCCTTGGAGATCCACGCTTGCGCGACCCCCTTGAGAGTGGTGGGAAAATATTTGCACCAGGTCGTTTCGGATCTGGGGCAGAGGTGCATGTGTGCCTCGTATAAGGCAATATGGTCCTTCGGATCCGAAGTCCCATCATAGGTAATGTGCGACGGGATTTTAACCGTCGGCACATGGTCTTCCAATATCCATTGCTCGAATGGAGAACTGGAAGGAAGAATCACGGCCTTGCCTTTATTCCTAGCCGAAGGGACCGCGCTCCGCCCTCTCAGAGAGGTAGAAGTGGTTTTTGTCCCTGGCTGGGAAGTCTGGGCTTCGGCTGCAGGAAAGGAGAGGCGGTTGTGCACACTCCGCTCCTTGTCGCCGAGACGGTCAAGAGCGCTTCGGCGAACAGTTTCTGGCCGAGAGGCAGAACTGCTGCTCCTGTTTGTTTTGCTCAAGGTGAGCTGGGTAGTAGGTTCCTTGAAGAAATGAGAGTTCCTGTTTCTTTCCCTCTCGGTTCTCCAGGTTTCCTCTTCCCATTCTGCCAATTCCCTGAAGATTGAGGGTTTCCCCCCTTCCTGACCGAGTGTTCTCCGCCGATGCCTGGTTTGCGGAGGAGTTCGATCCCGTTGAGGTGGCATGTTCTGGGCCTTCATGGCATCCATGAGGTCCGCTAGGGCTCTCACTACCTCCTCCGAGTTGGGCCCTGCCTGGGGTGTTCTCGGCTGAGAGCGAGAATGAATACTCCGAGGTTGACTCCGAGTATGAGAATGAGTCCTATGAGTAGACTGATTGTCCTCATTCGACCGATGTGGACTCGTTTGATGATTGGACCGAATTATGGGAGAAAGGGTTCTCTCCCTTGATTGCCCCCCAGAACCAGGCTCCCCGGAGGGGCTCCGGTCCCGCGGAGGAGATGGACTAGGAGTAGGGTGGTCCAATGGCCCCCCACCAAGTGACTTTCGGCGCTTCTTTGAAGGAGAAGCACCGTCGTTCTTGTTCTTGCGGTTCTTAGCCATTGACACTGAGAGTACGGCAGAATGAATGAGATTGGCTTAAAGATTTTTTGAAAGTCCTCCCCGCAGACGGCGCCAAATTGTTTCGGGTGAAACAATGGGACCTTGCCGAAGGTCCTAAGAAGTAGTGAAGACTGGGCTCGGTCCAAGTGATGTTGGGCCGAGGATTTCCTGCACAGCAAACACACGTAAACTAGCCTCGGGGGGTGTTGCCGAGGAAGGCCCCTCCGATGCTAAAGTTAGTACAATGCGTGGAGAAAGAAAGCTATGCAAGATAATTAATTGCTTGAGGCTTTATGTCCATGAATGTAAAATGGTGGAATTGATGGCTTTTATACCTTTGCACATATTGGAAGAGTGGGCCTAAGCCCAATTGACTTGCCACGTTTGACTGACCTTGACCTTAGCACAAATGGAGAGTTGAACCTTGACCTTGGGCTTTTAATTGGATCATTTATGGACTGAACCCAATTGGACTAAATTAGACCCAAACAGGTAATAATGATGTCATAATATGAGTAATCTTATCTCATAGGAGTAATACAATATTTTAAATCTATTTTACTGATGTAAGACACCTCACATATATAGATTTTGATGGATGCATATAACACACCATCAAAACGTTAATAAGAACTTTAATCAAGACAGAGGAAGCATTTAACATAGATTGAGCATTAGATTGTGTTTTTGAAAGCATGGAATACTATTAATCAGTGACTAATGTAGTTGCCTTGTTTAGTTTATTTGATATGACTGGTGTGACACGTAATTGAAATGGAGTTTCATTACTGTAAATTATGATCAGAAGAACAATCATCTTTGTAAAACGAAAGAAGACGCACGACTTTAGAAATCATTGTGCTGAATCATGATTGTGACTTTTTTTTTAACCCTTCTCTTTTTTGTTAATTAGACAATTGATTGTCGGTAGTTTTACTTAATTAGTTAAGCCAATCAAGTAGCTGCTTGTGAGTTGTACATTATATAATTTGTTGTTTAGCTATTATTAGCTGTTCTAATTAGCAAATTCGGAACGGAGGAAGTAAGAAACCACGAAAACACATGTACGTAGCACTATGAGCCTGTTCTTTTCATCTTAATTTCAGTTCAGTTCAGTTTCAATCAGTTCAATTCAGATCAGTTCAGTTCCTAATTTCCTTCTCTTATAAACAATTCAGTTCAGCTCAGCTCAGCTTTATCATCAATCAATTCAATTCAATTCAATTCAATTCGGTTCAATTCAGCTTAGTTCAGTATATCATAACAAGCTTTATATAGGCAATCCACTACATTCTAAAGATGATAACCTCATAAATTATGCTCTTGTTTAGATTAATAAGCCTTATACATTTCCTTAAATAATACGTAATTTAGCTTGAGTTTTCCTAATTTTATTAATCACAACATTATTGATAGAGTATAAAACATATTCCTGAGCCTTAACCATCAGCCTGAGCTTTTGGTTGAGTTATTCCTTTAACAATTAATAATAATAATAAAAGGAAGATTAGCGTGTATGGGATAGATTACGGAAATTGAATTGAAATTAAAAGGATGATTACCATTATAAAAAAAAATGGTAACGTAAATGTACCTGATTACGGAAATTGTATTAGTATTAATTGGTCAAATAATCGAAAACGTGTCCACCTCTTATTCTAAATATTAAAAAACTTTCTAGTAATAGCCTAATAAGCAGAATAATAAAGTGCATGACATTATCCTAATCCTATGCGAAGTATCATACTCCAATATACATGTACGAGTATTTATATTTTTATTAAATAAAATAAAAACAGTAATAACTAAAAAGTAAAACAAGGAGTGTTCACTTGTTTTTACCTCGGTTATACTCTGTACATTATAAATCCTCCAAACAACCACACCATACCAAAGAGTTAAGCTAAAATGCGGTCTCTCAATTTTAGTATTTGTAGCATTTTGGTTCCTCATCTTTTAAACGAAGCAAATTGGTCCCTCAACCACCCATAACTTATAGTTCCGGTGGAGAAAAGATGAGTCATCAAAGTTTAAGGACCAAAGTGCCCATGTGGCAAAAATAAAATAATATTTTAAAAAAAGTTTAGGGACTTATCCTACTTAGCAAAAGTTTAGGGACCATGATTTATTATTTTTTTTTTTATTTTTTTTGTCAATTTTAATTTTAAAAGGAATCTTTTAACTGACATTAATTTTTTTTTTTCATCAACATTAATATTTTGGTTATGATTTGCATTAATAAAACTATAGAATTTCTGAAAAAAAAAACCTATAGGATTTTCCACCTTTTCTCACCCCACATCACCAACAACCTGCCACAAACACACAACCTCATCTCCACCAGTCTGCAGCCTCACTACCGTCATTAATCAACCACGCAACCCAAATCTTCGGTTCGCATGAGCTTGTATAGAATTAATAAAATCAGGAGGCCAAGATTAAATCACAAAATAAAACAAAGGCTGGAATTAAAAGATGGTGATTGCTGATGATCGTTAATGAGGTGAAAAGTAGGGGATTGTTTCCCCCATTAGAGCAGCCAAACCGAAAGAGAAGTAGAGAGGGCTGACCCTTTTTTTTTTTAATTTTAATTTTCTTTATTTTTTCTTTTCCTATTCCCTTCTTTCTTTATTTTTCCTTTTCCTATTTCTAATTCGAAGTATTTAATTTTTTTTTTGAAAGAAAGTCGAAGTATTTAATTTTTTAAGTCATATTTAATTTTTTTCTTTTATTCTTTAAGACATATTTTTTTAAAAAAAATCATTTAATTTTTTAAAAACGCAAAAAATTTGGGTATGTTTTCTTACATTTTAATCAAAGTTTGTACATAATAAATAATACAGGGTAAATATTAGTAGCTGACCAAAAAAAAAAAAAATTAATGATTTATAATCCCTAAACAAATGTTAACTAGGATAAGTCCCTTAACTTTTGCTTAGTTGGCAGCACACATCCCCACACTTTGCTGACTCATAAGTTCCTCCACCAGAAATGGTGAGGCAAGGGTGGTAGAGGGACCAATTTGCTTCATTTGAAAGATGAGGGACCAAATATGCAACTAATGCTTCAAGGACCGTATTTTAGCTTATCTCCCGTGCCAAACTACCACATGTCCACATCAATACGACGTGGAAACTTTTTTTTTTTCCTAAAATAACTCTGAAAAAATACAGTATAATTTGGATTCTTAAAGCAACACTTTAATTTTTTATCACTCGTAAATGCCGATAATATGGTTAATATGTATCCAAACGACCCTATATATGAACGGAAGGTTTTAAGAGAATTAATTCAATGGCCTTCCTTTACTTCATATTCATATTCATTTTCACATGATTTTAAATAATTAAGTGAAAAAGTATAGAAAAATGCTTCGATTCTTATAACGAAATGAGACAAGTTATAAAACGAAATACCTCAAATTAGGTCATGTTATATTCGTAAAAAATAAGTTTAGATAAGTGTAAATAAAACTATTACGTACAATATATGCATAATTAGATGGTCAGTTTTAAGAGTAATAATGACTAGAACATTTTGTATATTTATTTCATCTATTTTGTCCAAGCTATTAATCAAAACTTCTTCAAAGGCCTTGCTGGCTAAGTTAGCTCACACTTTTACAAATGATCGAGAAAGCTGATCAAACAGAATTCTTAAACTTAAAAGAACAAGATTAAGTCGAAGTTAGTATAATATTAGCATACGTGCCTGATTGTATTATTATCGATAAGCTAAGGCAAGAACTTGGAAGGAGCTAAATCATACAAGTATAATATAATGTTGGATAAACCTGAATTTAGTCAAGTCAATTTCCCTGAAATGAAGAATTAGAATCTTATATTATTGTATTATTTTTAATACAATTTTTATTTTTCAAGTGGGCATTACACTCCTGCCACTATAAATAATCGTTACATGAGTTACATCACTTCTGCAATTATGCAAGCAAACCAGAATTACACGAAGTATATATAATTTATAGCTTAAAACATAAATGGAGAAAAATACGAGCCATCTTCTTTGCCCTAGGCCTCCAAATCGCGGTAAGCTCATAACAATTCTAAGTATCGACGGAGGAGGGATTAGGGGTATCATCCCCGCGGTCATGCTTGATTTCCTTGAATTAGAACTCCAAGTATGTACGCGTTACTAATTACTTTATGTTCATAATTTTTTTTTGGAAACGTAGTGTTGTTCATAATCATATAACTTAAACTTGAAGTTGAACATGGTAATGTGGAAATCATGTAAAGCTATAATTTATTAATTTTGCATGCTAACGGTTATAACTTATTAATATGAATGCTTACAATAGAAATTAGATGGTAAGGAAGCAAGACTGGCAGATTATTTTGATGTCATTTCTGGAACAAGCACCGGTGGCCTCATAACCGCCATGTTAACTGCCCCTAATGAGAAAAATCGGCCTCTCTACGATGCTAAGGATATAATTCCTTTTTACCTTGAACATTTTCCAAAGATCTTCCATCAACCAAGGTAATTCCTTTTTATCTTGAAAATTTAATATAAAGATAATATGCCTGTCGTCAAGATAATGAAAGGTGCATAATGTAATCTTGTACGTAACAATTTTATAATTCGCTATTGTGAGCCAAGACTTTAGTTAAGGGTACATTTATCACATAAAACCTCGTTTTTTTTTTTTATTATGATCACCCGATATGTATGATCATTCCATGCATCCTTAAGCCTTTGGAAACACCCAGTCCACCACCACCTTTCCCTAGTAATCACAAGGCTCATACTATTCACATCACCTAAGAAGAGTAATAAGAAGTACAAAAGGCATGCACGATGTTCTGGTAAAAGGCTATTGGATATCCAATAAGGCCAAAAACACGTTGATCAATTTAATTTATAATTGTATTGTACAATTTGACAAATAATACTCCGTAAATGGCCTGTTACATCAAAATAAATCATTACTATATATAGACAATAATATAGAACTTCTAGCTTTTTTTTGGCTGTATTTAGTTAATACTTTCAACTAAGCAAGCCGAATAATATGCTTTCAACAAATTGTTCATAATTTCATATAATTTAAATTTAAAAATAATGCTATGCTTTGAATAATTCGAACCATTGACATAGATGCACAAGATGATCTATGCTCAATTTCTGGTAGAATCTTTTGGAATATTGCAACATAACTTTATACTTTTAGATAAAACAATTTATAATTAAAGAGCTCACGGCAAAAAGTGAAAAAAAAAAAAAAAAAAAAAGTTGAGAACATCAAAATGTATACTTTTGTTACTATTTAATTAGCACACTTTGACTTTTAACACAAGTTTAACCTTTAATATCTTTGAACTTTATTTATACGTACATTTGTACAAAAATACGTATGAACAACTATATAAAGACAGAGTAGTGAGCAAATCACAATCAAATGAGATAATTGGAAATCTATGGTGTATGATCTACGCCAAGGCACCTTAAACAAACTCCCCAAGTAAGACCAATAATGTGTGGAACTTGATGAAGAATAAAGTTAATGGCACTTTCAGAGATATATGACTCGCAAAATAAATTTGTTTTATAAATCTTGAGTAATAAGACACCCCAGCATGCAAATACTACTCCTGCTTGCACAAGTTACTTATATAAACATGCTTCCATGATTTAGGTGTACAATTATTGTTCACCTCTTTTCTTTTTGTGTGTGTGTGTGTGTGTGTGTGTGTGTGTGTGTGTGTGTGTGTGTGTGTGTGTGTGTGTGTGTGTGTGTGTGTGTGTGTGAATAATATTTTCTATTTTTACAAATATTTTTATTATTGTCAAATTAGAAATAAAGTATGTACCAGTATTTCATAAAATTGCACTAGCTAAAACTTGAGGTAAAATTGTTTTGCTCATATATATTGCTTGTATTATTCAAAGTAAAATTCAGATATGATATGAGTTAAGTTTCAAATATCATCCATTATTTGAATTATTTTTCACTAATATTCATATTAATTTAAATATGTCCTAAATTGATACTCCGTAGATTGGATATAAGAAGTGGAACTGATGCAACTATTATAAAGTCTAATTAGGGTGCTAACGTACGTGCATGTTTTGTTATTGTTCGCGTATTAATCGTTGGGGGTGTAGTGGGATATTAGGATCGATGGGGACTCTAATGAAGATGCTAAATGGACCAAAATACGATGGAAAATACCTACACAAGCTTGTGAAAGGCATACTAGGTGATACAAGGTTGCATCAAGCACTAACTAATGTGGTTATTCCCACTTTTGATATCAAAAATCTTCAGCCTGTTCTCTTTTCTTCTTATATGGTATGTTAGCCAATTCTCAATGTATTAATTCATCCGTGACTTATGTATTTAATTTGATGTATCATTTATACATAATTTATTAATTGAATATGTAAAGGTTATGCTCTCATCAAAAAATTTGGAGTAACTAACATTATGGTAAGATATATAATAAGCTTATAAGGAGAATTAAGAGTTTAACTTCAATTATTCAAAATATATGGACACCAACTAGATTCATTAGTTAATAAAGATTTGAGGGGCATGGTATGCATCATTTAAGGCCGAATTCTGTCTATATCATATGTTCTTAACATTAAGGAAAAAATACACATTGTAGGTTCCAAATTATAAAGAAATAGACGCTTTGATGTCAGACATATGCTTAGGCACGTCGGCTGCTCCAACTCTCCTACCAGCGTATTACTTCGAAAACAAAGATGATAAAGACAATCTCAGAGAATTCAACCTCATTGATGGAGGTGTTGCTGCCAATAACCCTGTAAGATTATTCTTTATTACCATACTCTTGTTATTTGAACTTGATTTCGATAAAATTGTGCTAAGCACGCAATTGTACATGGTAGCATTTAACTATATTTGCTTAGCAGCTTAGAAGTAGGGGGATTCTCTTACCCCTTTTCTACTCTTAAGTATTGACCTGTGTAACTAGACTGATTTAAATTTTGAGAGGTGTTGATTCAGTAAGATCTTTCATCTTACCAAGAAAATAAAAAAGTGTACATGGTTATACTACATACTACCTCCGTTTTTTTATTAGTTGACACATTTTGACTTTATCACTATTCACATACCTCCCTTTGACCATATAAGGAAAAATATAGTCAAGTGGGATTTTGTTAGATTCGTCACAATGTATATTTTCAAAATATCAACTTTTTATAATTTTTGCTTATCGGTAATTAAAAATATTAATGATTTAATTTGTGCATTGGTAAACGTGACTAAAGAAACGTGTCAACTAAAAAGTGGAGGAAGTAGTTTTTATTTAATTTATTCAATATATGCATGGTTAGTTTTAGGACAAAATCTATTGTGCACTCAATGCAAAATGGACTGAATTGACTAATTGTACTGTGCCTAAGAGTTTTAACAATATAAATTTGGTCATCTACAGACACTGGTTGCATTAACCGAAGTGACAAAACAAGTAGTGAGGGAAAACCCGAATTTCTTCCCGATTAAGCCCACGGATCGGGAGCGGTTGCTAGTAATATCGTTAGGGACTGGATCCGACAAGTTAGACCGGAAATACAATGCTCATACCGCAGCAAAGTGGGGTATAATTTCATGGTTATTTGACAATGGTTCAACTCCAATACTTGATGCTTACAATCAATCTAAGACTGATATGATCGATTTCCATAACGCTGTCGCTTTTGAAGCTTATGGCTCCGTTGATAATTACCTTCGTATCCAAGTAAGTTCCTACACACTTTTTTCTAATTTGAACCATTTTAGCATTAATTAGGGGAGCTGCATAAAGTGAAAATGATACAACTATTTTTTAACGGAGAAAGTATTTCATTTCATAGATGAAATCAAGATCAATAAAACAGTTCAATCTTATTTTGTTTGTATTTGTACATTTATTATGGATAGTTATCGTACACGTATTGCAATTATTCGCATATGCAAGGTACCCTAACAACATTCTAAATTGGGAAATTGTAGGATGATACGCTAACAGGATTAGCAACAAAAGCGGATGCAGCAACCAAGAAAAATTTGGAAAACCTTGTGAAAATAGGAAAGGCACTCTTGAAGAAACCTGTTTCAAGGATTAATTTTGATACGGGTATTTATCAACCTATTCCTAATGGTGGAACTAATGAGGAGGCCTTGATAAGGTATTATCATTTTTAATCGTTGATAAACATAAATTAAACTTTGTTGATAAATATATGGCTAAAACTTTTTTAATACGGAGTATTAATTAATGATACTTGTTAATATGTATGTATCACGAATAATAAATGAACACTCCATGCAAGTTTAGTTAGGCCTCATAAAATTACTAATCATTTAGTTAATTACATTTATTTAACAGGTTTGCAGAACAACTTTCCGACGAAAAGAGAAGGCGGGAACAACCTGAGATTTGCCGAAATGAGTGATACATTTCACATTTGTATTCCCTTATATTATACACCATTTGTGATTTAGATACAGTATGAAAAACTAAGGTTATTATATTATCAATAGGTTTGTTAATATACACTGTCAACACTCAACAGTCAAGTTCTGTAATACTTTGTAAAAGACTAAAAGAGTTTACCGGTGTGGATCATTATATCTCTTATCCCCAAAACAAAAAAATGTATGAATACAGTTTATTTATTTTTTTTTCAAATTTTAATTTGTTAGCTAAAGTACGAGTTCATGTTTTGTTGTATGTATGTTCCTGTCATCCTGTGAATGTTTGTAGCCAAGAGTTGCATGGGTTCAAATTAAACATAAAGGTGTGTAGAAATATTGTGACAATATAATCAATAGGAATCGTTATAATGTAACGTCTATCTAAAAATATCAAAATTTTAAGAAAAATTTGTTGAAAACCATCTTATAAATACCAAATTTTATTGAAAATCATCTTATAAATTTTTTTTGTCAAAGCACACCTGTTTTAAATTTTTTTTTCTTGAATCCCACCACTTTTCGGATTTCGACTATTAATTGACATTTCCGACGTTGATTAACATGTGCACCTCACGTGACCCACTTAACCCCATTTTTCTATTATTTTTCCCCCCTTTCCCTCCATTCATTTCTTGAATCCCACCACTTTTCGGATTTCGACTATTTTTTTTTCTCCTTGTCGTTTCCCTTTACTTTAAAATGAATATTCTATATATGATCAAGAATCTCCATATTTGAAAAGGCCTATGACACCAGCTGTGTGGGATAAGCATATACTTGTATTATCCATAATTTAGTCATAAACCCTCTGTATATAGCATAGTTGCATCCAATAACCCCTCTTATTAAACTTAATTACTTGTATAATTTAATTAGCATACCAGTCTAGTACATTAAATAAATAGGAATAAAAGAATGTAAGAGGCAATAATATGTCAATATAAAACTCTTACGATCCAATTAAGGTCTTTCTAAAAAGAAAAATACATTTCAGAGGTGTTACTACGTTGTGTCTGCCTTCTCTCAAGCTCTCTTCTTCGAATTGGAATGGCGGATCTAGAAGGATCTCCTCCATCCTTCAGTTATTACAATAGGAAGAAATTGGTGACTATTCTTAGCATCGATGGTGGTGGCATTCGAGGGATTATTCCTGCTGTCATTCTTTCTTTCCTCGAACAACTTCTTCAGGTATGTACATACATTTCATACATAGCTACTTCTCGACTAGTCATCCATCGATCTATTTTTCCATTTATTACTGTAACACATATCCGCTAATTAATTCAAGTTCACACACATTGTCTACCAAATATACACGCGTCAATTAACTTGAACTAGCTGGCTAAAATGTTGTATAATAATAAAATCTTGTAAACTTGGAGAATAATATTTATAGAAGCATATGTACTACGTACAATATACATTGATATGGTGAAATAAAATGTGAATATGTGATGCGTGGTTTTAATTAAAATGTATTAGGAGTCGGATGGAAAGGATGCAAGGCTAGCAGATTATTTTGATGTGATAGCAGGAACGAGCACGGGTGGGTTAATAACGGCCATGTTAACTGCACCAGATGACTATAATCGTCCTCTTTATGCTGCCGAAGATATTACAACTTTCTATCTAGAGCATGGTCCTAAAATATTTCCACAAGAAAGGTATAACAACTTTTGTGCAGAAATGTGAATGAACATCAATTGCTATTTGTTAGTTTGTTACAAATTGTACTTTGAAATAGATGTATGCTCAACAACTTGCATTGTCTACTTGCATTACCACAGAAGTTAAGTTGGTAAGGAGTAAAATTTTAGGAGATACTTGACATGATCGAGATCGAATTTCATCAATATCACTGACTTCCCTATAATATGTATACTCTCACTGAAAAAAAAAAGAAGGAATGTTTGAGATATAGTAATGACTGAATATTTGACTGAGTTTGGATTCGTTATACAGCTAAGAGGCCAACATATTGAAGGTGTAATTCTTGTTCGTTTTTTCCACTTTGAATTGGCTCCTTCTTCACATTGATTTTCTAAGTATTTCTTGCTGGAACATCTTTGTCGTACAGTGCGTTGCTTGGACTGTGTATATGAATCTTATTTATATTTTATACAAGTAATATGCAATAACATCCTGTTTGCACAACCACATCCTTAAAAGATTTGTTTATTATTTGTATATAATAGTTCGTACTGTATGTAGTATTACTCCTACATTATTAATTAAAAGATATTGACAATATAAAAATAAATCAAAATAATAACTTAAGGTATGTCCTTTATTAGATAGGCAAAAAGTTTAAATAGTACGGGCGTGTTTACATTTACTGAATTGAACTGAACTGAACTAATTTGAGCTGAACTGAATTGAATATTTTATGAGAGAAGAAAATTAGGAATTAAAATGAACTGATTGGAGCTGAACGGAACTGAAATTAAACTGAAGTGAACAGGCCCTACATTTGTAAATAAAGAAACGAAGATGATACAAGCAAGTACGGAGTACTCTATAGTCTATACTGCTATACAATATTACGTGTCTTTAACCTCTTTTTAGTTTGTAGAAATTACACTTGCTGTCAACAAGATTAATAGTTTCAAAACTGTAATTCTATCATACCCTAATTTTCTCCATATAATGGATGTAGGGGGCCACTCGCTAAGGTTACAAGCTTTGTCAAAGCTATGACAGGGCCTAAATACAATGGCAAGCATCTACACCAAACAATGAGGGAGAAATTGAGAGCGACAAGGTTGCATCACACATTAACAAACGTTGTCATTCCTACTTTTGACATCAAAATGCTCCAACCTGTTATATTTTCTTCCTACAAGGTTAATACTAGTAAACTATCAACTTTACTTCAATAATATGTCTTTGCTAATGAACATTTTCGATCAATTCATTGCCCTTTGTTCCACAAAAATCTTTCAGCTTACGGAAGTATAAAGTAAAGTAAAAAGAACTTTAAAAAAACAATTTGAAATGAAAGTAAAGAATATTAGCAGTAAAATGTTAGGTTAAAGTTAAGAACTTGGTCACTTATTCAAAGACAAATCAAGTTTTCCGTTAATGCATTTAACAAGAAATGGATGATGAAAAGACTCAAAAATTAAAGCATTCAAACCCTTTCATTCATCATTGAATTATGCAGGTTCCGAGTTACCCAGAATTGGATGCAAAACTATCAGATGTATGTTTAGGAACGTCAGCTGCTCCAACTGTTCTTCCACCCTATTATTTCCAAAACGTATATGAAGACGGAAAGACTAGGGACTTCAACCTCATCGATGGAGGAATTGTGAGCACTAATCCGGTAATGTTCAGCAACCAAAAACTAGCTATTCTCTTCATTCCAAACTAAAATGTCAACGAACTTAAATCATATTGCAAGGAAGAATCAATCAATTTTTTGAGTGGAAAATAAACCTCAAGACTAGCTCGTTACCAAACAAATAACGAAGGGAAATCCTATTTGTTCTGTTTTTGTTGGACAGACATTCCTAGCAATTAACGAAGTTACGAAGCAGATGATGAAGGAAAATCCAGGCTGTGGAAGCATCCATGATAGATTACTGGTTTTATCGATTGGAACAGGATCAGGAAGGAGTGAGCAAAAGTACAACGCTAAAACAACTGCAAAGTGGGGGCTTTTGTCTTGGCTATTTGACAAAGGATCATCTCCTATTATACAAGCTTTTTATGAAGCTGGAGCTGACATGGTTGATTACCAGAACAGTACTGTTTTCCAATCCTTTCGTTCTCAGGACAACTACCTTCGTCTTCAAGTAAGTCTCCAGTAATCTCCTCCATTATTATATGATTAGTGTAACATACTAGTATCATTTGATATATAGATGTAAATGTAAACTGTAGTACTCTGTTTATAATGAACTGGTGTATTTTAATTTGGGAATCAAACAGGATGACAGCTTAACAGGAGCAGCTGCTTCAATGGACGTATCGACAGAAAAGAACATGGGAAATCTTGTGAAAATTGCTCAACAGTTACTCTGCAAACCAGCCAGCCGGGTAGATCCGGAAACTGGACAGCTGAAAGCAGTTCCACACCTGGGCACCAATGCAGCTGCTCTCCAAAGGTTGGTTCCTTCAATAATACCTGGTGTACAACTACTTATAAATTGTCAATGAAAATAATTTTCTATTCTACAAGATGACTGTGTCCTAATCACTCATAATCCAAAAACAGGTTCGCAAAACAACTCTCAGACGAAAGAAAATATCGCTTGGGCAAAGTCTCCACCTGATGGAAGAAATACCAATACACTGAAGGCATTCAAATCAAGAATTTTGGTCTGCAATTCATACCTGTGTGCATAGTCAACTAAGTGCAACCCTGAATATAAGTGTTTCCTTGTCTTTTTCATTACATTTATATGTATGTTGGTATACTAACATAAATAAACTCGAGAGCATTATACTTGCATTAAGAAGAAGAAAAACTTGGAGACTACAGTCAAATACCTTATTGGATATTCATTTTATTTGATTAACATTAGAATAGATTATTTATTTTTCCTATCCCTAGACAATTAGAGATTTATGTAGGCATCATATCTTTAATTTCTTATTGTCAGATTATGCTTCCATCAGAAGATCAGTTCCATTTGCTAACAAAAGGCTCACCACATGACTTTGAACACCGTTTGGATCATATTGTCACAATGAACCCAGAAGTAACATACTTCGTAGTTTCATACCATGTGATGTTTACTGAAAACACATAAATAATCAAATATCGCACATAGAAGCCAGAGTTTAACTTAGTTGGAGAGGCAAAGAGAGGAGTTACCAAAGCTAGGCATCCTTTGATTTCCAGCAACCCAATATTATGACATTGCTAACCAATTTAATAAAATCTGTCAAGACTATAAATAATGGTTCAACTAGAGCAGTATATGGACATGAAAGAATTGAAGGAACGAATAAATAAATTAGAAAAACCCACCAAGGGTAGGGATATACAGAAGAAACCACCGTGTATCTACAAGATGCAAACTCAAGAAACCACCAATGCTGCAAGCAACAAATAAATACCATTGATGTCACACTGATGGTTATAACTCTCATCAACTTTCTCCGAATATATGTTGAATAGCAGTCTCAGCATTTCCATTACATTGTGCCAACAAATGGATGGCATCAGCCCTAGGGAGAGCAAGAAATTCCTGCATAAAAATTGGAATATTGATTAGAAACTACTCATACATCATGCAACACCTAATTGGTGAGTCAGAAACAGGTTAATTACAGGTACAATGAAATGACGCAAAATATGAATTCATACCAAAAGTACTTTAATTTCTTACAGCAGGAATTATGACTCACCATGACTTTGAGGATTGCACCTTCATCGCAAACTTCTCGAGATGAGACTTGAGTTGGACTGTTACTATCTTCCGGGATCGCACTACTAGATGAAATTGTAATTTGGGAAGATCCATAAGTCTGTGCACATAAATGGGATTTAGAAACAGTATCAGCCAGCAACAGGCTATTGACTTCTTTCAAGGCATCAATCTTCAAAAATGATTCAAAGCGGTCTTTGCACATTTGAAGATTAAACCACTCAGTATGTGAATGCAGGGTTGCTTGCATAACTTTCATAAGCTGTGGTTCTTCAATGCCAAGCCTCCTACCAATTGCAACCTAAATTGAAACATCAGTCTTACATCAGTGCATGTCTCAATGAAAATAAATTATGATTTTGAGTCTTCCAAAGCTCAAAAACCAAATCTTTACAAGATTGGAATTTATATTTTTAGATTTGCAGACAAAGTAAGAATGTTAGCAATAAATAATCAGTCAGAAGTTTCAATTATGACCCAAATAACAGTAATCAATTAACGACAAAAGATGAACATTGACAAAAAGCTCCGGTCAAACTACTGCAATATTAAGAAAACAGAGGATGTACATAAGGTCAGTAGGTCACCTTTATCTACTAAAAAATTTACACATTGTATTAAATTTAAAATTGACCAATCGCCTGAAGCTAAAAACTAGTTTATTAATAAAATAAATAAATAAAAAGTGCATCTACCTGAAGGGAACTAGCCAAAACATGCAATGGTAAGTCTCTCTTGAAATCAACTTCATTAGGCCTGAGCAAAGCTAATAGTGTCTCTTTCAAGGGTTTTAGCAAGTCATGATTGTTGGCTGCTAAAGGCCCCAAATGAGAACAAGCAACTTTCAGAGCACCAGAATAATCTCCAGAATCAACTAGTTTCAGAAACTCAACCTGAATACAGCAAGAAGCCAAGTGAGTAATCTCTCTTGAAGAAAGAAAGCTTTGGCATCAACAGCACATTCATGAGAAAAAAAGAAGTATCATTACCTGCTTCAGTTGGAAAAGCAACAAAGAATTATGCCCAAAAAATTCAGGGTCCAACGCTTCCACTTCTTTGACAACCTCAGCGGCCATACCTCGATCAGCTAAATCTTTAATGCTCAAAACAGTCTCACATCTATCCTCCTTATATGTAGAGTCAGAAGGGCTATTTTTTTCAGAGCCCTACAATATCATCACTTTTAATAATTAGCTACAGGAATAGGCAATAGCTACCAAAGATGTGTTCATATCTCCTTCAAAAGGACTTTACTAACCTCGCGCTTATTGCTCTCATTAGACAGTATGCCAGCAGGAAAATAAGGATTGTCACTTTTTTCCCTCCATCTTTTGCGTCTTCTCCCTCCGCCAACTGCATGACTTTTATTTCTCTGGCAAACCTTGACGTTCATAGTTGGATGAGTGTTGCTAGTACTACAATCATCATGGTTACTTGTACTCTCACAAGGGAATCGCATCTCCACATCAGTATCTTGCATCCTAATCATGACTGTGCTTATTTCAGCACCATCAACATGAGCATTAACAATGGAAGATCCATCATCTGAACTTTTACTATTTCCGCAATCCAGATCATGGGAACCATCTAATGACAAACCAGTAGCATTTAGTTGATTAGCTTTCAAATGACCAGTGTCAACCGGCAATGTAGAACCTGCCCAAGAAAAGAGGATGGGAAAAAAATTGAAATGAATATAAAGATACTCACATTTGAAAGTAGGGAGGAGAAACTGAAATATTGTAAAGGGTGAGCATACCAGAGGAAGGCACGCCAGGAGCAACAATACCCCTGTAAACACAATATTCCCGGACGAGCTCATCCAGAATAGATTCATTTAATCTCATGCGGCATAATTCATTCTACATAAAATAAATAAATATAATATTTAGCTGATTATATACTGATAATACATCACAATTTCAACTATCATACAAATCAGTATGATATAACAAGCAAAGCCATTAATAATACAATATATTGAATAATAATATTTACTAATGAAAACTTGAAGAATGGATCAGCATGCCTAACCATCATGCTACTTACCCCTACTACATTAACTTGTTTGGACATGAACAAGAATTTTTATAGCAGGTCTGAAGGGTAGATGTGTTCATTATTGTTAAGAAATGAACAAGGAAATTTTCAAATAATGTAAACATGTGGTAAAAAAATACAACTTTTTGAACGATAGTGCAAAAGGCTAAAAATTCTGAAGCTAAGAGAAAAGTTAGATCAAGCACTTTCATAAAGTGAATTCACAATAATCATATCTTAACAGTTCTAGATTATAGAATCTAAACATCCAAGATCATGCATCAATTATTACATATATAACCTGCTATCTTTTTTCTAAGGATAAGTATAATATGGTATATACATGGTCATACAGTTGAAACTCGAAAGTTAGAAATGAGTACCCTCAGACCTAATCCTAAAGATAACAGGAAAAAAAAAATGAATGCCATTTAATGTAAACATATCAAACATAAGAACAGAATATGTATAGAGAGAGTAAAGGCTAATGAGTTTTTATTTTTATTTTTTTGATAAGAAGTAAAGGCTAATGAGTTATGATAACCTTTAAAGCCTGAACTAAGTCACCCTTTGTGAATTTCAAGCTTTCAACTGCCCCCTGTCTGGTAAGCTGAACTGCATGAGCTAGGGCCTGTACATCCTCCTGAAATGAAAGGTGCAACAAGAAAAACCAATGATTATTGAAGGTGTTTCATCAAATATCCTTTTAGTTTCAGTGTATTTTTTAACCACTTGACCACATCATCACTATATTCAGCACACCGCAATAGGAAAAATGATAGCTTGAGAATCTCACTTCCTGTAATATAGGAACTCCAGAAGCCGACTCTTGAAGTGTTGCTGGGGCATCTCTTTCCTCAAGAAGCAACCTTTCAGTCAGGTCCGAGATTGGTGAGGGGACTCCTTGTCGAAGACAGAACTCCTTGTGTAAGCTGATCTCAATTATTATGAAAGGACCAAGAATATTAGCAACAGACACAAACAATTAATGAATTCACTAACTTTTATGAGAGCACAAAAAATCAATGTAAAAGAACCAGAAAAGGATGGGAAGGGAGAAATACCTTATGAGATATCTCAATGTCATTGAGAACAAGGGATCATGTGCCTGAAGGTGTGCTCTAAGAATAGAGGACATCAATCCAGCAATTTCAAATCTTCGTCTTTCAGACCACTGCAGCACAGAACGCCAAGGCAAGGACTATTATGCATGTATTACAAGATGAACAAGAACTTGACTTAGAAAGAAGTAGAAACCTAAAGCTGTTTTATGAAATTAATTATCTCAGAAAAAACAGAATTACATGTCGATTCAACCCAATATGGTAAGTAGGGGCCGAAGGGTGCAGAACCCTGAATGGTAATTTGCATGAACTTCTGAGCAAAATTACGGAGTTGCTCATTTTCTTATTGGTTCTATGCTAGGAGAAAATGGGCAGATTGAGCTTCGTGATGCAATAACATATTAGCTGGAGGATGGTGACTGGTGAGCATATATACAGAAATAAATATAGTGAGCAAGATTCTTTAAGAGGGAAAGTTGAAAAGGGTACCAAATGTTAAAAAAAAAAATGGAGCATAGTAATCCGACAAAAATAATTAAACATATACACAGCGAACACAGGTTTTAAAAACAACCAGAAGGCAGAAGCCAAATCCTGAAGTAAATTTTTGGAATTAATCAAAGCCATTCCACGACAAATAGGGCACTTCACAAAAATAAAATTATTAACTTGTTCATCAAAAAATCCATTTCATGACGTGTCTATATTTATGCCAAATTGCCACGACATGCAGAAGCTACTTGTGGTACTATATAGCATAAAACTAAAATTCACATTTACGAAAACTCAAATTTCATATTTTAGTCTATATAAGGTTTAGAATCTTTCACGCCTCCGCAAAATAACAAAATAAGGTGCTGCAAAACTTTCAAGAAATTTTCAAAAGGTTATAATAAATCACCAGATTAAATTGGGCATTCCAAATTGACAATTTACATGTGAAAGCTGTGCTATAAGCCTATTACGAGTATTACCCTCCAGATACATCCACAGCCCTGCAACATCTTATCATAATCAAAGTCACTCAAATATGTTCAATGGGAAATATTCCCAGCTGCAAGACTGTATACCTTATGCATACGTTGAATGACCATTACTACTCCCTAGGCAAGCTTTACGTACTTCATCATTGGTTCAAACATCAAGAAGTCAGATAAACTGACAAACTTTTGTCATTTAACATTGTGTGTGCTTCGATTGTGTGTGCTTTGACAAATTACTAGGAAGTAGGATTGACCTGTAATACAAAACACAAAGGTGTAACCTTTCGTTCAATACAAAAATCTATAAATGAAGCTATAGTATTTGAGGTTGCATCAATCGGGGATACACGACGGAAGGAATCGTTCTATTTGTAAACTTCACCTTCAAGAAGCGTAGGTTTGTTTCTATAATATGGAATAAGAATATTTGTTCTTTACTATCCCGAAGTGTGTGCTTTTCTCATAAGACTAAGAGCAGTAAAAAGAAACTAAATAATAAAGAAAATCAAATCACACCATCTCTGTAATAAGTAAATATTGTGTGTGCTTCGAGAACTTCCACTCCTCATACCAATTATATCAAGCTTAACTTATTTCATAAATTTATCCACTTGTCTTGTACTCGCTTCCTTGCTCCTCCTGTCCTAAAATAAATATACAGGTACCCCACACTAATCGATTCTGATAGTTTCACTCACAGGCTCAACTTTAAGGACACAAGTTATCTGCGTCACAGGTACAGGAACAGGAATATGGTAAATTTAAAAAAAAAATATACAGTAAACCATTGTAGCTCTGCTTGGCTTTGTATGTATCTCAAGATTGATACGAAGTATATTCTAATGCGATACGCAGAGTTTTTCATATCAGTGTTACTACCCAACCCAGTGGCCACTACCAACATCAATACGGTTTTTTTTTTTTTTTTTTTGTCTCCTGGTACAGAATGCTTAGCTCGAACTGCACATTAACTTAAGAAAAGTCTCCACTCCACTCCTTCCTGGTAATAAACTCATGGCATCATTCTCAAACTATTCAATGTTACACAGCTTCCAATCACTTACCACAGTTCATATTTCACATCACTTCCTCTAACTTACTGTTACTAATCACATAAATATTAAGAAGATTGGAAAAATCAGAGTGCAAATATTCACTAAATTCGATATAGATATACTAAACAATACCAGAAAATATATTGCAAATCAAAATCAACTATATCAATTAACATTAGAGACTGATAATCGACTACATTAATCAATATTAAAGAATGATGAGCTAAAGTACCTCACTAGCAATAGGTGAATTGACGTCATCTTTATCATAAATTAGGGCTAGAAGAATATGCTTAAACTCCTCATATGCTTCCTTCAAAACAACAAACAATCTCACCGTCAATAAATTCACAGCAAAAATAAATAAAATAATAAAATAAAAATAATGCGGTTCACAGTTCATACAGGATAAGCATCAAGTGCGCAAGGAGCGAGAGAAGTGCGCAAGCATTCAATAGCAGAATCGCGATCCTCTGGAGTTCCTCTTCTCAACAACTCAATAAATTTCTTCAAATTGAAAAACAAAAATCAAAATCAATCAAAATTCCAGCAAAAACCTAATAATTTGATAAATTACAAATTAAAACAAACAAAAAAGGAATAATAATGAAACCTGCTTTTGAAGGCAAAAAAGGAGGCGAAGATCATGTAATATGGAAGGAGTATGAAGACGAAGAAGATCCAAAGCGGAGTCAATATCACCAGACTCTAACAGGCGGCGAATCCGACGAATCAGGAGGCGTGATCGGTACGACTCAGATGAAGATGAAGACGAAGGAGGTGGAGGAGAGAGAGAGGAAGAAGAAGGAGAAGAAGGAGGAGAGAGAGTAGAAGAGTCTTCGTTGTCGAAGAAGAGGTTTTCGGATTTGGCGAATTCGATGACTAGAGAATCCAAAGCTTCCCAGTTTAATGGTGATGAATCCATGGCGTCTGTGTTTGATTTTCCAGATTGTGATAGAAAAGAAGGTACCAGAGAGAGAGGAAGAAGATAGAGAGGGTTTTTTTTTTTTCTTTTTTTTTTTTTTTTGGAGGAATGAGATTAAAGTCGGCGACTGTAACTGTTTGTGATCGTAATGGGATTTGACACACTATGAATTGATTTCGTATCCTGGTATCGGAAATTTTTGACACACTATGAATTGATTTTGACTCCTTTTATGATATCGGAAAATTTTGACACTTTGAATTAATTTTGACTTTTATCATGATATCGGTAAAACTTATCACTCTATAAATTGATTTTTAACTCCTTTTGTGATATCGGAAAATATTTGACACTTGTTAAAAAATGGTATTGAATTTATAAAGTTGAGCTTAGTGGAATCTGACAAAATCTAACTAAAGAGAGTTAAAATTAGGCTTTCTATTGTGAGATTTAAAATTTAAAAAAATAAAATTGATTTAGGGTGCACGTTAAGATTGTAAGTACTATATAATCTAGACCTGGCAATCCTGACTCAGACCCGATGACCCGACCCATGACCCAAAATCGACCAGAAATCAGTGACCCGAAATTGACCCAAAACCCGAATCAACCCGACCCGACCCATACCCGACCCGAAGTGGAAATGACCCGACCTAAACCCGAAACGACCCGACCCGAAGTTGACCCGAGACCCGAAACGACCCGACCCGAAGTTGACCCGAGACCCGAAGTTGACCCGATCTTTAACTTGAATTAATTGACCCAAATAGACTCGAAACCTAGAGTAACCTAAACCAAAATTATCTTATACCTGAAATGACCAGAATCTATTTAAGTTAAAGACTTGACCTTAGCAAACCGAAATAGAAAAAAACCGCAATTAAATTGAATTAATTGACCCAAATCTATTTAAGCTAAAGGATTTTTTTATCTTCCTATTTTTTTACTTTTATTTTTGTTTTTCTGTATTTTAGAATTTAGTCACTTTACCTTTTACTTATGGAAATTTGGAGGGAGTATTCCCGCTCATAATTTACTTCTTGTCCTTATAATGAAATACTTTTGGAGTTTTAGCCATTTGGGGGGAAGAATTTCCCACAATTTTAACCAAGTTAAAAGTTTTATTTTGTTTCCCTCTTGAATTTTCACTTTTAAGTTGTAACTTTGTTAAAATTGAAATTTTGAAAATTTTTAATTGATCAACAAGTGTATCCGTAATCTTACATCTGAATATGAGAATATTTCGCTTAATTAATAATACCTCCGTTTTTTTAGTTGACCGTTTGACTTTATTCACACACTTCTCTTTGACCGTATTTTGTGTTTTATATGTAATGAAAAATATAGTCATGTAGGATCTTGAGTTCTTTAATTGGATAGTAGACTGGTAGATAGATACAAGCATAGTTACATAACTGCAATAGTTCATAAGTCATTAGTTCATTATATACTAATAATGATGAGACATCCTATGAAGTAATTTAAACCGGAGAGTCGGAGACTGAGCTATTAAGTAGCCCAGAAAAAGTTTAATCTAATCCTATCAAGTTTGAATTTGAGATCAAATTACCTTGAATAAGAAAAACCTTATTATGAGTTTCGTTTGAAAAAACTTGAACAAGAAAAACCTAATTATGAGGTATAAGTCGTATAACTCAATTTGTTAGAGCATCCCTCTTAGTTTCAGGAGATCCTGAAATTGATTCTCAATCTAAACACAAAAAAAATAAAAAATAAAAATAAAAAAATAACAAAGTCAATAAAAGTCAAATAATTACTATATTTCATGAAAAAAGTAGCTTAATAAATGTAGTGAGTTTTTCGTCTAAAAATAAATAAATATATATACTGAGTTGAATTTAACTCAATGCATTGACCCGACTCGAAGTTGACCCGACCCGAAGTTGACCCAAAAATTGGACCCGAAAATTGACCCGACCCGAACTGACCTGACCCGACCCAAACTCGACCCGAAGTGTCGACCCGATACCCGACCCGACCATCAGTCGACCCGAAATCAACCTGAAACCCGAAATGACCCGACCCGAACATGACCCGATAACTTTTTGACCCGAACTTGACCCGACCCATACCCGACCTGAATGACCCATTTGCCAGGTCTAATATAATCCGGTGGCTCGGAGTACTATATGGTCCGATGACTCGGAGTATTTACGGTGCACGTCAAGCTTGTGAGTCAATAAACTGTAAGATTGTTTCTACTCTACACCGCTTACAGTTTATAGACTCCACACAAAATCAATAATGTTTTTTAACTACTCTCACATGAGTCATTAAACGTTTAAAAATTCTCTCATCATTTATTGTTCTCCCCAACTAATGCCTTACTTATCCTACATTACAGTCCTACAAAGTGCATTAGCCTAATTTCAAAAAAAAAAAAAGTGCATTAGCTTAGATAAAGGTTAAAAGAGTCCTGGAAATTTTTATACTGTATTCAACTTATTCTAAATTACTAGATAAATCATAATTTTGTTGCAAATTTTGCTGCATAACTCAAAACGTGACGTGACAAATATAAACTCAATATGTCTGCAAAATATATCCTCAGTTTTCTCCTTCAATCCAACTACTTCCTTTTGCTTTCATCAATCCTCTACTTTCCATCAACCTTCTTACCTTCATTGCATCATCCCATCTTCCATCATCTGTGTATATATTCGACAGTGTTACATAATGTCCAGCATTTTCGGGTTCTAAGCTAACAAGATTTTCCGCAGCCAACTTAGCAACCTCCAGATTCTGCTGCAATTGACCAGCAGCTAAAAGAGTCCCCCATATATGCTTGTCAGGCATGATTGGCATTTTCATGACAATATCAAGGGCCTCATTGAGCTGACCAGCACGAGCTAGCATATCAACAAGACAAGCGAAATGCTCCATTTTAGGAATCAAACCAAAGTCTCTACTGATGCCATAAAAGGCCTCAAGCCCTTCATTAATAAGACCAGAGTGATTACAAGCTGACAGAACTGACGTTAAGGTTACAGAGTTAGGGGAAAGACCGGAAGATATCATTTCGTTAAGTATTTGAAGAGCAGCCTCTCCTTTTCCGTGCATTGCAAACCCTCCAATCATCGTGTTCCGTGTAACTAAATCTTTCATGGTCATGTTGGAGAAAATGAGTTTAGCAGAATGTATAGATCCGCATTGACAGTACATGCTGATCAAAGCATTCAAAACAGGAACCACTGAACCAAAGTTGTTCCTAAGAATGTAGGCATGAATTTGTTTGCCAGGCTTCAGATCACAAATGGGCAAGATTGTTGATATCGTGGTCTGGTCGTTCTTGACACCAATAATTTGCATCATACTGAAGGTTTCAAGTGCTGAATGTCCCATTGCAAGATCAACCAGGCCAAGTATCATCGCATTCCAAGTGACTACGTCAGATTTGTCCATCAACAAAAACACATTTCTCATATCATGAACTCGATTGCACTTAGAGTACATCGTTAACATTGCAGGTCCACAAGACTCGTAGAATAGGGGATGAGAATGAGTTTTAATTCCATATACATGAATTTCTTGGCCATTTCTTAGAGCCCTTAAATGTCGACAAGATACCATTGCACTAGACAGAGAATCTAAGTCAGGTATATCCACCATAAACTTCATCATATCTCTAAACATGCCCAAGGACGCCTCATGATTTCCAATCCTTGAATAGCCGGACATTAATGTTGTCCAAGAGACAACACTCGGTCGTGCAATCTGCCCAAAAACCTCAAGAGCTTCATCACATAAACCCATTCGACAATAAGCATCCATTACAGAATTCAATGTGACTAAATCAGGTTCAGTACCCTTCACTCTCATTGACCCATATAACTCCAATGCCAACTCTAGAAACCCATTAGCCACATATCCAGAGATCATTGCATTCCAAGACAGCAACTCTCTTACGGCCAAACTATCGAAAACCCGCCTAGCATTATCAACCTCCCCACATTTCGAGTACATGTCAATCAATGAACTACAAACCTGCAAATTTAACTCAACTCCACATACAATAACCTCTTTATGAATCATGACCCCTGTTTTAAGTGTTGACAATTGAGCACATGCCCTCAAAATCTTAGGAAAAATATACTGATCAGGCAACACACCCATAAATCTCATTGCACCATAAACCTGCAAACACTCGATAAAAAGTCCATTTCTTGAGTAAAATGCAAGGAGAGCAGTCCAAGCAAATACATTTGGTTCAGGCAATTTATCGAACAGCTTCTGGGCATACCCCAGATGATCACATTCTGCATATGTTTGAACCAATTTGGTGGTAACATAAGGTTGATGATGCAGTCCATGTTGTATGATTTGCAGGTGGGTTTGTTTGGCTTGAGCTAATGCTCTTGAGTTGCTGCAAACCTGGAGAAGATGAGTGAGTTTTGAAGAAGAGAGATTGGATGTTGAAAAAGATGAAAAATGTCTTACAATAAGCCATATTCTCATCTAAATTGAGATTTCTCAAACAGGATAGTGGGTAACTGGGTTTGGCCAAGATTGAAGATGAAATACCATTAAATCTTTGATGGTGCTAAATAAGGATGAGTTCTTCTAAAGTGAGGTGTAATTACTACAAATTTTATGTCTCTTTTACATTTGAACAAAATAGAATGCTATAGCTAAGTAATGAAAAGAGTTGTAAGGAATTGGGTGTGAATTTTAAATTACCTTTAATAGACCTCACAAAACTGACCCGACTTGATTTTCTAACATCAATCTTAAACTTCATTAAAAAATCACTTGTCATATGCTTAAAAAAAAACCACTTGTCATAAATTGGACCCAATCGAGTTGATTTGGCAATTAGTGTGACCAATAAAAATCACATTATTATAATAAGTTTATGAGCAATAGATTTGAATATGACCCAACTTAAACCGAAAGTCAATCCAAACGATTCTTCACCTAAACATAACCTGATTTTAACTCTATCCAATTTACGTGATTGTCACCTTTACATTCTGACAAATTTAGTAAATTTTCAAGTGCATGTAGCATTATATCATTATAACTCACTTTTGTAGACAATGTAGAAACATAATTTCATCTCACTTGACCTTCATGATATAAGTCCATATAACACAAGATTATCCAAATGTATGCATCTAACTCTCCTTGCAAAGCTGTTTAGTGTTAAATGTTTGTGAGAAATAATCAATGAGTGCATACGAGGTATAGGAAATTAGGAATCATGCATTTGGAATTGGGAAGAGTACTCTCATTCTATTCTCTAGCTTACGCTTCTCCTTTAAATAATCCATCGGAAGAACCTTATATTGCCGATTTGTGTTACAAAACAAAGAAAAGTGGTGTATGATATGAGACGGGGTACACATATTAAACAAATGCAGTAACATAAGGTAGAGATTGAAGAGAAACTATGCTACTAATCCCTAATCTATACAAGAATGTTGACTATAGAATCAATTACCAACAAAAATCGGTCACAATTTTGGGGGTAAAGTAATAAGCTCCTTGAAATTTTCTACCAAAAAATAATACAGCTCTTTAAATTTTTCAGAAGCAGTACTAATATAATGAATTCAATACTTCGTATTTAATAGTGAAAAAAAAAAAAAAAAAAAAACTATCCAGGGGTAAGAAGCAATGAGAAGGGTAGTAGATCAATAGGATCTCTCTTTTTTTCTTGTCAAAGAAATTCTTTCCCGTCTTGTCCTGTTGCTCTTTTCTCACTTTGCTGCAGGATCATAGCCAATGAGCGAGGAGGAAGATGTCATCAGCTACAGTATTACCGATTTGGCTAGATCAACACTGAGTCAAAATCTCAGCTCCGTCTTTTGTAATTAAAATTGTGTGCTCAAACTGTGCTGAGAGGCTTCCATCTTCAGTGACCACCGTCCAGTTATCGTCCCACATAATTGGATTATAACTACCCATTGTAAGCATAGGTTCTGCAATAAAACATAACGCATGAAAAAATTGAATGACGAAGGTTCAACTTCAGTAAGAAAACTTCGAAGTGAGGAAAACTTAATTGAAATACAAAGACAAACATGATCAACTAGTGCACCGAGCAACCAACAGTTCTTATTCAAACCAAAATGAGATGGTTATACCAGTAAATCATTCTACTTTGGGATAAGCCATTGGGTTATTCCACCTTGACCAGTACAAGTTTTCATGGTCCAGGCCAGGTGTACCTATAATCCTAGACAAGTATCCCAAAAGGCCTTAAGGAACTCTTCATGCTAAAGCTGGTTTTGTCATGACCCACCAGCAGGCTTAACCAATGAGCTGGTCCCAGGCCAGGACCATTAACCAAGCTAGGGCATACCCAGTCTATCTATTTATATCTGTGAAATTGCAAGTAAATTTACAAGAGCAATGAGAAAGTACCAATAGTGAAAGTTTGGTTCAATATCATGCGCCCTCCATCATTGTTCCCTGCAGCACAAAAAAGATATCACTTCTTCCAATTGTTAAATGTTAATCTAATTAATAATCCCTCGAAAGCTGAAAACTAAAATGATAGGAGGAGTTCAAGATGATTACTGCAGTGCAAAACAACAGGATCGGCATGGAAAACACGACCAACACCATGGCCAACAAACTGACGTACAACACCATATCCATATTTATCTGCATGGTCACTACAGTGAAAAGATGCCAATTTGAGAAATATAGATACACATTTGCACTATCAAGTTATACCGGACAAAATTTGACAGATCCATAATAGCTTTTGACCTCAAAAAGGAGATCCATACCAAGAGAAACTCATAGTTAATGAAGCAAACTTTTAGAAATTTCCCCATGCATTCATTAGAGTGAGGACTAGGAAAGCAAAGTAGCAAACTTCTGCCTAAGTAAACATAACTCAAGATGCATGATGGAACATGGTAATTTTGACAAGAAATAAGTCTTACTGTATTGTTCTGCCAATTCTTTTGTACTCTACTCCTGGTCCACATATTGCAATTGCCTTGTCCAAGCATTCTTTGGTTACCTAAGAAATGAGCAATATTAAAAGTGTTGCAAGTTAGTCCATACCTTTGTTAGAATGGCACAGAATTCAGAAATCTATGCTCAGATACTACCTGAACCAATTTTTTTGCTTCATCATCAACCTCCCCACAGAAGAAAGTAGCAGAGGTATCACCATGATAACCCTGCTTGACCAAGAGCAAGAATTAAATTAAAATATATAATATTGCAGTGAATACATATAATCCTCAACCATTGCACAGCCATACTCAAATATTTGTGCCAAGAGGCATAAACACATTGAAATATCATAAAAGTCCAAAAAAAAGAAAAAAATAAAGCATGCCCCCGATCTCCCAGTAAGAATTTCAGAAAAGGAAGCTTTAGTATAAGGCATGTTGTGAATTATAAAGAGCAGGTAGCCTTAGCATGTGACACAATTAACAGAAAAACCATTCTGCAGTTCCGTGAATTTTGGCTTTATGTTAAAATAAACAACAGTATGTGAACAGCTAGAAGAATAAAAGAGAACTAGGTTGCTTACATTCAGGTAGGCCGTGACATCAATATTTATTATATCACCATCCTGAAATATGCACATTTGTCACTACTTGATATAAGGGAAAAGGTTGGGACAATGTTTATAGCATTTCATACAGAACAAACCTCAAGTGGCCTTGAATCTGGTATACCATGGCAAATACATTCATTAACTGATGTGCAGACACTTTTAGGAAATCCGCCATAGCCAAGAGGTGAAGGATACCCTCCATTGTCAATAATCATTCGATGAACTGCTTCATCAATTTCATCAGTTTTCACGCCTGGCTGTGGATAAGAATTATAAGTACCATGCATTGGGGAGCAATCATCTAGAAAACAGATTCACCTACGACATTAACGAAGTTTTGAGAAGGCAAATTTTGTAAGTAACATGCACCAACGCTGTAGTTACTATCTTTTTAAATCCATAGAATAACCCAGTAACATGAGTGTCATCTTATATTTCTTCGTTTACTTTGGAAGATAGGGCGACGGGAATGTCTAAAAGAGGGATCTGAAAGAAACAGAAATAGGGGCAGCAACAGATACTCAGAGAGAGTGCATGCATGAGCACTTTTAAGTCCTACACATAAATACCAATCACTTGATGAGATAAGAGCAATTAATCAATTATTGGATATGACTCCTTCCCTTTTTTCTGTTTTTTTTTTTTTTTTTTCCAGCTCACCCTGCCTATCTAGTCTCCATAGAATAAATCTTGGAGGGAAAACTGCCAGTTTAAAACGTCCAATTCGGTCCAGATATGTTGCAGCTAATCAGGATAGACGGATAAGACAATAAGCTCAAGTGCCTAACACAATCCTTTGATTGTGATAAAATAATCCGCCCACAAAGTTTCACAGAAATCAGAAGAGTATGCACAACGCAGAAAGAAGAAAAAGTAACACTAGAATTTAAAAGACCGAAAGCCTTGCATTAATACCTTGACTAAGGTGCCTGCGTATTCAAGAACTTGAGCTGCCAATCTCCCAGAGGCTCTCATACATTCTATCCCCCTCTCATCATGCACCTCAGGTCCACTTGCTATTCCCGGAGAACTCCCAGTTTTTACATAAGGTGGTCTCTTTATATGGGATGGAACAGGTCTAGGAGGAGACACCTTACCAGGCCTCAAAGGTTTACGTTCTCTTGTTGACACTTGATCAAGATTTCTGTAAGTGTACCGGTGAGATAGTCACCAAAAAAAATAAAAATAAATATAATAAATAAATAAAAGCATTTGCATGGGCACATGGAAAGAAATAAAGAGAAGGAAGCACACCTTCTGTTGAATAAGAGATTGGTCAAGCCAGAGAGAGATTTTGGCAACTGCATAGAGACATGATTTCTTCCTATAAAAAATAACTTTCCAATAAGATAAAAATCCAAGACCAACAGCAATATAATCCAGCAAGTACCAGCATGCAGTATCAAGGGAATTAAGCAAGGGCCTCAAAATTTATGTATTGCTGTTTACAACAGTCATCTAATTTTCACAGAATGTAACAAAATACCTAACCCAAAATCTAATCCGTTTGCAACCAAACCAAAAATAAACATTAGATCACTTGTGACACCTTCTTCCACATTTCAATTGTGCCTTTGGCTTCTCCGAAAGATATTCATTGAAGGCCACAAAGAGTGATACAGCTCCTCATCAAATAAAAATCTTACAATCCTGAAAGTCCTCTCTTCTATTAAATTCAACTACAAAAAAACATGGGAAGCTGCTACATTCCCAAGCCAATGTTATACCACCCACTTTCACACCCTTGACCTTAATGAAATCTAAATCACAATAAAACAATGGGTAACTAAACTTGTAATTAGAAACTATGCTACCTCATTAGTCATTAACAATAATGATATAGAATCATTCAAAACCCAAGCATCTAAGGAAATTGTCCACTCGTTCCCGATAAACGACATGTTCCTCCCAAACATTTGGACTTATACCTGATACTCAACAAACTAGGGTCAAACTCCCCAAACCTAAGACCATATGCACAAACTCACAAATTGCCACATCTCAAGATATACTCCACAGTCTACATACAACTCCCTTGCTTGGCATTTCACCCAACAACCAATTAACCATCAAAAGTTGTATACATAACTAAGAAAATACAATGCCAGATTTTAACAATCTATTAACTCTCTCGAACTGAATAATCAAACATTGCAAAATTGTATCAAAATAAATAGTACTCCGTATATACTAAAATTAATTTAGCAATCATATTTATACCATATATGCATGGCGAATTACTGATTAAACTAATTCAAGAAAATCAATCAACAATTAAGCACAAACAGTAAAATAAATCATATCAAATATTCGAAATTAAAGTTGAAATATAAGAATTGAAGTAGTCAATCAGTAATTAGGTTTAGCAATGAACAATGGAAGCAAAAGACAAAGAGTAGGAGAGAGAGGGACCTGGAGAAGAGCGGAAAAGGTGGTGAAGAGGGTGTTGAGAAGGGTGGATTAAACGGTCGCCGCCGACGAAAGAGGAGAGTAGCCGTGACTGTAAACATATGCTCCCCGCCATTCTCTCTCTTTCACACTCGCGTTATCTGTACGACTCTACTCTTGTCTTGTTCAAATGAGAGATTAAGGAAATTTTGGATTAATTTATATTTTCACCCATTTTTGCAAATTCAGTCCGCTAAAATTTTGAAATACATCACTTACTCTTTAGTGTGTTTTGTATACAGCTGGCCTTTAAAAACAAGGTAATCCGTATAATATTATCGGCTTTGTTTCAAGCGATTTACCATTATCCTCTCATCGATGAACACAGAAACAAGTCCAATAGTCTAAAAAGGTATGATTTTACGCTCATTGTTGGTGTTGATTTTCATTGTGAAATTTTGTACATCAAAATGTGCATTTTATAAAGCATTTTAATTTACTATCGCTATTTGGACTTTAAATATTTGATGTTATGTTAATATTTTGTTTTGAAGAATAATTCATGAGTAGATTTCGTTAAATACCATTACTTGAGTACAAGTGCTATAGATAATACAAGCAATTAAAGTTGTTGACACATTTAGATATGTTAATACTCTCGTAGAGTAATTTTATGAACAAAACAAATTCGCTCATTTGTGCAAATAATTTGAGTGAAAGTTATGACTATTGTTTCTTAACAAGGGCGAAGCCAGGATTTTTAAGTCCTGGGTGCCGGACTTGTTAAACGACGCTACGGTTCAAAAAATTTAAATTTATTAAGCATGTATTCTATTCGCCTAATTTTCACCTATTTGAACCTATCTGAACCTATTTGAACTTATCAAAACTTATTTTAGTTGTAATTTATACTTGGGTAGTTGGGTGACCCTTATCAAAACTTATTTTAGTTGTAATTTTTACGTGAATTGGGTGACCCTTATCAAAACTTTTTTTTTATGAACATAACTTATCTAAATTAGTCAAACCTAACAAAAGTGAAAATAAGATGAACAAAAATTAGTTTAATCTTACTTTACGAATTGAAGTAGTAGATTTTTTTGCCCCATATTTGTGTTTTTGCTCATTATCATCATTCAAATTACTTTTCGGATCCAAATTTTTCTAACTATAGAAGATTATTTAATAAAATAAACAAGTAAAACTACAAATCATAATAATCATATAAATCACATAAAAGAATCTATTAATTTAATGAAATTACAAAAAATTAAAAATTAAAATTTTAAATTTTTTAAAAAAAAAAAAAAAAAAAAAAAAAAAAAAAAAAAAAAAAACTGTACGAAGAACTTCATACTTTGTTGAACTTGAACTCCCACTTTTATTTAAAAAAAAAATTAGGGCATGTTTGGCATCAATTTTGGTTTTCAGTTTTCTGTTTTTTTGAAAACCAAAAACAGGAAACAAGAAAAAGGTGTTTTCACTTTTCTGTTGTCGGTTTTCAAAATTATCATGATTTTAATAAATTTAAATAATTTTTTATTCATTATGGGACAAATATCATATACTTTTATAAAATAAAAAACCAAAAAACAGAAAACCCTAGCAATGCCAAACAAACCCTTAATTGTCGGATTATGTTTTTAGGTTTATTTGGGCCATACCATCAGGCCAACAACAACCCACATTAATAACCATGTGGTTGTAAAAATACTATGTTAAGGAAGGACTTGATCCCGGATCTGTTGGGTAAGAGCTTTAAGTTTTAACCAATGTGACAGACATTGGAATATCTAATTTATTTAATTTTAATGTTATATGTAATATTTTTATGGGCACCAGTCCCCCCTCCCCCCGTCCCTTCACCCCTGTTTCTAAATCATCTAAGGAGAAGAGAGTGTGATTTTTTTTTTTTTTTAAAAAAAATACAGTATATGAATGATGGACAAATTTAGTAGCAGATGCTGACAGCAAGCATTCCATCGATCAAACACCCCATGCTTGGGAAGTCTATCCTTTCTTTCTCTTACCTAGAATTGGAAATAGACTTCAAACTAGTAGCTCGTGGAACATCCCCCCTTTTTCTCAATCAACCATCTCGAACTACGTCATGATCCGGCAGCCATGCAATGTATTTCACTCCGGATCAGCGCAACATGTACACAGGCGCAAAAGCCCAGACCTATAAAAGACATAGTCTATACTATATATACGACTTATGTAGGTGCTTAAAGCCCTTAAAAAGGTTTAATGACCATGACCAGCTAAAGATCACTGCCATCTCACGGATTGGATTCGAACCAATCAATCTCCGATACCTTTAGTAGATCGTGAGTGGGTCTGTTGTCCTCTTCATTATAGTCCTTCTAGAATCAATAGTATTTTGTCGGAATACATTCTGTCTTTCACCTTGATTTAAAAAAAAAACACTCATCAAATCTAAACCAAACAAATTGAAAAATGGGCACGTCGGATTTACTCATATAATTTGCATTTGAACACAATTTTCTTACAGACAAATATTTGTAATCATAGTGTGATCCTCATCTGTATGGGAATAAATACAAAGTAGATGATTACATGATAAAAACAAGGATTAATAAATTCTACCCTTGTCATTTTATAATTAACAGACATTTTCGGACCCGTAATCTGAAAAGCAAGCAAGGGCTCACAACCTTTATTAGTCAACAACTTTTTATCTGAAACCTAAAAAGCAACAACGAACACAACCCAAATAATTCAGGCCTATGGCCCAGCTTCTAGCAGCAGTCCCCATTGCATTGCCAAAGGTTTTGTATCTACCAGGCCCTTTGCCCATCCTTTTCACGCCCAAATAAATAAATAAATAAATAATTTAAATTTAAATACCAAAATCCGCTATCACAAGTTTGGATTCGGTAAGAGAGTTGTTCTCACTTAATCAGCTGTATAGGGCTTGTCGATCTAACAACTAAAAAATGATAACATTGTTCATTTTTCCCTCGACAGCTTAATTACGAAGTAGTTGTAATTTAGATGGCTTTAAATGTTGAAAGTTTTGTTCATTATAAAAAAGGAAATCATAATGACCTTCTATGGTAGATTAGTATTGCCATACATTTATGCCTTAATTACGATAGTACAAAAAACAATAATTTAAGAATGTTATTGAGATGTTGTACTAAGAACTTGGATTCATCAACTATCAAAGAGCAAATGTGTTAATATGTCAATTATTTTTACAACAGCCTTCCGTAGTTTAGGCCTTTAGGGAATTAGGGGAGTCAAATTTATGATTTAAGACCGGCCAAGTAACATTCTTCAATTCAAGGATTTCAAGCACATTCTAAATTAGAGCTGCTAGCAGCTGTCATGACAATATAGTACGTAAATATAAATGGTGACAAAAAGCCCGACATAGTACAATACATTTGATATATATCCCACGTGATTTTGAACCCTTCTCATGCTATATAAATCATCTTTATTAATTTGGCATGTTTTGAGTAAACTTTTAAATCATCATCATGCAATCTTGTACTCCCTCCTACATGGTTACTGCACACTCATATGTGTGTTAACGAACTATTCAGTGTATCTCTATGATCAATTCGAAAGATGGTAAACCACATATTATCCACACCAAATATGAGTTGTCGTATATTAAACAACGAGTATGTAAGAACTTATTAGATGCGATAGCGGAATTTCAGAAACGTTTCCTAAACATCTAAACAGGATCTCATGCATATAATCAATATGAATCACATAATAGGAGTTAGATATACCTTTGATGCGTGTACTCCCTTTTAGCCTTTGATAGCCCTCCTTTGGAGATCAAGAACCTCAATTGTGATTCCTCTATGCGATCCACAAACCCGAGAAAGATCCCCACGTATGCTAGTACGGAAGAAGGAGGAAGAAACTCTTACACTCTCTTACTTTTATGGGAAGCGTTGATAGTAGTCTTTTGGAATTCTACTAATGAGTTATACAGTATCTTATTACACTAGTCAATCCTTGTTTATCATATAAATAAGGTCATTAGAAGATAATTCCCAAAACCCTAATACTACTACTTAAGCCCATCACCATGCCCCGCTTTGGGCCTAGTGAATATATGACCCAACCCCAGTTTATATGTTTGACCTTATAGGATCCGATTATAATTAGTAGCAAACCCATTACACAATATGCCTACAGACCGTAGTTGGTTTCTAGAAAAACACTACAACCCCAAAAATTACCGAACTAATAATCTCTTTAATTAATCCTATTTTATATTTAGTAATTGCTATGCTTGATCGAGGACACTTCCTTCAATCTCCCACTTGTCCGAGAACAAGTGGAGCAATATTGAATTCTCTTAAGTCTCTTAGTGTCCAATTTGATGATATGATAACATCATATGTAATCCATATTAAAGGTTCAAATTGTTTCTTGAAACCTGAGTTTTAAACTGTCGAAACAAGTGATTAAATCTTTAATCCACTCGAGCACAGCCATGCATTTTCAGCTCTAACTCTTCAAGAGGCCAAGACACCATTCCTATTTAAAATAGGAGAACTTATCCAATCTTGTCCAACCAAGACTCCCACTAAACTTTTAGCATTCTTAATTACTGCATTTATTACCTCCTTTTAAGGCGCGGCGTTTGACAGTATCAAAGACATATTAATCGTTATATGGAAATAATGTTGTTCTCATGTCTAAGGAATCCACTAAATATAATTTGAAATTTGTATTTCAATTTGGTCTGTTCAATACACACTTAAAATGTCTATCCATGTGATTGACTAAACATCTCCATGTCCCTATAGCCTATGAAACTGCACTATCAATCAATCCACATACTAGCCATTTGGTTAAGCCATTTATGTCCATTAATGACTTAGACTAAGAACATAAGTAATCTATAATTTCTGTTCACCTTACAGGGTTTCATTTATCAAATCACGTATTTGACAAACCTATAGAAATAATAAATACTTTGGACATTTTATTTAATTCTAAACCGTAATTAAATAAGAGCAATTTTATTGATAAACTTAACAAAACATAATTCAATGTCTTTACAATTGTGATCTAAAATAAGTACACAATCTAAAGCCATTCTCCAATATGCTTAATTCCCATAGCTCTAGCATGAACTTCATGCTTTGGTTGTGGTAGGGGTTTAGTCAATGGATCGGCGATGTGATCATCAGTGTGAACTTTGCAAACTCTCACATCCTTTCTAGCCACAATTTCTCGGATGAGGTAGAAATTTCTTTCCACGTGCTTGGATTTATGGTGTGATCTTGGTTCCTTTGCCTGGGAAATGGCACCATTATTATCACAGTACAAGTCAACTCCATTCACAATGCTAGGTACAACTCCCAAACTCTGTGAGGAATTTCTTAATCCAAATGGCTTCTTTAGCTGCATCAACTGCTGTTAAATATTCAGCTTCTGTTGTAAAATCTGCTACAGTGCTTTGCTTTGAACTTTTCTAGCTCACTGCACCTCCATTTAGACAAAATATGAAACCAGATTGTGAACAAAAGTCATCTTTGTCGGTTTGGAAGCTTGCATCAATGTAACCTTTCACAACTAAATCACTTTCTCCTCCATATACTAGGAAACTATCCTTAGTTCTTCTTAAGTACTTAAGGATGTTCTTAGCAGCATTCTAGTGCACGTCACCTGGATCTGATTGGTATCTGCTACATACACTCAAGGCATAAGAGACATCCGGCCTTGTCTAAATCATAGCATACATAATGGATCCTATAGCAGATGCATAAGGAACATTACTCATTCGCCTAATCTCATCAGGTTTATTAGGACACTGATTCTTGCTTAGCGATATGCCATGTTGCATGGGAATGAATCCTCTCTTAGAGTTTTCCATTTTGAACCTTGTAAGAACCTTATCTATATAAGTTTCTTGACTTAGTCCAATCATCCTTTGAGACCTATCTCTATGGATCTTAATTCCCAAAATGTATTCAGCCTCTCCTAGGTCTTTCATAGAGAAACAACTTTTCAACCATTCCGTGACAGATTCAAGCATTGGTATGTCATTTCCTATGAGAAGTATGTCATCTACATACAAGACCAAGAAGACTACGCTACTCCCACTGACCTTCTTATAGACACAAAATTCTTCTTCGCTTCTAAGAAAATCAAACTTTTTGATCGCCTCATCAAATCGAAGATTCCAACTACAGGATGCTTGCTTAAGTCCATAAATAGACGTCTTAAGCTTACATACCTTTCTAGGATTTTCAGGATCTACAAAACCTTCTGGTTGTGTCATGTACACATCCTCTTGCAAGAACCCATTCAAGAAAGCGGTTTTGACATCCATTTGCCAAATTTCATAATCATAAAATGCAGCAATCGCTAGAAGTATCCGAACGGATTTAAGCATAGCTACAGGTGAAAAGGTTTCATCATAGTCAATACCACGAATTTGTTTGAAACCTTTAGTAACCAGTCTTGCTTTAAAAACAATAATGTTTCCATCTTTGTCAGTTTTCAATTTGAAAACCCATTTGCAACCGATGGGTGTTACCCTATCCAGCAAATCGACCAAATTCCATACTTGGTTTTCTGACATGGATTCCATTTCAGACTTCATGGCTTCAAGCCATTTTTCGGAGTCTTGACTCGCCAAAGCTTGTTTGTAGCTAATAGGCTCTCCACTTTCCAAAATCATAATTTCATAATTTCCATCAGCAAGAAATCAACATATTTCTTGGGTGGTCTAGTGGGTCTACTAGATCTACGTACGGGCTCAGCAACATGAGAAATGTTCTTCGCAACTATTTGAGAATTTTCACACGAATTAGATTCGAGTGGGACGACAGGAGGTTCTTGCGTTAAATGCAATTCCTCCATCATATTATTAGCAGTGAGGGGGGGATCGTGTTATTGAGGCACTACCCCTTCCTCATTTACTAACGGCTTCATCGGTAAGACATAGCCTTGTGATCTCGTCTCTGACGCGGTGTTATCCACATCCATTTGTCGATCTTCTCGAATTTCTTCGAGAAATATACTACTCCCACTTGTCCTTTTGGAAATAAAATCTTTTTCCAAAAAGACACTATCTCGAGCAACAAACACTTTGTTCTCATTTCGGTTGTTAAAGTAGTAGCCCTTTGTTCCTTTAGGATAACCTACGAAGAAACATTTGTCAGATTTGGGTGCTAGCTTATCAGAAAGTAAATGTTTTACATAAGTTTCGCATCCCCAAATTTATAGATAAGACAATTTTGGAACTTTTCCAGTCCACAACTAATATGGGGTCCTCTCTAATGCCTTTGACAGAGTCCTATTTAGTGTAAAAGCAGCGGTTTCGAGAGCATGTCCCTAGAAGGATATTGGAAGATCTGCAAGACTCATCATTGATCGAGACCATATCTAGTAAAGTGCGATTCCTCCTTTCAGATACACCATTTAATTGTGGTGTCCCCGGTGGAGTTAGCTGTGAAAGAATTCCACAACCCTTTAGATGATCATCAAACTCTTGGCTCAAATATTCTCCACCACGATCTGATCGTAGCGCCTTTATTGTCTTGCCAAGTTGATTCTCTACCTCATTCTGAAATTGTTTGAACTTTTCAAACAATTCAGACTTATGCCTCATTAAGTAAACATAACCATATCTACTTAAATCATCAGTAAAAGTTATGAAGTAACTAAACCCTCCCCTGGCTGTAGTGCTTATTGGTCCACACACATCTGTATGTATGAGTCCCAAAAGATCACTAGCTCTTTCTCCTTTTCCCGTAAAAGGATATTTTGTCATTTTACCCATCAAACACCCTTCGCAAACATCATAGGATTCATAATCAAACGATGTCAGAATGCCATCCTTTTGCAATTTCTGGATGCGTTTTGAGTTGATATGTCCTAAACGACAGTGCCATAAGTAGGGTTTGAATCACTTGATTTGTTTTACTTGCAATCTATCTTATAGACGTGTTTATCAAAATCTAACACATACAAATCATTTATTAATTTAGCACTGGCATAATACATCTCTTCAAAATAAACTGAACAACTGTTGTTCTTTATTTCAAACTTAAAACCTTCGGCGTCTAACACCGATACAGAAATGATGTTTTTAGTAATAGCAGGAACGTAATAACAATTATTCAATTCTAAAACTAAACCAGAAGCTAAAGGTAACTATATGTTCCAATTGCTAAAGCAACAACTCTTGCTCTATTTCCGACGCGCAGTTCTACCTCTCCCTTAGCCAGCTTTCTACTTCTTTTTAGTCCCTACACATTCGAAACAATGTGAGTACCACAACCGGTATCAAATACCCAAGAAGCAGAAGTTGCTAAATTTACTTCTATAACATAGATACCTAAAGAAGAAGAAGCGCCTGTCTTCTTATCATCCAAGTACTTTGTGCAGTTTCTCTTCCAATGGCCTACACCATCACAATAGAAACACTTGACTTCAACTTTTGCATCGCCTTTGGGTTTTTCAGGGGCTTTGGTTTGAGCAACTTGTTTGCCCTTACCTTTTCCCTTTTGTTTACCCTTTCCATTCTTCTTGAACCCTTTTCCTTTCTGAACCATAAGAACTTCTTTCTTTGGTTTTGGAATGTCTAGCTCAGCAGTGACAAGCATTCCATGCAGTTCTTCCAAGGTATTCACTTTATCTTGCATGTTAACGTTCTATCTGTATTGTTGGAACCCATCATGCAGAGATATCATGATAATGTCAGTAGCCATCTCTTGGCTATAGGTAAGACCCAGTCTAGACATTCTTTGGAATAAATCCATTATCTTGAGAACATGGTCTCCCACTGGTTCATGAACCTTTTATCGACATTCGAGAAGCTCTTTATGAATCTCGTATCTCTCAGTCCTTGCTTGTTTCTGAAACATCTTTTTCAGTTGCAGGATAATGCTATAAGCATCCATACCATCAAACTTCTTTTGAAGGTTTGGTTCCATGGAAGCTAGCATGAGACATGTGACAAAAACTGAATTATCTTTAATAACCTTTTGAGCAGCTTTTTCAGCATCTGATGCTGTTTCTGCCAGAACTGGGATAGGGGTGTAAAGGACATCCTCTCTTCCTTCGACCCTAAGAACAATTCTTAGGTTCCTTTCCCAATCAAGGAAGTTTGTGTTGTTCAATTTGTCCTTCTCAAGGTATGAACGTAAGTCGTGATTATTGTTGTTGTTACCATACATGATATCTACAATAGAAATATAGCAAAGTTCAATTACGTTTATCATAGTAGCATACAAATATTTTATCATACAAGCTACTAATCACATCATTTAATTTACGTTGTCCCTTTTTAAACAATGTGAAATCCAAGATCCTTAAACACAAGATTCCAAGCGGACTTTGGCCCTATCATTAAAATCTAGTGTCTATGGTATGTAAACAACCTTTACTAATTATATCTCATATAATTCTTGGTCGGTAGGTGACAACTCTTGTTCCTATCTCTATGTTTCAAAACCCAAAACTTTATCTTTTGACAGTTTAGTTGAGCAAAAACCAAACTTTAACATGTAAACTTCATAAGTTCACCCTAACATCCAACGATTACGTGCAACGCCCCGTTTTGGCGGAACCTATTACTTATGATTGAGAGCTTTATAGGTGTAGTTTGGAAAAACATTTATCTCAATATTACTTTTAGGGACCTAAGTTTACTATGTTGGTTTATTTATTAGGAAACTCATACCATAAATAAAAGCAACAGGCACAAACTTAAAATTAAGCATAATATAATGCGAAATTAAAATTGTGATCCTAGTATGGCCCTTAATACTATGAAAAACTAGTCTTCATAGACTCCATCCTTGATTCATCATGGATCTCCATCCTTGATTCACCTTGGATCATCTTTTGATAGTCTTTTGCTTGCATTTGTATTTTAAATTTATATAAAAATAAATAAATTGCAAAAATATAAACGGTGCGCAGACCGTATTTAATTACAAAAATACATTAACGATACGCAGATCGTATTTACTATCCTAGTTTGGGCCATACTAGTCACCTTGGGCAACAATAATAATATCATATATTCAAAATTGTCATCCAAAATATATGCCATATAAATAAATATCATATAAACTGAATAAGGAAAATATTAATCATTCATAGTAAGTAAATGATTCAGTAATAATCAAAATTATATTCTTTAATTTAGTCAACTAATTATCCTAGGAAAAAGTAGTAACGCTTACTAAAAGGCCACCTTCCATTATAATGATTCAATTAGAATTAAAATATGGAATTAATGTATAATTAACTACTATTAATTTGCAAAATTGGAATATAGTGAATCATATCATCTTATAACGCATGCCATAATTGACAAACAATAACGGCAAGGTCGGCAACCACACAAGCTCCATTACTCACGTGTGGCTACCTCCCATGATCGTACTCACTGCCGGCAATAACATACGCCCAGCCACATAGCGGAATTTCAGGAACGTTTCCTAAACATCTAAACAGGATCTCATGCATATAATCAATATGAATCACATAATAGGAGTTAGATATACCTTTGATGCGTGTACTCCCTTTTAGCCTTTGATAGCCCTCCTTTGGAGATCAAGAACCTCAATTGTGATTCCTCTATGCGATCCACAAACCCGAGAAAGATCCCCACGTATGCTAGTACGGAAGAAGGAGGAAGAAACTCTTACACTCTCTTACTTTTATGGGAAGCGTTGATAGTAGTCTTTTGGAATTCTACTAATGAGTTATACAGTATCTTATTACACTAGTCAATCCTTGTTTATCATATAAATAAGGTCATTAGAAGATAATTCCCAAAACCCTAATACTACTACTTAAGCCCATCACCATGCCCCGCTTTGGGCCTAGTGAATATATGACCCAACCCCAGTTTATATGTTTGACCTTATAGGATCCGATTATAATTAGTAGCAAACCCATTACACAATATGCCTACAGACCGTAGTTGGTTTCTAGAAAAACACTACAACCCCAAAAATTACCGAACTAATAATCTCTTTAATTAATCCTATTTTATATTTAGTAATTGCTATGCTTGATCGAGGACACTTCCTTCAGAGTAGTGATTTGAGATCTTAACAACCTTGTATTTATTTGAAAAGTTAATTATTACTAATCTCTTCACAATATAAATTGGTTATGAAATGAAATTTTATTGTCTCAAACTCTCCTCCTTCATGTTAGATTTCTCAACCCGACCCTATACACTTTCTCAAAAGAGTTTACAAGCAATGTGCAAACTGAATCATAGTCTAATCATTTAAATTACACATGAGTTTTTAATTCTCGAAATGAAATTTGCATAGATGTCCTAATAATTTGGGAGCGAATATCTAAGAGACTAGCTAAATGATTGAACCCTAAAGAAATTGATGTAGTTCCAAACGTTTATGTTTGAATGGAATCAAATAAGGACATACATGAGTAGGGATCTTATAGGATATAATTTTTGTGTAGGCCATCTTTAATAATGCAAACCACTTTTGTAATCATATACAATTATACAGTCCAATTTAACACAGGGGGGGGGGGGGGGGGGGAAGGAAAAAGTAAGGAGAAAAAACAAAATTAAAAAGTAAACAGAGAAAAGTAAGAAAGTCCAAATTTTAAAATCTTAATTTTTCAAAAAAGCATTTTTTGGATATAAAGTATTAAAGGCTTGTTGCCGCCAAAATTGTATTGATATGTTAATGTTTAAGGTCTCATCACTAACTCTAGTTTTCCGAGCTTAATTAGTTAATTAACAATGGGACACTAAGGTACGGTCCATGTGATCTTGTTTATTGCACTTTTACATAATTTAATTAGTTTTAACCTTACCTCGGATTGGAATCTCGTGCTTTTCTTATTTCGCTTGATTGATAATTTTAAGCCAATCATCTTTTGGTTATGTTATTGCCCTTTAATTTGAAAATTTTTTACCTGTTCATTTGTTTCGTTGCTTTAATATGGAGTATAATGATATTGTTAAAATTTACTTTTAGTACAATCTATCATAAGGCAAATGCTGTATACTTGTATTAATAATTTTTTTTAAAAGTATTTTGAACGGTAAAGATCAGATAAAATCCCACCGTATATAGTATGACTTGTACTGTGAGGGATAGAGGGAGCGAGGATGATGAGGATCGGAGTGACTTCCGCTAGTAAAAACTCGAGTTAAATTTTGTGTGCATTTACACTATAGTACTAAGCTATACCATACATGCATGTTGTATATATATATATATATATATATATATATATATATATATATATATATATATATATATATATATATATATATATATATATATATATATATATATATATATATAAATATAAGTATAATATTACTATGTGTAAATTAAAAAAAATATAGTCCATAAGTATATATTATTAAGTATTAATTAAAAGTAATGTTTTATATGGAGTACTTCAGGTTCAAGGTATTTAAAGGGTATCATTGATTTGGAGTAGCGTATATTCCTCCTAATCCTAAATAAGCTATCTTACATTTGAAATTTGACGGAACCATTACACATATCATTCTACTAGTGTGTACTTATGGGCGTTATGACTTACTTGAGAATCTCTCATAAAATTTGCTTTCTTGATATGGCAGTTTGAAATTGATATTTTTGTCCTTTAAATATATATAATAATAAAATAAAAAAAATAAAAAAAAACTAATCCAAAATACACTTCATTAACTCAAAATAGAGGTGTGCGTTTCAAAAAAATAAATAAATAAATAGAGGTGTGGATGGGAAAAGTTTTTAGAATAAAAAAACAAAAAGAAAAGGGGTAAAATAGATAAGATGTTTATGTATTGAATTAAGTGACATAAATGTACAAGCATTCAACTTTATATTTCACCCAAAAAGTACCAATTTCAGGATTCAAGCTAAAGTATTAAAAGTAATCAATTTCTTTCTCTCTATGGTGTGATCTTTATTTTTTTTTGCTAAAGGGCTTTTAATTCTTAACTTTACCACTGAAATCCTAAAAGATTTATGTTTGCGGTTTGGATTAAAGCCAAAATCAAATTCAATTTGAATTAATTCGGTTTTGGAAATCTCAATCTAAATCCAAACCGAATTTAGGCTCGATCCAATCCAAACCAAATCGAATTAATTCGGTTTTTCAAATTAGAATCCAATCCAATCCGAAATTTGTTCCCTTCTTTTGCAACATTAAAACTCAAAACCCGAACTTCATCCAGAAAATTTCTATAATCATTCAACCTTCTCTTGTTAACTACATTCTTTGTGAGAGAGTAAGATATTGAGAAAGGATAATTGAGAATTAGGTTTTTTATTTTTATTTTTTTTTATTTTTTTTATGAAAGGGGAACGTGGTTAATTGGATACTTTGAAAAAGAAAATTGGGCTTAAAGTAATGGGTTGAAATTTGGTTTGTAATTCGATTTTCGGTTTTTTCAAACCCCAAACCGAATCCAATCCGTAATCCATATTTTTTAATTTTTTTCAAACCGATCTAATCAGAATTAAAAAAATTCAAACCGAATTACTAATTCGGTTTTCGATTCGGTTCGATTTTAATCCGAATTACTTTGACCCCTATTAATTGCATTGTCTATTTAGTATGGTACTACTATATTGAACTTTAGCAAAAGTTTGGCAAATTAAATAAGCTAAAGTAACTAACAACTATCATTAGGTCTCAATCCTTAAATTATAAAAGTGGCGCCACAAATAAATTATTGGTATAGATTGAGAGTCTATTATGTACACCCGAGTGTATCGTATACTCGGAGTCATTTGTTCATTCAAACCAACAAATAAGTAAAAAGATATATTATTTGCTCACTTGTTGATTAAATGGGCAAATGACCGTAGATGTATGATACACTCGGATATGCCTTATTCGCGACAAATAAATTGCTTTCCCACTCAAAATATTGCAATATAATAAATTTGAAAGGAAATTATAACGGAAGACCATAATATTTATTTCTTTTTTTTTAAAAAAATTTAATATTTTTTTGCATATGAAATAATGTTGACATGCATGCATAGTGATGCATGTTATAGTGGCTGGACCATGGTCCATGCCAATTGCATTGGTACAGGTTCTATTGGCTTTACTTAATTTTAAAACAAGTTACTTGATATAGACATGTTTACAACAATTACAAGATAGCTTTGCTTCATACAGGATCGGAAAGTTTTTTTTTATAATAGACCGTTATGTCCGAGTAAGTTATAAATTTTTAATGATTAATTCATTTTTAAACTATCAAATAATTATGGAACTAGGTTAGTTCCCGTGTCATGCACGGTAATTTTCAATAATCATTATTAAACTATCATTATAATCGGTTTTTATAAACAAAATAATTCTATAAATATAGTTTACAAATTTTGAGCAAAATAAAGGATTACGAAAGATATATTAGATATTTACTGATGTAGAAAATGAGCAAAGTTATGTTAAGATTTTATTTTTTATTTTTTTTTAATAGCTATATAAATATTTGTATTAAAGATATGTCAAACGTTTTTTATTTAAGTAATTATATTGTATAAGGTTATGGAATTTTTGTAAATAAGATTTGTTTCTTTAATTGAATTTTATTCAAAAAAAAAAATTAAGGACACATTAGAAAATGACACGTGTCATTGCTGGTGTGTCTTTTAGTATATAGTTATTGATGGGGACTGGATTTTCCAGCTAATGCCTTTTTTATTATGTGAAATAATACTATTCTTCAGTCAAGTATAAATAAGAGTAAAAAGGTATGTATACGTAAATTAAACCCTTGTTTTAAGAAAATTTATAAACCATTTAAAACACATAATTCATTAAATAACACCGATAAGTATTTTTGTTAAAAAGTTTCATGATTATACAATATAGCCGGAATTCAATACGAAGTTACGTACCAAAACATATTCAATTCATCACAATCTCAAGTATATAAACACCAAAACACAAATCTAATCTCACACATGGATCTTGCATTTTTCAACAGTGTATATTTCCTAGTATAGTAAACTTAAATTTTACAATTTCATAATGGTATCATTTGTGAAATAGAAAAAAAAACGATAAATAATTCAACAATTGAGAAGCAAGCTGTATAGACTAGTATCACACAACAAATGATTAATTTAATGGAATCTGGCATTGTGCATGTGTGAGTTTTCATTGGGATATCATGCTCAGAAAAATAAAGAAGATGAGAGAGAATGTATGTTTTACGACCCAAAAACTATAAAAAGGTTGCTCTAATTTGCTTTTGGACAGTTTTTTTTTTAAGAAAATCAGAAAATCAGGCTACGCACCTAAATACCTTTAGTCCTTTACCTACAAACAATGCAAAAAACAAAAACAAATGGCATCCAAATTGGAGTCTGCCAAAATGCATGCACGGAAATCTTTGTCGATATCCAATGAAACTTCGAATAAAGTACTCTATTTTATTTTTAGTTTTAAATGTATGCGTATGTTTTAATTGAAAAATTCACAACATATTACGTACTCCTTAAGTATAGTTAAGTATATAAGGTTGAGGTGATGGAATAGTGACATTGTTCTCACCTCATATCTCTAATTTCTAGAGATCTAGTTTTATGGGACTCATTTGAGGGATTTTCCTTATCACCCCCTCCTAAATGAGCCCCCTTCTTACCCAAAAAAAATAAAATAAAATAGCTATATATATATATATATTAATCCATGAAAATAAAAATAAAAGTTACATATATTGTTAATTTGTTATTATATATGTTGGCCATATTTAAAAAGTTACTTGTTTAATTTAATTTATGCTGAAAAATACTTGTGTGAAAGATATCTTTTGAGATGTCATTTTCCTATGAAGCTGGGATATTTATTATCCTTTGGCTCTGATTAAGACTCTAACTTAGGGTTATACTACTTATTTTGAATCTTGCTTTGTACGGGTATACATGAGCCTATTTGTGTTTGTTTATATTAGTGTAGTTAGATGACAATGGATTAGGTTTGAAGTGAATCTTCTTAATCCTAGATTTACATATATACAGAGTTGATATTTTATATACTTGGATCTAGGTTTGACCAAAATTATTATTGGGCCCACATATTCAACTTAAATTAATTAGATCAAATAGATTTAGATACTAATGTTAGAAGACCAAATCATATAGCTAGGACATGAACTACTGCAGAAAGATAGATGTTGATGACCATTATATTTGCTTTTAGATATACTCTACTATAGTAATAAATTAGCCTTTTAACCTGTGCCATGCATGGGTTTTATATGAGAAAATTGAGAAGAAAAAAAATAAACGTTAACAATTTTTTTGTCCTTTGAAATCTAAATGAATGATTTAGGAAAATATTGTATTCGTTGCATGTGTGATTGAAAATCAATCAATTAATCAATTAATTTAATGAAAATTAAGGAGTAAGGGAAGAAAAGAATTACTTGTTTGTGAATTGAATAGGAAAATGTTACTATTAACTAACCGCAAATGGTTATTTTGAAAATTGTTTAAGGACACTCAAATAATTAACGTCTTAAAATATATATATATATATATATATATATATATATATATATATATATATATATATATATATATATATATATATATATATATATATATATATATATATATATATATATATATATATATATATATATATATATAGAAATGTATATTGAAAATTGTAAAATGTTCATTTTATTTTTTACTGAATTAAATTTAGCAAAATCAATTTTAATTTGGTAAATATATTGTGAATCTTGTGTAATCAATATTTATTTAATAATTGGCAATGCAAGTAATTAAAATAAAAGGATAAAGAAAAAAAGAAATCACAATAATGGTTTTGTAGTGAAGAAACAACTACATGTTAAAATTGTATGCAATAGTCTTATTATTAAAAATAGCTAGTATCGCATGTAGTGCAACTTTTATACTCTCTCTGTCTCATAATACTTGACACAGTTTTTATTTTTGTCCGTCTCAAATTACTTGACACGTTACTAAATATAGAATGAGACCACTAATAAAAAAAAAATTCACATTTTCTCTTTCCTCATTTACCCCACTTAATCTTTTCTTACAATATAAAAACACAAAAGAGAATCTTTTATACAATAAACAAATGTTTTAATGGACATACTTGTAGTTTTCTTAAACTACGGCCCTGTTCTCATCAGATTATTTTCAATTCAGTTTAGTTCAGCTCTAATAGGTTCAGTTCAGTTCAGTTCAGCTCCTAATTTCCTTCTCTCATAAAATATTCATTTCAATTCAGTTCAGTTCAGTTTAATTTAGCTCTAATAAGTTCAGTTCAGTTCAGCTCATTTCAGTCAATGATAACAGGCCCTACATGTCCACCCTAACGTCCCAAGTATTATTGGACGAAGGGAGTAAAACTCTAACTCAAAAGTTAAAACTTAGTATGTATCAATTACCAGTGCTTTGTTAAATACAAGGAGGTCTAAACACTACTTAAAAATTTATTGCCGAACACCCCTCCTAATTGCATTTTTGAAGAAATAGACAGATAGTACTGTTTATATATACTTGTTAACTTGTATAACTCTTCTCACACCCAAATTGGCCATATACCAACAACAAATTAAAAAACAGTGGAATTGAATTGCAGCAACTAAAACAGTAGAGTACATAGCACAATTGCATGCATATATCATTATTGTACTTTGATAAAATTTAGGACGATGTAGGTCCAACATTGCTGAAACTTGAGAAAGCTGAAGGATGTACATGTACTTGTACCATACATTATGTTATGTTAGCCTAGTGGTATATTTTAGTCGTATAATATAATTCTACCAGTAACTATTTAATGGTTAGAAAGTCTCCGACTCTTTGGTAAATTTTGGGATAACACGTGAGATGTTGCTCCTTTTATAGTTCAACGATAAACGGCTTACTAGTATATTTATGGGAGAACTTGTTTTGGTAATTTTAGATGCTATTGAGACTTTGAGAGGATAATATGTCAACTTGCCATTTCATGCAGAAAACAGAACTGTACCGTTTTCACCTCTTATGCTACACATTTTTAACGTTGTACTGGTATCTTGCTTACCCTACCCTCCAAGACCAATGCATGCTTTTGAGGTCGTCTTCATACATTCACTGCTTCTAATAAATTCCAATTTTTGAATATAGAGACAAAGATATTTTACTCTTACGGACTCTTATGCTATACTTATACGGTCTTACATCAGAGTTACAGGTTGTACGCGTGATTCTATTTCTTATGTAGAGTATATTAATGTTATTTAAATGTACTTTTTTTTTACCTTTACTTATTAACTAGTGAGTTATACTTTTAAAACTAAAGAAAAAAAACCACTTATATGAGATCAGTTTTACTACTTCAATATTTGAGTATGTAAAATTGTTTTTTTTTTTTTTAGAGAGCCACAAGGGCCAAGATCAGATCTTATGGAATAGGGAAGGAACGAAGCTCTAACTAGTTAAGTATGTAAAATTGATAACTGTGTAGCTAGTATTGTATATAGTAATGTGCCTAGTCCATTTATTGGGTAGAAAAGTATCCTTGAGACCAGCTATCACCATAAAATCATTCAAATTAAATCTAAGTACTTTTTTTTTCAAGGCAAACATACAAATTTACTTTGCAACATTTTAATCATGGTAAATTCAACTAATCAAGCCACCTGAAATAATCAAAATTTTATGATAGATGGAATGTTGGTTGGGTAGAAGTAATGGAAGACTATTAAATGGCTACTATAAAATTGTGCTCATTATAATAATATTAAATCTCAATCCTTTATTTTTAAGAAATGATCTTAACCATTTATTTATGTCAATAAAAAAAATATAAATTAGTTTTGAAAAACAGTAAGAAACACTTTTTTCCCAAGAATTAAACGTTAAATGTATAAAAATAATGTTATTTTTAAACGTCAAGATCAAAAGATTCAAAACTTATACCATCAATGGAAAATCAATGGAAAACTCCATTTCAACCTATATCTGTTTATTAAAAAAATGTCTATACTTAAATATATACAATACATGAGTACTCTGATAGCTCTTGCTGGTCATATTAAATTATCATTCGCTTTGTGTTTTTTCATTTGATTGGTGATTGAATATGAATTTCATGTTAACTGGGTTGAATGATTGATCACAAATTGCAGAGAATTAGTAATGGAAACTTTCGGTAGGAGTAGTTTATTTATTGGGAAAAAGCAATTAAAAGTTTTTTTTTTAATTTTTTTTTTTTTATTTTAAGGTAGTTATTTTGGTCAACTTAATCAATAATACTAATTTATGTAAAAACAATCAAGGGCGTAGATTTCATTGTTATAATGACTACAATTTTATTGTAGCCATTGCAAAACTATCCGAAGTCAATAAAGTATTTAATTTAGAGACTTAATTGCATACATATAACACATCTTTTCACTATATCCTAAGAATGCTAGCTAATTAAAAAATTTATAAAAAGTGGAATGTGATAAATATATTCAAATGATACGGTACGTCTATTCTTACTTTATACCACTATAAAAAAAAATGTACTTAAAGAATTATTTAATTTTGTCCCAAAAACAATAAATATTTGGACAATAATAACGCACTGCTGTAATGTGAATTTTTTGTGTGTAGGGTACGTAGATAAATGTAAATTAGGGTACCCCAAGAATTGTAGGGTAGTAGCCCATCCAAAGAGGGACGAATGCCTAAAATAAAAGAAACAACAAAACGAACCCTAAGCCAGTATTGTTACATTTAGAGGGTGTCTATTATATTGCAGTCACTCTTATGCCGTTATGGTACTCTTTTTCCATTAATGCCCCCATGTGTGCAATGTTTCCTCCCTATTTTATTTATTTTTAAAATATAATTTATTTTTAAAAAAAAATATGTAAAAATATATACAAAGTAAAATTTAAAAGTATATATATATGGAATAATAAAAATGGTAAGTTCAACTTCCTTGCGAAATTTCTATTCATCATACTACAATTTTGTCAATTTCTTCCATGCGTGTGCTACTACCTAGCTATTGTACTTATTATTATTGCTTTATTTCTCAACTAACATGTAAAATTTTTATGTGTTGTTTAATAAGATTGCAATCATACTAATCAAGATGTTTCTTGGGTCCTTAATTAAATATAATTGTTATTGTTAAATACTTAAATGTATCCAATGTAAGTACGGTTGATTATATAATAATGTTTTTATTTTGTTGCATCTATCTTGCATGCAATCTTCATGTTGAATGGATGAAACTAACATCACGTGTAGACTAATAGAGTTTTTATTTTAGCGTTTACTGTTTAATCACAATAATTTACTTTTGTGCGGTCAAATCAAATGAGCTTAGTATACACACAAATCCATTTTTATTCCCTTGATCTGTCTGAAAGAAGTATCACACTTAGTGCTGTCAAATTTCAAACCGAAACCGTTTAACTGCCCGAAACCGACCGACCCAAATGAGAACCGAACCGATTAAAAACCGAATTTTTTGAAATCGAAAACCGACCCGAACCGTATTTTAGTAAACCCGAAACCGAATCGACCCGAGTAATGGTAAACCGTTTAAGAACCGAACCCGTTAACAAACCGAACCGAATATAAACCGAACTGAATGAAAACCGAACCGAAAAAGAATCAAACTGTATCTAAACCGAAACCGGTTCCAACCCGAAACCGTTTAAACTGGCAAAAAAACCGCTTACACCGAACCGTTAGCAAACTGCTACCCATTTGCATCGAACCATTTAAAAACCGAACTTATTGTAAACCGAACTGGTTATAAACCGAACCGTTTATGAACCAAACCGCTTCTAAATCGAACCGTTTACAAACCGTTAGTAATCAAAACTTTACTTGGTGTCATGTTTGCTTTCAGACATCTGAGTTGGTGACTATGAGAAGTGGCTTACCAACTGCTCAGCATGATAAGCACACTGACAGCTGAAAACAGAAAAATCAAGCAGTATGAACTATGAAGTATGATTAATCATGTACTTCATAGTTCATATTACATGTAACATTTGATTAAAAGAAAAAGAGTATTAAGTTACAATCTATATACTCGTATGTAATATTTGGTAGCAAGACATGATTAAAAAAAAGGGGATATATTGAAACATCTGAAAGTTGATCATGTTACGAGTTTTGGAAGCAATTACATACAAATAGTTGGGAAATCTTCCTGCCCAACTAGGTCCTTAGCCTCACAAAAGCCTACACTAAAAATGGCTGTGCTATTTTGCTACAAGCATATATGAAGTCTAACAAAGTCCTAAAACTGTACTATAGCATCGAGACTAGAAATGTAACAAGCAAAATAATAAATCTTCCAGAATCATCTCAGGATCATCTTTGATCAGCTATCAAGACTAAGAAGCAAAACAATGTCTTCCAGGATCATCCCAGGATCATGAATCATGAACACAGCAGAACAGCAGAGACACAGCAGAACAGCAGACACAGCAGCAGCAGACATGGCAAAACAGCAGACACAGCAGAACAGCAGCAGGAGAACAGAAGAGCAGCAGACATGGCAGAACAGCAGACATGGCAGACAAATTGTCTTTGAAACAGCAAAATAAGACTATATAGTATATACTAGTCCAATTCTGTAATTGGGAGTTAGAATCAAGAAATGTAACAAAATCAGATAGATAATAATCATCCAAGATTATGCCAGTTTCACATGATCAAGCTCATAAGTTATTGACAGCAAAATTATTATGGGCTAAGACAACGGGGGATTTAAAGGATCACTAGACTGTGAGATTCAAAGAAATTGGGATAATCCCTGCTTTGATTTTAATGGACAGTGTTCCCTCTTTTGCTTGAACTCCTTTTTCTGAGCTTTTATACTTTTTTCTTGTCAAACAAAAAAATGGAAACAAATTTTGGAAATCCAATCAACCAATCCTGCCTTCCAGACTATTAAATTTTATCAGAAAAGGAGAAAAAAGCATATCTTGTTACCTATGCTATAGTGGAAAAGATACTCATACAGAAAACATAGTTTCTTGTTTCTCACAATAACTAAGCAGCCAAGTAGTGATTTCATGTGGAACAATAAAAAAGTATAAGATGAATTTCAGGAAAAACAGGATACCAATTTGATATCTCAGTATAAATTGAGACTTCCACTAAGTAAACGAAACTAAATTGACCGAGGGTACATCAAAAAATATATGCCAAGTAGTGATTATGCCTCTTATCCATGCAAGGAAATAAGGAATACATTTTGCTCTCCAGTAGACAAATCGATATTGCTCGAGCAGTGGAAACAAAGAAGTCAAAATATTAACAAAAAGTTGATGAAAATGGATTTACCCATGAAGCTTCTAATTTTCCTCTAAATATAATATTTCCTTCTTTCATTAGGTATTAAGCTTTAAAAGAGACTAGATGAATTTACAATTACATTACTGCAGAATCAGTAAACAAAACCAATATATCCTTAATTCCTTATAAACAAAACCCCATTCTTCAACACTTTCAGTCAATTCATCCATTCATCCCCAAATTTACATTTTCAATTGCCATGCATTACAAGAAATACATATACAAAATATAAATAATAAAAAAAAAAAAAAAATACCAATTCATACCATGATACCAACAAAACATATCAATTAAAATCTAGAGAGAGAGTGTGGTTACCTGAATTTGGAGCAAACACCAATGACTCAATGAGAGAGAGGCGCCAGGACAGCAAACACCGTGAATGAGAGGCGCCGTGAGACGGAGAGGCGATGAGACGGAGAGGCGCTTAGCCGTGAGAAGGAGAGGCGCCGTGAGGATGAGTGGTAAAGTGAGAGTGAGAGTGAGAGTGAAAGGGTTTCAAAAGGGTGAGAGTGGTTTCGTGTAAATCTAACCATTGATTTTTTAATCCATGGTTCAGATTGGTGATCCGTGTGTGTTGTGGGAGAAAGAATCTAACCATTGATTTTTTTAATCTATGGTTGAGAGTGGTGATCCGTGTGTGTTGTGGGAGAAAGAATCTAACCATTGATTTTTTAATCTATGGTTGAGAGTGGTGATCCGTGTGTGTTTGTGTGTTGTACATTTATCTACAAAAATATTATTCCCTCAATTCTTTAGTATTTTTTTGCCCCATTTGATCGGGATCAGTGCCCAAGACACGTATTAAAACATCTACTAGTATATCTTTATTTTCATACACGTAAAAATTATAAAAACGTTATATTAATAAAATGTATAAATAGATAAATTTAAAAAGATCACTAATGAGTCTATAACTTTGTACTAATACATACGAATAACGATGATACGAATATTTATCTATGAGATGGTTAGATGCCACGTGTTAATAATGTGTACATATGATCGATTGAACTAATCAATATTACCTTGTTAATTAGTCATTAGTGTTTTCTTTCATTATACAAATCAAAGCACTTGTAATATCTTCATAATTTCATGAAAATATATAATGATAAACGAGTCATAATTATCAGTCTTGTTGACTAATCAAGTATCGAATTACCAAATTGCAAATTTCCATTTCACAAGAAGTCAAGAACTCATCAAATCATGATTATGATAGTATGCGTAGTATATAAATGATTAAATAAGAAGCATATAATAACCTAATTGTATAACAATAATACATTAATACACTAACTCTTATAATCTACTTCGTAATAAACTAGTAAAATCAGTATGACTAAACTTGAAACAGAACATAATATGTATTTATAAAATCAATGAGAATTTGTTTATAATATGTTGCCTAAATATGAAATGATTCGCGACTTGCCGACTTTATATAAAACTTGTGAACGCAAAAGGTTAGCAAGTACTATCAAATTTCAAACCAAAGCCATTTAACTGCCCGAATCCAAACAACTCGATAAACAATTTATTTTTTGAAACCGAAAACTGACCCGAACCGTAATTTAGTAAACTTGAAATGGAACCGATATGAATAACGTTAAAGTGGTTAAACCATCGAAGAACCGAACCAGTTATAAATTGAACCGAAAAAGAACCGAACCAGTTAAAAACTGAACCGAAAAAGATCCGAACCAGTTATAAACTGAACCAAAAAAGAACCGAACTGTTTCTAACCCGAGACCGTTTCCAACCCGAAATTGTTTGAACCGGGATAAAAACCGTTTACACCGCACCGTTAACAAACCGCAACCCGCCTGCACCGAACCGTTTACTACCCGGACTGTTTACAACCCGAACCGAATTAAAACCGCTTAAAAATAAACCGAAACCGAATCGAACCGATAATTATTTAAACCGAACCAAAACCGACCTGCGAGACAATTAAACCGATTCCAAACCGACCCGATTAACTACCGAACCGATTTCAAACCGAACCGAAACCGAACTGTCAAACCGTTTTGACAGTGCTAATCACACTATTTCATTCCTCTTAGTTAAGAATATTCCATGATCTACTAAATTACCTAATCATAGATATCTTTTAATTATTCTCGCTCCTTCATCATCTTTCTACCATTCCAACAAACCAAGAGTGGTATGTTTGAAACTAATTTGATTAATTCGATTATATATGATTTATACTGGGTATCTCTACTATTTGCTGATAGGTTTCGTGATAGTAAAAGTATTGTGTAGAACGGATTCACGTGAGTCCGGTCATATAAATAGAAACAAGTAATTTTTTTTTAGAGGTCATATATTAGATTACAAATATCAGATATTAGATTACAAGTGTCAGAAATTAGATAATAATAGTCCGATATTAAATTATACTTATCAAATATTAGACTATAAGTGTCAGATATTAGGTCTTAATTGTCAGAAATTAAAATATAATGGTCAGATATTAGATTATAAATATCAGGTATTAGATTATAATTGTCAGATATTAGGTCTTATTAATTGTCAGAAATTAGAATATAATGGTCAGATATTAGATTATAAATATCAGATATTATATTATAATTGTCAGTATATAGGTTATATATATCAGATATTAGGTGAGGAAAAGATTGAAACAGCTCTGTAAAGATTTGTAAAGATAGGCTGTCAAAGCTTAAATTCATTCATGTATGCAATCAGATATTTATACAAGATGTAGGCCATAAATTAACTCCTAAACCTACGGCCAGTACAGGCAAAAGATAGAAATATGTCTAACTAAGATAATAGCAAATATATCAAGTATATATTCTCACAATTTTCCCGTAATTATCCTAACAAGCTCCAATGTGAATTTGTTACTGATGAAGTTTTGCAGTTCTAGTACAGGAACTTAAGTAAATCTGTGAGGAAATTTGTTTGCTGTATAATCCGGTAACAGAGGCAGGGTCGCCGGCGCCGGAGTATGGGTGGGGGAGGGCCGCCGACACCGAAGAATGGGAGGAAGAAGGTCGTTGGCAGGGGCTGGACAGTGACAGTGGAGGGGATGGGAGTATGCAATATAAACCGGACTCACTTGAAACGGACTCATACAAAACCTTCTCTTCGTGATAAAGGACCAACTCAACTAAAAGTTTAAGCTGATGGATGAGTCCAGGAATATGTTTTATAATCTATTACTTCCCCTCACAAAGGCCCTTTGGGCTTGAAATGTAGATGCAACACAGGCCCTTCTATACCCGACGCAAATTAATTCCGATCCACTTTGAAGGAGGGGTGGATGAGATTTGAACCTGTAACCTCTATGTCACGTTGGCTCCGATACCGTGTTAGAGAAAAACATCTCAACAGAGCTAGGCCCACGATATGGGACCTTAAATGGCTAAAAAGTTCACTGGGCAAGAGTAGGTCCATGTGAGGGGGAGTGAAGAAACACTCTAGCCCGAAAAATCACATGAGACAGAGTTAAAAAGAGACCTTACGTGTGAGGGGGAGTGTTGAAGAATAGACCTCTCAAATATCACCACATGTAAGTGTCTCACATTGGTTGAAGAAGAGAGAGTTAATCACTTTAATTATAAGTCTAAGGAACAACTCCTCCTATTGCCATATGGTTTTGGGATGGAACCTCTTTTGTAATTGTGAAGTAGATTCTCTCTCTTGATTTGCAGGTTCAATAGAGACGAGGTGTATGCACATAGTATGTTGAATCCTAAATGTATTTAAAAAAAAAAAAGAAAAAAGAAAAAAATTAGATAAAGGAAAACATATAATTGTTCGATGACCAAACTCTTTGTACGAATATTTAATTCACATATTTAAATACCTATATAAATAAATAAATAAATTTGACTCGGAATCAGTTGATCACCATTATCTATTTTTAAGCTAGTTAGCTAATATGACTATATGAGGTGTTAGTTGTTAAACCATAGGGAGTACAGTAGTACGATTAGTTTTACCATCACAAGAATTACTTTTCATAAATCTTATGATACCGAACATTTCAAGTAGATAATGGTACTCGCCCCGTCTCTTAATTACATTCTTATTTCTAAACTAGTTGTGGACCCGCGCGCACCCAAGTTATCAATGTATATTCTTGACTAACTTTGTTATCGGTATTGTTTCTCGAGTGATTTTTTTTACTTTTTATCATCCATCAAGACTTGTGGTTCGCCAAGTTATCAATGTATCTTCTCGACTGAATTTAAGTACCTTAATTATAGTTAGACAAGTTTAAGACTAATTTTTAATCACAACATATGTATGTGTTACAATTTTTTCTCGTGATTGCCACTTGCTAGTGACATTGAATTTTCATAAAAGAAACTACAATTTGCTATCAACTTATCAAGCATATTTTAAGTAAGTGGCGGAAGTCAAAATTGAATAGTGAAGGAATGATTAATATAGCCATAATTACTTGTTAATTTATGCAATATGGTCTTCGTATGATTTTGTAATTGGGAATAAGTTTGATGTATGAGGCACATTTATAGCGAGTTGATCATAATAGTAATTGAATATATTATTCTTATATTATTTGATTTGATTTAATAATAATTTATAAAAAATGAAGTAAGGCTTGACAGAGTTTAAGAAATTGACTCGTGATTTATATATATATATATATATATATATATATATATATATATATATATATATATATATATATTTTGGTGTTAGAGAGCCACAAGGGCGGGGTGAGAATCGCTCTCATGGTCTCCTAAAATCGAGAGGGAAGCTCTAACCACTTGAGCTATTCCTCACTCTTCGTTGCAAATAATATGTAACGAAGGTAGTATAAAAGCCTTATTTATTCCCTCTCATTTCAATGTAATTTGTTTGATGTTTAGAAATTATTTTAGCTAACATATACAATGTAGATGAATTTTATTCTGATGTCTTTCTTCAACACTTCAAATCTTGTAGTTAATATCTGAAGTGTCTCAAGAAATTCATACCACCTACCAAGCAAAATTGTAAAAAAAATTTGTAAGTTTGTAACTATAACAATAGCTAGTCATAACTTCGTGAAATAATACTAAGAAAATTTAGCGAAGAAACTCTAAGAATAAATTTTACAGAATGTGAAGAAAAATGTAACAAAAGGTAAAGAACACATCACATGTAAGAAAAAGGTACAAGTAAGCCTGCAATAAACTAAACACATCAAGCAGCCTCGAAGATTTTACAATAGATCTCTTGGGTTCAGTTCTCTGTCGCAGCATTGCTTTGTCACGCCCCTTCTGTTTCTAGCTACAACTTTTACCAAGTCTTCTCTAGCTGAATCTGTTTATTTGCCCTAGTTACGTTCTTGTTTTTCCCCATATGTGCAATGCTCTGACGTTATTTTCATCGTCTTAGGCTAGAAGCTAACAACAAATCAACCAGTAAGTATTCGGTATCACAAGACCTAAAGCGGTGTATAGTGAAGCGAGAAAATAGCACAAAATAAGCTACATATTTTAAACTTAAAAAAATAAAGGAAGCATAACAAAGATTTGATGTATGAATTTCCTCCCCTACATTCAGTTCAGTAAGTTTCTTGCTGCGAGATTACTAATTCACTTTCTAGTTTCCAACAAGCATATTGACAAAGATAATACCATCAAGTAGCTAAGTTCCCACAGCTGACAGGGAATAGGTAGATAACCTAAATTTGGGTATGATCTAACAAGTCTAATAAAATTCTCCATGAGAAAATGCAAGTTGCTGCATTCATGTCTCAAATTAATGAAAATCATCTATCTTAGAATCATACAAATAATTAAAAATTTAAACACAAAATGAAAATTAAGAACTGATGAGGAAAGTTTCTGGTGAACATATATCAACAAGAAGAAATTGGAGCATATAAAATAGGCAATTAAAGAATCAACTTAAGTTCAAGACACCATCAGCATTGAAGAGAGCTACAAGGGAGGCATAACCAATAATTAGTAAAGCAAGAGGTACCAATTATGTACTTGTTTGCAAGTAAATGTTTCGACCAGTGAGGACAGACTCCACTGCTTAGGCACACCACCAAGCTTAAGGATAAATGATGAATGATGCACATAAGTTTTTTAGCCTTAAAAATATTCTTTTTCTCTCTAAACAAGAAAATAATATCATTTGCATATACATAACTTAGCAATGTGGCAGTCCTGGCAGAATAATCTTAAGACTGAGAAACAGTCACTTTATACAATATAAAAACTAACCTTCTCGGTACCGAGACATCCCGTCCTTGCAAAATCAAAAACTTCAAACTCTTCAAATATTTTGCAGATGAAGCCACAGATAGCAACATTTAGAGGAGCATTGACACAATAACTTTAGAAAGCCATGTACTAAGCTACTTTCAATTACTACACAATGCAAACATTGAAGCAAGAGTTCCAGGCCATCTTCAGACAGTCTTTTATCACCCGAAAAAAGGGAAAGAAAATCAGCTTGTCCCCTCAACATTGCCCTAATAGATACATGAAATGCGAAAGTAATAAACAATGACAGAGACAACTTAAGAACAATTTCTCATGCATACTTTTTGATCTCTTCCTCTGACATGTCTGTAAAGAAAAGACCGGTCTCTCCACGCAAAAAATGCAAAAACAGGAAGCAAACAAAGAAGAAATGAAACAAGATCAAAAGTTGACTAAGAAATGTAATTGACAAATAATAAGCAGATCATTACCTTTGAAATTTTATGAAGACCAGATTTAATCTCATCAGAAGCAGAACGACCTAAAGCAATCTGCATGACTTTGTTCGATCTAAGAAAGAATCTGAAATTGCAAATGGCAGAAATTGATCACTAAGTCATAACCAACACATAGAACAACCAGCAAGATGCATGACTATTAGAAGTAATATTGCTTCATATGATTCTCGATGAAATAAAATTTAGAAACCTAGCTACACGTTGTAATACAAACAATCCCACAAGTTTGCTGTCATTATGTCGTTTATGTACAAATTTTTCAAATTTATATTACTCAAAGAACCACCTAAATTACAGTGATTGACCCAAAAATGGTGTGTTATATTCTCCAATTCTGATTTAAGATGCTACTGAAGTTTAGGACAATGAAATCCCATCTCTTAATTTAAAGTATTTTCCTTAACACCCTTCTGTCTAGCCTCAATTACTATGACCCAGATAACAAATCAATAATCCTACAATTTAAGAATCTAACTTCAAAGATTAACGCATACTAATTAAAAGAAAGGGGAAAAAATGACAAAAATAAAAAAGATTATTTGACATGAAATTGGGGAATGTAGGTAACAAACAGTTTCTTCATTATCTTAAACAGCCCAGAAACTGAAAGCAAATTAGAGAACTGGTATGAGTAAATAAATCAATAACTAACTCACTAATTCAGTAAATTAACTCACTAATTCACCAAATAACCACATGGTACTTTGTAAAAAAGCCAGCAAGCCTAATCAATACTTTATCTAAAGTGACAGTGGCTACAAGCTGCTTCATGACAAATCAACCATAGCAATCAGGTGCACCATCATATAGCTTAATATGAAACATTTGGGAAGAAGAGAATGACCACCCAATTTCAAAAACCAAATATTCAAGTCAAGTAATATAGATATATATTCATCAAACTTCACGAAAATCTCTTTTATGTCCATTAAATACCTATTCAAAACCACTAAATCGATGAACTCCAATGGACACTAAGAACTGAGCCTCAAATGAGTCATAATTAATCCTAGGATCATTTTCAAATGTGTTAGTTTCAATTATACAAGAAATCATAGAAAATTTTCAAAAAATAGTTGAGTCGGACACTTGAACACATACCTGTGTCGGCCATGGGTACCCTAGTCCGAGTAACATAGGCAATATTAACCAATAAATATTTTTAAATTAGAAACACAATTAGAAAGACAAATAAATTACTACTGAGATGATTCCAAGGCTTGATAAATTAAAATTATGCCGAGTAATTAGGAGATTCAATCACTAATTTGTTTGGTAAAATTTTTACAAATAATAAAATAAAATTGAGCACCCTTCTAACCTTCATTGCAAATTTGCAATGGTAATACCTGATATCTTGAGAACCCTTAAATTGACACACGAATGAAAGAACAAAGAGCCTAGTGATCAATAGTCTCTGGCAATCACTCTCATTTCATAGTCCAACATAATATTACAATGAAAAGACATAGGAAAAACACAAATTTGATTTTTTTTGCAAGTAGTCACTGATAATCACCATATCCCTCTAATATCAGTGTAATGTAAAACTACAATTATTTCAAGGTTTTTGAGAAAAGCTACAAAAAATGTGAGGAAAGCTACCTGATATAACGTTTTTGTGAGCTTTAATCTATTTTAAGCAGCCACTATTCCTCATTTAATATATATAGAAGTTGCATGACAAGCTCAGATGTTATGAGCTCCTATCTTTCCTGCATATTACAGACAGAGAGAATAGTTAACCAATAAGTTTAGAAAGACAAAAGAAGCGTCAAGCTGTCAAAAAAAAAGGAGGGAAAAGATTTTCAATTTTCATGGTGACAAATCCTTATTCAGCAGAATTCACTGAAGGAAATGCAAACATCTATCAATCCTTGTCTTAAGGGACTAACATCTCATTGTGATAGCAGAAAGATGCCAAAAAAGTAGTAAGCATACAACTAAAAGACTGAATTCACAAATACTTTAATAAATAACTTTTTAAATTCAGGAGTAACTTATATAAGTATGAACCAGAATAATTAATTGAGATTGAAGAAAGATTACAACATACGCCCTTTTCCTAAACTTTGCTTCTACCACCAACGACTTGTAGTGATTAGAAAACCATATTTTTCATAGCATATGATATAAATGCTCAGATTATAGTTATGAAAACATGAAATTTTCTTGCCGAGTAAAACTCGTGCTTAGGGCTTGACAGAACAGATTTCTCATTGTATGCATTAAGTAGCTCTTTTTTATGACTCCACTACATTCAGAGTCTCAAACTGAGATCTTCTTCATTCGCTAGATATCCCAAGATCATAAGTCTTTCTCTAATAGATGTTGTTGTCTCTGCTGAAAAGCCTTTGACTTTCTCAGTCTCATCCTCTATCAATCTTTGATTTAGGAAATAAAATGTACAGTTTATTAGTACATGCGAATTAACTACCTCAAAGAAAAGAATGACAGCAATTGAAATCAACTACTCATAACAGTCATAATCAATGTTTATCTACTCATTCTTTTTAAATTTTATCCAAATTCTAGTTGAGAAGGAAAGTAAAGCTCACTTCTAAAGAAAAAAATCCAGAAATAAGCAGCTGCAAGCTATCATCAAAGGAAAAAGTGAATGGTTAAAGCGCCCAACTTATAATTGGCGAATTCGTAGGCCTACTCGAGAAGCTAATTCAATAGCAGCTGCTAATATACTCCGGAATAAATTATAATTGGTGAATTTGTAGGCCTACTCGAGAAGCTGATTCAATAGCAACTGACTAATATACTCCGGAATAAACTATAAAATTTTCTTCTACAGATCAGTTACAATTAATCAAAGTTCATTTAGAATCATTAGACAAAAGAACAAATATATTGTACGAGTAAAATCAACCTTCAGGACCATAGATACCAGTTGGGTGACTGCAAGAATTCAAGATCTTGCAAAACAATAATTTACTTATTCCAGAATTTAAATCGCAACATAACACTACAAAATCACAATAATTACATTAATCCAAAACAAGAATAACATCTCAACCAAAAAATAAACAGAAAGGGAAAAAATAAAAACAGAGAAATTAGAAGGAAAATAATCAATTTTTTAGACTTATAGAAAAATAAATCAAAATCAAAGGGAGATGTCCGAAAACAATCAATGAAGGAAACTAAGAATTGTAAGCAAAGATGAAATTGGTAACAATCACTTTATAAGGCCAAAATCAAATCAAATTGAGATGTCCGAAATAAAATTCATCAATGAGATGACCAAAATCAAATTCTTCAAACAGAGAAATTTGTCCGAAATCAAATTGTTACCATTGATGAACACCACAGTGATCATTTGTAAGCAAAAAAAATTAATAAAAAGGCCAAAAAGAACTTGTTGTCGTACCTCCATCTTCTCGATCTCCTCCAGAGAGCCAACATGAGTGTTTGATCGACAGGAATAAATTCAGAAAATCAGTTGTTTTCCTCTAAATTCAAACACAAAAAAGGCGATACAATTCAAGTTCAGATGAGAGAGTGTGAATCAAAAGGAGAGGAGATATTAGAGGATTGAATCAAAACAACATGAATCAAAAAGGGAAAAGCAAAATAAGAGGATGAGAGGAAAACTGGGAAATCCAAAACACCAGAGAACTTAATTGCAGGGCCAAAACTGGAAATTCTCTGTTCCTAAGCTACAGTACCCCGAGTACTGTTCATAAGCAACAGTAGTTTTGTTGCTCATATTTATAGAAAGGGGTAAAGATTTACACGGAAATTAAGGAAATTGGAGTAACCTTAAAACCCATGATTAGAAAGTATAATGGGAATTACAAGACATTTATTGATGTATTTGAATAAAACAAAGATAGAATGATATTAAATGAAGCACATGTCATCAATCTTTTGAAAAGAAAAAAAGACCAATCACATTTGTTTATAAAAAATAAAAGGACCAATCATATTCAATTATAGTGTTGCACATGGATTCAGAAAATATGAGTGAGAAAATTATGGTTTCTATACAACCATTAATTACAAAATAGAAAAATAATAATTAAAGTAATGTCACATCACAACTATTTAGGGATAATTTGGGGATATTTGATAAAATTCACTTACTATAAAGAGAAAGTAGGAATGTATTTTTGAAACACCCAAAAAGAAAAGCAAAAATGTAATTAAGGGACGGAGGGAGTAACTAACAATCCATTAATGACACCTATCAAAATAATACTATTACATTAATGATAACTACCAACCGATTACTGTTTGTAGTGGAAAAGTGTAGTAGCAAAACCACTTGTAACTTGAGGAACATGCAATCTGTAGTTATACCTTCTTTTTAATTACGGAGTATGCCTTTTTAATTAATGTAGCTTCTTCTTCCTCGATACGCTTTACTACATTTTTGTATCTCTTTCTTTTATAATTTTTTTTTTTAATCACATACAACAACCTCCATAAAATAAAACACAACATATTTTAACTTGTAAGGTTTTTTTTTTGGGCGTGACCAGTCACTTCATATGGCAAGCACACACCCAAACACTGATCTGATAACCCTAGACTAATTGATTAACCTTAAATCAAATACTCCATAACCCTGATTATACAACTCCTAACCGAGTAATCTCGATCATATTATATGGTTAGCCACATAAGAATTTTTCTGAGAATGTAAAAGTTAAATTGAGTAAAACTAAAACTTATTGAGGAGCCCCGGAAAAAAGAAAAACATATAGAGGAGACAAATTTTAAAAAATTCATCAAGGGCAAAAATGTCAAAGCAACCGAAATAAAAATTCCACAGAAATTACGTTTAAGACCAATTCTTTACCAAACAAGAAAAAATTAGGAAGTGATCATAACCACACGATTGTAACGGAAAGGTTTCCCCGTTTTCCTTTGTTTATTACCACACTTTTTAACCGACTATCACCGGTCATTTCAACAACCGTACGTGGCATATTCTGATTAGCTAATACCATATTTGGCCTAATCCCATTTGCACAACGGCGCCGTCAATTCCCCCCCCCCCCCCCGTTACCGTAACGGCGTTTTGGACCACTTTCATTTTTATAACCCCAAAATCTGAACCGTTGATACGGAATCCCTTTCTCTTTCTCTCTCTACAAAAACCAAACACTTCTTCCCATCTCTCTCTTTCACAGTTTGACGAAAGGATAACAAACAGGAGAGAGAGAATTTGGTTCAGAGAAAATTATGGGGAGATATTTGGGGAAATGTAAAGGTGTAGTCGGCGAAATTGCCGTCGTCGGAGTTCGAACCAGAGCTCGAGCTGCCCTAGCTATGGCGGCGGCAACAGCTAATACTACTACTACTACTTCATCTCCGGCGAAGAAGATCAAGAAGGTTTCCAAATCGTCGTATAATATTCCTCAGCTAAGGAATCGGCGGAAGAATTTGTCGGCGCGGGAGAAAACGACATCGTCGGAAGTTGCGGCGGTTGTTGATGAAGAAGAGGTTGCGAATTGCTCGAGTAGCGAGGTGATTACGACGGCTAGGTCGGATTTTCCGCCGTCTTGTTGCTCAAGCAATTATGATCAATTGAGTTCAAGCGAAGCAGAAGAAGTTGTTAAAGATGATGATTGTTTGGGAAATAGTACAGCAGATCCAGAGGTAATTTAATTTATCATCAGAAATTAATTTATTCGATATTATTATCATTATTTCTCTGAATTTGTGCAAGGATGTTGAGAATTTTTTCAACTTCCAAAAATATTATAGCAGCAGCAGCAGCAAATAATTAATTCTTCAATTCTGGTTTTTAGTGCTGTCTCTGTATTCTGTATAAATGCTTGTCGTTTTTTTTTTTATTTTTTTTATTTCTTTTATTTTTTCAAATAAGTCGGTGGAAATTATTTTGAAAATTTTGATTAATTGCAAATTTGATGATGAACAGGTTGAAAGTGCAGCTGAGACGTCGTCAAAGCAAAAGGAGGAAGAGTGCCATAGAACAGAACTTAGGTGAGAGAAATTCTGTAAAAGATTCTCTTACAATAAAACTGTTATATTTCATTCAATTTTATTTAGTTTTTTCAAAATTTAATTAAATTTCATGTGATATAAGTTCATCATACGTTTTATATACAATGTACCGGAAAATTTGAAATTCAAAACGAGTGATCTTTTAATTCATCTTTAAATTTAATTTAAAACGTCTGGCCTTTATATTCTCCCTCTCTCCTCTTTTTGTTATTTTTCTTCTTTTTTTTCTCTCTCCTAACTCGCCATGTCAACTCTCAGAGAAGCTACAAAATCAGACGGCCAGGATTCTCAGGTGACGAAATCAACGGCTCAGATCAGGATGCCGTCTGATTCAGAAATCGAAGAATTCTTTGCTGCTGCCGAGAACGATATCCAGAAACGCTTCAGCGATAAGTAAGCCAGAGCATCCATTATTTCCTTAAGTCAATAATTTTCAAAATTCTGAAATCTGAACAAAACGCGTCGTTTTTTCAGGTACAATTTCGACATAGCAAAGGACCTACCATTAAAAGGTCGTTACGATTGGGTTCAAATAAAGCCATGAACAAAGAAACTGGTGAATAGTGATGATGATCATGAATGAATTACTGAATTCTTCCACAATTAGCCGCTGAAAATTGCTAAGTAAATTTTTAATTTTAGCTTTTTCTTTCTTTTAGTAATTGATCTAATTTCTCAACCCAACAAAAAAAAAAAAAAAAAAGAAATTCAGTAATTCTACTGTTAATTATTAGCAGTTAGTTTATCTTTAAAATTAATTTTTAGTAGAATTATTTTTTGTTGATGGGAAATTGAAGAAGAATACATTCGCTAGAAGAAGAAGAAAGTAGTGGGTAGTAGTACTAGTGGGGTTGTACATTCTGTCTCCTTTTGTATCTTCAGTAATAGTAGTATCTATTACTCTTTCAGAGAAGTCAGTTGATTTCAAGTACAAAAGAAAAGAACCTCCCTTACCATTTTTTCAGTCTAATAAATTACAGTAAAAAAAATTTAATTTAAATTTTTTTGTGGTTGTGAAAATTAAATTTTGTTATTTTCCGGCCTCCAAAATTGGGGGGTGTCTAATGTCTGATTGATTTTCTGTTAAAATCTGTACGATCAAATGCAGTCAGTGCTGAATGCTGATGGATGGTTGCATTCATTGATTATCTTTATTTTTTTTTCTTCCCCGCAACTTCCTCGCATAATATTTGCAGAGAGAATCTATTTTGGGAATATGCGGTTTTTTGTTGTTTTCTTTACCCGTCTTTTTCTTGCCTATTCTATTTTATTATTTTACTCTGTATTTTTTTTTTCATTATAGTTAAGAAAATACAATTATGAGAAATTGGGGTGTACTGTAGAAGTGTGAATAATTAAGAGTAATTGATGGTCGTCTTGGCGTGTAAGTTACGGACACGTTGACAAGATTAGGAATCTAATCTAAATTATACGATGGAGTCGCATGTGATTCAGAGACTTCCATTGCCATGGTTGATTAAACAAAATAATGTATGTGATTATGTGAATATATGTACAAGTATATTATTACTATTATTCGAAATGTATTATTTGAGGAGCTGGCGATGACAAAATTGTTTTGGAATATTTTGTATGATGATTGATTAGTTATATCCTTTTTTATACAAGATGAAAAAAGGGGCTTTGAATTTATATACGGAGTACTACAGAAGAAGGAAAAAAAAAAAGAGGGGTAAAAAAAAGTGTGAAAAATTGTGATTCTGAATCAGAGGAGGGGCAGATGATTGAGGTCCAAGCATCACACGGAAAGTGTGGTGAATATGTGAAAAGGATGTGCCAGTTTACCAATAATAGATAAAAAAGGTAAAGTGTGAGAATCAATTAGACTACTCCGTATAAAAGTTGCTTTTTTCTCCTGTTTATTTTCTCTTCCTTTATGTAATTATGTCACTATTTCCGTGTGTGTGTGCAAACATTCATGGTCTTCCTAAATCAAAGTTATAAAAGATGACTTTGATTGATTCTTTTTATTTCAATTTTTGGACCTTCATTCTTTATCTCTCCTTTTAATTTTTTTGTACAATGAACTACGGAGTACTTTAGTACAATTTTGTATTACTAATTACGTTTATTTATATTCTAGTCGTTTTCTATTCAAAAAAAAAAAAAAAAAAACTAGTCGTTTTTCATTTCATTTGTATTTGTAAATTTTGCTCGAATTGTTTTTACTCTATCTATACTTACTATATAATAAAGTAATCTCCAAAGGGGACACCTGGCACAATTTTGTAAAAAAATTTCCCTCTAAAATGCTATTTATATAATTTCTTAAAAAAATTCTATTAATAAATTCTTTGATAAATTTTATTTATATATATAATATACAACACATAAGAATTTAAATGATAATTAATAAATTCAAATTTGAAAAAAAAATTGTTACTCATTTAATTTCAATTAACTCTATTTCAATTTATTATTATTATTAATAAATCTTTATAAATCCGTGCATTGCCTGGGCCAAAAACTAGTGATTAAATAAATTTATTTCGTGTTTTCTTGATAATTTTTATTTATTTATAATTTTCTCTATTCTTTTCAAAGTTAAATAACTTCAATTGATGGATTGTCCCAATAGTTCACTTTTATTGTTGCTACATTAATGGAGATATAGCTTATGGCCTGTTCTGATTTACTGAAGTGAACTAATTGGAGTTGAACTGAGTTGAGCTGAACCGAATTGTTTATGAGAGAAGGAAATTAAGAACTGAACTGAAATTAAGCTGAATAGAACAGACCCTTAGTAAAACAAAGGTACTATACATTTGTTATATTGTTTGATATGGAAGGAAAAAAAAAAAAAAAAAAACCTATTTTGAGTGACGCGTTGATGACAATACATCATCATCTATAATGAGAAGGTTATGTGAAGCAATGTAAATCGAACCAAATCCTCATCCACAATGGTATGAATGTTACAAAGGTATCAGAAATTAAGTAGCTAGAGAGGACGACTTTGACTGCTCATCCATTTAGTATGAGCTTATAAATAAATGCAATGATTATTAAGCCTTGCTTTACGTTAAATTTTGCATAGAAATTCTTATATGCAGAGCTAATGTACTAGGGTAATATATCCGTTTGTTACAGGAACATTGATACATACATTACTAATGTCGAGAAACAATGACTAATATCGATAAATTATAATCTTATTCATAACCCTAATTTTAAAGCGTATGGTATACGAAATTTTATTTGGATGACCTTTCTTTTAAATGAATAGTCATTCTCATACACTCTGTTTCCTTTTTTTTCCTTACTCTATAACCATAAACTGTTTTTTTGTTATTGATATGGGATCACCAGTGATGAAGGTGTATTAAATAGTTACACTTTGGAAGGTGGTTAGAGCTCATATAGTCATATGGACATGGAAGTGGTCCAAAAACTAAAAAAAAATAAAATAAAATTATGCAAGATCAAAGAATTGAGAAAATAAAGAGAAAGAGAAAGAGTGGGTGGAGCCCACTTTTGGGGGGTAGAAAGAGGAAGGGTAGGGTGTGTAAATTGGCAGCAACATACTCCGTAGTTATCATTGCAATTCATCTTCATACTTGGACAATTCAGGATGAGGCACATGCCTCAGATTCTCTAACTTTGTCTCTTGGGATTAACAAATTAATTCACACCCAAACAACCTTTATTTTTTTTTTTTATTTTTTTTTTTTAAATAAACACTAAAACAACACATTACCACTTATCTTGGGTTAATACTATATGTAGGTTCGAAATAAGGGATAGTTATGATTAAGATTTTCAAATTTTATGTGTATTTTTGGATTTTACAACTAGAATTTGTATGTGAACATGCATGTATTATTATTGCATTTAGGTGGATTTTCTTTTAATACTCCGTATTTGTTAAGATGTACTCCGTACGTGTTTAGCATAAACAATTTGTTATTAATACAATCGTGCTAAATGCCTCAAAAGCATTTGAACTCACACCTTATACAAACTAAGATCAATTACTCGCTTTCTTCCATTTTTATAGTCTAAAAGATTTAGCTAAAATTGATCTAACATGTATGAGTTTATATTTCAAATTGAAGAAATTTGAATATAAGATATATGTAGGAGTATTAAAAAAGAAATTTGGAAAAGCACTTCAGTAATTTAATTAAAATATATACAAGAAAAGAAAATGGTGATGATGATTTATGATAATGAAGATTTTCTGTTAGAAGGAATATGCGCAAAGGATTGGTGTTGGCAGGGGGGTGGAATTCTATATATACTACAGAAAAGGTGGCTTGATTTAGAAATTGTTTAAGAAAAACTGTATTTAATTTATTCCAAATTTAATAAATACTCGTATAAAATTATGTTGAGTCTCAGCGAATGAAGTTTGTCATACTTCATAATGATGATGCATTGATGCATGTGGATGTGGGTTGCTACTTTTACTTCCCTGCAGGCAACACTGTCCACCTTTTTTGGCACTGTTAAGCTCTCTTGTTTTTCTAATCATTAAAACTCTTTGTTGTTTTTTGTTTTTTTTTTTCCCTTTTTTTTTGGGTACAAATTTTAAAATTGAATATGGTTGAATAATTGTATATCTCCTTCCCCTCAATTATTCCCATTACTTTATCATTGAAAAATGATATTAATAAATATCTTCTCCTTATAATTGGATATATAAAAAATATATAAATATGTCCTAATGACATTCATTATAGAGCTGTGTTTGACTTTGTCAGGTGTTACGTTCTTTCATACTCTGTATGATATAAACTAAGACTCTATTATATTCATCTTATTCTCGATTACTTTTAAAGATTTGGGGAAAAAAATTTAGAAAAAGTTTAGCTCAAAAAAGAGGGGGAGGGGGGGGGGGGAATTAGAAAAAGTTTATCTCAAAAAAAAAAAAAAAAAAAAAAAAAAAAAAAAAGGCACGCATGAGTCAAAGATTTAAAATTAAGGCTTATTTAAGTTCAATGTACATCTAATACAAGTTTAAATTTAGCAAAGTATAGATTTTCTAGTATAGGAAAGAAAAGTTCAAATAACTTTAGAGCAGTGAAATAAAAATTAAGTGGATATAATGCAACACACTCTGTAATAATATGTATGACTTTAAGTGTTTTTGTGTCAATTGTAGAACAATATTTAGGTAGTTTATCTGACTCTAACTAATTATGAGACATTAAAACTTACATCAACTCTCAGATAACAAGTACGAGTAGTTGCCATTAAAATGGATTAGTCACATCTTACATTTATTTTTCATACTAGACTAGTAGACTTTACCCAAATGTAACTAAAATACAAACTGTGTTTCAATGTTTGTGCATTCTACCTTTATTATCCATATTGTTGTTATGTTATGATGGTATCAAATTACAAGCATCTTTCAAATTTATAGTACACGTACAACACTACTACCTAGCTATATGGTCATACATGATAGTATGATACATTTACTTACAAATATTTGTGACACTTCCGGTGCTAGTAGTATGACTAAGCTAGTATCCATCCTTAGCTTCTAGTACTATTGTTTTTTCTTATCACTAATTGTGTTACAATTTTCGTTAAATAGTACGTGATTAGTGAGAAGTTATTTTAAAAATAAATAAAGGCATTTTGTATACGTATAAATAGTACGGAGTAGTAGTAAGGTCATGCATGTGCATGTTAAAAATGAGTATTACGTACCTTAATAATTCTTTATTTTTAACATTGTCATCGTACACCATAATTATTTATTAACTTAGTACTAACCTTTGATTAGTTGGTTTATGAGTTATCAACTTCAAATGTCAAAGAATAAAAAAACAAAAATAAAATTCCAAAAACAAAAGATCAAATAAAGGGAGTTAGGAAGATCCAAAACCTAGCCCAAAACAAGGAGATAGAAACATGCCCTATAAAGGACAAGTATATATCATCAACATAAACCAATAAAATAGCGGCTACTACATACATCATCCAAAATCTGCATAACTTCAATTAAGTATTAATTAAGTCATCTATCTATGGGTTAATTAATATGTCTGATTCAGCAGATTTTACCCGATTAATTGGAGAAGTTGACCTAATTTAATCTATGTTTTTGCATTGATTAAACAAGTGGATACTACTCAGTCTATTTTAACTTTAATTTGTTCATTAATTCACATTAGTATATACTCTTAATTTAGGGCTAGTTGAAATTTTGAATAGTAGTACTAGGATTACAGATTCCTTAGCAAGAAAATTCATTGGTTTGTATTCTCGTGATCCGGGAATATTTGATAATAGTATCTTAAACAAATACTCCATATTACACTATTATGGATTTTTAAGGGTCTAATTTAGCAGTTGATGTCCACTACTTCCTCCAGCTTCGTTATGCAACCTTACAAATTTTGGAAATTCTACTATAGTCATCCTTAAAATGACTACCATTGTACTTAATTTTCACTGACCGATTTTTTATTTATTTTTTGTTGGGCAAACTAATTAAAAAATGGTAATTACATCAAATGTAAAATCATTGCATACAAATGTAGTATATAATCACACTAAACTTAACAGGGTAGTAGCTTATACTCATATTAGGCCATAAGTTATGCACATTTGAAACTAAAAAAAATTAAATTATAAAAATTTTGGACACTCAATAAGATTCTATTTTTCATGTATACATATCTATGTGTTTAAAATGTGTGTCTGAATGTTTGGAAGAGTGGAATCTTATAGTTTGATTCTCTAGAAATATGTAATGCCTTGCACTTAAGGGTATCCAAAATGAAAAATACTTATCTTGGTACTTAGAAAGGAAAATGTCAGAGGATGGAAGGTGTTATTAATTAGGGGTTTGACGTTGAAACTGAATCAATAGCATCTTCTGATTTGGCGGGTTTGATTAATTTGGCTAAAAATTATGTAAAATTGAAACCCCCAAATTAAAACAAACATAAAATTTATCATTCTTTTTGTTTAGTGGAAATTAAAACTTGTCCAAAATGTAGCCCCACATTCTAATTTTACTGCCTCGCTACTTACTTGTAGATACTAAAATTGTCGACGTGGACATACCAAGATCATCTTCTATAAATCCAACACATATAAATATAAATGACCTTATATACCAACCAAGCCTAGCTTCGGGGTCCCTCAACATGGATGAATGCATGGTAAATACATATTGAGCTTATTATTCTATTAAATAATAATGGTATGTTTTACTATACAAAATACAGTAGTAAATTCTATCCTATAATAAACATATACTCGTAGCTATTATCGACAGATTTGTGAGTACTTGATACAATAATAGGGAATATGTTTTTATGTGACTTTATAATGATTTCTTCAATTAACGTTATGACACATAAAAATTATCTCAATAATATCACCGTGCTTTTAAATAATTTTAAATTAACATATTTTAAATATGATACGGAGTAGTATTATTCTTTATAGAACTTAATTAATCATCAAATGTACCATAATGTGCTTGGCAACTAGTATGAATTTCATCGCACAATAAAACATGCATACGTACTTGGTAATAAATTTACAGAACCATCATTATATTTTGTCATTCTCTTGGTGCTTGCCAACGTTATGCTTTCGAAGTTGTAAACATCATATGATTAAAATCCATGGACCATGCAATGGCTTTTATTTCATTACAGTACTTACTGTAATATTTTTCCCACCAGTCCAAAATTATGTTACTTCGTATGTAACTTATGTGTTGGATGTATATTAATATTATATACTCCGTAGTACGTACTTGCTACTGTATTGGAAGCTGCTTCCAAGGTGACAACTTAAGAACGAACGAATCCAGGAGATCCCAAAACCCTTTTTTTACTCTGTATACCCTTTTATTCAGTTTTTGGGTTAATTTCCAATTTAATTGATTTTTGTATCTGATATATATATTAAAACTTTTTTTATTTTTATTTTTATTTTTTTATATCTGATTAAATCGCGGGTAAATAAAGGGAGTTCCGAAAATTAAAGTAATAATACTTTCGGTCCATTACTTATTTAATTAGAACAGAAGTATGCGATAAAGTCATATCTTTTACACAATATTTCTAACGAGTGTTCATGAGCACTTATTAAAGAGTGACGTCGCGAGAGTACAATTTACCCTGTTTAGTATTGGTGAACAATCGTGCATGCATTCGTGATTTTAACCACCTCAAATTGACTAGGACTGAGGAAGCAGTTAGTATCCCAGTGTCTTAAATCTTGGATCAAGCGCAAGTAGTACAACACTGTCAGGGTTGCAGCATTTCTCAAGTGGAGTAGAGTAGAGTAGCTTAATTTCAGCCAAAGATGACATCTTTCATTCCTTCATCTGAATAACACAAGCCTGCACCACTGACCACCTTCTGTTCTGCTCCTATGTTTTACATTCATTTTTTTTAACTTTGTTTAAGACGTTAAGGGCTTGTTCACATTTATTGAATTGAGTTGAACTGAAATGAAATGAATATTTTATGAGAGAAGGAAATTAGGAGCTGAACTGAACTATACTGAACTGATTGGAGCTGAACTGAACTGAAATTAAGCTGAAGTGAATAGGCCCTAAGTTACTCCGTATTACACATGTTTTAGCTCGACTATAGGTATTTTAGCTCGGTCCTACAAACAAAAATGTTATCAATAGATCGGGTTTCTCTCCAATAACTAACTAGTCATCATAGACTTTATCCATCTACTCCGTATCTCATTTTCTAATTTTTTATATACACGGTACATTCGCACTTATTTTTTCCTAAATGGTGATCCTTGTAGATATAGTTCATTATACGAATCATGTAGACAATACATGTTTTTTTTTTTTTTGATAGGCACAGTACATGTTAATATAGACATCCTCACAAAATTTAAGGATACACTTTTAATTTTTTTTCTTTCAACCAAATATTCTGATTGGAGTTGCATTTTCTTCGTTGACAGACTGAAGCTTCCCCCCCCTGCTCACCTGTTGCATTATACTTGTACAACCCATTTGTTGATAACATAATAATTATATGGTCCATGCAAACAAAACAATTAATTGAATGAGGAGCAGCAATTTTCATTACAGGTATTATTTACTTGCGTGCATCACTTGGCATCTTTTGACGAGAACTAAGTTTTGTATCTTTACTAAATGATGACAAAAAGTGTTGATCAACCATGATGTTAACACCTTGTATCATTCTTAATTAATGCCTTTCTAAAATTTAAATTTTTTTTACCGTTTAATTCATCCGTGGTCCTAATTACTGATGTAAAATTTGTTTTTAAAATTAGTAAACCAAAATCCATCAAGAAGCTTAACGAGAATGATACACAAACTATCTCTTTCTTTAACTTTATAGTAGTACAATTTTAGTAGTTGTTGGGTGATTAATAGATGAGGGTGAGGTCCGCAATTTTGGTGTCGGGGGTAAGAAAGGAAATTTCATTACTTTAAACTTTTAAAGTACTCTGTATAAATAAACCACATATGAAGAGCAATTTAAGGCAGACAAAAATTAATGGTATGATGTACAATATTTTGTACAATGCCCAGGCTAACTCCTGAAGCATTTAGTCCACCACATGATGTAGCAATATCTAGCCAAAAGTATCCGTTCTTCGAGGAATAGATTGTTACATGTATTCGGGAGCACTTTGTATGATGATCCTAAAAGTAGCATTACGAGTGCACATATTTTGGTATATATACCCGTCTACTGGTGCATATGATATAGTCTAAAACACGTAATTAACCAAGTATTTGATATGGTTACAAAGGACAGGAACCGTAAATGGAGTTTACTTTTTCAATAACATCCCAAAAGAGTACGTTTCGTAATATTCTCAAGCAACCAGTTCATACATTATAAACATCTAACTATGCCATGGGCAAGAATGTCAGAAATATATGTACTCTGGAGAGGTGTGTGTACAAGAACTATCAACCACCGAAGCATAAACAAAGAATGCCTATATACTTGCAGATTACATTATATACAATTGTGAAAATTAACAGTGAATTTTACACGAGTTCCACTGAAGCGATGGATCTTACAGACTCATACTTGATTGAGACGCCTTCCTTTTCTGATTGATAAGCAAGTAAATCTTTGACAAGTTGGCGGTATTTCCTTCTGTATGTGGGAAGCTTTGACATGCTTCTCGCCATTCCAGCCATCCTGCCACAGTGTGACATCATATTATTATTAACTGGAATTAGTTTCATGCCATACTCCTTAAACATGAAACTAGCATAAATGCAAAGATAATGTGGCTAAATTCTTTATCACCTCAAACTAAATTAAAAATAAAAATCTTTTGGGCAAAGAGTTGCAGATAAGTAGTGCAAATAAAATAAATTCAAATAAGGTAAGATAACTTCAAATTAAGGCCAAAATTTTAATAATTGGACTAATGAGTTAATTAAGATAAGAGCTTTTCAGGAGAAAAGATCATAGCTTCTACAGCAATCCACAAGAGAGGGATCAAAACAAACACATAAGTCACCATCACAGTCTAGTTGAAGAGATGCAATTTTTTATTTTTTTATTTTTTGGTAAACAAACACACAAGTACACTATAAGAGATGCTCAAACAAGAAATTCATGGGAAGTGCACGACAGTTGAATTCAACTGTCAAAGAAAACAAGTTCTGAAGGACTTGACAGCTTCAGCTTAAGAGTCGGGTAATCTAACAAGGATTGCAGTCTTAATCATGTGTGTTCAAATCTGTTGTTCAAATCAATGCAGTTTGACCAGTTCAAATTAATGGCCAATAATTACAGGTCAAAGAAGCAGCAACTTGACCACAATTCAGTCCCAAATATGTGGATTCAATATGTTCCTCACTTCCTCGGACTCTACATTTCACCTCAAGTACTCATGGGTCGGATCCTTAACAATTAACATGACATGGGTATCATACTCATGTCCAACTGAGTTAGCTAAGCATGGGTAACTTAGTGCAAAGTAAAGTACACTGAGGATCTCTAGATTCAGGCACCAACTTAATCTTCACAGGTATATTCAAATATACAACCATACACATGTTACTGCAGATTAAAAAAAATAAAAAAAAAAGAACTTATATCATGAGATCAGAGATTCAGAGGTCTTTTGTGGGTGGATGAATGGATGGAATAACTAAGCAATCACTACTTCACTAGGGAAGTAATCTGTATTCTGGAACGGTATTCTTATGGCAATAAGTTTGGCCACATCACTATATAAGAGTAAGAACGACAAAATGTGTAGCAATACCTTCTACTAATGCCTTGGATTTGAGCAGCTCTGAGGGGGTCTTGAGGAATCACACAGCCGTTTTCCCAGGCCTCCATCCTCTGGGGATGGCTTCCGAAAAGAAGCACTCTCTCCAGATATTGCATTTCACCATCACCCAATTTCAAAGTCTTGATCTGCTCCTTTAACACCATTAGAGGGTTGAAAAACCAATCTAATAGTCTATCATGAGGTCTATTCTCTTGGTTCACTATCACTTCATCAAGCAGCAGTATACCATCTGCCCCGGCCTTGATGGAACGCAAGAGAGTATCCAAAGCTGAATAACTAGGAAGACCAACTCCAACAATGGGTGCTTCATGGCTGTTCTTTGCCTTTAGCCATTCATAGAGATCAGTCCGGGTTAAAACATTAGCATCAAGAAGCTCTCTGCCTTTTATTTCACATGTACGCATCATGTTTCCCCACACCTGAAGCACAAAGTTTATACGAGTAATAAGAAAACAGAATTTCAAGTATTTAAATTAAGTTGGTGCAAAACATCAGAATAGATGGTTAAAATTTTTCAGACTGCAAAATTTCATCCATCTACTCTACTTGCAGTGACATAAGTTTTCTGTTCATGTTGTTACAGTAGTTGCCGGTAAAAAAAAGTTCATAGCCAGTTGGAATTTACAGAGCCTGCATAAATTGCTCTGGCACTACTAATTTTTGAATGGATTTCTTAGATCGAATAAGGCATCAAGTCTGAGCAAATTTGTAATCCACATTTTAAAGATCCAATACACAAACAGAATTTAAACCAACAAAGTTGTAGCAAGGCAAAGAAACATTTAGCAAAATATTTCTTAATACCAATGATAAAAGCTTAGTTCTAAATTTCTCATCACTAATTGAAAAAAGAAAAAGCAAAATTTTCAACTGACTGGAAAAAAGACAGGAGATAAAATAGTTAAGAGCCGGAAAAGTATACTTGGACCATCTTCACTTCATGTATTGTTTCCCTGACTGATCTAGAAGGTCCCAAGCTTGGCATAAGCATTGTAGGCGGTTCCATGGAAGCTGAGTTGAACCGGTCACCACGAACAGTAAGTTCTGATGAGTTAGTAGCCTGCTTCTTTCTGTATCGGGGCCTGGCTGTCAAAATTTGGAATGATCAATAGACATCCGGATATATAAACCACAGGCAGCAAGAATAGTAACATTTAAAGACTCATATCGACATATAGTAAAGCCAATTAGCAAATCACAGATTATTGGCAGAGCAATTACTTTGGTAGTATAGTTCCTTCTCTCAGGTAAAGCCAATCATTAGTGTACTCATCAAATTCAGCAACCATTGCAACTACATAAGCAAGGCCTCTCCGGAAAGATCTTTCCTATAGTCATACCAAGATTGAAGGTTATTTTGTACTCCGTATAACTCAGGGCCAAAGTGGAAAAAGTTGAAATGCATTTAATAAGACCAAAAACTTTGAAATACCTGATATACAACAATTGAACCATACAATCCCACAAAAACACTTGAGAAGATAGCCAAAACAATGCTTCCAATAACAAACAAGGGCCACAAGAGAATTGTCAAACCAGCAACAGGGATACAAGCTGTTTCAAGGAAAGGCCCCTGACGACTAATAAGGTCATGTGTTAGGCGCTGCCATCCTTTAAGCAACATTAAAGGACTCTTTATTATGGCAATAGCAGTGTAAGAGGGAACATCAATGATTAGACCCATCAAACCAACAACAATGATTGCCGGTACATGAATAAACCTGCAAGATAACCAGTTCACATTAGCAACAACAATTTAGCCAAAACAAAGATAAGTTATTCATATTATGGTGCACAATCCATGACTTGTATGGGCTAAAAATCAAAAAAGGTGAAAGAGACAAGGCTTAAATACAAATTTCAAAAAAGTTTCATGTTTAGAATATTATAATACGAATCAGATTAGATTCTGATCAATGATCATCACCCACCTAAGAGTCTGAAGCTCATCCGAGCTTGTCGATTCACGAACCTCCTTCAAGTAAACTGGATATGAATGAATGCAAATATCAGCAAAATCGCGGACAACAGTACAGCTTCCTTTGATAGTATCCCATGTTCCATCCTAATTTTGGACAAAAAAACAGTTACATGATCAACTCAGAAAGGCAGTATAATTGACTCAATCCCATATCACACAACAGGCCAGTTTCAGAATATTTACCACAATGCAATGCAGAAATTTATTAGATTCAGTCTCTTGTCTGAAGGCCTCAAAAGCTGAAACCCAAGGAGTGAAAAATCCATATCCCACCCCCACAATTACACTTCCTGCAATACTCAAAGCCAACCAAATAGCAGCTAGAGCTGGTAAACCCAACAAAATCGCTACCTTAAGCGGTACATCGAATCTGTTCGTGCTGTAATCAAGCAATTTACACAAAACAAACACCAGAAACACTAATCAAATTATGCCTCTTTAACCAAATTAACACAAAGTAATACAGTAATTAAGGCAGTGCAAATAATTACTCACTTTACAATGGTGTAAAATGTCCAAGCAACATGTACAGGGAATAAACCCAGAATTACTGCAACATTTCCTACAATCAATATCAGTCCAGCAATTGGACCCACCAGCAAACCTACATCCAAAAAACAAAAAATTAAATCAACTGGATATTACACATTTATAATTTCTTGATCAACTTACTCAAATTAGCATTTTTATAAATAAAAGTTTAAAGACTAAAAAACCCAGATCAAATTTGGAATTTTGAGTAAAAAAATGAAAAAATATAACAGAAAAAGATGAAATTAAAAACCTTTAAGAGCGCCTAGAAAAAGGGCAGCACAGAAAGCAAAAACCACATATATGATCTTCAAAAGGCCTCCCAAGTTATTGTTGTTTGACATACTTGTATTTTGCATATTCACTTAAAAAAATTAAATCAAAAACATCTAAAAATACTTTGTTAAGAACCCAGAAAATAGAAATATATATACCCAGGAAAAGTGGGAACTTAAGAAGACAAGAATTGTTGAATACTAAAACTTGAGAAAGAAGAAGACGACGTTAGACGTGACATCCAAGAAGGTAATAAGAATAACAGATATACAAAATTAGAACACAAAAATACAAAATAGACTAAAATTGGCAATTTAATATATTAGTCAAATAAATCTGCTAATAAATTTGGAGTAATATAGTACTCGTATAAGAATATTATATCCTAAAAGATTTGGTAGATAAATAATACACGAAATTGATGAGTTGCTATGATAATTAATGAGTAATAGAAATATATAGGGTACCTGTTTTTTTTGGTTGCAATCACATGAAAATGATTAATTTGCTGCTAATGCTGTTGTAGTTTCTTCTAGAGAAGGGTTCAGATGGAAAATTCAACAGGGAAAACTGAAAAAGTCCAACGCTAAATTACTTTGACTTGACTCTTTTTATTTTTTAGTCCGTATTTTCTTCAATAAATGCATAAATTCTGTAGCAAAGTACAATTTGGAATTCCTGAGTTTTTCTAAAACAAACATCCATTTTATTTCCTTTTAATTTATTTAATTTACAGATTATCTTTGATAGAGTATAAAACACGTTCGCAAGCCTCAATCATCTGCTTAAACTTTTGGTTGAGTTGGTCTATCAAAATGGTATCAGAGCCAGTGTGACACAAAGGTCACGTGTTCGAATCTCATCCACCCCTCACTTTCAAGTGGAATATTAAACACATGGTATGAGGAAGGCCCCAGGCTACATCCAGCCATCCACACTTCTAACCCCATGGGCTCTCATGTAAGGGGGCGTGATAGAATGTAACACATATTTGTAAGTCTCAACCATCAACTTAAGCATTTAGTTGAGTTAATCTTTTAACAATTTTTGCCTATAAAAATTTTGACTATAAATTTTTTTAATGCTTAACGATAGAAACTTTGAGAGATAATCATCGTTTAAAATTTTTAGGTCATGAAATTATATTTGAATTTATACTTTATATACTTCTCACCCCATTATTAATGGACACAATTTAATTTGGTTTTAACAATATTCAATTTGTTAATTTTTTTTGTGCTCTACTTTCACTTCTAAGTCAGAATCTACAATCATGCAACCAATTTTACATGTAGTGATTATTTGTGACAATAAACCTTAAGTATGTGTTTCTTAAACTTAGGCCTTGTTTAGTTCACCTTATTAAAATAAGTTCAGATCAGATCATCGTTTTATGTGTAGTTTTAAGGCCATACTTCGTCAGTCCGTTATAAATATGATAATGTCTATTGGCCATTATTTTTTTTTTTATATTTTTTAAAGGTAAGGAGAATTCCCTTGCAAATTGGGGAGAAATAAGGGATCCAACTTGCTTGGGGTGAGAATTGATCCCCTCTCACAGAGTGGAAGGAGGACCTCCAGACACTAAGCCAACCATAATTTATGGTGTCATTTTGTTAGAAGAGACTCATTTGTCATTATTATCTCCATGGCAATCACAATCCACTACCTAATGTTTTTTTCTTATAAAAAATATCCATTAGACCAATTCTATAAACAAAATTTTTTTTGTCATATGAAATTATATAGTTTCCAAAATAAACTCAACCTAGTGAATGAAAATCGAAACCACTTATAGAGCATAAGTTTACGACTTTACCATTATAATTCTTTTTACCAAGTCGTAGTCTAAATGTACATATCATCATCATCATTTGAAAAAATAATTAATACGAGTAATTATTAGTCGTATCATCTTCAACCAATTTCAAGGGCAAGTGAAATGAAGACAAGAAGGCTACATTAATTGTAACTGAACTTATTTGACTAAGTACAATAATTTGTATTCACTAATTTGACTAACTTATCATATAATGATAAAATTTTGAAAAATTTGACATTACTTAATAATGGTGTAAAAATGTCCAAGCAACTGACGCAAGTAAGCAACATGTACAGAAAAAACAGGCCCAAAATTACTGCTACTTTTCCTATGATCAATCATCAATGTAGAGCAACAATTGGACTAAAGCACCCAGAAAACAAAATTTCAAATTTGAAGCAAAACAGAAAAAATGCCAAAATAAAGATCAAGAACAAATATCTTTCTTCTCTGAATTGCTGCAACCCCATACGTATTATTGTTGTATTTTTAACACCAATAAGGAAAAGTCAAATCAATTTTTATTCAGTTTTTTTTTTTCATTTTTTTTTGAAAAATTTAAAATTTTTATTTTCTATTACCGATCAGAAGAAAGTCATCATGAATTCATAAGCAATACTTTTGACTTTGACTTCTAGTTTTGGATAGTATTTCCATTTGGAATTGGAAACCCTCTCCGTTTTATATACTTATGGCGTATGCCACTATACCCTAACGAAGACAAAGAAGATAGACCTTGCAAATGGGTTGTTCGAATCGGGTTATTTTGGATATGATTTGGGTCATGTATCGGGTCGGGTCATTTTCGGGTCAAGGATGTTTAGGTCATATTCAGGTCGGATCAAAATCAGGTCAAGTCATGTTCCGGTTGTTACACTTGTGAAGCAAGCTCAAATCAATAATTTTATATTTTATTATTGTTATAATAAGAATTATCAATTCGGTTTATGAGCTTGGCTATGGTTGAAAATGAACAATTTGATTTATTTTTGGCACCATATATTTTTAGTTCAATTATAAAGTAATTTTAGTTCGGGGTATTTCGGATATCGGGTCTGCTCGGGTCAATTTCGGGTATCGGATTTGTTCGGGTCAAACACTTCGGGCCGGGTCAGTTCGGGTGTCAGTTCAGGATCTAGTCAACTCCGTTTTCGAGTTGAGTATAGGTCGGGTTGGGTCAATTTCGGGTCGATGTTTTTGGGTTGTTTTCGGGTCATGAGTCAGGTCATTTTCGGGTCGGGTTATCGGGTCTGAGTCAGTATTGCCATGTTCTTTTGTATTTTTCATAATAATACGAGTATTAAGGTATTCACTCAGGGGAGTGTTGAAGTATAAACTTTCCAAGTAGAACCTTCTTTAGTTTGTGAAACGGACAACTTGTATGACTCTCTCTCTTGGTGACGAGTGCGGCACAAACCTGTATTTAACAAATGTATCACTTTTTATAATTGGAAGTTTTTTAATAAGTACATACTTCCAAATTTCCAATGCAACTATTCCTATTTATTAAAATATACTCTCTCCGTCCCATAATACTTGACACAATTCCCATTTTTAATTGTCCGTCCCACAATACTTGACACGTTATTAAAAATCAAATGTGATTACTAATAAAAATATATTTTCCACATTTTCTCTCTCTTCACCTATCCCACTTCTACCCCACTCTATTGTTTTCTTATAATACAAAAGTACAAATTTTATACAATAAACAAATAATTTAAATGGACCCACTTGTAGTTAAATCCACCACAATGTCCCAAGTACTATGGGACGAAGGGAGTATATTATATCCAAAAACAAATTATTTTTTTCAACATTTTTTTTAGAGGTAAGAAGAATTTCCTTACAAATAGGGGGGAAATTGAAGAATCTACTTATTTGGGGTGAGAATCGAACCCCTCTCACAGGGGTGAAAGGTCAACTTCCAGCCGACTAGGCTAACCTTATTCTCATTTTTCAACATTGATTTAATGTTTCGATACTAGATACATGTGACATCTAATATTGCATTCCATTATTCTTTGAAAATCACGTATAATCACCAAATGTAACTATCATCTACTCGTAGTACCTAGTCCATCACCTCGTTGACAGGAAGCTTGCTTATGTTATTATGATATTGATTTGACTTACTACTCCTATACACCACACCGCAGTCTGCAAAAGTGAGAATTGTGTCCGTACAAAGAATCAAACTCGGACTTCACATCCAAAAAAATCACAATTTTATCACCTGAAATTTTTTCAAATTCTGCCATGAGAAACCCAGTTCGTTCTTCTTCTTGTTCTTATTAATATGCCCATTAATTAGTTAGCATTTTAAGTCATTGATTGTTAAATGTGGGTGCTTTTTACGTGCAGGGCAAAATAAAGAAGATAACTTTTGAAGATTTCCACCAGAATTATGTAAGTGTGTCTATAAATTAATTCATCTATTTTTATATGAACAATGTACTACCCAAAATTCAAACTTTGAAGTAATTTACTGGTTTATACTACTGGGTTGTTGATTTTTTCGCAGGGATACAAAAAAAAAATCGTGGGCTAATAAGATTAGAAGGAAATATATTCGATTATCTCAGGTGGGTTACTTCAAAATGACGAAAATTTGCAAAACTGTAGACCGTATAATAGTAATTTTGTCAAATTGTATGTTCTTTGTTTGGAATTCTAGCTGAATAAGACATTTGTTTGATAAAACGATTTAGATTATTATAGTAATCCCTGATCTTACGAAAGTTAGTAGCTTGGACAGGTATTAAGGAGATGTCATTTGGTTGAAGCTAAAAGAATTCAATCAAAGAAGATTGTTAAACATCCGGTTATCATGCTATGGTTGAAGAATTGGAATGTTTCTAAGGGTTGCTGTTTGGTTAGTATCTCAAATATGTTTTAGGCTTTTTCACAAAGTATGTGTTGTTGTTGTTATTCGAGGTGTTTTAATTTCCGACTTGGTTCCTAATATTGATGGTGTCATAGCTACTTTCTAAGTCCTTTTGTAAGGCGCATTTACCGGTCGTAGATACTTCTATGGTAGTCGAGGCAGAGACCGGAGAACGATACGAAGTCAAGTTTCTACCACGATCTTGTAGGTTAAGTGGTGGGTGGAGAAGATTTTCCGTGAGTATGAAATTGGAAGAAGGAGATGCTGTTGTTTTACACTTGGTTGAAGTTACCAAATTCAAGGTAGTAGTTGATAAAATTCTGTTATCTGTAATTTTCATTCCTTGTTTGTCCTGTACATTGATAGTTCATCTTAATAATGGTTCATTTCTGGATTATTTGACATGAAATTTAGATCAGCAATAGTAGTGCAGATTGAGGCCAAGTAACTTATGCGCCGTGATTTGTTTTGTTGTTAAGCTTTATAAGTTTATTGCTCCTAGGCCTTCCTTAAATTGGTCAATCAATATTTCTTGATACCGTGTTCTAGATCTTCACATAGGTGAATGCAATTATGGACATTATGGTAATGTATTTAGTGATTTGGAAATTATTATTCAACACTTTTATGATGAGAGTAGATGACATGATTTCCAAATCGCTTTTATGAGGAAAGTAATGACATCTTTCATCATAAACGAAAACTTGTGTATGGAGGTTTACAAGATGAGGTTGTAAATTAATGAAATAAGTTGGAAAAATGTACGTAGTAGATATTGAAATTACTGATGTTCTGTAACAATAGCAACTGCAAGTAAATAGTGTTATCGGAGATTTCAAAAGTATGGATTATGACTTCATTTACCGCCAAGATACCAGCTTGAGGACACAACTATCTCTCTTTTGCTATGTATATATTCTGTGTTATCTTCTCTTTCCTAATAGTATATATGACTCTTGTATACGCGTGTGACACTTCTGAACAGCTTCTTTACCTTATAGTAGCTAGCTTCTTGTCTTAATAAATTAATAATGACCTCTTTCCTCACAAATTTAACCTAGCATGTCTCATTAGACTCAGTTAGAATTGTTCTAACATAGCATGTATCTTAAACTCTATCCTTCTACAGGTATACATCATAAGGGCAAATTCTGCAGATGAAGTCAATCTACCTGTACATGTCTTTAATTTAGTCAGTCGTGTAAAGAGAAGTGTTTCTAGTAAAGCAGATCACAGTCAGCTATTCATCTATAGGAGAGGGGAAGTACAAGAATATTTGCAGGGGAAGCAAAGAGAGTTCAAGGCTGACAAGATACGGGGAAATGATATGCGTGTATCTCAGGTGGGTATGAGTATTTATTGAACCCTTTAAGTAGTACGGCGTACCTTATTATAGCCAACAATTTTTTTGCTGATGAAAATTTGCTAATTGTTGAAATTATTATCTGTTGTCATTATTTGATATCCTTTGGCTGTAATCTAAGAAGTGATATGTACACTGTAAACATCTTTTCTTCTGCTTCTTTTGTTTATGAGATAACTATAATAATATCTTGATCTCATGAACTTTTGTAACTTGAACAGGCATTAAGGAAATCCCATTTAGTTCAAGTATTAAAGCTGATTGTTGGACATCCGGTTACTGTGAAATGGTTGGTGAAATCATACATTTCTGGCAGTTCTTTGGTTAGTATTTCAAATCATGTTATAAGCCTCTTTATCAATAAATGTGACAAGCTAGTATTTATATGGAGTGTAGTTTCATCTTTAGGTGCTTCTTACTTGGTTCTTTTGATGGTGTCACAGCCACTTCCTACGACATTTTGTAGGGCTCTTTTACCACTGGAAGATGCTATAATGATACTCGAGACAGAAATTGGAGTGCAATATGAAATCAAGTATCTGGCGCAATATTTTATACTCAGTGGTGGCTGGAGAAAGTTTGCCATGGATATGAAATTGGAAGCAGGGGATGCTATTGTTTTCCACTTAGTTGAAGCTACCAAATTTAAGGTAGTTGTTCATTGTACACTATAATTAGTGACTATAGTTTGTGATGTTTGCATTTCTTATTTGTCCTGCTCATACTAACGAGATCAGTCTTCAGCACCAACAGTGGGAATTTCAACCTTGGGAAGCATGTCCTTTGCTTCCAATATCCTTGATAATGTTATCTGTAAAAATCGGGTTTTGAGGCTTACCAACAGTGGTATTCACTTGGTTAAGGTACAACTATCTAAGATTAAGTAGATATAGAATTATCAGTGATAATTATGCACTTATATATGCACACAGTAAGTTGCAGACTTTGACATGACTGTTGTTGGTAACTTAATCCTAGCTATCTTCTTGTCATACTAAGCTCTAGATTAGTAGATTTCAAATATGGTCACAACATTCAAGTGTAATCTTTAATTATTTAACAATCAATTCAACTCTTTTGTAGGTATACATCATAAGAAAGAATGCTAATGAAGTCCGTCTGCCTGTTCATATCCTTGAATTACTCAGTCATGCAGAGCGAAGTGTTTCATCTAAAGAAGATAGCAAGCACCTAATTGTGTATAGAAGACGGAAAGAAAATCAAATAGCAGAAAACCACAGTTGCAAGAGTGCGAGACTCAATTCCAGAAATGCTGAAGGCTCCTTGTTACTTAATGATGGGATACTTTTCAGTAACATCAAAAGCTTTGAAGAGTTCAAAGCTGCCATACACGAGTTGATTCAAAACCACAAGCTGCCTCACTACGCCATTCAGGAATATTATGAACTCTGCTGCAGTCAGAATGCATTTCTTCATGCTGATTTATTCAGAGGAATCAATACAAGAGTATATAATCAGATCATACTTAGGGCCAATAGAAATATCATATTTGACACTGTCAACTTAGCCAATATATTGAGTACTTGCAAGCTCTCCACCTTCCTCCATAAGTATGAATTAATGGACAAGGCCTTAAAGACCTTTGAAGCTCTAGGAATGAATGTCAGCTTCCTCCGTGCTCGTCTACACCACCTTAAGAACCTTGCTGTCAGTTCAGAAGGCACATCAGACAGAAGTCGATATGTAGTAGCATGTCATGAACGTGGACGTGCAAAAGGTGAAGTAAGGAAACTCGAACTCATACTTGCTAAGTTACAAGCATTAAAGTCCAACCCTTTCGAGGATAAACATAGAGAAGGAAATTCCTGGCTCGAGGATGTTAAAGCCGAGATAAGTAACCTCCAAGGTTTGATTGCGGAATTAGGTGAGTTTTGTTCTCAATATGATGCTCACATTGAGACATTAAAGTTAAAGGCTAAGGCTCATGAAGTGAAGTTTCAGGAAGAAGTTAGTGCATCATGGTTGCACTGTTCTAATTGGTGAGCACATACTGATTACTGAATGCACATAATTGAAGAGAATATATTGATGTCATATTTGGTTAATTATGTTTGTAAACCTTCTGCTGTGTATAAAAAGGTTATGTAATACAGTAGTAATTGACTAACTCTGTTTTCTTGGTAAATAATAACTAGATATGCACTATACAGTACCAAATTTTATCATATTAGCGTAATCTAAAGTCTCTAAAATTCAGACATTGTTATGGTCTGCTTCCTTTAGTTGCGTGACCGATTAACCGTGCTAGAGGCTTCTCTGAGTGCTGATACTGTAACACACACTTGTGTTCATTGTTCCTAGTCTCCTACAATCTTCACCAATAAAGTGAGTGACATCCAAAATTAAGGTTTTTCTTCAACATATTCTGGTTCAGTGGTATGCTGGATCATATACTCCGAAATATCTAAGAAGAGGCACCGTTAAATGTTTTTACTAACAAAGTATGCTGTTATTAGTATTGTATTGGAAATTGGATTGACATTTTTTTATGTGACACTGATTGACAAAAACATTGGTGTTACATAAGAGAATCAATTAACTATTTTTTTTAGTGGTAAACAAAAAAACGTTTTTTTTTTAGATTGGTTGTCTGAAAAAAAGCGTTTTTTTTATTTAATTTTTTTATTTGGTTGCTACTAGTTGCCAGTCTTGCCACTTGAGTGCCTAAATGCCTATTTTTGAAATAGCAATGTTAAAACTAAGTCGACCTAATTCGGACTGTAACTAATCTGATTAGACTCTAAGAAATTTTGGACGTAAACTCAATTGTAACTAATCTAAACTCAACTTGAAAATGAATTTGACTCAATCCAGGCTAAACTTGACTCCAATTTAACCCAACCTGAATTCAACATAACGGTAATTTAACCTGGCCTAAACTCAAATGGACATTAGTTTAATTTAATCTGAACTCAACTTGATCCTTAATTTCTGTACCATAGTGGAAACCACATTTATCAAATTTTATTGACTATGTTACCTACTTTATTACTCCGTAATTATAACGGATCTCTGTCATCAAACCCATCCAACCATGAGTTAAACTCAATTTGATAAAGGGGAGGCCATAATTAAAAAATCTGGAGCAAGGTGAAACGGTACGGTTTGAATGAAAAAATAAAGGAAAAGGTCGATACTCGTACCTTATATGGGTAGATAGTCTAGATACGGCCTTAAAATAGGAACAAAAAAGGGGTCCATGACTCATGTGGTGGAGCAAGGTGTCAAAAAAAGGAATCAAGTACTTGTTTGTATTAAACGGGGGTGTCAACTGTCAAGTGGTAGCAATTGCACATCTATCAGCTACTTGCCTAAACAATTCATCGCAACATTCAACCCAAATTCATACAACCACCCATTTCTTCTTCTTCTTCTTCTTCTACTATTTTGCTTTAATTATTGTATCATCTGAATACTATAATAATAATAATGTCTGTTCCTCTTATCCCTATCCCTTTCCAAGTTTGTCTCTCTTTCTCTCTCCTTAAATTACAGTCAAAACACCCAATTTAGGATTTTTTTTTTAAAATTTAGTAAATTAGTAGCAGCATTTAAATTGATTTTGATTTGTAGGAAGAAACTAGTAAGGAGCGGAAGAGTAAGAGGAAGTACGTCAACAGGACTTGGTCTTGTTCTTCTTCTGATATTTCTGTAAGTTGTTATTCATTCTATGATTGCTTACTACTCTCTCCGTTCCTTTTTTGTATTAACTAATGTTTATCGATGAATAATCATGGTCCGTCTTTTAATCTATGTTAATCGTAAAGAACATGCATTTGTTAGGATGATTATGGTTCCCGGGGTTAATTCATGTTTAGCTGATTCAACTATTCGTTGATTTTCTTACTAATTACTTCATCCATTTCTTATTAGTTGACACGTTTCTTTAGTCACGTTTGTCAATGCGCAAATCTAAAGGTTAATATCTTTTATACTGAAAAATTAATATTTTCAAAATATATACGGGCGAATTTAACAAGTCCCAACATGACTATATTTTTTATTACGTATAAATCACAAAATACGGTCAAAGGAGAATGTGTGAGTAGTGTTAAAGTCAAAACATGTCAATTAAAAAAACGGAGGTAGGATATGACATTGCTTTCTATTTTCGGATATCATCAGAAAATAATTGGACTGACCCGTCCCTTTACTTTTCAATGGCTGTGTGCCTGTGCATATGTCCGAGACTGATTTTAAATATGTAGGGGATGCATGGATTTTAAGATTTAGGGAGAGAAAGATAGAGACCCGTGTGACAAGTACTCCGTAGTTTGCAATTTTTATGGAGCCGAGGTTTTAATACGATTTCCGTTTCATATTATTTACAATGATTAGACATTTTCCTCTTTACTTTATGTCAAATCGAGAGGTAGTAAATAATATGGTCTATACGACTAGTATAATGTTTGGATACCCTATTTGTGAGGTGGTTGAAATTTTTTCTAGATTGCAATCAACCTTTAGTACGAGTAGTAATTTTTTGTGCTTTTGACCTGAAAAAGTTAACCCCTTCTCTCCTACAAATAGTGTTAAGGGAGAAATTCATCCGAGTAAATAAAGAACAAAAAAAATATTGGATTTGGTACAATCAGAAGCGTTCTATCTCTGAACACTCTTAACATAATATTTGGTGTCATTTTGTACCAGCATACATTTAATTTGTGCTGCTATGTATTATATACAGTATAGTATGTACATTTCTGTCAAAAGAATCTATATAATGGTACATTATTTGGTGCTGTTATGTATAGTATGCTGGCACTCTAATCCTACATGAAATGATGAAAGTGCATCCTAATATGCTCTGGTTGACGTTACATTAAGGACATATTAGTGCTCTAGATAGAAAAAATTTCCTTACTTTCAAATCATTGAGATTTGAGAAAAACTTCATGTCGGTTGAAGGTTATAGTACTGCATAAAGTAAGCGAAGCTAAGTGGGTAGGGACGCGACAGGGGCTGGGGTCACGTAATTAGTCCTTTAAATGACTTTTTAGAGAATGTTACTTTCATTGCTGTTCAAATTATTGGCAAATCCTATTAACATATTCTTGTTTGCCTCTTGCTTTTATTTAATTTAAAGTCAAATAGTTTATTTCAAAGTTCTTACAACAGACTGGTGAATATGTCCTTTGCAGGGGTTATGGCATCAGCACAGGAAGCCCAAAAGGTTGTTCTAATTGTCTGAAGAATTCAGTTAAATTTAATCATCTATTGTCTCTATGATCTGTTATTTCTGACATAACTGCTGGCTGTTTTCTTGAAGATGTAAGCTTAATGTTCAGAAAAATCTCAATGTGAAATCTAAGTCCTTTGTTGCTACTCAAGCTGAAGAACTTCGATCCAAATTGGATCCGAGATATCCAAGCTTTATTAAATCTTTGGTGAAGTCACATGTTACTGGTGGCTTTTGGATGGTAAGCATTAGTCTAGTAATATGTGAAACTCCTTGATTTGGCTATTGCTGAAATTTGTATTGCTTATTCATCCAATTTGTTTGATTTTTCGGGATACAGGGACTTCCTGCGCCATTCTGCCAGAAGCACTTACCACCGAAAGACACCATCATAACATTGGAAACTCAAAGTAAGAAGCTATATAAGACAAAATATCTTGTAAGAAAGACAGGTTTAAGTGGCGGGTGGAAAGGATTTGCTATTTCTGAAAGATTGTTAATAGGAGATGTTCTTGTGTTTCAGCTAATAGCAGACGCCAAATTCAAGGTAATCTTGTCTTAGGCATATCTTGTTGTTTCTTTGCATGTTAAGTTTGATATATCTGCAAAGGTTGTGCTAGCTACTTCAGACTCTAGAGAATTCGATAGTATGGTAGAAATATGATGAGTGTAAAGCCTATTATAAAAACATGGAATGAGCAAAATTTGTGAGTTTGGTGGGGAGATAACAAAACTAATCCTTCATAATTTATTGCAAGTCTTTCAGAAAGAAGATTTGGTGTCGTATTTATTTAATTAATTCATCTGCCTCAAAAAAATAAGGGGAATGAACAAATTTTGAACTAAAGATCTCGATTTTGATTACACTTGTTTCAAGCACAACGTTAAACTAGCAGCTGGTGAGCATAGCTTTGATTGTACTTTGATCTTATATTAGCTATATAAAATCCTTCGTAGGTCTACATAGTAAAAGAATATAAAGTGACTGAGGTAGATGGAGCTTTGTTCCTGCTAAAATTGGATACTCCCGAAAAACAAAGTGATCCTGGTAGGTTTGTCTCAATTTTTAATATACTTATAACCCCTCTGTCCCAGCTTGGAGTTATCATTACCCGTAATAAAATTGTTTTTCCAGCTCGATGTTGGGATCCACATTCACTACATAATTTCTCTCTAATTTTCTTCATCCTGTCCGTATTCCTTGAGCTGGGATGGAGGTAGTATATCCTAAAGTCTCAACCATACTGATTATTTCAGTCTGACAACTTCACCACAGGAGCCAGAAAGTGTATAGACTTGCCTCAAGTTGATCAGAGAAGTATGCAGCCACCTGAAAACTCAGAAAGCAACAGTACTGAAAATTCGTTTAGATCAAGAGTTGCTGATGGTTTCCCGATATGTGAAGAAGCAGCTTTAAGTCCTAGTGCTGTTTCAACATTTGATAACTTTAGCATTGTAATCAATGACTTGCTTAAAGACTATGAGCTCCCTCGACATATTAAGTGGAGCTACTATAAACTGTGTTGCAGTCAGGACAGTTTGCTTCATGCCAATCTTCCACATTGGATGAACCATATTTTGATAGGTGGAGTCATAATTGAGACTGTTACCATCGCTGATGCTTTAAGACAGTGTGATCTTTCAACTTCCAAGGAAGAATTTGCCATTTGGGATAAGACTGTAAGTGCCCTTGAGCTTCTTGGGATGAACAACGGTTTTCTGCGTTCCCATTTGCACCATCTTCAAAGAATTGTGCATGATCCTGAAGTAGCCACCTACAAACAAAGATGTTTAGAGCTATGTTCTGAGAATTCTCACGCAGAAGATGAGATCAGGAGTCTTACGGCCAGACTTGCTGAATTGAAGAAGGCCCATAAGAAACGTGCTGCTGATATCGATAATCTGAAGTTGAAGATTAACAATAATGAACTCAAGTTTCAGGAGCAGGTACATGCCCCCTGGTGAATTGGTAATAACCTTCACTACGAGTAACGGTAGACAAATCCTGTCCAATCCCAGTTCTTTACTTTTTTGAAAGCCACCCTTAATTAGAAGGGAAACCCCAGGCCAGACTTTTTCTAAATATTAAAAAATTGCCCGGTCCAATCCAAGAGTGTGATTTATCGTAGTTCCTTTCGCCAAAAGTTGCAAGGAAGATAGCTGTGCATTTTGATAATGGTAGTAGATGTTTACTTGTTTCAAATTGTTGTGTAATTTGTAATTTTTTTTTTTTTTTTTTTTTTTTTTTTTTTTGTAGCTTTTGCTCTGAGTTAAGTATAAAACAAGGGACTCAATTCTTGCAAAATGTGGGGAAAGGGGACTCTATTTATTTTATAGAGAGAAAAGGGACTGGGCTAGAATGAGTTTGGATTTTCGGTGGGTTCTAATTAATTAAGGGAAAGAATTGAGTCCCCTTGGTTAAAGAATTGAGTCCCCTTAGTTAAACAATTAAGTCAATTTGGTCAACTAAAAAAGAGGAGTATGTTTTTTTTGTTTTTTTTTTTTTGGTAAATATTTTAATTTAAGACCAATAAAAAAAAGAGTTCCTTACTCTTTTTGGAACAAAAATAAAGCATAAAATTACAATACTTTGAATGTTTATTTTCTTCATCATCTTCATTACATCCTCGACCTTCTAACTCTACATTTCTCTTTAATTAAAATTATGACCATCTCATAAACTAACTCTGACTCACGTGGACTGTCAACCAACCTACCACCTAATATAATCACACCCATCCACTTGTTTATAGTTTGGGCATATTAGAAATCTCATAAAAGGATGCTTGACTTTCTTAGAAACTCTCCTTAATGACCTTCTATTGCAATATACACTAGGCTTATCGATAATTTTTTTTTTAAAAAAAAAAAAAAAAATTAGGGCCCTACAAGCCTTCACTAAAATTACGATGTGTGCTTCTACTACAAATGCAAGACAAATAAGCTACAAACCAGAGAGATGAAGAACATTAAAAAATTATTAAAAGAATACTTTATTTGGATAACAAACATTAAAAAAATTTCAAGAACAAAGCTTTTGTATTGTTGTTGTACTTTCTTAATTTCAAACAGCCATATTTTCAAAACAATTGGCTTAATGAAGGGATTGAATTTGTCTAGTTTAATCAAGGCAATAATGAGGGGACTTAATTCTTCTTGGGTTAAAGGCGAGTTAAGGGCCTGTTCATATTTACTGAACTGAGTTGAACTGAACTGATTGAAGCTGAACTGAACTGATTGGAACTGAACTAAACTGAATTGAGCGGAAATGAATATTTTATGTGAGAGGGAAATTAAGAGCTGAACTGAACTGAACTGAACTGAACTGATTGGAACTGAACTGAACTGAACTGAAATTAAGTAAATGTGAACAGGCCCTAAGTCACCTGAAAATACCTCCTAACACCAGAAATTTAACCCTAGTCCCCTTTTCCTCTATAAAATAAATAGAGTCCCCTTTCCCCACATTTTGCAAGAATTGAGTCCCCTGTATTATACTTAACTCCTTTTGCTCTGATATAATATATAAGGAAAAAGATATATGCAACCCTAAGGGCGGCATATAAGAAGCTAAAAATGGAAAGAATTGACAATAAATAAACAGTTATTACACCGATTTACTCGTGAATTGTTGATAAATTCCCAACTTAATACTAAAGAAGGAAGTATATTAAATGCTTATATGCAGCCCTTAGGGTTGTATATAACATTACCCAATATATAATACGGGTAGCTGATTAGAGAAATGCTCTTTGTTTTTGGATGTTTTGAGCTACTATTTCGGGAGGATTAGCAAATCCCATTAATTAATTGATTATGTAAAGAATTAGCAAATCCCACAACTTCACAAGTACTCTCCTTTGTTCTTTTGTTTTACGACCTATGCGAAATTTTATGCGATTGAGTTAAATTTGTTACAGTAGAATATTATGCGGGTGTGGTAAGTTTTATATGAGACAATATTAGGTATGGAGTGTGGACTGTGAGTTCTTTTCTTTAGGGGGTGTTTGGTTCAAGCATATTAGGTATAAGGTATGGGTTTGGAATGACCAAAACCCATACCTTGTGTTTGTTTCTTGAAATTTCATTTTTCAAACCCATACCTCAAACCCCCAAGGTATGGGTTTTTGAAACCCAAGGGAGGAGGTGGGTATGGCTCATACCCATACCTTTAGGTTTAAAATTAAAAGGAAAACCATCATTCCTAGATAAAAACCAAACACATGAAATCAAGTATCAAGTTCCAACCCCATACCACCCAGGTTTCATTCTTCATTCCAAACCCATACCATTGTTTGAACCAAACGCCCCCTTAAAGTGTTTTCACATTGATGTATATTGATTTATCTAATAAAAACCGACTAAAACTATATTTTCTTCTAAAATAAAAAAAAAAAAATAGATTTAATACACATTTGCCTTATTAAAGAATTTGGAATGAATTTCATATCATTACCCTTGTATTATACTATACAATAAAATAAGTAAATAGCTGATAGAACATTAGTACTCGTAACATTACTCACGAAGCAAAGTTTGGTCTAGTGGTAACTCTGGTAAGTTTGTCACCTCAATCAAACCTCACTAGAGGCAATTTGGGGAGGAGATTTCCTTATTATTTCCTCCCATTTTTAAATTGTCTAACCCGCTAACCTGAGTTAGATTGACCTATAAGAAGTTTCGATCCGATCTCCTTATCCAAAAAAAAAAAAAAAAAAAAAAGGGTTACAGTACTCCCTTTGTCACATAGGCATTACAAATTAAGGTGGAGGGATAAACTTGTGACATATCGTGTATACGGACTCTCAATTTTAACCCCTGATTTTGGGGAGGAAATGTGGAATATTCAATTATGAACTACGAGTAAATGGAAGAGTGAGCCAAATGTCAAGAAAACGGTAGAGAATTAGAGATCGCTGACGGAATTGAAGTCGAAGCAATTAACATACTCTGTACTCTTTCTTAACCCTAATTCCCAAATTTTGGTGTAAAATCTTTCATTTTTAAACACTATTATCAAATTTAGCTACTGAAATTGTTATCAGGGTCAAATGAAGACAACTGTTGTCAAGCTTAAGAGGAAATCGTCAGCTTCTGCGCTCAAGGTAACAAATTTTTGCGATTATTATCATAATTGTAACTTTAATTTACTCTAATTACATAGGATCAAAATCAAATTAAATTATTGTACAAAATTGATGAAATGTATGCATGAAGAAGTTTGTTACTGGTTTATAATTTCCTATTCTTTAATTTTTGATATTGGGGTTGAATCGCAAGAATTTAGCAATTTACCCAGTCAAATGGAGTATGAAATTAAGTGCGAAGGCACCAAATTTCCGCGGGAAACAACGTTAATGGTGGATGAAATAGCTTATAGTATTACATGGACTACAACCAAAAGAGAGGGACACATGTGACGAGGAGAGAAATACTACCTCCGTTTCATATTATTTGCAACGATTAGACATAAAAATAATATGAAGCGGAGGTAGTATAGAACTCACTACTCACTCCGTTTCTGAAACTTCGACTTGGCATCCTCTTGTTTCTAGGAAAGTAGGAAAATGGCGAGTATAAATGTATAACAAATTAAAAAGTGTGTGTTTGGTTTGATGTAAAATGCTTTCATAGATTGTGTGAATTTTGTGTGTAAGGTGGTTATTTGATGCTGTCAAAAATTGAATAGATTAAAATTAGTCGAATTTTATAAAATACTCAACTCTCATAATTTGGTGGGTGTACAAAAAACTGTGTTTGTAAAAGTAATAAATTTGGAACTTCCTTAAAAGAAAAGTGTTGCGATTATTATGGAACTGAGGGAAGTAAAATTTCTAATTTGTTGGTGTGTATTGAAATAATTAATTGATCTGTATTTTACAGAGTTTACTCCATCCACACAAGGAAGTCAAGAGGTTAGTGAAATATCATTAGCATTACTTTGTAGCTCAATGGTCTTGTCATTTATTTTATACTAATTGTCAACATGTGGGCACTTCTTTAATCCGTAGGCAAAACGTTAAGTCATCGATACTCTGTCAAGCTGAGGAGCTTCGCTCTAGATTAGCGGTTCAATATCCTAGCTTTGTAAAAACAATGGTGAAGTCCCACGTTGCTAGCTGTTTTTGGATGGTTAGCACTATTCTATTTAAGTCCCTTTTTCATGTTGACTATGTTACATGTACTTTTCATTTCAATTAGAGGACACCTGTAGGATTCTTGCAGCTCTAGCATGGGTATGAATCTGGCCATTTAGATTTGGCTTAAAGCAGGCTGTAATTTGGAAATGGCTGAGTTATACCTTTGGATACTTACCCATGTTAGATTTGTGTAGCATATTCCATGTAATGTAAAAGCTAGGCTAATTCTGATGTTTGAAGGCCAGAGATAGTGTAACCTGTGCTAACTCAGTTTTATCTTCATTAGGGGCTTCCTCTTTCTTTTTGCAAGACGAATATGCCACAAAAGGATACTTTATTTAACTTGGAAGTTGAAAATGGTAAGCAGTACCATGCAAAATATCTTGCTAGAAAGTCGGCATTAAGTGGTGGTTGGAGAGGATTTTCTGTGGCTGAAAAACTGTTAGAAGGTGATGTCCTGGTATTCCAACTAGTAAAGTCTACCAGATTTAAGGTAGTATTTTGGATATGTATACTTTCCTTTCCTCATTGTATTTGCTGTCCTTCACAGTCTTGATTCTTGACTGCTTTGTTTATTAACTTTTATAACATTGCACGTGTCTAAGCTTAAGAGTGTCAATTCAATATTTCGTTAATATGAATGGGAATTGCAACTGGAAGAGCATGAATAGAAGACTGGAAGTTTCACCTGGATCGATAATCCTGGATACAATGTTGATGACTCAATCTGTGGCTACAGAATTGTATGCCAAGTAGGTGTGGAAACTGTGGGATATAACTTAAAATCTGCTTATGCAGAAGTAGATTTGAAGTTAGTAGAAGTCTGAGAGAAGCTATGTTACACGTGTCAACTTTAAGTATCTAGAAGATTTTAGTGGAGTGTCAAGATGTCCCTATTCATGATGGACTATGGATTTGGCCTATGTAGATACTTGAGGAGAGGCACCATGTGAATGATGAAGGACTAGTACAGGAAGGCATTGTTGAATGGAGTCTTATACTTGTATTTGTTTATGTTCTGAAACTGTATTTGTTCTTAGGCAGATCCAACGTTATTATTTGTTATTGTCAAAAAGCTCACAACAAGTTTAGCATAACTAAAAGAGCCTAGTTGTCTAATTTTGTCATATTTCAGACTTCCTAAACTGGTATTGCATAAAGAGTGGGAGATTTGAGTGGAACTCAGTATAGTCATGTGTTTTGTTGAACAACTCAGCTTGGGAAATAGATGATGCAAAGATATATCTCTTTTTTAATTGTGGAACATCTCTTCAGAGGGTGAAGCTTTCTCTCTGAATTGCTTCTCAAGCTGAATTACATTATCTGAGTCATATAGTTTTCATTGTTATTTTCGTGTGAAAATCCTTATTGAATCTGGGTTTTATAGCATCCTCAAATCTTTTGCAGGTATACATACTTAGGGAAAGTAACCTGACCGAGAATTATAAATCTCGTGTTATACAAAGTCTCCCAACTGAAGTAATACGAAGTGGTATTGTTGACTCAATTTACATCTTATTCAAGTCATTTTTGTATCGATTATATCTTTAAATGGAGAGTGATACTTTGATTTGATTTGATTTATTTATTTATTTTTTTTAAATTTTTGTACGAATTTTATGTTCAGGTCAAGAAGTGGGCACCCTTGAGCATGCTATTGAACATCGACCTTCTTCTCTGTCTGCAGTAGCTCAAGATAAAGACCAAGAGTTTCTCTCTGAAGATGTTCCTCATATTTTTCAGCAGGCAGAAAAATTAAAAGAGAGATCTGGATTAAATCCTGGAAATTTCAAACATGTTTTGCTATCTGATTTCTTTGTTATTGATAGTGGTATTGCAAGCTTTGAGGAGTTCCAAACTGTAATTGCTGAAGAAAGAGTATGACCTTCCTTATGATATCAAGCAAAGCTATTACCAACTTTGTTGCAGCAAGGACACATTGCTTCATGTCAATCTCCTGAAAGGCATTAATCCTTTTTTGATAGCTGGAAGCATCATTGAGACTGTCAATGTTGCTGCTGTGATAAAAAGCTGTAAGCTCCATAACTTTAATGATGAATTGCCTATATGGGATGAAAAACTGAAGTCCCTCAAAATGCTTGGGATGAATGTCGGATTTTTGCGCAGTCATCTAGACCGCCTTCAAAGGATTGCCTCTGACTCTGAGGCTGCCAAGAACAAGCAGCAATATCAGAACCTATGTGCAGAGCATGATGTCTCTGAAAGTAAGATTAAAGATCTTGAAGCAAAACTTAACGAGGTGCTTAGGGTTTTTGATAAGCGTTCTGGTGATGTTGAGGAGCTGAAATTGAAGATTGAGAATCACAAGACCAGGTTTCAGAAACAGGTCAGTGTTTCATGGTGGTGATACTTTCTTTCTCTAGTATATACTCGTTCTAGTTATATATACCTGTTATGTGCAGTTAAATCTCCTTATGTATGTCTTGCATATGTATAGCCAAGGCAATTTTGCATTTTGGTAACGTTAGTGCTTTTGGTTTACCAAGGAAGCTTTTTGTAAATAAGGTCTCTACTCTCTAGGATATATGAAGTACATGCCAAGATATTGGCTTATTGTATGGAAACAATATAGAACTAGCGGTTTACAAGTGATTTGATAGTAATATTGCAATGTAGTATAGATAAGTACGGAGTAGCTGAAATTGATCACTTTGTCGTAAGGAACCTACATATTTGCAGTGGCTTAGCATCTGTTAGCTTTTGGGGGAATTTTTTATGTGAACCTGTAAAACTCTTCAGTAACTGAAGTGGTACTTCTGGTTGATCTGAGATGTGTAATATAGTATTTGGTCGAACATATTTGAGGTTAAAGAACTGCACTTTGGCTGTATACTAAGGGAATTTATCTTATATTCTAGTAGTGTGATCTCATTCAAGCATAGTTTAGACAGCAAACTAATGAAGTCAAGAAACCATGAGGGTAACATGCTTCTGAGTATTATTAAGGTTTATTTGACTAAACTAATTAAAAAAAATTCTAGTCTAAATCCATCAAGCTTTGCTGAATGTAGATCTAGTAATATTGACCCCTATTATACTCAAAACTGGGTTTTCCGATTTAGACTGGTCGAATTTGATCTAGACCCAAAATCTAACTACTACAAACCTGATCAATCTTTCTAAATAAGACTTATTTTGCTATAGACTCGAGTTGAACTGTTGAAGAATAAGGTTAGCTTATATTTTTGGACGTTTTCTGTGGTAGTTGTCATTATTACAGTATCATTATTAGCCTCTTTACCTGTTTAGCTTTACTTTGGTAATCTACACCTTGTTTGAGGAAGTCAATAAGCAACACCATATTAGAGTACACACTTGGGTGAACTTAGAAATACGAGTTAATAACTTCATACCATCTTACTCAAGTTTTAGATGTCTCATACCTCGGGCTCTAGCGCTAGAGTTATTATTTTGTACAAGTATTACGGAGTACTAAAGGTAGAAACTATTCGGGGTAATAAATCATCGGGACTATGTGGGAGTAGAGTACTGTATATGCAAATCTGCCTTAAGAAGATAAGAGTATTCCTTCAACCTCAATTCACAATCTAAAAGGTGCATGTGCGTTAAGTCTAAATCATACTTTATTATACGTTGTAAATTTGAGATCAAAGATCCAACAATTGATAGTATTTTTGTTTTTTTAAATGGCAGCAATCAAATGAGTGTTGAAATAGTGAATTTGGGATCCATTATTTACTTTATTTTGGCTGCATTAATATGGGGTTGGTTATTTTTTTTCTGTTATTCCGCAAAGACGTACTCTGATATTATTTGGTTATTTATCTGATTTGATGGTTTTATTTTTTTATTTTTGACTTGATGTCGATTTTTTGGAACCTTTCTTTTTGAATTCCCATCACCTGGTCGAGTGAAATCTTTTTAATTTGTCCGAAACCAAGATGTTGCTTTTAACTTATTTTCACAAAATTCAATAATGTCACTGGAAATTTTCCGTTATCTTACATCACAAGTGCAATTTGTGTAATGAGGGTGATGGGTCCAAGTATATTCCCTCTCTTTTCATCATTTATTTTCCTGTTTGTTTTTTTGGCTTATCAAATAGTGTACTTGTTAATTCACCAGTTTTAAAGTTCGGGTTTATTGCAAATGAGTTTAGGTTTGAAATCCGTCTACATTCATACCTGAAAAATACGAGTATATTTGCATCCGTACCAAAAAGAATACCTTCAACATCAATTAGTTAGTACTTCCTAGTTTTTTGTACCCATCTTGTCCATCTACGTCCATATCTAAAACAAACTTACTGCGTATATACAAACTTACATTAAGGTTGTTTGCATCAATTACCTAATCAATACCCATCAACATCTATTTTCAAAACCCCATTTGCCTCCCTGCCTTAAAGCAACCGTTTGCATCAATTAGCCATCAAAATTTCCAAATCCATCGACATCCATATATCTTACAACCTTGTCTTATGAATTCCGTCTTCTTTAATTAGCCTTTATACCTAACATAATTACATCAATTTACCTTTTAACTCTCTTTCCTCAAAATTCAAATAAAACTGTCATTTTAACGATCAATTTACACGTATTGAGATATTCACACACACAAACGAAATTCGATTAAAAAAAGTATCGAGACAATGAGATTAGGACTATTATGATGATAATGATGTTATGATCCGCAAAAGGTCTGTTTATTAGACCAAAGGGGGGAAGGGTAGTGTTTGAAAATCAAAGGTAAACTAGTTGTTGATTACATACCCAAGTACATTAGATTGAAATGAAGGTACATTACAAGACCCAACTACAAGTAGAACAGATCTAATCATCCGAAGCTCCGAACCAATAGGAAGAAAGGAAAGAGAGAGAAAAACCTGCATACAATTTTTTTTTCCCCTTTTGTACATGAAAACACCTAAAAGGACAAATTTCTAGGACAGAAAACACTAGAAAGTCCCCCAAAAAAGGTGATTAATCAACCCACTAACCCACATATTAGCATCCTCTAGATTCCATAATAACCTCCTCTGAAAAATTGAAGGTAAATAGAAAAAATAAAAATAAAAAAGATAAAAACAGTCAAAGTTGCACCTTCCCTCTATGAACAGTACACCAAACTGATCTCTGTAATTAAATTCCTATCTCCATATCATTGCTACTTGAACCTTCATTGCTCACCATTTCCTGAAAATTCAACAAATAAACATTCAGAATTCAGTAAATCTAGCCAGGAATGTGACTATTAATTCCGGATAGAGGAAGTATTCCCGTGTTTAGTAAAACTAGTGCATAATTTAAGCTGAAAAGTGAGTAAAAGGTTAAAACCTGAGGAGATTTGGCAGGATTTGGATCTTCAAGTGAGAAAGAAAACCTTTTACCAGAATCAAAAGAAACATCCATTTTCTCAGGCTTTTTAGACCCAATGTGGGACTTTCTAAGACCCAAGAAACCCTTCCATCTATTAGAAGAAGAACCCTTAGGAGGCTTAAGAGAGAAGCCAACATCATCATCATTAACAAGAAGCTCATCTCTTAAGGTCCTCTGACTGTTTCCGTTTCCGACACCATTTCCGTTGTCTTTGAAGGGCAAGAGCCTGCCTTTAGAGAAGAGTTCATCAGCAGTAGTAGTGAGGATATTAGAATTAGTAACAGAGAATTCAAAATCAGAAGAAGCAGGTGGTGCTAATTCTGATCTTGTAAAATGATGGAGATTGTGATTGTGAGATTCAACAAAGTCATTAGAGAAAGATATTCTAGGGCTCATTGGAGGAAGAGGAGGCTGAGAATGAGGAGGATGAGAGTTGTTGTACATCTCTAAACATGCCATGAGAGAGTGAAAGAAAGAGAAAGAGAGAGAATTGGTGCACTGAAACAAGAGAGCAAAATAAGGGCCTGTTATTATTAGTATCAGCACAGCATTACCAAACAAAAAGGACTTAGTTTTTTCTTTTTTTTTTTCAATGTTAATTAATATTAGATGGACCCAATATTAGTGTATTGCCCTCTGTTTCTATCCTCTTCCTTTAACCCCACTTCTCTTTCTTTCTCTCTCTTTGGGTTTCAGTATTTTATATCACAGGCTTTAAGGCTGGACAGAGTAGGAGCCTTTGAAGTTTGAATGCTTTTCTTTATTTTCAATTTAGGTTTTATTTAAGGATATAATAGTGTAACGTAGCCCTTATGATTATGTAAAAGCTAAATTTAATAGAATTAAGATAAAGATAACACACCCTTTGAATTGGATGACTTGTCCCAAGCGGTTTTATTGTGTTTGAAAGTTGGTATTAATGTCCAATAACGGGGCTTGGCTAGGGATTTTGGGATGGTTCTAGCTTTGAGAGGGTTAAAAAGTATACATAAGGGTTAAAAAGTATATATACTTCATATGTGATCATTCAAATTGAACCTAACTACTACATTAAAGAATACTCCCACGTATAGCCTTTTACAAACTTATGACATGTTCTCTTCACCTGAAATAAGGTATTGTGATCTAAATTCTATTAATTTGATTAAACTTTGACCATATAATTTGAACTAGTGTCTTCCGGTCAGATTATACGGAATAGTAAAAAACAAGTACCCCATGATAAGTTCACGGTGAAATGAATATATTTTTACATTCAACGCGCCCGGGTGATGGTAGTTGTTTTAAAACTGTTAATGTACTTCATGCATGATATGATGTTGTTTTGGCAAGACATAAAAGTTTTGCATTGAATGGCTAGGTTCATGGTTGAATTCATGACTCATAGAGAAGATGCTCTGTTCCTCCTTTCCTTTGCTTCTTGTCCGGATGCTCAGCCTTTTAGGAGCTACGGAGTACTAATTTGATGCCATTATCATCAATGGCTCTCTTTTTATATCAAAGTTTTTCATATTTCTGAATTCTGACCAAAAATAAAAAGAAATTGGTGTTACTGATAAATGGTGAATTACAAGTGAAATAAATGATTGGGAATTTATGTGGATGTATTCAGTCCACAGCATACGAAAATCCAAACAATTGGTCCACAACATACCAAGAATTCAAATTGAATTTCATAGATTAACCAAGAAACCAGAAGATCAACATGCCATAATTCATAAAAAGGCAGTATGTTTGAGACACTAGTACATGTGATTATATGCACACCAAGTACTGCAGTACTATGGTAGGCCCCTTTCATATGGTTTCTCAAGTACATATAAATCAATGTATTTATTCAGAACAATCATAGGTTAATAATCATGATTGGACCATAATGCCTTCTAACCCCATCATTTGGAACATTAGGTCTGTATTAGTCATACATGGATCGTCGCCTATTCATACATTGACTAGGCGAATACTCGTACTAATTTTGAATGTGTGATTGTTAATAGTCCAATACGTAAAGTCAATTAGAGTAAGTGAGGTGGTAATAATCTAGCTGTGAAATGGTAAGAGTTTGAACAAGAAAGATGGGGTAAATGAAAGGAACAGGAGTGTATTAAAAGAAATCAGGGAATTTATGAAAGGAAATTGGATTGTTGTTGCAAAAGAGGAAAAAGGGTTTAAATGTGATTAGCTGGGAAATATAGGAGAGAGAAAAAGAGAGAAGGATGTTATGATTTTGATTGGGATTTCTTTCTTTGTATTCTGGTAACAGTTAACCCAATAGGAGTTGGGTTGGCATATTGTGTAGGGGCAGAGTTGACCGAACTTTGACTTGTAAGTAATCAGAATATGAGCTGGCGATACTGACTCATCAAACTCACCACGTGATTAACCCATTGGTCCTTTTTTTTTTTTTGCTACTGTACCCCTTCTATTCTTCATTGGATTTTTCCATCTTTTTTTTTATTTTTTATTTTACTGCATTGATCTATTTTATTTACTCCCAGATTTTTTTTATTTTTGTTTTTTTTGTACGGATTATTGGTATTACACATTTGCGCTATTGCATACCAAGATTAATTAGGATTTAGGAAAGCCAATATTGATATTAATGCCCATTTTTCTTATGGAGAATTTTGTCATGCTCTTCATCTACAATAGTTTACTAGCAATAATCTTGGCATTGAGCTTGATATTCGAAGAGTGTTATTACAAAAGTCGATGAGTGACAACTTTTTTTTGTAACTAATGAAAGATTGATGCAGAACTTTAAATGAATTTCATACTCCCTCTTTTGTACATATTTTGTAATTCTATGAGTTGCACATAATTTAGGACTTTATAATATAAATTGGCTTTAATGAAGCATTTTTGTATTCTGTTATGAGCTTTATATTACATATTGAGGTAAATAGAGCAAATTTATACATAATAGTAAAAAGGGTTGGAATGAATTTTATAATACTTTGTATTAACTTATAGTATGAAGTACAAAGAAAAGTGAGATTAATCTAAAAGAATATGAATATTGTTTGTTAAAAAAATAATTATTGAGAATACATCATGATTGTCAAGACTCAAAAGTGTATACTGTATGATTCACCAATTCTGAAAACAAAGTTAAATAATTAGTCCATTATCTTAAAATCAATAATAAAGTAAAACATCATTGAAACCCACTTTAAAACTGAAATACTTTTTGTAATGTAGTGAATTAAATTGTTGGATTAGATCACTCTATAGGGTAGCGGCCGAAAGGATATAATGTAAGTAAAGTAAAATGAGTAATCACATGATTAAGCATTAGGTGGATTAAGGAACTCGAATAGGGAAATGCCACGTGGTGGATTCCCCTTAATTAAAAAAAGGATTAAGATGGATGACTAGTCAAAGTCATTAGAAACCTGAAAGTTGTATTTTAGGCTTGGCTTAAGGCTGCTGTCCATCACTTTGGTCCCCCAAAATTGAAGCATTTTTTGGTGTTTTCTGTATTAGATTAACACTACTTCTTTTTCTTCCTTTTTGGACCGTATATTACAGTCCACTTAATTTTTTAATTATTGGTGAAGTATAAATCGTACTCTAAGTACTGTATTAGTTTAGATTGATTGATAATTAGAGAATTAACAAGTCTAAATATATAAATATAGATCTCGAAAATCAATGTGAAATCTGAAAAAATTCAGAGGGTAAGATAAATAGGAAGGTTCTTACGAAGTGCATGTAACCAATCACATCAAAAACCCACCAAAACCGTGGGTAATTGGATCATTAAGTAATATTCTGGTGTAAATATAGAATATAAAAAGCTTGGAATTTGTGTTATTTTTTGCTTGTGTAACAGTCCAACGGCTTACTCGATGCTGAAACTTCACATGTCTGTTTTCTTATTTGGCCTTCCGCTTAATCCACAGCCCAATGGAAGACCCCCCCACCCCTAGGCAATTTCGATTTATTACTTATCCGTTTGAATTTGAAATTAAGGTGAAGAGAATACACCTTAGAACTATTACTTCATTCGTATTTTAGAACATTAGCTCTCATCAGTTTGGATATGTAGATACGAGTAGTCGTGTATAAGCTTATTTTGTTATACAAGAAGCTAGGCTTGCTTTAATTTTTTAAATGTAAATTGTCGAATAATTCATGTCTATATCTTCTTATGTTTGTATATTGTTTCACTACGGATTACTTTGAATTTTTACACTTCCACTATGATAAAGTTGTCTTCCTTACAAAGAATTGAGTTCTTGGTCAATTACATAGTATATCGAATATGGATTAGGTTAACACGAAAAACCAAATTTGTACGTTTAGAAATTGATGACCTGGAGTGAGTTTAAGAGCATTAACAGAGGATGCACTTTTATTATCATCTACTATTTAACGTACATGTTAGGACCAAAAGGTTAGAATAATGGTTTGTGTATATCGTGATAAGATTGATAGTCGTGATGATAACACTCATCACGCTTTCCTTCATTTTGTTAGTTGACTCATATTTCACCTTTGCACTATTCGCATAATTTAGTTTGACCATCTTTAGTGATTAAGGAAGAAAATAAGTTTGTTGGATTTAGGACATGTTCACATTTACCGAGTTGAGCTGAGTTGAACTAAATAGAGCTGAAATGAATATTTTATAAGAGAAGGAAATTAGAAGCTGAATTGAAGAGAACTGAAATTAAGCTAAAGTGAAAAGACCCTTAGATATAGTCATTTTATGTATATTTTTAAAACACTAAGTATAATATTATATAATTTTATTCATTTATAATTAAATATATTGATGGAAGAAATTATACGTTGATATCTATATGTAAAAAAGTTGTGTCTACTAAAACATTTGGTGCGTGGAACTGTGGAAGCACTACTTGGTCAAACTGTTCATTTGTCTCATGTATGGGTTTGCCAAACTAAATGTCTAAATGTGCCATTGTGTCCAGATGAGTGCTTCTCATTCATCCATTGGGCTACTATAGTTAATGGGCCTGCATAAGTATGCACTAATTTCAAGTCCAATGGACTACTGCTCAATTATGGTTTAATTTTCAATAAAAGGCCCAAAAAAAGTTAATTGATCTTCAATCTTCATGTAATCCCAATAGTAAATTAGTAATGTCATGTGTGATGTGTCTCATTTGTTTCTCATTCTAAAAGAGTTGATAAATACAGTAACTATTTGGAAAACATTACTCACGTAGCCACGACCTTAAGCTCCAAGCCTTGAACGAGCATTCTCAAACTTTCAAGGTTTTCAAATTATTTGAAGAAATGAAATATGTTAAAATATGTCTTTAATTTGTATGCATGTATTATTGTATTAACGTATCTAAAATTACTTATTTTTATTCAAGGTAGAAAATAATGTCCTTAAATAAAGGCATTAGCTTTATCAATTGTTTAGTAATTTATGTACTTTAAAGGGTGATTCCGTGATTGTATTATTTGTATAAACTAGCTGAATTAATAATGTTGATCTACATCTACATGTGTTTTATTGAAATTGTCACCAAATTTAGCTTCTCTTATAATCTTTCTATATGCAGTATATTCCTTGTTTTCTTCAAACCCCCTTGTATCAATATTAGTATATTACACAAAGAAGTAGTGAAATAAATTTTCGCAGATATAATCATTTACTTGTTTTTTTTAAAAAAATGATACAGAGTACAAATTATGAGTAATATAATAGGATGACAGAGTATGAACTGATTAAGATTGCAGCAACACCAAAAAATTGTAAGTACTGTATTTTTATTTTATTTTTTTTAAGTTGTAATCTGTAAGCTTAACAGTTAAGATTTGGAAGATCAAAACTTGAAGTACACTAATTTCAAAGCCTTAATTTAAGCGCACACACGTTTACAAGCACACAAAATCTTGCAAAATGCAATGAAAAGGCACAAATTCTAACTTCTAGGCAGTTTCCAGCTCAATTTACCTTGATAAACAATATTCATATAAAGTATATACTACGAAACTAGAGTAATAGTAGAGTATAAAACATATTCCTGTGCCTTAACCATCAGATTAGGCTTTGGTTGAGATGCTTTACTAATATGGTATCATATTTCACTATATATATCATGGTATAAATTCATATATAATGCACAAAATCGATAAATATGTATGCATCATCATTTAATACTGGTTCCACAAAACAAACACAAGGACTTCCGTACCCTGCACCACCGATGAACAATATTGCCGCGGGGCAGCCATATTCGTCGCATTACAATGGTTCTTCTGTTGTTGGCCATGGGACGGGTCCATGGTCTACCGGACTATGTCACTGCTGTGATGACCCTGCTAACTGCTTGGTCACGGCCTTTTGTCCTTGCATCACCTTTGGCCAAATCGCCGAGCTTGTTAATCAGGGTGACCCTAGTAAGTAGTACACTAATACTGCTCAATTGATTAGCCTTTTTTCATTCTTCACGTTTTGATCTTTCATGGATTGGTGAATGCAGGTTGTGCAGGAAGTGGAGCAATATACGCGTTGCTAATGGGATTCTCGGGTTTAGCATGCTTATATTCATGCTTCTATCGGTCAAGGTTAAGAGGGCAATATGGGTTGGAGGAGTCACCTTCTGCTGATTGTTTGGTTCATTTCTGCTGTGAGCCTTGTGCACTTTGCCAAGAGTATCGAGAACTCAAGAACCGTGGCTTTGACATGGGCATAGGTAACAAATTTATTTCATGCTTCATCCCCCCCAAACAAACATGTTGAATTCTCGGTTCAATGATGCTCAGTTTGAACCTTAATGACTTTGCTGATTTATCCTCAAATAGTTATGTTCAACATATAATAGGATTAATAGCTAATAAGTAAAGTAGAAACTAGCGAAAAACTGAAAGACAAGTAAGGTTATGTACTTATGTTGTGTTAGATAAGTTAAATTTAGGAAAAATAAAGTGCAATGAAGTTCACAATTCAAAGGAACATATATACTAATTGCATACTCCATTTTCATTCATTACATTAAATTAGTAATTTTAATGAGGCTTCGGATTTTATATTGTAACAATTCTAATTGAATATAATGACTTGTATTATTGCAACTTATGAAGGTTGGGAGGCTAACATGGAGAGGAAAAGGGCAACAGTGGTTACAGTAGCTCCTCCTGTGGGCATTATGATGCGCTAATCGATTAGCAGCCAGATGTTATGCACTTAGTTAAGATTTTGGCTGAATTATCCTGTGAAAATAGCCTTGTTCAACTTAATCCGATCCCTAATATTAGTATATGTATCACTTTTTATTTAGTTGTATGTAATTCATCATCAAATTAAGTTCATATGCTAGATGAATAGCATTTTATATTTATTCGATCAAAGTATGTGCATAATCATCTAGAATAAATTCAATGAAGCAAAATACATATATACTCGTGTTTAAGTATATGTAAAAATTATAGAGTATTCATGGAATGATGGAGGAGTGATGACTATTTTTTTAGTACGCGTATCATTCTGAAGTACACCAATCAATATTAATTAGAATTGAATCTCAGCTCAATGGGTACACTTCGAAATTAAGAAATAAAAATACAAAGACTAGACATAAGTACATAACCATTGAAATTTGTTAACTTATTATCATATAGTAGTACGTATCAAAAAAACTACTATATCAAAAACACTAGAACTAAATTTGATAACTTAAAAATAAAATATCGGCTTAACTTATTATCATGTAATAATACGTAACAAATTAAAAAACTAAGTTTCGTTAAAAAAAACTAAGTAGTAAACTTCAAAGTGGTAGTCATCATGGTGGTAAATTCAGCTAAATTAATCAAGCCATCACCATCGTTATCAACCTCCCTAATCATCTTCTTACAAGACTCTAAGCTATACATTTGCCCCATCCTCCTTAATACTTCCATCAACTCCTTAGCACTTATCTTGCCATCACCATCAGAATCGAAAATTCGAAACGCGCTCTCTATATCCTTAGACTTCACCTTATTATTATGCAACTCCATGAACTCTTTGAAGTCGATGAACCCATCTCCATCCTTATCGGCCACTTGGAACGCGTTGGCGGCCTCCACGTCTGAATTGACCGTGACTCCCTTGCCGTTGATGGCCCTTAACATAGCCTTGAATTCCTCCTTAGAGATCTTTCCATCTTTGTTTCTATCATACGTTTCGAAAACTCGTTTCATTTCTTGCATGTTAGCTTGATAGGTTTTGGACTTGTTGACGTTGGATTTTTGTGTAGCAAACTTAGAGTTGCTTATTTGGCTACTTGTTTTTGTGAGAGAGGATTTTCTTGAGAGGTTGATACCATAGCTTTTGAGAAAACTCATTTTTGACATACCTCCTTTTTTTTTTTTTTCCTTGTTTCTGGATAGTACGTGTGTATGTGACTACTAATTTGTGTAACGTGAATATCTTTATGTGATTATGGTTACCCCGAGCCTAGCTCCCGACTATATATATACACATCTTGATAGTTACGTAACGTAACATACGTTGGTATGTATGAGCATATTGGATTTTGGGGCACTACGAGTAATGGATGACAGCATAAACTAAAAGTTATGCTTATCTTGTAATTCTTTGTAAAAATGGAATTTTAAGGAAATTTCTTGTTCAATCATTTTGCATTCAAATTAGAAAAGCACAGAATCTTAGGTAGCTTCCTATTCAATCAATTTGCATTCAACTAAGTAAAGCTAAGGAAGAGAATATGAGCACTAAGTAGGTCAAAATTTTAAAAGCTATCCGTAAGAATACTTTCTTTAATAAGTGGTTAGACGACAATAATAAATACTTCGTATCTACTAGTTGAGATTGATAAACAATTGATATTTAGCAAAATAATGACTATAAACTCTAATAACGTAACGGATAATCACAACTAAATTAAAATAAAGGCACCAAACAGGTGAAATATATGTTGTATTCAACTCATTGATAAACAACAAATCAACATAGAATTAAATAGGAAAATACAATCCTATACTACCTTCGATTTTTATTAATTGTAACTTTAGAATATTTTATATCTTACAAATAATATCCAAAAGTTGCCATTAAAAATCGGAGGTTGTAATTGAGAAGTTAGGATGATAAGAATGGACATGTAACGTACGTTGGAGTCTTGGAGATCGAATATATTAGTAGTACGGAGTAATATGGAAAGCTTACGCAGATTGTGAGGTGTGTAATTTTTCTGTGGGTAATCAAATTGCTGCCACTAAAACTATCTAGAATCTAAAAAGACAAAGGCAAAGTCGTAGATGCTTGAGAATGTTGAACAAAACCAGTACACATTATATTTAGCTTAATTAGAATATTTAAAGCAAAAAGATATAACTTGTCCAAATAAATCAAGAAGTACTCTTATTGATTATACTTTAATGTAAATAAAGTAACATATTATTATTATTGATACAAATTCTTAAATGCTCCTGGTTCACACTAATTTATTGTGGACCACTTACATTTAGAGACATTATGCTTGTTTTATTAATAAAATAAAGTCACTATATTAAAATAAAGGTTATTATGTTGAAATAAAAGTCATAATTTTGGTGTTATAAAGGCTATAAGAGGTTTTTTTTATGAATTTTTTTATATACTGGTCAATATAAATAATAAAGGTCATCATGTTCAATGTAACGTCGTACTTTAGATTCATAATACTACTATTAAAAGTCACACAACTTTTAATAAAGGTTACTATGTTAAAATTAGAGGTCACTATGTTCAATATAATGTTATTTGCGTACATATAAGTCTTGGGTTCACAATAATATTATTGTGGACCAGGTCTAAGCAAGATTTTTTAATTGATTGGGTTTGTCTAATCAGGAATGTCGGAAGTACTCAACTAGCTCAAAATTATTTCACACTTCGATCAACTAGCTAGCTTAAAATTTGGAAAGGTTATTGGAAATTAAAATAACTAGTTACCCTCTTCAAAAAAATGCATATAGATAATGCTTAGAATTACTCTTTTGCCAATTCGTATATCGAATTCTAAAGTAGTACAAAGTACAGTAGTATTATTTTAGTTGATGATAGTATTATTATTATACAAGAATAAGCTAAGTTAAAAGAGAAAAGTTTAGTTGTTAAACGGAGCTATTAAAGTCGATATATTGCTCCTTACAATTCGAAAAAGTATTCAATTAATTAGAGGCTAAAAAAGGCTTCACCCATCAACTTGCAGTGTAAAATTGTAAAGATAAGAACATTTTGCCTTTTTGATCTTTCGTTTATTTAGTCCCTTTGCTAAGTTCTCATCGATTTCTCAACCAACTCAAATTATAAAATTTCCTTTAGTGCTACAAATAATATTCTTATGCATATGTCCGTTATAAATATTATTGATATGGAGAATAGTTGATCATCACTTAAAATTCTATGTGCAAAATTAAAGGGGTGCATGGTACAAACTATAGAGCATAGAATCATAGATGAAACATAGACATTAATAAAAAGTGGTTTAAAGTATCTTGTATATTATGTATCACATAAATTAAGACATATAATTGGAAAAAATGTTAGAAATAAAAATTAAATACCAACCTCACTAAGGGTCTGTTCTCATTGACTGAACTGAGCTGAACTGAATTGAACTTATTAGTTAGTGATTTTTAACTACAGATTAGTGATCTTTGATTATTTATTATTATACATATGTGTATATACAAATATACATATTAAAATATTTAAGAAAAATATACTATATAATTAAAATATTTATGGAAAATATATTAAAAACATGAAACCCCAAAATATTTTCAAAACATATACTATTTAATTAAAAAATAAAATATTATTATGACAAAAGAACACAAAACACTTTATAAAAAATTATCACAATTATTTAAAAAAAAAAAAAAAAAAAAAAAAGCTAGAACGAAATTAAACAGAGTCACCCCCCCCCAACTGTATACCACTCTCTTTATTATTCTAATTAATACAATGTTATTATTATTAATTTATTATTATTATTATTATTGTTGTTGTTGTTGTTGTCGTTGTTGTAATAAGAGCTTAAAAGAATGAAATTTGGCTTTATATCATTAGCAATATTATTAGACATAAACTGAACTGAATTGAAGTGATTAGAGCTAAACTGAACTGAACTGAATTGAAAATAAATGTACGAGAACAGGCCCTAAGTTTGAGAAATTTGGCATAACACAATAATACACTAGATGCACATGTTAATCTATCCATTCGATCATTATGTGTTCATTATTCATTATGATTCGATTAGGAAACCACGTTATATATTATAGTTTGAAATGATACATTGTCTTATCTATTACAGGCTTGATAAGTAACTGCATGAGAGACTGCGTTAACAACCCTTGAAAAATTGGACAGCTGCAATGCGGAGTGTTTAGAAGATAGGAAACTGGCCTTTTTTAAATCACAAAAATTTGTCCCTTTTATTATAGAACAAATAAACGTTGGGTGAAGTACATCCATCACCTCATTTATGAGTAATACATATAAGCCTATAATAGTTGGTGAAATAATGATAATTATGCATCACATTATTGCACTATTATATGATCACTTTTCCATTTTATCTTCTTTGCCTAGCAAGTAAGGATAGTGTGCATAAACATAGAAAAACTTGACAATATAGAAAGATGGTATCTCCATTAATCAATATGTACATATATCTTTTTTGGTACCCCCTCCCAAAAATAATAAAACTCAAAGAAACCAAAAATGCCGAAACTAGGCACAAGGCCAAAATTATCCAGCTCACAAAAACCTTTTTCTCTTTAACTACTACTAAATTATGTACCCCAAAAAAAATAAAAGGAAAACCAAAAATATTATTGGACAGTTTCATTTTTAATCATCAATGGTGCTTGAACATTTTCATCATTTTCTTTCTCCAAGAATTGTGATTCAAGATCATCATTTTCTTCTTTTTCATTTGATTCTTCAAAATTGGAACCACCAGTGAGTTCTTTGGCCCGTTGGGCTTCACAGGCCCAATCAGTTCTTACCAACATGATTGCCATGAAAAGTGAGCAGGCTACCTGGGCAGCAAGCAGGCCTACCCAAAGGCCCAATAGGCCCATCTTCATGAAAAAGCTCAATGCAATAGCAACTGGAAGCCCAACTCCATAAAATGACCCTAAATTGATATTAGCTCCAAGTTTAGGCCTAGCACTACCCCGGAGCACCCCACACATGGTTGTTTGTGGGCAGTTTCCAAGCTCACACAACCCCAAGATCGGCATGGCGGCCGCGGTGAGGGCAATGACCGCCTCGTCGGACGTAAATGCCCTTCCCCAAAAGTTCCTCATTGTCACAGAAAAGGCCAAGGCAAGTACACTAGTAAAAATTGCACAACATAATGATATATTAGATGAGGTCCTTGCCTTATTTGGTTGGCCAGCACCAAGCTCGTTACCAACCCTAGTAGACACCGCGAGGCTAAGAGAAGACGGGAAAATGTAGATAAGCGAAGTGGCTTGGATTAGTAGCCCCATGGTGGCAACAGCATCCGCGGCATTAGGCAGTAGACCGGACATAACAATCATGAGTTCGTACCACCACCATTCCAAACATACCGAAATACAATTTGGAATAGCTAATGAAAGAATAGTAGACCAACCATAGAAACATTCAAAAGACCAACCTTGCCAAGTCTTCTTGTGGGTCCCAGTAATCATGATGTAAACCAGCATGACTAATAGTATGTTGAGGTCCATGATTGCCGTGGAAATGGCCACCCCTCGAATTCCGAGGCCTAGGTAGCTAACCATGACGTAGTTCACTGGAAAGTGAAATGACAAAGCTACCCCGGCGCTAACCACAAGAGGACGTGTCACCTTTTGTGACCGAAGATAGATTTTTATAGGGTTGATCAAAGCCATGAAGAATAAGTCCGGGAGGCAGTAAGCGAGGTAGGTGGCGGCGACAGAGCTAATAGCCGGGTCTTGACCGAGTAAGACGAGGATAGGCTTAAGATTGAGCCAAAGAAATGAGATTGGAAGGCAACAAAGGCATAAGATGACAATTGTACGTTGAAGAGTATGACCCATTAGAGTCCATTGTTTGGCACCGAAGGCTTGGGAGGAGATGGCGTCCATGCCCATGGCTAACCCGGATAGGATCGAGTAGCCGGTGATGTTTGCAAAGCCGATAGCGAGCGCACCACCGGCTAAAGCCTCCTTTCCTAGATGCCCCATGAAGGCCATTGAAATGGCTGACTTGCCGTAGGTTAGTAGACTGCTTAAAATCAATGGAAAGGCTATGTTGTAGAGTTGTCTCACCTTAATCACCACCTGTTTATACATTAATAATAATATAACTGTGAGATCATACAATTTGTGTACATATGTTTGCAACATTATTAATTATAGTACTAACCTCGGAGATTTTGAGCCGGGAAGATTGCGGCGAGTGGTGGTAGGGAAGGAGAGGAGCTTGAGAGGTGTTTTGCTTGTGGTTTTCCATAGGTTGGCTATGGTTTGGAGTGATAGTTTCCAGGGTGCTAAGTGCTTGCTTAAAACCGAACAAATATGCACTAATATAAAATATATGTGTTGATGTTACGTTGGTGCCTTAAGGACTAGTAAGTGATAAAGAAAGCGAACTAGCTTCGGTTGATAAGAACGAGCTAATTCTTCCCTTAAAAAAAATAGAGTTCCAAAAATTATAACGTGATTGTTAATACGTTATAATAATAATAATAATAATAATAATAATAATAATAATAATAATAATAATAATAATAATAATAATAATGATGTATGTGATTCTATACTTACACCTTAATTTACAGAATTAACCAATTAATCTTTTCTATTGCGTCCCGAAAAAAATATATATATATATAAAAAAAAAAAAAGTTGAATTCCCAATATATATTTTACGTATATTCTTATATATATATATATCGTGGTCTTTAGTTCCCCCCCTCACGCTCTCTTACACACACCGACCCTTGATACAAATATTTCCACCTTCTACTTGGGGATCTCTAGTTGATTTGGTGATAGAGATGAGTAGAGAGTGAAGTAGTAAAAGAAGGGTTAGTTGTTATATGCCGTAGAGAGGAAAGGGGGGAAAAAGGACGAGTGAAGGGATACTTAAAAGAGGAGAGAAGTGGCAATTGGAAAATTGAGACACTACACACCCTACAATTTCTCATTTTCTTGTCACTTTATATAGTGCTTAGCTAGCTGGTGGACTAAGCTAGTGGCTGCCTTTTCACAAGAAAGGGACAATTTTGAAAGGTCCTCTCCTAAAACATTTTTCTCCTGAAAGTTTATTCAATTTAAACTTCTCCAAGTGTTTGAAATGCTCTTTGTAATTAATTAATTAATCAATTAAATGACATTATTAAGAGATTGGAAGAGTCTTTAATAGTTACATGGGGAGAGTGTTTATATGAATTACGTTTTTGGCCCAACCCATGTTTATTCTCAATCGAGTTCTAATTTAGTTAACAACCTTTCTAATAGGGCGATTATGTGTATATATTACAAAGTGTTAAGGCTTCTGGCTTATCTTATTCCTTAATGTCTTATCGATGAACATCTTTTTTAAACAAGTAATTGCACTACTAAGGACTCGATAATGAAATGAATTCGATGTTGAAAAAAGATTAAGAGTTTAATTAATTACGCAATACTAAAGACTAATTAAAGATATATAGACAGTCTTTAGTTGGGTTGAAACTCATGTTCGACTGTTAGTTGGCAAGAAGCTTAGCACACGTGATATTTAGGTGCAGTAGTACATTATTGATGTCAAATTTGATGAACAAGTTGAGTAGCAGAAATTAGTGTTGCAAATCGATCAAGTTGAGTAGCTAATTTTGGACATTGTATTGTTTTTTTTTTTTTTTTTTTTGACAAAAGAACTTACAAACCAACAACAAAGAAACTAAAAACGTAAACAAAGTAAATCACGCCGACGTGCCTTCCCTGCCAAACAGTGAGCTTGAGCAACCATAGACCTTGGAACCTTCTGAATATGACACACATCCAAAGCACCAATAACTTCCAAAATCTCTTGTTGAATCCAACATACAGAAATATCTTTGGGAAACTGAGATCGAAGCAGATCCACCACCGAAGAACAATCAGTAAATATTTGTAAAGAGGAATACCCACGCTGCCTGGCATGGCGTAAAGCAAACAGACAAGCCATCAGTTCAGCCTGTAACGCAGAATTAGAGTTACAAGCCTGCACCCCACCCCCGAGTTGAACATCAGAAGCCAGATCCAAGAATACCCATCCACTACCTGCATTATGACTGGCAGAACTCCAGGCCCCATCAAAAGTAAGGCTGACAGAACAAGCATCCAACGCATTCCCTCGAAGAACTGCAGAAGATATATTACAAGAAAACCCAGGAGGAAATGCAGGCGTAATATTAATATCATATCTGAACGACCTAGCCTCAGAACACCTATCCACCCAACTAGAAGCTAGATCCATAATACAATCAGGGGAAGAAACTGCAGAACGAAATCTCATAGAGTTCCAAGTAAGCCATAGGGTCCATAACAAACTAAAAAAACGATCTAACATCAACCAGTCCTTATCATGAAGAAACTTAGAAAGAACCTCAGGAAACCACTCTTCAAAAGGCTGTTGTGGGGACATATTCAAGGCCGATCCACAAGGCCGGTTCTCCCATAAACTCCAAGTAAAAGGACAATCTCGAAAAAGATGAGAAAGAGTCTCCATATCCTTATGACAAAACCCACATTTGGAATCCACGGGCAAACCCTTCCTAGCAAGCAATGAAGCAGAAGGCAATGCATTATGGATAATCTTCCAAGCAAACATTTTCCACCTTGGAAGTAAAGGGGAAGCCCAAAAATGCCTCCACCAACTTGAGTCAAGAACTAAAGGTGACCGGTGATCCCCATTCTCATAACACAAGGAGCACACATACACAGTCTTCGTGGAGAACATCCCGTCCCTAGTAAATTTCCAATAAACAAAATCATCAATTCTTTCCTTAGGCCGTTCAAGGCCCAAAATAAGGCCAGCAGTACGGGGAGGAAACAACCGATGAATCAAACTCGTTTTCCATGCGTTAGAACGCACATTAATCAAATCAGAAACAAAGGATGGGACACTCATCCTGTTCACAGAATCCTTAAACTGAACGTGAACCTCAGGCACCCAACTATCATCAAGAATACTAATGTTGGTACCCGACCCCACTTTCCACACCAAACCATGACAAAGGGTTTGAAAACCCTGTAACACACTACGACAACCCCAAGACGGTCTGACCGTCTTGGCAGTGCCATGAGAAGCCAGCAAAGACGGATACTTTGCTCGATACACCTTGGAAACAGGCAGTTGAGGATTATGCATAAGTCGCCAAGACTGCTTAGCAAGGAGAGCAGCATTAAAACAACTAAATTTCCGAATACCCAAACCTCCCAGCCCCCGAGGCAAATAAAGAGCAGAACAAGGAGATAACGCTATCCCCTTAGAGGAAGGAGAAGAGCGCCACCAAAAACGAGCTAAGAGATTATCAAGTCGATTACAAACCGTAGAAGGCACTTTAAACACAGAGAGGATATGGTTGAAGGAAGCAACACATATAGAATTGATAATAACCAACTTCGCAGCCGCTGAAAGGTGCAAAGAAGCAAAGGATGAAAGGCGCTGAACAAGTTTATCAACCATAGGCTGGAAAACCTGACACTTCCCCCTGCCCATATCAACAGGCATACCCAGATAAGTACCTAAGGAGCTCCTAGAATCCATACGCAACACAGAAGCCAAATAATCCCTATAATCCGATGGAGTATTAGAACTGAACTTTACAAACGATTTTTGGAGATTAACCATTTGGCCCGAGACAGAACAAAATTTGTTAATGACAGCCATCAAATTGTCGCAAGCAGAAGGCGAAACTCGGAAGAAAAGCAAGGCATCATCAGCAAAGAAGAGATGGGAGATAGGTGGGGCCTTACGGGAAATCTGAAGTACTCGAACTAAACCAGAAGCCTCGGCACGACTAATCATTAAAGAAAAAATCTCCATACAAAGAACAAAAAGATACGGGGAAAGAGGGTCCCCCTGTCTGAGGCCGCAACGAGGAAGTAAAGTCTTTGACGGACAACCATTAACCAAGACCTGGTAGGAAACCGTTGTAACACATTGCTGAATTATATGAACCCAATATGGAGGGAAACCAAAAGCTCGTAAAACTTGCCACAAGAACTCCCAATTAACCCTATCACAAGCCTTATTCATGTCCAACTTAAGTGCCGCTGAACAGAGTTTAGAAGCCGAGGAATTCATATAGGAAAGAAGTTCATGAGCAAGCAGACTATTGTCCGACATTAACCTACCAGGAACAAAGGCACTCTGAGATCCTGAAATCAAAGAAGGCAAAAATCTCCGAAGGCGATTCGTTAAACATTTAGCAATACATTTATAAAGAACATTGCAGAGACCAATAGGACGGAACTGAGAAGGCTCCTCTGGGTGATCCACCTTAGGCAGTAAAATCAAAAAGGTACGGTTCCATTCCTTAAGAAGATAACCATGGGCAAAAAAGAACTGAATGGCCTCCGTCACTGAGGTACCAACCACTGACCAATGGGTCTTAAAGAAGGCTGCAGTATACCCATCCGAGCCTGGAGATTTATCATCACCAATATGGAACATAGCATCTTTAATTTCCATATCAGAAAAAGGTAACATAAGCTCCTGACAAGCAGAGGAAGACAGAGTGGGAAGCTTTAAATCTTCCCGGTCGAGGACCGGAATTTCAGCGGAAGGGGCATGACATTGGTAAAGGTTCGAAAAGTGATCAGTTAACATTAGCGAGATTCCAGCCGGATCTGATACCCAATTACCCAAAACATCTTTCAAGCTGATTATCTTATTGCGTTGTTTACGAGCCTGTACCGAAGCAAACAAAAATCGAGTCGGAGCCTCACCCAATGCATCCCATTTTACCTTGGCTCGTTGTTTCCAATAAAGAAATTCAACTTGGGCTTGATCTAAAACCTCCTTTCTTGCTGAAATAAAACTCATACGATCTGACTCAGTAGTCAAAGGACTAGATAAAGAGCAAATGGAAGTCTCTATCTTCCTCCAGTCAATACCCCGCGATTTCTTATGAGCAACACACCAGGCCAATAACAAACGACGAATAAAATCCAATTAACGACAAACCGAAAACATCTTAGACCCTTGGGCATTAGCTTGTCAATTGGTACCAATCAGCAAGGAAACTTCCCGAAATAACAAACACCAATTCTCAATCCTATAAGGACGCTTCCTAGTTGAGATAACTGGACATTATATTGTTGCTTTCTACTCAATCCTCCATCTTAAATAATTAGTCCACTCAAATTTGTTAGTGTTATGTATTGCACAAAATTATATGGCTGGTCGTTTTCATTTCACTTAAGTGAGATGTAACTATTACAGTATGGACTAAAGGGTAATGTCACAATCTGTACCCCGTTGGGGAGGTATGTAGTACAGTCATACTGACTCATAGTGTTCAAATCGCGTTCCTGGATGTCATCAAGGGAGTCGAAACTGTGTACATCAATGCAGGATTTAATTTAACATTCACACGGTAGCAGCAAAAGCTAAGGATAACGAAAGCAGTTATAGTTAAGGTGACAACAAGTTGAGGCGTATATGGCAGGTTTCAGAAACATTAGTATGTCTCCATGGTTAATTGGAAACAGGATTGCACTATATGGTTACATTGATTGTAGGAGGATTATAATCTTGGCAATCAATAACATGTCTTATCTCCTCTTCTAATTCTCTCTTGTTTCCATAATGTTTTACATGTTCCCTAAATTTCGATATCTTATACTCCATTCGTACAAGAATGTACCATTCATGACAAAATCGTGTCGGTGTTACAAAAGAAATTGCGTTTGTTTGTTGTGCTAGTTTTAGGCAAGTTCAAGTTCAAGTGTCTGAGGTTATGCCAAACTCATCTATTCATTTCCATTACATACAGTAATTTTACAACCATAGTCTATACATAGAGCTCACATCAAACAACTTTAATTGGAAATTTGGAGCTATTTGTTGAAATACTCAAAGTTATGGACAACCATTAACTTCGTAATAAGCAAGCAATAATGTAAAACAAAGTTTCCCGTATGAATAAAAATTAGCTAATTTTGGTTTTGCTTCTATAATCAGTAAAATGAGTAGGCCAACTAACATAAAGAAATTTGTCTTCTTAATTAGTTCATAGGTTCTTTGTAGTGTAATCTTTAACAGAGCAACATACATGTTTGTGGACTAGTCTACACGGAACTAATAATACAATAGATTTATGATTAATATTTGATTTGGTCTGAATCTTCGATTAATCAGGACCCTAAACACTAACGACCGAATACTTAGAACAATTACAGTCTATCCAACCATACGACGCCTCGAAGATTGGAGTTTCGACGTCTACTAATAAGTTTTAAAACATAGTAGATTTCTCATTCATTCGTACAAAATGATTGTGCCACTAGGCAAGACAAATCCCTACTATTTAGTGTAAATTAATGCCTACACATAATTTCTACGCAAATTGCGTAAGATGAGTTTGAAGAACGTATCCACTTAAAAATTTCCTAAGTTGGTTAACTTTATATATAATTCATACATACATGTCATTTACAAAAAAGAGTTTCGACGTTTCGTGTATTTACCAACACATAATTCTTCAGACTCATCAAGACTTATGTCTCGTGAAAAAATAACTTCTCTCTTCATGCCCTTTTTTCTATATTGAATTTGAGAGCAAGGGTACTATAATTGCAAGGAACATGCATGAAGAAGCATTCCATCATTGTCATAATATAGTAGTATGATCATACTTCCTAAGATATTTTATTGACGTAATTTTAAAGTATTACGGAGTATTATAAACACAAATCGGTAGTATTATTCCATTTCCACTAACCATTCTAACGTGTGGGACTTGATCGAGCTACTATCAATATGTGTCTGATTATCCGAAATATAAATTTTGGTAATGTAAACTACCCCTTTGTATCTATGTATTCTTCTTACTTTGACTTTTTACTTTCTCAGACATTCCAATAAAATTTAATAGAGACGAAGAAAATACTATAACATTTGATATCGAAGCCCGAGTAAAAACCTACCTATACCAACCTATTTAAGAATTTATCCCTAGAAACCCAAAGTAGAGATGGAAGCAACCGCCACTGATCCATGCCGTGATCCTAGCTCCGTCCGTCACATATTAGTTAACTCTATTTAGGGTACCAACCCCTGAGAGATTGTTATGTACACTCGGGTGTACCGTACGCCCATGAGTATTTTGTACTCATTTTAATGATTGTTTTTCATTTAATCATCAAATGAAGAGCAAAACTTAACTTTGAGTTAGTTGGATATACAATGCACCCAAGTGTGTATAGCAAATTCTACCAATCCCCCTTTCTCAATCTCTCTTTCTCTCTCTCTCTCAAAAATAAAAGAAACTAAAAATCATTATATACTGTCCAATGTTTTTAAATAAATAACAGTTGATGATCAAATTTATCTCTCAGAATAAAAACTATCTGCCATAGATAAGCGGACACATTAAGTTAGGATCGGACAAAAAAGAACAGTTTGTTAAACCCGGAGAAAAGAACAAGCTAAGCACACATAAGTAATTCTTTTTCGTGCAGTTACATATACTACGTACTTAAGGTATAACACATACTCCGTTTTTTTTTTTTTTTTTTTTCAATAAACACATACTCCATACTTGGTATTTGATTAGTGAACTAAACATTCATCTAAAATTATTAATAGTTTATGATTGATTGGGATCACCAATAACGTGGCGGTTATCATCTAGGTACGTGTATTACCAGGTCTAGCAGCCTATAAGAAAGATCGATGTGTACGTACAAAATTCCCTTTCACTACGTGCATGCCAGGAGAATCATCTGATGGCCAAGTCAGTACTACACGGTTGCATATTTGAACTTTCAAAGCCTTAAAAAAACAACTTATCAACTACACTTCATTAATTATAAAACCTTAAAAACAACTTAATTAAATTAGACTATAACTAAATCAATGATAAACTATTACGGAGTATTAATGATAAAGGTTCAGAACCACCCACTAAGGAGACATTTCATGCCTAGATTATTAACGACGTGCATTACAGCATGCACATATACAAGTCAGCGTATAGATATTATTTTCATTACAAGGGTTGCTTAGCCTAGTTATAACAAACACGTAAACATTACTATTTGACTTTTTTCATGTATATTACTTCGTATTTACTTGTAATATTTTTTTCATCAACAATTTATTAATATTTATTTGTTTAATTATGCATAGTGTGCTGGGTGTGACAGCTTGCATGATGCTAAGTGAACAATTTATCCATAAATTATGCAATGGTGATTCAACCACAACCTTTGATGTCAACTATTTTTTACTCCGTATTTGATTTGAATCAATTCTCGTCCACATCATCTATCCTTTGGTCTTTGTGGCTCTTTCTCACAAGTAATACTGGCCGTAATCATCATACCCTCACCAGAAATTTAACATTTTAGTATCAGTGGTATTAACATACGTTAGAGGCATATTGGAAAGCAGAATTAGTCCAACTACTGTCGTTTATCTTTGTCCAACATACTTGTATTGCCGTACAATAGTTTAGTTATAAAAACTTACTATTTTAGTATTATTACGTAATCCATCAAAAAAAAAAAAAAATTAAATAAATAAATTGAATTTTGAAGCTTTCCACAACGCTGATGTCAAACTAGAACCCATCTCCTTATTTCTATTAACAATCAGACATTTAAGTATTCGTATCAATATATCATACATTAATTAATCATACTAGAAAGTCGATATTTCTACAAATTGCCTAGTGCAAAAGATAATTGTATGAATAGAAAGTTAAAAGAAATGTTACGCGTTTAAAGAAGTAGAGGTAGACTAACAGTCTTAACATATGCAACTCTTTTCATCATAAGCTCATAGCCTAGAAATAGATCTACCTACCTCCTCAATCCGTACAGTAGTAAGCAAAGTAATGTCCACTCAATTACAGGATAAAAAGCATTGGAACCTAGTTCTTACTTCTTAGGTGGAGTGCTAATAAGTTAAGATAAATTACAAAAAAGTAATCATCATATCAAGTGAAATACGGAGTAACAATGCTATAGAATTAAAATAATGCTAGGTGCCTACATCCGAATAATAATGAAGCTAACACATAAATTAAAATGACTGAAGTTTAAGTAGAAAATATAGGTGGTTCACAAAATTAACCCCATAATTAATCCGTTCAAAAACATAATCTTCAAAGTCCAAGGCAAGAGATAAAATACAAAGGGAAAATTTGTCAATATTATAAACATGATTTTTTTTTTTTATGAGAAAATATGGATGATTGGGTTTGCCCTACGGCACTGCAAGTGTTAGCCAGCAGCTTAGTTTCATTCGTACGTTGTTAGCTACTACCCTTACCTAAACAAAGGTGCTCTTAAACTTCCATTTGTTCCACCACTTTAATGCCCCCACTTGGGTTACAAGTTTGCATTGCCAAGCTCAACTTATAAGCTACTGTAAAAAAATCCTTTTACTTTAATACTTCAGTGCATCGCAGAATTTTTATTTTTATTTTTTTCACTTTGGTAAAAAAAAAAAATTATTTCTTTAATGTGCACAAAAAAGACATAGAAATCTTATCAAATGGCATCCAAAAATAGCAAATATACTAGGAGTCCGGGATACTGTCAACGGGCATGCTAAAGTGATAACAAAACATCAATCGTGGATAGCCAACAAAACATAAATAGTAGTATTCAGAAACTATCGTCACCCGTGACATCGATCTGATACTTATTTAATTGTGGATTCTCAACAATTATCTGGAGCAGTTCTTTTCTGAAGGTTCCTGAATCCTGCTAGATTACAGGAAACTAGACATGAGTCTGAGTCTGACCAGCCGCCATATTGCATATTCTACTCTTCTAAACGTGTTTATAGATAATGCAACTATACTAAATACTTTATCCTAAAACTCTCCCCCCCCCCCCCCCCCTTTTCTCTCTCCTTAATATTTTCTTCTCTCTCTTTCTCTCTCTCTCTCTCTCCTCCAATGAGTGTGTGCTACACGTTGGATTAGGGAGATATATCTCGCATGTTTACTCAAAAACTTATAAAATTAGCTGCTGACCTGTTTGGCTGAACAATTATAATAGCATCACGAAAGAGCTCAGTCAAATCAGACATTCAAGTATATGCACCATTACAGCTGAAACAACAGCTATTTTGCCCCTTCACATGCAAATTTGATCTGCTTCTTGCTTTCTGCTCGGGATCACAAAATCTACCTGCAAAAGAAATTATAATTAGTTCATTAAGCTTAAAAGAAAACTCATCTCACTTTAAGGGGCACACAAGGCGATCTGTCAAATCATCAAATTAACACATACACAGGCAAAATGTATACAAGGAAACTAGTCCTATCTTATTCTTACCAATTAGATAAACAAAAATGCACATTATTACCAGCACAATAAAAACTACTTCGTATATAAACAGTTCTTAATTCATACCCCATTTGTTTCTAAACATTCGATGTCTAACTTTGACTTTAATTTTTCTATTATATTACATCAACAAAAATTGTAAATATTATACTACAATCAAATTAATTGCAAATGCAACTTTCAAAATCTTTTCATAAAGAAAAGACAAATATTTTAGCATGCAAGGTCCATTGCCACAAAGTCCAAAATAGCATACACTATCTCAAATTCTAAACCAAACATATAAGCACTCCCAATAATACACCATCCTCCATACCAACACAAATCTCTAAGAGGGAATAATTTGAATTGCCACTAATTAGCTTAAATTTGCAACTTAACTACTATACACCTTCCAATTTACAAACTAACTATTAGACAAAAATTAGAATCAAAATTAACAAGGGAATAAGTAAATTGCAAGTTCACACAATGAATACACTTCAGTTTTGATAATACAGAAAAGTAAAAAAAAAAAAATCAGTTGATAAAGCATGATACGGAGTAAAACACACTTGACGGCAGGAAAAAAAAAAAAAGTAATTCTTAAATGTCTTCTTGCTGATGATTTAGTTACATCAAATACCCTGTCAAGAAAGAGAAAGACAGCAAGATTCGTTCTACTAGTGAACGTTGCTTGCATGGACAAATATCATCTCCTTCAAATTAGATAAGTACAAACTACAAAGTAGACCAATTGAAACTCGCCCCCTTCTCGAATAAACACAATATTATATTTGTTGTCGGAATCAAAAAAATAATAACAATAAAAATAATGATTCCTGTTGTGGATGTGTCTAGGTTGATCCTAGCAGCCCGCTCTCACCCAAAAACATAATTTACAGATTGATAAATAAGAATAATAAAAGCTTCACTATTGTATTATACCCATAAATTATAAGTTTGCCTGGTAGTATATTTTAAACTTTGTCAAATACTTAATATTCAGGAGAACTCATTTAATATTTATGTTAAATTCTAAGTCAGCCTAATTATATAAACGTACAATGAAACACGTAGATTCAGCTTTTTTAATTCCTAGGATGGAATAAATCACAATGGCAGTACAAGCATTGAGTATAAAATACAGGCACAAATGTCAACGAAGCCAATTTGTCGAAGGATCAAAGCTTAACAGAGTCAAATGCTCCTTATCTTCTTTTCTTTTTATTTTTCTTTGGCTAGGTAAAAGTCAAGGGTTGCAAATATGTGATCCACGATAGCAGAGGGATAGACTTAGTAACATAATTAAAGGTAAAATTGTTTGTGTGCTCCACTTAGCTAAAAATAAAAGGGATGTTTACGCCAACTCACTACAAAACATAAATAGCATGCACGTCCGCTTAAGCAGTTAATTCAAGCTACTATATAGCTGTAGAACTATATGACAGCAGCCTATAATAAGAACCTAGAAAGACTATGGGCTAGGTCATATATTGATTTTATACTCAATATCCTTGCACTATAATTAGGCAAATGGTACCACTCAGCAGAAGACATGCTCCAAATTTAAACACAAAGGAGCGCTTTCAGCCTTCTCATGTTTTCAAACCTTAAAATACTTTAAGATAACAGATTTACATGTTCATGACAAAGCACTACTGCCACATCATAAATAGCATCAGCATTACCAATACAGTAATCCCTTTCTTGTTAGCATGTTGAGTGACCAAACCTATTCCACAACAAATGTAATACTCAAATCATTTTGTTAACATGAGCCATAACCCTTCACACTAATCCAACCCATTTAGCTATAATAACTCACTTTTACAGGTCAGAATTATGTCGAAGTAGTTTAATACCATGCCAACTTATTGACTAATTCATTCATCAAAAAATTACTGAAGTTACATCAGGTTTTGCCAAATATGTATTGGAACACACAAATATGCCATAAACATGTTAGGGCCTATATAGTTCACCTTAATTCTATATTTCATTTTAATAGATAAGTTATAATTATTCAATGTCATTTATCCCAAAATTGTTTCAAAGTTATCTCTATGATTCGAGTATAAATCAAAACAAAAATGAGAGAAAATTCTATTAGCACCCTCAAAAATTTTAACAATTGACTTGTTATAAATAACAGCGATGAATTGAAATTCTAATAGAGTACTAGCATACTAGCATACTAGTGTTTGCTAGTACAATAACTATTTTACCCTCGTTAAAAGAGAAAAAGCGAGCATAAATTTCTTTTAAATTGTTTATTTCAACAAAATTGTGTACAAAGTATATACAGAGTAACTTTTAGAAATTTCTATATATATATATATTATATATTGTGTATATAAAGATATTTTATATTGTATTGAAAATTTAGGAATATGTACAAAACATCATACAGGACAATCATCAAGGACCGAGGGAGTGTATTTTGTGTGTGACGGATATGTTTCAAAGTGCCAATGTGATATAACCTTATCTTATTTTATTTTATCTTATTTGAATAAGCAATAGTTCTTGCAGTGCAATAAGGTGAGTTAAACAAGGCCTAACTAAACATTAACATTATACGGAGTATTGAATTATATATGTCAATCACGTAGACATTGTAATGGACCAGGCCCAAGGCCTAAAGCCGCCAATTACCAAATTCTACAAGAGAAGAGAAAAGAAGAAAACAGAGGATCAAGGCTGTCAAGAGTTAACCACCATAACAGCACAAAAGCAAAGGAAGGAGTTGGCAAACGAGACAAAAACAGTTAAGCTTTGAAGATAGCAGTACAGCAGCAAGTAGTGGAACCATGGCAAGCAGCATTGGTAGAGTATGGGCAATAGTAGTAGTAACAGCTAGTTGTGAACCTCCTTGTATATAAATTAAGAAGAGAGTAGTAGTGAAGGTTATGAGATTAGTCTATTTGAATTTTGAGAGTTGTATTTTAAAGATACTAACTTGGAGAGTTGTAGCCTCGAGCTACTTAGCTAATTCAATCAATTAATCTTGCTGTTGCCTATTTGTGTGCGTTGTTCATTGTTTATATCTGAATATTCTTGTGTGAGGGTGTAGTCTATTACAGATGTTTAAGTGTTTAATCAACTAAATGGGTTCAAAAACTTCAACATCAAGCCCCTTATTCATGTCAGATAGTTACCATATTGAGGCGTAAAATGAGGTTGGGCAGAAACCATTTTCCAGAAAAATTGATTCACCCAACTTCCTTGTTTGGTCAGTGAAGAGGTATAAATAATTTCTCTAGTTAAATTGTTTTCGAGATGGCAGAAGTTAGTTTCCTAGGTGGAAGTTGACACAAACAGACACAACCATAAAAAATAATTGAGTCAGGTTAACTTGCTCATCAACATGGAGGACTGATATAGCCACTATTCAGTCAGTAAAGAGGCCTATGTTACAGAAGATCTTATTAACGGAGCAAACTCAGAATTGCTGAACTCGTACACCAAGTAGGATGTGCAGAAGTTTAAACATAGTTTGGCCATAATTTAGTGCAGATAAAAAAAGCTTCAAGTGAGTTAAGAACCATAAACCTTTAGACTACAAGAATTTTTAAATTTTTCTCCTTAACATGAGGTAATTAACCAGAATAAAAATCCCCAGAAATACGGAAATATTTTTTCCCTTAATAGTACTCCTTGCCTTTACACCCAAAACTCCCACTATATAATGAGTTATTTGTAGTCTATCACTCCATATTAGGATGTCCTAGGAATTCTACTTACCTAAAACAATAACAAGAAGAAGAAGACGAAGAAGAAAAACAACTTTGGGGACTGCGCACAAACAGCTAAACATTGTATAATCCAGCATTAAAGAATCTTCAATTGTTAGTTGTAAATGGAACTTATTGAATCCACCTATGTTCACTTGATTTAGCCGATTTGCCACATAAGAGACATTCCACATTATTTATTTATTTAATTAAATTTAATAACTTAATCCTACCCTTAAATCCTGAAGTTCATTGATTTTAAATCAACTCCTAACAAGTATATTGCTAAAGCACACAACTGATTATCCTGGATGGAAGATCAAGTAGTATTAGGTATGAAGATAAATCTCAAAAAAAAAAAAAAAAATAAATAAATAAATAATTAAAATTAAAAAAAATAAATAAATAAAGGGACCCAAAGTCCACCAAAATTCAAGGAAAAGGGGGAAAACTCCAATCTCACAATACAATAGAAAGGGACAAGCTGGGAACCACTCCATGAGCCTAAAGTGACGCTAAATGCACCTCTCAATTCAATAAAGATGCCAAAGAAAAATGAAGACCTCTAATCACCAAAGCCCTCACTGAACTCCCATAATAGCAAAGAAAGCAGCCTACCACCGATTTTTTCCCCTTGAGCCTTCCAAATTTCATATGTAATAACCCAGAATAGCAAATAGGACAGCTCAATGAACATTAAACACTACCCAAGCTGAACAGTCTCTGCTACCGAAAAATCGCCACATGACAATTCCAAAAACAAATGTTGTATCCTTACTAGCAAGAAAAACCAGGCACGCATTAGGAGATTAAAGACTCTTTGAATCCCTGAACTAGCAAATAATCACAGCATTCACAAGTACTAAATTTCTCCAGATTTCTGACCCAAGCAAAAGCATTCCCCTGCTATTATCCTTCCAGATGTTAGTAAAAATAGGTGAAGATTATGAATTTGGAGCACTTTGTATCTTGTAAGTAGCTACGGATGAACAAATAAACAACCCCAAGGAATCAGCCAACCACACCCTTAAACATACTCCATAAAACTTAGAAACAAAAGCTGAATACCATTTTGAATAATGTACTAAGAACTAGTAGCTTTTTTCATATACTTTAGCAGAAGCCGGACCTGACTAGAGCATGATGGGTGAAAAGTGAAAACATTGGCATATTTCATCTGTGGTTAATAACTTAATACTCTAGTCAACTATGAACACTAATCAATGCAGCGTACATCCAATGCACGCACAAGAGAATAGATTTTGCATATCTAAGAGAGTAAAAAGCACCTGAATGATCCAATGCATTGATGAGCTGACTTATTGTCACAATATCTCAGATACCTGAGCAGGAAAAATTGAACAATTATAGCATCCACAAGATAAAAATTGCGATAAAAGTGAACTAAAACCCATCACAGAATCAATAAATCTAATGAAAATTAAAACAGCATTAGGAAAATAATCGTCATCCAGTTTTTACATCATTCTGATTTGTGTTTTTCTCTATAGAAAGAGGGGGAAATGAACTAACCTGTATAGGCATCTCAGCAATGATAAGATTACTGGCTTCTTCAATGCTCTTAAGAGTCACTACTTCACCCCCGACAACCATGTTAATCACAATCCCATCTGCAGCCACTTACACAATAAATAAAGCATGGTGTTTAATAACAATATAACATGATAATCACGTAAAATTAAGTATAAAGCACCTGAAGCTAAACAAGCTGCCATCCGCCTCATATATATTTCCTGCAATCAAGAAATATGCCAGCATAATTATTCGCCAAAATAATGAAAATAAGGCAGGCATATATACTCAACAATTACTGTAAAGGCAGATTTTTTTTTTTTTTTTTTCACAAGATCAAAACATAATAAATACAGACTAACAAGAATACTAGAGCCAGAACTCAATATACACTTCTATTTCAGAGACAAACAGATGCAGATAATAGAAAAGATGATGTGATAATGGGGCCAGCGAAATCCATGTATATGCTCATTAACTACCAAGGGAGTTGGGTACAGGGGATTAGGGCATAAAGAACCTAAGCTACGACCATTCAACAAGTGAAATAAGCTAAACAGTGTTAAAATACTAAGAAAAAGAAATTGAAAAATGTAATTCACTAATGTATAAATGTCACTAATACTCAAAATATAATCACACTTGGAATAAAAACACTTTTTCCCAGTCAAAATCAAGTTTCCGAACAATTGGGTAAGGTTGTATCAAGCTTAAAGCACAAGCACAAAACAATGCAGACTGCATCAAATTTCATAAAAGCAACATATCACCTTTTTAGCTGGCAACTCATAATTTATGAGAATACGAGCAGGAAGAGGAGATTCACTAGAAACAATAGGAAGACAAGCATCAGTCACAACTACCATATGAGACTTGAGCCCTTCTTCCTCATCTTCACCCCCTACAGCACTTTGGTTCCACTTGACGACTGCATGACGGAAATTCTCAAGTATTTGTGCACGATCTGATTCAGCAAGATCACTATACTGCCAATAATTATAAAATAAAATCCATAAGTAGTTGCACTGAAAATCTGAAATCTTCTCCACATGCCCCCAAAAAAATGCTATGAAACTGACTAGAAAAATGCCAACAATATAGTGACAGATGTCTAAGCTAAATGAGATGCCTCTTCAATCCTCACTACTAGTGGCACAGTTTTTAAACTGAGATGCAGAGTTACATTAGATAACCGTCATAGGGCGAATGTAAAACTAACTTGGTGAAACTGCATGAGGTTCTTAAAAGTTACACCTTTGTTCATGACAAGATGGAGTAATGTATAATTCGTAATTCCAAAACGAATGAGGAATGTCTAATGATCCTTGGAATGATAAGCTTTGGTCTACCCTTCTAACTTGGTCTTCCTAACTTTTAGTCTGCCAGCTCTTGGTGAAAGTGGTGGAGAACAACAAAGCCTTAGTCCCAAAATGATTTGGGGTCAGCTAGCATGAATGTTTATAGGGAACCCTACAATATAAAGCAGCCAAATTTGAAAGGAAATAACAAAATAAATAAATAAAATCAAGGTATACCTCAGCACAGCACATAGTTCCCTTTCCTAGGAAGATTGGCCCACAATCCAACCCACAATACATAAGAAAGCAGAAATGTACGAGGGAACTTGTCCGATCTATACTAAAGCATTTTAAAACATTTCTAAGAAAGTTCAAATGCTACCTGGCGGCATGGCACTCGCCTAAATTCAGTAAGTTTCACAAATTAGAAACATGATGTGTACAATACTTGAACCCATGACCTCAAATTCTCAACAATAAATACATTCCTGATAAGGTATGTCATTTGTTTTTCTTTGATTTTCTTTCAAAACTAAATCTAATGAGCAAGCAAGTGAGAGAGAGAGAGATGAGTGATTCACTAGAGAAGCCAATAAAGTGACAGGTACGAGCCTTCAAATGTTTTGTTACAAGGTCAGATTCGCAGAAGCTTAGAACCTGCCATCTAGGAATTGCAAAAGTGGTCTTAAGGCTTACTAAGTTGATAAATTGACACCAAAAGCACAAGATGAAGGGCAGCAACTTTGGCATATCTAAATTGAAAACATGCTTCTTCTTATACTATTTACTACAAGTGATCATCATTAAGAAGTTCATTTTGCTCGAGCAAGTTGTTATTGGCTGGAAATCTGGAATGCCATGAATTGACATGTAGTTACCGGTAATTAAAAATAATTGTGCAACATCAATATTGCCACTAAATAGCTTATCATTCCATGGATCATTAGGCATTCTTCATTCATTCTAGAATCACAAATCATATATAACTCTCTTGATTTTTCAAAGGGAGAAAATGGTACCTTACCAAAATATCATTTGTGATTGTCATGTCATCCCCACCTCTCCCCATCACCAAAATTAAGTGGAATAAATGAAGAAAACAAAGTGTCATCTACATGCAACTACAACTTTTTAACAGGGAAAGTACTATCTAGCACAAAGAAAACAAACTCCCTTTCTAGCCCTCCCGCCCCCCCCCCCCCCCAAAACCCTACCTACTCATGCTCTTAGCTCGACCAAAGGTCAAGAATGTGGTCCAGCGGAATACAAAAGTCATCTGTATCAAGTGATACATCAATTGCTTAGTAGTCCTTAACTCCTTCGCCACTACCATAGCTGGCTGAAATAGCTTAAAGGAAGAGCACAACCTTCCCAAGGCTGAGATTGAGGGTTAAAGTCCCTCCTTCAACTCCTGGCTTCCCTTCTTAGTGGTAAGGAATGGAGTAGGCCGTAGGCGGTGGCGAGTAAAATGCATAAGCTTTAGAATTAAAGATAGGCAATGTGATTAAAGTGGAATTTAGTAGGCTAAACTACAAAATCTAACATGCCATCGCATAAAAATCCAGCAATCAAAACCTAATCCTAAATTTTGTATCATAATTCATCCATAAAAAATTATCTTCCTATCAATAAAAAGAAACCTAATCACATTCAAAAAGAAAAATCTAGAAAATCAAATTAGAAACAAAATAGAAAGGATTTGAAGTGGTACCAGTGAGGAGAGAGAAATGTAAGGAAGAGATGAAACAGTTGAACAAACAGCATCAAGCTCATCACGAGAACTACAACACAGAACCATAGGAAGCCCCGATCTTCTTCCTACTACTCCAAGCAAATCAACCAATGTCTCCTGCAAATTACAAGTATAAATCAACCTCAAATTCCAGAATTTAAGATATCATCGAAATTAGGGTTTCGTGATGTAAAATTGGGGAAGAGAGAGCGATTACCATTTTGAAAGGGAGGCGATCGACGGCAAGGTAGAAGTGGCGAGGTTGCCTGCAAAAAGGGAGAATTGCGGAGTTTCCATTAAAGTAGAAGTGAAAATTAATTGGGAAAAATTGAGAGAGTGGTGAATTTACGTACCCGATTGTATACGACGGCGATTGCGCCGGTGACGGAGGGGTTTCTCCGGTGTCAGTCGCCATTTTGCGAAGTTTGATTGCCGGGAAACCGGAATAACGGCCTATCTATATACTCGTGTCTTTAATAAGTCTTTCTTTTAGGGAGCTGATTATTGAGTGGGTCGGTGGGGGGGTCTATCTCAATAGTGGGCGAGTGGATCGCTTTGTAAAGGGTTATTTTGTAAAATTTAAGGGTTTGTTTGTTTTAACGAAAAATAACTTTTTAAACTATATATTTTTTATGATTAAATAATTTTCAAAGAAAAACATAGTTGTAAAAATTGTTTTTCTTCATTTGCTTCGTATAACAAGAAATTTTATATAGGGAGGGGAAAGTATGAGTGGATATGGTATTTAAGGATTAGGGAGTACAAATGTATAATGTAGCATGTGTTCCTCTTGGAAGGAAAACATTTCTAACTTTTGGGAAAATTATTTTTTACCTTTGAGAAAATTGTTTTTCATCCTTTTACCAACTAAACAATGAAAATGAGAAAATCATTTTATAGGATAACTTTGCAAAACGAATGGATCATGAGGCTCTGTTCTTTTTAGTTCTAAATTCATCTTATATAAATTAATATGTTTTTTTGTAAGGTTGGTCACACTGTATAGCCACTTGTAAAAAAATCTGAATAACCCTGTATATAACATTAGCCATTGGCAAAGTGACCCCTATTGACAAAGTAGCCCTATTCTATTTATTGAGTGAATAGCCCTTAAATAACATAATAACGTTTATAACACTGTCACACTGACAAAGTAACCCATACATTACTAGCCTCTTTAAGAGTTATGACTCTAATAGTAGAGTAGCCCATATAACATTAAACAAAAAATCCAATAGTGACTGGCTACCCGTGTAGCCACCCACATATTAAAGTTAGTGTATATGAATTCGAACCCATAATCTCCAATATATATAGGTAATACTTTTAGCATCTCAACCAACTATTATTAATGTTTTAAGTTTCACATAATATTATAATATTCCTTTCATTTATTAAGTAAATTAAAGGTAATATAATTCATTTAGTTTTCACAATATTGGAATATAAATACATATGATGTAAAAAAAAAAAATGACATCCAAGGGACAACGCCTGAACCACTACACACACTAACTATACAAATAGTCAGACATAAATGTTAAATTAAAGCAAGAAGTACACAAACTAGCAACCCGAGACATCACTCGGGTACACGCTAGTTATATATGATAAATAAATAAAATATCTCATCTTATCTTATCTTATTTTACGGAAATTATTAAGCTTTGTTGTCCTTTTATGTAAGGTGTATTAAATCTTATTGGGTTTTTTTTATATAAAGGGTCATTAGATTTTATTGGAGCTTATCAACCGTTTTTCGATTATCTAAATGTATTGAACTTATATGTATAAACTATAAAGTATTATCTTTTCCAAATTTATCAACTCGTATATTGAATTATATGAACTTTCATTAAACAAGTGAACATATACAAGATGAGAAGAGCAAAGCCTTATATTGTTTATAGTATAAACTCTCTTATAAACCACTTTTTATACAGGGAGAGGAGCATTATATTATTAAGTAAGAATTTTAGGAGAGTGATTATTTATCACAAAAAATTACTGCAATAATATATCATCAAGCTACATGACTATCATAGTTTTGAAGCCTCCATGTCCTTTTTTTTTTTTTTTTTCCTTTTACATTTAACATCAAATGTTGCACAATTTAATGGAGCACACTTAAGGTCATCCAATCTTTAAGGGAGGAAGTATAAATCAAAGGAAAATGCTATACATAGCACTTAGGGCTACTTATAAGCATTAAAAATACTCTTGAAAATTATTTAAATTTAGAAAATCATGACAAAAACACACTAATTACACTGATCTACGCGTGTTTTTGTCATGAATTCCTAATTTTATACAATTTTTAAGAGTAATTTAAATCCATTTTAAACCAAATCAATTGTAAGTGATACCAATAAGTATATTTTGGTACTGAATTGATATCCAAATTAAGAACCACCATTTGTTAAAACACCATTTATAACCTAAACATCCTCATCTTTAGTGGATCGTTTGATAGAATAGATGAATAGATTATATTAATCCAAAGAAAATATTCAAAAATAGAAATATAGAGATCCAATTGAAAAAACCAAATTTGAACACTCACTCTTTCCATACGAGAGTGTAACAAGTAATTAGAAGAGGTAGTAGCCACAAGACACAGCACCAAGTACGGTGAATATACCTAACTAAATTGACAAAAGGTCCAATCTTAATTAATTTCCCTCTTTCGTCTTCCTCTAACCTTTTCTTTTTTCTTTTTTCTTTTTCTCTCTCCTCTATTTTTTTGCTTCCGTTGGAGTAGTAGGGCATTTCTGCCCGGCGATTTTCCGTCGTACGATTCTCCACGGAACTCCGCTTCCTCCGCCCGTCTCACTTATCCTCTTTCTCTTTATTATTATCAGGTAATTAATTTGCTTTTGTTTTTTCAGTTTTTTTTATTTAATCGAGAAACCCTAATTTAGTTTCTATTTCAATCATGTCTAGATTCATTTATTGTCTGCGTATTTAATTGCTTCATTTTTTATGGTTTGAGTGATTATCGTCATTGAATTTGTGTTTTGTGTGTTTGTTTGTTTTTTTGGGTTTGGTTGATGATCAGGTGAGAAAAACGAGTGATTTGAGGATTTGATTATTGCTACTAGCTGATTATTGTGAGATCGTGAAAGGGAGGGAAATTGATTGAGCTCATTTGTATTGTGTTAATTTGGCGGTGATTAAAGGGGGGAATTATTTTTGATGCTTTTGTTGGGGTTAGGGATCTGTCGGATTTCAGGTCGATGGCCAATCCGGGTGTAGGTAACAGATTTGCATCCGTGAATCTGAATAAATCATATGGACAGTCCTTGCATTCTAATCAATCAAACAGTAGTAATTATGGATTGGGTCGGGGAAACCGGTCCAGTGGTGCTGGAGGAGGAGGTGGGGGTGGGATGGTGGTCCTTTCTCGGCCAAGGAGTTCGCACAAAGTTGGGTCGAAGCTTTCTGTTCCACCCCCCTTGAATTTGCCTTCTTTGAGGAGGGAACATGAGAAGTTTGATTCATTGGGTTCTGGTAGTGGGACTGCTGGCGGAGGTGCTGCTGGTAGTGGGGCGAGACCTTCCTCATCAGGCATGGGCTGGTCCAAGCCGAGTGCCATTGTTGGAACTGAGAGAGACGGTGTTGGTGATCGGCCATTGTCTAGTGAGGGTGTCAATCATGGGGTTCAAAGTGTTGACGGGGTTAACAGAGGTGGGGTTAGTACTGCTTATATGCCACCATCAGCTAGAACTGATGTTTCTGTGACTATGATGAGTGCTGTGGAAAAAGCAAATGTTTTGAAAGGTGAAGATTTCCCTTCTCTGAAAGCTACTTTGAGTGCTGCAAATGTGCCATCTCAGAAACAGAAGGATTCAGCTCATCAGAAACACAGGCAGGGGATGAGTGAACAGCCCACAGGAGAACAGAGGGAGAGTTTGAATTTGAATTCCCATGTTGACATGCGTCCCCAGGTACAGTCTTCCCATCACTCTGCTGGTAATGGTCTTGGTGTTAATAATAGAGAGGATCGTAGTTCAGCCAATTTCCACTCTCAAGAAAAAGGCGGAAAGCAGGATGACTATTTTCCTGGACCTCTTCCATTGGTCCGGCTGAGTCCGAGGTCTGACTGGGCAGATGATGAGCGTGATACCAGTCATGGATTGACTGAGAGGAGCAGAGACCTTGGTTTCTCAAGAACTGAAGCTTACTGGGATAGGGATTTTGATTTGCCTCGGAGCAGCTTGCCACCACATAAACCAGCTCAGAATCTTTTTGATAGAAGGGGTCAGCGCGACAATGATGTTGGCAAGGGTTTGCCGAACGAAGTCTCTAATGCCGATTCCTTTAACAAAAATTCTCGGGTACCGAGCCGAGAGGGCCATGAAGGGCAATCATGGAGAACCCCTGTTTCCAGAGATAGGTTTGGTTCCCAGGAAGTCATAAATGACAGAAACAATTTTGGTGCAAGGCCAGCCAGTGTGAATCGTGAAGCAAATAAAGATAATAAAAACTTCCCACCCCAACAAGGAGGCAACATCCGGGATGAGTATAATGTTGGACAAACTGCTAATCGGGATTATGCTGCTGGCAGGAGGGATCATGGGAGACAGCAGTGGAATAGCTCGTCGGATCTAAATAATGGTAGAAAGCCAGAGAGGGACACCCGAGACTCTTATGCCAATAATTCTAATCGATATAAATCTGAGGCTCAAAGTAACATGGGATTGAGATCCTCATTTTCTTCTGGTAATAAGGGGTTGTCTGGCAGTGATCACATACAGAATTTTGTTAGGGACAAGCGTTCCACTTCCAGAAATGAAAAACCTTATGTTGAAGACCCTTTCTCTGGATTTGATGAACAAGATCCTTTTCCTGGTGTTCTTGGGGCGGTAAAGAGGAAGAAGGATGCAAATAAACCGCTCAACTTTCATGATCCTGTTCGGGAATCCTTTGAGGCTGAACTTGAGAGGGTTCAACAGATTCAAGAACAAGAGCGGCAGCGTATCATCGAAGAGCAAGAGAGAGCTCTAGAAATGGCTCGCAGAGAAGAAGAGGAAAGACAGAGGGTTGCTAGGGAACAGGAAGAACACCAGAGACGATTGGTAGAAGAAGCACGTGAAGCTGCTTGGAGGTCAGAGCAAGAAAGATTAGAATCTATACGGAGGGCAGAAGAGCAGAGGATAGCTAGAGAAGATGAGAAACAAAGAATGATGATGGAGGAGGATAGAAGAAAGCAAGCTGCCAAGCAAAAACTTCTGGAACTAGAAGAAAGGATTGCAAGGAGACAGGCTGAAACGGCAAAGGTCAGTAGTTCTACTGCTGTTCCAGATGACATGATGCCTGTGGTTGCCAAGGATAGAGATGTCCGGGCTGATGATTTTTCTTGCTGGGAAGATGGAGAAAGGATGGTGGAGAGGATCACAAATTCAGCATCTTCTGATTCCAGTCTTAGTAGACCTTTTGACATGGGGTCCCGGGCTGTAGCAGCTAGAGAATCTTCTTTTGCTTTTACAGATAGAGGAAAACCCTTTAATTCTTGGAGACGGGATATGTTTGAGAATGGGAACAGCTCGTCTTTCTTTTCTGCAGATCCCGAGAACGGTCATCAGAGTCCTAGACGGGATGTCTCTGTGGGAGGAAAGTCATTTCCTCGGAAAGACTTGTATGGAGGGCAAGGCTACATGCCTACCAGGGGTTACTACCGAGGGGGGATTCCAGAACCTCTCATGGAAGATTTTCCTCATCCAAGGGGTCAAAGGTGGAACATTTCTGGGGATGGTGATCCGTATGGCAGGAACATGGACTTAGAAGCTGACTTCCCTGATAATGTTGCTGATAGATTTGATCTGGGGTGGGGACAGGGCAGGGGTCGTGGAGATTCTCCTTTCCCAGAACGTTTTTATCAGAATTCTGATCTGGATGACCTTTGTAATTATGGGAGGTCAAGATATCCTGCTAGACAGCCTCGGGTCTTGCCCCCTCCATCATTACCTTCTGTACACCGGACTTCCTTCAGAGGAGAAAGTGAACATCCTGATTCCTCAGCATATGAAGATGGAAACATTCAATTGAATCAGGCGTCGCGAAGTGAATCTGTTGGAGTAAGCTATCAGGATGCTCATAAAGAGCATTCAGAAATATTGGATGTCGCGGAGCAGAGTTCTATAAATGGGGAGCAAGAACTAAATCGAAGTACTACACCTGGGCGTGACTCGCAATCTTCACTTTCTGTTTCAAGCCCCCCTAGTTCTCCTACTCATCTGTCTCATGATGATTTGGATGAATCTAGGGAATCTTTGGCAGTGCATTGTAGGGCAGAAAGCCAAGATATTTCCCTTTCTGAGAATGAGGATTTACTCTCAAAAGCTAAAATGGTCAAAGGTAATACTATTGCTAGTGCGAGTTCAGTATCAGTAGGTGATGATGAAGAATGGACAATAGATAACAATGAGGAGTTACCAGAGCAAGAAGAGTATGATGAAGATGTAGGTTACCATGAAGAAGATGTACATGAAGGAGATGATGAGAATGTTGAACTGAACCATGAGTTTGAAGATATGCATCTGGAAGGGAAAGACTCTCCTCATACGGACAACATGGTTCTTGGCTTTGACCAGGGTGTGGAAGTTGGAATACCAAATGAGGATTATGATAAAAGTCCAAAGATTGATGAAAGTTTGTATAGAGGACCTCAAGTGGCTGTCAGCATCCTGGAACAAAAAGAATCCGTTGATGGTTCATGTGTGATAGTTCAAGAGTCTGAGAAAAATCTTGAGCCAACTAATGTATCAATGTCATTAGATTCTTTGAATACAGGGGTTTCTACCTCTGGTACTGTTTTGAGTGCTCAGCAGTCGGTATCATCTCCTGTTATGACGAACTCACTGTCATCTAATCAGACCTTGCCAGGTGTAGCTGCTACCAAGGGCCCTGCTGACTTGCCTGTTAAGCTTCAGTTTGGGTTGTTTTCTGGACCTTCTTTGATTCCCTCTCCTGTTCCAGCTATTCAAATTGGTTCTATTCAGATGCCTCTCCAACTTCATCCACAAATGGGTCCTTCCTTAACTCATATGCATGCTCCACAGCCTCCCCTCTTTCAATTTGGTCAGCTCAGGTATCCACCTCCCATGTCTCAGGGAATCTTGCCTTTAGCACCTCAATCGATGTCTTTTGTTCAGCCTAATTTTACACCAAGTTATACTACCAGTCAAGTGCCTGGAGGTCCACCTGCTGCCAAGCCTGTTCAAGATTCCTCACACAGTTCTGTGAAAAGCCATCAAGTTCAGCTTCCACATCTGTTGAATGCACATCAGGGTAGTGATTCCAAAGAGCTTGTTACACCAGGTTCAGGAACTAATGTTTCATTGTGTCAGAATCAAGAAAACAGCTCCAGCATGGGCCAGATTAGGCCTGACTTGGGTCAACAAGCTGACAGTTTGGGGCGTCCTTGTAATGTAGGGAGAAACCCGAAGCCTTTGTTGAATAATAGAGCATCAGAAAGTCGATTTGGGCCTTCATCATCTCATTCTGCTGTTAATGTTAAAGACTCTAGTGGGCCATCAGCCCAGGGCCAATTCTCGGGCGGCAGAGGGAGGAGATTTGCGTTCACAGCTAGACATCCTGGACCTAGGTCTTCTTCTTCTGCAAACGAGGCATCTCGATCAGATATCAATGGATTTCACAGGAAGCCACGGCGTGGTCCACAGCGATTTGAGTTCCGTGTACGCCAGCCTGCTGAGGGAAAGCAATCTTCTGTATTGCCTTCTTCTAGTTTCGCTGGACCGGATGCCAAGTTGAATTCTGATGGAAAGAGTACTGAGACACAGCCGAAAAGTGGGTTAAAGAAAGAACTACGGTCTGATAAACCAAAACAAACTGTTGATTCAGAGATTTCAGGCTCAGATCAGATTCACGTGTCTGGTTCTGGGATTGAAGAAGACAAGACAGCATTTAAAGAAGCAGCTGCAACTAGTGGGCTAGACACTTCACATCGTGCTGAAGGAAGCTTGAAAAGAAACATTGGTTCAGAAGATGACGTTGATGCTCCCCTGCAAAGTGGTATCGTGCGTGTATTTAAGCAACCTGGTATCGAAGCCCCTAGTGATGAAGATGACTTTATTGAGGTCAGGTCAAAGAGGCAAATGCTGAATGATCGGCGTGAACAGAGAGAAAAGGATTTTAAGGCAAAATCTAACAACATGAGAAAGGTATATGCCTTTTTATTTATTTGATTGATGAATCTATTATTTGTTTTCCTGAAATTTTAAACTTACCCTGTGTACTTCAGGCTCAGCGAAAATCTCGGCCTGCAGCCCAAGGTACTGCCACAACTAGAAGCACAAGCAGAGCAACTGCACCATTAAACGCACAAGCAACAAAGAGTGTTCGCTCCTCTATCGCGTCAAAAAGAGGCTTGCTAAACAATGATGTTTCTGCAACATTGAATAATGTAGGATCCCAGCCATTGGCTCCAATTGGCACTCCTCCTATAGGTGCTGATTGTCAAATTGAAGGCAAATCCCAAACTGTGAAGTAAGCACTACTTGAAGGGAAATGTTCCTTGTCTACTTCAAATTTTCTCAGTTTGCTGAAATGGTAATTATTAAATGTTTTCAGGCCACCACAAAAAAATTCCTATGCAAACAATGGGCAAATTATCGGATCTGATGCTCCTGACGTGACTTTTGATTCTCAAGGAAAGGCTGTTGATGTAGTTCAGTCATCTATTGGCTCCTGGGGTAGTCCAAGCATTAATCAGCCGGTATGCATCACATCATCAGTCGTAATTTCAATGTTTGCTTCATTGTTTCCATGTTTATTTGCTGTAAACCTAATTATAAAAGTGTGTTTTATGAAAGTCGTAATTATAAAAGTGTGGATTTATACAGTGTACACTTATTCTTGACTACTTGTCTTTCAAGCTCTAAGAATGAAATAGGATGTGTTTTATAGTATTTCTGGGGGTGGATAAGAGTTAAGAATCGTAAAGCTGTTGAAATATGTTTAATTTTATTAGTGTTACATAGTGATGGAATGAGTCACTAAATAAACTCTTGTGCTTTCCTGATGTGATTTTGGCATTAGTATTAGAATTTGAATGTTTGGTTCAGCCTTTTATTGTCCAAGTGATAAGCTGCTGTCGTCTCCTTACCTTTACTTGTAAAGGCATCATTAATTAATTTACTATTACTTTTGTTATTAGTTAAACTTGTTAGAATTTTGAATTACTTGTTAGAATTTTGAATTGCTTGATTGACTATTTGTAGGTTATGGCCTTGACACAGACCCAACTCGAGGAGGCTATGAAACCTGCTCATTTCGATACACATGTCATATCTATTGGAGATTGTGGTAGCTCGGTCAATGACTCAGGCTTGTCATCATCATCTGTCCTTGCAAAAGATAACACATTTTCTTCAGCAACTAGTCCTATTAATTCTCTCCTTGCTGGGGAGAAGATACAATTTGGTAAGTCTGGCAGCCATGAAAGTCAACCTGTGTTGTGTGTTAAATTATAGCTATCTTCTGATTGGTTTTGCTCACTGCTCTCCAGGTGCAGTCACATCTCCAACGATTCTTCCTCCAAGTACACGTGTTTCACATAACATTAGGCCTCCTGCTTCTCTCCCGATGAATGTTCAAAGGCCCCAAAGTATGCCTGCATCGCAAAATAATTGTGATGTTCTTTTTGAGAAAGGGAAACGTCCTAATGAGTTGTGCTTACCGTTAGAGGATTGTGAGGCTGAAGCTGAAGCAGCAGCTTCAGCTGTTGCTGTTGCTGCTATTGGCAATGATGAAGTTGTTGGGAATGGGATTGGTAGCTGTTCAACTACCATATCAGATCCCAAAAGTTTTGGTGGTGCTGATATGAACAGGATTACGACAGGTATTATAACTTAACTTGTCTGTTTGGCTGATTAATTAGATAGTGCTATCATGCGTATCATCCATGCTCACTTTTTTTTTTTTTTTTTTTTTTTTTTTTTTTTTTGAGATTTCATAGGCATGTCGGGTGATCAGCATGCAGTGAGTCAATCGAAGGGTGACGAGACTTTGAGCGTTTCCCTCCCTGCAGATCTGTCGGTAGAGACACCACCAATCTCGATATGGCCACCTTTACCTAGTCCTCACAGTTCTTCTAGTCATATGCTTTCACCATTTCCTGGAGGTCCAACTTCTCATTTTCCATATTATGATATGAATCCTATGATGAGGGGTCCTGTATTTGCCTTTGGCCCCCATGAGGAATCTGCTGGCCTGCAACCCCAACCACAGAAGAGCAGTGTATCTAGTTCGGGGCCATTGGGAACTTGGCAACAGTGCCACACGGGTGTGGATTCATTCTATGGTCCTCCTGCAGGATTCACAGCCCCTTTCATAAGTCCTCCTGGAAGTATCCCCGGGGTGCAAGGCCCTCCACATATGGTGGTTTATAATCATTTTGCTCCTGTAGGGCAATTTGGACAAGTCGGCTTGAGTTACATGGGAACTACCTACATCCCCTCTGGGAAACAGCCAGATTGGAAGCATAATTCCTCACCTGCCTTGGTTGGCAGTGAGGGTGAAGTGAACAATACGAATTTGGTCCCCGTGCAGCGCAGCGCTCCCAATGTACCAGCTCAGGCTCAACATTTGGCTCCTGGGTCTCCACTGCTGTCAATGGCATCGCCTTTGGCCATGTTCGAAGTGTCACCTTTTCAGGTATCTTGAAATGGTTTACAACTTTACATGAACTTAATGCACATTTTGTCCATCTCCTTTGCTGTCTGTGGCATGGAAAGTCATGATTTATTTTTGATGTGAGGTTGCAAGTGTGGGGTCTGTTTGGATGGTGAAGTGTATATATGAGCACTTAAGCCATCCTTAGGTTTTCGTAGGAGATTAAACCGTCTTGAGTTCTTGAGCAGCCTTGCTATTTGTTTTGTCTGGAGAGGGATTAACTGGTTAGGATCTGGTATAGGGCGCTGATTTCCATATAATTAACTGTTTAAATTTCACTTTGCAGTCCTCTTCACCTGATGTCTCTGTGCATCCTCGGTGGTCTCATGTTCAATCATCAGCCATTCACACTATTCCACAATCTATGGCATTGCAACAGCAAGCTGAGGGTGCAATGCTATCTCAGTCAAGTCATGCATCTGCTGATCATCACTCTTTAAATGCAAGCGGCTTCTCTAAGACCCAAACATCGTCATCACTTGAAGATGGTCGATCTTTTTCTATGAGTACAAACGCTGCTGCAACCCAATTCCCTAATGAACTTGGTTTGGTAAATCCACCAGTTTCCATTGGTTCTGAAGCTTTGGCTCTTCATATGGGGAGCAATAGCCGGTCTGGGGATTCTGTAAAGGTTGATGCTTGTGCCGAAGGCTCTGGAAGCCAAAGGAACCCACATGTTGCAGCTTCTGCCCCTAACAAAGCCCAAGCCCAAATGTCTAAACAAAAGCATCCATCTGCACAACAGCAGTACAATCATTATCAGAGAGGGGGAGGTCAGAAGAACAGCTCAGGGGCAGAGTGGTCCAACCGTAAAATGGGGTTCCATGGAAGGAATCACTCTTCAGGAGGAGAGAGGGGCTTCCCTCCTACCAAAGTAAAGCAGATCTATGTTGCCAAGCAAAATAACACCAGCGCAACTGGAACTGGAACTGCTCAATAAGCTGCAGTAAACAAGAGAAAACACTATATCCAGCTTAACACCTCAAAGATGGTTTGGGCTAATCATCGTATTGAAGCAAATTACGAAGTTGAAGATCCCTCATATTAGGTGATTTTAGAAGTACTTAGCTTTTTGTCCCGTTTGTAAGCCCTTTTAATTTAACAAAGGGTTGTAAAAGTAATGATTTAGTTTTATATGAGAGTGGAAGAAGTAAATTAAGGGCATTGGGCTTTGGATTCGACATTATAGAGAAAATATTGTTTTGTAGGGATTAATGAGAGTTTTATGTGTTAATATTGTCTCTAATTATTGTGACAATATATGGATATCTTCTCACTCATTTTTGGCAAGTAAATTACTGATAAAACTCTTTCCAACTCTTGCTTTCTACTCCTTTTTTCTTATATCTTTGATTATTTTTGTCCTTTAAAAAATTTAGCTGTTTTGGGTCTTGGGCTCTTCTTGTTGGGCTGGACAGCTGTTCATATTGGGCCTGTACAACTTTCATGACTTTCCAAAATTTGAAGGAATCAACCCACGGAAAAAACACGTGAGAAGGATCTTCCTGGAAAGCATTACAAAAAACCGTGGATTTCAACTTTAAAAAGCAAAGAAGATGATGTAGTGTGAAAGTCTTTGGCAATTTGCTGTTTTTTTCAGAGACAACACGAGGGCCCAGCTGTTTGGTAGCACTCTAATCTATAGAATCCATCAACATGAAGTTTGTTTTCCTTATATAGAAATCATCGAATATTGTTGTACCACATTACCACTTTAGGAAACAGTAGATTTTTTTTTTATTTTCAAGCACTTATAAAACGTGCTCTAATGTACCAAGTATGTGTTATTACTTAACTGTAAGCATCAATGCATCATTGATTATTGTAATTAATCATGTTCCACGTGCTTTTTTTAATACAACTTTTTATGTTAATTGAGTAATTAGCATTGGTTCTTCTTTCCATTTTTAAAGTATATTTGTAATTAGTCTTCATTGCAACTACTTATCAACTAGTGACCAATGTCTTAATTAGAGTATAAAAAACTATTAATCTATTAAAATATGGCTCCAAATCCAACTTATCACATTATAAAAGAAATAAAACTAACGGTTTTTTTTTTTTTTTTTTTTTTTGACCTAATAATTTAACCAACCTAAGATAATTGGATTAATCATAATTTGTGCTTGCATCCAAATATTCATTATATAAACCCTTGTATGTGACTGTTCATTTTCCATTGAGATACTCCTTCAATGTTTTGTAACAAACGATCAAATGAATCAAAACTAATTGTATCCATTTCTATTAAAAAATAAAACAGAGATAATCTAAGTAGTTCTGGATATGATCTAGGTACATGATTAATATGTACTCCTATACTATACTAAGGCTATTTTTATACAAAATTACATTACAAACATCTTTTGTGTTAAATTATACTATCCCTTTCGCCTTTTACAACTACCACAAACATTTTTTTTGTTTTTTTCTCGGATAGAGCCACAAAAGAACAATGATGTAATTTAAATCCCAAATGATGGCTCCCCATACATTAACGACGGAGGGGTATTGTCAATCATATCGTTCATCCAATGCTCAAGCTCTGCACCATCAGTAATCTGCACGAAACCACTCGTCTCTGGCTCTTGATTAGTAGGACTAACATGATTACCATAATTATTATTGTTGTTTATCTGCTGCTCTTGATTCTGATAAAAGATATTATTACTGTTGTACTCTTCAAGCTGTGGAAGGTAATCAGAGACACTGAAATTAAGCTTAGCACGCGGGCCTCGAAAGCGAACAGCAGCTCGATCATAAGCTCTAGCAGCCTCCTCGGCCGTCTCGAATGTTCCGAGCCACATCCGAACCGCCCGGTGTGGGTCCCGAATCTCAGACGCCCATTTCCCCCAAGGCCTCTGCCGTACTCCCCTGTACTTGTTTCTGTTGTACTTTCTTGTCCTCTGTTTTCCACTGCTACTAGTAGTAGCAGTAGTAGTGTCTGCATTCTCAATCTGGGAATTTGGCGGGAGAACTGGTGACGTGGTAGAAGACGCTGGTGACCACGTGGCGAAATTTTGTTGGTCTTGAAACGATTCAAATATTAAATGGGACCCATCAATAGGTGGTTGTTGATTGATGCCCATGCTACTGCAGCCGCCGTCGTCTCCGGAAATGACATGATTCAGAGCCGATACCATCATGTTCATCTCATAGTTTGATTCCATCTGCCAGATATCTGGTTTCTGGTCGTAGAAATAATAATTTTGAGTTGAATCCATTTATTAGTATTGATTTTGAATTTGTGTGTTTAAAGATAGGAAAAACAGAGATACTTGAAACTTGAAAATAAACAAAATCAGGTAATAGCGGTTATATAAAGGGCGAGTGAGTGGACAAAAAAAAGTGGTCAACAGTCACAACACAGTTCACACACGGGGTTAAGAAGAGTATGAAACGCTTTGACTTTATTATTTACCAAATTATTAAAATTTTAACTGGGTCCAGCTGGCTGTCTGTACTTTTCTGTTTTTTTAAAAAAAATTTTCCTTTGTTTTTTTTTTTTCTTTGTGGTATTGGTATAGTTGTAATATCTAATATTCCAATTTATAGAATAACCCAATAAGGAATTAAGGATAATGTTTCATGTTCCATGTATAAAATACAGTTTAATATTGTGGTACTAATACTTTATTCTTTTGGCACTAAGAACACGTGCTCCTAATTATTCAAAATTATTTTCTTCTTTTCTTCCATGTGCTAATTTTTTCGACGCAATCAGACAACCTCTACTGTATGTATTATTTATATGATCATAATATTCGGTTTGATGGTAAAAAGGAGTAGTTTTAATTATTTATTCAATCATGTGTACTATTTTTTTGTCTCAGAATAATAGTAATACTTAGGCTTATATATTGTATTTTTTTTATAACGTCAAGGAGTTAATGTTATTATAATATTGAATATTCTTGTATGTACATTGTATATTAAAATAATTACGAAGTAATAAATTTATAAAAAAATAAAAATAAATAAATAAACTAATAAAGTATTTTCTTTTTAAAAGAGTCGCAATTATTTTAAAAAGATTAGATTTACAAGTAATAATTTATGTAATTACAGAGAACTTTGCATAAATAATTAGGTTATGCATTCTACTTTCTACCTTTCCATCAATTCAAGATGATTGGTTTCTTAAAAGTAAATCTAATTAAAAAAAATTGTTATCTAACACCACCGTCTCACAAGAACATTTGATTGGGACCATTGTGAAATAGTTGAGTCTATATATTAAGTCCTTTTCATTACTTCAAAGTTTACATCTCCACCTAATGTATGTGCTCCGGAGCATTTCTTTTAAATTCTTTATGTCATTTTAAGCAACATTATTGACACAGTTTTAGCTACTCCGTAATTAAATTTAGAGCAACATTGACAGTTTGACACAGTTTTAGCTAATTAAATTAAGAGAGTGATCGATTAATTTGAGATGGATCTAAATACAGATGTGAGCGGATAAAATTCAAGTTCACCCATTCTCTAATATTTGGAAGACTTTTCAATGGCTACATTAAAAATGTAGCCATTGTAACTACTTTCAATCTCAACCGTTTAAATATCAATGATTAATCTTGTCCATTCATATAGTTGACTTCTCAATTATAATTAATTATAAAAAACTACTTTATTTTTTACAACAAAAAAAAAAAAAAAAAAAAAAAAAAAAAAAAAAAACCCTTCTTTGTCGTTGCCATTGATGCAGTTTCAACTCTTCCAAGTATTCACCTTCAACATAAATCTCCATTAGATAGGTATGGAGGATGGATCAAAGTATAACCAAAAAACAATCAATGGAAAACTACCAACTAACCTAGAAAAAAGGAATATGATTTTATATATTGGATAGTTTTATTCGAGTTACATGGCTAATTTGATACTCCGTAGCATAATTATACAGTTCATAATGATTGAATTATTGCTCTCCATAATTCTTGTACTAATTGATGGATTTCATATTAAGCAGTTAAGTGCATTGTTTTTTTTTTTTTTTTTTTTGAAACCAAGTTAAGTGCATTGTTTTGTTCTTCGCACTTTATAGAATTTATCAATGGAGTAGTTTAATTTTTTTTTTTTGAGGGAATGGAGTAGTTTATTGTGTAGAGGATTAAGGAAAAAACAGTTAAAGAATTTTTTTTGATATTTTTTAGGGTCAACTTAAATCAACGGTTCTAATTTACATAATGATAATTAAGGGTGTAGATTTTGTTATTATAGTGGTTACAATTTTATTGTTGCCATTGCAAAACTGTTCCTATATTTTGATCATTATTGAATTTCATCAATAAATATTAAATTGTCTTCTTTGTAAGTAGCATTTTGTAAATTATCCAAATTTTGTAAATTGGTGATTTTGATCCGCATGTGTTTTATCATCGGGTTTTTTTTTTTTTTTGGTGTGCTCACTGAACCCAACCTCCCTTACTTTTTTCTTCTTCGTCCTTCATCTCCTTTTGTTTTGTTTAAATTATTTAATTTACTCATATTTTATCTATTGTTGTTATCCACATAAAGGCTAGCTAATTATATTATTTATATCGGTTCTCAAAATGAGTTTAGTTTATTCATACAAAAGTTTAACCAACTAAACAAGCTATCTAGTGTTAATTTTTTTTTTTTTTTTAACGTCTCTAAATGCCATGCTCTACTATACAAAACGATGGCCTAACTAATTCCTTACAAATTTACTCCAACGCCCAACAAATGATGGACTAAATCACATCTATAAACTCATTTAATTTGATGTATTCAAAATTTCCTAAAAAAAAATAAAAATAAACAGAGATTATTAACTAGTTCTAGACATGTTTTGGGTAAAAAAAATAAATAAAAATTACCCCCAACCTCCTAAAAGCTAAGAAATTAAAGGACTATCTTTTTATATGCAACCCTAAATACATATGCATGAACTTAGAAGAGAGACTCTGAATTTTGGAGCTACATAAAAAATAAAGAATGAATAAACTAGCCTTTTAAAAACTAGTCGCACCCCTTATTTTTAAGTATGTACCACAAAGAAGAAATGATGTAGATTTTAAAAGTCGATCATTGAAACGGAGGACTATTATCAATCATGTCATCTACCCAATCGGAAATCTCCGTACCATCGGTAATCTGCACGAAACCACACGTCTCCGGTTCTTGATTCGTAGGACTGGCATTATCATGAATACTCATTCCAGCAACCATTTGTTGTTGTTGTTGATTATTATTATTATTATTATTATTATTATTATGGAGGTTCTGCTGCTCTTCAAGCTCTTGAGGGTAATCAGTGAGAGGGAAATTAAGCTTAGCACGAGGACCTCGAAATCGAACGGCAGCACGATCATACTCCCTAGCAGCTTCCTCAGCAGTCTCAAATGTTCCTAGCCAGACTCGAACCGCCCGGTTCGGGTCACGAATTTCAGCAGCCCATTTTCCCCACGGCCTCTGCCTAACACCTCTAAACCTGTTTCTGTTATACCTCCTTGGCCGCTTTGGTCCTCCGTTGCCGCCACTCGTACTAGCAGTTCTACCTTTATTTGAATTTTCTGAATTTGCAGAGGGAGATGACGTCGAGGTCTTTTCATTCTGTTCAAGTGCTTCAAGTACTAATTTGGACCCATCATTAGATGGGTTTTCACTCCCGCTACCTCCAACGCTACTGCCTCGCCCGCCAGCAATCACGTTCCTCAAAGCCGAAACCATGACATTCATCTCTTGCTCTGGACTCAACTGCCAACTTCGTGGTCTATCATTGTACACATAGTATTGATTTGATGCAGCTTCCATTTTTTTACTTTTTTTGGCAATTTTGACTTTGTTAAATTTAAGTAATTTTGAGCTGAATTCATTATTTTTTCAAGTGACTGCGCCTTATATATGTATTGTAGGGGTAGAATTGGAAAAAAAGAGAAAATGGTCAACACATTTCACACACGGGTTACATACGTGATATGTTATAAATACGACAAAAGAGGCCCAAGGCAAAATGATAGATAATGACAGCAATACTTTGGATTTGTGGTCAAAATAATTATAGATCTCCACAAAAAAAAAAAAAAAAAAAAAAAAAAAAAAAAAAAAATGAAAAAGTGACAGGTTTTTTGTCACGTTGGAGTAGTATAATACTAGTAATATAAAATGTGAGGATGCCAGGTGGATGACACTAAGTGGGCCAGGTGGGAGCAAAGGACCTATCCACGTTGTTATAAGCTCTTTGTTGACGTCAATTTCTTTTTTTTTCTGAATTTTGAAATATTTTTAGCTTCTTGCAATTTTGCATGAATGCATAATGGATGTCATTTTGTTTGTCACACAATATCTAGATTAGGATAAAAAGGTTTTTGATAGTGGGCGTTGACTGTTGTAAAAGGTGTACTTTATTTTATTTTACCACATTTTTGTTTGTATGAGGACGTTGACTGTCTCTTGTATTTCTTTTTCTTTGTATAAAGGGTTGACTCTTGTGTTATAGTATTGTATAGACGACTTAGGCGTATAGTTTAGACTTTGGTTTGTTTTAATTGGTATATTTAAGTGTACCGTCCAATTATTTTATATATTTAATAGCCTAAATAAAGGATTTACTTTCTAAAAATAGAAAGAGGAATAAAACAAATGACCATATTTATAATTTATAATGGTAAGTTGGTAGCAACTCTATTTGTATTTTTTTGAAGGCAGCAACTCTGTTTGTAACTTTGCAAGAACCCTTGATTCTTTCAAATTGGTATTTTAAGAGTTAACCGTCCAATTATTTTAAGGAAAATGATATACATAGCCCTAAGGGTTATGTATAAGCTAAAAAAGGAAATAATAGGAAAAGATTAACATTAATTACACCGATCTGCACGTGATTTTGTCATGAATTTCCAACTTAATTCCATTTTAGAAAGTATATTTACTGCTTAAATATAGCCCTAAGGGCTACATATATCATTACCCTTATTTTAATAGGCTTAACTCTCTAAAATTAGAAAGTGCATGCTATAAACAAAGCACAAAATTATAATGGTACTTATAACAATTTTATTTATAGTATTATAAATTTATACCGAGTATAAAATAATAATTGTAAATACTTTCCAAATACGTACAAAGCAGTATTCTAATTATATGAGTATTGTTTCATTTACAAAATAACTCAATTGTAGTACAAATTAGGTTGGTCTTGGGAGTATTCTGAGAACTATTTAGAAAATTATAAAGTTACTCCTATTAATATTTTACTTTCCTTATTTTCATTTAGGATAGGTATCATGTAATGAGTAGTAAAATTTATGAGAAACTACTTTATAAAACACTGCTTTTAAAAAATAATTATCTTATAATTTTTTTATTTTTTTTTTAAAATAATTACCTTATACCAAGTGAAAACATTTTTTGTTTGATAATAAGCATTAGAGAGTGTTGATCGAATGGCTATATTTTGACTAAAATGAGTGTAATCTAGGTTAATTAGGTGTAAGATTAAAATACCTCAAAAAAAAAAAAAAAAAAAAAGGTGTAAGATTAATATTAATATTTCCTTAAAAAAAGGGTGAGATAATAAATCATGGCCCCACAAGCTGAACTTTTGACGAATTCTATTTCAAGGTAGTGTTGACATGTTGTGAACAAAAATAGGTTCATATTCGTACTACTGTTTTAAAAAAAAAATTATAAGGTAGTCATTTTTGCAAAAGTATATTATATAAGGTAGTTTTCAAAAAAAAAAAAAAACATTTTAAGTACCTGAGATTATAGTTCTCCTCCTTCTCAATCAAAAGTTTTAGATGTACAAATACTGACTCCGTACATAGTAAAGACTCCCCAGCATAGATGTTATGAAGTATCACGTATGCTCCAACATTTTCACAGTCCCTATTAATAAGCAACTCCCCAGTTCTTTCCCCAATTTCAAGATTTCCATGAACCATGCAAGCACCTAGTAAAGACTCGAGTATACTGACTGAAGCTCCACCAGGCATTCTCTTAACAATGCCATATGCCTCAATTAGCAAACCTTTTCTGCCAAGAAGGTCCACTACACAACCACAATAAGCAAATCCCATTTCTTAGGGGAAGTAAGGGGAAGAACTTCGGTACAGAGAGATACTTCGTGGTGGAATGAAGAGGTGAAAGCAGTAATTAAGCAAAAAAGGGAATGCTATCAAGCCTTAGGAAAATGTAGGAGTGATGAAACCTTTGCAGCGTATAAGGAGGCTAAGAGTAAGGCAAAGGCAGCTTGTTCGCCAAGCAAAAGAAAAGGCATATCAGGAGGTTTATGAAAAGCTTGATTCCAAGGAGGGAGAAAGGATCATTTATAAGATGGCAAAGAGAAGACAAGAGGCAAGGAAGGATATTGGCATGGTGAAGTGTGTCAAAGATAAGAACCAAATGGTCCTAGTGCAAGAGGAGGGCATCAAGGACAGGTGGAAGGGGTACTTCGATGAATTATTTAATGGAAGTAATGGAGTTGTGATAGGAGATACCTCTATGAGTGATGAAGAAATCAACATGGAGTATGTGCGAAGGATTAGGAGAGTAGAGGTGGAGATTGCACTGAGGAAGATGAAACCTAAGAAGGCGGTTGGCCCTGATGGGGTACCGATAGAGGTGTGGAGGTGTTTGGGTAAGATTGGTATTGATTGGTTAACAAACCTTTTCAACAAGATATGGACGGCTACAAGGATCCCACAAGATTGGAGGAAGAGCACCTTGGTCCCGGTTTATAAAAACAAAGGAGACGCTCAAGATTGTTCTAACTATCGAGGAATTAAGCTTATGAGCCATACTATGAAGTTGTGGGAAAGGGTGATTGAACAAAGGTTGAGGGCATGCACAAGCATTTCAGATAACCAATTTGGTTTTATGCCTGGGAGATCTACTATGGAGGCAATCCATTTGATAAGACAAATGATGGAGTTTTATAGGGTAAAGAAGAAAGATCTTCATATGGTCTTTATTGATTTAGAGAAGGCATATGACAAGGTGCCAAGAGAGATACTTTGGTGGGCAATGTTGAAGAAAGGTATCCCACGAAGGTATGTAGACCTAGTTAAGGATATGTATCGGGATGTGTCAACAAATGTGAGGACATGCGGAGGGTTGACAAAAGATTTCCCTATTACAATCGGATTGCATCAAGGGTCTGCATTAAGCCCTTTTCTTTTTGCAACGGTTCTAGATGAATTAACTAGACCAATTCAAGATGAGGTTCCATGGTGTATGCTGTTCGCAGATGATATCGTTTTGGTGGATGAGACTAAGGATGGGGTTAATGCCAAGTTGGAGCAATGGAGGCAAAGGTTGGAATCTAGAGGGTTTAAGCTAAGTCGGAGTAAGACTGAATATTTGGTATGTCGTTTTGGCACTCAGAGGGGGACAAGCAATGAAGTGGTGAGTTTGGATGGAAAGGATTTGACCATGAGTGAATGTTTTAAGTACCTAGGGTCGATCATCCAGAAGAATGGTGACATTGATCAAGACGTGACCCACAGGATTAAGTCAGGGTGGCTTAAATGGAGAGCGGCCACGGGAGTGTTATGCGACCGCAGCATTCCCTTAAAGTTGAAGGGAAAATTCTACAGGACTGCCATAAGACCAGTGTTGCTCTATGGTACAGAATGTTGGGCTTCTAAGAAAGAGCATATTAAAAAGATGGAGGTTACGGAAATGCGCATGTTAAGGTGGATGTGTGGAAACACTTTAAGAGATAGAATCAGAAATGAGGTTATTCGCAAGAAAGTAGGTGTGGCGGGCATTGTAGATAAATTAAGGGAAAATCGTCTGCGTTGGTTTGGACATGTAAGACGGAGACCCGAGGGTGCACCGGTGCGAAGAGTGGAAGAGTGGGACCATGGAGGGATTAAACGAGGAAGAGGGAGACCAAAGATGACTTGGTTGGAAGGAGTGAGGAAGGATATGAAGTGCATGGATTTACGTGAGGATGAAGTTTTGGATCGTAAGGGATGGAGGAGAAAGATTTATGTTGATGACTACACGGAATAATCAAATTTGGTTCATGTTAGCCGACCCCACTTTTGGGATTAAGGCTTTGATTGATTGATTGAATTGAAAATTGCATAGCTTTGATCAGCTAACCCAGCATGGCTGCAGGCTGATAAGATACTAAGATATGTAACGTTATCAGGCTTTATGCCTGAACCTTCCATTTCCGACAAAAGAGAAATTGCACCTTCACCATCCCCATGTAATCCATACCCATTCATCATGACACTCCAAGAGACAATGTCCTTTTCTGGTAAAAACTCAAATACTTTCTTAGCCATCAGAATATCTCCACATTTTGCATACAAATCAATAAAAGCATTACTAACTATGGTCTCTCGGAGAAAACCATTCTTAATCGCAGATGCCAACATAGAATTAGCGACAGCGCTGCTGTTTATCTGAATACAAGCTGAAACCAAGCTTAGAATGGTTATATAGTCCACTTTAACCTCTGTTTGCAGCAATTCACAAAAAAGAGAAAATGCTTTCTCTACCTCTCTTGATTCAAACAAGACCGACAACATCACATTCCACAAAGAATTATCCGATTTATCCCCACCCTCAAACAGTAAGAAGCACGAAACTATATTGTTAAACCTTGAATACATACAGACCAAAGATGTCACAAAAGGAGCTTGCAGCATAGCCCCTGTTGTGATGGCGTAAGAGTGAACTGATTTGCCTTGTAAAAGTGTAGAGCACCCGGGCAATACATTTAGCAATGTAATGTAATTTGGATTTTGACCGTCTTTTAGCATATTCTTGAACAAGATTATGACCTCTTTGTGCAAATTGTAATGTCGGTAACTAGTGATCAATGAATTCCAAGAAACCAAACATCTGTCTGTCATTGAATGGAAAAGCATTGCAGCAGCATCCAGGTCCCCGCAGCTAGAATACATGCTAATCAAAGCATTAGCTAATGTAACATCGAAAGTGAAGCATAACTTGAGAGCAAACCCATGTAAAGCCATCCCTCGTGCCAAATCATCAGTCTTGGTCAGACTAGAAAGGATACTAATTAGGCTAACAACATCCGGTTGCACTCCTTGCAGCTGCATTCTCAAAAATAAAGCTGCAGCCCTTTCTGTATCTCCATTATATGTACAACCAGATATCATCGTGTTCCACGAAATAGTATTCTTTGAGGCCATCAAATCAAAAAGCTTAACAGAAGAGTGGAGTTGACAACAGCTAGAATAAAATTTCAAGACAGCATTCAACACGTTATGATTTGAATCAAAACCCTTCCTTATAGATATGGCATGAGCAGACTTACCAAGAAGCAATGCCTCTAGCTCTGAGCAGGCCGAAAGAATATTAACAATGGATATTGAATCTGCCTCAATTCCTGCATCTTGCATCTCATGGACAGCATTTAGACTCGTTTGTGAGAGCCCATGATGCACATACGCTGAAATGATTGAATTCCAAACAAGAAGGTTTTTGTGAGGCATCCAGGTGAAAATATTTGCTGCTGAGTGAATATCTCCTAGCTTCTCATACATAGATATAAGAGCTGTTACCACAGATATCTGGTTATGCATCCCTTGTTTAACAGCATACCCATGAAGGATTTCGCCATGGTCGTAAAGATTTGCCTTTTCACAGCATGGGATCACAGACACAAAAGTGGCTGCATTAGGATGAAGATCAGCAGAAAGCATTTGGTGGAACATTTCAAAGGCTGCTTCAGGCATTTGGTTTTGTGCATGAGCATATATCATAGAATTCCAAATGACCACATTTTTTATAGGAGAAAGATCAAACAAGCATCTAGCAACTCGAATATGGCCTTCACTAGCATACATTGAGATCAAAGCTGGTGTCAACAATTCATCTTGATCAAACCCACATTTTACAGCATAACCATGTAAAGACCAACCCGAATTCCAGAATCCTAAACGGGTACAAACAGGAACAATGCTAGCCAAAGTTGTCACACCAGGCTTCACACCCTTCACCCGCAAGCCTTGAAATACCTTAAGTGCGTCATAATCAAGGCCATTAAAAGAATAGCCTGAAATCAAAGCATTCCAAAAAACCACATCCCATTGAGACATTTTGTCGAACACCAACCGTGCATTGTCCATACACCCAACTTTCGAGTAAAAATCAACAAAAGCAGTCTGAACAACCACATTCCTATCATACCCAGTTCTAATAACAACACCATGAATCTCTTTACCATATTCTTCATGACACAGAACAGAACAAGCCTTAATTACGTAAGGAAATGTGTAATCACCATCTTTAGTACCAAAAAACTTGCAGGTTTTATACACAGAAATTACATCTTGGTACAAACCCAATCTACAAAGATGCTTAACAATCAAATTCTGCAAAAGTAAGCTGCGATTATCTGATGCATAAAATGCAGACAACCCAAGTTCAGGGGTACCCAGATGAAAGCATCGATCAATAAACTCAGAAATAACGAGTTTATAATGACTTAATCCAGTGACAATTATAAGTGATTTGAGTGGTTTTAAGTCCTTAATTTTATTGGTGAGTTTAATTTTTGATCGAGCATAGCATTGGGAAGAAGATAAAGTTGCAAAATTACTGCAATTGACAGGAAATATGTTGAAGAAAGGAAGAAAGTGGATTAGAGATTTGAAAACCATGTCAGCTTCATCATCTTACATTCTTACACGAGCTGCTCCCTTAAATTCTCAGAGTTTTTTTTTTTTTTTTTTGAAATAATAGATTGTCAGCTTAGTTCAATGGCCAATACGGAGTATGAAAGAGTGAAATTGTCCAATATCCGAATTTGAAATAGCAATGGCCAATTTGAAAGACTGAAATGGGCTTATTTCTATTTCTATTTGATGGTATGTGGTCTAAAAGAGGGCTTTGGTGGGCTTCTCTTTCATACACTACAAGTGAGTATTTTTTGTTTAATACTCCCTTTATTTTTAAATATCTACTCCATTTTTATTTTTTGCACTATTTATTTGTCTTATTTTGACTGATGTTTGTGATTTATATATAAGAAAAAATATATTCTTATGGATACTTATTGGAATCATCTCAATGAATAGATTATTAATTTTTAATTGTTAGAATTTATATTTATTGATAATTAAAGATATTATTAATAAAAGATTAGTATTGACGTACATGTCCAGGAGAAATGGAGCAGATATTTAAAAACAGAGGGAGTACTTTAATGATACGAATCAGATTGGTTTTGAGAATTATTACGCAAAGTGTCTTCCACAATCTAGGGCTAAATTAGCGAATGTAACCTTATATGAAAGGTGTAATAGAAGTTAGTTGTTTATCAGATGGTCCTAATTGTGGCGCATATGAGGAGCTAGAGGAGGGGGGAAAGATGGTGGTCATGGTGGAGACAGATGGACAAGAAGATGGAAGAGGACATGAAGATCATTAATATATTGATTAGTATATAAAATGTGGGAGGGACAAAAGTTATGGTATGGGAGGTATGATCATGTATCATGGCTAGTAAATAACAACAATGCACTAAAATAATCAAGCTTAGTAGCTTACTATGTGCTTTTACACTTTTTCATTATTAAACATTTTGTAAGTATTAATCGTAACATTTTGAAAATTTCAACTTTGTTACACCGTGACTATAAGTAAACTTCAACCAATTTGAAGTAATACATAATTAAATACGATAAAATATTGTATGGAAAAATATTGTTGAATTATTCTTTATGTAAATTTTCATACTCCCTCCGTCCTTTTATTACATGTCTTTATTCCTTTTTGAGACATCAAAATTAAGTGTCTGTTTCCATTTATAGGTTGTACTTTTTAACATTATTTATAACATCCTTTTTATTTTTCTTTTTTGTACTTTAACATCAATTTTCAATACTTTCTCTCTCCTAATTCTCAACCACTTTTTCTTTCTCTCTATCTCTCTCTAACCCCACATGCATATTTATACTCTCAATTATTAGTTTTAAAGAATTTTTAACTTTCTTAATTCCCGTACAAAATGAGAAATAAACATGTAAAAGAGAATGGAGGGAGTAATGATTACTTTTTTAATTGAAGTCAAAACAGTGTTAATTTGTTACTATTAAAAAATTAAAAGATGGAAGAAAGTAGTCAAAATGTCAACGTCCTTACAATAGTGGTCTCCATTTTTAACAAGCTTGGTTCTTCTATTAAGACCACAGTTGATCCCTTTATTGGAGATCAGATGACGATTGACGACCTAATTGTTTTGTTGTCAAATTTTCATTCGGAGTATGTCAATAGTAGTCAAGTACACTACTTTCTGTTGATCCAATCTAGCTGTATTACTAGATACTTCCCATATTTCGTGGCCTTGCAAGCGCCAAATGCAATTAGGTTTTAAGTTCATTTTGATTCAATTCTTTGGATTCAGACTAATTATAATGACAGGTTTTAAGTTGGACAAAAAAGAAAAAAAATCGGCAAAAGAGACGAATAGTTTCATTAGTTAATTTTTTCCTTTTTTTGGATGGATGCAAACTTCTGACCTTGAATTGTGAATGTTAATGTCTAATCTCAAAACATTAAAATCTAGCATATACTAATGGTCGGCTATATATATGCATGCATAATAGTAATTAAATCACGTAGCATCAATTTTGTTTCCTCTCCTTCACATCTTCAATTTGAAAAGATAGAATAAGTCAAATGTTAGCTGAACAATGTACGACTTTTCATGTTAGTATGCATGTTCAAAACCATCTTTATCACTTTATTTCCTTGATCTCATTTTATCGTCTTAAAAACTCTTAGTCACTCTTAATCACTATATGTAAGAAATTAAAATTTATAAGAAATAAATTAAATTAACCATTGTTAACTAACATGTTGGCTGCCTCACATTTTCTAAAGATATAGGGAATGTTGAAATTTTGAGCTGAGGAATTAGAGATCGATCATACAAGTCTATAATTGGTGAAAAAATTATTAATTGGTTGCGTGCTTGTGTAACATAAATTAAACATACTGGATAATAGTTCAAGCCAAGCAACTAAATTGTGTTTGTAATTTAGCGATTAGTTGTTAATTCCATAAATGTAAACTAAATGCGCGTGTGCATGCATTACATGTTACTCCGTAGTTGTTAGCTAATTGTATTAGCTATTTAGTCTTAATATTATTTATATTATATCAGTTTGCAATAAGTGAAAAGTGTTATGTATACCAAACGTAAGACATTTATTATAAGTGTTAATCTATATAGATAAATTAACAGCCACTATATATGATGACTATTTTAGTCATAATTGGCTCCCAATCAATAATAAAGCTCTATTCATAATTTATAGTACATGTACCTATACAACATGTTATGGTAAAATTACATAATTTAATCTAAGGCCGGGACCAAATCAAAAACTTCATAAGAAAAAATCTTCATCTCTTTGAGATGTTTTGCATTATTTATATTATTCCAATTATTGTATAAAAATAAATTAAAAAAAATATTTAAAGACAAAAAACCAATCAAAGTATTTTAGAACTACTTATTATAGTTGGCTTGTTTAATTACGCCAAATTAAACTCGTATTATTGAAGCGCTTAATTAATTAGCTGACTTGGCATACCTATCGTCTGCCAAGTCAGCTAGCATTATTGTAACATACACTATGCTATATTGCTAATTTGCTATTGCTATTGCTATTGTTGTGAATCTAAGACCATTTTGTTTACTATTACTGCTATGCATGTGTGCTATTGTGTTGAGTTTGATTGCGATAATTTCCAGAACTTCGTTGGGAGTCCTTGTTCCGGTATTGGAAATGGGCCATATTCAACACCACCCTGGGGTCCCACCACTTCCCACCTACCAATAAAAAAGAAAATATAAATTTTTTTGTCATTTTAATAAATTACAAACTCTATATCACTTTCAATTGTCTAAATTACAAATTGATGTATGCATGTTTGCGCAATTTGCTAAGCTAATTATGTGATCAGTTAGTTCTGTTATTTATTCACCACAAATTAAATAAATAAATAAATACATTGAGTTAAAAAAAAAAAAGATAAAAATGAAGTTACTATCAAGTTATTTTCACCACAAATTTAGAATTGCAACTTTTTTGTTTTTGTTTTTGTTTACCTTCAAACGCATGCATCCAGGCAACATGAAAATACGACCTCATAAAATTATAAAGGGGATGTGATTATCATTTAATCAATTAAGCTTGTATTTTGAGGAATTGCTGCCTTCACAAGAGAATAAATGCATGAAGATAAAAGTGTTGATGTTGATTGTAAATTTGTAATAATATTTACTCTACTAATTTAATAGTCTAATACCATCCATCTCATATGCAGGACAGCAGGAATGACTATATGAGCCAAGAAAAAAAAAATCGTGGTTTTGATTGGTAAAAAAAATTTAACTCTTCATCATTTGATGAATACATATTTAAAAAAAGGAAAATCAAAATGAGAAGAAAAATACAGATGAATGATGTATCGTACGTACACTCAACTATATATAACAATCTCTCCATATTACGTATGTATTTAGGATGCATGCATGATATACTACTCCGTATATATCACTAAAGACAGTACGTGTAAATATACCTGTATTGGGTGACGAGATGATGGATAAAAACGAACATCAATAACTTGGCGACTTCATTTCCTGGACATGCATGGGCGCCATAACCAAACGGCATAAATGTGTGGGGCTTATTATTCATTGTAGCTGCCTGCACTTATACGGCACCAACATATTATTCATTATTACTCCGTAGTACGTACTTGAATTAATCTAAGCAATTGGTTTATGACGATCTTGAATTATTGCAAGAAAGTTTTTTTATTTTTTATACGAAAAATAACATACCTCAAATCTCGAAACATCAAACCTTTCTGGATCTTGAAAAAACGCCGGATTATGATGAATGTTTCGAAATAATGGTAATACTTTCCACCCTTTTGGTATTAAGTACCCTGCATTAATTCAAATCAAACATTGGATCAGAAAATTATTTTTTTTTTCCACCTCTAGAAATAATATATACATACAAGTTCATTAATAGGATTATATATTCTTCCAGAAATGTATAGAAAACTACTGTACACATATAGCAGTGAATTACGATCAGAATCTTCAATATCATTCTAGCTGTTAGAAGGTTGACATAATTAAGAAAAGCAGAAAATGACTAGATTAGTATCTGATTAACGTACTGATTTAAACGGAATGTGTTTCTTTTGTTCTTTCTTTTTACTAACAATATGTCTGCATCAAATTGTAGCATTTGACTTTATGTCTTAATTTCTAATTCCATCAACGTAATGTTCATTGAAGCTCAGCTCGCCTACTAACTAGTTTGAAAAGGGCGGTGTCTAGCAATTATGACGAAATATATGGATGGACAAAAATCTGACCTAGCTAGATTGCTTAGATACGGTTTGATTTTATTCGGTTTCCAGAGTTTTGCTATGGTCTAACTAACTTTTTTTCTTCCCATGGAGGCATGTGTTCCTAATACGTAGTACTAGTATGCGTATCGTGTGTCACATCTCAATTCTCAAGCCTTTTCAAACTAAACTACTAAATACGGAGTATTTTTTTATGTTTTAAAAGCTTATTAAAAATGTTGTACCGCTCTCATAAGACTAGAATAAATATGATCAAATCAAAATACAACATAACTAGCAGCACATTATTTACCATCATAAACAACATCTTCAACTGCTTCTCGATATGTAAAAGATATAATGCTGGCCATCCTTAAGCTCTCCAACATAACCTGAATTTATGCACCAATCAGTTAATTAACTACAGCTGTATTTCAAAATATTAGGTCAAACATTTATTTAATTCTTTTATAATTAAGGACTTGACATGATTATACTAAAAATAAATTAAAAAAACTAAGAGAAATAAGATTTTCTTCAAACTATAAAAGATTTTAATCATGTCAAGTCCTTAATTATAAAAATCTTATTTAATTATAACATGTTACTCTAGTAGAGTAGCAGACGTGTTATTTCATATTGGACATGGTACCTTATGGGTAACCGTCATCTCCTTAATTTGTGTCCATGTCAATGGTCGCTTTCCATTGTCATTAGCTTTGTATATTGCCATTTGCTCACTCTGAAAAGTTTAATGAAATTGAATTTGTGTTAAGCAAACTTAAGCAACATTGTAATTTAATGTCAAGCATGCATCTTATTCCGTATATTGTAACAAAAACAACAAATTAAAGTACAGAATTAATAAATTAAATCACCTGTATGTCGTGAAGTAAATTGTGGTAATCAGTAATGTACTTCAAAATCCATGTCATCATACTAGCAGCTGTATCTTGAGCAGCAAACAGAACACCAATAACATTGTCGATGATTTGATCATCACTTAACGTTTTTTTGTCTTCATTGAAATTCAATAGACATCCAAGAAGGTCCTTTGTTGCCAATCTTTTTTCTCTCCTCTCGTTCATTATCTCTCTTATGATTTGTCCCAACCTCTTTCTTGCCTACATTTGTTTTAACAAGAGCAATATTAGAAAACGAAAATACGATGCATTTGTAAAAAAAAAAGTGTGAATCTTCTTTTAGGGAACAAGAAATGACAATATTTTACATGAACCAGCAGGGTTACTACTTACTCCAAGTTATTTGTTAGATCGACGAGGAGAAGGTGAGGTTCTATGTTCCTTGCTTCCCTTCAAATCTCTCCAATTTTAGAGCGATAGTGTTTTTTTTTTAAGAAATTGATCCATCCCGACCCTTTCCTATCTCCCAACCCCTTATTGTAATAAAGGAACTTGTTTTTCTCCTTTTTCTCATGGTTTCCTTTTATCCATATAAAGTGTAAGTAATAAGCACAAGCACACTATTAACATATTTTTAATTTTATTCATTCAGTTTAAAGTTTTGAATGATTAAAACCTAACACTTATAGGGCGGAAATGTAAGAAATAAATGATACTAAATATCTTTAATAATACTTGATCCAATATCGACAGGACTAAGTCATACTACGTATATGCGTAATGGAATAAACTATAGGCACGTTGGATAATGCATAAGATTAATTGAGTAGGAATATGAAGAAACATACCTTAACAGATTTGAAGTAAGAAGTGCCAGGTATCATTGTAGGAAAAGAGTTGTAACCCTTATCCAACGTGATGTAATTTTCCTTTAATTCTTCGTTATAGTAATTGTCCAGCTCACCAAATATCGATAGCACCGCTACGTTGAAAGTGAACTGCACACCAATCAAAATTCATACCCAACACATACATTATCATATCTAGAATATACATTTAAAAACCATGCGAACAATAAATTGTAATTGTTAATTAGTCACACAAAAAAAAAAAAAAAAAAAAAAAAAAAAAAAAAAAAAAAAACAAACAAACAAAAAATGAAACGAAGTAGGTTACAAGTTACCTTCTAAGTATTACGGAGTTACTATTATTATAACGGGACATTGTTAATGTGAACGTAAAAGTTTCACCAAGTCAAAAAAAAAAAAAAAAAAAAAAAAAAAAAAAAAACCACTTCTCTTTATAAGAAAATAAATGAATTTCTACTATGTATGAAAATGTGATAAATTGAAACCAGAAAAAGATACATAATTTAGATATTATTGTCTTACCTTCTTTAATTCATGGAAGACATGAACTACCCGACCGTCGGCCCACGAATCCAAGGTAGATTTGGCAATGGCTTCAATCTTGGAAATACGAGATTTAATGGAATCTAATGAAAGAGTAGCTTGAACCAATTTCCTTATTTGAGCATGGTATGTGCCTTGTTGAAAGAAAATTGCCATTGAACCAATCAATTTTTCCTTGCTCTTAGGGTAAGTAGGCTTGAACAAGTTAGCTTTGGTCATCAAAACAAACTTTACAGCTTCCGGACTTGCTAACATGATGCATGGGCACCCTAGTATGTGGGTCTTAAAAATGTCCCCATACCTAAAAAAATTAATCAAAACAAGACACCCATTTGAGAATTGAATTAGTACACGCACAAATTTATTGATTGACACGATCATATATTTTAAATTATATTTCTCCACCCCAAAAAGTAATCAATTATAATCACAAGTTGAAAATAAATATTATATTGTTCAATTACTATTTCTTATTTCTTAAGTAACTAAAATTTTAATTCATCTATTCAACCAATCAAACAACATCAAACGCTGCAAATCCCTCCGCTACACAATTGCAAAACTTAAACCAACATAAAATGTTTAGGGAGGATAATCAGAGTTCACAATAACCTTTTTTGCCTAGTGGTAAAAAACTCGTGTGGGCTTTGTGAGAAAAGCTCAAGAGTTTCTCCAATATATGGCCAACCCAAAGAACCAGGGGGAAGCTTTGCTCCATATTTGATAGATAGTCTCCATTGAATAAACTTTCTTACTAACAATAAACCAAACCCAATTACAAAACTTGTCACTATTAAAATCACTACACCTACAAAAATGGATGACATCTCTCTCTCTCTCTTTCTCTCTCTCACAATCTCTCGTTCTTTCTTTCTTTCTTTTTTTTCTAGGTAACACACGCACGCGCGCACACACGGAAAAAAAAATTGCAAGCTAAGAATGAGAAATTATGCTACTTTGGGCGTGTATGTGCTACTTTGAGAATGGAAATAAATTGGGAATGTATATATATATATATATTTATATAGCAAGGATTGTGAATAGGGCCAATCTAGTAGGAAGGCCCACTTTGAAGTCATGAGGCTTTACTATTTAAAAGTGGGTACGATTTGTAGGATAGCGCACCTTTTATTTGGCCCTTGTCCAGCTGTTTGCTTATTAGAGGAGCCATTAACATTCTTTGAGGTCTTAATTTTCTAACTTGGTTCACTTTTTGTTTTCATTTTCACTAATTAGGTTGCACTTTTAATTAGAGGGCCCTTTTTCAGCGTGTTACTCAGCTAGATAAAGACCTAAATGATGATTATACTGTTTCACTAATTTTTGCATGTGTACCATGATTGTGATTAGGGATGAGCAAAAATTCCAGGTAATCAAACTCATAACTTGAATTGATTAGGAACAAGTAGTTTCCGAACCAGACTGTAGCTTATATGACAAGATTACTTGTATCATAAGTAACACACTAGTTGATACAAGTAGTAGTATGACAAGATTTATACAATACTGAAAATGATCCTATTAGATTTTATAATAATACTGAAAATGATCCTTTTTTTTTGTATGTTAAAAGAACTACAAGGGCGAGTGATGAGAATTCATCCCAAAATTACCTAAAATCGGAAAGGGAATTTTAACCACTTGAGCTATCCCTCACTCTCAAATGATCCTTTTATGTCCTATGACATTTTTTGTTGGATATTTAAGAGTTGTTCTAAGGTTGTATTCGATATTTAGACACATCCATACAATAAGTATATTGTTAAGGTGTTTAAAGGCTTGTTCACATTTACTGAATTGAGTTGAACTAAACTAAACTAAACTGAACTGATTGGAGCTGAACTGAACTGAGCTGAAATAAATATTTTATGAGAAAAATAAATTAGGAATTGAACTGAACTGAACTGATTGGAGTTGAACTGAACTGAAGTGAAATTAAGCTGAAGTGAACAGGCCCTAGGTCATAATGGTTAATTCAATGAACCATGTAGAATAGTTGATTATGATTTTATAAGATTATATCCTAAGTTTAAATTTTCAAATATCCTATTTACCATTTGTTACTACATGGCAAATACAAGTTTATCTGCCAAATAAACGAAATAATGTGGTGGCATTTATGTAATTAAATTGAAAAAGAGTGGTCATTTATTCAGTAATTGTAATGAGGTGTCTAATTACTGTTTACAACTTACATTTAGAAAACTACACATATACCTTTCAACTAGTACATAAAAACACACGAGATTTGAATGGGCCCATTAAAAATTTCTGTGTTCCAGAATAATGTGAAGTACGGACCACAAAAAGAGGGATGAGGTCTTAGTAGTACAAGATCTTTCGCCATTGGTCCCAAACCTTCTTACGATGATGATCAACAGTTTTCCTCATCCAACGGCAATCCATCACCCAATTTGGGCGGTGCTGATCACGTTCGATCAATCGAGAAGGTGGGTCCCTTTATTGTATCCTCACTGGCATTTGACGTGGATTTTAGGCCCTTTCCTCAACTATTGGGGCTCTTTCATCACATTGGACTCTTGGTTTAGTCACTATACTTCTATGTGACTTCTCATTTTTAATGGAGAATAATTGATTTTAGTTTTTAGTAATAGCCAATAGGAGTGCCATATTACTGTCTCTAATATAAGGTCACTAATCAATCGTATGCCATCATTTAAGGGGGCGGCAGGCATTCTCGTCGGTAATGGTGATGTCCAAAGTTTATTGAATACATGTATTCTGGTTATTGTAACGATTTTTATTTTTAAATAACTAGTACAAAAAATTAGAATTAAATATAGTGGTTCATAATTTTTTATTGTCATTTTCTAAATTTATGTGGTTCATACATTTAGAGAAGGACTTTATATGATTAACTGTCCTCTTAAGAGAGTCAAATCGAATAAATTTATAACTATATTTATAAATTGTTCAACCAAATTTTCATTGTTTTTTCCCTTTAATTTTTAGGAAGGTCATAGGACCAATTTCCCCCCTCCCCCCCCCCCCCCCCCTAAGTTTTGCCTACACAATATCTTACTACTAGATACGTCGTATATGATAATGTATCATGAATATTCATTAAAAAAAAAAATTGTTAAAATATAGATATTATGTATTGACCAGTTTATTTCAATGTTCTTCATATTAGTATAAATTGATCCTCTCACAATCCTGCAACCCCGCCTTAGCCCTTGGAGTTGTTTAGGAATTAGGGAGCAAATAATGAGGGGATTACATCCTCTAACATACTTCATGTGGATAGTTTTATCTTTTCATCGTGTATTACCCTAAACTTGGAATTGTTATATAGAAATTCAACGAAATCATGAAGTTAAATATAATCACTCCAAATTTGGTCACTATCAGCTCACCTGAGCATTATGTTAGATAAGCCTAATCATTTAGCTAGTTGTACTTCAGTAGTAGAGTAGTGGGTTTAGGACTTTAGGGTGGTCCAAATAACACCAACAAACCCAAATGGAAGCTAATACCGACCATAAACTATGAAAGCAATTTAGGTTGATGTCAATAGCAATACTGCAATAGCATTGATCGTTTGCAGTCTCCCTATGAAAAGGGATCGTGCACCTCTCGAGGGAGCAAGCATTTTTAAATTTTAATGGCACAAAAACGCAACTTCAAACGGGGATGTGTTGATATTTGATTGAAACACTAGTTAGTTTTTGCTCGCTTTAGGCTCACACTTTGTAGTGGGCTGCCCATATCCTAAATAAAATCTGTCCTTCCAAATCCATGAACCACAAAATTTTATTTTATTTTTTTTTATTATTTATACTTATATTTTTGTTTAAAACTATGCATTTATTTTGTATACGAAATTACAAAGACAATCATTGTGATACGAGTAAAAGTTATTTTCACCACTAAACACTAGTTTACCACACATAATAACAAACAGAAATTTTTTTACAAGTCAAGTCAAATTACACTAAGGTATTCAAAAGTTATTGTCAAACACATTCTATAGTTGAATGAATTTAGGTTGCATTTGTTGATGAGAAAGAGAGTTCGACCACTTACCAATTTAGTGACGTCTACATATTAAGGCCTGTTCTCTTCAGCTTATTTTCAGTTCGGTTCAGCTCAACTCCAATCAGTTCAGTTTTTATTTTCCTTCTCTCATAAGATATTCACTTCAGTAAATCAAAATAGGCCCTTACTAGTTTACAACTATACAATTAACTTTTGCACCATTGTGTTTCTTCTCACCAATAGTGTCGTGAGTCGTGACACCTTTGTAACACTCCAATAATTCTCTCTTTAAACCTGTAAATACCTTGAACAAAATCTAAGAGAATTACTGACGTGCTACCGCCACATGTTCAAACATTAAGGCTATTTCAGATTTAGCAGTGGAAAAACTAACTCAGTTAAAAATAAGTTTCAAAACCAACGATCAAAACCAATTAAGTCTTACAACTTGGAACCATTAAGGCCCTTATTCAAAACCCAGTAAAAGTGGTAAATAAAACAACCATAGTTTAAATAAGTTCAAAAGTAAGAAATTACATAAACTGTGAATGGTAACCAACACTCCACTCAAAATCCCACCACCTTGATGCAAGTTCTGAATATATAAAAACCTGTGGTTAATCTGCTTTTCAATATTACAAGTGTAAAAATTGGATCATTACGGGGTCATTGAAAGGCAAAGGCCATGGCCAAAGAAAGACACACAAAAGCACGCAATTAGCAACGCTGAGTACATACAAGCTACGAAATATAATAAAAAATCCCTAGCATGCTACTTATATTCAACCATCACAAACAATTAAATTATAGACTCAACCACATGACTCAATTGTCAACTTTATTAAGACTTCACTAGTTAATAATAATTAAATCATTTCATTTTATTCATCGGATTAAGCAATAGACAAGGTTGTCCATCCCATGCTCCATTTGGAACATCAATAAAAGAAAAATCCCATGCCTTCTTTCGGAAATATCAATAAACATCAATGGCCACGGGCGCGACTCCGTGACCATAGCTAGTTAGAGATCTCATCTAACTCCTAGTTTTTGAAAAGTATTTGAAAAAAGAGACTTGTAGATCAGACGACCTCTAGAAAAGTGCACGGCTAATACCCCGTGTACCCCAACCCCTAATTGTCATTATTCTAGATGTGCACCAATCCAGAGCTTTATTGCTCATCCATCGTGCACTTTACGTGATTTACAAGTTTAAACTTGGTGATGGCTCATATGCAAAACAATACAATAAATCAAATATCAAATCATCCAAGCAATCCAAGTTTCCAATTCAATTCTTAATTTATTAGTGACAAACAATATTTATTATTGATTCCTTTAACTACCTCAGTGTATAAACACCTTAAGTACATGAAGCACCCTAAACCTTAACCGCGTCTTTGGAGACTTTAATTCTTCCTTTACTCATTCAATATCAATAATCATGAACGAGTAATAAAATAATTCATTCCACATACTCACATACCTTTGCCTCTAAGCGCATCTTGCAAAATAACGCATAAACAATACATACAAGGTAAATTAATACACAACATATGGAAATCACAATGTATAACCAAACAATTGAGCCCAGTCTTCTCTATGCATGATACTAAGTTCTCAATACGTCCCTAAACATGCTTCTAAAGGCAAGGTTTCGTAACTTGTACGTACCCTGAGAAATGAATTGGTATGCCACTTTACCAACTAGAAACACCTTCTATGAGGTCCTCTCCTAAACCAAACAACAAAATCTCAATCAATACCCAAACAACCAAATTTACAGCAATACTAACTTACTTTAAAACCTTCAAAATCCAATTAAACACCACTTTAAAACCTCCCTTTAATTAGAATCAAAAGCTTATATATAATTCTTTAGATTTCCTTCATAAAAACCTTAAAATATACCTTTATACATAAAATTACAGCAAGTTTAAAACTTTATAAAAATCTGAAAATTTATTCTATACATGAAATCTTACAATTATAATAATCTTTGAAACCACCAACATTATATATTAAGTTAGTAGGCTTTAAACCCAAAAATTCACCAATTTAATGTAATTAGAGGCCTCAAAATAATAAACAAAAATCTGAAAATTTAATCTTGAAACTATTCTTCAAAATTCAATGCTTCAAACTTACAAAATAACCCCAACAATTATTTGTAGAAACTAAAATCATGAATTGATGAAATTACCTCAAATAAAACCCAAAATTAAAACTTTAACAAATCTGAACATTGGTTTTAATCATCAAAGATATAATTTTGACATAATATAATCACTATAAATTTAAATAACTTGACTAACACGTTTTTAAGTCCTAAAACCATGAAAATCAAGTTTTAAACCCTTATTTTCTTAATTAAATAAATATGAAATTTTAGTCACTAAATTGAACATAGTATAATTCATAAATTTATAATCTTTTACAATTCATATACATAATCAAATCATAATAATAAAAATTTAAGAACAAAAACTCAATAAAGATTAAAACTTTAATCAATTTAACAAAAGAAAAGAAAGAAGAAGGGAAGGAAGGCCAGCCATGTGGTGGCCGGCTGACCGGAGGTCTCCGGCAATAGGTGGTGCACCGGACTTTTTGGGCGGCAGTGAGTGAAAACTCATGTAAAGAGGAAAAAGAAAAAGGAAAAAGAAAAGAAAAATAAAGGAAAAAGAAAAATAAAGAAATAAAATAAAGAGAAGAGAATTTACTAATCTTTTTGTGTGGGGAAAATTCTAGGGATGTATGGAGTATTTATAGGAGAAAGAGTTATAAGGTAAGTAAGAAGATTGGGCCTAATGAAATTAATGGGCCAATTAAGCGAATAACAATGGACTAGGCTTTGTTTGTTTGGACATAAATTGTAGAATGAAAGTGCATAAAATAATTTATACCAAAATAATTTTCGACCTAATTAATAATTTGAAACTTTTGAAATTAAATTTCGGAAAAATACAAATAAATATTATAAATAAAACAAAATTTTATTTATAAAATATTTAAAAATATGGGGGATTACACCTTTAGTTAACTTGCACACTTTATTTTGTATATTATATGAGAGATATAGACGAGTCTAAAACAATATCATTGTACTTTTGATCTCGTAACCTTCAAATCATAAAATTATAGATTGTATGAAGTACTCCATATTTAATTGGAAGGTGAGGATTTATGAGAATGTTCATATTTAATTGGAAGGTGAGTATTTATGAGAATGTTTATCTTACCATGTACGTAATATTCCCTCATAGACAATGATATTATTTCTCTATATCAAAGGATCCATCGAGTGTTCAATTGCTCATAAAAAACCATTTATAATTGGTATATATTTATATTAATTTATCACTTATAAAGTTATTTCGAACTATTTAGATTTACGGGGAATTTGAGTGTGATCGTTTTAGAATATTAGACATTTTAGGTTTTTGATTATGAGCGAAGCAAAGACACCCGAAAACACGTAATGTATCAAAATCAGGTTGTTTGCCAAAAAGCATTTCATATGGAGTTTTCTTATCAAGTAGAAGAGAAGGAGTGCGATTAATAACATAAACCGCCCCAAGAATACACTCACCCCACAAATCAATTGGCAAATTGCCTTGAAACATCAATGCTCTACCAACATTCAATATATGTTGGTGTTTACGCTCTACCCGACCATTTTGTTGAGGAGTACCGACACAAGAGGTTTGAAAGAGAATGCCATGTTCATCAAAATAGGGAAGCATGTGTTTGAATTCAGTTCCATTATCACTCCGTACACACTTAACAGTAACATCAAATTGATTTTTAACCATAGCAAAGAAAGAACAGAAAGAAGAATAAACTTCAGTTTTATCAGTCAGCAAATAAACCCAAACACCTCTTGAAAAATCATCTACTATAGTTAAAAAATAATGAGCACCACAAGTAGAAGCCGTCTTATACGGTCCCCACAAATCACAATGTATCATTTCAAGAATACGACTAGCACGACTATCACTATCAGGAAAACTGGCTCGGGTTTGTTTTGCGAGAGGACAAATTTCACATGCTTTATGTAAACACTTAGGAGCAGAACTACCTCGAATAGCAGGAATCATTTTGACAATTTTCTCCGACGGATGCCCCAAACGACGATGCCACAACTCGAATGTAGAAATGGCCGGACCTGTGAGAGCACATACTTTTGGGAGACGCCGGAAATAATATAGTCCATCTATCCGTTCACCGCCACCAATTAAGCTCCCCGAGGATTGATCCTGTATAGCACAAAGAGAATTAGTGAATCGGACAAAGCAATTAGAGTCATCAATCAACTTAGACACAGAAATCAAGTTGCAATTCAATTGCGGAACAAATAAAACATGTTCGAGAGTAATGCCATCCGCCAAGGCAACACGACCCTCTTTAGTAGCCATGGCCTTAGCACCATCGGGAAGACCAACGGGACAAGAGATAATAGAATGAGCATCTTGTAAAAAATTGTCATTGCCGGTAACATGATGGGATGCACCGGTGTCAATAATCCATGAGAAAGATAGAGAATCACTAGCCATAGAATTCGTAGGAGTATCAAACACACCCAAGATAGAAGAGGCAGTAGTAGTAGTAAACCGAGGAAGAGCAGGACTCCCAGCCTGCTGGGCAGTCCACTCCGCGGCCTGGCTGCGGCTGGGAGGGCTGTCCCGCGGCTGGGTCGCGGAGTGCTCTGGTTGGTAGGTTGTCGCAGCCTGCTGGGCAGTCCACTCCGCGGCCTGGCTGCGGCTGGGAGGGCTGTCCCGCGGGATAACTCTGCGACCTGGCTGATCTTGCGACACAGGGGAAGCAATTGCCGAAGACGAAGAACGGCCTTTACTTCCATATCTGTCCAGCCACCAATCGGGTAGGCCGTGGACAAGAAAGCAAGAATTATAGTCGTGGCCCGATCGATTGCAGTGGGTACAATTGAGAATCGAATTGCGGTTGTCATTCACCATTTTTGAGCAAGAAGAAGAAGTAGTAGTATTATGAGAAGCAGCGCACAGATGGAGAGTAGTAGTATGGGAAGCAACGCACAACAATCGAAGGAGTAAACCAGTAGAATTAGAAAAGGCCCAAAATTTGATTTAGAACAGCAAGAAGATTCGTAGAAATTGCTTGATTAAAAAAAAATCCAGAAATTTGATTGTAGAGATTATGATAGAAATTAATTTAGGGATTAGAATGTAGAAAGTAGAAATTGATTTTAGGGATTAGAATGATTTTGGCTCCGATACCATGTCACGAAAATATTTTCCGTAGTTTCATTAGAGTGTAGAGTAGAGTATTTATACAAGAGATTAGGGCTCAAGAAATAGGCCCGTTAACTATACAATATCAACACTAATTATAGGCCCTAACACACTTATAAAGTTATTTCGAACTATTTAGATTTACGGGGAATTTGAGTGTGATCGTTTTAGAATATTAGACATTTTAGGTTGTTTAGGATTCAATTTTCACAATATTTATTTTAAGAGGATTTTATGTGTTTTTTATGAAGGTGGCTGTTCAAGTGGATTCAATTTGTACGCTTTTCTTGTCTATTGGTAAACATTTTTTAACAATTAAATAAAAAAATCTTTGAAAATTTCATATCAATACAAATTCAATGACATCTCATTTCATTAAAATCAGTACAAATAGGATCAATATTTGCTAAATCATCCAATTACAATAACAAATCAAGACAGATAATATCAAATCAAAAGATTCATATCAAATTAGATGAATTGAATATAAACTTAATCTAGTAAGAGAGAATACATATGTACCTAGACTAATAGTGATTGGTACCTTTACAACTAAATAGATGAATCAAACACAATTGCACACCGGTAATTAATTTCTTAAAAACGCTAATTTAACCTATCTAGTCCGCATCTTTTTAATATGTTTTGACGCTGGTACTATTTTTATTAATCCCAAAATTTAATTATAATATAATTAAAGTGAAAATATTACGAATTGTAATATTACCAAATCTTATACCTGTATTGTGTGTTCTTCTTAAATTTACTTTGATCAAACCAATTCTACTTGTCTTAGCTCAATTAAATGTTTCATTAATTTTGCGTAAAATTACTACTCCGTATAAATCACTAAGAGTAAAACTTATCATCAATACCACATAATGACATAAAGCTATCTTAAATTATTTAAACCCATTTCAAACTATGTATTATTAACTTTAACAAGTAAAAAAAAATACGAAGTATAAAGTACTCGATATCGTATCTATAGAGTAGACTATTGACTACTCTTCTGAAAAAATAAAAAAGAAAGCAGATGTTACTGAGTAGTTAGTACTGGCTAGTAGAGGTAGTAGGCTTTTGATTCTAATCCAAGAGATCACAAAATAAGCAATCAGAATTTTTTGACAAAAAATTACAGTATTCCGATTTTCCCGCTCATAATTCAAAAAATGAACATTCAAAAAATAATTCCAAATTCACCCCTTCCACTTTCCCTCAATTTAACCCACGCTCAATTTAAGTCCTTTCTCTCTCCTCACCCACATCTCTTCGTGCACCGCTTCTACACTATTAACTGCGCTCTCTCTTTCTCTCCCCTCCTCACTAAACCCTCAATCAAACCTACGGTAAACAACCCTTAGTTTTTCTTCAAAATTTTCATTAGAAGAATTAGGGTTTACGATTGAATTTTGTTTTTCATACATTCTGTGTTTGTTTCTGTTAATTTTATTTTTATTAGTGTTATAGTCTGGAATTGTAGTTTAAAACTAATAATTTTGATTTTTTGATGAACAAGTTGAAAACTTTTAGTGTATTTGACTATTGAATTAGATTTAGATTTTCATTGATGAGTTAGTCTGAAATTGTAATTAAAATCTCATAATTTTTATGAACAGGTTGAACAATTACTGTAGGTTTTTTGGCAATTGAATTTTCGATGGAGAAGAGTGTGCCGCAGAATCTGAAGAGGTGTTCTGAGGAAGAATCTGTACAACCAAAGAAGAAAACAACAACTTCCACAGACGAGGAAGAGTGTAAATTGATCGGTAAACCTGTTCCCGTTCAACAAGCGAAGGCACGATGGCCTCATCGCTTTTTATCTAGGGTACAATTTGTCTAACCTAATTTTGTTCTAAATTGAATGTTGGTTAAAATTTTATGTAAATTGAAATTTTGTTCATGTATAAAATTTCAGGGTAAAGTGGTAAATGCAGCAAAGTTTTCATTGTAAGAATTATGGAAATTTACAATTAAGTTTAATTAATCAGTTTGGTTGTACTTTTTAGTAGATTTTATTTGTTTTACATTTCAGAGAATGGAATAGTGAGGAAATTTTGCAAGCCTCAAACCACTACACCCAAGCTGTTGTTGATGGAGTTGTAATTAAGCTTCTTGATGATGTATACATTCAGGTTAGGATAATTTCTTACATTTCATATGATGTATACTGATGTAGATATGGATTTAGTCAATTGAGATATACAGATTCGAAGTATCCTGAATTTTACATTTGATTTTTATTCGATATCATCTTAATTAGAACATTAATTATGCTTTACATAATATAAGCTCGATTCGATTGATGAGTTGTGTATTGTAATTAGAACATTAATAATGCTTTACATAATATAAGGCTCAGCTTAAATTTATATATATGGTAGTAACAAGCACAAAGAGCTAATCAAATATCCTACATTATAGGGTATTAAACAATATCAAAGTATATTTGGTAATGATTGTCGAAATTTAATAGCATTAACACCTTGAATTTTTAATTAATTTGTCACTGTTCGAGTTGAGCAAATGTCTGCACATGTTTATTTTACACAATGTCCTGTTCTGCAGGGAGAGGAAGGGCAGAGAGATTACGTTGCAAAAATTGTGGAATTCTTTGAGACTGTTGATAAGGAGCCATACATTACAGCTCAATGGTTCTATAGAGCTGATGACTCTGTGAGTCTTCAAATTTTGTTTTTTGAAACACACAAATTTGTCACCTAACTGTTCATAGGATGAAATATTTACTGAAATTTTGTCTTGTATTTTCTTCTCAGGTCATTAAAGATCATGCAAATTTTGTTGATAAAAAAAGAGTATTCTTTTCAGATATTAAAGATGATAATCCATTGGGATGCATTGTTAAAAAAGTCAAAATTGACTACAATCCTTCAGATGTATGTTACATTTGAGTACATTTACTACATTAGTCTGTATTTTGTTGGCTATGTTAATCTTTTAAAAGTTATCTAATTCTATAAATTTTAATAGGTTGGGGTAGAAAAGCCTGATGATTATTTATACTGTAATATGCGATATAAATTACCATATTTGACGTTTGAAAATATGGTGCTTGGTATGTTATCCTTGTCCGCCATTCTCTACATATTTCAATTTAGAGCTTGCTTTTATTCTTGTTGTAACTATAACCATTCATAATGATTTAGACGAGAAAAACCAAGGCAGTGGTAGTGATACTTCATCAACTATATCAAGTGATCATAGCTCAAATGAAGCCATTGATGATGCTTCTAGTAATGCGCAACCAGTCAGTGAGATGACGTTATTAGATCTATATTCTGGCTGCGGATCCATGTCAACAGGCTTAGGTCTAGGTGCAACTTTGTCGGGAGTAAAACTTGTTAATGTAAGCTGAACTGTTAACTTATTATGATATTTTACTTTAGATACAGTGTCCGTCATATATTGAAAGCTTTCTGTTTATAATCGTTTTCTAGCGATGGGCGGTAGATTTGAACCCTTATGCTTGTGAATCTTTAAGCAAGAACCATCCAGAAACTAAGGTGACTTTCTAACTCTTGCTTACCCCTACCAATAGTGGAGAAGTAACGGCAGAGTATAACAAAGTATTTTAACAGGTGAGAAATGAGATGGCTGGGGATTTCCTTTCCCTATTGAAAGAATGGGAAAAGCTTTGCAATGATTTAGTATTGTCACCTGCACCCCTTTCGGAGATGACAAATCCCGAAGATGTAGAGGAAGAAGAAGAGGGTGATGATCCGCTATCTCCCGGAGAGTTTGAGGTAGAGAGCTTACTAGATATATGCTATGGGGATCCCAATAATGTGAGAAAACGTGGCCTTTACTTTAAGGTATTTTCTTTCTCTCTAGCTTACTTAACACAAGCTTTATCAATGAAATATTGTTGTAGTATTCAACTTTTATTTTTTGAATAAAAATTTCATATTTGAATTCTATAATTATTGATTAAAGGTACACTGGAAGGGGTATGGACCTGAAGAGGATACTTGGGAGCCCATTGATGGTTTGAGGTATATGACAGCTTTTCTTTTCCTTTTTCTTTATTGTTTTGTTATTTTTTATTTTTTTTTTCCCTTTTTTTTTTTGGCAATAAAATAAAGCCTCATAGTCTTTGCATACTAGAGGCTAGATTATGACAACTTTATTGTCATTGGTATTTTTCTGTTTTACTATGCTTGATTTTTATTTGGTCTAATTCTTTGCTTTCATAGACGGAGACCCGAGGGTGCACCGGTGCGAAGAGTGGAAGAGTGGGACCATGGAGGGATTAAACGAGGAAGAGGGAGACCAAAGATGACTTGGTTGGAAGGAGTGAGGAAGGATATGAAGTGCATGGATTTACGTGAGGATGAAGTTTTGGATCGTAAGGGATGGAGGAGAAAGATTTATGTTGATGACTACACGGAATAATCAAATTTGGTTCATGTTAGCCGACCCCACTTTTGGGATTAAGGCTTTGATTGATTGATTGATAATTCTTTGCTTTCATATATTGCAGTGGCTCTGAAGAAAGGATTAAGGAATTTGTCACAAAAGGATACCAATCTAAACTACTGCCTCTTCCTGTAAGAAATTTGTGCTTTTGAATTACATAGGTGGCTGGTGTCTTTTCTTTTTAGTATACAAGTATTAATGCTTACATATAATGCCAATGTATAGGGGGATGCTGATTTTATATGTGGGGGACCTCCTTGTCAAGGGGTTAGTGGATTCAACCGATTTCGAGATACAAAGAATCCTTTAAACGATTCAAAGAACCAGCAGCTAGTGGTTTACATGAACATAGTCGAATATTTAAGGCCAAAGTATGTCCTCATGGAGAATGTGGTGGATTTACTGAAATTTGCTGGAGGATTTTTGGGCCGCTATGCAGTTGGAAGACTTATCGGTATGAACTACCAAACGCGGATGGGGATCATGGCAGCTGGATCATATGGTCTGCCTCAATTTCGAATGAGGGTGTTTCTATGGGGTGCACACACTTCACAGGTAAATTGCTAAGTTGTCATTGTGGTTGACTGTTCTTAACCTTACATATAGACCTTGTGAGGTAGTCATGGAAGTGTTTTTACCTCCTCCTTGTAAAGTAAAATCTTCCATCAGTCTTAGTTTTAAAAAGCGCTCCTAGGCGCACTTGAGGCGCGAGGCGGCCCTCAAATCGCCTCAAGGTCCTGTAGCGTGGCGAAGTCAAGGAGGCGCGCGCCTCCGCGCCTTTTACTTGAGGCGTGAGGCGCTATGAGGAGTCGCTTTTGAGGTTTGAGGCGCTTTGAGACACGTGCTACTATTGCTAATTTAAAAAAAAATAAATCTGGCTTTAATTAAAGAAATAGAAGAGAGAGAAAACAGATCTATTTGAAAATTAAAACCCTAGCTTCCCGATTTACGTTGGGTCTCAGCCATATCTCGCCGGAAACCGTTGCTTCTCGCCGGAAACCTAGCTATTCTAGCCGGAACCTGTCAGTTCTTGCCGGAAACCTGCCGATTCTCGCCGGAAACAACCCAAGCTGTGGTGGATCTTGCCGAAAATCAGGTTAGCTTCTTCGTTCTCTGTTTCTTTTTTTTTTTACTTTTTATTTTTTTCGTTTTTTTTGTACTGCTTCTTCGACTTATCTTCGTGCTCTGTTTTTTTTTTTTTTCCTTTTTATATTGGGTTTTTACTTGTATTTATCTTCTGTATTCTGATTTATATTCTGTGCTCTGTTTTTTTTTTTTTTTTTTTGCTTTCCAGTTTATTTATTTTAGTTTTTTGGTTTCAATTTTTTTTGTTTTTCTCTATTTATAACTTTATATTTATTTTGTTACTGTTTTCTGATTACAGGAACATGGATGAAGAGTCCCTTCCTTCCACCGGATCATCCGATCCCGACCCGGCTAGAAAATATGGAAAACCGGAACCTAATAATAGAGTTAATTGGCATTGTAGTTTTAGTTAAAGAGTTTCATGCCATTAGCGCCTTTTAAGGGTATCTTGTAGTTCCTTTGTTAATTTATGCATTAATAATATGTTATTTTGATTATTTAAGGCTTATATTTTGGTCTAGAAGTAAGTTATAAGGTTTTGGGCACTTAAGGTGCGCCTCGTATCCAATAGGCGCGCGCCTCCGCTTTGTGCCTCGCGCCTAGACTCTAGGGACCCTTTGCGCCTCGGTGCGCCTCTCGCTTTTTAAAACCAAGCCATCAGTACTCATGTTCTGACTTTTGTGACAGAAACTACCTCAATTTCCTCTCCCTACTCATGATGTTGTTACAAGAGGCGGAGTTCCCGTTGAGTTTTCAGTAAGGCATTCTTTGCACATTAAAAATAAAGCTTCTAAGTTAATGACACTATATGTTTGTAACAGTTTTGTGTAATACATGCAGGATATTAATGTCTCACATGGCAAAAACAGCTCTGTTCAGTTAGAGAAGGCTCTATTATTGGGGGATGCTATCTCAGATTTACCTGAGGTACATGATTGTTGGATATTTATATTTCAATTGGTGTAATGTAGCTGTTGCAAAAAATCTTCGTTTGTCTTATAAAATGTCTTATGTTTATCTATTCAGGTTAAAAATGATGAGGAGGAAGATGTGAGGCCTTATGGAGGAGCTCCACAATCAGAATTCCAGCGGTATATCAGACTACCGAGAGAGGGTGAGTATATGGATACTGTACCTTATTTCTATTTCGTAGAATTTTTATTGTGTATTCTTCACCTTTTCATTTAACTTGTATGATATTTGATTGTGTAATTTGGTTTATCAGAAATGATATCATTCAATGGTTCAGCTGAAGTTGCATCAAGTCATTCGCTTTTCGACCACCGCCCCTTGAAATTGAATGATGATGACTTTTTAAGAGTTTGTGAGATTCCTAAAAAAAAAGGTTAGCATTCTGTTTTCTTTGCAATATTAGTTCGATACGATCTTGTTCTTATGCCTTGTATTTTATATAGGGAGCAAATTTTAGAGACTTGCCTGGGGTGCTAGTAGATGCTAAGAACAAGGTATCCTTGGATCCTAATGTGGAAAGAGCACTTCTTCCTTCAAAGAAACCATTGGTAACTATCACTCAAATGCTTTTGTCATCTGTTTAATATGCTATTGTAATGGGGTAAGTGTTTGTACCTTAAAATGTTTATGATTAGGTTCCTGATTATGCAATTTCGTACGTCAAGGGCTGCTCTTCCAAGTATGTGCATTTTTTTTTGTGTTAAACAGACTTCGTATTAGATTTTCTATTTTACTAAGATATGGTGTATAATGTTATTTTCAGACCATTTGGTAGATTGTGGTGGGATGAGACAGTGGCCACTGTTGTTACCCGAGCTGAACCTCACAACCAGGTAACCTCATTGTTTGCAACACAATTTTGGGACGTTTTTGTCACTTGTAATGTCATAATAGTATTAAAGATTTGATTATTTTTTTTCAGATTGTTCTACATCCTGAGCAAGATAGAGTGCTCAGCATACGGGAAAATGCAAGGCTACAAGGTTTTCTTGATTGCTACCAACTCTATGGCCCTATCAAGGAGAGGTAAGACTTCTGAAGATCGAGTTATTTATTCGCAAAAAACTATCTTTCACCTTTCACTAGTATAACTTTTAGAGGGATTGTTATTTATACAGTTCAAATTCAATGTAAATTTTTTTGTAACATGTTTTATAGGTATATTCAAGTCGGAAATGCAGTAGCAGTACCTGTAGCTACTGGTCTTGGCTATGCTTTCGGCATTGCAAGTCAAGGAAATGTTGATGGCAATGCTGTGATGACGCTACCTTTCAAATTCCCTCAATGTCTTGCTCGGGAGCAAAATTGAGCTGTTGTCATTAGAATGTTTAGGAAAGAAGCAATTGTGTAAAAGTGATGGAAACATTTATATTGATTCAACTTTTATCCTATGATTTATAGGGGGAAATATTGAGATTAATTAATTGTCTTCAAACTCCGGATTGACAGGTTTTTGCTGAATATTCAATGTACTCTGCAATAATAATATGCAGAAAGGAGAAAATGTAATCCTAGAAAAAAAGTTATCAATACAATGTTTATGCTTAATTGATTACAAACCATGTTTCTTGATTTATGGTGACTACAAAACAGCTTGTAGAACTTCTAAAACACGGTCAGCTTTTTCTTGACCGAACATCCTAGGCAAGCTAGATCCAATATCAGTCTCAATACTCTTACTCTTATACAAGCTATCCCTCTTCTTCAAACAAGCCTTCTCATCATCTCCAATGTCTCGTTTTTCGCCTAATGCGCATAAGCTTAACCATATGTTCAACACCTCTTGTGCCACATTACTAACATCCTCCCTCAGAATCTGCTCCAACCTGTCTCCTCCACTTGAGGAAGTGTCCACACGAAGCACAACTGCAGTAGGAGAGAAGATGGAACGAATGTAAAGAGACGGGGAGACATAAGGTTGAGCTTCAGAGATTTTATCAAGGACCTGTCTTTGCTTCTCTAGTTCTGTATCTTCATAAAATGTCTTCAGATATTCAGGGTGAAGGATCAGGTCCTTTCGAGGAGGTAAATCGAGGATTAGAACCAAAGATGTGGGACTGCTTTGGATGAACTCAATCACTAAGTGTGGTGCATAGGTTGAGCTATTCATGTAAGATGATAAACTTGTAATGTTTAAAGCTGCTCCAGTTGGCAGTTCATAATGTAACCAAGAACTTAATATGAAGTCAATCTGCAAATGTTGCAGCAAAATGTTAATTGTGTTGAGACTTAATGAACATAATCAAGATAGTCACTACGTCTCTTCATTAAAGGTCATGTTTCATTTTTCGGACATCCTAAAATAATACTAGTATTTGTATAAAGTAGTAGTCCACTAATCTCTATTACCTTTAAAAAAGGAGCACAATATTATGCCTAATGTTAGTAATGTAGTACATAAAATGGTCGTTTGGTTCACACACAAACACTGATACTGCTACCAAAAGTACTAGCAATTCTACAAGTTTCACTTTTTATGTCAATTAAAGAACAACTTACAGAGTATTCAGCTAAAGGTCGCAAGTTCGAATCTCAACAATAGAGCAACACTTATTCAAAGTCAAGCCAATTGATCAAGTAAGATAGCACAACAAATTTTTTTAAAAGAAACTACTAATCTCCTATGTCAAGCCATGATCACATAGCACATAAACTAATTAAGTAGTAACACTGAAATAACATAATTTGTAAATAACATAATTTCATACAAATAGTTATAGCAAAATAATGTAATGAAGAAGTAATTTAGAAAGTACCGAAGAAGAGGGAGCACCAGAGCGAAGTAGAAGAGAAGCATGGGCGGTCCCACTTTGGTTTTCAAAGTACTGAACATCCTGTGGAAGTGTACATGGTAGTAGCAATGAATCAAGGCGATTTTCAACCGTTGATATCAAATCAATCATCAGATCTTTGATAGGTGGTGATGCGTAAGGGAAGTCCTTGAATCCTGGCCGTCCATCACTGTCCATTGATGATCGTACACTACAACGAGTAAGAGTGGATGTAGGAAATCTGAAATTGGGTAATGAAGGAAGAGAAGTCTGGCAAAATGGTGATGTTTTTGTGGGGAGAGAAAAGGGAAAGTGTGAGAAAATGAGAGCCATACGAATTTGTTCTTTCTTGGAGCTTCATTTGGCTTCATAAAACTTACGTAGTAAAATAAATATATAAATGGGCTAGTTTTATTAAGGATTTCTGGGTAAGCTATCCATCACTTGTTTTGGGCTACAAAATTGGCAATATGCCTTCGGCTTGATGGTTCTTATAGATGGGAATGGGTTGGACCGGCACAAAAATGGCCTAAACCCAACACGAGCCCATCATAAGCCTAGCACAGCACGAGAGGTACGTAGGTGGGCCGTGCATAGACTTCATTTTCAAAATGTGGCACGAACTCGGCACGAGCTCAACAACCGGACCCCATTTTAACAGACTTATTTTTGACCAATTAACGCAAAATACATATAAATTATTCGTGGCCTATTAGGACGGCACATGAGCCTCGCTATATATGAGCCTCATTTATGAAAGTTTGGCACGAACCCAGTACAACATGATTGTTTCTTAGCTCGTTCTAGACACGACCTATTTGAGTACTAAACACACTTACACGCAAGCACAACATGTAGGTCTACATGGCATGACCTATGCCCATTTTTAATGGTTCTACTTGATTAATAAATTTTGCTCATATAGGGCTTGTTTGGTAAATAGCTTTTCATTGGATTTTGGCTTTTTCATTTAGTCAAACATCCAAAATTTGTGTTTGGTAAATGGCTTTTCAGCCAGCTGAAAAGCTGGCTTTTAAGTCAAAATAAAAAAGCTACTTGGAGTAGCTTTTGGCTTTTGGCTACCTTAGTTACTAATAACATCCAACAGCCAATTTTACCAAACATGTTTTTACACTAATAAAAAGTCAAACAGCCAATAAAAAAGCCAATACAAACAGCCAATCAAATTAGCCGACAACCAACAGCCAGCAGCCAATTGCTAAACAAGGCCATAGTCAGAGACTCATAGGCATGGTCAATTTGTTTCTATGAATAAAATACATCCATTTGTTTTATATTGTAAAGTCTGTAATACCTAATCTGTCCATTCATGTTTTTTCTTTGGTCAAAGTTTTAGAGCTTTGAGCCTTTGGTCACATGTTTCCACTATAATTCTATGAAAAATTTATTTCTATCAATCTTATTAGGTTTGTTCTATAGTATCATGTGGGTTTTTTTTTTTTTTTTTGGGCTTTTTCTACAACATTAATTACACATCAGTTTATATGAGATAAGTTAGTGTAAATGTGTTTTGTGGTGATTGTGGATAAATAAATAGCGCAAATATAAAAGGACATAGCCAATTAGCTCTAAAGGGAGTATTAACATGACTACATGAGATAGACAAATACAATTTAACTAGTTGAATTAGTAAGAAGTTTGGAGATATATCCAGATTCTAGTATTAAATCTTGCTTATTACGGAGTATACCTCTAATTTTATAAAACTTCGTAATTTTATTTGAAGATCTTTATATACCAAAAACGATAAGACTTGTCTTTTTAAAAGATTGTTGCCAAACAAGTTAGATTTTAAGTTCATACACATAACAAAAGCTTGTTCAAAAGATAGACTATACTACCGAATATTTGAATTTCACTTGAAACTTTCTTGGTAGATTTGTTATATCGCTATTGTCTAAACATACGTATAAAATATGTATATAAATCCACTTACTTTAACAAGATATTAGGGGATTAATCCCTATTATCCCTTCATTTTTTCAAGCCAAGATCTACTATTTAATACATACATAAATACATATAGCAATATATAGTCCAAAGTCCAATCTATACGGAAACATCTAAAACAAATTACAAACGCATATTATAAACTATAATCCGCCATTGTTTCATCTATCCATCATGCATCTTCAAACTTCAACAACCACATTGACTAATCCATAACCATTTGTAAATTTGTTCTTATACAAGACATTTCTGAAACGAGAAAATTGAACAAATTATGCAATACTATAGTATTATTGTATATACTAGTAGTAATTTATGAACGAATCTTCATGATCTTTCGACGACATTGGGCTCCATTAAAGCCCAAATTAGAATTATTGTCCCCTTGAAATTTATCATAACATCTTCCTCTTTTCTTGACCCCACCAACTTCATTCAACCAAACACCAAACAATTTCAAACCTTCTTTTTCATCATCATCATCTTCATCTTCTTCATTATTATCAACACCTCCAAAGTCATCTTCTCCAACAAACCCATCTTTGTGGGTCCCACAAGATACCACCATCCCCTGCTCTAGGATATGGTTTATCTCATCTGGGCCCACTTTCAAATGGGCCGTAAGAAAGCCCATTAACTCTTCACATTGTTTCTTTGTTTGAGCTAGCTCTGAGTTTAGCATCTCGTTATCTCGTCTCAATTTCTCGTTTTCACCCGATAAATCCGCGATTTCGACGGAACCTGGTGATGACGTGGATGTGGACCCCCCATCGTCGCCGGAGATGGACGGTGATGTGACGGCGCCGGTGACTTTTCCGGCGAGTGTTGCTTTCCGGCGGCGGATTCCGGAGAGGAGTTCTTTTTGGTCTTTCTTGAAGTTGTCGTTGGCGAATTCCCACTTGTCCGGCACAATTTTGCGGAATCCCTGAAATTTGTTTTACAAAATGTGCATTTCGTCAAAAGTGTGCGCCGTAATCTTGGAAAAAAAATATCGACTAGTATTAATGTTACGTAGAAAATTTTTACTATGAAATTATGTTAAATTACAATGATAATGAATGTTTGCACTATTATAGTTATATGTAGGTGTGTCAATTCGGATGATTGGATCGGGTCTGATATGATCGGGTCAGGTTGGGTTAATTTTTAAAGTTAAGTCATACTAAATTGTTATGTCCACACGAGTCTAAATCTGAATTGAATCAGTTTCAGATCGGATCGGATGTGCCTTTGAAACCTCTAGTTAAATGAGATATTCTATCTTAAGATAAAATTATAACTTTAATTTCAACCCAACAAGTAAAGTGAGGAGAAAATTCGTAGAAGAACTCTTGGAAGATATTGTGAAGAAAGTGTAAACTTGACAATACTTTCATTTGACTGGCAAAAATGACAGATGAGATATGAAAAACTTCTATGTAATGGCAAGTTTTTAGGCATCTCAAACAAAGTCAAAGCAAAGAGCCAAAGATGTCACTTAAAGGTTTTATTCGTACACTTTATAGTTTTAGGCCTTGTTTAGCAAAGAGATAATTGACGAGGTTTTTATTTTATAAATAAAGCAACTAGAGGGTTTAAGTATCTAACCACAAAAACAGTTATTGTTATTTATGTTTGGAAAATAGATGATGCAAAAATGTTATTGGAATTAGTCTATTCTGCTATTTGTAAGATTCATTTTGAGAAATTATTACATAAGCTATTTTAGGATAATTAATAGTCAGTTAGCATCTGATGAAGTCATGCAACTAATTAATCAAAACCTATTCATTCAACTAGCTACCAACTAATTAACAAACATGTTATTTATCTTTGCCATCATGCAATTACTCATACTATAAAAATGTCATCACCCAAGTGTATACACATTTCTAGTTTTATTTTTTTCAATATCGGGCATGTTCACATTTAGCTGAATTGAACTGATGTGATTGGAGCTGAGGTAAACTGAATAGAGCTAAAATGAATAATTTTTAAGAGAATGAAATTAGGAGCTAAAGTGAACAGAACTGAACTAATGGGAACTGAACTGGACTGAAATTAAACTGAAGTGAACAGGCCCTAGTGTATGTTTTGTTGTATGAAATCATGGGGCAATAGTGAACATCCTCGAATATTCCTCCCGATTTAACTTGAAAATTTTACGAAGACAAGTAATTGCACCATATCTATTTAACTTACTAAACTTTAATTGGAAATTTTCACAATTACCGGTATATGATTTAAGAGAAAATTAGTCAGGTGAAATACTTCTAAAAACTTCTTAATCATTATATGCATGTGTAGCACGTAGTTGAACAATTTTTAAAAACATTCTTCGGTAGCTTTTTTAAGCATTTCTAAACTTTTTGTAATTTTTGCGTACGTTACATATTTTTTTAAAAAAAATATAATTTTGTTTATATTTTTTTTGAAACCATATAATTTTGTTTATATAATTTTAAACAACTTAGCATCAAAGTTATTCTTGGTCGGACTAGTACATTTAAGATTGGAAAGTAAAAAAAAAAAAAACAAGCAAATAATTCAACTACCCCATGATAACGAACACAAAAGTCTTTTTCTTGTTTCGATAATTTCACCCATTTATAATTTTGACAAAATCTCATGGGAATAATTTTATACAAGTTCACATATTATCTTCCCTCCACTCTTTAGTCTTTAACGACTATCGTATCTAGGCAATAGGCAGTAGGCACATCTAATTTAATTAAAATTATACTTTTATGTTTTTGAATGAAGTAATTTTTAAATCCAATAATAACTTGTCTCGTACTTCGTATTTGCTAAAATCGTCATAATGGTCAATCTATGAAACTACTCATATCATCTAATGGTAATTCAAATCTATAATAAAAGGCCTCATAATGGATTTGACCCATAGAAATTCTCATTTCTAACAAAAGTAAATAAAAAATAAAAAATCTATAACTAATACTAAAATAGCAACCGTTTACATCATCCTTTCCTAAAACTAGACACATGTCAGGTTGTCATTAAAAAAATTTCTCCCAAAACTATAAATGATGTCATCGTGATTTTTTATTTGATTTAATTAAAATTCTGATCAACTATTTTATTATTGGTATCAATTTTCGAAAATAGTCCGTCCATCTAATAATTATAATAATAATAATTTAATTTTTCTTCCTCGCGTGCCCTTTTATTATTCAATTTTTATATGAACTCTAAATTTTATTTTTAATATTTGATACATTATTTATTTTAGGAATTTTATTTTTTTTTTCTTTTTTTTGGTTTTAATTTTGGTATGAAAAAATAAACAAATTTTTTAAAAAATTATTTGTTCAAATCGTGCATCGCATGAGACTAATCTAGTAAAAAAAATATATAAATTCCTAACAATTGAAGATAGTGGATCATAAGTAAACGTTGACATAAAATCTTAGCCAAATTCAGGATATGATAACAAATATTGCTGAATAAATGAAATCAAAATTTATCAAACACTCAACCAAGATAATACTCAGTAAAAATTGCACTATCAACGTGACAATTAATTTTCGAAAACTTACATAGGTGTTAAGCTGGCGAACGAAACTTGAGAAATTGTTGTGCTTGAAGAATTTAGGCAACAAATCCTTAGCAAACTCAGCAGTTTTCCAAACAACAAAAGTTGACCCATTCTCTCCCCATGAAATTACATCATCTGAAGTTTTATCATCCACCATCTCGTATGTCTTCGTCAAAAATGGCGCAGGAATTGACCTTTGCCCCATTTTTATTCAACTACTCTATAAACTCAACTATATGAATTTTTTTTTTAAAAAAAATCCCCTGTTTTCCCCTGTTTTTTTACCTATAATATAATCAAGAAAAATAGCTAATTAATCTAGAAAAATGGAAGAATAATAATTTAGGAAGAAGAAGAGCAACTAAAAAGCAAAAGGGCAGTTAAAAATTCCCATCCCCAACAATAAAACCCAGAAATTAATGAACCAGAATACATGATTTAGATTTTGTTTTTCCCTTAATCTTCTGTTTTTCTGCTAATTAGAAGAAAATGGTTGTTGATTTTGCAAGATCATATTTTTTGATAACAAAAGAAAGAGAGAGAGAAAATGCGAATATGCAGATGTTTCACGTAGAGTCCTTATAAAAATAGAAGTAGAGACGAAGACAAAACTCAAAAGTAAGAGATTTATAGAAAGTGACTTGACAAAACAGGGTGTTCTAGAAAGCTTCTTAAACTCTTTTTTCTTCTTTAATTTTCCAAAGTCATGTTTGAATATTAAAAATAAGAAATGAAAAAATAATAATTAAAGTGAGTAAGTTCTCCACTTTCGTTGGGTTTGAATTTTGTTAATGGGAAGTTGAAGTTGAAGTTGGCAACAACTACTACGAGTATACTCTTAGATAAAGCCGTGTCATGTTGACGTTTTTAAGGAACTTGAAAGAAGACACTACTCTTTACAATTTATTTTAGGAAACATTAAAAATAATAATCTCAATTTTTACGAATTTTGCTATAATAATCCCAATTTTAAATTATTCTAGAATAATCTGAACTTTGGGGGTTGTTGATTTTCTTCAATCCCAAATACCGGTTACCGGTTGAATGAGTTATTTTTAATTTTTTTTTTATTAAAGTGACAAGTGTTGCATATTTATTGGTTTTAAAAAAAAACACAAAAAAAAACAAAACTAAAAAAAAAACCACCCAGCCAAAACCCCAACCACCCTAAGAGAGTAAGAGATCAAGTACCCCGTCCATCCCAGCCACCCCCCTCGTCAGACCGCCGACTTTCCCCCACTACTACAATCTCCACTCTGGTAGCTACCCTCTAAACCACCATCCTCCCTCCTCGAAACCCCCACGCAACCACCAACAATAAAAACCCTCCCAATTCCGCCCACCAGCCAAACCCCAAAAACCGCCGACCTAACCCCAAATTCCAGCTGCTGCTATTTCCCCTCCCTTGCGTTGGCTTTCCCACTTCCCTCGCGGCGGTTCTGCGACCCACCCCCACCCCTTAAACCTTCCTTTCCCTTCCCCTACTTTGAGATCGAAGCACTAGCGAGATGAAATCGCTGTTGTTGGAGTCGGGGTTGTGTTGCGGGCAGATGCTGATTAGGAAACACTTTGTGGTGGCGCAGTGTCGGTCGAATTTGATTGCGATTTGGGGGGGAGTAGGGGATGGATTCCTTGGGGGTTGTGTGGGATGGCTGCGTGGGGTGGTTATGTTGCGTGAAATGGGGGTGAGGCGGCGATCCGGTGAACTGTGTAGTGGTGGTGGAGGTAAGGGTGGGCTGGTGGTGGAAGGGCAGTGGTGGTGAGGTTAGGGTTGCAGTGGTTTTTCTGATTATTTTTTTATTTTTTTTTTTTAAAGAATATTTGGACTAATCAGAACTTGACATGTGTTTAGTGACCTGATATTATAGGTCATTAACTTTTGTTGACCGGTTAGGGATTGAAGAAAATCAACAACCCCAAAATTCGAATTATTCCAGAATATTCCAAAGTTGAAATTATTGATACAAAATGTGTGAAAGTTGGGATTATTATTTCTAATTTTTCCTTTATTTTAATTGCCATTGTCAATTTTTCATTTGTTTTAATTTACAGCTTGCAAATAATTAGAAATTGGGAACTTTATTTATTATAAATAAAGTGTGCATGGTTGCATTTTGGTTTATTGTTGACTAGTTTTTAGAGTAATTGTACCAATCTATATATATATATATATATATATATATATATATATATATATATATATATATATATATATATATATATATATATATATATATATATATATATATATATATATATATATATATATATATATATATATATATAAAGGGGAGTTTTTACCCGAGTTTTTAGAGAGCCATATAGGATTTAATTTTCTTAACGCGCCACGTGGGATTATAAATTTTAATTGTAGCCAATAAAATAAGAGATTATTAATTTCTTTTAAAATTAAATAATTCAAATGCTTTGTAAGCAAAATTGTCGAATGAGATTTTTAAGTTTGAATTAATTAAATATAAAATATTATCTTTTGATATTATGAATTTTATCTAAATATATAACAAATTTTAGCACATACATAAAAATATATATATATATATATATATATATATATATATATATATATATATATATATATATATATATATATATATATTTAAAAATTCAAACAAACCGATCGCACGGGCTTCATCTAGTTGATAATATGTATGAGGAGGTTTTTTTTTTTTTTTTTTTTTTTGCTTGTATTTTGTGCATGAGAATAAAATATAATCTTAGTTATATTTTGCATGGTATGATATAAGGTAATAAGGTATAATCGGTTGTAGAATTAAAATTCTTGATTTGAAATATTTGTTTTTGATCTTCTATAAATTAAGAATGCTTTCATTCAATACTAGGTTTAAATTGTTTTTATAGAAGACTACAATACTTAGAATTTGAAGTTTCTTGAAAGAATGAGTCAAAAAAAAAGTAAGACGATATTTACAGAACATAATAGTAAACAATAGAAAAGTATGTTAACATACGGAGAAAGAATTATATATATTTTTTCTTATTTTGTTTTATCTTATCCTCATTTTGCGGGGAGTAAGTTCATATATATATATATATATATATATATATATATATATATATATATATATATATATATATATATATATATATATATATATATATATATTCAAGCTCAATTTACAACCAATATGAGTTACAATAAATTCATTATTATATATTTCTAAACATCAAAACAATAGATAACGGAATAAACATGTAACATATATATTATAGAAACAATATTTTGTATAAAACTACTTTCTATATTGCTCATTACTTTCCATAATTGATCATTTATTTATGAAAAGATTAGTTGCGTTGTGTCTTTCTCCATCCTTTCATGTTGTCCATCCCTACGGGCTTGTTTGTTAAATGACTTTTTATTGGCTTTTTTATTTGATCAAACATCTAAAAGTTGTGTTTGGTAATTAGCTTTTTTAGCCAGGCCAGCTGAAAAGCTGGTTTTTAAGCCAAAATGAAAAAGCTACTAGGAGTAGCTTTTGGCTACCTAAGTTACTAATAACATCCAACAACCAATTTTACCAAACATGTTTATAACAAAAAGTCAAATAGCCAACAAAAAAACCAATACAAACAACCAGTGAAACCAGCCGACAACCAACAACCAATTGCCAAACAAGGCATATATGTTTACCATCTCCAATGGTGAGACTCAAGTTTGAGTATTGAAATATAAAATGAGATGTTTTTTTACCTTCAATGGTGATATCATACCCACTTCTCAATTTAGCAACTTATATGAAGTCTAAATTCCCAACGGTGAGACTCTTTTAAATATACAAATGTCACTTTCAATTTATGGCCCACCAAATACATTTTTTTTTTAATATCAAATATTGTAAGATTAAAAAATAAAAATAAAAAAAGGTAAAACTTAAATAAATTATAAAATATATTAGAATATTGACAAGGACCCACACTTTTTGTCAAATGAGACTCGAAGTTGAGTATCTAAACTTAGCAACTTTCTTTTTGAGTTGCTAAGTTTCGATACCAACTTATTGGTATACATTGCAAAAAATACTCTCTCTCCTAAAAATACTCACTTGAGTCTCACAATTGAAAATAATCTACATATCTTTTTCGTGTTCCTTATTCCAAATAAATTATTGATCTACTTGTTTAATTAACTTTTATTATGTTAACAAGTTTTGCACAATTTTTTTTCTCCAATCAAATTGTCCACTTAAAATCCTATGATATGATCATATAAAGCTGATACACTAAAAAAAAAAACCAAAAAAAAAAACCGAGAAAATATTAAATTTTAGAAATTAAAATATGAAAATACGAATTAATTCAATATATGTAGTGCAAAATTTGATTGGTTATAAAGAGAGGTGAAAAAAAAAAAAAAAAAAAAAAGAAGAGCTTGTGATATGTTAAGTTTATAATAATATCCATGAAATGTCAAATGTGGGGTGTAATAAGGTTTTTAGTGTAAGCATATTAAATTGCAGTGTATTCGTACTTTCATTTGAAAAAGAAGGTTCTTATAAAATTTCTGAAAGAGTGTAGAAATTGGTAATGATCTGGATTTATGCCACGTGTACAATCTTGACGGCAGGCAATAAATTCTTGTTGGAAATAAAAGCAATTCCTTATTCCACCTAACCCATTCCATTGCATATGGAATGGTTTCTTATGCAAAAAGATTAACATAAACTTCTTTCGGCTTCGATTGTGACACCATTTTTTCTTCTTCTTTTATTGCTTTTTAATAAGGTTATCATTAACTTGTAATCTTGCATGCCCTTACCATTTTGATTCTTTTTTTGGGAAATTATCATTGGTACACCCCACGTTTGGGCTTTTATCAATAATACACCTGTTTAAGTTTTAATTATCAGTGGTACACCTATATTTTCAACAAATTATCTACAGTAAGCATTCCGTTAACTATGACTGTAATTTTAATTCCCTCCTTTTTTTTCCCTCCTTAATTTCTCTCTTCTTATGTAAAGTAACCCACCCATCTCTGTCATTATATAAACGAAGCCTCCTCATTTGCTCTGATTTATGCAGCTTCGATCTTCTTTTTCTTCTCCGTTTATATAATGACAGAGGTGGATGGGTGGGTTACTTTAAATATAGGAGGGAAATTAAGGTGGAAAAAAAAGGAGAGAGTTAAAATTGGTCAAAATTGCACGTCATTAACCTATAATACTAATGTTTAATTAACGGAATGCTTACGGTAGGTAATTTGTTTAAAATATAGGTGCACCACTGATAATTAAAACTTAAGCAGGTTGTATCATTGATAAAAGTCCAAATCTGAGATGTACCAATGATAATTTCCCTTTTTTTTTTTAACCTTTATAACAAAAAAAAAGATAAATTGTATAATCATTTGAGATAAGTTATGGATGTTTGAACTATAGATTTGATACCACTATAACTTATACCCCAACCCTATAAAAAATAGTACTCCGTAATCCGTAAATATATAAATATATTTGAGTGTGTTTGAGGGAGTGAAAGGAATTAATTGTTTAATTAGGTGCTTCACACTCCACGCTCTCGTGATTAACTAAACACTCTGTTTGATTTGAGTGAAAGGGATTAATTGTTTAATTAGGTGCTTCACTCCACTCCCCCGCGATTAACTAAACAATTTGTTTCAATTCTTACATCCTCTTTTTTATTTAAGTGTTACATTTTAATTGAGCATGTATATTAATGTGAAACTTTAAGCTAAAGTAGAGAATAAATATCCTAAAAATATATGTCTACGTTCATTCAATTAATTAACGACCACCAAAGTATGTTTGGTTTGCATAATAAGAGTAAAGGAATATACTTTTTTCGCTATTTTTGTGCTACAAAATAAAGTACGCTTCTATAATTTTCACTTTTATAATTTTATGGATTTATGATGCATATTGATTGAACTTTAATATCTCAAGTATAGAATTGAAATTCCTTGCTTTAAATTAATTGGTGAGACGTTGAAAATGGAACTATATAAGTTAAGAATTTGATCCCTTATAGTCTTCTACGCATGCCGGTGCTGTTGTATGATGACCATATATACGTACTGTTTTGTGTTATCTCAAGGCATGGACAAATGGATCAACCAATTAATGGTAACATAAAATGAACATGTTACACGAGTTTAATTTAAATTTAATCTGAAACAATTATTAGCAGTACCCTTTTGTCATTTTTCACCGTCCAATAATTATGTTGGAGTAAATGAGTGATAGTGAACTTGTATCAAATTAAGGGCATCCTTGGAAGTATGCATGGCACTATAACACTTCGTCAAACAAGATTGAAATTTCGTGCTAATTTAAAGATCTGATTTTGATATGGGTTTGTTGTGAGCTTTTAGAGATATTTGCATGATTACTTAATTACAAGAATGATCATAAAATGTGTTGTTATATACTTGTATGTATTTATATAAAGTTTTATAAAATACGTAGTAATTTTTTAATATTTACTTATATAAAATAAGGTTAAACTAAATACATCGCTATGTGTGTAAAATTTGACCGTGTCAGTTATTATGGGACAGAGGGTGTATATTAATTTTAAACCTTCTAAGCTTGTGTACTTGTAACATTGAGGTGGGGAGCTCCTATTCTTTAATTTTCGATTGAGTCTAAAATATATTGAACTAATATTCCTTCCATACTGCTATTAGGTATAGCCTTTTATAATTAATTATCTACTGGTTCAAAACTAAGTCCAATATTCAACTTATGGAATTTAATCTAAATATCCTTTTTAGGTTGGGAGGGGTGTGTTGGCACAAGCAAAATGAGTGGCACATGAACTGATGAGCAAAAAACAAGTGTACTTAGCTTGTCATGTCACTTTAAAGATAGCAATAATGATTTTATTGAATTGACACCTCTTGGACTCTCGCTAGTTAATTTAGTTTTATTTTATTAAAAGGTTATATTCATTAGGAGTGTGAAGGACTCCATTATTAAAGAGTCCTTAATAGGATTTGATCTAGGATCTTCATGTCACGACTCACAAGAACAGAACGATAAGATTGTTTACTGGATACATCAAAGTAAACATCTTTTACGACCCATGTAGCAAATCTTTTCGTTGTTGTGGCTTTCAAATCAACAACAAGTGATCTGACCAACAAATGTCAGACGACGATGCGGCCCAGTTCAAATAGTAATCTGAGCCCAACGAGAAAATAACAACGCTTGACAGCCTAAAAATTGAAAACGTATTCTTTAGGATTTTTTGCATAGACACTGGACCCACTTTCCACCCCATAACTCTATTTTTTTTAAAACATTCACCCCATTACTTTTGGTGTTTAGAGAGCCACAAGGGCGGGGGTGAGAATCGAACTCAGGATCTCCTGGAATCGGGAGGAAGCTCTAACCACTTGAGCTATCCCTCACTCTCATTCACCCCATTACTTTGACATAAGGGGATTTGAAAAGTTTTATATTCAACTGAGTGCAAAATTATGTGGAATAATATGAGAGTAAAAGATAGCTCAAATGGTTAGAGTTTTATTCTTGATTTCAAGAAATTCAAGGATCAAGTCTCATCACCCGTCCATTATGACTTTCTAAACCAAAAAAAAAAAAAAAAAAAAAAAAATATATATATATATATATACAATTAGCTGTGCTCATTTAATATTATTTGCTCACATAAATGAAACTAAATATCATAAAAAATAATAATTAAAAAAATAATAATAAGGTAGGCAATATACTATTTGGTGCATCTTCCTCTTTGTAGTCTTTGTAAACATAGGTGCAAGTAAGATTTTATTACCTAGTCTAACTTGAAGTTACTTAGGACTTGTTTGGTTGATGTAGGAAGTAAATTCCCATGGGAACTTCTAATTCATGCGAAATTATTTCCTTTATTAAAATTCCTAGGAATTACATAAATATGTTTGGTTGTCATGTGGGAATTTGTAAATCATGGGAATTGTGAATGACCAAGGGGGGTGGGTAAGTAACTTTCCATGTTTTGTGGGAAGTGAAAATTCCCATGAATTGTAACTTCCTCCATTTTTGCTTTTTAATTTTAACCAAACAACATACCCAAAAGGAAATTCATGGGACTTTTGAGTGCCTATGGAAACTAGAGGCAACCAAACAAGCACTTATAGTTACGTTTTATTCTAATAATTGTGTTTTATCTTTTACACTTAAGCTTGTTCTGCTTAAATATTGTTGGGTTTTCACGACTTTGAGCTTTTACCAACCAAAGAAGAAAAAAAGGTTGCTCTATTCAATTACACTCATAATCAAACCTTTCATTAAGAGCTTGCAATCAAACTAGTCAATGCACGGGTTGCATCAATAGTTGGGAGAAATATATGGTAAAATGAGAGCAAGTATGGGAAAGAAGAAAAAATTCGATTCAATTAAATATTTAAGAACTATAGTATAAAATGATCTTCATTATTACTTTACCTTCCACAAGTATAATTTCCAAAAAAGGAATGTTGATACAACTAAGGGCATGTTCACTTAACAAAATATATGGTGTTCAAGTCTAAAAAATTTTATGGTATGATTTTAATATCCATTTTTGTATAGCATTTGACCACAGTTGAGGGATATATCTGAAAACAAAAGTGAATCAAGTGATAGAGCTTTTGTTAGATTCATCCTAAGTTGTATATTATGAATATAACTGTTGCTAATACAAAACTCTATACAACTGGTGATAAACTAAAGATAACGTAGTTTTAATTGCACCATGAATAATTAGTCCAAAATCATCATCGACATGCATGTACATTCAATGAGAAGTAAGTGAAAGAGAAGGAATAAGTAGTGAGAGAAGCTGAGAACCACGTTATTTTCCAGCATCTACGATACTAATATGGAGTAACATTTTCACAACACCTGTATGTACTAGTATAATACATGTATATGGCAAATGTATATCGCGCCTTTAGCTGCCTACAACACTTGGACTCAAAGATTCCATCAAGACCCCATAAACTATTAAATCCAAACACCCAATGATTATTTGCTAGACTTTATGGTGTTGAGAACGACTATGTTTATACATTATACTACTACGTACTACTCCATTTGACAGAATATCTTGCATAGTCATGCAAAGCAATCACTTTAACAGCTCAGAAACCCAGCTGTATTTTTGAAATGGAACCCATTTTCACTATTTGCCACCTCACAAATCAAAGTTTCTTTTGTTGGATTTTAAAATCAAAACCCCTTTTTTTTTCAAAAATTAATTTAAACCACAACCAACGAAAGAATAATATAATGTAACCCATTAAAATTAAGACCCACTAAAAATTACGATATTATAAATTGACCAAAATTTGGTTCACATCAATAGAGATACATAACATCTAACTATAGTTTTTCCTTTTTGCCATAAAGGAAAAAATAGATGAGAACTGAGATTAGTTACACTGTTAAGCTTGGCATATAAAATTAAACTGGTCAATATATCTCCATTTTGTCTAAGGTTGTTTGGGTTAATTTTGCTAAATATAAGCTATATTGTTGTTCCTGGTTATGCACAACACTAATTAACCCCCCTTTAAGCAGCTTCATCACCATGAGTGCTTCACCGAACAAGCAACCACCTGTGCCCAATGCCTCAGCCTTGTCTTAATTGTCTTCGGATCATCGCCTGCATAATCGATCATGTATTATAATCCATCATTATCGACATCGTAATTAGCTGAGCAAAAAAAAACGTTGTTAACTTACTCAGCATAGTCCACATTGAACATTTGGTAATTGGTACATATGACTATATGAGGTGCAACAAGAGTGATGAAAGTTATCGCATCATTGCATGCAAAGGGGGATCTTTTATCGGGGCCATTTGGGGCCTGACCCCAATAACCCCCAATAAAGTATTGTAATTAATTAGTTAATATAATTAAATAACCTTATTTCACTTGTAAAATACTGGGACATATTTATTTGTTTTGAGCGAGGGGTAAAAAATTCAAATCACGGTTTCTCTAATTTCCGGCCAAGATTCGATCCGATTGCATGCATAAATGGAGTACAACATTGTCGTGACTATGGGTTGGATGTCTAATTGTGCAAACAATAATGATAATCTAATTGGCATGCATTTAGGGAGAATGTCAAATAAAGAGCATGTCTAATAATTTACTTTGCTAATGCTCCTACTATAACAAGTACATATTATGAGTTGGTACGATTGTGTTTAAACCTGGATGTATAACCATAAAGAAGTACTTTGTAATTCGTAAAATTCCAAATAAACATTCTATAACATTAAATGCATGAGATTTTGTCATAAATATATTACTCCGCGTAGTTTATATAAATGTACCTTTTTTAAAATTACGTACATTTAATATCTTCATTAAGGATACGACTTGTATGATTACTTCATTCACATTAGTATTTCCTTTTTCAATTAAAAAATCTTAATACTCCGTAAATGTTACGGTTCAATCTCAAAATTCATTCATTAGATGGAAAAAAATAAATTTAAATGTACATGTTGAGTTATGATGAATATGAGTCACACTACATACGAATTATCACCATTATTAAAAAGTCTAATTGTATTCCACAAAGTTCCATTTTATGTAAATGTTACTTCACTAAACTTCCAGCAGTTTATTTCACTATATAATTAAATTTAATATTTTCATTTTAATTTCCAAATAGCTGATTAGCAAATGATATTCTATTATCAATTAAGAGCATTAAATTTGGACAATCAACTACATTTGAAATTCAAACGACTTCCTTTAAATTGCACCAAACTTTCAACTTTTAACACAATTAATATATTGAGTACTTTATGGTTTAAAATCCGAATATTCGAATTAACTTGTTTCATACAATAACTCAAATTAATAAGTAATGGAAATAAAAACCATACATTATACGCTATGATTGTTGTATTAAAGGAAGGGGCATAATTCGTGACACAACTAAGAAAGTAATCATGAATATGCGCCGGAAATCTCGCTTCATTAATTTTAATTTTAATTATATTTTTTTTTTAACCAAAAAATTAATCAAAACGCACACATTAAAAACTCTTAACACAACAACAAGAGAAAAATTCCAACACATGAAAAAATCGACGGAAAATAAAACTGACGTTAAATTATGGAATTAAATTAATAAGAGCAACTTCAATGGCAAGCTAATTTGACAATTAGTTTGTCATGCCACATAAGCTTTTAAGCTAATTATTATTTTAGCTACTTTTTGCTCTAATAGCTAGCTATTAGCTTAGTAGTAGTTGTTGGATAGAAAATACATAGAAATAGCTTAATTGGTGCAATGAGCATTTTCATTTTGGCAAGTTTAATTCCCAAGCAAATTAAAGCTAATTTGCTTAGCCAAGCTAATTGAGTTTTCTAGCTCCAATGGTCAAGCTAATAGCTAGGGAATTATTGTAATTGCAAGCAAGTCTCTAGCTACAACCATTGGAGATGCTCTAAATGATGAAAGAAAGGAATTAATTACCAGGGCAAATAATGAGAGGGCTGCCAATAGGAGAGGAGAGAGAAAGATCACTTTCCGACGACGAAGCAGTACCAGTTTGCGACGACAAGGAAGAAGATGACGACTTATTGGACTTCAAAACGGTGTCGTTGTAGTTCTTGTTAACAGCATAGTAAAATTCCAAAGCAGGGAGAGTACTGGATAGCCTCTGATCGGGTAGAGGCTCATTCGGGTCAAACCTAAACCCGAGTTCAAAACAGGCTTTGAGCTCTTCCAAATCCTCGTCAGTAAGACTCTTGCTACGACGTCGTCCAATCTGTTCTTTGCGACGGAGCCATAATTCTTCTCGGGCTGAGTCAGGTGACCATGAATTCTGCTTCACGAGCGGGGTGGCTTTCCGCCTTGGTGGGTTGCGCTTGGGTTGGGTTAAGGCGGTCTGGGTCCCCATGAGGGGGAGGGTGCAGGTGATTTTTGAGAGGGGAGCGGAGGAAGGAAGTATAATGAGGAGAGAGAAAATGAGGGTTAAGCATCACTCTTTATATAGGAGGAGGAAAGGGGGTGTTTCATATGGTGTAGTTGGTTCATTTCGTCATAATGACCTGTCTTGCCCTTTTTGTTCAAGTTTAGTATATGTAGTATTGTAACGCCTTATTCCCGTCAAAAAAAAAAGTCCCGTCAAAAAAAAAAGAAAGTATTGTAACGCCTTATTACCTTAAGACTTAGTCATTAAGGTGTAACATATTCATCACATTATTTTCATTATTTGAAAACTGCATCGTACTGGATTGAACTGAAGTGAATAAAATTTGTTAGACATTATTAAACTTTTAGTTCTGATTTTAACTTGAGTAGGAGTAACCTTTATTAACCTTTGATAAGAATTTATGTTACCCAAACTTATTTTGATTAAGGTGAACAAACAAACCCTTGTATGAGTCATTGCAAGTACGTGATCGTATTCCAATATTCTCTTTCCCTTTGGCCAAACATATTTAAGGTGGTTTTATGATGGTAAAACAGTTTTTTTAAAAAAATTTGTGATTTAATTACGGGGTTTTATGAATTACGGAGTATGTGGGGGAAGAGTATATTGGGTTAATTTTGAAAATAGTATTGGAAAATTTGTTGTAATAATATAATATAATGTAGGCTGTTAGGCTGGGGTATCGCCTAAAGAGGTTTAAGTTTAAGGTAATGGAGTATAATTAATAGTCATTATCATTAGTGTCAACTTGCTATTGGTTTGCTTTCAAAGGAAAGACTTTTTATGTTGTAAAAACTTTTGCTCCATGGCCGGCATAATTGATGGTGTGGTCATCTCAATTGGTTTGTATAGTATAGTATGGTATGATATTAGTATTAGCAATGATGATTAATTTGTAAGAAGTCTTAAATTAGGGGTTAAGATTATGACATCTGGTTATCTTAATTTTATAGATTGTAATTTTAATGCATGTGCATGGAGATTGTCTCAAGCAATATATTCAAGGACATTTTAAATACATATCCAGTTAGCCACACTTTCGTTCCAATTCAAGTTAAGATTATATACCGTGTTTGAGTTGGCAGCAAGAGTTAGACTTGATTAGCAATAAATATTTTGTTTGAAAACTGTCATATTGGATGTCCATTATGAATTGAAATAGTGGCAAAATATACCAGTATGTTTGTGTTTTATATATTGTCGTTTTCAAAAACGATAAACTAAAATGTGAAAAAAGTACCGTATTATATTGGTTCGTTAGCTAGGGTTTTTAACTACCTTAACGAACTATAGAATGTTTTAAGACAATCTAACCTAATTATATGCACGATGCTTCATTGGCTGTTAATTATTTCACTCTTAAATGCTGATATCAAGTCATTTATAAAACACGTGTATTTGCACATTTAATACGATTTTATACATTTAGATGACAGTTGGAAACAGTTAACAAATTAGAGATAATCAAATATGAAAAAGAATATTTTAGGTTGAAAATATGATACCTCTAAATGATTTACATGTGTTATGTGCTTTGTAATCTGACTCGTAAATCAAGTTGACAAATAACATTCCATTTAATAATGATGATATTTTGTGCATTTTGTATTTTATTTTCCCTTAGTTATGGTATTATTTGATCGTTTTTCTGTAGCGCAGCGCAATTAATAGTGATACAATTCAGTTCAGTCAAAGAAGTATGTAATGTGTTTGACTAGATAACATTTGTTAGAATAAATGACACATTGTTTGAATACAGCTAGAAGCAGTTAGTAGCTTATTATATAATCAGATAACTAAAAAAGGCTATTGCAAGTTGAAAAGGTGATACCTTCAAAGCGGTTCACCGTTCACATGATTTTTTATAATGAGTTGTTCACCAAATTGACAAGTCGAAAACATGACACCCAAAACCTAATTTAAATACATATTTTGTAATGGAGTCGTGAATAATTTAGTTAATAGAGCTCTGGGCTGTTCCTTCAGCTTAATTTTAGTTTAATTCAGTTTCTAATTTCCCTCTCTCATAAAATATTAGTTTTAGTTTAGTTCAATTCAGTTAAGCTCTAATCAGTTCAGTTCAGTAAATCAGAACAGGCCCTCATTCATATCCATCTTATTATTGATGAATTCTCAATCTTTTGTCTATAATATACAAAGAATAATAAACTTAGGTAGCCCGCTAGCTCATCATCATGAGTCACGCCATTAGAATTTATTATATACTATACACCCGGTTGTACCGTACACCCAATTAACTTAAAATTAGTTTTTGCTCTTCATTTGATGATAAAATGAAAAACAATATCAAAACGAGAACAAATACTCATGGGTGTACGGTACACCCGGGTGTATATAATAACCTTTCTCATGACATTGATTCATTACAAACTTTGGAAATTTTAAATTTTAGCCCAATTCTCTTCACCTGATTTATAACAAAGTGATATATAAGTAGTTATTTCAAATGAAGATTAATTTTACCAATTAAAATTAGTTTTCACTGTATTCTTTTGGTGTTCAGAGTAGAGCTGATCAAATGTGGCCTGGTCCGATTTTGGGCGGAATTTTCCGGCCTGACCTGATTTTTCAAAAACTTTAGGCAGGCTTGCGAAATCATTTTTATGCAAATTTAGTTTTTTTTTTTTTTTTTTGGTCCAGCTGAATTTGGTCCGAAAAGCCGCTTGGCCTGGTCATTTTGGACGGGTTTGGATAGAACTTTTTGGCCCAAAGTATAACCCGGCCTGAGAAACGAGCTGATTTTTTGAACTTGACCAGACCCGGCCCGACCCAACCAATGATCACCTCTAATTCCCAATAAGAACTGATGTCCAAAAAGGGAGCAGCGCATCAAAAAACAATATTTAAAATTTACAATTATACTCCGTAGAAAATACCTTAATACTTCGTGCTTTACAGAGTATAATTAGCATTAATCGAAATATTAACCCGAGTAGTTTATCAAAAATATCGACTCATCAGAAAACCGGATATTCCAAAAACAGCAGAAATCCAAAACCACATAGAAGGGGAGGTCATCGTTTCCCCGAAAAATTGATCGAAAGACGATTTCTATTTCTAGGGTTAGGGTTTGGTTTTCCCCTAATTCGATTACACCTGCAAATTTCGATTGAGTGAAAGAGAGAGAGAGAGGAAAGATGTGGCACGAAGCGCGTAGGTCGGAGAAGAAAGTGCACGACATGATGGATGCTGCAAGGAAAAGAGCGCAGCGAAGAGCGCTGTTTTTGGCTAAGAGACGCGGCGATCCTCAGCAGTCTATCCAAATCCTCGGCTCTCGTTGCCGCACTTATCGCGATGATGGCCTTTATCAAGCCACTCAGGATCAACAGGGCCTGTAAGTTTTTGATTTTCTCTTTTTTTTCTCTCTCCTCTGCTAACCAATTTGATTATTTTATGGTTTATGTCACTGTTAATTAGCAATTTGTATGACAATATGTTGTAATTGAATGAATTAGAAACCTAATATCAAAGATTTTTGATAAGGTGGTGGAGGAAGGATGAATGCATTGAATAAATGAGCTGGTTTTGGTGTAGAAATTCAACTGTTGATCGAGGTTAATTTTGTTGAGGAAAATATCAAAATATATGTTCGGAGGTTGATAGAAGTGCTTAGGGGAGTGAGAGTGTTTATGATTGTTGATTTTCGGATATCCGAAATTTGCGTTTAGCTGAAGGAAGAGAAAATGACCAAAGCAGTTTTTAATGTTCTACTTTGAGTGTGTGAGATAAGAAACGAGTTTTCTCATTGATTTTTGCGACAATATTTGGTTCATAGTTTTGGAAATGTGTTGATTATTGGAATAGGGAATAAGATTAGGATGAGTATAAAGTTGTTTTTAAGGTTTTATTTTATTTTATTTTTATTTTTATAGGTGGTTGTGGATTTAATTTTTGCTTATCCGGCACGTTCAAGAGGTTTAAAGTTTACCAGGCTTGAATTACATTTTCTATTCACTGTTTAGTAAATTTTGTATAGCGTGTACAAATTATTAAGGAGTGTATGTTTTATATGATGTTGGGTGAGAAGTGCTCTTCGTCAGATTGTCTTAGAAGTCACCTAGAATTTTCTTACTTGCGTTTGGCATGATTGTTTTGCAAGTAGTAGCAGGGTGTCTTTTGAGAACAGCCTATTTGTGGATGGATAAGTGATTATTTTCAAGGATGCTTATGTTGCTTATTGTTGTTTACCTCCGCTCTAAGTTTAATCAAGGTCTCAGATTGTTCTTTTACTTTTGTGGATAAGAGACTAGAAGACTGAAAGTTTGAATGAGGTGATCAACTGCTGGAATTACGTCGATTTCAAAATATTGTCTTTCTTGCTTGCTGGACGATATTAATTGATATAGACTTGGGAGTGACTTTTTCCTTAATCAAAAGGAGCTTGAGAATTGTTTTTATTTATTACTTAAGTACGTTTTATCCTCAGTAGAATGCATTTTTTAATATTTGGGGAAAAGTGTGGAAAAGAAAAAAAAAAATCGCTCTTTTTGAAGGGAAAATTGTGTAGCCCTGGTCTTGGGTGTTGCTGTTTCATAATAACATGTATAAATAGAGTACTCCATATTAGACTATTTTTTTGAACTCCATGAAAAAGTCTTATCCTGGTAAATACGAGGCTACTTTGCCTTGATTGCATCTGCTTCCTTGCTGTCCAACTTAATTGGTTAATGTCTGATTTTTTCCTCTAATTGGGATTATTATCAACCCATAATCGTGCCAATAGTTGTTTGAAAGATGTCCATTTCGAATTTGCAATTCAGGGTCAATTTAAAACAAAATTCAATGTTAGAAGTTATGCCTCCCCCCCCCCCCCCCCCCCCCCCCAAAAAAAAAAAAAAAAAAAAAAAATTGTGTATCTTGATAGGTAGTATTACTTGATTTTATTTTTTTCATTGACTGAAAATTTCTTCAAAATCACCATCATAATTATGGCTCTGTACTAGAAATATTTGTCCTTGTGCTGATATCCTGAAATATGCTATGCAGGATTCCTTGGAATGGCAAAGAGGATAATTTGATTGACAGGTAGTGTGGCTTGAAGATGTTTTAATTTTGGCCAATGCTACCCTCCCTACAAATTATATTACTATTTACTTATTAATCCTTTATGTAAATCAGATTTGATGGGCGTGCTCTTCTTGATTTTATCCGTGATCCGGAGACCCATCGATTTCGTCAGCTAGAGAAGACTGAGGAGGAAGAAGAATTAGAAGAGTTTGTAAATTTTGAGCGTTATCGGGATTTAATTAAGCATCGACGTAGAGGATGTCGGTACTTTTTAGATGTCTTGACGTGTATTAGACAAACAGTATTTTGGCATATGTTTTTCTCAATCATTCATACTCTGTTCAACAGTGAAGCCAATTATGAAAATGCATTTTGTTCACGTTGCTTAATCAATAACAATTTATTTGCTGCTAATTATTATGAGAATAATTTGAGCCTTTTCTGTCAGCAGTTACAGATGAAGAGGGTTTGGATCATGTAAATCAAGTAATGGAAGCAAAATTTGCGTTGCCATTTGCTCTTGACAGGTTTTACATTATCTCTTTATATTGTTGCATATAATCTTGGTGACAGGCATGAGGCATCTACACATGTATGCTTTCTGGATGTTTAAGCTAGCAGTTTAATAACATAATGGTAATCAATGTTCTGCACCAGTATGACCATCTGAATGACAGGACTAATATGTATTGATAACAACCTCCCCTCAACTAATGGCATGAATTCCTTTCCCTAATATTTGAAATTATATAATCTTGGTCATTTATTTTCTCTTTAATGTTTATGTGTACTTACACATCATCTCGATTTCTTTGTGTCCCTTTCTCTATGCAACCAAGTTAATTTTTGAAAATGAATGATAATTTTTCAATTGATCCTAGGCTCCCAGCATCTCACTAATATAATGCTCTACTGGTAATTTATAAATTCTGAGAATAATAAATAAATTAAGTGCTTAGTTCTAATTTTGTTATTGCTTGTGTATTTTTTAACGTGATTCTCTATCTTTCTTCTACACGTTCTTGCGCTTCTGTTATTGCTCATGTAGTGGACTTGGCTTACTTCTGTCTCCCTCCTACTTGTGTACATGGGTCGACTTTGTTGCTTAGATTTTCCCAGTGTCTTTCCCCCCTCCCTTCCCTCTTATGGCTCTCTATATGTGATGGCTTCAACAATGCATCATTACATTTTCCCAAGTTGCACAATGCTCAAATGCTCAATAATGGTTACAGTTAGGAAGAGTGCATATAGGCAGGTGGTGAGAGCAGAAATGGTAAAATTGAGATAATTGTTGGCAATTCCAACTCTAATCAGTATATGCAGTCTAAGCTGTGGTCTGTGTAGCATAACTAAGTTACCATACAAATTATCGAGCCAAAATGCTTTGGTAAATAATTATTCATCAAGAACGGAATACAAATTTAAGGTACTTGTGGTATACTGGTATACTTGTTACCTTTGAATTTTGGGCCTGTGGCTATGGCATAATGGCATATGCTGTGCTAGTTTTGCCTTCATGCAGACCAGTAGAAAGATTGTGTAGCTTGACACTGTTTACATTGTCAGTAATTTTCTCTCTTAGCCTTGTCTCATGTAATTTCTCAAACTTAAAATACATTTTGTTGGATTTTTATGCAGATCGAATCCATCTCAAACTCCTGCAGTCAAGGGTACTTATTCTCAGGTGGGCTTCTCATATGATGGGGATGGAAAAGAGGGTATTCTTTCTTCAGATGATGATGAGGATGATGAAGAAGATGAGGATGATGATGATGATGATGAATTTAACAGTGATGATAGTGGTGATGAACGTATGGAAGCCATAGCTAAGGATTTTGGGGTGAAAAGATATGGCTGGCTTGTGTATATGGATAAGAAGGCAAAAGAGGAAGAAAAGAGGCAAAAAGAAGTGATTAAGGGAGATCCAGCAATTGTAAGTGCAGTTGTCTGGATTTAAAATGTATTTATTAGCTAGGTTACATATTTACCAGTATTTTACCTGTATCAATTCTTATATGTTTGTTTCAGAGGAAATTGAGTCGTAAGGAGAGAAGGAAGGCTTCTCAGCTAGAAAGGGAGAAAGAAAGGGAGGCTGCACGCGTAACTGGAACCCGTGTTCTTCATCATGATCCTTATCGGTATGATTGCTGCCTTTTGCATTATCCAGGTATCTCTTAAGTAATTCTCTGTATCTTATGATTGTATTGGACATCTATACACAGAGAATCAAGGCGGAGTCCTACATATGATGCTTATCCTCGCTCTAGAAGGTATGTGGACAGCGTTTGGTGATGTAGAATGCCTTTACCAAGGACATCTTTGCTAATTACTGACTTTACTGATGTAGATCGAGATCACGGTCCCGTTCCCCATCATATTCTAGGCGGCACGGTCGTGGACATTCAACTGACCATCATCGAAGCAAGTCTAAGGCACCCAAAATAGAATTCATCACTGAGTTTGGGGGTTCTCCTGACAGAAGAGAGCCTAAGCTGGAAGGAGTCTCTCCACCACCATCTCCTCCTCAAGCTGAAGTATTAAATCGGTCGGAGCACTGGACCTTTTACTCTTCCAAGATAGATTTGACAGTCTTTCTGCTGCAGATTATCTCCCATTTGCCTGGGACACAGTTTTGTGGTTTTAAATAAATGAGGATTAGGTTACCAACATAATTTTGGGGAAGGAAGCTTTGTTTTTGAAGCTGAATTTCCCCTGAAATGGACTTGTAACACTTCAGAATCCCTCATTCCTATGCTAGTCTCTAATTTTTGCAATTTTCTGCAGAACTTCATCAGTCCGTATCCTTGAGGCATTACATGTTGATCCTGCTTCTGGTGCATCACTTGAGAAAGAAAAGAATGCTAAAGTGATAAAGCCCCCAGTAAGGTATGCTTTAAATTCCTGTGGTCTGCAAGTTGTGGTTTTCATTCATGTTCAAGTTCAACTGCACTTATTATATTCTTGCTTTTGCCCCATATGACCTTGTTAGTGATTTGGCATGTTAGATTTACTTGTTACTGATTGGTTGTTTCTCTTGAATTTCAGCACATCCTCGGCATTAGCCAAACTAAAGGGAGCCACAGGGGCTCCATCAAAGCAACCACAGGGTGAAAAGAAGGAAACACCGCAAGAGAGGCTTAAAAGGATCATGAGCAAGCAACTGAATAAACAAAGTATGGTCCAAGTTTGTGTCTTTAATTCTTTGTTAGTCAAGGAGTTTTTTTTTCTTTTTTAAAAAAAAAATATGCTGTGCAGTTTACATTATATTTTCCTTTTTAGACTTAAGTTTCTTTTATGGTTGTCCCTGCAGTTAAAAAGGATGCTGCTGTAGAGATGGCTAAGAAAAAAGAGCAAGAGAAACAGAGGCTTGAAAAGTTGGCAGAGACTAGTCGTTTGAGTCGAAGTAGACGACGAAGCCGTAGTAGGAGCTACAGCCGATCCCCTCGGAGGTAGCTTATTATATATTTTGTTCTAATTTTTTTGTCAGAAATTTCCTTTTATTACGATCTTAGGGTCAATTGGGCAAAGTTTTATCTTTGGATCTCCGTGGATAAGTAAACTGATTTGTTAAATGGCGTTAATAATTTCTTTCATGTAGTAGGCCATTCAATTCTATATATGGATCTTATTAGGAATTTAAATTGGATGGATTGAATTGGACTTAATAAGTCCAGATTTAGTATGAAAGACTTTGTCCTTATTATTATTTTTTTTTTTTTTCAATTCTTCTATTAATCCAGTTCAAATAATTTTATTATAATCTTCTAGGGCTAATAAAATGTATTTTGACCTGATAACATACTTAACAATTAGACACACTCACATACAGGTATGCTTGTAGTTTTATGTAAAGGGGGGGAAAGAGTTCTAGTGGTAGTTACCATGAAAATGATAACAAAGAACCAATATAAGCTGACCTACAGAAGGGTGACTTTTAAGAAAATGGTGATTTAAAGAAAATGGGTGATTTTTAACATTTACATCAGTTAACTTTATGCTACACTAGGTTAAGGTGGTAAAGTCTAACCTGAACCAGAATTAGCAGGTTTGGGTTTAAGGTTTTCAACTTGTATAATTTATTGAGTCGAATCAACAACATGACTATTTTATTAAATGAGTTGGCTTAGGGTTGAACTTTTAAACCCAATTTTGACATGACAACCTGTGTACTTGCTAGCTACTGTTGATAATTTTAGTGTGGCTGGTAATAGTAAAAGGTGTCTTCTGAGTAATGTAAATTACAGATTTTTGTGGCTAATTGTGGCCCTTTTTGGACTTGAAATTAGTTCAGATAGTGTGGTTAATTTACCATGTTAATTTGTTTGGTTTATATTAATGTTTGTTTAATAAATGGGTTGGTTAACCTATTTACTGGTGGAAAGGTTGGGTTGCCAGTCAATTTTAATCGGAGTTGGGTATCCAACCTATTTATTAAACGGGGCCTGGTTAGGGTTATGAGAGGAGGGGGGGGGGGGGAGTTCACCTGTCAACCTGACACAAATTTAACACGATGCAACCTATTTGCCAACTCTACACTAGGATTGCTTTTCAATATCAAATCAAATCAAATCCCTACTCTGCTTTCCATGTAGAGTTTTTTTTTTTTTTTTTTTTTTTTTTTTTTTTTTTTTTTTTTTTCCTGTGGCATGTGAATTTTGCTGATTTGTTTGCATTTAAAGTGAATTACAACAATCAGCAATCAAAATTGCATCATTTATGTTTAACCACTTTTCCTTCTCTCATTTAGATAAGTTGTAGATGTCTTATTTATCAAAGTATAAAGTTATTGATTTAGGTCATCACTACCGCTGGTCAGATTTAGTTCCTGTTGTCTCTAATAATGTGTAAAGACATTCTTCCACATAAATTTAATTTCAGGACTAGTTCATGTCTTTGATATGATTACTTTCTTCTTAGTTTATATAGTTTGCTGCTATTTTTTTATTTTTTATTTTATTTTTTATTAATTTAGGTCTGAAACTCGACAGAAGTAATTCTAGTCTAATTTAATTTATCAAATATTGAAATGGATTATATCCCGTCAACGTAAAAAAATGACGACAGGAGTAGCTGGTTTGCAGATATAATCAGATGCTAGAGAGAGTAGATAGTCTGGGAAGATTCAACAATGAAGATGCATTGCCTGTTGAAGAGAGAGAGAGAGAGAGAGAGAGAGAGAGAGAGAGAGAGAGAGAGAGAGAGAGAGAGAGAGAGAGAGATCTTAGTACATAATAGTGTTATTTCTTGGATGGAAGTATGGAACAAGGGAGGTTGCCCAAATCCAATTCTAAATTCTTTGGATTCTCACATAAGAATCTGGGCATATCCAGAGTTTGAAATGATACTTAAATTTCAAAATTTGGCCATAGGCAAATTATTTGGTGAAGCATACAATAATGTACTAATGTTGGTACCTGGTGAAAATAAAAGTTTTGCTTGTTTTTGACTATGTGCTTGTTGTCATCATGTCTCTATGTACAGAGTTTCAATTAATTTCATTTTGGTTCCAATAATCAGCCACTTTTTCAGTTTTTCTCTTTAGACTACCTGAAAAGTGGGTTTTTCCCCCTGTGGGATGTGTGACTACGTGTTTTGTCTTGATTTGGGTCGATTCTGGTAGAATATTGTCAAGGTTATGAGATTGATCAATTTTTCACTTTGCTGCATTGTGAGTTCTGCCAAATTAAGCAATAGTTTCTGCAGCTCAGCTTATGAACCTTACGAACTTGTGAGTTCTAGATGCAGAGAGATGATGGTAGAAATGATAGAAATTTGTCGACGAGGATAGCAAGATAGAAAAATTTGTCGTGGAGCTGCATTGATTACTGTGCTAATGTTGCCCCAATTGTAGTATTAGGGAAAGTGCGGAATTCTGGGGAGACCTGGATCGAAGCTTATTAATAACGGTTGTGTGGTGGTAGCCTGTTAGGTTCTATGTAGGTGCGCTGTGAGAGGGCATTGTACTTTAGATTGTTAAAACATCTAGAAATTCTGCTGTTAAAGCTTGAGCACCGATAGGATATGTGATCCATTTTAGTTACCTTGCTATTCCTTCCTCCCAAGCAGATGGGTAGTCCACTGAGAGGTTAGTTCTATTGCTTGCTACAAGTTTGGATTGCTGCTGCTTCTGAACTTGTAGACCTGAACTGAAGTCATCAAAACTTATTTTCTTATTCTCTCTTAGCTGAATATGTCTGAATCTAAGGGAATCGAGCGGAGTCTTTAATTCAATTAATTTTTATTCTGTAGGCGACTTAAAGATTAATGGTACTTGTTTGAAATTTTACTTGGCAAATGAGAAAATGATTCATGGGCTTATGTTCTTTTTCTGTTAATAGATTACCTATGGTCTTTTGAATTCTTAGTTGGTAGTAATTATCCTTTGTTAAGGTCCAGTCAATGCATATTGTTCACATATGTACCTTAAGGAGTAAGATGTGTGTGGTTTTTGCAGACGACACAGATACAGCAGAAGTCCAAGTAGGGGAAGGAGTTCAAGGAGACACCGTTCTCATTCCCGCTCTCGTAGTCGTTCTCCCTCGCGTTCTCGATCTCATTCCCGTTCACGTTCTCCTTCACGCTCTCCAAGGTCAACAATGGCACTTTCTTTCTTTATTCTTCTAAAACGACAACTCTTTCCTTTTTTTTCTCGATCATTTGTCGAGCTATTGGTGACTTAAATGGGGTACACTTTTATTTGTCTTGCAGGCGCAGAAGTCGGTCCAGATACTGATGCTGGTGAAAACATTCTGAGAGCTCAATGTATGTTTGTGTTTGCATATGAATAATGCTTGTATGTTGAAAATAGATCTCTTAGTGTAGGTTATAGTCTTGGATTTTGTAGGCTATGGGGGGAGAAAAACATGTTTGTATCTTGTAAGAATATGAGTACTTTGTGTCAGTTTTTGTGTTCCAACATTGCTCAAGTACAGGTTGATTCCAAAACAGCCTGCAGATTGGCGCATCAATCCAGTTTTTTCTTCCTTACCTTTTCTTGGAAATTACCCTGTTCTTTGGATTCAAATTATCAGCAATTGCCTCTTTTTATGAATCGATAATCCTTTATTTTATTGGGCTATAATTGCTTTTTGAGTTTGGATTTCTGGTTTACTCTCGGCTTTAGTGAAAGGTAGATTTAACTTGATTCTTTTCTGGGGTAAAATCAGTGCCTAATATTTTATGAACCAGGTAGTCTTTCCCTGGTTGGTTAATTTTCATGTATCCAACAATAACTAATGTTAATGAGTGCCAACTACGAGTACGGTAGAATTTTTGGATCAGGTGTGAGGGTTCAGCTTGAGTCTAGTCGGGTTGGGTCATTAGTTTGGTTGTTTGTCTTGCAGAAAAAATCTAGTTTGGTTGTTCAAGCTGGTCAGTTTTTGACAAGTTTACAACTGACCAACTTCATATCTTGTTGTTGCTGGATTTTCACTTGCATTGTATCTATCAGATCTGCAAATGTTAATGTCAGGAGTCGTATGAGACATTTCTTCAAGACCAGGCGTATTATAGTTGAATGTCTTTGTGTTGCAGGATTATATCATGCCTTGGAAGTTTTACTATTCACCAATCATCTCACGATATCAGAAAAATAGTTTTAATAAAGTTGTTTTACAAAACTATTGACGATTGATCGAAATTTTAATACTTGCACCATTCAAGTGGTACACCTGCTGCATCAGATTGTTTTTTCTCTCATAACCTCGAAGGTAAAGAACTCACTCCATAACAAGAGAATATCTTCTTTAACTTCTCTACCCTTTCGAATCGAGGATGGCAAACTAAGAAAGAAGAAAAGAATAATTAAAAAAAAATAAAAACGAAAGCTTCGAAAGCCAAAAAAGCAATTCTGGAAAACTTTTACTTTATTCGAATTATATATATATAACACGCACTTGTGAATGTTATCAAGGAATTTGATGCCTTTTCTTTGGCTGATCATAAAATGTTAGAGATGCCCATTAAACCTTTTTAAAGTTTACACTTGCTTGCCTTCATTTTCCCACTTTTTGTTAAACTTACAATCTCATCTAATCTAAAGAAAAAGAAAGACAAAGACAAAGGATTAAATCAAAAGTGAAAGCCCCCACACGAGGGGACTGTGATATCTTGTACGAGTTGGAGTAGCCAACTTTTTAGGGACCTTGAGCTTTAAGCATGTTCCACCGCAGTAAGAGGTTGCCCAATTAATAGTATTATTAATTATTCCGTACTAATTTTATTTCATAATGTGAATAAATATATGATATGATATGATACCATAATAGTTAGGGGATTACTTTCTTCTCTTGTGATAAAAGGTTGGTTTGGAATATATTAATAATTATGATATTACCTTTTTGCTTTTCTATGTTTATTAGACTTTATTATGGTTGATATACTTGATCCAAGTTGCCAACTTTGGGTGTTCTTTATCCATTGCTATTTGAATGATTAAGGTTTCTTGATAGTTATTTTTTATGTTGAGATTTTGATAAGAACTAACAAACATCGATTAATATATAATATGTTGCTGGATAACATTCATACAACGATTGTTAAATTTGGAGCCTATGAATACCCTTCGTCTAAGAATGAATGTAAAAGAAAGGTGATAAGATGTAAGTTTTTTATAAGGAAAGTTGTTTTTGGCAAGTAAGAGATTGTTATTAGAAAGATATACAAAGTTACTAGTGATTTGATGGTTTTTGTAGTGAGACGATGAATCTTGTTACAGTGTTTTATGTAGGGTGATTGATTGAAGAGTTGACAATGATTAATCGATTATAAATGACTACAACTATATGGGAAGTTAGTAGATAAAAACACATGGTTGGTTACTTGTGTGATTCTATTTACTATTGAAGGGAGTTGTTAGTTTCATGACAATAATGATGATAGATCAAAGTTTATTTTTTCCTATTTACTTGGTACAAGTCATATCTCTTTTGTAGTTACTCACAATGGTGTTACATGATAATTGATACATGAATTACTTTCAAAATCTTAAATTAAAAAGAGGTGCATACACGCATCTACCAGTGTTTTGTCAAACGAACATACCTCCTACAACAACCCATCACGCCCTTACAAGTTTTCAAACTCACAACCTCTCCTCATCCCCACCTCATACTCCTTCTCTATTCCACAAACTTATTATCCTTAGCTTATAGTGGTCAATCAATTTAATCACTTGATTGGACTTTGATCATTTCCATTTAACTTCCAATCTCCTTTAATCACCCATGACATATCTCATGTATAAACTTTTTTGTTATTAGAGCACTAGTTTAAACAAATTAAAAGTTATACTTTATATTTAATTAAAACCTGCAATTGCACAAGCCAAATACAAATACAAATTTTCTGTCATTAAACATGCTAAAGTCTAAAAACCATTCTATGATTGGGGAACAGTGATCTACCCTACAAAATCATTTGAAGACAGACATATTTAAAGTCTAATGTAAGTGGCATAGAGATTGAATGGAAATTATGGAATTAAGGTTGGATCTAGCTCAAACTTAATAATTGCTATTATTTTCTTTATTAAGAAGGTGTTTTGCCTTTAAATTAAGAATAAAAAATAAATAGGAGCTATAATGCTGTATCTTTTTAGTCTATATCTCCCCATAAAAGTAAATGCTAAAATATAAAAATGTACCATACTTCGCAAAACATGCGTCTCCATCCATATAATCCTTTTTTGGGATTAAAATAAGAAAATACCTATAATTCTCAATTATAGACGAACCTCGGTCTATTTTGTCTTAACCAAATATAGTAATGTGTTTAAGCTAGTTACGCACACTCAATCTTTTCCTCATTTTAACATCATCTTGATGTCATCATTTTGTTTACATATAATTTTCGTTAGAGTATGATAATTATTGGATTAATTAGGACATTGTTGTCACATGCGTACAAAAGCACTTGTAAAATTTTACAGATATGTTGATTCTGGAATTAATTAAACGGTAGATTTAAGTTAAGAATTTCAAACGGTTCATTAACATGTGCGTATAACGTCTTTAAATTTAATTAAACGGATAAGAATGTAAGATTAGAGTTCACATTTTCTATGAAAAAGTTCTAATATAAGGAGAAAAAATAAAAGCTACGAATTATTTATTTAACATATTTATGTAATGGCCAAGCAAGTAAAATAATCAACCCATGTTACCGAAATTCAAATGTTATTATTTAATTTATAACTTACAACATTTATTAGTGGCAAATTGACGATTAAGGTTAGTGGAAGATTAGCGATTTTACAAGTTTGATGGCTAATATTGTTCCTTTTAGTATTATGTATAATCATATTATCTTTGTTAATTACCAGTACTTTTATTTTTATTTTATTTATTTTTCTATTTTTTTTTTTATTTTTTTTTTTATTTATTTATTTTTTTTTTATGAAAGTAAAGGGAATTTTTATTATTTAATCATGCAAATTAGTTAGTATATAAAGTATAAGGGAGGTATGTAAAATAATACTCTATTTGTTTTATCAACTTAGAATTTTCTTACCGTAAAATGATCTTCAAATAAAAAGAAAAAAAAAATCAGAGTTGGATAAAGTACACAACTAAAAGTGATTACTCATATAATAATTAATTAACAAATTAAAGAATTAACTTTATTAAATCACGCTTTATTTTGATGATGATGCGTCTTTTTATAAGTTAACATCAAAGATATCAGCATCCTATATTCTGTTAAGAAAGTGATCGATCTGATGCAAACTATCTATTTTAATTTACAGCTCCTACTTAGCTTAATTAAATTAATTAGGGTTAAAATTAACTTTTTCACAGAATCACTATGTCATTCCTCAAGCGTCAAAATCTAATCCCTTTTTATGGGCTCTATATTACTAGCGCCAACTTTTACTCATTTCCATTTGAATTCATGATTAGATTATACAGAAATATATATTTAATACTTTGATATGACAATCACAGTTAATAAAAGGATTCATTTTCCTTTACCTATCATTTACTTAATTGTAGATCAAATGTAACCATCCACGTCACAATTGGAACACATGTATTGTCAAATTTTATATAATGCATTATCCATAATGACTTATGTTCCATATCAGATATAAACGAGAAACATTTGTGTAAGACTCGATTTTTATAACTACTTTTCCCTTATGATGTACAAAAATAATTTTAGGGCAAAATGTTAGGTATGGATTTTAATTAATTATTTCTCTGTACCCTAGATTTATAATGTTATCTGCAATTTACATTATGACCTTAAAATATTGGCTTTTAAAGAAACAATTATTGTGAGGTCGATGGTGAATAATGTTAATGTGACTCTACATAAGATTTTCTCTGTATATATTTAGTAGATTGTAAAATTAGTAATTATAATATTCATGTTAATTTGAATGAAAAGATTATTGTTTTTACATTAGATTTGGCATTGGCCTCTTGTACGCATTAATATATACATTATATTACTCGGTAATTGAAAGAAAAATACATAGCCGACCACGAAAACATGATTTGTTGGCTAATTAACATACTTATCAACTAATTAAGTGTCTCCTCCTATATAATCCTTCCATTGAAGGAAACAGATCATCATCAAAACATAAAATTAAAGCTGGTCCTACGTGCATAATATAGAGCCAAAAATAATGTCAATTATATAAATAGATGCATGGGCATTTAGATATATCAGCTGGTTTTATATAACATTATTTGCATAAATTTGGAGAGACCGGGAAAGAAAATATTTCCCCACATGTATATGTCTTATATGACATTGAATCACGTATATTAGTTTCTCATCAAAATTTAGGATATATAATTAATTTAACACTTTTGTTTGCAACTTAACTATCAATTATATTCTTTGATTTTTGATTCATATTCTCCAACCATTTTTTCTCAACTTATCAATTCTTGTTGGTGTTTATATTATATTGTGGACCCATACGTGTATTATGCACGGTTTATATTGGGTATGTATAACTGTATAAGAGCAATTACTGTTAAATTAGTATTCATATTATACAATGAAATGACAATGTTATGTACCTATAATTGTTTAGTTGTCATTTGAGTTTTTGAACAGAATTTATTATAACTAACCTTTGAATTTCTTCAAGGATTCAAGTGAGTATATCCCTTGTGCGGTGATTGGAATACGCAGTTGATGAATTTAACTACTACGTATAAGACTTTTCATTGGTATGGCTGATATAGTCATAATATGTATTGAAGTAAAATATATTGTGTAAGGGTTCATTCTCTTGATGAACTTAATTATTTTGACTGTTTAGAAGCTCACAACTTTTTAAGAATATACGATAAAAATATAGAATGAAACCCCTTCAATTTTCCAATTAAAGCAAGTCATAATTTTATCTCCATACTCTATATAGTTATATCATGGTCATTCATGGATACATTAGATATATACTACGCACCATAGCCTAATTAAGAAACAACACAGCCATATCTAATGACCCGACTAACCGCACAAACACCTAAATCATGAGTACATGTTGTATCATTCATTAAATAAAAAAAAAAAAAAATCCTAATATTTTTCATGGCATAATTATATTTTACATGCATCATGCATGTAGGGGTGTCCATAATTCGGATTAAAACCGAAATCCAATCCAATCCAAACCGAATTATCAATTCGGATCGGATCCGAACTTTAAATCGGATCGGATCGGATTGAGATTTTTTGAAAATTCGGATTTTCGGATTGGATCGGATTGACCCTAATCGAATCCAAACTAAACCGAACACCGAAATTTTGAATTAAGCAAATATTTTACGGATTGTTGTGTTTTACAATTAGGCTTTAAACATTTAGCCCAATGGCTTCTCTAAATTTGCTGATAGTTGCTACTACTGCCTTAAGCCTTATATAGCTGAAAGTTGCTGCTTATATGCTAACGTTATTGATATTTAGTGCATGTAGCTTAGTAATTATTGTAATGGAAATGATGTTTCCTTTTAGTTGTACTACAATTTATGTTAATCAGATTATTTTTAGAATTGTATTGGACAAAATATTATTTTTATAATTGCATTTATATTTCCGTATTAGTATATTTATTAAAGAAGATAATTAACGTATTTTAATTCGGATTTTCGGATCGGATTCAAATAACCGAATTTTAATTCGGATTGGATCGGATTGGATTGAAAAAGTAATTCGGATCGGATCGGATTGAAAAATGAAAAACCGAATTATATTTCGGATCGAATTGGATATGGCCTTAATCCAAACCGAAAACCGAACGGAAACCCCTACATGCATGTATGTTTCCTATTATTCCTTGGTATATAATCTTAAAAGAAACAATAGGTAATGGAGCAATGGACCATGAAACCCGTGCAATGGGCAACCGCGCTCTAAGATCATCATCATCATGCATGCTTCCTATCCTAAATCAAAGGGTGAAATATTTCCACGAGTCTTACTCATATGGTTCATGAACAATAGCAATATTGAGTAATTTTTGTATAATTAAATACTAATTAAGCTATTATTATAATGTAATAAGATGGCATTGGTTTATATTTAAGGGATGTATGTATTTATGTCACCCATTACTTGTATAGCACTTTGGGGGCGCAGTTGATCCATCGGTACCTTATTAATTAATTTTTGATCTCTAAAAATAGTGCATGGAGACCCACATTGCCCACCAATTCTATGTACAAATGTACAATACAACATTTGGTGTCCACCTTTTCTCCCATATCGAATAACATACCAAGTAGTATTTGTGCTCCACCACTATTACTCCCTCCTAATTAATAACTCACAAATTAAAGGATGTACATTTTCCCTTTCACATCATTTTCAATTTAGACATTTAGGGGCCGTTTGGTTGGGGTTAATTATCAAAGGAAAAGGGAATGAATAGGTATCATTCCCTTTGTTCTTGTTTGTTTGTCCATCTTTGTCATTCTCTTTCCCCATTTTTATTTTTGAGTTTACCCATTTTTATTCCAAATTGATTCCCCATCCCCCCTAGCCTTTTGCATTCCCTTTCTTTACCCACCACCAGCCACCACCTTCTAACTTACCTCCACCACCCAGCCGCCCACCGCTGCTACTCCCTGGCCCGTTGCCGCCTACAGACGCCCCTCCCCGACCCACCGATGCCCCTCACCGGCCTACCAACGCCCCCGATAAACCCCCATCTCCCCCGAAAATATTCCCCCACCACACAACCACCCTCTCTCACTTTTCCAGCCACCCCATAGCCGAGCCACCCCACCATGCCCTTCGCTGCCCCTCCCCCACCTCCCGGCTTTAGAATTTCAAGAAGGAAGTTGATAATCGGCAGAAGAATCTGGAGATTGAAGGAAGGTTAGGGTTTAGGAGCAAAGAAAGGCGGTGGAGGAGTGAGATAGGGTCGGCGAGGGGGTGGTGGGGTGGCTGGGCTATGGGGTGGCTGGAAAAGTGAAAAAGGGAAGGTGTTGTGTTTGTATTGGTGGTGGTGGTAGGGTGGTGGGGTGGTGTTTAGAATGGTGGTTGCATTCTCTGTGTCTTTTTTGTAAACAAACAACATAGCAAATGGAATGGTTTTTCATTCCATTCTCTTTCATTCCCATTGTTCATTCCATTCTGTTTATCTTGTGTGAACCAAACGGCCCCTTAGTTCTTAATTCCATGATAAATCTTTACATATATTAGTATATATTACTCATTTCATTTGATAATGTGTTTTAATTTGGTTTTATTTGTGTTTTCACCGTGTATGAAAATATAGTACATTTTGTTTCAACACTAATACTAAATACGCTATTACTAATTTTGAAATTGGTTCCAACATGTAACCAAATTTCGAACAAGTACCCCATTTTTTCCAAAATTTTAGAATTGAACTGAAATTGGTCCTTATGACGCCACTTTTAAATTCAAAACCGATAATTCTTTATCGACTTCAAGATTAAAGATGATATACTAATAATATCTTTTGCAATACCTTTTGAACATGCTTTGCTGTTGAAATATGTAGCTTAAAGTAAATTAAGTAGGACTACTTGACTAAGATTATTCAAAGAATCAAATAAATTATAAGAGAATGCCTCAAAAGTCAAAATGTAAGTATAACTATTTTAAAAGTTGAAGTTACTTTGAAACTACTACGTATTATATTGAAGATCGATCATTTAACAACTTGCATTATTATTTAATTTCTTCTTAGCTTAGGTTGTGGTTTATTAAGACTTAAGAAGTTGCCAAGCTACATACGCAAAATGTTTATTATTTCATCCATCATTAATTTTCTAGCAAGACTTTTAATGATTATTAATAATACGTACAATACTTTCATTATTTTTAAATAAAAAGTCAATAAACTAAAAATTACAATGTATTGAATGGAGTAAGGTTTTAGTATGTACAAGACATTATTAATTATTAATTAATAGAAAAGTATACAAAATGTAAACAAGAATGTGGAGGTTGACTAGCCAAAGACGAGCCGACCAAATGATGATTATCTTTAGTTTGTTGAATGATGCGGTTTTTCTTTCTTTTAAGCGTTAAGTACAATTATTTAGGCTTTTGCACATTAATATTGTGAACTGATCTCCATGTAAAGTGAGTTAAGAATTGCTACCAAATACATGTATCTAATTAAGATTCTTTTAAATTTTAAGTCTATAAATAATGTACTTGATAATTTTATTGTTGGATGGGTAAAATAGAATTGAATAAATAAAATTTATATTATTGTAGTATGTATTATGTACTCGTAATATTTACTTTGTATTGATTTATATTAAAAGAATATAATGAAGGTAGTGGTGTGATTCCTATCACATGCATAACCGTTGGTCATCAAATTATAGTTGAAGAATGTGGAGGTCAACATTGAGCTCTTTAAATTGTAACAATTTTAAATGTTTTCAAATGATAATACAATAATAAAGATACAAGTCTAATAATAAAAATCTAATTAAGAAAATTTATACTAATAACTGTTTCATTTATTTAGGCTATGAAATTAAAAAAATAAAATAAAATATGTGTCTTGAAAGTTTAGAGTGAATGAAAGGATGTTTGCAATGTCAAGATACCCATTTTGGAATTCCCACGTTAACGGCTGTTTAATAGTGTTGATTTATGAATTGAAGTTGATATATATGAGATGATAAGATTATTAATACGAGTAATTTTGCACATAAAGTCTTAAATATGATGTTTATATAATTATATTACTACAATGTTATCTCTAATTGAACTTTCAATATCACTCATTGTTTTAGGGATAATACCTTGAAAAAGAGAGTTTTGGATCGGGTGACCATGCATTCAGGTTGGGGGCCTTGGGACAAGTTGTTGTAAAGGACTTAAGGAGTAGGATGGTAAGAAAAATGTATGGAGTATATATTGAAAATAAGGGTAAAGAAAAAAGTATGTGAATGGATGCGAAAAATGAGTTTTGAAGTATGTACACGTATTAAAGAAGATAGGTATGTTAAGACCTCATTAAAAAAGGAAAAAGAAGTTCGATAAGTCTTGAGTACTCCGTATTATTTACGATTAACTTATAGCAATATATCAAAAAGACGAACAGTACAATTGAGTTTGCAATGAAGTTCTATTCAAGTGTTAAATTGGCCAAACAAATTAAAGTTCTTATCTTTGAGGTCTATACTTTTATCTACTAATTAATTCATTTTTCTTATCACAAAATTCTTTTAATTAGTTAATTATATGTAGGCTATAATTCCAAATTAAATGAACACAAAGCAAATTAATTAAATCACCGAAGAATGAAATATTGGGATGATAATAATATTTCATATTCAACGTAGACCCAATGTAAAATCGGCTTAAGGTAATTGATAAACACAAAAGTCTAATTTGTTGACAAATCCTTAAAGATTGCACATGGTTTTCCTGCAACACACAGGCGTCAATATGAAATCTACCACATCTTTTTGTTGCAGTGAACCTTCATCGTGGTGGGAAGATTGTGTTTTCCTCTATTTTTATTTATTTATTTTATTTTATTATTATTATAATTATTATTAAGATTATAAATTATTTAGAATTATATCGGCTACTTACAATCCTTCGAAGCATATTATATATAAAAAAATTAAGTATATTGATCATCCTTGACAATAAACTGGAGAGGGTAGAATGGTTGATAACTAGATTAAAAGAATAAGTTGGTATAATTCTGAAATCGGTCTTGAGTTACTTGTATTATTCCAAATAATTAGTCCTTGAACCTTGATATGTAAATCCTTACCCGTATCACGGGGTATTACTTTCTCTTTTGAGAATGAAGCATTTAAAGAATCTTGATCTCTTAGTGAACTAGTGATGCTAGTAGTCTAATCTAATGGTCATTTTTCTATATTGTCTTCCTCTAAGCATACCACCTTCATTACGTCAAATCCGTCAGAAATAAAAGTGATTTGTGGGATTTAAATGGACCATAAAATGAGAATTTAATTTGATTGATAGATACTAAAGGCAATTAAGGCATTGCATTTTAAAATATTGCATGGACTAATTGAATTATTGACATTAGATGCGAATTTCAGACGTTATTTAAAAAAAAAAAAAACGTAAACGGAATTTTCATACTTATGGGAATTGAATGAATATATGTTTCTTCCAAGTTTTCTCCTCGAGGCATCTTATCTTTTAAATGTTTGACATGTGTCCAATATATAATAAAACAGGTGTACATGTATTGCAAATAAGTTGTGCTAACAGTGTGATATTTTGTTATTTGCGCTACTTATTACTTACAATTGTTTTAATTTCTTTACAATCAATTAAAACGAACATTATTATTATATGAATGTATTAAGCACAATTTATACACGGAGTACACAATTTCATTTTATTTTTAAATTTCATTTTTTGTGATTTGAAAGATGCAAGAAGGTGGTAAAAATATGAATAGAATACCATAATATCACATCCTAACCACTCAAGTTGTCGTCAACAAATTCTAACCACCCAATTGTTATGATTCGTAGTCTAGTTGATAAAGACTTACTAGTATGGAATACATGCATGCATATTTTATCGTAGTAGTACGTTTATAAATTTCCAATAACTACCAAAAAAAATTAAAAAAACACAATTTTACAGAAATGAATTAATAGTGATTGGCAGGCAAATCCCTCGGCACATGCATAAATGGGAAGCCACTCCAAGTTTCCGACAACATTCCTCACCATATAGCCGTTGCTCTACCTTCTAGTGGGTCCTTTCTTTCTCATTTCTCTAACAATCAACCAAATGCATCGTACACCACATTTATGAGATGACTCATTTCTCAAACAATCAACGAAACGCATCGTACACCAATTTTATGGGATTTTCAATTCTCATGTTATCTCATCTTTTTGAAGTGTCAAATTTATAACATACATGATTTTATCTTTTGATTGAAGGACCATACTCTTCGTATCAAATATAATTACGAGTATTTCACTTTCTTATGTTTTGTTAATGTAAATTTTTTGAATTGTACAAGAGTTAAAACTTAAAAGTGTAAGCCTAATAATTGATACAAGAGCCCGGCAAAAAAAAAAAAAAAAAAAAAAAAATTGATATAATAGGAATAGTTGTCTAATTGGTTGACACAAAAGCTCAACTAACTTTGTAGCGATATCGTAGGTTTATGCACAGTATATTTATTTAATTTTTATTTTTTTTTGAAAGAAAAACAAGTTGTATACCGTATTCATTAATGGACACAACTCTGACAGTGTATAGAGCGAAATATCTAATAAACAATGGTTCAACCAAAGTTATTCTACTTCAAAGGGTATAAACTTAGCTAGATGATGAACTAACCAAAGTTATTCTACACCAAAGGGTATGAGCTTAGCTAGATGATGAGCAACACGGTTGTCAAATAGAAGTAAAAAAAATCTACATAATGCCAAGGTATCATCAAACACACCATCTAAATTGGAGAAGTATTAGGTATCTTTTTAGCCAAATCAATCTATCTATTTATTAACTCCTTATTACAATATTGAAATCTTTAATACTCCGGGCTTGTTCACTTCAGCTTAATTTCAGTTCAATTCATTTCAGTTCAACTCCAATCAGTTCAGTTCAGCTCCTAATTTCCTTCTCTCATAAAATATTCATTTCAGCTATATTCAGTTCAGTTTGATTCAGTTCCAATTAGTTCAATTTAGTTCAGCTTCTAATTTTCTTCTCTCATAAAATACATCAGCTCTATTCAGTTCAGTTTGATCAGCTCCAATCAGTTCAGCTCTCTTCAGTTCAGTTCAGTAAATGTGAACATACCCTTCTTCTAATCTATTTTAATGGCTGCAATTTGAAAGCTTTGACATTAATTTAAACAAGTGTATTTTCAAAAATCATTTTTAATAAGATGGAGTACCTTTTTTTTTTTTTTTTTTTTTTTTTTTTTACCTCTAATCACATGACATATCCTTAATCCGTGTTAAAAATGTGTAGCCTCTCCAATTAGCAAATAAAAACCAATGAAGAAGTACTAAAATGAAGGAACAGGGGCATTTAGGTTAATTACCAAAATCTACAGGTGGACCCCTTACAAGCTCTACAGACTACAGCTATAAAATCCATACCTTCCAATACAAGCCACTCTTATTTCCTCCAATACACACTTGTTCATTAATACCCACTTCTACACTCTCTCCCCCCACCTTTTTCTTTTTGCATTCTACTCCTCTTTCTCTCTCTCCCTCCTCCATTTACACTTTCATTTCTCCACTCGAAACCATTAAACCAACCTCAACTTCAATCTCATTTCTTCCTACATTTCTCTCAACAACAACAACAACAATGGTTGATGTAGACCGAAGAATGATCGGTCTAAACCCGGCTCACATCGCCGGACTCCGTCGTCTATCTGCTCGTGCCGCGTCCGGCCCATCTCCTCCAACTCCTCTTCCTTCCCGCGTTTCTCTCTCCTCCCTCGCTTCCAAACTCATCTCCCATCTTAAATCATCCGGTATCCAAGTCCAACCCGGGTTAACCGACTCCGAGTTCGCCCGCTCCGAAGCCGAGTTTGGGTTCGTTTTTCCACCCGACCTTAAAGCTGTCCTCCAAGCGGGCCTTCCTGTCGGAGCGGGGTTTCCCGATTGGCGTTCACCTGGGGCCCGTCTTCATCTCAAAGCTCTCATCAATCTCCCCATTGCAGCTATCTCTTTCCAGATCGCTAAGAACTCACTCTGGTCAAAATCATGGGGCCCACGACCTTCCGGCCCGGAAAAAGCCCTTAAAATCGCGAGAACTTCCCTTAAACGGGCCCCACTTTTGATCCCCATTTTCAACCATTGTTACATCCCTTGCAACCCGTGTTTAGCGGGTAACCCGGTTTTCTACGTCGACGAGAATCGGATTTTTTGTTGTGGGCTCGATTTATCCGACTTCTTCGAACGAGAATCATTAACAACATCTAGCACCTTCGATGAAAACACTTCATTACAGAAACAGAGATCCTTCAGTGGATCTTCAACCTCGTCATCTTCATCGTCTTCTACCTACTCCAACTTCTCTAGAAGATCTCTCGAAGGTTCTAGAACTCCTCGATGGGTGGAGTTCTGGAGTGACGCCGCCGTTGATCGCCGGAAAAGAAACTCAAATTTGTCAACTTCGCCGGAGAGATTCTTCGACATGCCGAAGTCCGAAGCTCCGAAATGGGTCCAGGAATACGTAAATCAAATCGGGTCGGTTTTAAAAGAAGGTGGATGGAATGAATCAGACGTCTCAGAGATTGTCCACGTGTCAGCATCAGGATTCTTCGAAGGTGGTGAGATGGTATTGTTGGATAATCAAGCAGTATTAGATGCTCTTCTTTTAAAAGCGGATCGTTTTTCGGATTCGTTGAGAAAAGCCGGGTGGAGCTCCGAGGAAGTTACGGATGTATTCGGGTTTGATTTTAGAGTACCGGAAAAGGAGAGGAAACCGGTAAAAAACCTCTCGCCTGAGCTGGTTGAAAGGATTGGGAAACTGGCTGAGTCGGTATCCCGGTCATCATCAAAAATTGGACTAACAGCAATAGCATCTTAATTGGCGGGGTTACCGGTAACTGCGCATAGAGATTCTATTATCTTTTCTTTTTTTAGAATTACGGAGTATTATTATTTCTGTATTATTATTATTATTATTATTATTATTATTATTATTATTATTATTATTATTATTTTTAAAAAAACCATGGGATTAAGGTTCTCTCTTTTTAGGCAAAAAAAGAAGCGTAGAAAGAGGGTGGAGATTTACTCGGTGTTGTACTCTGAAAGGAAAGCGAACATACAAAAAAATGGATATACTTAGTATTTTGATTTTAATATAATAATGTAATGAATGAATATACAACTCTTTTAAATTTTTACTCGGTCTCTAATATTTTCTTTAAAGTGCGTTTTAATAACATTTGTTGCCAAATATAAAAACCGAAGAGATGTAAATGTTTACAGATAATTATAGATACTTAGGATTATTAATAGGATCTTGCTAACGAGCGTCCTGGGGCGCTAAATAAGGATAAATTATATTGGTTGAAATGATATTAACTTAGGAATTTAGACAAAGTCACGCATCATTCGGACGCTCATTAGTTTTTGCCTTATTAATATATAGATTATTGTGTTGTTTAACGTTAAAACTTTGAAATTGGAATGCACGTGTGCGTCCTCTTTGGGGAAAAAAGAGACGTTTAAGAAGGGAGTGGGACCCAAGAAAGAGGAGAGTGGTTTGAAAAATGAAAAATGAGAACATTGTATTAAGATTTTTATGTGTGTTGGGAACCACTATATCATCAAGATTTTAAACTCGACGGACGACATTGGAAATGTGGGGTAATCGACTGTTCGACGGCGTCGTATCGCTGTGTTTATGTGTGTGTATCTTGTCGTTTCGTTCATTGAATGATTGATTTTTATGGGGTTGGGTTTGATTGGGGATGTCACTTGTGTCAATATTAGACCCTAATTATTTTTAATTATTTGTGACTTTGTGAGCAGAGTATATACGTATATACTTTAAGACATTAAGGGTCTACTGTGTTTTTAAAATTTTTAATTTGGACTCTTGAGACATAAGATCGAGTACAACCTAGCTAAGTTGCTGGTATACCTAATAGATTTTGTACACATATTTTTTAATATATAGCAAACGACTTTTAGGCTGTATATAAGTTAAATAATGTGTCTAAATTATTGTACGTGCGAAGTTTGCATATCTCAAGATGTGTTTCAATGATGTTTGGAGCATCATTGAAAACGAAAGCGCTTCATCTCTAATTATCAATTCTCTTACTCTTCACTACAACGTAATATATTATGAAGTACTCTATGCAAATTATAACGTTGTTATAAATAGAGCTACAACGCATCGTACAGTGCTTAGAAAGTAAAAGAAGGGACTCAAAGTGAGAAAGAAACGGCAAATGGGAATGGAGAAACAATAAAGTGGGGTTAAAAACGTTGGAATTTGGAAAAGAAAACTGTGGTGAAGCTCAAGGGGGGGATTGATGTCCAAACCAAAATGTAATAGAGAGGCAGAAAACAATTGAACAACGTTTGGCTTTTAGAAGACAAGACTACGAGGCGATGTTAAAGCTAATGAAATTGAAACCCCTGAATGCCTGCAAAGGTCTTTTAAATTTGAAAGAGATAGGAAATGGGAAAGGGATTGGTATTTTGATTTTTTTTGGTGTGTGGGCTTTGGGCCTTCTCGTGATAAGAAAAGGGCTTGTCAGATATTAGTGGGCCGTCACAGGTGTGGGGACCATGTCTCCTGTGGGCCATACATTTTATCAGGTGCACTAAACCTGAAATTTCAGCAAATCAATTACCGTAACCTTATCAAATTGTATTATCTGGATCGGGTTGGATCGTGAGAGGTTCTGACTCAATAGGGCCCTTTTTTTTACCATTTTTTTTTTTTAAAAAAATAACTAATCAAATTGTATATGACATTTTTACTCCGTGTTGGCATGATTTGATATTCTCTTCTATTATTGTTGAACTTGGATTAATAATATCGTTAATTATTGAGACGTACCTAATAATAACGCATATGACATGTCTACATTTTTTTACAACTTTGATCATACTGAAATACATTAAAGTTTAATAACTTACAAGTTTTTTTACCAAAAAAAAAATTAATTACAAATTTAAAATGAGATACCTAAAGAAATGGAGGTTGTAGCAAATTAGCAATATTGGTTTGGTAACTTGATCAATTGATAAACTGTGACTTTCAATTTGACAACAATATCGATTAGGGTAATCGAGTTTGAGTATCATATTTTACCTAAAAACATTTTATAAGCATGGGTTGGTAAAATATAATTAGATGGTCACACCTTTCAATATCAACCTTGCAACAGCAGTAAAGATTGGTAGTCCCTCAAGAACCCGATTGGGTGTGGCCTGAAGGTGCGATGTTGATATCTTAGCTTTTGCTATATTATGATTCCATTTTCCCAGACTTATCTTCAAGCTTCAACTGTTGGGAATAAGTAAATGAATGCGACATGAAAATATCTGTCTTTTTTATCCTTCTAGTAAAATCTATTCTAATTTTAACAAGAGAAAAATAAATAAATAAGACATGTTTTTTTGTTTAACTTACATAAAAAAATATTGTTGAAGATTTAAATCCAGCAGACTCCTAACGTGTGAAATTTTGCTACAGGACAGGAAGTGTACTAAATATAAGATGTACCATTTGTTTATTTCAGATTTGCTACAACCATGAATGTGGATCATTATTTATTTGTAATTTTCTATACTGGTTAGATCTTGTACTGTTCAAAATGATGAACTAAAGTCAATACAAGTATAAATTTGAGGTCGTAACAATTATTGATACATCCATATTAGGACAATATAGTGCTCTTTTAATCCTACATGCCACGAAAAAAATAAATTAAAAATAATTCAAATAGCAAGTTTATTATGGAGTACTCCACAAAAATAATGAAAAGAGTATACAGTAACATACAAAAATAAACACTGTATTTCACTAAAAAATATAATGATAAAAATGTACTGTGTAATTAATAAGTAAACTGTAACCTAAACAGATTAACCTCTAATTTTCCTCGTCGACTAAAAAGCAGTGTTCCACTAATATTTGAATAGGCTAATTATTAAGTTGGTTATTTCCTCATTGGAATTTTGTACGTACACCGCTACATGATATTGAATCAATCATAACCTCATTATATTGCGTGCACCAATTTTTGTACATAAATTGCATATGCATATGTGATATGTATGTGCATGTGGGAGAAATTTATTTCTTACACCGCTCAGTCGCTCACCCCCAACTTCTTTTTTTGAGTTCAATGTTTTTAATTATTGAAGCTGGATGTTGCCAAAAGCAACACCACCTTTCATAAAGGGTTTAAAAAATCTTTAAATATAAAAATTCAATTTCTTATTTGGATCTCATATATATGAACAAGTTCATCATTTATCTTACTTGGCACGAGTCAATGTACAATAGATAGAAAAATTACAAAATTAACATATGAATTACGATTTATGAGATTCATATATTGACATTTTACATTGGTTATTGGAATACTGAAAACAATTTATCCAGTTATAATGTTATCATACGCATTTTCTTAAAAAAATTCTAATCACTACACACTTAGTAAATTATGAAAAATACTTCTACACGAGAACGAATATTTGCTTAATATGAGTACCATACAAACTTTTGGACCCTCTTAACTAACCTCTACAAATACAAATAAGCCATACTATGATTTACAACATATCCATGTACGATAATAATATGAACATTATTTGATAGATTTCCAACAATATCTAAGCATCATTGAATGACTTGTGAGAAATAAATGCCGACGGCCAATTACCGGCCATAAGGCTAAACCGACCGTTGTTAGCGAAGCTTCATGTGCAACTTTCACCGCTATTCTCTCTTCATCACGTGTCCTCCTCTGCATTGGTCACGTGCTCAAACAAAAAAACAATAGGTGATTAGTACGTACCACATTAACAGTGTGGCACATGAAGACATAAATTACTTCCACATGCGTTTTAATTTCTCTCTTTATATAGTACTAATAGATAAAAAGAAAATTAAGCAAAGATTTGGAATTTTGTGCCAAAATTGTAAATGGGCCCCCAACATGGAAATGAATACAAAGTATGGGCTTTTTGATTTATTAATCAATTTGGTGTCTGTAGTTTATGAGACATTATTGTCCTGTAAGAAAAACAGTTCCTATCCTCTAACATCTTAGTTAGGCCCAGTCCAAGAAAATGGGCCCACCAGATGAAATTGTGGTTTTTGAGTAAACAACTCAATTGAATTATACTTTTCATTCTTGAGTCATTTTAATCAAACTCATGTATAAATGAGACAATTCATGGTTTGATTATTTTCGGTGGCATTTATGGGTGAATCTGACATATGAGTACGGTTCATTTTATATTACAATACGTTGCATGGTTTTATGATATATATAGCCAAACAACCGATACTTGAATTATTATCTCTATCACATAAAGACATAATGAATCACATCATATGAATGAATGAAGGTACTAAAGTTGTCTTTACATAATTTGCTACTTCGTAAAAGTTTAGAGTACTACAAGACCAAATATTTACTCGCTTTTAATTTTAAAATGATCTAGATGGTTGAGTAAAAGTCATACTCACTTTAATTTACGAGTAATTTTAATTTATTTATATGTTCCATAAATCCAGGAGAACATCAAAAATCTGTTGATGAGTTAGTTGAGGTGTCTGAAACTCTGAATATTATGTCAATACAATCAAATGAAAGTGTTACCGTGTTAGTAATAAGATCAATAATAGAATACTGAGTGACCAATTTGAAGTTTAGGGTTAAAAGATTAATTGATGCACTTGAAAAAAATTTATATGAAATTACATTTGATTTCTGAAGGAAATAATTCCGTGAGCTTTCCATTAATTTCCAGCCAATATATACAATTGTGTAGCCTTATCTCAAGGCACTCATTAAGCTACAATTAAGGAAATAGCTAATTACAAAATATACTTAAGCTATAAACAAGGTAACTAAAATATTTACATTGACTAAAGATATATTTTGAATATATCTTAACACACCCCCATAGTCTAAGCTGGAGGAGGACGGATGCTTAGACTATCTTTAAAGTCTTCAAAAAGAACACAAGGGAGCCCCTTTGTAAAAATATCCACAATTTGGTGCCTAGAAGGAACATGATGAACCCGAACTTCACCCCGGGCTACCTTTTCTCGAACAAATAAAATATCCATCTCTATGTGCTTTGTTCGTTGATGTTGCACCGGATTGCCGGAAAGATAGATAGCACTCACATTGTCACAATAAACCAAAGTCGCCTTCTTAATCGGACAATATAATTCCAAAAGCAAGTTTCGAAGCCAACATGACTCAGAAACTACATTATCAACGCCCCTGTATTCTGCCTCGGCACTAGACTTAGATAGAGTAGCCTGTCATTTCGAGGACCAAGAAATCAAATTATCACCCAAATATACACAATATCCAGATGTGGAGCGTCTAGTATCTGGACACCCGGCCTAATCTGCATCTACATATGAGACAAGAGAGGAAATAGAAGACGGATACAGATGCAAACCATGATCAATCGTGCCCTGTACATACCGAATGACTCGTTTAAGAGCGGCCATATGCTGCTCTTTCGGATCATGCATATGTAAGCAAACCTGTTGGACCGCATATGATATATCCGGTCTAGTAAATGTGAGGTATTGCAAGGCCCCTGCAAGACTACGATACAATGTAGGATCGGCACAAGGTGAACCTGTAGAACTGTTCTTCGGTTTCACCTCAACAGGTGTAGCCGAAGGTTTACACGAAGCCATCCCTGCTCTGTCAATAATTTCCTCCGCATATTTGAGTTGTGACAAAAATAATCCACCCTTATGTCTTGTCACTGCTATGCCAAGAAAATAATTAAGGTGACCCAAGTCCTTCATAGAAAATTCCGAGCTAAGAAGGGACATAATAGAACGCCGCAGAGTATCAAAAGAAGCAGTAAGAATAATGTCATCAACATATAAAAGTAAATAAGCCACATTTTTCCCTTGACGATAAATAAACAGGGAATTGTCACTCTTACTATTAGTGAAACCAATAGAAGCAACAAAAACTGCAAACCTCTTATACCACGCCCGGGGTGCCTGCTTAAGACCATATAAAGAGCCCCGCAATAAACACACATAATCAGGGTGAGTTTTATCACGGTACCCAAGGGGTTGATGCATATAGACTGTCTCCCGAAGCTCACCATGTAAAAAAGCGTTCTTAACATCAAGTTGATGTATCGACCAAGCTTTAGACAAAGCAAGGCTAAGAACAGTACGGATAGTCGCCGTTTTTACAACCGGACTAAAAGTCTCCCCACAATCGATGCCGACTTGTTGTGTTTTGTCATCACCTACAAGACGGGCTTTATGCCTCTCAAAAGAACCGTCAGATTTCACTTTATGAGTAAAAATCCACATAGAGCGAATAACATTAACATCAGGTGGACGGGGCACCAACTCCCACGTCTTATTATTAATAAGAGCATTATATTCATCATCCATGGCCAATTTCCAATTCGGGTCATTAAGAGCAGAAACAGGGTTACGAGGTAAAGGGGATATCGTAACACTAGATGTCATAGCACTAAAATTTTTATATTTTGGATTTGGCTTGACTATACCGTTTCTACTACGAGTAACAATCCTATGAGGAGGTGGCGGTGGAATAGGAGGAGAATGAGAAAATGGAGCCGTGGGAATTGGGCTAGAGGCAGTTGGGTCAGCTGAGTGGGTAGGACCTTGCTGGGCCGTGGATGATTGAACAGGCCCACGGTCCAGCGAGGCCCCATTCTGCCCAACATCAGCAACCCGTATGCCAGGGAGGGGAGTGGAGCCTAGGCTGGTGCGAACTGGGCCGAGGGGAGCATCAAGAGGCCCAGCTCGTTGAGAGCTAGGTGAGGGAGAGGGATAGACGCGAACTGGGCTAGAGTGTGGGACTTGTGGCCCAGTTCGGTTAGATCTAGAAGGAGGTTGGGCCGTGCTTTGCAAATGTTGAATAACATAGGAATTCAATCCATCATCCAAGAAATCATAAGTATGGGAAGAGGGTTTATGCAAGTCCGAAAAAGGAAAAATACTCTCATCAAACACAACATGGCGACTAATAATTATTTTATTAGACGATAAATCAAAGCATTTGTAACCCCTATGATTCGGTGGATACCCCAAAAAAACACACGGTGTGGACCGAGGTTGAAGCTTATTAATAGTAGTGGATGGAATCAAAGGGTAACACAAACACCCAAAAACACGTAAGTGAGAGTAAGAAGGGTCCTTTGGGTATAAAACTTGGAGAGGGGACTTATTTTCTAGCAATTTACTTGGTAGAATATTATGAAGATATGTTGCCATTTGCAAAGCATGGTGCCAAAAAGACGGAGGTAAAGAAGCATGAGAAAGAAGAGTTCGTATGATATTATTCAAAAATCTTATTTTTCTCTCGGCCTTTCCATTTTGTGATGAAGTATGGGGACATGAAAGACGAAAAGACATGCCATTAGATTCACATAAAGCCCAAAAAGGACTGTTATCATACTCCCTCCCATTATCACATTGAAAAGTTTTAATTGGTCGTTCAAATTGAGTACGAATGAATGCTTGGAAGGCTAATATTTTGTCAAACACATCCAATTTTTTAGCTAAAGGAAAAGTCCACAAAAATTTAGAATAATCATCCAACACAAGCATATAATAACGATGACCCAATGAACTCAAAACAGGAGAGGTCCATAAATCACTATGAATAATATCAAAAGGCATAGAAGTACTAGAATTCGATGACATAAAAGGCAATTTTACGTGTTTTCCAAGTACACAAGAATTGCAAACAGTAGCACTAGAATTATGAGTACATTCAATGCTTTTATTACTACGAAGTGTCTTTAAAATAGATAATCCCGGGTGTCCCAATCGATCATGCCATAAAGAGGAAGCTAAAGCTGTAAAATTTGATGGAGTTGAGTTTTTGAAAGTGGTAGTAAGAGGATAAAGGTCTCCTTGGCTATCACATCTCATTATTGGCATCCCCGTCCGATAATCCTTCATAGAAAAACTATAAGGGTCAAACTCAACGGTCACACAATTATCAGTTGTAAACTTCCTAACAGAAATTAAATTTTTAATAATTTTAGGAGCATGAAGGACATTAGTGAGGGACAAAGGAGGGTTAGGGGAAGGCAACTTAGTATGACCACAACCATGAATTGGAATCGTATGACCACTACCAACAACAATACCATTAGAATGATTGCTCAAATTAAAATAAGACGAGAGATTACCGTTGGAGGATGTCATGTGCGAGGTTGCACCGGTGTCCATGTACCATTAAGGATCGGGTTGGCTCAATGTCATGGTGTGCATAGCCGACTCGATATTCGTGGGAGCATAGGGCATGGGCTGCTGAGAAGCCGTGTAAGCATGCTGAGGTCGAGGGCCCAATACCCCTGACTGCTGTCTCATGGGCTGCTGCTGAGGTCTAGCCCAGCCTTGGGTGGGCCACGGGCAAGGAGGGACTGCCCAGGGAGTAGCCCAGCCCCAAGGCTGGTAGTGTTGCTGCTGCCACGGTGAAGTTGCAGCCCAGCCCTACTGCTGCTGCTGCTGCCCAACGCGGCCGGAGGTCTGACCGCCGGAGCTCTGGCCGCCGCCACCGCCACCGCCGGAGTTGTTTCCGCGACCACCGCCACCAGAATTTTTCTGGTTTTTCTGATTTTTCTTGTGATTTTTCTGATTTTTACCACGAGAACCACCTAAATCACCCTCTGAATTTGCAGCTTCACGAGGAACACTCACCACCATTGCCGAAGCCGACGATGTAGCAGCCTTCTTTGCCAAGCCTGCCTCCTCCAACGTGAGCATAGAGCGGGCTTGGTAGAATTGAGGAAGAGGATTACTTTGCCAAATTAACGTAGCAACCCCATTGTAAGCTTCCGTGAGACCGGAAACCAATTGAAGGACAAGCCGGTTATTGTCGACCGGAGCCCCGACATTCTTCAACTGATCTGACAAACTCTTGAGCCGTTGACAGTATGCCGAGACATTAGGATAGTCCTCCATATCGATGTTGGTGAACTCGTGCTCAAGGGTCACAGCACGGGAATTCTGATTATCTTGGAATATGTCCTTAAGCCTATTCCAAGCCTCCATTGCCGTAGATTCGGGTTCCATAATTGTGTGCATAAGGTCTTTAGAGATCGTGGAATAAATCCACCCAAGAACCAGAGCATCCAAAATCGTCCATAGCTCCTTTTCCTCCTCGATTGAAGGTGCATCAGCCTTCTTCTCCGGAGCTATGATATGATGTAGAACCTTGTGTGACCGAGCATTGATTTTAAACAATTCCGCCCAAGTAGAGTACGCAACATTTTCCATTTCAAGAGTGATTGGGACATTGTGTTTGATATTAGACACGGTAAAAGCCGGATGAAAAGAACTTTTGGAGTCCGACATTGTTACAGTGCAAGAGAAGGAAGAAGAGAAGAAAGGAAGGAGAAGAAGAAGACTGGCGGAAAAAACAAAGCTAGGGTGCAGCGGAAATTCGCCCTAGTCTACTGATACCATGAAGGAAATAATTCCGTGAGCTTTCCATTAATTTCCAGCCGATATATACAATTGTGTAGCCTTATCTCAAGGCACTCATTAAGCTACAATTAAGGAAATAGCTAATTACAAAATATACTTAAGCTATAAACAAGGTAACTAAAATATTTACATTGACTAAAGATATATTTTGAATATATCTTAACAATTTCTACATATATTAGGCTTAATGTTGCATGCATTAATACATTTTCGGCTCTCGTAATAGCAGAAGAGGAACTGGGGAGACAGAATAAAAGAGGGGGAATTCAGGGAAACATGCAGGATACCAAAGATGATATCAATAATTAAGCAAAACTTCAATCATATATACACTCGTATAATTTCAGTCGATCTTCAAAACCTAAGAAGCAAACATGGTAGCATATTCGTACAGTTGTACAGCATGAAGAATTTAGAAGATCATATTACACAGCTAACATAGAATTCTGGCTTCTAATTATGTGTGGGGTGATTTGGCTGAGATCACTTTTGCAATCTCCCTGAAAAATTCTGTACATTGAGGCCATATCAACAAATTAACACAGGAAACTTGACAAGGTTTTCACACAGTCTGCAGTACTGCCGCATTAGACTTGTTTTGTTCCACCCTTGGAGACGTCCTCATCACTTTCACTCGATACACTGCCTGCTAAAGGGAAGAAGAACGCAAAAACGATATGAAATTTCAGACATTGCTTTATTCACATCTTGCTGATTATTAAAACTGATTTTTATTAACAGAACTTTGCTGAATAAAACTTATGGATCAAAACTGTATTTTTTTGGTTTTTCCTGATGTTAATGTTTTGATCTGTTATGAAATTATTATGTTGGGATATATATTTTTTCATAATTAATGAGAAGTTGATAACTTTACCTCAGCATTATCACAAAATTCCAATATCATCATAAGCTTAGGACTGAAAACTCATATTTACTGACACTTATGTAAGATGGGGAGATTGAAGTATATATGGAGAAGGGGAGGATGTCTACAGCACCTTTTTGTCGGATCCAAATTCAATGATATCTGACGGATGAAATCTTGTAGGGAAATTAGGAGGTACTCTATAACATCGGCCATCATTACTGAGAAAAAAACACAAGAGAGTCAGTATGCTCTCAGTGGATGGAAGAATTCTCAGGCCACTGCAATTATATTCCAGTAATCAACTTACTCTGTGATCCATGTTCCATGTTCACTACGCAAATCTGTCAAGTAATATGCTCCGTCTTTGCAGCTGATTTGAGCATGTCTTTCTGAAACCTGAATAGAGAAATTTGAGAACAAGATCAATGACACATGTATAGAAGAGCAAAGGTGAAATTTTCAAAAAAGAGAATTTGAGGTAAAGAATGAAAGTTTATTACCTGAGGTGAAGACACAGCTACTGACATACCCGAGGAATCCTTATGAGATGCTCTCCTAACATCAAATAAAGGCAAAAAAAATCATGAATTCAGAACTATAGAATAACCATCCTACAGCAATGAATATTATGCAATTAGTACTCTACTGACCCTTTTGGTAGGCAGTATAACGAGTATCAATAAGGGTAAGTATGTGTAATGTGTTTAGATGTGAAAATATATATTACGATGAAAGTCATACTTGGAGATAAAATGGTATTACCATGAACTTGGGGGCACAATTTGTGTGCAAAATCACACATAATCTCATTAGCATTACCATCTTGTATTATTGTCTATTCCATTAAATATTTTGCCTTCGAAACCATGTATGTAGCAAATAGATGGCTAGTAAGAGGATTTCAAAATGTCCTTAAAGGTTTAGGGCGTTATGATTTATGACCCAAATTAATGTACATAGCCAAGCTAATGAAAAATAGTCATATATCCAATCTAAACTCTCCTCTATGAAGTGAATTGAACTCTAAGAAAAGATAAGGAGCATACCCAATTATACATGGCTCGTCTTCCTTTCTACTCAAACAAATAGGTTCTAAAGATTCAGCAACATTTCCTTGAGGGAGGAGAATCCATCTGTGAACAAGAAGAACAAGGAAATTTACTAGTTGTTTATGAATATATTCTTACAAATCAGATAGAAGAAAAAATGCAGGGTTACTTGACATACTCTCCATTAAGAGCACGCTCCAAGGCATCATCATCCTCAAACCATCTTTGTAGTTGGTCGTTTGCCTTACATTTATTTATTTTAAAACAAATAAGTGCTGAGTGTATGGAACATTAAAAAAATAGGGGGAAAAAATTGCAATGAATTAGTACAAGGAACAAGTTTGTGGTGCTCTTTCATACTTACTTTTTCAGACAATCTGCATTGTGGTATTCTTCCTTCAAGTTTTTCACTGCAGAAGGGGAGTAGGAGAGTATGATTATAATTTATAACTCATACGTGTTTGAAGTATTGGACAAACCACTATACGACGAAAGGGAAAGCTAAATTTTCATTAACTTATACATTTTTTCTTTCGATTAACATGCAGAAAACCAAAAAATAAAATACTCGTACTACTTGCTGGCTTTCAATTAAGACGCGTGGAGATCAATCAGGGATCCAGAAACATGTCCCAGGCCTCTTGGATTTTCTTCTATTACTTATAGAAAGGAAAAGCAGAAGAAAAACATGTGCATCCGTATAGGCTATGCTACTCAATCTCTTTATCTCACCGCAAATACTCATGCTGGATCTCTGATACTCTAACAAGGGTACGGAGTATGGACTAATGGACAAACTTCTAATTAGACCAAAACTACGGAATTTTACGTAAACTCCTGACAGTCTATAACAGACAAAAAGGCAGAAGTTTGGATACTTACATGTCTGACACAAGCACCCAAATCATAGTAATAACATAGCCAACAGGTACGAAAATTAACCTTGTTTATTCTGCTAATGAATTTGAGGACTTTGACAATTTTGTGGAGATTATAGGCACAAGGAATGTAAGGACAAGTTAAATTTCTGAGGCAAGACTACTTATTATGCCACAGGCTCTCAGATTAGTAATGAGTTAAAATAACTAACCTGTTACCGCCTAAAACCCAATTCAGCATTAAAGGCATTGCTGGGGTGATGAAAACACGACCACCAACCCTTCCTGGGTGAGGTATCTTGAATTTTGTCAAAAACTGCAAATTGCAAGAATCAAGTTACCGAATGGCACTGCATGATGAATTAAGTCAATTAACTAACTTCAGGGAACAGAGTTCTTACCGACAAAGGACCAAGTCCTACACCTAGATATGCTTTGTAAGTTGTTGCCATAATTGCCGCCATTCTAGCCAATCCATGGATTATGCCTACCCGAATTCTTCGAGCTCCCTCATAACTGACAAAGGATAGTAACAAATGTATTGTAGAGATCATATTAGACATATACCCAATCATTATCCAAGATCATAAAATTCTGAATCATAATTACTCCCAGACAACTTAGAAGAAATTTGTTCTGTTCAATATTCAATTTCATAAGTTTTGATCAAAATTTCAGGACTATTTCAGAGTAAGTTAAACTTAATTCAGATATAAGTCATATCACAATTATTCGACAGTGTGTTTAACAACTTTGACACTGTATTACATCACATCTATTGCATATTGAACATAGGCTAAAAAATTACTCACAAGAGAGTCAAGACTATAGGGGGGAATGGGGGATAGACTGTACATTACAATAGACAACTTCAACTGTAATATTGGAATTGTGTTATGCTTGCTTTTCTTTTATAAATGCTTTTACCTCTTTAGCGAGGAAACAACATCAATTGGTGCTCCAGATTCAACACTCTTACGCCATGCTTTCTCCAGCTCAACAGCCAGCCCATAGCTGTCCTGTATTAACCAAGAAATTTTATTTTAGTCTGCAATAAAAACAAGTTTACTTTGGCCAATGGATTAGGCTCCTTGCGCAGCAAGCTACAAACTAATTTTACCTCGATGGCCATGCATCCTCCTTGGCCCAAATTGGGCTGCATAGCATGGATCGAGTCACCCAATAAAGTTACGCGACCCTTCCCCCAGGTAAAACTAGGTGGTCTATCGTAAATGTCACGTCGAAGAATAGCCTCTTCATCAGTAGCATCAATAAGATCAATTACTTTGTCACACCATCCCTCAAACATTTTAAACAACCTTTGTTTTTTACCTGCAAGACAGGTTATACTTAGAATAACGTATCGACTTGGTTCTGAACTAAGTGGGATCTCCAAATTGGTACTATAATGTAATGCTGATAATTTATTCACTATAAGCTATGCAACAACTTGTATTGTTAGAACATGAGCATACTAAGTTATACTTCTTTGTGTAACGAAAAATAACCAGGAAGGCTGGAATGCAAGAGAAAGAGAATATGTAGTTACCATTGGGCTGATCAGCACCTCCAGGATCTTCCTTGTAAAATGCATACCACTGCATCTTGCCTGCACCCACATCTGATGATACAAAGTACTGTTTGTGCCCCAGAAACACTCGATACCTGGGGAGGGAAAAAAAAGAGAGAGAGTTAGCCTAATGAAATATATTGAGCTACTACTCTTATGTTGCAGCAAAAGCAACTGGTTGATCACATCTTTCTCCTTTCTACAGTAAAGTTTTCAAAGAAGAGGCGATACTTGACAGAGTAGCCACGAGATAGAAGCTTAAGTATAGTAAATAGAACATACCCTACAGATTCAATGTCTGCTGGCACATAATCTGCAATGCCTGTGTAACAAGTGTATCCTGAGTAAACAGCGTCTGTATGCCCAAACAAGTTTGTCCTCACCTATCCCATAGGGGAAGGAAATACGTCAATTTAAATCAGGAAAAGAACTGATAACTGCATAAACATTTTTAACTCTTATAACTTTTGTGTGACAAGATTTAGGAATTTTCACAAGATTGAATTACCTTTGACCATATTCCATCAGCTCCAACTAGGAGATCTCCTTCATAAGTCTTCCCATTGTCAAGCGTCACAGTAACCTGTTTGTCATAACAAATTCAGAAATCAAAATATACACGGATTACACAAATAAGATGATCAAGAATTGAAGATAGAAAGGCAATGCTTATCAAATGTCCAAGCCTATTCAATAAAGGCATGTGTTTTATGTTCCTAAAATACCTTGGATCCATCATCCTTAAAATCCACAACATTACTCTCATTCATAATCACTTCTTCTCCAACCGCTTGAGCAAGAATTTGTTGCAATGTCATACGGCTTATGACTCTAGTGACTGGAAGACCTCGCTCCACTGCAGGAGTGAAGGTATCGAATTTGCAGTACCTGATCGACCAAACTTGTACATCATTTACATGTACCATCGCTCAAAGCACATTAGCTAGTACAACATGCATATCTCTATTGTACCTACATTTATCAACTAAGGTTTGATCCCGTGACTATGATGACTGTAATACAAGAGAAACTAGCTACCAATTGAGCAACCTTTCAAACTTAATACCAATATAATATACCAATAATATATTCGCGATAATTGCCAAAAATCTGAGTAATTTATTGCAGTAAACACATAAAAAGTTTTCAGATACAATTCAATGTACAATAATGTTATACTGAGTAATGAAATTACTCATTCAGCTAATGTCAATTATGTGACTTTTAAATTAGAGACCATCAATTCGTTACAATCAATGTTCACGGAAGGAAGCATTAAAAAAATTGTTATTATTCATTAAAGTGTGTAATAAAAACATGCATCAAAAAAACAAGTGGGTAATAAAACACAGAAATGACTTGGACTTCATTCTCTCAAATGGAAACTATTTTCGTGCTACTTGTTTCAAATAATTTAAGTTCAACAAAAATAAATATAAAGAAAAAAAGACGGACTTACCAATTACCAGAAACCCCATCAACAAGACCATTAATCCGATCACCAGTAACACAACCAGCAGCCATAACTTTCTCAGCAACATCCATATCAATTGCTTCCAAAGCAGCCAACGCATTACTCTGTATCTGAATAGGTCCCCTGTATTGGCCTTCTCCTCTAATTGCACTCAAATCCTTCTCAAACACCACCACATCAAATCCCTTCTTCTTTGCCGCCAACGCAAACACCAGCCCTCCGATCCCACCTCCGGCCACCAGTATCCGGAGCTTCTTCTCATTTTGGTCTGCCGGGGTTGTTTTAAAGGACTCCGCCACTGCTGTGGCCTTCACATAATTTTCTTTCTTTCTTTGCCCGCTTAAAGTTGACTTTTTTAACAAGTATTTACAGTTGCATATCAATGAAGAAGGTTGATGCTGTTCATCGTTTGAAGATGAGAGTATTGTTGGTAAGTGGGTTCTTAAGAAAACGGTTGTTGAGGTTGTTAATGAATTGTAAATCACACTTGAAGCCATAATTCAGTTCACTCGTACATAAAAAATCAAAATCACTGAATTTAATTTCTTTTAAAAAAATTAAGTAAAGTTTGAAACTTTGATGAAAACTATGATTTGGGAAGTCAAAATAGATTCAACCAAAATTATAATTTTTGAGGAAGGAAAAGTAATTAGTTATGTATAAGGAAGTTGATAAGTAAATGGATTTTTTTATTTTTTTATTTTTTATTATTTGAAGTGATTAAAGCAATTACAGGTCCAAATGTGAAGCACTCATTTGGTACACAAAAATCAAAAACTAAGTGGGAGATCAAGAATGAGGACAGGTGTCATCACCAAAGGGTTCCATGGACAAAAATCATTGACAAAGGAGTCCACCGTTATGTGGTTCTCCACTAACGTTATTTGTCTATTAAGTTGGAGGTGGTGGTGCTAATTGTAACTTGATTACTTAAAATTTTAACGAGGAGTACTTAATAAGACGATTTTTATTAAATTTTAAGAAAAGGAATAAGTGATCGATATTGGTTGGTTGCTTTGGTTGAATGTTCTTCTCTAAACGCAAAGTAAAATATCTCAATAGATTTCACTTAATTACAAAATTCTTTCTCCATTTTTAAAAGGACTAAATGAATCCGTGTGTATGCACTAAATAGTTTTTTATTTTAGTTTTCTTAATTTGAAAAGATAAATAATTTAATACAAGAGCCAAAGGAGAAAAAATTAATTTAAGCAGCAACTTTTTAGTGCAGCAGGCCACACCGTGTGTTAGGGGTTATCCAAGTTATTCAGTCAGGGGTTACTTGAAGGGTTCGGATAGGGGTTACTCGAGTTACTCAATTAGGGGTTACTCGAGGAGGGTGAGATTACTCGATCATGGATTACTCAAGTTACTCAGTCAGGGGTTACTCAAGTTACTCGGTTAGGGGTTATATAAGGAGTTCGATTAGGGATTACTTGAGTAATTCGATCAGGGATTACTTAATGAGTTCGGTCAGGGGTTACTTGAGGGTTCAGTCAGGGATTACTCGGTTAAGGGTTACTTGAGGGGTTACTCGAGGTCTTCGGTCATGGATTACTCGATAGGTTACTCGGTCAGGGGTTACTTAAGGTGTTACTCGGTCAGGAGTAACTCAAGTAATCCCTGACCGAGTAACTTGAGCAATCCCGGCAACTCGAGTAACCCCTGCCGCACGGTACAGCAGGCCGCATATAAAAAAATTGTGAATTATTTTAAGTGGTTCAAGTATACAAGTTTATAAATTATATATGTCACATAAAAAAAAACAAAAGGAGTACTCAAATAAGATTTAGAGGGTGATTAGGTTTTCACACATTCTTATACGTGGTTGGGTCATGGAGGTTATTTGGTTAGTGATATAGGGGTTACTCTGTCAGTGTTAAAAGGTTAATTTATAAGTGTTATAGGGGTTCCTCGATCAATATTATATGGGTTATTTTATTCTCTAATAAGCGGTCATATAATATAGCTTGATGTACACAAAACGGATTACCTAACGCCAATAATCGCTCGTGCGACACCTGAATACAAGTCAGCCTTCTCCATTTGCGCAACAAATTAAAATAGTAGAGGAAACAACACGCAGCAAATCTAACGTATACCATAATGCACACATTTGTAGTAAGACACATAGACAAATAGATGGAGGTTACCTCATATAGGGCTTGTTCACTAGTGGAAAAATCCTCATCCGTAACGGGCAAAAAAGGGCCATCCGTAACGGGCAGCGTCCGTTACGTATGCGGCCGTTACGGATGGCCATTGTTATTCGTAACGGGCACTGTCCGTTACGAATAATGGGTTATTCGTAACGGGCATTTGAAATGTCCGTTACGAATAACCCATTATTCGTAACTGACATTTCAGATGCCCGTTACGAATAACCCATTATTCGTAACTGACATTTCAGATGTCCGTTACGAATAACCCATTATTCGTAACTGACATCTTAGATGTCTGTTACGAATAACCCATTATTCGTAACTGACATCTTAAATGTCCGTTACGAATAGAGTTTTATTGTATATAATTTAACACTTATTTGTAACGGGCAACAAAAGTGCCCGTTACGAATAACTGGTTATTTGTAACTGACAATTTTGCTGCCCGTTACAAATAATTATTAAATTAAATTTTCATTTTATTTAATTTCAACAGCATGTATTTATATATAATTAATATATATTAATTAAAACCTGTTATAATATACCTGTTCCTGTAAAAAGCAATTATACCGAACAATCTTTCGTAAAAATTAATACGACGTAATATAAAAACTGAAGTAGTAACACATTACAAATAAAAACTTGTATAAATTTATCCAACATATACAACAACACTAAAAATATTACGTTGTTCTACCTAAGCTAATAGTTAAGCATTCAATAAATATTTACTTCTAAAGTATTGCGCCCATTGTTCTCGAACCAAATTCAACTCGTCAACATCATACGGGGCGGTCCTTGGACTAAAATCCTATTGAAAAAAAAAATCATATGAAAGTGGTTACAAAATAAAAACAATCCATAATAAAAACAATCATTAGAATAAATGTGATGAACCAAATTATAGAAATAAAACTCATAATATAGAAACAAAACACATAACATCCTTAATTGACTTATATTTTGATTTCTATGAGTTGAAATCAATAAAAAGTTAACATTTACTCACTTTTGGGAGCGTATAGAGCCAAAAAGGCTTCAAAATTGTGCTAAAGGACTTCTATCTTTCCCATCTTTCAAATATTGGTTCAAATTAACACAATGTAACACATAACATCCTTAATTATATTATTTTTTGGTTTCTATGAATTGAAATCAATGATAATTGACCACTATCTCACTCTTGGGAGCGTATAGAGCCCAAAACACTTCAAAATTGCCTAAGGGCCTTCTACCTTTCCCATCTTTCAAATATTTGTTCAAATTAACACAATATAATACAAAACATCCTTAATTACCTTATATTTTGGTTTCTATGAATTGAAATCAATGAAAAGTAACCATTTACTCACTTCTAGGAGCGTATAGAGCCAAAAAGGCTTCAAAATTGCCTAAGGGATTTCTACCTTTCCCATCTTTCATGTATTGGTTCAAATTAACACAATATAATACTAAACATCCTTAATTACCTTATATTTTGGTTTTTATGAATTGAAATCAATGAAAATTGACCATTATCTCACTCTTGGGAGCTTATAGAGCCAAAAACGCTTCAAAATTGTCTAAGGGACTTCTACCTTTCCCATCTTTCAAGTATTTGTTCAAATTAACACAATATAACACATAACATCCTAATTACCTTATATTTTGATTTCTATGAATTGAAATCAATGAGAATTGACCAATTACTCACTTTTAGGAGCGTATAGAGCCAAAAAGGCTTGAAAATTGCCTAAGGGACTTCTACCTTTCCTATCTTTCATGTATTGTTTCAAATTAATACAATATAACACTAAACATCCTTAATTACCTTATATTTTGGTTTTTATGAATTGAAATCAATGAAAATTGACCATTATCTCACTCTTGGGAGCTTATAGAGCCAAAAACGCTTCAAAATTGCCTAAGGGACTTCTACCTTTCCTATCTTTCATGTATTGTTTCAAATTAATACAATATAACACTAAACATCCTTAATTACCTTATATTTTGGTTTTTATGAATTGAAATCAATGAAAACTGACCATTATCTCACTCTTGGGAGCTTATAGAGCCAAAAACGCTTCAAAATTGTCTAAGGGACTTCTACCTTTCCCATCTTTCAAGTATTTGTTCAAATTAACACAATATAATACTAAACATCCTTAATTACCTTATATTTTGGTTTTTATGAATTGAAATCAATGAAAATTGACCATTATCTCACTCTTGGGAGCTTATAGAGCCAAAAACGCTTCAAAATTGTCTAAGGAACTTCTACCTTTCCCATCTTTCAAGTATTTGTTCAAATTAACACAATATAACACATAACATCCTTAATTACCTTATATTTTGGTTTCTATGAATTGAAATCAATGAGAATTGACCAATTACTCACTTTTAGGAGCGTATAGAGCCAAAAAGGCTTGAAAATTGCCTAAGGGACTTCTACCTTTCCTATCTTTCATGTATTGTTTCAAATTAATACAATATAACACTAAACATCCTTAATTACCTTATATTTTGGTTTTTATGAATTGAAATCAATAACAATTGACCATTATCTTACTCTTGGGAGCGTATAGAGCTAAAAAGGTTTCAAAATTTGCAAAAAAAAAAACTACTAACCTCTTCTAAGACACCTTTGCACTCCAAGTGAGAAGTAACAATCTCATACATGTATCTCATAATGTAGTAGCCACATTCAACGCCTCCTTCATTAGGGAATGCTAACACAAAATTACCTTTACTTCCGAAAAACAAGCATCCATTTACATCCTAAGTGAGAATACAATTCCAAGAACAGTCCCAAACGGGGACTATTCAAGATTTACTCCTAATGAGTAAATCTTGAACGGGTATCTAGGCATATGAAAATATAAAGCATAATAAATATTAACACATTTGAATTGGCATAAAATTGGAAGAAAATTAAACAAAAATCATAAGAAAGAAACTCTCAATGCAATGTACTAATTAAACAAAAAAAACAAGCTACAAAACAATTAATTACTCATACCAAATTGTCATATTTAAGCCGAATCAAAACACCATCTTGAAATGAGGACGGAGCTTCTTTAATGGAGTTGAGGGAGCTAAGGACCGAGCTGCTCCTGAAACATCAGATTCAAGTCACTCCCATTTCCCACCAAAATCAAAATATCAAATTAAATAGAAGTAAGTTTCCATTTCCAAACAAATGGCCAGGAATATCACTGTAGTAAGACTTTTAAACTTAGGGTCAGATAACAATTTTGTAAAGGTTTTTATTTTGATAACATTCAAAAGTTATTTGAAATAAGAATACATATAATAATACATATATATAGAGAGGGAAGTTCTATCAACTTGAGCTACCCCTCACTCTCGGATGTTTAACGATATTAATGTATGTATATCATATCAAATAATTATTGGGTAACTTTTAATCAATTTTAGAGTAACATTAAATTGAACAACTAACATTATAATGTAAGACATGAGATAAGTTTTATGTTGATAATACAAATACCTTTTCATCGTATTGTGATTGGTTTTTTTTACTCATTTTAAAGGATTAACCTTATTGATAAACTATATAGTGAGATAGTTTCATGAGAAAAGGATACCTTTTTCTCAATATGATTTGAAATCCTTCCCTGCTGATTTTCCTTTCTAACCAAACTAAACCAAGCAATTGAAAAGAGCCCTTGTGTTGTAGAAATGTCAAATTTATACCACGAATGAAAACTTATGTCATAATCAATTGGCGATGCTTATTATTGCTGGGAATTACGGTAACCAGATATGATGAAACCTGAACATCAACAAACATAAACACAATCAATAACCAAAGAGAACACTAATTTCATCATGATAGAAAATGGAGGTCCTAAACCAATTTCATGCTTCTTGCACATCCAGAGAGTGATTACACAAGAAACAGCAGAATGTAGCAATCATAAAATGTTACAACAGGGCACAAAATTTCCTATCACCACTATCTCAACAGAAAAAGGCAAACTATTTTGCTAATTGGGCGTTCTGATACAAACAAGATAATGTGTACAGGCTATCATGGAAAGTTGGCACGCCCTGTGCTATCTTATGGAAGCTGTACTATCTCAGTAGGAAAGGGCAGGAATGCACAAAGTGCTATATAAGACATAACAGTTAGTCGGCAAGAAGCAAACACAGATATTTCAGCAACTTAACACCATTTTAATTTGAGGATAAAACACAAGGGAAAAATTGGTGACAACAATGCCATAGCTCAGCACCTAGCTCAATAAAGTGATTTTTTGCCAACTCTATGATTGTACAAAACAAGGTCTTGCAGTCACATAATGCAACATATTGATTCAAGTAACAATTAGTTCAAACACATAAGTTCCTTCCTGTAAAAACACACACATACTCATAAGCACTACAAAGGCTGGCATTATTCCCCAATATTTTTTATATATCTCATATTCCACACAGCCTCATTACAGTTACAGAGAAATATGATCTAATAAGCACACCATTGAAGGAAATATCTTTTATTATTATTTATTTTTTTTCAAAACTTCCTTTCCACTTGTGCACCTCAATAATTGTTGAATCAATATAGTAGGCAGCCTCATCCTTGACTTGGTTGCAATTTCCACTATATAATTTTTCATATAAACTGAATTTATCATAGAAAATGTAGCATTACAGCATATATTCTCAGATAGCAGGTAACTTTCTCCAAAAACAAGTCAGACAAAAACATAATTCATACTTAGCTCAAAATTCAAAGGCTTTTAAACTAAAACATAATAAAACCCAAAACAAATGGAAAATAGTAAAATCAATCAATTAATTTGGGGAAAAAAAAATAAAACCTATAATTCAGTAATTGCAATTAAGCAAACTGAAACAAGGGTTACGAAATTGGGGGAGGACAGAGAAAGAGTACGCTTTAATGGAGAACTATGAGCGCTTCAATGGAGAACTCAGACAGCGCTTCAATGGAGAACTCATACATCGCTTCAATGGAGAACTCGGAGTGCGCTTCGTTAATGGAGAACTCGGAGTGCGCTTCATTCAATGGAGAACTCGGAGTGCGCTTCAATGGAGAACTCGGACTGCGCTTCAATGGAGAACTCAGAGTGCGCTTCAATGGAGAACTCGGAGTGAGCTTCAATAATGGAGAACTCGGAGTGCGCTTCAATGGAGGAGAAGAGTGAGAATGAGAGGAGCAAAACGCGCGGGAGCTGCTTCAATATTGGAGAGAGAAAGAGGAATTTTTTTGACAGAGGGAGTGAGAAAGGGGAAAGTGAAAATTTAGGACTTACTTTATTCGTAACGGACACCCTATGTTAGTTACAAATAACAAGGTCAAAATTCTGTTGACTTTTCTATTTGTAACGGGCAATATTTGTTGGTTACGATTAGTTACTTAATCGTAACGGGCAGAATAATGCCTGTTACAAATAACAACTTATTCGTAACGGGCACCAATATGTCCGTTACGAATAACAACTTTTTCGTAACGGGCACCAATTTGTCCGTTACGAATAACCCTTTTCCTGCCCATTTCATAACTTTTTTGTAACGGACATTGAATTTGCCCGTTACGAATGACTTAATTGTAACGGAAAATCATATGTCCGTTACGAATAGCTTGTTACGGAACAATGGGAAATTGTCAACTCGCCATAATTTATTTACTCCTAAGACCTTGTTAGCCATTAATACTTTCAATTTTTTTTCTCTTGTTTTTTTCCCCTTGATCAGTCCATCTCAAGTGGCCATGTAATCAAAGATCATTTCATACATGATACATACTCCTAATTCCTAAACAAGACAATTGAGAGTACTAAAAATGTGAAAAGCAATATAAACAATAATGAAAAAAATTCAGCTGGTATTGAAATCAATAAATCTACTACACGTTACAAATAAAATTTGTTCATTGATAATTGTAATTTTTTTTAAAGGAAGATCATATTACTAAACACAATATTAAAACATTATACATAAGACTCACAATGTACAACTACATTAAATGACAAAACCCAAGGAAGGACCAATGCAAGCAAGTTTCATACGGGCTAACTTGCTAGACTCTAGACTATGAGACAATAGTATTGTGTTATAACAAGTGACTGAATTAACATGTTACACTTGCAAAATATTAATTGTTAATATTGTGCTTTAACAAGTGACTAGGTCCACACGTTACACTTGCGAAATTTTTTATTCTACGAACTAAATAGGATTTTTGGTTGAATGAAGATTGAAGACATAGTGTGAATAAAAGTGGAGCACGAGACCCTAAGATCCAAGGAATCTAAGAGGCTGTTCTCCTAGCTGACCTAAGTGTAGTGTTCAATCCCATTCACACAGCTAAAACATGCATGTTTGCATTGCAACAATTTTCCTGTATCATATCATGCGCACACTTTATTCTCTCTCCTATATCTTGGGGATTATTTATTTTAATACGAGTATTTCAACATTATTATTACGTACTGTAGTTGTTAGAACTGTACGCGTATAAAATAATACTGTACAGTGTAAGAATATGTCTCATTAGGCTCTGATTGCCTGATACATTCCCTTCTCTTAATTCTTCATGACTTCATCTACTCAGAATATAATACTTTATGCAAGAGACCAAGACCACACATCCTCGGTCACAGCTCTCCTAATTTTTTGTATCACTTCCAATTATTATGAAGTACATAGTGGATCCACTAATTACCAATGTCAACTACTAAAACATGGCCGGTACATAGATTGTGGGATAATATAACCCGAATCATTTATGTAAAATTTCTTGTATTATTTTTGTAATGATCAGTTGATGGTTGAAGCCCAAAATCGTTTTATAAACTCTATCAAGCATCAATTTCAATCCTTTTCCAACAAAACATCCCTTATATTCATTTGAAATGAGCACGCATTTGAAATGACCTTGGCTCAACTAAGCTTAGTTGGACTTGGTATAAACAAGGCAAGCTCAACAATCAAGCAAAGGACCAACACAAGAAGAGTGTAATATCCTAATGATTCGCGGCTTTATGTATTTTGTTTGGTTAGTAGGTTGAGTAGTAGTTTTTAAAGACCACAGTACAGTTGTTTTACTTGCTTACTTTGTGAACTTTTGTTTATGCAAATTATTACTACCGATGTCAAAAAGAAAAAACATAAAAAAGAACATATTCGGTAGGTGTATATCATTATAATTTAAGAGAATAAAATAAATATGAAAATTATTGGAGTTCAAATTATTGATACTTGATTAAAATAATTTATTAAAATTTCATGAACATCTAATAACTTATCATTGCTCTTCTCATTTGTCTCAATAGTGTTTCGAATTTCAAAAACACAATTATGCTAAATCAAGGATATAGTCATTTAGTAAGTAGTAGTACCTCAAAGGGATCCAAGAATGTCTATAATAATGATATGGGGGAAATTTAGACACATTCGATCTAATAAATATATACTGCAATTCCTACTTAATCCTAGTGTTTATTTTTAGAACAACCAAGCATGTGGAAAAATTCAATTATTGCTTTGTTCACACCCTATAATACATATAAAAACATACATACAGCTAGCTATTTTGCTAATATATATTCGTTCACATAATAAGAAATTTCCAAATATTATTTCACTATCACCCAACTTGTAACTTTGAATTTAGACAAAAACATGGACCGACTCCCATCGGTCTGTCCAATCGTTAATACATATACAACCTTACAATAAGAAAGACAACACCAAAATATAAACACTACCTTAACCAAATAAATCAAACAAACTCAGCAATTGAGCTAGCAACAATGAGAGGCTAAAAGCAAATTTATTGTTACACTACACACTAGCAATGGCTAATAGCAAGCTTATGTCTTCTCGTACTTATTCGGGGACGTTTCCTAGTCCGGAAACGCCCCCGTGTGGTGAGGATGATGACCCGAGTATTGGGATCCCGAAAGGCTGGAGCTCGGAACGAGTTCCGAGCTCTAGCTATCGTAGCCGCAGGTACATAGCGGCAGCAGCATTAATGCCTTTTAGTAGTGGTAGGACGTTGCCTTCTAAATGGGAGGATGCCGAGAGGTGGATTTGTAGTCCTGTTAGTTTAGGAAATGTTTCAACTAATAGTAATTATTGCTATTATGGGGGTGGGCCTGGAGCCGGGTCTAGGACGGGTGTCCATCTTACACATCACCAAAGACGGGCAAAATCCAAGAGTGGCCCGTTGGGCCCAATCGGGCCTGAATATTATGGTGGTGGGTATAATAGCTTCTCCCCTGTGTTGGGGGTAGGAGTTATTAATGGTGGTAGATGGAGGAATTCGCTTACGATTGAGCCTTCGGGCTTGACCTCGGCCCGGTTTGAAGAAAGATTGCCTATCGAAGGCGGTGGTGTGAGTGAAGAAGCCCGGAGGTCATGCCCCGGGCATGATGCCACTCATTGGTTGGACTCGTGGAGCGGGCCGCCTAGTCCTACCCAAGGTAATCCCTTATTCATGTACAAGTATGAAAGCAATTTTATTGATCAATTTTTAGTAAGGTGCATAGTAGCAAACTAGCAAAACTAGCATTGTAGCAATCTATATATGTAACATAGTGCGTACTCGCAGTTAGTGTACTACACTACTGTACTACACTATCCAATTTCAAAGTTTTAGGGGAGTTAAGGGAAGAAACGAAAGTGACTAAAGATATTATTGGGAAATTGGGCACACTCTTGGCTTGGGGTAAGTTAATTAAGGCTAGCAATTAAGTCTTATTGATTTAGGTTTTTGAGAGGTACATATGACCAAACACCCATGTTAAGCTTAAATAAATCATTGTTATTTAGATAACACTTGTGAGTTGTGAGAGGAATATAATATAGGAATAAACATAAACTTATCATAATGTAGTGTTTTTTTGTTCTATCCAATCTCAAAAACTTAAACAAATCAATTTATGTATGTTGTTTTCTTGCTTTTGCACCACTCATTGTTTTCTTTTGTATTGTTATAACACAAAAATACTAATTTCTTAACATGTGCAATAAGAAATGACTGTTGAGTATAGACTTAAAGCAATCTTTTCAATTAGCACACGACTTGAAATTCAAATGATGCATTTCAACCAAAAGTACTAAATTCTTTTCAAAGAGATTGACAGCTAATGCATTGTTGAAGTTGCATTTGTGAGTAACAATAAAACATATTTGTTTATTAGATCAAATAGGCGAAGTTGAATTGACTGGTGAACACAATGAGGTTCTAGACAAAAAACTTAAACAAGAAAATGACAATGGTGTACCTGAAGTTGAACGAGCAATTTCAAGAAGAGATATGGCAACTCAAATGTTTCCTGAAAGTCACAGTAATAGTACTTCTGCAATTTCGAGTCCGAAATCTTCAATTTCAAATACGTCTCCTCGTCCATTACTGCATAATGAATCTAAAAGGGATGTCCAAATTCCGGACTTTGAAGTCAGGGATGTACAAGTTGATAAGCAAACAAGTACTTCAAGATCTTACCATGACAGAGACAATTACTTGAATTCCAGTACATGCGTAGAGGTTGACAACAAAATTTCCAAGTATGAATTTTCACCTTATCTATTCATCATGCTTAATTCAATGTGTTACCATACATCTTATACCACTCCAAACTGATTTTTTTCGCTCAAGTATCAAGTATCCTAAGCTACATTTTTGTGAATCTTATTGAATTGAATTGATCATCGTTGATTAATATTAATTTGCAAACCCAATTTAAATCTAGCGCTCAAATTCGCGTTAACCTATGTATTCTAGAGATTGAATTGTGTCATCACTCTCTTTGGACTCTTAAAACATTAGAAAAAAAAATATATTATATTTAATAAATCTGGAGAATAAGTTGGTTATTGTTATTGTGCTTCAAATTCATTTGAATATATTTATTTATAGGCAATAAGTACTTTAACAATATTTTTTATGTTGATGGTTATTGTGAAATAGGTTTGAGAGAAAGGAAGCTAGGATAAATGCGTGGGAAAACTTACAAAAAGCCAAAGCTGAGGCAGCTATTCAAAAACTCGAGGTAAATTAGTAATTTCTGCTTGAATATTCTATTTGAATAAATTTATGGAGGGAACAATAAGACACTAACTAAGCTATAACAATTACTTTACACGATATTCTTGTAAAATCATATGGATCATATTCAAATATAGGCAACAAATTAAAGCAATTGCTTGCTTGTAAATGACTTAGAGCGTCGCTCTTCTAATGTTATATTTTCTCTATTCCAATTTAGCTACAACCTACATTGTTTGCACATGGTTTTTTTGGAAATGAAAAAAACAATGAGGAAAATAATGGGTCAGTGTAAGTAAGACCTAAATAGTAGGTTTTAACCTTAGCTTGGAACAAAACTAAATTCTAATGTATATGTTGCAGGAGAAGTTGGAAAAGAAAAGAGTGTCATCAATGGATAAGATCATGCGAAAATTACAAAGAGCTGAAATCAAAGCAAAGAAGATGAGAAACATAATATCTGCTGATGATGATTATATTGAAAGTCAAGCTATTTCGAAAACTTCTAAAATTCCTTCGTTTTGTAGAATGATTCGATTGAATTCATCAACTAAAAATTGTGCTACTTGTCACCCGTTTTAAAGTTTATGTAAATTGAATGCTACCCATTCAATATGTCTGCTACGTGTTTACACTTGTAAACGGACTTTAGCTTGTAATGGTCCAGTAGTAGCTTAGAGCTTTAGACCTTGTACATTAAGCATATATATTTGCACATAAACCTATAATATAAACTTCGTATTTAGCATGACTTGCAAGATAGAAATTTTTACTCATTAATGCTCTTCAATATTAGCAAATGAGTGAAATTGTACTCATATATACTTCATAACTAGGGTAGAGAACAACACCTAAGACTTTGTATTACATAATGGAATAGACTAATCCATAGTAAAAAGATGAAAACATATAGAATATTAGAATGTGACCTACAACAACACAAAACTTGGTCTAGATAAATAAAGGTGATAAATGGTTCAATTGGACTCGATTTTTGCCAAATATTGCGCCATTGTGGCATTATGTTTCATTATAAATATTTTGCTGCATCCACCAAACATTTTTAATATTATAAAATTTAAATTATGTTTAAATGCATCATGTTCGTTCAATATTCAAGTTAGACCGTCCTTAAACATCAGAAAATTTTCTTGCACAAAACTAGCCTTATGCTCCCTATGAGTCTAAAACTGCACGGACCGAGCACATATTGATCACCTCAAAGCTAAGTTAGCAAAATCGAGTATTTACCGAACTTAAGATAGTCCGAGTTATTTTTAATTAATTTTTTTTTTCTTTTTACCATAATAAAGAGAATTTATTACGAGTAATTAACTAACTATTAATTACATTATCGCGCATATAAATAAGATGGTTATTTTCTTTTTTTTTTTAAAAAAAGGTTATATATATATAGAAGAGCTCCAAAAAATTATCCGTAAAAGGGTTACGATACGCACTTCGCCGGTGTTAATTGGGTGATTCAATCAGAGCGCCGCGAGCTTACGAACGAAAGGGGGATTAAGTTTAGAGACCGCAGTAGAGGGAGAAGAGAGGGGAAGAGAGAGAATTTCTGCGCTAGGGTTTTCAATATTCCCTGTTATTCCAAAGGTAACACTTAGGCGTTTTCGATTAATCTAATCTTCTTGTTTCTGATTGTTTTTAATCTTTCTAAATTTAATTTTTGTGGATTTATTCCTCAATTGATTGATTAATTTGATAAATTTTGAGTGATGAATTGAAATTTCTTCAAACATTTTTCTGGAAAAAAATTTGGGTGAATTTTTTGGGGTTGAGATAATAATTGATGATGACGACGTCGATGATGATGATGTATGTGTGTGAGAAAGAGGTGCGTTTATCATGTGCAGGCTACGAGTGTGAGAGGGGAGGAAGAGGAGAGAGAGAGGTGAGTCTTCGTGAGCTGAGCGTGAATTCGAGAGAGAGGAAGATTATTTCATTATTCCAGATTGTTTCTTCGCTCCTTTTTGCTTCATTCCAGCCATTTAGGGTTTTTGATTTGCTGCGTTTCGAGCCGTTGTCATCATGGAGAGAAAGCTTGTGGTAAGTGTTTATCAATGGACTATATGTTGCTGTATTATGTTTGGAATGATTGTTGAAGAGTGTTGGTTTTCAAATTTATCTGATTTATCGAATTTGGACGACTTCTTTAGGTACTTGGTATCCCTTGGGACGTCGATACCAATGGGTTGAAGGAGTACATGATTAAATTTGGAGAATTGGAGGACTGCATTGTTATGAAGGTATCAAATTTCTCTGTTTTCTGAAATCGCATTAGTATTTGTTGTATTGTTTAGGGTGTTGTGATTATTCGAGAAGCATGTTGTGGATGATTGGAATATGTGATGTGATTGTGACTTTGATAGAGTATAAAGTTGAGAAATATGAAGTGCATTATGCTTCTACCTAATGTTCTTTATATTATGCACATATTCAGTTGTGTTTCTGGACAGAAAAGTTTGAGATATTAAATTGGGAAGTGGATGGGAAAGAATAAAAGGGAAGAGAACAAGGGTAAGGCGAGGGATGGGGGGAAATGTACCGTAACTTCCTCACAATAAGAATTTACTTTCACACCTTTGACGAACCAGGTTTCTGGAAATAATTATCTTTCAATCAAATACAGCATTATTACGACCTTCTAAAGCAGATTGACTTGTTGGGTTTTCTCAACGCATATGTCAAGCAGTCAATTACTCAATTTACTCAAGGACCTGTATTTTAATTACATTTGATGATGAAATTCTAGAGTATAGACTTCTATACTTGTTTTTCTTAATTTTTATCATATCTAGCTAATAAATTCTGATCATTAGTCATCAGCTAATTGTTAAATATGTCCATTGTGCTGTACGGAGTATAACTATCTTCACAATCATTATTATTTTTCTGTGTGAGCTACTAAGCTTGATCACTGTTGGAATTCTTTATTTTCCACTGGAAGATTTTTAATGCTGCGTGGTTTGAAAGACTTCATATTGGTAATCTGGCTGTCTTCTTAGGAATCCTTGTTTTTGAAAATGACTGATTAGATTTTTGCAATTGCCTTTTCAATGCTTGGCACATTATAGGCTGTTGCTGTGTAATCTATAACTATCCCTCATTTCTCCCCCTGTTTTTATCTTTTAACGTATGACAATTTAGGAGTGAGAGAATGAGTTGCACACTTGCACCTGACTCTTCCTATACGTTGTTATTACATCTGTAATTTTGTTGGTTTTTGTTTGCATGCTACTGAATGGATTCTTCTGCATTCTCTCGTGTTTTAGGAGCGTAATTCTGGCAGATCACGTGGTTTCGGCTATGTCACTTTCACTTCTGATGATGATGCTAAGGTAGAGTAGCTTTATAATCTTAGAATTCCTTATGCATAAAAACTGCCTTTATATTCTTATGGGATTCATTCTTAATCTGGTTCATCTTTAGCACTTTTTTTTTTCTCTTTGTTCGGAATAACTGATATGGCCTGCTCTTTTCTGGGTTTAGAAAGCACTATCAAGTGAACATCACCTTGGAAACAGAGTGCTGGAAGTAAAAGTGGCAACACCAAAGGTGTTTTTCTCTTGGCATTTATTGTTTTATCTTCCTTTTCGTTGGTCAAGTTGTCCTTCTACTGATTATGGAGTTAATTGCAGGAAGAAATGATGAGATCATCTTCGAAAAAGATAACCAGGATATTTGTTGCAAGAATTGCACCATCTGTTACTGAATCTACTTTCCGGAGGTGAATATTATTAAGCCTGAGTTGAAAGTAGAATCAATTCTCATGAATACTTTCATGCTTTCTAAATTTTTATATTTTTTATTTTTTATTTTGAAACCAGTTCACTCATATATATTGGTTTTCTGACTTTACCTCTTTTCCCCATTTTCCTTCCTTTCAGCCATTTTGAGAAATATGGAGAGATCACTGATCTTTACATGCCTAAAGTAAGTTTATAGAGTTAATCTTTAATACTTTTTATGTACTAAGACACTACTTAACCTCTTTTTTTCTTTTTTTTTTTTTTTTTTGGAAATGTTTAGGATCCCACCACAAAAGGCCATCGTGGAATTGGGTTTATTACCTTTGCTAGTTCAGGTAATCAAATCAATTTTAACTGTTCCTTCTCATAAATTTGTTCATTTCGTTTTTTACATTTTTTTTTTTTTTTTGCTTGACCATCTTGGTACGATGCTATATTAGACTAAGATTTAGTGGGTTTGTCATTGCATTATTTAACTTTTTCAAGTTAAAACTTTGTGCTAGTAAAGTTTATCAAATTTCTTGAAGTGGTTTTACGTTAAATGTCTTATATTTTTTTGGATTCTTCTGGATTTAGCAAATTTATCCAAGTGGTTTTAGCAAGTTAATTCTTCAGGATTTGTCGAATCGTTGACTTACACTTTGGTCAATAACATGTACTTGAAGGAATAAGCTATGATTTGGGATGAAACATGAATCTTCTTGAAGAATCAAATGTAGTTGTAGGGCCATATTTTTTTTTTTTTTTGGTGTCACTTTAAAGCAGTGATGATAATGATATCATCTTGCTGTAATGATGCATTTTGAAACCAAATTATAGAATTGCTAGAATTTTAAGGTATCTGTGTTGAGTTGTTTGTTGCAAGTTAAGGTAGCATGTAAATGATGTAATCAAGAAATATCAATCATAGAATTTGCGTGGGAAATATAAGTTGATAATTTTTTGGAATAAAATTTGCTGTTTTTTTTTGACGAATAATGAATTGTGGTAATTGTTCTGCTTGGTGCAGAATCGGTTGACAGCCTGATGAACGATACTCATGAGTTGGGAGGTTCAACAATAGTAGTTGATCGAGCAACACCCAAGGTAATATACACTTGTTTATTAGTTTTTCAATTGATTCTGATCCTTTGGTCTTTGGATTATGATTATCACTTATCAATGAATATCCATGGGTGGTGACCGCTGGGAGAATTAGAATGAGAAAGGGGATGGTTTTAGGTAGGGATGACAACGGGTCGGACTCGGAGCGGATTATGCTAAATCCAACTCCGACCCTACAGGAAGTCATGCTAAATCTGACTCCGACTCCGACATCAGATTCTGAGACTCCGACTCCGATCCAACTTTAATATCTGACCTCCGACTTCGAGTTTTTTTCGGTTATTCAATATACTTTGAGAAAATATCTGTTTGGCTCATGTCATGGGATGTGACGAAGTTTTATACTGGCTGTCACTGGCCTACCGTAACCCTCCTCCTTTTCTTTTGCTTGGCGAACAGCTGCCTTTGCCTTACTCTTAGCCTCCTTATACGCTGCAAAGGTTTCATCACTCCTACATTTTCCTAAGGCTTGATAGCATTCCCTTTTTTGCTTAATTACTGCTTTCACCTCTTCATTCCACCACGAAGTATCTCTCTGTACCGAAGTTCTTCCCCTTACTTCCCCTAAGACCTCTTTGGCCACTCTTAGGAAACAGTTCTTCATTCGTAACCAAGTCATGTCCGGATCCACCTCTCCATCCCAATCCGCTTCTTCAATTACCTTTTCTGTAAAAACCTTAGCTTTTGCATCCCTTAGGGTCCACCATCTTATCCATTTGATAAGACAAATGATGGAGTTTTATAGGGTAAAGAAGAAAGATCTTCATATGGTCTTTATTGATTTAGAGAAGGCATATGACAAGGTGCCAAGAGAGATACTTTGGTGGGCAATGTTGAAGAAAGGTATCCCACGAAGGTATGTAGACCTAGTTAAGGATATGTATCGGGATGTGTCAACAAATGTGAGGACATGCGGAGGGTTGACAAAAGATTTCCCTATTACAATCGGATTGCATCAAGGGTCTGCATTAAGCCCTTTTCTTTTTGCAACGGTTCTAGATGAATTAACTAGACCAATTCAAGATGAGGTTCCATGGTGTATGCTGTTCGCAGATGATATCGTTTTGGTGGATGAGACTAAGGATGGGGTTAATGTCAAGTTGGAGCAATGGAGGCAAAGGTTGGAATCTAGAGGGTTTAAGCTAAGTCGGAGTAAGACTGAATATTTGGTATGTCGTTTTGGCACTCAGAGGGGGACAAGCAATGAAGTGGTGAGTTTGGATGGAAAGGATTTGACCATGAGTGAATGTTTTAAGTACCTAGGGTCGATCATCCAGAAGAATGGTGACATTGATCAAGACGTGACCCACAGGATTAAGTCAGGGTGGCTTAAATGGAGAGCGGCCACGGGAGTGTTATGCGACCGCAGCATTCCCTTAAAGTTGAAGGGAAAATTCTACAGGACTGCCATAAGACCAGTGTTGCTCTATGGTACAGAATGTTGGGCTTCTAAGAAAGAGCATATTAAAAAGATGGAGGTTACGGAAATGCGCATGTTAAGGTGGATGTGTGGAAACACTTTAAGAGATAGAATCAGAAATGAGGTTATTCGCAAGAAAGTAGGTGTGGCGGGCATTGTAGATAAATTAAGGGAAAATCGTCTGCGTTGGTTTGGACATGTAAGACGGAGACCCGAGGGTGCACCGGTGCGAAGAGTGGAAGAGTGGGACCATGGAGGGATTAAACGAGGAAGAGGGAGACCAAAGATGACTTGGTTGGAAGGAGTGAGGAAGGATATGAAGTGCATGGATTTACGTGAGGATGAAGTTTTGGATCGTAAGGGATGGAGGAGAAAGATTTATGTTGATGACTACACGGAATAATCAAATTTGGTTCATGTTAGCCGACCCCACTTTTGGGATTAAGGCTTTGATTGATTGATTGAATATACTTTGAGAAATTGGGCTATTTTGGCCTTTGCAACCCATACCCTCTGCCACCCAACCCTCGCCCAAATCCACGATCCATCAGAGTCGGAGTCGGATAATTCGTTGGAGTTGGACATTTGTTGTATTCGGATTATTTTCTCGGATTTTTTGTAGGATCCGACACTGACCCTCCTCCGACTCGGAGTCGGATTATTTTAATGGATTCGGACTCGGATTACTTTTTTCTCGGATTCGGAGCTGATATTTTTCCTCGGATCGGGGCGGAGTAGGGTCGGATTCAGATAGAATTGCCATCCCTAGTTTTAGGATGATTTGAGTAACTGAAAGACCTGGCTCTATTTGTCACCCCCTTTTCTCTTTCTTTACTCTTTTGTTGGGTTATCCATAATCATGCTCTTAATTCATTAGGTTGTTGAGTCCTATGTTGGAACAGCAATTCCTTACTTCTCTGTTTTTTTGAATGACCGTGCTCTATTTATCACCCTTTTCTCTCTTTTTTTACTCTCCTGCCGGGTTATTCATAATTATGCTCTTAACTCATAAGGCTGTTGAGTCCTATGTTGGAACAGCAATTCCTTACTTCTCCCTTTTTAAAAATGTTTTGTCCATTACCCTTGTCAATGTGTAACTTTTAACTACTAGTATTCTTAAGTTTCATTAGTGCAGAAGTCTAATTAGGTCAAGTAAAAAATAACAGAGGAATATTTTATTACTTCTGCATTTCAACTGACTAGAATTTGTTTAACATTGTTTCAGGATGATGATTTCCGGCCTTATAGCAGAGCTTCTCAAGGTGGCCACGGTGGTCGTGGAGGCCATGGTGGTCCTGGAGGGCCTGGAGGATATGGTGCATACAATGATTACATTAGTGCTGCTACAAGATATGCAGCACTTGGTACTCCTACCTTGTATGATCATCCAGGTTCTCTTTATGGAAGTAAGGCCCCTTTACAGTTTAACCTGTTTCACTATTCTTTTGCATGTTTTTGAACTACTAAGTGAATTTTTTTACAATTATACTTTTATGATAATAATAGGGGAGCCCATTAGAGGAATTGGGAGAAAGATATTTGTTGGAAGGCTTCCCCAGGAAGCAACTGTGGACGATCTTCGCCAGTATTTTGGAAGATTTGGTCGCATTTTGGATGTATACATTCCAAAGGTAAATTTCATTTCCAGCACTGAAGTGATCATTGTTTTCTGGAAAATTAGCTGAGCTAAAGAAATAACTTCTTGGTGTAGGATCCCAAGAGATCCGGGCATCGTGGTTTTGGCTTTGTAACTTTTGCTGAAGATGGTGTTGCCGATAGGGTGGCTAGACGGTCTCATGAAATTTTAGGGCAGCCGGTAAGCAATGGAAACTCTTAAACTACTTTTGCATTGACGTTGTTAGTACATACCAGAGTATGGATCTTGGAATTTTAAGCTTTATACTGCATATAATCTGCTGAGTACACTCCTTGCTAGCTACCTCAAAGTCCTCAATGCCAGTTTCAGTGACATCGAATATCTTAATATTGGATTCTTTTTGTACTTGGATATAGCTTCTCTAGTTTTCTCACACTTAGATTTATTCTTGAGCTACATATTTCCATATTAATTTCTCTCAGTATGTAATTAATTTGATCAAATCTATAACGTTTATTAGCTTTTGAAATCACTACACTTGTTTGTATGTCTTATTTCTCCCTGTCTACCCTAAATGATTATTATTGGCACTAAGGCTGTAAAAGTGTCCAGGTAATTGGAGCATAATAATTTTAACCTTGATTTCTAAATTGCAGGTTGCCATAGATTCAGCTACACCAGTTGACGATGCTGGTCCTAGTGGAAGTCTGCTGATGGACAATCCTGAACCATATGGAGGTTATGGTCCTGTTCGTGGTACTTATGGAAGAATGTATTCCAGCCTGGATTTTGATGATGTGAGTGTGAGATTACTGTTTACCAATATTATCTATGATCCTGGAGCTAACCTCTTTTTTTTTTTTTGACTGGGGGTGAAATTCATTAGTTATATGTGGATTTTGTTGGTTAGCTGCGTTGCATTCCGTCTCTATGATTTGAATATCACACTGTTGTAGTGTTGTTATATTGTCTTTTTACATAATAATGCATATACTGCAGAATGTTATCTTCAAAAGTGTGATCTTGTTTCTTTAGAGAGCGTTTCTGCTCCTAGAATATTTTACTTGTGCTAATGTGTTCTCTTCTGCACAGTGGGGTGGAGGTTATGGCTTCCAGAGCAGTTCAAGGCCTTCCAGAGCAGCAGATTGGAGGTACCGACCATATTGAGAGTGGTGTCCCAAAGACAATGTAAACCTGATAGCTGATAGATTTCTGGGAGGTGGTTCGACCGTTTGTCAAGCAAGTTGAGTTGGTTTGTGAACTTTACAGACTTTTCTAGGAGCATTCAGTTCGGTTCAAGTAGGTACTCCGCAGATGGCATTCTATTAAGATGTTCATTAGGTTTCTGAAGTCACTCTTATGACCTTATCAAATGCTTTTGCTGAATACATATTTATTGAATGGGTTGCTTGTTAGCCGTCTATGTTCTGAAAGCTGCAACTTTGCTGCGATTTGAGCTCTTCTGTGATTTGCAGAGTTGGTCCAAGTTGTTAAGACTCAATGGATTGAAGCAATGTCTTAAATTATACATATGACCAACTAGATTGGCAACAAAAAGGAACGGGGAAGTAGTTTTCTTTTCGTGAACAAGCTCAACCCGTCTCCACATTTTTGTTATCACAACTCGAGGTACTTCAAAAATCGTATGTCAAAGAACACAGAACTAGGACCAAATTAAAAGAATATAGAATTGTCCTCTTTTGGGACTTATTGACATTCAATTATTTAATATACACAAGAGATGAGTACACCCATTAACATAATACACAATAGATATTGAGTCAATGAGGGTAGTATTTGAACAAATCTTGGGAGCCCAACATAGTAGAATTAACATAATCTTGAGGATTATGGTTGATGAAATCTGGACATAAGATGCCAATGTACCTGAGCCCAATAAGAAACCATCCCTCTTTATAATATGGGCCTGCTGTGAGTCCAATTATAAACCCTCTCATCAGCTCCCACTTTGCATTTAATGTTTTTATTATGAAATCCATGAATGACTTAACTATTTCATTCGGCTTTCTCAGAATCTTTATCATAATACTCACTTCCTTTTCATCTTTCTTGATTGCTTCCTCTTCAACTATCTGCATTAAGACATGTAAAATTTCATGTTTATATTAGACATAGTCTACGATTAACTTTTTAGAATTTTTTAATTAAGGGAGTTTAGGATGATATAACACTTTCTACAACTTTAATATATACAAGAGTAATTGGAATCAACTATTCATTAAAAATTACATGTGCAAAAACCTTTTTTGTCATAAGATCTTCAAAGTTAATGAATCATCATGACTCTTAAGATTTTATAAAATTATTTTTCTAGCATCCTTAAATTGCAATAATTGGAGTTTAATCAACTTCTTATAATACTAAATAAATTTTAATCAACTTCTTATAATACTAAATAAATTCTAAGCTAGCAATAAAACTTATTATTTGAATGGACTTTATCAACTCTTTATAATTCATACAGATAATAAAAAATGATCGAAGTTATACATTGACATACATAATTTTTTTTAAAATAAAAATCTACTCGGTAAGATTAAGAGAGAAAACGTATGCATACCTTTCCACAATAGAAGCTGTTAAAGTGGATGGATGTCCCAAAGTGCTTGAATTTCATCCAGGCATTGTCAAAGGGAAGCCTAGGCACAATATCATACCCATAAACAATCCTATAATACTTAATATTAAACTCTCTTAATTTCTTTTTCATAAATTTCCCAAATTCAGCATTTCCAACTCTTGGTTGACCAAAAGTATAAACAGCCTCCATTCTCTCTAATAATTCAACTTCTCCATGATAAGCCAATATTGCTGGAAATAATATTGCAAGAGCACCCCCTAAACTGTGACCAGTCACAATAAATTTTGCCCTTTTATTTTCTGCCATAATTTCTTTTAATGTATCTCTAATGACATAATAAGCTATAGGTTTTTCAGGGTCTTGCTCAATTTGGTTATTAGGAAAATCACATTTATAATCTTCATCTAATAAACTAAATACCCTTAGACCCAAGGCTATCATGAAACCCCTATGAGTTCTTCCCATTCCATCGATATGACACCATGAGTAATCGAAGTCGGTGCACCAATCATATGCATCTGTGGTTCCTCTGAATGCTACAATGAATTTATCATCTTCTGCATTTCCCTCGCGCATTATGAATGCTTCAGTTGTTTTTGCCTTTAGATTTTCTGTAAACATACACCAAGTTTAATTTAATTTTACTATAATTAAATTTGATTTCTAGATAGTTTATAAAAAAAAAGGTGTTCATTACGTATGATATATGTAATATGTTGCATATACAACATTCATCGACCGTCTTACCATTGTAACACTTGTAGAATTTCACAAACTCCATCTGCATGAGCATGAAAAAACCATGCCACAATTCAGCATAATATAAATATAAATAATTTTCTTCAAAAAAAATATAAATAATAATTATTTCATCTATCTAGCTAGTACTCGGTTAAACTCACATTCCAATGACGAGAAACAACTTTGTTAATAAAAAGTTCATTTTCATAGGCTATTTTAGCTGCCATCATTGAAAGTGCGGGATAATATCTTGCATCTCCACGCTTAATGTCTTTGTTGAGATCCATTCTAGTGTCAATATGTCCAATGACAGAGAGATAATCTTCGCTTTCTTCATTTATCAACCTTTCCATTTTTCCTGTTTCAAGAACCATATAGTAAATGAGAATTCTATATACTCCGTATAAAACATATATAAATGCACTCAATATGATTATATGTATTCCTTCATTTAAATTAATTTTAGGATGTTCTGAGAAGAATTATGGGGTTAAAATCTCAAATTAATATGCTGTTACTAAAATATTGTCATGACAAGTAGTTGATGTGTAAATACTAAACATTATCTTTGTAAAAATAAGCCATATCCTTGACAATAAAAAGAAAAAATATAGTGTGAAAATTAACCCAAAACAAGGTGAACATAATTGCGTACTTCGAAATACATTGCCATTGAAGATTTTTTCAAACACTGACCCAAACATCTGTATCAAAACTGCGATGAATATAAGAATTAATTGAGTCAGGAAAGAGAAAGCTCTCATCAGCATATGGAAGTATTTGTTCTCTTTGTCGTCCTCCATAATATGACCGGCTTAGAAAAATTATAATGAAGTATAAAATGTATTTTTTACGAGGAAACTACTTAAGAAATTGAAGAAAAGGGAGAGGATCAAATATTTTCCTTCTTCCGTCCACGTACTAGTAATATTATTTGAGATTTAAAGAACATATATGTACTGTATAACCCTAAAATGACAAGTATGATCATATGCTTAGCTACCTTACGTGCATGACGAAAAAAGAAAGGACTGTGTTTTAAGAAAAATGTTACTTAGGGCAAAGTCCTTAGTTTAGAATATTTGCTTACTTGTTTACTTCATTATTCTATGCCCTATGCTGTTTCACGTGTGCTTCTTTCTATACACTTCGTATAAAATGGTCCGTTTCATCTATGGGTTTAAGCACTTCAGCCCAATAATCTTGATATGCATAATATTGATGATTCAAGGCTCCAAGCCCACCTAATTTAAAGGTGTCAAAAATCTACTGAGTAGTTCATTTATTTCATTATTTTAGCCAAAATTAACATGTGTCAATTGAAAAGAAACATAGAAGTACTATGTTAAGTTAGGGGAAAAAGTGTAAAAATTAACTAGATTGATGTTTGGCTAAAAAATCACTCTCACTTGTAAAATACATCCTCTTAAATGACAATGAATTTGCCCAACAAGAATTTCACAATCTATATTTGTAAAACATAATGTAGTGAAAAAAAATATATGAAGGATGTCTCAAAAAGAGGTTCTTGTATAGACTTGGGCTATGTTCAAGACTTAATTTTGTCTATTAATAGGAGTATCTTTTTATAACTTCATAAGTAGTATATATAATAATATCCTAAGAATTTATTACTTGTATATTGTACTACCTCCTTTTACTAGACACCTTTTTTTATTATTACATATGCTTGCCAACACACTATTTTAACGATTTATATCTCTAATTACTAATATGTAAAATTATAAAAAATAAATATTAATGAAATATAAATTAAGAAGATTCAAACTAGATCCCACATGACAATAATATTTTTTATCGTAGCTATAAATCACAAAAGTAGTCAAAGTAAAATTTGTAAATAGCGCAAAAGTCAAATGGTGTTAACTAAAAAAACGAAGAAAGTATATATTAAAGTTTTTTTTTTTGTCAATTTTTTCAAATTTTGACCATAAAAATTAAATAAGAACAATATTTTTGGACGGATGAAGATCCTTTTTTGTTGATATTGTAAACAATATTGTAGTTTTAAAAAGTGATAATAATAGTCCTACCAGTAATTGGCTATTTTAAAGTCACACTCATAATAATACTCCATTAAACTTGTATTGGTTGTTGATCCCCCAATCCCCATTATTTAGTTTTAGACAAATATAAGTAAATATGAAGTCTATTAGCACAGAAGCGCTCGTGGCCTAATGGATAAGGCATTTGACTTCTAATCAAAGGATTGTGGGTTCGAGTCCCACCGAGCGTGTTTTCTATTATTTTCTTTTTTTTTTTTTTTACCCAAATATTAACCTAATACAAGTACTTAATAAGTTCATAGTCTATCTATAATACTTTGTTTTATCTTTCTAACTACATGGACTCAATGAGACGATTTGGTTTATAGTGGGAAAATAATAGCAAAGTGCACCATAACCATTTACCAATATTTTTCTTTTATAGTGCATCACTAATAATATTTTTAATTTTCTATTCCCTATATAACTTAGTAGTATGACACTTTAAAGAATGATGTTTTTAGCAGACGCTTCAAAGTAGTACATTGTTATAAAGAATGCTATATGTAATGCAAATCCGAGTTCTAAGCTTAAACAAGCACGAATTTAAAAGTAAAGCACATGACCTTGCACGAGGCCAGACATGGATCATGCGTTGCTTAGAGCTTAACTTGGTGCCAATTTCACGAGTCAGTCCCTGAACATCGCAACCATAGAAGACCATAGTTTGGTGCCAATTTCACAAAACCTCAGCCTAAGCATGAATTGGTGTACACCCAGTTGACCACCTCACCGCCCCTCTTAATGTAGGCTTCGTACCAACGCCTAATATATCTTTCATTCCCGCATTTAGACCACTCCAACCTCTTTCTACTCGCCTAGTTGACCCAGACAATTATTATTTCATTCATAATTAAGTGCTTATTACTCCTAATTCCCCGTAATTCATCAACTAATTTTGACCAATACTGTATATCATGACACATTAAACGAGGGAATTGAAGATGCTCATCATAATCTATATACCATTGAGATTACTTGTATAATTTAAACACAATAATCAACTTAACCAATCTCTTGCATTAGCACGGGCACAGACTAGTTAGTCCGTAAAGCAAAAACAGAGCGGTAAATAAGGAGAAGGTAGAATTAAACAAGAGAGGGTCCGCAACTCGGCATTCATTATTCCCAGCTGTCTGTTCCCATGTGACTCCTCCCCTCCCCTCCCCTCTTTACATTTCATCCTTTGATAACTTGTCACTTATCACTTCCAACCTCACTCACACCTTCTCTCTCCTCCAAAAATGTCGTCATCTTCCTCAAAACTCCTCCCAATATTCTCTCTCCTCTTCATAATCTCCTACATTACACTCCATGTAGAAGCTCAGATCCACGACATTGGATTCGACTGGGCTTCTTCTTCAGCAATGTCGTCGGCAATGATGTATTCATCAGGAGGAGAAGACCTCGACCTCGACCTCGATCTCGAAGTTGATCTTGATGATGTTGATGTTGAAAGTAGGAGATCTCTTTACTGGAAGAGGAAGGTGTATTATATATCGTATGGTGCACTCTCAGCGAATCGCGTCCCTTGTCCACCTCGCTCTGGTAGGTCTTACTACACTCACAACTGCTTCGCTGCTCATGGCCCTGCTAATCCTTACTCTCGTGGTTGCTCTTGCATTACTCGCTGCCGCCGTTAATTAATTAATTCATCATTATCATTATTAAGTATTTTATTATTATGATGATTTTGTGTTTATTTTAATTAATTAGGTGTTTAATTTGTTTTATGCTTATGGTTTATTTGGAAAGCTTTTGTCCTTTTCTAGTCGTAAAGTCTCTTTCGTGTGATTATTGTTGTAACTGTTGAGCTGGGTGTGGGGTCCTCAATTTACTGGTTGAGGATTGGCTGAAAAAGTTGTATTAATACTTGTATTATTATTTCATAAGTATGGTTGAAAAGAAGGGGAAAAAAAATTAGTACTACTAAAAGCTTTGTAATAATGTTGTGTAAACTTTTGTGTTACACTTTGATGGAATAATGTTAATCTATCCGGTGAGTAGATTACTCATCTATTGTATTATCGGACAACCGGACCTATCAATGTAACAAAAGGAGGGTATCGGAGTTTTGGAATAGAAGTTTACAATAATGTAGAGTAAAGTATGCAATTGGATGTAATCTAATGGGATTCTATTGATTAATTTATGTTATGGAGTACTACGTATCAGATTGTGGTATCACGCGGACTTTCATAATGACGGTGCTTAATTAATTGCATTAACAAATAGAGTGAAGATTCTTGATTGGAATACTCCATCATTAGAGGATTACTCGTGTAAGATTGAATTTTAAAGCACCGATTTGGACACAGAGAAATACAAGAGGTCATAATTATAATACTTGAATCACGTTATTGAAAATTTTGCAAAATGTGTGTGATTCCTTTAGGCATTATAAAAAGGTTGATAGGAAAGCCAAAAGAGATCAACAAATAGTCAAATAATTTACAATAATAGGATCCAGAGGTAATATTTTGTATTTGATGATTTTAATTGAAAGGAGTTTGCATTATTCGAGTAGCAATTGCCAATTGGTGATTGTACTCCTTTTGTCTTGCCAAAATTGCCCCGTTTGACGATACATAAAAAGAAGCATTGAAAAAACTTAGAAAATCTATCGATATCAAATACTGTTAGGTTGGACAAAAACTCCACAAGTGGGCTTGAGCTTGAAAGTCAACTTACTAATCAAATTATTCAAACCCAACATGGGTTTGGACAGGTCCAATGGATCAATTATATAGTCATGCCAGAAAGTAGAAAGGCAATTGAAAAAGCAAGCCCATTTAACAAAATGATTGGACCTTAGTCTTCGGCCCATGTTCTAAGTTAACATGGACCTCAACATGAGTTATTCATACAAAGTAGTAGTATAAGATAGGCCCAAAAGTTGGTAATCTTAGAAAACAGGTTATAATCTCTAATCTGAGGTTCATAAAATCAATGTGATAAATCTGTGCTATTTAGATGATTAAAATGAAAATTAACTGGATTTTAACTACATAAACTTGATGAAAATTTTACCAAAATGTAGTCCATCAATTGTTGCGATTCTCTCCAATAACAAGAAAAGAGTTACATCTCATTAATTTCTAGGCTAGAATTTTTTTATCAATACAATATACAGGTACTCAAGAAATTCTCTATTATATCAGCTTTTGCAAGGTCGAATTTTTGAACCGAGTATTTTTTTAACTACAGAAATTTTCACCCAATGAATTGATGCTGGCATTACATGAAAAATGAGTACTCTCACCAACTTTGGTATCCCTTCAATTACGTTAGTTCTAAGAGTTAGCACTTCCGACAAATTTCAAGGCCCAGTCTTTTACTCAATTACTCCCCTTCCAATTTCCAATTTCCAAATTCCAATATACAACCACGTATCACCTACTGCCTTTAAACTTACACCTTCTATCCAAATTTGTAACAAACGATTAATATGAACAAATCCAACCATGCATGTCTAATTACCCATTATCATCAAGTCATGAATTATAACCATACACGGAGTAAAAATGAGATTTTAGCCTAGTAGCAATGACTAAAGCCTAATATAAAAATGCGATTATATCATATTGCATATTTTTAAATTTCGCCTTCCATATTTATAATTCATGATGTAAATGTAGGTATGTCATTGTGGCTTAACTAGACTTAAAAAGACACAAAACAAAAGTAACGAACTGATCAATTAACAAATACCAAGTAGTATGGAGAATATGAGAATTTATTAATTAAGGTAGTATATAAGAGAATTATTAAAGAGAGAAAATAATTAATCTAATCAGAAGTTGGTTTAGGAGGAGGGCAAAAAGGCCTACCAAGACGAGCCTTATGACTAGGTATAGTAAAATGCCTTAACCTCCCTTGTTGTTCTACCATATACCCTTGACACAAAAATTCCATTGAGAATTTATCCTCTACAACACGATCCACATCATGAACAAACACATCAGTTTCACCTTCTTCTCTATTCCTCCCCATCAAACCCGCCGTATAAATCGCGCTCATCCTACCGGGCGCCTCATCGTGGTAACCTGTGGGCGCATCCACCATAATCAAATCCCACTCTACTTCGTATATCTCTTTTGGCAAACCCTTCAATGCTAAGTTACACTTGCTTTCCCTAGGATCGACCACACTCGAACACTCCTCCGCCTCCTTTGCTGACGTCATTAGTGTATCGGAGTGACGTACTTTGGTGTCATACGTGGCGAGGTAGGATTCGAGGGTTGGGAACTTCTCCTTAATTTGACGGATCCATCCCTCGTTTTCCTCCAAAAAGACGGTTCTACCCCCGTGGTTTAATGAGGCCCACATTGGGCTGTCGTAGCCCAGCCCGAAGACGAGGAAATTCGACGGGGATTTGCGACGGAGAACGCGGTCGGTGACGGAGATTTCTTTGGCGGTTTGTTGGGGAGTTATGTTGGATGTTGCGTAGTGGATGATTGCGTCGGATAATGATGGTGGGATTTTGGTACAACTTGAAGGGCACTTCTGGGATTTCACGTACGAAATTAAGGTTTGATTGGTGGAGTTATCTGATGAAGAAGAGAAAGATGAACGTACAGTTAGAAAAACTAAGCAAAAGAAGAGGAAACAGAAGATTGTTAACTTCAATTTTGTTGGAGATAGAATTTTTGAATGAATTGTTGAGTTTGAGCCTCTCATTTTTGTAATTAATAGATTTGGGTGAGAATGAATTGGGAAAAAATTGTGAGGAAATTTGGAATAAAATTTGAAATTAACTTGGGATTGTTGAAAATGAGGGAGTATAAAAAAAGAGAGGGGCTGTTTGGTGAAGACTGTTGCTGTTGAGAGCAGGAATTGAGGAGTTGATCATTTGCTGGTGGACCCTTGTCTTTTCTATGTTTTACGTTACTTAATCATAACTTTTCCTTGTTTAATGTTGTTATTACACTTTATTAGGTCCCAAACTAATCCAAGTAATTTAGTACTACCTCTGTTTAATGTTATGTGTAACTTTAAAATATTTTATATCTCACAATAATACCCCAAAGTTGCACATAATATTTAACGGAGGTAGTATATATTTAAAGACATTAAAGTCAAACTTTATACGAGTTAAGCTTTAAATTTTAACCTATAATCAAAAACATACTTTAAGTACTGAGTAGGCTAATTTGTATCTTAATAGAAGCATATTACAAAATACTGTAGTAGTATATGATATGATTTATGAAACGAGACGTTAATACTCTAGTTTGTTTATAGACAGAGTAACTTATTTATGTGCTTTGTTATCTTATAAATAAAGGCGATTACATGTGACTTTACTCATAGAGTTTTTGACTCAAATTTGTCAAAGTACATTGAACATCAAGGTCATAATCAGATTACCAACCACTTAAAAGCATCTTAGGTAAAATCACTTGGACACAAAAGTAACAAGTGATATAAGAAATTATGAGTAACGTGCGTCACTAATTGCGGGTAAATTTTCTAGTAATAATAATAATAATATTACCTATATTCTTTAATTTTCTATTTCTTTACTCACTATCTATATATGAAATGATGGATGGGAAAAAAGAGAAAATTAAATACTCATTTATACATCATTAAAATTACAATAAGAAAAAAAAAATCCATTGAAGATGTCACAAATTAATGTAAGTGAGAATAACAAATAAATATTGAGACCTTACCTATTAATTAAGGGAAGATAAAAGGCAAATATAAATATCAAAAGGCTTTATGACCTAACTAATAAAAAAAAAGGAAGGGGTAAGATCTATTTGTTTCTGTGTAATCTTAAATATTGCGGAATCATGATGATTGTGTTCGATCTCTTGATTATTATGTATTTATAATATTTATGTGATCTGATCTTAATTCACTATCTAATGTTTCAGAGTATATCAAAAATCACATGAAATTATTGAAATGAGTTATCCATAATAAATTCAAACATATTAACCCAATATTAAATGGAGCTTCAATTTTTAATAACAAATTAAGAATTTGTTCTGTTTACCTTATTTATATTTACTTATTTCATAAGGCATTATAAGTACAAAAGGCATAATAAGTTCAAATAAGTTTGATTAGGTTTAAGAAAAAAATATACATAGTATGTTTAGATTCAATAAGATAATTTCAAATAAGTTAAAAACATATAAACACCCAAAATTTACGAAGGCAATGGAAGGTTTAAAGTTTAAAGAACGATGTTATAGTTTGATTATTTGGTGTATGCTAGATGCTTTGACACTACAAGTTTGGCATTCTTCAAAATGAAACCAAACAAAATGGAAGATTCTCAAGGTTATGGACGTGGCATTAGTCAGAGCAAGAGCAGAAAGGGAATTTTCTTGCCCAACAATCTAAGTTGACTAACCAACCTTCAATCATTTTTCAATATTTTTCATGCAACATTATAAGTATTTATAATCTAAAAGTAACAGCCGTCTCATTAGGCTTTTTTTAAAAATAAATAAATATTGCAACAAATTTCTCCAATTGAATTTGAATGACTTATTAAAAAATTGCAGGTTACTTTCGTAAACTTAGTCTATTAGCCACAACAAAAACCCTTAAAATTCCAAGTAGCACATTGATATATTACAAAGAACTTGTATTATGTTAACTAGCTATTGGACCCGTTCTACGCACGGGTTATGCTTAAATTATAAATTTATTTGAAACTTTACAAATTATCTTGTCACCAAAAAAAAAAAAAAAAAAACCCTTTACAAATTATTTGAATGAATTTAGTTTATCGTCTTTTGACATATTATAATATTTTATGAATTAGTGGTAATAGACTAATAGTTGTAGAAAAAATGGCTTAAAATCGTAAAATCATATCTCTATCGCATGATATATTAATCAACAATTTGTATAAAAAACTACTTTGTAAATACCAAACACTTAATATAATTTTACAATTTTTACATCAAATGTGAAGGCATGATATTCTTCTTTAGTCTTTACCAATATATGTCTCTTATATTGCGCTTAATATCTTCAAAATTAAATCCCCATGACACACAAAAAATGTCATCCTATGGAATTTCCATAGTATTCTTGCCACCTCAATATTTTCCTTTTCAATCATCATCCTCATTGTTGTAGAAATTTCACATAGAATTTTGAGAGACGTTTCTCTAATTTTTTTAGTTTTTGAAACTTAATGAGTGTGAAAATATCTTTATTGAAAATTTGTATTTATATAAGAAGAGGGGGAAGATAAGGGGTCAAATTAAAGAAATGAATTATGAATGTGAATAAATTGAATTGATAGATGGAATAATGAGAAGAGGAGAAGGTTTAGGAAATTTAATTTGTTATTGAATTAAAATAAAGATTACAAAATATAAAAGTAATGAGAAATAAAGGGGGAGATGAAGAGAGAATTTCTTTGAAAACATAAGAAGGGAGAATGAATAAAGAAAGATGAGAAAGAATGATGACATGTGTCAATTTTGGTTTGTGTTTTTAAATACTAAGTATAGAAGTATAGATATAGATATAGATATAGATATAGATAGATAGATAGATATATATAGATTTGTTGGTCCATCACCTTTTGACTATTATCGTCTATAAAACAAGACATTAGTATTTAATACGAGTACCAATTTACTTGGAGTGAAGGGTCACAAAATCGAGTCATTTAATCAAATCACCCTTTGAATATTAAAGTTCCTACAGTGATATTGTTCCAAAGGAGTACTGGTATTATTACAACAAGGCTGGCCCTTGGGCCTACCCTCAACCATGAATTGATGAATGGGCCTCTTTTTGTCCGATATCAGGGCCATATTACATCAAACCTTGATAGGCTTACTGAGACTATGTTCGGTGCTAACGTTTGAGTAGCTTTTAGGTAGTTTTTAGTGGTTTAACTTGGTCAAACCACTACTTAACAAAAAATGTGAGTGTTTGGCAAAGTAGTGGTTATGGTAGTTTTTAGTGGTAGAGGTAGCTTTTATGAAAAGTTGGAAATATTAGCTTTTAAAGTTAAAGGTAGCTTTTGAGGTACCTGTTGAAAATTTAATCTATAGTTTTAAAAATAAAATATTGATTTTTATATGTAACAGCTAGCCAATTGCTACTTTGCCAAACACTCATACCTAAATTATCTATCTTCACTACTAACAGCTTGTGGACAGCTAAAAACTACTTACACAGTTAACAATTCCCTTTACAACTAACAGTTACCTTCACAGCTATATTTTGCCGAACACGCCCTATTAGGATCACAAAACACCGTAATTTTTTTTAGAATAAATTTTATGGCCTAGACTTTGATGAATTATTGGGCTTAAACCGTAAAAAGATTTGTTACTATCTCCGTTACACATTAATTGCAATTTTAGGGTATTATTTATGAGACATAAAAGTTACAATTAATATGTAACGGAGATAGTAAAAAATATTTGATTTGTTTTGTATGAGTACGGTGATCCATTAGCAGATGATTTTCTCTTCCATATGCCCAACCACCTAAATACTTTTACACTTGCCATCAACAAAGAAAATTTCCATTTTTAAGTACATTATCAATTTCATTCACATAAACTCTTTAAATAGTGTATTTACCCTCATACTATTCCGAAATGAATATAATCACTCCCTTATGAACTAACTAAACAACGATATGTCTATATTTCATCTGAGGTGAAGTGTTAATAAATTCGTAGTGGGGGTAAATGTACCCAATTCCCATGAACATTTTTGTTGGTGGTTCATACTATGGACACATACTTCTTATAACATATTTTTCGGACATAATAGCTATAGCGCACAATCCTCTAGTATTACTTTTACTTATAATTAGTAGAGAAGATTACGTGTTCGATTTCTCGCAACAACAATTGGGAGGGGAGTGGAACCTAATCACTCAAAATTGATCCCAAATCCGAATTAGCCCAAAGGTGAATCGGGTGGAACACCCAAAAAATATATATATTGCACGTGCCGATAGAAACACCATACTAATTATCTAACAAATCCATACTATAATATATTGTCATAGATGACATCATCATAATCAATTAGGGGGTGTTCTATTCACCTGATTTTTACTTATTTGAACTTATCTGAACTTATTATCCTTTATTAGAACTTATTTTAGGAGTAAAATGCATTTTTGGGGATTCACCTTCCGTACTTTTCTTCGTTTGGGGACTCACCTTTCACTTTTCATCATTTGGGGATTATCGGTCACCAGAATTCAAAAAATCGGTTACTTAATAAAAAAATTCTCCCTAAATTTGTTGATTAAAACTGTCAAAGAGATAAAATTATGAATATAAAATTAATCAATAGTCCTTGACTCTACAAAAAAATACATTGCAGAAGAAAACCCCAAAATGTTAAAAGATTCAACCGAACCCAAAATGTTAAAATTGTAACTGGATAACCCCAAAACATTAAAAATTTCTGCAAAAAAATAAAAATGAAAAATGTATATGAGTAATGAGAATTTTTAAAAACAAATAATATTTTATTTTATTTTTTTTTTAAAAAAAAAAAAAAACCATAGCTTATATTGTACAAAGCTTATGAGTTTACCTCAAGTTTGATTTATTTTGTAACTTCTCATATCATTGATTGAGAAAATATAGGACTACAAGTTGCAAGTTGTTTGACTTTAGTCTAACCTAGATTATTTTAATTAGCAGTGTTTTATTTTATTAGTAGGAGGAGGAGTTTGTGTCATTATTTTTATTTAGCTGTACTAAAAAAATAATAATAATAAAAAAAATTCACCGGAAAACTTTTAATACCTACCGGCATTCCCCAAACGATGAAAAGTGAAAGGTGAGTCCCCAATGGATGAAAAGCATGGAAGGTGAATCCTCTAAAATGCATTTTACTCCTTATTTTAGTTATACCTTATACTTGAATAGCCCTGATTAACCCTTATCATAACTTATCTAAACTTATTTTTTCTGAACTTATTAACTCTTATCAGAGAACTTATTAACCCTAAAATAAGTGAAAATAAGGTAAATAGAACGGACCTTAGCCTAGCAATGATATGGTAAAAGATAAGTGAACTCTATGCTGACCATTCGGATAAACACCATAAAATATCGGAGTAGAAGTGAACACTTCTTATACAAGTACAATTTTCATTCGGTTCTCAAATATCAAGGCTAAGTTTTCTTGTATAGTACAACAACCGAAGGGAACCGGTGAAGCGTAAAGACCAATATGTACAAGCCCATTGGACATGAACGAACCCAATGGGGCCCAACATTGGTTCGCAGTCTGTGAGGTTCAGATTCAGAGTATCGCCGAATGTCTGGTGATCTAAAATCGATTAAGTGAGCTCGAAACCCAAGACAAACGGCAACTTAACAACACTGAAATTGTGGGAACAATTAATAAGTGCTTTTCAATTTCCTTTCTAATCAAACCACACCTTTCACACACGCTCTTTCTTGCTTACCGTCACAACCTTGTTTATTTCCGCGGTCACAATATCTTCTTAATTGTGTATCTAATTATCTATATTTCATCCGTTTTTAAATAATTTTACAGAATAATACAATTATTATTTTTAATTAATAGTTATTATCTCTATTTTTTCATGTAATTTTATTAATCGCCAAATATTATTAAAGTAAACACATGAATATTACAAAATAAAAATCATTGCTCGACTATAAAAACAGTCATCTAGTCACCAAAAAAATAAGTAAATAAGAACATAGGAAGTAAATACGTCCGCTATTAAGGATTAAGGATAATCCTTAGTTTATGATTGTGGAAAATGATTAAATGGATGTATTATTTTGAGTAGAATTTTTACAAATTAAACTTGGCAATGTATTGAATATAAAATAATTTAGGAAAAATGTATACTAGTATAATTTGATCTGGATTGTAGTTTGATTTGAACAAGTTTAGCTCTATTATTGCTACGATTATGATACTCTGGATTGTTTATATTATACTTTATTTAATTTGTAAAATGATCTTTATATATGATTCATTCAATTTGGAATGATTTGTTACAGAACCATTTGCAATTTCAATTCAATACCTCTACATTAAATTTTTCAGATTTATCTAAAAAATGTTACAACTTTATGATGAATGTAAGATTTTTTTTTCAAGATAAAATATTAGCATATGATATTATATATGTATTCGTTACTTATTTTCCCTAAACAATTTTAGTGTAGGCTTGGTGTGACTAATTGACAGTAGAAAAATACCAAGCTAAACTTGATCCCGGTGAAAATAATTGCACCATCCAATTGTCTAACCCGCAAATATCGGACAAAAAAAGGTGAGAATTTAGATAATGAAAATGTTTAATCGATTTATTTCTACCATTTAAACACTATACCAAACATATTCTAGACTAGCAAAACTTTGTTCACGAGTATATTTGTTTTTTTATGTTTTATTTTTTTTTAAAGGTAAGGAAAAAAACTCTAACTGTACCTCAATCCTCAAGATTTTTCTGGTACGGTATTTGCGGGTCAGACACTTTGAGAGTGAGGGAGAAGGATAAGGGATCCCCACCCTCAAAGTGTCACTAGTGGGGATTGAACCCCTAACCTCAAGGTTGGAAGGTGACAATAATCTTATCACTAGACCAAATTTAGCTTTGTATGAGAACATTTGCTCAGTGGCATGCTTTGAGCAGCTGAACTATATACACTACTCGTACTACACTACTAACGCTACTACTGTAATACACAAGAAACACACCCCTTTTTCTTAGAAGGGTTCTGCAATTAGCAATTAGCAATTAGCAATTAGCTATTAGCTTTTATTTAGAAGGGTTCTACAATAAGCCTTTACAAAGAGGTACTTTATTATATGTTTAAAGAATCCTGCCGTCATGCACTGACTTTGTTAAGATATTTCTCACATGATAGCACATTCAGCTATGAAACACAAATTTCAACTTGTAATTATTTAATTATTTTATGATGATATGATTGTCATCCATTTATGTATAATTGTTACATTATTCTTGCAACTTAGAAGTAACTTCATAGGTTGATAAAACTCCGAATAAACTGAGATCCGAACCTCAATTTGTGTGTTTGTGTCATGTGTATCATAATATTAAAGTTTTCAAATAATTCACCTTATAAAAATATGATCAATTAATATAATAATATGCTCAATTAATATTTTTATTTTAGTATAGTTGTCAAAATATTTATGCGAGCTAGTTAGTGTAGGCTACTCCATACCGTATGATCATGGCTTCGCTATTGGTGCTTATGAGTTGATCCATACCGCATATGCTATATTCGGACCAATTACCAAAACTTCCAACTTGCTTCAATCATTTTTCCCTTTTTTATTTTCCAACTTGTATGATATCTCCTAGGAACAGAGGTTTTCTTGTATTCTTTTTAAATTCTAACCCTCCTTTCCTAACCAACATAAAGATTTCACTTGTCATCTTTACTTGAGACATAATTTACTCCCAGATTTAAATCTCTAGTTAGTACTGAAAACTAATGTAACATTCCTAAATCCTCATCTATGAAAATGCTAAGCTATTATAATATGGGTGTTACAAGTTATACTTTGTGCTTTGTACTACGTAAGAGAGTATGAATAGCGTTACTCGTATCATATGGAACTCGTGATTGAGAATTCAGATCATTTTTATCAATTATCATTTTGCTAAAATAATAAGTTGAGATTGTGTAAGTTTTAAAATTGATTTAATCAATGAGTATAATCGCGTGAACCTGATTAAAACTAAATTGAGATTTGGATAGTAGATCGATTATAAAGTCATAATACACTAATAAAAATTAAAACAATCAAGACACAATGCAAACATAATTGAGCTAGGCTAACATGACTTGACCTTACTAGCTAAATATAACATTAATATAAACTTAACCCAAAACCTGACCTAAACTAGTAAACTCGACTTCAGCCAAACTAAGCATAAATTAAGTGAAGGTCTCGAAAGCCAACTAAAATTAGTGTAAAAAATAATTCAAACTTAAATTATTTTAGGTTGATCGACTCCGATTGACATGTTTGACAAGTCTAAAATTAGGGATACTCATTGATTTATGTTTATTAGACCAACAACTTACAATTGTTCTTGAAGGTCTAAATATACTAATGTGATTTTGAAGTTGTTTGAGTGATTGTTAAATATTTAAATACATAGACATTTATCATTATTGTTAAAATTATAGTTATAAAACAGAATAAAATGCACTTATACTATTTAGAAAATACAATTTAATAATGTTGAATACTATTTAGAAAATACTACTTAATGTTGAATCTCCATTCCTAATTATTTAGAAAAATGAAGTCTCATGCATATATACCTATCACTTTTGTTAATAGTATTATTGCTCAACTAAAAGATTGACCTAAAAATGGATTGTACAATATATGGAATGAACATAAATGCATGTGCTAACCCATTTAACTTATTTAATAAACAACATCAGGAAATTTTCAATAATAAAATATTTTCTCGTGTTACGTGACTTATGTCACAGTACAAATTCAAGTTCTTAGTCTAGACCCTTTGACTTTAATATCATTAAAAGACTTTGCCAATTTCTTACGTTATCATTAATTTTACACTTTGCTATAACACGTTACTAAACATAATATTAGAGAAAATTAATACGACTTAACAGAGTCAACTAGTGGAAAGTCAATTGAATTATATAAAAACAATAAAATAGAGCAAAGTTTTTCAGTTTTCATACTACAAATACCAAAAACCGCGTCAAATTAGAATTGACCCAGTTGATCAAATCTGACTCGTTTACGTTCTCTTACAACTTAGAATTGGATTCTAAAGCTTTCCCATAGCCGCGGACGTTGCTTTCACACTTTTTTTGCCCTTTTGTCCAAATGCATAGGATTGCACTTGATTCTCCCTTATCATATTTTATACCCAATTTATCTTTCTTTGTTTGTCCCATAAAAAGGATGTCAAATTTAATTCAGTAGAATTAATAGATGAAAAGGTTGATAAGAGTCGTGAGATTAATTGTAATTAAAATATGAGGGTAAAGGATTGAGCTAGCTAATAATCATTTATAGCCAATATGTCAGATTATTGAGGCAAACTTATTGCTTTGGGTGTGCTCCGGTCACTTGTATCTTGGTTGGTAATGGTTTATTAATTGTCTAATTGGATACCTACACAATCAATATAAATTAGCTTCACTTGAGGTTTGTCCGAGAATAATTGCTCTAATACTAAAGTTAGCAAAATGGATGATACGAGTAAAAAGGGTGGTTTATGTGAGTTTAGGTTAAAAAAATCATATCATAGAAATGAAATATGCTTAGATATCTATAGAAATCCCCAAACCGGTGTCACGTGTCGTCCCACGTAACTATCTTGTCAAGTGGGCGGTGAGTGCTTACGTGGCCACATACCGATTTTTAGGTGGCTGGCAAAATATGCCAATATGGGTAATAGACCGGAATTGAAAATGATCCAAATGTCAAGACCTGACCCGATTGACCTGATATCATGCTGTATACTTATAAAAACAGAAGAAGGATTGAAATTTACGAACAAAGTGGTACATTGTTCTTATTGGGTAGGAGAAATGAACCAGGATTATTACATTTTTCACAACATAATAAAAGGAATCTTTATGATAAGTTTGGCTTGATGTGAAAGTTTTGGTGACCTTCAATTGAATACCCTGACCTCTAAATTAAGTAAAGTTACGTAAGTGGGAAAAGTGATTATGATGACATCTTAATAACTTAAAAGTTTAAGAACATAAATTCAACCGTCCAATCAGAGCATTAGGCACAACAAATAAATAGTCTGCTAGAGAATTGAATATACTAGTTCGTGTATCATTCGCTAGGCTGCTTCAATATGCATTCATTTGACTTGAATTCTTTCACAACGTAACCTTTAAGTTCAATTAATTTGCCCATTTTCAACTTTATTTTGTACTTACTCATACGTGTAATTCTTAATCATTAGTAGTTGCAATTATTAGTTTTTACGACTACAATGTATAACTTGATTTGATATCTCATTCTTTTCATCTAAAAGAAAATAAGTCTTACAATTAGTTAGTGCAATAAATTATGGAACAAATTCAATCTACATTCGTAAGCATAGAATTTTTTTGACGGAATTTAGATGAGATTAGAGAGAATAAGTTCCCGATTTAGTAGTATGATATTATATTAAAATATACTTATATTACTTTTGAAACAAAATCAACAATTTAGCACTAATAAATACTCTTGTAGATTAATTCATTGAGCCAAATAGTTTGTACAATAAGTTTTTAAGGAAAAAAAAATATAATTTAATTTAGCAAAATAGTCTAATTCATTTCATATTACTAGTAGGTATCTCATTTTATTATGCGTCCAATCTTAAATTGCACTGAATAAATGACATGCGTGTCAAAGATTTTAAATTTTGACGTTTTTGTAATCCTTGTTTATTCCTTTGTATGAAAATATTTTGATTGATTTCACATGCCCAATTTATTTTGCATTTTAGGCTTATTCTTTTTATTTAACTTGTAAGCAGGCATATTTATACCATCACAATGTGAATTTAACATTAAGCACATTATATTTCCTTATAAAAAATAAGAAAAGGTTCGAAGTAGATACACACTTTTCAGAAAGAGTACTAGTAAATTAGAAAAGGAATCAAACAAAACAGAGAAATCTTGAAAGGAATTGATGATAAGTTGGTTGAAACCTATAGCAAAGATACACACATCGTTTCACAATAACAACCACAAATAGAAAGGCGTGTGATAAATCATGAAGAAAGAGTAGGAGTAAAGTGATAACCATTAACCATGTTAACCACGTTTCTTTTTTTCCCTTTTTACCCCTCTCTACTCTCGCTACTACTCTTGTGCTTCTGCTTGTGCCGTCCGCCGATTTTTCCTTGATTATCACGTGCATCATTCTCCTCTCCAAATTAATTTAACCATTTTTTTCTTTTTAATTTTTTAATTTAATATCCCAACTCACACCAAACTCCATTTTCTCTCTCCACCCTTCCTATATATATGCTCCACTTTCTTTCCTTTGCCTCAATAAAACAGAGAAAATTTGTGAATTTTTTTTTTAATAAAACAAAAATAAAGAAAATTTCAATGGAGTGGGTTAGAGGTGAAATTATAGGAAGAGGAAGTTTTGGTACAGTGAATTTAGCAATACCCAAATCAAATTCAACCCAATACGTCGTTAAATCGGCTCAAGTTTCGAATTCTTTCTCGCTAAAAAGCGAGAAAGAAATTCTTTCCGAATTGAGTATTATCAATCACCCAAACATCATTCGATGTTTGGGTGATTCTTTAAGTCTTGAGAGTGGTACCCAATACTACAACCTTTTCTTAGAGTACGCTAGTAAAGGAAGTTTAGCTGATCAGCTAAAACTTTCCGGTGGAAAATTCGACTTCTCCGAAGTTAAAAACTACACTAAATCAATCTTGAAGGGATTGAGTCATCTTCATGAAAGCGGAATTGTTCATTGTGATATAAAGCTTCAGAATATCCTTGTTTTCGAAGATGGTACCGCGAAAATTGCAGATTTCGGATTAGCAAAGAAGGTTTCTAATGAAGTTGGGGGTAATCAATTACGCGGAACACCACTTTACATGTCGCCGGAAATTGTCGCCGGCGGGAAGGTTGAGTCGCCGGCGGATGTTTGGGCGCTTGGGTGTGCTGTTGTTGAGATGGTAACGGGTAAACCGGCGTGGGAGATTTCGCCGGAAAGTGACGTCAGCGCTTTGCTTTACCGGATTGCGATTGGCGGGGAATCACCCAAGATTCCCGGGAATGTATGCTCTGAAGGAAGAGATTTTATTGAAAAGTGTTTTATTAAAAATCCCAATGAGAGATGGACGGCTCAGATGTTGTTGGATCATCCATTTGTTTCCGGGTTAAAAGAGGAAGATCAACGGCCCACGGTGTCTCCTAGGTGCCCATTTGAGTTCCCGGATTGGCAATGGGGTTCGGGTTCGGAATCGGTTTCTTCATTTGGATTTTCTGAGGAATCTTGGTGCCCAACTTGGAGTCCTGTTTCACGTCAATTGGAAGAGCAATTGGTTTCTGATCGGGTACCCAATTGGGGTGATTCCAATGATTGGATTATCGTTAGATAATTTTGTTTTAGTCAACATTTTAGGACTTTTTTTTTTAGGTTTAATATTTTGTTAGAGCATGAGCCCTTCGATCATGTTTTTTTTATTTGATCGTATGGCAACTAATTCTTTCATAATTCATTGTTATATTGTACAGTACACAAGTTAAATGAAAAAAAGAAAATTAGAGTTTCATCCACCATTTTTCCTCGTGTTTTTTCATATTTTTAATTTTCACTTTTATACTTGAGCAAAAATAACATCGATCATTAGCACGTTTATAAATAGTGATATCAGTAAAATATATTCATTCATACATCGATATATATTTGATTATTTTTATATAATAATAGTTTAATGTCAAAGTAAAACAATAGATAATCTCAAAAGATTGTTATTCCAAAACTCAAGATTTTGATTAGCTAAACCCAAGTTTGACTTGATAGATACAGTTGTATTTGTGAAATGGACAAGTATAGAAATGAATAATGAGCCAAAACCAACTGTGAATAGCTTGCTATTCATAAATAGTGAAATATATACTCCATATTTAAAAAATGGTATAATAATTAAGTAAGATGAATTGTCAAGGTCATGATCTAGCTCGTGGCTCATGCTTTGCGAATAGCGATCACCTTCTCCACACCTTCACTTCACCCCTTCACTGTCGCAATCAGCCTCTAATCTTTTTCATAACGACCGACGATTTTCTTATTATTAAAGATAATTTATATAAATACCACTTAAAATGTGAAATATTGTCACATAAAAGTTAATTAATATATAGTCCCATGAAATCAAGATTTCAATGATTGTAATTAGCTATTTATATTAATGATTGGTTAGACATAAGAATCTCGTGGTTAAAATTATTATTTTATTAGTATAGAATAAGATTTGAAAATCATAGCTGAATTGATATTAAAACTAATAATATTTGTCCCATTTGTCAGATTTAAGCTAAAGGAAGTATTAGTATTGTGGTTCAAGCAACTATATGTTGTATAAAGTTTTCTAGATGGTTTGGTAACCACTCGGACTCAATGGTTTATTCAATTCTTCTTGGTAGATTTGCGTAGGGTATACTAAGATCATCAACGACAATCCCAAATTTAAGTCTTTTGAGAAGTAGTAATCATAAATAAATACAGAGTCTTTATTTATTTATTAATTCACACAAACTATTACTTTTGGGTTCAAATTGCCATTAAAATTTCATCATTGTTACTTACCTAAGGCATGGATTATAAAATATTCGGAAAGTTGTTAAAGTACATCTTTTAAAACATGTGAATTTATGTAAGGAAATTGATATATAAACTATTAGGAATCACTTATCTACTAAACACATGAATTGTTTATATAAAGGAATTAATTTTGATATTACAACAAAATGTAACTATTTGGAATGTGTTAGAGCAAGTTTTTTTTTTTAATCACGTGAATAGTTTACACAAAGGAATTTATAGCTTTATACGGAGTATAGCTGTAATAGCACCATCCGTGTTTTGATTTTGTAAAAGAAATCAACCGTTGAAAGGTGTTTAGAAATAGCACGTACACTTCTTTTAAATCACATGAATAACATTATCATAAAGGAATTCATATATAGATTTATACCGTGCTATCCACAATTTGATATTGCGGAAGAATATAACTGTTAGATCGAAAGAAGTTAAGTTAGAACATCTCTAAATCACGCTTATGGTTTATGTAAAGAATACAATTTTTATATTGTATCATTAACATTTGATTGTGCAAAGGAAATCAAAGCTAAGTAACCCTAAACATACGTTGGTCTGAAAAATAAGTATAAGTAAGTTCATATACAGAGTACTTTATATGAAAAGGCCTTACACTCATGCCTACTATTTAGTACGAAATATACATATTGTTTATTAAAATAATTGTATATAGAGCTCATGCATTATATAATCTTTATGCTAGACCAAGGTATCATTGTCAACGCTATGTATAAATAACAATTCGGAATTGTAGGACTATACGACTATAAGAGTTAGTGTTAGTGGTATAAAAATCTTAGGGATGTGGACGGCTTAATTACCAATTTAAGTGGGTCTCTCATGTGAGAAATGGACTTCTAAAGCATCATACACGGTTAATTCTGCAATTTGTGACACCATCACATGCTTCTAACTTTCAATTTTGAGTTCTCTCACATGATTCTGCCCAATTTTCTTACCCTTTCAACATTTTTTTAACAAGATGAAACTCTATGTTGTACCAAATAAGCAGCACTTCTGTATAATTCAGTGTTTCTATATTTGCTCATTCCAAAATATCTGTCTTAATTGTGTGTTGTTTATGAATAAATATATGAAATAAAATAATATGTTATAGTATATCGAATAATCATACTCCGTAGGTTCATTGAGTGGTGGCAACTGGTGACAGATAAGTTTATGATTTCCACCTAGGCACTTATTATTATTGGCAAATTCATCAATTAGAAGGCCGCTATATTATTTCTAACTTAGTTTAAGTTATTTAAATTAATTAAATGAAATTATTTCAACTTATCTCATTTTATATTAAAAAGGTCAAAATGAATTGAAGAATACACCCTTTTCCTATGTGACTTTGATCATTGAATAAAACTTCCTTGCCACAATTGTATACAGTAAACAACAATAAGCTCTAGTTGTCTACACATCCCTAGGTCCTAAAGTCATGAAAGAGTATAAAATAAAATACAAGTGGACTACTATTTGGATAATGTTATTAATATTGTAAAATTTTGTGGCTGTTTGAGCCCATAATTTAGCAACTATTCACAAATTATTATGTGATATTTAATTTTAAGATTATTTTTGTTTCACAATTATTGTATACCTCAATAAAATTTAAATTTTGTATCTCCTTTTTTTCCGTGAATTATAATTAGATTACAACATTTTATTTCCAGCATGATTTATTAAGTAAAAAGGATCATAATATTCCGGTTTTAGAATAGCAAAATGACAATACTTCCGCACAATATGCTATTAAATTATGCTCTCGTTAACTAACTAATTAGATAATTTTCAAATGTATGGAGCAAATCATACCAACGTAATGCCGCCCAAGACCAGTACAAGGCTGTGCAACACTTATAACCTAAACCAATGCATTGATTCAAGTACTCTGTATCGAAAATTATAAATTTAGCAATGAACCAAGAAGATTTATTTCATATTAACCACAAACATTAATGAGATACCCTCATTTTAGACCACTAATCAATAAAAGAAAATGAATTTGGTCAATGGAATCATCTAACCTACTCCCTAACTCTAACTCTACTCTAATTATAACGCTTGATTTTGATAATATAATCAACAGAGCATATTGCCGCCCAATCATCATTCTATACTCTGAACATACATCCTGGCATATACTCCGTACTAGTACCTAAAATGCCAGCTTCTAAGGTGTGGGCAAAGACATTAGATCCAGAGTTACAGGATTTTTTTTTTTTTTCAATATTTATTTATCTCTTCCGTTCTTTTAATAAATGTTCCACTTTGATTCATGTACTATTTGTCTGCGTGTTTTATTTTGATCGTATTATTCATTGATGTAGACATCAATAGTATACTTGGATAATGGGAGGAACAAAAAAAAAATAAAATTACTCGTAGTAGTGTTAAGGGGAATTATTAAGTTACTAATCTTGAGTTGACGCAATATTGAAAGTTGACTTATTCCATCATAAATGGTTCTATTTTATGTTATACTCATTTCATTACTTTATTTTCGCTCCATAGAGATAATGTTACTTTAATTTTGCTTCGAAGGAATGGATGAGAAGGAAGGTAGTGGAATCAAGTGCAGTGGTTGTGAGAGTAAAGGTGTGATCTCGTAGACGAGTAGACAGACTAAAAAAAAATGGAGGCAAACAAATAAGTAATGAAGTGCAAACATTTTGCTGTATTTACTTAGAGGTTAACTTTTATAAATTGCAGCCTTTGCAGTGTTAGTTAATATACCTTCAGTTTCTAATTTTGTTGAACACACTATAAATTGGAAGAGATCAAAGGCACCTTAAACTTGACTGTTATTGGTTAAGAATCTTATAAAATACAGGGAATATTATTTTGCAAGTGTTCCAAGTTGCAAAGTTGGAACTTACAACCCCTTTAAAATCTAATTAAAGAAAAGGATAATGCATGCGATAGTCCATAAACAGCTGCATGCCAATTTTCTCAAAGAAACGAAAATAAAACTAAAAGAAGAAAAAAAAATATATAATAATGAATGTTGGTGAAAGCTGAGAAATGAGGTCAGAAATTGACAGAATCAGTTGGGCAGCAGTTTGATTAAGAAAACTACTCCGTAACTAGTTTGAGTCAACTTGAAGAGTGGGTCCCAACGCCGCAACTTCGAGGGTTAAAGTCCATTTCTCATGCGATTAATGTTTTTAAATTTGAGAAAACCCTTGCTACTATTCTTTCTTTGCTTCTCACCTTGCCCTGTTTTTTTTTTTTTTTTTTTTTTTTTTTTTTTTTTTTTTTTTTTTTTCAAATTCTTGTAATTGGATAACAAGACAAGGGGTTGCTTAATCAATAAATTATCTCATTTTTTTTGGGAATATTTCGTCAGGAAGTTAATTGTTTCATCAATTTTTGATCATTTTTTCAGCATTACTCCCCAAATGCAATGAACATGGGATAATGGTATATGGAGTACTTTATTTTAGCAAGGTAAGGAATTATTGAAATTGGTTTTTCAATATCAACTGTCTAAGGGAGAAAAGTGAAATTTATTTAGGTAGATCTTTGTACTCCGTATGTAATACCAACGGACTAGCCAAACAATTGTTCATTTATTCTAATTATTCTAAACGATTATACTAGCTCGAATCAATATTATTTGTTACATGTACTCATTTTGTCTCAAGTTATATGCATCTTCTACCCATCATTTGATCTTTTAAGCATCAATTTAGATTTTCAAAACCCAATATTTTTGATTGAAATCATTGAGAAGAGTTCAAATAAAATCTATCTATTGAATCCCGTCCAAAAAAAAAATCTATCTATTGAAACAATATTGTTTATTATATATGTGGAGACAATTTTTGGTCAAATTTCTTTTTCACTTAAATTGTAAAACTAGACTAATTAATATTCTAAATTTTATGATGATAAATGTAAATCAAAGTGCTAATTATTATTTTGGGATATAGGAAAATGATTGTTGCCAAAAAATATAAACGTCAACAGCAGGGTTCGAACCTGCGCGGGCGAAGCCCAACAGATTTCAAGTCTGTCTCCTTAACCACTCGGACATATTGACACTTGTTGTATATTTGAGGACCATTTACAATATAAACCAATATCATATCGTCTTCTTTTTATTTTTATTTTTATTTTTTTTTATTTTTTTTATTTTGTTGTGCTTGTGTGTTGAGAAACACATTGTCTATTTCATTAGAGCTGACTTTCTTATTACACATCTATGGACAAAAATTGCTATCTAAATGTCAAGATTCATCTGCTATTAGACAAAGGTTAACAAGCTGCTTCTTTGTGGAATAATAATGGATCAGTATTTAACAATCGCATATTCGCATGTCACTTAGCTGGATTACTGTGACTAGTTTATATATAGTGTTGATTTGGTTTGTAAATATGGTAATGAAAACTGAAGTTGAGAAAAGAAGTCACTTTGTAATTATATAAACTCAATTACATATATGCTCAATTATATTGATCATGTTCTTTGTAAACTTTAAAACCAATAATCGAATGGGGATGGAAATTGCGTTACCATGTACTACATAAATATGAGACTTTCCTCTTTATATGCAGACTTACGATTATGTGTAATCAAAACCAAATTAATTTAAATTGCTTTTTTAAGCTTTTATGGTAAATCAGATCACATAATCAGGACAAGCCAAAGGATGGTTATATCCTTCACAATTCTGTTGAAGCAGCTTATAATTACGTACGTGGCAAATGCTGAGATAGTAAGACCTTCAGATTTTGGTTCACTTTTGGTGGCCTTAATTTTTATACTCCTTATTATATGTAGGACCTTTTATTTTACTGGAAATTTTCAATACTTTGTTGTTTGTGACACTTGTGCCATATTTTGAGTACTACACTGAGTCTGCTCTAATAACCACAACTACTGTACAAGCCCATTTGTGGACAAAATGGGTCAGAAACACTGTATTTTATTTTGCTTGGAAATCGTCCAGCTAATATTGGGCCCAACATCTTCTTTAGTCCATTATTATACATGAAGCATTATGCATAAGTCTGGCTTCTACATGGCTTTTCATGATTTAAAAATGTAGTACTTCGTACATGTTATTAACTGGTTTGATAGAGGCATGTGCACAAGTAAAAGACATGAGAACACCTCGCCCTTTAAATATACCTGTTGAGGCCTTTGAGCATAGCATATTAGCATCTTAGCTTGCCCTCCTGGGGCTCTTTCGGAAACACAAGGGTGGATTAAGGCACTAAATAGGCCTTCTTGGGGCTCTTTTGGAACCACATGAAGCACCTCGTTGCATAATGTTACCAAGTCCAAAAATGTTATTTAGATTCCAATTCAAGGCTATATAATACACGAAATCAAACCATTTTTAGAGATTTTAGGACCCTATATTGAAAAATCACGATATGATTGGGGACGCATCTCGGGGTTATATGATGTTATTTGGAACCATATTATGATCACTAGTCAGCCACATAAGTTAATGAAGGGATAATTGACTAAAAATTAACATTTTAAAGGTAAAGTTGATGGTTTTAACCACCAAGTGGCATCTCAGGGTGTCGTAGGGTCTATAGGAGGTACCCTAACCTCATTCCTTTTCAGGATAAAAAAAGGTGCAATTTGTTCAAAATTAAAGGCTATAATCTACGATTTCAGACCAAATTCAAGAAATTTTCTCAATTTTTTTTTATTTTCTTTATTTTTTTTGAGGAAATCTCAAAATTAATGTGAATGCATGGGTCATGTATAAGTTGTTTTGAACCCGCAAAAGAACTACCAATAGATTTATAAAGTCTCGAGAATGAATGAGTTTGGTTTAAGTATGTGACTATTTTTAATGTTTTGTTACATTTTAGTCAAGAGCTATCAAATACAACCTGCAAGAGATCTGACTATTTGGTCTGTAATGTTGCGTGAATGTTGTAGGTACTACATATGCAACTCTTTGAAAATAGATAGATTTGAGCGAGGACAAAAAAGTACTCCGTAGTAAATTAGTGATAGCTAGTTAGCTACTCCATCCTCCAACCCCTTAGTTAAGGGTTTAAGGTCCTCGATCATAAGATAGAGCATAGAGGTAGAGGACTAGTGCATGGTACTTTGTAATTAAGGCATTAATGACATACAACACAGCACAAAACAACTTGCTTGATAATTAATTAAACAAAAATCATACTACAAGTATTATAACTACTGTACTATTTATTGTAATGTGATACATTAAGTCAGACCAAATAAATTAAGGGTTTGGACCGACGTATCTAATCTAAATCTATGTGTAAGTGCAGTTATTTTTGAGAGACATGGCCACGTTCATCTTCTTTGGATTCATAACCACAATACATTTAATTGCCTTGTAAAACTTTGGCTTTACCAATTTCCCTAAGACGTATGCTCTTGATCTGACCCTAAAGTTTAGGGTTAATGGAACTGGCGATATTACTACTCCTTTATTATTGTTGCTTATGCTGTACCCTCCCCCATATAGAGGGACACTGTCTCCCTTCAATTGCACTGTTATCTGTCTTTGACTCGTCCTCCTCTGATAGAAATATTCCATCTGCATGCATTCAAAACAAATTTCACGGTTAGGTTAATCAATAAAATCGCGCATCTATTATACACCTAAATGTACAAGTACACTCGTATAAGACACACTTGGATCGTAATAAGCACTAATGTTCATTGTATAGAAATCAAGATGCATGTACGTTGCAAAATTAAAAGGGGTAAGTTGTGATAAGTTATGAACATCTTACTAGGTGACTAGGCCCGATCACATATTAATAAAGGTCCCTTTTTATCCTTATTTATTTGGCAGGACAATATTGAATAAATTTCATAATTTGATATGTAGACATAGTAGACCTAGTCCTTTTATTAAGGCACAAGATGAGCTAAACAATTTTGACAAAGGAAGCTTCCTGAAATATACAAGTATATTTTATTATGATGATCTAGATTTGACAGAGACTAATTAAACCCTGGAATAAAACACTTGCAAATATATACACAGCGATATTCATGCTATACAAACAAATTGGCATTTAGTATTTGGAGTTTTGGGCATTTAAATGTCTAACATCAGTTTTCGTGGCTGAAAATGAAGATTAATTGACGTCTGACGTGCAAGGAAGCATATACTATAAACACTTGGTCTTCTATTGTGCATTTATTTGTGCTAATTGCTATGCTATATATGTATAAGACGAGTCATTATGATCATTTTGCATTGCTCTACTTGTTCCTTCTCTCTCACAAAATTCCGCACATGATGTGAAGTGAGTACATATTAATGTCGTTTAGACTAATTTGAGTATCTTGTTTATTGCCTATAGTTATACAAGTGTCTTTAAACACTTTTTATCATCTATATAAACGTTTAAACATTTAGCAACTTTTTTTATTAGTCAAATTCCATAAACTAAAATCAAATTGTACCTTCATCATTGGCCTCATTATGGTGCATTCACAAATGACAATCTCAGTAACACCAACTCAACACGGCAACTAGAAAAAACAGAAACAATACCAAACAAATATTTTTAATATTTAATATTTTATCTTTAGATTTGTGAATTTATAAGCTTTGTATATATGTTCACATAAGGCCAAAAACATACACATAGTCGACATAAAACCTGTCCAAAAAAAAATGTACACATAGAAACACACACCCTTGATTGGCGTACCAAAAAAAGAAAATACTCACAAAATCATAAACACACGCACAATTTTGGAATTATAAGGGCGGAGAAATTGATGAAATTGAGAAGAAAAAAAAAAAGAAAGAAAAGAATAATACCGTTCCAGTTGCTAAATTGAGTTCCTCAAAGGAAAGATCAAGAGGAGTCGAGGTTACATGTACTCCAAAAAATGTGCCTTTATTTCTGTACCTCATTTTCACCGTTACATTTACAGTTGCTATTCCTGTTGGTACTCCTGTATTATCTTGTCCTGCTTGTATGTCAAATTGCTCGAACTTTATACTCTGCAACATTTCACATTTAATTACAAACTACGCCGTACTCCATAGTATGTAGACTTAGCGAAACTGACCCGTTCCTGATTAACTAACCCGAAATAGGCAGATTGAATTAAAACTGTACTTGGCAATTGGCATTACACAACTAGATTTATGTGTCGAATCCCCACACTATCTAGAGTTATATTTAAACGACCTACCTCATTTATTGTCCTAAATTTATGTGTCGAAACCTAATTGGAGGATTAAACTTTCAATATTTTTACTGTAATTTTTTTTATACATCCACAGAAAATGCAGATTACACACCAAGCCACGGGCTATCCGTGCTAACTTTTGGAATACTATGAAGTATTGAGTTGAAATTCAAGCGAACAATTAAATTAAGACGAAGGGAGTACATGTAATAATTTAACGAGAGTTAGGTAACGAATAAGATCGATGATTAATACCTTCATAGTAATAACGGGCTTTTGATTGCGACTAGCACCCCACAAAACCAATGAAAAGAAAGACATTAGCAAAAAAAACGCAACAACGAACCATATAAAATACCAACAACGTCTAGGTATACTTCTTTCTCCATCATCATCTTCTCCGGCAAGAAGCCCCTCTTCTTCAATCGCATCGAACGGGTGTCGTTGATCGTGGTGATTATGTCGGCCTCCACGACTACTACGACCTTTTCCGCCCTTGGGCTTAGCCGACCCGGAGTAACGGGTCGAGGAGGACTCCCGAGAATGTGGGCCCAAAGATGAGTTGGAATGAGAATGGGGTGGTGAGCCCATTGGGCTTATGACTGGGGTGGAGTGAAAGGAGTTTGTAGTCTTTTCTCCATCGTGAGATGTTGAATCCCTTGATGGACTTTGTACGTAGTACACTTGCCCGTGCCCAGAACCACCCCTACGCGGAGGCGATCTCATGGGAGATGACTCCGGTAAGCTTGTTATGTCGGAGTCTGTTTTTGCATGCATTTTTGTTGATTGAAAAAAAAAAAAAACAGTTTGAGAAAATGATGAGTAGGTAGTCAAAATGTGGAGAAGGCTAAAAAAACAAGTGTGCAAGTAAAGGAGAAGAGAGAGAGACGAAAGAGAGGGAATCGGCTAAAAAAGAAGGGTGGTTTTTGGGTTAAGTACGTGCATTTTTTATATTTTTATTTAATGGTTAGGTTATTTACTTGGTTTAATATGTTAAACAATTAATTGGGTTTTGGGGAGTTTAATTAGAGAGGGTGTTTTTGTCAACAGATTAATGTAAGGGTAAGTAGCACGTCTAATTCAGATTAATGTCAGAAGAGAAAGACTATGTTATAGATAAATGGTTGGAGTACATTTATTTTAGATTAAGTATGAAGTACTCCTTATGATATAATCATACGTCTTAATCAATGTTGCTTGAAATTTATAATTGCTCGATGATTGAGAGAACGAATAGCTCTATAATTATTTACTATGGAGTAGTTTACACCATTGTTGAAACTCATTGTAAACCCATTTATGAGTGTGTATATTGGAGAAAGATAAGAAATAGTTCTACTTTATAAGGTAGACCGGTCGAGGAGTTATTCTTATTACTATTGCTAATTTGTTTTAATATAGAATCTCTAGACCTTGTTTGTGGACCGAAATATCATACTTAGGTCAGTTCTTTTGTTTGTGAATCAAAAGAACTGACCTAAGTATGATATTTTTTTTCCTACTATTGTCTTGTTGTGTCTTGTCCTTAAATGTATTTGTGGTTTGTTGTACATAGTGTCATATTGGGAATCAATTGCATTTCAAAATTGATAAATCTACCATTTTATTTTAATAATAATATATAAAATAAAAAAAATTAAATTTTTTTTTTTAAAAAAAAAAGCAACGAACCATTACTAATAGTGTGTTATAAATAGAACTAATGCTATACGAAGTATATCTAGAACTTAGATGGTCAAAAACGTGTAAGGTTTTGATCATACCTCAATTTATGAATTGGTTTCAAATTATATAATTTTTCTTGCAAAAAATGCTTCTGTTACATTGACCAACTCAAATTAGCCTAACGCCCTAACCCAAGGTCAATTCTAGCTAATAAACAAAGTCGTCAAGAAAGATTGAAAGAATCAAACCTTATGAGAATATTCTATAATCAATACGATGATTGTAATGAAGCCATCATCAACCATATATAGTACAAAATTATGGTGATTATTCTTGTCAGCAAGCTAATCAATAACTCATTTTATGTACAAGTGTACAGCGTAAATAGAGATTCAAAATAAAAATTATTTCTTTTACTTCATATTTTATATTCTTATTCAACACGTTTGTCAACTTACCAACTTAAGAATTAATAAGTTTAATCATAAATATTTTATTTTATTTTTTTTCAAAAATATACATTTTTTATTTTTTAAAAAAATATAGATATATACATGTTTCAAAAATATATATATATATATATATATATATATATATATATATATATATATATATATATATATATATATATATATATATATATATATATATATATATACATACATCAAAATGATGTATTAAGACTACCATTCTAAATGACTTTTATTTAATGAATGGTAGTGCTTTTCTTTATGTCTATATATATATATAACCGACAAAAGTTAAAATTGATCATATAAGTACCATAATTCAAAATAAAGTATAAATATTGGTATTATTGCTTCAAAATATTTTTTCATATCTATGTCTATGATGACAACACCACTTGAAAAATTTAAGCGGATGTACTCGGAAAATTCTTTCGTTATCGATCTAAAAAGAGTACGATTTATTTACAAATGCTCACCCTGTTGATTCTTCAAAGAATACTCTTTAAACATCCACACCTATAGGTTTATTTTAATCTAGACATACCTAATAGTAACATACGGAGTATTGACTATTGTTTTCTAATAAGTAACCGACACCACTTAATAATTTTCGTTAAATAAACATCATAAGTTACATAAAAACATTAAATCAACATCTCAAAATAAATGGAAAAAATATGCACTTATATATATCAATTCATTTCAGCTTAGTGAACCAAATGACCCCTTAATTATGACTTGCTAGTTGCCAACTTGCCACACTAATCAATATTATGAAGTTTTTTTAAGGACGTTCATCCGGTTTACCGGAGCTTAGCTCCGACTATATTTGGATTCGGATCAATATTATGAAGTTGCATACTTGGGTTTGGCCGTTTAGGCAGATCCAGGAAAGTGTACCAGTCAGTGGGCCTTAAAAAACAAGTTGGGCACAACAACATCCTATAACTAGTTTGAGAGTTCATGGGCTTTATGGCTCATGGTCCATGGATTATGTTCAACAAGAATTCATCAACGCGCATTACGTTTTTTGATTTGTCTGGAATTTTTAATTATTTTTGGTGAATTCAATCAAAGAACAGTACATTGATTTATTTTTTCTAAATATAGTTAGTATTAAGAGGATATAAAATTTGATATACAATTATAATTTTGTTTAGTAACTCAGTATGTAAGAGGATTCATACTACTCCCTCTGTCCCTTAATTTTTGCTCCACTTTCTTTATTGGGATGTCCCTTTTATTTTGCTCCAAATCATATATAGTACAATAGGACCATTATTTTTCTCTCACAAACAATATTTTGGACCTACTATTATTCTCTTTCATCAAATTTACACAACTAAAAATTAATAAAGTGAATATTCACTGTGGGTCAAAAATAGGGGGACGGGCTGAGGAGGGAGTATTATGTAAAACTATTATGGAAATTAGCTAACAAAGAGGTACATTATTGAAGCCACCAAGAGATATGGGCACATGCACATATTTGTAGAAACCTAGTCTGGCAAAGTAGCAATAATAACTTCCTACTATGTGTCTTGAAAGGATTTTAAAGTTTTAATTTTGCGACCATTTTTAAAAGGTCTCATAATATTTTATTTGTTCTTTAAATACTATTCCTTCCATCTTTTTATTAGAGTTTCATTTCTAACATTTATTACTCACATAATAAAGAGAAATGAGACTCTGTTAATACTTGTAAAAGGACAGAAGGAGTACATTGTAATATATTTTTTTATTTGCACATGAATTTTCTCTATCTATTATTATAAATTACTTTAGTACTTTTTTTAGATTTTTATCACACTCATCACCACATGAACTCTTAAAATGTAGGGCACTTGTTTACTTTTGGGTCGAGAATTTAGACCATGCAAGATGCAACCAAGAGTTGCTAAAAAAACTGAAGATTAGCCTTTTAGACAAACCAAACTTACACATTTGAGTCTTTACTTTCTGTTACATTCCATAACTGGTTAAATTGGATAAGCTTTTGCCTAAATTTGATGGTTGCAGCTTTTAGATAGAATATTGCATTGATTAGAATGAGTAAGGGCCTTGTTTAGTTCACTTTATTTTTACTTATTTCAGAAAAAATAAGTTCAGATCAGATCAGAAAAAATAAATTTAGATTAGATCATCGTTTTATGTGCAGTTTTTTATCGTTAAATATCTTTAATTTCGTAAAGAAAAAAATTATGAAAATCACATTAATAAAATACACATTATTACGAATCTAACAAGACCCCACTTGATATATTTTTTCCGTATAGATTGTCATATATTTAAGGTCAAAGTTTGGTCAAATCTGTCATTCAAATCAGATCAGATCAGATAAGATCATATAGACCAGACCAAATCAAAAAAGCAAAAATAAGGTGAACCAAACAAGACCTTATTGCATTTATAATTTTTTTTTTTTTTTATTTCTTTCAAAAAAGATTTGGAAAAAGCTAGCACAAATAGGGCTCCAAAGTATAAAGACTAAAGCGTGTTTATATTGTGTAATATAAATATGAGAGAAAAGCAGAGTATTATAAATTGGTTAATCTTAATTGTGATTTGTTATACACATTATTCCAATTTTAACAATATAAAGGTAGCTAGGACAACACATTGGACATTTGGAGTAATAGACAAGAGAAATTTTATCATTAATTTAGCAGACTTTTAAGATATGGAGTAGCTTTCTATTACTTTCACTTTGTCTTTTTGGTTGACATATTTCTATTATCACACTTGCCAAGTTGCCAACGCATGTTTTTAACGATTAATATCTCTAATTATCAACATTTTAAAATTATAAAAAATAGACATTAATAAAATATACATTGAAACGATTCAAACAAGATTCCACGTAAATATGTTTTATCGTATCTATAAACTACAAAAGCAAGTCAAAGCGTGTTGTGTAAATAGTGTAAAAGACAAACGATGTCAACTTAAAAAATGGAGGAAATATTATTTTTATAATTAAGTAGCTTGTATTCTAAATGAGGTGTCCCATATAATTCTTTTCTACATTAGATTATATATTGGTCGAGTTTTCCAATCATTATTGGCTAATGGTTCTCTAACAGACTAACACTACATAGAACCCTCATTTTTTTTTTTTTTTATAAAAATATACTTCCCTCAGTTTTACTTTGTTAGTTCCATATAGAATCAATCACAAAAAATAAGAGAATGAATAATATTTGGAATCTTACATTTTAGTACAAAAACTGGTTAATTAGTTTTATCTTATTAAATGTTCTGATTTTTTTTCTTTGGAAAGCATTAATTACAATGCTTGTTTAACGCGAGGAATATCAATCAAATGCCATGTCATTAATCCACTAATGGGATTGATGACCAATCAGAATATTTAATTACTGCCATGTCATCAATCCACTAATGGGATTAGTATTTATAAGATCGAATTAGAAAAATGAAATTAAAAAAAAAAATAGATTCTATATGGGTAGATCATTTTAAAATGTCCAAAATAGTATATGGGACTAACATTATGAAACGGAGGGAGTATCTTTTTTCTTTTAAATATGGTGTGTTAACTCTACGTTTCAATTCAAAAGAAAATAATGGATTATATAAAAAATTATATACATGCACCTCTGCTCCAAAAAATTATCGCATTTGATTTTTTAAAGACAAACAAAATTTTGTCAACTTTAACCTTAATTATTTATACAAATTAACGTATTATAAAAACAACAATTTTCAGTAATTTTTATAAGCTATTACTCCATACATAATTAAACTTTTAATGATTAAAGGAAGATCATAAAAAGTTAAATAACTAACCTTATTATTTGAAATGAAGAAATACATTATCATATAAAATCTTGTTGGATCAATTTTAAAGTAATTATTATACCATCAACATTTCATAATTTATGCTAACATTACACAAAGTATATATTAAAGGTCAAAAATATGAACCATTAACGAACAAACTTAATATGATCTTAAAACGGTGTTTTACTTTGTCTCGGAGGACATTTATTTTTGCTTACTTTATGGAACTAAATCAAACCATCGCATTCACATATACTTCATGTAACATATGTGCCAAATCTAAGTTAGCTTAGAACTGAAATATCACCCTATCAACTACCCCTACTTGATAATTGATATCCCCTTCTAAATTAAAAAAAATTACAAGACACATATATAACTAATCTAGAAGGGGCGACTTGTTTTGGTAAAATATTTAATTTAAATTTGTTTCAACAATTATATAATACCACCTTCCCCCCCCCCCTAAAGCAGACATTCAAACACAAAATTAATCAAATTTTCTCTCTCCTAAATTCTTGGGCACCATGAAATCATGGGGTCCAAATCATCAACATGATGTTCTCTTCCTTCAAATTACTCTCTTGCTTCTTTCAGCTTTTCTCTTCCATTCCTCATCTAGTCTCAAGGTTCATTATTTATTTAACTATTTTCGTGATCGATTTATGTTTGTTAAATGTTAGTTAAAAAAAAATTAGTTATTGATTAATTTCTCATATAAATATACTCTGTTAGCTGATGTTTTCTGTTGTTGGTTGTGATTGTAAAAATGAATAGATCGGAGAGACATGTTCAAAAGACAGCGATTGCGACGCCGGGTTTCGATGCGAGACTTGTGCAGCTAATGGCAATACTCGTCCCAGATGTTCTCGAACTCAACCCATCATTCCTACTTCTAAGGTTGATTTGATTTTTTTTTTTTTTTTTTCTTAATTTTAATTTTAAAAAATTACTTGGTAATATTATGCTGCATAATATTACAAATTTATGAGTGAAAAAAAAAAATGAAAAAATGAAGATGAATTTGATCCTGTTGAAAAAACAGGTGAAAGGGTTGGCGTTCAACAAATACTCATGGCTAACGAGCCATAATGCATTTGCAATGTCAGGGTCCACAAAGTCATCATCGGGTAGTATTCTACTAGCTCCTACCAATCAGGAAGACTCTGTCACCTCCCAGCTTCGTGTATGTATTCATTCTCTCTCTCATTCATTCATTCATTCATTCATTTCAACCCCACTTTTTTTAAAACAAAATTTTGCATTTATCTTTCTCATTAAAATGTTGGTGTGTTAAAACAAAATATGCTACGGAGTACTAGACAATAAAAAAAAAGAAAAAAAAAAAAAAAGTAAAAGTTACTAATTATGTTAAGTGAATAAAAATCTAAATGTGGAATACTTTTTTTTACTAACTTTGTTACCTATTATGTGTGACTGTTTAAATTTTTTATATTACTTAATGATGTCTTGTTTGCACAATCAGCTCTTCATAACTTTCTTCTAAAAAAGCTTAAGCAAACAGCACACAGAGTATTAGGTTATGTTTTTGGCATAATTAGTAAACAAAATTTGTTTTATCTTTTGATATTCATAGCATTACTTTATAGACTTTGTAGTAGATATATCTCATATAACAAGTCTCTCAATTCTCCTAAAATAGTAACAACATAAAAGAATTGAATTTTAGAAATTGTAAGTGTTGTGCACAACTTTCCCCCTGTATACCTAATTGCCAATCTAATAAAATAAGAGTACAGTTTAAGAAGATTGCAATAACCATGTTGGTTTCAGCCTTTTTGTTAGATGTAAAGATTAAATTTTGAATTTTACCACCTTTTCTAACCTACCTCACCTACTGCATAATAGCTAACTCCACATAACGGGTTCAAAAAACCTTTTTAGTTTTTACTATAGAACAGACTCACGGTGTAATAAAGTTGGCGCAAAGTTTTATTGAGCATTACTCTGTACAGGGGTGCTAGTAAAAATGTTGGTTCTTTATTCTTAAACAGTGTCTCATTTTCCTATTTTCTAATATTTTTACAAAAATACTGTTTATTAAGGAGAAATAAGTTTAGATAAAAGTTACTTGAGTTCAAGTTATACTTAAGGTAAGTTTAGATTAGTTCCAACCGTTTAGTTAAATACAAATAAGTTAAAATTGACAAAATAAACCAACTTTAATACAGAATATTGCTTATTATTTGGATAACATTGCTTAAAATTCTTATAGAAATGAATACTAAATACCTGACTCACCTTTTGCTTTATTCCATCTCATCACTTATATTCTTGTGTTGCCTTTATCTTTTTCAATTAATTTTAAAATAGACAACCTCTTTAAATTTGTATGATTCCATTTGCAATTATTCTCATGTTTATTACGTGAAAACAAAAGGGCTAAATTTTTATGAATAGAATTCAAAGTTAACCAATAGGAAACATTTGTAAATTGTGGTCACCACATACAATAATTTTGGCTAATAAGTTCCATAATGCAACGCCACATGTTACTTTGTTTTGAATGACTCAACCTACATATTTTGCTTTCCTTCAACATCACGGCTGCTTAGGATGTGATGACAAGTCAAATTTTCATATGTCTTTATATATTGCCGAAAAAGACGATCTTAATCGGCTTTGTTCAGTTACTTTATAAATTTTAAGTAAAGGATGTTATATAACCTTAAACATACGTTACATACAGTTGTCACGTATCAAAATGAAAATATCTAGTACCATGTCTTAGATATCTTCCTCGAACAATCCTATTCTGTAATCATTCTACCCAGAATTGATCCTCAAATTCGGATTATCCCAAATGGTGAACCGGGTAAAACACAAAAAAAATAAAAAATAATCTGAATTTAAAATCCTCAAACGGTATTTCCAATTGCCTAATACCCATTATTTATTCAGTTTATTCTATGATAGTCAGAGAAAATGAGAAAGTGGTATTATCTAGGGTAGTTGGTGTGGTGGCCAAATTGATCTATATAGAAATTTCTAATCTTTATTTATTTATTTTTTTTTTTTTTTTTGGTGTTTGCAATCACAAATTGATGCTTTAAACATGTACCATAAAACGAGGTGACAATGTTTTTGTACCAAATCTCCTGACATCCTCTACTACCTACCTAACCCTTCAATTTCTTTCATGTGGAATTATTCCAACACATAATCATTCAAAATCATCTTTCATGAACTGTCTTGTTTATTTTAAGGAGCCCTCTTGCTAATGTTGGAGGAGACTTGGACTAGTTAAACAAATGAACATTGCACCATGACAAGTATGTTGCAAATAAGAATTTTTCATGGTGCAATGTTTACTTGTTTAACTAGTGTATAATTAAAAATTAACCTTGTTTGTAACTAGGAAAGTTTCCTGCTTAGCCGCGTAAACATATTAAATGTAGCACACCCTGAACTAGCCGAGGTAAAGATTGTCTTGGCCTAGCTCTGTCTGAGCTAGCCAGATCTTGCACCAGCTCAACTTGGCTTACAGTGTTAAATACTTCGTATTAGACAATCATAGCTCTTTGTGTTAAGAGGCTCCTTGTGTAACTGTAACTCCATTAAAAGTAAATGAAAATTCGACAGATGAAATTTAGTTCTTCCTGATCGCATGGCTGCTTGATATGATGAAAGTGATTCTGATAGATATTGAGTGTCATTGGACGAGTCTGACGAGGTTTTATTGTTCTATAGAATGGTGTCCGAGGGCTTATGCTGGACATGTATGACTTTGAGAATAACATCTGGTTGTGCCATTCATTTGGAGGCAAGTGCTTCAATTTCACATCATTTGTAAGTTATTGCTCATTGACCTGCGTTATTTTCATTAATTGCAACAAAATTTCAGACTCTGAAACTATTCTTATCGATCTAATTTTTATATAACAGCAACCAGCAATTAATGTTCTTAAAGAGGTCCAGAGTTTCCTGCAAGCAAACCCGACAGAAATCGTTACAATCATCATAGAGGATTATGTGAAATCACCAATGGGCCTTACCAAGATATTCAATTCAGCCGGACTCAGCAAATTCATGTTTCCGCTATCTCGGATGCCTAAAAATGGCACTGATTGGCCTACTGTGGATGATATGGTGGCGAAAAATCAGCGGTTGTTAGTTTTCACTTCTGTGAAATCTAAGGAGGCCTCTGAAGGGATAGCCTATCAGTGGAATTATATGGTAGAAAATCAATGTGAGTTGCTCGTTTTCTGTTCTCTTTACTACATATTACATTAATAAATCCTGCTACCATAACATAGTTTGTCCCTTGATGTTGGAGTGAAGCTTAAAAGCTCCACAAATATGTTTAAGAAAATACTGGAGTGCTTGATAGTTATATCTTCTCATGACTTCAAATGCAACAATTAACAGCCCTCTAGGTTGACAGTAATGTTATCGAGTTTGTCTGTAACTTTGCAAGGAAAATATCATACAAGGTCCTGGCAATACAATTTGATCTCCAAGTACTACATATATAATTTTCTCAATAAATTTTCAGTTACACTCAATACCACATCTAAAAAGGTACTCGTAATGAACAATAACGGATATCAAGATGAAAAACACATATTTCATATTTGATAGTGTAGTTGTATACTTGTATTAACATGGACATTGACATGAGATTTTTCATACAAAAGTATACTCTGATAAACAATATAAAAAATAAATAAAAAAAATTGCCATTATTGTCATTTATTGCTACCTGCTGTCTGAAAGTGTCATTAGTGATTTTGAGGCTACTGGTAGATATGCTTATACTTCAGTTTACATTGACAAACTTAGGAAACATTTGCAAATTTGCGATCTTTTGTCTAATTTGAGTGAGCAAACTGAACAAAAAGAGTAGCCCATTTTCTTTTCTTTTTCCCTCTTTTAGTATGCTGAAAAAAGTTTCCACTCATTCATTTCTTGATGAAATACAGATGGAGATGAAGGTATGATTGATGGCTCATGCCCAAACCGTGTTGAGTCACCACCAATGGACACAAAATCCGTCTCTCTGGTTCTCGTAAATTATTTTCCAACCAATCCCAATTCTACAAAAGCTTGTGCAGAGAACTCAGCTCCCTTGATTAAAATGATCAATACCTGCTTCCAACAAGACGGCAAAAGATGGCCGAACTTCATTGCTGTTGACTATTACCAGGTTATCAGCTCTGGATTCTTTTAATAAATAGTGTTACCTGCATATAGACTAAGACTAACATAGTTTGCCAATGCTGTGTATTAATACTTTTTGGCTTTCTTCGGTTTAATTGTACAGAGGAGTGATGGTGGTGGAGCTTCAGAGGCGGTTGATGAAGCCAATGGTCACCTAACCTGTGGATGTGACAATATCGCCTATTGCAAGGTTTGCTATACTATACAATATATCTGTTCCCATATATTGTGATCCTTAACCCAAGTTTTTCCTAAGTTGGTACCATTACCATCATTTACATCATATTCTTACTAATGGGGGTACACGAACAGGAAAATGGAACCTTTGGCTCGTGCAACGTTCCAAAACTTGCACCTCCTCCACCGGCAGCATTATCAACATCCTCCCAAGATGGGAGTTCATCTACTCAATCTAATCACGCTAATAAGGAACACCATAACGTCCTACGACGTTGGTTGTATGGGTCATTGTTTGCATCGATAATTTTATTAGTTTTGTAAGATGTCACCTGGGTATTGTTTGTATTCTCATTTGTTTGCCTCAGTACAAATCAACTGCATATTGGGATGATGGTTGATGAGGGTATTCTTACCAATTTTTCTTGTGTAAAAATATGTATGTTATTTATACATGGTTATGGAACAATGTATTAGATCGGTTTTATTCCATCTTGATTCATGAGCAGAATAGTTAAATGGACTGCCATCCTTTCTTACCTCAATTGTTCCCATTTCCTATTTTTTTGATTAATTTAAGGCATAAAGCCATTACACACAAATTAAATTGGGTGTAAGAGCTATAGAATCTTTACCGGCCTACTTTCTCCATCTCTATTTGTTATTCCTACTTTGACTTTATTTTATCTCTCAAATTTTTTTTAAATAATAACAACTAATAGAAATGAATGGAGAAGTGGACATATAAGTTATTAACCTTACTCTGTGATTCAGATAATGCAGAATATACTCTCCTGTTTTAGTTTTAGGTAAATGCAGTAGATCTTACCTCTCACTATTAACAAGGATATTTCAAGCAGCAATGTAGCATACTAATCACAAGCAACCATAAGTCGTTTTCAGAATGATTCCAAATAGTGCATTTCCCAACAACTACAATTTATCAAAATTATTGCCTCAATCATTCAAGGTGTTAATATAAGAAAAAACCAATTAACTATCACAACTACTCCACATTTGAATTACTAACATAAACATGAATCACCTCACTATACACTTGTATATGTCTTTACCTATACAAATACCACTACAGCTAGTACTATACCTAAAATTGGATGCTCCGGCGATTCCCTGAGAGCTGTAAAACATTTTTTTTAACAATTCAAACTAACTCCTAGTTAAATTATTTACCCCCGATTGGAAGGTTTGGCGACTCCTCAGGGGCGAGGAGTCACCAAACATTTCTCTACCAACCATCACACACAAATCCTTGCAGGGTGCACTGCAGTTTCAGGTGCGTCAAAGACAAGTTCTTGGCTCCTGATCGTGCTAATTGTCTAGGTAGAAGAAACAAAGGATGTCCACTCAAGGGCCATTTTGTCACCCCCACTCATAAATAAGAGGCCGTGCAAAGAAAAAAAATAGCAAGACCACGACTACTCTCGAATACGCCCTCTTTTTTTTTGAACGGATCGAATACGCCCTCTTAAAGAATGGAAGAATAGGTTGATATTTACAATAATCATCTAGGGGATATGAGGAAACTATATCATTTTTTTTCTTTCAAAGATTCTACCTAATTCATTGACATTGATTATTTGATATAATGTTGCATAGCAAATGACACATTAGCAATAAACGAAAGGGTATGTTTCGCCAATGTCATTGTCCTTGCGGCTCTCTTAACATCTCCAAAATAAAAATATTAAAAACAAACGTAATGGTCGAAATTGGCAAAATATCACCACCAAGTTCGATTAAACTCTACTTAGTACTATACTTGGGACAAAATGAGTAGTTAATTAGCTTTTACGGCTTCATATTTCTTGACATAATTAATTGGTCTTAAATTAAATTCCACTTGGGAATGTTTTATAGAAGACCAGCAACATCATTGACAGCGAAAGCAAGCATTTGATCCTAAAAGTATTTTGCATGCCAGTATGAACTGGCCACTGGGGAACAAAAAAGCCACTAAAAAGAAGAGGAGAATCAGGAATGGAGCCATGGATGTACTCAAAAGAAGAAAAGAAGAAGAATCAATAAAGCATGGTAATAACAAAGATTGGATTTTTCTAATGACACAAAATTAAACAAGTGTAAACTGTGGTACTTATATAATGTACATCGTTTTTCAATTGATACAAATTGCAACACTGTGGAATTTATCTAAGAATGGCTCTGCTTTGCAATCTACAACACTCCTAGTCACTATTGGCTGATTCAATTGGCTTGTTGAACCGTTGAGAAAATATTGCTCAAGTCTGAACATCATTTACCAAACATTATAACTACTACTATGTTGTCCATTTCAAAAAGAAAGGAAAAGGCAAAAGCCAAGGAGACAACACAATTTCTTTTCATTATTCATTATTGTTAACATACCATACATTTAAAAAGTGGGATATGGAATTGTGAATACTACATAATCTATTACAAAAATAAATAAATAAATAAAAATTGACATGATATAAGGATCTTGTAATAAATATGAAATAGATCTTCTTGAGTATATGCCATAACCATCAATTTTAACAGCTCTAAAGCACTAGCATTACTTAAGATTCACTTTACAAAACTTGTCTATATAGAATTGAGGCTATTCAACGAAGTGAAAAGGAAGGTAGGGGAAGATCCTTTTTCAGAGGACAGGGAATGGCTTGCAAAAGCGAGTTGTGAAAGGATTGACACAATGAATGAACTAGACGGTGCAACACCAAAACAAAAAAAATTCCATGCCTTTCCTTGTTGGAGACTTGCAATAGAATTCAGAAGTCTGCCTCACGTTATATTCTCTATTCGTTTACCTGCTTCAATGTTGTCGCTTCTTTGTGATCAGTCTCAACAATCGTCCTTCCTGATGTCCTTATGCGGTCCTGAAATGTAGCATGACAAACAAATTTACAATGAGAACGAAAACGAAATTTAACACTCACAAGGAAATTAAATCAGCACTCAATGTACTTTTTTTAAATCATCATGCACTGGATATTATTGAAAATCTACTTCCAACTACACGTCAAAGAATGGACATAGAATCAATGCCAAATCATGAACTAATACAGGATACATACATCTCTAAAGGAAGATTCTTGCTCGGCTTCAAGCATATGTACAACTTGCCCCATTTTCGGCCTCTTTAGTGCATTTGGATCAACACAACGCAAGGCTACTAGCAAAGTTTTCTTGAGTGCTCTAGATGCAGGTTTTTCAGGTAGTTTGGGATCCAAAACTCCCTCCGGATTCCTATTTGTAACCATCGTTTTAAGCCAGTCGACTAAGTTCACCTGAAATTAAAACTTGTTAGTATGATATATGACAGATACATAGTTTGTGTTTCAACTTTCAAGTACAAAGAAAATTAAGCAGACCTCTGCTGGAGGGCGACTATAATCAACAGGGCTTCTTCCAGAAATAATTTCCATAATGAGGATTCCAAAACTATACACATCGTTCCTTTCATTCAACATGCCAGTACTTGCATACTCGGGGGCGACATAGCTACCCAAAAAAAAAAAAACCTTTAAAATTAACAAATGTTGACAAGTGTGTATCATAACCAGCAGGCTGGTTAAAATTAAATTGGCATGCTGCATACCCAAATGTTCCCATCACACGAGTTGTTACATAGCTATGATCAGAGCCAAGAAGTTTTGCAAGACCAAAGTCGGAAACCTTAGCATTCCACTGCTTGTCCAGTAATATGTTGCTTGACTTAATATCCCGATGAACAACCTTTGGTTCAAGTCCCTCGTGAAGGTAAGTTAATCTGCAAATTTCATTTAAAAAACCACTTAGAGCAATGCAATGCAACAAAGAAAACAAAGCGGAAAGCAAAATAAACACAAGTGGGCAGTATACCCTTTTGCTGTTCCCAAGATAATGTTCATTCTACTCTCCCAAGTAAGGGGACTACAAGGACCAACATCCCCATGAAGCCATTGTTCCAAATTTCCATTATTTACATACTCATAAACAAGCATCCTACAAAAAAGTAGAACATTTCAGAATCAAAACAGCTCCAAAATAAGAAAGTCCTCCAAATCTGCAGGGGAAACATAATTACATACTCATAATAAACACAAATCTAATGGAATGAAAAAGTGTACCTTTGTTCTCCTTCAGCACAATAACCCAACAATTTAACTAAACACTTGTGCCGAACTCGTCCAATCGCTTCCACTTCAACCTTGAATTCTTTCTCAGCTTGTCCCCTAATAATCAATCAGGTACTAACTCAATTGAATGATAATTCAACCAAAAAAGCATTTTTTTCTTCCTATTTTTCTAACAAATCAAAAACATAAACAACAATAATTTACTATAAACCTTGTTACATAACTAAATGTAATAAGGTCCATATGAGCAAAATCTAATCTTCACACTAATAAGCAATAACTTAGCACTAAACACCAACCAAACAAAAATGCATTTAATAAAAACCAACCAAATTATGAAAGTAATAAAAACAAAAAAACATGAAATTACTCACTTGTTGTTGAGCAAATTCTTGACAGCAATCTGGGTATTATCATCTAAAACACCATAATAAACAATACCATAACCACCTTCACCTATAACATTTTGGTCAGAAAATCTATTAGTAGCATCCTCCAATTCTCTTAGAGTGTACCAACGACCCCAACCCAAATGGGACACTTCCGGCACCACCGTAGCCATCTGATGATCACCCAAATTCCGACCACCCCCCACCGACGCCGCCGAAGATGAGCCACCAAATTTATCCTTACCCAACATCTCAATTTGGATTCTTTCTTCTCTTCCTTCTTTCACAATCAAAGCATGATTATCGTCAATACCCATAATTCTATCCGGGTCGGGTTGATGATGTTGATGGGCATGGGTATTCGTATGAGCTGGTTTTGCAACAGTAATCTCTTGGATTTCTTTTGATAAAACTGGTATTATTGTTGTATTTGAGGTGGGTGGAAGTTGAGATTGCTTCGCTTTCTTGCTATTGTTGCGCTTTGAGAAGAACCAAAGAGATACAAGGAAGAGAAAGATAACAATGGCGGCTCCTACAGAAATTCCAACCAAAACCCATAATCGTATCCCAAAAATTGAGGTTTGTTTTGAGAGCTGATCCTCCATTTTTATGATCAAAGTTCATTCAAGCAATTCATCGAACAGTTGGTGTGCATTCCCCAGAAAAAATCCAAAAGCAGCAGGAGAGAGAAGAGAAGGTGGTGGGTGTGAGCTTAAAAGAAAAAACTGAAGTGGGGTTTTGGTGAAAAGATAGAGCAGTGAAGAAATTTTTATTTAGGTTGATTTTTTAAGTGATTGCGACACTTTTTTTCAATCCGTCGGATTATTTGAGTTCTACCAGTAACAGGTTTTGCGGAGTAGCAGTGAAAGTCAGTAAAATAAAAACATAAATTAAATGTAAGAGAAATAAAGAAAGAAGAAAAATAGAAATTGAAATAAATATTAATAAAAACTGTCGATTTTGGTGGGGGGTGTTGTTTGAGCTATTAATGCGCCATGAGCTTTCTCCGGCTGTTACGATCAATTAAAGATTTCTGGGTTTTTGCTACGCAACTACGTTTTCTTAATTTAATCGTTTTTTAAAATTGTTTGCTTTTTTTACTGGAATGAAAGAAAGGAACATCACCAACATACCATAATTTTTTGATTTGGGGGCTGTACTCCGTATTTTTTAAGGGAGTTGATGGTTGTTTCTTGTAACCATCATATTTATTATGTCTTTGGGTTTTGTTCTTCTTGCTTCATGTTGTGGAAAATGTCTAAAACCGGAATGTATATCGTATTAGTAGTACACCCCTCTCGTGAATCGTGATATTAACTTTATTTTCTTTTGGCTTGCAAATTAAGGGTCTGTTCACATTTACTGAATTGAGCTGAACTGAACTAAACTGAAGTGATTGAAGTTGAACTGAACTGAAATGAATATTTTATGAGAGAGGGAAATTAAGAGTTGAATTGAACTGAACTGAAATTAAGTAAATATAAACAGGCCCTAAATATTTTAATTTTTTAGAACTAGTGACTGCATTTGGAGAATATCAATTTAATTTAATAATATGGTCAAATTATTATTATTTCCTAAAAAAAAAAATATTAACAAGCACCCCTACGACCCTACAAACTAAAAAATTCACTTCTTGACAAGATTGTAGATAACATGTTACTATGTGTTACAATTTTATTTAATTTTCATATTATAGTAACTCCTTTAGGAAATGTTAAAAGGGTGTGTTCTATTTACTTTTTTTTCTTCTTATCTAAATTAACCTGAACTATTAAACCTTATTTTACCTTGTTTTAGTTGCAATTTGAACTTAAATAATCTTTATCGTAATTTAATTTTCTTGAACTTATATTATTTGAATTTGTCTTGACATATAAAGCATGAGCTAAGGGCCTGTTCCGATTTACTGAATTGAGCTGAACTGATTGGAACTGAAATGAACTAAACTGAATATTTTATGAGAGAAGGAAATTAGAATCTGAATTGAACTGATTGGAGCTAAAATGAACTGAACTGAATATTTTATGAGAGAAGAAAATTAGGAATTGAACTGAATTGATTGGAGCTGAACTGAATATTTTATGAGAGAAGGAAATTAGAAACTGAATTGAACTGGACTGAAGAGAACAAGTCTGTTCTGTTCAGCTTAATTTCAGTTCAGTTCAGCTCCAGTCAGTTATGTTCAATTCCTAATTTCCTTTTCTTTAAACAATTCATTTCAGTTCAGTTTAATCCCAATCAGTTCAATTCAGTTCATTTCAATTCAGTTTAGTTGTTTTCATTAAATTGAAACAGACCTTAAGTGAAAACAAGGTGGACAAAAAAGAACTAAGATTGAAATGTGAATCATGCATTCATTTCTCAAGGGGATATTCAAGCAATTGCATTAATCCTATTTCTTGTTTAATTTGATGATTTTTCGCTAATATGGAGTAGAGATGACAGTAATTGTACGTGAATTAACCATTGTAATTTGATATCATTCAAAAAAGAAAAGTCAAAAGGAAAAGATTCTGTATGAATGGAAAAGTGACTTGAATAGTTGAATGGTTGCCTGGTTGGTCATTAGTGCAATTGCAAAAAATTTCATACTACACCTTTGTGTTTACGTAAGCTTACTTTGCCGCCTAAAACCAACAAAATGTCAAAATAAAATAAAAATGTATTGCCACAAAAAGGTAGAGGCTGAAAACGTTTAAACTACTTGTGGTAAATTGGTAACCATGAGTCTATGACCTAGGCGCGTAGCCGCTTATTTTTTACTTGCTAACGATTTAGTGTATTACAATTGTGTAAGGATAAATTATTAAGTCAACTCAACTACATATATTAACGGTTAAAAGTAAGAAAAAAATATAATATGGAATAGAATTCTCCACTCCCAACACAAGTAGATGGCGGAATTAAAAAATATAACATCAAAATAATCACACGATGAATCCGAGTATCACTTTGTTAGGTAGTAGTGTAACACATGGCTTGAGTCATAGTTGGAGATCTTGTTGTTCATTTTGCTCCTATGGTTCATTTTGTTGACATTTTTAAGATTTGTAAGTTCAGTCTATTTTGATTTTAGCAATATATACATGTAATTTAATATGTATAATTTATTATAGATATATATTTATGTAAATATAGGTGTGTAATCCTAAGTTATGATTTATAATCAGTGTCATAACTCTATAGGTATTATAGAATCTATAAATTCTATTTATTTTTACTAACATTATAATTATACAAAATTACAAAGTATTATTGATGCTAAATAATTTATATTCTCTTCACGTTACTAGATTTAAAAGTAGTTTTTTTTTTTTCAAAAAAAAGAAATTTAAAAGTAGCTTAGTAACATATAACAATAAACTGCCAGTATTAACTAATGCAAATAAATTGTGGTGAGTTTTTAAAATAAAAACATGTTACAAAAGTTTATAATAGAAAAAGTATCTTCAATATTTAAAAGAAGGGCCACGGTATAATTGAAGGGGGGGTGTATAGAGAGGTGTATTGTGTATATTGTATCATTGTGAGTTTTTTACTAGCAGCATGTTTTATTATGCTGGTTAAGGTTGGCGTCGGTGCTTGCTTTCGTGTGTGGAACATTTTACTCTTTTTAGCTGTACATTCCGCAGTGTATTTAAACGAACAAATGGCATTTTTAACATTTCTGTTTGAATTAGGACTACATTCTTGGAAATTTAGGCCATCATTTTTATCTGTAAAGAACGCCTTTTCCTTCTCCAATGACAAATTATCTCTCTTACGAAAAAACCATTTTTTTTTTATCCCTGTATAAAATTTTGTAAGAATAATCTGTTTGCCAATTTTCACGGTGATACTCATCTACTAATCCTTAGCACTTTAACACATTAATGAATTTTTTTTGAATATAATTCACTCATTTTCTATTAGGGAACCTATTTAACGAACTACTCTATATAAATTATGGGATAAGCTCAGTTTATTATATACGAGCATACATACATGCATGTTCATTTGAGATGGAGATTTTCTTATCTTTCCTATAATTTTTAAAGGGTCTATCCAACTAACTCAAACTGGGTAAATCTGTAAGAAGTTCTGATTTGATAGAGCTCCTTTTCCTTACCAATCCTCTAAAAAAAAATGTTCATTTGGATCCAACTGATAACTTGCACCAAGGGCCATTATTCTTATTAATTCTGAATCAAGGTAGTTGGGCTGGGCCGATCCATATTTACCTGAAAATTGGACCACAAGCTTAATACTACTATAATTATCTACTAATCTACTTATCTTAAAAAAGATTGTTTGGCGCCAAAACTCTCAAAGTTCCCGCCTAACATTCTTTATTTTCGGCACATTTTTAAATTATAAACCCAAAAATCAGAACAGAAACCCCAAAACCTAAACCCGAATATTTGGCGGGTCACCCTAGCAAATCACTGTTCATTTTCTCTCTCCTCTTTTTCTCTATCACCGTCCTGCCGTTTCGCCGGAAACTTCAAAGCTCGCCGTTGATTCGCCGGAAACTCCGAAGTCCGCCGTCATCTCACACTTTACCGACTGTACGTCTGCAATCCTTCTTCATACTTCGATTTTTTTTAATTTTTTTATTTTATTATGCTTTAATCTTAAAAATTCTAATTTCGTTCTCCCAATCCTCAACTTCAAAATTGACGATTATAAACAAAATTATAACTCACAAATCTACTATTATTAGTTGATTTGTGTATAATTTAGTATTTATGATTTTGCAAAGGCTACTTGTTTTCCAATTTTATTTTTTATTTTTTTTAATTTTGGATGAAGTTGTTGATGAGATTAACATAGATTTTTATTTTTAGAGTTGAAATTCACATGAGAAGTATGAATGCGGTAGTTTCGTAAGTCATAATAAGTTGTTTGTATGATATTGATTGATAATTTATTGATTGCTGAGTAGTTTTTTTCCAGATAAATGTAAATGAGTAAAATAAGTGTATGTATGGCAAATTATTTATAATAGTGCAATTTATGTAGCTTATTTGGAGCAGTAAAGACATGGAGGAAGATGATCAGCCAACGATGGCGGGAAGACGGCGAACCCGAGGAGCAAATGGCGTGGCTAGCGCCAGAGCGCAAGCCCTAGAACGCCTGAAAGCCATGCGCAATGGCGAAAACCGTCCTTCTTATGATATAAAGATGGATGCTCCCATCTATGACACTGTCGATGAAGATGAATACAAGACTATAGTTGCTAAACGTCGAGAGGAGTTCAGTGATTTTGTTGTTGGTGATGTCGGAGATGGTTACATTGATGATGGTGAGGAGGAGGATTGGACTAAAGCTAGAATGCCTTTTTCATCTGATGAAGAATTTGATGGTGAGGATGGTGAGAAATCGAAGCGTAAGAAGAAGGAGAAGGTGGAGAAGGATAAGGAGAAGAAGCCTTCTGCTGCTGCAAATGCTCTCTCTAGTGCTGCTGCTTTGATGGGGAAGCAACGGATTTCTTCGATGTTCACTACTTCGGTATTTAAGAAGAGGAATGAGGAGAAAGGGAAAGGGATGCTGTCGTGTGATAGCGTTGTTGATGATGTGATTGCGGAGTTTGCTCCAGATGATAGGGATAGGGAGCGCCGGAGAAGACCTCAATCGAAGAATCTAGGGTTAGGGTTAGGTGTGAATGGGATTGGTAAGATGAAGGTGGAGAAGCCGGTAGTTAGTGACTTTCTTGGGAAGGTTGAAGATGATCATAGGCCTTTGTCTCCAGATTTAGCTCCAAAAGACGGGGTAACTGATGATAAATCAGTTGTAGAGGTGGAGAATTCAGATGAATTGAAGCCATTTGAGGGTGATTTTGTGAACGGAGGTGAACAGGAAGAGAAATTGTCAAATGCAATTGATGCTAAGATTGAGCCAGCTCTGAAGGAGGATCAGAAGGTTTTTTCGTTTAATGCTAAGATTAAGGAGGAGAAGGACCAGACTTTCAGTGCAGCAGCTGAATGGCAAGCAATCAATGGCACCCGAGAAGGAAATGGAGCTGGTTGTGAGACTGTTAAAACAAGTTCAATTCCAGAATCTGAGGAGAAATCAGAGTTTGTCCTGGAGACTGATGGATCATTGCCTTTCTATATACTGGATGCATATGAGGAGTTATATAATACTAATGCTGGCACAGTCTATCTATTTGGTAAAGTAAGTTACTGTATGGTTTTCTCTCTTTATTTATCTAACAATATATGCATTTGTTCTTTTTGGATGGCTGTTAATCATGTAAAATGTTCCAAGTTGCCTTTTATAATTATGGGTTTGTGCTACTGGATAGCTGATTGATATAATATGATACAATCTTGCTAGGTTAAAGCTGGTAATGCATATCACAGCTGCTGTGTTGTTGTAAAGAATATGCAGAGGTGTTTGTATGCTATTCCTAGTGCTTCTGTTTTTCATAATGAGGAAGTCATGAAGTTGGAGAAGGATTTCGCTGACAAGAAGATTACAGCTGCAGAACTTTGTACCAAGCTTCATGTTAGTCAATTCTCCTTGTGCTATGAATTTAAGCCTCACATCTATCTCTCTTATATTTTATGTCGATTGTCTTCTTTTTCATATCTATACTAGGAAGTGGCATCTGGCTTGAAAGCTGAAATGGCAAAACATTTAGTAAACCTCAATGTTTCAACTTTTAGCATGGCGCCTGTTAAGGTGTGGAACAACTATCCGACATTTTATTTCTGTAATGTTTGTTTTTGAGCATACAATTTCCATAGCTGTATTGGTTTATATTTTTATAATCGCTTACATGTGCTATGTGGGAACTTGTTATAGAGGAGTTATGCATTTGAGCGTGTTGACATACCTCATGGGGAGAACTATGTGCTTGAGATCAACTATCCATTTAAGGTAATCTGCTCTATGTTTCTAACTTTATTACTAATATCTTTGTGAAGACCTAAACACTTATTAGCAAAAGTTAAGACTTTCGATGACCTAAATATAGCTACCTTTAGAATGACATTATTTCTTTTAGGGTCGGTGTCTTATGGTTTCACGCCTCCTTATATGACCCTAGGAGTCACCCCACGCATTTAGTTCATTTTTTGAAAAAATTTCAAAAATTGACCCGAAATTGTGTATTATAGCCTTCAAATTTCCGAGATGCTTACCATGGACCCTAATATACCCTGGGAGTCCATTTGGATGGGTAAAGCCATCCAATACGCCTTTAAACGGTCAATTTACCTGTTTACAATTTGCACTGATTTCATAAACTCAAGCCTACCTCGGACATTTAAGACAACATATAATGGTCATATATGGTTCCAAACGGCATTATATGGCCCCGGGATGTATCCCCTAGTATCTCAAGACTTTTCGACACCAGGTTTCGAAACCTCCCAAATTGCTCAAAAAGCGTGGATAAATAGCCTTCAATTTTGGAAAATTTTGACTTTTTTTTGGCCTGGAAATAAAAATTGCCGAGATGTTTACCATGAACCCTAATATCTTTCGAGAGTCCAATTGGGTGGGTGGAACCATCCAACTTGCCTTTAAACGGTCAATTTACCCATTTACAACTTGCACCGATTTCTTAAACTCAAGCCTACCATCTGTAGGAATTTTGTGGATAACTGGATACTATATCAGTTTATTGACTGTCCTCCATCTGTAGGAATTTATTAATGAATGTTCTTTCATTGCAGGACCCTCCACTCCAACCAGATCTTAAGGGAGATACCTTCTGTACAGTGCTAGGGTCTAACTCAAGGCAAGTAGCATGATACCCCATTATTGTTTTATGATAGACTTCATTGTGTTTGAATAAACATTGCCATCTTCTATGAGAAATTTTACAGCACGATGTCTTACTATGTGGATTGTGAAGAATTGTATTGCGCTGAGCTCAATGCTTGTCCGGTTTTCCCTATTCCTTAACTCCTTTGTTTGTTATGGATAGTTGTTGCTTGTTTAGCTTTGCAGTGCTTACACACTGCTCATCTAGAAGTACTTCTAGTGTTGATAGTTTTTCTAATGGATTTCATGAATACATATTGTATCCCAAGTTTATTGCTACATGAGGCTGACTAAAATGGTGCTGGTGCGCTTTGTTACGTGAAGAAAAAAAATAATTCTGTGTGCACTTCTAAAATTTTTGCGGCTCTTCAATACCTGTTACCCAGTGAAAGTTGCCATCTCTCACACATGAGAATTGATATGAGTCCCCTTAGATTAAAGATTTATTGATCCATATACAATTTTACATGCAATATGTGAGAAACTCTTATAATTCCCTTGGCTTAAATCTGTTAGTTGGTACTTGATGATCATAGCTAATCTAGTCACTATCATTGATAGACTTGTCCAAGTTATTATCCTTAATCTGATGATTTGATTCTTTTTTATTTATTTATTTTTTTTTTACAAAAAAAAACTTCAATATGAGGTGGATTACTTTCTAAAATTATATGCAAGTAATGGTGGAATGATAACTCATTGGCAGTGCTCTGGAACTCTTTCTTGTCAAGAGGAAGATAAAAGGACCATCATGGTTGTCAGTGTCTAAATTCAGTAGCCGTCCTTCTCATCAACGGGTGAGATTTGCAACTCTGTACATTTCTATGTTAACATGTGTTTACATGGGTTCAATATCTAAGAGGTGATTTTGGGCAGGTGAGCTGGTGCAAATTTGAGATAGCTATTGAATGTCCAGAGGACATCAAAGAGTCAGCTTCCACCAAGAACACTGCAGTGATTCCTCCGGTGATTATAACAGCAATCAGTTTGAAAACAATTATCAATGAGAAACAAAATGTGAATGAAATTGTTTCAGCATCTATTATCTCATGTAGTAAAGCAAAGGTATGCTTGAGATGGTTTTTATTCATGGGCAGGAGTTTTATAGTACTGTTATCTCTTCCTTTTCTTATCTTTTGCCCCCTCTATGCATTTTTTTTTTTTTGCTTTCAATTTCTCTAGATGTTACTCACCCCCTTAGCTAGATATGCTATTAGCCAAACGAGCATAATTGATTGAGCTCCTTGTTCTTTCAAATTAATTGTGTCTCTTCATTGAAATATTCCTCAATTCTCAATAGGTCCATATTAGAAGCTCAAACCAGAACCCTTTATGTAATCCACCTCGTGGGGGGAAAAGGAAGGATCTCAAGAAGCTACTATATTCACATGAATTAATTCACTCAGTTTACAAAGACAATAATTAAGTTTTTCATGTTCCTATAAAATTTAACTAACAAGAGTGGGAAGTAATTGGAGGAATCAAGAGGTAGGAATTGTTTGTCTGAGACTCAATCTTACTTTCAACTTGCAATATGCAGTCTATTGGATGGCATTTTTCTTTTGAAAGAACATATAGTTAAGTCTTTCTGTTGTAGTCATCAGAATGCTTCACTAAGCTCTCTTTTGATCTCCAGATTGACACTCCTATGCTGGCTTCGGAGTGGAAGAGACCTGGTGTGCTTAATCATTTTACTGTTGTGAGGAAGCTTGGTGGAGATATCTGGCCAATGAAATTCCAAAAAGAAGTTGCAGAAAAGAATACAAAGGCCCGAAGCACCATACTTGTTTTGGAAACCAGGTATGTCTCCTTTTAAACTTGTATCTTGTTAAAGTTTGATAATATCTGTTGTTGTTAATCTCCAAATGTGTCTAATTTGTTAATTTTGTTATAACTCACAGCGAAAGAGCTTTATTGAGCTGTCTGATGACTGAAATGTACAAGTTGGACAGTGATTTTCTTGTGGGCCATAATATTTCTGGATTTGATCTAGATGTTCTCCTTCATAGAGCTCAGGTGAGTACAGTAGCAGATTTTTTTTTTTTTTTTTTTTTTTGAAGGAAGTGAGTACAGTAGCAGATACCCATATGACATTATTTTCATTCAGGCTACTGGGTTTTTTGGAGGATTTTTTCCTCACCATAGTGGCGCTGGTTATGATATCATGTGCTTAGAAGCTAGGTCTGTTGAGTATTAGGTTGTGTACCTAGATGGAGAAGAATTCTGTTTCATCCACTTGGTAAGAGAGTACAAGTTTTACAAATAAATGGTGTATTTGGAACTATTGGAAGGAAACAAATCATCGAATCATTGAGGGAAATGCCTTATAACTAGCTTAAGTTATGTTTTTTTGAGGATCTTGTGTGATTGATGTCAAGCTCTTTGACTCGAGGACTAATTATTCTTCCCAAATTTGCGGATTAAAATATGCATGTTTTTTATAAGTTTTTTTTTTTTTTTTTTTGGAGACTAGTAAGCATCTTGAAGGCCATTTTTTTTAGGATTGACAATATAGGTGCCTGTTTAAAATTTTCTTTATCACCTATATTACATTAGAAAATGTAGGTGCACTGAAAGATTATTGCTAAATTTGAATGTGATGATGGAATTCCGTTAGAAATATGAGATATTAGAGATATTGGAAAATATATTGATGTTAATCTGCTATATATTTAATATCTCTAATATATCGTATCTCTAACAATTACCCTTGCCATTCTAATTTAATTTTCAGTTTAAGGTATTGCACACAAATGAAGGAGGTGTTAGTTACTGCATTGGTATTTTAAATTGGCAAGTAATAGAGTGTACACGTATTTTAAGTGACTGATGATAAGAAATATAGTGTAAAAGTTTTGCATTACTATTTTAAAATTTCATGCATAAAGTGTCCTGAAAGATACCAATTTGGATATGTAGTAGAAGTCTTGATTTCCTGAAGCATTCTGATTTTCAAGGCTGTATTAATAATGTTGTACCCTGGCTGCCATGTCTGTTCCTGCAGGCATGCAGATTACCAAGCAGCATGTGGTCTAAAATAGGTCGCCTCAAACGAGCTACAATGCCTAAGTTGACTAAAGGAAGCACCATTTTTGGATCAGGAGCAAGTCCAGGAATAATGTCTTGTATTGCTGGTCGTCTGTTGTGTGACACATATCTGTGCTCCCGAGATCTTTTAAAGGAGGTATAATATCTGGATGTCAGCATGTACAAGGACATATTACTAGTGTGTTTTGACTTTACAATTGAGGATTTGTTTTGTAGGTTAGCTACTCTTTGACTCAGCTAGCAAAGACTCAGCTGAACAAAGACCGGAAGGAGATTGCACCAAAAGAGATTTCCAGCATGTATCAAAGAACTGAATCACTTATGGATCTTGTATGTTAAGATCGTCTTTGCTTTCATTCGTGCTGTCTTGAATCTTAACAATGCACGCATACTGTGTGTGTGTTTCTTTTTTTTTTGGATTTATCCAGTTTCCATTTTGCAGTAATGGGTGCACCCACTTCCACATTATTCTGTATTTTGCAAACGAATTTTATTGTTTTAATCTTTAGTATACATTGATTGGACACCCAAAAAAAATAAACAGCGGGAGTATTAATTATGCAAATCTTGTCAAAGAAAATGTACTGCTCACTATGAATAGACTTTTTTTTTGTGGTTAAATTCAATTAGAGTAAAATTGCATGTCCAAGCACCAAAAATGTAAATTAAATTATCAATAATGAAATATTATATTTGTGATAATTTATGTAACTATTTATTCCTTCTATTGAATTATATATGCTCCAAGGTGACATGTTTATAATCATGCTCTTGCCTAACATGGGTTTGTGTTTTCAGATTGAATGTAATGAGACAGATGCATGGTTGTCTATGGAACTGATGTTCCATTTGAACATACTTCCACTTACACGTCAGTTGACTAATATCAGTGGCAACCTTTGGGGAAAGACTCTACAAGTTAGTGCTTAGATGACTTCATAAACACTGTTATTTCTGAGTGTCCTTTTTACACTTGATATACTGATTGTGTATTATTCATCTGTTTTCAGGGAGCTAGAGCGCAACGGGTAGAATATCTTCTGTTGCATGCATTTCATGAAAAGAACTATATTGTTCCCGACAAATATTCATCTTATGCAAAGGAAAATAAATTGACAAAGCGTAAAATAGAAAATGGTGATGATGTAGATTTGGATAAATCAAACAATGAGAATGAGCCTTTGCATGAAGATAATGGGAAGGGCAAGAAAGGTCCTGCTTATGCAGGTGGATTGGTTTTGGATCCCAAAAGAGGTTTATATGACAAATATGTGTTACTTTTGGACTTCAATAGTCTTTATCCTTCTATCATTCAGGTTTTGTATCTCTCCATTAGTGCTATCTCATATTACTTTTCTGATGAGAAAAATTGTTAAATGGGTCTTTTTTGGATTTTTTCAGGAGTACAATATATGTTTTACGACAGTTGAAAGATACTCTGATGGCTCAGTTCCACGCATACCATCTTGTGAGAAAACAGGAGTGCTACCCGAGGTATATTGTTTTTCTATATTTATTGAAGCTCTCTCTTCTATTTCTTTTCTTTTCATTTCTTATATTTATAGATGTTAAACTAGTTATTGGGCCCTGGTGATGTGTTGGTTATTACAGCAAAGAATAAATTTACGTTGTATCACTGATGCAAACATATATCTTGTGGGATCAACATCCATCCAATATTTTTGTGAGGCTACATAGCAAATGATCAACTTTTAATAAACTAAATAAGTATTAAATGGCACTATTTTTCAAAAAGAAAAGCACTTGACTTAAACCTATAAAATCTTGAGCGGACTGCTGAGATCTCGATTGTTATTAAGTTGCTATTAAATTCCCACTTTTAGGCATTACTAACAGATACCTTGGAAAAAGCTTGCACAATTGCATTCTAATAGTAGAAATGAACAAGTGATCTTGTTTTATACTTAAATTTGAGTAGCCATATATTACAATAAAATCGGATACAATTATGGACCACTAAAAACTTTAACATAGTAATGGACAAAGGATGTATATATGAGTTTGTTTTCATCAAAGGCTTATGCAAATAGATAATGAATGTTTTTTTTTTTTTTTCCTTCCTTCCCCGAATAACTAACTCTAAATAAGAAGGTATGCTGTTTCAGCATTATACCTTGGAAGTACGTAATGGCTAACAGGGAACTGAGATGGAGTAGCTGTTGCTAGTCTTACTCCTGCCTTGCTCGCTGACTTATCAGTTAGAAGTTTGACATCAAATTAAATTAAACTCTGCACATCCAGAAGCGAGTGAGCTCCAATTTCTACACCTTATTGGTTTGCATGATGGCATGGTTTAACAATGGATAGAAATCTACCGGTAATTTTGTTGCAAAATTCTTTTGTGGACATTGAACCCCACCAACAGATGCACAATACCCAAACTTCTGTTGGTCTTTAGTGCCTTACTTTGACATTTTAATTACAAGATAAAAGCTTGTCTTGGCTTTTCCCCACTCTGCACACAGTTTTAACATAAATATTTTTGTCATTTGTTTCTATAAAAGTTGCTTAAAAACTTGGTGGAAAGAAGGAGACTGGTGAAGTCTTGGCTGAAGACAGCATCTGGCCTCAAGGCCCAACAGTTCGACATACAGCAGCAAGCCCTTAAGCTCACAGCAAACAGGTTGATATTTCTTGTTGATTATTTTTAGTCTAATTTTTAAACCGTGAAGCTTTATCTTAAGTTTCCTACTTAGTTTTATTAAAAAATAAAAGTTTCCTATTTGGTCACATTAATTAATGTATTTGTTATTTCTGCATTATCTTTGTGCAGTATGTATGGATGCCTGGGTTTTTCAAACTCAAGATTTTATGCAAAGCCCCTTGCAGAACTTATAACATTGCAGGTAAGATGCTCTTTAATTGTATTTCAGAAGCTGCCTTACAATATGTTCTCTAAATAGCCATTGACAATGCTACAATTTCTATGTAGGGAAGAGAGATTTTGCAAAGTACTGTTGATCTTGTGCAGAACACGCTGAACTTGGAGGCAAGACCTTTAATTTTGCTCATTGTTTTATTCTTATAGCAATTCTATCACTATATGTCTATATGTCACGTCTCACGTCATATCTGATAGGTTGTTTTCATCTTTGGCAGGTCATCTACGGTGATACAGATTCAATCATGATATATAGTGGGCTTGATGATATAGCAAAGGCCAAAGCCATTGCTGGAAAAGTCATCCAAGAGGTGACATGAATTTTCTAAGAATTAGTGGTTTGCTTATTGATATAATGAACAGGATTTATTTGTTTTATGTTGGAATATGTGTTGCAGCATTCATTTAATGGATTAGCCATATTGATTTAACTCTTTTCATGGGAGATATGTTTTAGTGCTTTTCTCTGTGCTGTTTCAAATTCCAGTTTTACAGTATGTTTGAGTGAGTGACATATACATTTCATTTGGTTGGATATAAATTTAGGATTGGAGGAAAAAAAAATAATTGGAGGGATCTGTTCAATTTTCTTCTCTTTCTAAACCAGTCCATTCTCTCTTCTCCTCTGCTATTCTCTCCTCCGCTCCTCTCCTCTCCCATCCCCTTGTTTATCCTCTCTTCCTCTTCCATTTCCTTCCCCGGGCCCTTGTTATGTAAAATCTATACGCACTGACAGGAAAATATGCCTACTGAAGTGAGCTTCTGAAAGGCAGCAATATGTGCTGTTTTGAACTGCCACTTCCTGCTTGTTACTCTTCTTTTCAGTTTTGTTGCTGAGCCTGATGCATTCCGGTTTTTTTATTTCAGGCTAATAAGAAATATAGGTGTTTGGAAATTGATCTGGATGGGTTGTACAAGAGGATGCTACTCCTTAAGAAGAAAAAGTATGCGGCTGTCAAATTGCAATTCAGGGATGGAAAACCATATGAGGTATCTCTAGTAACCTTCTTGAAAATATGAAGTGAGGCCGTTCCAGTATGGAAAGTAAAATACTAAAATTTAATGTTTGTTATAGGTAATTGAACGGAAGGGCCTTGATATGGTACGTCGTGATTGGAGCTTGTTATCAAAGGAAGTTGGAGACTACTGTTTGAGTCAGATACTTTCTGGAGGGTATAGTTGTGCTTCTATCTTAATGATTCCTTTTATTTATTTTTTTTCCCTTCTGATTTTTGATATTATTTAATTCTAATAGCAAAAAACAAAGTGATTGCACCTTTATATAGTTTTAAGATATCAGCCTAAATTATGCTTTTCCTTGCAGATCCTGTGAGGATGTTGTGGAGTCGATACATAGTTATCTTATGAAGGTAATAGAAAGACCTAAATTTTTGTTGGCCAGTGATGAAATAACGAAAATAGAAAATTAGAAATTGATCTTCCAGATTCACTGCTGCACTGACATAATATAAATCTCTCTCTAATGATAAAGGCAGCAGAAATCCAATGTTTACTTTAGAAAACTCAACAGTTCTATTCCTCTCAAATTAATGGAGATTCAAGTTAGGTTCTATAGTTCTGTAATATTAGGTCCTTTGTCAATATGACAATAAATAGGAAAACAATAAGTAGTCAAGTACGAATGGCTCTTGGATATTTCAGTGAAAATCTAATGTCTTCTGGGTCCCAACAGGTGCAAGAGGAAATGAGGAAAGGAGAAGTACCTCTTGAAAAATATATAATCACAAAGTCATTGACCAAACAACCTGAAGCTTATCCTGATGCAAAAAATCAACCACACGTTCAGGTGATTATTGTTGACATCCCTAGCTCAGCTATGTCTTTCCTTTAATGATGAAATATGTATGTACAAAATATGGAATATTATTGCAATCCTGACTGTTTATGTTTTAATAGGTGGCACTGAGATTGAAACACAATGGTTATACTGCTGGTTGTTCCTCAGGGGACACAGTTCCATATATTATATGCTGTGAGCAGGTTTGTTTAATTTACATTTTTTACTAAATTGAAGAACATTAAGCGCTTTGGGCTTTAGTACACTATGGATGCCAGCTAATTGCATCTGTATCTTTGTTTTGACAGGGTACTACTTCAGGAACATCTGGTGGTATTGCTCAGCGAGCTAGACATCCTGATGAATTGAAAACAGAAAATTTGACATGGATGATCGACATCAATTATTACTTATCCCAACAGGTTTCTTTTTGATTTTTTCACCTCAATGAAAAACATGGTCTTTTCAGTCTTCATCAGATTTGACGCATCGAGTTTGTCTTTGCAGATTCATCCAGTGGTTTCACGTTTATGTGCATCCATCCAGGGTACGGACCCTGCACATCTGGCTGACTGCCTGGGGCTTGATTCAGCCAAGGTAATAGCCTACGTAGACTGCTAATTGCTTGTGCTGCTATAATACAATGCCCTTATTTGCTCCATGTTACTGACTTTCAATTTATGTGTTCAGTTTCAAAGTAAGTCTGACCTCAGCACCGGCAATGATCCTTCAAGCTCACTTTTGAGTTCTGTTGATGATGATGACAGGTAAACAATTTTAGTCACTTGGCCTCTATTTTAAGTTTTAATAATGCTGAATATTTGTTAAGACTTTCCATGAATATGAGGTTTTTTTATCCATTGTTTCACAGTTGATTGAAAATCGTAGGCTGTTGTTGAACTATTGTTTTTGAAATAGCAGTAAAATTCACTTATGGTACTGTTTGAGCATGTAGTTCCATTGTTACCTCAACATCAATTACTCAGGACTTCATTGAGACCATTAATCAACTTTCTTTCTAGATTAATATATTACTAATCTGATGGATTAGTAAGGCTTTGATTGATTGATTGATTGATTGATTGATGGATTAGTAAATTAATTGTATGGTCAGTAAATTGATTGTATATTGATGTCTTCTGCAGATACCAGGGCTGTGAACCTTTAATATTGTCTTGCCCTAGCTGCTCTGGCTCTTTTGACTGCCCAAGCATCTTTAGTTCCCTATGTAAATCTGTCGCAGAAAAGCCCAATGAAGCACAGCCAGAAAAATCCACTAGCAAAATCTGGCACAGGTTGCGCTGCCCCAAGTGTCCAGAGGAAGGGGATGTTGGTCAAATATCTCCAGCAATGATTGCCAATCAGGTGGCTCGAACTTTCTAGCCTAACTTAACAATTGCTAGATTTAAAGAGTGTTTATCTGTGCGCAAAAATTTATTGTGCGGGCTTAGCTATATACTTAGCTTGATCCCAGTGTATGCTGATTCTAGCGGTTTGTCAAAGACCTTTCGTAAACATTAGTTATTGAAATGATCTTCTGACATTTTCAGGTGAAGAGGCAAGCAGATGGGTTCATCTCAAAATACTACAGGGGTTTAATGACGGTAAATACACCTCTAGGTTATTTTTCTATATGGAATAATAGGTTTTGTGATCTATCTGAAGTATTGTTTCTTGTAGTGTGATGATGAAACTTGCAAGTATACAACTCGTAGCTTAAACTTGCGGGTGATAGGTGATTCTGAGAGGGGAACTGTTTGTCCAAACTACCCTCGATGTAATGGCCATCTAGTAAGAAAGGTATTAACCAGTCTTGTACTGTGAACTAAAATATCAGATACAACTTTCTGACTTTCTCACTAATGCATTCGTCTTTATCAACAGTATTCAGAAGTGGATTTATATAAACAGCTCACGTATTTCTGCCATATACTGGATACTGTTCGTTGCATCCAGAAGGTATGTTCTCAGATTACTGTTCTTCTTTCTGCTCTTTACACTGAGTTTACTCATTTACTTGGGAACCTGCAGATTGACGGTGCTGCAAGACCACCCTTTGAAAAGGAGCTTATTAGAATCAGACCCCTAGTTGACTCAGCGGCTATTGCTGCTCAGAAGTTACGAGATCGCTGTGCTTTTGGATGGGTGCAGCTGAATGACCTCTTTGTTACGCTCTGAACCTAAAGGCTGTATGCCTACTCAATACTCATTAATCTAAATCTTGTCAGTTCAGATCTTGTAAATATTTGTATAGGCATGTCATTTAAGTAACTTGCAACACTTTAGAAAAGAGGTATATTGGGATACTCAAGCATCTCATGTCACAGAATAAATAACCTAAACTGTATACGGTAATTCATAATTATTCCATTGAATGACCAAGCTGTAGAATCCGCTAATGTAGCATTATGAACAATATTTATGAAAATTGAAATACGTGACAGGTACAACATTATGTATAGACATCTAAATAATTTTTCCTAAGCTAAGAGATTAAAGCTTGATACAAGCAAAACATGTTCAAAGATTAAGTTTAATATTGACTATTGAGTAACAAATTTCTAAGATATATGCTCAATGTTTAACATAAACTTATATGTAAAAATTAGATACGAAATACGATGCCTACAAAAATCTGGAATGCTGCATATAGACAACTTAAATAATATACCAGTTAAGCTTCAAGTCCTCAACCATATGTAAGTAGCTGCAACTCTGCAAGCCTTGAGCTGCTGTGCTAATAATACAATTTCCTGAATTTATATTGCTCACTTGATTCTAAAGAACAACAATATTTTTACTCTAAATCTGAAAAAAAACAACTAAAGAAAACAAAATTTCTAGCAACATGTTAAAAAAATGGGGGAAGAAGTATACAACTATAAATTTAACTGAAAGATAACATTTAAATAGTTGGCAAAACTCTCTGAAAAAAGCAACTATAACTTAAAATGTACACATGAATTATGAGTTTCTTGCATTTGGCACAATACTCCTAATTTTTAAATGATTGCTACTCTGTCTTCAGTACCTCAAAGCATAAATTCGCCTACCCTTGAAGCAACTTCATTGTAATTCACCAACAGGTGCTTCATTTAGCCATAAGAAATGAATGAAGTCATACAGCTTTGCACTTACACTCACCTGCATCCAAAAGCACAAACATCAGTATATTATAACTGTCAATGGACTCTCGAATCATACAAGAAAATAAAGGATGTTGAGGCTACCTTGTATGGAGTAGGATTCAATCTCCTCATGTGGTCAGGGCGCATTTTCTCCAGCTGCCTTATGCACCGATCTCTGATGTCCTTCAGAGGTAACATATCTTCTCTCGTTTTAGCTGCATGAAACAAAAATCATTGTAAAAAACTTTCAGGCAACTAAGGTTAGCACAATGAAGCCCACTCTCTGGATACAGTTAAAAGTACTATCATGTGATCCATGAGAAAATAAGAGCATCATCTTCATGCATATACAGTCATTGTTCTTGAATTATAATAATGCTATGTGTAGCAAAGGAACACTTAGTTCAGATGGATCACAAATGATTGCATATGATGAAGAGGAACAGACTGGAAGCTCACCTGAGCTACCTCTCCAGTAACATTTCAATAGCTCCTCGACTCGCTGGGGCACCACATAAGCCCTTTTGGACTCATTGAATGGATGACGGCAGAGAATTCTCTCTCCCACCTGTCAGCCAAAACACAAATTTCATTACTTCTCACTCAGGGGATACATTAAAATTGGAGAAGCTTTCACATAATATTTTAGTTCTTCCACTCCATAAAAAGCTACGTAGTGGCAAGGGGAAAGCCATCTAAAGGCTGACTCAATATGATCTCAAGTTTCCAATAAAAAATGGCATTATCAGCAAGTTTTATAATGCTTTCACAAACCAAAGGTTAGCAGGGCAGAAGACTGAAGGTCATAAACTTCAAGTTGCATTAATAAATTGTTCCTTGACTATTAATAAATTGTTCCTTGACTATTAGGTCATGAACTTCAAGTTGCATGCATAGTTAAACAAAAAAAACGATCCCAATATCCATTATTATTTTTCATTTTCCTGAGGGGGTGGGGCTGTCCAACTTTTCTTTTGGAATGTTGTAAAGCTACTAGGTTAGCTCATTTAATAAAAGTTAAAAGAGATAACACTGAAAGCAACAAACAGATTTAATGAGAGTGGGAGAGGGGAGAGGAGGGTGGGGGATATTAAGAGAGATTTGGTTGCTAATCAGTCACTTCATACCTTTGGAGCAGGTTCATTTTCTCCTATCATCAAATCTACTAACGGGTATCCTTCTTTCCCGTACAATCTGTAACATTGTTTTTTACAAGGAATGGATACCTAGATAATACATACAAAAATAATTACAAAGCCTCTCAAAAATAACATTTCATCCCCAAAATTAGTAGAAAGCACAAACCTACCTTGGAAACATCTTCAGATAACTTCATACGGGGCTGGTTATTAATCTCAACAAGCTTGAAGACACAACCTAATGCAGCTTGAGCGTAGCATGTAACAAGATAGGTTCCTATTCCAAATGCATCAACTTGATGACCCTGTCTATGCGAAATTAATCCAATTAAAAACAGAAGGAAAAAAGAGTAAAATTTTGCAGATTGCTAGACAAATAATACAAAGCAATAGCTTTGTGAAGAGATGACTCCAACCACTTTTAATAGAAAGAAGGCTAAAAACCCGTATGCCCTTTTTTAATTACAGGGTCAGGAAGGTTTTCAAAGGACTCTAAAAATAAAAAATGAGGTATTCAATCACCCAGAGAATTGCAAGCAGACCTGACACATTCTAAGAAGCAGAAAGAAGTTAGGAAGATTCAAAAGAGGCTATGGCAAATGCACCTGAAGATTATAGGACCCTGTACCCTCAGTGAGGTTCCTACCTTATAGCACCCTAAGATGGTGGAATGCATTAAAATCAACTTCTGCAACAGCAGAGACTTGAGAGGCCAAGATAACATAAATCATATTATATGTTTCTCAAATTAGGATAATAGAAAAAAGAGCTATTTGAGCAAGAACAAATAGAATGTAGCACAGAATATATATATATATCGCTGCAAGTTGTCTTCCAAGACCAACTTTGTCAGGTATAATGGTCCTAATTTTGTATTTGAATGTTCAATTAAAAAATTGTGAAGTAATCTACACCAAGGGGTTAGTTAATATATATTTAAATCTTCTCTTCCCTATGGAACAATTTTTGGTATAGATTCATATGCACTTCAAGAGTAATTCCTGTTTCTACCTTGCAAGAAATCAGATTCTACAAGACATAATATAACAGGATCTCATTACTTCAAATCGGTAAGAAAATCATACATTTCAGTGAGTTTTTTTCTTTTTACAAACCTTTGCAGCTATAAATTTACTTGAAATTTTAGCAACACTAAATAGCAGCAGCAGGAAAGAAATAATATGGAGTACAACAGTAATATTTTAATCACCTGTTTGTTCAAATGATCCAAGGTTTCCTCATTGAGATCATTGCTAGCAGTAATACTCATCTTTCCAAAATCTGGTACTCCAAATTCTTTCTCAATCACCTGAAAAAACTTACGAGCCTCACAAGACAAATATGCCAGGTCACCAGAGTCCAATCTAATGCCCATGGCCTTGTACCTGAAAACCATATCATGGATAATGATGTTGAGAAAACAATCTTAGTTTTCAACGATCAACACATCATATACTCAAGGTCTCTACAAACAGAAGAGACAGGTTGTTACGTATTGAAAATCCTGAGTGTATTATAGTATTATACTATTATGATCCCTTTTTTATATGGAAATATATTTTATTAACTCTCAAGGGTAGTACAGAATATTTTTTGTTTTACTATAATTATAATGATCCTATTCCTACTCCAATTCATATTTGTCTTATGAGAAGTGCGACGAATTTCTGTTGCCACAATCCATTTGTCCAATCTTTAGCAACCACTATAATCCGAATCAAGTTGGCCAATTTATATCTGTAGTGTATCAGCATCATTAGACTATAATAATAGACCATCTTCGTTTGCAAAATGCAATTGTTTATTTTACACTAAGATAATGCACTCTCATGTAGATGGAATGATGGAAAAGTATGATCAGAAAAGTTTATCAACTAAATCATGATAAATCTTCCATACCCTAAATCTCTGAGAGCCAAAGCGACTGCACAGAAGTTTGGAATACCGCTCCTTAGAACCTGGTAAAAAATTAGTGTCACCGATTAATGATTTCCACGATATAGTGATAAATAAACAATAGTGATGGATATGGTAAGTAAAAGAGAATATCAGAAATAGGGTACACAACCTCCAACTTTGAATAACAAAGTAACACATGAATTGTAACTAATGAAAGTATATAACATCACAACATTTCAAGTACTTAGGATTCAGGGCCAAGAGAATTTGAGAACAGAATAAAAGAATACTCCTCTCCCTATCTTAACATTGAACAGATATGCACAAATGAAAGCGCAGTTAAGCAGAGTAGAATTTTAAAGATTTTGATATTATAGAGATAAAACATATCAGCTTTCGGGCGAGATCGAAACAAAACTAATCCTTTAAAGAATTGCTATATGAATAATTTACCATCAAAGTAGCTACTGCTATCAACCAAAAGAGCCTCCAAAACAGGCATATTTGGCTGCAAAGACTGAAATAACCTAGAGTTGAAAACTACCCAAAAAAAAAACTGTCACAATAATGAATTGTATGGGCTAAGCAAGTTTTATTGTTGACTACTTAAAGCATTACATCAAATCTAATTTTCACAAAAAACTAAATCCAGATCACAAAAGACAGACAACGTAGAGAAGTTTACATTTTTTTTCCCCAGATTCATTCTAATAATGAAGAAGAGACATGAGGGCAGCAAAAACGAATCTTTATTGACTAAGAGCCTAGATTGAATTCTTAAAAAGTAGGGAAAAAAAACCTAATGATAAAAAATATAGTGTGGTTTGTGACATAAGGAAGAGGATAATGACCACTTTGCCACAAAGTTTTTCTATCATTAATCATTTACTAGAGTAAAACTATGAAGAAAAGCAAGATAATACTACATCACTACAAAGGTATGCGAGAATTGAAAAGCTCATATGGTCATATAAAAAGTAAAGTGTTTAATCTTTCTTAAGGATACATATAAAGATTTATGCTCTGGAACCTATCACAGTAAGAATTAGTAACACTTACATCGTATGTGTCCACTAGGGCCAAAAAATTATCAGGGAATGCCAGGGCATAGGAGGTAAAAGCAGCTAACTCGCTTAAATTGGTATCACCAAAGCCACCAGTCAAAAATTTCGTCCTCTGAAAAAGCAAGCAGAGAAGTTAATGCAAGTACTATGTCTGATAGAGATAAAGCTGAAAACATAAGACACAAAAGGTGAAGTCATAAATGGAGGATGGAACCATCTAACCAGCCATCACTTGATATGGACATTTATACGACACAAAGTTATTCAATTGATCAGTAAGATCATCGTATATTCCCTACCCAGTTCTGCAACTTCATTCAAAACCATTGCAAGCATGCTCACAAAGCAACCAGGATGATCCACTTCCAAAGGCGGGGAGGAAAAAAAAAAAAAAAAAAAAAACCTTCGATGGTTCATCCCCTCTTATTTATGGTCTTAACTCCTAAACTACAAACAGTTTTTAAAGATAAAAGAATGAATATAAACACAAACAGGAAGTATTCTTTTAATTGAAATATCAGGATGGCTTGGAAGTTGGAAGTGTTCATGACTGTTCGCCAAGTAACATAATTGAGGGCATGGCAAAATTTAAACAGTGAAAAGGGGCCTTTTTCCCTTTGGTTAATACTACGAGTAGTTTATTTGATATAATCTTCCTCTCTCTTTTTCCTTTTTTGGTTAGGGTGGGAGTGTTGGGACAAATATATAGGTTATCTTCTTATTCTGGAGCCTCAATTGAGAAATTTGAGTTCAGTTTATATAAAATTATCTTGCTGCTATTGAAAACAGCAGTAATCAAGCAAAAGAACACATATCCTAAAACTTTTCAGACAATACAAAGTCTACAATACAACAAGAAGAAAATTCAAACAGAAGATTGCTAATCCAAGCTAGAGCTATCATACCCATCCTATCCCTGAAACAGCCATATTGATTATACAGTGTTAGGTTATAATTTTTGCAAATGAAAATTCTTACTAGTTACTATGAATGTCAAAATATCATACAGAAAGAGACAATCAAAAAAAAAAAAAAAAAAAAAAAAAAAAAAAAAAAAAAAAACACTATGACAATATAAAACACTTTGGGGAGGCTTAACGCAAGACCTGAATTTTGTTTAACCATGTCTGAACCAGATTGACAAAATCCTCACAAGAAGTTGAGCCATCAGCATTTTTGAGCGATTTCTCCACAATTTCGTCAGGACTCTGCATATCAAATTATTTAGTCAGAAGCAGAACATTTTTTTCATCATATTTGGCCAGTGTCAGTCGAACAGAAATAACCAGATGCCCTTGGTATAGTAAATGATACATTGTGTTTCCAGATTTTAAAGTTTGCAGCTCTTATACACATTAACTGATTTCCTTGTTTACATAGTATCTAAAGAAGCAGAAACTGGAAATAGACCATGTCAGAGTCCACAAGCACTTTCTAAGATTACATGAAGACAAGATTGTTTTTTAAATTAACCCCTCATTTGGAGCATCCTTTAGGAAAAACCCTCATATAATATAGTATTTGGAATTTGTAAGTGCTACTAACAAGTTCTATAGCATGTCACCTAAGTTATGCGAATGGGGTGACTGTAAATTTCTTCACGTCACCTCAAGAATAATACAGTTAATCTTTGAGACGCCTATCTAAATCAGATGAAGCTACATGAACCAGTAGATTCCAGGCCCATATGCAATGTGTTATATGACTGGATTAAAGGCAACATTTATTTTTTGTGATTTTTTATCATATTCCTTTGCAATACCAAGTTTTTATGAGATCAACTTCAATGATCCCTCATTTACATTTCTTAAGCTTCCCAAACAACTTCAGTAACAGAACAATTTTCATTTGAAAGGGTAAGAGTGCAAATATGGCATGATATCACCTATCCCATCTTTTAAATATCACCATTTACATTGCATCTATCCTATGTACTCAGACTAAGGTACTTGTACCGGTAAATTTACAGGTGTATCACGTTGAAGAGTTGAGGGTCCGACATTGGTACTTGAGGTTAATTAAAGGGTACAATTAATAAAGTGTTTATTACATAGTGTACTATATAGTGTTATAAAAGATAAAGTATGAAGAAGTGAAAAGATGAAAATATTAGGCGCATCTCTCACCATAAATGAGCTAACAAAGGCATGTGAATGTGTTCCCTTGAGCGGGATTCCAAACAATTTTCCAGCTGCAACATTGCTGTACAAAAGAGTTAGAAAAGTAGTTTAGTTGACACACACACAGCCCAAATATGCAACTATTTTCAAAAACAAAATTTTCATCAAAAAAAAAAAGAAAAAAGATTGTGTTACAATATTAGCCAAGCAAGGAAGCAATGTTAGTTAAATATACAATCTATTTGACCAGATAAACTGTGCCAGCGAATTTCAGTTGTATCCAAGGAATGCTAAAAGCCTGAGACAGAAACAGTTGTATACTAGGCCATCCATATTTTTGAAATCTCTTACTATGCCCATGAACATGGACATGCAATTGAGAAGCATACATCAATTAGAAACTCAAAAATCTGTCATAAACAGAGTTTACCTTGTTGCGTCAAAGCCACCCATATAGCAATATTTTGATGCACTAATTCCTCCATCAGGGCCCTATAGTACAGTAAGACAGATTTTAGATTTAATATGGGCAACCAAAAGACTTAAATTATAAAGCATTACTGATAGCAAGATACACAAAAGTAAGACCTGCGCCCTTCTAAGACCAAACTCAAGTAGTAATTTGGAATTTCCAGCAACAATCCGGTGCCTTGCAGCATTGGTAGCCACCAATGATGCAAAATTGACAAGGTTGACAAGAGTTGTTTCTAGCAGTTGGACCACCTGATAAAATAGAAGCACTGTGCTCATTAAGAAGCTCCACAAAAAAAAAAAAGGTGTTAAAGGCCAAGAAATAGACAACAGAAGAATGATTACAACTTACACCAACTGGTCCTTCCACCCTTAACAAGGGTACCCTTGGAAAAACGATTGACCCCTCCGGAATAGCATAGACTTCAACTTCGGAACAATCCAGCTGTCGAAGATAATCCAAAAACCCCTCCTGAAGGATCAAAACAGAAGATGAGCAACTTACAAGATATACAACAAGAAATATATGTTAAATAAAAACACTCATGCTTTAAAAACAAAGGCTGATAAAGTAAGCATATGGCCTACATATACCAAGATATGTATAAAAATAGGCATACCAAGAGGGAAGATCATAAATAATGAGGACTGAAGAAACGGGGAGAAATGAAATGAGAAGACAAATTGAACAATTACAAAATAAGTTCATACATCATGTAAAAAGTTTCTCCATTGTTTTTTCCATAACTAACAGCTATAACTCTTTTTGCACTCAAGTCTTGATCGTTAGAAAAAATCCTTATCAAACTATGGAAAATATGAGAGAAAACACCTTTTATGGTATCACTTTTATGAGGAAGTACCAATTTTGAAAAAATGTTGCAAAAGGAACTTTTATCGTTACTTAATAGTGAAATAGGACTTTCAGTTGGATTCCAAGATTTGAATTTGGAACTCCGGCATTGACTAACACGTGACTCACACGTAAACCCACAAAAAAAACATTTTTTCCTATCTTTCTCCCATATATCCCTCCATTTCGTACTTCCCTGCCTCAATTTTCCAAATTACAACATAAAACTTCCCACTTTTTTTTTTAAAAAAAAGGCTCTTTTTCACAAAAGTGTTACTACATACGGTTCTTTCTAACAAATTTACTTTGAACTATTTCACCTAGAATTACGACCTAGAAAATAGATGAATGTGACTATGTGAGGTCTATGCTGTCAGTCTTAACTCTAACTCCTAAACCTGAATTTGAATCTCACAAAAAATCCACCTATGTACACCACTAGGAATTGTTAACTTGACTAGGCTCCAGCAAAACACATTCTTACGAGAACTAATACTTTTTTGCATACATTTCAAACCAAGAGACTATTTCATTTGTGAGGTTTGAGATGGTCTAAATACACTCAACTGAAATCACATAAAATGTACTCATTGTTTGCTAGCCATACAGGTCAACCTAGAGCAAGACTAAAGATATAATAATCGTGTATGTCAAACTAACTAACTGAAACAAAAACCGCATAACTTCATTATTCTTCTTATGTACCTATGAGTCTATGACCCCACACCGGAAAAAAAATAAATAAATAAAAAAAAGTTATGATATGCACAAGGGAATATATGAAAAATGCATTTAACTAACATACAGAGAACTATAATGAACCGTTATGTCCAAGAACACACTCAGCAAAAGCTAATCTATTAAGTAAATAAGCCACGTGAACGAATCAAGCCCCATTTTACTCCTCTAGTATATCTTCACGAACAACTAGAATAGACAATTCCAACGGTAATTAAGTCGTTATATAGCATGTTACATTTAATGTATGTTGTCTTTATGCAGTTAAAATCTACCAAAATTTCATAAGGAGTACTTAATATGCCAATCTGTGATTTTAATGTTCCGCAAATATTTCTCCCACCATTGTCTGTCACATCTATCTATACTCTATACTTAGTATTTAAAAACTATAACCAAGAAACTAAGAAAGACACATGTCCCCATCCATTCTATTACACTTCTTTAACCATAGTGACACATGTCCTTTTACACTATTAATTTTTTATTGTACCATTTTTTTTAATTCTTTCATCAAACATATACTTAATCTTTCATACACACTTCATCTCTTCATCTTCATCTCTCCCCTTTAATTCAACCTTTTCCTATTCTCTCTTTAATTTTAGCTCTTTCACCTTCTATTTAAGCCTCTTTTTCAATTAAAGTTCCAAAATTTTAATTTCTTTAATCATGTTTCTGATTACATATTATACCCTATAATGACTTACTAATATTTCCTCACTTATCTCGATCTCAATACAATTTTATATGAATAACCCGTGCATTGTACGGGCCAGAAGGCTAGTTTTCTATAAAATAACTTCAAATTGAAGCTTAAAACTTATTTCATAATCTAATTAGAATTCAAGAACAAACTCAAGCTCATCTGATTGTAAATAACCAGACCTCTATACTTAATATGTCAATCTATGATTTTAAAGTTTTACAAATATTTCTCCCTCCAGTTTCTACTCCGTATCATTTAATTAAAATAACTTCAATTGATGAATTTTAAAACATTTTTCAGAATGTAATTAAATTTCATGAACAGGCTCAAGCACGCCTCATTTATAAATAAACAAACTCTATAAGAAAGTAAGAACACAACTGTTTCGAGTTCAAATAAAAGTAAATACTCGTAGTAAAATTAAAAGAGCACTTTACTACTCAACTCGACTCGATCAAGCAAACTCTTAACAATGAAAATCATATCATAGGAGACAATTTAAAAAAAAAAAAAAAAAAAAAAAAAAAAAAAAAAAAAAAGGCAATAAGTGTTACAATTACCTCGCATGTACCAGGCAAGGCCTCTCGGACAAAAGCGATATGCTCTTCTGTAAACTTAAAATTCGCGATGAATCTTATGCATTCTTCTAAACCAGCAAATACAGTAAACTCTCCATGAAAAGGACTCTTTCGGTAAAACAAATCGAACCTACAATTCATAGTAGAAAACAAAAAAAAAAGTTCAACATAAATTCATCATCATTCCATGCAACTTAAATTGAATTAATTAATTAATTCTCATCAAAAACATAAAAAACGCAGAACAACAAATTAATTCATCAATTTCATAACAATTTAATCATTTTTAAATTATACAGCAATGTACTTTCAGTAAAAATGATCATTAACTCAGACCTTCTCGAATAAATTGTCTTGTATATTATTTCGATCAGTCGATAAATTTAACAAAAAAACACTTCAAAATCGATGATTAAAGAGAGAATAATTGAATTGAACGAATTAAAAACAAGATTCAAAAAAATTATAATAAAAATAAAACAAGGTAAAGTGAGACTAACACAGCACGTTCATTGTGTTTTCCAGCTTTCCAATAAGCATACGCCATAGTTAACTGATAAAGATCTGTAAGAATCGGCGTAACCATTGGATTCGTCGGAGGTGGAATTTCCGACGATTTCTCATTAGAACCATTTTCACTCTTCACCTCCATTTTTTATTTTTATTATCTTCACTTGATGTTGTTAAGATTCCTAATTGAATTTCTAGGGTTCTTAAATTCGATATTTATAGAATTAGAGAAGTGAAAGTGAAACTGGACAGGATTGATTGGAAAACAAGAAAATTGTAGACTAGAATATGACGTATTTCAGATATAAAGGATAGAGAGTCAGAGGAAGAGAGAGAAGGTTGGTGGCGTTAGAATTGGGAGAAGGGTGAGATTCTCGTTTGCAAAGACCGTTAATAACCTTTAAATTGGGGGCAGGGTCTAATGGAGGGACCGAGGGAGGGTGTAACTTTAGTCTAGTCAAAATTTTGACTCCAATATGTGACACGTTTTGATTTTGTGGTGATTTAATGATACATTATGGTTACAATACAAAGTTTGAAAATACAGAGTATTTTAGAACGAAAGATCTCATCATATTAATGATTTTACCGTATATATACGTATTTGGTGGTTCTCTAATCATAATTATATATCATTGGCCGTCTAAATCAGAACGATTTGCCAATGTGGTGTTGAAAAATAAAGAAATTACTAGAATAGTGTTCACCTAAAAATATTTCTCAATTTAGTGTCCATGTAGGTTCGGAAATTACGAACCTAACTTTTTTTCTAATAAAATCCTAATAAATATATATATCATCAAATTATTATTATTATTTTTTTTTTACACAAAGAGGTTTTTATCTATTACTTACTCAAATCTTAATCAAGAAGAACATCAGAGATTACAGTATGTAGGATTTCTTCAAGCCAAACTTTCATTTATGCATATAAGATATATCTTTATAAAGTCAAACATCAAATTTTTTATCTTAAATAATGCTTACGATATCTTAATTTTATTTAGCATTGAGCCTCATCATTAATGCTTTTGTATTTTATTAATAGTAAAAATGGATATATGCACTATGGAGTATGAATATGTAGTAATATAAATATTTAAAAATTTTCTAGCATCTGCTGACTTGCGAGTAATCAATAAAGGAGCATAACTGCACAAAGCAACTAGTTTAAGGATGTCCCTAACAATGATATGACCAAAGCTAGACATTTCATGCTTCCCCTACTTCAAATAAGTGAATTGATTATTGCAATCCGTTTGTAGCATATTTGTTATGGATATAAATTGTCAAAAAAATATGTAACATGAAACATCAATGTTTGGAACAATGGTTAATTAAAACCCTTAGAGAATAGTATTGAGACTCTAATGATTTTTTTATTTAGACTTTAAATACGAAGCGATAAAAATTAGGTTTAGAGTTTTCCAATCCTAAGTGAACACTACTTTGAGAAATATTTTAAAGTGAGCACTATTTTAGTAATTTCTTTATTTTTTAGCACCAATTTAGCAAATCGTTCTCTAAATCAAGATTACATGAGATTTTCATTGATTTTGTTCATTTTGTGATGATACACTTACGTTGTAAGGATTTGGATCTTGCTCTAATTGATATGTCCACATATCACCATTACAGAGATTAGAAAAGCTGAGAAGATTTAAATCAATGATGGATGCTCTAAAAAAAATCAATAATGGATCACTTAATTTAAGTTGTTAAAGTATTAAAATCACAAGAGATATCACTTGACTTTGTTTCATTTTGTGATAATAAACTTTCTTTTATAAAATGAAACAAAATATCAAGTGGAATCTCTTGTGATTTCAATACCAACATGAAATTATTAAATTGTTTATTAAACTGAACGACCCTTTTATTAAATAATTCTAACAATTTCATTTAATAAAAACAATTTCATTTTAGTAAAATTAATTTCAGTTCGACAAAAATAAGTTGAAGAAAAAAGGGTCGTTTGGTTTAGAAATTATAAGTTCAGCAATAATAAGTTCAATTATTTTAAAAAAAGGGAAATTATCATTGGTACAATCCAGCTTCTGGCTTTTATCTTTGGTACACCTCATTAAATTTCCATTATCAGCGGTACACCCATAATTAACAACTAATTACTATAGTAACTAAAACGTTAATCAAACGTTTAGTTAGGGTAAATAGGAGGGATTTTGCACAGACTTGAGTTGACTAAAATGCCCTCCCCCTCATTAACTCTCCCTCCAAGCCCAACTGTATTCATTTACTCCAAATTTCTGATCGCTCCCCTATTCTTATTCTTTCTTTAACCCTAATTGTCGCGCTTTTGGAGAAAATTCTTTGGAGTTTCAGGCTTGCTTTGTGGATTTAAAAAGGTTATTGGTTATCTCTTGTTGTAATTTCATAATTTTTCAGTTTAAATTGCTAGGTTTTCGATGAAATTTGCAAATTCTTGTGAATGGTTGAATATTGTTGACTGGTTGAATTATGGTCTAATGATGCTTAATTTAGCCTTGGTTTATGGTTGAATTATGTTCACGGCTGTCAAGTCAGCCACAAGACCTGTCACAATCCCAGAGTTGAGTATGATACTCACAAGTTCTGTTGCAGATGTTTTTTTTGTCTAATTGCAGTATATACTTGCAAGTTTACTGATGTTTTGAACAGAAATTGGATTGGTTTTTTAAGGTGAAGTGTAGTTTTTTTGAACATAAATTGGCTAGGTTTTTTTGGGTGAACAAATTGTACTTGTTTTGAACTTGGTACAAGATTAACATTAATGTTTAGGTTTTACTTTTGATGTAACCTTCTCAAACAATATGTATGGGTTGCAATACTTTTGCTATAACAGTTATTATATGCAACTTCACTATTTCACTTCATTTACCCTTATTTTACTACCTTATTCCTTGTATTGATCAATTAAGTGTTAATAATTAAAGTAACAGGGGAAATAACATAAAGCAACAAATTTTATTTATATGAATTCAAATTACATCTCATAACTCAGTTCTCAATACACCTCACACACCCACTCTTAAACTACATCTATTTAATAACAACAACCAATAAGACCAAGTGCATAACAATAGCAATTTTTACAACCATATGAACAAAATTAGCAAAGTCATCTGTCTTCTTCATGAACTCGGTGAATTCTGCCCTTAATAGTGCACATATCCTGCTTCTGACATGTCACCAGGTCTGCCACCAACATCCTTCACAATGTGTTCATCACAAACCCACAAGAAGAAGTCACAGAGCCTGCACTTGTAATAGGGCCTCCCTGGATTTGCTGCTGAGTTTGAGAACCTCATGTCTGCAGATCTAGGAGGATTACAGTTGCATGATATGCTTTTCACCTACAAACCTCTTACATTTCTGCTGCTTGAAACAGACCTTGTGCCACGAGAGGAAGCCATTGCATATTTAATACACAAGTGAGAAAGAAAAAAAAATACGAAAGAGAAAAAAAAAATAGAAAAGAAAGTATGGAGAAGAGCTTGTATTTATAAGTGTAAATATGGTGGGAATTGATTTTTTTAAAAAAAAAAAAAAATTATGAGGGAACTATTGGAGGGAAATTAAATGGAAGGGCTTTGATGTCTTTTCCTCTTTTTTCCAAGTAAAATGCGTATAATGACCCTAACTTAACGTTTGATTAACGATGTACTTACTGTAGTAATTAGTTGTTAATTATGGGTGTACCGCTGATAATGAAAATTTAATGAGATGTACCAAAGATAAAAGCCAGAAGTTGGAGTGTACCAATGATAATTTTCCAAAAAAAAAATAGTTCAAATCTGCAAATTCAATAACTTTAAAGAGCAATTATAATAGTGAATTAGTGAAAATAAGCTTTAATCAATAAAAACAATCAAAGTTCGGTTAAAAAATAAAGTTTAGAAAAATTAATTAGAGTTCAATAAAAGTAATTTAATTTTAGAAACAATAATTTCAATTTAGCAAAAATCGAGTGAAAAGAACAAAGTCTTATTTTATTTGTCATAGTGTCAAATTTTAATGCAAAATAATTGTTAATCTATTTTTATTTAGTGACAATGCTTTTTTTTTTTTTTTTTTTTTTTTTTTTTTTTTTTTTTCCTTAGCATCATTTACAAATTATACTCTAATTATCATTGTTGTTCAATATATAAGAAAAAAAATAGACATGTAAGATTCATTATAATGATATTTTCGAAACATTAATTTTTTTATAATTTAGTACTTGCAAACATTTAAAGGTTTTAATGGTTGAAAACTTGAAATCAAGTATTAAGATTGAAGAAGTACATTAATTTTTGTTTTACACTCTTACCTCAAAAATCCAACTTTTGTTTAAAATTTTACAATTACCTATTGTAGTAAAAGTAATTAATAGATAGTAATGGAAAGTAAAGCAACTAAAGATCCGTCTAAACTAGTACTTCGTATTAGCCAAAAATATTTTCCCAGACCCCTAATATAATAAAATTTCGCTTTTCAACTTTTCTCAACTTTATTATTGAGGGTAGTTAACTAGTTATCCATTTGAAAAAGACATTTATGGTTATGATCAAAACAAATCTAAAAAAAAATGATGTAAACTATTTCGTGCATATAGACATTCATGATTACAATAACAGAAAATCTACAGAAATTAAATTACGTAAAAGTGTACAAAAGTGGGTCCTTCGTTAGATTTTGACCGGAAATGAGATAGAATGCCTATCCAGTTCAAGCCCTTTTTCATTAATAATTCTTCTGTTTTTCTTGCATTGGAGATTTATAAAATATAAAGACCCTCTTTTTTGTCTCCATATAATATTTTTGGCCTAACACGGCATCACAGGAAGCCATATATGACATTCATTCAATCTATGCAAAGTGAATCGACTTTTGAGGAACCTTCGAAAATAAAGGATTGTCGTATGATGATTACAAAGAAGAGAAAAAGTTGCTTGGTCTTGTGGTTCTATATCGCTAGATTCATATGAATTTCTTTTCCATAAATCTTTCAAGTAAGATTCTTATTCATCATAAACCACAATAAAGACAAAATGCACTGTGACGAGAGAGAGATAGGGTTTATTAAACTCACCTTAGCTTTTGCAAAGGCAAGTTCAAGAAATCCAATAATGCTTTAGCTTCATTCTATTACTCGAGCATTAAGCTTTACTATCCTTTAGCAAGTTGATTATTTAAAGAGAAATTTAGAAATTACTCTTCATTTGAAAACTTGTAAGATTAGAAGTTTAATTTCTTCAAAACTTGAATTTTATTTTCCTTTATAAAATTTAGCTAGTATTTATGTTAATCACATTGTTGGTTTAAGTTCAATTTCTTTTTATGATGTTTTTATTGATTTATTAAATATTTTAATCTTTTGCAAAGATCAGATAAGATCAAATATGGGATCATACTCTTTTTTTGACATTGTTTTTATCCCTGAGAAGGACTACAAGAAAAAATTTCGATTAGGTTTACGAAGAGTATAAGAGGCATACATGTGTTGCCTTTAACAAAAATAGGACATTATATGTAAGAATTTACGGCACTACTATTGTTGCCCATTTTTACTATAAGACGCCCACATTTCAAGGGCAAAGTTACGTATCTACCCTCCCTACAAAGTTTGGTTGATCCCTGGTCAGATATGGACGACAACAACCCTCAAAAAACATTGTCATCCTCGCTGCAAACTTAGGACAATAGCAATAAGAGGTTCATGTAGAGGTTTGTTTTACTTTTTTTACACGTTGGTTGATAAACCTCTTATTGTCGATAAGATAAGAGTTTAAAAAAAAAAAAAAGGAGGCTTGTGTTTACAAAACATTTTGTATTTCCTTCTAAATGTTTTACAAGTTGACAAATGGATAATCTAGGTCCATACATAGACTTTTGAGCAAGTTTATTTATTGTTGATAATAAATTTGTTGGAAGAGGTGCTGGTATGATGATTTTCATGTGGCAAGAGGTTTGTTCCATTGCTATTTCCCTTAGGTTAATTGTTTTTTTGAAAGTTTTCCCATCATACCACCCAAAATAGGTGGTACGTAGTACCATGGAAAGTCTGTAGATTCTAGGCAGTACCATCACCATGGTTTTATTGTCTATTCTAGGGTGATGCTATCATCTATTCCCGATGATACCACCATAAATTCAAGATGATGTCACCGTGGTGGTGTTTTTTTTTTTTTTTTTTTTTTTTTTTTTTTTTTTTGGTGATAACCCTACTCAGTGGACAAAGATGATGATCTGTCCATGAAGAGAGAGCATGGAGTTGGGCAGTAGCGATTTCGTTCAACGCTATCAATAATTTTTCAGCGAGAAATTAGTTTGGATGGGCTTCACTACAGTGGATGGCTGCCTATATCAAAGGATAACGTGGTATTGTGGTTGCATTGTTTTTGGTGGTGGCTAATAAGTAATACTCACTTAGAGGAGAATAGGAGATAGGAAAGAGAAGTGGATAGTGTAGTGTGTAAAGAGGGAGGATGGAGGCTAGGTAACTAAGGGTAGAAGTGTCATTTAGCAATTAGCACCCATAGACAGTTTCACAGTTCCTAGTTTTTCTTTCTTCAACAAAACACTGTGACTTTGAATAAGTTTAAGTAGAATCTGACTAGTGATTATGATATACGAAGTATTTTATAAAAAGAATCAAAATTAGTTGAATTTATTGAAATCACTTTGATTTGAATATAGCATTAAAAAAATGCAAACCATTTAATACGTGTTGACAGAGCCAAATAAATAACATGTTAACCATTTAGCCTTATTCTCTGTATCTTGTTTTATACTTAAACTGAAAGGGCTAAATGTTTGTTTATGCAAATGAGCTTTGCTATTGGCGTTGGTGCTGCCACATTGGCTCCCAAAGTGGGGTGATTTACTAAATTAGCAAAACAATTAGACAGATTGTCATCAAATCCACTTCGCCCAAAGAGCATCAGAACATGCAAAAAGCCTGACAAAAACTTGCACGCTCATGCTTATCTTTCCGACTTCCAATTTTAATGGCGTGTCATTAACAATGACAGATTTTCTAATCAAACTTCATTTATTTAATCATAGGTTTAAGTTTAATGAGCTCAATTCTTGGTGCACTCACATGTCACTCAAAGTATGCTGCTGTTATCTTGTTGATAAGGGCAAATACCAGACGTATACTAGACAGCACGGGATTACACAAGTTAATTTCAATCTAATATAGAAGGCCTCAACAACTATTTAAGAATTTCAAGAGGAAAATAACCCACATGTGACCTGACTATAAGATTGAGGGATATAAAAATCGAATACTAGAACATGCATGCTCCAAATCCAAAACAAAGGGTGTGGGGGTGATTGAACGTACAGTAGAAAATAAGAGCTTAATCACATCACTATTGTGCAGCATGTGACATAAATACATAGAATAAGGTGGAGAAAGAGAAACTTGATTCTCTTGTTAAATTTTATGGTAGAGGGTTCATCAGCAATATTGGCACAATGACAGCTAATTATCAACAGGAAGACAAAAGGAGAGTAAATACATACAAGTCAAAGTGTTAACCTAGGACTAAGTTTGTCATGCTAAACTGACTTTCCGCATTCATCTATTAGTTGTCAGCTTGTCATTTGGGCACCACTAGTTGCTGCAAACAACCTGTTAAAGATGCAGAACATCAGTAAAAAAATGAGTGAAAAACTGAAAACATGTTTTCAACTGTATAAAAATCCACACAAAAATATGATCTATCCAGTTTTATACCCACTAAAATTACTGGAAACCAGCTGATTCCGTCCCGATACATTCTCGAGATGGGTCTCTTGTGGCGCATGTTTTTGCTGCATCCGTTCTTGAACAGAGTTGTGCCCCAGCCTCGTAGATGTAGTCGCAGGACCTAAATTCGACATTTTCTATTTAGTTAACAATAATACTTGGAAAAAAAAATAAATGATATCAATGCAAACAAAGATTCAGCAAGGCAGAAAACATACCTAAAGATTTTGTCTCAATATTATTGACACCTATTCTCTCATGAGGCATGCTTCTTTCCCTACCAACAGCCTTCACACAAAACAAATAAATACAATTATGACATAAAAATGTATGTTTGATGGATTACTTGATTTTTGTTTAAGCAATTTAGATTTACCCGAGGAGGATTGCGAGGTTGATAAGGGTGAAAGCTAGCAGGCATACATGATTCAAGGCCGAACGACATGGCCTCTGAATTAATAATGCTGGGACTAGGAACAGTGGCTAAGGAAGGCCTTACTGAGGACGTACATTGGTTGGGCAGATTTAATGTAGTATTTGATGTTTCTGGTATAGTATTAAGTGCAGTAGACATGTTCATGTCATAGGAACCACTGGCATCGTCAAAATCAATCCCCATTTGAGAAAGCTGAGAAGGGTGCAAAATCCCTTGTCCTCCAGGCAGACACATCGGGTGCAAACTCACTCCATTCCTCATTGATAGCATCTAATATTTCATTAACAGCAAGATTTGTAGAAAGTGAGCACTAGTACTCTATAAGTGAATCAAAAGCACTCCAAAACATTGCTCAAATTACTAATTTTGATAGAAAGAACACAAAACTATGATGTTGCTAACCTACCTAAGATAATCTATTTAGCAAACAAATAGTCTGTAAAGGAGCTTAATGGGAGTGTAGTATCGAATATTGTTGTGCTATAGAAAATGCATTAATATATACACTTTGGCTATGATCTCAAGCTTAAATGATTTAAGTTATAAGAAGATAAAAAAATAACCTATTTCCTAATCAGGCCTAGGTAATGATCTTCATGAAGAGTTCAAAGTAAGTCTTTCCACACACCCAAGTCAAGAACCAACAAATAAAGAAAAAAAACAAGTCTTCAACAAGGATATAAGCTGCATTCAATGCATAATTTGAAACTATGTACAATGAATCGGTTGAATATCAGCAACCTCAGAATACAAGATGACAGCACATGGCCACACCTCTGAGTCTCAATTCAGTTTCCTGGAAACCGGGGTATGTTACGGGAGAAGATTATTTGATTTATAACCACCGAAATTGATGAATTTGTTTTCTTCCTGCCTGTTGCATTGGCAAATGGCAATTATTGCATAGTCATCCTACCAGCATACATGGATGACCCTAGCTTACTAGTATCCCTAACAAGCCAAGTTTGTTTTAGCGTCATTCTAGAGCACACCAAGTTATTAATATTGAATTTTAAATTTGCAGATATTTACATTGTTTTCAAGGTATACAACTTTTGGTCAAAACTAGCAATTTACCATCAATGGTTTAAGAATTTAATACTATTAATAAATTCATCTAATCAGGAAACAAATGGCCATATATGAAGGGACTAAGACCACATCGGTTACTTGAGGTTGCCATTCAAATAGGGATAGGGTATTAGAAAGGCGTAAATAAGCAGAATTTATGCTAAGTGATTCGCTTAATTAATCCAATGGTTTGTATTGGATTGAGGTGGAATAGATTGAGAATACAGAGTTCTTCAAAACTAAAATGACCGAAAATGTTGTCCAGACTAATGACAAATACACATTCGAGGTTGGATATTCAAATGAACACATGAACATAGGGCACTAATGAAAAAGACAAGAGTGTATTCATGATGAGCGTATTGCAATGTGCTAATCAGCTATCACAGCCAAACACAAGAACATCTATATAGTAAACTCTCATTACTATTTCATAAGCTTCATAATTCATATGCACTCCTTAATTTGAGTAATTTTTTATTTACTAAAAGTCCCACACCTCTAGCAAAAGAATGTAAATATACCTTCTCCAATTCCAAAATCTATCCCCACTTTGTTCCAAAACCCTATAAAAACAAATAATTGTATCGAAAATGTCGTCTATTAAAATACTCATAGGTCTTGGGCTAGTGGAAAAATAATACTCGTAATGCTAGCCTTTTGTACCTAGTTTGAACGGTGAAGTGACACCGACCTTATCAAACTTTATCGTCTAAAAGATTTCACATGACTATGGTTTCAAATTATATTATATATATGCAAAAAAAATCATTCTTCCAACTCGCGCCTTCATTTGTAATTTGTATTGCTCTCGTGGCTCATCCGCATCCATTAAAAAATTGTACACATACCAATGCGATAGAATAAAATGATTGAATTCCATACCTGAACTTGCAATTGAAGCTGCTTCAAATATTCAATCGCTTCATCCAGCATTGATGCCTTATCCGTCTACTCTCCAAATTCATTCCAATATTTAATGATTTTTTTTTTTTTAAAATTAAAGCAAATAAATATATAAAAGGATAGTAAAGGAAATTCACCTTGTTTGAATTAGGAATTAAATTTTGCAACGCTTTCATCTTCTCATTTATCCTGCTCCTCCTCCTCTGTTATTAATTACTCATAATTAACAAATTAATTATCCCAACTAATATTACAGTAATTACTTAAAATTAGGTTTCATAACCTATTCAAAAAAAAAAAAATTAGGTTTCATAAAAAAAAAAAAAAAAAAAAAAAAAAAAAAAAAACCTTTTCGGATAAATTATGAACTTCAGCAGCTCGACTTCTCTTAGACTGATTTCGCAATTGCTGTTGTTTCGTCTCCCCCTCTTCCACCGCCACGTCATTTCCTTCCTATTTTCCAAACAACAACAAATTCACACAAATTACAGTAAAAATCAATAAATTTTTAAAAATAAAATACTACCTCCATTACTTATTAATTGTGATAAAGAAATTGTGTATGTCTCACAATTAATACCCCTTGTCGTACTTAATAAAAAACGGAGTTACTAAAATGATTTTGTTTGTTAAAAACCTCGCTTTCGCAGTCATTATCTTCAGGAAAATCGTTATTGTCGAAGCTTCTTAACTGAACCGAACCGGAAAGTGACTCAGTAGACAAATTCGAACCAGCAGGAACAGGAAACCCAGTCGTAGAAGGAGGTAAAACGACGCCGTTTTCACGAGAGATCCGGTTGACAGCAAGCCGGTCTGAACCAGAGAAAACAGCAGATGGACCGGCGGAAATATTATTAAAAAGAGTACTAAAAGAAGGGAGTTGATCCGCTGCATGCGACCTCATGATAGTGGGAGATGAGGAAGCAGAGATCAACGGTTGATTTGGTGATGATGATGAAGATGAACGGTGGAGGATTTGCCGGAGAAAAAGGGAGATATCGTCGGGTTGTTCTTGAGGAGGAGCTGAGGAATTGTTTGTGAATACCATTTTTGAATTTGATTTTAGGAGTTTGGGGGTTTGAGAAGGGGGGAAATGAAGTGGTGTTATGGAGGAAGCATTAATTATAGAAATTGTGTTGGTTACGTTTTGTGTTTTCGTATAATAGGAGGTGCAACTTTGTTAGAGGGGAATACAAAGTTTTGAGCTTAATGCAGAAATGGGTGACGATATATTGTGGAAGTGGGGGCGGGCTGTTTATTTATTTATTTATTTTTTCTCACCTGGTTTACCCTTGGACTAATTCGGATTAGGAATCAGAACAATTAGATTCTAGTTTCCTTCTAATTTATACTCGTATATTGGCAAAAAGATAACGGACACCCTTCAAAAGTTATATAATAAGAGAATAAAAAGTAGAAATATCAAAGTAATATTAACATTAATTATACCGATTGACACGTAATTTTATCATGTATTTTTAAGTTAATACAAGACTTGTACTATTTTAAATAATACTCCATACTAATTAGTTATCTAATACCCCATACGCCCCTGTTAGCAAGATCCATAATTTACTAAATAATTTTGTTACAATTTTTATAACTGTAATAAGTAATTAAAGATATTAAAGGTCATAGTTAATATTTCGGCAAAGTGATGCATTTAAAAAAAAAAACAAAAAAAACAAAGGGAGCATATTCTTGTATCAATGTACTAGTACTTCCATTTCATGTTATTTGCAATTATTAGACATTTTCTATATGTCAAATAGTGGTAAACAATATGAAACAAAGGTAGTATATAAAAATCATACTCTTGACTCTTCTAAGTAATATAGTATACTTCGTATATAATTACAAATAATAGTAATTAAAATTGCGCATTAATATGTATTTAAGTCAAATTATTATGATTATTATAAAATAGAAGAAGTAATTTTTCTAGAACTGAAGTAATTAGGTATCCATAGGAGGACATACTTTGTTAATTTGCTGGAAATCTCAATCTTTAGCTTTGAACTACACGATATATATTGTGTTCCACACGTGAAGCACACATACACTGTTTCATAATAATTCTACAACATTCTAGCGGGTGCAGTGAGTATTTGAGTGAGCTTATTTATTTATGAGCCGGATGAGTACAAGAAAAGAACTGAAAATTATAGCCTCGGTAGGTGGCTGAGCTAGTCCTTCAATTATGAACATTTACGAATTGAAGTATTGAACTACTCTGTTTTTATTTAGAGAGCTTGTTAAGTACATCGGAGTATACGGTATATGCGGGGTTATTTGCTCATACTTATTTATTGATTAAATAAGCAAATGACCCTCAGATGTACGATAAATCCGTATGTATATAACAATTTCTACTCTATTTATGATTGATGGCCTCATATACTTGTATTTGGTGTACTCCGTTGTCTCCATATTTGGTGTATAGAGAATCAAAATAAAATGAAAATATTAGACGAGATTATTAAGTAAGACCCAAATAATAACCAGCCAAACCTTGACAATTGTAGATCAAATTTGATTTGTTAGTTTACTAGTCTAATTTAATACGGAGTACTTCTCCACATATAGGTACAACCTAAGGTTTATAACATAAAAACCTAAGTATCTTTAAACACTAGGAAGTCACAATCATGAAGGAAATAGAAAATTGGCACCCCTACTTTATTAACTGCCCAATTGCTCCATATGAGTAGACAACCAATTGAAGGAGCTTTAGAGTACTCCGTACTATATTGTTCTATATTACTGAAATTGTGAAGAAAACTATAGATCAAAAAATATTTATGCTTTCTTTATTCTTTGGGGGGGGACTATTTGTGCATTATTGCATTAAGAGGTTTTTGTTTTATTTTTTCAATTATGGAGTAAAATATTTTGAATTATTTTGTTTCAAATTAGTTATTCCATTTCACATTTAAAATCAAAATTCATCAAAAATAGCCATATGTTAACATAATCCTTTTGTACAACACATAAATACTCGTATAAAGTTCACAAGAGGAATAAAATCGTTCAATTATTTAGTTTGGAAATAGTTTTAACATATAATAATAATTATAATTCGTATAAATGATAACTAGAAATATTAAATGAACACTCTATATACGGAGTATTGTCTTACAAAGTTATATAATTAGGACTCCATAGTTAAACTAGATAAAGTACAAAAATAGATGTTCATCCATGTATTTAAAAACTGATGGTCCCAAGGATGTAAAAAGTTACTCCGTAGTCCATACTTCAATTATAATCAATCTTGCGGAGGAAAGGTATTACAAGTACTCGTACTATATTTCCTACATTCTTTATCAAGGAAGAAGGAGAGCATTAACATGTACTGTTATCAAGGAAGAATAAATTCACGCAAAGCAAAGTGTGCGCTCGTGCTTCACTGCGTGCGTGATAATTTTACATTCCTCGCAAGTTTGCTAGTCAAAAAGCCTACTCCATCCTTAGATCTGCTATTGCCAGTGTCTTGTGCTAGGCTAACCAAGGACTTTCTAGTTCAAACTTCAAATCCACTATTGCCTAAAACCTTTAATGGTCTATAAAATGGTCAAACAACACCAAAAAAAAAAAGTTATATTCTCCCTCCTACATAGGATTTGTTGAATACTTGTATGGAGTGTCACATAGTTTTTCAAATTTTAAAAGTCTTACGGAGTACTTTGTAGTAATTTATATACTTTCTTGATTTTTTTTGCTCGCAATGTTTCTCCTATTATTCGCATGCTCAACTGTCAACTACATTCCACATTATATATGATAAATAAAGAACATAGTTATATGAGTCTTCTGAAATCAGTCTCATTGTGTACAGAATTTCTTACATAATTAGAAACAATAACAGTTGAATTAGTTATGTATTAATACATGAATAACAAAGATTACAAAGTATAGTAAGAAAATAAATCCTAAAAATCAAAGTATCGGTCAAATTTTATATTCGTAAGTATGACAATTATCATACGGTCAGATACAAAATTAATGATCAAAAGATTACTAAATTTTAATCATGGTATTCACTTTTTAACCTTGAATAATCTTTCATCCGTGCAAACTTGAACGAAATCGATCCTAGTATGGCCAAGAAGCCCTATCCAATATTCATGGTAAATGAATTTACACTTTCATAAGTCGAAGTATTGTACGTAACAGTGTTATCAGTCTAATCATAGACTAACTTCACTGACCTTGACCCAAAAAGCAGAGATTAGTCTCTCTATATCCCGATTAACACACGTGGCTTACTGGTATTGGAGGAGAAAATCTCTAGTGCACTTATAAGCTACATGCGGGACCATGAGAAGTACATACGTAACAATCATCAGACGTCAGGACCGTCTTGTCTATTCCGATCAAAATTATGACGAAAATATCAAAAAAATTATTTACGTGTCGAATTGATAGGATTTTGTCTGCTTATAGTGCTTTGAGACCTGAGCCAATGATAATCAATCACAATAATCGGACGGCTATAAAAAGCCTTATAAGTTTGCATCAAAATTACTGTAAAATAAAATAAAAAGCCTTATAAGTCGTAATGTACTGATCATCTCCTTTGACTTTCTATTCTTCCCTCCGTACCGGTAGATAGACCCTCTACCATCCAGTACAAATGGCAAAATTCAAAACCCTGCAAAACTAAATTAGGTCAGTTAAGCTAAAATACGATACTTGAACTTTGATATTTGTACCATTTTAGTTCCTCAACTTTCAAATGAAGCAAAATGGTCCCTCAACCACTAATGACTCACTTTTCAGGTACAAATTATCTGATTATGCATAGTTTAGGAACCTTGGTGCACATGTGGCAATAAATTTAATGATTTTAAATGCAAAGTTTAGGAACCTTTAGATGATGATTTGGCATTTACTAAATTAGAAATGAAAGTTTAGGGACTTATAGGGTGAGGTGGCTTATGTAATTATTATAAGCCAAAGTTTAGGGACCTTAAAGGGACACATGATGCTCCCATACAAGAGTGATTATAAGTTTTAACCCCTTAGTGTAATTTAATTCAATTAAACTAATTTCATTTCAACAAAACCAATTTAATTTTAGTAAAAATTATTTATTTTTTAAAAATATATAAGTGAGATAATTTACGCGTGAATGTACGGTCGTTGCCATTTACTTCAGTTAAACACATTTAGTTAATAATCTAAGGAAATTATTATTTTCTCCTAGAAATTAACACGGGAAAAAAGAAGAAAAAAAAGGAAAACCCTTAAAATTGTCTCACATCCAACCCAAAAAAATCGGAAATCATTTAGAACACAAAACAAATTTAAAAAATTGACACAAAAAATTGAAAACCTTTTAGAACGTAAACTCATGAAAAAATAAATTGTCAATTAATGAGAAAAGTGGGGTGGTATTATATTTATTCTAGTTTCATAAATTTATTTAGTTTTATATTACAAAAGTCTAGCTTTGCCTTACTCACTCATTTCGAAAATACATTATATTTTTGGTTTTATTTATTTTTATTTAAATTTATTTTGGTGTGTGAAATATATAAGGGGTTAATTAGGAATTAGGATTTGAAGATGTGTCGTTAATGAGTTTAGGTGGGATATATTGTATAAAATTTGATTACGAAAAAATGGTAGGAAGTGAAGGAATGATAAAAAAAAATTATAAAATATATCATGACTATCAAATTTTATTAGCAATTTTTATTCTTGCCAACTCACTTTATAAATATTTGGTTAAAAAAAACTCACTTTATGAATTCCTAAACTTTTGTTTATATTGTTTCAAAAAAAAATAAATAAATAAAATAAATAAATAAAATTGTTTGTATTTAATTTAATTAAATGACTATGATCTAACAACTCCCTAAACTTTTGCTTGAAAAAAATAAGTATAGTCCTTAAACTTTGCTGACTCATCGCTGGAAGTCCTTGAACTTTGGCTTAGTTGGCATTGACATCCCTAAACTTTGTTGATTAAGAAGTTCCTTCACCAGAAATGGTGAGGTAAAGGTGGTTGAGGGACCTTTTTGCCTCATTTCAAAGATGAGGGACCAAATGTGCTACTAATAGGAAAGTTGAGGGACCGTATTTTAGCTTAACTCAAATTAGATCTTACCAGATTTTTTCAGACCGAACAAAAAAAAAGGTTTAAAAATGCATGACCCAGTTCCGTGGAAAAATAAAATAAATTTCAGATCGAAATTTCTACCCAAATTCCGTCCAAAATTGAATTGAATCGGGTCTAACATGACCAGCATTACTAAGGGCCTGTTCTCTTCAGTTTAATTTCAGTTCAGTTCACTTCAGTTCAATTCATTTCAGTATCTCAGTTTAGTTCAGTTCCTAATTTCTTTCTCTCATAAAATATTCATTTCAGCTCTATTCAGTTCCAGTTCAACTCTAATCAGTTCAGTTCAGTCCAGCTCAATTCAGTAAATTAGAATAGGCCCTAGGTAAAGTAAATGGAAAAAGAGAGAGCAATTGAAGTTGTAAAAGAGAAAACTTACTCTCTCCGTTTTTAAATACTTGCTCCACTTTCCTTATTTGCAAAGCTTTTACAATATTTAATTCATTTCTCTCACATAGTGGATCCAACATAAATCATATTTTATTAATTTCACATTTTCTCTCCTCTAATTCGCTCCACTACTTTTGCTTTTTACAATTTTTTTTTATTCTTTCACCTACCCCACTACCTTCATATTTTATTACTTTCTCCAATTTCTCCTAAAACTCCGCACATGAAGAAATGAAGCAAGTATTTAAAAACGGAGGGAATATTAAATAAGACAATGTAAATATAGAATAATCTCAAAAAACACCCCTAAGAAGGTGTTTGGCAAATGGCAAGTGGGAATGGAAATTACTGAGTAGATGGTAGGAATGAGATATTGAGAATTTAGTAATTCTCATGTTTGGCTAGTCATGAGAATAAGTTAGGAATACAAATTAACTAATACGGAGTATAGCCTTACTAATAGTAGTATTTTTTATTTATATATTTTTTTATTTCTTATCATTAGTGTAATACTCCTCGTGATTGCTTTAAAAGGATTTGATATACTACTCATATCAACAAAATGCGCCGGAAGGACTTCTATTAGTTTGAGGGGACAGTTGTTGGCCCTTGATGTGCATTTCGTGACAAACTCCCTAATTTGTTTGGGGTCGGGGTGTTACAATTAGAGTTAGTTTGTCTTTTCATAGTAAAAATAAGTTAATAAACACATTATACATTTAATCACATGTATTTTTAGATAAACCTCAAAATCATATGGCAACGAGGGGAGTAGCCCCTTAACCTTATAAAGTGAATATGACTTTTTTATTCTTCAATGTGGGTACACATCCCAATATTTCTCTTCATTTTTAATGTGGGACAACAATTTTACTCACATGTGGATTTTCTCATGGGCTCAACACATGCACACAAATTTTTTGAATCTTTGGTTTGAATTATACTTCACTATGAGGCCTGTACAAAGTCGTTTTCAGGATCGGGAGAAGACATCTGATCTTATTCATAAAACTTTGGTGTGTTTGGAAGGGCATGAAGAGGATACCATAGGCCATTTATCAAAAAACAAGGTCATTCATTCTACAAAGCGGGCATGACCGCATGAGTTATGCTTTGTCAGCCACGATTTGGCAGGCATGAGTTTTGTTTACTCAGCCACGATTTTACGCATATCATCACAATACAATTGTAGATGAGATTCGATCTCAGGTCTTAGATGTCGCCGAGATCATACCAACTAACGTATTGGCATCTCCTTCATACAATTGTACTGTGACTCAATGAAATGACTGATGTAGCCGGATATGTCACCCTTTGTCATGCCCATCTCATCCTGCAATTCAAATTCATAAAATAAATTATTACCTTGATCTACAATTTTATTTTTAAAATTTTAAAATAAAAAACACTTGAGGATGCTTGTGAAAAAAAAAATTAAAATTAATTAACGTTTACATATCTTACCCCAATACTCAAACATTCAGGTAATTTACTGACTTGATAATAAGTGCATGCTTAAAATTATAAGCATCATATCACCACATATCATACACTTCTTCCGCTTCCTTTTCTTCATTGTTGATGATGTTTACTGCCTCTGTGATTTTGTGTTTTGATAATATTTTTTATTTGGTTTATGCTTATGAACTTGTGAATGAAACTCTGAATTTATAGGAAACCATCTTCAACAAATCTCTCTTATTGCCACATTGGCAGATTTCTCAATCATGATTATGATCCTCTACGATTCATTTTCTAATTAAGACAGAATTTATTAGTTACCTCTGTATATAACCTAAGAAATATGAATTCTTAGTCATATCATGATTATGATCTATATGATTTATTTTCTAATTAAGACAGAAGTTATTAGTTACCTCTGTATATAACCTTAGAAATATGAATTCTTAGTCATATCATAATTATGATCTATATGATTTATTATCTAATTAAGACAGAAGTTATTAGTTACCTCTGTATATAACCTAAGAAATATGAATTCTTAGTCATATCATGATTATGATCTTTATGATTTATTTTCTAATTAAGACATAAGTTATTAGTTACCTCTGTATATAACCTAAGAAATATGGATTATTAGTCATATCATGATTATGATCTTTATGATTTATTTTCTAATTAAGACAAAAGTTATTAGTTACATCTGTATATAACCTAAGAAATGTGAATTATTAATCCTATCATGATTATGATCTTTATGATTTTATCCTTAATTAAGATAAAATTATTGGTATCCTCCATGATTTTCCCTCATTATTTCATGCCGCAGTATCTTTGATTTATTACAATGTATCTTCCTGATTTTGTCCCTAATCAAGACAAAATCAAATTATTAGCTATCCATGACCTTTATTTTTTTTCGGTTGTAATTTTTTTTAATTACAACTGTATAGATTATTCATGTTTACCGTACCACTAATGAATACACCTAGGTTCATGAATTAATTAAATCTATAATATATATTTTGAATATGTATGTATATATTTAAGTGGGCAAAGCTTTTAAACTTAAGGGTATGAATTGTTGAAGATATATATAGAAGATAATTCATTAAATTAAATTAAAACACAAACTTAAAAACAATGAAAGATGTTACACAATTTGCGCGATACAACTATAGAAAAGTAAAACTATATCTCTGTTGAATTTAATATTATCTTAGAAAGCTCTAGAATTTATGTTAATGTTGCTATATTCCTCTATAATATTGTTTTACAACCTAGAAAAATTTACATAGCTCAAAATCTAACTGAGACAAAATAGAAGAAGCAATATCGAATGTTGGGCCATGTATCATAGAACAAGGCCATTCATTCTACAAAGAGGGCACGAGTTATGCTTTGTCAGCCACGATTTTGCGCAATCTGTATGAAACTTATGAGCGTGAGCGCAATCAAGTTTTGCGATAACTTCTCCTTCTTTGTAATCCTCCTGAAAATTCAAAATACTAATTAGCTTAGACGCTTAGTCTAGAGATCGAAAAATTAACATTATATCAATTCGTACTAAAAATACCGTATAGTACCATCTTATCATTAATCATAGGTTGAATATGATTAGAAATATTTGTAACTTCTTACAGGTAACTACACGACGTATAATGTATATGAGTACTACTCTCTCAATTTCATTTTACTCATTACTATTATTTTGATGAGGAAAAATGCTAATTAATTTTGTGTTGTTGTTGCCATGCTTAAGTGCATTAGTGCTTTCAATTTCATCGCTTTAAATAATAATAATAAATAGCATTTTGGTGAAGTTAAATAGAGAAGAAGGTTCAAAAATAAATGCACGTACCCAGCAAATGGGGCAACTACTATCTGTAGTCGTAGTATTAGCCGTGTACTTCTCAGTTTTCATAGCATTCACAATTTGTTCTTCTGTAAGTCCAGGCGCAACAGCCTTGTCTTCCTCTTCCCCTAAGAAATCCTGTATTTTGTATCATAAGATTTTATACGAATCAAAATCCTTTGTCCCGTTTTTTGTGTAGCGTACATATCACATGGTTTGCTACTCCAAGTCTCTAATATTAAAACAATAAATAAATAAGGACAACTAATGAAGAATAAGTAAGGTGTGCAATAGCATAGACTAATTTTGTTAATTACATCAATGTCGTCGTAATCGATGTCATCATCATCGGTATCAGTGTCAAAGGTGTCATCAGAATCAACTTCATCATCACCATCACCATCACCATCCTCAGCATTATCATCATTCTGATTATTAAAAGGAAAGGGATCATACTTCAGCAAATATGAATAATATGGATGATTAAAATAAAAATAGGGGAAAAATACAGAATAAATAAAGAAGAAACATAAACTGATAAGAATTGAACGTGTATTTTTTTTAATTCCTTTTTGTCAAAATTTTAAAACTAAAAATCAACGGTTCACATTAGTCCATAGAAATAAACGGTTATGATTTGATTTAATACAATTGGCTATTTGAAAACTGTCCATCCTACATATATATATACATACTTCGTATTGTAAGTGAAAATTATTTTTTTTTAAAAAAAAAAAAACCTGTGTTGAAGTGGAGGCGTTGTCATGACGAAATAACATAATACTAGGTTGAAAAGAATGCCTTCGCGACTGCAATTCATCCAAAAAAATTAAGAAAAACGTATTAACAATACAATTTCCTGAAGTAACAGAATACGAATTAGAACAGACAATTAAGCATTATGCTGATTGCTATATGATAGAGGTTAAATTTAATTATTTGTATTGCTGTAACTTGGCTAACCTCAGCCCATTCAGCATACTGCCGGGATAACGTATTCAAATACGTTGTGAAACCCATAACCTATTGAGCAATAGTATAAAATGATAAGCGATATGATCTAAAGGACATGAGTTTCAGCATTGTATATTATCCAATGATGCTTCATTATACTAATAATTTTCTGAAGGTAACAAAAAAAAGACCTGAGGTGTTGGAGGAATGCTGGATGATGCTGATGGTTGAGGTTCAGGGTTCCTGACAGGAAAAAGCTGAACCGGGGTGGCTGGAATGATCCTTTCTCCAAACTCAATCGCTGCCACTGGAGGCGGGTTTTCCACAGCAGACGACGTAGCATTTCCAGCAGAAGAGGAAGAACCGGCAGGAAAAGATGCAGCAATTCCAGCAGAAGAGGAAGAACTAGTCGGAATTACATCCTGTAAAAAATGTTGACAACATAAAAAAAACTTAATTATTACAGTAAAATAAACAAGAGTTATAGCAAAGGAAAGAATGATTAGGATATATGTTACTCGAACTCATGTACTCGAGTTAGTAAGGAGTACGTGTTTAAGTAACATAGTACAGAACCATTCTAAAATGTGAGATAGATCAATAATAGTTCTTAATTACATTTTCTTGATTTGAAGGCTGAAAACTTTCACCCTCACGATTTTCTAAACATATTCTTTTCGAATGCCTTTCCTCATTTTCTGAAGTTTCAGCAGGCTGGTTTGAACTACTCGATCCTACAGCAGGTCTTACGCCGCTAATATAATTACCAGTGTTCCGCCATGAAGGAGGAATTTTTGAGTACGCATTTAATTCGCTGTAATATTGTAAAGGCGGTAGTGGTATGGACACGAAAGATTCATGATTTCTTGATCCTGAAGACGACCCTGCAGGAGCTTCTGCAGGAACTTCAGTAGCATTCGGAACATTATTGTTATTGTTATCAGTGAAAGATGAAGTGTTATCCATTGAATCAGCATTTCTCTTTGCACCCTCCATTTGATTCCGAGACAAATCTGATAGAACATGATTCAATTCAAAAGTGTCTCAAATATTTGATTATGTTATTAGCGATAACAACATGAAAGAAAGCATTATTAAGGCGTACGTAATCTTTCTAAGATATATAGATCAGAGTATATAAAAATGTTTTAATTTATGTCTCTAGTATACATAAAGATATACACTAGAGACATAAATTAAAACTTTTTTAGATTGAAAAATTAAACATTATGACGTACGTTTTATTTAGTTTTTCTTTAGCTTTAATTTATATAAATTTTATACTTAATTTTAAATTCGGAGACTTTGTCACGTGCCCATATTTTCAACAATTCAAGTAGCAACCTAGGTCCATAGCATATATATACCTTACTAATAAAAATTACTCATACTTTAATAGGGAGAATATAATTCATAAGTAAACCTACATTCAACAATAAATCAAAATATATGCATCAAGAGTGCATACAAGTACTACGTATATAATAGGCAAGTAAAATACATTTATTAACATTCAACGAATTATAATTATTGATAGCTAATACATGGATCGGAGTAGATTCGTACCTTCACCGGCACGCAAATAGCGAATCCTAGATTGTTGTAAAATCCGAGTATAAATTGCCCTGCAATAGAAAACAAATAAAATCAAATAATGTGCATGAAACAAATGCACGTAACCGATTTGCTTGCATGCGAATCTTAAATCAGAACAAGATGAATTTTAATTTTTTTGAAAACATCAGAACAAGATGAATCAACTCACTCTTGTAAAAGTTAATAACAACATTCAATTATAAGATGAGAAAACCATTGAATTACTTAGCTTGGGGAAACAATAAATATGCTAGTTCGATCTACTCCGCCATGAATAAATAAGACAAGGTGTCATCGATAAAATTCTCTTTTTTTCAAATTTTTTATTGAAAAAAATACTCCGTATAAAAGTAGGAATGCTATGGTTATTTTTCAATAAACGGATTTGATGGACAACAAAAAGAAGCATGACTTCTAGACCAAAAATACTCTCAAGGCAAATACAACCTTCATCAAGAACTATAAAATGCATGGCATTTCAACCTTAGAATTTGAGCTTGTACCATAACAATAAAATCCTAATGAAGGTACTTTAAATTAATGCACGAAAACAATTTAACAAAAACCAAATTGAAGAAAACAACCAGCAAAAGTATTTTGAGAAAGACTAATCTAAAAGAACAAAATTTAAAAAGCTGCTAAAAAGCAAGAAGAAATTTGAGTTACCCTATCTTTAGCTAATAGCAATGCCTCAATGTGGAGAAAAATGAGTGAATTTATAGGTGAAGAGCAACCTATACTATAATGTGCAAGAATATACATTTCCATATAACATAGAAAAGAGAAAATAATTCATACCATTTTCAGAGGATTATCTCGTATAAATAGTGAAACAAATCATCTAATAAGCTGTAAACATATCAAATGCATTAAAGATACAATTCATAATTTGAATTTAAAAAATAAATTAAAATGAATGCTGAGTGTTGTGGCACTCTAATCCTTTTTCTCTAAAATGGCAGTTCATGGAAACTATAATGATTGAAGAACCACCAATATCTTTTATGTCCATTCATTTTTAAAATTAAATATATCCCAAATAGCTTACCTTAACTACTAGCTTTCAATATTATTTTTTAGTATTAAAGTAAGGTTTCTTATTTTTCATAATTAGAAAAGAAAAAAAGAAATGAATTATAATATATACATGAGTCCGATAAGTCATTACATCAAAGCCAAAGTCGTTAATTAGTGTTAATTTAACTACGGAGTATGTATCAAGATTTGATAAGTGATTGAATTGAAGACGTAATAAGCTAAGCAAGCGTCTTATTATTGGTTAATTTAATCACCATTTGTATTGAAAATCACACACTAGATAGTAGTTAAGTAAATTCTACTTTTCAATCATTATTATTAAATGTGGGCCGCCATAGAAATTAGATTTTGATATTTCATATATAACGTCATTTTTCCTTATTTTATTCATATTAATTATGAAACTGAATATGATTTCACTATTGATTGCCTAATTCAGTCTCTGACTCTCCGTTGAATTGTTTTTTTTACTCCGACACAAATTAGATAAGCTATCATTTTAATAATTAGACAATGTGATTACAATTATCAACTTTTGTTAAATCAAATTAGATAGCTAGAGTATCAATTACTAATCGTCATCCAATAATAATGTAGACCGACCTTTTAGTATACTTTATCTTGGTCTTAATCTCCTACTTTGTAACACGATTATGATGAGACTGAGGCTTCAGTAGAATAATGAAAATGAAATATATGACCTCATAATTAAGCCATAAAAAAAAAAAAAAAAAAAAAGAAAAAGACCTAATAAGTGTTTTCTTAATAAAGTATTTCATACATCGTACGGAGTAATTCGTAACATCGATCATTTTGTTCATTCTATACTTATGTAATGCCTTTATTGTCCAATTAAATTTCTCTGTAAACTATGCTAATGACTTTTATACAAAAATAGCCCCATTTCTCTCCCGTTCTCTAAGAATGTTGTGTATACAAATGAGTAAAGCAAAAAAAAAAAAAAAAAAAAAAAAAGGCAAAGAAGCATATATATATATATATATATATATATATATATATATATATATATATATATATATATATATATATATATATATATATATATATATATATGTTCTAGGAATTAGAAATGTTTGAAGTAGTTTTGTGGTTGATAAAGTTAATAGTTACGAGTACTCAAGTGGTTGTTCTTTTGATGTAGTCGGAATGAATGAGGAAAAGCAAGCGCAATTCCTTTCACGGTCAAACAGATTTACAAGCAATAAATCTATAAAAACTCCGGAATCCACCAGAAAAGAGTAAAACTCTTAAAAATATAATTGAAAATGTCAAAACTGAAATTAAAGACGGCTAAAGCGCTTAAATAGTCTAAACAAAGCCCTAATACGAAAATAAGCAAAAATTGAAATCCGAAAAATGTTTAAACGCTGTTTTCGAACCTTAAACGAACTCGGATAGCTTAAAAAGCCTATCATGCACGGCATAGCTGTGATTTGGACTCGTTGACCCGTTTTCATTTCCGAAAATATATTTTATTAAGTAATCTGACTCCGGGAGCCCGACTAGTAAAAATCATTACTCTTAAAAACTGAAAATCAAGTTTTTTGACGTTGAACTTCTTCGCCAAACCGAGCAGCTAATCTCCCTACGTCATCTTTGCAGCAAGATCTTAATTTACATAAGTAAGATTACTTGGTATGTACTATCATATACTTCCTCCGTTTCTTTTTAGCTGATACGTTTCTTTAGTCACGTTTGTCAATGCATAAATCAAATCATTAATATTTTTAATTTAATTATCGATAAGCAAAAATTATTAAAAGTTGATATTTTGAAAATATGCATTGTTACAAATCTAACAAGATCCCACTTAAGTATATTTTTCCTTACATATAAATTACAAAACATAGTCAAAGGGAGGTGTGTGAATAGTGCTAAAGTCAGAACGTGTCAACTAGTAAAAAACGTAGGTAGTATATGCTCCTGATTCAAATTCATCTTGTATTAGGGTTATATGTACGTAAGTGTGTTGTCATATGTGCACGTGCATGAATAACCTTTACTAATGTGACTCCTTTGTTATCTAGATACGCTTGAGTGTATAATAAATTATGTAATTTAATACGAAGTAAATGTTTGCTGGATTCACTATGTCATGAGCTATGACTACACAATTAAATGTGGTTATAATATCTTTCTCGACTTATCTTTATCTTTGATAAATAATAAATTACAATCCAAATTGAGCATATATTTTGGCTTTTACACTATTCAATAAGTAGTTTGACCACCTTTGATAGTTAAATTAGATATAGTCATATACTCCCTCTGTCCCTTATTTTTTATCCCATTTAACTTTTCAAGGTCTCCAAGACGTGTGTTCAAACGTATATATATAAATTTCTATACACATAAAAATTATAAAAATTTAATGTTAATAAAATATACAATGAGATGATTCTAATAAGATCCCACATAAATAGATTTGACTCATATATTTACAATGGGGCAAAAAATAAGGGACGGAGGAGTAGGATATTATTACATTTGTTTTTATACTTTATTGATATTAATTTGTTTTAAATTTTTTTTATTATATATTTATAATAAAAGATATTAGTGACTGAAACAATTTAGCACATTGACAAGCGTGAAATGAGAAACGTTGTAAGTGAATTATTATTATTATTATTATTATTATTATTATTTTTTTTACAGGACCAAGTAAATAAAAATGGAGAAAGTGTAACAACTTAAAGTAGAAAATACGGTGTGATAACCCAACAAAAATACCAAAAACACTAATTTGAGAGAGAGAGATTATACTATTACTCCTTTTCTCTTCACCAATTTCTCCCTAAGCTAACTTAAGATCTTGGATATAGTAGTGATCAAAACTTATGATAATTTATATTTAAGATTAAATTTGAAAAAAAGTTATTATAACACGTTTTACAAATACTACGTAATATAAATTGTTATAATTATTTTATGGAAAATGCTATACATAACCCTCAGGGTTACATATAAGCATTAAATTCACACTTGAAAATCGTAAAAAGTTCAGAAATCATAAAAATATAAACACTGATTATACTGATTACACATGTTTTTGTCATAAATTTATAATTTTATACTACTTCTAAGAGTGTCTTTAATGCTTATATATAGCCCTTAGGGCTACATATAGCATTATCCATATTTTATAAAGATGTTGAATAAAACTAATTTATACTGAATAATATAATGTAGTTTGAACTTGAAGAGGAGAATACCTAAAACAATGGTTAAGTTAAACCTTTTTTTATTTTATTTTATTTTTTTTATTTTGAATAGGTAAGGTAAAAGGTTTAACTAAGCCGATATCCCTTGTAGGTCAACCTCGCCTAAGTTAGAGGACTGAGATATTAGGGAGTTGGGGATGAGAGGGGAAGGATAAGGAAATCCCAATAGCAAAATGTCTCTAGTAGAGATTTGATCCCACAATTTACAAAGTTACCCACTAAACCTATCCTTGATTGATAAAGTCAAACTTGTTTGGTGACTAAGTGTTTTGACCTATAGGTACGAAATATATATTGGTTAAAGTCAAAATTAAACTCAAAGTCAAATTATGAGCCAAAGTGTTCAAATTTTAGTCCACCCTCCAGAGCAGTTGAAGACTTGAAGTTAAAGTTTGTACAAAACCACGTTTGAAACCCAATAGCGTTATTGGACCATTTCAAATTAATGAAGTCGAAAAAAGGCCCAATTCAAAGAAAGATGGAGTTTTCATTTACCAACTTTCCCATTAGTGGGCCCACTTCACACTTTGTGTACTTGTGTTTGTGTAGTGAAGAAATTCCTAAACTGGTCCACACCCACAGCTACAAGTAAGATAAGCAAGTTGGCGCCAAATATGAAATTTTTTTTTGGAGTAGTTGGTTACTTGGTTTGTGGGGTCTAAGTGGACCCTGTCGTAACATCCATGTGTTTGGCGGGCTCACCGAGTCCTCAACTAAGACTCTACCCTTAATTGTTCGCCCTACTTCGATGAAAGAGAAAATTAAGGTAATTATAGTCTATTTTTTATTTGGATAGATGTAACCATAGTTAATTCATAGATATTGCTCCGACGACGTATGATAGTAAGTTTAAATATTTTAAATTAGGAATGATTTAAAATGCAAACTAGGCTAAAGGGACGGAGACATAAAATGCCGAATGCATATGTTTATGTGTAACACATAAGTATGGTGGCGTGTGTAGAAAATATGTTTGTGGGATTTAGTTTTAGTTCAAATAAGTGCAATGTCTTGTGCCTACTAAAGTACAAAACAGATTTATGGAATTTAGTTTTAGTTTATATTTGTAACTTTATTTTTAGAGGAGAGATCTTTATTTCATCAGTAATACAAGTAGGAATACAATGATAATTTACTCATATTACTCTATATACATCGGCCTAAAAAATGGGATACTTTAAGTAACCATATATATAAAAGAATTATAAAATCACATGTGAAAATGTGTGTATTGCTAGTGTTTATGTTAAGGAGTTAATAGTATCTTTCAATAGTCAATTAGTCATTCTTTCATCAATATGATATGATGCAATCACCACCACCATGAAGGACAAGAGACTAGAGCGCTAACTATTGGTCCTAACTTCCTATCCACAATAAATGACCTGACTCTTTTAGGTAGACAAAGTTGACTATTCAATTGGATATGATATCAATTACTATCTTTAAGCAAGCAAATTTGAGTCATTATTTCTTGATTACTAATATGTATCCCAATTTCAATGTTCAAGATTTCATGGTAAGGTCGGGTTTGATCATCATGTCTTTCTTCAACTTTGTAATTGAATGAGATATTGAGATGCATAACGTTTTAATTACATTTAATATCCACTTCTAATAAAAAAATATTAAAGTAAATATTTCTACAACTAGTATCTGGCACCTAAATTTCGAACTAATTCATGAGTTAAATGTCCTTCTTTCTTCTTAGGGTTCTCTTCTCCAAACTCTCACCTCCCTTAAGCTTGGCTTAATTTTTCTTCTCAGTACTATAATCATTATAATTTGACTATTCAAAAGTTAATTTTCTGTTACGCAGGATCTCCTAATATTCATTTTCTTTCCTTATCATAATAATAAACACATAAATTGATTGATTGCTTATTGACTTACAAAGTTTGGTTACTTTACTTCCCATTTTTCTCACATTACCTACATACATAGTTCTAAATCTTCTAATTTATAATTGCTCTACCTTAAAGTTAATCAATCATGTGGTGTCCTTGTAAACAAGTTTTACTAACTTTGTAGTTTACCTTTATAAAAAATACGTCATAAACCATTTTCCTACCAAAAAAGACCACCAAAACACCAACTCCTTACCAACCTCACACTTCCTTTTGGGCCGGGCTCCCTCTCACATTATTATCAGGCCAACTACCACAACCCAATTATCATTCACTATATATACCAAGGAGCCAAGTAATTCTTTTCAACATTCAAAGTTGCAAGCTTTTTATGAAGTAACAGTTTTTTTTTTTTTTTTTTTTTTTTTTAAAAAAAAAAAAACTTTTAAAAACATAAAAATGGCAACTAATGGTTCAGACGTGAAGCATCAAAATGGAAATGATACTTTCAGACATCAAGAAGTTGGGCATAAAAGTCTCCTTCAAAGCGATGCACTTTATCAGGTGCAAACTTTATAGCACGCTTAGTTCACGGTAACATTGTAGACGTGGTGTTATCATTTAGAGACTAACACTAGAAGTTTTTTTTTTTTTTTTTTTTTTTTTTTTTTTTTTTTTTTTTTTTTTTTGCAGTATATACTTGAGACTAGTGTCATAGTGTGTATCCTAAAGAGCCTGCGTGCATGAAAGAGCTCAGGGAAATTACAGCAAAGCACCCGTGGTACGATAGCTATATCTATGAATGAATCTCCCTATAAAAAGTTTTAATTATAACCTACGGTATAAAATTTTAAAATATGGCCTATTAGAAAGGGACATACTGAACGTAAATTTTCGAATAAATTTAAAAACTTCAATAGGTTTAGCATGCCATATAATTACCTAATTATTTCATATTCATGGTCCAAAAAAATAGGAACTTGATGACAACATCAGCAGATGAAGGGCAATTCTTGAACATGTTAATCAAGCTCATCAATGCCAGAAACACCATGGAAATCGGTGTTTTTACCGGCTACTCCCTCCTCGCTACCGCGCTTGCCCTACCGGAGGATGGAAAGGTATGTAGTGAAACTGAAACTATCAGCTAATCATTTTTGTTCTTTCCTTAAGAATTAAGATACACAATTATGGAATTAATTAGTGATTAAAATTTTAACAATTTTGTGTACTGTTATTAACAAATATAGATATTGGCCATGGACATCAACAAAGAAAATTATGAAATAGGACTTCCAGTGATTGAAAAGGCTGGAGTTGCTCACAAAATTGAATTCAAGGAGGGCCCTGCTTTACCTGTTCTTGATCAAATGATCCAAGACGTAAGTATCTCATTACTTTATTAAATTGCCCAATTCCTATTTTTGTAACAACAGCTATTCTGTTTTGTCTTATCGATCAATTGTTATAATTAAATGGCCAAAACTTTATTGCATATAAGCATATTTGCATTTATTATTATTATTATTATTATTTATTAGGTCCTTTTGTGAGTGTAATTGAGTTTCGAAACATGTTTAAGTAAAATTAAATATGGAGTAATTTTCAGTTTTACCATCTCTTTGTCACCGAATATCAATAAGTATAATCATAAAATGTGCATGCAAATGAACTACTATAGAAGGATACTCAACCAATTAGGTTTATGTACCAAATTAGTATAGTGATGACTAATTTATGTTAATTTATGCAGGAGAAAAATCATGGAACGTATGATTTTATATTCGTGGATGCTGATAAGGACAACTATCTTAATTACCACAAGAGGCTAATTGAATTAGTCAAAGTTGGTGGTTTGATTGGATACGATAACACTCTATGGAATGGGTCAGTTGTGGCCCCATCAGATGCTCCGCTTAGGAAATATGTTAAGTTTTATAGGGACTTTGTGTTGGAACTCAACAAAGCTTTAGCTGTTGATCCTAGGATTGAGATTTGCCAGCTCCCTGTCGGTGATGGAATTACCTTATGCCGTCGTATTAGCTGATCGATTCGTTATTTGAAATTTGCAAATTGATATTTCTTCCTTTACTAATAAATTACACTATTTATGTTTTTAAGATCAAATGTTAGGATTCATTTTAAAGCTAAAGACTTGAAGAAAGATGTTTAAGATTCATTATTTATTTGTTTCGTTGTACAATCTAGTGTTGTACACATGCATTGTATTAAAGTAATTTTAATGTTTCCAACCATTCAAGAAACCATTAGTTGTTGGAATTTATTATGTAAGGTTATCAATATTGATTACTTGAAAATAATTTATTCCATTTCTAAAGTTGCAAATTTCTTATATTTAATTTTTTTAACATGAATTTATCAAGAAGAGGTGAATTGGTGTGATTAAGAGACATTGTTTCCTTGAATTTCATGTAAGGGCATTCATTTCGCCATTATGACAAATATGAAGTATACTTTAGGAGTAAATGTAAACACAAATTAACGTTCTATTGATTGGAACCCTATACGAGTCAATTGAAATTTACTGTATATATTGTAATTACAAATAGGAGAAAAATTTAACAACTTCAAAAAAAAAAAAAAAAAAAAAAAACTTCCATTTGACAAAAAGCTGAATTCCTGAAGAAAAGAAGATTGGGTCCAAACTTATGGGCTTTTGGACTCAGTACTTATGTGGGCCATTAATCAGCTGGATTTGAGAGAGGTGTGAGATTGGCCAATTAAGATCCATTCCAAATTTCCAACTAACACATGTGTGATGTGTCCATTTTTTTTTTTGATTTTGGTTGTCCAAAATTTGAGAAAAGACAACAGTGTCCAATATACGAAATTCGTCTGAGTTGTCACTTAAAATATGAAACTCAACTCATTGTCTAATATTCAACACTCATTTTTACAAAAAGAAAATATAATAAAAATAAAAAATAATTATAAAGACATAAAAGCTCAATGTTAGTATCCAATCCATTATCTAATTTAAGAAATTTACTACCTATATAGTAAAATTTACGGAGTAACATCTAATACTGCCTCCGATTTTGTTTAGTTGCAACTTTGGGGTATTATTTGAGAGATATAAAATATTCTAAAGTTGCAACTAAAAAAAATCGGAGGTAGTATATGAGATTCATTATCAAAACGTGTGACTTATTCTCTAATACAAAGTGACATAATGAATAAAACTCATTACATGTCGTCAAACTTATCACATTATCTGACCAACATAATGGAGTAAATTAACCCTCCTCACGAGGAAAATTCCTAATACGACATAATAGAGTGATATACCAGGTATTAGATGTTCACATACAAAGATACAATCATACAATACCTCTTCTTTTAAAATTACTCCATGAATTTATTAAAGAGGGCCACCTTATATTTTGTTTGAAGAGTTTTGTTTTTTTTCTTCTAAAATTAGAAAAAGAAAGAGTTTAAAAAAATTAAATTAAAGGGAAAGACAGAGAAGAGATTCACATGAATGTCTTATAGATGACGAGTCTATGAAGTCCAAATGACCACATCCATTCATGTCATTTTCTCTCTCTTTCCTCTATATATAATATCCCTTTAAAATTAATTTATACACTAATTAATTAATTAAAGTCTCCTACGTTACTTGTCCCGCCTATTCCAGAAATTAGACTAGTTGTTAATTATACGACTTTTATTTTCATCATTTTTCCCAATTTCCTTCTTAATCCAGCAATTTTCTTGCGTTTTGTTCTTTATTACTCACGTCCTAAAATTTATTTTATAAATTAAATTTGGCGGCCAATAATTCATTTTCTCTCTCTTTTTTCATTTATTCTCTCTATAACCTTCTCCTGCTGATTATTATTGATGAGAATATCAGAAATGGGTGAAATAATGGATATTGAAGAATCAGAAATTGAAAAGCTTCCAACTGATCTTCTGTCTCATATATTCCTCCTTTTTTCTTCTTTCACTGATTTAGCCCAGTAAGTATTGTGTAATTTAAATTTAAGTTACACACTAGTAATTGGTAACGTGACAATTAAATCCTGGCTGTTGTCAGCAGAGGAAACAATTTCCACTTACGACTTTTTGAATGTTTTTTTAATTTCTAACATCTTTATGTGTGTAAATTAAGGGCAAGTTGTGTGTGTAAGAAATGGAGGGAAGGGGTGAAGCAATCAATGGGAAGGAGACGAAGTTTGAGCTTTTCAGGATGTAAAATGGATGATGCCTCTACTTCTCGCCTTGTTCATCTTGCCTTTTCTCTTAAGGAACTTGACATGTATGATTAAATTTTCTATCATTTCTTTATTATTTCATGCTTACTTCAATTCTTATTATTTTATTAATCTAATCCTTTGTTTTGGACAATAATTGAATCTTTCAAATAGTTTTGAGTTTTTTTTTTTTTTTTTTTTTAATGATATGTTTTTGTGTTGTTGGGTTTACTCTAAACTCATATGATTGGATGGAGTAACAAAAAAAATCCGATTATATTATTGTAAGACACACTAAGCTATATTGATTTGTGAGTTGTGAATTTCCGAATTTATAACTGTGATATGCTAATTGATAAATGTGGTATAGTATTTGATGTGCTTTGCGAATGTTGATTTTCCTTGCAGTTCGAGGAGTAGATGGGGTTGTCAAATAACAGACTATGGACTGTTTGAGATATCAATGGCAAAGTGTATTGGCAATTTGACATCCATTTCAATTTGGGGTATGACAGGAATCACAGACAAGGGTGTTGTGCAATTGGTATGAATCACACTGAATTTCCTATTATATAATCACTAATAGTCATAGATTTCTTGTTAATAAAGCATGATCCTCTCTTGAGTAAGCTTAATCTAAAAATTAGTTTGTATAAAACAAAACTCAATGAATTCTGAAAGAAGCCTCTGATTTGCAAAGTTGCAACAATTTTCTGAAAATGCATTTGGTCACAGGTCTCAAGAGCTACTTCCTTGCAGCACCTCAACATTGGCGGAACATTTATCACTGATGAATCTCTATTTGCCATTGGAAACAATTGTCTGCATTTGAAGGTTGTTTATTATATATATTGGGCTAATTCTGCAGTCGGTGTTTTGTTGTATACAAGTATTAAAGTAGTTAAATAAGGATAGTTTTCTGGTAGTATGTTGGTCTGATATATATGCATTTGTTCATATCATGCAGACTATAGTGTTGTGGAGCTGCCGCCATGTGACTGAGATTGGACTGCTGTACCTCGTAAACAAATGCAGGAAGCTGCAATCGATCAATGTCTGGGGTACAAGGGTTCCCCTTGACTGCTTCATTGGCCTGCTCACTATCAGCCCTGCTCTACAGATAAAACCTGTAGGGCTTCTTCCAAATGCTGAAGCTATTCCTGTTTGATTTATCCAGTTAAGTTGGCAATTTCACTCATTTTCTGAGTTTGTTACACGGCTTTACTGCAATGGCTGAACAGTAAAAAAGAAAATTCTTTGTATTGTACAGATTGTTTCCTACAAATTGTGTTCTTTTTAAATCTGCTTAGTAATGGCAATGTATCATCTGCTCTAAATTTCTCTGTAAATATTCTGTTATGTTATCAGTAATAAACAGACATTTCTTTGATTCCTTTTCTTTCTCGGCTTATGATAGAGAATTGAAGGTATAGCTTTAAGAATTTTCTATTTTTTTCTCTCCTTTTTTTGGAGGTGGGGGTTGAATTTAGGAACAGAATATATGAGGGCTCTGCAGCTAATATGGAAGAACATATCTTCATAATTGTCATTAAAAGTAAGACAAACAACAGGCAAGCTAAGAAAGCTGAAGCTTTCACTAGGTAGTTGGTACAGACTTAAGCGGCTGATATATGCGGATAATAATTGTGCTAATATCTTCCATTCACCCTACAGTTATCTTCTGCCTTCTTCAGCGCCATTCCACAGCTACCTGCAATGGAAAGAAGGTGGGGAATTAGGGAGGAGATATCATGTCACATTTTGCTACCGAAGTATTATCCAAAGCTTGTAAGAGTTGGAACTATATCCTGTAGTCAGGATTGTATTCGGGGAGGGAATAGAATCCTTACAGGCTAAAAACAAAAGAGTAAGGAGCATGATTAAAAAGCAAAGGGTTTGTATGCAATGAGCTTAGTCACCCAATGACCCAAGTTTCAATATTTCATAGATGTCACCCAAGTCACAAAAAAAAAAAAAAAAAAAAAAAAACACTATGCAATGTATGACTTGGATTCAAAGATACTTGTTTGAATACAAGTTTTGCAAAAAATGTCGAGAACAAACAGGAAGCAGCTTGTGGCATACCTGTCTCCCTAATATTTTGTCGTTGATGCCTTGCATAGTCCCCTGGCTGAAACCTATCTCAAGAGATTAATATACTCGTTCTTATCCATCTGAAACATTTTACAAGATCTAAGCTGTCCATGGACTTCTACTAATAATAGAAACTACAATGGCTCCAAAATTTACTTCTAATACTCCAAAAACCTGTTCTAATGAAGCATACAACTTCAACAGTGCTCTTTGGCACTCATCATGTCATTTACATTATAAACACATTAAAAGTAACATCAATGATAAATGGAATGAACAAATTAGGAAGATATTTGGATAAGAGGCAGCTGGAGCAAATCCAGATAACTGTACAGATCCCGAAAAGCTTCCGCCGAAAGTTGAGGTGGGAGGAGCTAAAATAGGTGCTGGTACATTTTTACAAACCCCCGGAGGAGATCCTTGCTGCAAAATTGAAGAAAAAAAAAATCTGTTACAGTTTGTGAAAGAAAGATCCAGCACATAGGACTTGTGAACGGTGTTAACAGCAACAACCCCCCCCCCCCCCCCCTCCTTCCTCTCCCGGCCCTTTTCTCCCCTCGCTTTAGAAAGTAGGACTTGTGAAATTTAGTCTCCGCCACAAACCAAGGAAAGAAGGAAGGGCTTAGGAAATGGTTCACCAACAGCTAGGTTGCTGCTAAAATCCCTGTGACCAAAAAATCAAACATCCATGAAATTCTTGGATGCCTGAAATCTGTAATTTTGGGGTGTAGTATGAATTTTAATCCCTCTAAAAATATGCCCAAGTACATTTAAGATGAAATGCCTTCTGACAAGAGGAGAGTGACAAACAAGCCTATCTCACTGCCAGGCTACATTCTGCAACTACTGATCTACTGTGCTCTAATTGTTTGTGGGTGGTAATGTTCCATGGTTGACAATTGACATGGTCTATCTGAGATTATTCAGGCTGGAGAGATCTGTGATCATTTTATGGTCAACATCTATGCCATGAATGTTTAATTCTTCTTCTAAAAGCCCCTAGAAATAAGGGCAAGTGAGAATTCTTCAATTAATTTCATAATAGGTGCATTCTGACAACATAAGCGAACAATTTTAGATAGGGGGTATGGCAAGTATCTCAGATGAAATATAATATACCAAATGATGAAAAATTGAAATTCTGTGATAGTATGTGTAATCTTTGAGATACCATCAAAGTAATGCACTAATGGAGATAAAGACCTTCCTTAACTGATTGTCAAGCAAGAAGCACATAGATAAAGACCCTACTTAGCTGATTGTCAAGCATGAAGCAAGTAATAAAAAAGAAAATGAAACATGGGTTCCTGGTATGGTGAAGGAGAAGTGAAGAATGAACAAACCTGGCAAGCTGTTATTGTGGTGCAGCCACACAATGATTGTCCATTCATTTTGTCCAATATGTCAAAGACTCCTGGTCCATCACTTCTCTGAAATGATAAATAGTTTTCAGAAATAAGATATGGTTGACTAGTAATATGATAATTAGAGCTCTAAGGTGAAATTGCATTATCAGTACCATATAAAAATTAACTGCCACAAAGTTTGGCATCCTATTTCCTGCTGCCTTATCACAGGTACCAATCATATTAGCCAAAGGAGCTGAATTTTCTTTGCAAGCAACATCCTCAACAGGATATGTTGGAAAGTAATTCATTAAGAAAAGTGATGCGCCTTTAGAGTTAAGTTTTTTTGATTCCCTTCTATTAGGACATGAACCTTGTTTCACTCCAGGATCTCCAGCTGGAAAAGCATCACATAGCAGACAAGTGTGTAAGTTTCACCCATTGAAGATATACAAAAATGCAGTCATAACTCATAAGATACTTACGTTCATTTTCAACCATGTATCTCCACTGATAAGCAATCCCTTCTGCTTCCTCTTTCGAAGCATCAGAGGTGAAAACCAAAAGCCGATGATTCTTTTGAACCATATCATTCACTGTTGGCCAATCTTCACCTTTCTTTGGCATCTCGGTTACAGGATACCAATACTTTTCCAATCCAGCATTTGCAAACAGCTGAGTTAACCCTTTTGGAGATTGAACATAATCCTCTATAATAATGGTCACAATCTCTGAGGGATTCTCAGTCAAAAATGCTTCAACTTCTCTCAGTGTGTCAATTGCAGGTCCCTAAGTCATCATTACTTAGCATGTCATGAAAAGTTTCAGGACTAAATTCAATCATCAAAGGTAAAATCGAATAATCAACGAGGAGGGAAAGAAAATATTACAAAAGCAGTGATGTTATAACAGCGCCCTTGAAACGAATGGCACAGCCAAATATCACCTTCAAAGTCATACATGTCCAGCATCAATCCTCTTACTCCATTCTAAAAAACAACCAACAAGGTAACCATTAACACAACTCGTCCTCGTAAACACGAAACCTAAGTAAAGTTTTAATACAATTGGGGAGAAAAACTTTCCATACCCTTAGTTGATTGGTCACAGTATCTTCTTGATTGTAGAATGTAATCCTTTGTACACCCGACAATGGTGGGGCATTTACATTTGAGAATGCATTATGAGTCATTAGCCATGAATACTTGTTAAAGGGCAACCCACTAACCTAATTTCCACAACCAAAATCCAAAACCCATCAATAATTAGACAAAAAATTTAGACAACAAACATACAAAACTCAACTAATTATAGGGTATTTATTAAAAGTAATGTTTTTACTCAAGAAACTATAAAAACCCATTAATTTATCACCCTAAAACGGCAAAAAATCTAACATAATAATCTTAAATTTGCACTAATTCTAGTAAAAAAAAAATTAATTTAAAAGAAAAAACATACAATAGAAGTGGGAATGTTTGCTTGCCCTCTAGTACAAACGGGTTGGCGCTTATTCGCAGCAGGGCAATTACCACAGTACAAACCAGGCGCACAATCATTAGCAGCTGAACATGACTCTAAAACCTGCAAATTTAAAATTTCCATCAAAATTTTAGCCAAAAAATTCATACAATGAATCCAAAAATATACTCAGATCTTCGGTAAAATCTAACAAAAAACCCCCACAACTTCACTTAATTAGAAGAGATTACCTGACAATTGCCGCCCCCAGAACAAGCTGAAGAAAGAGTAAAGAAAAAAGAAGAAAAGAGAAGTAAAAAAAGAGGGATTTGCCCAATTACAGGTAAATTACACAGAAACATGGGTAATGTAGTGTTAAGGTAGAGAGAGAAAGAGAGAGGAAATGGAGGTGAAATTGTTCAAGCCACAGAAAGAAGAAGAGGAAGAAGAGGAAAAAGCAAAAGGGGAAGATGGTCTGAAAGTGGAAGTGGTGTGTTTGATTAACAGTGGAAGAGAAGATGCCAGTTTTTTGGTTTCTTTTTATGGGTAGTTGGGTAATCTTAGGCGGGCTTTTTATGTATAATTGTCATCTTTCTTTCTTAGCCACTCTATCAGTGACAGTCGCATCTCATATTTTATGTGATTATGATTGGAAATTGTTTGATTTAACATCATTTTTGTTTGATTTAACATTATTATGTTGTTTTGATTTTGGATCATTATTGCTAATAGTTATTATGATGGAATACGGAGTACATAAAAACTAAGAAATGTACGAATATAAGATAAAAAAAACTCTTCAAAGCTTATTTCAGATAAAATTTGAATGCTAAAAATATACATATGTAAGATAAAAGAATTTTTAAGAGATTATTTAAAATAAAGTTTGAATGGGAATTTTATTTTATATATAGAGTTAGTATTAGGATGATGATATGTTCCATACATGAGAGTAGATCTAATGTCTTGTATATCAATTTTCAATCATGCACCCAAGCCTAACACTTTACTTATACATACTCCCTTTATCCCTTATTGTTTGCACCATTTGACCCAAAAAACTCTCACAAAAAGTGGTTGTGATGCAAACAAAAGGGAACTGGAGGAGTAGTATCTAGTATACAACAAATACTAGTAATAAATTTGATTTTCCATTACTTTGCATTTTCTATTGAACATTAGTATAAACTCGACACCAAGCTAAGCTTGGTCTAGTGGTAAGATTGTCACCTTCCAACCTTGAGGTTGAGGGTTTAATTTCCACTAGGGACACTCTGAGGGTGGGGATCCCTTACCCTTCCCTCTCATGCACTCTCAAAGTATCTGACACGCAAATACCGGACCAAAAAAACCGTGAGAGTTGAGCTACGATCAGGGTCTTTCTCCTTGATAGATACCTCGATCAAATTTACCTTGATAGATACAATTAAATCACTAGTCCAGGCCAATTGAATGGATCAATAAGCTAGTATAACTACCTGAGAAGTTTCAAACAAGAACTATTTTTCAGCAAAATTGGGATCAAGAGTTAGGCCCATCCCTGTTCTCATCAGATTATTTTCACTTCAATTCAGTTCAGCTCTAATAAATTCAATTAAGTTCAGCTCTAATAAGTTCAGTTAAGTTCAGTTCAACTCCTAATTTCCTTCTCTCATAAAATATTCATTTCAGTTCAGTTCAGTTCAGATCCTAATTTCCTTCTCTCATAAAATATTCATTTCAGTTCAGTTCAGTTCAGCTCTAATCAATTCAATTCAGTTCAATCAATGAGAACAGACCCATAAACGTGTAAATTAGAGCATATGGTTGGTTAGTTTGGTAAGAAACATTCATAGAATATCTCGAAACATAAACTATGGAGAACTATAATGTCTTTGCATGCTTTCAAAAAAAAAAAAAATGTCTTTGCATTGTTTATTATTTTAGCAAAATTTAGACGCAATTCCAAAGTAATTTTGGACTGCCCAAAGTGATGTAAAATTGTTGAAAACTTGGAAAGGGACCCTCCTTAAATATTTCTGTTTCTGTTGAGGTTGGTTTTACTTTGTGGCATTCACATTAATTGCCTACTTGCAAAGTAACACATATACAAGAATTAATCAATTCGTGTTGACAATGAAATCCAATGTAAAGTTCACTTGTACAAATATAAGGAATCAAAGATGGTGTAAAAATGTGTATTATATTTAAAAATCTATATTATTTGATTCATTCCAACAAATTAGATGCACATAGTAGCGCTATGATCGTCCATTCATTTTTGTCATGTGAAGATTTCGATCTTATTATTGTTCAATAAAGAATTAGTAAAATTAACATGAATAATCCGAACTTTTCGTGATCTTCTAATAATAAGTCAAACTTTGATTTATTAAAAAAAAAGCCCAACTTTACTACTACCATTTTATTATTGGGTAAATGAAAATTTTAACCGGAGGATGGAGGTTAACTTGCTTATGTGGCATGGGCAGTTGATGAGTTGGAGGTTTATTTTATTTTATTTTATTTTAAAATTTGTTCTTTTTTTTTTTTTTTTTTTTTTGGAGGAATAAATTTGATCTTTTAGTTGAACCTCTTTTATTTGAAATATATGAAGGCCCTTGGGCTGTTCGAAGTTGGCCTAGATTCTTTTATAATTGGGCTAATCGTAATTTCAAGTCTCTATTTCAACTGACCATCGAAACGAAACTTTGGCAGCAATGAGAAAGAGGAAGAAAAAGAGAAAGAGAAAGAGACCATCTGCAAACGCTCTATCTTCTGTTCATCACTTCTTGATTCTTTGGGTAACCTTTCTATGTCCTATGTACTTCATTATTTTGCGAATATGCTAATTGCTATTTGATTTTAGTTATTGTTCTGTAATTTTACTTATTGTTCAATTGTAACATTGACACAAGTTTTAAGTCCAATAACAAATTTCCAGTGCCAAATTTGCATTGATCTGATTTGTTGGATAGCAAATTTCTTTTTTTTTTTTTTTAGTTTAGAATTAATTAAATATATAGTGTTCTTAACGACATTAGCTGAACCATGAAATCAAAGCTATAAAACTATGGATTATATAATACAATACCAGTAGCATCATATATAAATTAGGGTTTCACTTGAATTGAAATCAAATTAGGTTTCTTTTAATATTTAATGAAATTATCCTAAATATATCTAAAATAAAGTTTATTTAGGGTTTATCTGGGAAGTTTGCTGGGGCTGCTAGATTTATTATACAATCATAGGATTGGGAAGTACATTAATTTGATGGGCAGTTCAATACGAGTAATTTTATCATAAATCGTACGAGTGTTCTACTCTGTCATATGAAAGGTCAGTTACCATGAATTTGTTATTGTTTCAGATCTATCAATCAATAACATCATGTCAATCTATATATCAAAGTCAATTGAATCGAGGTTAAAATGAAGAAGAATACATTACTACCATTTAGTTACAAATTAAGTAAGTCTTCGTTCCTATCTAAACCATATATATATATAACTAAGTTTGATGAAATAATCAATCCAATTGAGTATATAACCCTCACTTACCTAGCCACCGCTAGGTTAGTGTTTTATTAGTAGTAGGGGAGAATTCGGCTTCAATTATTGATGGGAGATGGAGAGGTATGCAACTAATGAGATGTCTCCAATTCTCTAAAAAAAAAACTGAAAAGACGAGTGTGTACTTATAGGGAATATTTCAAGCATTACCCCAAGCTTGAACCCCACTGTGATCATACACTTAAGCATGGTGGCGTCCAAAGGGAAGGAAGCTAGAGCAAAAAGAGTCGCCAACAAGTTTTAGGAACTTGTAAACCGTTCACAAGGTGAAGGTTACACCCCTTAACGATCCATGAGATCGTCAACTCCAAAAGGTCTTGAACCAATTAGGGTTCGAGATGAGGGTACAAATCCAACCTAAAAGAGATTGAACCTGCCCTAACAATAGGCCTCTACTTTATTCTTCTCGTATTCATGTACGCTTTCTGACTAACATGCAATCAATAGGTTTACCCTGAACTTGTTTATCTATGTTGGTTGAATATTAATGCACAGATAAAACTATTATTGGCGATCACTTGAATTATAATCATATTAGCCCTAAACAAGATTATTAATTATCTTATTAAGCATGATTACAAGTACCAATTCCCTTTAAACATGCATAAGAGGCGTGATCAAGCAATAACAATGAATAAGCATCAAGCAACATAATAATTATAAAAATAATAATCATTATCATAATCATAATAACAATCATAATTGAAATAATCATGTTAACGCTAAAGCATAATAATAGCAAGATCTTAGGCATGATACTAACAAGATTAATAACAAATCCTACCATGTCACTAAGCAATAAAGATCAAAGCTTTAAACCTAGCATGATACTAACATGATATTAGAAAAGAGTAAAAGACACCCTAAACATGATACTAGAAAGTAATAAAGACATCCTAATATGATACTAGGAATTAAACAAATTTAAACATGTTTTCCACAAGAATAGAGCAATAAGACTACATACTTTGATGTCTCGTATCTCTTTCTAATAACAAAATACACGCGTTAGTAACTTCAAGGAAAGTATGAAATCAAAACAATCAAATTAAATAATTGAAATCGAGATTTGGGACCAAACCCTCAGAAATTATAACCTTTCATGTCTAAGGCGAAGGCAACTTCGAACTTGGCTAGATGTTCCTAGATCTCATGTATGCAGAATTGTGTTTATGAAAAGCTAGAGAGATGAGAGCTTAGATAAAAGATTGATGATAATTGATAATTGCTGATTGTTGTTGATGATTAAAAACGGAGGTTCAGGACCCTATTTATAAGAAAACAGTCCGGAAATAGGTAGAATTTGATAAGGAATAAAACTCCACGTTGTCGCCGCAAAACCAACCTTGTCGCTTGGCGACAGCCTGGATTCCTACGCGCTTTCAAACACGGAGTCCACTTATCAATCAAAATTGACTTGCAAAGTCCATATGAAAACTGAAATCGTATTTTCATAAAATAATATTTTATTCCAAGTAAAACTTATCAAAATATAATTATTAATTCTAATTTTATTAGGACTTAAGAGAACCTTCTAGAGAATTCTAGAGGACTATAATTAATTCTAATAACTTTAGGAATAATAATTAACATTGGGCCCTCTCCTAGATCATCGGGCCGCATGTAAAGATCAACCGAGCCCAGTTTAGTATTTTGGCCATAACTTCCTCATTATTCATCGGAATTGGGCTTATAATATATCTTTGGAAAGCTCTTTGCAAGCCCCATCCAACTACACCATTATTGGACCCTTGTCGTGGATCAAACTAAACTGGATTGGTTATTTTCATAAAATAGAGTTGTTTTCAAAAACAGAAAGAAAGAATTTTTAATAAAAACCAACCGCAACACCCGACCTTTCACACTTTCACCTCGTTTGATAATCATTCGACGCAAAAGGTATTCATCACTGGGTTTGGTTTTAGGGAGACACATTTGGGTGTCTACAAAAGCCCCCACTTTGACTGAGTTTGGAGAAACGCATGTTTCGAAAACAAAAGTCAAAGTATCGATAGGGACGGAGAATGATTCGGAACGTTCTGCGATCCCAAATCATTCTTGTAACGCCGATACCTGCATACTAGCGTTAGTTAAACAGATAAAAGAGTTAAGAAACGCGTATCTTGCACCGTCGAGCACACGTCTCTGGAGTAACCGATTTTTTGTTGTATTGCTGTTGTGACAACTTTCCACGATTATATTTATGGAACTCCATCTTGCTATTGTTGATATTGTGGTCGTGCTTCGTCGCCGTTGATTTTCACTCGTCTCTGAACAAAAGAGCTTCTTTTTGAGGAATGTTCACTCGTCTCTGAACAATGGAGCTTTGATAGGATGCCCACGCGCCTCTGAGCAAAAGAGCTTGAATAGGATGCCCACACGTCTCTAAGCAAAAAAGCTTTGAATAGGATGCCCACGCGTCTCTGAGTAAAAGAGCTTTGAATAGGATGCCCACACGTCTCTGAGCAAAAGAGCTTTAAATAGGATGCTCACGCGTCTCTGAGCAAAAGAGCTTAGATAGGATGCCCACGCATCTCTGAACAAAAGAGCTTGAAAGAAATGTTCACGCGTCTCTGAACAAAAGAGCTTGAAAGAAATGTCCACGCGTCTCTGAACAAAAGAGCTTGAATGATACTTGAATGTTTGTTGCGATAATATTTCGAAGAAAATTACCGAAGACCAACGCTTGTCGATCTTTTAAAGTTCGCTTGAACTTTGCTTCCGTTATGCCAGTACGTCGGCGCTTTTGCTGCTTGTGAACCATTATGTCGGTGCCTCTGTTGTTTATGAACCTTTATGTCGATGTCTTGCGATGAGCCAATGTTTAGGCGCTTTAAGCTAAATGAGACGATCTTTCGTTAGGTCGATCACTTATTGCGATTGTAATCAAGCCGACTACTTAATCATGTCAAATTGCTTATAGGGGCTAACTGGCGTACCAAGGAACCCGAAATTGCTGAAAGAGGTTGAAATAATTGCTCTGAGTGGTTGAGCATTCTGTCGCCATTGCAATGCCTCTGGCGCCGCGATTTGGCTCTGTCGCCAGACGCTAGAATCTAGCGCCAGGCGCTGACATTTGTTGCCAGACGCTAGATGTTGTCGTCTGGCGCTGGAGTAGGGTCTTCCCTATTCTACTCTTGCTGCCGCTGGGATGCACCTGTATTTATCTTTGACTATAGGACTTTGCTAATTTCTTTAATTATTTTAGGGTTGACCTAAGGTTTAATGTCGCTTGACTCATTGACTTGACACGACCCAAGGTATACACTTGACTCGCTGTGATTGACTCGACGTTGACTCGACTCGAAGTGAAATGACACGTATGACTCATGACCCGTGTGTGCATTGTATTGTGAAAAGCAAAAATTTTCCGTCATTTTTGTGGAGGGTACCGACTTTCTCCCGAAAAAGAAAGACGCGAAAAAGAATCGAAGTGAAGTTTTTGAAGGTGCATGTTGAATGAGCTTAATCCGTTAATGTTGTCTCTCACAGTACAAGGATTGTAACATCTTAGACTATCCTAGTTAACTTGATAATGAAAGTATTTAGGTAGCTTAGGCGCGGAGGCTAAGTACTTCATACTTTGTGATGCAATGATGATTGATCTTGATTTTGACATGATAAGGCATGCTTCAGCGTTGTGTTAAGATTTCATGATAAAGGGTTCCTAAGGGAAGTATATTTGGTCATGTATCTGTGTAGTGTGTGAAAGTGACACTAAAGTTAGGTTGCAAAGGCTAAGTGTGTGGAAAATATATTGAAAAGAGTCAAATGGTGGTGACTCTTAGGCTGAGTAAGCTAATGATGTAAGGATCAAGCCCCCGAGTCTAGCTCTAAGTAGATAGGGATGAGTATAGGAGATCCCTTGATATGATCATGGTGTGAGTGTGTGAATGTGAATATGAATGTATGTTTATTACGGCCGCACCTCGATGTGAGGTTGCCTACGTATCCGTTAGGAATCAGGCCAAACGTAGCTCTAGCCGAACCTCGCACAAGTGTGTATACCTCAAAAAGGTCTTTTAAGGGTTGTAACGTGGTTAGGCTAAAGGTTTGAAGAAGAAGGGGATAAAAGGCTCAAGACCCTAGATAATCCCCTAAGGTGTGCAAGCTTACTTTTGAAGCTTTGTATTTGTGTGCTTGAGGTTTCCTCACTTTTGAACTCTTTTCTTTTATATTTTTTGCTCTCTCTCTTTTTTTCTCTTTGCATTTTTCATATTTGAATCTTTTCTATAAGTGTGGGCAATCCCGATCATGTGGTCTATCACTCACTTGAAATTCATGTTTCTCAAGCACGGTACTAAGCACTCGATAAGAAACGCAATCCGAGATGTGTTCTTATCAAAGATATTTTCATATCAAAGACATTGGAACACTTGCCCTTTTGTAGACTTTGTTGTTTTTGCTATTTTAATCTTTTGATTCACTCAAGCTTTTGTTCTTTGAAAATTGCATAAGTTACACACTATCCCATCCCAAGGTTAGGTAGATGTGGGTTGAAGAAAGAAAGGTCAATCGTTAGATGAGGCTCAAAGTGGTTTATCAAGAAAAGATTGTATATATGAAGGGTGAAAGGTATAACATGGCTACAAGAGGTGCCTCTAATCATAGGTATACCTTGTGCTTAGTTCGAAATGGACCTTTTTTTTTTTTTTTTTTTTGGGCAATGCAATGCAATGATCATGTGCAAGGAAATAAATGCTCATTTTATTAAAGGGAGAAAAGAAACATACAAAATAAAAATCTAAGGAAAAAAAAGGTGCCTATTGCTAGACTTATTGGGGAAAGGAAAATGGACAAAAGAAAGGAAAATGTCACGAAATCTTGTCGCTGAAGCTCGCCTCGTGTCTTATTCTTTATCATTATTCGGACTTCTTGTCGTTTAGAGGTATGGGAAGCTTGTTATTGTCAATTAGATATTGGGTGACTTATTTTAGCTTCCAGCAGCTCTCAGTAGTATGACCCCTACCTTGATGGTATTTGCAGTGTGCATCTGGATTCCAACTAGGTAACCTCTTCTTAGGTGCGGGATCTTGAATAGGTCCAATGGGAGTTATGAGACCTTTAGCATGAAGGTGATCGAATGCTGTGTCATAACTTATGCCAATAGGTGTAAAGGTTCTCTTTTGCTCTCGTTTGTTCATGGAAAGGACCTCATCCAAGTTAAGCATGCTAACGTTGTTCGAGTGGATAGCTTTGGAAGAAGAAGGATTGTCGTTCCTCTTTCCTTTCCAGCCACTGTTATTATTGTTACTAATCCTGGCCTTCTTGTCGCGCGGAGGAACATAAAGGAGACTTGAATTAGTGAGGTCTTGAACTCGATCTTTGAGAGCGAGACATGCTTCGGTGGTGTGACCACGACCTCTATGGTATCGGCAATAAGATTTTGGGTCCCAATTGGGATACCGTTTTTCAGGCGGAGGGTCTTGACTGGGACCAATGGGGCGAATGAGACCTTGATCGTGGAGACAGTCAAAAGCTTCATTGTAAGTCATTCCTATTGGTGTGTATTCTTCAATGGTCCGTTTTGCCCGTGGCTTAGGAGCATTGAGTTCTTCATTAGATCCTTGGTGAGAATTTTGTTCAACAACCATAATCCGATTTGCTAATCCTTCTACCACATTCAAGAGCATGGCAATGACATCTTGCAGTTTTCGAACGTCTTCTTTTAGACTTGACAAGTCTTCCCTGATATTATCTAAGATTGTAATACCCCTCATGATTGCTTTAAAAGGAGTTTGATATACTACTCATATCAACAAGATGCATCTTCCTTTTAGGGAGCTCATATGCTAAGAATACTCCATAGTTAAGCGTGCTTGGCTGAGAGTAGTCTTGGGATGGGTGGCCTCCTGGGAAGTTTTCCCGGGGTGCGCATGAGTGAGGAAAAAATGCGCCGGAAGGACTTGTGTTGGTCTGTGGGGATAGTTGTTGGCCCTCGATGCGCATTTCGTGACAATAGGCCCCTCCTTAATTTGTTTGGGGTCGGGGTGTTACAAAGATAATACTTTCATCCTCCTCAATCATGGCCACTTCATCAAGAGAGGTTATATAAACTGTCCCGATCATGGGCTTACCTACAGGTGTGATAAGGAGTGAAGGATCGAAGGATGTTTGATCTTCTGTGATGGCTAGAATCTCGGAAGTTTTATTGTCATCGATCAGATCTTGAATAGTTTCTTTGAGTTTCCAACACTCAGTGTCGTGACCCTTTCCTTGGTGATATTTGCACTGCTTATTAGGATCCCACTTGGGTGGCCTGGCCTCTGGAACTGGATCTTTGATAGGCCCTATGGGCATGACTAGTCCTTTGTGGTGTAGTTTTTCGAAAGCTGTTTCATAAATCATACCAAGTGAAGTGAACACTCTTTTCGACCTTTAGATTCGTGGTTTGGAGGTGATCGTAGCATGTACTTCATTAATGGGAGAGGAAGAAGAAGGATGGTCGTTCTTCTTTCCTCTCGCACTATTATCTTTCAAAAGGTTATCTTCAATGTCAATGCCTATATTATACACAGCCTTGAAAGTATTCTAGTTGTGTTGATATTTTAAGTGCTTTGCATATTTCTCTTGAAGATTCTTGATGAACATCCTCACAGACTCTTTTTCAGTAGGGACTTCGACCATATTAGCAGAATTTTCCCTCCATTTGTTGAAGAAAGGAGTGAACCCTTCGTTTTCTTTTTGTTTTAACATCTCAAGTTGTCTATAATCGGTTTCGACTTGAATATTACATTTATATCTATCAATGAAAGCGTTTACAATAGCATCCCAAGTAGAGGTTTTCTCTTTATCAAAAGAAAAGTACCATTACTGACAAACGGTTTCTAAAGATAGAGAAAACACAGAATGAAAAGCTTTCTTATCTATTCCCTTAATATTCATTACAGTTTCAAAGGCTCTTAAATGAAAATAAGGGTTATCCATTGCCTTGAATTTCGGGATGTCGATGGCATTGAACTTCTGCGGAAGAAGATCCTTGTCCACCGAGACCCCTTGTGAGCTAATGCCCTGGAATCTATAGTCATAGGATAATCTGCTCAAACTTTCCTGGATGAGCTCCATTTGTTGTTGTCTCACAGGGTTATTGATTTGGAGAGTCAGATTCTTCAACATTTCAGCCATGTTAGCCACTTGTCCTTTGAGTTCGTTGACCTCTTCTTGACTTGCCATTATCTTCTTAGCTTTCCTTTTCGATCGATTGGCTTATCGAAAAGTTGAACTTGAATAAAGGTGTTGTCTTTGATTAATCATCCTTCTCTCCTTGACCAAGTACCGTGGAAAGGGAAATTAAGGGATATTCATTGTTAATTATTTGACTCAACTCTATTCAATATGCAATAGATGGAAGAAGGTAGGAAGAATGAATATTGTGATATGGGGAAAGCATGTAGAGAATGGAAAGATGATGTAGATGGAGAGATATGAAAAAAATTAGGAATAGAATGTACCCCCTACTCAAATGACGGAAAAAACCGACTCATGCATGAACCTAAGACATGGTTATGGTGACTATATAAAGTGTGTGCTAACACTAGTAAGTGTATGTGACATGTTAAGGCTCTTGTGTAAGACCATGTGGCTAGACTATGTGACTAGACTGAATTAAGGACTTAACAAAGGTACTGTTTATTAATAAAATAATCGAACTGATTAGCAAACTGTTTAATTAGACTCGTCGTGATGACTCGAGTAAGAATCCGGACTGTCGCCGGAACAACAGAACTGTCGCCACAGTTTGAAGCTTGTCGCCAGACGATAAACAGTAAACTGCGGCGCCACAGCCCAAACTTCTGCGTCATTGCTGGAACATTAATCTGGGACTGTTTCCAGTAAGTTTACTCTAAGGGGACATTCCTACAGTCGTACTAAGTCAGATTAATTACTTTATTAGTCTTTAATTAGTCACATTAATTAATTAATTAGTTAGACAAAGTCCTTTTTAGTCATTAATTAGTTTATTCAGACTTAAACACAAGTCAAACAAACGGTTAGCACATATAGGGTATGCACAAGCAAAAAATGCACAAATAGTTCAAATAGTCACAATATGATGCAATGAGTTTGCAACCTAACCATGGCTCTAGTTCTCTAAAGTTCAAGGATATGGGTTAGTCAAAGAGGGTCCATGGTTATGAGTCCGGAATCGCGCGGAAGCCTTACCTTTGGAAGGGTTGGCGCATATGGATGGGACCCCGCAAGTTAAAAACTTGCTTCCACGGTTTGGTGGATTCACAAACTCGGATGTACCCGTCGTTGCCAGGAGCGTTCGATTGGGTAGATGGAGCATGAACCCCCAGAGGGTTATGTCCATATGTAGAACACATATGGATTTCGGAAAAGTGAGAAAAACTCAATCAGGAAGTAGAATCGAGCTAACAGTGCTAGAAATGGTCAAAACAAGAAAGTAGAGTTCTGGCTCGATATTGGAAGAACTTGGCGCCAGACTACATGGACTGTCGCCGCAAAAGTACCCCTGTCACCAAGCGACAGAACTGTCGCCAGGCGACAGAAGCACTTTACAGGCGACAAGTCTTGTTTTCTAGACGCTAGTTCCTACATGCCTCAGCAGGTATCTATGTTCTTAGAATTTTCCAGATTTTGCAGCGTTATTTCAATTCTAGTTGTGAAAGATATTTCTCAAGTTTCCTACGTGTAAAAATCCTATGTTTTTTACTCATTTCGGATGGTCTATCCAATGAGGACCTTTTTTTTATGCATATGACAATAATGCTAATCAAAATTACGCACATGAAATACTTAGAACTTTTCGAGTCTCATCCACTCATTCTAAATAATTGCCAAAATAAATTTCAGGAATTAAAATAGAAATCCTCCCCAGCGGAGTCGCCAAAAACTGTAGGGAATATTTCAAGCATTACCCCAAGCTTGAACCCTACTGTGATCATACACTTAAACATGGTGGCGTCCAAAGGGAAGGAAGCTAGAGCAAAAAGAGTCGCCAACAAGTTTTAGGAACTTGTAAACCGTTCACAAGGTGAAGGTTACACCCCCTTAACGATCCATGAGATCGTCAACTCCAAAAGGTCTTGAACCAAATAGGGTTCAGGGATGAGGGTACAAATCCAACCTAAAAGAGATTGAACCTGCCCTAACAATATGCCTCTACTTTATTCTTCTCGTATTCATGTACGCTTTCTGACTAACATGCAATCAATAGGTTTACCCTGAACCTGTTTATCTATGTTGGTTGAATATTAATGCACAGATAAAACTATTATTGGCGATCACTTGAATTATAATCATATTAGCCCTAAACAAGATTATTAATTATCTTATTAAGCATGATTACAAGTACCAATTCCCTTTAAACATGCATAAGAGGCGTGATCAAGCAATAACAATGAATAAGCATCAAGAAACATAATAATTATAAAAATAATAATCATTATCATAATCATAATAACAATCATAATTGAAATAATCATATTAACGCTAAAGCATAATAATAGCAAGATCTTAGGTATGATACTAACAAGATTAATAACAAATCCTAGCATGTCACTAAGCAATAAAGATCAAAGCTTTAAACCTAGCATGATACTAACATGATATTAGAAAAGAGTAAAAGGCACCCTAAACATGATACTAGAAAGCAATAAAGACATCCTAACATGATACTAGGAATTAAACAAATTTAAACATGTTTTCCACAAGAATAGAGCAATAAGACTACATACTTTGATGCCTCATATCTCTTTCTAATAACAAAATACACGCGTTAGTAACTTCAAGGAAAGTATGAAATCAAAACAATCAAATTAAATAATTGAAATCGAGATTTGGGACCAAACCCTCAGAAATTATAACCTTTCACGTATAGGGCGAAGGCAACTTCGAACTTGGCTAGATGTTCCTAGATCTCGTGTATGCGGAATTGTGTTTATGAAAAGCTAGAGAGATGAGAGCTTAGAGAAAAGATTGATGATAATTGATAATTGATGATTGTTGTTGATGATTAAAAGCGGAGGTTCAAGACCCTATTTATAAGAAAACAGTCCGAAAATAGGTAGAATTTGATAAGGAATAAAACTCCACGCTATCGCCGCAAAACCAACCTTATCGCTTGGCGACAAGGTCTGTCGCCACGCGATAAGGCTTGTCGCGTGGTGACAGTCTGGATTCCTACGCGCTTTCAAACACGGAGTCCACTTGTCAATCAAAATCGACTTGCAAAGTCCGTATGAAAACTGAAATCGTATTTTCATAAAATAATATTTTATTCCAAGTAAAACTTATCAAAATATAATTATTAATTCTAATTTTATTAGGACTTAAGAGAACCTTCTAGAGAATTCTAGAAGACTATAATTAATTCTAATAACTTTAGGAATACTAATTAACATTGGGCCCTCCCCTAGATCATCGGGCCGCATTTAAAGATCAATCGAGCCCAGTTTAGTATTTTGGCCATAACTTCCTCATTATTCATCGGAATTGGGCTTATAATATATCTTTGGAAAACTCTTTGCAAGCCCCATCCAACTACACCATTATTGGACCCTTGTTGTGGACCAAACTAAACTGGATTGGTTATTTTCATAAAATAGAGTTCTTTTCGAAAAAAGAAAGAAAGAATTTTTAATAAAAACCAACCGCAACACCTGACCTTTCACACTTTCACCTCGTTCGATAATCATTCGACGCAAAAGGTATTCATCACTGGGTTTGGTTTTAGGGAGACACATTTGGGTGTTTACAGTACTGTAGATGGCTTCTACTCTTTTAGGGTTTGTGAAGGAGTAAAAGAGAGAAAGCTAATATAAGAGAGTTTCAAGAGTAGAGGCTATATAATCTAAGCACATCAACAACAATTACTTGTTTTGAAAATAATAAAGTCAACATACAATTCAATTCCTGCATTGCATAATAAGACATTAGACTATAGGCGGTGCATATTGGCGATATTGCAAGAACAAAGATTATGATGGGTTTCACAAAAGCGCACAGTCTAGGTTGAGGTCAGGCAGCTCTAACCGCAATCCGGGTTGAGCAGGTGCACCTCCATCCTCAACCAGCAGCTCTTGATCTTCTACTCTAGCATTAATCATAACATGTTTGGTGATAATTGAGGCAGAATCATTACAATTCTGTGCTCCATCACCTAGGCGATAACTCCCTGGCCAGTGACTATGAGAAGTGCTACTGACAGAGCTGCTACCTTCCGCGATTGATTTCGGGTTCAGCTCGACACCATGGGGCTGAACGAAGCAGCAAGGCATCATAGACGGTCCAAAATTATTGGCCATCATCAACCTCAAAACCTTAGCTTGTTTATGAAGCATCACTTCTCGTCTTTCGAACCTATGAGCATTTTGATGGCCACCTAGTGCCTGTGGGTTTAGAAAATCCCTCCCACAGTATTTGCATAAATATATCTTGAAACTAAGTCCTTCTCTACTACGAGTAGTATAGAAGCTCTCATGATTGTTTAAACCTTCCATGATTAATTCTAAATTTACCAAATTCATAACAATAACAACATTTTATATATATATATATATATATATATATATATATATATATATATATATATATATATATATATATATATATAGCTGGATACATAATATTCTCTTTGCTAGGTCAAATTAAACTAATCATTAGTGACATAAAAATCTAATAACACTACTAGCTAGATTGTGGATGGTGTAATAAAAGGGAGATTGTTATTTTAGGTGTAAAATACAATTAATAATTAAGATGAAATTAGAATAATGATTAGTATTGGTCTTTAATCTAATTGCCGACTTGAAACATCATGCTCATAATTAATTATTGATTTGAATCTGTATGTAGTTGCTACATACGAAGGATATCACCTGAACTTTATATAACATTATTTAGGGAAAGATTTTATTCATGAGTGAAATATAAAGCTAACTTTTTTTTTTCTTTGATGGGGCTACTTGAAATAAAGGAAGCTATTTTCACGAGAATATGTTATAGATTTTTATAGACAAATTAGGGTAGTGAGTGATTTCATGTATCGTTACACTTTACTTCGCACATATAGTTGAGATATAAAAGTTTTAATGTTACAATGTTTATGACTAATAAAACTACTTTGTTATAGCTTGAAACAAATACTATAATTTACTCCCCTTAATATAAAATTAAATTTCCTCAATTCTATAATTCTCACTCCCTAGCTCTAAGCAGCTATCATGATCATTAGGTTATACTCGTAATTGATATACATGACTTATATGAGTACTAAAGTTTGTGGGTACGTGGACAAATACATAATCCGTATACTGTATCTTTGTTTCATTATATTACCGAACTAGCTAGATATATAGCTTTAATGGAGAATTGAAAGTAACTTATATGACATTGTATATTATTAGTATGTTAAAATCTCCTTAAATTTATTTGCAGTAGAAAATACTATAATGTCTCAAGTTTGATAGAAAAACTTGTGTTAAACTTACATATGTTATAATAGCATTTTCGTGAATCATTTACTGCAAAAATTAAAGCAGCATAAGATCCCTCCCCAACAACAATTAGTGGTTCATGGAGGTGGATGTACCATGCGCATGGTACATCCGTTCCCAAAAAAAAGCGGAAAGAACATTGTATAGAGATGTAAAGAACATTTAGCTAAAATGAAAAGAATATTTAGTTAAAGTGAAAAGAACATGTTATAGAATTGTAAAGATTAAAGAAATGAACATAACACTATCTTATAAAGAACATTAGATCATCTTCAACCTCTGTCACATTATTCTCAAATTCAACATTTATCCAGATTCATCAAATTTAAAAAAGAAAAATAAACAATGAATTTTATGATCATAAAATATTCTAATACAAATCTAAAGTAAACACAATTAAAGAAAAATAAATTCAAGACTTCATTCAAAATTACCTTCAATCTTTGATTAACAAATCCACATATTCACCTTCATGAAAAATCACTCCATTAACAAACAATGATCAAAAGCACCACGAAACTCGATCTAAATGCACATCCATTGTCTTCTATTAGAAGAATTTCTTTTTCTCTATAAATTTTCTAATTCTCTCTCTAAGATTTTTATTCCTCTCTCTAAAATATTCAAACAAGTGAAATTAAACATGAAGAAATATATAAATTTCTATTGAGATTGGGAAATAATTACTAAAACTCTTCAATTATGGAACAAATAATTCATTTAAAGATTGAAAAGCTAGATGTTCTTTAAAAAATACTACTCTGTATTATGTTCTTTATTTATTTTTTTATTTTTTTTTGAATACAAATAATATTCATTACATTATATATCATGTTCTTTATTAATATTACGGATGTTCTTTAAATATATACAAAGAACATAAAAGTAGATTTTTTTTTTACAAAATAGTTATATGTTCTTTACAAAACAAATACATGTTCATTACAAAACAACCATATGTGATGTTCTTTATTAAATAATGATATGTTCTTTATAAAACAGCTATATGTTCTTTACTGAACAACTATATGTTCATTCCGCCTCTTTTTAAGGAAATCCGGATGCACCAAGCATGGTGCATCCGCCTCCATGATAAAAATTTCACCCCAACAACGTACCAAACGAAAATTATTTGTCATGTATCTTATTAGATGGACGTCAATGCCACTCGATATGATCATAAGGCCAGGCTAATATGTTAAATGAACAACCCAAGTCTCCCACCACAGCCTTGGCTTCCACCACTGACATCACGGCGATACACCCTACACCTGAAAGGCTGCCGACACAACCACAAGGTCAATTAATTACATCCCTTGGGTCACAAGTCACAGTATAATATTATAGAGGTCAATCCCATCATCCATTCGCCCCCCATAAGAAGAGCATACAACATTATTGACATCAACCTCACCCGCAATTATTAGCTTGGAGGATCCCACCCACGCACTCTTTGCATTACGTACTAAAGTTTTATCGACTTGGCGAATGTTCTAGCTATATATATATATATATATATATATATATATATATATATATATATATATATATATATATATAGGATACTTTATTAATACATGCAATTATATTCACCATTATTATATGTTATTCCAGGCCTCAAAGATATTTCAGATAAGAAATACTTGCATAATGTTAATTAATATTATTATGCTATACTAATATACCTGCACCCAGGTTATGCGTCATTTTTAAAATTAAACTCGTTTATTAAGATCTGTAGTATTTTGTACAACTTTTAGCTTAAAGACAAATGTAGATAATACGAGTAGTAATAGGTTTGAAAATGAATTTTATTTTATGAGTAAAGTTTTTATAAATTAAGCAACTCTTGTGTTAGTACTTTATCCATTCTTTAATAATTGTAAGGATTTGTAAATATTGGAATTTCATGTCCATATCAACGCACAATGCATGATGAACGTATTGTAATGTATTTTCACCAAAAAAAAAAAAAAAAAAAAAAAAAGATATTGCAATGTATACGGAGTACAAAGTATAAGTTGAGAGTATATAAGATCTTGTAAAGATTATTTTTATGTACACACTCATTTTTTTTTTTTTGTCTTTTTCAAATTATAACGAGTTTCCTATAGACTTTAGTGGTTGGGGTTCTAAATGCCAGGATTATTCACGATTAGCTTCAACCAAATTAATATGTACGAAGTAGTGTTTAAGCCTTTAAGGTGAAAATCAAGTTCATATATTAAGGGCATGTTCTGATTGACTGAACTGAATTATTGGAGCGGGGCTAAACTGAATATTTTATGAGTGAAGAAAATTAAGAACTGAATTGAAGTAAACTGGAAATAATCTGAATAGACTAGGCCTTAAGTATGTAGTTTTAGACTTTTAGGCGAAGGGATTACCAATTACACCCTAGAGGAAGAAAAAAAAGTTGTGGATTTTCTTTGTACTTGTACCCGTATACGAAGGTCGAAGTCAGAGACGTACACAATCTAGAAGGACATGCTGCTTAAAAGTACGTAGCACGAACAAAAGTTAGAAAAAGACTCTTTATAGAAGCGGCCGATGGGCGGAGAAATTAAAGTTATAGTGGGACTGTAGGAGTTTACTAAAATTAGTAAAGAATCTTTCTAATCCTATTTAGATTTGTAGTAGACCAGGCCCATGTTCTGTTAATATTGGCCATAATTGATTTCGTTTATATTGCCCGTAATCATTTTAGGAGTAAGATTTTGATGTTGTTGTGAAAGAGATGGCCAACCTCTAAAGAAAAAAATTCCCGTAAAAAAAGAAAAAAAAAAAAATTAGTTGTGTAAGAATCCTTTTAAAAATTTCACTTCCTAGGTAAAAGTTTTTTTTTGATCTTATAATGCTTCTAGAAGTTTTATCTCTCTTTATATATTTTACTTCTTGCATTGTTTTATGCTTACAGCAGTTTGACTTTACACTATTTACTTACTTGACTTTGACGACTATTGTGATTTATAGCTAAGAAAAAATTTATAATTGTGTGAGATCTTGTTAGATTCATCTTGATTTATGCTATTTAAGGAGAAAATCAAGTTCATATACTAAGTATGCTATTTATAATATTAAATATTTATATATATTGGAGATATTAATGATTGAAATAATTCATTGACATGGATATAACGAATAGTGTTGTTTCGGGGTTTTTTGTGATTCCCTCGGATACTGGTCACGCTCTGCTGGCAATGAGACTCGGACACCTGCAAAATAACGAATATTCCGGTGTACGGAATATTCGCCTCCGACGCTCAAGTTAGTGAACGGAAACGGAAAAGGCTAGAGAGAGAAAGTAGAGAGAAGTTGGAGCTTTTTAATGCTCTATATTTATGTTGTGTCGCCAAAATCCCCCTCCCTTCATAAATGATTGGGGTATTTATAGGGGTGAGAACATGTACCCCTCTAGGGTTTATGCCCTAGAATTTCGTGACATGATTGGCTGCGCAATCAGAAGTCGCCACGTGTCGTAGGGGGCGCCGTTTTACGGCTTTCAAGGTTTTCTCGGGATTTGGGCCTGAGGTCATCAGGGCCCTTTTCTCTTTCTGATTTCAGCATTGGGGCATTTAGAGATGGCTGACATGTGTCACTATGACAAGTGGACACGTGTCACATTCTCATAGGGCCACGTGTCACCTGTTTATTGGGCCACGTGTCACTATGAGATTGGGCCACGTACCTGGGGTATTTTTACCCTAAACATTTGCCCCTCAGAGGGGGTGGCTCGTACACTTACTGGCCGCCTCCTCTGATCTTGCACTCTGGACGTCCTGGTACTCTGGGAGGAGTTGATCTCCTAACTGACCAGAACGACCACTTTAGTGGGACTGGACGTTCTGGTACTCTGGGAGGAGTTGATCTCCTAACTGACCAGAACGGCCACTTTAATGGGACTGGACGTTCTGGTACTCTGGGAGGAGTTGATCTCCTAACTGACCAGAACGACCACTTTAGTGGGACTGGACGTTCTGGTACTCTGGGAGGAGCTTATCTCCCAACTGACCAGAACGGCCACTTTAATGGGACTGGACGTTCTGGTACTCTGGGAGGAGTTGATCTCCTAACTGACCAGAACGGCCACTTTAGTGGGACTGGATGTTCTGGTACTCTGGGAGGAGCTTATCTCCCAACTGACCAGAACGGCCACTTTAATGGGACTGGACGTTCTGGTAATCTGGGAGGAGTTGATTTCCTAACTGACCAGAACGACCACTTTAGTGGGACTGGACGTTCTGGTACTCTGGGAGGAGCTTATCTCCTAACCACCCAGAACGACCACATATCTTCTTTGGGGTAATCTGGGCTTCCATGATTTCAGATGTACCTCCTGGCTTTCTAATCATGCTTTGTACGTCTGAGAACTGGGCGGACGCTTTTCCTCTTAGATTTTCTCAATTTTTGGAGACTAAGTGCTGGAGGTGTTAATTGTTCATCTGGCCTCTTTCACAAGTTAACAGAACCCTAACGTCGTCCTGGCCCTTTCTTCGAGTAATTTCTCAAGAAATTACCGTTTGAGTGTTTAGGCGGGAAAGACGGTTTTACCATTTTGCCCTCATGAATTCACTCTATAAATATGGGAGGTGAATTCTCATTTTCACACTTTACCCAATTGTGAATTCTAGAGAGAGGTCAGAGCGTTCTAGTGAGAGAAAGTTATTTTTCCCTTAATCTTCAAGAGCGCCGCCGTGAGTTTGAGTTTTCCGGGCATTTTTGAGCTTTCCGGTCAATCTTCAAGAACTTCACCACCACCTTCAGAACTTTCAGAACGTACAGAGGTAGGCCGTCTACATTTTCTCTTTTACTCGTTTTCTTTTTCTTTTACTTCAATTCTGGATCCATACTCGGCTTCGTCCGACTCTTCTCATGAGGCCGGCCGTTCGCCTGGGACTGAGGAATCTAGAGTGGACGGAGAAGAGTTGTCTCCTCCCTGGAGTGAGTCTATGTCTGATGCGTACATACTCACCCCCACTTATTCTTCTCTGTCCCAACAGGCAATGGCGAGAACCATGCGTACGCGTGAGCTTAACGCGGCCAGGAACCCAGACGGAAGTCTGGTTCATCCTAGGGTCCCTTATGACCCTAGTGATCCAAGTACAATGGTGGAGACTGACTCCACCGCCCAAACAGCGACCGCCTCCACTGGCTCTCATCACTTGGCCGTGGAGGTCACTTCTTCCTTCGAGGAACGCCTTAGAGCTGAAGGCGCCTCGTCCGCACCCGCTCCGGAACTTAGGTTCCCTCAATTTGCCAATTCAGTCATGGATGGGGCTGAACTGGTAGCCTGTATGGACAACCCTTCCAATCCTGGGGCGGACGCTTCTGGTTCGTCCGTCCCTTCTTCTCAACCTCGGCCTCAACTGGGTGGGGCGGACAGACCCTTAACAGGAATCTCAATCCGTGAACCGTCCGCTCTGCCTATTCGCAACGCCCCTCCTTCGGGAAATGGGGCGGACGCTGCCAAGGATAAAGGCAAGCGTCCAATGGTCGAGGAGGACGTTCCTTCTTCAATGGGCGTTGCAAGCTCAAGGGGCCGAAGCTCGGCCGAGGCAGCAGATTTGGACAGAGTGCTGTCTTCAGAGTTTGGGAGTGCCCCTTCTCACCAAGTGGAAGAGGAGGAAGTGGAAAAAGAGGCCGTGGGTGAGACGGCCGAGGACGAGGAGGCGGCCGAAGAGACCGTCGCCAACATTGATAACTTTAGGGACCCGTACGCCTGTACGGTTGGGGAGACAGCCCTAAAGTTTTTAAAGAAGGATTTTGAGAAGTATAAGGAGTCCCTCCATTTGGGGGAGGGATTCGAGATTCAAGTCCCCAGGAAGGCCATTGCTGTGGCTATCTGGGATGAGGAGAAGCCGCGCAAACGAGCGTTTTGCGTTTACCGGGCCGCCTTTGATGTAGGGCTCCGCTTCCCTCTTCACCCATTCGTCCGGACTGTCCTGGACGAGTATGACATCGGCCTCTTCCAACTGACGCCAAACAGTTGGTTGAACATCTTTGGGTACTTAGTGACGTGCATCGCTAAGAAATTTACGCCAGACTTTGCGGTCTTTTGTGAGATGCACTCACTCACTCGGCTGGAAAAGGAGGTGGATGGTTGGCTTATCTTGAGTGCAACCAGGGATTACATGGTCGTGGTCGACCGTGTCAGTAAGTGGAGGGACTGGAAGCACCGTTTCTACCGTATCAAAACTCAGGACGCGGAGTTCAACCTCCGCATGAACAGGTGCCGTCCAGAGCCTATTCAACTCGGACGTGGAGACCTCAAGCCTGACAAGCCGCCCATCCACCCAAGCCACGAACACCAGCTCGAGTACTTCAAAGTTAATCGAGTCAGGCGGGGCAACAAAACTGAACGGGTTCCTAGCCATTGGGTTCCACTTGCCAATTGGCTTAGGGACCCTATCTTCATGTCTGCGTACGGCCTGTACCAGAACATGCCCCAAGGTGGGCACCTAGATATATAAACTTTTCTGTACGCACATAGAATTCTTCAGAAAAATATTCTAACACTTTTGCTTTCTGTTTTTGCAGCGGAGGCGTACGCTATGCTTGACTCGGCCCAAAAAGCGGAGGTTGAGATGTCCGAGGTGGACTTGGCCAGATACAAGGCTCGCTTCAAGATGTACGAGCAACTCAAAGAGGTAAACACTTAGCTTATTTTTTGAATTTCTCATTTCTTAATGCGTCCGTTCTGCTATATTGGAAGGAGCCTACTTCCTGAGTTTGCACGGACGCTCTATGTCCGTTCATGCATGCTGGTAGGGAGCTCCTTTCCCAAATCGCACGGACGCCATCAAATTGTTCTAACTTGGTGTTTTTGCAGACCTCCTCTTCCACCCCGAAAGCCAGGCGGAAGCAGCCGGCCACGTCCACTCCTGATGCGAACGCATCCAAGAGGAGAAAGACGGTTGCTTCCAAAACATCTTCTCAAGCAGCGGCCATGGCAAAGTCGCAGACTGCTACAACACAGTCTAAAGGAGAACAACCCCGGCTGACACAAAGCGGGGCCTCCAAGCCCACGGAACCTGTTGCTGGTCAGGTCCGTGAGGAGTCCGTCCCTTCGGACGGTGGGGATAGGTTAACCCCAGAACAAATGACCGGTCGCTGGATCGGGACGGTGCTGGTCAACCCGCCGTCCAGCGACGCTGAAGGGAGCCGTCCGGAGGAGGAGGAAGCTCCTTTACCGCCTCCTCCCACCAACCTTTCTCCTCCAACCTTCTCCACTGGTTAGCCATCTTTTTCCTCACTTTTTATAAGTTTGTTGTAAAATTCAGCTAACTTTTCTTACACGGTCGTCCGCAGATATATCAGAGGAGATGCAGTTGAAGGTACCCGGCCAGTCACTGACTGGCGCGGACAGGAAGGCCATGCGCGAGGCCATGGTTCGCGCGGTCCCACAAGCGCAGCGTGATAAGCTGCGGGGGATCAACGAAGGCTTCCTCGGTCCCATGCTAAACTGTAGCGCCGAGGTATACTTCTATCTCCTTATGTTTTTGCTCTCCAACACTTAGCCAACTTTTTATATTTTTGACTAAGTTTCTTCCTTCTGTCCGCAGCTCTTCCTCCGTTTGAACGCCTTCCTAGATTGGAAGGACAAGGAGAATGAACGGTTGAAGAACGCTTGGATTGAAATCAGGAAAGCTGAGGACGCTGTAACTGGGACGGCCGCCGTCCAAAGGGTACACTTTGAGACCCAAATAACCGCGCTGTCCGACAAAGCGGCGCGGCAAACAGAGGACCTGGTCAAACTGGGCCAGGCACTCGAACAGGAGTCCTTGGCCAGGGAGGCCATGAGGGTTGAGAGGGACGAGGCCGTCCTGGAAAAGGAAAAATGGAGGTTGGGCTTCGAGGCGTCCGAGGCCCTGAAGAGCGAGCTGAAGATGGCACAAGCCAACCTTAAGTCTGCGCTAGATGAGGCGGACGCGCTGAGGGCCGAGGTGGAAACCCTAAAGAAGTCCCTTGCGGACTATGAGGAGCAACTCAAAACTCCTCGGTCGATCAGCGTTGAAGAAGTCGTCCGCATCGAGCAAAATGCTGAAGACAGGCTTAAGGCATACTTCTTTGATGCCTTCAACTTGATGGTGGACGAAGGTGAAGCCGCCTACTACGAGGAACGCTTCAAAAAGCGGCTTCAGTACGTCTGCCTTAAAGAAGAGGCAAGGAAGGCCGGCATGCCTCCTCCAGAACTAGTAGTTACTTCCCCCGAGTCCGGAGAGGACGGGGATGAGGAGGAGGAGGAGGCGGACAAAAAGGCTGCCCCGGCCAAGGACGCCAAGATAGCGGAGGAGCCTGCCACAGATAACACGGCTAAGTAGAGCTCAGGTCCTCCAGCAGCCGTCTGCTCAGCTTTCCTTTTCTTTTCAGCTTACTGTGTACTTAGTTTATTTTGTACTATCTTTTTTTTTTTTTTTTTTGTTCCTCTTCTGAGGCCGCCTGTACAAGCGGTTATGTAAACATTTCGGCCGCCTTTGTGCGGTCTTATTAATGAAAGTTCTGTCCGCCTTTTGGCGGCTCTTACTTCTGTTTCATACTTAGCAATTTTTTGCAAACTTTATGCTTTTTGCAAGTTTTCCGTACGTTTCAGTATTATGCCTTTTCGTACGTTCCTAGGGGTATGACCCTTTATTCGGTGTTCGCCTAGTCCATTTTCTAAGTGGTTTGATTAACTTGGTAGTTTTTATGCCTTAAAAGGGCATGACGGCTAGCAGGTTAATCAAATCATAGTAATGATTGCCCTTGGGCTAGGTGAAGCACCGAATTAATTTAATCGGCCGTTCGGCTATCATTGTACGAGTGGTCCGTTGAATCTATCGCTCGGACGCACCCTAGAACTCCTGAGTATTATCTCAACTCAGAGATTCCTTGATTGGTCGGGCTAAATGCCTAGGTATTCCCTTGCCCTATTTATAAAGGACACTTGTTCTCTACACAAGTTCGGGATACCTTGCCTCAATCGTCCGCCTAGATTTGGGCGGACGCATTGATCTCTGAATTAAATCAGCTTTTTTTTTTTTTTTTTTTTTTTTTTTGTGGCCGAGTTGCTATATTGGGAGCAACCTTGCTTCCTTTTTGATTCGGCCATTCAAAAAGAATGATAGGCCGTGTTACTATATTGGAAGCAACTTTGCTTCCTTGTTAACTCGGCCATTCAAAAAGAATGGTAGGCCGCGTTACTATATTGAAAGCAACCTTGCTTCCTTATTAACTCGGCCTTTAAACATAAAAACAACAAACAATTCAACAATGCCTGACTTCATTAATTTTTGTCAAAAGTACATTGTTGTGGCCGTACGGCTTTAATTACAAGGCTCGGTCAGTAGACCTAGCTGTATAAACAGCTTTTTGGCTAAGTACTTAAAGAAACTAAGCTCAAACATGATACTTTTTCAAGTTATCAGTGTTCCATGTCCGTGGGATCTGACGGCCATCAATTGCCTCAAGGCGATATGTGCCGTCTCGGACTTCTTCCCTGATTCTGTACGGTCCCTCCCAGTTTGGAGTCAACTTGCCGTCCTCATTGGCACGGCCAACAGCTTCCATTTTTCTCAACACTAGATCCCCCATCTTGAGCGGCCGCTTAGACACTCGGCGGTTATATGCCCTTGTCATCCTTAAGCGATAAATTTCATGCCTAAGCGCCGCATTGCCCCTAGCCTCCGGAAGGAAATCTAGGGCGGTCTTCATGGCCTCCCAATTGGCCAATTCATCATAAAGCATTACCCGCAAAGTGGGCTCGTACATTTCAATTGGGAGTACAGCCTCAACTCCATAGACCAAAAAGAATGGAGTCTCCCCTGTAGAACTCTTTGCTGTTGTCCGTATGGACCATAGCACATTGACCAGCTCGTCTGCCCATAGGCCGCCTGCTTTTTCAAGCTTGCGCTTGATCCCATTTGCAATCAACTTGTTATAGGCCTCAACTTGACCATTGGCTTGTGGTCGGCCGACCGAGGCAAAGCAATGGGTAATGCCTTGGTCGCCCAGCCACTCTTTGAGTTGACGCGTCTCAAACTGGGGTCCATTGTCGAACACCATTGACTGAGGCACCCCATACCGAGTGATTATGCTTTTCCAAATGAAGGCTGATACATCCGTCCATTTAATGCCCCGGACGGCCTCAGCTTCAACCCATTTGGTGAAGTAGTCTACTGCCACCAATACATACCGTCTCTGGCCGGATGCAGGAGTATACGGTCCCAAAATGTCCATGCCCCATTTGGCAAAGGGAAGTGGACTACTGATGGCTGATAGGCTATTTGCTGGACGATGAATAAGGGTTGAAAATCTCTGGCACTTGTCACATTTTTTCACCATTTTCATGGCGTCCGATTTTAGGCTCGGCCAGTAATATCCCAACTGTGTCGCCTTTTCAGCTAAGGCTCAGCCTCCAATATGCGAACCACAATGCCCCTGATGAAGGTCATCCAACACATCATGCCCTCTTTCGGGAGTTATACATTTAAGGTAAGGCTTCACAAAGGCTCTTTTGAATAGCTCCCCATCCTTCATCTCAAACCAGGTCGCCTTTCTCTTCAATAGCCAACTCTCTTTCGGATCGTCCGGAAGTATTCCATCCCTTAAGTAGGAAATAATTCCGTCCATCCAGGTTGAACTTCTATCTATTATATGAACGGGCTCGGCATCAATGCTCCTTTTTTCCTTTACTTCCCAAAACACTGATCTAGGAGTATCACATGACGCCGAGGAAGCTAATTTGGAGAGGGCGTCTGCTTGATGATTCTCTGAACGGGGAACTTGCTTGAGAGAGAAAAGCTCTAGGCCTTCGGCCTCATTTTTAACTAGCTGCATGTACTTCATCATGGCCGGCTCCCTGGCCTCAAAGCCATCATTGACCTGATGGACTATTAGCCGGGAGTCCGAGCATACTTCAATTTTGGTTGCCCCGGCCGCTTTACACATCCTTAGGCCGGCCAACAATGCTTCGTACTCAGCTTCATTGTTTGACGCTTGGAACTGAAACCTCAACGCGTACTCATACTTGTCTCCCTCAGGATATTCACATATAATACCAGCGCCACACCCGGTCGCTGTTGCACTACCATCCACAAACACTTTCCAAACTCGGTCCCCGGCCGGCTGAAGATCAGGCCGTGTCATTTCAGCCAAAAAATCTGCAAAGGCTTGCCCCTTGATTGCCTTCCTTGGCTCAAATGCAAGATCAAAACCTCTGAGCTCTAAGGCCCACCTGAGCATGCGGCCACTTGCCTCCAAAGTTGAGAACGGCTTCTTCAAGGGTTGGTCTGTATAGACCACGATTGAATGTGCTAAAAAGTATGGCCGCAGCTTCTTTGATGCCATGTACAAGGCCAGGGCAAACTTTTCAATTGGGGGGTACTTCAGCTCAGCATTGTGAAGTACGTGACTGATAAAATACACCGGGACCTGATGGCCGTCCCTTTCAGCAAGGAGGACGGCACTCAGAGAGTGTTCGGAGATGGCAAGATAGATATATAACTTTTCATTCTTGAGCGGACTGACGAGGCGAGGCAATGTATGCAAGTGATTTTTCAACTGTACGAATGCTTCCTCGGCCTCCTCTGTCCACTCGAACATGGCTTTCTTCTTTATGGTTTGAAAAAAGTAACGGCACTTATCCCCTGACCTTGACAAAAATCTTCCAAGGGCTGCTAAACAGCCGGTCAGTCTTTGCACTTCCTTGACTGTTCTTGGAGACTTCATGTCAAGGACGGCTTGAATTTTTTCAGGGTTGGCCTCAATTCCACGTTGATCAATCAAAAACCCGAGAAACTTGCCGGACTCAACACCAAATACACACTTCTTTGGATTTAACATCATCTTATGCCGTCTGAGTTCGGCGAACGTTTCTCGTAGATCCTTGAGATGGTCGGCCGGCTCTTTTGACTTGACAATCATGTCATCAATGTACGCCTCCATGTTTCGGCCGAGCTGGTCTCTGAAGACTGTATTAACAAGCCTCTAAAATGTAGCAGGGGCATTCTTGAGGCCGAATGGCATAACCTTGTAACAGTACAACCCCTGCTCGGTCACAAACGCTGTTTTCTCTTGATCTTCTTCCCACAAAGGAATTTGATGGAATCCGGAGTATGCGTCCATGAAGCTCATAAGGGCGTGTCCGGCTGTAGAGTCAACCAAGCGGTCGATCTTAGGCAAGGGGAAACTATCCTTAGGACACGCCTTGTTCAAGTCCGTGTAATCCACGCACATCCTCCAAGTCCCATTCGGCTTTTTCACAAGAACTACATTAGCCACCCAATCTGGGTAAAAGCATTGCCGAATGAAACCGGCGTCCAGCAGCTTTTTTACCTCTGCTGCGGCCGCCTGATTCCTTTCTTCTCCGTGATTTCTCTTCTTCTGGCGGATAGGCTTTATCAAAGGATTCACGGCCAACTTGTGCACGGCCAGGTCAGGACTTATTCCTGGCATTTCACCAACTTCAAATGCAAACACATCTTTGAATTCTCTTAACAGCCGCACTAACTCATCCCCAAGCACTTCCAAGGCTATAGTGCCGACACTAACTGTCCGTTCTGGGTGGTTGGAGTCAAGCACTATATCCTGGTGGCTGCCGGCCGGCTGGGGCCTCAACTCATCTGGCCGGCCGACAGTCATTAGTTGCTAGGCTTCCTCTGTCCTGGTCGCCTTACGCTTCTGGCCGACCTGGTATGCTGGGAGTGAGGTTCCTTCCTCCTTTACCTCGGACAACTTTGGGCCGCGTGCGGTTGGCTTCACGGCCAGCTGATTACATTCCTTGGCCATTTTCTGACTTCCTTGAATTGTTCCGATTTTTCCGTCTGACCTTTCAAACTTGAGCAACATCAAGTGAGGCACTATGACCGCCTTGGCTGCATTGAGAGTAGGGCGGCCAAGGATTACGTTGTACCCAGTCAACTCTTTTACCACAAGGAAACGGACGACCATGTCTCTTCCTTCCCCCTTCTGCCCGAAACGGATGGGAAGGTCAATCCGTCCGACTGGATGAATGATATTCCCCCCAAATCCTACTAAGGGATGAGTTGTATCTTGGAGAGCATCTTCTGGGAAGCTTAAATTCCTCAAGGCAGAGAGACTTATGATATCGGCTGAACTGCCCGTATCAATCAATACCCGTCCCACCTTCAAATTTGCTATTTTCATTACAAAGACCATGGGATCATTGTGCAAAGCTCTGACCTCACCACGGTCAGCTTCACTTATGATCACTTCAGGAAATGGCTCGGCTTTAACAACGTCCATTTGCATCACATTTGACAGGTTTCGAGCGTCCTGCTTGATTCCTTTCATGGTAGGGCCGCCTGAGGCAAAGCCTCCTGATATGACGGCCACAAAACCTGAATCAGTGTTATTCCCATCATCTTCCTTGTCATTCTTCTTTTCGCTTTGTTGCTTTTTCTCGGACGTGTTGTCTGTCCGCTTGAAGGTGAATTTGGACTTGGTCACATAGGGTTTCAGTAGACCCTTGTCGGCCAACTTATCCAACAGTCTCTTCAAATTGATACACTCATTCGTGTCATGACCCACATCCTTGTGGTAATGACAATACTTGTTTTTGTTTCTGTACTGGGCTGAGCCTCTCAAAGGCTGAGGCTTCTCAAACTCAAACTTGTCTTTTATCTCCATCAAAATAGAGTACCCATCCTTGTTGAACTCATACTGAGGCTCGTATGCCTTGGTTTTCTTTGACTTGGGTTGCTGGTCATCAGCTACCCAGATTTCTTTTCTTTTGTTTCTTTCTTTCTTTCGACCGGCCGAGTCTTGCCGAGAAGATTGTTTCTTCTCAGCCCCCTTGGCCGGCTGTTCTGATTTGGTGAGCGAACAAAAATCCGTGGCCTCAATATAGGCTTCGGCTTCCCGCAATACACCTGCGTATGACCGAATCTTTTTTCTTACCAAATCAAACTTAAAACCATTATGCCTTAATCCCCGGAGAAATTCTGAGTAAGCCATTTCGTCCGGAAGATTATGAATTTGGGCTTTTTCTTGGTTAAACCTTTGGACGTACGAACGTAGTCCTTCATTCTTTTCTTGGACAATTGTAGCCAAGTTGAGACTTGTCTTTCTTGGTGGGATGTTGTATGAGAAGTTTCCCACAAACAACAAACTGAGGGTGGTAAAGCAATTGATGCATCCGGCTGGGAGGCTGTTAAACCAATCCTGAGCTACCCCTTTGAGAGTGGCCGGAAAGCATCTACACCATGTAGCATCATCTACACTTTGCAAGTACATCAGATTCCTGTACGAGGTAACATGCTCTTCTGGGTTGCCCGTACCATCATAGGCACCCACTAGTACACTCTTGACTTTTGCTGGTTGAGGAGATGCTAATATGTCTTGCGAAAACGGAGGCGGCTTATCTCCCATATTCAACAAACGCATCTGCCAGTCAATGGGCTGAGGCTGAGCGGACGTTCCAGCCAGGTAGGGAGTCTGGCCGAACATCTGACCATACGGCCCATTTTGCCCAAAAACTTGGGGAGTTGGTTGCATCCACCCATTGAGTACCTGAGGGGGCTGATATGGCAACGGCTGAATTGGTCGGGGAATAATAGTATGACTCTTGCTAGAAGCAGCCGTGTTGGTGTATTGGGAGAAAGATTGGTTGGAGACTCCCTCCGGCATGGTTGGGGTAGAGGCCGTGTCAGAGTATGCGGCCCTCTCCCTTTGTTTGTGCCGAATGTAGTCCCTTGCATCCTTAAAACGCTGGGACGGTTCAGCCTCTACTCTTTTTGGCTGTCTGCCCTTCCCCCCAGCCGACTGTGTTTTCGCCAGCAGGTCAGAGAAATTGGTCCGTGGGACTCGGGGAGACCTTCCGTGCGGACGACGGAATGGGGTATTACCAGCATCGGTTGCATTGGCCTTGTTGTTGGCTTTCTTAGAGATACTTCCTCCCCCTTTTTGCTGGACAGCCGCTAACTCCTTGCGGAGCTTAGTCAGCTCGGCCATTAAAGCAGCTGGGGAAGGTTGTTCGGCCTCTTCAAATGAGGCGGTCAAAGGATTGCTTGAGTGTATGGTAGTATGTATGTCCTCTACATATCCATCTTCGCTTGGACGAGGTCCAGAATTAGGTGTCTGACCGTCTATTGCCATAACGGACGAGTATCCCCACAGACGGCGCCAAATGTTTCGGGGTTTTTTGTGATTCCCTCGGATACTGGTCACGCTCTGCTGGCAATGAGACTCGGACACCTGCAAAATAACGAATATTCCGGTGTACGGAATATTCGCCTCCGACGCTCAAGTTAGTGAACGGAAACGGAAAAGGCTAGAGAGAGAAAGTAGAGAGAAGTTGGAGCTTTTTAATGCTCTATATTTATGTTGTGTCGCCAAAATCCCCCTCCCTTCATAAATGATTGGGGTATTTATAGGGGTGAGAACATGTACCCCTCTAGGGTTTATGCCCTAGAATTTCGTGACATGATTGGCTGCGCAATCAGAAGTCGCCACGTGTCGTAGGGGGCGCCGTTTTACGGCTTTCAAGGTTTTCTCGGGATTTGGGCCTGAGGTCATCAGGGCCCTTTTCTCTTTCTGATTTCAGCATTGGGGCATTTAGAGATGGCTGACATGTGTCACTATGACAAGTGGACACGTGTCACATTCTCATAGGGCCACGTGTCACCTGTTTATTGGGCCACGTGTCACTATGAGATTGGGCCACGTACCTGGGGTATTTTTACCCTAAACAAGTGTTACAAGTATAAAATAACTAAAAAAGTAATATTTGACGAAGTATGTGAATTTTAACTTTTAATTGTTTAAAACCTACTTTCTTAAAAACATATCCAAAAGATATTTTAGAAAATGTGCGATAAGAGAGGAAATGTATGGAGATAATAAAAAATTAGAAAAAAAAAAGTTAATTGGCAAAGTTGAGAAAGATGCTACACCGGAATATAATCATTCATATATAACATTAATATAAATGTAATAATTCAAACACGGACTAGATTTAATTTCATGTTCAAAATAACAATGGCAAGTGTCTATTGGTTTATATATTTTTCTTTTATTTAATAATAAATCGAATGTACAATAAATAGTGTACATTCATTATAAAGTTATCCCTAAAATGAACAAAAGTTACCCTAATATCAATAAAAATTACCCTGACATAAATAAAAATTACGAAGTATTTATGTTTTATTGATAAAAGTTACGGAAAAAATTAAAAAAATGACCTTAGATTTGATTAAAAAAAAGTTACCCCCTATGTACAGTAAATTATTGTACACCAAATGTATACAAAAGTTATTCAGTACTAATACTTATTCCATTATACAAATATTACAACAATTACTATTTAAAGAAGTTTTCCAATATATTACAATTTTTTCTTATTTGCACATGTTTTCTTTTTTTTTTTATCTCTATTCATCACATGTGTCCCTATCTTAATTCCTCTTTAAATTGTTATTAAAATCCCGATTTAAATCTTAAAATCTTACGATTTTACGATTCATGTATATTATATTATTCGATTTACGATTCTACTTGATTTACATATTTCTCTTAACTAGCGAAATCATTACAAGTTTGAGATATGCAAATATAGTTATTTATAAATATATATTGTCAATTATTGGTTGTATGATGGGTAAAGAACTATTTTCTATTAATAATTAGGTTTCAAACTCATAATTTAAATATATTTAATTAAAATTAGATATAACGTCTTGATTATGCATGTCGATAGAATTTTACAATTCTCCGATTCGATTCTGAGAGCCCTTTACGATTCAAAGTAAAATCCCGATTTTAATAACTTTGCGAGTCTTTATCTCTCCCCTAGCCCCCTCCTCTTAAAATTCATATATCCTCCCTATATTGCAATATTAGGAGAACTGAGGAATTATTTTACATTATAGCCTTGTTGGGTTGTGTTTTGTGCCTTTGTAAATATTCTTTTGTTAGAATGATAGAGTTGGCTCAATTCAATACACTGATTCTGAATTTCTATTTATACAGAGATTAGACGGTTTTGACATTAAAGGTATAGTTAAGCCAAAAAAAAAAAAAAAAAAAAAAATCCTTGTTAAAAAAAATTGTGTGGGAGGGGCCGAGGGGGGAGTTGGGAGCAAGTAAAGTGAGTGTATTTTCTGAAAAAAAAAAAAAAAAAAAAGTAAAGTGAGTGTATGTGCCAAGTTGGCAGTGGTTTGTTTGTTTGTGTTTTTGTTGGGTATGCAGCGTATGCTTTTCCGTTGGGCCTAGCTTTGGTCGTGGGGCCCAGTGGCATTCAATTAAGACTCAAGATTATGTATACTCCTTGTGGCCTTGTTGGGTATGAACCTTTGGTGGTAGAGCCTTCGTAAAGCATCCGAAAAAGACAAACCTAATAAAATTTAAAATAAAAAAAGAAAAACGATCGCAAAGAAAAATTAGAATAATTAGATGAATCAGAGCAAGGTTTAATTTGCATATGTTCCAAGCAAATAAATTAAAGCTATCAAAATCTACCAATTCTAACACTTTTCTTGTTCCCCTTGTCATTACACTTCACGTCTTCACATAAATGAGTGGATATGTTCATGCAATGTGTACAAGACCTGAGCCATCTATCTAACATTATTAGATCAAATGTAAAAAAAAGTGAAAACACACACTTGAAAATAAATGTACGGTTTTTTAAGTTTTAAAGACTTTCAAATAGCGCATGTTTGCATAAATACTAAAGGACAAAGTATACATCATACACATCATGTCAATATAAAATATTTTGGCAAAGAAATCTCGATCAAATGAAAAAGATCCCTAAAATTTAATTCAAGCATTTATTACAAATTTAATGTTTATGTACATATGTGAGATACAAATACCAAAAAACATTTAAATTAGCACAATGTTCGTTTCTTCCTATCTATTTCTCGATTACTCTCATACAATTTTTTATTTTTTTTGGAAGAACTCTCATCCAACTTTAATTATGCCCTAAGCTCGCTTAAACATAGGTCTTAGCCGTCTTAGTTAAGGAATTACTTCTTAGCTTGCCGGTTTCAATTCAGCCCCCAAACCTCGCACACACCAAAAAGGCAAAAATCCTATTTTAGATAAATCAATTTCCAAACACATAACTTTAAGCTATCACTCCTCCAAAAAATGAATAATAAATAAAGAAATAAAGCTATCAAAATCTACCAATCCTTTTAAATTTTCCAAACACTTTTCCTCTTCCTCTCGTCATTGCACTTCACATCTTCACTAAATTAGTGGATGTGATCATGCAATGTGTGCAATATTTGAGCCATCTATCCAATAAAATTTGATGAAAAGAAGATAAAGAGATCGAAAACAATTGGATATAAATATACGCTTGGTTTATTAAGTTTAAAAGACATTCAAATTGCAAATGTATGTATCAAATATTAAGGAACAAAACATACATCGTATACGTCGTGTCAATATAAAGTATTTTGTCTAGGAAATCTCGATCACATGGAGAATATTTCTAAAACTTTAACTCAAGCATCTATGACAAAATTAGTTTTGTATACATATGTTAGATACAAATACCAAACAACATTTAATCTAGCAAAATGTTTTTTTTTTCCTCCTATCTCTAGTCTCAATAACTATTTACAAGTACATGATTAGTTGAGTTCCATGACGTATATACAGTTATTCAGCTACAGAAATATTTTCATCAGCTTATTTATACGTACGTAGTACATCATTATATTTGACGCATTCCATATAATAGCTTACTTAATTACTTATATTATTAGTGAAAATTTTTTAAAAAAAATGGAAGGCGAAAATTGCAACAACACTCCTAAGCCAAAATCACATAATTTTAAGATATGTTTTTGCAAATATTGTGGTAGAAGATTTCTGAACTCACAAGCCTTAGGCGGCCATCAAAATGCTCATAAGAAGGAGAGACGAGACGCCAAGCATCAGAAACAAGAGACGATGATGATGGCAAGTCTAGCGATGCCACCATTGATTCCATACTCCTTTGTTCAGCCCCATGGTGTTGTGTTGCAGCAGCAGATCAATGGTGCTCAACCTGCATTTCCCGGTACCGCCTTCTCGAATAGTCATCCATTGAGTTGTGAATATTGGCCGGGAAGTTATCGTGTAGATGAGGGAGCACTGTACACTTATGTTTCAACGCAAGATATAATTAAGAACCAAGTTCAGGCTGAAGATGGTGCAGAAAAGCAGCAGGTTGATGATATTTATTATGATCAGCAGGAAGTTTCAGAGCTGCCTGATCTCAATTTAGATATCTCTCTCTTTGATAGTAAATTTTTAAATATTGATTTGTAATTTTGTATATCCATATATATATGAGTTGATTTTGTAAGTTGTAAGAAGCTTGTTGTAATATCATGGACTAATTGAAATGAGTATGAAATTAATTACGAGTAATGTTTATGTAATCTCTCTTTAATTAGTTTTATTTGGGAAAATTTTGAAAAATACCACAAACAATTATACCCATTTTTCACAAAATCACCAACAATTTTTTTTTCTACCACCAATTATTCTTCAAAACTTTTAAAATTACCACCCGATTGCCTGATGACGTTATAGTAGGCCTCACTCTTTAATTTCTCTCCTTTTCCATTTCTATTTTCTAGATTCTCACCTCTATTATCACCTTTTTAATAACATGATTATGGAATTAGTGTTGTATTGTTGTTTGGCACGAGTAAGAATGGTGAATTAAAACCCTAACTGACGCACTAATCGCAATTTTTTCCGCAAATTGAGTAGAAAAAGGGAAGAACAAAGGTGAGAATTGAGAGAAGATAAGGGAAAAATGAGGGATATTGAAGACTGCGGCCCACTATAAAGTCACTGTAGAGGAATTGAGAAAACAGATGGTAATTTTTAATGTTTTGAAGAATAATTGGTGGTAAAATGAAAAAAAAAAAAAAAAAAAAAAATTGTTGGTGGTTATGTAAAAAATGAGTATAATTGTGATAATATTTTTCAAATTTTCCTTTTATTTGCAATAATTTCCTAGTTAGTTTTACAACAATGGCATAGCCCTATCTCCTTAATTATTTTGTTTTTTTTGACATGGCCTCCTTAATTAGTTTTACCTTAAAAGTTTTGACATTGCTTTTTTTTTTTCTTCTTTCTTTCTTATTACTTTTAAATTAAGAGGCGAACATTAGGGACTACAGAATACATATATGATCGACCTCTCTTGAATAGAACTTTTATAACATCAATTACTCTATTATTTATCGGATGGGAGTGAGGGAATGGAAAGAGTAGAAGCTGTAGAACATGTTCAACGTAACCTAGCACTATAATAGGCCAGGGAAAGCACCTAAATGGGTTTGTTTAGCCATGCATGAAATGTGAAAGTCTCAACTTGCTAGTTGCTACTCTACACCATTATCAACACAATAGCAGATTAAACCGTTGATGATTCATGGCGCAAGGCTATAAGAATTAATGTGCCCTATCACCCAAGACCATGGACCTAAACAAAACAGCAAGGAATGATCAATGACGCCCAAAATTGGCCATCGTCATGTTCAATACTTTTGGTTGTTAGGATAGTCTTCTCTTTAAGAAGTTAAAATTATTCCTTATTATCTAAATACTTAAACACACAACCTTGTTAGGAATATCTTTATAAGGTTCTGATTTTCCATTAAATTTTTAAAGAATTTGCAAATTTTACCCTTAATCAAATGAGCCCTTAGAACTAATTAAATAATTAAAATAGTGCCCAATATTATACTTTGGATAGGGCCATAAAGGGATATAGGCTAAAATGGCCAAATGGGGACTGGTTTTTAGAAAGTCTATAAGGCGACAAATGATACACTCAAACAAGGCAAATCAAGAGAATAATCACAAGATCTTTTTAATGCCACTACATGACAGGCTACGGAACAGGCCAAACAGTTTATCTACTAAATCCAATGCTTGCTTGCATTGCATTAGTGGGTTATGGGTGAAATTTCGTTTTGCGATTTCGATTATAGTCAAATTTGAATTAATCCGAATTAATTTGGTTTTGGAAATTTCAATCCGAATCTAAATCAAATTAAGATTCGATCCAATCCAAACCAAATCGAATTAATTCGGTTTTTCTAATTAGAATCCAATTCAAACCGAAATTTCTTCCCTTCTTTTGCAACATTCAAACCAGAACTTCACTCAAAAAATTCATGCAATCATTCAACCTTTTCTTGTTAAATATCTTTGTGAGAGAGTAAGATATTGAGAAAGAAGAATTGAGAATTAAGTTTTGCTTTTTTTTTTTTTTGTTTTTATATGAAAGGGGAAAGGGGTTGGGATACTTTGGAAAAGAAAATGAGCTTAATGTAATTCGGTTTGTAATTCGGTTTTCGGTTTATTTTAAATCCCAAACCGAATCCAATCCGTAATCCATACTTTTTAATTTTTCCAAACCGATCCAATTCGAATTAAAATAAAATCCAAACCGAATTGCTAATTCAGCTTGGTTTTCGATTTGGTTCGATTTTAATCCGAATTACTTTCACCCCTAAGTGGGGTCATTTATATTCTAATAATAATGTACTTTAATTTATGCATATATTCACTATTTCTAATAATAACAGTACTATTCTACTATGATTAGAAAATATTGAACAATCTATATATGGCCATCTGCGATCACCATTTCACCACTTACTCTTTAGTCTGAGCCTGCACCACACCCGTTATTAAGAAAAAGTTTACTTCACAAGTTCAAAAAAATTCCACTCCAAAACCATATACCAACCAACATAGTAGTTCACTACTCCCTTAAGCTACTCATATCTTTCATCGATATGAAACATTTACATGTGTTGTTTGAAAAGTCTGTATTTTAATAAGATAAACTGTAAAAAATTGTTATGATAATTTGAACCCACGCTAAGATGAATTTGACAAAGTAGTTATACATTATGTACAACTAAATAAAAGGGATGACCAACTTTATCATGTTATATTAATAGCTTTATAAAATTTGAATTGAACAATATCCTTATGGTGGGAAAAATTCTAATTAAAGGATCCCCATCTCCAAGTATCTTCATTTGATAAGAGTGTTATTACCTCATCTTATCAAGTAAATCAAACTTTATTTAGTATGATTTATGTAGACATTTTTTAACCAAATGAGTAATTTGGTGAGACAAAACTACAAAATAAGTACTTACACATTAAAGATCACTAGAGTGAAGGGTAGCTCAAGTAATTATGACTTCTCTCTCGATTTTAGAAGATTTTAGGATCGATTCTCACTCCCGACCTTATGGCTCTCTACTAAACACCAAATACACATTAAAGATCTTAAGATGTCCCGGACCGTAGAATTCATCTTTCGTTGCCAAAACAAAAATGGGTTGTCTACCGCCATAAAATGATACGGAGTAGGAGTACAAAATTGCGTTGTCATATCAAACTAAATTCAGTCCTACTCGTAGTATAATTAACATCCATTCCATCAAAAGTGACTCAAATGCAGACAAGTAATCAACGTTAATAACAGTTGACAGTACTACTCGTAGTATAATTAACATCCATTCTATCAAAACCGACTCAAATGCAGACAAGTTTCAACGTTAATAACAGTTGACACTTGGCAATTGCTTAATGGCTTATAGCAGTTGCTACCTATATTTTGTGAATGAAAATAGTTAAGAGTTTATGATTATTTTTTTCTATTTATTAATGATTTGATGGTTTTGATATTAAAAAAGCAACAGGGGCCATCAAATTTGGACTACTTCCTGGCTGTAAAAAAATAATACTACGCCAATATTATGTGCAATTTTACGAGGCTTTTGATTGGAGGTACAGAAATAAGAGGGATAATGAGGGAGGATTAAGATAGGAAATTGATAGGTGGGACAAGGATAAATAATTTTTATTCCAAGTTTGGTAAGTATGGGAAATAAATTAGGGATAAGTAGTAAAATTGTAAAAATACCATTCTAACTTCTACTCTTTCCCTTATCATATCAATTTCATTAAGGGTAATTTGGTATTTTTAGTCTATTTTTTTTTATCCCTTCCCCTTATACCAACCCCCTAGTTATAGAAATGGAGGGATAAGGGGGTTGTTTTAATCCCTATCCTCAACCCCCTTCTAATCCCCATCCCTCTAAATAAATACTACTTTTCTTCTATCCTCATCCTTTATTCTTATCCCTCCCTTTTTTATCCCCTAAACAAACACCCCTTTAGGGTATTATTTATGAAAAATAAAATATTTCAAAGTTGCACATAACATTTAACAGAGGTATTACTATATAACAATAATAATAATACTCTAAATTAGAAAAAGCAAATTCCTTATTAAAGCAAATTTATTAAGTGTATAAAATAAATATGAAGATAATATAGAAGAAGGGATTTTAGTTTTTCTTTGATTCATTATAAAGATTGTGACATATTATTTTATTTATCTTGGAATTACATCATAATTAAATATGTACATACAAATCTTTAAACATGACATGTGTGTCAAGTTTAACTCAATTCTTCAGCTCAATTCATATCTATCACAAATAAATTCAATGCATAACCCAAAATTTTATATCCGATCCTCTAATAAAATATATCCATTGATGATTAAGAAAATTTCATATTTGAAAAAAGTACTAACTCGGTTTAGGCTCAATTTTTTTTGAGTTATTGTAATCTGCTCTGTTTAGCTGCAATATACTATGCTCTATTGAATATAAGTTAGTTATTTTGCTTTGCTATGCCAGAAACTCAAAAGAACATGTACTTGATTAAAAAACAAGTTATGTGCATAAGCATAACCCAAATAGGCAAATTTCACATCTACTATTCAGCATCGGAGATTCTGCGTAAATTTGTGGTACTCCTACTGAGTTAAACTTGTTAAGCCATGAGCCCATGACGGTCGTGAATTCTTGACCAATCACATAATTACTCTCTCTATCCCTATTTTTTTGCCCATTTGACTGTGCACGGTGTTCAAGTCGTGTATTAAAACGTCTATATATTTATTTCTATACACTATAAAAATTATAAAAATGTGATACTACTAAAATATACAACAAGAAGAATCTACAGTTCAAAAAAAAGAATCTAACAAGACCACACATGACTAAATTATCTTATATATATTAACGGTTATTTATAGTTAAAGTTTTCATAGTTTGACCCCAAAAATGGCAATGGGGCAAAAGTAAAGAGAGGGAGGGAGGGAGTATGTTATAACGTGTGACCCCACACTTATAATCCATAAAAGAACAACAAATAAAGTCTGATGCAAAAACGAACTAAAGCATCATCGATGCTCGTCCTGTCGTCCACAAAAAACACAACTTGCATCGTGTATTTCAAGACATCAAGTATTTGTGTTACGCAAGTGGGTTGAAATCAATAGAAATGCCTTCATTTTTTATTTTATTATTTTGAATAAAAATAGAAATGCCTTCATATGAATTAGCTAATTATAGGGAATAAAAAAAAAACATAATTGTTTTGGATAAAGAATCAACCAAGTACTGTAGATGATAAAACAATATATTACATCCACTACTTTCTTATTCTGATATATAAGTTTATTACAGACCTACCGTCGATATATCATTCACAAACCGTTATAGAAGTATACTGCGATTTTATTTTTCATAACTCATCATATGGAGTATTTTACTACTAGCTGAGTAGTTGTGCATAAAGCTATTGCAAAAGATGTTTGACAAACGTGATATAGTTGTGTCATGATAATTGTTGTATTTAACGACAAGATAATTAATTAAAATTTAATATTTTTAACACAGAATTCTAACAAATTAAAATTATTGTTAGGTTGTATAGGAAATCTGAAGCAACAACAAATTGAAAGTTTCCCTCAGCCTTTCATTGAAGCTAAAAATATCAAACAACATACTATCTTCGTTTCATATTATTTGCAATAATTAAATATTTTTCCTCTATACTTTATGTCAAATCGTTGCAAGTAATATGAAATGAAGGTAGTACAATATAATATGATCGGTTCTGACAAAGTAGCTCTAGACCTCTAGTCAGCACAACGTTATTTGTCTACATCTCTCCTCAATAATCTTCATGCATTTTTGTCGGATTCACGCACTCTTTAGCTTTATAAATTGTACATGACCTAGCTTGCTAGCTAATTAATTTTTATTTTTCAGTATAATAATTGTTATTGGCTTAGCATAGTAAAATGCAAGGCTCAAAAGGTGAAGCTGAAAAATGTAACAACAATAACTCTACTAGGCCAAAATCACATAGTTTTAAGATATGTTTTTGTAAATATTGTGGTAGAAGGTTTCTGAACTCACAAGCCTTAGGCGGCCATCAAAATGCTCATAAAAGGGAGAGACGAGACGCCAAGCATCAGAAAAAAGAGATGATGACGGTGATGATGATGGGGAGGAGTTTCGAAATGCCGGCAATGCCTCCATACCTTTTAGTCCAGCCCCATGGTCTTGCGCAGCACCAGATGATTAATGGTTATAGTATTAGTTTGCCTGGGAGTGATTATTGGCCGGGAGTATATCGCCTGGATGATGGTGCACTGAATTTATATGTAACTGCAGCAGAGTCTAGTAATGATCAAGTTATACAAGGTGATGATGTTAAATTGTTGCCTGATCTCAACCTGGAACCCCCTCTTTAGTTATTAATGACGTCACTCATTTTTTTTTTTTTTGTTAACGAGTATCAATTGTTGTTGTTTAATGATTTTTCATTTTGATTCGTAAATTTCATGTATCAGTTCAATTGTATTCAGTTGTTTGTGATAAATAATTTTACTAAATTTTGAATTTTTTTTTTATATATTTTTTTTGTAAAAAAATTATAAAGTTATGTTATTGACATACGGAGTTTGTTTCCATATGAATGTATGAGGTACAGTAGATCACTTCGTGGCCGATCATCTCAAAACTTCATTTTTTTTCCTTTTTTAAATCGTAACATGTGAGATTTTAACAAACATTAATATCTATGTTTGAATTTATACACATCAATATTGGTTAAAGTAATGTAAGCGCATAGTAATTTAGTGGTAATTCGGTACCTTATGACTTTATGAGCACATTGACTAAACTCACTCCTTTGATAGTACGGTGAAAATCCTCTAACGAAAAGGTCAATCTGTTACAACTCATACTGGGCCTATCCGGCTTATCTTAGCCCAAATATTACACTAGAATTGGGCCTATGATTTTTCTTTTACTCTTTTGACCAACTTTGTCCAAATTTAATTAAGTAATCCGTATTTTCTTTTTCACAATTTTCACTCACTGGACTGAAGTAACCGGCGAAACTTTTCCGGCTAAAAAATGAGAATCGGTACCGCAGCGCTCTACCGCCGACGGCAAATCAATTGTTTCCGGCATTTTTCTTCTTCATCCTCCGGTAACCTTTCTCTTTTCTACATTTTTTTTGGAAAATACTGCTTGTTCTGTAAATTTTTCTCATCACTTTTATTTCAATTTTAATCAATGCAAAGTTTGATTAGTCCAATAACTATGTTTGATTGCTAGATTTGGTTTCTGTAAATTTGGAAAGTCGGATGAACCATGAACCGATGAAATATCTTCAAAATTAATAGTGGAACATTTTTAGGGTTAACATGTTTGCATTGTTGTGGATAATCAATAGGCCGGCTACGAGTACTATTTTAGAATGTTCGAAAAAAGTTTCCGTAGATAATTAAACTGAAATAGAGTTATGTGAGGATTATTTTAAATGAAGGTTGAAGAACAGAATTATGAATGTTACATTCAAACACCAACTGAATTTAGCTAAATATGAGGTGCTTAATAACACCTAAAATATGATAGTAATATGAGTCCATTATTGTGTGAAGCGCAAACGCCTTTAAGAATCAGACATATCAGATTGCTCTCCACTTTGATTGGCACCATACTTTCATGGACTACTGCAGCAACTTAGGGGCCTTGTTTCTTTTTTTTCGGCTTGTACTAAAAAGGAAGGAGTCCACTAAATTAACTACAAATGAACATTTATGCTGTCTTAACAATTAATGCCGTGGAAATTAAAGTTAAAAGGCCATGTTCTAGAATCTGCTGCTTTAGTTTAAGCACTTTGTTGGGAAATTGAAATGAGCAAAGAAAGGTCAATCAAAATTGGTATATTATTTGGTTAAGCTAAACCCCTCTAGTAAAGTTTTGCTTATGTATGATTTACTTGGATTTTCACATCCGGAAGTCTCACACGCACTCACTGCATATTTCCATCAATCTTCGCTGACAATTTCTCTTGGTTATCCTGACAACTAACTACACTTACTCTGCCATCCACCCTTATTTTTTTGAGTTAGCAGGATTTGACACACTCCTTTCCTCATACCAATTATCTTGGATAACCTAACAAGTATATAGGTAACATTTTTTTTTTTTTTTTGAGGAAAGTATATATATAACATTATAACAATATAATAGTAAATAGTTTCTTGTACATGCACCCACGAGTAGTCGAGTACCCGACGACACTGTTTGACAACCAAGAGTCTCAAATTTCATTCTGAGGGCCTAGATCTACTGTCAAGAGAATCCCTGCACAAACAGGGCTGGTCCTGTATCTTTGATGCTAGGAACTTGTCCAAGCCTGCTGTGATGGCATGAGCATATTTGTACGTAGAAGAAAGTGGAAAGTCATTTTTGGACACCCAGAACGGCCACAAGGCCACAATCCAGAGGTGTGACGTTCAGGATGGAGTATTGACCAAATTTTTTCCTGGCTATGAAGAAGTGAATAGGATCCCTTCTTTGCTTATTTGGTGGCTCATATTAGCATGCCATTGAGTTAGCCTAAGCCTTATCTCCTGGGTCTGTTTAGCCATGGGCCATTTGAAATCCTTGTTGCTGGATGCTAGTGAGTGTGAATGTCTCTCATATGGAAGATATTAATTGATATCCTCCCTTCTTGTAACACACAAAATTTGCATCCTCTGGAGACTACATTTCTTGTGATTGTTCATTATTTTCATGCTCTATTTTGTTTGAGTGAAAAACTATGAATAACTTGCATAGTTGCCTTAGCATACATGAAAGATGTGTATTTCCTTTAAATTTTCATTTATCTTGATACACCCTTTGATGTACAGAACACATCTCATTCATCAAAGATGTAGCTGCAACTTGCATTCCCGAGCGCTTGCCCAATTTACTGAATATGCTTCAGACAAGAGGTAGCCATATGTATTTGATTCTTGAATGTTACTTATTTTTTATTTAATTCATAATCTTAGCCATTTGACATACCTCCAAATAGTCGCGTTGCTGTCCATTTGTGTATAATATTAATCTATCTGCTTTTCTATAGGGGATTCCATTATTTCACCTGGAGACAAGCATGGGATTTTCCCCCTTGCAATACCTTTGACGAAAAACAGCTCAGGTATAGGCAATGTATCTAGATTTTGCCATTTGTTAGGGAACTTAAACTGATTACCTCCATACATGTTTTTTGTCTGGCAGGTGTTATGATTTCTCTGCTAAGGTGGCCAACAGCACCATCTGGGTAAATTTCTTTTAGTGTTCTTTCTTTTTATCTGCCCATGGTCTTGTATCCTTATATATTTCTGTGCTTCTAGGATAGATATGCCGGTTGTGCAAGTCCATAAGCATGGTGTGTTTCCATTAGCCAAGAATGTAAGTGGAGAAAGCATGATTTTGGGTCAATGGCATAAGTGGATTTTCAGAGCCACGACCAATCTACTTGTAGATTTATATTGTTTATACCTCTTTAAATTGCTGCTCCTTTTGTTAATTTAGGTTGACCAGTATCTTCATAGAATGTTGGTTGAACAAGATTCCACTGGCCTTAAAGATAGGAACAGAGAGCTATTAAATGTTTCTGCTGATGCTGGAAAACTGTGCACAGAGGGGAGCTTCATAGATTCACAATTGCCAGACTTAGATACCTATCTTTTAAGGAAGGTAAGGTAACAATCATAGTTCTATCACTTCTATGTACATTATAGCATATTCAACTTCCTGGTTGAAGCATTTTTTTTTTCTCAGGTTGGTGCTTTTCCTGATGTTTTAGAACGCAAAATTGACCATGAACTTGAGAAAGGGAATCATGTAAGATCCTCATACTGGACTTGGCTTTACAATGTTTAAAATAATTTCTTGGGTAAAATTCTTTCCTATATTCTTTGATATATATCTTCACATATTCTTGTGCAAGGTTTCAGCTTTAGTAACAGGGGAGTTTTATGCAAAGAAGCAGCACTTTCCTGGCTTTGGACGACCTGTTGCATTCAATGCACAAATTTTGCTTAAGTTTGTCTCATTTGTCCCTAAATGTTAAATATAGTATATTATGTAAAGAACATACCTTGTTATTTTGTTCAAAAGTTATTTCCTTATTGTTACAGGATTGGACGTGATTCAGAAGCTAAAGATGCTGCAAGGGGTTCACTAAAGTTACCCTGGTGGACTTTGGGATACAAATACCAGGTATGCAATATGTTCTTCTAAGCTTGATCTGTTTCCTTTTCTTTTAAAGGTCATAATCTGATTTACAAGACTATTGTGACAGGAAGTTGCTGAAATAGCAAAATGGAAAGACGAGCAAATTTGTTATGTTAAGAAAAAGTTGACAGAAGAAGGAAAGCGGCAGGATCTGAACAGGGGAAAGGAGCTTGCTCAGGTTTTGTATAGCTTGTTTGCTCAGGGAATTTATGTGCACGCAATATGTGTTGAACTGTGCTGTTTGAATATTAAATCTGCAGATTGCATTGGATCAAGCTGCATTTTTGCTAGATTTGGCTTCTGTCGAAGGTTGTTGGGATGACTTTGTGGATCGCATTAGTGAATGCTACAAAGAGGCTGGTCTCCCCGAATTGGCGAGATTTATATCATTTAAAGGCTAAATTTGAAGTGCAAATGTCTTCGCCTCCCTGATCAGAATCATTGGAGAAGCTTGTAGTCTCAGAAGAGTGTAAATCAACTTCGAGTTGCCAGGTATCAGCAATTTTGCATCATTATTCTTCACCTTAATTTGACATGGTGTAACCTATTCTATTCAGACTCTTCATTTCACCTCTATGTGACGGATCCTACACGCTCGGACATATACAGGACACTTCAACCCTTTATTTTGGGTTAAAATCATTGAATTTTTCACCAAATAGCTTAGTTGAACAATTGGACATGTATCTGTGTCCTAAATTCTGATAACATAGGGTGTAGCTTTATCTGAAACTGCAATAATGATAAAACTCATAGAAGTGATTGTCTCATTCATGCATGATTGTTATGGAAAATACTTCATGTTGCTCAGATTTTGGCTTTGGTGATAGATACTTAGACAAAACATTTTGTTTCAAAGCAGTTTTTCACATGGCATTTCAATTTTTTAACGGCTTAGATCAAAATTATCACTAGTTCAAATATTGGTACTGCATAGAAGTCATATTTGGGCATGATGGTGAATGCAGAAATTCCTAATAATTGTTTTAGTTTAGCTTATCCTTTTTGAAATCATAAGATGCTCATTAGTTGAAGTGCTTATTTTATGCCAATCACTGCGGGCCTGCGGCTACTTGATCAATTAGTTGTACTGTAACATACTTGTATTTTTACCTAAAGATGGGTTGTTAAATCGGACTCTAAAAATGCCGCTATCAAGTATCAACATCCATATAAAGGCATCCAAGATGGGAAATGAATTTGTCGAGGTATAATTAATTGGTAAAGGGTTGGGCTATGCATGACTATTTTGTTGTTGTAACGAGAACCACAAGACCAATTATGTAGAATGGAGTCGATCCTAGGTTTTGAGTACCACCCTCTAAGACTTTAACTAATTATTAAGCTAGTAGGCATCTACAGTTACGTATGACATGTAGGAAAGCAACATGTAATATGAATTTGAACAACTTTTTGGCTTAGCACAAGTGAAGTTTCCTTCCAAAACCATTGTCGCCTTTACCATGGCCATTTCATATGAAACAATTCAACTACATAAAACACAAGTTGACAAGTTGCATGTGTTGACCTTGGCTAGTGCACAACCTAAATCTTTGTCTTTTTCTGTTTCATAATAGGAGTACTTCATTATTATTCCACATTTCATAATGATTACAGAGTACGAAGTATAATTTTATTAGAATGTTAATCTTTGATTGTAGTACTCCTTTAATTTGCAACATGGGGGAAGAGCTCAAGATAAGGTGAGGGAAAAGGAAGAGAGAAGAAAAATTACAATTTTGTCAATGCAATTGCAAGCGTCCATTAACTAAATCAACACATATTACTTGTAAAAAAAAAATGGTATTTGCATTGTGAAAGCTGAAAGAAGAAACGGATTATGCATTTTTGCGAAACACTCCACAGAAATAAGCGTTGTAATATTAAAGAATCAGATAGAAGTATATTTGTGGAGTAAAAGTTTTCAGAAATGGATCCTACAAAGTGTTGGAGATTTGGCGTTTTCTGCTCACAGTAGCTTTTTTAATAAATTATCATTATATTCTGCAGTCTGAATCTGAACATCCCCACCAAAATTGTTTAGTGCCAAAACAAAATCTTTCCAATAGTAGTTTGTCTAAAAAATGTCAAACATTGCCACATGAAGAAAGTAAGTATCCCTTTAAGTCATATCTTTCTGTGCGGAGAATAGTGTGAGCCTGAGAGAAAATGAAGAAAAAGAAGTTAAGGGAAAAAGACAATTTTTCACAATTTTACTAATTATTTGATTCCAAAACATTAGTAATTGAGCAAATCTTAATCGGGATTGTCCAACTCAGCTTATTGGTGAAACTTTATGAAAAAAATCCCGAAAATTAATGTGTCATCCTTAATAAAATTGAGTTGTATCTTTATGATCTCGCAATTAGCTATTTGAGTTTCTTTGTAAGTATGATACCCACTCCATCTCATAATATAGTTTCTATTTTAATAGGAGTATTATGTTTAAGATTTAGGGTCTGTTCTCATTGATTGAAATGAGCTGAATTGAACTTATTAGAGCTGAGCTGAACTGAAATGAATATTTTATGAGAGAAGGAAATTAGGAGTTGAATTGAACTGAACTGAACTGAAAATAATCTGATGAGAACAAGGCCATACTCTTATCCATCACTATCTTTAATTCCATATTAACAAAATTTATTTAAAAAAAAAAATTGATGTTATAAAATTACAAATTGATACAAATTTAACAATATTTTATATAACTTTTTTTTTTTTTTGGGTATATATATCATTGAGAAGCATTGCTCAAAGTTTAAATGAAAATGATAACTATATTGTGGGACTTATATGAGACCCCATGGTGTTCGACGAGCTGAAAAGACCGCACACAAAAAAAATACAGTACATAGTCGTTATTTAGCATAAAATGATAGGGGTTCATGAGAAGTTGAGAACCAGCTAAAGTGAGGGAATATATAATTAATACTGGCGAGAGTACATTTGGATTCGGCATTTAGTTAGTGTACTTGAAATGGGAGATTTCAAAGGCCATAAAAACTCCTCTCTTAAGCCAAATTCTATCCCCTTTAAGATATGTTCATGCAAATATTGTGGGCGAAGATTTCTAAATTCTCAAGCTTTAGGTGGCCATCAAAATGCTCATAAGAAGGAGAGACAAGAAGCAAAAGACTACAAACAAGAGATGATGACTTCAATGATGATGTCGAGTATCGGGATGCCCTTGATGCTCAGCTCCTTTGTTCAGCCTCATGGTCTTGCGCAGCACCTGATCACAGGAGGCCAGCAACTCGGCTGTTCCGGTTCCAGCAGTAACATCAGCAGCTTTCACCCTGTAATCAACTATTGGCCGGGGAGTTATCGCTTCGAAAAGGAAACACTTAATTCTCATGCACCTGCTGCAATGATCACCTGCCAACTTCAGGGTGCTACTGATGGTGCAGAGCAGCAGGTTGAGAGAGGATGTGCGTCTGATGATCATCAACGCGCATTAGAGTTTGAGCTGCCTGACCTGAATTTAGATCCGCCTCTTTGATACCATAGAGACATAGTAGTATAAGTAAATAATTGTATGTTAATTATGTACATGTGTGTGTAATTGTGTGCGACTTCATTTGTTTGTATAGTACTCTATAATGATGTTTGTTTCCATATTGATGTGTTACGTACTGATGAGCTTTAGGCATCGTCGAAGTTATTAATAAAGGTTGATGATAACAGTTAAGTTTGACGGATACCAGCTATCGTGATTAATACTAGTAAAAGAATTTTGGGTGGTACTTGAGGTCTGAACTAAATCATCGTCTTTTATGTTTCTCTATACTCGGTATACCAAATCTGTTAGTATTTGAAAGTATATACTTGTATAGTTGTATTGTACCGTATATGATAGCATTGAAAGCATGGAGACAAAAGTATAGAGATAACACTGTAATTTTTTGCCTAACCATTGGTCATTTAAAACCAACCAATAAGTGTTGTAGTTTGGGTTGCAATTTGGTAGAACAGTGTTTAGAGATTACTTTGTTGGAGTTATAGGGTTATTTTGTCAGTGTTATAAGAGATATTCAATTAGTGCTAAAGGAGTTATTTGATCAGTGTTTTATGAATTACTTTGTTTTTTTACAAGCAAATACACGGTGCGACCAGTCACACACAAGACGCACTGATTGAAAAGTTGGATATACTGCACACTCTATGAAAATCACTTTAATTTAATTTTTTTTTACCCTTTTTTAACCCTTTCTTTCGATAGCAAACTAGCAATAATACTGCCAAGAATCTTGCCAATAGTAGTATTGTCTAGGAAATCTCAAAGCATTACCATTTAAGGAAATAGTATAGGTTTTTTTTTTTTTTTTTTTTTTTTGCCTTTATCTAAATTTTTATTCCGTAGTTGTGAATTGAACTCGTCTAAACTTGTTGTCTAACTTAGTGGTACTCCGATCCATAGTCCATATGACACGCATGATCGGGGTACTTTTTAAGGTTTTAAGTTATGTGTGAATGTGTGATATATTGTAGTGTAACTTATCAGTTTTAGAAATTAAATTGATGTAGTTATTTTTCAGACGATCTAAAGCAAATATGGTCAGGTAGTTAAGAAATTGAAATTCTTTAGCTCTCTTTCTTTAAAAAAAAAATGCATTTTCTCGAATTTATCTCTCTCAATCTCCTCGTTGGTTTACATAAGTTCGTAAAATAATAATAACAATAATAAATTTAATTGTATGTGGATGATTACAAACTTTATTGATCGGTAATGTTTTAAGAGGTCAATGGGTAAAATCTTAAAAGACCATAGGTAAAATTCAAATTGGGATTTCATCTAAGAATTTGTTTTTTTTTATGACTGTAGAATTGGGAAAAAAATAATAATAATGTAATAATAATAAAGTACATCTAACATTTTAGCCTTATTCAATTCATTACTTTTTTTTTTTAATTATTTTTTTTTTCCCTTTGTTGATTGGAAACCTTTCATCCCAAAAATAATGGATTTACAAGGCCATATATTTTCGATAGGATGAAATGATAACTATTACTCCATTTGTAGTGCATGTAACAACACTTTATAGCAAGGTGATGTGTAGCTCTTCTCATAATTCGTTTAGTCCTTTTGTTTTTTTTTTTTTTAATTAAACTAGATTATTAGTGTAATGGAAATGCAAGGTGTCAAGGATCATAATAACAAATCTTGTAGGCCAAAATCTCTTCCTTTCAACATCTTTGTATGCAAATATTGTGGTAGGAAATTCCTAAACTCGCAAGCATTAGGTGGTCATCAAAATGCTCATAAAAAGGAGAGACGCGAAGCAAATTTTCATAACAACGAAATGAAATCAACAACAAATAAAGCGAGTTTTGGGGTGCCATTGGTGCCTTGCAACTTCATTCAGCCCCATGGTGTATCGCCGTGCCTGATCACAGAAGATGAACACATCTGTTGTTGGACTAGCAGCATCACCAGCAACAGTCAGTACCCTGGAAGTAACTATTGGCCAGGGAGTTATCGCCTAGATGATGGATCATTGAAGCCAGTAGAGATCACAAACCAACTTCAACATGATGATGCAGAGCAGAAGGTAGTTGAGAAAGGAAGTGCATCAACTGATTATCAAAGTGGACTAGAGTTGGAGCTCCCTGACCTCAACTTGGATCCGCCTCGTTATAATTAAGGTTATTTGTGCTAATCTTATTTTATCATAGCTTATTTTCATCGTAGTTGAACTTATTTGTGAGTGTGTGAACTTATTATTTCTTTGTATTAGAGCATAGCATAATTTATTTTATCTAATTATTTTTTGTCTTATTAAGTTAATATAACTGGTTAGTTGTATGTATTTATTTTGTCTAATTAAGTTTATATAAGTGGTACAAAACGGGATCTCTTTTAAGGGAATACTAGCAAGTTTTTCATTTTTGTTGCCTAGCTCGCTCTGTACATTATTAAAGTTTGCTCTTCACTTTGATTTTTATTTATTTTATTTGTATACGTTACTTTTATAATTTGTGTGGGGAAGTCATTTATAATGTATTTCAATAAATTTGAGACCTTAAACTATCATCTTATGGATTTCGAACTATTCCTTGATCGTTCCTTGATCATTCCTTAGAACGCTTCAAAGCCTCTATTTCTAATCGATAGCTTACTATAGTATTTCTCCAAACCAGCTTTGGTTGGTCTTGTCTAGTTAGTGTTCAAGGGTTCATTGGCAAAGGGGTGTCACGAGGACATTTTAACTTGGTAGGATCTGTTTTTTTTTTTTTTTTTTTTTTTTTTTTGGTGTTTAGAGAGCCAACTAGCGCAGGGGTGAGAATCAATCCTAGGATCTCCTGCTACCGGGAGGATCTGGTTTTATAAGACTGCTTCACTAATACTTCGCTTAGAAATGTCTGCACCATTTCTATATTTCTATTTTCATGCTTGTTAAGTCATAACTCAACTATTAATATCATCCTTTTCGGCTTTTGGCAAATATTATTGGGAGTTGAGAGATGATTTCTGATACGATAAACAAATTAATACTTTAACAGTTATCGTCAAGCAGAACATCAGGTTGGTTTTTAAGTGGTTATTTTTTGGTGATACACAAGAGAACAAAATTATTGCATTCATCACACAAAAGCAGATAGTGAATCTGCTGATTTAGTTCAAACTCTTGAGATTAACCTTAAATACAAAAACTCTACTTCCAGATATATCTACAACGACAGATGGATCATCTTCATATACGTGCAATGGTTCCTGCTTCTAATTGACAAACATGATAACTGAATTCTATGATTTCAGTTATTGCTTTCATGTGTCTCAGGCCTCAAATGGAAGTTGCAGCTTTTTACTAATACCTTTCTTTTTCCTCCTCAAGAGCTTCTTAAAAAGTCCACCTGATGTAGGCTGTGGTTTTTGGTATGGTACAATAGCCAAAGGACCCAAAGCAATGTCATCATTCATCTTCGCAGCAATGTTACCAGTATTTTGTGAACCAGAATTATTGTTGGTACATATAATTTCCTTGGTTTTTGGTGATTCAAGTTGATCAGGTTCATCAGTATCTTCTGCTTGCATTTGGTCCAGCAGGGAGGACCTTTGGCTAGCTAGCTTTTTCTCAGATTCCGGGGTTGAGGTAACACCAGGAGCACTCCTAGTTGGAGTGGAGATGAATTTGTCAGAAACCACAGCATCCCGTGATGAGGCCATTGCTTGCAGCTGCTTCCCTAAATGTAAAATGGTTTCTTGGCACTCTGCTAGCTTCTCTGAAGCTCCTGATATTTCCCATTCCTACAGACCATTTCATATTTCAGTTCAAAATTCAATAAGGAATAATGGATCCATTCATATATACTATTCTATAAACATATCCAAACATGTTTTTCCCTGATGAAATTAGGGGCCCTCGTCTAAAAGTTTCAAGGTGAAGAAAACAAAGCTATACATGTTGTCATCCCATTGGAGTATAGATATGCAGGCATTTATTTTTGCTAACACCTTCTATTTCATTTTTGTATGTATATGCAGATGAAAGGAATATAACTTACATTTCTAAGTTGCTTTTCGCCTTGATGGAGATGTTTCATGGTATCTGCCCTTTGCACCCTGATATCAACAAATTAGTAATTCAAACAGCAGTTTTAAAAGCTCAAGATAATTCAAATTAATCAACACGATTGCAAAAGTCTACCAGAGTTCTGCCAAGTGCAAATGTGTCAAAGACAGTTAAGTATACCTCTCTAGTTGGACCTGCAAATTGTGGCATTTTGCCTCCAACTCTTCACAATGATTCTCCTTATTCTTCATCTCTTCCTGTAAGGATGCAATCTTTTTGTGGGATTCATCCATTCTAGAATTGACTGCCAAAAGCTTCAAATTAAGATCTTCATTTCCCATCTTGTAAATTTCAAATTGTTCCTCAATCATTTCCTTAGAGTGCTTCAAGGCCTCTATTTCTGATCGCAAACTTGCAACAGTACTTTCAGAATCCTGAAGTAGATTTCTCAAGGATTTGTAATCTAATGCATGCTTTGCAGAATCTATGTCTTTTGGTGCATCTTGCACTTTTCTGTCTTCAGCTCTCATATCAAAAGAAGATTCACTTTTATTTCCTGCTTCAGAAAACTGGACAGAAACTCCCACTTCTGTTTCACTTTCACTTCTGGTTTCATCCCAATTCAATTGCTTCCTTATCTCATCCTTCATGCTGGAGACATCTTGAAGAGAGAAACAATGGTTTACAATCCATTCCAAGGCATGTGTAACCTCTTGAGTGAATGTTTCAATTTCGGCCTTTCCATTCAGCAAATCATCACAAATGTGAAGGAAGTTCTGCATAATAGAAGCCAGCTCAGAAGTTTTCCACTGGAAAACACGAACCGTGTAGTGACATTCATTCTCTCTGCTTGGTGTTTGTAACGCATCAGGGTTTTCAGATTGGAATTTAATCCCATGAATAATCTCAATCAACTTGGAAATCGATCTGTTCAATTCTTTACCTTCACTTTCTGAAGCTATAGGTACTAATTCTTTTCCTATGCTTTCAGTATTCGTGATAGACGAATTTTCAGTAATGGGCTTGTCAACACAAACTAAAGCATACTTTTCCATCTCGGCGAAGTCATCCATGAGATGATTGATGTCCGACATTCCAACAGATTTAGACGCCCAAGAACCAGCGCAGCTGACTTTATCATCACTGCCAACATCTGACATTGAAGCCAATGATAAATCATGTGATGATATCATGGCACTCCTTGCATCCCTGATCAACTGATTTTTTTGAGATTCATCGAGCTGTGCCTCTAATCGTGACAACTTTGAGGCAGTCTGGATATACATGTTTCTAGACACTTGAACCTCGTTCATCTTCTTTTGAAGGTTTTCCCTCAGAGAGTTGTTTTCTTCCTCCAAAACATAGATTTTCTCGGTCAACTGATTTATCTTTTTGACAGGAGATTCAGAATTGCTGTCTACTCCATAGTCCAACTGCATGGTACTTCCATTACTTAAGTTGGACTTTTTTCTCCTGTTGTCCGGTGAATCTCTTCCCAACATGTCTACTTCACTCTTCATCTTTGCCAAGGCTGCAGGACCCGGCAACCTCTTTCTTACCAGAACACGAAGTCTCTGACACTCCGATTCTAGCTTAGCGATTTTCTTAACATTTTCCAGATGCTGTTTGTGAGTTGCATCTGCTGTTCGACGATTAAATTCTCTCTCTTCATTCCGAATATCAACTTCCTTCTCAAGAACTCGTACTTCATATATCAACGAATTGTTGTCTTTCTCCAAGTGTTCCAGTCTCGCCAACAGGTTATTCACATCACCTTCTACCTTGGCTTTTTCTTGATTTAGTTCCTCAATAAGGTGATCCTTCAGCAAAACCGCCTTGCAAAGCTGAGAATTTTCTGCATTCAATTTCGATATCATTTGGTTTGATTCTTCTAACTTCTCTTCTAGAATCATTTTCATCTCCTCAAGTTCCTCAGATGCCTTCAGCATAACATCATGAATCCTCTGCTCCTTATCTTCTCTAACAAAGCGTAGCTGCTGCATACACTCCTTCAGCGCAGCATCCAAATGTCTTGTCCTTTCTTCACTGATGTCTCTCTCTTTCAAAGTTTCATCCAACTCTTCCTTCAACGACAATACTTTTGCTTCTGCTTTCTCCCATCCTATGTGAATCAAGAAAAAAAAAAATAGTCAGACGTAAGGGAATGAATGAACATCAAAAATACATAAATTGGTTTAAAAGATGACAAGCAGAGAACCTGCAAGGGCGTCTTTTGCTGTTGTCGAGTGTTTCTTCACAAGATCGTCTTTAGCACTACACTCGGCAAGGGCAGAAGAAAGTTTGTCTCCCAAGTCTTTAAGGTCTCTTTCTAGTTCTGCCTTTTCAGCAAGAAGCACATGCATCTGTGCAAAAGAATGTCAGAAATTCATGGAAAACAAATAGATGATTATGCAGAAATTTGGTACCACAAAATTAAAGCTGTCTCAATGAAAGCACTATAGACTGATAAATTTAACTGGTACCTTTCCTTGTAAGGCTTACAAAAAGAAAATATACACATAATTAAGATGAAAAAGGGAAACATAGTTTGCAATGTGATCATAAGGCCCTTTTTGACACGAAAATACATCGCCAACTTTTGCATTCCACAGAAGAATAAGGTTGTTCGTCAGTTGGGGTACTTAACTCTAGAGCCTTAGTCCACAAAGTTTTTAGTATAAACTCTTCATTCCTGATTTCACACCCATCACACAAAAATGCAAATTTACTGGGTTATACCTTTTCCTCATTTTCTTTTGAAGCAATTTCCAACTCAGCCACCGAGATGGTTTTCTCCGAGGGCTTTTTCCTCCATAGCCATGATTTGTGATCTGTCATCTGACTAGCTAGCTCTTCTGATTTCTGTTTTTTTTTTTAAACAAAAAAAGACAATTTAACTGAATCAAATTATAATTACAGGGATATATAATAATACAATGACACAATCTTCAGTTACATGCTAAAATTTGACTATAAATCTTCTAACCAGCAGACAGTCTCAATCATTTCACATTTACACAAAATGATGTTGGTTCAATAATACAATTTCAGTGAAGCCAATGATTCACTTAGACTGTTCGTCACAAATGATAAATCACTGTGAAGCAACATAACACGCCAAAAAAAAAAAAAAAAATTGTCATCCAAGTAATACGGAGTAATTTGTAGCATACAAAGTATATTTGACATTGGAGTAATGTTGATGTTATTACACGTCTACAAGATTATTGCATAGTTCTTGTTAATAAATCTCACCTAATAAATTTTTTTAATGGAGCATGTATAGTGGATTGAAAAATGATGTTGACATCCATGTCTACTTGTTTTTTTATATCTTGTACTCATTTTGGCTTTGTTTGATTTCTCTCCATTATATGACAAGCATTGGATACCCACTTCTTGTTGCTTAATTATTCCCTTTTCCAAAAGAACTCCATTTTATTTTGATTATTTGGGAGGGGTGTTAAAGTATACAGCCTATACACAGGCAACACAGCCCTTCTAAACCCTTATATAAGGCCAATAAGAGAAAAAGGGAAATGATTATTGATGAGGGCTTGAACCCGGGACTCGGCCACCGCATCTCTAACGGGTTCCACTTAGCCAAATACATGTCTGATTGTTTCCTCACATTTTAGAGCAAAATCATCCTTACTATTCACAAAACCCTTAGAAGTCCTAATGACCGACGAAAGCTAAAACCTCGTTTTTCAAATGACAATTTTACCCTTACGCGTTCACCAACTTTAACCATTCCTTTACCTAATATTGACCAATTTCTCCATCAAAACGGAATTATTTTTATCTGATTCTCGAAATTAACCTATTTATTATCCCTTATAGAACGTAACATCGTGTACGGGACATAATTGAACTTAATATTATAGAAAACCATGACAAAAAACGGACAAACCCCCAAAATATAGCATGGTCGGCCGGCCCAACCTCTCCATCAAAAACCCATCATTGTCCCTCACTTGATATAACCATCAAAGCTTGCAAATGAAAAAGATGATTGACATTTGACACTGCTTTTGACAAAACCTAAAAATGACAACTTTCTAGGATCAAAATTACTCCTTATAAAATCTTCCTCATAAATTAATCCCTTGGAGCTAATTTCTAGGCTCTTGGAATACCCAGAAAAATTAAAATTAATATTGAGATGATTTATGAAATTCATGCATATTGAGAGAAAACTTCTCAAAAACTCTGCTAGTCTAAAACACAGTGTAAGTCAAACGACATTCCTACACTAAATTAATTTAAGAGCAAAATTTATACAAACAATGAAATCAGTTGTATTACACTTGGCTAACAACAGTTCATAATGTATGGTATGGTAATAATCCCAATAAAAAAAAAAACAAAAAAAACCCGATTAATTCAGATATTCCAAAATCATGCAACGAAAACAAGGCATTACAATGAAAACCCAACAATTCCAAATTTGGGAAGCCTAACCAAAGTTAAAATTTGCATGAAATGAAAAATTAACAAAAAATAGTTATGAACACAAATACCTGAAACTCGATGAATAGCAGAAAATGACAGTAAAATTTACACAATGTAAAGAAAGTGGAGAGAGAAAATGGAGACTGAGAATACAGAGAGAATAGGAAAGAGAGAGAGAGAGGACGGAGTTATGTAAAGAGAGTAGCGCCGACACAATAAAAGAAAGGAAAAACAGGCGTGGGAAGAGCAGTAAAAACAAGGTTTATTATTAATTTATGTTATTAATAAAAGGTGAAAGGTGGGTGATGTGTATTTTTAGCTTACTTCAACTGTGCAAAATGCTAGGTGCCCCTTGGAGATTTTAATGTGAGTGAGTGACAATATTCATACCATCTTTACAGCTTTACTCCATCTTTGTTATACTCCCTTCATTTTTAGATATCAGTACTTATTTACGTTATCGTCTCAGTAAATACATTATTACTCCCTCCATCTTTTAATTATATGCTTATTTCTCTCTATTATGTGAGTAAATGAAATAAATAGGTATATAATTAAGAAGCAGAGGGAGTATTCAATTGTTAGAATTTATACTTATTGAAAATTGACACACTTTTAAATAAATTGGATGTAGAATAAATATTGCACATCTGTTATAAAGTTACCCCTAAAATGAGCAAAAGTTACTCTAATATAAATAAAAGTTATAAAGTAATTATGATTGATAAAAGTTACCCAAAAAATTATAAAAGTGACCTTAAATTTGATAAAAAGTGACCCTTGATGTGCAGTAAATTACTGTACATCGGATGTATACAAAAGTTATTTTTGAAAATTAGAGATATTATTGATCAAAGATTAGACGTGTCTAAGAGAAATGAAACAGTATTTAAAAATAGAGGGAGTATGTAATAAATTTATACGGAGTATTGTACTGTAAAATACGGATTAATCCCTGTAATACTAGTAGGGTCATCTTATATTACTAAGTAACCTTATAATCCAAACAAAGTAGCCCGTCAACAACACTAACCGAGTAATTTCAAAATAACCCGTAAAGTTAGTGTTTGTTTAAATATATAACTAGTGAGTAGTCCGGGCGATGCCCCGAGGTGCTACTTTTGTAATTGTACAATTTTAGGTTTTTGTGTTTTTAATTTGGCATTGTTATAAGGTATGAAATTGCATTGTTGTTAATTTTGTATTCCTTTTTTTTTTTTTTGTCAAACCAAACTTCCCGTTTTTTTTTTAATTTTTTTTTTATTTAGCCATGTATTTTCGAAGCACTGCAATACTATTGTTGTTTTACAAAGGGACTTTAATCTTAAAATCGTTCTACATCAAAAGAAATAGCAATGTAAATTTGTAAAACATTAGTTCTTTATAATTGAGATTGTGAAACCCACTATTCAGAGCATGTAATGCCAAAAAAAATTCATTTTTTGCTACCTCTATTCTCAAAGACTCAATTTCTTATTATAGTTAAGAAAATTGCTTGCCAAATTGCATGTGAAATTGTAATTGCTATTCTGCTTCAGAAAAGTTGACAAAAAGCAAAAAATAGATATAGACATCATTGTTACCTTGAATAGTTGCTATTTGGCTATTTGCTCAAATCTGTCTTCCAATTAGTGCGAACCTGCATCACAACATACCCAAAAAAAGAATTTAAATTGCATTCAAACAAAGATCTCAATAACAATTGCATTTTTGTTTCATCAAAAAAAAAAAAAAAAAAAAAAATTGCATTTTAATTTTAGGGAAAATTAATCTGAATAATAATTAACCTTCTCAAGGAAAAATAGCAAAAATAAAGGGTTAATGAGTTATCCAGTTGTTTGACGGCATATATATATAGATATAAAAAATACATAAATGCTGCATATTGGAGCTTAGATTCAAAACGCCAATCTCAATAAACATACAACTTTTCTAATTCCCTGAAGAGTTAATTACCAATACTACCTCTATAATGATAATTCAGATCTTAAATGCTATACCTTTGAATATCCAATTACATGCAATTTCAGTTACCATCCAAATAAATTTAATTGCATTGGATGAAAAAATAAGCCAAGTTAATGATGATTATTTAAAGTTTAAAAATAAATAGAATATCAATAGATTTTTCATTGGTAATTATTGAATAAACATACCAACAATTGTCGACATTAATGTCGGTACAGCGGACGTCGGCGGCAAAAGTGAAGTACTGAAGTCCACCAAAGCCTTCGACAAAGAACCAATCTTCTTGATCATGGTTACTCCAACCATGTATTTAATTGGTACCGCCATGGATGTTATAAATTTGTAAAGTAATCCATATAGGATAGCTCTGACTCTTCTTCAATTTTGCAACAATGAAAACAAAGAATAAAGGTAGTTTTCTATTTTGCAAATTTAACCTCAGACACTTTAATGTTGCATTAATGAAAAGAAAGAGTAAAGGTAGTCTGCTATTCCTCTTTTTTTTTTTTTTTAAATAAATAAATAAATAAATATATATATATATATATATAGATAATACGAAGTGGGGAATAAATATGTGTATTTTTTTTAAAAAAAATTAAACCATGTCATTTAAAGTTATATATATGTCTTTTTCACAATTATATCATGTTTGATAGTTAGCTTAGATGGCTATATACTCAATTTTGTTGCAAGTGGTATGGGGTTCAAATCCTCTTATCATCATATTTCTTTATTTTTTTTATTTAGTGATGGTGTGACATGTGGAGATGTTGGGTAGATGACATGGCGCTGTCACATGTTTGTGAAATGACGTGGCGTCACGAATTGTTGGTGAAGTGACGTGGCGTAATTTGGAAGAGGCTACGTGGCACGTATACGTTTTTATAAACGCCTTTAATATATTAGTATAGATTTCAAAATATCATTTTTTTTTAATAACTTTTGCTTGATTGATTATTAAAGATATGAATTGGAGTATTATTGATGATCGAATTTGTACATCGTTATAAAAACAAATTAAAGGAAGCACGACAGAGTAATTAAAATCAGTTGTATATGACGGAGGATAGGAAAGGGGGTGGGTGGGGGTGTGTTGGGTTGGTAATGGAGGAAATGAAAGGGGAAAAAAGGATGGAACTTGACATGGTAGTCATTTATGACCGCAATTTACTCCGTACTGCGTAAGAAGTGATCCCTAGTACACCGTACTCTATAAGCCTTTTCTTTTCTTCACATAAAAAACATACGAGTACTTTTATTGTTCGGTTTTATTTAGACTACGTTGGGTTGGTTTGATTTGATGTAAAATATTTTCATGAAAATGATTTTCCCATTTTCACTTGTTTGGTTTGTGAAGGGGTGAAAAACAATTTTTCCAAGGGTGGAAAATTTCATTGTTAATGATTGAAAACATTTTCCTTCATAAAATAAGGGAATCCACATTTTCCTCCCTCCTCCTTACCTCCTTTTTTACTTCCCTCTCATCCATCCTCACATTTCCACTCCTATTTTTTACTTTTCGTGTATGCAACCAAACAATGGAAAACTAATTTGCAATTGTGATTTACTTTGAAAATATGTTTTCCATGAAAACTAATTTTTCATTGAAAATATTTTACATCAAACCAAACAGGGCCTTAGTATCAAATCAATTTTCAATAGTACTTAGAATTATGAGGGGAAAAAAAAAAGGTTGAAAAGCTTAATTACATTTATAGTGTTACAAGAGTTAAACCTAATACAATCTCTTTATAATACACAAAAAGATACTGTATAAATGAATCAAACAATAATTATGATTACAAAAGATAATACCAAAGATATTAAATTTAATTTACATGATGATTATGTATGTTATGATATCATTATAATCAAGACAAGTGATATATGATATCTTTAAATATCATCAATATGAACATTGTTGTAAAATTGAGTCGATTATATTTGATTAGTGTTACTCCGCAGTAATTTCGAATAATATAATTATATGTATATTATTTTAATTTGGACCTTTAACTTAGTAGATCCATCTATATCCACAGTAGTATTAATTACATCTTGAATTTCTCTGTCTTGTAATTATAATATGTTGAATTGTTGATATCTTTACGTGTATAAATTTCAAAACTTTTGGGTGTACAACATATATGGTGATTGACAAATTTCAATTGTTATTTGCTAGCTTTTTGAGCCATAAATATTATTTGTGTGTGCAAAAACACTTTGCATGTACCATACGCATTATAAGTTCATGTAATTATGTATATATACGCAAGTGCTAAGATGCATACATGTCATACACATTTATTATTGTTGATGCATAACTATATAAGATAAATGGATCAAAGTATTTTCCCAAAAAAAAAAAAAAAAAAAAAAAAAAAAAAAAAAAAAAAAAAAAAGTAAAGTAGATCATTAAGTCAAAATAACTCTCAAGGATCAAGTCATTTTAATTTAACCATATACACACCCTATTTTGAGTATTTTCACAACACTTTATAAGGATCACGAGCTAATTATGAGCTAATTATCACTTATTTAAGTTCAAGGTCAATAATGTTAGACATTGATAAACTAATTCTCGTAATGTCTAATAATTATCCCGAGTATCTCTCCACGAGTACGTTAGGCTACATACCTACACATTTACGAAGTAACGTATTGTGTATGTGACTGTGTAGATTATGTAGGGCAGTATGGGTGAGCCAGTGAGGGACCATGGTACGATTTGGTTCAAGGTCCATGACTATGAAATTTCGTAAGAGGGACTTGAGTCACATAACCAAAAGGTACTAATAGGACAAAAACAAAATCATGTTTACAATTACCCCCAAAAAAGTAGCAATTAATTAAAAGAAGCTTTATGTTTCTAATAAGTGATACCTCAACTTTAATTACGGGCCCGGGGTTGAAATATAGCCCAAGGCATCAACGATGCGTCGATCATTGCTTTACTCCTTTATATTTCTACCTTAGTTTTTACAGATTGTGGGGCCTGTTGTTGTGACAGTATTATGGTAACCTTGAAATATCTTTGACTAATTATTTCACCTAATGTTTTTTTGGTATTCTACCCGTTTTACCATTTAGGCTAAATCGGATTCGAGAATCAGTCCCTCCCAATTGTTGTCGCAGGGAATCGAAAACGTAATCCTGTCTATTAAGTATAGCCCCAATCATCACTATATCAACAGTCAATTGATACCTAATGAGTTTTATAATTATTGCTCATATAATTTTTATTTAGAAGATTGGTAATAGTTTAGTACAAATACATTTTAGTAGTATTATAGTATAGTCTATAGTATGTGACAAAATCAATAGTGCGTAGGAGCCTTTGACCTTTGTGCTTGTGCATGACTAGTGCGCATGGGCGGACCCCTGAAGGAACAAGGGGGACCATTGTCCCCCCACTTTCGGAAAAAAAAAAGAGGAAAAAAATTTTAGAAAAAAAAATAAAACTGGGAAAATAGTTATATAAAATTAAGTGTAAAAATAAACAAGAAGTTTGCCTTAGCTAAGTTGGTAGTGGGCTAGAAAAATATGTTAAGGGGCCCAATTTCTAGTTTACCTAGATCAGGGTTCGAATCCCCCTTGTAACATAAAAAAAAAAAAAAATGGCTTTCACCGCCAACTTGGGATAAAATAAAACTTTTTTTATGAAGGTGGTAAAAACAATTAAGTTGTTTTTTGGAGGTGGTAAAAATAAAAAATTTCTTTATTTTAACCAAACCACTCGACTACTCCCTTATTCCTATTTCCCAACCACAAGGCATGAACCACCACCCACGTGGCCACGAGTCACGGACTGCAGCGAGCATCTTCGGCAAATATTTGCTAAGAAATTAACATCACAAGATAATATGGCATTCGAATCCCCCTTGTAACATCACTCCTTTTTTTTGGGGGGGTGTTTTATTTCAGCCATACCACTTGACTACTCCCTTATTCTTATTTCCCAACCAAACCCAAATTACTTGTATTGTGTACCCGTTTTTTTTTTTTTTTAATAGGTTGATGTTAGTTGAATTATCGATATTGTCCCCCCATTGTCAAATTTCTAGGTCCGCCACTGCTAGTGCGTTATCTTGTAGTAATGGCCATGTACTCATGTCGTTCGCTATTGTTGCTTCTCACAATAACCTTGGCTGAGGAGTGAGGAGTGTTACGAGTGGATTTTGACTATTGTTTATCGAATTTTCTAAACTCAATTAGTTTTTGGATACAAACGATGTCTTAGATGCTTAGATTATTATGCATAGTTCACATTCAATCATCAATTGAACTAGTTAAACTAAAAATATTACTGATCAAATACTTCCTCCGTCTCAAATTAAATGACACAGTTAACTTTATGCACTATTCATATGACTTGCTTTGACTTCCCTTTATGATTTTGTGTTGAAAAAAAAAACATATATATGATTTTGTTAGATTCGTCTCAATATCTAATATTTTTATAATTATTGTGTATATGTAATAATTAATCAAGGATATTTGAATGAGAAAATAAGCATTGTCAAAGATGTCTAAATTATATATGTCATCGTATATGAAACGAAGAAAGTATATACGGAGTATATGTTATGAAGATAGCGTACTCTGTATGTAGAATAGTAATATTAGAAGTATATTATACTAGTATTATCATGTCATCAAGGTAGGTGGTAAATATTGTAAAAAGATGAGCGATTTCCATAGATAATGCTAAAATAAAAATAATTCTGTATATATGTCAGTTTTAAAACTATTTCCCGTGATACCGTACACATAGGCTTAGTGAAGGTTTGTAAAATCCGAGGCTATAAAGAACTGCTAATACCATTAGCGGTTCTAATTTAAAGAACCTTTAACCATTACAGGTTCTTCAAATAGAACAACTTATGGTATTAGAGGTTCTTTAAATACAACCGCTAATACCATTAGAGGTTCTATTTAAAGAACCAATAACCATTACAGGTTATTCAAATAGAACCGCTAATGGTATTAGAGGTTCTAATTTGTGTATAACCGCAATCTTTATTAGCTGTTTATTACTAGTAAAAAACGAACCAAAAACTCGAGCCTACGTGGACGGTATGGTGGTAAAAACAGCAATGTATACATGGAATTATCGCTTGTAAAAAGATTACTAAAATAAATTTTATTTATTAAAAAAAAAAACTTCGTAATAGTACAACTAGCACTGCCCTTCCAACTAAAATTTGACTTGGTCCATATTTAATCAAACACTTGACGGGATATAGACAGACAATGCAGCAAAAACAGTATATGACAGTTGTTGAAAGTTATTGAAAATCGCCTCTCCAGCTCACGTTATTAGGTTTTGCATTTTCTAATCAAGTAACCAAAATAATACAAGTAAAAAACAAAATAAATTCTAAGCAAAAGAGCTTAAATTAAGTCTCATGCAATATTTAAATGATAATTTGACTAACATACATAGATATATCTAGCTTAAACCCCACAGACATTGTTCTAGAGCAAAGTCATCCCACCATTTGTCTTGTTTTAAGGGAGTGAGCTATTTTTAATTCAAAGCAATAATTTATGCACTTTCATTTGTTTTATTGTATAAGTTCTTTTTTTCTTCGTATTTGTAACATTATGACTTTTGTACTACTAATATATTTTATTTTAACTGAATTTGATTACTTATATTTAATAAAAGACAATCACATGAGAATTATCAGGTTAATCTCAAAGTATTTTTGTTCTTATTAATTATTATAGATTGAATATTATATATAAATAAACGTTACAAAAGAAAGTCTAACAAGTAGTAAGAAAAAGAGGAAATAATAATTAGGATTATGTTCCATTAGATATAGAGAATATTATGATCCTATTATACATCCTAACTAAATAAGCATTATAAAGACAATCATTTAGTTAGGTGTCCTTATCTTTAATTAGCTAGCTTATTGAATTGGAGGTCCTACTTTCCACTTTAATTAGCCCATAATTAATTGATTAATTTGGTTGGTATCAAAATTATATCTGTCTTTTCAAAATGCTTTCTTAAGATGCACTCTATGTTTGCTTATTCTTTAATTTGTTTATCTTCAACATAAATTTGCTTAATAACGATTATTAGTATGTGTAAAGTGTAAACAATGTATCGTTATTCGACAAAAATGCTTATCATTTAGCAAAAGTAGCTCGGAATTATGCATTTGTCTTTTATAGTTTCTACCTACCGACGATGATGTGATCGACATCTTAGTTTGATCTTTCATTTCTTAATGCAATTATATACTCCATCATTTAATAAAATCAATCATAATATTTTGACTTTTATACTAATTAATCATACGCAAGCATAAAGTACGTAACTCCTCCATATTTTTTATCAATACGCATCGGAGTCAGTATTAACGATATAAACAAGTGTACTAGTTAAATTGTTTCAAAATTATATAAAACTGATAAAGTGATAAAATTCATCTAGTTATCTATTGATAGTCCAATAGGCCTTTACATCTATTATAAATTTATAATCTTGAAGATATTATATTAGTTTGTTTTAACTTAATAAATAGTTAAAACTTGAAAGAATGTACATAAAAATTTATGTAGGCGATGTAGGGAATGTATTCATGTAGCAAGTAAAATTGCAAAAGACAATTTGCTTTACAATCTCTTCTCGGTTGCTTTCCAATCTTCTGCATGGTACTTTGTTGTTTGTATGTATGTCATACTTTCTAATATTTTTCCCCAAATTTTATTTTATTAGCATAAAACGTTTTTAGCATAATAACAAGAGACTAGATACATGTCAACGTAAATTAATTTCCAAAAAAAAAATTACGTATCAACTAAAAAAATAAAGAAAGTATATAGGCTTTGTTTGGTAATTAATTGGTAGCTGATTGTTCTAGGTAGTTATATTAGTTGTTAACTTGTGTTTGATTAGTGGTTTTAAGTTGATGGTTGTGTAAAAGTGTTTAGTTAATAATTGTCAGCTATTACATTTTTACTGTATTTTTTTTTTTGGCAAAACAAAGGGTTCCTTATATTGATAACTTGTCCATAAAAAATTCAAAACATAAGGAGAAGCCTCACATGGACAATGGTTCTCCCATACTTGTTCTACATTGAAAGGAATTAGACGGGCTAAATGTATGAAATAAATTTAATTAGCTTTTTGATTTTTAAAATCAGAACATTCAACTTTTTAGTTGTTTTGATTAGTGGTTTTTAGTTGATGGTTGTGTAAAAGTGTTTAGTTAATAATTGTAATTTGTTAGCTGTTTTAGTGTATTTTTTTTAGACAAAGCAAAGGGTTCCTTATATTGATAACTTATCTATCAAAACATAAGGAGAAACCTCACATGGACAATGGTTCTCCCATATTTATTCTACACTGAAAGGAATTAGATGGACTAAAACAACATTCTTATCCCATCTAACATGGCACCAAACAAGTGAAATAAAGATAAAACAACTTAATTAAGCACTATAGCTGTTTTAGTGTATGAAATAACTAAAAAGCTGAATGTTCAATAAGCTAATTAGTTTTAAAAAGCTCCTATTTTGAGTTTTTTTTTTTTCAAAAAGAGATTTGATTTTAAAAAAAGAAAAAAATTTAAACTAAAATAAAATTTTTCAATAAACTATTTACCAAATTAATATTTTTATATTAGTCATACCTCTAATAAATAGGTTTAATTTATTCAAAAAAAAAAAAGGTTAATAAAGTAAAAGCTCTCCAAACCAAACAAGGCCATAAACTTAGCATAAGAAGAGATGTTGGCCCAATAAGATAATTCTCAAAGCCCGAAACATATTGGGCTGACTAGAAAAAGGCCCAGATCAATATACACTAACTTACCAGCCCAAACAATTTTCTTGAAACAGGTTTACCTCTTTCTTTTTCTCTGGTAATTTAGTTCATTTCAACTGCAGCAGAAAGCAGAGAGCTCTGTTGCTAATTTGCTTTGCAAAAAGCGTCGGAAATTCAGTTGCTTTGCAAAAAGCGTCGGAAATTAATCAAACAATTTAATTTGAAGCTTAATCATACGGTGAGAGGATGGTTCAAGCCAAGCATAAAAAATCCAAACCTAAGAAACTATCACAAGTAATTTCTTGCTCTAATTTCATGCCTTTTTTTTTTTTTTATTTAATTTTTTATTTTGTTGCAATTTTATTTTATTTGCCCTAATTATCGTGGAACAATGTTTTTCTTCAAATTTAATTAAAATCATGTTTGTTGAGTACTTCGTAGTTAATTTTCACCCTTTATTATTACGAGTGCTTACGAATTTAGTAACTAGTTTTAATTTTAATACAAGTACTCGAATTAATCCTCATCCGTTGCTTCCCGCTGAATTCTGATTTACAGTTGCAACTAGTTTGATTTTGTGTACTTTTGTTATGCTACTAGTCTGGTGTTATAGAGAAGAATAGGATTGATCCATTGGGGGTACTGATTTATGGTATAGTTGCCCCAATCTCGGAAGCTTATACTGTACTTTGAAACATATAGGGATCGTTTTGTTGAACATAGGAAGTATCGGATCTCTCAACAACTGGGAAGTGTAAAAACGTGTTTGGTTTGATGATGGGAAGTAAACGACACCTTCCACTTTTCCATGTTTTTGTCAACCAAAAATTACACCCATGAACTCACTTTCCATGTATTTTTTTTAAATGTCAACCACACAAGCTCATTAATTAGCCATATTGTAGAGTAATTTTTATGTTTGACATGTTTGCATGTCTAAAGGTCGGGCGTTGCTAGTATAAGTGTCATTTCCTTAGGTTTTGGACTTTTGGAGTAATGAAGAGTGAGAATAACATATATTGATGTGCATTGTGTTTTTTTCACCTGAAATCTCTTTGAGTACTGGTATTTTTGATTTGTTTGTTGAATTGATGATAGAAAATTGTTTACCTATGACCTGTAATTTTAAGTTTTTTAGGGTTAAATGAAGAATTGTAGTGATTTACCTAAGACCTAACGGAACATTTGGTAGACAATTCTAAATCCTGGGAAGGGTAATTAATTTGTGTTTAGGTTTGTGAAAAAAAATTGAATGTCATTACAATGTGAGGTCATCTATAAACCCTCATTTTCTTTATAAAATTTCATTACCATCCATTACCATTCACAAGGTGGTATTGAGTGGTAATGGAAATTCATGAAGAAATTCACTTGTATAGGGATAGGGGTTCTATTACGAAGGTAGTGAATGTGTTTTTTTGTTTTACCTACAAATTCATAACCATTTCCATGATTTATGACCACTTGTGTGTCATACTTACAAAAAATAGTTATAATATGTTCATTGGGGTGTTAGTGTTCCTTGATGGTGATTTAGTGACATGTTTATGATTTTCATGATTTTTGTATATCTCATTCTCATATCTGTAATGTGGCCAGGCCAAAAAGCATGGAAAGCAGGGTGACATATCTAACTTCCGTGCTCAGCTTGATTTGTTGGATTTGAAGATTATCCAAGTGACAGCTGATGGCAATTGTTTCTTCAGGTCAGTGTTTAACGGAGGTTCTCTGTTTCTAATCGCAACATGCGTGGTTTGTGTAATTGTGTGGGGTGTGCTACTTGGTGTTGATTTGTCGCTTAGTTTCTTGAATTTTCATGGGTGGCATTTGCATGGGATAATTGTTTGGTATGCATAGCCCCTTCAATGCACTTGCTAAACTAGCTAGTTGATGATCCTATCTAGCTTTCAGGGCATTGGCTGATCAGTTGGAGGGCAATGAAGAGGAACATGAAAAGTATCGTCGTATGGTTGTGCAGTATATTGAGGTATGCAAGTACGTAACTGTAGTAGGTAGTTTTCCCTCCATTCATAACATCATTAATTTGAGATTTCAAATTTTGTTATTATCACATATGCCAGCCACCAGTGCCATGCTGCTGAGACACATTATAGAAGACCTTAAGATGAAAGCTTGTAATTGTTCCTTTGTGTTGCTGTTGTCTAGCATATATAGTTACATGTGCTTAATCAGAGTTATCTTTCCCAAATTCAGCCCATTGTGATCATCTACGATGAAACTTTGTTGTAGGCTGGAAAAGTTCCAAAACAGCAAAATTTCTGGATAAGTGTTTATGGTCATTATAATCATTTGAGGGCAAATCAGAAGTACTTACTTTTTGTTCAATGTTATACAGAAAAATCGTGAACTATTTGAGCCATTTATCGAGGATGATGTCCCTTTTGATGAATACTGCCAGTCCATGGGAAAGGATGGCACGTGGGCTGGACATATGGAATTGCAAGCAGCTTCCCTTGTGACTCATACTAACATCTGTATTCATCGTGTAAGGCCTTCATTCTTCCCCAGTTCCCTAAAATCAGATGAATTTTTTCCTATGCCTTCCTATGTATCCAGAATTTTTCTTTCCTTGCTTATTGAAATATTTGTGGGCTTTCTTTGACTGCATTTCTGCTTCAATGGTAATGCTCATCTGTATTATACAAAATTTGTTTGTCAACTTCTGATCCATCAAAACTTTTTATTCTCATTCTCTTATTTCAAAAAGTGATGGTGAATCTTTTAACACACATACATTGTGGTTTGTTTTTAATACATACTACCTCTGCATTTCTGCAATCATACTGAATATTACATTTCAATTGCGCTCATATTTCAGCATATGTCACCTCGATGGTACATACGAAATTTTGATGACCAGGGGGCATGCATGATTCATCTGTAAGTGATTTTATCTTATTTTACTCTTTATGTTTATAGGTATGGACCCTTTTTTTAAAAAAAAAAATAAAAAAATTCCCTGGGCTTTGTAATCTCGTGGTCTGGTACTTAGTGTAGTTGATTATCTACTGCTATCATTGGGGTATTATTAAAACCTTCAATACGTTCGTTGCGCTGCTCCAAATTTGGGACATAAATTTATGCATTGGATAGTACACCACACCACTCTAACATTTACACCCTCTGGAAAAATCATAGACATGAAGGCTCCTGTTTTTAGAAAATAATTGGATTGAAGTGAAATCTTTAACACTGTATCTGTGACTTAGACACATAAGCAGTACATGGCTGTCTTTGGAGTTTGGAGAAAACTCATACCTGTTCTGTTCCACCATTAGAAAACCTATAAGTAGCTGATCCACCATCCAACCTACCTCCAAGGGTTCCAAGATGCATAGATGAATAAGAGGACTTAACCCTTCTATTGAATTTCATCTATTTTGCCGAGAAAAACCAATATCTGTGAAAGCTTCGGAATCGACCAAACTCCATTAGATTCTTATTGTCATATTATGAACTGGGACGATCTCATCAGACCACTCCCAATTCTTGTGCTGATTTACAGGATGGAAGGGAAGCCCTATGTTCCCATATAGCGCACACACACACACACACACAAACTAATATTTCAACTTGTTTCTCAAAAGCCAGGTTCAATAGAGGACATATGGGTTTTATTCTGCCCAATCTACTTTGTACAATCTTCCCTTGAAACACCCTCCTCCTTAAATGAATTATTAAAGAAGAAAACAGGGAGTACATGTTGATTTTATTTACCAGCCTCTTTCATTTCCTTCCAATCCACTTTGTTAAGTATTTTGAAAAAATGGTGTTGTCTTGTTGCACTTGCAGTATAATTGTATACAGACTTGATGACCTTTTGATGATATTGACCAACATGGCCTACATTAATTATGTAGGTCTTATCACGACGGAGAGCACTACAACAGCTTAAGATTAAAGGAAGATCAATGCAGTGGACCTGCTAAGCCTATCGTGATTAAGGTCCTCCTCCCCTCTTTTTCAAAGTCTGTTGGCCCTTATGTTTTGCATTTTATAATTTAGCACTCTGCTGAGGAAAAAAATTGTGTGTTTTTTTTTTTTTTTTTTTTTGTTACTTAAATAGGCTGATGATAATATTACAGCAAGTGCACAACAAGCAAAATCTGCAGGCAGTCAATCAAAAGCAAAACATTCAAATAATGCTGTTTACGAAGGAGCCCTTAAAATGGTCATGGCAGGCAGTGGTTGTGATGATGCTGAAAAGGTTAAGCAGGTAATACACCTTTTAAAATGCATTTTATTTTTTTTTGTTCAGCTGACATTATGATTTTCTTCCTATCATTTTAGCTAACATTTTTTTTGAGAATATAAGGTAGTGCATTTAAAATTCTGAAAACCTAGGAGCGTTAATGACAAGGGTGAAATTGGGTTTGATGCTCTGAATTTGAACATGATTACGTGGTATGGGGATTAGATTCCTCTATTCATTTCTGCAATGGAACTTTCATAAACCAATTTTCTGGCTGAGTGATGATTACCTATGTTTGAGCCTGCAAATCTTGAATGTCACATTACTTGGGGATTATATTGTAATGGGACTTTTAGTAACATGCACTCTTTTTTATTCAAAACCCTGCAGGTTTTATTGCAAGTGGATGGTGATGTTGATGCTGCAACTGAGTTCTTGATAGCAGAACAAGAAGCTGGAGAAACATTAGAGGAAAATGGTGTTTGTCATGAAAACAATAAAATTGGTAATGGTTGGTATTTTTAGGATATAACAGATATCAAAGCAATGCCACAACCTGATAATTTGTGGCTTTAAACAACTTGGTCTTATGTTATGGAACTTATGGTAGAGTGTTGGGTAGCTGAGCGTATGTCAGTTACATAGACCGCAAAGTTCTCAGAGTGTTATCACTGGGGATTCCTAGGCAAGAATTTCCACAACTACTGATAATCTAGGACTCGGCCTTCTGTAGAAGTGTGTTAGATTTACGAACAGAATTGCGGCAAATATATCTGAACCTTGTGAAGGGCACCAAACTAGGAACGACTTAGCCATAGTATATTAGTGTATATTTTGCTGCCACAAAGATTTTTGTCATTGTGGATTCAACTTATTCTAAGTATCCTCTTGCTTCCTTTTGCTTCCATATTCTACATTTCTGATTTTGTTTCCATCCCTATACATCCAGACGAAGATGAAAATACAAAATCTGATAACCATGTGGAAAACAGAGTTCCTTTAGAGATACTAGAACATTCAACTGACATTGAAGCTGTTGATAGTTCCAAAACATCTAGCAAGGTTGACAAGGTGCTCTATCTATTCTACTCTATTTCCCCTTCCCCTTCCCTAGTCCCTCCTTTTTCCGAAATGTGGGGTGGGTTGGTCAAATCATGCTTACTTACCTATCTCAAATTGCAGTTAGAACAAGTTCTGTTTCTTATACTATATGATTCTCTTAGGATGGGTTTTCAGTTTGTTGACAGTTTCCTTTGACGATCGCAGAAAATTCCCAATATTAAGGTTTGCCCTTGTGGATCAAAGAAAAAATATAAGGCGTGTTGTGGAGCAGCTTCTGGAAAAACCTGTTCTAAAGTTGTAGTGTATGCTCTTTAAACTGATTTTTTCAGAAATCCTGTGCATTGTGTTATTTAATTCAATCTGCTTTATGCTGGTAATGTGTTAATCTTTCCTAGCTGTCAGAAATTCAAGTTTATTGCCTTAGTCTACTGTCCTATACTTAACAGGAAGTTAGCATTTTTGAGTTGCTAAGAACAATGGAGTTTTTTTCTTTTTATGCTATAGACATAGAATAATCTTCCCCAAATCTTAACTAGGATACGGGGAGTTAGTATGTTTCGAGTTGCTAAGACCCGGGGAAGTTAGTATATTCTATAGACGTTGCTAAGAGCTGGGGAATTACAATCTACTCAAACTATATTTTAAAAACATCAAAGCTATTTGCACATCGGGAATTTATGGGTAAATACAAGTTAATATATGAGATACACAAAATTTGTTTATCACATGACATTTTTTTAAATAAATCAACAACTTTTTCAATAAAAGCGGGTCCCACAGCGATGATGACGGGATTAAGTTGTTGATTTATTTACCAAAATGCCACGTGAAGAGATTAATTGGGGCTTCCTCGGAATTTATGTAGGTAATCTTACCTAGGGTAGTGGAATGGTTGGTTGCAGAACTTTATCTCCTTGAGGTTCTTGTTTCAAATGAGAGCACTTTCTTCTCAAATTTTGGCTGCATGCTTTTGAGGTGCAGCCGCCGTAGCGTCTAATTTTATGAAGAAATTTATCCAGCTGATGCCTCTTAATTTTAATCCTAATTATTTCAATGGTGTCATCAGTGACAACGAAGTTCATGCTAGAAGGAGTAAAAGAGGGAAGCAAAGGAAGAAGGTAATACCAATTACCAAAGCAGGTTCCTGTGGGTCAAACAATAATTTGCCTGATATGGGTGCATTGTGTATCTGATTTAAAGGTATTTCATATTTTATCTTTTTTTATAGCTTCAACACTATTCTTGTGTATCTCCTATTTGAGAAACGACCATTTGCGTTTCCCGCAGATGGTGTTATATAAAACATCTGCTTGAAAATTACTCCTCTTCAATCACAAATCCTTTTTGGCAACATGCTTATCATATCTAAGTAATATCCTGCTAGAATTCGAAATTTCAGTTCTCATATAGTCATATCTCAATATCTCATATGTGTCATGTGTGCCTTATTATATGCAGTGTGGTAAACCATACTCCGTATTATAAACACGCCAATTACCCATGAAATCTGTGGAAAAAGGCATTGGTGTGATTGTCGTAGCGTAGAATGTCTCCGTATTACATTATTACAACAGCGCTCGACGGTTTTGACTAGATATTGGCATCTCTGGGATGTTCATGATTCTTTTTGTAATTATAAGTAGAACGAACTGACACTTAAGATTGCAGTGAGTCAGTGACCAGTGATACGAGGTTATGATGTTTGGCTTTTGGCTGATTGCATTAACTCAAAAGAATTTGGTTTTCAATACTTAGTTCCTCTTCTACCTGTTTCACTATATCCTTTCTAGTTTTTACCTCCTTGTGAAGATTGTTGATTGCATAACTAAAGTTGTACATTAGCCTCGGAATTCAGGATTTTTGCCTATGAGTTATTTGATTAAATTAGACACTTTGAATACCTTGGTGTAAATCTTTGGTTCTGCATTGGCACTTCTTGAAGTAAATTAAACTCGAGTATTCTTCGGTATTAAAATTATAATGAATTGCCATGTGCAGAGATTATGATTTTTTTTTTTTTTTTTTAAAAAAAAAAAAAAAAAAAATGTGTTTGTGTAGTCATTAAGTCTTGGCTCAAGTGGTAAGTAACTTGATGTCGCTTAAGGGAGGTCTCGGGTTCTAGTTTCACCGTATGCAAAAACTTTTGTTGGGCGACTCACCCACCATAAGCTAGGTGTGCTACCTAGGGGTATTCATAAATCAGTCCGGACCAAAAAAATGGACCGGATCGGACTGAATTAATCGGTTCCGTTTTCGGGTTTAGAAATTTATTTTCCCGATCTTCGGTCCGGTCCAAAAGCCTATAAAAACCGGTCTTGGACCGGACCGGATTTTTTATTAAAAATATGTGCGAAACCTTAAATAATGGTTAAAGATTATCCTTAATAATCTTAGAAAACTTTAAATTTATGAGCTTTTTTGTACTAAATATACAAAAAAAAAGACGTTAAAACGTAGATTTTCCTATACTTTTTTCGAGTTTTTCATAAAATTATTAAAAAATTAGAATTCTCTTTAAAAAAATTCTTAAATCGGTCCAAAGCGATCCGCTCCGGATTTTGGACCGATTCTTTCGGTCTGGTCCGGGTTTGGTCCAGCTTAATCGGTCCGGTTTTCGATTCTTAAAATTCTAATTTTCAATCTTCAGTCCGCTCTTAGACTGATAAACAGCCCTAGTGCTACCCGAGTCAGATTCGAATATAATCAGATTTAAGCTCCGGTTGGGAGGTGCATCCTTAAAAAAAAAAAGTCATTAAGTCATGTAGTGTACTGCTAGTATTGTACTTCTGTTTAAAGGTACAGTTTCCAAGAAAGAACATATAGTAGAAAAAAGAAAAAAGAAAAAGAAAATCAAAATCTATTTCCTTTTAATCCAGGTGAGCACAACCTTAATTTTGCCATCCCATATTTAGAGGGCACTGAAAAGATGCTAAAGTGATTAACAGTGACTAACAACTGTGGTGGGACAGTAGCACAGTGGACTTATTTTTCAGTAGTTGGTGCCAGTATTTAATTTATTTTTTCAATTTCTATTGGTTTAAGGTCTATGACCTATTGACCTTTAAATAAAAGGTCAGTTCCTTGATCTGGCTAAAACTGTTTAGGGCCACTTTCAATATTATAGGCCCTATAACGGCTGTTTGATACCATAATTTGTACTTACATAGTTACATACCAATGAAAACAGTATCATGAGTCATGACCCATCACGGTTATGCTTTATATGTCTTATAAATGGTGAATTGTTAGACATCAATAACTAATGTCTCCCTTGTAATAGAGTTATTAAATCCAATTGGTATGACTAAATCAGGTTTAGCATACTTTAAAAAAAATATTATTTCCATGACCTGAGTCAGTTGTTGGTCATTTCAGATAAAAGGATAGTACTTTACTTTGTAAAAGTGGTGATATACGTAGTAACTAGAATCTAGGTCAATATTGGCTATCAATGATTCCATTTATAACTATTGTTGTTGTTGTTGTTGTTGTTGTTGTTTTTTTGTTTTTTTTTTTTTTTTTTTTTTTTTTGATTCAAGGATTAGTACTTTACTTTATAAAAGCTTAGACAGATTAGACTAAATTATACCATCAAAGATCAATAATTCAATATAGACTATTAAAGATTCAATTTGCAACTATAATGTTCTTATAAATTAAGGTAAATGTACAGTAATTAACATTTTAAGTAAACTGTACGGAGTTTCATAAAGCTGATTGCAAATGGTTGAGATATTTGAAAGTGAAAGCTAATTGTGGTTGTCTTCTCAAAAATAAAAAATAAATTTTAGTGGAGGGGATCAAACTTTGTGTAATAAAAAGTTTGACAAAAAACTTTGGACAAGACTAATATTGCGTCATACTACTCCTCAATATACATCTCTCTCTTAATTTTACGTTGGGTTATGTTCATCTGATTCCCACTTATTTCTGAAAAAAAAAAAAGTTAAAAAGAAAAAAGTTTAATAAGAATTAATAAGTTCAGATAACATAAGTTTAGGAAAAAATAAGTTCAGATAAATTGTAATAAGAGTTAATTAGGAGTACCGAAGTTCAATTTATAATTAAATTAAGTTCCGATAAAGGCTAATAAGTTCAAATAAGGATCTGTTTACTTCAGCTTAATTTCATTTCTGCTCAGCTCTAATCAGTTCAGTTCACTTCAGCTCCTAATTTCCTTCTCTCATAAAATATTCATTTCAGCTCTATTCAGTTCAGCTCGGCTCAGTTTAGTAAATGTGGACAGGCCTTAAGTTAAAATAAGTTCTAATAAGATCAGATAAGTTCATATAATGGAAAATCAAGTTAATAGAATGTACCATTAGTTTGACTTCTTACAATTATCAAAATAACAACTGGCCATTTGTTTAGTTTTAGACAATAAAATTATCTCGCTAATTTGTAGTAATTACGAAGTAATAATTTTGATAAAGTAATGGTAAAATACATCAACCTTTTAAAACATAGTTCAATTAAAAATTATTTTTAAAAACAAAAACAAAACCCAAAATAAATAAATAAATAAATAAATTATATGGACGTTTATTTCTCTATAGGATATGTACCAAAATAACGAGGGAAAATTAAATACTCCGCAATCGGATTCTTCATGTTAAACTCTTCCCTTAAAGACCTTGATCGTTTTCATACATTTTGAGTTAAGAGATATTATCTCTTACAGAGTACTCCTCCCTAGTATCTAGAAAGCCTTTTCTACTTACTTACGATCATACTATTTTATGACATTTCCTCAAGCAAAATCTAGGCCTAGGAATCTTTAAGTGTAGCAAATTAACATCCTTATAATTATCATGTGGGTTGTTGAAAGTGTTTTATGAATACGGTTGGGTAACAACTGATTTTTTTTTATTTTTTTTTTCATAATAACAGTAGGCCCAAAAACTCGACGTTGCATAACTATTTCATGTTATGGCATTTGTAGCCTTAATAAGTAGCTCGCTCAAGTTGGCAAACCTTCTTTAATTTTGTCTATGAGTTTATGTCAGTTACTTCTTGTTGGAAAGGGATATATTTGAGTGGAGGTATGATTCATGATTCACAATGATTGAATTAATCATCCATGAGTATGGGTTAAATTTTTGAAAACTCCCTAATTAGGGCAAAATGGATTTCATCGACTAACAAAAAATATTTTATCATTATAGAGCATCACACCTTTTTTTTTTAAATTACGCCTTTCAACACCACATCTTTTTCATACGCAACATAACAATATAGTTAATGTTATGGGCTTGTTTGGCATCATTTTTGGTTTTCAGTTTCCTTTTTTTTGAAAACAAAAAACCAAAAACAGAAAACAAGAAAAAGGTGTTTCCACTTTTCTGTTGTCAATTTTCAAAATCATCATGATTTTAATAAGTTTAAATAATTTTTGATTCATTATGGGACATATATCATATACTTTTAAAAAACCAAAAAACAGAAAACCACAGCAATGCCAAACGAACCCGTAGTTATATAGTTTTGAATTGAATGATCAAAATTATACGATCCAGCCAATACTAATTATCCAACAGGGTGATTAGGTCATAATTTAAAAACACACGTATTACCTTAAGGTACCAATAATTGTCAAAAAAGATGAGCAATTATCGGGAAAAAATGATTGCATTCTCTCTACTGTGACCATAGACGGGTGCTAAGGAAACAACCTAGGCCACTACAATTTTGTCGTGAGGGTAAAGCAATAAATTATGAATGAAAAGGGTTCCCCAATTCCCCACAAACAAGTGTGGACAACCAAGCTGTAACATTAATTGGCACCAAACTTGTTTGGCTTAGACGTGCATGTTGGCGAATCAACCTCCTTTACTTTGTACTACTACTTCCACTTCTAAGGAAGATAGTAGATATTTTACTTGTTACTCAAAGAATATCAACTTTATTAAATTCATTATATAATAAGCTTTTAATAAGGAATGTCAAATTTTTGGAAATAGGATGTACATCTATATATATTCTATTTTCAGAGTAGCCAAACAAATTTACAAATTGAAATATTTCCCTGCTGCTTACAACTAACAGCCCATGTTCTTTCTCACTTTAACATAATTATATTTAAATTATTTAGATTAGTTTTAACCAATAAAATCAAAATCTTCAATTCATATGACAAAGACGTAGTAAAATATTTGTTTGAATGGACATGCAACAATTTCATTGAGTATCAATAATCAGCGGACGTTCTTTTGAAGTTCAAATTGCTGTGTTTTAAAAAATCAATTTAATAAATTTGTCTTTTTTCACTCTCGAGGAAATTTTATTTCCAAAGATATATTTTGTCAACAATTTAATCACTATTATATCTTCGTCAAAATGTTTGCTTTCATATACATAATTACCTTTATTTATCTTTTTATTTACTGTATTTATTTGTCACTTATATAAGTGTTGTATGCTGCGTATAAATGTATTATAATTGTACTCAATAATATATGAATATGACCGTGGAAAATTCCTTATTACTTATCCGAAAATGACACTTCAATTGTAGATAAAATAATTAAAACCCATAATAATTCATGATCGACTAAGAGACAGCTGTCAGAAGCCCAACTTCAACTCTTCAAACCCTCCAAGAATCATTCGAATACAAATCAATCAACCTATATAATAATAATAATAATAATAATAATAATAATAATAATAATAATAATAATAATAATAATAATAATAATAATAATAATAATAATAATAAAAGAATTTAAGGAGCGTGCATGTCATAGAGATTGAAAAGCACGTGACATACAAGAGCTAAAAAAATAATGTAAGTGGTTGTTGTAGTACTACTGTATATAATTAAGGAAAGCCCGTGAGAAGAAGCTTAGGTGTATGTGTCAATTGTATGATAAATGATAAATTATACCAATTCAAAGTAATAATTGATTGAGTGGGTATTTAGGTATTTTCATTTTTGACAAAACCCAAGAGGATGCCATAAATGGAAATATGGTAATGTGGTAGGGAACACATGAATCATGTCCGTTGCATTTGCATATTGCAATTACATTGACAGGAACACAAGATAGGGAAAGTTGTACTACATACGTTACTAGTTTAATATGAGTACTAATGTACTATCCATGCAATACACATTTTTCCTGATTTCACATTCATTGCTCGTTAAGGTTCTAATCCAAATCCGATTGACTTGTATAAATGTCGCGCGTGTGATATGATCTATTCAAATCACAATTAGACAGATGAAGTACATACTAATACTATCAATGTGACTGATAGAGAATATCCCTACCTAGGTTTAGGATATATTTTGTATAAGATTATTACCTAATATAATTAGGTTTCTGATTGTAACCTATAAATATTGATCAATGGAAATCACTCTAATTAAAGAGTTTATATTATCTGACATGGTATCATAGCTTAGGTTAGATCTTGGGATTGTTTAGATCTAAAATTTTCTCTTCCCCTGCCGGTGGGTTAGAAAATTAAACCCACCGGCGGGATTCACAAACAATTACACAAAATACATTTTTTTTCGCTTCCGCAATTTAAGTATGGGGTACGATGTTTACCATCACCGGAAACCCCTCTTGTGCTCCAACTTCCCACCGCACGGGAGCTTTGTGCACCACCTCTATATCTTGGTTCTCCACTTAATACACCACCTAGCTCACTCATAGTCCTCATTCTTTAACCTAATCTGTGAGTGACTTGCAATCTTGCATAGGTATCACTAGTGTGAGATGAACTAGACCCACAAAATGAACCACCCTTCATTTTTAAATATTTTTTTTTCCATCTTGACGTTATCGGCAGCGGTAGCAGCAAAGGCAGAATCTTCCTCCACCTCCTAATTTATTGTCGTCACACTCCAAGCCACCCTTCCAAGCGGAGGTATTTAAACAGTGGTCATCTTTCCTCTTTGGAGTCATGTTCACGTACAATATAAAGAGAGGGGAGTTGTTAGATTATTTTTGCTCAAATTGCCAATAAATTTTGACCTTTTAAATTAATTTTAATTTTCTTACTAATGCATATATACGGTGGGCTTTGTCATTCTCTAAATGCACCCACTACTTTGTATTAGTTTTTGGTGGGATTTATCTCTTCGTGTGGTCATTTTTTTTAATAGGTAGATGTTTCTAAGTGGTTTAGCGGTGGGAATTTAGTATATTCCAAGCAATTTTATTTGCTTTTATTCAATTGTGATTTCCTGCAGCATTAGTGCTCTCTCTTTCGACGGTGGTACGATCTTCTCCTTTTCTCTGAATCTGCAATATGGCCTAAACTCGCAACCCGTGCGCGGCCCTTCAATCTCTACTTGGCCTAGCAGCATTCTTTTCTCTTATGCGTAGATTGTGGCTATTGCTTCTCCTCGTCATCATCGGCACTCTTTGGCTGCTTCTCTTTTGATCGTGGGTTACCATAATATCCTGTACTGTTCGATGCAAGATTCAGATCCACTCTGAGCATTCAATTTTTCTCCCGCTCCAACTGCGGGGGTGTGATAGAGAATATCCCTACCTAGGTTTAGGATATATTTTGTATAAGATTATTACCTAATATAATTAGGTTTCTGATTGTAACCTATAAATATTGATCAATGGAAATCACTCTAATTAAAGAGTTTATATTATCTGACAGTGACTATAAATTTTAGAGAGATTTTATAATGATTCCATGACCTCTCTTTTCTCTTTTGTTCTTCAAATAAGATATCATGGATGTGGTAACTTAATTGATACGAAAAACAGTATTTTATTACTGTTTGCGAATAAAGTATATGTTAAAGTAGCTAGTTTGTGACAATTAATGTGACGAGTGAGGGAGTAAAATTAAAGGAACAGATCGAGTAAGTACTGCAGGTGATGAAGATGAAAAAAATAAAGGTAAGATGTGAGTAGTAAAGGAGAAGGATATATCCTAAAAAGGGAAAGTTACAAAAGAGGAGAGCTAAGGAGAGTTGTGACATACGATAAATGAATGAAGAAAGCGATCCATCACTGAACACCACAAATCTTACAATTAATTCTTATCACATTGCTCATATCTCTATCGTCCTTACCATTACCAAGGCCCCATCCAATTATAGTACTTATCAATTTTTAATTACCTCTATTTTGTCAATTGTTCTTTTTTCAAGAGCTATATGACAGTTTTTAGAATTATTATAAGGACAGGTGTCGGGTTATCATTATACCATATTCCTTTGATTTTTTAATTTGCAATTGATTGTCTAGCTTAAAAAATACATTAATTGATTGTTAGATTTTGCAACCTTGGATAAAAATCAGAGGGAACCAAAAAAAAAAAAAAAAAAAAAGTCATAAATGCAACAATTTTTGAAAACTTAGTACAAGTATGTGACATATATAACAATACAAAATACTACATGCGAAGTATACGATACGGAGCATGTTAAAATTCAAATATAAAGATAATGTGTAATATTTGTACTCATATTAAAACACCAATGAACTAACGTATATCTTTTTTTTTCTGTAATATAAACAATATATTTTCATTTAAATCAAGTAATACTAGCTCCGGCCGTAAGAGCTACCTTCCATGATGTCCAAATTTGAAACGCTGGACCTATTAGAGGTAAACACAATACCTTACTCTATATTCGACCTGTAATTGAAACACAAAACACTTAGATGTAGTCGTATGTAAACCACTAAAACGGATCTGATTCGAACAAACTGACTCGACATACATGAAAAACACTAATATTTGGTACCAAGGGACAAGGGTTTTCATTTTCATAGCATAGTGACTTAGTGAGTACATTACCTAGTACACCCGGTGATCTTAGGCATTGCAATCAGTGGTTATACGGAAAGGGTAGGTTGTAATGTTTTATGCATGCATGCTCTTATGATTGTTTGTCCTAAATAAGGAAGTTATGATGGAATTTATAGCTAGTTATAACTTTATGAGCATACATTTATGTAGAAAGTGGAGGTTCATTTCAATAAAGTTATGATGAAATGTAAATTAAATAGGGAAGTTTTCTCTTTTATGGCATTTCCATACTAATTTAAGCTATAGCTAGCGAGCACGATATAGTTTTAATAAAACTTTTCAACTCATTTAAAAATATAAAGATTTTTTTAGTAGTTAGGGAAACAAACTAGTAGAGTAAAAATCTAAGGAATGTTATATTTAAATCATTTTTTATTAAGTAAAAGATGGAAAATGGAGTATATATTATGAAGTGTCAGTCTAATACATATGCATGCATAGGAGCTAGTATGCAAAATAATACTCATATTATAATACCTACCATTAATCCTAGTACATTGTGTGAAATCAAGGATAAGAGATGCTTGGATGGTTAAAATAAAGCTTTGTGTTTTAAATTAAACTAAGCTTGAATAAATTGTAAAATCAAGGAATAGACTTGTCTAAGCTTTGCCTTTAATTAATCATTTAAGTAAATAATAATGATTTATAGTTATCAGTCAAATTGAATATGACCTTACATATATAGCAAAAGTTTATCAGGATCTCAATCTATACATAAAAAAAATTCTCTTTTGTGAAAGCTTGACCTAAAAGTGAACCACACTTTTCCTATAGGAATTGGACCACCATCATTTTAATGGTCCCTCTTAAAATTATCAACAGGAAAGTAGAAATAAAGATAATATTCCATAATTTATGTCTATAAACCTCCAAAATTTGCCCTATTTCTTCTCCTTCACAAATCACACATTAACACAAATTGCAAAAGTCTACATATTTAATTACAAAGCCACTCAATTTTGATATAGCAAAATCAATATAATAAATCGATAAGAAAATCGATTCCCTCGTATAGAAGCAAACCCTATTTGTGGAAAATTAGAAACAACACAAGCTCAAAAAGGTAAGAAAGTTTGGGGGTCTAAAATCTACGCACACTATATTTACTCTAATCCAAAACATCCAATAGATGCCCCATCTTTTTCATATTTTTCTCTTTTTTTTGTTAGTGGACCCAAATTTTTACCTTTGCATTTAATGTCATTGTCCCATAGAATTTCACTCACATAAGACATTACACATTATCTTCTTTCTTTCTCCACCACAAACTTATAATGTTGAGGTTCATATATATATATATATATATATATATATATATATATATATTGCAAACAAATTAAATATAATTGACTTATATACTTGTTAAATTAGTTTCATTGTATATATATGTAAATTTTATATTTTATAATAATTAAAGATTTTTTGATTAAGTTGGTGCATTAAGTAGTGTGCATTTGCTACAATTTTTTGTGACAAAGAAGTATAATATGTAGCTGAAGCTAAGCAATTTAACATTTCTTTCTATTTTACTAGTTTAAAAAAAATATATTGTAAATCGATTGTTAGATTGACTTTTTTCTGAAAATTAAAAAAAAAAACAAAAAAACAAAAAAAAAACATTAATCAATCTTATAAAAGAATATTTGTACTACCTCTATCACATATTAATTGCACCAAAGGGATATTATTAATGAGACATAAAAAATTCCTTTGATGTAATTAATATGAAACAGAGATAGTATTAGCTTACTAATAATGAAAATACAGAGTAGATAGATGAAAATTAAATAATAAGCTTATTTGTGTACCAATAATAAGATCAAATTTTTTTAATCAATTTAGAAATTCTTGTTTAATACTCTATCTATTATCATCAAATTTATTGAGAGAAAATGCTGGAAAATCTATAATAAAAAATAAAAAAAAAAAAATAAATAAAAAAAAAAAAAAGGAACAGGTGAAAGTGTGAAATTAAAGGAATTGAAGCAGAGTAAAATAGTCGAAGCAGATCCTTGGCGAGAGGATAAGGATCTAAAGGGTAACCAAAAGATGTTGCTTCGTGTCTCCAAATACTATACAACTGGACAGTCCCCCACTTGAGTTGTAATTTAATTAACGCTGCTTTTTTTTTTTTTAAAGAAAAATAATTTTACTGTACAATTTATAAAATCATATAAATACTGTTAATAATGTTGTGACGCATGAATCCAGGTTAAGATTGTACAGTAAAAATTCCACAAACTAGGTTTTTATATTATTGGCTTATTGCCAGTACTTTTCAGTGTCGAGTTACCACAGGTATAAATTAGACAGTCCACTAGTTGTACGTACATGTTCAAGTATTGTCATTTCGTTTTCCATTTAGTATAGTTTTTACAGTATACTTCTGAATATCGTCCTTTTCTTAATGTATCAAATCCACAGATATTCATTGGATATTACTCATTTTATCATGAGATCCCATTACTTCTTTGCCCCATTTCCCTCCAAGTGGTTGGCCGGTAAATAATGGATTAACTAGAAAAATTACGAGCATTAAGGAATAATGGTGGTCTTTTTTCTAACCTGGCCTTAATTATATGTGGAAAAAGAAAAATAAGACTAACGAAGTAGTTCTGTTTAAGCTATTGAACATTGGAATGAAATTAAAAATGGTGATGAAATGTTGTTTGGATCAATATAGGATATGTTGCTCTTTTTACTGTCTGTTTCAATAAATGACGGATAAATTAAAAGTTAGGTGAAGTAATGAAGTGCATTACGATCTACATGACATGCGTGTTGAAAGAGCTCATATGTATGACAGTATGAGAGACGGAATTTGAATTAATCTCCTAAACCATTTTGAGACAGCGCATCTCCCTAACTAGATGAGTGATATGGGCATGTTACAATGCCCTTAGGTCCTATAGTTCCCTTCAAAAGATCACCAACTATTTAGTGACAACTATGATCCTGTTCTCATTGACTGAAATGAGCTGAACTAAACTTATTAGAGCTGAATTGAACTGAAATGAATATTTTATGAGAGAAGGAAATTAGGAGCTGAACTGAACTGAACTAAAATAAAATGAATATTTTATGAGAGAAGGAAATTAGGAGCTAAACTGAACTGAAAATAATCTAATGAGAACAGGGCTAAATAGTCTAACTTTTTTGAGATGGACGGAGCATAAGAACTATTTTGTTGGTACTAATAACTTTTTCTTATTATAAGACTAAATATTTTGTGAGCATTCGATTTCTAGATCAATCCTTTTAAGTTCGTTATTGTTTTAAAATCAGCTTCAATGAACACCTGATAGATAAAGGATTTAAAAAAATATATGGCTATAAACAGATTTTAGTATCAATTCTACTAATAATAGTTATTTACCGATATTGGCTCTGATTCTGGTACCCAATATTTTTGGTAACTCCTATATGTGTACTTAACCTTAAGAAATATCAGTTTACTCAAGCTTTACAGCTTTGTTCTCTAGTGCTTGAGTTTGATGGCAACAATGTTAAAGGTTTATTTCGACGAGCTATCGCTGCATCAAAGTTGGGATGCTTACCACAGGCCTATGATGACTTGTCACTTGCTTCTCAGTTAGAACCTAAAAGCCGAGAAATTTTGCAAGAACTGGATCATGTTAGGAACTTAGTTCAATTGAAGATTTCAGGGGATTGTTGTTCAAGTAATGATGTTGTTAGTGTGAGTTCACTCCCGAGTACAGAGCCCAGGTATGGTGAAGAGGCTTCTCTTTTGGTCTCACCGACGGTCTCTAACCAAAGCAAAACCAATCAGCTTCGCTCGGGTGTTACAGGGAAAAGGAGTTTGGAAATTGCCGATGTTGCTTGCTCAAAGAAGAATAAGGAAAATTCTTCTTGTGTTTTGGTGGATGACTCTTTTTTCGGTTCCCATGGAGATTGACCCGTCACAGGGCATGGCGCAACCGACACAAAATGTGGGGTGTTTAGGTGAATCCCCAACGTCTGCATCTACTAGGTCCTTTTCGTTAGCGTCACAGGATAATGATATAGACGGCTCGGTTATGGATGAGAAGTGACATCATAAGTTTGTTAACTCTCGGAATCGCAAGTCTTGTATGTTGGTTCCGTCGGAAACTTTGGGGAAACTAGCTTCAGGCAGAGAGCTTCAATATTATAATTCTGCTTGTTTTTCGTTTGTCACTATCCGAGTTGTTCGGGTGTTAAAACCTATCTTGGCGGAGGCCCTCCAAGGTCACGAATCTTGGGAAGCAGCGGCCCCCATTCCGTGCAAGGAATCGTCCTCCTTGAGCCATCAGGATGTTTCCCCGCATACCTTGATGACAGAAGATCCAACTCCTCTCGAGCAGGTTCCTCCCCTAGATGTTGGGTTCTCCTCTTCGTCTGCCCACAGTGTTCCTCCAATTGTCTTACCGCATTTGGGTGTTAACCCCTCTGGTGGCGTTAAATTTTCAGCGCGTTCCCTTTCAGCGAATCGTTCGCCCACTATATGTCGTCGTCCATCTCTAGGCTTTCGAAAATCAAGTAGCAGAATGCATATTCCTAATCGTTTATTATTTTGCAGGGTTAAGGTAGGTTGCAAACGTAGACGTGCTTCGTTCGCCACAGACGACTCGTACGACCTCGTGCAAAAGAAGATGTTCTTTGATGTAGCATTCTGTTTATTTGGTTCTCATGTCACTTAGTGTGTGTGTCTTTTTGGTTGTTTTGTGGTCTTGTATTAGTTTGTCTTTAGGTTGTAATTCTGTTTTTCGTTAATAGAATCTTTTGTCAAAAAAAAAAAAAAAAAAAAAAAAAAAAAAAAAAAAAAAACTTAAGAAATATAGTACTCCGAGAGAGAGAGAGAGTACATTTTTTTGTGAATTACTCGATTAGAAAAATGAATGTCATTGCAATTTCCCCTCTTAACCGGCATAAAGTTGGATTTGTCGTGCTTTATCGACTACAAAAAATATTATATCAACGACCGGCAGCTAATTTGATCATGGGGTCTAAATTAATGTGGTACCCCCTTAAACTTTTTTTTCTTAAAAAAATTTAAGATTTGTTGTACCATTTGAAGCATATAATAATAAGAATTTTACACCTTAACCCAAAAAAAAGTCGTACATTTAAATATTTCGAACCAAACTTGTGCATTCGTCCTATGACAGAGACCCTTTACATAATTTTGGCACTAAAAAATTCTCAAATGACGACCGCAATGACCTCATCACTCTAATTAGAATTCATTAAACATTACACGTCGGATTATACCTAAGTAAGAGAGATTAGACATGCATGCTCAGTTGATATAGTGGCCATTTTTATATTCCAAAAAATTAGATATACTAATAATAGTACATTAATACTTATATTGTTCTAATCAAGATAGAATTGGTCCAATCCTAATCTAGAGACAGCTTATGAAGATTGCTTAAAGTCGTTTAATTATTGTTTAATCTAAAATATCGCCACTTTGCATAAAAATCTACTTAGTTATTATATTAAAATAAACTAAATAAAAATTCATATTCGAGCACATTCTATGTTGATGACTAGATCTGACGCTAGTTTATTATTTCCGCTTTAATTTGGGTAACTTTTTTGTTCAAGCTGTATTCTATGATGAATCGTCTAGGACCTTATATATCTAGATAAATCAATCAATTCAATATGAATTTTACAAGGTTTTGATATCAACTCTGTAAATGTGGATATAATCCATGCTATAGACACAATAAGATAGGGTAATTAGACACCCGTCAGTTTTACGAGGTCTATTTATGACATCGAATTAACTGTCATTAAAGTACTCATCATAATTAATGTTAAATTAGTACTCGTACTACACTAAACTTGATTTAGAAAGGAGAGGAGAGAAGGAAAGATTAGGTATATGACTTAAAAAATGGTCCCAAGGAAAAGAGTAGAAGATACGAGATATTAGGCCAATATCTAAATAATAAAATTGTACAAGTATTAATAATTTACTATTAATGAATCGTGGTTCTGCTAGATCAGAATATACCTTGGACCACTTACCACTAATAGTAGCCTTAAACTTACAAAATCAAATTAAATCATAGGACAGTTGGTGTTAATATAATCATATTATATAGTTTTGTCATGAATCATGATGGTTGAGTAGTTATCATGAGAGTACATTGTACTAACAAATGTAATTAAAATATAGTAAACTCTGAATAATATAATTATTTTACTTAGTAACGTAGCAGCTAATTCTTTAATTAATTAATTGATTATTGGAGAAAATATCAATCATTCATCAATAATTAATAGGTAAATACCCTAAAGAATCGGTCTCGTATCCTCGTAGACTCGAAAGTGGTCAAAAATTCCTGCCGTACTCTATAGATTACCCCCAGGTAATGTCCCTTAGGTCGGCATGTATAAGCTTCGTCTCATTGTGCAAAGGTCATATTATTACATACAATAATTTATGTTTTATCTAATCACATAAATTATAAATAAAATTGTTAATTTTGTACTAAGTAATTTTTATTCCGTTTGTACTCTATATTGTTTAGGTGGTTTGATTATGTTTGTTGTAAATCTTAGAACTCGTTCTTGTATTGTCACTTATCTGACCTAGTGAATCGTTATGGCAATAATCAAGTTAAAGGTAGGATATTTCATACTTTAATGGTTTATATTTCTTTGATGGTATGGTTTTTTTTGAAAAATATTATGAGGGGGATTTTAGATAAGAAAATTACTTTTTCTATATGTGAATAGCTAAAGGAAAAGAACGGATGCACTTGTAGGATAGAATAATTAAGCATTTGAAGAGAATTACAATCGTTTTCATCACTACCAAAAGACTCTAGACATAATCCACTAATAACTCGGGTACCTTTTTCAATCCTAAATCTTCATTCACAATTCCACACATACTTTTTAGAGGTCTATTGATAGTGTTTACCACAACAACGTCTTCACTTGTTCCGGCCCCTCCCTCTCCCTCAATGAGATGATATATCAATCTCACTTCTTGATGGCAACACATCGGTGAATAAAACGCACTCCTTTCAATGCGCTTTATTAAACGCTAGTCATCACTTTTCTTTTTTGAAAAAATGTAACAATAATATGAAACATAGAGTAATTAAGGGAATTAGTGGCCCATATAGTAAGTGGAGATTAAAGTGTAAAATAGATATAGATACAATATTATTGCTTGTCGCATGTATCAATTAAAATTAGATGGAAGGAGTATTAAACATAAAATAAATCGTTCATGGCATAACTTTATGATGAGTTTATGGTAAAGAGGGAATGGTATTATTTTTGCCTTAAGTTTTAGGTATAAGCTAATAATGAGCTAACCATATGTCAGAAGATCAATGTGCAAGCTTCCTAATAAAGGTATAGTACTCCAGAGGCGAGAGTAGTATTATTGTATACACCCTAAACATCGCAATTCGCAAGTAGGGTTGTCAATACTCAATATAGATGCTATAGCTAAATCTGAATAAATTTTAGATAGTTACCATTCAACTTATCATAGAAATAAATCCCTGTGAGACTATTCTTCTAGTACTAGTAATTAAAGTTCCACATGCATTCCTATTCCTCCTTTTTTCTAGCTACTAACCTTTTATTATATGGAGTATGGAACAAATTGTATATAGAATTCTCTCCGTCTCTATTTCAAGATATAAGTAATACTTGAAGTTAATTTATTAACAAGGGAGCAAAGAAACTCGTCCATTAAAGAGAAATTATGAAAAGAAGTACTATTATAATTAATCTTAATTTTAACATTTTGATCAACACATAATTAATAATTATACTCTTAGACATAAACAATTTTCGACTCATTTGGCATGAAGTTTATCTTAGATTTTGTATACACTATGAAAGTGCTTGAGAATAGGCAATAGGGATTATTTATCTTTCCCTTTACTTTCAAGTGTAAGAATACTTGAACCCTTCTATTTTAGCTAGATCTTTAAATTATCAACCATCAAAAGTAATTTTTGCTAAATGAGATTGCAATTTACTAATCAATTTTTGTTATAATTGATTTAGTTACAATCTTCATTTATTGTTATTGTTGATTTACAAACTTTATATTGGACGTTTAACTTTTTTTTTTTTTTTTTTTGACGGGATATTGGACGTTTAACTTGATTTTAGTAGAAGTGAATCAATTTATACCTCGTGCCTAAAAGTTTCTTTCATTTACAATAATCACATACTTCAATACACATTTTTAAGGAATTATATCTTTAATTACATATTATAATAAAGTATTAATGTTTAAAAAATTTACACATGGAAGCAATAATTTTTAAAAGACACCAACATAAATAATATTCTCATACGCATGGTAAAAAAAAAATTCAATACTCCCTCCGTTCTTTTATTAGATTTTTATTTGTAGCATTTATTCCTCACATAATCAAGAGAAGTAGGAATCTAATTAAGAGACAGAGAGAGTAACTTTTTAACCACACATTTATTCTGTTACTTCGTATATTACTCCAAGAAAGTCTATTTTATTCCAATATAGAGTCTAAAAACATCGATAGTCACTTATTAAAGTTATAAATGACAAGAGCAATTATTAATTTAGAACCCCGCAAATTAATTCGCCTTATAATTTATGTTACTATGATCAAATACTAATGATAGAGAAGGCAACACAGGCAACAAGAAGGTGGATTTACAACTTACAAAGGGGGAAAAGTCTCTCTCGTAATAATAACAAAGACAAGAGTGAATACTTATTTTGATCAATAGAACTGATTCAAAGGACACCCCCTAAAGATAGTGACCATTCATCACCATCCGGGTGATATTTCCCAGACTCAATCTCTTTTTTAGGCACCTGCATTTTTCTGCACCTCTCTTCTTTCCTCTACATTTTTTAACTACTACTTGTATATGTTTTTCATTTTCCATCCATCTTAACAACACCATCAAATCTTACCATTTCTTCATTCTTCTTTTTACTTAAATGGGTTTTTCTTGTTTTCACTAGTTCCTAATTTAGAAAGCATTAAAAAAATTACAGAAATTAAATGTAGTAGATAAATTTAGCAGCGATAAAGTATGCTTGAATAAATTAGTAGCATTCAATTTTCATTCACCTCTGTAGCCTTTTTACTGTTAGTTTGACCAATAAGGTTTCAATAACATGGAAAATTTTCCCTATTTCTTTGGGGTTCTTCCAAATTTCCCCAAAACCAAAAAAATAAAATCACCGAGCATTAGGCTTTAATTACATTAATTAATATATAATATATGAAAAAAGAGGGTTAAACTAGGGAAAAGGGGATGAAATTGATTTAGAGATTTTTTTTTTTTTCAATGAAAAGATGATATTTTCTTAAGAGGGTCTCATCAGAGGATGGAAGCCATTATTAGGAGGCATCCAATTTGGTGGGGGTCTTGATATCTGCTGTGAGAATCCTGATGATGCTGCAGCAGTAGCAAACATTTGGGGATGAGGCCCTGCTTGCCATTGCTGTTGCTGTTGTTGTTGACGTTGTTGTTGTTGTCGATTTTCATTACAATTACTATTAATATTACTAATGTTGGCGCTTGATGAAGACAACATAAGATCAATCCTGCCCCCGTTACTGCTGCTTGGAAATTGAATCTATTTTCATCCAAACATGGTTACAAAATCAGTAAATGTCATGTTCCGACGACTTTGATTTAACAAAACAAACAGACAAACAACGGGAAATACACACTTGATGATGATGGTAATTCGATGAATTGAGATGAGGAGGAACAAAAACAGGCATTTGGCCAGCATATCGATTATGCATCGATGACATTTCCTTAGGCTGTAGCGAGGTTGGAGATGATTGAAGCCGAGTTTGACTAAGGAGCTGCATAGTCTCAGCATGATCCTGATATGCATCCTAACCCCAACAAGGAAATTAAATGATCCAGAAGTTAGTTATTAAACATTATTACTAAGATAACTTGTTAATTTGATGAAAAACTCGAGTATCAAGTCATCGAATTGAGCTACCTCGATTCAAATTAACTAAAGATTGATACTATTACAAGTAAATTTGTTGTAGTCTCACCTTAGGCCTAGACCCTTGATTTTGCCAATTTAGCTCAAGTTGCATTGAGCTTGGATATTGTTGTTGCTGCTGCTCTAGCATTGCGGAATTACTATCTCGAAAATCAAGACCGGTATTCTTCCGAGAGCTCGACGATCCTCCCAAGCTCAAATCAAGGTTGTGCTCAGCACCACCACCACTACTCGAACATTCTATGCATACCAAAAACATGACTTTCATCATTAATCAACTATCAATCATAGCTCATAGGCTACTAACAAGTACAATTGAATGGGGTATTATATACCAGTTGCTTTCAACTCTTCTTCATAGATGCTAGGATCAAAATTTGTCACTGCGTCCTTCCCATTACATTTGATCGCCGCCTTGTCATAAGCCCTATAACAAAATAAAATCACAACATCCAAAACTTAAACACCCAGCTAAAGGGTAAAACTGCTAATTCGACAACTAAATCCGAACAAAGGTAGCACAAACCTAGCAGCTTCGACTTCGGTATCAAAGAGCCCTAAGTACACATACCTATACAAATCAATCAAAAGAAATTCATACGAAATAGCAATTGGAGAAAAACAAAAAAAAAAAAAAAAAAAAAAAAAAAAAAAAAAAAAAAAAGTGGGGGAAATACTTTTTGCCCAAGAATTGGCCCATACGAGCCTCCCAACGACCACATTTGTGCAATGTAACACCCCTGTATTTAGAACTTCCTCTAGGAAAGCCGGTACTTTGTCGGCGAAGTATATGAACAAATTCCTCCTTGGTTAAATTTCCCATCTATCATACCAAAAAAAACATACATTTGCATAAATATCTCACGTTATAATCATAGTTTAATTACTAATAATAATCTTAGGTTATGTTTAGCTTTTGAAAAAGATAGAAAAAACAGCATCATGAAACAAATTAAAAAAGAAGGAAAGAGAAACCAAAAAAAAACTGTAGAAGAGCAGTAAAAGATAAGCATTAGTGCAAAGAAGATAAGGGGGTGTATGTGTGAAATACAAATCCCCTTAATCTCTCCCAACCAACCAACCAAACAAGGAACAACAACAAAAGTAGTATTTTTTTTCTCTCTTTATTTAATCATTCATTTTTTTTGTTGGGTGATTGCATTATTCCTCTAACCAACCTGCTTCAAGTCATCTTGATAATCTTCAAGGGTAAAGTTGATGTCGGCATCAACTCCTCTAAATTTTATTGCTGCCCTGTCATACGCACTGTCAATCGATTCAACCTTAGTTAGTTCCGATTTTAACCATACATTCGATAACTAACAATAAAAACGATAACGAACAAGCCCTTAATTTTAATTCATTTTCGATATTGTAAAATATACTAACCGAGCTGCCGCATGAGCCGTGTCAAATCCACCTGTTTTAAACAAAATTTAAAAAATGTTAATACCAAATTCGGTATGGTTTAACACTTTAATTTATGTGATTTATTTATGTGATTATGCAAGAATTTTATCACAGAAATAAGAAATGGAAATTACCAAGATAAACTTGCTTCCCGCAATCCCTGAGAAAAAACATAAACACATCCCAAAAAAAAGGGGAAAAAAATATTTAGATTTTTATTTTATTTAATAGAGGGAAATGAAATGAAATTAAATTAACGAACCATATGTGAGACTCCCAACGGCCAGTTCGCCGGTAATAAGTGACCCCACGATACTGAGAACTCCGGGAACGTGGGCCTCGTCGGCTCTTCTTCATGGGCTGGGCCAACTCAGTGGGCTTAGCAACAGCAGTTGGGCCCATTAGAGTAGCAGCAGCCATAGTATCCGATGTTTGGTATAGCTTAGTTCCGTCCCAATGGGCTGGCTTAGGAAAATTACCGGTGGAAGAACCAGCAACGTCTTCACCGGGAACATCAGTTTCCACCGGAAAAAACTGACGTGTCACCGGAGGATCGCCGGAGTATGAAGAATTATCCTCATCTTCATCATCATTATTGTTATTATTGTTTCTGTTGGTGATAAACGAAAAGCCGAAAAGGCGACGGCTATTGCTGTTGTGATGGTTGGTAGTACGCTTCTTTCTGTCGCCGTCGGATCTCTCGCCGGAGTCGTCGATAACGACGGCCGAGGAGGTGGAATTCTTATCATCGCCGTCAAACGACGTCGTTTTTTGGGAGGAACCACCTTCTGATTCGGGGTAACCTCCGCCTCTAGCGGCGGCTCTAGTAATCTCATCAGGCGAACCATTGAGATCCCACATTTTTTGTATTTAATTTTAAAAAAAAAATTAGGATTCTCTGAGTAGAAATTGAGAACACAAAAACCCAGAAAGGAATTGGATGATCAAATCTGTGAGTTGAAATTCATGTGATGGGGTTATTATTCTTTGTTTTATCTCTTTTGGGAAAGGAAGGAAGGAATTGAAGTAATTTAGTTGGTTATTCTCTCTCTAAAAAGCCGAGTTGTGTAATGTAATTTGATGTTTTTCTTTCTCTCTCTAGATTTGGGATTCTATGAGTAGCTACTGAGAAGGAATTTATTAGAGAAAAGAGAGAAAGATAAAGAGAAAGAGAGAGAAAGCTTCAAAGTGTGTAATGTGTATGTGTTTAATTTCAGAAAAACACCCACCCACAAAAAAAATTAAAAAATAAAAATAAAAAAAAGGAACCTACGACTGGAAAAATGTGAGCTGGATATTGCCAAACAGGACATAGATAGGGAAAGAAGGAAGAGAGAGAGAGATTAAATTTTTTGTATTTGCAAAGGTTGAATTTTATAAAAAAATTCAATTTTTCACAATTTTCATAGGTAGGTAGGTAGAGATAGATTGTTCTCTGTTTTTATTTCAATTTGAGATTATATTTTGATGGGAGGTCTTCACCTTTATGTTTTGCTTGTTACCTTTTTGGGTATGAAGGGGGCAAACCACATTTTATACAAGTCTTCATCCTAAATACTCATTAATGGAATATTTATATTTAGTCCTAAATTATGGTAAAAGTTATTAAGACCATAATAATTACTTAGGATATGGGAGTGTGGAGAAAGTATGGTCTAAAACAGGTACTCGTATGTTAGAATATTGTACTATGTCACTTACAAGTAAAGTTTATTTATGTGATAAAGAACGATTTTCCTAAAGAAATTTCAAACATATATTCATTCCCAATATGCATTGGTTTAAAAAGTTATTCCCACAATGTTGTCTACGTAAGATTGGTTAGAACTCCGTAATATTTTTTTTTCTAGTTAAACATAGAACCGCTCGTTAGCGGTTCTAATAATTAAATAACATCACACTATAACTTCTTTTCCACTTCCTTTTGTTTATTAGAACCGCTAACACCAGCGATTTTACTGTATAGAACCACTATCACCATTAGCGGTTCTATGTTAAAAAAAAATACGAAGTTTTATCCAATCTTACGTGGACAACATCCTGGGATTAAGTTTTTAAACCGATGCATATAGGAAATAAATTTACCTTTAAGTAATATTTAGGAAATCGTTCTGTGATAAAAGTAAGAAAAAGTTAAGGGAAACAAAAGGTGTCACTAAAAAAATAAAAAAATAAAAAAAAAGAAAAGAAGGAACGTCTGTATATAATGTTCTTTTTGTTTTTTTTTTTGAAAACGGATATACCATGCGTATGGTGTATTCGCCTCCACAAATCACTAATTGGAAAAAGTAAGTAATTATTGGACATAGTATTTATATGTCATCGTATTAACTACTCCGTATTTAACTAATTTATTGGGGGGTCCGATATTTGATTATTAAGGTAGAGGTGATTTTAAAATGGCATCTTGTACTAGTCATACTACTATTTGCTAACTTTAGTAGTCTTTGTTTAAGTTTCTCTCTCCTGTGATTGGAGGTCCAAGGAAACCAAAAGAGTAAAGAAGAAGGAAGGGGCAAGTAATGTAAATAAATGTATGGGAATTGAAACTTGAAAGAACGGTCTCTTTCTTTTTACATTACTTTTTCGACGTTAACCAAATCGAAAAGTTTTTGTGTCTCATTCTTTCTCTCTCTTACAATTGTTTCATGTCACTAACATTACCCACTAATAGAAACAGACAGTGCTAACACAAGAAACTTAATTAATTACTTAATTTCCTTTAATGGAATCCTTCTTACCCCCAATAATTAATCATCATCTTTACTCCAATTTTCATTTTTCAACCTAATAACCCCGCAGTTTCTTTTCCAAGCGTAACCTTTGCTAAGTCTTTGTCTCACATCATCTTCGGTCATAATACACGTTTAAAAAATATATGTACAACGCATATCATATCATATCATGATTCCTTAAAAATTTATACACAACATAAGAAAATGAAGTAAATCACTTTTTTCTACATACCTTAACAAAGGGGTTAATGAGAAATAGGGATTAAGAGGTGAGATAATGATAAAACGAGAAATATTGGTGAATATAATAAGGATAAAGCAAGCACTTACTCGTATGTCTAGCACTCTTTTTTTCCCATATATATAGATAAAAAGAAAGATCTTATCAAATTAGAACCTTTTATAGGTCAACTCGGACAAGGTTAGTAGGTTATACGTTTTGGAAATGGTAAATAAATTCCTTATCTAAATCCTTGATGGGAATTGAGCATTCAATACGTTTTAAGGCAGTGGCGGATCTTAAGCCAAAAAATTAGGAGGCCAAGATTTGATCCCTCAATTTTTTGCACAAAAATAACAATACTTAACCACTATGTTACAACATTTTATTTGTAATTATTAGACATCATATTACTTATAATCAACAACTCATATATGCTTAGGGGGGCTTACCCGTCCTAACCAAGATTCGTCCCTGCCTTAAGGTAGTTCTTCTTTCCACTATGCCAAATTTAGTTTGGTGAAAGTAAGCAATAAAGTGAGTCTGAATAAAATTTAGATAAGAGACAAACTTGACACTCGTAAAATTCTCATACAAATAGGTTTCAAAAAAAAAATCTCATCTTCTTATAGCCCCCTCCACCCGTTTTATTCAAGGTAAATTTGTCTGATCTCTATAAACTTAATTGTCGATTTATCTTATATCACACCACCTCACTACTAAATTACTAGTAAACACCCCCCCCCCCCTTCTCATCACCCGTATGGCCATATCCTTACCCCCTTCATCTAAAGTCTATGCCGCCCTTTCGTATTTTAATTAAGCCTTGCCCTTCTTATCACCCCCACGGTTTAGTTCATCCTTCAAATCCAACTTCACACTTTAGAGTTTAGACTATGCCACATCATTTTTCATTAATTAAAACCACTCATTTTTATTGTTCGCCGACCCAGCAATTCCATTACATGTCTATCCAATTAAGACTCACTTTTTTCTTTTCTTTTCTTTTTTTTTTTTTACAAAAGATTCTATTTACGAAAATCAATATTACAACTTGAAAACAAACTAATACAAGAACACAAAACAACCAAAAAAACACACACTAAGTAACATGAGTACCAAATAAGTAGAACTCTGCATCAAAGAACATCTTCTTTTGCATTAGGTCGTATGAATCGTCTGTGACCAACGGAGCTTGCTTACGTTTGCAACCTATCTTAACCCTGCACAATAATAAACGATTAGAAATATGCATTCTGCTACTTGATTTTCGAAAGCCTAGAGATGGACGACGACATGCATATAGTGGCCGAATGATTGGCTGATAGGGACCGAGCTGAAAATAGAACGCCGCCAGAGGGGTTAACACCCAAATGCGGCAAGACAAATGGAGGAACCCTGGATGCCAGGTTCCCTCTTCATTTAAGACTCACTTAAAAAAAAAAAAAAAAAAAAAAAAAAAAAAAAAAAAAAAAAAAACCTCATTATGCTTTCCCTACCCCACTTGGGCCCTGTTCTTTTGAGCTTCTGGGCAGAGCAGAGCAGATTTCAGCAGAGCAGAGCAAAGCAGAGCAGAGCAGAGCAGATTTCAGCAGAGCAGAGCAGAGCAAAGCAGAGCCGAGCAGAGCAGAGCAGATTTCATTAATATTAATATTATTATTATTACTAATATTATTATAATTACTAATATTATTATTACTATTATTATTATTATTATTATTATTATTATTATTACTATTATTATTATTATTATTATTTTTACTATTATTATTATTATTATTATTATTATTACTATTATTATTATTATTATTATTATTATTATTATTACTACAATTATTATTATTACTACTGCTGCTGCTACTACTACTACTACTACTACTACTATAATCATTAAATTTTATTATTAAATATTAATTATAATTAATAATATTTATATTATTAAATATTAATTATATTATTATTATTATTATTATTATTATTATCAAATATTAATTATGTTATTATTAATATTATTATTATTAAATATTAATTATATTATTATTAATATTATTATTATTTAATATTAATTATTATTATTATTAAATATTAATATTTAATTATATTATTATTATTAAATATTATATATTATTATTATTAAATATTAATTATATATTATTATTATTATTAAATATTAATTATATATTATTATTATTAAATATTATTTATATATTATTATTATTATTAAATATTAATTATATATTATTATTATTAAATATTATTTATATATTATTATTAAATATTAATTATATATTATTATTATTAAATATTTATTATTATTATTAAATATTATTTATTTATTATTATTATTAAATATTAATTATTATTATCATTAAGTATTAATTATTATTTATTATTATTATTATTATTAAATATACATTATTATTATAATAATTCAATATTAAGTATTAATTTTAAGCAGAGCAGAGCAGGGCAGAGCAGAGCAGAGCAGAGCAGATTGAAGCAGAGCAGAGCAGATTTCAGCAAAGCAGAGCAGATTTCAGCAGAGCAAAGCAGAGCAGAGCAGCTCTAAAGAACGGGGCCTTGGTTGTCTTAACCGTGTATTTGTTTTTCAAAATTCAACCTAGAACTTTCCTATGTTGTCTTGATGAACATTATTGCATGAGTCTTGTGTAAAGGAGAGTGAGTCATATTGGATCCACATGAGAAGAAGTAAGAGAATGCCTATTGTGTGGGAATAGACGGTATATATTATTTGGTGAGCTAGTGAGAGTTTAAATTTTTATATGTCAACAAGATATAGAACAAACTAGAAAAACTCAAAAACAAACTTAAGTAGTTCACCAATTTAAACATAATAAAGAAATTATGGTCTTAAATACAAATTAAAAAAATTGTCAATCTTTTACTAAAATTTTTCTTCCCAATTCCAACCCTTAAATCTTTTAAAAGTTAAAGTCTTAAAGATAAGTAGACTTGAAGTTAATCATTCATTAAAAAAATAAAAGTATCTATGTTTTTCTTTTTTTAATTATTCAAATGGTTGACCAACATATTAATCGATATTATAAAAACAAAAATAAAATTAAAAAACCTATTATAATCATCTCTAAGTTTTATGTTATTCTTTTTTTAAAAAAAAAAGTATTTATAGTATTTTACTCCAAATCTTCTTAGTTTTCATTATGTACCAATTGGCAAGTTGAGGCTTAATTACTTTGGCGGAATTAGATCTCCTTTAATTTAATAAAATGGGCTACTATCTTTCTGTTCGAAAATAATAATAATAATAATAATAATTGGCAAGTTGAGAAAATCTAATCTAATCTAATCTAATCTAATATATATAAATAAAGTAGGCATTTTTCGGGAGCATTTGACGCGCCACATAAGAAAATGTATTATTTTTTCCAATGAAAAATTAGATTAATAATTTATTTTAGAATTAAAAAATCTACTCGCCACCTAAGCAAAAGTGACGAATAAGATTTAAGAATTTTGACACATAGGTAAAAACAACGAATAGAGAATAGTTAAAATTTAAATTATTTTTAAAAACCAATAATTATCTTCTCAAAAAAAAAAATAATTATCTTTTTTACATATATGGATGCAAATTTTTTTATCGCAAATATCTTTAATCTCTCCATAACAAATATTATAAAAGTTTGATTTTAATAATATATTAATCGAGAATAAAACTATATCTCATATGACTAATTTCCCATAATTTTTAATAGTTAAACGATTATAAATGAGACTAACATTTTAAACCGAACAAGTATATTAAATAAATGCGTAAGCAAAAGACTTATTTTGATCAATAAAAAAACGAGATTTGTCATTTCTTTTTTGAATTAAAAATTTAAATTGTCATATAAGCAAAATTAGTGAATAAGGTTTGGGATTTTAAATTCAAGCATCACATAAAATAAATAAAACAACAAAAGATAACTTTGGGGTTAAAATTAAAAAAATTATCTTATGATATTAGGAATTTTATCCATATATTTAATGAATGATCTTCATAAATTTACAAAATTTTAAATTAAATAAAATGATTTACTAGAACCGTGCATCGCACGGGCTTACATCTAGTAAATGTATGAAAGGAAAAACAATAAATGTAGAAATAGCGTACAAAAAAAATGATGTACTCGTACTCCGTAGTAAGATACTCGTAGTCCGAAAGAGCGTAATTGGTAGGTGAGGTTGGGGGGGTTAGAAAGAAAAAAAGCAAAACGGAATAAAAGTAAGAAAAGGGAAATAATTTCCAGAAAAGTCCAATCCAAGAGTACGGGAAAGCTCCACTATTTGCCTCTTTTGTTCCCCAAACGTCCAATACCATTTCTCCCTTTTTCTTCTCCTGCGTACCTCGTATTTTATTCTCTCTCCTTTTTTTCATGCTAACGTGTTTTCCATCTAACCTTTTCTTTTCTTCTCTTAACTACTTGGTCTAACTTCGTAACATTTACTTTCAAAATGGAACTCATGGTTTAAAAATAATTACTTTTACCGATATGAAAAAACAGATAGGCTTATGAGTAATAGTATGAATGATGATTAGTTCAAATGGTCAAAGCTCCCCTCTCAACTCTAAGAGCTTTTGAGATCGATTTTCATCATTCGTTCTTGTGGCTCTCAAAATACCAAAAAAATATAAAAATAAAATGAAATAAAATTAATAAGCGGTATAGCTCATTAGCTCATGGAGCGGCAGATGTGTCAAGTGTAATTGTATCAATTATTATGGCCGAATGGTACATAATTACAATTTTATAAGGGTAATGCTATATAAAAAATGGAAAAAGATATATGCAGCCCTAAGAGCTACAAAAATGGAAAGAAAAGACAATAAATAAATATTTATTACACCGATTTACTCGTGAATTGTTGATAAATTTCCAACTTAATACTAAAAAAGGAAGTATATTAAATGCGTATATGCAGCCTTAAAAATATAAGCATTTAATGATTATTTAGAAGTATATTTCTTATTTTGATATTAATTTAAAAATACATGATAAATAAATTTATGCGCGAATAATTGTTTTTTTTTTGTTTGAGGAGCACAAATAAGTGTATTATTATTATTATTATTATTATTATTATTATTATTATTATTATTATTATTATTATTATTATTATTATTATTATTATTATTATTATTATTATTAACTTCTTATATATAGCCTTAAGAATTATGTATTACGTACCAATGGTAGAAGAAATAATTAAGAAGATTTCAATCCCTATTAAATTAGTCTCACAAAAAAAACGACATTATATATTATAGGAAAATTGTTCCATGTACCCCTAAGGTTTTAAAAAATGCACCATGTACCCTTGAAAACTTTCATATGCACCATGTATCCCTGACGTTTGTAAATAAATGCACCAAATAACCCTAATCCTCTAACAAATGCACATATCATTGACTTATCAAACTAAAATCATGCCCACACACTGACTCACTTTTAGTACTTTATATTTATGTAGTAAAACCGCCTAAAGGCATAAATTAATCAAAATTTAAACTCCGTCGATCATTCTAAATCCTAAATTTTTGGGTGTTAGAATTTGCTTTATTAATTAAGTTTACTTATACTTAAAAAATTTAGCATTAAAGTAACATTAAACTGTAATAATTTGATGCTTAGAGAGTCTCAATTTAACAAAATTAACACTTATTGTGAGTCTAAGGGTATTTAATGCAATTTTATACAAATCTCAAGGGCACACGGTGCATTTAAAAGTTTTCAAGAGTATACGATGCATTTTTTATAACCTCGAATATACATGGAACAATTTCCCTATATTATATATACTCCGTATACATACATGAAATTATAATAGTACGTTGTACTTGGCCTAATTTCTAGCTTTTACTACTAGTGGCAATTTTATAATTCAAAAGGGCATGCTTTTTGGTATGTGAAGAACCGAAGGGAACTACTATTTGTCTATTCCTTTTCAGTTGTTTGCTTGAAATAGAAACAGTTAAAAACTTTTATCTATTTTTACATCCAAGTATATGTGGTGTAAGATTGTATGAGAGAAACTATTATCCCAAACCTTTGACCATTTAAAATTTTGAATTTTAAAGAGTTAAGACCCTTGATTGTTGTAAACAAATTGCTAAACAAAACACCATATCTTTTACAGTATTTTATTTTTATTTTTTATAACACTGTATTGGCATATCACCGTATATAGTGAACAAGTAATTCTTTTGTCTTTTTTTTTTTTTACATACTATTTTTTTCTTTGAAGAAATTTTACATACTATTTTACAAGACAATCAATGTACAGAAAGAAAAAACTTTATAATTAGAGCGATCATCCTTTTTAAACATACTTTACACTTTAAATAATGATGATTAACTCCCAAACTTGAAGTGAGTTTAATTTGTTAAAGAGTATTTCCCTCAAAAAAAAAATTTTTTGTTAAAGAGTATTAAGTTTATATGTTTCTAACTAGCTTTTTTTGGTCAATCTTAAGCTTTTGATTTCATCATTTCATGAGACCACTCATAGAGTCATAGGGTACGGTGCATTTTTATTGCGCATATCCTTATATATGCACTTTTTGATTTACTTTTGAGTAAGCTCATGATTATTGCATAAAACTATTTAGATTATAAAGAATAATGTCTTTCCATCCAAAACAAGAGTATAATAAGTATAACTGAGTTATTTATCTAAAGACTAAAACTAATAAAACAACCTAAACGTAATATATATTTACTTCTTGAGAGATTGTTAACATGGTTTATATGTAGTATATCACAATGAGTATAATTTTTGTGACAAAATTTTGGCCAAATATTCTCAAGTAGAGCAAAACAGTTTACATTTGTAATAATTTTTTATTTTTTTTAAAAAATATTTCAACACGATTTATCAGTCTATCTCTTTTGGAAAATTTGGATTATAAATTACATGAAATTTGTTTTTAAGTTTGAATTCAAAATATAATTGGACTTAAATAAATGCCATCCAACCCTAATCTGATATGCCTTCATTCATGTATTTGAGTTTTGCGATTTTTTCAAAAAGGGGACATATTGATTAGTTGTAGCTATTTATATAAATTTTCTTTATTCATCTTATTGTAATAGAAGGTTGATCTTATTCTGATTATTATGTATAAATTTTCACTGAAAAAACATCTTAAACTCGTATTAATCTCAACATATACATAAGAGAACTCACTATAATAATTAACCTATATAGATATATATGTTAGAATTAAAGCGAAAAGGTCATAAATAATCCAATTAATTATATATTTACGACATTTAAAACCCTAACTTTTGTAAACCCTAACCAAAAACAGAAAGAGAGGGGGGGGGGGGGGGGGGAGGAGAAGAGAAGAGAAGGTGCATAAGATATTTTGCATAAGAGACTTCGATATTTTGATTGGAGTATCAATACCTACGCTAATTGGTAGCAAATACGTAAGACAATACTACAAAAGGGCCCCATACATATTGTGTAACCAAAAATGTCATGAAGAGCCAACTAAAGCATAGGATATCACATTGATTCGTTTATTTTAAGAATATCATCATGGTCACAAATCATCCCAGTTATCGACAACATATTATTTTTTATTAATTAATTTATTAATATTTATTTATTTGTATTTAACACGGGTTTATTTTATGGTTTTAAGGGAGTGTTTGGAAGTGGGGGCAAAAGAATTAAGGGGAGTGAAAGAAATAAGGCCACAACACAAAGTACCTAGACAAAACAGCCAAACAAGGTATTAAAAGTTGTTAGGTGCTCTCCAGTAAGATTTCCATCATATATCTATCGATCTATCTAATCTCTTAATCACCTAATTTTATTCTTCCGGTGGATTCCAAACCATATTTTTACCAATAATGGAAGTGGGACGAGACTTAACTCTTCTTCCTTTCATTTCCTCAAGTAGCAACATTTAACTGTACTACTTACCTCGATCAATCAAACTTGTCCCTACCCAACCCTATTGCTTACTAGCCACATCCTCCTCATCATACAGACTAAAGTATACACCGTACCAGTGTATAAAACAGTACGGATTAACATTTTTTCTTTTTATTCTCCATATATATATATATATATATATATATATATATATATATATATATACTCGCAACTGGGTCTTAAATATACATGCGATAACACGTGACATACATATATTATGTAGTTTATGAGTTATGACTTTTAGTGTAAAATACCCTAGATGATATCTTTTCGTTGATAAAAAAATGTGATTTTAAGGTGTACAAGCTAGCAACATGATAGAAATCACCTAATTTTTACTAGGTTGTAAGTATATTCGGATATACGATAAAATTTGCCTTCGTTTATATATATATGGTGTATCATTTATTTATAGGTTAAGTTTTATTTGACTCGCCAAAAGAAAACTAGGTTCAAATATAATCATACAAAAAAAAATAGTTCACCTCCTAAAATAATTATTATTAAAACAAGCATATATGGAATAAGAAAAAATTATTGTTAAAAATTTCTTGTCCCTAATGCATACGTTTATAAAAATAATAGTGAGCAAAAAGCAATGCAACCTCGTATCCCATGTAAATTTTATTAACTTTATGGCATGATACTACATATATCATGTGATAATAGAAGATAGAACATCTATTCCATCATCATCGATCATCGTCGTTATTTAATTAAAAAAATCAATAAATAAAAATCAATTGTGCTACTAGTTGCAAGACTTGTAACTTAAATTACTAATTACTTTGAAGTACATTATAGTATTCCATATAATATAAATTGTGAAGATTAACAAAAATTGGTTATGGCTATAAAAAAAAAAGAGAGAGATATCTTTTATTCTTATGAAGTGATGAGAGAGATACCTATGTTATACGGAGTACTAGCTATGCGGACAAAATAATTATACCTAATTACCTAGCCACTGCTTATTATCAATGAATTTTAGGGGCGTTCGGTATGAATATTGACAATGGAGTGGAAAATAAATATATAAAGAAAAGGAAAGGAGTCATTTAACTGTTATCTTTTTTTATTTGTTTGGTTTAAATATGGAAATGAATCACCTAAACCTAACTCGATCTCTTTATTTTTGTTTGAGGAGGGTAAAGGTAATTGTTACTTTAGTTTTTAGAGAGGTTTAGATAATGATAAAATTATACCCAAGTCTAACCAAGTACATGGTAACGGTAATGCATGGTTTAATTAAATCTGTTTCCAAATCTAAAAATACTCTTACCAAACATGATCCATTCGATCTATTTTGACTCAGCTCAAACAAAATAATTATAGTTCAAATTACATAGTTTATATTATGCATTTTGCTAGAAAAGGAGTTAAAAACTTATAATATAAGTCGTCCTCACGATTCACGAATCAATTATGTAGTGATTTAATTGAACAACCATAAGATAATTAAATTAAAATGAACCAATATAATCATATAATTGAAACAAATTAAATTAAATGATACAACATGAGAGATCGGGTGGCTATAGTTGCAAAGCATAGAGCATATTCTTTTTCCAAAGGCCCACTTGATTATCAAGTGGTAATTAAGGTAATACTAATTGTATGGACCAGCCTTTCCCAACAATGCATTTTGATTTGATACAAAGAATTGCGCAACACTTTCCCCCTTTTATTTGTCAAGGAGGGATGAATCTTAAACCTTAAATATCTTTACAATCAATTTTATGTACGGTCCGATTTTCATTATTTAGTATCACAACCAAGATTATTGATTAATTATAATACCTTTTCTCTCTTTGTTCAAGTATTATTATATTACAAATTGTTGCATCGTAGTTGGTTAAGGGCATCATCTTCAAAGAAATTGAAAGACTTTTGAGGAATATATATGACAACTCTTCACGTTTACTCTTCACGTTTACTTCCTATATATAGGAATTTTGATATTTTATAAGTTTGTTATAGTACTCCTATGATATTTGTTTTCTAAGCATAGTATGTATAGCATAAATAACCATAGTTTGAGCAGTAATGAATGAAGCACCCAAGGTATCCTCGTACGTTGTACCCCACGAGGCCACTATGCACCATTTTTTTTAATTAATTTTTTACTAGTGGAAGGAATAACAGGTTTCGGGTAAAGATGCATCTCGATCATACTAATGTATAAAATTTACTACTAAGGGCCTGTTCTGTTCAGCTTAATTAGTTCAGTTCATTTCATTTCAGTTTTTAATTTCCTTCTCTCATAAACAATTCATTTTAGCTCTATTCAGTTCAATTCAATTCAGTTTAGTTATTTTCAGTAAATCAGAAGAGACCTTAAGTACTTATATTTTAAATGTTATTCTAGATCAATACTATGACCTTTGTTGTACTGTAACTATCTTAGGGTTACAGTTAAATAATGGGTGCAACATGGCATGTTTATGACATCTTCATCGAATTAATGATAAAAAGTCGTAATTTTGTTGATCATATTTGCATAGCTCAGATGAAGGTAAAATTTGTAAAGAACTTTAGGATCGGATGGACAATACGATGTTACATGGTCAATTGATGAGATTACAAAAAAAAAAAAAAATGTGTGCATAAGCATAATTGCATATCCTTCATAAACAATGAACGTCATAATTAGGGCCGTTGGGACTTCTCAATCAAAGACTATGACTCTAGCTATTGTCTCTATGAGCTTCTTGACGAAGCATGTTGGGCCCAGAATTCCAATACCAAGGTTTAAGTACAACGTTAGGTGGTGATGAGGTCCTCTCAAAACCCTCGTACATAACATTAGGGCTTTAGTACGTATTCCCTAGTGGCTTGGGTTTGGATAGTGCCGTGGTGCTGATTATGAGAGGAGATATATAATGTTAAAATGTATGGTTTATCAAAAATAAAATTGTAACATAATTTTTTATTTTATTTTTTTTAATTAAAGTTTTGTATTTGGTAAGTGTACATGTAGAAAAAAAAAAAAAAAAAATCAAGGGAAGGTTTTTTGTTAAATAATGGCAAATGTATAATGTATATTGTAATTTTTACAAATTTGACTAGTTGAAATCTTAACAGTCAAACAAATCAAGTAAGTACTTTAGATTAAGGTTTCTAGCACGTCAGGTCATTTCGATTTCAATTTGTAGAATGGATTGATGTAGGCCTTAATTTTTTTTTACTATGGAGTATACAACAATAATGAACAGTATTTGGTAACTCATTAAAGAGTGGGGGGGGGGGGGGGGGGGGAGAGAGAGAGAGAGAGAGAGAAAGAGTACATAATACCATAATTGCAGCTGAACATTGTGAAGGATAATATGTGAAACTTTTGGTCTGGGAGTATGAAGTAATAAATAAAGGAAAATGTTATACATAATCCTTAGGGCTACATATAAGCATTAAATTTACACTTGAAAATCGTAAAAAATTAAGAAATCGTAAAAATATAAACACTAATTATACTGATTTACACGTGTTTTTGTCATGAATTCCTAATTTTATACTCCCTCCGTCCCTAAATTACATTCCTCTTTGGAAATTTACACGGGAATTAAGGAGAGAAGAATAAGACAAATAACAATGATTAGATAATGCAATGGAAAATACAAAAATAGAATAGTTATTACTAAACATGGGCACGGGCCGTGCCTGGCCGTGCCGGGGAGGGGACCGTGCCGTGCCGTGCCGGCTCCGAGGCGTGCCGTGCCGTGCCGTGCCTGAAATTGGCACACCCCAGCCCACGGCACGGCACGGCCCAGCCGGGCCGCGGGCCAAACCGTGCCACCCTTATTTTTTTTTTTATTTTTTTTAAAATAAATGATAACAAAAAACGAATTAAAAACAACAATGCATATAATAAAAAAAAATACGAGTGCGATAATCCGAAAACACAAAAAATTGAAGAATAACTTATTTTATTATATGACGGTAGCCGGTACGAATGTACGATAATTCAATAATACAAAATTACAAAATAAGTAATGATAATTAAAAATCGTACAATAGTGTATGAATATTGAATAACTTCATCTATTATACGGAATACGAAGTTCGATAATACAAAAAGAATACAATAGTGTATAATGTAAATATGTAATCATGTAATTATTATTGGTTGTCTTCGTCTTCATCTTCGTCTTCGTATTCGTCTCCTAGAGGTTCAAGTTCATCCGCCAATTGAGTGGATTGAGAAGTATGAGAACTAAAAGAAGTCGACGTTCCTTCATCGTCGTCGTTTTGTGCATAAGTACGATCTTGAGAACGAGTTTCGGCATCCAACCAATCCTTGAAGCAAACACACATTTCAAGTGTTTCGGGTTTTAGTCTTGTTCTTCTATCGTCTAAAACTCTTCCCGACGCACTAAAAGCTCTTTCGGAGGCAACGGAGGAGACTTGGATAGCAAAAATATCACGAGCCATTGCCGACAAAATTGGATGTTTCACGGCTTGTGATTTCCACCAATCGATGATGTCGAGGCCAAACTTCTCTTCATCGTCCATGCCTTTCATGAAGTCGTAACTTAAGTACATTTGCAACTCCGAAACATCGCTTTGTGTTCTCCTAGATGATGATGATTCTGTACCTGAATACTTAGACATCAAGTTAGCAGCTTGTGCAAATAAACCTTTGGCCCGAATGTAAATATAACAATTTTTTTTTTTTTTTGGTAGTAGACTAATAAAAGTAATAATAGTAAAAATGTAAAATTTATAAGAGAGTAGGAATTTTTTTTTTCTTTTCACAAAAGAGAGCAAGATTGTATGATTTGTAGGAATTTGAGAATTGAGAATTTAAGAGTAAGAATATTAGAGAATAAGAGAGAAGAGATGATTTGATGAATTGTGAAATTTTTGGAGGAAAATATGAGGTATTTATAGGGAATTTGGGTGGGAAAAGGAAGGAAAAACTAGCCGTTTTAGAGCTGTTGGAAAACGGCCATAAACGGCTAGTTTTCCAACGGTACTCAAGGCACGGGCCGTGCCGTGCCGTGCCGGGCCGTGCCTGGCCGTACCACGTGCCGTGCCGGCGGGTCGTGCCAGCGTGCCGGCCCACGTGCCGGCCACCGTGCCACCCGTCGTGCCACGTGCCGTGCCCGTGCCAAATTCCAGAAATTTGTTCACGGCACGGCCCATGGCCCACAGGTGGGCCGCCGTGTCGTGCCGTGCCGCTACCCGTGCCGTGCCGGAGTCGTGCCGGGCCCGTGCCGCCCGCGTGCCGGCACGTCCCGTGCCCATGTTTAGTTATTACTCATGACATGTCATGAATCCTTTGCAAAAAAAAAAAGTACCAATCACATGCTCCTAATTGAAAATTTTTAACCAATCATATTCATTGTAATTTGGCACAAGGATTATGAGTGAGATTAGTTAAGGATGAGTGAGAAAGCATTTGATTTACTAAAAAAAAACTTACCAAAGATAGAAAGGAGGAATGTAATTTTGGAATACCAAAAATAGAAAGGAGGAATGTAATTTAGGGACGGAGGGAGTACAATTTTCAAGAGTGTATTTAATGCTTATATATAGCCCTTAGGGCTACACATATAATATTACCCAAATCCCTACCTTATCCCTACCTTATAAAAAGTGGGAAAATACTTTTATGAATAGTGTTAGGACATTTTTAACCCTGAAAATGTTTAATTACCTTTATACCCCCATTAATGTTGTATGAGTAGTTTATGAATAATCAATGTATTTATTTTATTGCTAATTTGTTATTATTGATCAATTTCACAACATGGCTTTTATCGTTAATTTAATTGCTCACTTGTCAGTATAATCAATTTAGGATTGCTTTAATTATTCTAACTTTCATAAGTATTTTTTTTTAAAACCTAACCTTCATAAGTATGATTATGAGAGGTTTTGATTTTACATTCTTTCCTATATGAAGCACAAGGAACTATGGAAGTAAGCATTAGTGCAAAAGCAACTTGAAACTGAAATTGATATATGAGAAATCAGGCTCAAGTGTGGGTTGGTGAATCGGTTATATTTCGGACAGTAAGAGAAAACCGATGTCCATGATTTTGATATAAGTTTACAAGGGTATTGGTTCATTTAAAAAAGTTCATGAAAGTGAAATCCAAAAGATCATATGAGTAGTTCTAAAAAAAAATAATAAAAAATAAAAAATAAAACTAGAAGCTAAGACAAAGGTTGGTCAAATACAATAACCAGAAAGTTATTCAAGAGATTGCGGTATTAATGCCATTGAGATAGTTTAGTTAGTTTGGTGACTCTTAAGGTTCAGCAATAATTGCCCAAGTTTTTACTCATTTGAACTGAAGACTAGCTTGGTAGAAATTTGAATTGGGAATGAACTTGATTGACAATTTCACACAGTCAATCACTCAACATCTACTGTTATTAATCCTTGGATCTTATTTCTCCACTTAACTTAGGGTCTATTCTCATTGACTGAACTGAATTGAACGAGAGTTTTGATTAGTTCAAGATTTCAATCTTTATCCAGAGTTCTTAGAGCCTTCTGATCTTGCTACCGACTTAGGACACACTATGTTCGTTGATTCCGAAAGCATTAAGATATGTGAACTGAACTAAACTTATTAGAGCTGAACTAAATTGAACTGAAATGAATATTTTATGAGAGAAGGAAATTAGGAGCTGAACTGAATTGAACTTATTAGAGCTGAACTGTACTGAACTGAAAATAATCGTATGTGAACAAACCCTTAGTTTTTGAGGTTACTTGGTCCATTTTATCCACTGCATTTTTTACCGATTCAAGAAAATAACTTCATTATTTTTGTAACTTTAACAAAATAAATAATGACTTATAATATTAATTTACTCTGTAATCATTGTTAAATGACATTTACTGTAATTATTACGACCATAGCTTTAACCGATTAAAACTTAAAGTGAGGTGTATTGGTATCTTATATGAATACAAGAAAAATATAGACATGTGATGTCCTGCTAATTGAACCATTTCAATCTGTACTTTAAATATAGCAAACATCTCCATGTCTAGAACTCAATACTTTAATTTATACAACTCCTTCACTAATTCTAGAGTAATTTGCTAAAGTTTTGAGCATTGCTAAGATACATGACATTCAATATATAAATCGCATTTGTACAAATAGTTATAATAAAATATATGCAAACATGCATAAGGTATTAAGACTAACTGCAATAACTCAACTTGAAACACTACCTATACCGCGCGCATCGCGCGCATAGGATCCCCTACTTAAATAAAAGTATTTTGTTAGGAAACTTCCTACCAGAAGAGGAATTCCACTCCTGTTAAAAATCAACTTTATAAAATTATAAATAAATTCAACAAATATTTACCGATATTTAAGTTACAGAGTACTAGTGTAGTTTCACTTCAAAATAAGTAATGTGGTTTAACTCTTTGCATTATTTATACAGTAACCTTTACTCGATCGATCTACTCTGCATCATTATTTTGTTATCAATTTATTAAAAATAATTATTATGATAAATATTGTTAAATATGTACTATTAATTAATATGTGTAAAGTTTCTTAATATATATATATATATATATATATATATATATATTAAGGGTATAACATCGAAATGCCTTATAGAAGATTAGAGATTTTTTTTTTTTTTTTTTTTTTGAAGCCAGAGATATTTTTCTTTATAACACTGTATTAATTGTTATTGTTATTGTTGGAACTTTGGGAGCTAGCCTTTTTGTGACCATTGTTAAAAAAAAAAATATGATTTTTAACAAGCATATCAATTTTAACTGTGTAATTTGTTCTACATTTCTACAACACATGTGTACAAGGAGTAATACGAGATGAAATAAATAATGGTAAAGATTTTGTACTAATACTACTAATGAGAATGTAATTATTGGAAGTGGAAAAATTACTTGTATTGAATAAAACTAAATGCCACCTAGTTAGGTAGCATCAAAATCAAACTTGTAGTAGTTGATGTTGAGATTGGGGGAATGAAAACCTCCTTTACTCAAATTGGAAAAGCAAAGATAGTAAGTCTAGGTTGTTGCTCATTACTTGTATCCAATTCCTCGTAAGTGCTATGCTTGTCTTGTCAACATATAAGAGATAAATTACAGGATACAAAAAATAGGGGACCATCAAGAAGGTATCAACCTAATAGTTGTGTGGTGATAAAAAGATGAGATTGAATAGTTTAGATTGTTTTTCTTAATTGTCGATCCTTTATTATTAGATTAGGTTATAATAATTGGTTTTCTTAATTGTAGAACCTTCATTATATTAAGTTATTTATGTTGTGCTCAAACCCATTAAGAATTATGAGCTCGGCACTTAAAGAGGAGGAAGGAAAATAAAGACGTGTAGAGTAAGTATATATATGAAATATGTATCATGTTGTACTGTTTACTTTACCTCCTTATTTCTTCTGAGTCGATTAAGGATCAACTCTCTATTTACGTTAGTTGATCGAAGAAGACTCTTTTATGCCCTTATATCAATGGCAAAACTTAAAACGTAGCTCTTATGTAGCCGTGTAGAGTTGTTACTACTCATTGATCTATCACCTGGCTCTTGTACGAAAAAAATGTTAAGTGTACGTATATGAGTATATCAATGTGATTGATTGAAAATAAAGGGATTTTTTGTTCATGTTTTAAAAACTTGCTACTCAACTGAATTGTCAATTTGTTGATAATTCATTGATTAGATACTTTCCAAGAAATCACTTTCAAGCAATGTTATTAACTCATCGATCACGCACTTTTCAAACATTGGCCACCATTTTTCTTGATATATATATATATATATATATATATATATATATATATATATATATATATATATATATATATATATATATAAACTAATACTTCTTTTTTGGGTAGCTATTTTACAATAACAATGCTATAAATTTTTTAATTTATAAGAGATGTATGCGTTTCTTGTCATCTTAACCATGTGTAGGCAATAGAAAACACAGCATGACACATATCATCAATGTGTTTGGCGTATATAGAGGGATTTATTGTATTGAAAGCTGATTATCTTGTTATAATAATAGAAATAGAATTTACGTGTTGAACAGCCGAACAAGAAAGTGTTTTATTTAATTAAAATTCATAACCCTTGCTCGATTAGGATTATTAATTAAAGAGAAAGTACATTAATGCAAATGGAAATTTGTCTTCGATCTTGACAATTCATCCCAAAACATAAAGATTATAACATATATTGTCACACCTATCCATCGAAAAATAGACTATTAAGTTTATAACATATTACTGTAGTCACAAATGTTGAGTTGGTAGCGCAAATCCGAGGCGAATTTTGTTTTTCTTTGATTATAAATTTAAAATGAATCCCATAATATAATTGTAAAAGAAAAACCAAAATAAATTCAAACCGTTCGTTAAGTGGGGACAAAACTAAAAATCATACTGACACAAAAAAAAATCAATCATCGCTAAAAGGATCGTATCTGACATTGTCTGGCGCAATTAGATTCGCTTATTTAAGCTTCAACAGGTACGACTACTATTTTTTGCAAAAACTTATTTTGGATATCAAACCCATCCAATCATGTGTGCCCCTCTTCGTTGTTTGTTAACTTTATCATGTATGGAGTAATATTGTAAGTTTGTAACTCTTATAAAGGTAACTAAAAACCATGTAACTCTTATGAAAGTAAAGTTTGAGAAATTACAAATTTGATTACCAAAACCTATTATCATAAAAAATTGTAGATGAGTGCGAGGTTTGATAACAAGTAAATGACTTGAAGACCAAAAATCAGAAACATGATGCCCTACAATTATTATTATTATTATTATTATTATTATTATTATTATTATTATTATTATTATTATATTATATTATTATTATATTTATTATTATTATTATTATTATTATTTTAACACATGCAAGTATAACTTAGAGCCTGTTCACTTTAACTTAATTCAGTTCAGCTCAAATCAGTTTAATTCAGTTCAGTTCAGCTCCTAATTTCCTTCTCTCATAAAATATTCATTTCAGTAAATTTGAGCAGCTCCTTATTATAAAAGTTTTTAGCATGAAGATGGAGGAGTATAAAAATAATAATGAAGTACTAATATATAAGTCATGCTCCCGATTTAGTTAGCTTAAAAATATATATAATTAATTTAATTTGAATTTCAGTTGATTAAATATGGGGTTTTTTTTTTTTTTTCACAAACACTATAGTTAATTATATATATTTTTTTGGAAATTTCATTGGTATACCTCTGGCATTGACTTTTTTCTCATTGGTACACTCTTAAATTCTTGTCTTCTCATTAGTACACCTGGATTTTAGTTGTTTTCCCAACCCTGACAAAATGTTTAATAATTTAACCGAACAATTGTTAGTTTGCAAGACAATATCGACATACAAATTGAGATTTTTTTTTGACACGCATGCGAGACATTTGCAAATTTTGAGGTTAATTTGGACCCTTAAAAACTAAAATGACACATAAATCGAGACCTTAGGTATTTGAAGGGGGTATCATAATCTTTTAAAATTAGTTAACTTAATTTGCTAGTTATTAACGGTGTTAGTCTCAATTGGAAAAAAAAAAAACTAAATCACAGATGTATCAGTGGAAAAGCAAAAATTTAAAAATGTATCAAGAAAAAGTCAATATCATAAATGTAACAATTATAATTTCCCTACATTTTTTTTACAACAACAAATTTTGTTATACGTATATCGCCTATCATTTGCCAATGAGACTTGCACTAAACTATGAAACGTTAAAAATTAAATAAAATTTAGGAATACTGTAATTGTGACCTTTTGGATGCAAGTGGAATGTGGACTTGATTGGGGTGTGATAGGAGGAACGAGTACAAGTAATTTTGGGCCGACAATTTGATGCACAATTTTCCAGAATTGGGCTGGATCTGGCCTTTTTAGCAAAAACATCTAAAACTTGGGCCTTTTAAAAATAAGTTGGGCCGCCCAACCTTCAAGCTATAGAATAAGTAAAAGCAAGTCAACGACACTCCTGCTGATCTAAAACAATTTACGAGCATGAAATACAAGACTTATTTTTTGTTGACAATAATACAAGACTGTTATTATTTGCTATTCGTATACAAAATCTTTTTGACGTGCTTAATCAAACGAAAGATTAGCTGATAATATTGAAAGACGATAAACTACGAGTTGCTATATAAAAATCATAAAAGTGGTCAGAATTAATTTTTCATTAATTTGTGTATTTTATTTTTTCGTCTCTCGAAAAGCCAATATATATTATAAAATAAAGTACATAACTTAGTATGCGATTTTATAGATTACATAATAGGTAAGACTATATGTGCAATACACCAATTCTCTATTCTAGATAATCGATATCAAATTAATCAAATGAATAACTATGGCTTGTTCTACTTTTGAAAGACTCGAATCAATTACACAAACTTCTAAGATTTATTTGAGGCATAAACTGTTGTTATATGCAATTACAAAAATGATCCCCCGATCTCATTTTACTTTCCTAAATTTCTACTACTTTTTTTTTTTATTTATTTTTTTTACAGGTCAATATTGTGTTTCTTGATTTTTATGCACGTATCTTATTAACCTTAATCCACCAAAATATTGAATTACTCTTTTTTATCGATTACATCAAGTTAGAGGGACACAATATTGAATCATGCTTTCCTATCTTCTTCACCTCTTTTCAAATACTGAAAAATAAAATGGAACATAAAAGATAATATATTAGATAAAACGAGTATTAGTCTAGCTTATATGAGATAATGTCGATTTTCCTACTAATCTCAATACTTTCAAATTGCAATTTCATAGGAACTTCAACATGTGAGAAATTTATTACTATTACATCTAGAAACAGTTTGAAAACAGACATTTTCCTACCACAAAAAAGCCAAAACATAAACAAATTAACACACCAAAAAAGAAAATAAACCGAAGCATATACTAGCCTACAAATGATAACCGACATTTGCGCCGAAGCGTGTATAATCAAATTGCAACTATTCCTCTCATTCTACTTTTCCGTTTCTTCACTCGCCACCGCCCACCTTTTTTCTTATAAACGGTTGAAAATCAAACCTAAAAAAAATCACAAATTATTTTCCCTTTTTCTTCTTCCTCCAATATATAAACCAACATAACTGTAGAAAAAATAAATAAATAAAAACACTCCATTTCTTTTTATCTTTCTCTCTCCTCCATCCTTACATTCCCAGATATCAGCAGCAGCAGCAGATCCGTTTATACTTTCTCTCTCCTCGGCCTTCAATTGTCCTTGGAGAAGATTCTGGAATCTTTTCATACTCTAAAATGGATTCCAAACTTATAATTGTTGGCGAACTTCCGAATTTTCTCTCTCCTCTTCGTCAGCTTCCTTGCTTACAGCTATGTCGCAGAATTCCATGTGCTTCTAGAACTTTCCAGTTGTCGAATGATGGCAGTTTACGGTTTCGCCGGTGTTTCGCCGCCGCCGCCTCTCATAGTAGTACCTTGACCAGTAATTCTACTCCGGTTTGTGTTTTCTCTCGTCTTTTTTGTTTAATTGTTTTTTATTTCATTCGTTTTAGTTACTTGATTTGAATTTGTTTTTAATTGAAACCTGATGAAGCGGAATTTTGATTTTGTAAGATAAATTAGGTATAGAATTTTCCGGAATTGTGATGCAATTTAATATTAATAGCGTTTTAGGCGTTGAGGATAAAATGGTTTTGCTTAGAATTGTAAATTAGGGAAGGATTTTCTAGGAACTATCTGAGATTAGGTTGTGCAAAGTTGATTCAACTTGAACTCGAACTAAAACTTAAAGTTGAACTTATCCAGTGATTGAATGAACTGAGGCTGAGATGAATTATACTCTAGCAGAGAGACATTGCAGCTTGACAAACTTTTCGCGCTTTTGATATGTTGTGTATGTCTCTTTTCAAATTGCGGCGATATACAAATAGATCAATAAAATTCCAGATTATATAACTTTTTGGTGCCAGCCACACTACTCTGTGGGGTCAGGGTGATTTATTAAGGGGTTATTGAGTCGGTCAAGGGTTACTTATTCAGGGTTACGAGTTGGTCAGGGGTTACTTATAGGGGTTATTGAGTTGGTCAGGAGTTACTTATTAAGGGGTTATTTATGTAGGATTTACTTATTAAGTGGTTACTCAATCAGTTAGGGGGTTACTTGTATTCAAGTGTTACTTGTATAAGTAAACCCTAAATAAGTAACCGCTATAAGTGACCCCGTCTAGGCCACATATTAAAAATTGTGATAACTTTTAGGTAATTCGGGTGAATTGTGGTGGTGTGATAGGGGTGTACTTTATGTGCGAAGAAAGGAAGTAGGAAAATTTAAGAGTTGAGAAGTGAGCGACAGAGAAAATGAGGGGGAGAAAAAAGTGGAGAGGTTAAAAAAAATGGTCAATTCTCTCGTATCACCAGGAAGTTGGACAAAATACTTTTTTGTCATTGCAAGATGTTTGTGACACAAGCAAAACATAAGGGTTAAATTATAAGCCAATGACCGCATGCCCTTTGAAGGATCAAGTCTCAAGGAGAGCGTGTGTTAGGGGTTGGCACAACTTTAAAGTTTGCTTGGGGAATTAATGTGAAGTTCTTTTAGGCTTTTGATGAAATTATACAGCAATTCGTACACCAAGTTAGCCATACAAGTGCAAGGAGGCTCTTCTAATCTTACCCCTATAAATGTGTAGAAGTTGATATTATTGGATCCTTTACTTGACTTGCAATTGATTGACATACCAAATATTTAACTCAACTCAATCTCGTAAAGAAATCGCTAAATGAGTTCGGCTATGTTTAAACACATTGACACCTCTAATTTATTTGGGTGATTTGGGGTGAAAGAGAGACGGGCAGGGTAAGGTAGCTAGGAGAGCTGTCCTATTTTGAAGATTTGCAAGTGTGACAGAAAATGTTATTGTACCTGGCTACAAATAGGAGAGGGTTACACTTGATCAATGAGAAAAACCTTTACCTTTTGAATTGTACTGCTGTGTAAGTTATTGTTGGCATTTACTGTCAAGATTTAGAGCTAGGGCTTTGAGGAATGTGTGGTTGAGGTGTTGTCCCCAGGGTTGTAAGGCCGTGAATTCTAGTGATGCTCTGTTATCGGAATTAAGAATTTGTTATGACAACTTGGGAATGCTAAGTGAAAGAACTTATTTACTAACTTTTGGATTTGCTAAAATGTGGTTTGGATGATAGTTAGATATTGATGCCAATTTGAAGAGAATTTTGCCTTTGTTGAAGCTGCAATATGGATGGTCATGATTACTTCCCTACTATCTTTTGTCCGCTAGCACCCTCTTTTCTTGTAATAATATCTTTAATGGTTTAGAAAGATAGTAACTTTGCTAGTGTTAACTAGCTTGGGGTACTATCACTACTATGTGCATGATTATACCTAATATTGTTTCTCTTGCTAGTCACGGGATCCACTTAAGGTGTTGCTCTGTTAGTAGAATCACATTTTAATTGGGAATTAGGGTTTATTGAATTCAACAAAGAAGGAAAGAAGATTAAACTCTTGTAGTCAGCAACTCAGCATGCCTCATCAAAACTTGATGTTTGCAAATGAGGCTGAGTTTTTTAAGAATTCGAATGGAAATAGATAATTCTAGGGTCTTTTGTTGACTCGGTCAAATCTTTGTTTGCTAAATACACCAAGCTCAATTTTTTTTTTTTTTTTTTTTTTTTTTTTACCCATATATATTGGATGTGGTTCTAATTGATAACATGTTTATACCAAATTTTCATGTTTAGTTTGTTTACCCCATTATTTCTATGATGGGTTGTTTGCTTTTGATAAAATGCGTTCTCTGCTAACAACGCTTCTTATCCTCATATAATATATGCTTTCTTTGCTTGTTTCTGTTGACCAATAATCATTGCAAAATTTTCTCTGTCATCATTACTAGCTCATATGGAAATTCAGCCTTTAGCTTTTTTTTTTTTTTTTACCTTGCCAACCTAGATGTGTGGGTGGCCTTATCTATATATAGTATGTAAATGTTTAACAAAATATTTTTCTGCTGATATAACTTAAAAAGAGAATCTGATTATATTTTGCAGTCTAGAAATGGAGTATATACTGTTGGTGATTTTATGACAAAGAAGGAGGATTTAGTTGTCGTTAAACCTTCAACAACAGTAGATGAAGGTAGGTTTGGAGTAAATGGTTCTTATATAGCTTATAGTCTTTTAATGCTGTTCTGTAACGCGTTTTCTTCTGTGCACTGCAGCTTTGGAAACACTCGTGGAGTACAGAATTACCGGGTTTCCTGTGATTAATGATGACTGGGAGCTGGTAGAAATCTTATTTCTAAATCTTTTATAAATGATATTCTGAACCTATTGTCTTTGTGCTTATCTTCTTTTATACATATTTTTGTGTTTCTTAGTTGTGATTTATGTTAGCGACTTAGCTGACTTTGCAACAGGGCAGGGATATACTGATAATATTATTCTCTAATATAGGCCCTATTTCTTCTTTCTTTTGTTTTTATTTCTTTTTTTTGAACTTAAATTATTTTTACTGAATTATAATTATTTTTACTAGTTAAAATTGAGTTTTACTGATTAAAATAAGTATTTACTAATTAAAATATGTTTTTATTGATTTCCTTTGTTTTTCTATTTCTTTGGAGTTATTGGTTTTTTTACTTAACATAAATTATTTTTACCAATAAAACCAACTTGTCTTTAAGAATTTAATTTTAATGATAAATCCTATTCTGAATATTATTTTTATAAGGTGAGGAGTACAAGGCCTTTCTCTTTTTTCCTCTTGAAGTGACTAGAGCACTAGACTGTAGGAAAAGGTGCCTTTGAGTAGATTTTTTTTTTTTTTAAATTATCTGGTGTGCCGTGCTTGTAACTTGACCTTTTAGACACATGCAATACAATGACACAGAACTCCGCCTGTTAAGTTCCACTTTGCGGTATTCACTGTCGGTAAGTGTCTCTTTGTGGCATTCACTGTCGGCCTCAAGCTCGGATAAAGGAGGAGAGTTGTGGTAGGTCTGTGGCGGCCAGCGTAAAACTTAGTCACATTTTATAGACATGAATCAAAATCTTTTTGGAACTAAGGTTTTGTTGTTCTTGTTGAAATACAATGACATGAGATATGAAGAAAGTGTTAAAAATTTTAGGCTCTCATGTACTTTAATGTTCTTCACCTAGATTTAGGGCCTATTCTATTGAGCTTAATTGCAGTTCAGTTCAATTATCAGCTCCTAATTTTCTTCTCTCATAAATAATTCATTTCAGTTCCAATCAATTCAGTTCATTTGTTTTCAGTAAATCGGAACAGACCCTTACTTATTATATATGTTAATAAGTGCTACCCAAGTTCAATTACTAAGATAAATTCTAATAGTGAAAATCAAGTGAATGGAACGTATCCTAATTGTAATTTAGGTTGGACTTGTATTTTCAGCAATGATGTGTATGGTAATTATTAGGGCCGAGCAAAACTACCCGAAAAACCGATTCGTAACCGTTTCGAAAATTAGGGTACCCGATCCGATAACCATAACTGTCCGGGTACCCGTTCCGATATTTTGTTATAGGGTATGGTTATTGGGTATCATTTTAAAATTAACGGTTACCCGATCCGTTCCGATAAACATTTTTTGCTTTTTTTTCCCTACTTAAATCTATTTTCTTTAAATCTAAACTCTTACTTTAGTTCATAATTACTTTATAATATCAATGATTAGTATATTATTAATAATTTGGTCAAAATCATATGATATTGTTGTTAATTAGTGGTAAATTATATCATAATAACTACATAATTAAGTTTAATTATCATTATTAGATATCTTATTGGGTACCCGATAACCGATTCGAAAATCCGGGTACCTGAAGCCCGGGTACCCGAACTTATCGGTTTGGGTTATGGATATCACTTTTAGGGATTTTGGTTATTGGGTACCCGAACTGTTAGTACTAACGGTACGGGTACCCGTCCCATGCTCACCCCAGTACTAATTATTACTATGGTTGCTAGACAGAAGTCATGTTTGAGATGGAGTAGCATTTAACCATTTTTTCCTTGTTAATATGCCCTCGTTTTCTGTACCTGCATCCTTGTTGTCCCTTTTTGTTTCAAGCTTTGTCTTTTTTTTTTTTGTTTCTCTCCTTCCATTTTTTATTGATCTATCAACTTAATTCGCTTTCAACTTAATTTTCTTTGTCTCTCGTTTTAAGTTTCAATGTGTGTATTTGGAACGTGTTTAATTGCTGCCAGTGGCGGAGCCAGGATTTGTAATCCGGGGGGACAAATTTCAGATGTTTAATAAAATTGACAAAAATTTTAAGAAAAAAAGATGGTCACATAAATTGCTTAATATATATTTTTGTTATGGACAAGACAATTATTCTTATATGGCAAAAAAAGAGTTTTTTTATAAATTTCATTGCATATTAAAAAAATTATCAACAAAAAAAAATTAATTTTTTGTTGGTGAACCCTAATTGTAAGTTATGTGATCCCTAATAATTGAAAAATACGATTTATCAAATAATAAGCGTTTAAACAATATAAAATTAGATATTTAGGGATTTGGGTTACATTAAAAAAAAAAAAAAAAAAAAACACAACTTTATTTTACTAATGAAATTATTACAATGTGTTCTGTAAAAATAAAATTAAAAATCTAGTTACAAACACTATAAAATAAAAAATTTGAATTTAGGCACACATAATTAAAGAGATAAAAATACAGAGATATGTATTCATTACAAATAGTTGAATAGCACATTATTAATCATTATCAAAAAGGCGGTACTTGATTAAATAGTTAACTGAGAATAGTTAGAGGTTTGAAAACTTATAATACTTTAAATTTATAAATTATATACTATAAAATGAAATCCAAAACAAGTATATAAAAAAAGGAAAAAATCCAAAAACAAGAAAAAGAAGTTAAATGGCAGCACTTTGTATAAACTATAAAATGAACTAAATAATAAGTGCAAAAAGAGGGGAAAAAAAAGTATACAAAAAAATTTATGAGTGAAGAATTGAACCTAGGAACAAGGGGGAAAAAGGAAGCCTTATTCAAGGCCCAACAACCACTAGACCATCCTTTAACTTTGTGATACATGTTGTTTATGTAATGTGTATAAATGTATTAACTGTACCTTTTTATGCTAACGATTTTTTTTTGGGGGGGGGACACTGTCCCCCCATGTTCCTATAGTGGCTCCGCCACTGATTGCTGCTAATCAATTTTACAAATAGGTTTGCTGATCCACATGGAATGTGGAACGTCTAGTTTATTGATTTATTGTCATTTTTGGACTGTTAAGTCATACCATGATTTTACCATTTCATCTGCCTATATGATGGGTAGTGTTAATCATGATTCAGTATCTTTTGGATTGATGGTGATTGATAATTCAAATCAACAGATTGCACTTTAGAATTCACACACTATTCTGGTAGCTATTCTTGCTTTATCTTCTCATACATGTAACTGGTACCATATATCATTGCTATGAAGATATTCCACATATAGTGCTACTCCCTCTTTTCCTCAAAATTTGATATAGCTGTAAGCACAAATATCTAGCATTTTTAAACGTGGAAAATATTAAGAAGTGGTTAAAAATGTCAATTAAATGGTTTGAGGGAAAATTTTCTTATTAGATTTGCTCTTGAATCCTGTCTTCTCTTGTCTGCAGGTTGGTGTTGTCTCAGATTATGATCTGCTGGCTTTGGATTCCATATCAGGTGAGATATTATATGAGGGCACATAAATATATAGTTATTAGATGTTCATTGGAAAGGTTGTTCTTTGTCATTATCCTGTTAAAGGAGTTGAGTCATTATTTCTTGTTGGTCTTCACCAAAAAAATAATTTTAATGCTGGTACTTTGTTTAGGTACAGGAGTGGCAGAAACAAGCATGTTTCCTGAGGTTGATAGTACTTGGAAAGTACGTGTAGATGCTCTTTGAAGCTGTATTCATTAGCTTTTATGTTAATTTTTATCCCTGTACTCACATGTTGATCCTCATTTACATTGTAGGTATTTAATGAGCTCCAGAGTTTACTCAGTAAAACAAATGGTAAATTGGTGTCTGATGTGATGACGCAAGTCCCTGTTGCTGTTCGTGAGACCACAAATCTTGAGGATGCAGCTAGGTTCTGTCTTAATTTTATGACTCCGTCTATGCTATGATGAATTGATGATTCAGTAAACATTGCTTCGTTCCAAATGTAACATGATGTCAGTTGGCCAATATATTGAATCATTGTGATTTATCCAAATGACAGATTACTGCTGGAGACAAGATATCGACGACTTCCTGTTGTAGATGCTGATGGAAAACTGGTAAGAATATAAGATTATTACCTCTATGAAGCAGTTATAACCTTTATTTTCAGTTTAAATAACGTAATTGAATGCTCAGAGTTTGACAAATCCACATTTGTATTTTGTGTGTGTTTCCGTTTTGACAATAAACTTGACAGTGCTTCCCTGGCAAAATCTCACTGAGAAACAGGCTTGACTTTTCCAACTTTTTTTTTATTTTGTCAACCGTCTCAATGATATTATGCTTTATCTGTTTTAATTAACATTTAGGACAGGTGGACAAGCTAACTGTCCCATGGATGTTTAAAATGTTTTGCTGGTTCTACAGAATTATAAATTCAACTGTGTATTGACTTTATTGTGAAAATCGGTATTCAACTTGCTGAGTTTTTAAACCTTGTTTTGGAATCATTTGTTGGCCTTATTATGGCTGAATAACTCCTATTTAACTTAAAGTCATATACCAAACATTAGATTGGATGTTTGATCACAGGAAAAAGTACAAATCTAATATAAAAAATCGTGAAAAAGCCAATTATTGAACAAGAGCCTTAATACTTTACTACGTTTTCATATTTGAGGTTCATTCTTGACTATTCCTTGTGCTTTTAGGTGGGAATCATCACAAGAGGAAATGTCGTAAGAGCAGCTCTGCAAATTAAACGTGAAAGCGAGAAGAAAGGTCAATGATTAGGAGAGACAAATGTAATATGATTGCCAGATTATCCTGATTGGTTGGTGCTGTAGTATTTACACGAGGTGGGCATGTCTCTGCCTTTTGTAGTACCATTTTTTGTTTTTGCATTTTTTTTTTTAATATAATTTTTTTGTCAGCTAGTTATAAAATATAAATATGTAGTTACAATTCAATATATTCACTCGAATTGGAGATTTTGTACGATCCTGATTTATTAATTTACCTCTATTTGTATATCCTGTAAATTTAATGTTCTGTATTATTTCTAGATATCCTGTTTCCACTAGCTGCATTTTCGTAAACTTGGAGTTTCTTTTGGTTTCCCTGATAAATTCAATATTTCAGTAGTTTTATGTATGCTAGTCCCCCCTCTTATTTTCTTCCTAGCTGGATGTAAAGCCTACTCAGGCTTTTCTGGACGACTAGACCTCAGTAAGATATGCTTAGTGTGTCGCATCGACCGTGCTTCTTTTGTTCGAGTCCATTTTTCTTTGAGCTTCAGAACTGAAGAATGCGCTTCTGATGTCATATTCTTGATACACCTATAAGTTTCCCTATCCTTTCTGATGTACTCAGTAGTAGTAATTCATTTTTTTGTTCTAATTATATAGTAGCTCTGTTCACAATATTTGGTCTACTTGGCATTTAAGAAGAGTAAGATAACCTCTAGTAGGTCTAGATATGAAGTGTGTAGGGAGAAAAATAGATCATCAGCTTGGAAGCAATCACTATTCACTAAATATGGAGGACCGCCTGTTACTCCGTTCTATACAATAAAACTCATGTAACAGTGCTTTGACATTAGAACAGTTTTTGGAAAGTTGAAGACTATGAAGTTGATTTAATCTAGTTTTTCCTTGGTAACACGAGAGTTCCTGCTAGAAGATAAAATCTTCATGACTTAAAGCCAATAGATTACCACTGGAAATCAAAATTAATAACTTAAAGCCATTAAATATCAAATCACTGAGGGTAGATTCAAGCATTTTCTTGTTAGATGTTCACTTCTAGGATACGAAATCGAAGATTTAAAAGAACCTATCAGAGGGGCATTTTTGCATTATTTGTGATTGTGATATGTTACTATTTAAAAGTATGACAATCATAAAGTAGAAGTTACTCAGAGTACGATTCTTAAGGCATGGTTGCTTTCAATGCCAAGATTTTTGTTATGGTGGCGTAGGGTAATACTACAGTATTAAGGTGACCCAAGCTTGGTTCACGAGTCACACTCTTTCTCACTAATTTAAAGAATGTCCTATAAACACAGATTGGACCACTTCATCATGTCTACACTTTCACCTTTTCTTCAACTTACGGCCCGTATTAACACCCCGAAATTTTTCTTGCTAATTTTAACCCCAAAAACCTTTTTTTCCCACAAAGATCACTAGAACAACGTAAAAGTATTTTCTTTCTTTTATTCAATTCAAAGTGTATCATTCTTTTGGCAGTTGAAGCATTAAAATAAGAACACTGATTTTGTGGAAAAAAAGGATAAGACATTAGACATTACATTTGTAGTAATCCGGTATTGCTGTATTAATTTATAGATGCTGACAAATTCATGCATCAGTTGGTATAATTAATATTTTATTTTATTACTTTTACTTTAATTGCTTATATAACCCGGTTTTATATATCATTTTCCTTTTCGATAAACCGACCACCGAATATCGTAAAATAGGACATGGATAGAGTTTCCACTTCGGAGAATTTCCCGACAAGAAGAGCGCCCACAAAGCTTGTCATTGGACCCTTGAGAAAAATGAGGGGGCATGGAATTGATATAAATACCAAACACTATCTTATCACTTCACCCTGACGGTTGGCTTTCTTATAAGTAAGTGTATGTGTACTACTTCTCATCACCCACATCATTATTCAAACTGACTCACTAATCTCTCTGTATAGTTCTCCAACTATGGTTTTCAACATTGTCCTAAATTTTACTATACCTCAAGATAAGATACACTTGTGCAGCGGGAATATAAAAGATTCCAATCATTTCAGATTAATCATAATATATGAAGTATTCTTAGTAAATTTGACACATACCTGTATGGCTGTATTTTTTTTAGGACAAGTAAATTATAAGGAACAAACAATGGATTTTCAAGTATAATGTGTATTTATTACTTTGTAGTTAGTAAGGGTGTTAGTGAAATAGTGAAAATTATACTATAGTAAGAATTGAGGTTAGTAAGACATGAAAAATACTCCGTGGTAGACTAGTAGTCTACAACATAAAAAGTGTTGCAATTTATTGTTAATGGATAAAAAAAGACGAGTGTTGTCATCAATTTAATATATTCATAGCATTAACTTTTTATCTAAGCTTATTTTAGTTATGTATTGGACTATACTAATCTTATAAGAGAATTTTACTCCATCATTAGTTTTACTGAATCCATTAGTGTTTCATCACAAGTCCTAAGAGTTTCATAACATAAACTGTTCAAAGTGCACAAGCTGAGAGAGATTGAATGCAACTGATGAGAAGGCTAGCAAAATAGTAAAAGAAGATTCGAAAATGAAACTTTATTAGTGGAAGGGTAATAATTAATGAGAGGATCTCGTCAATATATATAATAAGGGAAGAAAATAATAAATTTTAAAAAATAAATAAAATAATTTTTAGAGAAATGCATTAGTTTATAAAGATGGCTATGATCCAATTGGCAATTGGGATTTGGGAATGAGTTGAAGAGAGTCAAGACATTGTACTCTCCAGTCTCCATGCATTCCTTACAAAATCTTTTGTTTGACACATGATCACCTTTTCAGATAACATTACATACCTTTCTTTTTCATAAGCTTTTCTTTTGAGTTAAAGGTCAGGCCATCTTATAAAACAATATTAATCTCAAAACTTATCTTTGAGGATTCAAATAAATATGAATAACTTTATTAAATTTAATATTGGAGTTAAGAACATTATTCAATATGATGGGTTAGAGGAGAGGTGCAAGGGGCAAAGCGGTGAAGGAACAAAAAGGAGAGAAAAAGTATCATTAAACTGAAGTTCGTTTTTTGGTGCAAACATTTAAATTATACTCCTAAGTCCTAGTTATAAGCATGATTGATTTTAGTTTAGATATTTAAAGAAGGCTGAAGTTACACTTCACCATATGCTCAAGGCTCATTTATTGACATGTAGGAAAGAAAAAACCTACTCAGAGGTACTTTTTAGTAGTTTCCATAATAAGTTAAAAAACTTCATATAATAAAATACCACAAAAACTTACACCTTCTCGTATTGTATTTTAAAAAATAATACCATGATACCTTTTGCTTTAAATGGTACTCCGTAATTAAGAAAGGCTTTCAAAAAAAAAGGGGGGGGGGGGGGGGGGGTAATTAAGAACAAGGATCTTAACTAGTTTTCAATCCTCATAGTTTTATTAATCCAGTATTTGTAGGTCGACACTTTAAAAATAAAGTTAAAAAAAAACAAACTCAATTAAAATATTGTTAAGGACCTATTCTCTTCAGCTTAATTTCAGTTCAGTTCAGCTCTTAATTTCCTTCTTTCATAAAACAATTCATTTTAGTTCTATTCAGTTCAATTTATATCAGTTCAGTTTCAATCAGTTTAGTTCAATTCAGTAAATCAGAACAAATCCTTAGTATAATTCAAACCCCAAATCTTTAAAATCTAACATAAAACTTTTACCGAGTAAAACCTAAATACAGAGTATCACAAATTCACAATACATGCTTTTGACGACAATCCAATATTATACTTCTATAGAATATTTAATTGACATCAACTTAAATTGACAGTTCACAAATTATTTCCTTAGATACAATTTCTATCTTTCACTCTAGTCTCTTAATTTGTGTATATTTGATTTTGTTTTCCTCACTTTAAGGGGGACCAAACTACTCCTACTGTCCTACATACCAAAATAGAGTGTCTATGGCTTGGACATATATATACAGATAGTACTGTCAAAACGGTTTGACAGTTCGGTTTCGGTTCGGTTTGAAATCGGTTCGGTATTTAATCGGGTCGGTTTGGAATCGGTTTAATTGTCTCACGGGTCGGTTTTGGTTCGGTTTAAATAGTTATCGGTTCGATTCGGTTTCGGTTTATTCTTAAGCGGTTTTAATTCGGTTCGGGTTGTAAACAGTCCGGGTAGTAAACGGTTCGGTGCAGACGGGTTGCGGTTTGTTTAACGGTGCGGTGTAAACGGTTTTTATCCAGCTTCAAACAGTTTCGGGTTGGAAACGGTTTCGGGTTAGAAACAGTTCGGTTCTTTTTTGGTTCAGTTTATAACTGGTTCGGTTCTTTTTTGGTTCAGTTTTTAACTGGTTCGGTTCAGTTTATAACTTGTTCGGTTCTTCGATGGTTTAAGTGTTTAACCACTTTAACGTTATTCATATCGGTTCCATTTCAAGTTTACTAAATTACGGTTCGGGTCGGTTTTCGGTTTCAAAAAATAAATTGTTTATCGAGTTGTTTGGATTCGGGCAGTTAAATGGTTTTGGTTTGAAATTTGATAGTACTTGCTAACCTTTTGCGTTCAAAAGTTTTATATAAAGTCGCGAATCATTTCATATTTAGGCATCATATTATAAACAAATTCTCATTGATTTTATAAATACATATTATGTTCTGTTTCAAGTTTAGTCATACTGATTTTACTAGTTATATTCCCGTCAAAAAAAAAAGTTTGTAAACAGTTCGATTTAATTATATTCCCGTCAAAAAAAAAAATCCATTTAATTATATAAAAAAGTTTGTAAATGGTTCGATTTAGAAGCGGTTTGGTTCATAAACGGTTCGGTTTATAACCAGTTCGGTTTACAATCAGTACGGTTTTTAAATGGTTCGGTGCAAACAGGTAGCAGTTTGCTAACAGTTCGGTGTAAGCGGTTTTTTTGCCAGTTTAAACAGTTTCGGGTTGGAACCGGTTTCGGGTTAGATACGGTTCGGTTCTTTTTCGGTTCGGTTTATATTTGGTTCGGTTTGTTAACGGGTTCGGTTTTTATTCGGTTTAACATTATTCGGGTCGATTCGGTTTCGGGTTTACTAAAATACGGTTCGGGTCGGTTTTCGGTTTCAAAAAAATCGGTTTTTAATCGGTTCGGTTCTCATTTGGGTCGGTCGGTTTCGGGCAGTTAAACGGTTTCGGTTTGAAATTTGACAGCACTATATACAGAGCATAACTATTAGCCTAATGTGAGCTTGTGACACTTGAAATACTACCTCCGTTTCACATTATCTGCAACAATTTCCATTTAGGGAAGCTTCACATTATGTGCAACAAAAAAAAAGTTTCCTCTTTTAGTAAATTTTTCTGTGTAAAATTACCACCATACCCTTACTAAATTGCACTTAACTTTAATAAACAACATATTAACTCTTTAACCCAAATTAATTTACCCATAATTAAAACCCTAACCCACATTCTCTCTCCTCCCTCACAAGAGTCACAACCATATCCACCACCACCATCACCATTTTTTCTCTCTCCTCCCTGTAAACCACCACCAGCACCAACCTTTATCTCTCTTCACTCTCTTCTCGCACAACCAACGCACCACCACCACCACCCAGATCCACCACACCACCGACCATTCCACCGCACCACCACCACACCATCTCTTCTCTCTGTTCTCTCTCTTCTATCTTCTCTCTTATCCACTGCACCACCGAATATTTCACCTTGCAAGTTCGCCGCCGCCGCCTCTTTTACCCTTATCAAAGCCGTCGCCGCCGCCTCTTTTCCCCTATTCAAAATTCGCCCCTTTTCAAAATCGAAATTGGATGGTGGTAAGTTGTGGTTTTAGATCTAAATTAGTAGTGGTCGGGTTGGTTGGTTTGGTGGGTTCATTGGCTGGTCGGGTTGGTTGGGTGGGTTTGTTGGGTTGTGGTGCGAGTTGATTGGTGGTTCGTCAGGTTGGTTGGGTGGTTTTGTTGGGTTGTGGTGCGACCGTGCGAGTTGATTGGTGGCTGGTTGGGTTGGTTGGGTGGATTTTGGGTGGTGATGCGAGTTGATAGGTGGTGGTGCGATTGGTTGGGTGGGTTTTGGGTGGTGGTGTGAGCTAATTGGTGGTGGTGCGATTTGGTCAGGTGGGTTTTGGGTGGTGGTGAGGTGGGGTTTCAGATCTTAGTGGTGGTGAGAGGGTGGGTGCTGGTGGTATTTACTTTCTCTCTCATCCAATTAATCACATGTTTTTATTTTACTAATCTTTGCTTAAGAAATTTTGTCTTGGGGAATGTGAAAGGGAGTTTGTTGCAGATAATGTGAAACGGAGGTAGTAATTTCAATGTGATTAGTTACCACTCACCTAATATTAACTTTTTGGTGAAGCAAAATTCATATACAACATATCATTTGTATGATATATGTTTATATTATAAAACGGTTTTAAACTATAACAAGAAACAAAGTAGGAGTTGATACTACAACACAAATTCATTGTTGTGCAAGACTTTTTGACTAATTTTGTACATACAAATGTATTTGGCACAACCCTATTGACTAAAATTACATATTATAGCCTCTGCCTATAATTCTACTACCCGCCAAACTATCAAAAAATAATTCTTCAACTTACATATTAACGCATTATTATAATTATTCATTGAGACATATTCAATACTCCGTAAATATATAATTAAAGTTTAGGGCCGTTGTGATCGACTGAACTGAACTGAATTGAAAATAAGCTGAAGAGAACAAACACTAAGAAATGCAACTAGTATCTCATCAAGTTCGTGTTGCACACTTGCACTTGCACAACTAAATTAAGAAAATATTGCTTTTAAAAAAAGAAAATAGGATAGCAACAAAAACCACCATGCGAGCATGAGTCCACAATTCCTGCAAAAGCATTAACAGGAGGAGAAACCCAAGAAAAATCCAGACTATAATATTAAACAAAAAAAAGATGGATAAAAAGGAAGCTACTAAACTATATTAAAATTAACCAAAAAAAAAAAAAAAACATGTATTTACAATATTTTCCTCTTACATCCCCCAAAATTTCCTTTTTCCTATCTTCAAGGAAAAAAAAAAGAAAAAAAAGAAAATCAAGAAAATAAAATCTACCTTAAATCTAAAAACCAAAAAAAAAAAAAACAAAACGGATAGTGAGAGGAAATAATGGATTTTTGAAAGTGGCCCACATAAAAATTTGCAATTATATGGAGTAGCAACTAGCAATTACTACTTTTCTTTTCTTTTTTTTTTTTTTCCTCTCTCCTCCGTCGCAGCCACCGACATCCAAACCTGAGCCGCAACCTTCGTCAGTTGTTGCTTTTCTCTCTCTTTCTATCGACAAACTATTTCTTCTAAAAAAACAATTTTTTATAATCGAAAAAAAAAAAAAAGAGAAAAAGAAAACTCTTCATTTCTTTCTCTCTCTTTCTTCCTTCCTCTTTCAACCAACCAAACCAATCAATCAATCATCCCACTCTTCCGAATCTTCGGGTACCTTATTCAAATCGGGTTTCTCATCAACAACCCACCCACACCCAACAAACCCACCACTCTTTTCTCTCTCCTCAACCGTTATCTTACTCTCCGGACTACTACTACTATGATTGTCGTGTTCGTGTTCGTGTTCGATGTTAATATGACGGTTGATGCTATTATTCGAGTTAGACCGTTGAAAAGCGGTCTCGAGAGCATCAACCCTAGCACCAACCTCAATAGCCTTCTTTCGGATCGAAGCAGCCGATAAATCGCTAAGACGACACTCCCCCATCAACAACTCCGGAAAATTAAGCCGTGCGGATGGACCACGGAGATAATACACGGCCGTGTCGTAAGCTCGTGCAGCTGCAACCGGTGTTGAATACGATCCTAACCATATTCTTGATCGTTTATTCGGCTCTCTTATCTCGGCTACCCACTTCCCCCACTTCCTCATCCTTATCCCTTTGTATGGCTTCTCTGCTCTCTCTCTCTTCTTCGTTGACCCCGCTTCCATGCCTGCTTCTTCTTCTACTTCTACTACTACTACTTTAAACTTCAGCTAAACTATTCTTGAAGAAGAGAGAGAATTACAGAAAGAGAAAAGAGGAGAGAAGAAAAGAAAAAAGAGAGAGGAATTTTGGGGTTTTGGGGATTGTGAGTGGGAAATAAAAATAGGGTAGTTATATATTTATATTTATATAAAAAAAAGTAATGAGTTTTTTATTTTATGATTTTAAAAGAAAAGGGAAAAAAATAATTAAGTGGGAAGAATAATAAGATATCACCGACATGGGTGGATGTAGGAGAGAGGGGGCCTTGAAAAATAAAAATGTTGGTTAAGTTATAATTTTGTGGGGAGATTAATGGACGGCATGTCCACAAAGAGGAACAGCTAGATTTATAAAAGCTTTTTCACAAGTCATTTTCTCTCTCTTAAATTGTTTATATTGGAGGTTACCTCAACTTATCTATTTTGTTTGCAACTTGAGAGATGAGGCTGCGTTTGGTTTTATTATAGAGATGGAAGAGATTAGATTATATGATTTGGGGTAAAAATTTTATTATTAGAAATATCTGATTTGTGGGTAATGACTGGTGTGGTGGGTGTCTTGTGTGGGGTTAAGGGATGGATAGTGAGAGGAGGGTGGGAAATTTTTGCAATTATTACTCGAGTTTTTTCGTTATAAATCATTATGATTATTATTTTTGATTAGAGATGGATGTACTCGGGTTTATGAAAGATAAAGTCTATGAGGTCGTAATTAAGTGTGTTGTTTTGTGTCATTTACTCATTTGATGTACAGTAAGTTCAACTTACAAAAAAAATATAATTGAAATACTGTAATGTCAAACAATGTCGTGATTGCTCTTTTGATTATTTATAAATTTTATGTTTGTCAAAAAGGGTGCTCAATACTTGTACAACTTAATACAAAGTATAAGCATAAAACATTGAGAAAACATACATTGAGAAAACATGCAGTAACATTATTTAATCTAAACTAAGACTTAATTAGCTCACTTGCTCACTTAATCAAAGTCTTGCCTTAATTATATCATGTCTTAAACTCTTAACTTTACTATATGTGATGGTATTTGAATATGGGATTTCCTTATATCTCCTTCTACTTTCAAGTACCTATGACTTAAAACTATGAACGTTGAGATCAAGTAAAGGTTTGTTTATTTTCTTATTTTAAAAATAAAAAATAAAAATTCTATCACGTCATATACACCTACAAAAGAAAATTATTAACAACTTGATTTTTTTTTTTCTACATGTAATGTACTTTCTTATGAGTTGTTCTAAGAATAATTGATCCTCTAAAAGACTTGAGTTGATAGTTCGTGGGAAGAAAAAAAAGCATATTATGTTCAATATAATATGATTAACATATTCCTAATAACGAGTACTTATAATTGATGCAATAATATCAGCCCCAGGTTTCAATCTTGTTGGCAAATAGCTATGCAACATAAATTATTTTTTGTAAAAAATCAATAAAAATAGGATATACTCCGTAATAGAAACAAACCTACAAAATTTTATTTAAAAAATTCTTTTCATATATAAAACCTTGCCTTTAAGAATAATTTTTATTTTTTAAAATTTGTGATAATAAAAAGGAATTACGAGTACATTATTGAAGTGAATGATTAGTGTTAGTTTCGTACTCTAGTTTTTTGTTTTATCGGCTTTTTCTTTGATTGGTTTTAAAATATTTTTATTATTATAATAATACATGGTACTCGCATGAGGTTTATGAGAAGAGGGTAGAAGGTAGGTCGGTGGTCGGTGGAGATACTAGATGGATAGATACCGTTATGACTTGACTTTCCGTCTCCGCAATAACAACTTCATGTGAATGGACGAAAATACCCCCGGGGCGTTTATTTTTATTCAAAATATTTAGGGGTAGAATTGGAAAATAGTGGGAAAATGCAGAAATCTGTTTTGCCCTGCAAATGTGGAAGAGGTGTACTCTGTCTCAAGTGCCATATGTTATCAATTTCATTGGGGACTGAAGAGTGCCATATGTGATTTGTTCCTCGAGTTGTACATGCAACATCATCAATTTTATTTTAAGATTATATTCAAACCCAAAAAAAAAAAAAAAAAAAAAAAAAAAGATTAATTTTAATAAGATGTGACTAACGTTAGTGGGATCTTTTTTGGGTTTTGCTATTTTGGCAGTGTGAAATGAATTGCTTTGAGCAGGAAATATTGCACAAATTACTTGATGGATCATGATACATAGTAGTCTTTTCGATTGGTCATCTTATACTCACTCCGTTTTTTTTTTCTTTATTTGCATCACTTGATAATGCACGGAGTTTTAGGAGTGTAATATTATATTGTGAGTGAGTTAATAATTTATTATTGTAAAAATAAGATAGAGACCATATAAAAGGAAGTAGTGAGGAAAAGTAGATATCATATAACTAATATATAAAGCTAAACTTTTGGCCAGGTCATGAGGCAGCACACTTGGCGTTTCAACTTTTCGCCAAGTGTCACGCCACGTTGGATAGATTTAAATAGACTTCATAACATATTTAGTTTAGAATTCTTATTGGATAGAATTTTAGATAAAATTGTTTGTTTAAAGTTTTATTTTCTATAAAATACCAATATTTCATATGTATTATAATCTTATTCAAAGAAATTATTAGATTATAATTCTAAAAAATTATCATATACATAATAATATATTTTGGAGCGAATGAAGTAGTTCAAAGTGTAAAACATCCATATATAATATATGTTAATCGGTTAAAATGATATACTTCACAACCTAATAGAATTTTATTACTACGTAGACCTGTCAATTAGGGTCGGGTCATAAGTCATGTCGGATTGGGTCACTTTAGGTTACGAGTCAAGAAATGTTCAACCCTTTCCCAAAGTTTTGGGTTCGGGTCAATCTAACGGGTTTTGAACATTTATTTTATTTATTTCTAATTTTTAATTATTTTTAATGTACTAAATCGAACGTTTTCACCAATATTATTATTAGTCATTACATGTCTACTAAATAGCAAATTATCACAAAATCAAATCAATCTAATATATATATATAAAGGGGAGTTTTTTCTCGAGATTTTAGAGCGCCACGTAGGATTTTTATATTTTAAAAATTATTAGAGCGCCACATAGGATTAATATTTTTAAAACACTGCAATAGGATTATGCCAACTAAGATAAGTTCATGTGCCACGTAGGATTATAAATTATAGTTATATCAAATAAATAATTCAAGTGCCACATAAGCATAATTGACCAATGAGATTTTAATAGCTACATTAATTAAATACGAAATATTATCTTTTTGAAATTAGGAATTTTATCTAATATTTCAAAACAAATACGGAGAAAATGATATATTACGTACAACTAATAAAATAACAAATGTAATCACATAAATATGAATTTTTTTTTTTGCACGGGCTTCATCTAGTTCATAACTAATTTTGTATCAATGATATATTTTATAATTTGATATATAGATTAAAAATTTATCTTAAAATTTAGTAAACAATCCGGATATCGCACGGGTACAAAACTAGTTTTTATTATATAAGTGGGAGATAGAAATGATAAAATAATTTAAGTAGGGTTTGAAATAGGAGAGAGAAATGATAAAATATAGTATTATAAAGTTTAAGTGGTGCAATTTAAAAAAAATACCTATAAAAAAAAGTGATGCATTTAAAAAAAACGGAGAGAGTATTTAGCTCTACCAAAATTTGTTTGTTTTTTCATCCATGATCAGATCACAAATAGAAAAGGAATTGTTTTTTTCACTTAGCCCGTAATCAATTCGAATCTAGTGCACTTGAAAAATTTATCGATTTAGAACCCGGAAAAAAAAATTACTTATTTTTTGATGATAAATAATAATTTATTTTAGGGGAATTCTCAATGATAGCCATAAACAATTGCAAATTCTTAATGGTAGCCAAATTTTTTCAATAATCTCCTAAATAGCATAAGTATTCTAATAAACTAGAAGCATTAACCATAGTAAAATAAAGTTTTAAATCACTAAAGTGCCCCTTTTAATTGAGTAAATGCAAACCCAACTACCCTTAGTCCCTCACTGATCATTCATGGAAGACGTTCGAAACTCTTCTACTCCGTACATTAAATTGCGAGGGAGGCTCAACTGATCGAAAATAAAAATCTGTGAAATGTGCTAAATTTCAACACTTGCAAGGTAATTCATCCCTTCTTTACCCGGCCCCAATTTTCAGTTTTTTTTTCCCCGAAATCTTATCGATTTAAATTGCTATGCTTGCTTTCCCTGTTTTTTAATCAATTAATTAATGTTGGTGAAATATAATGATTTATTGTGCAAAATCTGCTCTTTAGAATCTAAATAAAAAATTTAGTAGGATGTAATCTTAATTTTAATAGTGGCTTATATGATATGTCATTCATGTTCTTCATTTTTTAACTTATTTATGAAGTGTCTGTGTTTCCTTAATTGCAAGTTTTATCGTAGATTCAATGGAGGTTTACAATTTCACTCTAAATTACAGGTGTATGGAGCTCCGAAAAGTGTGTAATCATCCATTGCTTAGTTACCCACATTTTAATGACTTTTGAAAAGATTTTCTTGTAAAGTCATGTGGGAAATTATAGATCTTGGACAGAATTCTCATTAAACTTCACATAACCTAATATTTTAGGAGGGAAATCGTGTTTACAGTTTAGGAGGGAAATTTATTTAACTCTATGGTTAATGATTTTAGGTTATTTTGGTCAAATATTGTTATATTAGAGAATAATTAGAATACTAATGCTATTTAAGAGACTATTGAAAAAAATTGGCTACCTTTAAGAATCTGCAATTGTATATGGCTACCATTGAGAATTTCCCTTTATTTTAATGTGTATTTCACTATATGACCTTTATTAAAGAGTATACATAAAAATAAATGTACTTCCTCTGTTTCTTATTATGTGCAACAAAGAGGTATTATTTGTGAGATATAAAATATTCCTTTGTTGCACATAATAAGAAACGGAGGTAGTATTTGATTTGAATAGCCTGTGTTATAAGGACACCTACATAAATCAAAATTACCAAACAAAGTTAGGTCTAGTGGTAATATTTATCACCTCACAATCAAGAGGTTATGGGATGATTGGGATCAAACCCCACTAAAGAGAGGCAATTTGGGGTGGGGATTCCGTTACCCTTCCCCCCCTCCCCCCCCAACTCCCAAATTATCTAACCTGTTAGTCCGAGTCGGGATAGCCTGTGAGAGGTTCTGGTCAAATAGGGCCCTTCTCCTTATTGTAAAAATAATAAAAATAATCAAAATTGACTCTCTGACCCGGAAATAACTATGGGCCTCATGGCTATAAATGATTTAATTTTCTAGACGAGTTAATTGACAATAGACTGAAAATTTCCCTAGTTGATTTTGCTTGTGTTTGATCCAAATTGATCCTTACCCAAATTTAACCCAACTAAGATGGATACAAAGTAATTAAATAATTTAATTGTCACCTCTTTTTACATCATTTGACTTCTATTTCATTTACATACGGTCGATACCGAGTATTAATTTTACTATATGTAGTCAATTATAGCTATCAACTAAGAGTGTTTAGAAGCTATCTGAGTAGGTAAAATAAACTTTATTCTAATGGCCAAAAACAAATAATCTCCTGCGGTAGAGGTACCAAATTTGTTCTTAAAAACCGACATATGACATAATACATGTATAAAGATGCAATAAGATATTGAAAGCAACCGGTTGACAAGCATACAGGAGGAGGATGATGCACTAGGAATAATTAATCCATTAATTTGATGTAAAGCTTATCGTATTGCTTACCATCAACCATAGCTGCCGGCAACCAAATTAGACTTCACTCAATTATTACTTCTTTTTTATAATCTCTCCTGTAGTTTGATTTCCCATTGTTGTGTACAATTATGGATTAATAGTGTTAATACCCACATCTTTTTTCATTGCGTTCTTCATATTTAAATACGGAGTATTAACACATTATTTGATAGGCTACATATGCAAGTTTCCTTGTGTATAATTATAATAGTTTAATACCCACATCTTCTTCCGTTACGTTCTAATTCACATTTAAATACAAAGTACTAACACCTCATTTGATATATGCTATGCAAGTTTTGTTGACTGTGTACAATTGTAGATTACCCCCACCTACTTTCGTTGCATTTTCGCATTTTCACATTTAAGTATTTAGCATTAACACATTATTTGATGTACACGAGCTTTTGTCTGTCTTACTCTACAAGACTACAAGTGATTAAATATATGTCTAAAACAAATTCGTCTACTTCCCTAATTTATGTAGTGTTTATTCACTTGATCTTATTTTATCTTTATCTTGCTTTTATCTTACTAATTCTATTGGATTTTCTTAAACCTTATTAGGCCATATATACGGTGTTATTAGGCCTTATATAAGGTATTATTAGACCTTAATTTATCAAAACTTAGCAAACTTTTCCTACCTTTTTCTCTTCATCTTATTTATGATGAACTAAACTGGTTTTTACTGAATTATTATTATTTTGTCTTAAATTATTTTTGTTGAACTTAAATTATTTTTGTTGATTAATTAATTATTTTTGTTGATCGATCATCCATTATATTTGTTCTTTAGATTTATTAATTTTTTATTGATTATTAAAACTTATTTTTATTGAACTAAAATTATTATTTTTTTCATAAAAATAAGGATAAGGAGACTTAATGCTCGGGGAAAAAAATTATAAACAAAGAAAATCTAGTTGGAATTAAGAAATTTCGACTATTTTGGATACTGTGAAAAATAGCCTAGACTCGTTGAATTATTATTTATTAAGGGTTTGTTTGTTTCATCTTATTTTATTTTTTTTAAAAAAATCTGATAACTTCAAAATAAATTAGTTTATTTAGTAATTTTATGAAAAATAAGCTAAGGCAAAATAAGTTAAGAAAATTCAAACATGTTACAATAAGTTCAGTTTATATAAAATGAATTCAAATAAGTTTGGATGAAATGAAATAAGGCCCTGTTCTGTTTATCTTTCCACTTATTTCAGGGTTAATAAGTTCAGATAAGGGGGTTAATAAGTTCAGGAAAAATAAGTTTAGATAAGTTGTGATAAGGGTTAATAATGGCTACCTAAGTTTAATTTATAACTAAAATAAGTTCTAATAAGGGCTAATAAGTTCAGATAAGATCAGATAAGTTTAGATAAGTTCAGATAAGTTAAGATAAGTTTAGATAAGATCAGATAAATTCAGATAAGTAAAAATCAGGTGAATAGAACACACCCTAAACTTATATAAAATTAAATTAATTCAAACTTAATAATGTTAGACAAAATCTATTCGATGAACCAACATAGCCTAATAGCAACTTCAATGGTTGTAACTAGAAAATTGCTTACAATATTAAATAGTTCTTAGTTACTAGCTTGACCATTGGAGCTACAAAATGCAATCAGTTTGGCTATTTGCTAAGCTAATTAATTTGCTTGGAAATTGCTTGGAAAAAACCTGGCAAAATTTTTAAAAATAAAATAAATAAAATGAAATATAAAAATGTTACTTCTCCGTTTCAATATGATAGTTCCATATGGAATCAATCACATAAAATAAGAAAAGAATAATGTTTGGAATCTAACATTAAAGTACAAAAACTATTCATAATTAGTTTTGTCTTATTTTAATTTTTTGATATTTTTTTTTTGAAAAGTATTACCCATAATTGCATAATTCAAGGGTGGGATTTCCTTACTTAAAGTCATGCCATCGATCAACAATCAATTAATCTAACCAATTAGAATTTAATATGTACAAAATAGGAAATAAAAACTAAGTTAAAAATGAAATATGTTCAATATGGGTAGATTTTTTTGAAACGCTTAAAATAGTATATGGTACTAACATTATGAAGCGGAAGGAGTAATTAAAGAGATGGGATTCATTTTAAGTAGTGAATTAATAGCGAAGCCGAGCTCAAAGTATTTAAAATGATAATTAAGAAAAGCTTATGTGGCATGACAAGCTGATTTAACAATTTGCTGGCCATTGCTCTAATTTGTTGTGCGACTATTTAAGTATGCTAAGAGTCTTGAGACTCTTGACTAAGGCCTTGTTTAGTTCACCTTATTTTTACTTATTTCAGAAAAAATAAGTTCAAATCAGATCATCATTTTATGTGCAGTGTTTTATTGCTAATTATCTTTCATTCCGTAATGAAAAAAATTATGAAAATTACATATTAATAAAATACACATTATTACGAATCTAACAAGACCCCACCTGATATATTTTTTCCTTATACATTATCGTACAAAGAGCAAAGTTTGGTCAAATTAAACAATCAGATCAGATCAAACTAGACCAAATTATATCAGATAAGCAAAAATAAAATGAACCAAACAAGGCCTAATACTGCTAACAACTTGTAAATCAATCTTTGGGCTACGACAGATATTTTTTAAGGCCCGTAGGGCTCTAGAGTCCGGCCTCCAAAAGTATGTCATGATTTAAAAGTCTTGCATAGAAATATAGAATCAATGTTTGGGGACATGCGTGTCCAGCAAAAGGGTCAGAGGATCGATTCCTCTTAAAACCATTTATTTCCCTTCCTTGCTATTCTTCCTTATTTTGAAGAGTCCAAGCTCAAGTACAACGCTGCTTTGTGATTAAATTTTATCATTAAAATAATGCAGCACTACTAATATTTGTGAATGTGTATTTATATGGAATTTTTGTTATACTTATATTATTTTTAATAACAAAATTATACGGAGTAGATAATCAGTGATTAGTATCCACATGTACAAGGTTTTCTAAGTTGATGCGCATGTTGTGTTAAAACATACAAGTAATAATTGAGCAAAAACACAATTTGTGCACTTTACACGTTAAAATTCCTACGCAATTGCATGAATAGAGGATTCCATTCATGACATAGCTTATTAAAACCCATTTTCATACAAGAAGAATAACAATTTCATCTATTAAAACATGTCATACCTGACCATTTTGATGAAATGTATCGCTGGTAATAATTATAGGTGGCAAAATTTTATAAATTAATTTATTCGTTTATCTAATCTAATATCTTTCTTAAAATGCGTGTTGAAGGGGTGTATTGCAACTAAACAAATACGGAGAAAGTATATTGTATCCTTGTAAAAGGATGAGCCTTTGGGGAAAAAAAATGTTTTTATTGAAATAAAATTTTCAATTCTCCTTTTATTTGGTTTGTGAAGGGGTGGAATATAATTAGTACGAATTTGTACCCTTAATGATGAAAAATACTTTTATTTATGATACAAAATAAGAGAAGTGATATTTTCATACCTCTTCCTTTCGTCCTTCCCCCTTATTCTCCTTCTCACCATTTTACTCTTGTTTTTATTTTCTACTATACAACTTTAATCGTAAGGAAGCAAACAAAGGAGACTAATTTACGACAACTATGTATTTCCTATCCATAAAAATGTGTTTTTCATGAATGAAACATTGAAACATAAATTTTCAGTGAAAATATGTTTCATTAAACCACACGAAGCGTGGATTTTCCACTCCCTTCATTTTTTAATTGTATCAGTTTGACCGGTATAAAGTTTTATGCAGTTCACTTGAATTTATTAAAAATATTGTGTAAATGAGTTCGTTGTGGAGAAAAAGAGTGATAGTGGTGAATAGTTTTCAGAGTATATAAAAGTAAGAAATGGAGAGGAGAAAAATACGAAGTATTAAAAAAGTGTAAGTGGCGAAGGAGTAGTGTAATACTCCGTATTTTTATACATATTTTATTTAAAATAAGTATTTTGAGAAGTATTTAAATCAATTGAAATGTTTTATTTATAGTATTTTAATTATTCATTTTAATAAATTTAGAAATATTTCATAAAAGGAAAGTTTATTTAATTAATTATTTTATTTAAATTGGGAATTTATTTAAGAAAGTTTTATTTTAGTAAAGTTTTATTAGGAAAGGGATTAAGAAAGATTAAAAAGGAAAAGTTTAAGAAAAAGGGTTTCTAAAGAAAGGGTATAAATATTCAACACTTCAGGCAAATCAAACCTTGCTCAGAGTGGAGAAAACCCAAGGAGACTTCGAAGTGAGTGATTTCTATTAGTCGTGACGATTTTAAGATCGTATACAAGGTATGTTCGCGTACTTAGCATAATTTTATTGATGTGGTAGCATGCTAAATACGTTTAATTGATTACAAGTAGTATCATACTAGATTTGGAATGGAAATTATGATTTGGTTGTTATTGGTGATTGAATTATGAAGCATGAATTATTTGTGATGGATTAATGGTTGGAAAATATTAGTTTGGAATACTGTATATGAACCACACTTTTATTTATGGCATGATAGAAAGCATGTTTAATTAAACTAAATGTTTAATTTGGCTTAGAATATTAAAAGAGAATTTTATTATGGTTCATATAATTTTTATTGATGTTTTAAGCATGAGAAATGAGCTATGTAAGTGTCTATGTACACGAGGAATAAATTGTATGTTGGTGCTTTAGTGCACTTAAGGTGTTTTTAATACCGAGGGATAGGATTTTTAACGCATTAAGATTTAAAAAGGGTTCAACATTAAATATTATGTGGTCACTAATTATTCAAGAATTAAATTAAAGTGTCTAATTGTTTGAGTAATTATGATATTTGATGTTGTTGTGTTTTGAGAGTCATCACCAAGTTAATAAATTGTAAAAAAACGTAAAGTGAAAGAGATTACGCACCAAAACTCTTGGAACTTATATACCTTGAGTATGAACATATGGGGGGAGTTATGGGGTTTTATAGTTAACCATAACTTATACTGGAGTACAGGACGCTGTACATTCCTTTTTTTTATTATTATGCGCAGGAATTCTGCCACTTACGAGTGGTTATTTGATGATGGCACGGTTAGCTCCCGTGTCAGTAACCTCATTATTGGGGGAGGTTAGTTGGGAAACCCGTTCGATGCGTAATCAACGCTAAACAAATTATGTAGTTGTCTAGTTGAGAAGTTTTGTTAAATGTTGTGTGCTTGAAAAACAGGTGCAACAAGGTAAGTTGTGTGTTGATAGGTAAATGCATGTTAGTGTGTTAAATACGCTTATGTACTCAGCTTTGCTGATTATGTGTTTGTTGGCTTTGTCTTTACCTTGGCCCTATGATGACCCATTTTTAATGGAGAGTAGTGGAAACAAGTAGAGAGTTTCTTTTTAGGTGATGAAGCATATTCATGATGGGCATGAGTGAAGAGCGAATCATGCTAGTTTCCATAAATATATGATGTGTTATTGCTTTATTTATATTATGATATTTCTATTGCGAGACTAACATAAAAGTTTTAAGTTGAATTGATTTAGTTAAGGGCCTACGATGGTTTCAGGTTGTAGGTTTGACTTTGTTTTACTTTGGTTTGACTTTACTTCGTGAGTTGACTTTTTAAGTTTAGTCGTTTTAAAATATTTTAAAGGAGAGTCTTCCGCTGTGTGTCTTTGATAGTTGCCTTAGCCGTTTTCACGGTGGCGGTAATATCTTAGATGTTCCTATTGAAAGTTTTAAACAAGGTAAAACAGGTATTGAATAATTTAGGGAGGATTGGTGTACCCCACAAAGCCAAACGGCGACACACCTGAAATTGACACCAGCTGTTAGAACCTAGGAAGTTGGAGTGAGCTCCAATACCGATTCACCGCAGCTGTAGGAAGAGAGAGAAAGTGAAATAGAGATCGAAGGAGCGCACGATGCCAATTTACCAGAAATATAAGTAACAAGAGAACAAAAAGCAAAAATTGGAAAAAATAGAAATATCACCAAAACAATATTAAGACGGTTTCTTATTCTGTCTACATTTCTCTCTTCCCTCTCTTCATTTCTCACTAACCTATGCTATTTTTATTCCTCTGCTAATGCAATTTCTTAGGGTTTTCCTGTAAATTCTTCTCTTTTCTATGTAGAAATCTCAATCAGCGTTTCCAGAACATTCAATTTCGCGGCTGATATTTGATCAGATTATGAACTTGTTTATCGTCGTTCGTTGATTGCACCATCCAAGGATTTGAGCGATTAATCAGGGGTCACCATGTTTGAAGCGCATGTAAGTAATTCAATGCTTCATTTTGCGTTTTTGTTTCATGATTTGATACAATTTGATTCTCGAATAACGATCATTGCTCTGAGTAAGTGAATTTCAAATGTGTTTAGTTGCTAATTTTATGCGAAATTAGATTGTGGATTATTTGGATGAAGAATAAGATTAATGCGACGCGTTTGAGTATTTGCCTGATAAAAGTAGTTTGCCTCATTATTTGGACGAAGAAATGTGTACATTTTAGCATCATTTTCGTGCTTTTCGTACATTACTATTGGATTCGTTTTGTTTTCAAGCTCCGATCATATGCTGTAACTGAGGAAATTGAATGTGTTTAGGCTGATTAGGCGAATACAGCTTGCAGATGCTTTAGAAGAAGAATGAGATGCATGAGATTTGTTTGAATATTGCCTGATGACAGAGTTTGTTTAAAGGCGTGTTTGAATATTATTTTTATAATCAGTAATGTGCCAATGTAAGAGTGAATTGTTTTTTTCTATTGGAATGCGAAAGTTAACTTACTGCCAAGCAGAGTGTAGGAGTGTCTTTCTAAGAATGTAGGGAGGATAGGACTTTGATTAGAGAATCTCTTTGTTAGTGCTTCCAAGTGCTGTGTCACTTTATCTCGAGTTCTAAGTTTGTGACACTAGGTTTAGCATTGTCTGGGATTTGTAAGGTTCAATACTCCAATCAATGTGAAAATGTGTTGGTAGCTAGTAGCTTTCAAATGAGTACAGAAGATAAATGGTCTGTTTGACAAGGAGAGATGGTCCCTTTAATGATTTTTGGTTGCTCAAAGAGACTATGGACCCAAGGATTTGCTGGTGTCTTAGTGTTTTAAGCTTTGTTGGGACTGAGTGGTTCTTTTTGACAGCATTTTGATCACTTGCATCAGGAGCTATACAGGGTCTTTCATCAGTAATGCTGTATTATGGATTTGCGTTTTGTGATTTTTTTTACAGAACTCTTTGCCCTCTTCTATGCCTTCACCTTCGTTATTAGATCTCTGGTTTTAATTACGTATGTATACACTGTAGTGACATGATTGGCATATTTTACTTGCAGGTCCTGCAGTTGCTTAAAAGATATTTAGGTGAATATGTTCATGGACTTTCTTTGGAGGCTTTAAGAGTTAGCGTATGGAAAGGTTTGTAACTTATTAGTATTATTTTTTTTGTTTATTCATCTTTTCCTTTTACTCATTGTGATTGCAAGATGGGTAAATTAGGTTGACAATTATAAAAAAGTTTTATTGTTCAATTGTAATTTGTTCTTCTTGTTGTTTGTGTGTTGTAGGTTTCATATTATAGTTTATTTATTTGCTCCCTGATTTCAGCAGCCAAAGTTTCTTATAGATGTCCCATGCAATACAAGATCCATTTTTTTTTTAAATTTTTTTTTTTTTTTTTTTTAAAATTTTTTTATCATGCCAATTATATATCCTCTGTAAAAGGGCATCTCAATCTTTTGCAGTTTCACTTAACTATAGGGACATTTTGCACTTGTTCGATAGTTATTTCTTTTAATTGTTTATGTTCATGTACTCAATTCAGATTTAATTTGGTAGCTCGATTGGTAGAAATCCTTACTTCAAGTAGCATTTCTTATGCAAGATTTAAGTCTTTTGCTTGGTGTAAAGTTAGTCAATTGTTTGACAAATATGGTCAACAGTTTTTGAGTTATCCTATATTTACATCTAATCTGTTGTGCTCAATATAAAAATTGATTTGTACAGCAAAAATTATTCTATGTGATTTCAGGTGATGTTGTTCTTAAAGATTTAAAGTTAAAGGCAGAAGCATTGAATTCGCTTAAGCTTCCTGTTACAGTAAAAGCTGGTTTTATCGGCACTATAACACTAAAGGTACCAAATCAAATCCTCCGGGATCAGTTATTACTATGTTTTTCATGTTGTATTCTTATTTCTTTCAACCTTTACTATATGATGACACTTGATATTGGTACCTTATCTTTTTATTTATTTATTTATTTATTTTTATTATTTTTATAGAATTATTAGTTTTCTTTTGCATAGACTTCTAGAACTATTTGCTTTATCTTTTGTAATGCTTATATAATTACTGATTTTCTTTTTATTGTAAAAAAAATGTATAGTTAGTAGGGTCATAAGATTTGAAGTCTATAATGTTCATGGTATGGTTTTTGATGTTTACATGGGTAAAAAGATGGAAGTAATTGTCTTGGTGGAAATTAAATTGGAAGACAGGGAGGGTCTTCTTTCCATGTTTTAGACGTTTCCTTAAATTTTTTAGCATTTAGATTCTATTATTATGTTTTTGTCAGTTCAGTGGTTACAAATGTTTCGGGGTTTTTTGTGATTCCCTCGGATACTGGTCACGCTCTGCTGACAAAGACTCGGACACCTGCAAAATAACGAATATTCCGGTGTTCGAAATATTCGCCTCCGACGCTCAAGTTAGTGAACGGAAACGGAAAAGGCTAGAGAGAGAAGGTAGAGAGAAGTTGGAGCTCTTTAGTGCTCCTGTATTAATGTCACCTCAAAATCCACCCCTCCCATCATAAATGATTGGGGTATATATAGGGGTGGGAACATGTGCCCCCTAGGGTTTATGCCCTTAAATCTCGTGACATGATTGGCTGCGCAATCAGAGGTCGCCACGTGTCGTGGGGGGCGCCGTTTTACGACTTTCAAGATTTTCTCGGGATTTGGGCCTGAGGTCATCAGGGCCCTTTTCTCTTTCTGATTGCAGTATTGGGGCATTTAGAGATGGCTGACAGGTGTCACCATGACAGGTGGACACGTGTCTCACTCTCATAGAGCCACGTGTCGCCTGTTAATTGGGCCACGTGTCACTATGAGATTGGGCCACGTACCTGGGGTATTTTTACCCTAAACAACTAGGGAATCATTGTAAACCCAAACAAAAGTTTTGAGGGAGCAAGTGGTTGATGAAAAATCCAAAAGCTTCCTACCAAGTGTTGCTTAATGAGTTAATGCTTGTGTGTTATGCTTTTAAGGTATTGTGTCGTCACATGCATTTTAGCACCCCAAAGTCTTTAATGCTGTAAGAAACTTTGTCTTTCACTTACAAAGCTCATTAATAACTTCGTCTCTTTCATTAAAAAAATCTTCCACCACCACCACCACCATCCATTACCGCCACTATTAAAGTCTAGGGAAATAGAGATTCAAAGGATTTAAAGAAGAGAGTTTTCTAGGGATAATCAATCAGAAGAACAACCTTATGGTGTTTGGTAGTCATGAAATTTTGAAGACGGAGGAGTTAATGGAAGTGGGGGGTGTTGGTTGCCATGGTTGATGGTATTGCCAAAGAAAGAAGAGTGGAGGTTAACTGGCACTACCAACTTACCAAGCCAAAAAAGGGGTATTGCCAAAATAGATGGGTGGGTTAGTAGGTAGGGGCATTTATGTCTTTTGTCATTCTTTCTTGCCTGTCCTTGCCAAAATCAAGTTTGACAACTAAAAAGAAACGGAGGAAGTAGGAAAATGAAGTCTAACTTGTCTCCAAGCAACTTAATTTAAAATCCTATTGATTAATTAATGAACCAAGATAATCCACTGATGAACAAAATCAACTTTGGAAGCCCAAGGGATCATAATTATAGTAAATAAGTATCTTTATATTCAATTAAGTAAATAATCAATTTTGGATCACCTACTTTGCTTTCATATTACACAAATCCAGCCAACATAAGTTTCATTTGTCATTCTCTTTATCCACCAAAATGCTGTGCATAGTTGTTATACCAATGTGGAACCTCTTCCGGGTACCTTTATCTTTGTCAAGTAATACCTTGATGGGTTGAGGCTCTAAGCCTAAAAAAGGAACTTAAAATTGATGAGAATCTGTGGGAATCCTTCTTTTGCATGTGCACCACCAAATTGGAAACAGGAGTATGGGACCATCTTTCTCAATTCAGTAGGTCAACCTTTCTTCATCTTTCTTTTTCTAGCTACAAGAGAATTTTTTGCAGAACAAAGCTGAACCTTATCCCAAACAATTCTAATGATTATCGCCGAAGGGACTGAACCTAAGTACAAGATAATTAACAAGCTCTTCCTCCTTGAGTCAAACTACACTGGCATGTATAGTTTCTTCTCTTTAGAATATCCTCATTTCAATTGGGATCTTCTCTTTGGCTGCCGTCCAAGAAAAGAGGCAAGCTATAGAATATGCCTCATATTTTATTCAAAATCAAGTAAAGCTTAGTACAACTCTTTTATTGTCAAATTATCTGGTTTTCAAAGACTATAAATTAACTTACTGATTGTAAATGTTATCTGTCCTTTTCTTCATTACAATATATCAGAGTGTCTTTCTTTGAAGGTTTGGTTAGTTAACCTTAGAAAAGTAACGTTTTTTCTTGCACAATCCTTTATTTAGGAAAAGAACTTTACCAACAATTGGTGGTAGGAGCTGTGAATGCTATTCATTTCATTGCAAACTAATAATTCATAACTCCCTCCATCACATATTGTTTACACCATTTATTTTTTTGTGGTCTTCAAATAACATGTTTGACCATTAATATCTTTAACTGTGTATTGGTAGAAACTCTATAAAGTTGATATTTTGAAGTTTTATGCCCTAACAAATCTAACAAGATCCCACATTACTCTGTTTTTTCTAATATATCAATGGAACTTCCTAAAGAAGGCTGGATTGCTTCTTCATGTTCTGGCATATTCTGATTGATTGGCATTTAAAGTACCTCTAGGCTTGTTCTTTGGAAACTTGCTAACTTCTTTAAGAACCTTATAGGTACCTTGGAAAAGTCTTGGCAAAGAACCTGTGATCGTTCTCATAGATCGTGTTTTTGTTCTTGCTGATCCTGCACCTGATGGAAGAACACTCAAGGTAGGATTATTTCCTATTTAAATAGAAAGGCTGCTCTCTGCGTGTAATTAACTTACATGTGGATTCCCATTCTTAGTTTTTGTAATTTTTGCTCCCTTTTTTCAGTATTTGTGAATTTACTTTGAATGTTTTTACATTCAGGTTGAGGATAGAGAGAGACTCTTTCAAGATAAACTTCATCAGATTGAGGTGTGTATCCATGGGCTCATTATCATTAGGTGACATTGTTTATTTGATATGAAATCTAGTCTTCCGAAAATGTAGTATTTTTTTATTTTTTACTTTGTGATTGCATTGACCCTCTTTGTAGGGTAACATATATTTCTTCTGTGTGCTGTAGTCATGGATATTGAGCTTCTATGTATATAGACCTGGTTTCTGTCCATGGATTCAAGTCTTCAGGGAACTTCATCCCACTATATTGTTGCTTCTCTCTTTCCTTCAAATTTTTTCTCTTTTCAGTCAGCGGCGGAGCTAAGGGAGGGTAGGGGGGGATTTGGCGTGGGCCATGGCCTCCCCCATGGCTGTAAATATTTATTATAGGTAGCAATAATTAGCACATGATAAGTTGTAGTAGTGAAGGTTTAGTTAGGTTGCAATGTTCAATTTGTCTTCTCATCTTGGGTTCGATTCCTGTGCCTTGTATTTTTTTGTTTATTTTGCTTTATTGCCTTGATTGCTTGTAGTAAATAAGTAGTATCCAGTTTCAGGTCTTTGGACATTTGTCTCTATTTCCAAAATGTATTCAACTAAATATTTTACTTTTCATAAAAATATTCGGGTTCACTCATTTAATTTATATTGTTCTAGAATGGAAATCATTGTATTTTATATTATAACGAAGTAATATCAAATTGTTTCTGAGTAGCACATACATAAGATTTGGCTCCCCTAACAAAAAAAATTCTTGCTCCGCCACTGTTTTTAATGTATATGTGTTTCCGTCTATAATTGTGTCATGGTATCAAGTATTTCTAGTAGCCTTCTTTGGAAATTAGTAAGAATGGGGCCTGTGGTGCCTGAATTGGCTGAATATAGGGTGGTCGTGCTGCATTTAGCTGATTTAAACTCTGTTTTGCCCACACTTGCTGCCAATAAAAAGGAATTGAGTTTGCAACTTGACAGTATCCTACATCTCATCACTCATGATCCATGCTTGAAATACTTTATGCATAATTTGTGCTTTATATATTCTACATGCATTTTTTCCTATATCAACTCCTGCTTTGGCTCTTTGTCTTTTATTTTGTTTTCATGCTGATTCCATATCTTAAAAATTGATCCTTAATATCAATCTATTAGATTTTTTACACTTTTCATAGCATATACATTTTTCTGTAGATCTAAGATTCTCATGGTTAGTATATGTCCATTTCTTTGGAGATGCCCCAAAATTGTTTGTGAAGTTTGTGTAATGGCCTTTTGTATTCCAATCTCGCTCTGTGTCTTTCTCGTTAAAGTCTAAAGCAAATCAAGATTCCATCATTAGAACACTTAAGTATATTTGACTGCTGTGCTTTTCACTTTGTTCCTCTGTGCATATAGATAATGTGTATGTCTATAGTGCCATCAGACCCAGCACTTCCAGTTGTTGCTGTTTGTTTTTACTTGAAGAAATACTGAAGGCTACGAAAATACAATGTTTAGGAACTTTCACCCTTTGTATTAACGCTGTTACGCTGGTGGGGACCATTGTGCCCACTGTGGTTGCTATTTTCATCTCCTTGGGGTGGTGGTGGTGGTTGTGAAGAGAAGGGGATAACTCTTCAATTATTCCCTACGTCTGGAAGCAGCTGTGACTTTGACTTCTTATTTTAAGGATCTGAATGATTTTAGTACAGGGCCCTTGTAGATTGTAATAATTGGACCTCTGTCCATCATCCAATTTATGTAATGGAGTTTTTTTGGAGATCTATTTACTCAAATGATCACTATGCTAGGAAAGCTGACTAAATGTACCTGGACATCCCTAAATAGCATATCTGACCAGCGAGTATGTACGTAACATCTGCATGTTTTTTTTAAATTTTTTTTTTTCCTTTTTCTGTTTACTGTCCTGTGCAGGAAACTGAAGCAGCAACACTTGAAGCAATGTCTAGATCAAAGCTTGGAAGTGTATGCTCCCAAACCTTATATTTTGAGCATTATGTGTTTGATTATAGTTTTTCTACTTGCTTTATTTAATCAACCATGCTAAGAATTTTATGGTGTGCTTATAACAATTTTCTCTGTGAAGACTCTTTGTGCATATGCATCACCTTTTTGACATTTTAGTTGTATGACTGTATAAGGCACAAAATTGTAATGTTGGCTTCCTTTCTCCTTCTAAAGCTCAAGCTGAAAGAATCTCTTCTTATGGAATTGTTAGGATTCATTGTACTTGGTATCATTGATTCTTTGTTGGTGCCGATAAATCGTATTGAAGGCATAGTTTTTTATCCACTTCTTTTCTTTCTTGTTATTTTTGTTGTGTCATGGCTGTAGCTTGCAATTTGTCTATTGATATTTTGAGGGCTTCATGTTTTTTTATCATCTCATAGCTTTCATTTAGATCCAAAGATCCCGGACCTTTGTTCATGTTCTTGACTATTTGTGTTTCCAGAATGCTTCAGGAAATTCTTGGCTTGGCTCTCTTATAGCCACCATCATCGGAAATCTTAAAATCACAATTAGCAATGTTCATATTAGATATGAGGATACTGTAAGGTGAACAACTATCAAGTTAACCCATGAAAAGGCTTAGACTTTCTTTTGGTTCTGAAACAAGTATTTTTAATCGTTATCTCTGTATTTCTTTTCTGCTGGCAGTAATTATGGACATCCTTTTGCTTGCGGTGTTACCTTGGCAAAACTTGCTGCTGTTACAATGGATGAGCAAGGAAATGAGACCTTTGATACAAGTGGTGCTCTTGATAAATTGCGCAAGGTGAGACTTCATTTATCTTCATGCTTTTTATTTCTACAGGAACTGCACCCCCATCTTTTATTTGTTAGTCGTTGGACATGTTTTTTCTACTTGGTGGTTTTAATTGTTTGCTAAAATTGATGTCTTTCTGTCTCACAATGTCATTTTGTGGTTACAGTCCTTGCAGCTTGAAAGACTTGCTATTTATCATGATTCTGACAAACCTCCTTGGCAACTTGATGAAAATTGGCAAAATCTTAGTCCAAGCAAGTGGATCGAGGTTTGTGGTCACCTATGAATTAAATAGGAGTAAAGTGTGTAGCACTACTTGCTTTATTTTGCCACCTCTGACATACATTTTTCCCAGATTTTTGAAGAGGGTATTAACGAACCTGCACCTCAACCTGATTTTGGCTCATCATGGGCTTTAAACCGCACGTATTTAGTTGCGCCTATCAATGGAGTGCTTAGATATCACCGGCTTGGAAGCCAAGAAAGAAACAATCCAGAGATTCCGTTTGAGAAAGCTTCACTTTTCTTGAATGATGTTTCCTTGACAGTCACAGAGGTAATTGATAATGCTTATGCATTCACACACACCTCGGCTTTCTATAAATTAAAAAAGGAAGAATTGCTTTTAGTCTGAAAATTTTTAATAGAAGGTGGATGTTATTCTGATAAGACAAGAATTGTACTATTGGCGTAGTTTTTAAGTGTTTCCCCATCACACTCCCTTGTCTTCTTTGTCTCTTAAGGTTTGCAGAAAGACAAAATACCTCCTATGTTTCAAAGAGTTATAATTGGTAACAAAGAATTTTAATTTTTTCCTGTTTTGAAATAATTCTCTATTGTGAAAATATACATAACTGAATATAATAATGTAGCATTTTTAAACCATTTAGCTGTATATGTAAATGTATGTAAATTGTAACAATTATATTAATAGATACCAAGGGGTTTAGGGGGTGCCAATGTGTCATCCATGTATGATTTCAAGAATATTGCTCAGATTCTTAGAATCTAATATTTTTTAGCTATATGAAATTCAAAAATAGGGAAGCTATACCTTTATATCCTCAAATATATGTTGGTTGCCAAGTGCGCCTTCCAATCGTCAACGGATTCATCATCCACAACATTGAAGATGTTTACTTGTTCCTTTTTGTTGTTCTTATTTTTCTTATCTCTTTTTAATATTCCCTTTGTACCGTCTTGTTAGTCTCATTTTAAATCTTTATATTAAAGAGAGAGAAACCCCACTTATGGGATTAAGGCTTTGATTGATTGGTTTATTGATATATTAAAGAGAGAGAAACTTTGATGGAGAACTTAATTCCTCTGTTCTTTATGTTCTACTTACTCCGTCCCTTATTTAATGTCTATTTCTCATTTTTCAAGGAAATTAAGGAGAATGGAGGGAGTGAGGAATATTATATATGAAAGATAAAAAGTAGAGAATATTGTATGGAAAAGATATAAAGTATAGAATATTGTATGAGAAAAATTAAAAGTTGATGATATTTTGGGTATGTGTATTTTATATGGAAAAGGTTAAAAGGTGTATAAATTAAGTTAAAATTATGTAATATTTTTAGAAAGAGGCACAACATTTTGGGACACCTAAACTAGAAAACAGGCATGCAAATAAGGGGCGGAGGGAGTATTTAGTTATTATAGATGTGCATTTTAAGAAAATATTGAAAAGTGAGTGTAAGATAAAGTAGGATAAAGTAAGAGAGAGAATGTTAAAAGGTGAGTGGATGTAAAAAGGTAAATAAAGTAACAGAGAGGGTGTGGAAAGGTGTAATTATGGCGGGAAAAAAAGGGTAAAATGGTAAAGGGGGTAAGCCTTAAATAGAATAAAGCATAGTTAGTAGAGTAAAACATAATGAACTAAAATGGAAAGTGAGTAGACCAAAAATAAAATGGAGGGAGTATGGTCTTGATTTCTTTTATAAGATTTTTATTTAAGAAATTTTCATATGCAAGTTGATGTCTATGTATTTTTATTTATATTTTTTTAATCATTTTGACAGGCTCAATATTATGATTGGTTAAAACTCTTGGAGGTCATTTCAAGGTACAGGATACATGTTGAAGTTTTACATTTGAGGCCCGGTGTTCCAGTTTCAGATGGACCTCGTTTGTGGTGGCATTATGCCGTGCAAGCAACTTTGCAGCAGAGAAGAGTGTGGTAAGGATTTTCTTTTCTAAATATTTTGCTTGTGCAAGTGTGTCATGTCAGTTTGGAGGTTAGGTATTGTGATGGTAGGTATCTTCTTTACTTTGTATCAGTAGACCTAAATCAACTCATTGTTTCTATTTTCAGCTATTCCTTTTCGTGGGAACGTATTCAGCATCTTTGCCAGCTGCGCCGACGTTATATTCATGTATATGCTAATTTTTTGCAACAACTGCCTGATGTTGATAATGAAGAGCTGCGACAGATTGAAAGGGATCTTGACTCGAAAGTGATCCTTTTGTGGAGGTGTGTGTTACTCGACGCTTCACCTCTACTTGATAAATTAGAAGAAGTCTTAAACAGAGTGTGTTGGGGCTTCCTTGATATGATGCTGGAAGGGATCGGATGTTTGTGGTGGAGACATAGGGTTAGGGGTTGTTCTTGTTTTTCACTTATGCTTGTAAATTTTTCGCCGCTGTATAGTTGCACTGTTTATGTTAAGAAACATGTTTATGTAATTGGAGAGTTCTGTGTTTGTCTTTTCACTTTCTTTGTGTGTCGTTATTTTCCCTTTTACTGTTTTTGAGTTGCCACAAAGGTGTTGTGTAGGGCTTGGAAGGTTGAAGGAGAATGTTGTGGCTTGATGCTGGTTTGGACAATTTACCTTTAGAGAATGGAAAATTACCTATTTATTTACTTGGGAGGGGGGGTTAAGGATTTATTTATTTTGTTTTTCTTTTGAAGCTGATTATTAATTATGACAGCAAAGAAGCAAATCTCTTACTTCTTCTGAAACTTAATGAGGCCCCAGCGGCCATGGGGACATTATTACAAAATGTTTCTTCTATGGCCGCTTTCAACATTATAATGTATTGTTCTTTTCAGGTTACTCGCTCATGCTAAGGTTGAATCTGCAAAGTCGAAAGAAGCAGCTGTGCAAAAGAAGCTTGGAAAGAGAAGCTGGTTTTCTCTCAACTGGTGTGTATATGCTTTTGCTGATCATGTACCCAATTGATTCGTTTTTGAAGTGTTGTAATATTTGCTACGTGTGCTATTTCAGGCGGGCTTCACCTGAAGATGATGCTGTTTCAGATGGTTCAGATGTGTCTGAGTTAACACAGGAAAAGTTGACAAAAGAAGAGTGGCAGGCAATTAATAATCTTTTAAGTTATCAGCCTGATGGAGAACTTGCTTTGTATTCGGGGAAGGATGGACAGAATATGGTACAGTTTCTTGTTGATGTATCTATTGGTCAGGCTGCTGCAAAAATCATTGATATACATGGCACAGAAGTTCTTTGTGGTAGATTTGAGCTCCTTAAAGTGTCAACCAAACTCAAACATAGGAGCACTTGTTGTGATTTATCATTGAGATTCTATGGTTTGTATGCTCCAGAAGGCTCCCTTGCGCAGGTTGTTGTTTAGTTTGATTTTTTGCTCATCTGTTTTTACATTTTAGCTACATGTTCCTGTCTTGCTTTTAATATATTAGTATATTACTATACTTCTTTAAAAGCATTGTTTTTTTGCATATTTTGTTTTTAAACTTGAAGTTTGATTAGCTAAACCAATGATGATATGGATCTTGATTTTGCTACTTTTGCTTAGTATAGTTTCTTTGTTCTGCTGTTTTTTGTCAGAGTGTTTGTAGTGAGCAAAAGGAGAATGCATTGGTTGCCAGTTTTGTGCGGTCACCAGTGGGGGAAAATGTAGACTGGAGGCTTTCGGCCATCATGTGTCCTTGCCATGTCACGGTAATTCTGCAAAATCCAACGTTATGTGCATGAGTATTTGATTATTGTTGTGGGTATTTTTACTGGAGAGGAACTAATAATACATATGATCTGTACTTCTAGTCAAATTTGTGTATGGGGTAAAAATGTTTCTTGGGTTTTCTTCAGATTTGTACTTATGGGGGTTGTTTAGATTACCTCTATTTAATGTAAAATACAGAATGCTTGGGCTTACCAAGTTAGATCTATGAAAGGGGTGGCTCATGTTGTTTTGTGGCTTGTTGTCAACACATGTTTTTGTTAATTGGAATCCTAGTGAGGACCTGAAGAATGAGGCTTTTTGTTTGGCAGCATTTCTGTCGTGGATTAAATAACTAGAATTAAGAAATGTTAATAATTTATGAAACACTTTTTCTCTCTCATGTATGAGTTTCCAGAAAGGTTTTTACAATCCTTTACAGGTGTTTGGTACACCTGTCATTCTCCCCTAGAACTCAACTCCCCAATTAGTCACTTCATCTTATCAATTACCATCATCCAGCCACACCACTACTACGACCTTTGCCTTATCTGTCATATAATTCCCGAATTGCTCATCACTCCAATGGTTAAACAAGATATAAATCAAGGGCCTGATGCTTATGTGTGGGTTAATATGATAACTATATGGTAAGGTCAGTTTAGTTGGTCAAAGTGGAATGATGATGATTTATATGGTTTATGATTTTTTGATGAGTGTTGTTTTTATGTGAGGGTTGTGAGTTGATGATGAGATGTTAAAAGACTGGCTGATATGTTTTATGTGAGTGTGATGCTCTGTGTATTGCAAGATAGGGAAGAAGCCCCCGCTAAAAATCTTTATGATGATTACTCTTTTCCTCATTCAAGATTTAGGACTTGTAACTTTTGGTCTACTTGCACAACTAGCCACTACACAACCACTCCATTGCCAAACGCTTATGTTTTCTATGAAGTGTTCAAACCAATAAGAGCTACCTGTAAACTACTGTCAAACAGGTCCTATGCCTTTTTAAAGCATGTTCTACAGAGTAATCTTGGGCAAATAAAAGTTGTAGAAGCCTTGACTCTTGATTCTTGAATAGCGTGGAAAGGAAATTTTATGCTGTTGTCTGAATTTAATTTTCCTTTACCATAAAGAGAGAAGGTATAAGTATTTTTTTGAGACAAAACTAGAAGTTTGTGTGAAATAGACTTATCTTATAACTTGAGGTGCCACCTTAATTGGCCTATTCTGGCTTTTGGTTTGGCGTGTATCTTTAGTCCCAAAAAATTCCCCTTGACTCCTTCCCAGAAAAGCTTGTTTGATGACCGGCAAGCAAGAGCTCTCTGGTCATGTGTATTAAAGGTTTAGTTACTTTGAAAACAAAGTATAATAGCCAGGGGTCACCATATTAAGTTAGTGGTCCATACTCCATACAATATTACCATGATTTTGCATACCACTCTATGCTGTGGACTCTTGCATTTGAGAAGTTGAATTCCGTAAGTGTGACATTATTAGCGGTCATTTTCAGCATTTTAGGTCCCAAAAGTTGCTACTCAGTAAACAAACTACATTGAGGTGTCTGATGCTGCATTGCTACCTGATATGATTTTTCTTTGGATGTAGTTATTATGTGTAACTCCTTTAGGTGTAACATTAGCAAGGCTGTGTGATCCTCGCTTCCATCTTTAACCTTAGATGATGAAACTACTACTTTTTCTCTGCTTTCTGTCATCTTTTCTGATGTGTCTGATCCTTTACTGAAAATTTTCGACTCTTTTTTTTTTGACAAAGATTTTAATGGAAAGTTATGAACGCGTGATGGAGTTTCTGAAGAGGAGTAACGCAGTTAGTCCTACTGTCGCTATAGAGACTGCCACAGCATTACAGGTAATATAGGAAAGCTTATGCGATATCTGTTAGTAATCAATAATTTCTTAATATTCGTCTGTTGTAGATGACAACTACTTTAATTAGTCATTCATATACTGCCCTGTTCAAATTTATTATTAGTCTGTGTTACTCATTGAATAATTTTTTTTATGGACAGATGAAGTTTGAAAAGGTTACACGTAAAGCTCAGGAGCAATTTCAATTGGTTTTGGAGGAACAGAGCAGGTATTTATTTGTATTATTTGATATAATTTGGAAATTTACTTTGGCTTTAGAGGCATCTTTTTCACAGCTGTGATTGTTATGATATCGGACTTTGAACTTGGGTGCATAGAAGCAAGCCAAATGTTCTCTAAAGCACACCCTGATCTTATTTGATCAAGCAATGTCTATTTTGTCTTCTGTTGATGGGATCAGCTCTTACAAGAGCAAATCTTGTATTGGTAACCGTTATTTTGAATCAACAACTTTTTTTAACAGCTATGGATTATCACCAATCCGTTTAAGCCAATTAAATAATAGCAGTTCTACAAGGATAATGGTATTTTTATAAAAAGAAGGGAAAACTTGGTTTTTGATATTCTAATGTTGAAAAGAAGGGTAGCACAATTTATATATTGTGAGGCAATTTATGGTGGCGTCTATGTTTATTTTTTTTACATTCTGTTGTTTTTGGAAGGGCCAAGGGGTATGAAAACTTTGGGTGGTGGTTGTTGGGTTGCATAGGTAGTGTTTGTGACAAGTGAATCATTGGTATAGACTATAGAGTGAATAATTTTGACCAGTGCTTCCGAAATTCATGATGAAGCCAGAATGACTGTGATGACAAAGTTTGTTTTTGAGTTATAGACCTTTGACTTTCGAAACGATAAACATAATTAAGGGCAAAAATCCCAACATTTTTGATTACCATGGGTCGCTTGTTGACACGACACTACACGTGACACGATACAATGTGTGACATGACACGATACACGACATGGCTTCGGAAAAGTGTGGACTTTGGGTGTCGAAAAGTGTTCGATGACAAGTAACGACTTCCAAGTTTACCACCGATTTGTTAATCCTCTTTGTAATTTCATACCAAATCTCCTAGATTTGAACTTTACGAATTGCATACAATAGGGCTTTAGGTGGTTGAGAGGTGCGATTCCACCGGTGGATTTCCGGCATAGGTTGGTTGAAGAGAAGAGTGTTGCCAAGGTGGAGAAATGGAGAGTGGAGATTGGTGTGAATAACAGAAGGTAGCAAGGAATCTATTATATTATTGTAGACTTTTTTTTTTCAACTTTCAGTCACTAATACTCCAAAACTCCAATCATCAAAAGTCAAAATCTATGCACTTAAATTTTTTCATTTTTTTTTTTAATAACTTCCAACTCTTTTATTTTTTATGTTTAGAAAAACCATAACTTCCATAGTACACATGTCAAAATCAACAAAAATTTTCACACCAAAACATTTTTTTTTCTATTTTTTTCCTTAAAAAATACTTCCTCCGTTTTTTTAGTTGACACCATTTGACTTTTACACTATTCACATAACACGCTTTGACTCGCTTTTGTCGTTTATAGATACGATAAAATATATTCATTTGGGATCTTGTTTGAATCGTTTCAATGTATATTTTATTAATATCTATTTTTTATAATTTTACAATGTTGATAATTAGAGATATTAATCGTTAAAAACATGCGTTGGCAAGCGTGATAATGGAAAGGTGTCAACTAAAAAAAAACAGAGCAAGTAACATGATAAATAAGTTAACGAATAAAAACTTACAATAAATTATAAAAATATTTTAAATTAATTTATAAAAATATTTTAAATTATATATCCGAAATAGAGTTTAAGAGTAGACATTAAATAAATTCAAATTTCAATAAAAAATAAAAAATTGTTATATAAGTATTTTTCATTTAAACTAACTTCATTTTGATTGACTTTTATTATTTATAAATCTTATAATTATGAATTCATGCATTGCACGTGGCAAAAACTAGTTAGAATAAAAAGAGCAAAAAAGTAATGAAAGAGAGACACACAACAAACTTAAGAATGTAATAAAGAGTAGGTGGGAAAAAGGTATGGCTTCCAATCAAATTTTGTTTAGGAACATAGTCCCTTCTTTACTCTCAATAATGTGTGAAAATGTAAATTTTTTCTTTTTTAACATATTATTTTATTTTTATAATACTTATTTTGAATTTTGAAAACTGTTAATATGTACTCATTAGCTTTATTTAACAAAAATTATACTTGTATTCCTTAGAGAAGTGTCTTAGGAAAATTTCTGGACACTTTATATGGTAGCCGTGCCCAAGATATTGGTTAAGACACTCTTTTAACTGTGTCGAAGTGTTGGCGAATATTTTATGATTAAGAGTATCGGACACGACTCCTAATTCCAAGTTGGAGTAACATAGAATAATGTATATGTAGGCAAATATTGCCTTCGTTCTCGAAAGTTCTTTATGGTTACCATTTTTGCACAAATTAATGCAGTTAGTGTGTTGATGTGATGAGTGGGTGTAAGTAAAAGGTGATTAGAGTAGAAGGGAGGGTGTAAAAAGGTGTAAAAAGAAAGAATGAGTGAAATAGTGTTAACGGAAAACTGGATAAATTGAATGTGTAAAGAACTTTTTGTAAAGAGCTACGTAAAACGGAAAGCGTTAAAATTTTTTAAGAATGTAAGTAGTAAATGACATCTTAAATTTTGACAGTAAATCTCCATAAGTAACTGAATAGCATGGTATATTTATGATAGAGAAAATGTATAACAATCTGGTACAAATGATCCTTTTGGTCTACTTCATGGTTTTGTATATAAAAATAATAATAAGATAGAGTTTCTGACCAGTGCTTTCTGTCAGGTTTGCTCTTGATGTTGATTTTGATGCTCCAAAAGTTAGAGTGCCCATCCGAACGCGGGGTTCATCCAAAATAGACAGTGTTTTTCTTCTTGATTTTGGTCATTTTACCCTAAGGACCAAGGTAAGTGGATCTGATTTGTATGGTTAAGATATGCACATGAACATTATTATTACTTTTGTTGCTTTACACTCCATGACAAGAGAATAAAGTATTTATGTCTTTCATCTTTTTAATTTTATAGCTTCTTTTTGCCTGAAGATTTTGGTTAGTGAAAATGTAGAGAAAGTGGCCAGGAGGAGTTCTATTGTATTTTTTGTTTATTTATTGTTAAGAAAAACTAAATTGGGTTTCTATTGTATTTTCTGATTATTTATTGTTAAGTAGTTGGGAGGGTGACTGTAATAGAGCTGTTGAGGTGGAGTTTTGGCAAGTACTTATATGGCCCTTGAAGAAAAAAAAATGTTGATTGTATCAAATAAGTATAACTACTATCCTGTCACCTGTGGCTGCTGTCTGATTCATCAAAGAAGAAAGAAATAAAATCTAACTATTATTTGCTACAGGAAGGTCAACATGATGAAGACCAGTCATTATACTCCCGCTTCTATATTTCAGGGAGAGATATTGCTGCTTTCTTTACAGAATGTGGATCTGAAAGCAATAATTGCTCAATGTTTTCACCCCCTAAGGATAATTATCCCTCTGGAACTCCTGTGGAAGATGTGGACAATAATTCTTCTTTGCTTGATAGATGTGGGATGGCCGTGATCGTTGACCAGGTATAATTTTGTATCTTTTTTCCTAATATATTGATATATCTGGGCTCTAGAAACATGAAAGAACTATCACTATTGTTAGCATTTGATTGCGTCATGATTTTCTTTTGTGTTTCTTAGCTAATTTCCCCTATTCTGCACATGTTAAGATAAAGGTTCCTCATCCAAATTTCCCATCGACGCGCATTTCGGTCCAAGTCCCAAATTTGGGGATTCACATCTCACCAGCCAGGTACTCCAGACTTATGGAATTGTTAAACATATTTTATACTACGTTGCAAAGCAGTGGACAGCCTGTGGATGAGATCTCCCAACCCGAACTTGCTCCTTGGAAAGCACCAGATATGGCAGCGGAAGTGAGAATCCTGGTTTGGAAGGTATGCTCATTGCTAACTCTGCCTGTTCATGTATTGGCAATTTGAAACTTAAATTTGTGTTTTCCACTTGCTTAAACTGAATTTATTGCTATTGCATGCATAATGCAGGGAATCGGAAATTCTGTTGCAGCATGGCAACCTTCTTATGTTGCTTTATCAGGGTTTTATCTATATGTCCTCGAGTCTGAAAGGGCTCCCTTCTACCAACGCTGCACTAGGTCTGCTGTTAGTGTTCTTGATTCATTGCATTGTTTAGTACTTCTTTGATTTTTCATTTTTTCATTTTTTTGGCTATTGTGCATAATTTTTGTCAGTTACCTTATTAGTTAAGGTTTCCATGTATATGTGATATTTTTGTCATTTATTAATTTTGTAGCATGGCTGGGAAGCAAGTGTTTGAGGTTCCTCCAGCTAATGTTGGTGGATCACTCTTTTCTGTTGCTGTTTGTTTTAGAGGCATGGATATCCAAAAAGTAAGTTAACTTTTTCTTTCGTTTTATGGTTTTATCTGTTTGTTTGTTTTGGATGAAGAATTGTGGAAAGAGAACCCAAGTAGGATAGGGGGATCCAGAGTAGTCTGGTAGTAAAAGCATCACCTCACACCAATTTAATGAAAAACTTTCATAAAAAGGATTCTTCCTCCTATCAATTATATCTAGCCAATCTCTTGAGAACATCTGCAGTTGGGATATTCTTTATGTCAAGTCTTTAAACTGCCATGCAATTAATATGCTTAGTAGGATATTTAGTCTTATAAGTGTTATTAGCGAGGAAGACCATATAAACATCCATTGAGAAAAATTAGAAAAAGCACTTACTAGGAGCCATTCTTATCTTGCTACAGCATATCTGAAGGCTTTACGATTGACTCTTAATTTTAATTTGAGTGGGATCACAGGCCTATGAAGAGCCTAGAAGTATTAATGTCCCCAAGAAACACCCATTTTAAGATCCATATGTTGCTGGTAACTCTGTACTGGATCTCTTTGTTGTTACCTATTATGCTTTTTGGTTATTGGTCATATTCCATTGGAGTATGTACTAGCTGAATTGTAAAGAAAACTTTACTCAGTAGAATCTCTCTGTTGACAAAGATCTTGAGTGTATGTTGACTTGCATTCTTCTTTGTTTGCTTTCTTGTTGGTAGTTTATAGTTTTGCTTTTACCTTAGGATGAGTAAGAGCCAGCATTGCAACTGGTAGAAAATTAAGGGGGTTGATACAATGGCTAAATGGGTGGGGTTCCCTGGAGAAGAGGGCCAGCAATATTCTCTCCTTAGTTTTGTGTGTTTCTTTTATTTTTTTCTTCTGTAAATAAAAATAAATAAAAAGTATTTAGAGTCCTGAAAAGTTTTTGAAATTAAAAGTTGAAAAAGTGTATATTGAAAAAGCAATGCAAGAAATTTTTTATTAGAACCTTTAAAAATTATACTGGTGAAATTAATTTTGATCATTGTTTATATATTCCTTATTTCATGCTTTAGGTTTTTTTTTGGTCTCTGGATCTTATCATGGATATTTTCTTATGTTTGAGGATTGATTTCTTTGTATGGCTTTGATTCCTTGGTGTCTTGTTACTTAAATTCCTTATTAACTGACCCTGAAGAAAATATAGAGGAGCTATTGTAAACTCCAAGGAGTTTGTATGAAAGTAGGCCAGGAGCACAAGTTCCAAATTGTCCTGTACTCATGCATGTTATCTCTTTGGCAAATTGTTTTTGCTGTTTATGCAATTTAAATTTAAAATATAAGAAGGGACTATTGCTTAGCCTTGTTATCATACACATCATTCTGCAGGCTCTGGAATCCTCTGGTACATTGATTATAGAGTTTCCGAATGAGGATGAAAAATATGTATGGCTGAAAGGGCTTGTAAAGGCTACATATCAAGCATCTGTAAGATGTTTCTTCTTTCTTTATAAAATTATCTGTTTCCTGCTTAAGTGGTACTAATATTTTTGTTGGTATTCTTTTGTGTCTATTTACATTTCCTATATGTTGACAATTGTTGGTTCATTCAGGCTCCATTATCAGATGGTCTCTATGGAGATACCAGTCACAGTGTAGGTGGTATGGTTGATGCTCAGATTGCTAATTCTAAGGCTGTTGATTTTGTTATTAATGGAACCTTGGTGGAGACCAAATTATTTATATATGGCCAGGTTGTAATTCTTGTCGTTTTAATTTTTCTCCATAATTGTGCCATTAAATATATTGTAGCCTTGTATGTTAGGCATTGTTAGATGCTTCTTGCGTCTTTTCTTTTTTCGCTATAGCATGTTTTGTTGTATTGATTTTGTTACTAATCTATTATACATTTTTCTCCATAATTGTGCCATTAAATATATTGTAGCCTTGTATGTTAGGCATTGTTAGATGCTTCTTGTGTCTTTTATTTTTTCGCTATAGCATGTTTTGTTGTATAGATTTTGTTACTGATCTATTATATATTTTACTACAAAGTTTCATTTTTCCTGCCACCAAATATATTTATATCTGTGACAAGTAACTAAGATTTAATTCAGAAAGACATAAAGGTGGTTCCCCACCCCCAAGGGCCCCAACACACACACACACACCTTAAAGATGATGTCGAAGCTTTTTGTCTTTCTCAATTACTACTTGTCTGCTCATTTCTCAATATAGTTGGGCTTGTTGATCATTTGTGCTAGACAGAAAGAAAAGTAGAAAGAAGTGGTGGGGGCGGGGGTGGATGGAGAGTTGAAAAGTTAACACGAGTGAATCTTCAACAAGATGCGGCTGTCATGATTTTTCTTTTACTTTGTCCTGAAATGCTATCCCTTTCATCCTAGAATTTTCGTTCACCTTGAAATTTATGAGTTGCATAGCTTACAATGTTGTTTTTCAAATTTTAAAATGGTGAATATGAGTTGCGTAACTTACAATGTTTACCGCCATTCATGTCTTGTAAATGATACACTCATCTTTATGTTCTGCATTTTCAGTGTGGAGAAGAGGGCCAAGAGAGCCTTGAGGAGACCCTCATTGTTAAGCTTACTGCTGGTGGAGGAAAGGTTTGTGTTGCTTTATAGCTTACCAGTAATAGTTTATTTATCTTCTCCTTTGATGCCCTTCTCTCATGCTTAGAGGTATACTGCAACGTAATGTTTATTATTACTCAGCATGTATACTTTTAAGCAGTGGTCTGCACTATTGGTGGGGCAACTTAGTTTTTCCCAACAGGAGTGTGCTGCAGCCTGCAGGCAGTTTTTTGATTATTCTCTCTCTCTCTCTCCCCCTGTTTTTTAATAAAACTATTATATAGAGCTGGTTATCTGAATTTAATACTATTGCTTTTACAGGTGCATGTTATCCGGTCTGAAGGGAACTTAACAGTCAAGATGAAGCTTCATTCTTTGAGAATTAAGGATGAGTTGCGAAGTCGTTTAGCAACGAATCCTCAGTATCTTGCTTATTCAATTGTCACAAGTGATCAAATACTACCCTCACCTACTAATATTCAAGCAAATCAGTCTTTCTCAGAAGAAGAAGAAATATTTAGAGATGCTTTACCAGACTTTACTCCTGCACCAGATATTGCTCATAACGTTGAAAGTTTTGTTGCTGATCCTGTGGTTTTGCTTTCTAAAAAAGATTTGGGGAAAGGGAAAGGATCCTCATCAGAAATATTTTATGAGGCTCTTGGTAGTGACAACTCCGATTTTGTCTCAGTTACATTTATGACCAAGGATCCTAGCTCTCCAGAATATGAAGGCATTGACACACAGGTATTCGCCAAAGTTATTTTTCCTTATTCCTGTGGTGGAGCTAAAAATAACAATGTTCTTTAGATTTTCCTGCTATGGGTCTTCTAACCTACTGTATCCTATATTTTCAGATGAACATATGTATGTCCAAGCTGGAATTCTTTTGTAACAGGCCCACAATTGTTGCTTTAATTCAATTTGGTTTGGATACGAGCTCTGCGAATTTCGAGGGAAGTAGTAAAGGTGCAACCATGGCTTCTGAGGACATAAAAACTACTAATAAATCGGAAAAGCATGATGATGGTGATGATTTTGTCAAGGGTTTGTTGGGATATGGTAAAGGACGAGTTGTGTTTAAGCTGAGCATGGATGTGGATAGCGTTACTGTGTTTCTGAACCAGGAGGATGGTTCTCAGTTTGCTATGTTCATTCAAGAAAGTTTTATTTTGGATCTCAGGGTATGTTGTCTTTTGTTACTTTTTATGCTATTCCTTTCTGTATATTCTAGTATGATAATTTTCTTCACCTTTCCTTTATATTAGAAATCGCGCTTATTTAGTACTTTCATATTCTTTAAAGTTAACAATTTTCACTGAATTAATTTTTACAGAATTCTTATGTTGTGAACGGACCTTAAAATATAATGAATGCTTTTAGAAAGGGTTCAGTTACCCAGACTAAATCTAGACAACTAATTTTTTGCTAATTCATTATGGTTTGTGCTGTCTCAAGTAGAGTAACTTGACTTTTTATTACTCATTCCATCCCATCATCCTCAGAGGTGCCTTAGCAGCTCACTTTTTGTCTGTACTTATTTACATTTTGATTTACTTAGTGCTTATAGAATGGATAGTGAGGCTCTTCCATGTGTGTGCTGCTGTGAGCCTGTAACTGTATGATTTTTTTGAATTTCTGTCACAAACTGCCCTTTGAAATCTCCTTTTCAGTGAAGTGTGCTATATATCATGCACTCATGCAGGACCATCATGTTGCCTGGGCTTTTAAAGCTACATTGTATTATTTACTCACAAATTACATGCTTGATTTCAAGGCGAATATCTGCAATTCTGTTCTTGAATAAACTATATGTATGGTTTCATTTAAATCTGCACTCTGCAGTTTTGTTCTTGTAAGCTATGTGACACATCTAGATTTTACTAGGTTCATCCATGTTCTATATCCATTGAGGGCACACTGGGAAATTTGAGGCTGCGTGATATGTCTCTAGGTGCTGAGCACTGTTGGAATTGGCTTTGTGACATTCGCAATCCAGGTGCTGAATCACTTATTAAGGTATATCTACTGTTTAATTAACTCTACTAATTTCTATATGTTAGGCCCCAAAAACAATTTTTTTTTTTTTGATCTTCTATATGTTTTTCTAAATTAGTGTTAAGCTTGTATCTTATGCATTATATGTACTATTTTTTTCAGTTTGCATTCAAATCTTACAGTGCTGAAGATGATGATTATGAAGGATATGATTATAGCCTTACTGGTTGTCTATCTGCTGTTCGCATAGTTTTTCTCTACAGGTTTATCCGAGAGGTGAGACTGATTTTGGGTACCTATCCCTACTGGCTATTTTGGGTCAGAATTGCCTGGCTGTACTGACACTCTCTTCTAATGTATCTATGTATTGTGAACTATCATCATTCTCATGTCAAAGGTTATGCTTTTAACTTCTCAAACAACTGCAGATAACAGTGTACTTCATGGAACTTGCGACCCCCCATAAAGAGGAAGTCATTAAGTTGGCTGATAAAGTTGGTGGTTTTGAGTGGATGATTCAAAAACATGAGATTGATGGAGCCACAGCTGTGAAGCTGGATCTGTCGTTGGACACTCCTATTATAATTATCCCAAAGCATTCTATGAGCAAAGAGTTAGTACCTATCATATGAGTTTTTTTTTGGAAGTTGTGTATGTATAACGTATGCTTTTTATCCATTTGTGAAGGTTAGGGTTCAATCACTAAGTCTCTGGACTGGTCTTGGTGTAGAACTTTTTTACACACTGATTTATACTTGTAGGTTTTCCTGAGAAGCAATTTGATTTTAAAATTTAGGAACAAATATGATTAAGGAATTATTTGGTATGACCATTTTAAAGAATGTTTTGAATTTTGGAATCGCTTGGCTATTTTCTTAAAGAATTATTTACTCTACTCCTCAACTAATCCTGCCACACTTTGTAAACAAAGAAAAGATTCATTATTCTTTTGTTCTTCAAAAAGTGCAAAAATACATTGCACAAGGGGGATTTGCTGATCCTTTTCCACATTGAAAGTTAATTTAGTCGAGCAAACAACAGATTTTCAATTATTTCTCAGCATTCTTTAGATAAAATTGGCAGATGGCTTGGACACTGATGAGCTCCTGCTTTTGCATTTGCTTGCTTTTGAGCATCAGGTCTCTCTCTTTTACATAGTTTATTGTTGCAAGCCAAAATTCAGTTGTTTTGAATAAGGAGGGGGGGGGGGGGTTGGATCTCGGTACTTCGAGCTTTTTGGATGTTGTATTATGATTAGCTCTTAGGGGTTAGTCAACTATCATCTATATCCTTGGATACTGTTCTGCTGCCTGGTTTAATTTACTTGTGTTTATCTTGATGGGAGGTTTATGTTTAAGTGGTTTAGTCTCTTGCTATATCTTTTTGTCGGTTAGCATTACAGTCAAAGTTCATTATGCATAAGGCGATCAGTTAATAAAAAAGCTATATTCTTAGCAAGGTCCTTATCTACTTTATAAACAACTTAGCCGTTAATAAATTGAAAATGATATGTGTAAGCATGTAGCCCTAATGGCCAGTATGAGAAGCTAAAACTAGATGCATTAAGGATTATATATTATTATTATTATTGTTATTGTTATTGTTATTGTTATTGTCATTGTTATTGTTATTGTTATTGTTATTATTATTATTATTGCCTCGTGAATTTATCATGTATTCCTAATTAATACATTAGGAATTGTATTGAATGCCTCTACTTGGTGTTTAAGGCAACATATAATAAATTATTAATAGATTAATATTCTTTACTGATCTTATTGCGCACTTCGTGAATTTTAATTTATGAATTGAATTTATAGGTAATTCGCTAAGATGTGTGCTTAAATAGATTGTCCTGTGTGCTTTCGCTAACTTATAATTTGTAAATAGCTTTTCTTATACTGTGATCTTTCTGACCTTTTGTATTATGTCCCATCAAATTAGGTAGTGTCAGATTCCAAATGGTTGCACACAGTGAAATTTGTTTGCAGAACTTATGGCAGTGTCCTTTTGTGTACTTAATGCACACATAGAGATTTGTTTGCAAAACTTATGGCAGTGTTCTTATGTGTATTTATTATCTTGTACTTTCTGCAGTTTTATGCAGCTTGACTTGGGTCAGCTAAAAATTAGAAATGAATTTAGCTGGCATGGATGTCCTGACAGGGATCCTTCTGCTGTCCACCTTGATGTTCTTCGTGCTGAGGTGAGCCTGCTGTCCTCCTATTCCAAGGGTCAGCATCTTTTACTTTATTGATCTCAATTTGACCTGCAGGTCCTAGGAATCAACCTTTCTGTGGGAATTGATGGTTGCCTTGGAAGACCAATGATGCGTGAAGGTCATGGACTTGTTATCTGTGTCCGTCGCAGTCTAAGGGATGTTTTCCGTATGGTTCCCACACACTCTATAGAAGTTCAGGTAATATTTACAATTACCTTTCCTGTTCTCTTTCCTATCTATCTAGCTGATAGTATGATATTTTTCTGAATGGTTGACTGTGCATGGGTTAGGCTTCCAATGGTGAAACCTTACGTGTTTTTGGTTTTTGATATATGACCTGTTAGTAGGTTTGGCCATTGTGCTCCTAAATATTTCTGGAAAGTCTATCAAATGACTTGAATCCCCTTATGTCACGTGTCTCACCACTTAAAAATATCACTATGTTCTTGTATGACAATTCTCCTACTTATTACCTGCTCTCATTGTAGTGTTGACGTCAGTGAAGGGAAGGATTGGTGGGAGTGGGGATTGGCAATAAATATTGAGGTGTGCATATGTTCATGTGGTAGAAAAGAAAGAGAAGTAAAACAGAAGTGCTATGATTGCTGACAATCTTTGCATATTTTTATAAATAGTTAATCTTATGTTTTGTCCTTTCTCTTTCTGACTACAATTTTTTGACAACAGGTTGATTCATTGCATGGTGTCATGTCAGACAAAGAGTATAATGTCATATTGAACTGTGCTTACACTAATATGAACGAGGAACCAAAACTTCCTCCAAGTTTTCGTGCAAGCAAATCTGATCCTCAGGATACAATGAAACTGCTGGTTGATAGGGTCAATGCGAACAGTCAAAATTTTCTATCCCGTACAGTATCCATTGTGGCTGTTGAAATTAAATATGCTTTACTAGAACTATGCACTGGGATCCATGAAGAATCAACATTAGCTCATATCAGCGTTAGTATTGAATTTACATGAATTTTTAGATGATTATGCTCTCTTCTTAATATCCTAACTACTTTGCACATGCTTTTCCTTTTATGTTTTCTTCCTATATTTGTTTGCAGTTAGAAGGTCTTTGGGTGTCTTACAGAATGACTTCCTTGTCTGAAGCGGACCTCTATGTCACTATCCCCAAATTCTCTATCGTGGATGTTCGTCCTGATGCAAAGCCTGAAATGCGACTGATGCTTGGATCGTCATCAGATGTCGGAAAACAGGTTTCTGCTTCGGGAAGTGCTTCGTCTATCATTGATAGCAATTATATGAGAAATCAGTCTAGAGATTCTTCTGCCCCTGAAATGCCAACGTCAACAATGTTTTTGTTAGACTATCGATGGAGAGCATCATCCCAATCTTCAGTGGTGCGGGTACAACAACCAAGAATTTTGGTTGTACCAGATTTCCTTATTGCTGTTGCAGAATTTTTTGTTCCATCTGTAGGAAGTATAACTGGAAGGGAGGAATCGATGGATCCAAATAATGATCCGATCCGCAAAAGCCACAGCATTGTACTGCAATCTGCTGTCTACAGGCAGCAAGAAGAGGTTATTCAACTGTCTTCAAGTCGACAATTGATTGCAGATGCTCCAGGGATTGAGGACTATGTCTATGATGGTTGTGGGAGGACGATGTGTTTGAAGGAGGACACTGATATGAAGGAAAGTCAGTTTCCTAGATTTCAACCTATAATTGTTATTGGTTGTGGAAAGCGATTGCGGTTTGTGAATGTGAAAATCGAGGTACTGTAAGATCTGTATTTTGTTTATTTATTTTATGCGAAGACAGGATGTGCTATGAAATATTTAGTAAGTGATTGCTTGTCCTTTTGTGTGTTGTAGCTACCCTGACTAGCTTACCCTTTTATACTTGGATGACACCTCCTTAATGCCCTTTGTTCATTTTTTTTACACTGAAAGAAGTCAATTCATATTTTTCAGGTTCATCTTTTTGAACTGAAGGTGCATTTTTTTGCTTGCTCATTTCTGTAGTCAAGACTCATATTGTTAAACTATTCTATTCACCTTTTCTAATGATAGGTTCATTATTACAACTCTAGGTCAATATTCAGGTTCATTATCTTAAATCTAGGTCACTTTTATTTGAGTTGTAGGCTTGTTTGCTTTTGAGCTGAAGGTTTTGTATTACGCAATTTTTTTTCCTGAACTAGCGTTGCATGTTAAATTTTGTTTGTTGGATAATGTCCCTTTTTTTTTTATTGGGAAATATTACTTTTTGTGGAAGTAAAAATTGAGCTATTTAAACCGAAGTTTCATGGATAGCAGTTTTGAGAGAGTGACTGACTTATTGTGAGAGAAAGCTAACTGCTTCATTAAAATTTTGAATTATCAGAATGGGTCACTCTTGAGGAATTATACGTATTTGAGCAATGACAGCAGCTATTCAGCATCTCCAGAGGATGGTGTTGATATTAAGTTTCTTGAAAGTTATATATCTGATGAGAGCAACGATCTACAGAATGATAGTGGATTATCTTACATATCATACTCTTCAAGCGGACGAGATGACGGATCTAAGTCTATCCAAAGCTTTACCTTTGAGGCTCAGGTTAGATATCTGCTTTCTGATGCTTGTGATGCGTGCTGCTTCTTGCTTCTTTCTGTTCTATTTTGCCTGGTCAGTTCTTGTCTAGCCTAGTAGCCTCAGTTTTACTGTATGGGACTTTCTTGATTTCTCTGCTATTGTTATGCTCTGATGTCTGAAGCTTACAAAGTGATATTCTGATTTGGGCTGATGTATAGATTAAAGTTTCTCTTCATATCAATGGCTAATGACTTGTGTTTCTATGTGGTTAACTGGGTTGTCTTTACTCATAAAATTGATTTTAAACTTCTGTTAGGCTGTACTGTACATTTTTAATACTCCCTCCGGTCCCTTTTAGTTAGTTTCTGTCACTTCTTGCACACATAGTAAGGAGGAGAGGGTATAAATTTGGCTGTATGCTGGTGCAAGTTTGATATAGAGTACTCATATCTTAGATCCATTTATATGCATGTGGGACTGTGGGTACTTTGTGTTGGGTAGGTAAGGGTAAATAGTAAAAATTTATTACCTTTAATGGAAGAGAGATGGAATTCAACCAACTTAATGGAAGAAATGAAAATGGAAGTGTAGCCATGACAAAGCCTTGGTCCCAAAATGATTTGGGGTCGGCTAACATAAATCGCCATAAGGAGCTGTCCGAAAAAGGGCCAATTAAATGAACTGCATGGAGCTTATTTTCATCCAGCTGTCCAATCATTTCATCATGATACATGCATTTCATGGGGTGCATTATCTTGTTATATGGACAGTCCTTATAATGTTGCTGGTATTAATTTGAAATTATTGTTGTTTTATGTGTAGGTTGTCTCTCCAGAACTGACTTTTTATGATGGAACTAAGTCATCTCTAGATGATTCCCCATATAGCGAGAAGCTAGTTCGAGCCAAGTTTGATCTAAGCTTTATGTGAGTGCCTTTTATTTATATTTTTTTTGTTATGCTTCTTTCTTTATCATAAAGATGCATTGTTGAATTGTCAACAAGCGTGTTTTACGATACGTTGCATGAATGTATTTTCGTTACCCTGAAGCATCATCTGTTATGATTATTTGGGTTATATCACCAATTTTTGAGTGCAAATTTTTCCCTGATTTTTGTTATCTGCTTTTCCCATCTTTCATTTGGCCGTTTTCCTGCTCATAAAAGGATCAAAGGCCCCACCAAACATTTGAGCTCAAATATAGCAACAAGAAATAATAGGTCAAAGAACCCTTGATTGAACTGGATGAAAGCGCACTGAAGTCAATGTAATGTGTAGCATCTGTTGGCTTGTTGCACATAATGTGTAGCATCTTTTTTTAGTTAATGTTGCATATAATATGAAACAGAGGTAGTATTTCAAAATTTGTGCTTTGAAATTATGCAAAAAGGTAAATATGTGTCATTTAAAAAAAATAAAAATAAAGAGTGAGTAGTAGCATGCTAGACATGAATAACATTAAGTTTCAGCTATATTTGACAATGACTTCTATGAGGGTCAATAGTCGTGGCAAATTATATGCACGTGGGTAATACTATGAGCTAACACCCAATGGCGAACCACTACCATATTATTAAAAAAATAGTGGGTCCTGCTATCTTTTTTCCCTGCTCTATATGTGAGTGACTTTACTGGATAAGGAAATGGTATACCGAAGGGATCTACTTGTGTGGATCTGCCCTGGAATAGGTATAGGTATTGGCCTAATACAGCTATATGTTATATTAAACCTCAATACCTTGCTCTTATGTCTTAAAGAGTCTAGGAGAGAAGAATCATTCTTTTGAGAGGACCGTCATCAATAAATCCATAAGTTTACAGTAGCTTTGCCCTTAGATCTCCATAAGTTTACAGTAGCTTTGCCTTTAGATCTCCATAAGTTTGTCAGTACAGCCTCCTCTTTGGTCAATAGGTAACAAATGGTTCATTGAAATTTTTTCGGACTTCATTACTAGCTGGTGGTGCTCTCCATTTTCAAGACTCTTCTTTCCTCATCCTTTGTCGGTCATTATCATGAACCATGTTTTTGTAATATGTTTGTATCAAATAGAAGCAACATATATCTTCATCCTTTCATTTCTTTTTTCCTTTGGCTTATTTTTAAGAATTTATTATTAATTTTGTTTTAATCTTTTAGCTCTCATGTAATAATTTAATCATATAGATATCGATTTGCTCAGGTATGCGTCACAGGAAGATGGTACATGGATCCGTGCACTTCTGAAGGACTTAACCATTGAGGCTGGATCAGGACTTGTTGTTCTTAGTCCTGTGGATGTTTTAGGAGGTTACACCTCTGTGAAAGAAAAAACCAATATATCTCTCTCCTCCACGGATTTGCATCTACATCTTTCTCTTAGTATCATATCACTCTTACTTAACCTCCAAAATCAGGTGTCTAGTGCACTGCAGTTTGGAGATGCTAATCCTCTGGCATCCTGCACTAACTTTGAACGTATATGGGTGTCACCCAAAGGTAACTAATCCCAGGATATAAATCCTCCTTACTTTCAAATAATGTTCTATGTCAACTGTCAACATTTTAGCTAGTTAGGGGGTCACACTTATTCTTTACCTGAGGTTGTTGCTTGTATTTACAGAAAATGGACCTCAGTGCAACCTCACATTTTGGAGGCCTCGTGCTCCTTCAAATTATGTAATTCTAGGAGATTGTGTCACATCAAGGTAATAACAAGAATTGATCTGTGTTTGAGGCATTGCACATGATTCATTCTCCAGTTTGCACCTTAGTTTTTATCTTTATAGCACAATCAGAAGTGTCCCTTATGTATTTGTGTTTGGTGACTTCTAGGTGTAGTTAAGTCTTCATTTATTCTTGTTGATGACTACCTAACTTTCCTTGTGAAAGAGTTATGTGATCCCTTTAAATCTTTTTTTTTTTTTTTTTTTTTTAATAATTTTCTCTCATTCTGTGTTATAATTCTTATTACACATTCTACAGTTGTTTCCTTAAACAGGTAAAGCAGCATCATGGTCTAATTCTCTGGTTCCATTCGCCTGACCTTTTGAATATTGTTTCCTATTCTTCTAAACCTTTTGACTTTTTTTTTATGTCCTTTGACTGCTATTATGCTGTACGCTCATAAATTTTTTGTGAAGCTTTTAACAATTGATGCTTTTTTCACTTTAACTATACAAGCTAAGAGACACACGCTATGCGTGTACAGTATAAGAAAAAACAAATTAACCGACGCCTGCCATCAACCTAGAATGACCAGCAATTTGTGAAACTGAGCATATAGACGAAATATTTACTAAAACCATGAGAATGAAATTAAAAAAAAAAAAAAAACCATGAGTAAAATTAGGAGTAGTTTTCTTATTATTAAAAAAAAATCAAGAGCAAATTTTTTTTTTTTTTTTTTATTTATTTTTTCTATGGGGAATGAGAACAATTGAAGATATAAATTTACGTGGAAAAAAGGGAGCGGTTATTATAAGGTAGTTATGATTGGACAATTGTGAATAAGAGAGGTAGTTTTGCAACTTGAGAGGGGTAATTTGGGGATAGTGGAATTTATCACCCAAAAGACCCTTTCACTTTATATATAGGATATGATTAACAATTTGGGACTAAGGCTCTGTTGTTGTGTTGTATAAGATTAACATGCATGAATCTTCTTTACTCCTCACCAGATGGCTGTGGAGGGACTGAAAGCAGTTGTGATGTTAAACTGTTTATTTTTAAATGCTGTGCATCCCTAATGATCGTAAAACTGTTTGTGCCTTTTCAGGTCTATTCCTCCTTCACAGGCAATGATGGCAGTTTATAATACTTACGGACGTGTAAGGAAACCATTGGGTTTCAAATTGATTGGATTGCTTTCTGAAATTTTAGAAATCGATAAAACTGAACAGAGTGCAGGTGCAAAAAGTGAGTGTTCTCTGTGGTTTCCAATCGCCCCACCAGGATACACAGCCTTAGGTTGTGCAGTTAATGTTGGAGATCAACCCCCACCAAATCACGTTGTTCACTGCATACGAGCTGATCTTGTAACATCAACTTCATATTCAGAATGTTTGTTAAACCTGCCATCCAATTCCTGTTTCCCATCTGGTTTTAGCATTTGGCGTCTAGATAATATTCTTGGCTCCTTTTATTCTCATCCTTCTGCTGACTGTCCTTCCAAACAATTCTGCTATGACCTGATCCCTTGTCTTAAATGGAGGGCTTACCGGCATCATTCTTCTTATTCGAACCCTGCCTCAAAGCTCTGCCATGAAGATGAACCAGCAGTTTCTCAGGGAAGCAAGCAAAATTCAAGTTCCAGTGGATGGGACATCCTTAGATCTCGAGTTTCACACAAATGTTTCATGTCTGTCCCAAATTTTGAAAGGATCTGGTGGGACAAAGGTGGAGAATTTAGACGGACAGTTTCAATATGGAGGCCTATACCTCGGCCTGGTTATGCCATTTTGGGTGATTGCATAACAGATGGGTCTGGTTCTCTTATCTCCATTTGCTAGTTTTGTCAATCATAGCATAGATATTAAATTAATCAAATACTTATCTTTTCAGGTTAGAGCCTCCTACACTTGGCATTATTTTCTTGGCTGATAATCCAGAAATCTCCGCAAAGCCTGTAAAATTCACAAAAGTTGCTCAGATTTTTGGGAAAGGTGTGGATGAAGCTTTCTTCTGGTATCCAGTTGCTCCCCCAGGTTATGCTGCAATGGGATGCATTGTTACTAGAACAGATGAGCCACCAAGAGTTGAATCATTTTGCTGTCCTAGAATTGATCTTGTTGGCCCAGCCAATATTATTGAGGTGCCTGTTGCTAGATCTTCAAGTTTAAAAGCATCTCAGTGCTGGAGTATATGGAAAGTTGATAATCAGGTTTGATTATATTGTTTAAATTTATTTATTATTTTTTTTCTATTTGTGTTGATGTGTGAATTTGCATATGGTGCTGAATCACTTTAGATTGAATATTATCCCTTTTTACTGGTTAGGCTTCAACATTCTTGGCACGTTCTGATTTGAAAAAGCCATCAAGTCGCTTGGCACTCTCAATTGGAGATACTGTGAAGCCAAAGGTACGAGAAAATGTGACATCTGATATGAAGCTAGGGTGTTTATCCGTTACTATTCTTGATAGTTTGGGCGGAATGGTAAGTTGACACAAATGCTTTGAAGCACTATTTTATCATTTTTGCCTTTTCATGTTTATGCATTCTGATATTCTTTGACAAGTGCCTTTCAGATGACACCTTTTTTTGACGTGACCTTCAACAATATTAAGCTTGTATCCCATGGCCGATTTGAAGTTATGAGTTCAGTACTTATCTGTTCAATGGCTGCATCAACTTTTAATACTCAGTTGGAGGCCTGGGAACCATTTGTGGAGCCATTTGAAGGAATTTTCAAGTAATACTTTGTGGCTTAAGTACTTTGATCGACTCATGTGGACATAATATTCGAATTGTTGTGGTCAATTGAAATCCATTATTCTTTTTTTTCCTTGACGCTTCTGATCTCTTATTCTATCTAAACCCAAATTTGAAGCTGATATTTTTTTTCTATTCCTTGGAGGTTTGACACTTATGATACCAGTACTCATCAAACTCCGGGGCTTGGGAAGACACTGCGCATCGCTGCAACCACTATCTTAAACCTAAATATCAGCGCTGCCAACCTTGATTCTTTTGCAGAGGCCGTTGTTTCTTGGAAAAGGCAGAGAGAACTTGAGCTTAGAGCAGCGAAGTTGAATGAGGTAATATAAAAGCTGGAGATTATGTTTATTATGGCTGTTAGTAAAAGTCTTATGCTTAGCAACTTGCAGGAATCTGTTCTTCTTCATCAGAGAGGTGAAGATGGTTTATCTCTTTCTGCATTAGATGAAGATGATCTTAAGACTATAGTTGTGGAAAATAAGCTTGGGTGTGATATTTATATCAAGAAGCTTGAGCAGAACTCCAATACAGTTGAAGTTTTACATGATAATAGATCCACTGCAGTCTGGCTTCCACCTCCTCGGCTTTCTGATAAATTAAATGTCACTGACAAAAATGGGGAATCACGCTATTACATTGCTGTCAGAGTTTTAGAAGCAAAGGTGTGATAGTCTTATAAAAACTTTAATCTGAGATGCTATTATAAGTTAATAACTTCCTTTGTGGTTGCCCAGCCTCTGAAGGAAAGACCTGACTTCTTTATGAAATAATGCAGGATATACCCATTGTTGATGATGGCAATAGCCATAACTTTTTCTGTGCTCTGCGTCTTGTGGTGGACAACCCACCAACTGATCAACAGAAGTTCTTCCCTCAGAGTGCGCGGACCAAATGTGTTAGACCATTCGTAACAAAAGCTCTTGATGCTGATCTGGGCACTGCCAAGTGGGATGAGCTTTTCATATTTGAAGTTCCTCAAAAGGTATCTCTATGCATTTTCTCATTGCTCAGGTTAGGGATGGTGTTAAATTCTCTATGAAACTTTGGAAATGCTGAGGGGTAAGTACTCATCCGGAATATTTTGCATATGGAATCACAAAAAATATTTATGAAACAAATTTGAAACTGAAATCACCAACAACAAAGATTTTTAGACAGTCAAAATCATATTGGATGCTCCTCAAATTTAAAACATCCAGAAATTCATACCAACATTCGCAAAAGTTGTGTGTGTCAATTATGCCGAATATCACTTAAGCATAACACTCCCAAATACCACTCTATCCTAATTAACCTCACTACTTGATTTTCTGCTTCTGAAATTCAAACCATTCCTTATCATCCACAAACTCCCAAGGGATATTGCAAACTTTCAGATTTAGGGTCCCATTAAATCTTGATCTATTTATTGAAGCACCAATTGAAAGAAAATGTGTACTAAATGGTGAGTGCTTTTCTCAACTGGTATGGAAATATTGGCTCTTAAGTTCGTTAAACATGTTGTGAGCAAGAGAGAAGACCAAAGGATGTTGACTCAAAATAGTTAGGAGGGATGATTTAATGTGAGAGAGAAACTCCCTCCCTCTCTCTCTCTCTCCCTCTCTCTCTCTCTCTCTCTCTCTCTCTCTCTCACACACACACACACACACACACACACACGCACACACACACGTTTGTTTGGTAGGCTATCAAATGAATTTAAATGTTTGTTCTATCATCAAATAATTTACAACTTGACTCTCCTGTGTTACAATGCTCATAAAAGATCTTTACTTTATTTGACATGCTTCCCTTCTATTGCTCACAAATATACCTTTATGTTTTAAAATTTATCTTGCAATTTGACAGGGTACTGCTAAACTGGAAGCAGAAGTCACCAACCTTGCTGCTAAAGCCGGGAAAGGTATGCATTACTTCTATTGTAGCTGTTTTTATTCATCTGTAGAAGTTTGTCGGTTGTGATATCAAGATTGTATATTTGCTTAAGCTGTTACCAATTGCTTTAGTTTGTTCAGTGCCAGGTGGACGTTGAGATGGTGATAGTTGATACATCATTATTTGCGTATATGTGTCATGGGGAAGAGGGGGGGGGGGGGGGGGGAGGAAAGAGGGGAGAGGAGTCCTCTATGGAGTTACTTATAAGGTATCTTGTGTGTGTTCATCCTTTGGGCTAGTAGGAATCCATTTGCATAGGGTTTTTTTAGATTTCATGTCACATTTCTCTCCTAGTGTTTAGCTGCATAGCTGAACATGAAGACTGATTGCAAAGGTTTAAATATGCCTTGTATTTAAGATGTTTAGCTAATATGCTACTATATAGTATCAACCATATAATGTTAATTGACTATGAATGGGAGGCACCCCCTTGACTCAATGAAAAAAGTGTACTTGCTGGAATAAAGAGTTTATGGTTCTATAACTTTTATTATCTTTTTTAAATCACAGTTGCTTGGTTTCACATGTATCATAAAAATTAAAATACAGCCTAGTGGTCTAAGTGGAGATGATTTACCTTATATTTGAACTAAATAAGTATCCATGTACACCACTTGGTCTAAGAGAATATCCTGTGACATGACCTCGTGTTTCATTGCTGTTCATGAATCATGACAGATCAACAAACTAGACATTAAGTGTAGGTTCTGTTGTAGACATTAAGTGTAGGTTCTGTTGACTCATCAGACTTGTGTGAATCTGGACTGCTATAGGCATTTTTGGATTATATATAATTGGGAAATTTATATAGCTAGATCTAGCTTTCTTTTGTGGAAATTGTTTTAAAAGTCAATTCCCTGGTTTAATCATTGGACACAGGCGAAGTTGTTGGAGCATCATCCTTTCCTGCTGGACATGGCTCAAGTACTCTTACTAAGATAGCATCATCAAGGATGTTGCATCAGCAAAATGCTTTTAAAAATATCGTGTCACATCCACTGAGGAGAAGGGTCAGTACAACCTACTTTGATTTTGTACATGCTTATTATCATTATTATATATCATAATATCTTATTCCTTCATCAGGATCAGGAAGAAAATGAGGGAGGCGTGATGAATATTGGCTCTCTGCTGGTTTCTACATCTTATTTTGAGCGAAAATTAGTTGTAGATTTACAGAAGGATACGACTAACAATAATGAAGTTGACTCTGATGTGGGTTTCTGGATTGCACTTCGCCCTGATGGCCCTTGGGAGAACTCTCGGTCTGTTCTTCCATTATCAGTTTTTCCAAAAAGTTTGGAGGGCAATCTTCTTGCTATGGAAGTCATCACAAGACATGGGAAGAAGCATGCCATTTTTAGAGGTCTTGCAACTGTTGTCAATGAGACCAATGTTAAGTTAGACTTGTCTCTGTGCCCTTTATCTATGATTGATTCAAGGATAAGAGATATTCGTCTTGGAATGGAGAATATTGTAACACTAGATCCTGGATCAAACTATATTCTACCTTGGAGATGCATATCTAAGGATTCTGAAGATTGTCTCCATGTTCGTCCTTATGTTGATTTGTCTGGCTCATCTTACTCTTGGGGTCTTACATCTAGTCTAGGCCTCCCCTTAACAGGCGGAAAAGAGCAACACCCTACAGAACAGGGTCTGCTCTCTAGGCAGAGTACAATGAAGCTGAATGAACTTGAGAAAAAGGATGTCTTATTATGTTGCATACCCAGCACCCAAAATCAACAGTTTTGGCTTAGTGTTGGTATAGATGCATCAATTCATCATACAGAGTTAAATGCACCTGTTTATGATTGGAAGATTTCCATAAATTCCCCACTAAAGTTGGAGAATCGACTTCCTAGTCCGGCTGAATTCTCAATTTGGCAGAGGAAGAAAGATGGAAAAGGTATTGAGCTACAGCAGGGTAAAATTTATTCCAGAAAAAGTGCGAATATACATGCTGCAGATCTCAGGAAACCCGTATATCTTTCCTTGTTTGTTCAGGGTGGTTGGACTATGGAGAAGGTATGTAGTTCACTAGTTGGTATTTTATAAACCATGTCAGTAGATATTAGCAGGCTCTTTTACTCCTCTATTTTTTATGACAAGCTACTATTTCCTTATCAGGAATCTGTTGTCATCTTGGATCTCTCATCTGATGATATTGTTTCCTCATTCTGGATGGTTCAGCAGCACACTAAAAGGTGTTTTATCTTTCTTTTTTTTTTTCCTTTTTTTTTTCTGTAATAAATTAATTCAAACTCTCATGGAGGAGAGGGGGGGGGGGGGGGGTGGAAAGTTTGGAGCTGTGTCTGGAAACTGTTTTAGTTCTGGAGCTGGGTTTTCCCTGTTCACTTAAATGCTAAAATGTTAGTATGCTGTTGATTAGCTCATCTCTACTCTAGTCTAAATTGATTAGGAATAAAGAGGGGCAGTAGACTATGTTGGATATGTTTCTCTTGCCTCCAAACTTCAGCTTCGTATGGAAATATCTATTCTGAATTTCTGTGATACTCGGACTCAGCTCACAACCTCACGTACCAGTGCTGACACTATATGACCTGGGTGCGGATATGGGATCCGTGTTGGACTCTTGGGAGAGAGAGTGGTATTAGCACTCAGAAACCATACATCTAACATAGAAGTTTGGATCCTCTATAACAAGAGCCAAGACATTGTGGCTTTTGTGCGGAAGGAAAAGATGAGCAGACTGGTCCCAGTAACCCTGCTGATATTCTTCTCCAGTGATGGGAAAGCTGGTCCACCTTTGACAACTTCCCTACTCAGATCTGCGTATCTACTTTTGCCCCCCTTTTTATGTTTTGAATGTGGAGTGGGGATAAACTCGTGTGATTGACTGTTTACTTCTCTATCTAATTTTTGTTTTCTTTCGTTTTTACCTTTTTCAAGATTTGAACAGTAATTTTTTTTTTTAAAATCTTTTTCAATATTTTGAATAGTAAATGAATTTCCTGATTATGATCCATATCTGATTCCCACACCTGGGCCCGAACATCCTAGCTGAATTTCCACATGAGCTAAAACTGCTTTGCGTAAAATCCACGTGTAATTACATTCTCCTATCTAAAATGATCTCCCTCTATATCTATGAAGATAAATAATTACATGTAAGGTGCTTGTTTACTCCGCTTGCTGTTACTCTGGATCTTATCATTTTGTGTATTCTTATGGATTTACAGGAGGCTGCGTGTAAGCATTGAGCGTGACTTGGGAGGCACCAGTGCTGCACCCAAAACCATCAGATTGTTTGTCCCTTACTGGATTGTTAATGATTCCTCTCTGCCTCTGGCATATCGGATGGTGGAGATTGAGTCTCTTGATAATGGAGACAGTAGCATTTTTAAATCTGCAAAATATTCAGCCCCCAGGAAGAATGTTCAGGTCTTGGATGTGATTGGGGATACTAGCTCGGTACCCAGCATGCTCTCCCCCCAAGATTATGTTGGACGTGGAAATGTTCATCTCTTCACATCTCGTAATGATACATATTTGTCACCTAAAGTCGGGATTGCTCTAGCTATTTTTGATTCTGAGAACTACAGTCCGGGTATTTCACTTGTTGAGCTTGAGAAAAAGGTAGTGGATTTAGGATCCTTTGTGCTCTTTTAGTGGAAGTTATTTTTTATTTTCCCCGTTGCTGTGAAAGGCATCACACAAAGCCGCACTAATGATGTAATATTGTGAACTATTATCAGGGGCGGGTCGATGTTACAGCCTTTTGCTCGGAGGGATCTTACTATAAGTTTTCAGCACAGCTGAACATGACTTCAGATAGAACAAAGGTAAGAATTCTGTGTTTGAAGATGGTCTTTTTATGTTGAGCCTGCAAGAAGCGTAAATTTTTAATCATCGTGATTATTTTGATTAAGGGCTCTTTTTGACGTGTTCTTGAGGAAGTTATTGATATTAATCATACCTAGGCTTGTTAAGTCAGGTTTGGTCACTTGGATAGGTCATCTTTGAGTTCAGATTGTTGTAGGTCAAGTAGGATTGAGTCACGAGATGAATAGTGCTTGCCCTGACCCTGAACTTTTGGGTTTGGGTTGGTCTTACGGATTAGAGGCATTTTGAACTTTGTTTAATACAATAAAGCAACTAACTGATCTGCTACTTCATTTCATATTTCATAGTTTCTTGAGAGTAGTAAGCAAATGTATGTTTAATGCTGTAATAATGTTGATATCAATATAAGATGCTACTTCTTATTCAAGTTGAATGATTAATTATTTTGTTAATCTGTATATTTTTCACTTATTTTCTTGCTCTGTGTTGACCCAACATTTTTTTTTATCGAAGTGTATTATCTCTCTGTAGTTCTTTTGGTGTTGTTGACTTTGCCTATTTGATTCTCCTTCAAAAGTTTGTGTTGCAAATAATGATATGTGAATTTGAAACTTTCAGGTTATTCGTTTCCAGCCACACACATTGTATATAAATAGAGTTGGTTTTAGTGTGTATATTCAGCAGTGTCATGCTCCATTTGTGGACCACATTTGCCCCACAGATCCTCCAAAAGCCATTAGATGGCACTCATCTTCTAAAGTTGAAATGTTAAAGGTATAGAAAGTAGATTTATCTTCATTATGTGAAGATGACTTCTAAATATCATTATTTGTCTTTGCCCTAAGGTTATTGACATTCACTGTTTGCTTCAGCTGCGGGTGGATGGCTATAAGTGGAGCAGACCATTTAGTGTTGGGTCTGAAGGAATGATGTCCATTGTTCTGGAAAGTGACTCAGGCAGCAAGGAGTTGATTTTAAGGGTAGCTGTGAGAAGTGGCACTGGAAATTCGCGTTATGAAGTTATTTTCCGTCCAAATTCACTGTCTAGTCCATACAGGTATGTTTTTGTTCCAGTTTCAGGTATAATTATCATATCTGAATCCTGGATCATGACTACAATTATGAAAATAGTGTCTTCATCTGTTCCATTTGGCTTATGAGCTTCAGCTATTGTTGAGAACTTGAGATTAAAGTAAGTACTATTTTAGGATGCTGCTATAATTTTTTGGTCTTTCTATGTGCAATTCTTGGTTTAAAAATCTGAATAACTGTGATATTTGGGGAATTTCGAATTTGATCCTTATTCTGTAATTGAATTAAATCCATCTCAATTGATTATAAAAACTTAAGAATTAGGAGTTTTACTTTGAATTAAATGACGGAAGTCATATCGTATTGTGAATTTCACTTGTGAAGGTATTGAACTATTGCAACTTGTGACCTTCCTTGCCAGTGTATTGCTCTCAGTATTATATGCGTGTATATCATTTTTGTTCCTGGTATTTATGGGCTCAAGTGACTAATAGCTGTCTCTTACCAGGATTGAGAATCGTTCTATGTTTTTCCCCATTCACTTCCGCCAAGTTGACGGAACTAGTGATTCGTGGAGGTGCCTTCCTCCAAATGCAGCCGCTTCATATCTATGGGAAGATGTTGGAAGGCGGCGTTTGTTGGAGTTATTTGTAGATGGATCTGATCCACAGAGGGCAGTGAAATACAATATAGATGAGGTATTTGATCACCAGCCCATGAATGTTGGAGACGGACCAACTAGAGCTATACGGGTGGCCATTGTTAAAGAAGAGAAGATGAATGTGGTTAAACTTAGTGATTGGATGCCTCAAGATGATCCTGCACCAGGTGTGCAGAAAAGAATTCCATCATCTGTATCACCCCTTCCCAGTGCTGAACCTGAGTATGAGTATCCTTCATCTACCTCGAGTGCCGAATTCCATGTAGTTGTTGAGCTTTCTGAGCTTGGTTTGTCTGTTATTGACCATACACCAGAAGAAATTCTTTATTTGTCAGTTCAGAATCTTCTTCTGTCACATTCTACTGGCTTAGGCTCTGGGACTAGTAGGTAGGTCATAATGCACTTGCTTGCTTACTGTCATATATATATATATATATATATATATCCTTTACAAGAATATTTCTAACTGAGTCGCACCCTCTGTTTTTTTCCTGGGATTATTATCAAGAGGATGGGTTAAGTAGTCCATTGTTTTGATATAAAGAAAGCTTTTCAGAATAGGATCAAATTTCAAGTTGATTGTCTTGAAGTAGTTGTCCTCCTTTCCATTTTGGTTTATTTCAACTGTATAGTTTTATTCATTATGTTTTTGTATATTTAATGCATTAATTTACCACACTCTAAAAGTTATTTTCTAATTTCCTTGATTTCTTTGTGAAAAGTCGTAGAGCACTAACACATGGTTACTTTTATCAAGTCAATTTGGACAGTAATATTTACTGGCTTTCTTTATCCATGTGTTTGGTCATTAGCAATATTTGTATGGGATGAAGTACATATTATATTTGCAGTTGAACTTTTTTGTACAAGTATTTTCCTAGAAATATGCTATGTTATGGTTTGATTAAGCTTAGCTCATAGAAAATCATTGAAACTATGTTATGTCTTAGTTTGATTAAGCTTAGTTTATAGGTCATTGGAACTGTGTTGTGTTGTAGTTTGATTAAGCTTAGCTCTTGTGATTGTTCAATGTATTGTTGTTTTTGTGATCTAAACTGCTTTTTAATTTGCACCAATAATAGTTGCATTATTGATGACCACTGATTGAGCTTGGGCATTGTCTTTTCAATGCAGATTTAAATTGAAAATGCGTGGACTTCAAGTGGACAATCAGCTCCCATTGGCTCCCATGCCAGTTCTTTTTAGACCGCAGAAGGTCAAAGAGGAGATCGACTATATCTTAAAATTCTCTGTGACATCACAATCAAATGGGTCACTAGATTTGTGTGTCTATCCTTATATAGGATTCCATGTAATTTTTCAATCTATATTCTTTTTTTCTTTTAAAAAACCTTAATATGCTAAGATTCTGTTTTCCTTTTAACCCATTTATATGGGTTGGGGGGGGATTCTTTTTTTCCTTGTGATCAATCTTTTGGAATTGATTGTCATCTTATGATTTGGAACAGGGAAGTGACAACACTGCATTTTTAATAAATGTTCACGAGCCAATCATATGGCGCCTTCATGAGATGATTCAACAGATTAACCTGAATAGGATAAATGCTGCAAAGACAAATGCTGTTTCCATTGATCCAATCATCCAAATTGGGTATTAGAAGTTATTTGAACTGTATTGTTGGATCATGTTTCGACTGTTGTGGCTACTAACTTCTCGATAATTTTTTTTTTTTATAGGGTTCTTGACATCTCGGAAGTACGATTGAAGGTGTCAATGATTATGTCACCAACTCAACGACCAAAGGGTGTCCTTGGTTTTTGGGCATCCTTGATGACAGCACTGGGGAATATGGAAAATATGCCAGTAAGAAATGTTTCCTTAATCATTGTCTTCAGTTGGAGTCTCTTTCCATTGTAGGCTATCATAAGAGTTTCTTTCCATTGTAGTCTAGTCACACAATAGTTTCTTTCCATTGTAGGCTATCATAAGAGAGTGTAAAAAGGAAGGTAGGTGTTTGAATAAGGTTGATGAAGTAAGAGAGTGAGTGGAAAAATGTGAATATAGTGGGGTAAGAGGGGTAAGGTGGTATTAACGGTTTCACAAATATAGAATAAATTGTAAGTGTTTGAAGTTTCTGAAAATGACGAGAAGGAAAGTTTTGAGAACTTTTAGAAATAGAGATATTACATATAATTAAGGTGCAGAAGATTGGTCCACTAAAAAATTGTAAAGTCAGTAAGTTTGAGAACCACTTTGGAAGATAATCCCTATGGATCTGGCCACCTGGGTAATGATATTATTTTATTAGACCCGATGGATCAGCTTAGGGTTTGAATCTACATCATATAGGGTATAACCCAGGTCTGATCAGACGCTACCAATTGATGTTCCTACAGCAGCCATGAACACACCACTTATTAAGCATGCCCTTACTCTTCTGTTTTGTGGTGGTGTTTGTTTCTTAATATAAATTTTGAAGCTAAGATTGCGATCCTGATTGTCACTTTGTCCTGTAATAATTAGGTGAGGATACACCAGAGGTTTGTGGAAAATGTTTCTATGCGACAAAGTGCTATTATCAGTAATGCTACCTCAAATATTCAGAAGGATCTGCTTAGTCAACCTCTTCAGCTGCTTTCTGGTGTTGATATACTTGGGAATGCAAGCAGTGCACTGGAACATATGAGTAAAGGTGCTGCGGCAATATCAATGGATAAGAAATTTATCCAGAGCAGACAAAACAAGGTTTTTTTTGCTTATATCTGAACCTTTATATTTTCCTGGCAATTATGTTGCTTGGTGTACACAGAATTCAGTTGATTTATTTTTGCTGTTTTGTAATTCACTGCTGTAAAATCATGAGTAGGATTGACTTAGTTTCTAATATTCTAGTTGATTGGAAGAGCTGATGGACTGGGTAGTATTACAAATTGTTGCTGGAAAATAAACTAAGAATCTAGATTTTTTAATCTCTTGGAAGCCATGAAACCCCTTAAATCATTGTCAATTTAAAACGCGATGCGAAGTAATAATTAACATAGTCTAGTACTGAAGGTTCAATCTTTTCAAGAATTTCAACCTATTACTATTGATAAAGTTCCAATAGTCAGGTCTGACAAAGACAAGCTTTCATATGGAAACTTAGGCAGAGAGTTGATAATAATCAGGTTTAGGACTGATGGCTTAAATGTGAAGAAATCACTGTATATTTTCTTTTCTTTTATATCTATACGAAGCAGATGCATTGTATTTTTCCTTACATTCATCCCCTAAAGAAACAGAATTGTGTTTTCCATAAGACGTCTTTGAGCTCATGTGTAGCAGATTGTCTTAATAATAAAATGAATGGTCAAGTTATATGTCCAGAAGCAATAGCCTCATTATAATATGTGTTTATTGCAGGAGAAAGTGGGTGACTTCGGTGATATTGTCCGAGAGGGAGGTGGAGCACTAGCAAAAAGTGTATTCAGAGGAGTAACGGGAATGTTTACAAAGCCTATTGAGGGTGCAAAATCATCTGGTGTTGAGGGATTCGTTCAAGGTGTTGGAAAAGGAATAATAGGTGTTGCTGCGCAGCCAGTGAGTGGTGTGCTGGATCTTATTGCAAAAACTACTGAGGGTGCCAATGCAATGAGAATGAAAATACAAGCTGCTTTAACTTCTGAAGTGCAACTTTTACGAAGGAGATTGCCACGTGTAGTAAGTGGTGATAACCTGCTTCGACCTTATGATGAGTATAAAGCACAAGGACAGGTAATTTGTGGTTCTGATTTGCATGTTATTATTGAATTAGAAGAGGATCGTCTTTATTGGTCCCTTTCTTTCAAAAACATGATATGAAGCTATATACTTTCTGTGTTTCTTATAGATGTTCCCACCGTTTTTTTGTTTTTATGGTATGTCCCATTTCCACTTCATTTTATTCCCCTTTTTCTTACACGGTTACACCTACCCACCTTTTGAACCCCCCCCCCCCCTCTCTCTTATTTTATCCACCTTTTTCTTAATCAACTCTCCTAGAAAATAGAGTCAACTGTATATGGGTACATCATAAAAAAAATGGAGGTTAAGCATTAATATTACATTAGTAACACCAATTAATTCATGATTTTGTCACAAACTCAATTTAATGCCATATTGGGAAATACAGTATGACGGAAAATAGTGTCGTTTAACTTGATTCCTGAGCTCAAGCTACCAGACTGGCCTCTTGTTTTTACCAGCGAGTGTTACTTATAATAAGTTAGGCAGGGTTGAAAGTTGTCAATTACCAACTTAAACAAAAATGAAATAAGCTAATAACTAACAATTGTCATTAAACTATGACAAGGTCAAAGTGAACGATGATAGGGAGAGGTTCAAACACTAACCTTACATACTACAATAATGGGCTGCCGTCTGTTCGCATTTAAAGTGGGGCTTCACTCCTACTTGGGCTTTCCTTCTAATTAGATGGGTTATCATACCAGTAAAAAGAAAACAAAACCTAGGTAAATTCAAGGTTTAGAAGATGAAATTTTAATGAAATAAAAGGAAATGTGAATAAAATGTTTCAAAGGCGATGTGAAAATATATAAAAGTAAAATAAAAATTAAAAAGGATGAAAACTTGTTAATCCACTATTCTAAATTCAAGTATATGAAAACTTGAAAAGTGATTGTTTCAAAAAAAAAAAAAAAAAAAAAAAAAAAAAAGGTATATGAAAAGTGAAAATAAGAAATTTTGAGGCTAGAAACGCTAAAATTAGAGAAAAATGATCCTAATTATGCCTAAAATACTACCTTGTCAATATTAAATGCTTATTGTTAGCAGTTAGAGCTTTACATATTATATTATAATTGTCATTTTCCTGGCAAGATATGCGCTACAAATAATGATAATCTTTTATGTAAGCCTAAATATAGATACCAAGGGCTGATCGAATTCGCATTACATCTATATTTTGTGTCATTATATTATTATGTTATAGCAATGTAAAACTCAATTGAATTCACCTTTTTTTTTATGTTTTCATTATGAAGGTTATACTACAGCTGGCAGAATCAGGCTCTTTTCTTCGCCAGGTTGATTTGTTCAAAGTGCGTGGGAAGTTTGCTTTATCAGATGCCTATGAAGACCATTTTATGCTTCCTAAAGGAAAAATCTTTATAGTCACCCATCGTAGAGCTGTACTTCTGCAAGTAAGTGGGAATTATGCAAAATGGGACAGTTCTTGTTCATCCTGTTTGTATACTTTTACTGCAGGCATTACTTTTCAATACTAATCTTGCTAGTGTCCAAGACTCTGAATTATTGATTCTGCATTTTTTAAAAAATTTCAGCAGCCCTTGAACATTAAATTCAGTGCAGCCAAAGATCCGTGTTCAATACTGTGGGATGTTATATGGGATGACTTGGTAACTATGGAGTTGACTCATGGAAAGAAAGACCAACCCGATGCACCACCTTCACGCGTTATCCTATACCTTCAAACCAAATCAATAGAGACCAAGGATCAATTTCGTAAAGTCAGATGCAACCGTGATTCTAACCAAGCTTTTAAGGTTTATGCTGCAATTGAGCAAGCAATGAGCACCTATGGACCTAATAAGTCGAAGGTGAGGATGAGTTATGCTTATCAGTCCTAATATTTTCAATTTTTTCTGCCTTTTCGTCTTTAGTTTTTGGGTCACAGGTCTCCTTATTATTGGAGGTCATAAATTCTTTAACTGCTTACTGTAAGAGATGAGTTATTACATCTAGGTTTGGCCATCTAGGGGTGGGGGTTGAAAATTTTGTGTCATTGGATGCAATCATGATAGTATTGGAATAATGGGAAAGGAAAATCAATGCCTAATTCTTTCTGTGTGGTTAACCACAATGGTTTGTGTATGTGTCTATGTGAAGAGATGAAGCTCCTCAGAATGTTTTCTTGTCTGAGGGAAACTCTTTGGTATTTATGAGTGAAAAGAACTGTTGTTCTAGCAATATTTGAATGCTTCTTGTTCGAGTTGAGGTACTTTTGGAAGCAAAGATTTCATAATCGAGATCCTGCCTGAGATTGTAAGGTTCCCCTCAGGATCAGATATAAGGGACTGTTTGCTTTTTTATAAACGGAGTAAATACCCAAAAAAATCTAAATAATTTGTGACAATGATTATTGGATAGGTTTGAATCAGTTCTTATTTGATATTCTGAACTCTGAAAAGCCATTTATCTTTCTGTGTGTAACATCTTCAGCAGCTTAAAATATTAAATATGAATACCCCAAAATGCCCAAATTGGCAATTATGTGAATCTACTGGAATATTTTTTTTCGTGCGTTAGAGATGTTGCAAGAAAAATCTCTGTAATGATTCTGCCACTAAATCTTCAGTGTTTAAAGTATTCCTCTTCTGCTGGAGCAAGTAGCAACTCCCCAGAGAAGGTATAATTAGTTGGTACTTTTAATTAAGGTAGTTTGGTTTGTGTAGAAGTGCAGGACACAGACTCCCTTCTATATGTTGATATCCCTTTTATATGTTGCTATCCCTTTTATATGCTGCTATTTCTTTTATTTGGCATCTTTCTTGCTGCTTCCCTTAACAGTATTATGCACTGTTTTGTAACTTGTTTTTTTTTTTTCATTACATAGCTGTAGACTGTTGGAGTGGCAATCATATATTATATAACGCTTCATATGTTTTCAAATGTTATTCAGGGACCCCTAAAAAAGGTTACAAGACCGTATTCCCCAAAGGCTGATCACGCAAATGGAGATTCAGTGCCCAAGGAAGGGGTTAGTGTGTGGTCTACAGGACAATTCCCAGCATCAGTTCCTACAAGGTCATTATTTGGAAGTAGCCCTGGCTAGAGCAAAGTTATTCCAACTGTCATGGAGCTTGATTTATCCCGCCTCCCAAACATACACCATCAGTATGTAAAATTATGTTGGAGTTCTCCAATTCTGGCACGCTTTGTACATGCACTTTCTATCCAAAAAGGTAATGGTAAAAATCTTATACTGTTTGATGATTTTGTTGATCTCATCTGTTTGCAAGGTTTTGAGCTCACAAAGCCAATCTTTGTGAGTTGTGATTACTAATTGAGCTGAGTAAATCTGGATGGTTTGTTTTGGGCAAATATGCATAAATATCATTTATCTTAGAAATTGGATGTGGGCATATTTTATATTATTTTCTGTTCGGCCTGATCTCTCCCAAACCGTCTTATACAGGGCTATTAACTCCTATAGCTCTTTTTGTCAACCAAAAAATAAAAAAAAAAATAAAAATTAAAAAAAAAACCCTATAGCTCTTTTACATCCGGATATGGTCAAGTTTTTAACCCAAATTTTCATCATTTCTTTGCAGGTATAGAGGAAATACTGCTACAGCAGAGTCTTCATGCGAGGTTAAGCTTCCTGACTTCCTCAGGAGGGAGATTTATTGACCCCTTCCTGAAACAGTAAGTGTACATAAAATTATGAGTTCATTACTTGTACATGAATTGCTGCAGATGTTTCTGCTATAGGTTATATTGAGCTCTAAAGCCTTCTTTTTTTCTCTTTTTTTTTTTTTCCTTTTATACATCCATAGTACAACCATGTATGTAATTCACTTGAACAGTCAATGTGATTATGCATACTGGCTTTTTTGCTTAATGAGCTAAGGAGCCCATTTATACCTAACTGAAGTAATTGAAAATAAGTCAATTTTGTTCTGATCAAGCTTGAGCGCGAATTTTCTCATTTGCTGAGTTCATAGAGACATGATTTTATTTGTGAAAACCCTTCTTTTTAGCTAGTGGTGAAGATAGTTAAGCTGTTGTGAAAGAACTCTCATTTAATCTGTACAACTCGTATTTATTCCCAACGAGAGCTTAACAATTAACACCCAAGGGAAGGAATTTAACGAAAATATTAGTTTTAAATCAATATCCTAAACCTACAAGTAATGGAGTTTAGAAACTTAAAAAAATGGAGTATCATCAAAAAAAAAAAAAAAAAAAAAAAAAAAAAAAAAAGGATACGTTTTCAAAAATTATCAAATTCATAGTACAGCTTGTAAACCTTCGCTTGTAAAAGTGGATAGAGGAAATATATTGGAAATACTATTCGTATAAACAAATACGAGTATTGTTAACCAGTACCACCAAAGCTGACAAATTATAACATTCTTGAATCTTTATATTATTGGATTTTAGATTTGGATACAATATCCGAATTTCAATAACAATGTAGCAATTAGTTCTTTTATAATGAGTTTGTAACTACACTAAGGCCTTATTCTCTTCACCTTAAAAAAATAATATTAAGTAAAAATAATTTCAATTCTATAAAAATAAGTGTTCAGCAAAATTAAGGCGAAGAGAACGGGGCCTAATACTCAAATCAGATAATCATATTAATATAGACATCTATTTTCCTGGGATGATAATGTCATTACTAACTGTTTATTTAATTTTATTCAATAAATTACGAGTATGTGTTATAATTACGGACTGATAATTAGATAAAAATTCTACTACTATGATAAAAATTAGCGGTTTTTTTTTTTTTTTAGAGTCCCACTTAATCAATTTGATAAACAAAATTTATTAATTAAATGACAAAATGGTAAATAAAATAACATATATGTCCAATCATCATGACATTTTCGTAAATATATCAACAATAGTGCAACTCATGTTTAGTATAAACTAGATGAAGCCCGTGCGATGCACGGTTTGTTTGAATTTTTCTAAAATATTTTCTAAAATTTGTTGCATATTTAGATAAAATTCTTAATATCAAAAGATAATATTTTATATTTAATTAATTTAAACTTAAAAATATCATTTGTCAATTTTGCTTACGTGGCATTTGAATTATTTAATTGTAAAATAAATTAATAATCTCTTATTTAATTGGCTACAACTAAAATTTATAATCCAACGTGACGCGTTAAGAAAATTAAATCCTACGTGGCTCTCTAAAAACTCGGGAAAAAACTCCCCTTTATATATATATATTAGATTGTTACAGTATTTATTTACAATTTTACCATTTGTCCCGGGCATTGAAATTTCTGGGCACGAGCTAGAAAATACCAAATCAGGTTAATCAGCCCATACATCAGGAGTACTCGTATATAATTAATTAATTGTTTAATTGTACGCGTCTTTAATTTTTTTTTTTTGCTCTTTCCAATTACTGGTAGTTTTGTTTTGTTTTGTTTTGTTTTGTTTTTTTTTTTTTTTTTTTGTTCTTCATCAAACATCATCCATTTTCTCTCTCTTCCCCTTTGTCATCTGCACACACAGATCTGCAGGAAACAAAAAAAAATGGATGACATGAAAGACAAATTCAAGGGTTTCATGAAAAAGGTTAATACTCAAATGTCATCTTCTTCCTCTGGCAAATTCAAGGGCCAAGGCAGAGTTCTGGGTTCTTCTTCTTCAGCTTCTTCTGGACCCACAAATCCTAACCTCACTCGCCCTTCACAATCTGTCAATCCAAACAGGAATCAAAACCCATCATCTGTTCAATCCAAACCCTTACCTCAGAAGAATTCGCCAGTTTCTGATCCTAGACCCACCTCATTTGATGGTCAAAAGAGTTCAAATTCGAACCCGGGTTCAAAACAAGATCGCCCTTCTAAAGATGGGTTTGATCCGTTTGACTCGTTGATGACAAGTGGTGAAAGAAACAAAAATGGGTACTCGCTTAATGTGTTCGAATGCCCAATTTGTGGTTCTGGTTTTACTTCTGAAGAAGATGTGTCAATACATGTTGAATCATGTATTGTTGCTAAGACTAGCAAGAATGGTGATGGTGTTGAATTGGATTTGGATTTGGGTTCGGATTCAGTGGTAATGGATGGTAATGAAAATAAGGCGGATTCGACGAATATATTGGGAGGTTGTGTTGGTGTGTATTTATCAGGAAATCCATCAGATAGTTCGGTTGATGTTGTAATGAGGTTATTGAGGAACATAGTGAAGGAACCAGAGAATCCCAAATTTCGTAAGATTAGGATGGGTAATCCGAAGATTAAGGAGGCTATTGGTGATGTTACTGGAGGAATTGAGCTGCTAGAAGAGGTTAGATTTGAACTGAAAGAAGAGGGTGGAGAAATGTGGGCTGTGATGGATATTCCTTCCGAAGACCGCCTTCTGAAGATTAAAGAGACTGTAAACATAATGGAACAGGCGAAACCTGATGGAAGTGTGTCGTCAGGGTCTTTAGTAAAGGTTAATGAGAAGGTTGAAGTGGAAAAGAAGGTTAAAGAGAATGAGCCTAAGATCATTGATAGAGAAATTAAAGTGTTCTTTTCTGTCTCTGAGAGTGTTGCAGCGCGAATTGTGTTACCAGACTCATTCTATCAGCTGTCCTCTGAAGAGGTGAGGAGAGAAGCCGAAATGAGGAAGAAAAAAATGGCTGATTCTCAGCTTTTGATCCCCAAGTCATTCAAGGAGAAACAAGCTCAAGCTGCTCGGAAGAGGTATACAAGAACTATCATCAGGGTTCAGTTTCCTGATGGAGTGGTTCTGCAAGGTGTTTTCTCACCTAAGGAGCTAACTAGCAGTCTCTACGAGTTTGTCAACTCGGCATTGAAGCAACAGGGATTGGAATTTGAGCTGATACATCCTGTACCGCTGAAACGGCGTGTTATCCCGTGTTTTCCTGCACCAGGAGAGAGAGCATTGACACTCGAGCAAGAGGATTTAGTTCCATCTGCTCTTGTGAAATTCAAGCCAATTGAGACTGATAACATGGTATTCACTGGCCTTACAAATGAACTGCTTGAAATAAGTGAACCTCTTGGCAGCAGCAGCAGCACCAGCACATCTTGATGTCTTATGATTGTATGCTTAAAGATTGTTTTATCCACCTTTAACTTTTAGTTTCTTACAACTGTAAAATTGATTTGAGTTACAGAACTAATTGAATTAATGATTGTATTCTTATAGATTTCCATACAGACAAAAATAAGTTTGAAATTAATAGTGGTATACAGGATTTTTTTAACTTTTCATCTGTTTGCACTGTATTGTAGTATTGCTTAAAACCTAATCAAGGAATTTCATGAGTTTGAATTGAGGTTTGTGTTGGACCAAGTCAGCTCAAGGAGTAAGTGTGTAAGCTCGTCTCTTATAGTATATAACTGGTGAAATTAACTAGCTCTGTTCGTAAGTGATTTCATCAACTCACATATGAACATTCTTGCTCAAGGAATAAAAAACACGAAATTGCTTCCCCTCAGAAATAACTTCGAATATATGCTTATGCTACCTCGAATAATAGCTTGTGTGATTGACAGGGGGTAGTCTTCCAATCCTTTCTTACTCAAATTTCACTCTATTATACCCAAATGTCAAACAGTAATAACCAAACCAAATAAAGGCTAATCATACTTGTATTTATATACTAACAAAAAACAAATACTCCGTAAAAGTTATACACCAACAAAGATTTTTTAATACACCTCTTAACAAGATTATAAATGAAGTTAATAGATCACCAACTACAATCAGCAAATGCTGATGGACACCCAAAATTTCAATAAGTAACACAATTTTCTTAGAAAAAACCTCTGTGAAATCATACAAGCAAATCCTTTGACATCTCCAGATTCTCCACTCTAGGAGATTTATTCAACTTCAACCTACTTGGGCTTTCTTCGCATCCCCATCCTTGATTTAGCATATCTGAAATTTGTTAAGCAAAACAAATCTCTGGAAGAAACCATGTATATACAATATTACAATGTCCATACCATTTTAATTACAACTCCTCATAATACAAGCTCCTAAAATAGCTCCCCAACCCCCCAGCCCCAGCCCCCACCCCCTACTCCAGATTGCAATTATAAGAGAACAGAGGAAGCGTAAATGGGAACAAAAAGGATACTCCAAACGCAATCCGTCACCAGATGAAGACGAGATAAGGACTGTGCCTTGCAGTTGACTCAAAGCCTCAGTTGAGCAGGCAGTATCCTGCACCATAATGAACTTTGCCCCAGTAAATATAGGAATTTACAATTATTAACAAGACACCAAGGGCCTGCAAGCTTTGGTAAAAAGACACCCTCTACAGCCTTACTAAACACGGAAAAATTTAAGGCCTCCCCGTAGCACCTTGAATTCATGATAAGCCTTTAGCCAAGACCTGGGGTACCCAGTCACTCTACAAAGAAGCAGACTTGACTTTAGCAAGGGCCTATAACCTCACATAGACACCCCTATTTTCAAAGGCCTAAAGCTAAGGCAGCAAGTTCTAAACTATGCCAAGCAATTCAAGGATTCTCTTGAGCTACAATCTGTGGCTCAGCTATTAAATGGCTGAGGACTCTCATGGTGCATACTATTTATCAAATTGTTGACTACAACTTAATTAATTAAACAAGTTGAGCATCACTCGATCAAAACCAACACTAGATTGAGGCACAGTAAAGAGTAAACAGGCAACAGAACTAGAGGACCTGGAAGTCAACAAATGCAACAGGAGCCCCATATGTGCCCTGAATCTTCAGCTTTAAGAATCCACGGCATCTGTAAGAAAGTAACAATCACATACTTACAACCAGAACAACAATAATCACGTAAAGGAAAAGGGGTAACTAGGAAGTGAAGAGCATCAGCAATTTAAAAGGAAGTAGGGCTGTGAAACCTTGAAAAAACTTGAGTAAGCTCTTGTTCTGAAGAATCAGGACCTAGATTAGCCACAAAAATTGTAGGACATGGTGGGTTATCTTGTGGAATATGGGAAGCTGAACTATGGCTCTGTAACAAAAAGAAAACAATTTCAGAACTCTTTCAGCGCATCAGGGGAAAAAAAAAACAAAAAACAAAAAACAAAAACAAAACAAAACAAAACAGCAACAAATCAACATAGAGAAAGAAAGACGTAACAGCAAGTATAGCATCCAAGCACGACTTACAGATTTGGCAGCATTCGCTTCACTGATGCCTCTGCTACTATGGCTCCTACGACTAAATGAAAGAAGGGAAACATAGGTCAGACAACCACCACATGTATCAGAAGTTGACCCGAAACAGAAATCAAGTCACTCTTAACTTCAGGACACAAGACAAAAATTAAGCAAGCCAATTTACTCCAAACTTAAAGAGATAAATTGTAAAGGCAAGCAATGCATATGTGCTAAGAAGGCCAAATGCATTTTGGGATCCAAGTAATAAAGATGTGCAGTAGTGCAATTGACCTTTGTGCAGATGGATAACCAATCGTGTTGTAAGCAGAATTACCCATCCCATGAATGTGAAAGCTGCCAATACCTGCTAGTGCCCAAACGTGAAAAAAAAAATGTGCAAAGTGAGTTTGAAGACGAGTGTGCTCTCATGTGACAAACTAGCACTGTGTAAAGAGAAATGAGAATTGTGAAACAAAAATACAAAATCTATGGAGATAACTTCTGCAAGGTTTCTAAATTCCTTTTCAGCATATGTGTCACAGTGCAGTCTGGTGACTCTGGTCGATGTTATGGGATGAAGCCACTAATTAAAAGTAACATTAGAGTGAATTAAAAAATAAATAAATAAATAAACCAAAATGTAATAGATTACTATCTTACCCAACTCAACACTGCCTCTTAAAAGAGCAGGAGATCCCTTATGTTTCTTATCTGAAGCAGGTCCTTCATCATCTGGTCACGAAGCAATTAACATTTTGCTAATTAAATATTTGGGTTTTGTTGGATATTCGTCACCAAAAGTCCGACGACAAATGTTGGTAATACAAGATCAAAAGAGGGAAATAAGCACTACAAACCTGTCCTTTGACGCTTAGATCGTGAATTAGATTTTGCAAGGTCAATGTATAAGGTTGATCCTTTTTCTAGATCAAAGACCATGCCCTAACACAAACAATAAGAAACAAGAGCGCTCAATATTGTGCTTCATACAACTAAACAATTGCTTCTTAACAGTGTAATTCATACAGCCATTCTAAAGCATTCCTTCCTCTTGTATTTAATACTTGCACCATTTGAACTTTAAAAGTATTCACCCTCTTCTATTACCGTATTTTTGTGACTTATACATAAGATAAATAATCATATGGGATCTTGTTAGATTGCCTTAAAATATACTTTCAAAATATCAAATTTTGATCAATTAAGAAGTGATAGAAGCATGAATTAAATATATGATCTTTACAAAGTTACCATCTGGAAATCATCACCTCAAACTACCCACACTAGCATTGGACCAATTGAAGGATCTACATTGGTGTTAAGTTATTAATGATAATCAATGAAGAATACCAAGATTACCAACTACCTGGAAGTGAATTTGTTGTTTTCATGAACATTTACATAAGCATTCAGTATCAGAATTCTTTAGAAAAACAGGCCGTGAAGTCGTAATTCAACTAACAACATCGAAATCCAGCGATCTTGTTGGTAAAACGAATTTTTCTCTTGTCACAAAGAATATATACTGGTATTCTATGTTTCTAAATTTCAAAAGTTGCAATAATCGATAAATCAATCACTCATCCCTCCGTGTCAAAATTTGAACTTGTCTCAATCAATTAACATCTTCATGTTGACAATACTTGTAACTTTAATAAATACTTGTATGCACCATGTTAATATCAATATCAATGCTAATTGCTAAAGTTAAAATAAATGAATAAATAAATAATCTTACATTTATTTCATGCATTGCAGTGACTGCAGACTTCTGATCCGCAAACACGACGAAAGCGAATGGCTGCCACCAACAAACAAATTGTTCATAGCTATTATTAAACAAATGTCAAGTTTCATTCAATATTAACATTCTCAACTTTCATTGTGGATAGAACTGTGAGCCAGTGATGCATTACTATAAGAATACACAAGAACAATAGCCGCCCCAATTTAGGATGATGAGTGATTTTCAAGTTATCTATCAATAAAATTACTCAACCAATTTAAGAACTTACAAATCAATGATAAAAGTATTGGTGAAAATCTTGAAATTGATCATCATTCGCAGCTAATGAATTCCCCAATAATCAATCTACAAAGATATACAATTTGTGTGATCCCTTTTTACCCCAATTCCTTCCACTCCCAAATCACAAATCAAAACCCTAAAAAAAATCCAATCATCAAAATTAAATGGTTCATCCCCAAAAATTATAAGCTAAAAATTGAATAGCAAAATTAAAAACTGAAAAAAAAACCTGAGAACTCTTGGAAGGAGAACGAAGATTGGAGGACAAGTAGTCAGGAAAATCACGGAAGAGATTGTACAATTCGCGAGGCTTAACATCTTCTGGAAGTCCGGCGACAAAAAGGGTGCGAACTTCGTCGTGAGAAGAATGCGGGGGTTGTGGATGGTGGGAGTAAGAAGGGGGAGGGTGGAGAGATGGGGGGGGAAGGTGGTGAGAGTGATGTAGAGCCGCCGTTGGTGGCGGATGTTGCGGCGGAGGAGGGTGGTAGTGAGTGTTGTAGAAGGCGGAGTGAATATCGGAAGGTGGTGGTGGAGGTTGGTGTGGCTGTGGTGGTGGTGGGGTATAGTAGTATGATGACATTTCTTCCATGGAAGGTTCAGAGAAAGAGCAGTGAGGGATTAAAATTAATGATTTCGGCTACCAAATAGGCCTTGGGTTGATCCGGAACGATAGGGGTATTTGGTTCATCAAGTTGGAATCGATTGGTACGGAATCTCATACTAGAGAGGTATGGATTTTAAAACTCATATTAGTTTAAACTTGTTTCGTTTAATTGTTGAAATGGATTATATCTTTCATTAATAGAATGGATTGTGAATCTTAAGGGAAGGGATGGATATGAGATTCTGTGGGTATTGGGGGGGATTAAAACCCCTTGGGTATGAGATTCCATTACTAAAACTTTCAACCAAACAAAAAATTAGATGGAATGGATTCTAACTCCATTCCAACCCATTCCAAATAATCCAACCAAACGACCCCTTAATGTCTAACCTTGCTTGCTTCGAAAATGATCTTTTGAGGCTAAACTAAAGGTTAACTATAATACATGACTTTAGACCAATTTTCGAGATTTTTGAGACCCACTTTTTAGTACATTAGTAATGGTGTGTTGACTTTGATTAGCTCAATTACGGATGGTGTGTTCATAGTCGATTGGTAGTCTGAGATCTTATGGAACCATAGAAGATACTTTGACCTCTATCTCCTTCGACTCTAAAAAAGTTGAAATATTTCTGAAGTTGAAGATTAATACACGATTTAGGACCAATTTTAGAATTGAGATAGATATGAGGTGATTTTTTTTTCCCTTAATTTTATAAATATAGGATATACAAGTAGTTTAGTTTTTACTTAGTACTTCCTTCGTTTTTAAATACTTGCTCCACTTTTCTTTTTCGGTCGTTTTTAAATACTTGCTCCATTTTTCTTATTTGGAAATGTTTTACAATATTTAATTCATTTCTCTCACCTAATAGACCCAACATAAATCATATTTTATTAATTTCAAATTCTCTCTCCTCCAATCCTCTCAACTATTTTTGCTTTTTACAATTTTTTACTCTTCTCCCTATCCCACTATCTCCATATTTTATTACTTTCTCTAATTTTTCCATGAAATTTCTCCTAAAAGTCCGCGTATGGAGAAATTAAACAAGTACTCGTATTTAAAAACGGAGGAAGTATACAAGATTACAAGTCGAAATCCAACCTTTTTACAAACACTCTTAAAAATACGAAATGTGGAAGCAAATGAGTAGTAATGTACGTGATAGTTGTCATTATTATGGAAGATTACAAACGCATATAAAAATCTAAACTATAGAAAAGGTGAAGGGTTGTAAACTTGTAATAGTAACATTATTGATTTTTCCCCCTACTAGTAAGTTAAAGTTACATTATTGATTTTTCCCCCTACTAGTAAGTTAAAGTTAGCAGAACTTACATCCCGTTGCATGTATACTTGTATGCAACCTAATTGATGACAATCATAGTGCTTTTTTAAGATAGTGAAGTGCTTTAATAATTAAGTTTTTGCACTTTAAGCTATCACTCATTTTCCAACTATTTGGTTCTAATTATCATATTCATTTGTGATTTTACTATAATGTTTTATGGTTTGATCTATACTAATGTACTTTTTTTTTTAAAAAAAAAAAAATATGACCACCCTAATTTCATGTAAAACTACATATAATCGAGTGTATATTCTAATTTGCGAGTTAAGTGAGGGATTTTTCACATAACTTATAATTGTCTTTTTACTCGGCATAAATGTTACTTCCTACATACAATACACATGGCTTTAACTTTTTGTTTTTTCCAATTACACATATACCCTAGTCACCCATAAAATCACAAGACATGTAATCAATCTGCCGAGCGGCCGAGATACTGCTAAAGAAGTTGTGTTAAAATAATACTAATAAAAAAAATAATAAAAAAAAACTCTAAATGTTGCAAACTTGAACTCGTTTTCCTCGCGCAAGTTTGTATTTACTGTAAAATACTACCGATTACCTAGTAGGGTATTTCCTGTAAATAAATACGAAAGGCCTAATGGGTGGCTAGTTTTTATATATAACACTTTACTAGTCACCAAACCTTAAACCCTCCTTAAAAACAGAGAAAAAATAAGTAAACCAAAAACCTTGATATTGTGATTTGTGAATCATTTACTTTCTTCACCTGAAAAAAAATGGAGTTGAAAATCATCTTCCTTCCATTCCCAACACCAGGGCATATACTTCCAATGGCAGACCTTGCCAAAACTTTAGCTTCTCATGGTGTTGAATGCATCATTATCACCACCCCTGCTAATGCTCCTCTTTTCCAAACCTCAGACAACAACCTGCCTATCACAATCCATGCTCTTCCTTTTCCAGCAGCCGATGTTGGTCTCCCTCCCGGCATCGAAAACTTCAGCAAGATCACTTCTGATGATATGAGAAGCAAAATATTCACCGGCGTTCACATGCTTCGTAATGCAACTGAAGACTTGATCAGAGATTTACTGCCTTTAGATTGCATTGTTTCTGACATGTTTTACCCTTGGACCTCGGATTTCGCAGCTGAAATCGGGGTGCCAAGGGTGTTTCAGTTGACTAGCAGCATTTTCTCATCGTGTTGTGATCTCTGTATTAAGTTCAATGCACCATATGAACAAGTTGAAAATGATGATGATTTCGTGACATTGCCTTCACTGCCTCACAAAATAGAGATGATGAAATCTCAAATCCCTTTATGGGTCCGGATCCCAAACGGATTTACCTACTTGATGAATGTTATCCGAGAGGCCGAGCTCAAGAGCTCTTGGGTGTTGGCTAACACCTTTGGTGAAGCAGAAAAAGGGTATGAAAAATGCTACAACAAACTCACTGGGATCAAGGTATTGAACATTGGCCCGCTTTTCTTCTGCAATAAGGAGGAAGATGGCAAGGCTTCCTCGGCTGAGCTTGATTGTTGGAAGACTTGCCTGGATTGGCTAGACCAAAAGAAACCAAGGTCAGTGTTGTATATCAGTTTTGGTAGCCTGACCTTATTTCCTGATGAACAGCTTCAGGAAATCGCGGCTGGGCTCGAAGCATCAGGCCATGACTTCATTTGGGCTGTTAAGCAAAAGAAAGCAGAGGAGGGTAATGAAGATGAGCAATGGTCAGTTGATGAGTTCAGGAAGAAAATGGAAGCAAGTAACAAGGGGTTGATCATACAAGGTTGGGCCCCACAAAAGTTGATATTACAACACCAAGCTATTGGGGGGATGGTAACACATTGTGGGCGGAACACTTTACTAGAAGGGGTTACTATTGCTGGTGTACCGATCATAACGTGGCCGCAATTCGCCGAGCAGTTCTACAATGAGAGGTTGGTGGTGGATGTGCTGAAGATCGGTGTTGCTGTAGGGGTCACTCAGTGGTGCAATCTAGAAGACACTGGAAAGGAGCTTGTAAGCAGAGAGAAAGTGGAGACGGCTGTTCGAGCTGTGATGGACAATAACGAGAGCGCAGCAGAGATGAGGCAACGAGCAAAGAAGCTTAGCGAAACATCTAAAGGGGCTGTCAAGAATGGTGGTTCTTCTCAGGCTAACTTACTGGCCTTCCTCGATGAGTTGAAAACGAGACGTTCCAAGGTAGTGTCATAGCTGTCAAAGCACTTCCTCTGTCACCCCCATTTCGTCGTCGTTTTGTGAGAGATTATCAATCAAATGAGGTTAGTGATATGAGATTGGTGAAATGAAAAGACAGGTTGTGTTCTTTTTAAATTCAACTGTTAGAAGACTACTTAATTAGTAGAAAAAGTAAGAGCTTAATTTTTGTATGAAGCTCAGCCTAGCTTCCCCAAGTTAAGGTATAGTAAAGTTTCTATCATGTCTCTCTATCATAAAATATCTTAATTTTTTAGGACAAGAAAACAAGTTTTCAGCTTGCAAAGTGGCAAGACTTATGGTGTGACCGTGTGATCGTGTGAAAACAGAATCCTTGACCAAAACAAAGAATTGAGGAAAGGATTTGACCAAAAAACAAAAACTCCGTAGTATTGTATTAAAGATAACTAGATAAGTACTACTTGTACTTCTCCTCCGGTTTTTTTTTTTTTAAATACATCACTTTTTTTATGGGTGTTTTTAATTAATTATATCACTTTTATATTTGATAACTTTATACTGCGAGCCATATTTTATCATTTATCTCTCTTACTAATCAAATAAAACAATATAAAAAAAAGAAGCTACAACATATGCGGAGTACATTCTTATGACAATTTTGCTTCTTAATACTTCTCTTTGTATTTCAAGATCCAACAAGTATTCTCTTTGTATTTCATTGTCAACACACAACTTAAACCATTAATTTTTTAAAATTTTTCCATTTGTAACGATTGCAATAAGAAGTTAAATTGAATAAACACATTTAGCCTAATCTAACAACATTCTACACAAAAACATTTGTTTTTATAAATATTAGTACAAGCATATCAAAGGTGAATATTGAATTGTTCAAATTCATATTACGAACAAATTTTAAATCAGTGATATGTACAAAATAAACAGAATGGGAATAGCTAAATAATTGTATACGATGGAACCCTATTTAGAGAGAGAGTATATGAAGCCATTGAAAAACGAAAAAACGGAAAGAGCATTGCTAGGCAGAAGGGGTGGTTCATAAGTAAATCAAACAATACAGGCATACAATGATAGAATCTACCATCACCTTGCATGCATAAAAATACTTCCTGTTTTCCACCACTGCTGCATTCATCGATGCACTCCCGCGCATGGGCCAAAGCACCTAAAAGGCCCTCACCTCTGAAAAAGGAGGAACTTCATTCATATGAACATCCACTTAAAAGGATGAACTGAATTGTAAATATAAACGTGACTTGAGAGTAACAAAATGAGGCATATATGTAAATACAACAAAATTATAAAGAGTGAATATCTTTCACTTTTAAAATGAGGGCAGATCCAACATGTTTAATCACATTTAAACGCAGAATATCATGATATCCCCGAATCCAATCGGCAACCACACAAAGACCATCAGCATTCACCATAGTAAAAGGTGTTAGAGTTTGACCAAAAGGAAACAAAATATTCCAAACGGTTCATAAAAAAGGACTACCAGGATCACTACATATGAACATAAGTCATAACTTATACATAATGCTTAGACAAAGGACAGCTCTTGAATTGCAATTACCACTCCTTATGAGTTACGATACGACTACCAACTATCCTCTACCAGTATGAAGTCCATTGTCAAATGGTAGCTGGGTACTGTTTAGCCTGCTGGCGAACCCTTCTTTTGTACTCTGCTGTGTCCTGCAGTAACAAAAGCTCTTTTTCACTTGACTTCATTGATGATAAACATAGACCAGACAACTTCATCCAAAAATTATAATCTTTCAAGTCTAAAGACACACAAAGAAGATGATATACACACCTGGATGAAAAGGTGATAACCTTCAGTCTGTGCAGGATCTGCAGCATTAGGCTGGTCCAACAAGTCTTGAATGCCAACCAGAATCTGCTTCACTGTAATTGCAGGTCTCCAGTCCTAATATGGGAGAAAATACGACATTAAAACCAGATATACTAATAGAGATCAAATAATCAGCTAAACAAAGAATCAAGAATATCAATACTCACGCAATCTTCATTCAGAATCGATAGGCAAACTGTCCCAGATGGGTAAACATTAGGGTGGAAGAAACCAGGAGGAAACTTGCACTTAGGTGGTTTGCTGGGGTACTCTTCAGAAAAATACATAGTCAATGGATAGTAGCCACCCTCCCAATCAGTCTGTAATAAAAGGAGCTCTGATAAGAAAAGGCAGTACATGACAACAATAGCAAGAATGGCATATCTCAATCTTTATCAATTATTCCTAGACAAGTACAGCAATCTTCATATACACATAAATAACCAATGAGAAGTTCACAGACAGCAAACACGTGGTCGGAAAACTACAAATCACAAGCCAAGGATTTAGTTTTAAAGTGAATAATAAAAAATGCAGGAAAATTGTTAATGGAAGAAGCTTTCGTTGAAGACTGACTCAATAGAAAAGGGAAAAAACCGACCATATAAAAAAAAAAAAAAAAAAAAAAAAAAAAAAAAAAAAAAAAATAATAATAATAATAATAATAATAAAAAGCTGTTTAAACTACAAAGAATTTAAAGATAAAAGAGAATAATTCTAAATTCAAGGCTACAATTTTACTAAATCACAACAAAAAAAATATTGAAAGAGTACATAACGCCTCCTGGAAGGTATTCCTCCAACATAGGAAAGACCAGTCATAGGGATGGTAAAACACCAAATATCCCTTCAGAAACATAAAACCAACAGGTGCAAACCTAAATATTAGGACAGTGAATATAAAATCAACAGGTGCAAACTCTTCTTAATAAGTTATACTTATTCCAACAGGATTAGGAGTTTAGGACAGTGAATATGAAAAAAGGGAGCTAGAGCTTAATTGATGACAGCTTCAATGATCCACAGGTGGCTACAAGATCCAATATCTCTTCAGAAACGGGTTCAATGAGTTTCCGGCAAGGTTCAAAGGACTAACTTGCATGACAGAGTTGGATTCTCTCGAACAAATGAAATACAATAATTCAAAGATACATGCCCTTCAGGTGTCACTAACTCAATATGTTTGTTCTGTCAAGGGATAAGATGTTCAAAGATTTTATATTCAGGAACTATGCTCCTATGACTTCACAGATGCAAGCCAATAAATCCCTTAATAACTGTGTGTATGACAAATATCTGATGAGAGAGTATATATGTACACAAAGAATATTGCACCAGCTCCTGACTTCTTGAACTGTCCACTTTAAGATGTTGCAAAAACCGCCTCACTCTTGCTACTTGCAGGATTACCCTTATTATTTATTCACATATGAAAACCCAAATACTAATGTTTTATTTTAAGGCAATGATAAGTTGATAACTAATATGGAGTAAGAAGCAAGAACAAAGATGAAGCTTATTATTTGCCAGAAACAACCAGACATAGATCGTTTACAAAGGTAGATCATCTCTTTAGGTTCATTTTCCCTCCATCACTTACCATACATTTTCCCTCCGCCAGTGGGTTTCCCGCTGCCAGTCCCAAGCCTGGATAAAGGAGGAGGGTTACGGTAGGCCAGTGACAGCCAGTATAAAACTTCGTCACATCCCATGACATGAGCCAAACAGATATTTTCGTGGGGGCGTTCCCTACTCAGCGACGCGCTGCACTTCCTAGACCCGGGTGTAGTGATAAGTATGCAAGGGTTGCTAGGTCGTCGCCCAGAAGCGACGCGCCACATTGCCCGAGTGTGGTGTCAAATGAGCAAGGGCGTGCCATTGGGGCGTTCCCTACTGAGCGACGCGCTGCACTTCCCAGACCCGGGTGCAGTGATAAGTATGTAAGGGTTGCTAGGTCGTCGCCCAGAAGCGACGCGCCATATTGCCCAATTGTGGTGTCAAATAATCAAGGGCTTGGAGTTGGGATCAGGAGGGAGCGTGGGAGAAAAGAATTTAGTTTGCGGATTGGTTCTTGGAATGTGGGGTCTCTTACGGGAAAATCAGCAGAATTGGTAGAAGTAATGAAAAGACGACGCGTGAACATCATGTGCCTCCAAGAGACAAGATGGACAGGAGAAGGAGCTCGAGGCTTGGTTCTGGGGTATAAGGTATGGTATGTTGGGCAAGAAACGAGCCACAGAACAAGGAATGGTGGAGCTAGGAACGGAGTTGGTGTGGTTCTCGATGAGAGGTTGGCAAAAGAGGTGATCGAGGTCTATCGGAAGAACGATAGGTTGATAAGGCTGAAGTTGCTATGTGGCAAGGAGATTGTGAATGTTATCAGTGCTTATGCTCCCCAAGTGGGTTTAGATGCAGAAGAGAAACGACAATTTTGGGAGGACCTAGACGAGGTGGTGCAGGGTGTCCACCACTCAGAGAAGTTATATATTGGAGGGGATCTAAATGGGCACGTTGGGGCGAGCCGAGATGGCTATGAGAGTGTCCATGGAGGCTTTGGGTATGGGCAGAGGGACGCCGGTGGTGAAGCTATTATGGATTTTGCCCAATCATATGATTTAATTTTGGCTAATACTTGGTTTAAGAAGAGGGATTCACACTTGATAACTTTTCGGAATGGAGCAAATGCAACTCAAATAGACTTCCTGCTCACAAGGAGCATAGATAGACAAAGTTGCATAAACTGTAAGGTTATCCCAGGGGAGAGTGTGGTCACCCAACACCGGCTATTGGTAATGACTATTCGTCTGAAAGAGAAGGCGAAGAAAAAAGTTAGACAAGAAGAACCAAGGATAAGATGGTGGACCCTAAGGGATGCAAAAGCTAAGGTTTTTACAGAAAAGGTAATTGAAGAAGCGGATTGGGATGGAGAGGTGGATCCGGACATGACTTGGTTACGAATGAAGAACTGTTTCCTAAGAGTGGCCAAAGAGGTCTTAGGGGAAGTAAGGGGAAGAACTTCGGTACAGAGAGATACTTCGTGGTGGAATGAAGAGGTGAAAGCAGTAATTAAGCAAAAAAGGGAATGCTATCAAGCCTTAGGAAAATGTAGGAGTGATGAAACCTTTGCAGCGTATAAGGAGGCTAAGAGTAAGGCAAAGGCAGCTGTTCGCCAAGCAAAAGAAAAGGCATATCAGGAGGTTTATGAAAAGCTTGATTCCAAGGAGGGAGAAAGGATCATTTATAAGATGGCAAAGAGAAGACAAGAGGCAAGGAAGGATATTGGCATGGTGAAGTGTGTCAAAGATAAGAACCAAATGGTCCTAGTGCAAGAGGAGGGCATCAAGGACAGGTGGAAGGGGTACTTCGATGAATTATTTAATGGAAGTAATGGAGTTGTGATAGGAGATACCTCTATGAGTGATGAAGAAATCAACATGGAGTATGTGCGAAGGATTAGGAGAGTAGAGGTGGAGATTGCACTGAGGAAGATGAAACCTAAGAAGGCGGTTGGCCCTGATGGGGTACCGATAGAGGTGTGGAGGTGTTTGGGTAAGATTGGTATTGAGTGGTTAACAAACCTTTTCAACAAGATATGGACGGCTACAAGGATCCCACAAGATTGGAGGAAGAGCACCTTGGTCCCGGTTTATAAAAACAAAGGAGACGCTCAAGATTGTTCTAACTATCGAGGAATTAAGATTATGAGCCATACTATGAAGTTGTGGGAAAGGGTGATTGAACAAAGGTTGAGGGCATGCACAAGCATTTCAGATAACCAATTTGGTTTTATGCCTGGGAGATCTACTATGGAGGCAATCCATTTGATAAGACAAATGATGGAGTTTTATAGGGTAAAGAAGAAAGATCTTCATATGGTCTTTATTGATTTAGAGAAGGCATATGACAAGGTGCCAAGAGAGATACTTTGGTGGGCAATGTTGAAGAAAGGTATCCCACGAAGGTATGTAGACCTAGTTAAGGATATGTATCGGGATGTGTCAACAAATGTGAGGACATGCGGAGGGTTGACAAAAGATTTCCCTATTACAATCGGATTGCATCAAGGGTCTGCATTAAGCCCTTTTCTTTTTGCAACGGTTCTAGATGAATTAACTAGACCAATTCAAGATGAGGTTCCATGGTGTATGCTGTTCGCAGATGATACCGTTTTGGTGGATGAGACTAAGGATGAGGTTAATGTCAAGTTGGAGCAATGGAGGCAAAGGTTGGAATCTAGAGGGTTTAAGCTAAGTCGGAGTAAGACTGAATATTTGGTATGTCGTTTTGGCACTCAGAGGGGGACAAGCAATGAAGTGGTGAGTTTGGATGGAAAGGATTTGACCATGAGTGAATGTTTTAAGTACCTAGGGTCGATCATCCAGAAGAATGGTGACATTGATCAAGACGTGACCCACAGGATTAAGTCAGGGTGGCTTAAATGGAGAGCGGCCACGGGAGTGTTATGCGACCGCAGCATTCCCTTAAAGTTGAAGGGAAAATTCTACAGGACTGCCATAAGACCAGTGTTGCTCTATGGTACAGAATGTTGGGCTTCTAAGAAAGAGCATATTAAAAAGATGGAGGTTACGGAAATGCGCATGTTAAGGTGGATGTGTGGAAACACTTTAAGAGATAGAATCAGAAATGAGGTTATTCGCAAGAAAGTAGGTGTGGCGGGCATTGTAGATAAATTAAGGGAAAATCGTCTGCGTTGGTTTGGACATGTAAGACGGAGACCCGAGGGTGCACCGGTGCGAAGAGTGGAAGAGTGGGACCATGGAGGGATTAAACGAGGAAGAGGGAGACCAAAGATGACTTGGTTGGAAGGAGTGAGGAAGGATATGAAGTGCATGGATTTACGTGAGGATGAAATTTTGGATCGTAAGGGATGGAGGAGAAAGATTTATGTTGATGACTACACGGAATAATCAAATTTGGTTCATGTTAGCCGACCCCACTTTTGGGATTAAGGCTTTGATTGATTGATTGATTGATTGACTTACCATACATTATTTCCACCTATTTTTCTCTCCTCCAAAACAACCATCCACTTATCCACTGTCACTTTCTTCGTTTTCTCATATGACGGAAACCAAATCTGCCAGCACCTTATTCTAATTTCAAATCCTCTGTATCCATCTCCTCCTTTAAGAACAGCAGTCCTTTCAAATTTCATCCCCTAATTTCCTCTAATGTCTTCCTCAACATCCTATGATTTGGTATTTAGATCAGCATACGGTGGTCATCAAAGGCATTGCAGGAAATTAAATATACATTTCCAAACCTAAACAAGTTATTTTTTCAAAATTAAGGGTCAGACCTGTTCCACTCGTCTCCCTTTAACCTGAAATTCCACACATAGCTCCACTCAAAGAGCAGCCATCAAGCTTTACAATGAATTGATGAAAGGTTGAGCGAAGTGGGGTGGTAATTGTATCAACGGCGGTGATAAACATATCGGAAAATTGGGCTGCAACCACCCTTAAACTGTGATCTTATGAAATCTAAAATCAAACAAGCCTATTGAAAAACCTCCAGTGATTAGGGGGTGAGATTTATATGGTGACCATCCAAATTTTCGCCACAACAAACTCATCTTTTCCGCAATTAACACCACAAATTCACTCCTTACACAGAAAATCAAACAAATAATATATAAAAATCATGAATTATATCACAAGTTATGATACGCTAATGTAAATATCAATCGCCAAATAAAACAGCAAAAAAAAATCCAAAAAACCATAAAATAAACACAAATCACCCTCGAATTTCACAAAGTATGAAACAAAATAAATTTCACAAAGTATGAAACAAAATAAAAATTGAGGAATCAATTCAACTGATTTTAAACAAAAATTAAAAAAAAAAAATGAAAAGCGGAAAATAATAAAACAGGAAGACGAACGGGATTTACCCCAGCTTTTCCTGGAATGATGCATTGCCAAATTAACAAATTCATGGAACCATCAGGTTGAGTGTCTGGCTTCGCCACAAAACCCTAATTACAAAAAATTAAAATTATTCATCATCACAAAATTAAAAAACAAAAATCAACCCTAAAAAAAAAGAAAATTAAAAAGAAAAAGAAAACAGAAAGAGGACAAACATGGGGGTGATTCTTCCGCCATTGTTTTCGTTCTTCAGCGAGACGACCACGAGCAATGCCGCCAGACATAGTGAATACTGTTAATTTTAATTTTCTCTCTCCTCTCAACGACAAGAATAGGGAAAGAGAGAGGGAGGCACAATCACGAATTTTTTTTTTTTTTTTTTTTTGGTTGTTTAATCTTCTGTTGGAAGTTGGAAGGTCGACCCTATTTAATTAGCTTACCTCTACGTTTTGTACGGTCCAGATTTGTTTTCATTTAATTTTTTTTTTTTTTTAAAAAAAGGGAATTTTAAAAGGTCAATAAGAATCCAAAAGGTTTATCAACTAGGGAGTGTAATTTTTATTTAATTAGAGTATAAGCATATCATTAATAAATGATAAACTTATATTTTATTTCTATTGAATTTGACTTAGGGTCTGTTCACTCAGCTTAATTTCAGTTCAGTTCAGTTCAGCTTCAATCATTTTAGTTCAGTACAGTAAATGTGAACAGACCCTTCTGATTGACTGAACAGAACTAAACTTATTGGAGCTGAACTGAATATTTTATAAGAGAAGGAAATTAAGAACTGAACTGAAAATAATCTGAACAGAACAGGCCTTTAGAGCATCCACAATGGCTAATTACATGTAGTTTTAAGGTGTCATATCATTATTCTTCAAGTTACGTGATTTAAGCTACAACCTTTAGAATGACAATCTACCTCCTTTGTAATAAATAAACTATTAAAAAAAACAAATACATAAAAAAATATTAAACAAACCAATATTGGATGGAGTGAAACTACAGAGCTATATAGTTTGGTCTTACTTAGTTACAACCTATGTAGCTCCACAATGGTTAGCATATACCCATATATTATTTAGAAATTACAAGCAGATTCTTTTATGTAACCATTGAAGATGCTCTTACTGGAGAGTTTAAAAATAAAATTACTCCATAGTTGTTTGTGACTGGATTTTAGAGCGAAAACTGTCACTTTTTTTTAATTTTTCATTATGATATATGGAGTGATAAAATGCGGGCTACCATATCATACTAAATTGCTACTGGTAAATTGAACAATTGACCATTTTTTTTTTTTTTTTTTTACATATGCTTAATAATAAAGGTAAAGATTACAGACGATGGAATAAGTTCGCTATGCTACTTAGAAGAGATTAGCTCCAACCTTTGGCATACATTAACTCGAGTTCAAAAAGACACAAATAGTCCTTAACATTAGATAAACACAGGTAGGAATAAAAGATGATCAAGACTTAACGACACATAAAGTCTTGATTTTTATTACCTATAAAGTCTTGACCTAGTGGCATAGAATAAGGGTATGATGTATGCATATATCCCCTAATGTAATATACTTGTAAGTTGTAACTCATTCACACTTTATCTCCCTATTTTTAAGCATATGTAGTTAATGGGGCTCGAACATGTAACCTCTAAGTCACAAGGTGAATTTCCCACCAATTTCACCAAATATACTAAGCTAAAAGGAATTATTTGATCAGAAATTATTCAGTTAGGGATCGGTATAAGTTCTTCAAGTCAATGTAATTGTCGGTCCATAAATTAAGTATATTCCACTTTATTTAATTTTTTTTAGTGGATAGTAGCTGTAGACTTTTACTTAATTTTTTAGTCAAAAAAGAAAAAAATAAAGACTTTTATTTATTTTATTTTTTTTTTTGTTTTTGGGTACCAGTATTCTTGGACGCTCTTTCGCGTGGAAATTACGCTAATTGGTTGTTTCACGTGATCAAATGGACTTGTTCTTGTTATCTTAATGCCTCTTAATATATTCCTTTTCTTTTTTTTCGACAAAAACAAAACTACTCCGTAACAATATTCTTTGTACCGATTATCTAATATTCCATGCTTTGTAAATTTGCCCATGATATTCGATTGACTGAACTCCTTTCATTTTTATGAATAATTTTGGTTGGAGATTATTTTGAAAGCATGATGGAAATAAAATGTACTCGTACACCCTTTGTCACCATTACTCCGTAATAAAAGGTTTAATGGAGATGCAACATCAACGGATGAATACAAATCTTTATTAGGGTCCATCCTGATTCAAATCGAGACAACCATCATATTCGGCACTCATCATTTGATACAAGTGTTTTGGGTAAAAAATAAGGGGACCTACGGACAGGCTCTTTACCGTGGGCTCAAGACTGATCTCAGCCCTTTATTGAGAATATCGACTTAATTTGTTCCACAAGCTATTGTTAACAAAGATGAGTAACGAGTAACAATTTAACATGAACTAATATATTAAACCTCCAGTTACACGTAAGTTTCATGGACAAATGTGCTGAATATCATGATCATATTCAGTTATTCCGACAGAGAAGTACAAAAATGCAGATACAGGATGCTTTCATCGGTCAATCTTACAGATTAATAGCTAATCATTAAATACGCCTCACCTAAATCAAAATTTGATGCTAATACATTCAATTATCCAACATTTCTTTCATTTTCTTTTGGGTGGGTGGGGGAGTTTAATGTTTTTGACAATTAAGGCAGTGTAACCTTTCATTTCATTTCTGTACTGGTATTACCGATCCTTTTCTCATCAAAATGTCTGATATCTTCCAACATCTGAACCACTACTGACATTATCGAGTTTTCATTGCAAAAAATACATACCCCCTTGGATGTCAGTGTCTCTTGAATTATAGGCTTTGATCTGCAGTTCGATTTTCTTCAGTTCTATTGTTCAGTCCGCAGTTTGCCCCACGAGCTCATCCAACTTCACCTAATAATTAGATTACTTCGTATAAATTACTATGAATATCCTGGTGTGGAATCAACAGTATCATCAGAGCCAACACTGGCCTTTATTTTCTGTATCATCTTTAACACTTGCCACATTGGGGGCCTTTGCTCTGGAGATGTCAAACTGCATAAACTTGCCACCTCAACAAGCATTGCAAGGTGGTTGTCTACAAAGCAGTCATCATCGCCCCTCATTGACTTCACCCAATCAAGCATATCATGGGGTGCAAGATATGGATGGTGAGAGGGGGGTTTTCCTGAAAGAAGCTCAAGCACAAGAACACCAAAAGCATAGACGTCTGTCTTAGGAGTCGCCTTCCTGGCTGAATTCCGGGCCTCAGGACCCCTGTATCTTGCAGAATCAGGATCTTCATCATCAGAAGATGCTGATAGTGAAGCAAGACAGTAATCTGTCAGGCAGGCCTCGAAGTCTGTGCCTAGAAGGACATTAGAGGCCTTGATATTGCCATGGATGAGCTTGGATGCTTGGTGGATGTAAGCAAGGCCTTGAGCTACGTCCTCAGCTATCTTCAAACAAGATGTCCAATGAAGAGGCTTTGCTCGCGTTGATCTTGACCCTGCAGGATTTTAGCAACTATGAGTAACAAAATAGACCAACATATCTGATTTCTGTATCATCAAGACAAAATCAGGCAAAATCCAATACAGTTGAGGGTGAGGCATGTACTTAACAAGTTATCAGCAACATTATTACTAGCACTACACTTCACAAGAGTAGAATGATATATAAAAAATAAGAACAGTAAACAACTTCAGTAAAGGATAAAAATAAGAACAGTAAACAAAATCAGCAAAGGAAATTGATCTATCCATTATTTATCTTATCAATGCCCTCACATGCTTAAATTGCATTTTTCTTATCAATGCCCCCACATGCTTAAATTGCATTTTTCAAAATGCACAAAAATAATTTTATCATGCTTCCTAATAAAAACAGCAGAACAAAATGTCACAAAATATTCAGCATAGTGCCTTCATTTTTATAGATACTTTCGCCAATCATAAAAGTACCAGACAGCAAGCATTACAAGGCCACCAACATATCGAGGATCAATACAGAAGTGAAGAAAAGCAAAAGAGATGGTCCCCAAAAAAACTTCAAAGGGATCACAAGGAGCAACCCATTGGAAACACTTCATGGCTAAGAGAGGAAGCAAGAGATACTATCCACAATTATAACAAGGTCAGAAACATAAGTGACATCAGCATACAACTGGAGAAGAGCAAAACACAAGTCGATTACAGTAATGAGCTTAGGGATTGAGTCAACGATTTAATCATTTGGATCAAGTACCATTCTTCTTATCATGCCAATGAACTGAGTCTTCAATTAATAAAAAGAAGAGGCTTCTGATTTCATATGCTATTTATCCTACTTAAGTACCAGTTTTGATAATGGCATAGTCATCTTTATCGGAAATAGAGGCAATACAATCAGTCCACCCTTTCAATTCCTAAGTTCCTATTTCACGGAAAATAACCTAAGAAAATTAGGCTAGCACCTGAACTCCTAGGCCGCCATCCAATAAGTTGATTGCATGCACGAACATGAAGGTTCAATAGTTCATTAGCCTTGTTGTTTAATCTGGTTGTGCTTGAAGCATGTTAAATAAGCAATTTCTATTAGAATTTGTGTCCCAAATTAACTGAATGAGCAGCTTTATGCCACGTAATTTTTATTATTTTTTTCATTTTTTATAAACTTTTAATTACTATAACTGTGTTAGCATCTATTGGGACAGTAATACCAACGGGCATTACAATTGTAATATACTGATATAGATTTTAGACCACATAGTGTATCTATAGGGGCAGAACTACCAATGAGCACTATAGCTTGATGTTTTATCTCAATCATGATAGTAATCATTCAGTTCTATCCCCTTAATCCTTAAACTAACTTATCAGTCCTCCTTTCTTTTCCATTAAACAATGTCTTCCAATTCCTTCAATGCTTAACATGTTGCTAGCTAGGGCTTAAAATAGGACCACCCAATATTCAGTGATGCAACTGACAAATTTTCGTTGCTACACTGATGTTCAATTGGCTGTTAGCAATAAATTGTTTGTTTGGAACAAAACAACACAAGAGCACAACCAACCCGCCCTTATTTTGTTTTTACACATGATTTTCGTATTGAAATTTCTCACATTTGGGTTATATTCCTTGATCTAATTTTCAGCTTCACTCTGAAAAACTAGCTATTCCAAGATCAACGACAAGACCATCTGCATGGCAGATTGACAAGATGTTAATATATTAGGGGTTCTCTTCATGTAAAAGCATAACCAAGCTAAGGGGAAGGAGAAAGATTAATTAACTAACTCCATTTATGATTTAACTTATTGGAGTAAGACCTTATTTCAAAAATAACTTAATATTTTATTGTAATAGGGGAAGGGACCACACATTTTGTGTGGCCTGTAGTCATACCTTATGCACTTCCTTGATAAGACCAATTATTAATGCTCTTTATGCTAAGTATACCTCATGTTGTTGTTGATACAACACCACAAAAAGCTAGCTTAAAGCCTAAGATTCACTTATGACTTAACCTTAAAAATCAATTTAAGTGCACCATATTTGGAGAGAAACAGAGTCTGTATGTGTTGGACAAAGATTTTGCTGAAAGTGTAGTCAGTTCTAACATAATTAGAGATATATGATAAAAACTTAACAATTTTTGGTCAGTCTAGAATATTGGCTAATAAATGCAACTTTCCACAGCAAAAGTTTTACATAGCTTGAGATATAACCAGCTTTAGACATTATACTAAGAAAACTTGTTCTGCAACCTTTACAGTTAGCTTAGTTTTCACCTACAACAATGCACTTAACAGCCCACCTTCAATATAAAATTTGACTCGAGTAGCTATGTTACCACAAATTTGCATTGTAAAATTTGTGTAACGCGTAACAGTCCAAACACAATCACATATGAGCACAGTAATTGTTATTTTCAACTAAGGTAACTTTTGCCTGAATGCACAATAGACAGTCCGAACAAGACTGATTGTCATCCGAATGGGCCTGACTTCCTCTTAAAAAACAGAGTATGTTTGACATACTCCATTGTCTCCATTTAACTACATAACGATTAATGATAATGATACAAGTGAAATACTAGACTTTTTAAGATAATAAGAAGGGAACTCACTCGAAGGGGAGTATATACACAGTGCAAATTAATTGAGCAACGCAAAACTATTGTCTATTGATAAAAATAAAATTTAGGAATCAAGTTGACAAACAAGTCAGAAAAGAGAAGCGCGATCAACGGCACTAGGCATTGATATTCACGAGTTTGTGATCAGAACGCTAGTAAAACTGTTGTCAGTCACTCTCCGATTTTACCACCTCCCACTATCTGACTTTCTCAACTTTCTAAGTCACGAGACATCCCAATCACCTGTGTTACCTTACAAAATTTTACACTAGTACTTGTAATATGCTTATTACAGATTATTAAATACAAAGAGTATAATAATTATTTTTATTTAAGAAAACTAACATACTTTATCGTCAGGCTCATCACAGCTCTCACAAGACCACACCAAAAGTACGAGTATTAATTTATTTACTAATGACAAAATTATACACATCTTCATCATATAAAAACCATTAAAATTACATCATACATTTGTTTTTTTAGTTTCGGACCACGTTGATCTTTTCTATACATGTATATCAAAATTCAAATCAACAATTCGAGAATCCGACACCCCTCATCCCTCCCTCGTACAAACAAAATTATACAGTACTCCGTACAAAATACTCCGCATTCTATATACTCGGTATATACCGTAACAACAATAATAAACAACAAATCAGACAAACATTACCCTAATTAAATCATTCAAATGCTTAAATTAATTATTAATACTAAAATTAGAGGAATTAAGTTGAAAATCATACCATGAATAAGATTAAAGACACTGCCATTAGGTTGATAATCATAGATAATCAACCTTTCTTCCTTAGCTTGAAAATAAGCACGAACAGGTACTAAATTCGGGTGACGCATACCTCCAACAATTTCCATAACCCTCTCAAACATCTGAGCATCAACCCCACTCATTTTAATCGCATCAAGCCTTTTAACGGTCACGATTAACTGGTTATCCAGCTTGGCTTTGTATGTGGTCCCCATTGTTCCTCTCCCTAACATCTCCGCCGAACCTCTCATCAGCTGTTCTAGGGTGTACAGTTGCGCTTCTCCTATGCAAAACACCAGATTCCCGCTCTTCTCTCTCCTCCCTCCACCACTACCTTGTTCATTCTTCATACATTTATCATCTTCTAATTCATTGCTTTGTGAATCAAATCTAACCCTAATTACTTCCGATTGTTCAGTCATTACTTCGCCGGAAGAAGAAGAATCTCCGGCGTAATCTTTGGTTGTTTTCGGAATCATCGTCGTCTTCTTCTTTGCGGCTAAAAGCATGAAGAACAATGACGAGATAAGGAGTAAACCACCTAATGAAAACCCTAGAATCATGATTGTTTTCTTCCGGTGTGATTTCATTCCTGGAGGAGATAGTAGTGATTCGGAACCAGTTGACGAATTTGAAGGAGACGAAGAAGGTTGGTTCATTGCAGAAGAAGAATCAAAGAAAGGAGAGCGAGAATCGCAGGGCTTATTAACAATGTCGCCACATAAATTAGGGTTCAACGAAAACGAAGAAGGAGAGAACTGAGAAAGAGTAGAAGTGTCCGGAATCTTCCCGGAGAAGTTATTACCAGAGACATTGAAGAAGACCAAGGCGGACTGGTTGAACTTCGGGAGAGTGCCATTGAAGGAGTTGAACTGAAGCTTGAGAGTGGTGAGACGGTCGAGGTGGACGAAGAGAGGAGAGAGAGAGCCGGAGAAGTTGTTGAAGGAGAGGTCGAGAACGCGGAGTTTGTAGAGAGAGAAAACGGAGGGAGGGAGGGAAGAAGAGAAGGAGTTGTGGTCGAGGAGGAGAGAGCGGAGGTTGGAGAGAGAGTGGAGGTCGGAAGGGAGAGGGCCGAAGAGGGAGTTGTTGCGAAGGACGAGGACGCGGAGTTGGTCGAGGGAGGAGAGGGTGTTGCGAGGGAAAGTGCCGCGGAGGGAGTAGTTAGGGAGGGAGAAGCGGACGACGCGAGCTTGTTGGCATTTGACGCCTTGCCAATGGCAGTAGTCGAAGTGTTCGTGGAGTGTGAAGAGGAGTTTGTTGTCGAGGTCGGCTTTCGATTTGAAGGATAACAGGGAGGCTGCGTCGTTTGGGGGGACTGGGACTGGTTGGGTTGTGGTTTGGGAGGAGAGAGAAAGGAGGAGAAAGAGGGTGAGAGTGAGAGGGTGCATTGGAAGGTTAGGACTTAGGAGAGAGAAAGATGAGGTTCAGAATGTTGGGATGCCAATGCCATGGAAGGGGAAGAGATGATAGTACTAGTGTACCAGAGAAGTGTGGGGTACTGGGGTGTCTAGTTTGTGTTAAAATAATGTTATTGCTACTTTCTCTATCCTTATATATTTGCTTCATTCGACTCATTTTTATTATGACTGAACTCCAATATTATAAAAGTGCTCTGTGTGTATTAATACAAATTCAATCAAATTGCATATGATTACATTAATATTAACGAGTATTTTATTAATGATCGTTTGTGGTCAAAGTTTTGTAAATTTGACTCGTTAAAATGTAACGAGGCAAACAAATAGGAGATGTAGTAATACTTCTTTTAATATTTATTAAATGTAACGAGGCAAACAAATAGGAGATGTAGTACTTTCTTGTAAATTTGACTTGTTAAAATGTAACAGTTTGATTGATACATTACATAATATACATCACTCTGTATTAAATCTTGAAAAAGTATAAAAATAAATCTTGAAAACACATTGAGATAAATCTAATTACACAAGAGTAGACAACTAGACGGTGTCCAAGATTTACTAATAGCAACAAAAATTGGGAAGCGGGTAATTTTGAGTTGGAGTGTTGGGAGGAGGTGAGAGTTTGTTGGTTGGAAATAGAAAGAGGAGATTGAGGGGAGCAGCTGGCGGAACACAGTTTTTGGAAGGGTCTGAAATGGTTAGAGGGGTCACATGGGGATGACAATAGAAGACTTTGTTGACACTTAGACAGTTACACTACACTAAACTAGAAACTAGTCTTGTTTTTCAAACATAACACTGTTTTTGCTAGGATTACGCAATTGAAAATGATGCTACCACAGAGCTGATTTGATTTTGAAATTGGTTACTTTCATAGTTTCATGTAGAGTACTAGATTCAAGTTGGGCCAAAAAACACACCACCACTGCATTAGTCCACCGCTACTCAATCTAATGTGCAAACAAACAATACGGACTACGTAGTGTTGGAGACCTTGGAGTATTAAACTCGTATGTTAATACCGACGTGTGTTAAAACTCCTTCCGTCCCTTATTATTTGTACCATAAACAATTTGTATGTGTTTATCTTTCGGTCATGTCTATGATTTGGTCATATCTCTTTCTCATCCGAGTCTGCAATTTTACTAGTACGGAGCATTACTTTTTATTACTTCTCACTCTAAAAATTACGTCGTCAACTCGTGATTATCAGGCTAGTTATATCCTTATGGCTTATGATGACCTAATGAGACACAAGTCTCACCTTTTTTTTTTTTTTTTTTTTCTTTTATTCTTCTACTTTGTGCACTTTCTATGAGTACATGGGCAATATGAAAAGCAAAAGTCAGTAATAAGAGTAAAGTTCACAAAAACAATCAAAGTAGATTAAAGTTACTACTCAACTTTCTAGCTTCTAATCTTTGAAGGTTATGACCACCTCCACTACATAATGACAAGAAATAAAGTATCATTGCCTTATAATTACTTTAGCTCCATTAGAAGTGTTAAGTTGCTAACCCACTAAAAAAAGTGAATGATTGTGAGCTACCTATGTCTTTTTTAAATTTACATGACCTAAAATGAATAAATTGCCATACACTCATACATACTAAATTAAAGTACTCGTATCATTTATTCCTTTACTTTTCCACTGATATCCTTAACTTTCTGTTAAGATGTGATTCTCTTTTACTTTCAATTAAATTTTTTTTTTATCGATATATCAATGGAAGGAGTATTATTATTAGGTCTTTTAAGTTCTGTAAAAAAAAATAATAAAAAAAAAAAGTTTACTAATACTCCTAGAAAGTAAAGTTTAATCTGAGTAAAAAGTTTTACTTCCTTTTTTAAATGCATCACTTTTAAAATCAATTATAAATTTTTTAAGCAATTTTTGGAGATTAAAGAGAAAAAAAAATAAGGACCCATGTGAGAGATAGAGTTATTAACTAAGAAAATTAATATATCTATATTAAAACTTTTGTATAAAAAAATGATGCATCTGAAAGATTGAGGAAGTATAAACTATAATTATATTGATTAACAACCTAAAAAAACGCTTAATTATCCGCAAAAAGACGATGACGTGTCCAATAGTAGATAGCATTATCGAGTGCTGACGATACGAGCAATGTTTGCTGCCTTGCCAATAATATATTTGTTTACAAACATAATCAGCAGCGCAGATAGAGGAAAGACGTTTCGAGCTTAATTCAATGGCAACTGACTTCAAATCAATTCCTGTCATAGGTATATTCCTTCACCACTCTTTCTATTTTAATTTACTCTTTTTTAATCTAGGTTTTTTTTTTTTTTGTCTTATATTCCTGTCATATGAATGAAATTTTTGTAAGGATTATTCTCGATTTAAATTGTACACAAGAAACCATTTCATTTATATGAAATGAATGGCATAATTGAGATGCTATATTATAGTTTCAATGGTGGTGCATAGGTCCATCTTGTGGGTGTACTCCATCCATTTTACAAGGTTTTATTCATCATTCGCGAATTATACATAGAAAAAAAAAAAAAAATTTGCTATGTGATTATGTCTAAGGTAAAGCACACAATATCATGCAACATGATAATTAATGGTTAAAGTTGTGTGATCAAGAAAAAAGAAGACGATAGGAACTTTGTGGAACGGATGAACAGAGTAATTAAAAGAGTAGATTATAAGGGACAAACAACTTTAATCAGTTGTTTAGAAATGGAAATAGATTAAACTAGGAAGCCCTGTTATAATTGATTTTTATGGTAGACTGCTAGTTGCCTATGAGTATAAAGTGGTAGAGATATTATCATATTCAAGTGTCAGTGATCATAATTTGAATTTCAGTGATTTTTTTCCTTTGACACAATGCAGATGTTAGTCCTCTGCTTGCTAAATCTGATGATGCAAACATGGCTGAAGATGCTGGTGTATGCGAAGTTGTCAAACAACTTGATAAAGCTTGCAGAGAGGCTGGCTTTTTCTATTTGGTATTTATTTCATATATACTCCTCGAGTAGTTTTTATATGATTAGCTAAGTTTTGTTGGCTTCCCTTAGACTTCCTAGTTCCCATTTGGCAAAACTTCGTGTCGTGCACATGTGATAGATGATCACACTGTCGAGAAGTCAAAAGACTTGGATGATCCTTATTAATTCCTTTTAATGTCCAGGGAACTGTAATTACTATGTCGAAATGTGTGATTGCAGATAAGATGAGTTAATGTTATCAACATGAACCTAATGATCCTCATTAAGGAACAATTATGTCCTTATTAATTCCGTATGATTATAGCATGAACTTAATGTAAAGTACAACTATGTATAGTATTGTCCTCATCAAAAATTTCGATCAGGCATTAGGTCTAAACTCCATGTATTTGCTGAAATGAATTTTTCGCTTTTAGACATGCACCAAAATTAGGAATCACCGTCTTCTGTGTTACCAATCTTTTTGTATAAGCACTATGTTAGTAAAATTTTACCACAAACAATCTTATGTTATAGTATTGAATGGTTCTGGTTTTTTTTGCTGATTAGAAAGGCCATGGCATCCCGGGGTCCCTTTTAAAAGAAGTCCGAGAAGTCACCCATAAGTTTTTTGACCTTCCTCTGGAAGAAAAACTCAAGATCAAGTTATCTGCTGCAACGGGTTACAGGTTATAATTTTCATATTATGTATACTTACTCTTTTCAGCTTTGTAAAGAGCTTCACTCAATGTACTAGTATCTTTACTTTGAATCTTAAAATGCAGAGGCTATCAAGAAGTTGGAGACAATATAACCAAGGGTGTGCCTGATGTGCATGAAGCTATCGATGTAAGTCAAAGTTCTATAATCCTTCGTTGATGAAGTGCTTAACAGAATGTGTTTCGTTTTGACTATACCTCAATGCATGGGCTCATTCTATTTTTTGTTGTTGTGATTTTCTATGTACTGTGAAGTGAAAATAGTCATATTGGAGGACTCATTTTTCATAATTTTCTTTTTGTTCTAGTTATACAGAGAATTGAAGCACGGAATGTACGGAGACATGGGGAAACCAATGATAGGACCAAACTTATGGTATGTGCAAACACCATGGTTTTTATTTAAAATTTGTCTTCTATGACAAATGCATAGATAGTACTTATATAAGTTTAATCTCGACATTGGTTTACTCCATGTTTCTTTTGATTTCGGAATCAAACGGGTTGTGTGTTGTGTGGAAGTGACCGAACGTGCATGTAGCTTGAGTATTCTAGTACAGAGTAGTATATTAAGATCATACATTTACAACAATCTTGAGGATCCACATCAGCTCAGATTGAACTTTTAAGCTTTGTGCACTTACTCAAGGTATTGTAAGACAATGGATTTACTCCCCTTAATGCAGGCCATCCAAGCCTCAGAACTTTAAAGCAGTGATGGAGCATTATACAGACCTATGCACAGGCATGTTTTCTACGAAGTATTTCATATCTCTCCTCTCTAGACCAAAACTGTGTATTTGCTTGTATTCGATCTAACCACGGTTTCTTTCTATTGGCATAAAAACAGAACTTTCTAGGAAGATTATCCAAGGCATTTCCCTAGCCTTAGGTGGATCAGTCAATGAGTTGGAAGGTCGTATAGCAGGCGATCCATTTTGGGTTATGCGTTTGATTGGTTATCCTGTGATCTCGAGGGAAAATGGGCATAACGAACTTGGAAATGACATTGGATGGTAAATTATTAGGATAACATCACTTTGGATTCTTGCATTTCTTTTCACCCATTATTTGCTGTCTAATGTCTTTGTTTTGTTATTGTGTTCAATTTTTATACAAAACCTCAGTGGAGCTCACACAGATTATGGTAAGTACACTCTTTGCAAAGGTTAGAGACTTATGGCTTTTATGTGATGGTATTGATCTCAGCATGATTTTCAACAGGTCTTCTGACGCTTGTCAATCAAGATGATAGCATAACAGCACTACAGGTACATTTAGTGTACAAGGGACCAGCCTTTCAAACCTTTAGACTTAACATAATTTCATGATTCCCAGCTCATATTTTAAGCTCTTGTTTGTGTGTTACTTATGCTCGTTCCACCTCAAATGTGTTGAAGGTTCGGAATCATTCAGGAGAATGGATTTGGGCTCCTCCGATTCCTGGGACATTTGTCTGCAACATTGGCGATATGTTGAAGGTATATTGCCCTCTCTTTGTTATTTGTGGTCATGGAATCTCAAATCTATTATATCGAATTTGAATATGTAGCCTTGTGCAGATTCTTACCAATGGAATATACGAGTCCACCTTACATCAGGTCATCAACAAGTCTCCCAAATATCGTGTTTGTGTTGCCTACTTCTATGAGGTTAGACTCTCTTTATATCTCCTATATGCCATTCTCTATCTTGTTGAGTGAAAGCTAAATGAACATATGAAGTTGTGCCCGTATTCGCAGACAAATTATGATGCAACAATTGAGCCTTTGGACATTTGTGTACAGAAGACCGGGGGGATCAAAAAACTTGGGCAAGCTGTTTACGGGGAACATTTAATTGGTAAAGTCACAACTAATTTTCGATACTAAAAAAAAATTTGTACAAAATAAAAATTAGAGTTTTATGGTCATATTGTACCTAAAGAACAAATTGTGCCATCCCATTTAATAAATGACCAAAAAGAGGTACTTGTAACAAATAGCCCGAGTTCCTGATATTCATTTACAAGTATCTTATGTTATAATGTTATTCATTTCTTTGAATGTTAGGTTGTAATATAATATGGGCTTTGCCTAAGTAATCCACGCTTGTTTTGTGTTTAAAAAAAGAAAAAAAAAAGTATATTACGTTATTGAGCTGGATGATTGGATTAATGATTCTCTTCACAAATTGTTACTGTACTAGTGATCTAACTCTAAATACCGATGCTCAAAGTTTTGACCAAATTAAATTTGATCAAGAAATTAATGACCAAACTCATTTAGAGGAAGCATCAACATCGTCATCTCAACCTAGGAGAAGTAAGAGGACAAGGAAAGAAAAATCTTTTGGCCCGAACTTTCATGTGTACTTGGTTGAAGGATCAAGGGATTCTATTTTGACACAATTTCCATACATTTTTAATGTGGAAGATGATCTTTTGACCTATGACGAGGCAATGAGGTCTCGTGATGCTCCATTTTGAAAGGAAGCTATTAATGATGAGATAGAATCCATCGTGGGAAACAATCACTACCACAAAAAGTGGAATAAGCAACACACAATACGCAACTGTCAAGTTACATAGGCGATTTCTAGAGTTAACAGAGCGCCTATGTAAGATAAGCATTTTATATGATAAAACCTATAGAGCGCCTGCCTAAATTAACCGCTCTATTTGACATTTCCAAATTTTACATATGCATATAGATCGCCTCTATTAGTTAACCGTTCTATAAGTATTATAATTTTAAAAAAATAAAAATAAAAAAAAGATCGGATAACACAATTAAGTGAACCTAGACCATTTGTGTTTGATATATCCGCCTAACCCCTAAAACATAAAAAGTTGCCCACTTATTTTGGTTTACATTATGCATAGAGATCGCCTCTATTAGTTGTTCTATCTCCATTTCTCTCTCTCTTTAAATCATATTCTGGTTCTCTTTCTATCTCCTCCTACCTCTCTTCTCCTCTTTCTCTCTCCTCAACACCTCACCGTCTAAAAAGCTTCTCACGCCCTCCTCCCCGCAAGCTTCCCACGCCCTCCACCTCACAAGCTTCTCACGCCCAGCACCGAGGAACCTTCTCACGCCCCACCAGAGTCGGAATCCAGCCATCACCGAGCCATGAAATGTCGAGCGTGCAACAACTAGCCACCGCGGAAGCCTACTGCCGTCGCAAGCAAAAACATACATTAAATAGGTCAAGGTTTTAAAATTTTAGATTTGATTTTATTGTAGGTTAGAAGATAGATCTAGTTTTTCTTGTTTTTGTATTTGATTCAAATTTCTAATTATAATTAATTTGTTGATGCAATTGTAAGTTTAAGTTATGTTTTTTGCGATAATTATATAATTGCGAATTTTCGAAATTTTGGACCATTTTTTGTTTATAATTTTTGTTGTTTTTGTTATTACTTAGATCTGATTTTATATTTATATTTTTGGTATTATTATATGTGTTAATTTTTCGGTGGTGTGGTGGTTTTCGTGGGGGCTGTAAATCGTGGAGGTGGGTCGCAGTGGAGCTGGTAGGTCGTTGTGCGGGGAGTTGGGGTGGATTTGGGTCATGAAGGTGGATCGCAGTGGAGGCTGGTGGGTCTTGGTGGATGGAAGATCGTGGGTGGGGGAGTGGGTTTGGTAGTTTTGCACATTGAAAATTACTAAGTACTTGTATTAATTAGTTGTATTTGTTAAAAAAAATTCTCATTGAATGTACTAGTAGTATTAGTTTAATACGTACGAATTACGAAGTACAGATTACGAATAGTATTATTATTATTATTATTAAATAATAATAATAATAATTTTTTTAAAAAAAATAGTCAGGAAAAGAGATCGCCTATCTAGGATAGGCGTTCTCTTTTTATGTACCTATAGAGCGCATATTCTAAGATGACAGCTCTTTTTTCCTTCTTTTTTATTTACTTTATGCCTAGAATACGAAGCGCCTATCTTAGACAGGCGCTCTATATTATGATATAGAACCCCTCCAAGAGGCGCCATATAGACTTTATAAAGCACCCACCAGAAGAGCACCTTGGAGGCGATCTATAATGCTTGTTTTAGGCAATGTTACATGGGTGTTAGCTAACTTACCACCAAAATGTAAACCAAGATGGTGCAAGTGGATCTTCAAAAAGAAATTGAGGATTGATGGAATGGTTGAAAATTTCAAAGCCCAGTTAGTGGCACATGGTTTTACACAAAATCCTGGTATCGATTATTTCAATACATATGCACCTGTTGCTAGAATCTCAACTATAAGGTTGTTGATAGCACTTATGGCTGTCCACAAGCTTGTGATCCATCAAATGGATGTCAAGACAGCGTTCTTGAATGGAGATCTAAAGGAAGAAGTTTACAAGTGACAACCGAAAGGGTTTGTTGTGGAAGGTCAAGAAGGAAAAGTTTGCAAGCTGATTAAATTTTTGTATGGGCTAAAACAAGCACCTAAGCAATGGCATTAAAATTTTGATGAGGTTGTGTTATCTAATGGTTTCAAATTGAACAATTCAGACAAGTGTATTTATAGCAAATTTGATGACAACGGTCAAGGTGTCATAATTTGTCTATATGTAGATGACATGTTGATCTTTGGAACGGATTTGTCACAAGTTGAAATGACAAAGTCTTTTCTTAGTCAAAGTTTTCAATGAAAGGCATGGGAGAAGCAGATGTCATCTTGGGCATAAGGATAAAAGGGGAAAAATAAAAGTTGATCTTGTCACAATTTCATTACATTGAGAAAGTGCTCAAGAAATTCAATGTGAGTGAAGACTCTACTTCTCTTTATTCAACACCTATGGATCCTAGCATAAATTTGATACCCGATGAAGGTAATGCAGTTTCACAACTTGAATGAATATGCTAAAGTAATAGGTTGTTTGATGTATGCCATGACAAGTACTACACCGGATATCGCTTATGCAGTTGGTCAACTAAGTAGGTACACTAGAAAGCCTAGTAAGCTACATTGACAAGTGGTTCGACACTTGTCGAAGTACTTGAAGAAAACCAAGGAGTTTGGTTTATCTTATAGTGGATATCCTTCAGTTGAAGAAGGGTATTCGGATGCAAGTTAGATCTCTAACAAAGATCATTCCTCCACAAGTGGAGGGGTTTTCCTATATGGGGGAGGTGTCATTTCGTGGGCTTCTAAGAAGCAAACTTGCATTGCGGACTCCACAATGACATCGGAATTCATTGCTTTGCATTCAGCTGGTAAAGAAGACGAATGGTTGAAGGATCTCATGTTTGAGATTCCTTTGTTGCCAAAACCGATATCACCAATAGTGATACATTGTGATAACAATGCATCCTTGGCAAGGGCTTATAGCCAAGTTTATAATGGTAAGTCAAGGCACATTGGAGTACGGCATAGTTACATCCAAGGGCTTATCAAGGATAGTGTGATCACTATTGACTATGTTCGAACAAATCTTATCCTCGCCGATTGTTTTACAAAGGCATTGGAAAGAGATGTTAACAATAGGATGGCAATCGGTTTAGGATTGAAGCCCTAAATAATTACAAATGAGGGAGTCTTACCTTAACGCCCAATAAGACGTTGGGTCTTAAGTTCATTAATATTAACTTTCTCATTTGCTAATTGAGAACTTGTTTAATCATCCAAGGTAAAGTTCCTGATTTTCTGTGATGTAAAAGAGGTTGTTTAACTTAATATAATTCTTGATATTGTGCTTTGTCACAGGAGCATGTTTTGGAACTCTGCCTATATAAGTACGAGGTTTAGCCACTTCAAGAAGCCATTAGGAGCGTAGCTTTGATGTACTTATGAATAGATATGGACACATGGCTTAAGTGTCAAGTAAATATGTATTTAATTAAGTAATTAATCTTGTGTGTGTAATATCTTCAAGTTTTCAATATGTGTTGCTTTTGGTTCAAACGTTTTACGATACCAAATGGATACGGATTCTTGAATTGTATGTTGCACTTTCATGGTCTTTATACACTTTCATTTATGCATAAGATTGTTTTGTGATGATGTTGTTATTTGCAATGAGTCTAGTTTAATACTCTAAAAGGGGAAGGATGTATAATTTAGAGTATTTGAGACTAATTTCATGGTGTTTAATTATTTGCTTAGGAAATGGTGCTGCAATTAACTAAACAAGTAATAAGAGAAAACCAAGGAGTAGTAAACTCCATTAACGCAGCCTGATCGAGCTATGGCAGCCCGATCGAATGCGAGAGTGAGGGTAAAACTCACTGAATTGCCACCCGATCAGGCCACCACCGCTCGATCGGGCGCGTATGCGAGGTTGAGAAAATCTGCTTCGTCGCTCGATTGGGCAGCTGCCGCTCGATCGGGCCCGAGATCTGATATTTTCGCAGAAGTTCTCTCGCCCGATCAGGCGGCCATTAACCCGATCGGGGTCGGGTGTTTCTGGTTTCAACACTGCTTGATTTTGACAGTTAAGTTGATGGATTTTGCTCTATAATTGTATACTATATATATATATATAATGGAAGTTAAGAGAATGAAATATAGAACAGTAACTTCTCCATTTTCATTCTCTTGTTTTACAAAAGTACTTTAATTATTATCATCACAAATCAAAAAGCTTAATTACATTGTTTTGTAATCATCCTACTTGTGATTGCAATTGGCCTTCGTTGTATCTCCTGAGTAAATTTCCGTGATACATGGTTGTAGTATAGGGTCGGAATTATACTTTTGGGAAAGTGATCCTAACCGTTCACGCCTCGAAGAATTTATCCGTTAATTTTGTTTGCTTTCTTTGTGACCTTGTTTAAACACAAAATCCCCAACATTTATTACTCGCACAATACAGAGAAATAAGTATGTAAATAAAAAAACCGAGGGAGTAAATCAGAGGATTTCACAGTTCTAATGACATACATAATGCAGATATTAGTGCTTCGGTTGCAAAAGCCGATGATGCAAACATGGCTCAAGATGCTGGTGTTTGCGAAGTTGTAAAACAGTTTGGATAAAACTTGTAGAAAGCGTGGGCTTTTCAACGTGGTACATATATACTCCATTATAAAGATGCACTAGTCTTGCAAGAGATTCATTTCATTTTGTTGTTGACTTATTAAATAACCCCTTGATCGTGTCTAATTAGACCTTAGCACAACTATTCACATACTATTTCTTGCGAACTTAAATTATTTTTGCTATTTTTTTTTTACTGTAATTAAATTATTATTGTTAAGTTTCAAAAAAAATAAATTATTATTGTTAAACTAAAATTATTACTGAAATTACATTATATATATTGATTCACTATTATATTTGTTGTTTAAAGTTAAAAAATTCATGAAACTTAACTTATTGCTGAAATATACGTAGTATTTATTTTATTAAATTAAAATTATTTTAACTGGATATTATTTTTTAAGCTACTATTTAAAGAACAGGGCCTTAGACTACTTTAAACGAAGTATTTTATACTACTGAATGGTTCGATTTTGTTGATTAGAGAGGTCATGGCATCTCAAACTATCATTTAAAGGAAGTAAGAGATGTCGTATGCGAGTTCTTCAATCTGCCTCTTGAAGACAAACTGAAAATCAAGATGACTGCAGCAACTGGATACGGGTTTAATGGCATATATACTTGAGCTATTTTCAGTTTCATTTATGGTCTTTACTTGCTAATTAAGTGGATATATTCCTATATAAATATATAATATATATTATATAATATATATATTTTATATAAAAAAAATGTAAACTAAAGTTAGAGTTAACTGGATATACTATACAAATATAATTATATATCCACTTAATTAGCTATATTAATCGTGACCTGGCGCACAGGATATGAAGAACTTGATAAAATTCATACCAATGGTCTTCATGACGTGCAGGAAGCTATTGATGTAAGTAAATATTTCATACTTCCTCACTTTTTAATCGTCAAGTTATGTTGTTAAATTAGTTGAAAGCAATGTGCTTAACAAAATATAATTAAGATTGTATAGAAATTAAAAAGTAGTTATGCAATTTGTCTCCTACTCCAACTCTAGTAGCAACATTTCATTTATAGAATGATGTTTTCAATTCTTGTCAGTACGGTATTACAAAGAATTTGCAGATGGAACGTATGGAGATAAGGGAAAACCAATGGAAGGACCTGACTTGTGGTATGTGGCGAATTGTATACATGCCATGGTTTCACTCTTGTTACATACTCGTACATGCTTAAACAATTTTATTATGACTAGTGAATGAAAAAATAATGAAATAATTCTAACTTTAGTTTACATTATTTTTTTTAATACAAAAAATGTTCACAGAAGTTAGAATAGTCATCTCTCGAGATTAACTTACTTTAGTTTAAATGACTTACTTTATATAATAATTGATCTAATGCAACATATACTTCTCTATTTAATATGCAGGCTATCTAATCCTCCTAACTTTAAAAATGTGTTGAAACAGTATATTGACGTTTCCACAAGCATGTTTTCTACCCTTACCTATAACATATAAGATAAAATTTTGTATATATGTATACGCTCGACTTTGATTTAGACTTATTTTTTTGTTTATATAACAATGCTAGCAGAACTTAGTAGAAAGGTTATGAAAGGTATTGCATTGGCTTTGGGCAGGTCAGGCAACGAGTTTGAAGGTAATATTGTTGGTGATCCATTTTGGGTTGTACAGTTAATAGGTTATCCGCCGGTCTCCACATACGCTGAGTGTATGTGAAGCAACTCGCCATTATGATGAACCTATTGAGCCCTTGGACATTTTGCGTACAAAAAAGTGGTGGAAAAAATAAACTTGCTGCTATTTATGGAGTATCTTGTTGCTAAATTGGAAAAGGCCTATCCATTTTAACATACGAGTACTTGGCTACAAGAGTTTTATAATGTACTTCCTCCGTCCCATAATATAATTCCTGTTTTCTTATTTTGGAGATCCAAAATGTTGTTCTTGTTTCTATTTTTAGATAGTATATAAAGACCATCATACCCTCACTTTTTTAACTTTATTCGTTGTACTTTCTAATTTACCCTTGAATTTTGCACATGTCTTGTACTTTTTTCCACTTTCTCTCTCTAACTTTTGTCTATGATTGTAGTTTTTACATTTATTAATTTATTTCATCTACTTTCTCTTCCTATTTCTTAAATACCATGAAAAAACACAAACAGGAATTATATTATGGGATCAAGAGAACACTACTTAGCTTGTTGAATAGTCAATTAGTCACGCGTACAATCTTGCTTTTATCGTGCGTTTAATGGTTTATTATTAGTTAATAAAAAAATAAAAAACCAATGGTTGTACCCATACCCTCCGAGTTATGGGTTTTACCACTTTTACATGGTGTTATAAGTTGAGATTGTTTTGGGTCCAATGGATATTACTGTATTATGTTTTTCTATTTGCTACCAGTACTAGTATAATAAATAAAAGGTGTCTAACCTGGTTAGAGAGTTGATACAACAAAAATATATTTCGTGAATTTTTCGACTGTTAGGAGTGACATTCAAATCTGTAGTGTCATGAGTTAATTAGGATTATTGCTTAATTACGTAGATTAGGAGTAATCTAAGGGCGTTAAAAACCTAATCAAATAATCAAGAGTGAGGAATTGATTAGTTTTCTATCCGACTTAATATCAAAGACATACATATACAGGGCGTCAAAGGGGAAGGGAAGTGAAAAAGTTAAGTAATTAACCAATAATCCTAATCTATATCTATATACTATTTTAAAACAGGAACATTAAAACAATTCTAGAGTGCCACGTGGCCTTTTTCTCAATATTTTATTAAAAAAATTAATAATTTTTTTTAAAAAAAACATAACGTTTAAAAAAAAAAAAAAAAAAGACATAACTTCCATTTTCAGTTTCTTTTTTATAGTACAGAGTACTACATAATATTGATTTCCATTCCAAATAATAATACTCATTTTCCAATTTGGAAAACTTCCTTTCATTCCCTCTTGCCTCTTGCCCTCTCCTTTCTCTTCCTCTTTAATAATTTTATAATTTCGATCAAACCACATGATACATTCTAAATTATTATTCCTTGCAAAGCACTTAAGGCGATTGTATAGTTTCATAAAGCAATTGCGACAAAGTGGCGATTCCATATTTTGATAAAGCATTTGCGACAAAGTTCCTATTCAACTTATTTGTCAAGATAAAGGTTATTTTTCTGCTGTCATTGTTATATGATTTCTCAAATTGCAATTTTTATTCAAGTATTGTACATGCTGCTGTTGAAAATTCCATATTTTTTAAAGTTTTGGTTCACTTATCAATTAATTTACTCCGTGTATTGCATTTTGAAATATAATCAATTATCATTGGTTTTTAATTAGTCATTGGTTTTTTTTTCTTGTTTTTCTTTTTCGTTTTATTTAGGTTTATATATTTATTTATTTTAGGTTACAATTTGCTTGCTTTTGGATTTTTAAGGTTTATATTGCATTTTTTATTTTGATGTTAAATATCTTTATTAATCAAGACAATTTAAAAACTATAGTTAATCAATAACTTGTAATTTGATGCTTGATATAGGATGTATCAATTTATGGTTATGAGAATTTTGATTAGTTTTTATATGAGTTTTGTTTATATGAATTGAGTTTAAATATCTATAGAAGTATTTGGCATTATGAGGGATTTAGAGAATGTTGTAAGTATTTCTATGAAAATTGAAAATAGATATTCAATTAAATTCGATAACCATATGAAAGAAACATTTCCCATATTAGTATAATCGCATATAGTTTTGTTTCATTTCGCAACCAGTGAGTTTTAGAATTTTGGTTTTGTTTCATTTCGCAATTAGTGGGTTTTTGAATTTAACACATACTACTATTAAAATATTTTCTACTATTCTTATATGAAATTGAAATACTTAGGCAAAAATGCAAATACAAAAACAATTATTATAATACAATAAACCGCCGTGCATCACATGGGTTTAAAACTAGTTCACTTTGAAAAAGATAAGTAATTAGGAGTAAGTGATAGATATATGTATGTCATATGAGGAGAGGATATGAAAAAGATAGGTGCATACTTCTTATATATATATTATTTTTTAAGGACATCAAGAGGATCATAACTAGACCTTAATCCTCACTTTTTTTTTCGGTCCAGTATCTACGGCCTTGCGGAGTAGACCCTTTGAAAGTGAGAGAGAAAGGTAAGGATCCCCACCTTCAAAGTGGTCTCTATGTTAACATTAATTTGGCCACAAATCCTTCAAAAATTCTTCAAGGTCCACAATTGTTCGGTTATAGGATTTATCAAAGTGAGTTTCAGCATCAATTACCACAAACCAAGGAGATAATCCATGGATCAACTTTCAAGTAGATTAGCGGCGGAGCAATATATACCAGGCACAACTGCGCAAGGAGACAATCTAGATCTAGACAAAATTACCATTGACTTGTGTGCGCCACCAACTCCCTCTTTAAACAAATCTTATGAAAACGGTCGCATAGGCTACACATAAACTCAGTTTATGTAGGCCATGTATAAACTGATAATGTGGTAGATTTTGATTGGTAAAAAGTTTGGGTCCTAAAAATAATCTATTTTATTATTTCATTCAAATTTTAAACCAAAAATTTCAAATTATTTCAAATCAGTTTGTGTTTCAATGCAAATTGAATGACTCCCCACATTCCCAACCACCCCTTTCTCTCTCCTCTCATTTTTTTTTCCTGATTATTTTTTGGTTTTGTTTTTCTCTCTCCTCTCTCTTCTTCTTCTTCTTGTTCTTCATGTTCATCCCTTCGAATTTTTTTTTAGTCCGAATTTTTTCTGTAATTTTTTTTTTATATACAATGTATATTATATATTTCATGACTAATTCATCGCATATTTATCTTTGGCTTAAAATTTTTGCATTCCGAATTTCGATTTTGTCTCTCTTCTCTCTCTTGATGATTTTAAGAAAAAAATTTATCCTTGGCTTGAAAATATTTGTTTTTTCAGAAATTCATTTAATATACAATGTTATGTTATACAATAAATTATTATTTGTTATTTATTTTTATTTTACAAATCTAGTAATTCATAGTTTGATTTGTATGAATGTCTTGTCGTTACACATCTGGAAAAACTTGGTTTTTTTTTAAATTTTTTTTTATTATATAGATTAGCTTCATTGTTTCAATTTTTTTTATTTTTTTTTGTAGACAAATTATGTTATAAGTATAAAATTCACCAAGATTGAAATATCATGCTATATCATCTGAGCTCAGGGGCGGACCTTTGTTGAGATGGGTCAGGGTCCGACCCCCTTAATTTTTATAAGCTATTGGTTTTAAGTAATATAATGTCTAATAATTACACTTAAAAAGTTATGACATAGTGGTTAAGTATTGTTATTTTTAAGCAAAAGGTTGGAGGATCAAACCTTGGCCCTCCAAACTTTTTGGCCCAAGATCCGCCATTGTCTGAGCTTAAACATCGTTATTTCCAATGTTAGTCCATTTACCCATATTTTTTTGACGAACAATTTTCCCATAATTTAAACACCAAACATTAAACTTTCTACAAGTTAGATTATTGGCCAGTAACAAACGTTGGATATTAGATTAATCACAAGGATAACACATTAAACTCCTTGAATTATCACGATGACTGAGGACATATTTATAAAAAATTATTATTCAGTTTTAGCAACAAACTCTTGAAAACAAATTAAAGTAAAACAAAGAGAAAAAATTGTAATTATAAAACAGGAAATAAAATTAGGTATCTTTAAAAAAAATAAAAAAAACGGGTGGTAACGATTGTAAACTACTAATTTATTTAGAAACACCATTAATTGTTTAGTATTCATTAACTAGATTACAGTAACAAGATTTATTTAAATAGTATTTAAAACCTATATTATAGTTTTAAAATAATGGCGGTCTATACTATGAAAATATAAAGTTTGAAGATGTTAACATGGTGAACGAAGTCACTTATTTTATACCATGTTATTGATATTTAGTTGTTAAATATCTCCGTATTAACAATTATAATTTCACTTTTTTAAAACAACAATTGATCAAGAGTTATGGAAAGTTTCTATTAAGTGTGTAGGTGTAGCTTATAATAATAATGATTAATCTAATATTAATATTAACCAACGAAAAAATAACTAGTAATGCTAGTCAAAAGTTTCCTTACTAGATGTAAACAAAGTTTCTAAAACTTCAAGTACTATTAATATGTTTTAAATTTTTTGATTGGTAAGCATTTTCAATCGTTTTTGAAAAAATGGAATATTTATTTGTAACCGATAACTATTATGTTTAATCCAAATTTAATATATTTTAACCCTTCACCATTGCATTTTGTAAATGATAATTTTTGCATAATCTTACTTTTTTCTAAAACAATTTATCAAGTGATAGAATTTGTATATTTACAGTATTAATAATTGTAATTCATATTAATAATAAATTATTATCTAATATTCATATGAAGTAGTGTAACTTTATATTTTGGTAAAGCAATTCATCGAGATTTAGTATTTTTATTATTATAAATGGAGCGTTATTTCATTATTAAAAGTAACTAGTGATTGAACAATAATTTATAACATGTTATTGATATTTAGTTGATAAATATCTCCCTATTAACAATTATCATTTCACTTATAATAATAATAATGATTAATCTATTATTAATATTAACCAACGAAAACATAACTAGTCATTCTAGTTAAAAATTTCCTTACTAGATGTAAACAAAGTTTCAAAAACTTTTAGTACTATTAATATGTTTTAAAATTTTTGATTGGTAAGCATTTTCAATCCTATTAGAAAAAATGGAATATTGTCTAATAACCGATAACTATTATGTTTAATCCAAATTTAATATATTTTAACCCTTCACCATTGTATTTTGTAAATGGTAACTTTTGCATAATCTTACTTTTTGCTAAAACAATTTATCTACTGATAGAATTTGTATATTACAAATTACAATATTAATAATTGTAATTCATATTAATAATCAATTATTATCTAATATTTATATGAAGTAGCGTAATTTCATTTTTTGGTAAAGCAATTCATCGAGATTTAGTATTTGTATTATTATAAATGAAGCGTTATTTCATTATTAAAAGTAACTAGTGATTAAGAATTAGTTCAGAAACGATCTTCTCTCACTTGCAATCTTTTTTTCCTAATTAAAGGCGATAAAAAATTTAAGTACGTTGTGACCACTTATTATTTTGGAATGATGTACATTTGACCACTTATTATTTTGAAATGATGTACATTGAGACTTTTTCATTTGGATTGAGACCATTAAAATGAGAAAACTATAAGAAACTAATTAATGAGGATTTAAAATAGAAACTTGGAAGATTATTTTGCAAAGAGGGGAGTATATAACAAGATTAATAACATTTGCACCTTATCATAATCAATAAATATAAATGCTGACATAGAAAAAATTATAGTAGTAATGCTAACATACAAAAAAATAAAATTATTCCTCAATACAAAGATAAGTTATTAATTTACTTAGAAGATTTGTTTTTGAAAAATTTTAAGTTTTATTATTAATATAATTTTATAAAGAGATATTTTATTTGCATATTACTTTTGTTTTTTTTTTGACAAAATGATATATTGTTTAGTAACAGATAACTATTTCTCGTATTCCAATCGATATATTTTATAACCCTCCACAGTTTGATTATAAACCTTCAGGCTTCAGTATGTCGTTTAAGCCCTTCAACTGAAATTTGGTTTTAATTTTTTGGATAATCTTCATATTTGGATAATCTTTCCGCCTAATATTGCTCGACCTTTACGTGGTGTTAGGTTGCTTGGAGGTCCCGCTAGTTCCGATTCTGGTTTCAGTGGTGAGCTTGTGATGCAGAGGGTGACCAAGACCATTGCCCTTATGGATAAGGTCGCTATGCTAGATGATCCTCAGTGTGAACTGTTGTTACTTAGGGCATGTACTGGAGTTTCAAAACTCTACTTTGCATTACGTACTTGTCCTCCTAGTACTTTTGAGGTAGCTCGGCGCACTTTTGATGGAGCTCTTCGATCTTCCTTGGAGCGTATTGTTACCGCTTCGGGGCCTGGGTTTGGTGATTGGCAGTGGCGGCTTGCCACCTTACCATTTGTGTTTGGAGGGCTTGGTGTTTATTCTGCAGGTGATGTTCGTCACTATGCTTTTCTTGCTTCTCGGTTGCAGTCTGCTGGGTTGCAGACACAACTTCTTCGGCATACTGGCATTGTTGGTCTTGGACGAGCCTTTGAGGATGCGTTGTGTCTGTTTAATGGAACAGTGGAGTCTGACATTTTGAGTAATCCGAGTGAGGTCGCTGCCCCTAAACTCATGAAGAAATTGGCAGATATGTATTTCACAAAGATTACCGCTTCTGCAGAATCTGCTTATTGTTTAACTCCTCGACAATCAGCATTGTGGAAATCACAGCAGGGTGATCACACCTCTGCTTGGCTTCGGGCGGTTCCTATTTCGGGGTTGGGTCAGACGATGAACGCCAAGACTTATCGCTGTGTGTTGTCCTATCGGTTGGGTGTTCCATTGTTCTCTATCTCGACGTCGTGCTCTGCTTGTTCGAGGGTTTTTGCTGGAGATATTTTCGGTGATCACGCGGTGTCTTGTGCTGGTATTGTGGGTATTAAACATCGGCATAATGTTGTTCGGAATATCCTTGTTGATGTTTGTTATCGTTCTGGGATTTCAGCGAGAAAAGAGGTTGACATTGGGTTGGCTGGAGGGAACGACGAGGCCCTCAGACCTGCGGATGTGTTACTTTATTCATGGGATCGTGGTCGCGATGTCTGTGTTGATTTGACAGGGTCTTCTCCTTTGACACAGTCAGGGCTATCTGACTTTATTCCTGGGCGGGTTGTGGTTGATGCTGCTCATCGGAAGCGGGTTAAGTATGAAGCTCGATGTCAGGCGATTGGATATGGTTTCATTCCCTTCTCCTTTTCTTCGCTTGGGGAATTAGAGAAGGAGGCTGTTGCGTTACTGAAGCGGATTCAGAGGTTCTCGACGACGCAAGACATTGGGGCTCGTGCTGCAGCTCATATCTTCACTAGGGTAGGATTTGCTATAGCTAGAGGAGTGGGGGCCCAGATTGTATCTCGGCTTCCCACTAATTTATTGTAGGTTGTATGACTTTTGTTTTTGATAATAATAATAATAATAATAATAATAATAATAATAATAATAATAATAATAATAATAATAATAATAATAATAATAATAATAATAATAATAATGATAATAATGATAATAATAATAATTTTTTGTAGGTTGTATAACTTTATCTGTTTTTAAGGTATGATAATAATAATAATAATAATAGATGCCTTGATAGAGGCCTTGATGTATGTGTTGCTTTATTCCTGGGATAGAGGCCTTTGATGTATGTGTTGACTTGACGGGGTCTCACCTTTGACACAATTGGGGTTGTCTGACTTCGTTCCTGGTCATGTTGTGTCGGTGGTGGCTCAGTGGAAGCGAGACAAGTATGGGGCGCGTTGCAGGGCTATTGGCTATGGTTTTCTTCCTTTCTCCTTTTCTTCGTTGGGAGAATTAGAGAAGGATGCTATTGCGTTGCTGAAACGGATTCAGGCGTTCACTAAGACTCGGGATTTTGGTACTCGTGCAGTTACTCACATCTTCAGTATGATCGGGTTCGCTATAGCTAGAGGGGTGGGGCCCAAATTGTATCTCGGCTCCCCACCAATTTCTTGTAAATTGATTGACTTTGTAGGTTTTTTGATATTTTTATTATAATAATAACAATAATAATAATAATAATAGGGTTTTTTTTTTTTTTTTTTTTTTTTTTTTTTTTTTTTTTTTTTTTACAATTTCTGAAAAGCAATGTGTTGCTTGATCTATTTTTTAGTTTAGAGACATTTAAATACTAATTGATTTAATCATCCCCGAAATCAATAATATCTTATCAATTTGATCAAAGGAAATAAAATTTTAGATACAAATATTATTTATTTGTTACTATTTTAATAACAAACATAATTATTACAAAAAGTAGTGACACCAACTTAAAGTCATAACATGTACTTGTCAGGTTTTTCAACATCTGTATCTATGATACTAAAATATTGTTTACCGTTACTATTTTAATCTGAATCTTGTTAACACGAACTATAACTCAATAAATGTTCTTATTGGGGTTCTCTAAATCTCTCTCCATCATCAAATGTTATGTACAAATTCCAATTGTCAAAATCAGATTAAAAGATTCATATAACAAAATAATTACTGTGAGATTTATTTGGATTCAGTATGTAACGATAGCTATCTAACAATTTTAATTGGAGTAGAAAATTCAAGGTTAGCACATTGGCAATAACTTAAATTCCTAGTTATGGGCTGTTGAATGTTTTATGCACCAAACAAAGTAAAACAACTGAAAATGAGTTCAATAACAGTGTGGAGTGTATTAGTTCAGTACGAGTAAGAAGTACTCATACTGCTTTCGCGTTTTTACGCTTTTTATTATCGGAAAAAATTAAAATCTCTTCACCGGAAAACTCAACGTCGTTAATGGCTTCCATGCTTGCAATTGTATTCTCCGGCCATTAGTTTTGAAGTATGAACAACCTTTTGATTTTTTTTTATTGAAAATATGTTGGTGGGATTATGTAACATTAATTGAGGCTTGGCGCCAAGCTTTTCTACCGCCCAACGGAGCATTTTAGCGCCTAAAGCCAAAATATTCCCCTCCCCCCCAACCAATTTTTCCTCTCTTTTTTTTTGGCTTGCATTGACATGACGGCTTTTTAGTGGGAGTTTATGTTTGCCCCACATAAACTGAGTTTATGCGTATCTTCTTAAACTGAGTTTATGTGTATCTTCTCTCTAAAAACGGTCAAGTAAACAAACACATCAAAATCAGAAATTTTGACGTTGTGGAAAAAAATGTCTTGGATACGAAGGATTCCTAAAAAGAAAAAAGACAAAGTCCGTTAGAAGGCAGAAAAGTTACCAAAAGTAGAAGAGAGATAGGAGAAGAATCAGTCATCCTTAATTCAAGCAATTACAAGTTCAACTCACTGTAATAGTCGTATATACACTGAAACCAACTCCCATTAATTCAAACTAACACATAATTATTTATTCACAAAAAATCAATCAAATCTAGGAATTACTTTGTAATGTGTTAATTATCGATTATACAAGATTAAAAACTCGATTATTTGCTGACTTGCACCCACGGCCATTTAAGAGTGAAGACTTTGTACATATATCATCCTCCACTTAAGTTGTAAATTCTAAAACACCACCACTTATCTCCAGTTCCTTCCACAATCCCCACAACACCATGAGTATTTTCTTTGTAATCTCGTCTGTTACCATATTACTGGCCTCCTGGCTATTCATCGGATGCATGGTGAGCAAATTCCGAAACCTCCCTCCCAGTCCATTTTCACTCCCCATTCTCGGCCACCTCCACCACCTCAAAGACCCACTTCATCCAACCTTGTCCAAAATCTCTCTTAAGGTGGGGCCAATCACTCTCCTCCACTTTGGACAACGGAGAGTCCTCCTTGTCAGTTCGCCATCAGGGGCAGAGGAATGTCTGCGTCAAAACGATGTTATATTTGCCTTTTGACTGGTGATATATTTGGCTACAACTGCAAAACTTTGATATGGGCACCTTATGGAAATTTGTGGCGGAATCTCCGGCGAATATCCTCTGTCCAGATTTTCTCCCTCCATTCAATGCAGCTCTCCTCAGGAATTCGCTCAGAGGAGGTGAAGTTCCTGATGCGTCGGATCAGTACAGAATCCAAGAGAGATAATCAAGTGGTGGATATTGGGGAGGCTCTGTTTGAGATGACGCAGAAAATGATGATGAGAATTTTGGCAAAGGAAGGGTATATAGAAGAAGGGAAAAGATTTAGGGAGGTAGTGGAGGAGATAATGAGAATTGAAGGAAGTATCACCGTCGCTGACGTGTTTCCATTTTTGAGGCTTTTCGGGATGAAGAGATATCAGGAGAAATTCAGGGGTTTGGCTGAAGAGAAGGAAAAGTTTTTGAATGATTTGATGCAGAAAAACAAACAATCTGTTATTAATTCAAGTTCTGCTGGTTTAGGTTTTTCGTCAAACAGATTGAAGAAGACACTGATTCAAGTTCTGCTCTTGTTACAGAAAACAGAGCCTGAGTTTTACACAGATGAAATGATCAAAGGCCTGTTTCAAGTAAGTTCCCCTCCGGTACTATTTTTTTTCTCATGACAAGAGCACGCAGATTTTAAATAAAATCCAGTAAAAAAAAAAAAAAAAAAAAAAAATTACAGGATTACTACTACACTATTAAATATAAAATTTAAATTAGCGGATATGCACAAAAAGCATTGGAAATTGCATAGCATCAACAGCAATCCTTCTTTACTAAATCATGTTGCATTCAAATCTTTTTATTTTTTTTGTAATAATCATCACCTATACTTGCTGGAGCAAAATTCCAGCTAAGCATAATGTACCAGGTCCAAATACTATATTTAACACTGAAAAATTACTAGTACAAATTACAAACTTATTTAAAGGCATAAATAAGTAATCCCCCCCGCCCCCATGGTGAGCCCGGTGAAGATCAACCCTAGTATCTTACCTGGCACTGGTGTGAGACACTGCTCCAACTCCATTATCTCAACCATATGCCTTTTTATATTACTTAAATCTATGAAATAAAGAGAATATAGAAAAAGGCAACACATATATTATACCCTACTAAGTATATAAATTATTTGGATAATAGCTGAAATTGCTGATGAAACACCAGCAATATAGCAATCTCTAACTACAGACGTTTTTAAGTATATATGTCCATTTGGCATATCCAATCCATTTTCTTGCACTCTTTATATGGTGCTTATACCACTTTCCAACAATATAAAAGACTAATTGTGAACATTATTTCATGGTGAGTTAGGTATTACTATTGGCGGGCACGGACACTTCAGCAGGGACTATTGAGTGGACATTATCATTAATGCTCAACAATCTGCCGATTCTAAAGAAAGCACAACATGAGATTGCTACACAAATAGGATATAATCGACTTATCGAAGAATCGGACTTAATCCATCTTCCTTATCTACGTTGCATTATATATGAGACTCTAAGGCTATACCCTGCAGCTCCACTTCTGGTCCCTCATGAGTCATCAGAGAAGTGCGTTGTTGGCGGATATACTATTCCACATGGCACTATGCTATTGTTAAATGTTTGGGCCATACAAAACAATCCAAAGTACTGGTCTCAGCCTGAGGAGTTCAGGCCCGAGAGGTTTGAAGGGGTTGAAAAGGATGAAGAGAAAATGAAGTATAAATTTATGCCTTTTGGGTTAGGAAGGAGAGCTTGCCCTGGAGAGGGCATGGCCATGCGAATGGTTGGGCTTACATTGGGATTGCTACTGCAGTGTTTTGAGTGGGAAAGACCAAGTCCTGAATTGGTTGACATGAATGTCAAGAATGGGCTCAGTATGCCCAAAGCCAAACCGCTTCAGGCCAAGTGCCAACCTAATAAAACTATGGCCCAGCTCATTGCACAACATTAATAAAGAGGGGAGAGATGATGTGTAATACAAGTAGACGAATATGTTTCTATAGACTATAATCATTTGGGGGGGGGGGGGGGGGGGGGGGGAGGACACAATATCTTATATAATCAATCATTTGTAAATAGGATTGTTGGAATCAATGTTTTGACTAGATACATCAAACAATGTGAGAAAATCTAATGACAGTACTCCCAATAGTGAACTATTGTAAGCTAATGTTACACAAAAAACACTTGAGCCTCCATATTCTTCCTAGGCCACATTGTATAATAGAGATGAATTAGATTCTCACAAAATTAAATACGCACCTTGAACTTTTGCAATGGATTTGGAATCTTGGATCATGTATTAGAACTGTCCTTCAAATACAGTGGAATCTTAACATCTAGCTCTCGAAGCCGATCCACCAAGCCATACAGGAACTCAAATGTAAGCCTAGATTGTGCATTAAGATCTTCCCTAACCTGCGGTTGCATCCGAAACCACTCCCCCAGCATCTTGTGCACGTGTGCTCGGACAATTCTCCAAGGCACAGGATACTTTTCGCAAAGTTTCAGATATTCAACTAGTAGTTCTGCCTGGTCTATGCTTCCATCTTTACAACTTTCTTCACCTTCATCTACCCATTCAGGGGTTCGAAAGCCAGCAAACAGGGCTGGATTTTCGAGGAGAGCATCAGCTGAGAGTACCCCTTCTGCACCTGTTGCCTCCAAACAGCTGTGAACATCATCCAAGTGTCTAATGTTCCCATTGGCAAGAACTGGGATTCTGATAGCATTTCTGACCTCTCTAATCGCACTCCAGTCTGCCCGTATTTTCTTTTGGTCCTTCTGATCTCTAGTTCGACCATGAACAGCTAGAAGAGAGCATCCAGCTTCCTCCAACATCTTTGCATAGTTGATTGTATCCTGCAGATCTGGGAATATTCTGATTTTGCAAGAAACAGGAACTTCGAGGTTTTGAGCCAGTTTTTCCACTAAAGATTTTACAAGAGGTAACTTCTCCATCAAAAATGCTCCATAATTACCTCTTCGAGCAATACGCTGAGGACAGCTGCATAGTGCATACAAAGCACATAATGAAGTATTACTTAAAAGGAGTGAGATAATCCTTTTAATTAAAAATTGTTTACATATAACAGTACAGAACATGGAATAATCATTCCTGCAGCAGTATAAACCTAGCAGTGGTCAGTCAACAATTCTTACCCCAAATTGATATCAACATAGTCACAAAACGGTTCCACCATTCGGGCTGCTTCAAGTAAAACATCTGGATCATTTGCACAGAACTGGACAAATAATGGACGGTCCTCCTACATGTATACCCAATGCAAATTAGCTAAAGAATATAAGTAGAATTTATAAACAGTGACTAATGTATAAACTTTGTAAGAAGACTAAGAACTACCAATCTATTATTGTGAATGGCTGAATGTATATGGTTTTGGTAGTCAATTTCATGAAGGGTAACTTCACTGACTAGAATGATAGACAGTCTTTTTAGAGGGTATTAATGATGAAGTAACACATAGTACTTGTCAAATTTTATATGCTTCTGAAATTTCAAAGATGATCATAGTAGTTCTCATGCTTTTACCAATCACAAGAACAGCAAATAGAAGTATTGAAAGTTGTCAACAACTTAAAAAAAAAAAAAAATTGACACACACCATTGAGAAAATGTGACAATCATACAAATCTGAAAACAATTTGGAGAAGAGTAACGGACCAACGCAGGCAAAGTTCATGCATATTACCCTAATACAGCAATAAGCTCGGTAAAACAAGTTCAAACTGCCAAGTGTGAACAATCACAAACCTGATGACTAAGTTCCTCTACATGAGAGTGTAGTTAATAATACCTAAAACATGTTGATCTTCCTAGATAGGCAACATATAAACCAAAGTCCGGCAGCTAACCCGAAAGAAACAATGTGGATCAGCCAAGTACTGAAGACCTTTCCTTTACAGAAATTGAGACAACTAAGTTCTCAAAATCCTTTATACTTCCTATTACAATTGGCAAGTTACTCTAATTGAGAAATCTGCATAATTTTTCTTTCGAAACAATGTTCTGGATAATTTATTCACAAGAATTTCTTGCTTAACACTGCGACAAAAAGTTTTACATATCATCCTACAATAATCAACCATTTAGCAAATGCCAATTCTAACAAAGCAGTAAAGCACCAATGATACAAATCAATCAAATTCCTAAATTTCACCAAGTAGTCTTTGCATCAAATTGAACTAGTTTTTTCCACAAATCGCGTCATAAATTGCACAAACTTTAAATCATAAATTAAACCCAAAAAACGATGTATAACCAACTATCAATTTCAACAATTCACTAAAACCCTAATTTTATAGAGAGACAGAAAAACCCCAACCTGGCAAGTAGTGAACTCCGAAGCGCGATACTTCTCAGTCTCAGAGAAGATTCTAGAATGCAACATTGGAGTATAAGCAGCCTGCGCTCCATACTTGCGGCAAAGCATCCTAAACGGAAGCTCAGAGCAATCAACCATGGGAGCAACTATCAATTTAGGCCGGCCCAACTTCTTCCAATGGGCCCAAGCCCACTCTATCCGAGCTTCTCCGGTTAAGTACCCATTGGGCTGGCCCAAAGAGAGTCCCTTCTCCTCTACCTTATCTTCTCTCACCTCCGACAGTGTTGGGCCGGAAGAGCAGAGGAGCTCGTCGTGGTTCTCTTCTTGGGCCGTAGGTGGTGGTTGCGTGGTTAGAGAAGCCATGAATGAGAGCTTTGGAAGTTGAACAAGGTGATGGTTATGGCGGAGGAGAGAGAATCTCATTACCAGATCATTGCCGGCAGTTTCTCGTTGCGGGGGAAATCAGCGGTTTATTCAGGATTTTTTTATTTTTTTTTTGAGGGATTTTCTTTGATGATTTTTCAACTTCCAATAGATTGTTTTGAGCCCAATCATGGGTACAAGCCATAAAAGAAAGCCCAACATTCATTACTCACCTCCAAGCCCAATATTAAGCTCTACTTTTTTTTTTTTTTTTTTTTTTTTTTTAACACAATATTAAGCTCTACTTACAAGAGCAGTGAGTATTTGTTTTCTTTTAATCATAACATTTTGACCCCAAGATATTCATGATTAAGATAAATCTTTAACACGATATCAAGTGTTAGCGTAATAATGAGATTAAGGGTTCAAATCTCATCAACCCCTCTTTTCAAATGGATTTATTTTGCGCGGTATAGGGAGCCCAAGTTGCATCCATATTTCAAGCTCATGTGAGGATACGTGATAGAGTATACTTCCTCCGGTTCTTTGTAGTTGCAACACTTTTCTAAAATGGAAATGTCATAATAGTTGCAGCATACTATAAAAGAAAGGTTTTATGGTGAAAATGTTATTATTACATTTATTTAGAACTCATGGCCCACTTGATTATACTCCTAGCAAGTAGCAATCTCTTAACTTCATTTTAAATGTATTATATCATGTGATATCTGCTTTTTTTAAATAATATGATAATATATGTGTTACAACTATAAAGAAATGGAAGAAGAACAAACCAATCTTATTAGACCGTAATAATTATTTCAAATCAATAATATAATTCAAGTAGTCATTCTTTTCCCTACTAGTTGATTTATTATGTACTCCGTACACTTGGAACTTTCTTTTTGTTATTAGTACGTATAGCAAACGCAAAGCATAGAAAGAAGATCAGCTCCCTGAGCCAATTCCAGAGTCCGTGTAGAATCTTTAAAACCCCTCAAATTATTAGAGGAAATCATATTTTAAAAAAAAGTAGTGTGAATGAAGCTAATGGAACTTTATAGATAATCATTTGAAAGCAAAATGTACATTATCTAAAGCCAAAGCAAAAGACATAAATCACATATCCTTGAAAGCATCAACTCTCTCCCTTTTTGACTTCCATCTGCCCTACGCATAATTTGATGCACTTCATTTCTTCATACTCGAAATAATAATGGTTTTACTGTTAAATAAGATTCCTGCTGGAGTAGGAGTGTAGCTGTATAGGCGAGCAATAAGCTAGGTAATTACAAGTACTAATTAGCATCATTTTAAACGTAGGGCTACAATATCTCAATCGCGTCTTAATATTTCGTTGTGCAAATTTGACTTCTTGTTTCTATTAAATTATATATATATTGATCTGCGTATTCACATTCTATATACAATATGTCAAATTCATGTTTATAATTACTTGAATAAAAAAATAAATAAAAAAAAAAAAAAAAAACCAACTTGAAAACCAGAACATTTTGATAGAGTTGTGGGTGAAATGCGTATGAAACAACATTGTAAAAGAGGACATGAAAAATTGTCAACTCTAATACAAGTGCTATGGAACTATGATGCATATTTGTTAAATTTTGAATTAGATTGTAAATATCGTACAGAACTTTCAAATATTACTTTAATTTTAACTTCAAAAAAAATTATTAAGAGATTATAATAGATGGAGAAGACAATTTTTAAGTGATATCAAAGTAAAGTGTGACTCAACATACAAGCAAAAAAGATTAAAATTGAATATTTTATTTCTTTCAAACTACAGTGTTTTTTTTTTTTTTTTTGGTGAAATCAAACTATGGTTTTATAATTTTGGGGATTTCGTTGATACAATCGGTATGACCATGGTTAAAACAAATCTTACTCATTAATCAAAATCACACGTAGAAAACAAGTAAAGAATTGGTCAAACCACGTATTATATAAGTAGTCAATATTGTTGGTCTATTTTCAAGCTCACAAGTCACATTGTCACATCTTCCCTTCTTATAAAATATAATATAATAGACTACAAGCTAAGTAAAAGTACTAGTCAATATATAAACAAATACAATATGCCAAAAAGAAAAAAAAAGAAATAAAAATAATTATCACAAAATGCCAACGAACCCTATTTTTTTGTTCACCTCTATCTTAAATTAGAATCTACCAAACCCACCATACTTGTGTCTATATATTATACTTGAAGTTTCTCATGCATGCAAATGTGTACAAAAAAGAAGTAATCAATCAATTAAGTAAAGTATTACATACTTACTATTAACCTAATCCACTATAATCTCCTTCGAGATGATAGCAAGATGACTAGATAGTACTTCAGCTATGCTATAGATCTGAGAGTTTACTACCATGCATGCATATGTGTAATTATCATCGTTTTTTTTTCCTTGTTCAATTGATTGATAACTACTCCATAATAACTAAGCTAATAAATTCTGATCAAATGAATAGTCTTCAAGAAGACTCGAGGATGAGGCTGGAGGTTTCGACGACAGAAAGAGAGTGGTTGTGCTCCCCTTCGTAGGTTACCACCAACATATTTGGATCATCCAATGCCCTCTCTACATGTTTCCTTGCCGGGCACCCTCTCACTGTACTGCACTTGTAGTATCCTCTGTTATTCACAAAAAAAAAAGTACAATTAATCAGTAACAACGAACATTAGGGTCACGATTTATTATGAACATACAAAAAATGAAGTATTAGAGATAATTCAATAAAACAATAATGGCTTTTTTTAGGAATATGAGCTTTCTAAAGTAAACATCTCATGAAAAACTATGGAGAATATAGAAAAAAGATTTTCAATAACGAAACATTATAGCCCTAGGAAAAATTGGATCAGCAAGACTTTTGTAAATGCATTTTTAAGATTAGTTGTCATATATAAATCTTAAACAACCTTAACTTAGTCACAAATTAGGATCGAACAGTTTAACTAAATAACATCATTAAAAAAGGGTTAAAAAAAACTCAAAACCATATATCCTCTCCACAGCACATCCCACATCATTTGGTACAAGCTACGTTGTGTGTTGCACAATCGTATGTTTGAAAAGGTAACAATTAAATTAAAATGGATCTAGCAAATCTTAATTACGTGACTGTTAGTTCTGGATGGAAAGAAACGGCGGACAATCAACACATGTTATATATGCATGGTGGGTCATAAGCCATTCAAAGTTGACTAAGCTAACCAAATGAAATTAATCAAAAGTCAAGTGCAGTTACGATGTTATGTCGAAGAGTGTTGAATGATCGATGAATCAAGATGCATGGTAAACAAGTCAAAACAACAATTGCTAAAATTCAAAGCGTTTGTTCTTGTGAAAAGAAGGGTCAAACCCGTCATTATTCAGATGAGAAAGAATATGTGGTTGGTCATCAGACTTTCGTGTGTACTCCAAGCATTACGTTCGCAGCCATATTGGACTTTTATTACAAATAAAAAGATTTCTTCGTAAAGAATTGCTCTAATTGATTGGAAGAGTTGAAATTTATCAATCTCTTTCGGTCTTTCTCTCTCTTTATGTAATGGTTTTTGGTTTTTTGGATTGATAAGAGTCCAAACACTTTGTGGCTTTGTTACTGAGCATGAAATTATTTTACAAAAAATAAGACCTACCAAACGGAAAAGAACTTATGTATTGTATACCTATACAGAGTCATACTCATTTGATTTAAGATTAATGTTCACGAAAAATATAATAAGTTATACAAGTAAGACACGTAAATTGCATACTTAAGTTCGTATTTTTTTAAGACATTATATTTACTAGGTAGTAAGCACTCGTATAATAATAACATGGAACAAAACTACGAGTACAAAAGTGGTTTCGTATAACCTTTAACAATGTCTTACAAGATTGAAATGCTACAGTATAAGGACTACACCTTTTTAGGTAAAGTTACATTGGATACCAATCACTAGACATTGCATTTTCTTTAGACTTTAGCTATTCCTCCCATTCTAAAATTATTATTTTACCCCGTTATTAAAAAACATATTATGTTTATGTTTGTTTATTGTAGTTTAACCAAAATTTATAGTCGAGCCCCTCGTCCATTATTGTCAAAGTCGAAATTTGATCATTATTTATTTTCTTAAACTTACTTACTTCGAAGCACTCCATTTATTTTAAAATTAAAATAAAATTATTAGCCATCTTATAGTATTAATGTACATTGTATTTGCACAAGTCTCTCATAACATACTCGTAATTGACAATTAACAATTAACACAAGAGTATTGAGTACAATTCAACATCAATGAAAATACGAACGTTTTGTAATGAAAATCGGATATTGTTATATTGTTATTCAAAGATGTGCATTAAAAACACTAAAAATAGTGGGAATATAATGGTCCGTACCTTGGATGTGGGGATCCTTTGATAGGTTTTTGACCATACTTTCTCCATGAGTAATCATCGGGTGGTATGTCTGCCATCTTCGCGCTTATTGCTGGTACTCTCACGATTCTCTTTTGCCTCATTTTCCTATTTCCACATAATCCATTAATTTATTAATTAAATTACGGATTTATTAATTAAATTACGGTATTTACCAAAAATAGAATTTTATAATCTTTTAATTCAGGAAAAAATAAAAAGATGAGTTACCTCTTCTTAGAGCAGTGGCAACGACCAGAGGGCCCACCACACTTTCCATTCTCGGAAAAACACTTCCTAACTTTAAACGACGACGTATGAGAAAGAGGCGGTCTTCCCACCGACGAAACCATCCCGGAATAATTCGTCATCTGAAACGACGTCGTTGTGTTGGTACTATTCGCAGCAGCAGCAGCACACGGAGGAGTATTAATTGTATGATGATGATTATTATTCATCAAAATATCCTGCTTATTATCCACGTCAGCAGTCAACGTTGACTTAACGGAGTTCCCAGCCGAGTACGAGAAATTAATCGTAGCCGCCGGTGCTACTACCTTCGTCGCGTAATCGTACCCGTTCATCTTCATCGCCGGAGGAGGAATTTGCTGAAGTGGCTTTGGACACAAAACGACACCGTTTTGATGCGGATGCTGTGGTTTATGGTCAACAGCAACGGGTGCCCGACGAAACCTGGCGTGGCCCGTCCGAGGCCGACCCAGAAGTGAAATAACTTTCTTAAACCTGAAAACGGCGTCGTCTGCTACGGCTTGATAATTCGAATCACTCTCCATATTACTATTATTATTATTAGGAGGAGATAGAAGATGGAGGAAATTATGAACACTTTGAAGACCAGCAGAAGTTTCATGAGCAATGGCTTCTACCATTTGATGATGATTTGAAGAGGAGAGAGAAAGTGAGAGGTTTGAAGAAGATGAACCCAGCATTAGATCTACTGCCATTTTACAAAAACCATTCCTTCAAAAAAATAAATAAATAAAAAGGAAGAGTAACGTTTATGTGTTTGTTGATTGATGATAAAAAAGAGAAGAAAGGGAGAGTATTTGATGGAGTTTGTTTTTTCTTTATTGATGATGGATATGTGTTTGTCCTAAGTTTTGGTCAAATTAGATGCCATCGGCTATGTTAAAAAAAGAGAAGAGAGAGAGAAAAAGAAGGGGGGTCTACTGTTGGATGACTGACCTCATACTTTAGGGGTACTTTAAGACCAATTTTGATTTGGTTTTGTCAAACTTAGGTAAGAATTATCAACGATTAGATTCATATCATATCCCTATGTTTTTTTATTTTTTATGATATTCTTTCCCCTATTATTATTGTTGGTTAGATGACATGTTTTGACTTTCTTCTTGGAATAAAAAATATATTCCGTATTCACATTAATTTTTTGTACTCTTTCGTTTCCTTAAAGTGTTATACTTTAACTTGTAGTATTATTTAATTGTCTTTAATATAAGTGATAAGTGGGGTAGTTGAGATATTAAACTTTTTATAGAACAAGATAATTGGGTTAAAGTTTTACTCCGTATTGAAATAATAAAGTATATATTAAAGGGAAAGAAATGGGAGTAATAAGAAGAAAATGAGAATGAGTTTGAGCGGAATATAATACTAAAATATATTGTTGTTTGTCAAAAACGCAATTGTAACACATAAAAAATGGTCACATTTAAAAAGCATATAATACTTGCAAACAAAGGGAGTAGTCGTCTTAACTTTTTTTTTTTTTTTTACGAGTATAACGGTAAGAAAAAAAATGAAGGCAATACGGAACTGATTGGTACGGAATAAAAATTAATGATATCAACGGCTAGAGTCATGTGTCAACAAGCGTGTCTAGCTAAAAAACATACTATCAATTAAGAAACGGATGGAGTTTGCTTAATCAATTAGAAATAAAGTAAACGTAGATAATATAGCCTTATTAGGGCTATATATAAGTATTAAATATACTTGAAAATTGTATAAAATTAAGAATTCATGACAAAAACACTCGTAAATCAGTGTAATTAGTGTTTATATTTTATTGATTTTCTAACTTTATACGATTTTCTAGTGTATATTTAATGCTTGTATGTAGCTCTAAGGGTTATGTATAGCATTTCCCTTGATTGTATTATAAGAAAATTGATATTATAAAATTATACATTATAACAAATTTACAAATCCAACCATGTATTATACAATACTCTGTAACATTTGTTTTTATATATTTGTAAATTAATCAAATCAAACCCATTATGTAAATAGTGGAAAAAGTCAAACTATAACACTTATTAAAACGCGAAGAGAATACATAAATTTAAAGGGACAAAACTATTCCGCCAAATCACCTAAGGGTGGCAATTCGGTTAGCAGATCGGGTTCGGGTCAGATTTCGGATCAATTTCGAGTTATGCTTAGAAACTATAAAAAATAGTGTAAAACTTAACAGTTAATATTATTACAAAATATGTATTTTGGATCAAATCGGGTTGAATTCGGGTTGTGCGGGTTCGGTTTGGTTCAGGTCGGGTTTGAATTTCTCTTAGTAATTTCGGGTCGGGTTATCGAGTCGGGTCTGGGATTGCCAACCCTAAAATCACCCCCAAAAGATTTGAACATAAAAGGTCAACATTTGACCAAGGTTTTTTTTTTTTTTTTTTTTTTGACCAAGCTCTTAAGACAAGATAAAGCAACACTAATACCCTTAGTTATTTATTAGAAAAGGAATAAAAAGGAGTAGATTACTAGATTATAAATTGATATCAAATAAAAAGCATTTAAAAATACATATTTTTTTTAAAAAAAAAAATACCAAAAAAAAAAAAAAGGGAGTGTGCCAAATGGTACTTTAAAATGTCTTTACCAAAAATTTAATTGAACGATGGGTAATAATTAAGGGAAATTCAGTAAATAAAAAAAATTATCAAATCAAAATTATTACTCCATACCAAACAAATAAACTGAATTGAACGATAATTAAATTTACTAATTTATGACAGTTGACAAAATGAATCACGAAAATATCAAATTGAAACCAATCCAAACATAGGAAAAATTACCATAAAAAATACAACTTTTGGGCCGTTTTTTTAAAATAATACAACTTTTTTATTATACGTGAATATTACAACCTTTAAAAGGTGTTAATTTTAAACATAACAAAAAACTTATAGCCTGTCCATGACACGTGTTGTGATGTAATTGGTATAAATATATAGTTTTTAAAATAATTAATTTTAGATTTTTTTAAAAAAAGAAACCAGCCCCTTAACCACCACACACAACCTTCTTCTCCGGCGAACAACCCCTCCTCAGCTCGCCGACACCACGACGCAATCCCTCCTCTCCCGACGACACGAGCCCCACCATACCCCAATTGGCCCGATGCGAACATCACCACCTCACCAAAAACCGCAGCAACGTTTTGCCTGCAATTCAAGCCACATCATCAAACTTTCGCCATAAACACACTAACGAGCTCAAAGCCAACAAGGTCCCTTTCTCTCTCCTCTCGATTTGTTCGCTTTTTTCATTTCAAATTCAATCCCTAACTTCGATTTCTTAACCCATGTATTATTTTGATTTGGGTTTCTTTGGTTTGATCTTGATTTTGTACAAGTGAGAAGCAGATCTGGGCTGCAATGGCGTGGTTGTTGCAGCGGTGAGGGTGGCTGTGATGTGCGAATTGGTGGCGATGGCGGTGAAGGTTGCTGCAATGGTTGATGTGGCTGCGCCTGCCGCTGCAATTCGATGCGGGAAGCAGGGGACTGGAATGGTGCGCAGGGAAGGACGGAGCAGGTGTGTGGTTTAGTGTTGCTCGGTGTGGTGATTTTCGCGGTGGCTGCAAGGGGGTGGTGGTGGTTTAAAGGGGGTGGTGGACCTGGTGGTTGACTGCCAATCTGCCATTGATATGGAAGAGAAGTAAAAAAAACAAAAAACAAAAAAAAGTGCTCAACAAATGATAAAGCTACACGTGTTCCAGTACCTGTAAAACCAGGTTACTATTCTATTTTTGCCTGTTTAAAATTAACACCCCCTAAAAATTGTAATATTCATATATAATCCAAATGTTGTATTATTTAAAAAAAAAACTATCCAAATGTTGTATTATTTATGGTAATTTTTCCTACAAACATATGAAACTGATGGAAATTATTTATAAGATATGCATGAGTGCATGACATTAATTTCAGTTGTTAATATTGTTGAGAACTTGTAACACCAAATCACACATTCTAGTGTATAGGCAATCAATAGTCAATTACTTGTCTTTTGCTTACATTTAGTTGTCTTTTTTTATAAATTTTCTAAAAAACATAAGCATTAGCTTAGCTCATGGGCGTAGAATAGGGAGTGCAAAGTGATCCCTACCACAGGGCCCCGATTATTAGAGGGCCTATTTTTTTTTTTTTCAATTCTTATTTAATTTTTTTTAATACTACAACTCTCAAGAGCCTCCTTATTTGTAATGCACAACATATTCCCTCTATTAATCCAAGTTCCCATATTAATTTCTAACACTTTTCATATTCTTCTATCAATTCAAATTAGTATTTTCACAATTACATCAATTCCATGTATATTTCTACTTCTAGAATTTTCAACGTAAAAAAGTTAATTTCAGCCAAATTAAAAATAAACGATTCGTATTCCATAACAACGGCAAAACATTTAAGCAATTAATTTTAATTTTTCATAATTATTCTTATCAAGCTGCTAAATATCTTTCCAATATATAAGGGTTATCTAATTGTGTATGGCGTAAATAATAGGTTAAAAATTAAAATTTTGTATGTTTTTAAATTATTAAAGGCCCATTTTTTCATTTTAGAACAGGGCCCCAAAATCATTGCAACGGCCCTAGCTTAGGTTGGGCATTCTTGTCAAACAAAAAAAAAGCTTAGCTTGGGCATTGAATAGTTTTTATCTTAATAAAAAAAATAGGCCTTATTTTCTTATATTGTTGTGGTTTGCTATGTTCTACAGTTCTACTTAGGGTCTGTTCTCATTGACTGAACTCAGCTGAACTGAACTGAACTGAGCTCAGCTGAACTGAACTGAACTGAACTCAGCTGAACTGAACTGAACTGAACTGAAATGAATATTTTATAAGAGAAGGAAATTAGGAGCTGAACTGAACTGAACTGAACTGAACTGAACTAAATTTCAACGTAAGAGAACAGGCCCTTAGTCTAAATTATTGACATCTATTTTGCTCTAATTTACTTAAAAGCTCTAAAGAATAACCCTTTGTCACGTGCCCACGTTAATAACTTAATATTCATATAATTTGTACTCTTTTTTTTTTTTTTTTTTTTTTGTTCAATTTAACAGTATGATCTAAAAAGTTATGTAGAGTATAATTATAAGCACTTCAGCTGCAAATGTTAGCAAATCTTGAGCGTGAAAATCGAATACTATTAGTAGTACAGCAAATACTCCGTAATACTTTATTCTAATCTTAATTGCTGGAATACGGAGTATTAATCTGGTTGCTGACAAGATTTGTCGGGTCTTTGACTAATGTTTTCAGTGGTAGGACCCACTAAAGTTGAATTTTATTTTTAATAAATAAAACAAATCAAATGTAACGAAAGAAGTAGCGACAAACGACAAAGCATTGTGGGATGGGAGACTGCATGTTGACTAAAATTAGTCGTTTCAAATACGTAATTTTTTAGGATATTGCTGGCGAACGATTTCGGTTATATTAATTTGGGAAAATATGATAAAATTACGTGTCAATCGATATAATTAATGTTAATTATTAATTTAATTTTTCTACTTTTAGCTAGCTTATTCAACGCGTCGGGGGCGTTCGCTAGCTCTACATATCAACGTTTGAAAGTACAAGAGAAAATAAGGAAATCCATCTACTCCAAAACAAATGTATTTGGTGGAGCTCGAATTCGTGACCTCAAAATCACAAGGTGAGTTTCTTTTAGTAGATCAACTCAACCAAAAGGTTAAACTTATGGTTGAAATTCAAGATCGATTTATATACTATATCACGTCCCCTCACACGAGAACTCATTGGGGTTGAAATGTGGATGCAGTATGGGTCTTCCTCATATCCAGCGTTTAATATTCCACTTTAAAAGGAGGGGTGGATGAAATTCGAACCCGTGACAATGTGACATTTGTGTCACGCTGGTTTTTGATACCATGTTAGTAAACCAACTCAATCAAAAGCTTAATAATTTCCCACCAACAGTACAAAACTTTGCTTGGTCCAAACACATAAATTACGGAGTAGCTATTTGGTTGTTCGATGCAGGGGCTATTTTCCCTACCTTATAAAAATTACAATATTACTCTTTTGAATAGTGTGATCCCAATTATACCCTTTAAAATGCGCCTTTACATATATATCCTTATTAATATGTATATTTGTTTAATGAATTGTGATTGGACAATTATACCCTAAAAAATATTTATTTACTCATTTTCTCTCATTAATGTTAGTTGCCTTGGACATTTATACCTCTACACATTTTTTTGAAGACAAACTTATACCTCTAACATAGTTGTTTACATATCAACAACTAAATTTGTGAATTAAAGTGAAACCGAAAAGAATTTCTATATATAACTGGCTATACGAGCGCATCACGCGCGTTAACTGTCCTACTATAGTAAAATACTTGTATGGAGTAATATGTTTTTTGTTTATCATATATGGTATTGTTTACGGAGTAACAAATAAGGAATTGGAAAGGAACACAAAGGGGTGAACCAACCAATAGAATTAAAGAAATCAATTTAGAGGAACTATGAAAGAATTTAATGTTGATTACATTTAATAAATTATTTAAAACTACTTATTTTTATTATAAATTTTATACTTGTATATAGTAAAAATTAGGTTAAAAAAAGTAAAAGATGGGAGAGTGTGACATGTGGTGCTATTTCTTTGCGTTATTATAGACTAGTACTCCGTAATTTAACACTGTAACTAGTGAGTAGCCCGGGCGATGCCCCGAGGTGCTACTTTTGTAATTGTACAATTTTAGGTTTTTTTAGGTTTTTGTGTTTTTAATTTGGCATTGTTATAAGGTATGAAATTGCATTGTTGTTAATTTTGTATTCCTTTTTTTTTTTTTTTTTTTGTCAAACCAAACTTCCCGTTTTTTTTTTTAATTTTTTTTTATTTAGCCATGTATTTTCGAAGCACTGCAATACTATTGTTGTTTTACAAAGGGAATTTAATCTTAAAATCGTTCTACATCAAAAGAAATAGCAATGTAAATTTGTAAAACATTAGTTCTTTATTTTCTGTCTTGTTCATATTTTTCAGTCCTGTTGTTCCGTTGATTGGTCATCAGTTGTTGCCGTGTTGTTGATTTGGTCGTTGTCTTTGTCCCTGACTCCCTGCATTTGAAATATTGTTAATGTCATTATTTTTTTCCATTTTAACCTGGTGTATGGAGATAATTTATTTTGGTTTGGTTTGTTACCTTTGTTGTGTGTCTCCTGTCTTTGCTGCCTTCTGTACTTGGTCATTAGTTTCCAAGCTTTTGACGTCCAGTTGCCTTTTTGTAGCCGGTTTGTTTGTCTGCCATTTGTTTGATGTTTGTTTGTTAGTTTTTTTGTTATATGTTTTTTTTTGAAATTGAAAGTAGTAAAGTTGGGTTTTTTGTTTATTGTACTCACCGCTTCTTGGTTTTTCTGTTTGTATGCATTTTCTAATTGGTAGTTTATCTCAAGAGTCTTTTGGAAGAGGAGCTCTGTTATTTCGCTTCTTGTACTAAGCTTGACCTTGAATGCAAATTGCTTTCCAACACAGCGTTGCAATCTGTCCAGCACCTTTTGCTTTCCGTTAACCTGTAAACATTGTGTTTTGTTATAGTGTGTCATTGCATAAAAATATAAGAGTATTCGGAGGGTTGATTAAATTGTTTGCTTATGCTCAAAGATTTTAAATTATAGCCTTGAGGTCTTACTATGTTTGCCTTTGTACATTTATAATTGAGATTGTGAAACCCACTATTCAGAGCATGTAATGCCAAAAAAATTCATTTTTTGCTACCTCTATTCTCAAAGACTCAATTTCTTATTATAGTTAAGAAAATTGCTTGTCAAATTGCATGTGAAATTGTAATTGCTATTCTGCTTCAGAAAAGTTGACAAAAAGCAAAAAATAGATATAGACATCATTGTTACCTTGAATAGTTGCTATTTGGCTATTTGCTCAAATCTGTCTTCCAATTAGTGCGAACCTGCATCACAACATACCCAAAAAAAGAATTTAAATTGCATTCAAACAAAGATCTCAATAACAATTGCATTTTTGTTTCATCAAAAAAAAAAAAAAAGCGTTTTAATTTTAGGGAAAATTAATCTGAATAATAATTAACCTTCTCAAGGAAAAATAGCAAAAATAAAGGGTTAATGAGTTACCCAGTTGTTTGACGGCATATATATATAGATATAAAAAATACATAAATGCTGCATATTGGAGCTTAGATTCAAAACGCCAATCTCAATAAACATACAACTTTTCTAATTCCCTGAAGAGTTAATTACCAATACTACCTCTATAATGATAATTCAGATCTTAAATGCTATACCTTTGAATATCCAATTACATGCAATTTCAGTTACCATCCAAATAAATTTAATTGCATTGGATGAAAAAATAAGCCAAGTTAATGATGATTATTTAAAGTTTAAAAATAAATGGAATTTCAATAGATTTTTCATTGGTAATTATTGAATAAACATACCAACAATTGTCGACATTAATGTCGGTACAGCGGATGTCGGCGGCAAAAGTGAAGTACTGAAGTCCACCAAAGCCTTCGATAAAGAACCAATCTTCTTGATCATGGTTACTCCAACCATGTATTTAATTGGTACCGCCATGGATGTTATAAATTTGTAAAGTAATCCGTATAGGATAGCTCTGACTCTTCTTCAATTTTGCAACAATGAAAACAAAGAATAAAGGCAGTCTTCTATTTTGCAAATTTAAGCTCAGACACTTTAATGTTGCATTAATGAAAAAAAAGAGTATAGGTAGTTGCTATTCCTCTTTCTTTTTTTTTTTTTTAAATATATATATATATATATATATATATATATATATATATATATATGTAAATAATACGAAGTGGGGAATAAATATGTGTATTTTTTAAAAAAAAAAATTAAACCATGTCATTTAAAGTTATATATATGTCTTTTTTCACAATTATATCATGTTTGATAGTTAGCTTAGATGACTATATATTCAATTTTGTTGCAAGTGGTATGGGGTTCAAATCCTCTTATCATCATATTTCTTTATTTTTTTATTTAGTGATGGTGTGACATGTGGAGATGTTGGGTAGATGACATGGCGCTGTCACATGTTTGTGAAATGACATGGCGTCACGAATTGTTGGTAAAGTGACGTGGCGTAATTTGGAAGAGGCTATGTGGCACGTATACGTTTTTTAAACGCCTTTTAATATATTAGTATAGATTTAACACTATATATTTTTCATTCTTCGTCTCATGTGTCATTCTTTTTAATGCATGTTCTATGAATTCTAGTCATTTAACACTATATTATATGAAAATTATGGAGTACATTCAATCCTCATGCTTTGAGATATTTGAAGAGTTCTGAAACAAATGTCATTTATTTTTTATTATTGTTTTATTAGGTTTGACTGATTGATTAATTGATCGATTTATAGTAGGTTGGTTGAACCTCTTCAACATTTCAAACCATGAAATTTTTGTAGTTGGGATTTAGAAGGAAGGATAGCAAAAATAACATCAAAGTCAAATATATAGCATGCATAAGCTACTATTGTTACTATAGAGTTTGAATTCTTGTGCTCCCCTTTTTTAGAAAAAGTATGCATGAGATTAATTAACTTAGGATTAATATCAAAGTAAAATAACATGTTATAATTAATTGCAATTGTACTGTAATTTAATTTATGAAGTTTGCATGGGATTATAATCATTATGCACTATAATACTCCATCATAATATCGTTATTGACTTAGAGTTACTCAACTAATGCTCAAACTATTAATAGTGTTGTTATTTTTCCAATTTTCTAAAAGCAAAGCGAACACGAAATACGGAATATCATACATGATTTTAAAATTTAACGTGTGGATATTAAATTTATTAATTTAATTTGTATACGGACTACAATATATTTTAATAATTAATTTTTTTTTTTTTTTTTTTTTTTTTTTTTTTTTTATAACTCGTACATATATACAAGTTTAAATAATCAATATTCAACAAGTATACTCATTTCATTGAATATATATGCAACTTTGATTTTTATACCTTTCTTTGTTATGACACTTGAGACCAAATTTTCGAGTTTTAATTTTATTTCTTAGACTACACTTCTTAATATCATTTGCACAGCAACACAAGTAAATTGTTTTACTCTGTTTTTGAGGAAAGTAGATGTGCCAATGTCTAGTGTGAACATCTTATGCTTATGCTTAAGGAAAGGAGCTAACTTGCTTTATTAGAAACCCTCTTAATTTCAGATTTATAGATTATGTAGTTCAAAAAAAAAAAGATTATGTAGTTAAGCCGAAATTTATTTATTTGTACTAATCATTGGCCTCATCTCATAACATTTGTCATTTCGGTGAATAGAGAAGCAACTACGGAGTATTACAGCGCATATTTAGCTTTAGTAGTATGATATCGTTGACTTTTTGCTTTTCTCGTGCCGAAGGGAGACATTAGTAGGGAAGATTCTTCTCATAGTAAAAAAAAATATAATAATAATAAAATAAAAAATATCATATATTCTCAATATAATACGGGGTATTATAAAAAAAAATTATTATCAAATGGAAATTGTTGGATTCGTCTAATCAACATATATTTTCATAATATATTTTTTTTAACAGTTTTTTATCTTTTACGAGTACAATTAAAGATACATATATTAAGGGTTTGTTCCCTTCAATTTAATTTCAGTTTAGTTCAGTTTAGATCCAATCAGTTCAGTTCAATTCAATTCACCTCCTAATTCCCTTCTCTTATAAACAATTCATTTCAACTCAATTAAGTTCAGTTCAGCTCCAATCAGATCAGTTCAGTTTAGTTCAGCTCAGTTCAATACATCAGAATAGACCCTAAATAAATACCATGAAATGAAAACAAGTAACGATATTTAGTAACGAAAGAAATACATCACTACTGTATTATAGACCGGTGAATAAGTGTTTCTCTTTTCAAAAATTATTCTAACACATTAGACTAGATTATATAAATAAACTATTTAGATCGAGTTCAAGAATAATTTTGGTATCAAATGTGATATAAACTTTTTTCATAAATATAAAATTATACTTTTTCATCGTATATATCAAACATGATTCACGACAATTAAATCTCTAATATCTATCACTATGTAATAAATTTATTTCTAACTAATTATTCTTTATTCTAATTACATCATATACAGAGTACTAATATACGGAGTAATTATAATAATGGTACCTGACCCCGTGATTAAACTAATCAAGTGTGTGAAAGGCGTAGTCAAGTGCGCAACATGTTGGGTGGCTCAACCTTGAAGACATCGAGATGGAGATTGAGGGAGGTGTAAATTAAATGTGTAATAGATATGACCAAAAGGTCCACGTGATCCATGCACTATAAACATGACAAAACTTGCCTTAACTAAACTTTGTATTTGGTCATCAGACAAAAATCTCAAGTCAAAGACGGCAAAGCATTCGTAAAACAAAAGCTGTGAAATTTCAAACTGCTCGCATATGTTTTTGTTTCAAGGAAATATATACATACGATGGCAGTGCCAGATTAATAAAGAAGTCTTCGTCGTCGTCGTAGAAATGCCGCCGAATTTGGAAAAGCGCGCAAAGAGAATACGTGATGGAGCTGGCTACTCGTGTAACACCATGCATGTTCAATTTGTCGAATGTTATACATGTATTTTATGAGTAGGTCACTTTCATATTTAATATGCTTAACCCAAGTGGAAGTGGCATTCTTCATCCAAGAAATAAGCTTACATCATCTGTCTCTCGATTAATATTGTGATGGAATATTAATATGAATGACGTGTACACTGATTTAACTACTTGTATATATAACATGCTTCACAATATGATATTATATTCAAAATTTGACCGTGAATGTAGAATTTAAAAAACTTAATGGTTTGATGAGACTTAGGATCTGTTCTCTTCAGCTTATTTTCAGTTCAGTTCAGTTCAGCTCCAATCATTTTAGCTCAATTCAGTTCTTAATTTCCTTCTCTCATATTCATTTCAGTTTAGTTCAATTCAATTCAATTCAAATCAGTTATATAAATCAGAATAAACCCTTAATGAGACGAGTTTTACAAGATCTAATGTAAATACTCTGTATATCGTTGTATTTCCTTACATATGAATTATAAATGATATGGCATTACTAAACACCACTCCTTCGATTCTTTTTATTTTTCTCATTTTAACTTTTTTTTTAACGCATTACAACTAGTGATGTCAAAAGCACACCCGACCCAACCCGATTCGAAATTAATCCAAAAAATATCCGATTCATATGGTAATTTGGTATGACTCAACTTTAAAAATTGACCCGACCTGACTACATCAATCCCGATCCGAACATCCGAATTAACACCTTTAATTACAACTACAGATGGTGAGATAATTCAAACACGTGTCACATACTCTCGATCTTTTGTGGTATTGATATTTAGTAACTTTCACTATTTCTCAATATATGCAACAAGTTAACTTGTAATTAATTTATAATTTAATTAACTTGTTGCACTACTAGCATAGATATTCATAAATGATGGCTAAATTGAGTAACTAGCAAAGAGGAAGAAGGCTAGATTGACATACTTTTTTTTTTTGACGAGGAAGAAGGCTAGATTGACATACATTTTTTTTTGGATGCTGTATATCTATAAATATAACTAAAGTAATTTCCGCTGATATCATTAATTTCCACATGTCAACCTCTTATAAAAAATTTTCCCGCTAAAATTAATGACATAATTATTTTTTTTCAACATAAATAAATATTTGAAAATGGTAAATTAATTATACATTTTCCTAACTGATTTTATATTTAAATTGACTAATTATGCAATTTCTATTGGAGAGTTTAAAGGAAGGTCGGAATATTTCATTTTCTTAAAAACACTATCTTTTTCTCCAGCTCCGTATATTTTATAGTACATATTATATGAATTGGGGTTCCACTCTTTATTAATTTCTCAATTTATTAGATTTTGCTTAAATTATCTGTACTACATACATATTACATACAAATAAGCTAGAAAAAATAGTTAAAATCGTAAAATAATGTTAAAATCGTGCATTGCACGAGCCTAATCTAGTAATTAAAACAAAAAAATTCCGTAAGCTTTCAATAATGACATCTTGGTATACCAGGCCCATGGAATAATGGACCCTATATAAACTCTCATGGCCCATCCTATTCCACCTGAACAAAATTGATTATTACTCATCAGAAGTATTTTGCCTGTTTTCTTTATCAAATCCAAACAAAAAGAACTGGGTTGTGTTAAGTTAAATGGGCCCATAACCAAATCAGGCTGTTATGTGGCTAGGGCCGGCCCATCCCGCTGACCCAGTCCGTTGAATAATAGATCTCTTACTCGTTCTAGTTGTTGATCATATATTACTTACTCGTTCTATTTGTTTATCATATATTAGTATTAAGGGTCTGTTTACATTTATTGAAGTGAGGTAAACTGAACTGATTGGAGCTAAACTGAACTGAACTGAACTGATTGGAGCTGAATTGAACTGAACTGAACTGAACTGAAATGAATATTTTATAAGAGAGAGAAATTAGGAGCTGAACTGATTGGAGCTGAATTAAACTGAAATTAAGTAAATGTGAACAGATAAGTACTACTTGTTTATAATTTTTATATAGTTAATCATAAAATATTGTATTTCTACTTGTTCACTTTTTTCCTACCAGCACATAAATTAACAAGGCTTTAGATATAAGATAAGTGCGATATTGACTATGATGATTGGAAATTTCTTAAGTTATGCCCTAATGGGTTGTTATCAATAATGTAATGTAATGTAATGTAAATTCAATTCATTTGATCTACAAGTATATTTTGTGGGGATGATACTAACTAGGCAAAGTGAAATAAGTGTACTTATGTTAAGTTATCGTGATTATGATTGATCAATGGTTGTTTAAATAGATCTTTCTATTAGTTAGTTGAGATTTTGTTTTGTCTATATTTTCAAGCTTATAAAAAAATAAACATGGGTCTATTTGGCAATTATTAGTTATGAATTAGCATAGTTCTTGTTATTGCTCGTGTATGAATATATGGTAGATCGTTGTTAGTTAAAATTTTCTTCATTGTGTAATATGGCCAAGGACATTGGCATAATATGTATTGTAATTTGTATGCATTGTAGCTGTGTAATTTAAAAAGAAAGATTATTGTTAAGTTTCAAACAAAAATAATTTCTCTCTATCACATTTGCAAATCTTTTCCTTTTTAGCCTTTTGAAATCATATATTTCTCCAACTCCTCTTCTTGCCCAAAAAAGTATAATTATTCAATTGTACTTCGTACCAATTAGACTGGGCCAATATTTCTCTATAAGATGCCCATACTTTTTTTTTTGTTTTTTTTAAACTGACTCAATTTAGGGCATGTTCTAATTTACTAAACTGAATTGAATTATTTATGAGAGAAGGAAATTAGGAACTGAAATTAAACGGAAGAGAATAAGTCTTTAGTCCATGAAAAACGTTACATAGTGAGAACAAACTTCAAGGAAAAAAAAAAAAACACATCAAATCTATATTTGCATTTAGATGTCGGGTTAAGCTCTCCAAACTCCTATCCCCAATATCTAATGCAATAATGAATTAAATAAAATTATTATAAATTTAAATACTACTAGATTTTCCCTACAATTACTCCACGTAATTTTTTTTCCATTATTTTTTACACTTGAATTTATTTTCTTCTAATATCTTAATCATTGTACTCCGTACATACTTATGTACATTAAATCCTTGAGACGAAGTAAAGTTTATTTTTCGATGTGTTCAGAAAGTAAAGTTAATTCTCCTATTTGATAAGAAAAAAAAAAAAAAAAATCGAGTTTGGATCACTTTCGAATTTTGCCGGAACTAATAGTCCATAACAAATCAGTAGCAAAATGTCGAAATTAGTACACGGAGTACATGTGAATTGAGAGACACTACTGAGTAGTGACTAAAAAAACCAACCCATTTTCTTTTCAGTTTGATTGCTATAATATCGCCACCCGAAATAAATTCTGGAAAATCTCTCTCCACTTTTGTCCGATTTCTTTCCTTGTATTCAGATTTTCTTCCATGTCCAAAAATTAAAAAATCCCTTTTTTTTTTTATTCAAACAATTTCTTCACCAATCTTAGCACAGACAATACCAGCAACAACACACAGAAAAGCAGTAGGTGCTAGAAAGTGACCATCAATCAAACTCCCCCCCAAATTCTCTCTCCTCCATTCTTAAATCTCAAGTTTTCTTCCAACCATTTTTATTTTTCTGCTTGATTGCTTAATCTTACCCACCCACCTCTTTCCTACCTTCTCTTTAACTCCACCATCAATTTTCATCCGCCATTGTTATACCCTTCAAGCTCTCAAAAACCCATTAAAAATGAAGCAGCTCTCTCTGCTTCAACAACAACAAGCTACTCGCCGGAGTAACAGTTTCAGGTCAGTTGACGCCGGCGGAGTTGACGGAGCTATGAAATCTCCGGCGACATTATTCTGGGTTTTACTTCATGGGTTATGCTGCTTAATTAGTCTTGTTTTAGGTTTTCGATTTTCTCGTTTAGTTTTCTTCCTTCTATTTTCATCAACTTCAACTTCTCCAAACTCTTCATCTTCTACTATCACAGTACCATTTTTCAGAACCCTAGAAACTCGATCTCCGGCGATTCTTCAACCTCCGATTCCGGCGAATCGGACGGTGGCGAGTCGGGTGGTTGTCGGGCGACATGGGATCTTGATCCGACCATGGCCGCACCCGAATCCGGAGGAAGTGATGCGTGCTCACCGGATTCTGGAAAGAGTTCAGAAAGAACAGAGGATGCAATATGGTGTGAAGGAACCCAGGACTGTTATTGTGGTCACTCCTACTTATGTTCGAACTTTCCAGGCTCTTCATTTGACTGGTGTTATGCATTCTCTTATGAATGCTCCTTACGACGTCGTTTGGATCGTCGTCGAGGCCGGTGGACCTACTAATGAGACTGCTACATTGATTGCCAAGTCCAGGTTGAAGACTATCCACATTGGATTTAACCGGCAGATGCCGGTGTCTTGGGCGGATCGTTACCGGGTGGAGGATCTTATGAGGGTTCAGGCATTGAGGTGAGTTGTTTGGTTTTAAGTGGTTTATTGATTGATGTTGTGATTGTTGTTGGTAATGTTGAAAAATTTTGTGGCGTGTGATTTGAATTCTGTTGCTTTAATAAATTTTGTTGATTGTTTGTATGATTTTTATTTGGAATTGGATAGATTATGGATTTAGTATGAATTGTAATTTCTATAAATGTGGCATTTTGATTTTAGTGTGTCTAAGAGCATTGCTTATGTTATAAAATTGAATTTTGATGATGGTTAATTTTGTGATGGAGGCAGATTGGTGAGAGACCGGAAATTGGATGGTCTTGTGGTTTTTGCTGATGATAGTAATATGCATAGTATGGAGTTCTTTGATGAGGTGCAGAAAGTGAACAATATTGGGGCTCTTTCTGTTGGGATTCTTGTGCATTCAGGTGATCCTAACGAGCCTTTGCAAATGGAGAAGATGGAGAATGACGAGAGTTCGTTGCCTATCCAGGGTCCAGCATGTAATTCATCGGACAGTTTAGTAGGTTGGCACACTTTTGATACAAGTCCTTATGTAGAGAAGAGCTCGGTTCACATTGGAGACATTGGGACTGTTTTACCGAGGAAGGTTGAGTGGGCTGGGTTTGTGTTAAATTCAAGGTTGCTTTGGAAGGATAATGTTGATCATAAGCCGGAATGGATGAAGGATTTGGATATTTTGGCTGATGATAGCGTAGAAAGCCCCCTTTCACTACTGAAAGATCCCTCTGTAGTAGAACCTCTTGGAAGCTGTGGCCGCAAGGTTTTCCTTTGGTGGCTTCGCGTAGAAGCTCGAGCTGACAGCAAATTTCCACCTGGGTCAGTTGCTCACCTTTGCTTTTTTTTTTTTTTTTTTTAGCGCATTCATGTTTTTCCCTCAGATTGATGATTCATATATTAAGACTTCATTTGACGTCCCTCCCTGCCTCAATTTACCTAGAGTTCGTGCTTTGCTTTAGTTGAATCTAGGCTGTTTACCCTTTATAAATACTGGAAATGGCCTATCGTTTTAGCATTCAATTATTTTCCTCTTCAATTACTTCAGTTAAGATCATCTTGCAATTATTGACCTTTTCCGTTACTCTAGTTAGATGATTAGCTTGCAATTATTAATTGGCTTGGCTTTTAACAATATTTATGCATCTTATATTGTAGGGTGATAAAAAGCAATTTGAGTTAGCTTGATATTTGTGAGTACTTCTTTGTAGGGATGCATTCCCTTCTAACTCACATGTAATTCTTGGAGATCTAGATAGAGTAAGAAAATTTATATGATAAAGTTAAATATTGGGATTTGGTTTAATAAATATTTCAATGATGCTCAATGTTGGACTTGTTACCCAACCTCTTAATAATTGATTGAAAGGATACCCTGACTTTTGAGGCTTTCATCTTATCTTCACTTGAGGTGTTATGAATGATGGGAGGGGGTGGAGGGTAAAATGTTCACTAGACATGATTCTATTGGTTGTGGGAAGTCATTTGGTAATATTGTTGGTCTTGGTCATAAAAAGGTAAAAATGGAATAAGATTATAGGTTATCTGGATAGCACTACAATGAGGTAGGGTAGGATGAAGTTGTTGAGCTTGAAGGTTGTTGGCAAATGCTTTGGATGGTGAGGATTTAGTACATATACTTTTTGCTTGATTTTCTCCATTTCTGAAATATCAAATAGCCTACATGTGTATCATTGAATGTTGATTACCTACTTCAAGCCAATTTGATTAGATTTGTCTGGCCAACTTTAGACGAGATATGAACAATGAAAAATGAATATCGTCATCTTTGAACGATATCAAAGATTTCTCGTGTGCCCTTGAGCCTCAGATTTTATAAAATCTAGTGACATTTCAGATGTGCAACTAAATAAGGGCAGCTACGCATTCGGTGTGATATTTGTGCATTTGGGGGTGATTTATCTTTGGTAATTTTTTAAATGATTGGAGATGAGTCGGATGACTCCTTTCTTAACAATGAATTTTATTTTGAAAAAAACACATCCCTGTCCCAAACTAACATGTATGTATTGTTCTTGTATTATGAACATATACTGTTTTTTATTTAATGGTTGAGCAGCAAAAATTAACATACAACTCAAACAATACGTACTTAGCAATAAGTTCATATTCTTTAAGCTATATGTTTATAATATATGAACTAAATGTTTGGTTTGGGACCAGCTTCATGATATAATAATTGGTTTAATACAATGCCAATATATGTCTCATGATAATTCTTGCTCCTAAGCCACTTCTTGTAAATATATTAATTGTGAGCATTTGTCCTAGGCTGCAGCCCGTGCTACTAAATCACCTGCTTATTTTTTTGTCCAATGATTAAATATGTATTAAATGGATCACCCTTGATAAACATTAACCACACATTAAAAAAAAAAAAAAAAAAAAAAAAAGGGATATGTGCCGAGGCACGATGGTTACTTAGCTAGTCTACCATCTTATTCAACGACTTCAAATTATTAGATTAATGTGTGGTATCTTTCCAAAAAAAAAAAAATCATCATTGAATTAATAATACCAAAAGACTCATTTTCTATTTTTGCTAGATTTGTTCCAAATTATTTATATTACACATACACTATAAACTTGTAGATTGATTTTTATTGACTATGCACATTTATGCTCCTTGCCATTGCTGGAGAATATGACAAAGGGCTTTCTTTGGAACTGACATATTCATACATATTAGTTTGGACTATAAACAGCCTGTTTTCACAAGGATTCTAAATAACCTTGTATTTGCCTGAATAGGTTGAACAAGGTTTTGAAATAATATGCTTATATGAGCATATGACTTTCAGCTAGTCTTTTGGAAATAATTTTGTTTCTAATAGACTGGTTAGTGGTAATACATGTTTACCACCCTATCTTCCTAGTAGTGAAACATAATAAGTTCGTGTTGCTGTATCTATGTGGATTTGTGTTTTATAATTTTGGATTTGGCTGCTCATATTCACTACTTGTAGTTTTTCTGCTTGATTATGATTTGTTGCCTTGAGTGCAAAGATTAGCTTGATAGGTCATTAATTATTTTACCTTTGGGGAACCATTTTGCAGCTTGGCATTTTTCAGATTTTAACTTTGATGTTCGTTCTGTTTGCATGAGTCACACCTATCATTTTAGTGTCATTGTTTGATAAGTTACGTTGTGTAATGGCTGCAACCGTATACTCTTACTCGAGCTGGATAAAGATAGCCTAGTTGACAGTAAGACCCTTAAAATCTGGTCATCACGACATCACAGGAGAGCTGATAGATACTAGGTGGCTTGGTGCTAGGGTGCCTTGAGCCTAGGAGGAGTGGTTATTTATTATTATTATTTTTTTCTTTCTCTAGTATACCTTTTTTTTTGTGATTATCAACTTTTCTGGTCTCCCAAACTATTAAAAGCTGTAAGTTCTCCTTGTCAGGAGGGTTTCCCAGTGTTCTTTTTCTTACCTTTTATTCTAAAAAAAAAAATGTTATGAGTTTTCATATTTTGGATTTGCACGAGGATGAGGCATTGGATTGTAAGGGATGGAGGAGGAGGATCTTTGTCGATGATTACACGGAATAATCAAATTTGGTTCATGTAGCCGAACCCACTTTTGGGACTATGGGTTTGATTTGATTGATTTATATGAGTTTTCAGATTCCAATCAATACTTTTAGGCTCTAGCTGTAGGATAGCTAAGCAGCAGCTCATGCTCTTTTAGCAACCCATGTTTTCTCTCTTATTTTATTATTATAAGATGAGAGGGGGGGGGGGGGGGGGGGTGAGTGCCGATCGGGGTGTGTGCCTCATTCATCTGATTTATCATTAATTTTCCTACTTTAATTGCATTGTAAAAATTGAGGACTTCAGAACAAAATAATTATAGTAATTAAAGGATGCTGCCTATCAAATCCTAATAAGTTCACCTAGCTATCTATCTCGTAATGTCTACTCTTCCTTGGAGCTATATGTTCGTAGAGCTTTGTCATAGAATGCAAGCAATAAAGATAATTTTCTTTCACCTTTTGCTTATTGCTAAAAATGCTGCATATCCAAGATGTATGATTAGTGAACTGTTTGATGAAGTGTTTTCTGGAACATGATATGAAAGTGAGGCCAACTTTATGCCAAAATCATATAACCAACCAGCAGTTTTGCTGCCACTGTCATTTGAGGACAGTTCAGCTAATTCCGGTTGTATGTATTTTTTTATGTTCACTGTTTATTGATGTCCTTTGGCATACCATATAACAATTCTTTGATTAGTACGGCACTATATATTTGGGGGCTTTCTGTGTATTGGGAAGAACATGCTTTCCTTTTCTGCCTACATCTTTATTCTAATCAAATATGGACATTTTATTCAGTAAATAATGTTTGTTTCTTTCGTTCATGCAGATGGGTAATCGATACTACTTTAGAGATAACCGTCCCTGCCAAACATACACCATGGCCAGAAATTCCTCCTGAACTACCGTCCAATGAGAAGGTGATAGCTACTGAACAGCAGCACTTTGTCGAAGAGCGTGTCGTGAAACGGCCTCCAAAAACTCGAACCAGGAAAAGAAGTTCACGCAGTAAGAAAAAGCGTGAAGCTAGAGTTGCTGAGACGCGATTTTCTTCTAGAAATACAGGAGATAAGTAAGAACCTTCTTTTTCAGGGATATCTTCTTACTGATTGCACCCTTATTGTTTAGTCCCATATTCGAGGCCTCGTACATGAGAGAGATCCAGCGGAAAGCAGTCAAAACATATACAACCTAGTATATAAGCAGAAGTTCAAGATGAGGTTTTGTAAAATTGGGTTGGTTGATAGTGTGTATTTAGTTTTCATCCTCATTTGGTTAATTCTTTTTTTTTTCTTTCTTTTTCCTCCACCTTTCTTCGGGTTCTTAAGCAAGGCCTGTCAACCAGTTAATCTACCTTGCCCTAGGATACCATTTGTATTCATACACCCTTCAAATCTATACATATCGCCCCTTGATATACAGATTTACAGATTGTTTGCTGTCCTTTGTTGGGCTTGCAAATTTCAATGAATGATTGATTATGCTGCTATGAATGAAAATTAGAAATGAATGAAAATTAGAAATGGATTTACAATAATTTTTTTTTTTTTTTTGGAATGATTGCTCTATTATATAGATAGTACAAAACAAGTATTATTCGAAAGGGAGACTACCAATTGCACCAACAACAAAATACTGTAAATAAAGTAGATTACCAAAAACTTGAATATATAAGTACTTCGTATTTGGTCACTCAGTCCAAATACCAATCGTGAATACTAGTATATAATATCGATTGGCATAAAAGTTAATGAGAATTGAAGTCTTAACTGAGAAGAGTTACCGCTTGTTCTCCATTAGTATAATGTTTTGGTATCAAAGTGTCCCATTTTATTAGGAGTATTATTACGCAGCATTTTTATTTTATTTATTTTTTATTTTATTTTATTTTTTTTGAAAAGAAAAAACTGTTTTATTAATTTATACTAAGTACGGGTAATTTTTTTGAGGTGAAGATTTAGATAACCTTTTATTACTATGTACCTAATTTTACTAAATTATCAAGATTTAGATAACATTTAAAACTCCCTGTCTTTTTTTTTTTTTGTTACATTTGCTTAGAAAATTGATAAGGACAAATATTAAGCTATAAGGTAACAATGAGAAACATGACCTACAAAAAAAAAAAAAAAAAAAAAAAAAAAACAATGAGTAACATGGCGTGATACTGTAGGCTTAGTTTCTTTAAAATAAAATTTCCTCGTGATAAGATACAGTCATACAGTAATGTAATTTGAGCTACTAATGTGAGAAATGAACATAAATAGATAAGGCATGGTAATGTAATATGATCTGCTAATGTGTACACATAAAATAATAAAATAAGGTAATGTAATATGAGCTACTAGTGCGACAAATAAAGCGGTTACAGGTATATCAACAGGGGTAACCGTTAGAATCTCCAAAGAGGTTGATTTCCTTCACTAGGTTGTTTGTAACGACATTTTGCAGAGGTTGCAGCGCATTTATTTAGCTAAATGCTCTGGAAATTCAAATCCAGTTGCAGCAGATGGGATCTCTATAGTGGGCAATTCAACTACTTCGTATAAAACTTCAAAAAAAAAAAAAATGAAATTATTTGTTACATATCTTAGAAAAAATTATGGCAACAATTGGTATGAAGATAATTTAGTTAATAAAAAGAAAGTGGTTTATTGAAGTCAGTTTTTGGGAATGAACAACTTAACTGCAGTTGTTTACTGGGAAACACAGACAACGTTAGCAGCAGCCGCCCAAACTACACGATTGGCATGAAATTTAACAGACGACTGCAGAAAATTTTAAAGATTTTAATAATAACTAACCAGTACCCAAATAATAACGGTTGCCACACTTTCTGTTTAATTTAATTTGCTACTTGGTTGGGCGTGCCTTTGCAGACCAAAATAAGATGCACCGTCTTATATCACATGATCTTTTACTGTGCCTTATTCATAATGTCATATTTAAGGATCACGATTCAATTTGAGTCGATTTGAATCGGAACAAAAAAGTCTGATTGAAATCCGCTTAAAAATAGTCTAAATTCACGAAATGAATCCGAATTCGAATAGGAGGCGAATCGGACTTGGACCTTGTGCGATGTCTGAATCCGACCCAAGTCCTAGGTTATAATTTAAATACATTATGTTTAGAATTTATATCCTAAGCTTTTTCGGATGTTTTATGCACTAATATGATGTAAAAATCATAATTAGAGACAATACAAGCAATTATAAGTATATACTTCCTCTGTTTTTTTTTTAGTTGACACCATCTATTATCACGTTTGCCAACGCGTGTTTTTAATGATTAATATCTCTAATTATTAACATTGTAAAATTATAAAAAGTGGATATTAATAAAATATGCATTGAAACGATTCAAACAAGATTCCACATGAATATGTTTTATCGTATCTATAAACCACAAAAGCGAGTTAAAGTGTGTTGTGTGAATAATGTAAAACTCAAACGGTATCAACTAAAAAAAGGAGGAAGTATCACACATTATTCTAAAAAAAAATAGTTCTCAGATTAATCCAAATGTAATAAACGGACCGGATTCGGACCCTAAAGAGGTGAGTCGGATTCAGACTCGAGTCAATCAGATTCGAACCCGAGTCCACGATCCAAATATTAAACGGATCGGATTCGAATTTAGCCCCATCCGACCCGTTGCTAATCCTAAGGTTAAAAACTAAAAATGTTACAATTAATTTATTTATTTATTTTGAAAAAGTAATAGTCATATTAGCATACTATGCAAGCACGTACATGTCTTTTTGAGGTTTGGTCACTTTTAATATTTTGGTTGAGTGAAGTTGATGAGAGATAAAATTGGTAAAGTTCAATGTTAGAATGTATGAGAAGAAAATACTTCGTATGACTATATGAGCATGCAATGTTTTTAAGTTTTAAGTAATTTTTTATGTTTTTATATTTTGAAACTAGTATAGCGCAATGTTTTAAGGTCATTCATAAAAGAAATAATTCAAACAAAAGAAGTGGATGCAGTATTATTAAATAACTCATTTATTACTTTTATTAGCCCATATCACATTATTCAGAATTTTAGATGCTACAATTTCTAATGACACAATGTCATAATACACATCAAAATCTATTTATACTCCGTATATAGTTAACTTTTACCCTAATACACATATGTGACATATACATGATACAACTGGATGTATAATAGATACTTGCACGTAGTAAACTACGGAGCAGCTAAAACAAGATCTTATACATGCAAATTGGGAAAGGAGCTGAGATCGAGTTCGTTTATAGATTCAGAATCTATTTAATCCAATTATAGAAAGGATTCCATGATTCCAATGAACATGGGGATGTCAGTTTATATAAAGAGCTTGTGAATTGTGACGGCATGGTGGTTTTGTGTTTTATTTGCTTTGGAAGCTCATTTCTGACACTATTACGTACTTCTTGGACCTCATCTTTGCTCTTTGATCTCTTTCACATTATAGAAGATAATTGATACCCATACGTTAACTCTAAAATCTTTTATTTATTTTATTAATGAAAAAAAAAAAATAAAAAAATCTGCCGCCCATTAATAAAGATGGGTGAACAGAAATATTCATCCAAAATTTCATGGAAGATTCCAACAAATAGATAAGAGTAACCCCAAAAGGAAGGGGGAAATTAGTCAGAATATATAAGAAAATAAGGGTATTATTAGTTATTCAATCAATTGATTAATTATGCATTTTTTGTTTGAAAATTATACTTTTTAAGAGGAATGATAATTATTACTTTAGTTCAATGACGCAGTCTACAAAGTATACAAAAGAAGTGATGCTCATAAAGTGTGATAAAAGCAATAAATTGGTTAGCGTCGAATATTTTTTCTTATCAGTAGCCTACACGTAGTCATAATAATATATTTTGAGATTAGTATGACGATCTAATAACTACATTTGCTAAATACATAAACATTACTCGTAAATAGATGATCTTTTTTCAATAAAATCAAATTAAAAAGGTTGAAAATACGAGCTTGTCTATCTGTTTATGTAGTCTAGTCATAAAATTAAGACATCCTTGCACGACTCAAAGACTTTGGATCCTTGGAAAGCTTCAACCAAACTCATCTAATGATACATAATTAAGATTTAAGTAAATTGGATTGACTGAATCTGCAATATGAAAGGTATGTCGTGATTTGGTTACAAGTGGGGAAGGTGGTGTAGTGAGCATTGTGGATAGGATTCCCCCAAACAGGCTGGGTTGCAGAGCTTCATTGCAGTATAAAAATCTTTTTGTTGTAATTTATTTGGCTGCCAAAAGACTACTCTAACCCCAACGTATGTAACCCTACTCTTTGGTTCAACGCTTGTTTATTCCACAAACAATGGGCGTGCTCTAATAACTTCCAACTAACACTGCTAGGTCTGTAACTCTGAAATCTCTAGGCAAGCATGCTATATGTATGCATGTCATATAATCTCATAACCTTAAAATCACAAGGTAAATTTTAATATGGTAAAATTATCTTCTTTGACAAATAATTATTGTACGTGTACTCATTATTGCTTGGTAACTAAATGCATCGTGCTCAAACAAAACTACTCCTTAGCTTGTTTCAAAAATACTTGAATTATAGTCGTATCTTAGAATTTTTCAAGGAAAAATATGATAATCCTCCAAAAAATTTCTAACCGTAGAACATAAGCGGTTAGTTAATGTGTGAGTCATAGTCCAAAAAGGCATTTTAATTCACTTTCAAAATCGCATCACTATTGCGGACTTGCGGAGTACCGCTCTCCGCCTCTCCCCCTTCCCACGTTACCAGCCTTTATACAAGTCCCTAGGGATAAGCATACTTTATCTTCTCCCCCTTTTCTTTTTAGGCAGTCTCATTTGAAAATATTACTTGCTTGTAGATGTTTCCTTTGAAAATGGAAGAATTACATACTGCCATATGCCCATATTGGTAGTTTATTTGTTGTATTAAAGGTCTGTTCTTTTCAGCTTAATTTCAGTTTAGTTCATTTCAGCTTCAAACACTTTAGTTCTTAATTTCCTTCTCTCATAAATAATTCATTTCAACTCTATTCAGTTCATTTCAGCTCAGTTCATTTTTATGCAATTATTGCGTATTATATTTAATTAATATTTAAAACTTAGTCGAATAAGTTTAAGGATATATATTAAAGGTAGTTTAAGGAACCACGTAACAAAAGCTACTCGTATGTAGCTACGTACGTACTCTTAAACCATGATACGAGAAAAGGGCTAAGGCATAAATGAAACTTTTTCAGGCATCAAGTAAGACTCCTGGGGAAATTTGATGGAAATTTTGGGAAACTCATCAATGCATAATCTTTCCAAGCCCAAAAAAAAAGTTATGCGAAGGCCAAATTGAAGGCTATACTTTACAAAACTAAGGTCCATTTTCAAAAAATTTTGGGACCTAGTGTTGAAAACTCAAGTGATGATAGAGGATACATCTTGAGGTCATATAACGTTGTTTGGAACCAAATGCGACTATTAATTAGTTGGTCATCACATAAAGATTCATAATGACATTGAGTAATGAAAGGAGACACGTATGTAATCAACTAAATTGATAGTTTAAAGGCAAAGTGGATTAACAAGAAAAACCTTTATTGACAGAAAATCTTTATTAAACTTACTGTCTTTTCCCGACAATTTTCATTTCGAACTATATTTCATCATTTTCCCCATTTTTCCTCCATATTACTGACTATCAAATATTTTTTAAAAAAGAAATTTTGGTTAATTTGAGTAAATAAAACTTGAATTCCAATAAGTTCATATACTTTCTTTTTCTCTGAAGAATAAAAATCATACACTTTTTACATCTAATAATAGTATACCAATACGTGCGTTTCATAATAAACTACTCGTTTTTTTTTTTTTTTTTTTTTTTTTTTTAATTAACAGAATTCATAATATACTAATCCAATCTAATATACATTAGATTAAATGGAGTCAAATTTTGCTAATCAAAATCTTACTAGGACTACACACATCATCAAGACATTAATTATCCAGTTATATTTTAACATATATCTTCTTCATACTCTCTAAAAATAATAAAAAATTGTTGTAGCAACACCTATTCATACCAGGACTCATACATTCACGCCTATAAAAACCTCTCTTCCAACACCTCTTCATAACACAACAAACCCTTTTCTCCAAACATCCTTATTCCGTTCCTTTCCCAACAATCAATTCTCTCTCCAAACTTCTCATCCGACAACCATGAAACTCCGGCAAACATCCGCCGTGTTAACCACCATCCTTTTCTCTCTCCTCCTCTCACCACTAGCGTTAGCCGCGACGGAGCGGACTGACGCAGAGATCATGGGCCTGTACAAAAACTGGCAGGCCCATCACGGTAAGGCCCGAAACGGCCTGCCAACCCCAGATGATCAAAAGAGGTTTGAGATTTTCAAAGATAACTTGAAATTCATTGATGAGCATAACTCTGTGGACCGGTCTTACAAACTTGGGCTTAACAAGTTTGCTGATCTGACTAATGAAGAGTACCGGTCCAGGTTCTTGGGTAATCGGCCCAAGCCCATTAGTATTAACCGGAAGGTTAGTCTTCGTTACTGGCCTCTTCCCGGTGACCAGTTGCCTAAGGCCGTCGATTGGAGGAAAACTGGCGCTGTTAACCATGTCAAAGATCAAGGCCAATGTGGTATGAATTCTTTACATTATTTCTATTTTTTTAATTAAAGATTCTTTATTTGTATTTTAAACTTTTTTTTAAAATTCGGTTTTCTTCTTATGGGGGTTTTTGTTTTTGCCTAGATTTTAAGTGGATGACTTTTTTTTTTTTTCCCTTTCAATTAACGTTAAATAATTAGATTTTCTTAAAAATAAGTTAAGTGATTAATTAGATTCCCTAAAAATAAGGATAAGCAATCAAATTGTATACTTTAACTCAAATTACAAAGTATGTTTAATGAGTTGGTTTAATGTGATCAAGTATAGTTTAAACTAATTGTATTATATTGGAGCATTTTTTTAATGGTATTTTTTTTTTCTTTGACAAAGGATGGTATAGTTGTTGATAGAAGATAATTGATTCCTTTCTTGAAGGGATGAATCCTCGAAATTAGGACACTTTTAACGTTAGTTTGTTTGTTGGAATTGGAATTAAATAATCTCATTGAGAACTACAACAACTAATTTAGTTTGAATGGTAGATTAACAAAATATTCTTTTTAATTTTAATTGTAGTATTCCTTGCTGGACCATGACCCGTCAGTTGACACTTTTGGGCTATGACCCATCATTTTAGTCTTTTGGGCCGGCCCTATAGACATGTCCATCAGTATCAAATTAATTAACTAAACATCCATTGCTTTGTTATTGTCCTGTTTTATCAGGTAGTTGTTGGGCATTCTCAACAGTAGCAACCGTAGAAGCAATCAACCAAATTGTGACAGGAAACCTGACCTCCTTGTCCGAGCAAGAGCTTGTCGATTGTGACCGAGCTGTTGATCAGGGCTGCAATGGCGGTCTCATGGACAACGCCTTTCAATTTATCCTTGAGAATGGCGGTCTAGACACCGAGGAAAGTTATCCTTACAAAGGTGTTGATGGCCAGTGTGATCTTAACAGGAAGAACAACAAAGTTGTGAGCATTGATGGATATGAAGATGTCCAGCCTTATAGCGAGAAAGCTTTGAAGAAAGCTGTTGCTCACCAGCCTGTTAGCGTTGCTATTGAGGCTGGTGGCAGAGCTCTCCAGCTCTACCAATCTGTAAGCATATATATTTTATGTCATAGTAAAAACTGTTATGAATTCAGACTGTTTTTATGATTAGAAATCAATTTTAGTTAAGAAAAATTATTCAGTTAATAACCGAATACTAGAAAAAACACTAATGAATCAGTAAATTCAATTAACTGATCACTTTTTGCTTGCTGTTCTTGTGTTGCAGGGTATATTTAATGGTCACTGTGGGACACAACTCGACCACGCTGTAGTGGTGGTTGGATATGGAACAGAGAATGGGAAAGACTACTGGATAGTTAGGAATTCATGGGGCAGTGGATGGGGTGAGGAAGGATACTTTAGGATGCGCCGCAACACCCATACTTTCACAGGCAAATGTGGGATAGCAATGCAGCCATCTTACCCTGTAAAGCTAACCAAAGAACCCATCAAGCCTTTCTCCGTTGTCGAAAGTGATGATGGTAAAGTAAGCAGCTTCTGAAGAAAGAAGCTAGGAATCATTAAGAAAGTGGCTGAAAATATGAAGGGGATTACTATTTTTTAGCTCTTCTATGAAGTCACTTTAATTCGAAATCACGCATTATTTCCTGTTTTAGAGAATTAATAGGAGCCTACATGGCTGCCTCTATTTGTGTATATAAGCTAAAAGTTAGATTGCATCTCCTGGGGAAAAAATACAGAGGATGTTGCAAGTTTTTTAGAAGTTTAGCTTTCAGTTTCTTTTAATTAATGAAAGGTCACTTCTTTTCTATTTCATATATGAACAATGAACATGTTTTTTTTTTCCTGAGATTCTTCTATCTTATTACTTGTAATATATATGAATCCAAAGATGAAAGACCAGTTTATAAAACAGACAGAAGTTGAAGTTCTCTTCACTGCAGGAGAAGTTCAATTGGCAGGAAAGACCTGTCCCAACTGAAGTTTAACATTAACCAAAAGACGATGTCTTAAGACTCTTAACCTGAGTTAACATTCTAATTTTACATGAGAAGTAATGTTTTCTCTCTACAACTCTTATCTCTTCTTCATCATTAATGTCTGTACCTTGGCTTAATGTTCATCTTGAGCTAGAAGGGAAGGAGGGAGATGGATTCATTTTAGTGAAGTTATCTTAGTTTTTTGTTCACTTTAAACCGTCAAAAGCTTTTTATTGACATTATATGAGTCTATGGACTAGGGAGGCATGCTTAGTGGCTCTATCAGAGTATCACTAAGCCTTATTTTCATCTCCTGGACTCCTATCCTATTCAATTTTGGAATATTTGGCCTTGTTAATAGAAGTGATTAATCAAATTACATTTTGTTCCAAAATTATAGCTTTTGAGTTATAAAAGACAATTTATAGTTTTGGGGGAAAAATCTGAATTATAAAACCATCTCCAAATGCTAAATACATGTAGTGTTACAAATAAAATAATCAAAATTGCAAAAATGGAGATGCGGGGTATCGATCCCCGTACCTCTCGCATGCTAAGCGAGCGCTCTACCATCTGAGCTACATCCCCAATTTGTAATTTTCATGTCATTTCAAAAATAATTAAAATTCAGAATAGACTATGGGCTCAATAAAATGGTAGGTCCAACTGGTGAAATGGCTACGGAAAAAAAAAACACATGTATGGTCACATAAACTGATAAACCACGTTCATGACATATCTTTTGTTAAGGACCAATTACCAAAAGGTCAACATGGAGTTGGTTAAACACGTTTTTCGTTTGTGATAACTATATCAACTTAATTTCCGAGGATGGACATAGAATCAAAACTTAATGTTTTTAATCTGTTGTAGTAGAGCCGTATAGATATGTTTTCAATTACAATTTTTTTTAACAAAGTTTACTTATGTTCTTACGTTATTTATATGGTATTTTTAAGTTTATTAACGAAATCACTCAAATCTACATATACTTATATACTTTATGACGTAAAAAAGTCTTCTATAATAATCAATAAACTATCTTTAATTTGCCCAAATATCAGACCTATAGCATTACATTGTGTATAGTAAAACCTGAAACTTTAGCCTTCTTTTACTTACACAAATTTTAAGATCTTTTATCTCCAATCAATTTTATGCTTTCATGTGAAGTTTGTCAATGTCATCAGCCTCATCACCCAATTACATCTAATTTTGGGGAGGTTACTTTCTTGTCTTTGTCTACTAATATCATAACATATTGGATGAAATTAAACTTCATGTTAGTGTAGCATTATTGATCATAAACGTGACAAATAATGCTGATTAATATAGAACCATATGGCTGTCTTAATCAATTGCACCTTCCTTTGATTGGGACAAATTAAATAAGTAGAGTTATTTCCAGCTTGTAAACCAGCCCTACCGCAGTTGAGGAATAAAGGAGGAACAAATTTTAAATTGTGATTAGAAACACAGATGATCAACTCCTAGTTTCTTATCCTAATTATATGAACTACCTACTCATTGAGCCGATTACTTAATATGGAAAATAAAATAAAGTCAAATCTCCAACACAAATAATGTGTGAGCTATGGACATCATCAAAAGTGTCTAAAGATCCAATTACGACAACATGTCTTGTGTGGAGGGTTTTCTAATATTTATTTTTTCCTCTATTCTTTTCAAAAACAATAGAGTAATGGCAAGTTGTACAACAAAGGTGTATAATTATCTTTAAGTACTTAAATTGCCTGTTTTTATACCAAAATTATCATCCGAGATTTAACATAAATGCCCGATCCCTTGTAGTAGAGTATTATGTCTCCAAAAAGTTCAAATAAAATGGAAGCTAATCTATAAACACACACATCACAAAGACTTTTTGTCTTAGGCAATATCAAAGGAGCCTAATTGCTTTATATATTTCCATGTATCTCATCTTCTTGTTCCATTTAAATCTGTTGATCTTATCATCAAATGGTACATTAGATCACATCTTTATTCTAATATTCCTAATAAAGCCCTTTAAATCTCTCCTTTACATCTTTGCTCCATTTCAAAACAAAAAATCATCTTAAGTTCTTTGTATAGAAAGAATCTGGAAAAAAAACTGGTCAGCAAAAGTAACTTCAAAAATAATTTAAGAGCTAAAAACTCCTTTATGTTGAAAGAATAAAGGGCTCCTTTTAAAGTTTGTAGTGCTTTGGTTCTTTGGAGAAAAATAAAGAAAATGGTAGCTGTTTACAACAAAGAGCTATTGAGTTGGTATTTGATAACTCTAAAGCTCAGAGAAAAACTCCAAAATGCTGAAACATCAGAGCAACCTGAGCAGCAGCAGCAGCAGCAGCAGGCAAGGTTGCAACTCCCGTGCGAGCCGCTTCAAGTGATGGTCAATGGGGAGTGCAGAAGGCCAGAGGAGATGCAAATCTTGCAATCACCAGCAAATCCACAAGAGTCTGAATGGATAATCTCGATCAAGGAGAAACTCGAGCGAGCAAGTAATGATGATGTTGCTGGTTCGTGGACTAAAATATGCATATACAGAATCCCACATTTCCTGAGGGATCAAGGGTTAGGGGAAGAAAAAGAAAAAGCCTATGTTCCACAAGTAGTTTCCATAGGGCCTTACCATCGTGGCAGTCATCGTCTTCAATCGATGGAACGCCACAAATGGAGGGCCTTACACTATATGTTAAAACGAAAGAGGCAAAGCATCAAGCTCTATCTTGAGGCAATGCAGGATTTAGAAGACAGGGCACGAGCTTGTTATGAAGGACCGTTGAGTCTAACAAGCAATGAATTTGTCGAAATGTTGGTGCTTGATGGTTGCTTCATTCTCGAGTTCTTTAGGGGGTATACCGAGGGGTTTGAGAACCTCGGTTATGAGAGAAATGATCCTATTTTTGCAATGAGGGGGATGATGTATTCCATAAGACGAGATATGATGATGATTGAAAATCAAATTCCTCTGTTTGTCCTGGATAAGCTCATTTTACTACAGCTGGGTGATCAGAACCAGAAGAGTGTTGTTGCAGATTTAGCGATCATATTCTTTGATCCATTGTCACCTATTGATGAGCCATTAACTGCCAGGCAAATGACCAAGTTGAAATCATCTCTACACTCGAACGCAGTGGCTTTTCATCCTTTGTCAGACCAGGCTGGCCTGCATTGCCTTGATGTGTTTCGGAGGAGTCTGCTCAGGAAAGGTCCTGAGGCAGTTCCTAGGCATTGGTTCAGGAAATGGTCCCGAAGAAACCTAGTGGCTGATCACCGGAGGACTCAGCTCATCCATTGTGTCACAGACCTTAAGGAGTCTGGTATCAAGTTCAAGAAGCGGAAGACTGATCGTTTTTGGGACATCAAGTTCAAAAACGGAGTCTTTCATATTCCTCGGCTCCTAGTTCATGATGGGACAAAGTCATTGTTCCTCAACCTTGTGGCCTTCGAGCAAAGCCACCTAGATTGCACGAATGACATAACAGCTTATGTGGTGTTCATGGATAACTTAATCGACTCAGCACAAGATGTGAATTACCTTCATTACTGTGGGATACTTGAGCATTGGCTAGGGAATGATGCCGAGGTTGCAGACATGTTTAACCACCTTTGCCGAGAGGTGGTGTTTGACATAAATGATAGTTATCTCGCTAAGGTGTCTGAAGAGGTGAATAGGTACTATGATCATAGGTGGAATGCCTGGCGTGCGAGTTTGAAGCACAAATACTTCTACAATCCCTGGGCTGTCATCTCTTTCCTGGCTGCTGTTTTCTTACTGCTGCTGACTGGAGCGCAGACCTTCTACTCTGTCTTTGCTTATTACGAGCCCCCCAATTGAACTCAAGGAAGGCTCCTTTCTCCCTATTTTCTGAATTTCTGGCAGCAGTGATTAAACTTTCCTGGGGTTGTACAACTACAGGTGATTTTGGTAGGATTTTACATGGATTGTTTGTGGTTCTGTAGTCTTATACACGAAGTAATTGTTTATTTTTTTTCAATTAACTGAAAACGATAATAGAGTTTTTTTTTTCAATACTCCAAGGATAAAATATGTATATATGATGACGATTTTTACAAATGCATCATACAATCAATATTTTCAAGGTTAAGAAATCCAACCATATACGTACATGTCACAGATTTATCACCACTTGGAAACTCCGAGCAGTCAATTGAGAGCAATACTATTTTTGAACTCACTATGCAAGAAAAGAGAATCCAGATTTCACTACCGTGTTTTAGAATTACTTGAGCAAATACTTCGTACTTGGCTAATATTTTCCCTTCTTGGATGCATTTTAAGCAGACACCTCCAAAACTCTCAGCAGCCTACCCATTGTCGGTTAAGGTTTTGCATAATGAACAAATGAAGCTAAAGGTTGAACCTAAGCAAATGCATGTCATGTGTCCACTCTCCGCTGCATGAGTCCAAAGCAGCAGAGTACAGAGTGCAAGCTCAACATCTCATTGAGGATAAGATATGGAAAAAAATATAATATGTGAAGCACATATCTGAAGCATATTTTTGTAATTTGTAATTGTACTTTTTCACTGTTTCACAATTGAAATAATGGTAAATTTGCTCCAAAAAGAAGCTATGAAATCCATAAAGATTTAAAAAGCAAACTCATCAGGAATTGGTGATGTGGAGAAAATGAAAGATAATGTCATTTCATCTCCAATAAATCAAACTAAAGTTAAACGTTACAAGGCTTTTGAATAGAAATAAAATCACGATTCCTGTTGATACAGCCTACAAGAAACTCGTGATGTTTCCCTCTATACAGAATTGTAATGTCAAGAGGAAAGGAATAACATCAGCAGCCTCCTAGATTCAGTCAGATCAGTAATAGTTGCACAAAGGGAGCCTGCTTGAGTGATATGGATGACAATGAATCCTCTTGATTGCTGGAACCGACACCAGAAAACTGTAGCTACCACTCCTAAAATTGTCCTGAGGTTCATTGAGCAGCAAGAACATATTCTTTCTGAGATAAGAGAACGAAATTCCAAGTGGGAGGCATAAGGAACAGGAAAATTAGACCCATTACATAATATCATCCCTTTCATTTGAGATTCCAACCAACACATACAATGCAAAACTCCAGAAAAAACTCATGTTCCAACTCATGCCTTGGGAATATTAACAACCACTTTATTACAATTAAAAACATAATAATTAAAGGGGAGAGGGGGGGGGGGGGGGAGGGGGAGATTATTTCACCTACCTAAAACATCAATCCCTGACGAGTGCAGCGCTATCTTCTGCAGCAGACTTCCTTCGATCATAACGCTGAGACTTACAGAGAGAGTGTTAAGATGACATTCCATAATATATACTTCATATATACAAAGTGAAATATAACATAGAGAATACATAAGGAATGAAAAGACAGAACATCAGATTAGCTATAAAGAGACAGATTAACATACCTTTTTCCCAAAGGAGAACGGGACATATCTGTATTTGATCATATGGTGTATTTGTCTTCTCATGGTAAGCGTGAACAAAACAACCCAGTAGAAGAGGAGTATTGGCCAAAATACAGGAACGTCAAACACACTTGAAAATGTCATGGAAAAAGCTATGCAGAAGGCTTTTGTTAGCGAGTACCTTCACAAATGAGAAGGGGAGATTCAGTCATTAAGGAAAGAAAAAGGGAGTACTAAAATTCTTTGAGTAACAATATTTAAATTCTTATCAGGCCTCTATAATGAACTCCACAGTAGACACGTCTCATGAAAAAGAGTATTTTCATATATGACCCTCGCATATGGAAAACTAGGAAAGTTGCAATTCCTCCCACACAACCTTGGGAGGAGCCTTAAGTGGGGCATGGTAAGTGAATAATTCAGATCTGACGAAATTAATGGTAATCATACCTAATTAAAGTAAAAGCCCTTGATCCAAAATTTGTTCCTTACCATTTCTTTCTTTATTAAAATTGGCAAGTATAATTTAAAAAAAAATCTGAATTGATCAGAAGAACATAATTTGTTGGACTGAAGCTTATGGGACGAGTCAGAGAGCAGCCAAGGTACCTCAGAATCCATGGACCACAAAGGCAAGATACAGTGCTTGTTGCCTAAAAGTCTTACAATTCAAACGAAGTTTTACCATACAGTATTGCACACAATTCAGCTTTGCCGCCAATCTGCACTCCAATAACCAGGTAGCCATAATCCTAGATTAATGAGCCTATGACATAAAAAAGAAACTAACAAAACACCGTACTTCTAATCCTTTGAGTAATTGAAAACACTGTGTCAACAATCTTGATATACACGCCTTCCCTCCAAAAAAACCTCCAATCTCCTTACCACACCCCTCATCGTTACTCTAAGACGGTTTTACTTGCAATACTTCAGACAAATAAAACAAACATCGAGGAATGAATATTAAATAAGGCTACTACAGTTAGCCATAACCTTGAACAGATATGATCCGTTGCTGTCACAAAGCAGGTTCTCAGCCACACATTAGATCCCAACCAGTTTATCCATGAAGTCAAACTCCAGCTACATGTCATTCATCAACTAGCGAGGTGATACACACTTCAAAAATACTTTGTTCTTCCACTCAAGCATCTAAATTCCCAAACTAATAAACTATGATCGGTACATACTCACTCCACCATGTACACATATCCTACTCCAAAAATTGAGCACAAACAATCAATCCCTGAATACTCAATCTAATTCTTCAATTAGAAACCATCCCAACACGTACATCAACACTAATAAAACTAGACAAGATTACTCTACACTACCTGAAATTTAATTTCAAACTCCAATTGTACATCCACACTTCCCCATTAAAATCAAAACCCATATCAAAATAACCCTGAAAAACAACCTAATCATACGGAGTACACAAGATCTCAAATTCAACCTCAAACAAGAAAAAACACTTGATCAATCGTTACATCAAGTAATATCACATATTGTTCAGTACTATCATAAATTCAAACACAGCATTCTATAACCAACAATCATTTTAAATCAACCTATATGCGAGATTTCCAAACTTTTGCTTCAAATTAAAGTGCAATCACATTCTACGCATTGCAAAAACTCTTTACTTAAAAAGAATCAATAATTGACTGAGAGAGATAAAGAACAGACCAGAATTTGAACTCAGGAAGTCGACGAACAAAGGGGCGAAACTCATCGGAGCCCCGAGTAGGTAAAACGGGTCCATCAGTGAGTTCCTGGATCTCAGGGTCCACCTGAGGAGAGAGAAAGGCAATAAGAAGGTTAAGAATGTAAATTCCCAACCCATACGAGACGATGTAGAACCCTTGAACGAAGTAAACTCGAATAGCGTAACCCAAAGCGATGACGAAGAATGCGATCCAACGATAAAGCATGTGAGGCGTCGATTTGTCCAGATAATGCTGGAACCGCTGCGAAACCATGAAGCTCCACCGTGCTACGACGGTTGCGGGTGTTTCCGATGACGTTAGGGTTTCACCGCCGCCGCCGCCAGCCTCCATCATTTGGGATCCGAAGTGGGTTTATTCTCACGAATCTAGAATGGGGTTGACGGGAGATTGCGAGGAGAATATGATTTGCAGAGGTGAGGAAGAAGAAATGGGATGCCGATATTTTTATTTTATTAATTGATTTTTATTTTCTCCTGCTTATTTTAGTTTATTTTTTCCTTTCTTAATTCTTATGCTAATGAGCTTTTGGAAGGTCTTGCACTCTTTCCTTTTTTTTGTCTTTGATTTGGTACTTAGGTGTCCATTTTGGTTTAGCTTTGAATTTTGACTTAAGTTCGATCCTATACGAAGTAAGTTAATATTGATGATAAAATTATGCATTTATCGGAGTATAATATTGTATTTCATTTATAATTTCACTTTAGCTACTTAAATGAAATATATAAATTCTATCAAATTTAAGAGCAACACTAAGCAAAAATTATTTCATCGAATTATAATGATAATTTCACGTGTATGAAATTCTCTATTTAAAGAATTAAATAATTTTCCCAATTTATTTGATTGCATTTCTTGGATGTTGAATAAGGAGTAATTTAAAGTCTTGTTACTTGCAAAGTAAATTGTTTTAAATTTAAAAAAATGATTGAAGTTAATGTTGAATAGGGTTGGCGTTAAAGGAAGCTGACTTAAAACAAATTTTTTTTCTTGATCAACATGGGATAATATAGGCTTCACCCAACACAATATTGTGCAAGTTGGATAATAGTTCTACACTCGTGTCTTAATTCAATTTTAGTTAAGGGCGCACGACATCATTTATTATTGTATGTGACACATAAAAAAACATTAAATCCTTCCTAAAATCACTACACAACCAACACATGATAGTTCAATATTAAGTAACCTTTCATATTTCGTGGCACAAGCCACCCAACATAAGATGAGATCGTAGCGGATCTAGCAGTTTATAGTCACTCTGGCACAAGAATATGGACACATGGTTAGGACTTAGGAATCTTAGGGCCTGTTTACATTTACTAAACTGAACTGATTGGAGCTGAACTGAACTGAATTGAACTGAACTGAATATTTTATGAGAGAGGGAAATTAGGAGCTGAAGTGAACTGAATTGAACTGATTGGAGCTGAACTGAACTAAACTGAATTGAATTGAAATTAAGCAGAAGTGAACAGGCCCTTAGGGCATCAGTAATAAGCGGTTTTTCCGAAGGTTTGTTTCACCTTTTTACAGGTTTGTGGACAAACCTTTTATTGCTGATGAAAGTTACAAATGTAGAGGTTTGATTATAGTAACCGATTCATGTTTGTTTTCCAAATGTTTTAAAAATTGACAAGTGTACAAGTATGGCCCCACTTAGCCAAATGATGAGACAATTCACAATTCTTGTAGATAATGCATGTAACGGTAAAAAAACATATCATATGACAAGTGAGCCCCCATACATAAACATTTGAATAGGTTTATCTATAATTGATAATAGATTTGTTGGGTGAGGAGTTTGTGTAATGATGACGTGATAAGTGAACAAACCTCTAAAACAACCGCACAACCTATTTTCCAATTTCCATGTGTGTTGCCTACTCCGTAGTCCGTACAACAAGTAATTGGACAATAAACCAAAATGGGTAAATCCTCTCAACAATGACACAAGTCCGCGCAATCATTTCAAAATCCTCTCCTCCTCCTATCACATTCTCTCTCGACGGAGAAATCGCGCCCTTTTCCGGTCATAGTCGCCGCTCCAACCACCATTCCACATTTTAAACCCTAATTTCGCGATCATCTCAACAGATTCACCATTTCAACTGATCAAAGCTGTCAAATCTCTGGTGAGTGATCTTTGAACTTGCTATCAGAATTTTCTTCTACCTACATTACGCCATTTTCTCTCTCCTCTTCAAGTGGATTAGCAATTGGTGATTGGATGGATGATTCTTCATTGGAAAAGGGAGGGATTGTGGATGATTTTTTTTCGATCAGTTTTAGTTAGCTCAAATATTAGATCATGGACAGAAATTAGATCGATTTTTTAACTTTTTTTTATTGCGTCGATTGATATTTTTTTGTTGGGAGAAATGCTGTTTATAACGACTTAATGTGGTTAAATTTGATTGAAATTATGTTTTTTTTTTTTTTTTTTTTAGAGTCTGAATTGTGGATTTGATAATGTCATGAGGTAGCTGCATTCTGGCATTCAATTGGAAAATTGGAGTAGTAATTGGTGTGAACTTCAAGAATTTTATTTATTTATTTTTTAATTCTCTGGTCAAATTCTATGTAATGGTTTATGTTACTTGAATTTTGCTATAGAATCTTATTAACTCAATTAGTATATGTTAGATTTAAGGGTTTAGTAATAAGTTACTAACAATATTAAGGAGGTTATGTAAGTAATGTGGCTTTGGGCATTGTTGATGTGATGCTGTGTAAATGATAGTATCGTGTCACTGTGCATGATAAACATTACTATTATAGAAATACAGCCATTAGACCTGACAGAAAGTCTGATCTTGAAGTTCCAAGGTTTTTTAAATTTTATGTTTAGAATGTTTGCGGGAATTAGCTGATCATCAGATACTTATAGTATACTAATTTTTGTATTTATGAGAGGCACATTTTAAGGATATTGCTAAGTTTGCAGGCCATTTAGCCCATTGGTTAACAGTTCAAGGCAAGTTTTGCAATCTCCATTCATGAGAAAGGACATCGTGTATTCTTATACGGAGAAAATAATTGTCAACTTTAGTTTCTTACTAATTTTTGAATAAAAAGTCGTGGAAGGGGAGGAGAAAGGCATCACTAAGTGTTACTGCCACAAATGAGTTAATTGACATTGGATTTCAAGCTGTTGGCAGTTAGAGACTTGTATACTTGTATGTTCCTGTGATGTATCCAGTATTGATATCTAAGTTATCCTAACTACCTGCTACTTGGAAGTTCAGAAATGTATGTTCATTTTTGTAGACATCCTCGTTTTGTCCTTTTTAGTGAGTAACCTATTGATTTCCTTTTTGTAATCAAATTGATGATTAGTGAATTGTTGTAACCACTTCTCTTTGGACCTAATATCTTTCACTTATTTAGGAAAATTTGTTACAAAGGACCTTTTACATCCACTACTTTGTAAGAAAGGACCTTTTTAAATAAAAGTGGCAAGAAGGGACCAAAAATAGGTTTTTATTTGTGAGGAGGGACCTTTGCTCGGAAAGTGAGCGATGACCGAAGAAATTTGGCGTTGACCACCATGAAATGGCAGCCACCACCTTGCTCTTCCACGAAACCCCCACCCCTTTCACGGCAGCCGCACCCTCCCCCACCCTTTCATGGCAACGACCCCTCCCCCACCTCGTGAAAGGCCGCCACCACTACTACCAGAACTCAAAATCGACAGCCCCTTCCCCCAACCTCAACTTCGAACCCCACCGCCCAACAACCCCTTCCCTTAACCTCTAATTTGAACCCCACTGCCCCTACCCCCTTCACGTCTACCACTGCAGCACCCACAACCCCTTTTCGAAAGTGATTTTCTAGGTTTGAGAGTGATTTTCGAGGTCGTAGAGTGGTTTTTGGTGGGAAGAATGTGCGGTTTTGTGGGCTGAGGGATTTTGAGTTGTGGTGGTAGTGGTGGCTGCCTTTCACAGGGTGGGGGAGGGGGGTTTCTGGGAAGGGGAGAGGTGGTTGCCATGAAAGAGGTGGGGGAGGGTGTGGCTGCCGTGAAAGGGGTGGGGGTTTTGTGGAAGAGCGTGGTGGTGGCTGCCATTTGATGGTGGTCAACGCCGATTTTTTTGGTCAATGCTCACTTTCCGAGCAAAGGTCCCTCCTCACAATTAAAATCCCATATATGGTCCCTTCTTGCCTCCTTTTTTTTCAAAAGGTCCTTTCTCACAAAATAGTGGATATACAAGGTTCTTTGTGACAAATTTTCCACTTATTTATCATGTTGTTGAACCTGTCACATCAGTGTTGGGCAGCTAGGATCTTTGACTATAGAGATCATTTGCCATATGAAATTGAGCTTAAAGTGCTTACATGGATAGCATGCTTTCTTGCAGGGAACATGGAAGCTGCAGATTCCCCGTCTCCACCACAGGAGAAAATTTTAGATGTTCAAACTTCTGCTCCTGCTGCAAATCCTCCATCATCAGCATCATCATCTGCTTCTGGTATAAATTCTTGGGCCAAAAGCTTTAAAATACCACAGGCTTCAGGGGAGACTGTGGGAGAATCACAATCTGGAAGTGGCGCAAGATTGACCTTTGCACGATTTACAAGTGGTCTTGGATTAAGATTACCTGCATCAAATCCTATGGCAAGCAGAGATGCTCAAGCAGATACAGCACCTGCCCGAGCTGGTGTTTTTGATTCATTTACAAAAGGGTTAGTTGACTCATCTCGCAGTGCTGTAAAGGCTGTGCAGGCCAAAGCACGCCATATGGTCTCGCAAAATAAGCGGAGGTACCAGGTAGCCTTTCGTCTGATTTGTGATGCTAAGGTGTTGGGCTGATGGCATGGAATATTGGTCGCGTGGTTGGAATTTGTGTTATTATTATTACTATTAATCTCTTCTTTGTCCTCAACTTTTGTTTCTAGGAAGGAGGATTTGATTTGGATTTGACATATATCACGGAAAATATTATTGCTATGGGATTCCCTGCTGGTGACATCAGTTCTGGAATTTTTGGATATGTCGAGGTAGATGAAGATCAGTTAACATGATTATCATGGCTAATGTTATTATGTTTAATACAATATGGGTTTGATGCAGGGGATCTACAGAAATCATATGGAAGAGGTGATTAGGTTTTTTGAGACTCACCACCAGGTATATGCCGCAATTGAACTGAATATTTGGTTTAGTGCCGTATTTTTTTTTTTTCAAAGAAGAAGCTCCCGAATGGTGTCTTAACTTGAATAATACCTTGAAATGGTGATTGAAGAATAAGGGTATATAATCTCATCACTGTAAAATAGTATCATATCTTCAAATTATTATTTTGGTTAGGTATGCCTCTGGTAGGACCGTAGGATAGGGACAATGTCGCAATGATTAAAGTTGTAAATATGCTCTGTGTGTGCCATGATCTGATTTAGATTAACTATGCATAATGTGGCTCTTTTCCTCCTTTGCGTGATAAAAGAATTATTTCTCATTGGAAGAGGGAGGAGAGGGGAGGGGAGGGGAAGGGAAGGGGGGAGGGGGTGGGTGGGTGTGGGGTTGGAGGGAGTCCTTTATAACCGGATCATTGTAGATAAAACTTGAGATGGAACCTAACTATATCTTATTGGCTGGCTAATGTGATATTTAGGGGCCTAAATCTACATCACTCATGCTCTTTTTTCCTTCTTTTTTGTTGAAACATGTTTCATGTAACTGTGTATGTGATTTCATGCAGGGCAAATACAAAGTCTATAATCTTTGTTCAGAGAGGCTGTACGATGCATCACTTTTTGAAGGGAAGGTCTGGATTTTCTCCTCCCATTAGTGTGTGAATTTCATATGCTTGTTTCATGCATGCATAGATTAAGTAGCTTATATATTGAACTCTCACATGCACATTGCACACTGCACACAAGCTCACATTCACCTTTACTCTTTGTTTGGATAACAAGATAGTAGAGAAAGAAAGGGAAAGAAGAGAGGATTAGGGGGAGGGGAATGAAAGAGGAGTAGGAAGGTGGAGCTCCCTCCAAATCTCTTCAATTTTGTTAGGATGGTGTTTATTATAAATGGGTGGGAAAACCCCTCCCTTTCCCCCAACCTCTTATCCTAAGTTCCTAACAAAGTGTTAGTTTCTCCCTATTCCACTTTTCATGCATGTACTATGACAGAATCATAACATTCAATTATGTGGATTTTGTGTCCCTGTTATGTTTTGGTTTTGACAACTAACAGTCTTAGTATGGAGTTTGATTTTTTCTGAATGGATGTTGTTCTCATCATCTATTTTGTCTTCTGTTCCGCAGGCTGCATCATTCCCATTTGATGATCATAACTGTCCACCTATTCACCTCATCTCCTTATTTTGTCAAAGTGCCTATACATGGTTGAAGGCGGATGTTGACAATGTAGTTGTAGTTCACTGTAAAGCTGGTTTAGGGAGAACAGGACTAATGATTTCTTGCCTACTTCTGTACCTGAAGGTATGAATTCAGCTATGCTGTTTCTGGAAGCATAACACGAATCCTGGTTCTAAATTGTATACTTACTGGCTTTGCAGTTTTGCCCAACAGCGGAGGAATCTATTGACTTGTTCAATCAGAAAAGATGTGTAGATGGAAAGGGTCTTGTTCATCCAAGTCAGATTGTTAGTTAACTGCTTCTAATAAATTTTTCATGTTTTATGGCTTGAATCTTTCAACATAGTAACTCTTTTACATTTCTTATAGAGATACGTCAAATATTTCGAGCGCATCTTAAAAGACTTTCAAGGTGAAAATCCATCCAAACGCAGGTATGTCTTTTGATATTTATATCCATGCTGAATCTTATTTAATAATTTGTCTTTCCTACTAAGATTGCCCCATACAATTTTGTTCACCGATTTAAGAGTTGGTTCATTTGACAGTATGTAAAGTTCCTATTCTGTCTTTTTGTGGCTTCACATGGGTAGTCAAGCTGTAAAAATTTACTAAAAAGGGTGTAAACTCATTATGATATCCGTTTTTAGTATATGGGGCAATCTTAGTGGTTAGTACTTGCACAATATCAATTATGAGCTAATATAAATGCTGGCTCAGGTGCATGCTTAGAGGATTTAGACTTCACAAATGTCCATATTGGATTAGGCCATCTATTACCATCTCTGACCACAACGGTAATTATGAATTTCCCACCAACTTTCATTATTATAGCCATGATAGAGTTTATTTCTATGAAAAACTTCCATAATTTTGAAGTATCTACTAGCCTTGCAACTATCATATCTAACTTTAAAAATGTATTGAGATTCAACCTCATGTCATTTCGATTCGTCTGTCTTCCTACCCGAATCCTTGTGAACACCTATGTTTGGTTAAACGTGGGTAGCATATTGCCTTGGGTGCTAAAAAAACTAAGTATAAGAGATATTGTTGCTACGATACCAAGGCGTGGGCGATATTGTTGCTACGATACCAAGGCATGTGTGCTACTGTGTAGTTAAGACACACATCAAAACACCTCATCAATAAAATAAAATAAAAAAATCTATTTTTGGCAATTAAGGGTTTTGGCTTGCCATAAGGCAAAGGCAAGGCAACACTAAAGGAAATCCAATGCAACACAAGGCCAAGGCAAGTCAATTAGGCAAGCAATGACATGATCGCGAGGGATGGACCAACGCTGCACGAGAATGTTTTGGGCACCAAGTACTTTATGAACCCATGGATGCAATCGATGCATAATCTAGGTAAGTCCAAAGATGTTCCTAAAAAAAATTGGAAGCTATAATTCATGAAAACAAAAAGTTAAAATTTTCTAAAACTGAACGCTATTATTCACGCTTTTTAAGCAATTTTGGAGGTTTCGGGATTTGGTGTCGAAAAGTCTTAAGATAATAGGGGATACATCCCAGGGTCATATAATGTCGTTTGTGATCATATATGATCATTATATGTTGTCATAAATGTCCGTGGTAGGCTTGAGTTTATGAAATCGGTGCAAGTTGTAAACGGGTAAATTGACCGTTTGAAGACATATTGGATGGTTTTACCCACCTAAATAGACCCCCGAGGTGTATTAGGGTCCATGGTGAGCATCTCGACAATTTTGTTTCCGTGTAAAAAAAAAAAAGTGAAAAACCTTCCAAAATTGAAGGCTATTATAACACGATTTCGGCTCAATTTTTGACTTTTTTTTTAAAAAATGAACAAAATTTGTGGGGTGACTCCTGAGGTCATATAAGGTGGTTTGAAACCATAAAACACCTTTAAAAATGTCTATAAAGTACCAAGAATGAGTTTTGACTCTATTTTGAAATTCATGAAATTTTGAAATATAATGATGTCATATAAGTGTAATAATGTTATGTGACTTTACCTATAATGATTTCATATAAATATAATAATGTCATAAAAGTATATTGAAGTATTATGACTAGACTATAATGATGTCATATGAAACTAATTATGTCGTATTATTTATTATATTTATAATGATGTAATGTCATAAAATGATATGACTTGATAATAGTGATGTCATAAAAGTATAATTATGTCATATAAGTAATGTCATATAACCATAATAGTGATGTGATGTGATATTGTGATGTGACAATAGTAATAGAAAAGAACACATGTTATACTTTGAACTATCATAATACTATTCACATGTGTGTCGATTGATGTGATGTGTTAATTAATAGATTTGAACAAACTATTCATGTTCGTAATGTAAGTATCATATCTTATCTCATGTAAACAATCAATTACCTCATTCCATCATCATATTCAAAGATTTAGGGACCGTCTCTCTTACTACCCTAATCCCTAAGAATACCTATGTGTGGCTCAATGTGAGTAGCATATTGCCTTGGGTGCTTAAAAAAATAATTAGCATAAGAGAGAGCCGCTCAAGGTGGTTGATGTCGGTCCCATGAACATATTCATCCAAGTCGCGTTGTTAAGGCATGAGGCTATTGTTGCACGTTGCCAAAGCATGGGCGATATTGTTGCTACGGTACCGAGGCATGATGCGTAGTTAAGACAATCATCCAAACACTTCATGAATACCAAAAAAATAAAAATAAAAAATTAAAAAACAAAATAAAAAACAATTTTTGGCAATTAAGGGTTTTAGCTTGCTATAAGGCAAAGGCTAGGCGACACTAAAGGAAAGCCAATGCAACACAAGGCCAAGGTTAGTCAATTAAGTAAGCAATGACGTGATCGCTAGGGAAGGACTAATGCTCAATGAAATTGATTCGAGCACCAAGTACTTTGTGAACTTGTGGATGCAATTGATGCATAACCTAGGTAGGTCCAAATATGTTCCTCAAAAGCTTAATTTGGAAGCTTTAATTCACGAAAAAAAACTTCATATTTTCCAAAATTGAACGCTATTATTCACGCTTTTTAAGTAATTTTTGAGGTTTTGGATTCCGATGTTGAAAAATCTTGTGATATTAGGGGATACATCCCGGGGTCAAATAGTGTCATTTGGAACCATATATGATCATTATATGTTGTCATAAATGTCCGTGGTAGGTTTGAGTTTATGAAATCGGTGTAAGTTGTAAACGTGTAAATTGGCCGTTTGAAGGCAAGGCATACTGGATGGTTTTACCCACCTAAATAGACTCCTGAGTTATATTAGGGTCCATGGTAAGCATCTCGGTAATTTTCTTTTCGAGTCAAAAAAGAGTGAAAAATTGTCCAAAATTGAAGGTAATACACGATTTCGGCTCAATTTTGGACATTTTTTCAAAAAATGAATAAAATGTGTGGGGTGACTCCTGGGTCATATAGGGTGGTTTGAAACCATCAAACACGTATAGAGATGTCTATAAAGGATAAGAATGAGTTTGGACTTTATTTTGAAATTCATGAAATTTTGAAATATAATGATGTCATATAAGTGTTATAATGTGATGTGACCTAACTATAACGATGTCATATAAATATAATAATGTCATAAAAGTATATTGAAGTGCTGTGACTTGATTATAATGATGTCATATGAATCTAATGATGTCATATTATGTAATTATGTTTTTAATGATGTGATGTCATAAAATGATGTGACTTGACAATAATGATGTCATAAAAGTATAATTATGTCATATAACCATGATCGTGATGTGATGTGACAATAGTAATGGAAAAGAACACATGTTATACTTTGATTAATCATATTACTATTCGCATGTGTGTTGATTGATGTAATGTGTTGTGTGTTGAAATTCAAACTTTAATTTAGAAACCTATAATAGCATTTGATGAAATTAGTTTACTTTAAATAACATTTGATAAATTAGTGAGAGGTTGTGAATTAGAAGAGTGTTCATTCTTTTATTATTTAGGAAAAAACAAAAGTTATAAATGTAATATTGTAAGAAGTGAAGTAAGAAAAAATAAGAAAAGAATAAGAAAGGTGAAATATTAGTGTATACTCCCTCCGTCCCAAATTACTCGCAACGTTTTGACTTTTTGCATTATTCACACATCTCACTTTGACCATCTTTTTTAGTTATTATATGAAAGCCAATGTAATCATGTAAGATATTGTTGGACTTATTTTAATATGTAGTTTCTTAATATAAACTATTTTTAGCTTTTTTAAATATATAATAAAAGATGTGGACGGTCAAATATGTGTATTGGCAAGCGTGTCCAGTTAAAATGTTACATGTAAACTAGGACAGTGGGAGTATATATTCAAGGTAATTAAGTTTGGGAGATTCATCCAAACTACAAGTTAAAGGTAAAGGAAAAATACGATTTTTTTTAACAAATGGAAATGAAAAATTCATTTCTGATGTTTATTACGTACCTAATATGAAAAGTAACATCCTTAGTATTGGATAACTTTTGGAAAAGGGATATATTGTCCATATGGAGGGTAATAATCTTCAACTAAAAGATAAAAGTGGAAGAATTATTGCTGAATCGAAAGTGCCGAAGAATCGCATGTTCTCGCTACAATTTAACCTCGAGGTTCAAAAGTGTTTCTACGGTGTTATGGAAAATGAGTCATGGAAATGACATAAACGTTTTGGGCATTTGCAATTTAATGGCCTAAAATTTTTGCAATAAAAGAATATGGTGCATGAGTTACCTACCATTGAAGGCCCTAAACAAGTTTGTGAAATTTACATAACTGGAAAACAAGTTACTTCCATTCCAAAAGGGATTATCATGGAGAGCTAAAGCAATTGGTACACACAGATATATGTGGACCATTGGAGCCAATATCTTTGGGAGGTTATCGCTATTTTATTACCTTCATTGATGATTATAGTAGAAAATTGTGGGTGTATATGCTGAAGGAAAAGTCACCTACATTTGATACTTTCGTACAATTTAAGGCTCGAGTACAACTAGAAAGCGGACTTAAGTTGAAAACACTCAGGTCACCGAGGGGGCGAATATACATCAAATATATTCAAATATTTCTGTAGAGGTGCAGGAATTAGACAACAATTTACAGCCTCCTATACACCACAACAAAATGGAATTGCCGAACGGAAGAATCGAACAATTCTAGACATGACGTGAAGCATTTTGAAAGAAAGAGGATTGCAAAGTTGTTGCATGGACAACTTATATTCTAAATCGTTGTCCTACAAAGAGTGTAAAGAACATGACAACACAAGAAGCATGGAGTGGTGAGAAGCCAAATGTTGAACATTTTTTAGTATTTGGGTGCATAACCTATGCTCAAATACCCGAGGCAAAGAGAAAGAAGTTAGATGACAGTGGTGAAAAATGTATCTTCATTGGATACAGTTCACAATACAAAGCTTATAAATTATACAATCCTATCACTGGAAAGCAAATTCAGAGTAGGGATGTAATATTCAGCGAAGAAGAATCCTGGAAATGGGATGACCAAGAAAAAGAAAAAGGAAAAGAGAAAATTGTGTTTGAAGACTATAATGATATTACATAAAAGAATTCTGAAAAAACTCAACCGAGGACTCTAACAAATAATAATGATTCATCATCATCATCGCCATCATTTGAAGGATCAGAATCAACATCAAAAACACCTGTTAAAATGAGAAGTCTCAGAGACATATATGAAGAGACAAATGATGTTAATGAAGTTGATTTATTCTGCTTATATGCGGATCACGATCCCATTAATTTTGAAGAAGCATTAGGGGAAGAGGAATGGAAATCTGCTATGAAAGAGGAGATTCGGTCAATAGAGAAAAATAATACATGGGAGTTGGCTACATTGCCAAAGGGCCATAAGGCCATAGGTGTAAAATGGGTTTATAAGATAAAAAGAGGGGTTGATGGAAGCGTTGAAAGATACAAGGCAAGACTTGCAGCAAAAGGATACAGGCAAAAGTATGGTGTTGATTATGATGAAGTATTTGCTCCCGTAGCTCGTTTAGACATTGTAAGAATGATGATTTCACTTGCCGTACATCACAAATGGAAGATATATCAACTTGTTGTTAAGTCAGCATTTTTAAATGGAATTTTAGAAGAAGTTTATGTGGAATAACCAAAAGGTTTTGTCATCAAGGAAAAAGAAGATAAAGTGCTTTGTTTGAAAAAGGCACTTTATGCTCTAAAGCAAGCGCCACGAGCTTGGAATACGCGTATAGACGGATACTTGATCCAGAATGGTGTTATCAAGTGTCCATACGAACATGATGTATATGTGAAGAAAAATGGTAATGATATTCTTATAGTAGGTTTATATGTTGATGATCTATTATTCACTAAACAGTCAAAGTATGTTTGATGATTTTAAAGCGGCAATGTTTAAAGAATTTGAAATGACATATTGTGGGCTAATGAACTTCTTTCTAGGCATTGAGGTAAAGCAATGTGAAAAGGGAATTTTTATTTCACAAAAGAAATATGCAAAAAAAAATACTTAAGAAATTTAAAATGGGCTCATGTAAACCCATGAGCACTCCCGTCGCAACAGGGTTAAAGTTGACAAAAGTTGGAGAAGGAATTTGATTGATCCAACTTTATATAAGAGTTTAGTCGGAGATACTTGACTATGATCAGACGTGACATTGTATATGAAGTCGGGCTTGTTAGTAGATACATGGAGACACTAAAAGAATCGCTGCGTTGCAAAGAGAGTAGTAAGGTATATTAAACGTACTTTAGGGCCTTTTCACTTCAGCTTAATTTCAGTTTAGTTCAGCTCAGCTCCAATCAGTTCAGTTCAGCTCCTAATTTTCTTCTCTCATAAAATATTCATTTCAGCTCTATTCACTTCAGTTAAGCTCCAATCAGTTCGGCTGCTGTGAACAGGCCCTTAGATTATGGGATGTTTTACTCCTCTAGAGATGAAGCAATGTTATATGGCTGGAGATCAAGATGAGAGAAAAAGTACAACAGGATATGCGTTTTATCTAGGATCTACTCCTTTCACTTGGAGTTCAAAAAAACAACCGGTTGTGGCATTGTCAAGTTGCGAAGCAAAATATATAGCATCTTCATCTGCCGTATGTAAAGGGTTATGGTTGAGGAACTTATTGAAAGAAATTGGTCATGTTCAAGAAGGACCAACTACAATCTATGTAGATAATATGTCAGCAATAAAACTTGCTAAGAATCCAGTACAACATGGAAAAAGTAAGCATATTGACACTCGATTTCATTTTCTTCGAGATCAAGTTAAACAAGGGACAATCACTTTGAAGTATTATAATACTACTAAGCAAGTAGCGGACATATTTACAAATCCCCTACTTATGAAACATTTAAAAAACTAAAAGAGTTACTCGGGATGAAAATTAAAGTTTGAAGGGGCGTGTTGAAATTCAAACTTTAATTTAGAAAACTATAAAAGGCATTTGATAAAATTAGTTTACTTTAAATAACATTTGATAAATTAGTGAGAGGTTGTGAATTAAAAGAGTTTTCATTCTTTTATTATTTAGTAATACAAAAGTTATGAATGTAATATTTATTTTCATTGTAAGAAGTGAAGTAAGAAAAAAGAAGAAAAGAATAAGAATGGAAAAATATTAGGATCATATTGTATTTGATATATATATATATATATATATATATATATATATATATATATTTCGGGGTTGTAACCCATATTTGTTTCTCCTTCATTTTATCATTTTATATTTGAGTTAGCAATTCGTAAACTGTATAACTCCTACAATGTGTTGATTGATCGATTTGAACAAACTATTCATGTTTGTAATGTACGTATCATATCTTATCTCATGTAAAAAATCAATTACCTCATTCCATCATCATATTCAAAGATTTAAGGACCGTCTCTCTTCCTACCCTAATCCCTAAGAACACCTATGTTTGGATAAATGTGAGTAGCATATTGCTTGGGTGCTAAAAAAAACTTAGCATAAGAGAGAGCTGCTTTGATGTCAGTCCCATGAACATATACATCCAAGGCGCGTTGCCAAGGCATTAAGCTATTGTTGCACGTTGCCAAAGCATGGCCGATATTGTTGCTACGCTACCAAGACATGGGCGATATTTTTGCTACGCTACCAAGGCATGGGTGCTGCTGCATAGTAAAGACAATCATCAAAAGACCTCATGAATACAAAAAAAAAAAAAAAAAAAAAAAAAATCTATTTTTGGCAATTAAGGGTTTTAGCTTGCCATAAGGCAAGGCAAGGCAACACTAAAAAAAAGCCAATGTAACACAAGGCGAAGACAAGTCAATTAGGTAAGCAATGACATGATTGCTAGGGATGTATTAACACTAAATGAGATTGTTTTGGGCACCAAGTACTTTGTGAACCCATGGATGCAATCAATGCATAATCTAGGTAGGTCCAAAGATGTTCCTCAAAAGCTAAATTTAGAAGCTATAGTTCACGGAAAAAAAAGTCAAGATTTTCCAAAATTGAACGTTATTCTTCACGTTTTTTAAGCAGTTTTGGAGGTTTAAGGTTCCGATGTTGAAAGTCTTGAGATACTAGGGGATTCATCCCGGGGTCATATGGTGTAGTTTGGAATCATATATGATCATTACATGTTGTCATAAATGTCCGTGATAGGTGCTAGGAACTGGAAATCAAAACAGAGCTTACACAACCGATTCTGGGAAATAGAAAGCAGCAATGATATGATGTATTGATAATCAAGCAATTAATCAATACAACTCTCCTTCTTTCGAGAGGAAGGGTTCTCTCCAACAAACTTCGCTCTTAATTATTTTCAGCATAAACTCACCTATTACAAAATTGCCTATATATTATCGGTTACTAGCATCTTCTATAGCTCAGAAGAATAACAAACTTATTTCCCAAAATTACCACATTACCCTAAACCCACATAACAAACTTATAACAGAATGTCCACCTCAGCATCAAGTTGCTGGAGGATTCCTTTCGGCCTTCCTTCGAGCATATGTGATTATGGGCCTAGGCTGACTCCTTGCAATACCCCCTTCCCAAACTTGCACCTTGTCCTTAAGGTGGAAGGAGGGAAATCTGCCATCTATCTCAGCAAATTGCTCCCAAGTAGACTCAAATTCTTGCAGCCCTTTCCACTTGATTAAAACCCTTGTAGCTTGCTGAGAGGTCCTCACTCCAAGCACTGCTTTTGGTTCCACATCCAGAACCAAGTCAGAAGTAAGTTGAGAAGGAAGCTGTGAGGGTAAGTGACCTGTTCCAATGGCTTTCTTCTGCCGGGAGATGTGAAAAACATGATGGATTCTGGCACAGCCTGTAAGCCACTTTTCCCACCCTTTGCAGCACTGTGTAAGGCCCATAGAACCTAGGAGACAACTTCTCATTCTTCCTTCTTGCCAAGGACTGCTGCCTGTATGGCTGTAGTATCAGATACACCATGTCTCCAACTTGAAAATCACCCTCTCTTCTACTCTTATCCTCATACTGCTTCATATAACATTGAGCTTGAACCAAGTGATACTTCAGTTCATCCAAGATGGCATCTCTCTCCAGCAACTGATCTTCAATGGATGAGACAGCTCTGCTACCAGGGGTGAAACACACCAAATGAGGGGGATCCCCGCCATAGAAGGACTTGAAAGGTGTACAATTTGTGGCGGTGTGGAATGCCGTATTGTACCAATATTCAGCCCATGGCAACCATGTTGCCCAGCTCTTAGGCTTCCCATTCACAAAGCAACTAGTAAGATTTCACTCCCTTGTTGAGAACCTGACCATTTGTCCAGGGTGATAAGCTGTGCTTCTCCACAAGTGTGTTCCCTGAAGTTTGAAACCAAAACACACTGAGAAAAACCTTGTCTCGATTTGAGACAATGGATGAAGGTATACCATGGAGTCTCACTATCTCCTTCATGAAGCAGTGAACTACACCTTGAGCTGTGTAAGGATGCTTCAAGGGTATGAAATGTCCATATTTAGTGAGGCGGTCAACCACCACTAAGATTGAATCCCACCCCCCGGACTTAGGTAAACCTTCCACTAAATCCGTGGAAATGTCTTCCCATACCTTATCCGAAATAGGCAAAGGTTTGAAGCAACCCAAGGGAGAGAGAGTTGAAACTTTATTCTGTTGACATTGCTTTACCCACCCAAACAGACTCTCAAGGTGTATTAGGGTCCATGGTAAGCATCTTGGTAATTTTCTTTCTGGTCAAAAAAAAAAAAGTGAAAAATTGTCCAAAATTGAAGGCTATAATACACGATTTCGGCTCAATTTTTGACATTTTTTCAAAAAATGAACAAAATGTATGGGGTAACTCCTGGGGTCATAGAAGGTGGTTTGAAACCTTAAAACACGTATAAAGATGTCTATAAAGTACCAATAATGAATTTTGACTCTACTTTGAAATTTAAGAAATTTTAAGTATAATGATGTCGTATAAGTGTAATAATGTGATGTGACTCGACTATAATGATGTCATATAAATATAATAATGTCATAATAGTATATTGAAATGATGTGACTTGACTATAATGATGTCCCATGAATCTAACGATGTCATATTATATAATTATATTTATAATGTTGTGATGTCATAATATGATGTGACTTGACAATAGTGATGTCATAAAAGTATAATTATGTCATATAACCATGATAGTGATGTGATTTGATGTGACAATAGTAATAGAACGGAACACATGTTAGACTTTGAACAATCATATTACTATTCGCATGTGTGTTAATTGATGTGATGTGTTGATTGATAGATTTGAACAAATATTCATGTTTGTAATCTAAGTATCATATCTTATCTCATGTAAATAATCAATTACTTCATTCTATCATCATATTTAAAGATTTAGGGACCGTCTCTCTTCTTACCCTAATCCTTAAGAAAATCTATGTTTGGCTACACGTGACTAGCATATTGCCTTGGGTGTTAACAATAAAACTTAGCATAAGAGAGAGCCGCTCAAGGTGGTTATGTCGGTCCCATGAACATATTCATCCAAGGCGCGTTGCCAAGGCATGAGGCTATTGTTGCATGTTGTTAAAGCATGGGCGATATTGTTGCTAAGCGACCAAGGCATGGGCAATATTGTTGCTACGCTACCGAGGCATGGATGCTGGTGCGTAGTTAAGACAATCATTAAAACACTTCATGAATACAAACAAAAATGAAAAATCTATTTTAAGCAATTAAGGGTTTTAGCTTGCCGTAAGGCAAAGGCAAGGCAACGCTAACAGTGTGTTTAGATAGATTAGGTGGAAGGAAAAGAAGGGGAGGGAGGAGAAGGGATGGGAATGGAAGGGGAGGGGAGGGAAGAATGAAGAGTTTTCCTTTTAAATCTCTCCATTGTTGGAGAGATCAATTTCTTGCAATTCTATCCATCCATTTCTTTCCCCTCCAATTCTCTTCCTTCCTCATTTGCTATCCAAATGAGAGATCATCTATCCTTCAATTTCTCTTCCCTTCTTTTCCCTCTATTTCCTTCAATCCAAACAAAGTGTAAAGGAAAACCAATACATAAGGCCAAGGCAAGTCAATTAGGTAAGCAATGACATGATCGCTTGTGATGGACTAACACTCAACGAGATAGATTGTTTAGGGCGCCAAGTACTTTATGAACCCATGGATGCAATCGATGCATAACCTAGGTTGGTCCAAAGATTGTTCTCAAAATCTAAATTTGGAAGCTATAATTCACGAAAAAAAAAGTCTAAGATTTTCCAATATTGAACGCAATGATTCACGCTTTTTAAGCAATTTTGGATGTTTTCGGTTACGATGTTGAAAAGTCTTGAGATATAAGGGGATACATCCCGGTGTCATATAGTGTCGTTTGGAACCATATATGATCGTTACATTTTGTCATAAATGTCCGTGGTAGGCTTGAGTTTATGAAATCTGTGAAAGTTGTAAACGGATAAATTGACAGTTTGAAGGCATATTAGATGATTTTACCCACCTAAATAGATTCTCGAGGTTTATTAGGGTCCATGGTAAGCATCTCGGTAATTTTCTTTCCGGTAAAAAAAAAAAATGAAAAATTGTCCAAAATTGAAGGAAAATACACGATTTCGGCTCAATTTTTTACATTTTTTCAAAAATGAATAAAATGTGTGGGGTGACTTCTGGGGTCATATAAGGTGGTTTGAAAGCATAAAACACGTATAAAGATGTCTATATAGTACCAAGAATGAGTTTTGACTCTATTTTGAAATTTATGAAATTTTGAAATATAATGATGTCATATAAGTGTAATAATGTGATGTGACTTGACTGTAATGATGCCATATAAATATGATAATGTCATAAAAGTATGTTGAAATGATGTGACTTGACTATAATGATGTCATATGACGTTATAGTATGATGTGACTTGACAATAATGATGTCATAAAAGTATAATTATGTCATATAACCATGATTGTGACGTGATGTGACAATAGTAATGGAAAAGAACACATGTTATACTTTGAACAATCATATTACTATTCGCACGTGTGTTGATTGGTGTGATGTGATGTGTTGATTGATAGATTTGAACAAATTATTCATGTTTGTAATGTAAGTATTATGTCTTATCTCATGTAAACAATCAATTACCTCATTCCATCATCATATTCAAAGATTTTGGGACCATCTCACTTTCTACCCTAATCCCTAAGAACACCTATGTTTGGCTAAACGTGAGTAGCATATTGCCTTGGGTGCTTAAAAAAAACTTAGCATAAGAGAGAGCAGCTGCGCATTGCCTAAGCATGAGGCTATTGTTGCATGTTGCCAAAGCATGGGCAATTTTGTTGCTACGCTACCAAAGCATGGGCGAGATTGTTGCTACGCTACCGAGGCATGGGTGCTGCTGCGTAGTTAAGACAATCATCAAAACACCTCATGTAAAGAAACCAAAAAAAAAATCTTTTTTTGGCAATTAAGGGTTTTAGCTTGCCATGAGGCAAGGCAAGGCAACACTAAAGGAAAGCTAATGCAACAGAAGGTCAAGGCAAGTCAATTAGGTAAGCAATGACATGATCGCTAGGGATGGGCTAACACTGAATGAGATTGTTTCGGGCACCAAGTACTTTATGAACCTAAGGATGCAATCGATGCATAACCTAGGTTAGTCCAAAGATGTTCCAAAAAAGCTTAATTTGGAAGCTATAATCCATGAAAAAAAAAGTCCAGATTTTCCGAAATTGAACGTAGTAATTCACACTTTTTAAGCAATTTTGGTGGTTTTGGGTTCCGATGTTGAAAGGTCTTGAGACACTAGGGGATACATCCCAGGGTGATATAGTGTCGTTTGGAACCATATATGATTATTACATGTTGTCATAAATGTCCGTGATAGGCTCGAGTTTATGAAATCGGTGTAAGTTGTAAACGGGTAAATTGACCGTTTGAAGGCATATTGGATGGTTTTATCCACCTAAATAGACTTTCGAGGTTTATTAGGGTCCATGGTAAGCATCTCGGTAATTTTCTTTCCGGTCAAAAAAAAAAGTGAAAAATTGTCCAAAATTGAAGGTTATAATGCACGATTTCGGCTCAATTGTCCAAAATTGAAGGCTATAATCTCAAAAATGTGTGGGGTGACTCCTGGGGTCATATAAGGTGGTTTGAAAGCATAAAACACATATAAAGATGTCTATAGTACCAATAATGAGTTTTGACTCTATTTTGAAATTCATAAAATTTTGAAATATAATGATGTCATATAAGTGTAATAATGTGATGTGACTTGACTATAATGAAGCCATATAAATATAATAATGTCATAAAAGTATATTGAAGTGATGTGACTTTACTATAATGGTGTCATATGAATCTAATGATGTGATGTCATCATATGATGTGACTTGACAATAGTGATGTCATAAAATTATAATTATGTCATATAAGTAATGTCATATAACCATGATAGTGATGTGACAACAGTTATGGAAAAGAACACATGTTATACTTTCAACAATATATTACTTTTCGCATGTGTGTTGATTGATAAATTTGAACAAATTGTTCATGTTTATAATATAAGTATCATATCCTATCTCATGTAAACAATCAATCACCTCATTTCATCATCATATTCAAAGATTTAGGGACCGTCTCTCTTCCTACCCTAATCCCTAAGAACACCTATGTTTGGCTAAACGTGAGTAGCATTTTGCCTTGGGTGCTAAAAAAAACTTAGCATAAGAGAGAGCCGCTCAAGGTGGTTGATGTCAGTCCTATGAACATATTCATCCAAGGCGCGTTGCCAAGGCGTAAGGCTATTGTTGCATGTTGCCAAAGCATAGGCGATATTGTTCCTACCCTACCAAGAGAAATTTTTAAACTATATATGAATTCGGACCAATTTTTGAGATTTTGAGAGCCCGCTTCAGAAACTTAAGTTATGGTAGGGAAGACATCTCGGGGTCACATAATGTTGTTTGGATCCATGTACGATCACTAGTTGGTCACATAAAGCCCCGAGGTTATAAAAGGAAGCGTGTATTTACCGGCTAAAGTAACTGTTTATAGGAAAAGTGGATGATTCTAACCATCCAAATGGGTTCCCAAGGTCTCATGGAGTCCATGGAAAACACCTCAATCTTTTTCCATGGTTGAAAATTGTTGACAAGTGAAGGCTATAATCCACGGTTTTTGATGGTTTTTGATCAAATTTGACAAATTTTTTCAAAATTGAATTGAAAGTGGGGGTGACCCTAGAGTTATAAAATATGTTTTAGTTCCATAACAAGCTTACTCATATGTCCTAAGAATGAATTTGAATAAAATATATGGCTATACAACATCAAACCATATTTGGAGATTTTGGGACCGAAAACTCAAATGAAGTTAGGGAAGTTATTCAGGGGTCATATAATGTTGTTTGGATTCATATGCATCTACTAGTCGGTTACATAAAGGCTCGTGGGGGCTTTTAGTTAATGAAGGAAGGTGTATGTTAATGGTGAAATTGATAATTCAAAGGCAAAGATAACGGTTTCAACAACTTAAGTGGCTCCAATGGTCTTGTATAGGACCATGGGAGGCACCTAGACCTCTCTCCTTTTTAGGCTCAAAATATTTGAAAATTGTGCAAAATTCAAGGTTATAATCCACGATTTTGGACCAATTTCCAATTTCAGAATTTGTTTTCCGAAATTGAAGTGAATTTGTGGGGTGTCCCCTATAGTCATAAAAGTTGGTTGGGAGGTTTTTTTTTTTTTTTTTTTAAAAAAAAAAAAAAAAAAAAAAAAAAAAAAAAAAAAAAAAAAAATTGGTTTGGAATCATATTAAGTCTACTAATAAATTTATAAACTTTTGAGGCTGAGTTTGGTTCAATGTTTCAAAAATAGCATTGGTAGTGAAAAGTATTGCGAACGATGATTTCAATCGCCAACTTGGTATCATGGGGTCCTATTAAGGCATTAGAAATCGTTCATTAGTTATTAAACCCATGCTCACCAATTTCTTTCCATAACATTGTTGATGCATGCATTTGAAGGGTTGTTTATATTATCGTATCGTGGGGTCCTATGAAGCTATTTTTTTATTTACGGAAAATTATCCATAACAATTGACACCTTATCTCAAAAAATTATCATTGATAGAAATTTTCACACTTATTTCATCCTCAACATTCCTATTGTACTTTTATTTTTTTTATTTTCCCCATTTCTCCAGCCTTTTTGTTTATAAAATAAATTACACAAATATATATATAATATTTTATGAATAAAATATAACTGTAATATATTATGTGTAAAAGATACCTCTCATTACCACCCTTCCTTCCCACAACCACGTTGCCCCATGCCCCCATTCCTGGCTCTGAATACCAGCATCCTGTGATTCCCGAGAGTCAAAATGTCAAAGGATCATTTCTATATTTATCCCAAACTCGTCCTTTTTTGGGGGGGATTTTCCTTTATTTTTCCTTAATTTTCTTATTTTCTCCCTTTTTACCCTATTTTTTTTTTTCCATTTCACCTTATTAAAATGGAAAATATATATTTTTCAGAAAAAATTGTCCAAATTAAGCCTAATACCTGTATGTAGTAAATTTTTTAAACAAGCCTTGTATAATAGATAGGACATCTCTGCTGCTAACAGCAAATGGAGCAGACTTGAGAAAGTAAAACATCATTTAAGAGTTGCAACGAGTGAATTGTCATGTAGCTGGTAAAGAGAAGTAAACAACTAAACATCAACCCATTCTTATCTGACAGAGAATTATGGGTTGATATAATAAATAATTTTTCCTGAGTGTTGGTATAGCTCATTTTGGGACAAAAGTTAATTAGATACTCTCTTCTCATAGGCTTTTGTTATTAAATCAGATGGACTCTTTTAACTTGTTGAGGTTGGATTTTATAATTACTTATCCTGCGTTTGGATTGCCCCTTGCTTTCTGCAATGCCCTGTTTTTAGTATGCCTGATGTTGGTATGTCCATGTACAGGGATTCTATTCACCACAAAAAAACATGCAAAGACCAAGGACCTGCTGGTAATTTTTATTTGGATCTCTTTACTGACGTTTCAATGAGTTTCTAATGCTGCTAATTGCTACATTGGAGAAATTTCTGCAAATCTCACTTAGTTGAATGCAGCCAGAAGATTTTTGGATGAACTCTTCTAGGAAGGGGATAGTAGTGTTTGCTTTACCAGGAGAGCCAGGTCTGACAGAGTTGGCAGGTGACTTTAAAGTTCACTTTCAAGATCGGCATGGAGATTTCTACTGGTTTGTATGCCTTACCCTTTTCCCCTCTACAGAGTTGATGTGATACTGAATTTTGTGTTTCTGACTTTCTGTTGCTAATGTCTCATTGGACATCTGTGATAAAGCAATTTGTACATTAATAATAAAAAGTTATGATAGTCTCTTTCATTGTATGGACAATATATTGATGGTTTGGTCATTGGCTTGTGTTTGATATGGGCAGTGGGAAGGACTTCTATGCCTTTAAGAAATGTTTAAATTTTGTCGGATTTAATGGCAATAACATCCATATAATTTATCTATAGTACTACCAGTTATTCCCACTCAAGATATAGCCATGTCTTTGGCCCTGTTCTATTCACCTAATTTTTAAAGCTGTAAAGGACAGGACTTATGTCCAATGAATATTGGGAAATCAATATAGAAAAGATAATTGTGTGTGATTCTTGAATATTTATTAAAAAAATAAATAAATAAGTAGAAAATCATAAAAAGCTTCCAGACTTCCGGCATACATGTTGGATGCTTTTAACATTTCCGTCATTTGAAGAGTCCCGAGTAACCTAGATTCTGTTGCCTTTTTATTCTTTTCCTAATTGGAATCATATCAGAGAATAACATTCTAAGTTTGTTGATCACCTTAGTTTATGAATTTTAATTACTGCTCCCTCTCTCCCTTATTGTTTGTTGCATATTCCATTTGAGGCCGTACTTAATTTGCCCCGTTTTTATTTTTGATGCTGGCCTGCTGGGGACCAGAACTTTTACATTTGCTTTTGTCTCATATCAACTCTACTCAACCAAAAATTGACAAAGTAAAAAATGGCTAAGAGGCAAACAATTGGTGATGGAGGGAGTATTTATTGACAATCATACTTTTATCTAAAACTACTTAAAAGCGGATTGATATGTGCAGTACTAAGCGTATTTGTTTTTTCAGTTGGTTTAATACAACTATGACGGATAACAGGATAATTATAAATAGTGATGATCTTGATGGGTTTGACAAGGTAACCCTTATCTACCAGGAATTTTGAAACTAAACTTTTTCATTATTGATTGCTTAAACTCTATACTTCGATTCTTATCTGTTTTTAAAATTTTGTTTACAGAGAAAGCTTCCTTCACCTACATTCCAGGTGGAGATAGTGATGAATGATTATGATGGTACACTTGCAAAAAAGCCAAACACTGAACAAGAAAAAACAAGGTCTGATGCAAGCGCAGAGCACATGTCATCCAGCAACAATGGTGGTGCTGTCATACCAAAGACAGAGGGATCGTCTGAAAAAGAAGAAAAGGATGATGTATTCTCTGACAGTGATGGAGAAGGTGGATCTTCCAAAACTACACAGGTTCATGCTTCTGCAGCTGGACCTGCAAGCAGTAATCAAGTTTCTAGTATAACACAGAGGACTCATCAGATATCTGTCAGCGATACAAAACCAGCTCAAAATAGCAGTAGTAACTCCTACACTGATGGTGTTGGAAAATCTGGATCAAGTGTTGAAACACCGAAAATCGGTTCATCTACCACTAATGATTTCAAGGCCATTGCAGCTGATGCTTCTGTTTTCAGTTTTGGGGATGAAGACTCTGAAAGTGAATAAAATAGGAAGAACCCATCTTAATTTTTTTGGCACAACCTGTGAGACCCTTCTAATTTCTTGAATTACTTGAGCATGCATTGTGACGATAACCCAAACTTTCAGCCTTAGTGTGGTGATTTTCTGATTCTAAAATGTTTTAGTTCCTGCTGCAGTCAAATTCTTTGTGAAGGCATTAAACGTCATTGCTTGACAAGATGTAACATTTTTTTGTAATAACTATTTTAAAACAAAAGTTTATGTTCTCTAATTCTTACAGCCACCTCTTGAAGATTTAAGAGAATGAGAACTCGAGAATCATTAAATGATATCCTATCAGCATACCAATGGGCAGCTAGTACCATACGCCACTAGTAAGTGAACATTATAGCAGACTTGGGCTAAATATTAAGCCTCGGTAATTTGACCTTTAAATATGAGAAAAGTAAAGCATACAATCATACAAATTATTGCGTGAAACCAAATAAATTTCGGGATGCAATATGAACCAAAATTTTACAAATGGCTGGGGAATCACTTGTTTCTTGATCATCATAACCCCAAATCATAGGCACTTTCAAAATTTGCAGAGCCCCAAATTAACCAGCCGGGGATCTAAATAAGAGATTTTAATTTTAAAGCCCTTGTTTCCTTGTAAGAGCTGCTACAATCTTATGCAGGCTAGAGATCTCTTGATCTCTTTGGCTAACCAAATCCTTCAACCTTTCAATCTCCTTCACATGATCAACACAGAGAATCTGCTGAGCAGCTTCGGAAGTTTGCTCAATCTTTAACTTCTTTGATTCATTTACTAATGCCTCTGTTGGAAGTGCTCGTTTTGCAGATACTTTGTCAAGAGGAGTGTCAGGTAACATTTTTCGAACACATATAATAGCTGTCGAGCCATTTTTAAGCTGGACAGAGACAAGTTTCTGAGACCGCCCATAAGTGTCCTGAAAAAGAGTAACGCACAGCTCAGCTCACATTTCAGAGCTAGATTGTTAAAACCTTTACCCCCCCCCCCCCCCCCCCCCCTCTTTTCTTCCAGACAAACCATCACGATATTCACGAAGGTAAAAAAATTGGAATAAAGTTGAGACCTTTTCTTCATCTCCTTCCAGATTTTCATACGTACAAAGTGCCTCCTGTGGACTTTTGAAAGTAGCTAAGGCAGAATACTTGTCACCTCGAACTTTCTTACTAGCCTGCCAAAAAGTTTAATTATACAAGGCAAATTCTAGGTCAACAAGTAGCAAAATCAGATACCCTACATTGAGATTAGCACAGCATTAACATAGAGAAAATTAGAAAGTCGATTCATTATGTGTCTGATTCATGAATTATTATGAAGAGAAAAAAAAAAAAAAAAAAAAAAAAAAACTGCATATAACCCTTTATCCCAAAAAAAGGCCCTAAAAAGCAACAACGTGAGAAATAGACAGGAGAACCATGGCGTAGCAGGGGTCCATTTGGCTCAAACTTTTTCAACTATATTCAGGCAAATATGTACAATGTTTGAACAAAATAAGCTTTCTTTCAAACAATTTTGGATAAAATAAATTCAGACAATTTCACACAATGATACAATTTTAGGCAAGATAAGTTCAGATAAGACAAGTTCTAAAAGTTGAACCAAACAGAGTCCAGATAAAAGCTTCACTACAAATAAAATAAATTCAGACAATTTCACACAATGATACAATTTTAGGCAAGATAAGTTCAGATAAGACAAGTTCTAAAAGTTGAACCAAACAGAGTCCAGATAAAAGCTTCACTACAAAGAAGTGTTCACAGTAATTTACTTATAAATGCAAGATTCAAAAGTAAAGAAAAGCATGTTTCACTAGCCAAAGATATAACTCGCCCTAAAAAAGAGATAGTAAAGAACAAAGGAAAAGGAATTTGCACACCAACCTGAATTTCAATGGTGAAGTCTCCAGGGATGATCTGACCTAGTTCTTCATTTGGAAGATCCTTCGGTATTCTGTGTATAAGGAGCTTTGATTTTTCACCGTCTGGCACCTACAAGTATGGCGTTTAGTTCAAGGAGACAAACTATATAATTACAGAACCTAAACATTTGGACTTACATCATCCTGAGCTACAGGAATTGTGCTGTCAAATCCATCCTTTATCTTTGCTAGCACTAATTTCATAGCAGCACAGGCATCATCAACACAATTATGCGGAGCACCCTTCTTGCGAAGTTCAAAGCCCAACACAAACTGCCAAGACAATTTAAAACAAAAAGAATCGAATAAGTTAGACAATTGAGCTTTTATAGCAACGCTAGGGCATACCTTCAAAGTAAATTTAGTGAGTGCAACACTCATAATTTGCATATTGACAATCTAGTAAAGAGGGAAGATGGTAACATGCCTTGCACAAATCGTTCAAGGAAGGTCTTCTTTTCGTTGATTCATCTCCAAGTTTGAAGACAAAAGAAGTGTCAATGATTCTTGCATGATCTACCTTCAAAGCTGTGGAAAGAATATATGACAATCGAATAAATCAACTCATTAGCACATATTAATAGAACAGTAGCACAAAAACAAGATAGAACACTAAACAGCTTACTCTATAACGCACTAACCTTTCAGATCATTACTGAGACTGTGCCCAACTAAAATAGCCCCTTGGGACAATAGCTTCTTCAACTTTTTCTATAAAAATACCAAAAAGAAAATTTTGAGTGAGTAATGGGAGTATCATAGTATGATAAGCCACAATCAATCACGATAAGGACTTGGGAAAACAAAATAGAAGATATATCTGACCTGTATATCAGCAAGAAAACAAGTGATGCCATCCAAATCTTCTGGAGAAACACCAGTAATTTGTGTCCTATAATCTGCTACTGCTTTAAGAGGATTGACAAATTCATGGAGTTTTACCTGATATATCAACAGATAAGCATGGGAGTTATGACTCAAATACAGATATTAAAGCACTAAAGCATAAACTTCCGAAAGATATACCAGCAAAAATTTTCATACAAGATCGAGAAACCAAATAGTACAGTGGTACCTCTAAATCCTGATCTACCACACATATTTTAACCAAGGCTTCAGTTCCATCCTCACACAGAACCATCTCACAATCAACAGCCAGCAATGTCTCTGATGTTGCCAACTTTGACTTCTTACCAAGTTTTGTAACAACCCAATCCTGTTGACCACAAATTTGACTTTCAGTACACTTTCAGCTCTTTCATGGAATCATTATCATTACATGCAACAACAAATCAAGGAAACATAAAATGAAATTTCTAAAATTGACCTCCTCATATGATGGAAATGTATACTCAATTGGATATTGTGGATGTTCAAGTGTCAAACGAACCAACTTCTGCTCTGCCACAATGATAAAACATGAGAGTTATAACGTTGAAGTTAGAGATTCAACTACCTATCTTTGCAAAGATCAAGGATTCAAAGCCACAGTTGAGGTTGTCCAAAAAGCTATAATGTATAGCATTACTAGTATACTACTATGAATAAATCTTGCTCTCACAAGAGGACAGTGGATGGAGAAAATTAGTGTTGTATAAGTATAACAAATCTATAGCAAACTACAGAAAGCAACAATAAAACCAAAAACCAATTCCCAAAAGAATGGGATTAGCTGCATGAAACATCCTCCATCGCGGCATTGCTTTCTTCTCAATGCTATATTGCTATATGCTTTTGCAGACCCACTTTCTTTAGGTCACTACTCTTTCCATTCATGTCATCTGTAGGAACTATAGAATAGATATCAAAGTATTCCTAAGAGAAAAACGAGCAAAAGTAAGGAATTTGAAGCTCTTTGCAGCAGCATGACATAGGCAGCATACCATGTCTAAAGTTTTTTCCGGATGATTTAAACTCTTTTGGTCACGCCAAAATGAAAATTGCCACAAGCCAAGTAACTAAAAACATTCAAGCCCATACATATATTCGGAAGTTTTGAGTTGCAAACTTGCAGCATTGAATAAAACTATAACTGATGCCTAATAGGCTAATAGCCAAACTCAATCAGAATGAAATAGCGTCACTACTTTATGAGCTCTCAGTTAAATCCCTGACTACCACAAGTAACTACTCCGTACAACTTTATCAAGAATGTCACATTACCTGTATAGGTGATTCAGCATCTTCTGATTTCGCTACTTGTTTCACTAGGTCCCGGTTAGAATGACATGTTAAGAGTTTATCAAAGTACTGCACAACAGGGGTACCATATTACACAATGCCAGAATAATGTAGCAGAAATGACACAAAATCAAAAGAGGGATTAATTATGATACTTTCAAGTCTTCCTCTTTCTTAAATGTATCTAAGAAAGCGCGTAACACTTCTGGCGTCCTTCTAGCTGGATCACTCATGCTTGCACCAAATTTTTTATCATGAACTTTCAAAAAATCCTTCCATCCTCCATTATCACCCTCCATTCCCCTCTTTTGTGACAACTTAACAATTTGAACAAGAGCCTACACAAATCAGTGTCAACAAAAAATGAATCAGATATCAAAGCAAACCATTATTTTGTATTAACATCTTAAAATATAGCACATAATTTAATGTATTTACAACCATTTCATAGTACACATTAACACTAGATTTTGAATACCCGTTTTTTTTCAATTATCAAACAAATGATAAACCTGACTATCTTAAGTATGGTTAGCACAATCATATAATGATACAAATTATACACCTAAAACATTGAAACTAATTGCACAATGTATAATAACTACAAAGCTTATTTGAATACTAGTTTTGGTACTGCCAGCAAAAATTCTAAAACCCCAGTTTAAGAAAACACAAAACTGGATTTCAATCAAAAATTGATGAAAAATTTTCAACATAAATTGACTTCACATATATTAGCATTACATTTGTAACAACCCAAATAATCCCTAAAACAAAACCAAAACAAGATTATAATTAAAAAGTCAAAATGAATTCAAGAGAAGAGGAGAAAGAAAACAAAACTAACATCTTTAGAAGCAGTAGCAAGCTTCTGATCCATGATAGAAGAAGAAGTTGAGAATGGCGGCACCTCCCGAAAGTGCAGAGACTGAGAAAGCAGAGACGCAAAAACAAGTCAGGTATTTGTGTTTCAGTTTCTCTCTCCTCCTTTGTTTTGGTTGGGGGGTTAACTAAACCTCGGCGTAAACCTGGTTATTGGGCGGGTCAATTACGGACCGGGTCGGATAATAACTTGATCAAAAGTAGTGGGTTGGGCTTTTGTGTATCAGTTGGGTTTCTTGATTCTGGATTGGGTAAAGCGGGTCGTGAATTTCTCACGAGGCGTTTGGTACGTGGAAATGAGAATTTGAGACCTTGACTGTGGGATATGAATTTGGGTAAGACGAATTTGAGACCTTGACAGTGGGATACGAATTCGGGTAAGACCTTGACAGTGGTATTCTGGATTGGGTAAAGTCGGTTGTGGATTTAAGTACGGAGTATATGAGATTGTTAAAGTACTCCCTCCGTCTCTTTATTACATGTCTATTTCTCATTTTGCACGGGAATTAAGAAAATTAAAGATTCCTTAAAACTAATAATTGGGAGTATAAATATGCATGTGGAGTTAGAGAGAGATAGAGAAAAAGAAAAAGTAGTTGGGAATTAGGAGAGAGAAAGTATTGGAAATTGATGTTAAATTAAAAAAAAAAAAAGAAAAAAAAAAGGTGACAAATCATCAAAAAGAGAATAATATTGTAAAAAAGTACAACCTATAAATAAAAACAGACACTTAATTTTGGTCACCCAAAAAAAAAAAACCGACATGTAATAAAGGGACGGAGAGAGTAGTTTTATTACGATGATGTTAATATTATTGATTGATTCGTTTTGAAATTGATGAGTCAATAAGTGTCATGCAAAGTTTCGTTAAGAATATTGATCATTTTACTAAACATGGGAAAATAATGGGTCATAAAGAATATTTGTTGCACAATTTTTTTTTTTTTTTGAATAAATATTTCTTGCATCTTGGATCGTCATAATCGACATTATTATTACTCTGTATTTGTTAATTGAAATATTATCTTACTTCATATTTTCTCTATTTAGTTAATACGTTTCTTTTTATGATAATGTTTTATTAGATATAATTTCTACTTTACTCTTACTACCCCCACATTACCTACACCCAGTTTTGAGTTGGTATGAGTATACTTGTCTTTCTTTCCTTTTTCACACCTTAATATGTGAACCAAAGTCAAGCGTGTCAACTAATAAAAAACAAAGAAAGTATATAGTAGTGAATCTTGCATGACACCTCATAATCTATCTAATAATCTTAACAATGTTATGTATATCTTCACCCAAAAAAAAAAGTATGTATAAGCTATAAGTAAGAATTTGTGCATGAAAGACAGAGAACAACTCCTAATTTTATCCTAAACAAACTAGGGCACTAATTTGTGTATTATAAATTTATAATAGGAGTTGGTGAGATAAAAGTGCCAAAAAAAATTGCGAAATAGTTGTCATGTTCCAACTCTAAAAATGATGTTTTATAGTGAATTAGACCAAATTAAGGTTGTGTTTGGTTATCAGCGTTTTCAGCCAAAAGGAGCTTATTCAGCACAATTAAAGGGTTTGACCAAACTAATCATCTAATTGTGGTGTTTGGTAAGCAGCGGATCACATGAGCTTATTGGTATGAATCAGCTAATTTTGAAAACGCTCCAAACCCCAGCATATTCTAAATATCTGATTTGATTACCTTGCATAATTACACAAATACCCCAATATCACAACAACTCACCCTTCTCTCCAAAAATTAATTAACAAAATTTAATTAATAGAAAATTAAGTAGAAACCTTATCACTAAAATAATGAAAAGGGGTAAAAACTAAAAAGATTACATTAACAAGTATCATTATTCAATAACAAGATAACAAGAATCCATAATTTACAGGAAAAAATGAAGGAAAAAAAAAACATCCAAATCGTTGAATCATTGATATTCGACATGGAGGAGAGCTTCTTCATCTTCATCAAATTTTTATTTAAAAATCGGTATGCATGTCTTAATTTGAGAGTTGTAAACCTTGCTCTGAAATTGAAAATAATTTTGGAGTTGAAGGATAACTAAATTTTACCTTTATAGTTGAGTTGTTGAGTACTTAAATTAGATCTGAAAAATAGATGTCAATTTTCTCATTCAATTGTTTTTGATAAGTAGATGGGAATCTGGGATAAGGATGAGGGTGAATTCACTTTTTTATATATACTAGTTGTTGGAGCGCGCGCCATGCGCCCCCCCCCCCCCCCAACGGTTGGATATGTTGGATTGTCGGTTTGTTTTTAGCTGCTATGTATCTAAGTAAAAGGAGTACTTGAAATTATGAAGTGATGTTGATTGTATGAATGTAGTATAGTTTAAGGTTGAGTGGTATGTGATGGAGTTATTGACTGAGTTTAGGATAATATGTTTTTTTTCTTTTAGTTCATTGTTGAGAGTACTATTTTGCTGTGATAGGTGTTAAATTATTGAGAATTGTATTTAACAGGTACCTTTGTTGGACATTGAGAAGGAGTTGTAAGTGTCATTGGTCAAAGATGTATTAAGTGATGGTTTTTGTGCATTTAATTGGATGTTAATGCTGAGCAATCGTAAGTATAAGTATTAATTTTTTTTGTTGTTACCTTTAATTATAGTGTAATTGCCTTTGCTGTATATATTTTGAGTATTTATTAGAGTTTTATGTAATGCTTGTTTATGTAGAATGTGAATTATATTGTAGGTAGTAAATTGTTTTCTTGTTGAAAGCAACTAAAAATGGGTTTTGTGATATGTTACTTGTCATGTGTAAAGTAGTGTTAATAATCAGAAGTAATACAATAAAATCTGCTAGTATAATGTTGTCTGAAATTGTTTGAAGCATATAAGTAATAATGACAAACTAATGAAAAAGCAAGTACCATGATAAAGTTATTTTATATATCATTGTAGTCTAAAATAACGATTCAGTACAGGAGTTCAGATTTCATACTAAGGCAATATATGTCATTACTGCTATGTACATTAGATAGTTGCTAAGCTAGACTATCTTTTTACTTTGTGCCCAAAATACTAATTAAGCTGCATTTAAGCTTAGCATTACATACTACCATGCATATGAGCATTGCTATATACAATATTGGTGTTTATAGGGAACAATTTTTATAGCCTATGTTCCTTTTAAACACCCAAAAGATTTATGCCTTTTAATAAGTAAGGCAATATTTAGATTAGAAATTGCTGGATCATACTTACTACTGAGATGAGGTCATTAGGATATACTGCCTATGTACAATGTGGGCTTCCTTGGAGTTTATTCTTTGTCAAGAGTGCTAGTAGGTGAAACTTCTTCTTCAGTGGATTCTTTCTTATCAGCTTGAATAGGAACATCTAGTTTTGCCTTCTTCCTAGGATCATGTTCCATAGGTGCAGCAGTTAGTTCTGAAGTAGTGTCAATGGATGCTTTGTCCTTGTTGATGCTTCGTTTATGGGAATGATGTGCCCATGTTGGCAACATTCTCATTGAATCAGGTTGTTCAAAGCTTTCTGGTTCCTTTATTTGAAGGGGCTTGAACATCAGTTGTTGTGGTACTGGGTTGTTAGCAGTGTTGGTGTACTTTTCAACTTGAACAAGCTTAGCAAATGCGGCATCATCAATTGCATCAGGATCTTGGCTGAAACCAGGTGTTGTTTCATACTCACTAAGCAAAGGTTGCTTACCATGAGCTTTCACTTCTAGATTAAGTTCATGCTGAACTTTTTCCAGATTTTTAATTGAGGTTGCTTCTTCATTTGTGGAACGAATAGCAGATACTGTATGTGCAGTTGTAGGTTGTGTAGATTCATTTTCAACTTCAATTGCTTTCAAAATCCATATGAGCACATTGTTTGATGACAGTTCATTTGTTGGGCCCACTTTAATGAAGAAAGGTTTTGTTGAAATAAGTGCTGCTATCTCTCTAAAAGCAATTAAGTTTTCTTGTATGTAATGGATTATAAAGGTATTTAAGTGCAAAAGATTTGTAGTGAATTTATTTATAATCTAAACTGAAAGTTAATGTAGCTAAATGAAAATAATTTATGGTAAAGGTAAATCAAATTGCAAAAGTAATTTTAGAATTTATCTAATTGATGAATTCTTACAGTGTTCTTAATGCTGCATATTTCAATTGCTGGCCTTCTGAAGAGTCTTTCAGTGTCGTTGTTGAAAGAAGTGAATGCCATTGTACCAGTGTCATCTTTTGCTTCAAACTTGAAAGTTACTCTGGTTATGGTAGATAGCATTAGTGGATAAGCAAGTTAAAGACTACAATTAAAATGGATTAGAGGTTAGGCCTATTACCTATAAGCGGAGTAACTATCTCCTTTCTTGCAAGAAGCACAAGGAAAAGGCGTGCCTATACGAAGATTAGTTCGTTTACCGCAATTGACACAACCAGCATATGCATAAACTTTGCTCAAGTCAGGTTCTGGAATAGTCACTTTGATCCAGAATGTTTCATCTTGTTCAACATTTTTGGGCTGTAAATGTGTTTAAGTATTAACCTTGGTTAGTATGGTACAGTGATATTTGCAGCACGATATAAATGTTATATCAATAGCAGTAGCTGATTATATAGGTTGAAGGAAAGTAACCTTTTTGTTTCTCAAATCTGCTATAGTGATGATTGTTTTCTCAGCACTTGGATATCTGATATTCAAGACACTTGCTTGTCTATCCTGCAATACTTGTGGGTATAACTTGACCCTACATTGAAAGAAAAGAATGACTAACTATCCAGTGTGCATACAATTACTATTTAACAATGCAATGTGAAAAGTGTAAAAGAACTACCACTCGCGAAGCATATATGCTCTTGTTCCTTCTGGTTCGTGGATAATTCGAGTTGACATAGTAGTTGTCAAAGTAAATCCTGCACAATAGATTTGTATCCATAAATAAGCATATTATATGTTGTATACTTGGATTTGTAATTTAAAGTTTGATGATCAACCTCTTGCAATCAAGGCTTTTAGAGCAGTAAATCCAACAACATTGAATGTTGCAGCCCAATTATTTAGTTCATTGCAGGCATTGATGGTGAGATCATTCCATGTAGAAACTGTCACAGAACGATCTTGGCTGGTGCAAGGAGGAAAAACAAAGGTTAATGATATGTTGTATTTATATATAATATAAAGAATCAAATACAATTGCAATGAAATTCATGAATAGGTGAACCTTAAGTCAGTGATGACTATTTCACGAACAGGACTTTCACGACCCCGAGAATTGGGAATCATTCGTGCTTGTTCTTCAACAAAAAGGACTACTGCAACTACATCTAAATTATGGAGGAAGAGATTATATTAGAAAATTATAAAAGCATTAATATATTGGAGATGAAATCATATATTGATGTTGTTTAACATATTACCATATCTAGCATCAGGTTCGGGTGCCCTTGGAATACTTGCTAGGGGCTGATATTTAGGCAGTATAGGACCAGTTTCAACATCCAAGCGCTGCACAACAATTTGATGTCCAATTGTCATTTGATATGGAAGTTCTTCCAAATTGATCTTGTATTGATCATCAACAGCAGAAATAGGTGCTTTAGAGATTTCATATTTTGCAGTTGTGTGGAAAACATCGTGGTAAGCTTGTACTTGTTCTCCAAATAAAGCACAACGCATCTTATTTTTCTGTTAAATATGTCAATCGAAACAGATGATCATTAAAATCATTATGAATAAGTATTTTTCATCAAATATTAAAACTTTGTATGTGTTTTTTTATTTATTGCTACTTATTAATTCTAATTGTTGAGTTCATAATATTGTGAAATGGTGTGCAGATGATATGGTTAATTGTTCTTTACCCTTTTTTTTCCTTTTTCCATTTTTCATCTTTCGTTTTATAGATATAATTTATAGTCCAACTTAGTAATACATGTTGTGTACATGGAATTTGTATGAACATGTAAGTATTTTTTGTGAGAAATATAGCCATAGAAATTATGCTACATATAACAATGCATCAAAAAAAGAAAATTCCATGAACAGATAGAGTCAACGGTACAACAGACAGCGCTGCCTACACGCGAATTTGCTTCCGAGGTCGAGCAGTCTCAATTAATTTGACTACAGGTCCGTAGGAACGCTGGGCTGGGCCACCTCGAATGACGCTAGTGGAGACTAATTCCTTTTTGAAATATGTTTAAAATATCTAGACATATTGTGTAATAGCTAGCAATTTTAAGGAAATATATCAAATAAGTTGGGGCTATCAAGATTTCAATAGAATTTAATATACAATAAACATATAAACTTGATTATAGTTCTGAGAAATTGATACCTTCTCATCTTCAAGGATCAATGTCTGATGTAGTGTCCTTGATTTTTTTGGAGAAGGTTGTGCTCTACCTTTTTCAGCCACTGTAACTTTGACTCTATAATCTTTACTCTGAGGAGTTAGTTCATCCAAGTATACTGGTTCCAGCTTCATAGTGCACGAGTTTATAGTCAACTTAGTTGGATATTTTTTACAGAGCTACAAATAAACAATAGGTTAGATTATCAATTACTGAAGTAGCTAAGAATCTGTACATGCTTGATGATTTAGAAAGGGGAAAATATATTTGCATGTTACTGAGGTCCGATGGTGTTAAGTGGTGAAGGTTTTTGAAAGGAAAAGTAAAGCTAAAAATACAAGAAATGATAAATTATCTCAGGAAGTGATAGATTATTCATAAAAGTGCTAATATATATATATATATATATATATATATATATATATATATATATATATATATATATATATATATATATCCAACACTTTCAAGGAGATAGTATTATATTTTTATCATTAATTGCATTTTAATTGTTTACTTCACATGGATAATGCAAATAGAGAAAGAATCATGTAAGGCAAAGATGCTTAAAATTGTGTAGACACTGAAGAAATATGTAGTGCATGTAGGAAGCAGGATCTGAACAACTGACAAACTAAACTTTTAAAGAATATGGAGAGCATAGGATGAATGCAATTATGATACGTGTGTAATGGTTAGCTTGCAGCATGCAAATGAGAATGAAAACAGAAAGTAGGGAATTTAATAGCATGAGAATCTTAGCATGGGAAGTTGTATAGCAGACATGTATAAAGAATAATTTGACATAAATGTGGGTATTAAGTAACTAACAATGAAGCATATTCATGTCAAATAGTTCAATTCAATGTGTAAAATATTCTATAAATAAAGAAAGAAATTAATGGTAATTGAAAGGTAGAAGACATACCTTTATCAAAGAAGATTTCTTAGCAGTTGAAGTGGTAGTTTGAAAGCAATAAGTACTTAAGTATTTATAGGAAAAAAGAAGCTATTATAGTCGGTGTTATGTAGTAACAATTATTGTTAAGGACTGTAGCAACCATACTTAGTATATCTAGCAAAAGTAGTGTAGTACATCTTTCTCAAAAAAAAAAAAAAAAAAAAAAAAAAAGTAGTGTAGTACATAAGAGGTAATTGCTTTACTTGTTTGACTGGTATTTTGCTTTTCTCTTACATTTATAAAAATATAATTAAAAAGTTACAGAGAGTAGGTAATCTTTTAAAACTGTGTTTATTTTTTGTAGCTATAAAATAAATAAAGTACAAGATCTTAATTTTTAAGTAAGAAAATTATCTAGCAAAAGTACTTATACTAAATACAAATTTTACAAGTGTTATATCTACAGTGGCTGAAAAAGGTAGAGCACAACCTACTAAAATAAGATATCTACTATTGTACTTGTATAATTTTTTTTTTTTTTTTTTTTTTTTTTTTTTTTTTTTTTTTTTTTTTTATATCCTTTAACATAACATTTAGCCATCCAATTTCAAAACAATGTAGCCCAGCCCATTGGATATAGCATTTTATCATTGTGAGTTGCACGTAAATTGGGTCTAGGTCATACCCAAATTATAGTCATTAGCTGAGAAATAAATAAAATAAGAAGGAACTCATAAAATACATTTTTTATATAAATATATTTGTATAAGCTACATGTACTTATTGAAACTGAAAATTTAAATTTCTAATCTGCATTAATACAAGCATTTGTTCCTATTTTATCTTATATAGCATTAATAATAGCTATTTAATCAAAAATAATAATAGCTACTTAATCAAATACTCTTAGTCTGTAGAATACTTATTAAAAGTACAGTAAGTTCTTACCATAACAAGCTCAATACATTACAAGTTTAGACTATTTTTATTTACCTTATTCATAGCATTCTAACCTTCAGTTTGTGCATAATCCAAACTCAGGACACCTTGCAATGTAAACCAATAATTGTCAGGATTAATGAATTAATGTATAAAGCAACATGACTACACAATTTAAGATGAAGAATTTGATAGAATATGCTTACATGCACTATATATTAATAAACTTGAAGAATTTGTAGTGCATGTAAGCATATGGCTTCTTTTTAATTTGTAGTACATGTTAGCATATGTTGGATGCCCTTCCTCAATTGATGTCTTTCATATGTAAGGATAAATTCTTTTTAAGATAAAGAATTTGATAGAATATGGCTGGACACCAGAACATTCTAATTTTCAAATGGCACAAAGGTCAATTCAGCAAATTAGCCCATCCCATTGTACATCAATCTTCCTACAGCTAGCATATGTTTTATATTCAGCAGAACAAGTGTGCTTACATAGTTTCCTTCTTAGTGTAGTCCAATAGACTTGCATATTAATGATTACAAGTAGAAGTATGTTTAATTTCATTACTTTTGGAATAATACGTATATAATATAGGCAAAAGATGTTACATCATCAGATTAAATGTCCTAGTTCTTATGTCTAATTAAGCATTAATCAAGTGATGTACTTCAAAACTAACAGATACAAACAGCAAATGCCTGATCTAACCCAAACCGTTATCATAACTTAATCTCTAGAGCTTTAGGAAAGGATAGTTGGAGTTCTGGCACTATATCAAAGTATGAAAGTATTGGCGTGCTTAAAATCCCTCATTTAGAATAAAGAAAAGAAAAGGCTACTGCATTCTTGTTTGGTAGCCCCAAAACATGGGCAGCAGATAGCACTTGAATTTTACTGCCAAATCAAGACAATCAAATGAATCAACTATGACAATCAAATCAACCAACTATGACTCTTCAACTCTTAGTTAGTTACCAAATCAAGACAATCAAATCAACCAACTATGAATTTTCAACTCTTAGTTAGTTCCAAGTAAACATAGCATTCCAGCCATTTACAAACTACGAGAATAATATGTACAGCCAAACTCCTATTAAGTTATCCAGTTCCTCACAACCCCTAAAGCTTACTTAGAGTAACCATCAATTAGTTCAAGACATGATTTTACACATATAAATTCAACTACATTAATAGCTAATTTTAAATTCATAAATTTGCAAAATTATAAATTAAGGGTAAAAAGTAAACCTGGTTGCTGATGCAGTGGGTGAGGTATAAATCAAGAAAAAATTGAAGAAGAACCGCTTCAAAATATGGTGGAGAGCATAATGAAGTACCAGTTTCCATCACATATTAAATAATACCAGCTAATCGCAAAACTTCATATGACACTACATTTTTAACACCATTTTGTGGATATTGGTCTGGTGCTTTAGCAGAAAAGACCTGAACATCTTTTGCTTTCTTTGCACGAGAGAGTGCAACATACAATTGACCATGAGAAAAGCAAGAGCGAGGTAAGTATATTGACACTTGATTGAGAGTTTGTCCTTGAGACTTATTGATTGTCATTGCAAAACTCCACTTGATAGGGAACTGCTTCCGTTAAAACTGGAACGGATAATTAGTAGAACTTGAAGGCCTTAGATTAATTTTGTGAATGAACACATGCTCTCCTTTATAATGTCCAACTGCAATTACACATTCAATCACATTTGGAAAGAATCTTTTGCAAATGAGTCGAGTGCCATTACATAAGCCTGATGATGGTAAGATGTTCCTTAGCAATATCACTGGGCAATTCTATTTCAGGACAAGTTCGTGTGGACTCATACTCCTGGACAGAGTTTGTTCATAAACTCTGTGGGATATATACTGCATGTATCATTTAGCATAATATCAAAACTCTTGTACGTGACAATGTTACCGGGGAACTTATCAATCATAACTGAATTGATAGAATCAACATCATCATTCATTGGAGTTAAAATTGCCCCTGTTATGAAAACATCATCCACAAAGCCACCTTGCATGATTTCAGGGAATGTCGTTTCTGTGAGATTAGTTATTAAGCTTGTGTCATCTTCGAAAGAATGTGCAACTTGAATTGGCAAATCAACGAATGAGATTTCAGTGGACTGTAATTGACCATTTCCCAAGGCAAGTAAGAAAGAGGAATATGCAGGATCATCTCGTGCTCGAATGTTCTCTATAAGTTTAAACTTTATTAATGTCTCCCATAGATGTGAAGTAACAATACTTGTGTCTACTGCCTCTTTCATTGTTTTTTGAGGAACAATTGGTAAAACTTGTCTGAAGTCACCTCCAAAGACAACTATCTTCCCACCAAAGGCAATGGTTGTGTTACATATATCTTGTAATAATAAATCAAGGGATTCAATATTTTGTTTTTTGCCATTGAAGCTTCATCCCATATAATTAATGTGGTTTCTCTTAGAAGTGCTGCTAAACTACTCTGTTTAGGAACAGCACATGCTAAGGATATGTCACTGTCAAGAGGTATTTTAAACCTTGAGTGAGCTGTACGACCAGAGGGAATATTTGCTGCAGCAATACCTGAGGTTGTTGTGGGCAATAAAATTTTTTTCATCAAGCGAATCTCTGCATACAAGGCATTATATAAGAAAGTTTTGCCCGTACCTCCAGGACCATCTATGAAAAAAGCACCTGATTTCCCTTTTGTGACAAATTCCATGATACATTTGAAAGCAGTATTTTGTGCAGAATTTAATCTGGATCGACATGTTAGGCACTCCTCTGGAATAGGCGCATCAAGAGCATCTATAATATCCTTTGTTCTTCTGAAACCATCATCAACTTGGCTATTCAAATGATCTAAGCCAAATGTAGATAATGATTTTCCCATTGCTTCAAGATGTTGTTCAAGAGACCTAACAGCCAGCTCATGGACTTTCTGCATATCATTTGGAAATCTGTAATAAAAATCCTCAGATAAGGAAGCAAAAAATTTGTTCCATAAACCAGATGGATCACTCACTTGACAAAATATGAGCACTGTTGCAAACAAACGGCGTAAGGCTACTGGGTGTTGAACTTCAGAAGCTTCAGTCAAAGCTAAATCTGCTACATCATCTTCTTCTATCAAGCCTAATTTAAGAGCAGCCTTTTTAAAAGTACGACAGACATAACCATTTACAGTTTGTAAATTCTCAAAAGATGTAGGACTTCTAACGTTCAACAATAAAAGGCGCAAGAAAAAAACGCTCTCCTTCTGTAGGGTATACAAAAGCCAATCTTCCTACTGCATATCTGTTTGTAGCTCTGTCAGTCCATTCTTTAGCCTTTGCATCCCATTTGAAATGTTCACATAATTAACTGTATAGATAACCAGTACCACCTTCTATTGCAGCATTCATTGCAAAGAATTCGGTTAGCTGAGTCCTTGAACGCTTAGAGTCAGAAATAACAGTGTTTAACCTCTCATGTGGCCAAAGATGTACCGTATGCATATTGGGAAGATGAACTTGTAAAGGCAATACTGATGGAGACATCTCAAACAAATCAAAACTAAATATTCGCCAAGCAGCTTCACATGGAGAAACCCACCTTCCTGACTGATATTGTTCAATTTCATCTACAGAATCATCATCAGTAGGGCAAACATTATAAGAAATCCTGTCATGTCCCTTGTAAACATACTTGTAGAGATATTTTACTGCCTTGATTGTAGAGCAAACTTCGACATTAATATGACAATCAAACAACATGGACAAATAAGGATTGTAAGGAATCACCCATTGGTTGTTTAGCTGTGCACCACGAATAGTGACATTTTCGCCTGTGTTTCTTCTTCGGTATATAGGATAACCATCCTTATTTATACTTGTTTCATATGCATATGGTTTAGGGAATTTATTCTTACAGCTTAGCTTTTGCCCTTCCTTCCGCATACATGGACAATGCGGATTTAATGAACCACATGGACCATGCATCATGTGTGCTAGAACAATCCTGCAAAGAATAGGGTTAGAAGTATCTGGAATTTTAGCACATACAAATTTATCATAATCAGCAGGACACTTTAACTTGAATTCTGGTTTTAAGATTATCAAGAAATGAGCATGTGGAAGGCCTCGTTTCTGAAACTCTACGACATACACCATAGCTGCAACTGTACCAAATACCTTTTTCTCCAAAATTTCTCTTTTCAATGCAAGTAATTTTATTCTGAAGATCCGTGCTACTAAATCAGGACGATCTTGGGCTGCTTCACCAGGTGCTAATTCAGACTTTATTTCTGGCCAGTTAGCGTTGCATGTTATCGTGACAAACAAATCAGGCTTACCAAATCTCTGCACCAAAGCCATGGCATTAAGATATCGTTTTTTCATATCCCGAGGACCTCCTATGAAACTTGGAGGCAGGATTACTCTTCGACCAACATTGTGTGCTTTAGTTTCTCCACTATCTAGAGAATCAAGGATTCCTTGATATAAATCAGCTCTAATGGTTGACTGGTTATTGCGCAGATAGTCGAGCCTTGTATTCTCTATCTTGACATACATGTCAACAATGTATTGTTGTAAACATCTACCGGCTCTGAGCAAGAAATTGTTAAGCCGTATTTGCAATCTATATGCATAATATTCTCTTGGAGAAATGAATTTATCAGCACGTGTATGCTTCTTCTTTGCCCCTGTAAATTATAAATGCATGTTATTAAGTATTAGAATATAATAATACACTTGAACATAAATATAATCATGTACTTACGTATTTCTTCCTGACTCAACAAGTCTTCAACAGTGTGGATAGTGCATGACATTATTGGATTAGGGTATAAAACTTGCTTGTCTTCTGTCAGCATGAGATGTTTTCTTTAGCCCTTGCATCCAACCACATTCTCCACGAGGAAATAACAATGGATATTGTAATGGGTCATAACACCCATAGTTGTGATAGATTCGATGAGATTCACAAGATTTACCAGATACAAGTATGTGAGGGCTTAAAGTATCACTTGATGAAGCACTGTCTGGCCAAATAACAGCTGGGGCGTTGTACACACGTTGATCATATACTGTATTTTTATTCAATACAATACGTGTGTCTTCAACTACATCTCTTTCTTTTAAAGAACGGAAAAATGCAGCATATGGATTCTGCTGTGAAACACTCATAAGAATATCAATTATATCTTGCCTTAATTCTGGAAAAGACCCAACCCTATTCTCAGCTTCATGTTGGCCATCATAGAAATACAGTTGCAAGTATTTAGGTGGCCCATCATCAGGTAATAAATCAGGTACAAAATGATATAGTTGGCCATGCAACTTGAACACATAAATGCCCTTGTATGTACTTGCATCAAAGTTTCCACCTATAGAACTAAATGCAAATAGATTATTATATAACCGAGCATACTTTCGAAAGTGTACAACATCTTCTTCCATTGATGTGAATAAGCGAATAAGTTCGGGAGGGTACTCATTTACAGCTAGTTGGATATCTCCATCACCACAGCAGAAATGGGCAGTCTCACTTTCAAATTTTTTAGCACAGCATTTTAAACAATAATGAGGTTCACACAAAGTATGTGACTTTTTGGGTAGCGGCTGACCAATCATTGCTGCAGGTATACCTATGTACAATACAAGATATAAATGGATGTACATAAAAGCTTCTAAGATAAAAAACAAGACAGAGTAGCTGTAATTTTAAAACATACACTTTTCTTTCTGTTTAGGGGCTTTTTTGACCACCTTCTTAGCCACAGTAATACCTTTTCCACTGCAAGGTAATCAAAGACACTTAATATATAATTAATCTAATTATCATTACATTTGATATTTATATACACATACCTCTTTGCATGTACACTTCCATTTTTTTTAGTGCATCGACTACGTTTAGTCAACTGCGTCTGAGATGTACTACCACTTTCTTGTTCACTGCATATTTACAAAGGCAATAATAACAATAAATTTTGAAACTAATTTAAAAATATCTCTTCTTCTGCTCTTCCTCCATCCCTCAGATGTCGAAAAGAAAGGATATTAAATGAAGTTGAAGGCTATGATTCTAATAAGTGCATAAAGTAGCTGTAGTAAATTAGAAATGGACAATGGTATGCAGAATTTGCATATGCAAAATAAACAACATGCACAGTAATTTGGGTAAGTCTATAGGCAAATATTGACATATTTTGAATACAAGTACTTCTCTGAGTAATGATTAGCCTCTAAGTTTATAAATAAATATGAGACACAGAACTTTAACTAATAAAAATAGTATACCTATATCTGAAAAATTCAGATGATTCTTCAAATGAACGTCTTCTTTTAGACACTCTTCGAATAAGCTGAGTTGAATCATGCACTGATGGACTATATGTAGAAGTTAAGTTGCTGTAGTCAGTATGAAACATAGAACTAATTGTAATGTAAATACTAATCATTATTTCAGTACCTAACATATGATGATTTAGATGAGTGTTGTGCAGCCTGATTTAATCGTTGACAACTCTTACAAGCTAACCGTGGTATTCCAGAATTACAATCTACCATATAAAAGGAAGTTCCAATAAAAGGCTTACATTATTCATATCAGTGTAGTCCATAAGTATAAAAATTTTTGGTATAATGAGTGCAAAACATGTAAAGAACAGAAGGACTTACCCATTATAATGTAATTCTGCAAAGTGATTACTGAAAAGGCAATTAAGCTATCTGTAGTAACCTAACAACCATAAATGATTTCAGGACTTTATCATCTGCTTATATCAATGAATATAATTTCAAACAATAAACAAACACCATTAAACACCAAGGGCACAAGTACAAAACATAGTGAATAAGTACTTTTTCATATAATTAAGGAAATGATTACATGATTTCAGAGCATGCTCTGCGTACAACTTCCTAAGCAAAATAAGCTTCCCTTTGCAAAAGGTAACATTACATTAAGTACCCCAACCTTCCAAAAAAAGCAAAGTAAAACTAACAACCAAAGCTAAACTATCTGTCTTCCAATACATTTAATTTCAAAAGGGAAGCTAATAAGAGCTAAAGCTTATTCTAAAGCCATTGAAATACAACAATGACATACTACAACAACATAAATCTAATCTAACTTAGGCTTTTTAAAAAGTGTTTCTAATTCAGGAATATGAGCCACCATGCCTTCAGATGTTCCAATTCTCAAGGCTGTTGGGCGATAAACATTTCCAACATTGGTTCGCTTAATTGGACAAGGAGGAGGTACTTCACTAACAAGGATTTTTGTTGCATCATCTGTTGGAGTGACACACTCTGCATTAGCAGCAACGCCTAAAGGCTTAGATTGTCTAGATTGCTCTCCTAGACAATCAAGATGTTCTCTTAAAATGAAATACTTCTTTTGAACCAAAGAGCATTCTTCACTTACTTTTGCTGTAGTACCATAGTTAGCATCAACTATCTCTAAATTATATTGGCAGGCAATGTAAAACACTGCTCTCTTTGCCACCTTCTGTTGAGCAATGGCTGCTGTTGGACAAGGTTCGCTGAAAATACACTCCTTCCTCATGTTAGTAGGTGGACAAGTCACCACAACCCAGGCTATGTAACCATGGCCATCAACCCAAGTATATTCAACAGTAGTTGCACAAGCACCAGTTTTCCTGACAACAACACCTAGAAATTGTGTACAGTCAAGTGAAACATCAGCATAGTCCAATGCTGAATGCGTTCCAGAGTCAACTCTCCCAGCACGCCTACATGACCCCCTCTTCTCTTGTACTAATTCAGCACATTTGTGCTTGTAAAGCCTAGCACAGAGCTGATACATTTTAATTCTATCGTAAGTGAAATCAGCTACCCGAACTCCAAACCTAGAAATCAGTCTATGCACAGCTTTATGAGCTACCCTCTCACGAGATTCATCAGCTGAATCAGCCTCTCCACCGTAAAACAGAAACCCAAACTGACTATTTGGTCGATTCACTCGCACACACACATTATGCTTCGCTACATCTATGAAGCCATAAACTGGTTTCGAAAATTTCAACCAAGCAGTTATCTTTTCCAAAAGAGGTTGGAATGGAATGAAAACTTTGCGTGGCACTACAACCATAACCTGTAACGGGAATAACCACGTTAAGGACTATGAGTAAACAATGAATGGCCCTTTTCATCATGGCTTTTTCAAAAGCATAAACTACACAAACTTATACTAAAGAAAAGTAAAAACAGAACCTTAACACCCCCCCTCCCTAAAAAAAAAAAAAAAGAAATTAAACCACCAAAAAGTAGAAAACAAAATAGGCAGAAAAGAATGTTTATCAAAATTTCTATTCAAACCATTTGCTTGTATATACATATATATACAAAATAGGTAGATAATAAGACCAATAATTACATAATTCCAACCTTAGCATTATTCATGATAACAATCTAAGTGAATTTACCCATGGAACATAACAGTAAACATACAACTCAGTCTACTAAAACCAAAGGAAATGGAAATTTGTACAGGGAATAGACCAGTCATTTAATAAAAGAAACTCAGAATCAGTCAAAATACTACACAAATGAAGCCTTTTAGAACTGTAAGAAGAACACGTACCAAATAAGAATCACACTACAATGATAGAACAACAACTCCTACACAAATCCCTGCCATGTAAAGAAGAAACAATAATCAGCTACTTATTAATCAGGATTGCAACAACAACACAATCTAACAGTATTTTTTGTTGAATGTATGGATTTTGTGTTATATTCAAGTGATATGTACTTCCAGATTTGTCCAATTCGGATACGGATAATGCACTGGTCAAGATAATAAAAGTAGAGATTTGAAGTAAGCGATGTTTAATGTCTGAATTTGCAATCGTTATCCAAAAAATCAAAGCATATGACATAGAACCAGCTTCTAGTTCGGTGCAAAAGTACAAGCACTTACAAATAGAACACTGTCTGAAACTAAATCCTGATCTACCATAAACCACAATAGAAACATGCACAAGCTCATCCAACACCAGACATCTATATATATATAAAGAGTAAATTCCCAACCCTAGCTAACAACACCGCGTTAATTTTTATTTTTTTTAAAAAAAAATCTAATTCGGTCAAAGTAATTGTACAACAGTGCTACTACCTAAGTCACCTACTCTGATAGTAGGCAACACTAAAACAAATTAAAGCAAGAAAATATGGAATTTGCAACTTGGGACCACCGATAACAAACACAATGATAGCTAAATTAACAAGACTAACAAAGGCCAAATTGTTATTAATCTATAATTAAACCAAAACATGAACTATACCCAAATAAAAAATACAACAATGAAATCCATGTACACAAACCTCGTGACTTACGCGGTTGCCTGAGCCTCCTCCACCATTCCTGTAGCAATTTCTGGCGACCAATGAGCAGTACCACCGCCATGGCAACGACTTCCATTCTTCTGAAGACACATCCCTACCTAACCCAAACAATTGGTTGTGCAAAAAAAAATCGTTGCGTAATAATAAAATTTTTAAAATTCATTCATCAGAAAAAACAGCTAGCACTGACCAAAGATGCAACGTGGCCCATAGAAGCAGCTGGCAGCACATAATCCACACATACTATATTACTATCCCATCCACAAGAACAAAAAAAAGGGCAAATTGGGTAATTCATTATTGTTGGGGGCAGTAGAGTAATAGCACCAAGAATCACTGTTCATAAGCACAGTAGAGAGCAAGTTGATGGAAGTTTTAATGTTTATATGGGTTTTATATATATATATATATATATATATATATATATATATATATATATATATATATATATATATATATATATATATTACAACAAAAGGAGATAAAGATGGTAGTGAAATAACTTAGGGAAGAATCGAAGATGAAGAAGTGGGTAATGGGTAGTCTACTAGTCTAGGTAAAGTAGTTTTTATCTTTTTCTTTTTTTCCTTAAATTCTAAATTTTGTTTTTGGTATGTAAATTTATATTATTAGGCCCTGTTCTTTTGAGCTTCTGGGTAGAGCAGAGCAGAGCAGAACAGATTTTAGTAGAGCAACGCAGAGTAGAGCAGAGCAGATTTCAGTAGAGCCGAGCCGAGCAGAGCAGATATTATTATTATTATTATTATTATAATAATTATTATTATTACTATTATTATTATTATTTATTATTATTATTATTATAATTATTACTATTATTATTATTATTACTATTATTATTATTACTATTATTATTATTATTTATTATTATTATTATTATAACTACTACTACTACTAATACTATAATAATAATAATAATAGTAATTATTTTTTATTATTATTAAATATTAATTATTATGATTATGATTATTATTATTACTACTACTACTACTAAAATTATTACTATTATTAATATTATCACATTATTATTATAATCATTAAATTTTATTACAAAATATTTATTATTATTATTATATTAATTATAATTATTATTTTTAGTATTATTAAATATTATTTAATTATTATTTTTATATTTTTATTAAAAATTAATAAATATTATTTTATTATTATTATAAAATTAACAATTAGTATTATCTTTAAATATTAGTTATTATCTTTAAATATTAATTTTTATTATTAAAAATCAATTATTACTATTATTATAATTAATATTATTAATTATAAGTATTATTATTACTGTAATTATCATTATTATAATCATTATTATTATTATTATTACTATTATTATTAAATATTAATTATTAATTATTAATATTAATATTATAATAATTATTATTAATATTATTATTATTCAATATTAATTATTAATTATTATTATTAAATATTAATTTTTAATATTATTATTATTAAATATTAATTTTTAATAATATTATTATTAAATATTAATTTTTAATAATATTATTATTATTAAATATTAATTATTTATTATTATTAAATATTAATTATTATTATTATTTTTTAAAATTAATTATTTATTATTACTATTAAAATTTAATCATTATTATAATAATTCAATATTAAGTATTATTTTTAAGTAGAGCAGGGCATGACAGGGCAGGGCAGGGCAGAGCAGAGCAGAGCAGATTGAAGCAGAGCAGAGTAAATTGAAGCAGAGCAGAACAGCTCTAAAGAACGGGGCCTTAGTGGGATACTAATTTTTGTATTATTTATAAACTTTGTTTTTGGTAAATTAATATTGTTAGTGGGATAATAATTTTTGTAAGTTCTTATTAGTACATTTTATATTATTTTCATATTTTCACATTTTATTTATAATTATCTATCCATATAATTTACATTAACAATTACTAATTATTTAATAACAAAATATGTCAATGACCTTATTGGTCATTATACATAGTTAAACACCTATCAGCTAGTAATGGTTTACCAAACACTTTTTTGTAATCAGTTAATATAATCAGTTAGTCAAATCATTTAATACAATCAGCTAGTCAAAATCAGTTGCGTAAGTCAGATATAAATCTAAAGCCTTTCACTATTAATATAAACCTCATGGCAGAAACTTTTACATCAGATATTAATAGAAAATTAAATTATTTTATGGTCAAAGTTGTGTGTTAGCCATTGTCAAACTAGGGCTGGTGAATGTACAAAGTTGTATTCATGGCATAGAGATCACAAAGAACTCAAAGAAGTGAAAAACTCCCATATTTTCAATCATCAAAACAAGTCATCTTTTACATCATAAATGAACCCCTTTTATAAGGAGGCACTAGTACAAGAGATAAAACCCTAAACCTCATTAAATCTAAACCATACAAAATGAAAAGCTAATATTAATTACTGATATCATCCAACCCATATATGATATCATCCAAGCAATTAATGATACCATAGATGATATCATCCAACCTATACATGGTATCATCAAACCAATAAATAAAGGATATCATAGATGATATATCATCGTTGATGATATCATCAAACCAAACACAATCAGTTTCACCTTTTAACCAAACATGACCTAAATAAAATTAGAACAAAACAATAGTCTAGTTTGAATTTTTTATTTTTTATTTTATTTTTTTTATTTTTTTTGTGACAAGAGCTAGTTTGATTATTCAGCCAACAATGTTGTACCAAAAAACACAAGTATAATTTCTGGATAAATAATAGTGTGAAACCACTATATGGATAAATAATACGAAGTACTTTGTAATATCATTGATACCGAGTATTTCATTCATAATATACCGCGAACGCACTAGATATATTGCGATATCTTGTAGGTATAGCCGTATAGGCGAACAATATCTAAAAGACTAAAAATGTGCAATTGTTTCGGCAATGCATATGCAGCAGACAGAAATTGAAAAGTATAACCCACATGCCATATCTCTTACAGGCTATATACAGTAACACAGCATGCCAAAATAAATGCATTCTTAAACACTCAAAACTCAAATTGTACTCCATTGCAAATGGTATAAAGATTTCACTGACTCACCAATTTTTAAGCCTACTATTAATATTTAATTGTCAAACTAATTTGCAACTTGAACACACCTTTGTCTTTATTTCTGTCAAATTTAGGATTTGAACTTGTCAAAGTTCAAACACCTTAAAAACCAGAAATAACTGATAAATCAAATAAACACACAAAAAAAAAAAAAAAAAAAAAAAAAAAAAAAAAAAAAAAAAAAAAGGACGAGGAAAGCAGCCCAAAGTCGTCTATCCAAGTCTTTCTTAGTCTTTATGTTTGATTCTACAGATTCCAGAAGCTTGGACCACTCTTATCATTTGGTAAACTTAGATTGAGGTTGAAGGAGATACATTTAGAGCTACTTGTCACGTGCTGACTGATCCCCTTAGTCTCTTGCACGCGCGCCCACTAACTTCCTTCCCTAAGGTTGCTAGTCAAGGCTTACCCCGAGTAATGCTTATAGCAAATAAGGCAACGAAAGCTAAAGTAAGTGAGTAAGGAAAGCTCAAGTGAGAGAATGATTAAGAGAACTTGTATTGCTTGAGAGAGAGTGTTACAAATGCTTAGATGGATTGCAAAAATGAGGGGAAGGTCCCTATTTTTAGGCCTCCCAAAAAGCTAGAACCTTCTACTCTAGAACTTTCTAACCTCCTCAAATGGAGGGTCCTAGAAGCTTAGTTCTCTAGAGTTTTCTATACAATTCTGAGTTCCTACTCATATGTACAAGTTTCCGGAGTATTCCACCATACTCTAGATATTACAAGTATGTACAAGAACAACCTAGAAACTTCTAGAAGCTTCCGGACGCATCCCGAGCCTTGTAGCACGTTCTGGAATGTTCCGGACCTTTCTTCGAAATTCTGGTTGCACCATCGTGTTCCTTGGGTCCAAAAACGGTGGACCACCAAGTTTGGGCTCATTTGGATTCCGTTTGGTCTCCCAAATGACCCATTATTGTGTTACTGTCACTTGGGTGTTCACTAGGAAATTAAGCAAGGTACCATATAAAGCTCTTTAAGGGAGAGGTGCTTCCTAGCACCCATGGGCAACTCCCTTGGCCCGAATTGTTGCCTAGTGCCCAAGTGACGATGCTTGCTGCCTTACTAGGTGTGAGACATGAGTCGTGACATGCTCCCCCACCCAAGTCTTGACGACCCCGTCAAGGCCGTCCCTCGAACTCGGAGATCTTGTCCTTGAACTGCCACAAGTCTTCCTCTCGTTCCCATAATGCCTCACTATCCGGAAGACCTTTCCAACGAACAAGATACCCATTGTAGCTTGGTACGCCCCTCCTTCGTATGACCCTCTTTGCCTCGATCACCTCGATGTCTCGATCAAAAGAAGTCACGACCGCTGTGGGTGCTCGTTGTGACTCGCCCCTCGTTGGATCTTCGTTGTCACCATGGTAGGGCTTGAGTAGGCTGACATGAAACACCGGGTGTATTTTGAGCTTGGGCGGTAACTCAAGCTTATAGCTAACCTTCCCGACCTTCCTTATGACCGGGAAAGGTCCTTCGTATTTCCGTACAAGGCCTTTATGCACCTTGCGGAAGGCCTTGAACTGTTGGGGTAGCAATTTTACCATGACCAAGTCACCAACTTGGAACTCAAGGGGTCTCCTATGCTTGTCGGCCCATTTCTTCATCTTCTTTGCCGCCTTGTCCAAGTAGGCCCTTGAAATATCGAGCTGTTCATGCCACCCTTTTGCGAGTCTATATGCAGCGGGGCTACTTCCCGTGTAGCCCGATGCAACCCCTTGTGGATTCAAGGGTTGTTGGCCCATGACTATCTCAAATGGACTCTTCCCGGTTGCCTCGGAACGCTGCAAATTGAAAGAGAATTGGGCAACATCCATCAACTTGGCCCAATCTCGCTGATTAGCACTAACAAAGTGCCTTAGATAAAGCTCTAGCAAGGCATTCACCCTCTCCGTTTGCCCATCAGTTTGCGGGTGAAAGCTTGTAGAGAAGTGCAACCCAGATCCAAGGAGTTTGAATAACTCCGTCCAAAATTTTGCCGTGAACCTTGGATCTCGGTCGCTGATGATGCTCCTGGGCAAGCCCCAATACTTGACAACATGCTTAAAGAAGAGTTTGGCGGCTTGCTCGGCTGTACAATCCTTTGGTGCCGGTATAAACGTCCCATATTTAGAGAAGCGGTCTACTACCACCATAATAGACCCGCATCCCTCGGACTTGGGCAGAGCTGAGATGAAATCCATAGAGACGTTCTCCCAAGGATGCTCCGGAATGGGCAATGGTTCAAGTAACCCTGCCGGCACCCGTTGCTCGACCTTGTCTTGTTGGCACACAAGACAAGTCTTCACGTATGCCTCCACATCGTCCCGCATGTGAGGCCAATAATAAGTGTCATCCAAGAGTGCCAAAGTTCGTTGAATACCTGGGTGCCCAGCCCACATTGAATCATGGCACTCCTTGAGAATATCCCGCCTAAGATTATCCCACTTAGGCACGAACACTCGACGTCCCGTGGTGTAGAGGATCCCATCCTCTACCCAGAACTTCCGAGTCTTCCCCTCCTTGGCCAACTCCATTAATCCTCTGGCCATAGGGTCATGAGGGAGGCCATTCTTGATCCGATCAAGAATGGAGCTTGTGATGCTGCTAATGACAGCAAGCATAGCCTTCCGGCTAAGAGCATCGGCGATGAAATTAACCTTGCCTGGCTTGTATTCCATGACATAGTCATAGTCCGCCAAGAAATCCTGCCATCGAGCTTGCTTTGGGCTGATCTTCTTTTGATTTTGAAAATAACTCGTAGCAACACTGTCGGTATAGATGACAAACCGACTTCCCAGCAAATAGTGCCTCCAAATACGCAAGCAGTGAATGATAGCCGTCATCTCTTTCTCATGCACAGGATACCTTTTCTCGGTATCATTTAGCTTGCGTGATTCGTAAGCGATCGGATGCCCTTCTTGCATTAGCACCCCTCCGATGGCAAAGTCAGAGGCATCCGTATGAAGCTCGAATGGTTTGTTATAGTCGGGCAGCGCTAGCACGGGCTCGCTGGTGACCGCTTTCTTGAGGTCATCAAAGGCCCTTTGACATTCTTCGCTCCAACACCATTGTACTTTCTTCTTCAGCAAGTCTGTCAATGGTGCCGCCCGAGCTGAATAGCTCTTGATGAATCGTCGATAGTAATTCGCTAGCCCAAGGAATGAACGTAGCTCAGAAATGTTCTTGGGCTCCTCCCACTCATTGATGGAGCGTACCTTGTCGTGCTCCATCATGATCTTTCCAGCCTTAATGCGGTGCCCTAGGAAAGACACCTCTTTTTGTGCGAACGAGCACTTCTCCCGCTTTACATAGAGCTCGTTCTCCCGAAGTACTTGGAACACTTGTCTCAAATGCTCCAAGTGGCTTCCAAGATCGTCGCTATACACGACGATATCGTCGAGATAGACGACGACAAATTTATCAAGAAAGGGCTGGAAAATTCTATTCATTAATGTACAAAATGTGGCCGGGGCGTTGGTGAGGCCAAAAGGCATCACCAAGAATTCAAAAGACCCGTAGCGAGTGACGCACGTCGTTTTAGGCTCGTCGCCTTTGGCGATGCGCACTTGCCAGTAGCCCGACCTAAGATCCAGTTTCGAAAAGTACCTGGCTTTCCCTAGTCGGTCAAAAAGATCTGCGACTAACGGGATTGGATATTTGTTTTTCACCGTTATCTTGTTTAATGCCCGATAGTCGATGCACATCCGCAAGCTCCCATCATGCTTGCGTTGGAAAAGCACAGGTGCTCCAAATGGTGCTTTGGATGGCCTAATAAACCCAGCATCGAGCAACTCCTTAAGTTGCTTTCTTAGCTCCTCAAGCTCCGGTGGTGCCATCCGGTAAGGTGCCATGGCTGGAGGCCTAGCCCCTGGCTCCAGCTCGATCTCATGATCGACTTCCCTTCGAGGGGGAAGCCTTTTGGGTAGCTCCGGAGGCATTACGTCTTCAAATTCCTCGAGCACTCCGGCAACTTCTGTCGGAACCTCATCCACACAAGGTTCGTCTTCGAGCAATGTGGCCAAGAATGTATCTTGACCCTTCTTTACTCCCTTCTCTAGCTGAATGGCCGAGATCATCTTGGCCTCGACCTCCTCCCGAGTAATAGGGACAGACCATGCTCCCTGATCCTTTACGATGGTCATCGTCCCGTCCCTTTCGAATGAGAATGGCCTCACTGAGTCCATGAACTCTAGACCCAGTACAAGAGAGAAGTCGTCCATGTTGACGACGGTGAGGTCTACGGTGCCACTCCATTCTCCCAAACAAAGAGGCACCTCCCTTGCAATGCCAAGGATAGGCACTGGTGAAGCGTTTACGGTTTTCAACGTGCCTGGCTCCTTGGTATACTTGACACCCAACTTGCTTGCCTCCTCCTTGGCAATAAAGTTGTGTGAGGCACCTGTGTCGACAAGTGCCCTTGATGTCCTTCCATTTACTAATGCTTCAACAAACATTAGTTTTCCCTTTGGGCGAGGAAGTGTACTTACCTTAACAACCTCGCTGCACCCCTCAGCTTCGAATGTTGCCTTGACACTTCCCATCATGCGCAATGATCCCATCTGCGCTTCGTCCCCCGTAGACTCACCGCCCGAAGAGATGATGGCATTAAGCCTTTGTCGTCCTGGGCATTCCCTAGCCCAGTGCGGCCCTCCGCATAGGAAGCAGTCGCGGTGCTTGCTTTTTTCCGTCGAGGAGGAAGTGGATGATTGGCCCTTGCCCTTATCCTTGTCCCTCCTCTCGAACCGGTTGTTGTTGCTGCTGCTACTGCTTCGCTCGGTGGGTTTTGCTCCCCCACCTTTTCCCCTGTTGCTACCACCCTTGTTATCCTTCTTGGGATCCTTGAACTCAATCAAGGACTCGGCCACGGCTATGGCCTCAGCAAGTGTTTGTACATTCCTTCGTTCCACCTCTTGCTGGGCCCAACGTTGAAGCCCTCCGATAAAATAAATGAGTTGATTCTCTTCCGAGAGATCGTCGATCTCGAGCATCAACGTTGAAAATTGCTTGATATACTCCTTGATGGTGCTGTTGTGCTTGAGATCCCGTAGCTTCATCATCGAGAGCTTCTTGGCATTCTCCAGGTAGAATTGCCGCTTGAAGTCCTGCTTGAACTCGTCCCAAGTGCTAATGGAACAAGTCCCCTTCTTGATATCCAATTCGCGGCGTCTCCACCAAAGTATAGCATCATCTCCAAGGTACATGGTGGCAGCGTTGATCTTGGAAGCATCGCTTTCCAAGCGCATAGCGTCGAAGTACTTTTCGACGCCCCATAGGAAGTTATCGATTTCCCGTGCATCTCTCTTCCCATGGAATTTTTGTGGCTTGGGGACCTCCATCTTAGGCCCCGCATTAATGGTAACCCCCCCCGGTTACTGCCGCCTTGCGGCAAAGTGCGAGTTCCTCCTTGAGAACCTCGTTCTCCTTCTTCAAGGCAAGGAGTTCCCTCGTGAACTCCTCACGTAACTTGGCCAGCTCACTCATCATCTTCTCCACGGCTTGATTAGTGAGTGCGTGAGCCTCCGTTGTATGCTCTAAGCCGATCTCCTCAATTCGGTTGTCCAAGTCAAGCACCTGGTCCTTGAGCGAGGAAACGTCAACCTCAACCTTGCCAATGGCGTCGGACAAGCCTCCCATGGCTAGTTCGAGCTTGGCTGTTTTCTCGTCTCCCTTATGCACTCGCTTCTCAAGCTTTTGGAGAGCCTGAGGCATGGCCTCAGCCTCACCCTCGAGCACTTGTGATGCGCTAGTCTCCTTGTTCTTGCCCATGGTGTCCACACTTACTTTTCCTTCGTAGTCTACGATGCTAGCTAAGCCGACAGAACGTCGCCCCACACGACCGTTGCTGCTCTGATACCACGTTGTCACGTGCTGACTGATCCCCTTAGTCTCTTGCACGCGCGCCCACTAACTTCCTTCCCTAAGGTTGCTAGTCAAGGCTTACCCCGAGTAATGCTTATAGCAAATAAGGCAACGAAAGCTAAAGTAAGTGAGTAAGGAAAGCTCAAGTGAGAGAATGATTAAGAGAACTTGTATTGCTTGAGAGAGAGTGTTACAAATGCTTAGATGGATTGCAAAAATGAGGGGAAGGTCCCTATTTATAGGCCTCCCAAAAAGCTAGAACCTTCTACTCTAGAACTTTCTAACCTCCTCAAATGGAGGGTCCTAGAAGCTTAGTTCTCTAGAGTTTTCTATACAATTCTGAGTTCCTACTCATATGTACAAGTTTCCGGAGTATTCCACCATACTCTAGATATTACAAGTATGTACAAGAACAACCTAGAAACTTCTAGAAGCTTCCGGACGCATCCCGAGCCTTGTAGCACGTTCTGGAATGTTCCGGACCTTTCTTCGAAATTCTGGTTGCACCATCGTGTTCCTTGGGTCCAAAAACGGTGGACCACCAAGTTTGGGCTCATTTGGATTCCGTTTGGTCTCCCAAATGACCCATTATTGTGTTACTGTCACTTGGGTGTTCACTAGGAAATTAAGCAAGGTACCATATAAAGCTCTTTAGGGGAGAGGTGCTTCCTAGCACCCATGGGCAACTCCCTTGGCCCGAATTGTTTCCTAGTGCCCAAGTGACGATGCTTGCTGCCTTTCTAGGTGTGAGACATGAGTCGTGACATACTGCAGGCTTCCTAGGTAGTAATGGACCTCGTCAAACCGACTCACACCCCATTACTTGACCCAAGCTGATACGTGATCGACAATCTGACCTTAATTGGCACATCTTTTACTTATTCATGTCGTCATGCACCGGATACCCATTTTAGTACAATCAGAACATAGCCAACACAAACAAAGCTGAGCAATTAGAAGCTTCTGGGTTCTTAACTGTCACTCCGTATTATAGAATGTATGACCAGCTTCTTAATGAACAATCATAAAGGCCGTAAGATAACTGATGTTAGTTATGTACAACTTCCGGAAGTTAGTTTCACCAAAATTATTGATATGATCATTCTCACATCCATGATTCTATGGTGTCATTCTTAAAAAATGACACCATAACATGACGAGGTGTCATGTTATGATTGGGCGAATTTTGACTTATTTTTAAATACCTAAATATACAATACATGTATGTATAATTGTGAATACGTGTATTTTTTTATAGAATACGTAATTATAGTTTTTAAAAATCTATTTTAAACTTAATTAATTCATTTTCAAAAATTAAATTAGAATTACAATTTAGTAAAAATAAAATCATCATTGTTCTTCGTTGTTCTTCATTCCGTCCACAATTCCGACCAAAATTCCGACCACAATTCCGACCAAAATTCCGACCACAACTCCGACCACAATTCCGACTAAATTTCGACCAAATTCTGACCAAAATCCCGTCCAAAACCCCATCCAATTTCGGGTATAAATTTCGTTTAGGGTTTGATTGATGATTTTGATTGATATAAAAATTACTTTATTTGATAGTTTTGAGAATGGAAAAAGCCTTAGTCGTGTGTAATATGATGATGTGAAATGCTTAATTTCTTGTTTTTTTAACGTCAATGGATAACGAGGGTTTGCTCTTCAGTTTAGAATTCGAGTTTGTTTTTTCTTTTTCGAACTGTTTGATCCAAAATTTTCATTTGCGATTTTTGTAATATGTTTGTGGTTAGGTAATTACCTGTATGTAGTTAGGTCATTACATTTATTTATGTAGGTCATTATCGTAAATATTTAGCTATAATTAATTAGGTTATTACCAATTGCGTTTAGTAATCATAATTTTACGATAATCATATAACAAAAAAAATGATTTAAGGAATTTTTATCTTATCATTTTTGCAAAAAATATTTATGGTATCATTATCTTATTGTATCTTGAATAAAATATTTTTGAAATTTTTATCATAACATTTTAGCAAAAAAATATTTATGAGATTATTATCTTATTATAATTTGGAAACAATATTTTTGAAATATTGGGCATATAATTTAGTGGCTATAATTTTGGGATATTCCTAAATTAGTATATTGTTCTTTATCAAATCCTGCCATGTTCTTAAGTAGAGTTTTACTTATTTTTCTTTTTTCACGTTCAATTGTGGAATCATAAGTCCTTCGATCGAAGTTGGTACTGCTGAACTCCAATCATGGTCAAGAACACATATGTAAGTGTGCTCACCTAACTGACTTTTTATCTTATTAAAAAAAATAAATTACATAATCATACTTGCAATTTCATTTATAACATGATTTTTAAACATAATAAAAGTAATTGATTTCTAAGGATTGGGTAACAGACAAACTCTATTTTTTTATAGGGTGTGTATATAAATATTTATTTCTCATAGGCTTGTAATTTTCAAATTTTAATTGTATTTTTTTCGCAAACCCTGTTTGATTCGGAGAAGTGATGTGCGAATTTGGTATTCATCTGTTTGTGATTTTGGCATTTACCTGTATTCAAATTGGTCATTACCTAAAACATTTTTTTTGTTTTTTTTAATTGGATTCTGCTTGTGGTTAAGGCATCCAGAAGTCTTCGATGAGACTACCATGACTGAGTTCCGAGAGAACGCGAAGTCTCAGATTGGCAATGCAGATTATGTTCATGACTTAGATAAAGGTATTCTTTTATGTTTGATCTTGAATTACTCAACTGTTTTGATCAAGTAATAATTTTGAAAAACACTGATTTTAGATAAAGGCTTAACTCTGTTTTGATCTTGAAAAACACTGATTTTAAATGGAATTGTCCTTTTATTGTGCAGGTTACTACCTATTACTTTTTTAATAGTACAGAAAACTCTCCTGTTTACTTTGTAGTTGACCTTTTATTGTTAAGATCATTACCTATTAAATTCTATAACAAAATTCAAACAAGTCTCTATTTACCTTTGAATAACCTTTTACTGTTAAGGTCATTACCTTTGAAGTTTATCTAATACTAACAAGTTTCTGTTTTACTTTGGAATTGACTTGTTATTGTTAAGGTCATTATCTGTTTACAACCCTTTTGTTTTTATTTTGGAGTAACCTGTTACTATTAAGCTCATTACCTGATGTTATATGTTTCTGAACAACAGTTACATCCCTGATTAGTGTTGAAATTGACCTTGTGTGTTATGGAATATTACCAATTGTATTTTTCTTTTGTCTGTTCTATAAAGTACATGTTTGCATATCCTACATATTCTTTTATGAAAACTGACTGTGTTTTAAAATTGGTGAAGATATTGGCAATAACAATGATGGAACAAGCAGCCGCAACATTCCTGATGGGTATCAGTCTGGACGTGAAGAATTCAATGATTAAGATAATTAGAAGATATAATATGTTTAAATGACTTAATTTGTAATTACCTTTTGGGTCCTTTCTTATTATGGTTTGACTTTTGCAACTTATCTAAACAACATTGAATATCCCGCATAAATATTTTGGTTTTTTTTTTTTTTTCTTGCTTGAACTCAGTTTGTGTAGCTCTGCTTTTGACAGGTATTAAAGACACTACATATATTACCCCAATATATATTTGCAGAGTTGTCTTATTTAAAAATTATTTTTCTATTTAAATTGTTAATCGTATATAATTGTGTATGTGTACGTTTGTTGATTTTATTTAGGAAATCAAATATTATTATATTAAATCTATTCAAATGTAATAAATGATCTATAGCTGAAAAAACGAAAGTATATAATTTTTTAAACAAGAATTTTGTGATGGTGCATATTGAGATGAGTGAATGACTAAATGAGCCGGTTGGGAGTTGGTCAAAGATATTGTAGTTTAAATCTGAAGACTAACGAAATTCTAGGAATTTTATTTTACAAATTCAATAAGGGCTTCAACTCAAAAATATTCAAAAATGGCTTAAAAATTTTCAATTAAATACTGCTTTTAGTTTCAAATTCTTAGAAGGGTTTTTATAAACGGAAAATGAAAATGAAGGGATTTGTTTTAGAACAAAATTTTATGAGGGGGTTATTAAACAAATAAAAATATAATTGAACTTATATTATGACCTATAATAGAAAAGGTTAATACTTTGAAATATCATGCTACCTTATTTTTTAAAATAGGTACATACATACATACATACATACATACATATATATATATATATGAAACTAGTTTCAGTCTACATTATTCAAAATAAAATGTAAGAAAAATATACGTGACCTATGTAACTAGTTAAATTAAAACATATGTTACATACAAATCTTATCTGAAAATTAGTTTGCCGTTGGAGTTGGATTGGAGTAGGGCTAATGTAGATTAATATATGTGATCTGTAATAATATTTATTGAAAAAAGAACGAGTATAAATGAACAATGCCGATCAATAACTTACCCGGGTTCAAGCTCGGTTTAAGCTTAGCTTGTTCAAGTTCTCATATAAAATTTCGGGATCGTTCATGGACTCGCCTTAGTTAAATGAACATGAACATACCCAAGGTAATCCTCGGCTTAGTTAATATACACCTCTATCCCGTTGTTTCATAATACTCGCAAATCTTTCTGTTTTCATCCGTTTAGTAATAATTGCAATATTTTCTTATTTCGTAATGACCTATAATTACTTTCTATTTCTATCAACCCCACTTAGACTATTTAAAATTACTACATTTCTTTCTCTTACTAACAATTAAATATATCTCTATTAACCATATTTTATATCAAATAATTCTACTTCTAGTCACAACCCTATAATTTTTCAAAAACTTTTAGCCAACACCACATTTGCGATTATTATGAAACATATGGAGTATTTATTTTCTAACAATATATAGGTAAATTATAGTATAGTGTGAGAAGGTATATCAAAATCTAATATTTTGTCACTTCCATATTATAATAAGGTTCATACCAAAGTATAAAAAACATTGTTTTCCTATGTAGTGACCAAACTTAGGTTAAGTCATTACCTAATCCACAAACAAGTTCGAGAAAAGCTAATTACATAATTACATTTATCGGATCAAACAGAATGCGACCACTTCATTGTCTACAAACTTGATACTCCTTGTTCTTTGACAAAATTGCACAATTTGAGTCCACATAAAACAAATTTCGAACCATTTAAAGAGGAATTCCTTCTTTACAAATACTTATGAACAATATCAATTTTCTAACAATATATAATTATATTATATATTTTTTTTGACAAAATATAAGTATATTATGTTAGAGTGAAAACGTGTATCATAATTTAATTTTCACTCTAGTCCATAATATAATAAGGTTAATTCCATAATTTAAAAAAGATTATTTTCTTATGTCATGACCAATGATAATTTAGGTAATTACCTAACCCACAAACAGCTTCGAGAAAACTTGAGTACATTTAACAGATCAAACAGGGGTTGCGGTAGTTAAAAACATGCGACTAACTTCATCTTCTAAAAACTTGACACTCTTTGTTCTTTGACAAAACTGCAGAACTTGAGTCCACATAAATCATATTTTCGAACCATTTATTCCAAAATTCGTCATTTGCAAATAATTATAAATGCGATTGTTGTTGAGATTTTTGTATGAACGAAAACCTAAAATCAAAAGGTGCAAAAAAACAAAATGCAAAAACACAATTATTTTCGAAATTTTATCACGATTTTAGCTGGGATATGCGAAATTATCAACGATTAACATTGAATTCGGGAATGGGGGGCTAATCTAAGGTATGATTGATGAACGATGATGAATGAAGAACGATGAGCGATGAGCGATGATGAACGATGATGAGCGATGATGAACGACGAACGACGAACGATGAACGATGATGAGTGATGATGAACAATGAACTATAAACAATGATGAGCGATGATGATTGATGATGAAAATTTTTGATGTAAATCATGAATGAATTTAATTTTATGATTTATAATTATAATTACAAATTCGAAAATTAATATTTATTATAAAAAAGTTTTTCATAATTTATAAATATGTATTTCTAAAAAAAATACACGTATTAAAAAGAATACAAAAAAGAATACAACTTTAATACATTATGGACATTAAAAATAATTCAAATTAATAATAAAAATACAAAATACGGCCCAATCATATTTTGCCACATCAGCAAATTGTGGTGTCATTTTTTAAGAATGACATTGTAGAATTTTTAATATAATGCAGTGGTTCAGAATCAATCAAACTTCCAGCCATTTCCTGGGCAAATAAATAATGCACTTCTAACAGGCTGATAATCCTAAAGTAGCCTTCAAAGTTGGCCACAGAATCTGTAAACTTGCCATAATTGGGACAAGCAACAGGTTGATCGAGCTGGGAATCTGATTCAATCAATATTGGATTCAAAATTTTCTAGCATGTCTCACTATTAAGTATTAACTGTACTCAAATATCCCTAATTCAATGTCAGGTCAGAGTTGAATAAGGGACAACTCGAATACTACGCCTGTCTAGCCTCAAATTAACATGATGGTTACGGATTGTTCGGTATTTTTATGTATGTAGTATCAGCCCGAAATAGCTGGACTTCGCAGAAAAAAGACTCAAACGGACATAAAAATACAGAACAATCCCAGCCTGCATTCATCCTGAACTTCAATTTCGCAAAGTCCACCGATTTCAGGCTCACTTTCCCATGAATGCTATGAAAATCATAAGCTCAAAAATAAAGGCAAATTGATTGAAAGAATCACAGGAAAGGATGGGGACAATGAACACTCATGAGAAATTATTGAGTGCAACTTTCTATCCATTGGTAACCACCAGCAAAAAGAAAGGAGTGTCATTTTCCAACCAAATTGATGTCTCATGACCACACTTTACAGTCACATACAAAGTTCATACATCACAAGAGGCCTTAACTTCTAACCTAGATGTTAGGTCAACTACCCTTTCTTCTCCTAACAGTTCATCAAATAACTCCCCTTGCTAATATGTAAGTTTAATCCAGAGTAAACACCGTCCAACAATGCACATAATCTATTAATCTTGGACAATGATATATCGGTCCCAAGGACAGGAACTTGTCGATGTATTGGCAATTTGGCATGCTGGATAAAAAAAGTTTGTACAAGATCAATCCTGTTCCCTCTCATGGATAAAGAACTCTGTGATAGAGACAATAATTCCTGTGAAACTTCCTATTTTAAGCAAAACAATAATAGCTTTCTTCAAAGAGGCAATCAATCAAAGATGTAATCCACTTTGTGGAAAAATAAATGAATGTGCAAGTCCAAAAAAGTGCTGTAAAAAATAATTGAATCAATCCGATAAAAAAACTCGGGGGAAGTAAGAACAGGTGAAACCAATTACTACCTAACTACTTATTCAAGTGTAGAAGTCAAGAAAACACAAGATATTAAGTAAACTTCTTTCCAAATTTAGTTGAAAAAGGGTAGATTATATGGACAAGTAACAACCAGATGCGTCGAATAGAATGCACTGACATAATATTAATTTATGCAAGACAGTCAATATCCCAAACCAATGGTACTCTAATTCCAGTACTCATGCCAAACATAAGTATGTGTTGCCACTCTAATACTCTGCTATGATGTATTTCCAATTTTTAGGTCCAAAATAAGTTTCATGCATCTATACTACTATACCCACGAAGACCCGACATTACTTGAGGTGAAATTGTGGGTCAGAACAAGTGCTGAACAACATTAGTCTCAAACACGAATGCAAAGCTACACAGTTGCACTATCAAAACAGAGAAACCGTATGCGTAAAGGTCAGCATCAATTACTCTCAGTGGAAGCAGCAAACAACTGCTAAGATTATACAGCTATTAAAAGCATCAAAAGAATTCCATCAGCAGAAAATTAAACATCATTTTATGCAGATTTTAGTCAGTTGACAGTGCCAAATGCACCTTAGCACTTTAGCAAATATAAATGGCAGCCGATGAGGCCAAAGTAGTACATAAGTAAGACTGAACAATGTGAACATATATCTAAAGTAAATATCCAAAACACATCTCCTAAATAAATGTAGCAATTTCGAATTCTGCACATTCACAACATTCAACTGGAATGAACAACTTCTTGAAACTACAGATAGATAAATAAACAAGCAGAAAGCATGTAATGTATCATATATAAAAATACCATAAAAAGGATGAAATGAAATAATTAAACTTCCTTTCTGTGAATTGCTTTGCTGCTTGAATTGTTCATTGATTACCATTGGTATTACTGCTACCAGTTGACCACCTTCTCAAAGCACATGCTGCTATATTTCTACCAAACAAGAAGCTTAACTTCGTCCTGAAAAAAGACCCGCGGCCATTGCTCCTAGGAGGAGCCTGAACAGATGTTACATCTGTGTCCACTGCTGGAAAATCAGCGCCATCTTCCTGAGCTCCTCCCGCTTCACTTGCACTAGCATCAACAGCCTCGATCTCATCAGCATCCAAATTAACAATCAATGCCTCCCTCTTCTCCCTTAACCACTCAACAACATCTCGAGTCACATCCCTACACTTCTTAACCTTAATCTTGACCAAGTTGGGGCACCCCCAAGCCAATGCCTCCAACCCATTATCCGAAATGGGGCAACTCTTGATGCAAAACTTCTTCAATGCCGAGCATTTTGAAGCAATGCACGACATCTCCGCATCGCCAATAGTCTCACTACTACAAAGCGCCAACCTCTCCAAATTCCGACAATTAGAAGCAATCACCTCCAAACTCGTGTTCGTGGGATTAATGCCAATCAACACCAGTTCTTGCAAATTAACACAATTCTTCCCTAACACAATCAAACCCTCATCACCAATCTTATTAGTCCTCCACCCATCAATGTGAACCTTCCTCAGCAACTTACACCGCTCCGCCACCGATATAATCCCTATATTAGTACACTCAGGTGTCTTAACAAGATGCAGAATCTCCAAACTAGCACAATTAGACAGCGCAGATAACCCCAAATCAGTAACCTGTATCCTCTCAAGATGAATTTCAACTAACCCATTAAAATTACTATTATCACTACTATTATTACTATAATTGTAATTGTAATTGTAATTAGATTTATCAGCAGCCATCATTTCCAAAACCCTATCCCATTCCCCCAAACACCGAATCAATTTCAAAGTCTTGAGATTTTTAGACCCAACAATCAAAGGCCCAAACAACTGCCCATTATAAAGCTCCTTCAGACAAATACTCTTCAACGACTTCGCCGCCAGGCCCGGCCCGATGGGCTCGGCGGCAGCCTCTGAATCACCATCGTTGTTAATCCCACGAAGCCGCTTAATCGAAATCTCTTCCAGCAAAACGCAGTGCTCAAAAACAGCGTTTAACCCTTTAGCACCAAAAACGCAGGACCCACAAGAGAGCTTTTTAAGGGACTTACAGTTCTGCGCAAAAGCAGCGATTCCGAGGTCGGTGAGCTCGCGGCAACCCCGGAGTTTCAGGCGGGTCAAGTTCCGGCACCGGAGAGAGATTAAAACAAGGGCGTCGTCGCTAATACTGATGGATCGACGGTCGCATCGAAGAGCGAGCTTCGTAACCGAGTCAAATCGGGAGAATAACGACGGCAAGTGAGCCGAGATCTCCGTGTTAGCGTTGAGGGAGAGACGACAACGACTTTGACCTTCAACGAGGAACCACCGTTTACAGACAAGGGAGCACCGTTTACGGTCGCCGGAGGAGAGAGAGAGGAAGATGTGGGCCAAACATTCGTCGGGGATTTCTGATGTTGGGTCAGGGAAGATGGGGCCAGGCCCAGGATTAGGCCCATCTTCGGATTTGACAACTGGGGCGTGGGTTACCGGAGGAGGTGGCGGAGGATGCGGCGGAGAAGGAGGGTGAGTGGTGGTGGTTTTTGACATGGGGGTTGTTGATTTTTTACGGGAAGAAGAGGTGAAGCGAGTTGTAAAGGAGAAGGAACGAGAAGGATGGCGAGTCAACTCGGGTGAGTTAATTGGAACGGAGGGTGATTGGCCCATCCAGAGTGGCGGTTGAGGATCACGCGCCGTCGCAGAAGGTGGTGGAATGAAAATGGGATAGGGAGGAGATAGAGAGAGTTATCATGAGAAGAAGAGCCGTTGGCATTTCTCCGGAAGATGCGTAGTAATGGTTATTATCATACACATTCGTTTTAAATTTTTTTTTTTTTTTTTTTAAAATTTCTCTTTACTCCGTAGAATTTTTGATTTGTTGTTTTTTTTTAGGATGGGAGTGGGAAAATAGAAAGGGAAAATAAATAATGGATTATGAGGAGGAGAGAGAAAGAAATGGGTCAAGGCTCAAGAGGAAAAAGCCTAGATTGGCCAATCAAAGTTTAAAGTTCAAAGGTCTAAAAAAGAAGATACTATTAAGTAAAAGCAAAAACAAAATTACAAAGTTTTCTCTATTTTAATTGATTAGTGTACAAATATGATTTATTTTATTTCTTGAAATGACTACTAGGGGTGAACATGGTCTGGTTTGGTGCGGTTTGAGTCTAAACCAAACTAAACCGCAAAATACGGTTTGGTCAATTTTCCAAACCAAACCAAACCATATTGGTATTGAAACCAAACCAAACCAAACCGTAATAATGCGGTTTGGTGCGGTTTGGTTTGCGGTTTATAATGAGACGACATTTTTTCCTAAAAATTGTCAAATATTAATAAATTTATAACAAAGTTCAAATAATTAGCTCAAAGGGATTAAATTATACTACAAAGTTTTAATAAAAATAATAACCAACTAATCAAGTGCTAACACAATAACACATAATGAAAGTAATACATAACAAATTAACAGTGGAAAAAAAACATAATACATTTGTCCAAAAAAAAAATTCATACTGCATTATAGTTTTTATAATTGGCAGCAACATGTGACAAGTTGAGTTATATGACCTATTGAGTTTTAAGTATTGATATTTGAGAATGAGTATAGAGTATAGTAGTATACAGACCGTATAGTCTTCTAATGATTTTTCATTTTTTTTTTTTTGTTTTATTATCTTTTTTATAATATATAATAACTATTTTAATTTATTTAAAATTATATAAATATTAAAATGCGGTTTACTGGTTTACGGTTTGGTTTGGTTTATAATTTTGAAAAACCAAACCAAACCGCAAAACGTATTTCCCAAAAAATCGAAACCAAACCGTATTTTTCCAAACCGTAAACCAAACCAAACCGCTAAAATGCGGTTTGGTGGTCTGGTTTGGTTACGGTCTAGACCAAACTGTGTACAGCCCTAATGACTACATACTTAAATACAGTATTTCGAATAAAAATATTATCTTTATATATATATATATATATATATATATATATATATATATATATATATATATATATATATATATATATATCACAAATAATACCCTTTCGATGTAATTAATTCAAAATGGAGGTATTTATCAAGTGTAAAAATAAAATATTTATCATAGATAATAATCGAGAAAATACAACTTTATCTCCTTAAGTTGTGTTCTCTTCACCTTCTAGACCTAAACTCATTTTGAAGTTAGTAGTCCTTATTAAACTTATTAGAGTTTATAAGTTTATGCCACCGATTATGAAAAATAAGCGTTGTACAAAGTTTTAACAAAATTATAGGGTCAAACCAAATAGGGAATTTTATGGTAAAAAGTACTCCATATGTATAGTAGAATATATGGAGTAGTATAAAATACATGTATAAAAAAAAAACTTATACTCTCGTAGTATAAAATACACGTATAATGGTACATTAAAAGTACCACTGTAACCATAGAAAATTACAAAATGTTATTCAGTGTTATGTGAATTTATTAATTAGCCCTCCTATATGCATCCCAAATAAATAGCAGCTATTCGTCTAGTTGCACTCCAATTATTATGAAATGAAGGGAGTAATTTTTATTGCACCTCTCTTTACTCATACATAGGAGTCACAGTCCAGTCTACATTTCTTTCATTACCGGATTCAACCTCAACCTTTTAATATTTTGAAATAACTCTGATGAATAGAGCTTGGATAAATATACCTTAAAAAATGTTTAGTTACTTATTTGTTCTTATTAATATTAATTACCTTTTTTTAATTATTTTTTACTTTTAAGATTAGTGCGCGAACATTTATACCTCTAAAATATCTGTTTATATATTTTTCCGTCATTAATTTTATCAATAACTAAAGTTATAACATAAAGCCAAATCAAAAGAGCTCTACGAATATGACTAGCTATGCCGTGTATGTTAGCCACCCTAGTTCTTGTATTTACCCAATTTACAACGTAAGATAATCTTGATTATCAAGAAAAAAAATGAAAACTAAAATTAATTATTTTCTTTTATTATATTGACTTTTAAAAAATTCCAAGTGCACAAGTTTGTTCCATTAAAGATTTGAAGTGTTGTATTAAAAGTGGTTTATCTATTTATATATTCTGATAAAAAGTGGTTTTTCTGTCGTAGCTCCTTTTTATTTCTTAGACAAACATTGCTTGTAAATTATTTTAATCAATTCAATTCAATCAAAATGGTGTTATTTATTTAACTTTTTTTTAACGATCCAAAAGAGTGGACGTAAACAAAATGAAACGGAAGGAGTGTGTATTTTTTAATTAAGGTGTGGGCGTGTGGAGGAATAACAAATTTTCACTTAAAAAATGGGTTTAAAGGGAGAACAAAGATAAATAAGATGATGGATGGCTTTGGAAAAGGAATCTAGAATGGGCCAAATAATGACCAGGTGACCAAGCGTGTCTTAAAGAGTATTATTGGCATGGGTTTGAACGTTCCTTCTTTGGACTAACCCCATCAATCTATCATCATCCTCCTTTTCTTTTAAATTTTGAATTTCATCTTCCCATTTCATTACAAAGTCTAATACCTATACCAAGATTACCAACCTTCTTAATTATTTCCTCTCCAAAAGTTGAATAAAAAGGAGTTAAAGTAGATCTATATATAAGACGATGGGGTCAATGTAGATCTTTTCTCTTGACTTCTCGAGGGTTTAATCTAATGTGTTTGATTTAATAATATTATTTTCATTATAAACAAATAATTTTGTTAGGTCCAGACAAACATAGTAATTAAGAAATTCAGTACTCCGTATGATGGATATGTTAAATATTTTATCATGTTTGTGATACATGATATTTAAGAATATTGTCTTACATAATGTTAAATTAAATTTTCTTATATTTTAAGTATAAGTGTCAAACTTTCTTCTAAAGGTTGTGTATGTTGTCATTTCACTTGGGCATCAAAAGCTTGTTATGTACTTGTAATTTTCATTTTTTTCATGTGTTCATATCATATTTAACATTACAATCTTCCTTTGTTTTAGTTAAACTTGTTTAAATTGTGGATTGAGTGTTCAATAGTAACTATCGTAAGTTATGTATTAAAAAATACATAAACAATGGCGTGGAAATTGAGGAGTTTTGTTTAATCAACAACCATACCTACATACAAACTACTTTGTTGATGGTACGCACTTATATTACTTATAATTTAATGCATGATTTGTGCACCCGATTAAATAAAAAAAAGACAGAAAGAACATTTAGATGTTAGATAAAGAACATGTAGGTTTTTGAAAAAGAACATGTTTGTATTTAAAAATGAACATGCATTATTAAAGAACATAAAGACATTACAAAAAGAACGTGATAAAAACTTTATTAAAATTTTATGAAAAATCACACATTAACGGAAAAAATCTTTACCAAAGATATCATTTCCCCAAAAATAGTTATCTCTCTCCAAAAATTTAACTTTCCCATAATAATTTTAGTTCTCTCGCTAAAATATTTTCAACTAAAAAAATTTAAGATTTCATTTTCAAATTAAATTTCAAATTTTAAAATTCAAAATAACATAGGTTATAAGAACATAAGTTATAATGTAAAGAACATATACTTCATACCCGAAGAACACACTGACCAAACTCAAAGAACATACGATAAAAAAAATAATAATTAAAAAAAAATGATGATATATGATAATAAAAAATTAAAAAAAATAATTGTGCGTCACTCATTACTTCAAATAACATACGAGTCAAATTCAAAGAACGTACATTATATTATTGAAACCCAAAAACATGTTTAATCAACATATGTTAAAGAACATAAGTATAAAAGAACATATTATCAAACATATATGGATATGTTCTTTGTCAAACACGATATGTTCTTTATCAAACAACCGATATATTCTTTCTGCCTTCTTGATGCACCATGCACATGATGCACCCTGGTGCATTATCCTATTTTCACTTATAATTAAAAAAAAAAAAAAAAAATCCTTGTTTCATGAGAAAGTGAGAATCGTCATGTCCATAAAATTTACACGTGTTCTTCTATACATGGATTGTATTTACTTTGCACCTATATATATTTATTTAGTTGTTATCGTGCATAAAGTTATTACCAAACTTATTTACATGTCTAAGATCTCCATCTCATACGTATGATCATTAGTAAAACGTATAATGTATTTATAAAATTATGAATGATTGACATTTATTTTGAAATTAATTGGACATTAAGACGATTCAACGAAGTCAATTGGTATGATAAGATCTTTTTTTAATACTACCTTCGTGATTTTTAATACCAAACTACCAACAAAGGATTACTTTACAAATAATTAGGGCCGAGCAAAAATACCGAAAAATCGAAAATCCGAAAAACCGATCCGTAGGTACCCGATTCGATAACCATAACGGTTCGGGTACTCGTCCCGATAATTTGTTATCGGGTATGGTTATTGGGTATCATTTTAAAATTAACGATTACCCGATCCGATCTAATAAGCATTATTTTGTTTTTTTTCCCTACTTAAATCTATTATTTTAAAATCTAAACTCTTACTTTACTTCATAATTACTTTATAATAGTAATATTATTAATAATTTGGTCAAAATCATATGATATTATAGTTAATTAATTGTAAATTATATCATAATAACTACATAATTAACTTTAATTATCATTATTGATATTTTATTGGGTACTCGATAACCGATTCGAAAATCCGGGTACCTGAAATCCGGATATCCGAACTTATAGATTCTGGTTATGGATATCACTTTTAGGGATTTTGGTTATCGGGTACCCGAACCGTTAATACTAAAGGTACAGGTATTCATCCCATACTCACCCATACCCTTTTGTTACAACTAGAAATTAGTAGAGATTGTAGATAAATTGTTGTAACGCTAAACACATAAATAATAAATTAATTAAGAAGATATTTTAGGAGTACGTGGAAGTGTGGAAGATGCAATGTAATGAACTTCTGTTGTAAGAGGCTATTAAATATATTTAAATTGTATGTCGACGTTGGTTTGAAGGATCAAATCATATATGTATATAACTAATATAAGACCATTTCCCATATATAATGCCAATGAATGAAAAAAGAAAATTGAAAATGAATTCCCTTTTTATTATTTTTTTATTCTTTTATATGGACAACTATAAAACTTTATGTCATTATGTGCCATCACTTTGAAAAGGAAATTTGTTTGATTTACAAGTGATTAACAAATAAATCCGGGTTTGGATGTCGATTTTGTTTCTAACTGTACGCTAACTCTTCAATGATTGTCTATAGATATTTGTTTGAGTTTTTACCACTCCACAACTATTATGTTTCAGAAGTTTAATTAAACAACTCATATAACCAATACACTCTAATTAATCAAGTTTTGCAATAATACGGAGTACGTAGTACAGGACACACCTATTAGCCAGCTACGTATTAGACTATTAGCCACGTACTTAGTTGCAATTATCCAAAAATCAATTATATGGCCATTGAATTTAGAACTAAAATGACAACTCCCTCCTTTTTATAAGAGTGGTCTTTATCAATCCCTTCGTCAATGCACATTAGTATGGGAAAATAAATAAGTGATAACATGGAACAGATCAACAGAAAAAATTCAAATTAGTGTAAAATCTATGAGAACGGAATTGATAATATAGTTCTGGGCTTCTGGAGTTCTGGCCCAAGTTGAATGAACCTTGCACATTACTCTGTATTAATTATTAGAGATTATATAAAGTAATTTTACAAAAAAAGGTGACTCACAAAAGATCGACAATGATAAACTCCTTATTACGAAGTTGCAGAAGGATAAAAAGTTAAGTTCATGAATTCATCTTATACTCTTTCTGACCTTCTGTATTTTATTACCTGTTTTATTTATTTATTTATTTATTTTAAAAAAAAAACAAAAATAAAAATGAGTAAAAGTGGAGAGGAGAGAAAATATGAAAATATTAAAAATATGATGTAAGTAGATCACTAGTGGGAGGAAATAAAAAATTAGTAAAATACTAAAGTCTCCAAATAAAATACAGAGTACTCCATAAAAGAAAAGTAATGTAAGTACGGAGTAATAAAATATGGAAGGGATATTATCACTAAAAAAAAAAAATCAATTTCATATGTATAGTTGCTTCAATTTTATTTATTTATTTTTTTTAAAAAAAAATTAAGTTTGATATTACTTTTAACTATTTATTCTATTTATAGTATCAAAATATCCCAAAAATAAATTTCAAATTCAACTTTTAGGAATTAATTTATCATTCGTATTCTTAACACAAATTATTGCATGCATTTGAGAGCATCGAAAATGGTACTCACTACTAGAAAAAGGCTTTTTTCCGACCGAAAAGATCTGTCGCTGGAGCGTGATATTCCGTCGCAAATCATATCAACAACGGAATTCCATCGTTACTGTCTGTTGGAAAACAGTTCGTAGGAAAAAGATGATTTTTCGAGGAAAATTCCGTCGGAAAGGGTGATTCCGACAGATCTTACAATGTCGGAAAAAAAATTGCCTTTAGTTCACATTCCGTCGCTATTTTACGACAGAAAATCCGTCGTTGAAATTGCCCGTAATGACGGAAAAATCATATCGGTCGTTAAGAACTCATTTTCGACGAATTACTTCCATCGCAAACCTAAACTATCGCAAGGGAATTAAATTCCGTTGCAAATTTACGACGGAATTATGCGTCATAAATGTACGACGGAATTAAAATCCGTCGCAATGTTTGCGACGGAATTAAACTAAACTAACATACATTATTATAATAAACTAAACCAAACTAAACTAACAATATCATGCCGTACATTATTATAATAAAATATCAACCTAAACTAACATATCATGCCATACTTTATTATACTAAATCAAACTAAATTAACATGTCATGTCTTATATTATTATAATATACCAAACTAAACTAACATATCAACCATTATTATAATAAAGTAAACCAAACTAAACTAACATAAAATAAAAACAATAATAAACTAACATATATCTAAGTCACTAACATGCCAAGTATAAACTAAATTAAGAATTTTAGAAATTATAATGTCACTAACCTCTAAATCTGCACTTTCTATTGAGATTTAAAGCAAGTAAATGTACAAATCCTATAAATAATAAAAATTAAACCTTATTTAGGGTGTAAAATGTCAATTTTTATTCAAAAAAAAAATGAAAAAAATAAAGAGGAACACTTATCGGCGGCAGAACGACGGGAGGATGAAGGTGGCGGTGGTTCTGGTCGCAACAACGACGGAGTTAAGAGGAACCTGTACAAAAAGGGGGTGGTGGTGGTTAGGGTTTAAACACAAAAAAAAAAAAAAAAAAAAAAAAAAACAGTGGCTGCCCGGCTGTTGTGAACGGCGCCGAAGGGAGGCTGCTGTGACTGACAGGCTAAAGTCGTAATCACCTAATCAAAAATAATATCTAAATCCACTAACTATGTAGATAGGGAAGAAGGGTCGAATCCACAGAGAAACGAGTCTTTCTATTCCTAATCAATTATTATAATCTAAATTATCAAGTAACCAATTTGTTATTATAAAAGGGAACTAAACTACTAAGAGTGAAAGTGGGAAGGAATAAAAGTAGGAGGAAATCAAATAATAAAAGACCTAGGGCATAGGTTCACCAATAAATAATATTCCAGGGTAAAACATAATAATCAATCACCAATGCATCAATTAATCAGATCATAAAGGGCTTTCGCTACGTATTACAATCACATAATTAATCTACCGGTATTAAATCTCATTTCTCGAATCTCGACTTAACCATTTATAAATTAACCCGCCTATTGAAACTAGACCTAAACATCAATTCTCATCTCTCGAATCTCGAATCAATATTGTCAAACTCATGCATAAAAGATCAGGCCTAATCTAGTAACAGAGCATTAAATCAATCAATAGGAAATTAATCAAGCATTGACAATCAACAACAACAAATTACCCCTTCATATTATTTATGGATCCCCATAAACCCTAGAAAGAAAACTACTCAGACATAATTAAAACTAAACAAATCAAAGCAATTAAACAAGTCATGATGGAAGAAATAAAATAAATAGCTGAGATTAAAGGAGAAGAAATCGTTACCAAAGTTGAAGGAAAAAAGAGATGGAATTAAACAAAGAGTTGTAGAGAGAGAAAATAATACTAGAGTTTAAGAGGAGAGAGAGAGAAAGTCTAAAGGAGAAGGTAAAAAAAAAGAGTCTAAAAAAAAGATACTAAACTTGCTTAACAGAAAAGTATTTATATTAAGCAAGAATCCTAAACGACGATTAAAAATCTACTAATGCCAACACGCGCCCGATCGGGCGAGGCACCGTCCGATCGGGCCCGCCTTTTTACTCCCAATGAATGTTTCTCTTCTCGCGCCCGATCGGGCGCGGCACCGCCTGATCGGGCCCGCCTTTTTACTCCCAATGAATGTTTCTCTTCTCGCGCTCGATCGGGCGCGCCATCGAGCGGAGACCCTTTGGGCTACTTGGACTCCTTGTTTAGGCTTGTACCTCGGCCCAAACCAAATATCCTCCTTGGGGCTTTAATCATTTGGTCCAATGCCTCATCTTCTCATAAGTCGAGCCCTTAATCACCGGTTCGATGACTCTAACCGATCTTGGGCTATGAAAGATGGTCGTGCTCCTCCAATGCTTGTAGTCGCTCCATAAAATCCCGGGAAAATGCTCCAAGAGTGCAATTCGCCAATTCCCTATAAAACTCAACCAAAACTACAAAAACACTAGAAAACACATATTAGTAATAAAAGTGGCTCTAAAGAGCCAAAAACACTACCAATTATGACCAAAGACGGGGGTAAAATACTATATAAATTGGACACATCAGTGACCGGTGCTTGCTATGAGCCGGTGGTGGTTACCGGAGTGTTTAAATTAAAAAAAAAAACTCACCGGTGGCGGAGAACTACGGGAGGATGTACGCAGGTGGTGGCGGCAGAGCGGTGTGCGACGGTGGGCTTCGGTGGCGGCGGCTGATATGAGGATCTTCCTCTTTCTCTCTCTTTCCTCCTTTCTTTCGTTCTCTCTTTTCCCCCTTTTTTCTCTTTCTTTCGTGAAAAAAAATATCTGATTTCCCCCTTTTGTTTTACGGTATTTTCCGACGGAATTAATTTCGGTCAGAAAATTACCTTTCTGACGGAATATTCCGTCATTTTCCTACTGAATATTTCGTCGGAAAGGTAATTTTCCGACCAAAATTAATTCCGTCGGAAATATTGCGAGGGACATTCCGTCGGAAATTACCTTTTCCGACGGATTTCAACGACAAATTTAATTTCGTAGTAAAATTTTTTACGACGGAAAATATGGTCCGTCGGCATAAGTCCGTTGGAAACAAGCTTTTTTTTCTAGTATTGGCTTTTATTAAAGAGTATAATAGATAAAACACTAGACACACTCACACACGTAACAAAAACAAGTGTGTTAATGAGCTAATCCTTCATCAGGACACACGATGTTGCATGCATTTTCATTTTTGGAGCACTGAAATGGAGCGTACACAAGCACATATAAGAGATGTACACGAGGCACAAATATAATCCTTCATTTAATCATTTAAAATTAGGAGTCACAACTAACAAATTACAACCCTTTGCACGTGTGCATAATATTAGGTCCGTTAATTGTAAACGAATGAAGAAACTACACTTATAACAGGGCATAATCATAAGAAATTAAGAATACATTACCAAACACGTAATCTAATCCTAGAGATTAAAAGATACGAAGTACTATAAGATATCATGATTGTAATTTTTTCCTGGTTGAAGGAGATTAAGCCCTTTAGAATTGGGCCAACTTGTGTGTTTCTAGTCTTACATCGGCCCACATGCATCCCCTAGTTTTGGAGCCCAATAGAAATTTAAGCCCAGTAAAAACAAGGGCCCAATGTTATTCTTCTAGCTTCCATTTGCTTCCTGTTACTTGTGACTTGTGTGAGTAATTTGGAATTAGTTGTCATACTACGGAGTAGTTTTAATTAAGGATACGTTATGAAGATATGATAATGGTTTTAATTATGTGTGTAAATCGGAAATTGATTTTGGCACACCCTTAATTGATTTTGGCACACCCCTATGTGAGAAGAGTATAGAAAATTGTGCTCTCACATAGGGTTGTGCCAAAATCAATTAAGGGTGTGCCAAAATCATTTCCCGTGTAAATCCTATCATCTACTTAACAATTTCTGAATATTTTAACTGAACATTCACGTGTTACTTTACTACTTCGAATTGAATTACCGATACTGGTTATACATGACAGCTAATTCCAACAAATAGCCGAGTATAATGGTTTAAACATCAATAAAATTCAATTTCCACCAATGACTTCAGTTGTAATGGACAAAGATAGATCCAAAACAGAGTAGATTCAGCACGAAGCAAAACTCATGTGCAACAAAAGGTAAGTCTTTACTCTTTAGGTGTCAGCAAAGTTACATAAATGGTACATAAAGCCAATACTAAAGTAATGTAAATGACAACAAATACAATATTGAGACTAGCTTTCGTTTTGTCTCCTAAACAAAGTATGTAGCCAAGCTTCTAGCAGTGGAAATAGAGTTACTATTAGCATGTTTGGACACACATTATTCATCAATACGTCTAAAACCAGCTGTTTGAGTAAGAGATTTCATGTTTGAGGTTTTTTTTACGTATCCTGACACATATCGAAACGACACAAATGACAAATTACTTCATATTAAGTGAAGAAATGATGCAGGGGACCTGTTTAAGAGAAGATGCATCTGATAGTAGTTTCTACTTTCTAGTTATTCTAGTAGACTAGTACTAGTATTGTAGATATAACCTCACATCCACTTGATTGAAGTTAAATCGTACTTTGGTCAAATATTAAACTCATGTACCGAGTAATTTAGTTTTGTCTTGTCTCTTATGAAGTACTCCGTAGAAGAGAAAAGTAAAGTTGTACGGGCTTGGGTCGCACCCGTCACCGTAAAAGAATATGCCTCAATAGAAGCCAAACACAACTAATTAAGGCCCTTAGTCTTATAAAATGTTTAAGTATCTCTTCTTTTGTTAATATGAGACACTTACATAGTTACATGTATTGTTTGGGACGATGCCTTATAAAGGGTTTAACTCTCTCTTCTTTCGTTAATGTGAGACATTTACATGTATTGTTTGGAAAGACGTCTTATAAAGTGTTTAACTCTTTTTTCTTTCATTAATGTGAAACATTTATATGTATTGTTTGGGAAGACGCTTTATAAAGTGTTTAACTCTCTCTTCTTTTATAAGTATTTAACTCTCTCTTCTTTTATAAGTATTTAACTCTCTTTTCGTTCGTTAATGTGAAACACTTACAATATTGTTTGGAAAGACACCTTATATATAGTGTTTAATTATAATATCTCCTTGGTTATTAAACAATGAAATTCCATCTCAAAATCATATGTACACTTAATTTTTTCTTTTATCAATATGGTACACTTACATGTATTGTTTAGAAGGGTTACGCTTCAACACCATATTACTACATCTAACGCTCGCTTGACACATTGAAAGTGGGGAAAAAAAAAACCCCCCTTTTGATTTCCCTCCGAACCACTGGGCCAAGGGTCAATAAATAAAGAACCTAAAGACACAAGAGAAATGTGGAGCTCTGGAAAGAAAGCAGCGACCTTTCAAGTTTAAAAATGTGTTTGGTCCCATTAAAATGTAAATAGAAGCTTATATATGAGGCAATTATGAAGAACAGATAAGCTGAAGACAGATTGATGGAAATGCAGATAGTCCTAGTACTTTCTGAATTTCTGAGACAGTTAACCATAAGATTTATAACTCGAGAGAATGTGCCATGCAACTTTCGTGCCTTTATTCAATGTGTTCCAGTTGCACCTGCCAACAAATTTTAGATTCGTACGGTTGATATTTCAAATGAAGATTGAAGAATACACGTACTGCCTTTCTTTATCTCTTGTAAATAAATTGATCAAAATTTAAGCATTTAAGGATTCAATTACAAGGCCTAACTTAAGCCAAAAGAACTTAGCTTAGTTTACTAGTTTAGCGGACATAGATCACAATATCAAATCTTATTTATGTTATTTGTTACTTATAACTCTCTAATATTCCCCTCCCTCAAACTCTTTGATTTAGTTTATGCATGAATTATTTACTTGTAGACATGCACAATTTATAAATTTCAATTCTTGGCTTTCACGGAGACTTTAGATAAATTATCTTTTATATAAATAATCACTCTCATAAATTAGCTAAAACTTAGAAATTAGGTAATTTATAATTATAAATCTATACTTGTATGTGAAGTACTATTTAGCACATAGCTATTTTTACATTTGAAATTTGAATTGTCACATATCCACCTCAAGATAAATTTCTAAGCTAATCAATTGATGTATGCAACCTTTCATATATATATATATATATATATATATATATATATATATATATAAATTGAACACATTTTTTTACTTGCTAAATGGTCACCCAATGAATGGTAAAAAAGAAAGATGGGGTAGATGTCAAGCAGCCTACTTCTTAGGTCAATTGGAATATGACAAAATAATCACACAAATAATGACTTGCGAATTAGATGGTCTAATCACAATTATTTGTTGTACAAACAATAATTACAAAAAGTTTTAAAAAAATTACTTGTGTTTATGGCTAATCATTTGTCATAAGAGGTTAAGCTTTTCAAATAATATGCTACGGAGTAAATTTTTTATTAGTGAGTGTACTGTCCTCTATTACGATCAATGATAAAAACACCCAAGTTAGGCTTTTTACACCATTACAGAAAATAAATTTTAGTATCTTTAATTTCCCAAATAGACATATTTTGGAACTTTCGAATTTAATAAAACGATAATTACAGAAAACAAAAACATAAAATTGTACTTTTTACACCAAACTTTGAGATCAACACGGAGTTTCTCCCTTGTCAAATCACCCTTGTAAGAAAAAATTACACAAAACAATCAACAAAAATCAAGATGTAGGTCAAGAGTAAAACACTAAAAAGAGATAAAAACACAAATAAAAGCCAAAAACAGAGGAAAAAGACAAGCTTCAAAACCCATCAAATAAAACTCCCTCACCCTTATTACTCTTCAGGGCCCCTCCTTCTCTCTCTACATTTTATTACTTCAAGAGTTCAAAGCAATGGATACCCTCAAATTCTATTTCATTGCTAACATAAAAGGCAATTCCCAAACTCTCAAAAACACACCCAAAAATGACTACTTTAGAAACAGAGCAAGAACAACAACAAACCCTTTCAAAAAGCAATAATCTTCTTTTTCTTAATTGTTTGTATTGTGAAGAAAAATGGTGGGATAATGATGATGATAATGAAGAGTATGATGATCATGATAATAATTGTGAAATTGGGTTGGCAATTTTATCACCATTACATGATTCTTCTTCATCTTCTTTAATTTGGTGTGAAGATGATGAAGAACAACTAAATGCTCTGTTTTCTAAAGAAGGAAAGACTCTTCTTAATGAGGGTGATTTGGGTGTTAATAAGTTATTATTGGAAGCTAGGAGAGAGGCTTTAGAATGGATGATTAAAGTGAATTGTCACCATAATTTCTCTGCAATTACTCTGGTTTTGGGTGTTAATTACTTTGATAAGTTTATGTTGAGTTTTGGGTATCAAAAGGAATTGCCATGGATGACACATCTTGCTGCTGTTGCTTGTCTTTCTTTGGCTTCCAAGATGGAAGAAATCTATGTTCCGCTTCTCTTAGATTTCCAAGTAAGTTCTTTTTTTTTAGCCATGAATTTTGAGTAAGTAGTAAAAATGCTTAAACATATTCTAAGTTGCGCAACATTAACATTAATGAATTAGTCTAATACTCTAATTTCATGTTAAATTGTTAACAAGAGAAAAATGACGCGTCTAAAATATGATTAGGGAGACATAGATACTTAGGAATTTGTATAAATAATATAAATAAATACTCGATGAAATGTTTATGATAATTGTTAAAGCATTTACTTTTTGTATTGTACCTAATGTTTATGCCATGTGCCTATCTCATTTGTTAAGGGAAGAAAGAAAAAGGTGAAAAACATGTTAATAACATGACAAACTTTTGTATAGAATTAGACCATTAAACAATTTATTAGGCTGATATTCTACTGACAACTTTAAAAATTTTCACGAATAATATATTAATGTCATTATTTTCAAGAATTTATTTACTAATGTCTTACAACAAGCTATTGCTTAATAGTCTAACAAGCTATTTTTGAAGATTTTGTTTTTGGCTTAGCATTTTTCCTAGTAGTACAAATTATTGTATCTTATGATTTATGAATTATGTATGATTGGTGTAGGTAGAGCATGAACAGATATTTGAAGCAAAGGTGGTTCAGAGAATGGAGCTGTTAGTGCTTTCAACACTCGATTGGAAAATGAATGCTGTGACCCCACTTTCCTACTTTGGACATTTAATAAGGAAGCTCAACTTAAAATCCCTTCTTCGTTGGAATATTTTAACAAGTTGTGAAAACCTTATTGTCTCTGCCATTCTTGGTAAGCACTATGCATCATTTTTGACCCACTAAACTTTAGTCATTGTTCTATTATAAGGACTATTGCAACTTGTGTGCATAACCTTAAACGTCGTTCATTTGAATGCAGATCCCAGGTTTATGTGCTATGTTCCATCCGTCTTAGCAGCAGCAAGTATGGTGCAAACCTTGAAAGAAATTGGACTATGGAATACACTAGAACACCAATATGATATCATGGATACCTTGAAACTTGACAAGGTTTTGCATCAATCCTCCCCTAAAAAAAACCTTTTTCTTTTAATTTTTTAAAAATAAAATCTCTTAACAATCTTACACATTATCATTGCAGGTCAAAGTAGAAGAGTGCTACAATTTCATCCAAGAATCATCAAGCAAACGAAATCGAAATGATTTATCAGCAAAAAGAAGAAGTTTATCAAATAATGTGTTTGATGTAATATGTAGTGAGAGTTCTAGTAACAAGGATTCACCAACAATATCTTTGATGCAGGCATCTGAACCTCTACCAAAGAAATGTAGGACAATGGGTCCCCCTTGTTTTGGGTAGTCTTGCACATGTCTAACTACCAAACTTCACTTTCCTTGAAACTTCCATTTGTTGGACTACCTTCTTAGAGACTTGGAACTTTATCCCTACTTGAAAATTTTGTATCACCTTTACCTAGCATTGATGTTTTTAACCATGCATATGTTTGTTGGACAATTCTCTACAAAAAATCCTTTCTACTACGAGTACAAGAAGTTGATACTACTTGAATCCTACTATATGAGTATCAATACGACGATTGTACCACTCGAGCTGTCACTCAAAGCCAAGACAGGGCACGTTCGATATATCAGTCTGTTTCAGTTTTTGGTTTTTAAGTTTTTGAAAGTTGTTTGATAAACCAAAGAGTAGTCCTTTATATTGATCATATCGACTAATCATTATAGACTGAAAGCAATCAAACAAAGACCACCAATCTAGTTATATGATAGATTCTAAATCAGTTTGGTATGAGAAACTAATACTTGATTCCAATGATGATTCTAATTGCAAGAAGTCAAAAATGTTGAAACAAAAGCAAAGTAAGGAACAAAATAGTAAAACCAACATTAAGATTATAATTTATTTGCAAACATTCATTCATTATTAATCATCCTCAGTAGACTGTATGCCAAGGTGTACCGTACACCCGGGTTATTTACTCATTAATTTTTGCTCATTTAATAAATGAGGTACATTCGGGTGTATATAACAAATTCTGGTAGACTGAGGCATAACTATAACATGAATTATGTACATACAATACATATTTGGAATAAAGCTTCACTCAATAATCTAAAATAAACAATTGGAAATCGAAGACGGATATATCATGCCTAGGTAGTTATATTGCTGGTAAGCCACTCTAGACCTTCATAAAGCCCTTCACCAGAGGTAGCACAAGCAGCCTGTATAAACCTGTCAATTAACAAATCGATACACTATTATTAGCCCGTCTAACTGTCCAACGCATATATGGATATAACTTCTTAATTTGTGTAACAAAAACCTAAAAATTGTACGAGTTTTAACAATGAAAAAAAAAAAAAAAGTTAGTTAAGTCGTCAGATAATATGAAATGGAAGGAGCAGTTTGCTATCGTAAGGAAAGGGTTAGAAAGCTATACCAGCGGTGTTGACGAAGAGAGTGGAGGCCAAGTTTCTCAGTAATCTCAGCAACAGGCATTGCATTTGGAAGGTCTTGCTTGTTGGCAAAAACTAAAAGAGATGCATCCCTCAGCTCATCCTTCAGCAAAAGACATCAGTCTCAGTTAAGACTAATGACAAAAATTGGATCATGATGTAAAAAAAGGATGGGCCAAAGCACATGAAAGCCCAACAAAAGCCTTGACTAAAAGGAATTCTGAGCCCAGCCCAATTAAAAATAGGGAGTTTGAAAAAGTACCTCATTTAGCATCCTGTGGAGCTCATCTCTGGCTTCTGCAATTCTCTCTCGGTCATTACTGTCCACCACGTAGATTAGACCTTGGGTGTTCTGGAAGTAGTACCTCCACAAAGGCCTGATCTGTAAAAAAAAAAAATTACTAAGGCGTCGATGATTTTCTTAACATACTTCACGTGTTATTTTAGCTAATTTGTTTTAATTTGATCTAATATAAAATAACACAATAACAAGGTTACACAAAGAATTCGTGGTTGCTTCAATTATCAAGAACAATATTTGAATATTATAACATACGATGAACTAACAAAAAAATCACGGGAGTTAGGACTAGTCGTACCTTGTCTTGGCCACCAACATCCCAAACAGTGAAGCCTACATTTTTGTACTCCACAGTTTCCACATTAAACCCTGCTCAATATATACAAACATAAACTAAGATAAATCTTAAATCAAATATGTTAGGCTATTCAATCTCTAGAATCATAACAAATCATAAAACCAAGCTAATTCAACCATTAAACTTGAATTTGTCGCTTTTATTAATCCATAAACTTATAATAAACTCTTGCTTGATTGAGTTTTCAACCGACTCTCCTACACAACTATATTTAAGTCGATATATGTTCAAACTCTCTTCCTACACGAGTGAATGTACACACAAGTGACACAAAAACCCCAAATTTGATATAAACAGAATGATCACATACCAATAGTGGGGATAGTAGTGACAACTTCACCAAGTTTGAGTTTGTAAAGGATGGTGGTTTTACCAGCAGCATCAAGACCCACCATTAAAATTCTCATTTCTTTCTTTGCAAACATCATCTTTACTAATTTAGATAGTGCTACCCCCATCTTTGCTTCAACAATCTCTCAAATTTTTCAAAATTTCAAAAAACTAGAAAAAAAATTGTACTATTTTTTTTTTTTTAGGAGAAGAATCCAATACAAGAACAGATATAAAGAGAGATCGAATAAGGTTCGGCTTTAGGACGTGATCAAATTGTGAATTTGGTTCTATGCTTCAATACTATTTGCAAGCTATATGTATCTTATTTTATTATTGACCTAAGCAGAGGAATTATTTGGTGGGGCCCATGTTAGTATTGCATGACATGTATTCACTTATAGTTTTACAACATACAGCCAATAACAGATTCTTAATTGTCCACGTAATCAAAGTCAAATGATATAAGGGGTCAAAAAATAAGTTTACTAATGGACATGGAATTTTAAGATTGAACCACTCTTGGCTACACATCCTTAACAAGGAAGTATTAGTGAAATATGTAAATTCCAAGTATAACTTTTCACTTTGTACAAATGATGAAATATATTCTAATTTGCGTATATTCTTTACGAGTATTAATAATTTACAATCATCATATGTATTAAATTTAAAAGGTTTCAGCTTATTTATTAAAAAGGATATTTTATCTAGTGATTTTCCAAAAAGATACATACTCCGTAGCATTTAGGTTTAATGATTTTGCCGATCTCTACGATGGGGTTATCATAGCAATGATTGATAAAAAATTTACCATTATAAGAAAGTGAAACCTCATATCATATAAGCTGTGACACAAAAATAATCTTACATACTACATGAAAATTGACCTCCATTAAGCATTGCAATAGCATGTACAAAACCTAGCTCCCCCTATTTGAAAGGGTAAAAAACAATTTCACATTTGTAATTTCTTAGCTAATAAATACTAAGAACTTGCACTAGTGATTTTTACTTCCAGATATGGCTTCTTTTGTAGATTGAAGAGTGTTAACAACAGCAGCACCGGCCCCCGACAAGACACTACCACTGCTGGTGGCTGGTTTTTCTGGCTGGTGAAGATGATGAATCACCTCAATAAACCTTTGTTGTTCCCCTTGCCCTGCAGATTGACTTATATCAACAGTCTCCACCACTTTCACCTCTCCTGTGTTTTGTGGCTTAGTCTGCTGGTTAATCTGTTCATAAGCCCAAAATAAATATATTAGCACTAGATCATTACCTACCAATAATCATTTTCTTAAAACCTTACATAACCGAAGAAAAGAACAATGTCATAAACTCATAAATAGGATTATAATGAAGATAATGCAACGCGTAGTTGTACCATCCTGAATTATGAAGTTTGATTTGAGAATAAACAGATAGAAAAAAGGGTGATAAAGATGTCAAAATATGATGATATATAGTGTGTGTGTGTGTATTTTTTTTTTTTTTTTTGAGCTAATATATAGTGACTTCTTTTTATAGCTATTTTCTGTTCTACTGTTACGGGCCTTTCTTTGGAAGCTGGTTTGTAGGGGAGAATTGCGGACATGTAAACATGTGGTTCATTTAACACTGATTTTTTTTCCCAATATGAAATGTGCAATATCCATACTAACGTCAATATCTTTGAAGATCCAAGACAAGCATTTGAGGCATCCAAGACCCAACTGCTTTTGCCTTTCTTACTGAGTTAATGCAACCAGAGCACCTGTCAAAAACAGTACTACAACAAGAGCACTGTAATCATAGTACAAAATCTAGGATATTAGACCAGGATAGACAGCCCCTACAATCAAGTATTCAATGATACATCCGAATAAACAAATATGAGCTTTTCAATAATATCATAATAGGAATCAAGTCATATAAGATGATACAAATACTATACTTGGACTGAATTTTAAAAATATTTGAGCAACAAAATGACTCAAGAGCACTTCAGAGGCTTTTTTTTTTTAAATTGGATGCAACTATGCAAGCAGAGATCCACTTCAGAGGCTTTAGCTAAACAAAAAATTTGAACTCAACATATTTCCACTTCTATTATGTACCAGAAAAAGACATTGGTATACCATGTAATTTGACAGACAACATCAGGGCTCAAACCAGCAGTAGACCGGTAGTCTAGCAAGTCGATAATGGTGATCCATTTTGAAGCACATTTGAAACATCCGAGAGTCTTTGCCTAGGAGACAGTGTAGCGCTGGCAACAACATCAACATCAAGGTTGTCAATGGTCTTTCTCTTGAGTGTTTCCAACTTTAAACCATCACCTGAATTCTCAGCATCTTGACTCGGTGACACCACATGCTTCTGAGTTAGCAATGCTTGAGCTTCTTCTATCACTGATGAATTATCATCAGCAGCATACAGAATTTTCTTTATCGCTTCAACAACCTGTCATGACAATCATTAGAGAACTTAGTCTCTAAATTCCTGGATTGTTTACAAAACACTATATAATATATAATGTGAAGAGTTGGCTCAAAAGAAGTTTGATTTACAGGTTGATGTTCAAGCTCAGGACTTTGGCATAATATCTCGACATCTCTCAGCTTTGCAAAGTAGAAATCCCTTTCCTTCTCAAGACTATCAACTGATAGCTTCAACTCAGTAATCTGCATAACAATTGCTTAGTATATACGAAGTAATACTTTCTGAAGTGGTAAGGAAGTCCATCCTAGACCAGAATGTCTTAATTTACTGCACATGCAATTATGCAACATACCTTTTCATCATATGCACCCACTTCATTGGAGACAGGTTGAGGTGCTATGGCAGCTTGATTTGCTGCTTGCACAGAGGGGACATCAGCCTTTCGAGAGCTTTGAGTAGAATGAGACTTGGTTGCTGCCATTGAAGACTTAGTAGAAGGATGTGAAGCAGCACTTTTTTTGCTATTTTCCTTTCCTCCCTTACAGGCCTCTCTCCTTTCCGAAGGGTTGTAACTAGTCCAGTAATATGAAAATTAGAAAAGAACAGCATAATCCATTGCACAAACAATATTTGAGGACATATTGCACTTGGCGCAAAAAAAAAAAAAAAAAAAAAAAAGGTACAAGTTAATAGAGAGGATTAACTACCTAAAACAATGTTCTAAGAACAGGACCCATTTGATATCCAAATTATCGTAAAAGAGCAAAGTGGATGAGACAAGCACTTAAGACAGCCAATTGAATATTTAACAAAGATTACTAGAACATAAAAATCATTCAAGAGAATTCTGATAAGGAAATTCTCAAAAGGTTTGGTATACAGTAGTGTCATGAGTCAATGGCTATGAATAGGAAATTACGCTAATGAAATTGGAGCACTCATGTTTAGGGGAAAAAAAATGCAAAAAGAGATCCTCAACAATCACACGTCCTTATAGTCCTCAATTTCTCATGTATTCTGTATTAGCTTGCAAGCTACCTATCTTCCCTTACAAAACTGAATTGTAAATTAACCCAAGAGTTAACATGAAGAGTTAAGAAAAACAACATCATGTTTTACCATGTAGCCATAACGTGTAAACTTCAGTCTTTGGAGCATTTGACTTGGTGCTTCATAAATGGATAGGCAATGCAGAGACGAGTAAGTGCCTATCCATGTTTTAAGCACAAGACTAACTTCCAAACTGCCGCAAAAGCATACTCAGATTAATGGTTCAAGCACATTAAAGCTAATGGAATTCCTAATTTAAATTATTGGAAAATGCATGATATTGAAGGGAACATGCATATTATTACAGAAGTAAATCCTCAACAGGACATCGTCAAAGGTTATGACATCCAACGGTGTCATCAGTCAGTAGGTATAATTAGAATTTCATAATGCAACTTGAGCAGTACATATTTATTAAAAAAACAAAGCAAAATGAAATCATCAATAATTAACACCTCCTCCCTCACATAATACTACAATAGTATAATACCGCTTCCACCTACAGTATAACTATAAGATACAATCATGCAGATAGTTCAACAATAGCCAGAATCTGAGTACATTGGTATGGTATTTGGTTAAGCACAAAGTAATCCGTCACATTTGCAATTTTATATGGTTTTGACAGCAATTTCTCTCATTACATATCAGTTAAAACTGTAAAAGCGTAATGAAGAGTAATTTCAGGACAGAATTGAACATTTGATTTCAGTTACAGACAAATGTATGCATTAGCTCCTTGATGAAATCAAAGTTGGACAACCGAAAATTATAGTCTAAGTGTTGCAGATTTCATTCAACATCATTCAGAGTCACTTCATAAGACGATCTATAATACTTGCAAACGCATCAAGCTATCCACAAAACAATTGATTTAATAAAACAATAAATGAAATGCCAATCAATTTAAACAAATGCTGGTGTTACTCATTCAATTCAATTGACAGAATTTTCTAAAAGTAAACAAACGAAATTACTTGTTTGAGCCGCCGTTGTTGACAGAATCACAGTAACGCTTCATCCACTGCAGGAACTCCAGATTATCCAGAGGTCTTCCCTTAGTGAGCTTATTCACCTCAATATTCTAATCATCACAATAATAATTAAAAAAACAACAACAACAACAACTAATTAAGCGATAAAATTGAAGAAACCCTAACATTTGAAAAAAAAAAAAAAAAATCGCTAGAAAGAGAGAGAAACCTTGGAGATTTTGAGCTTGTTGAAAACATCTTGAAGAACTTTGTAATTCTGAATCATCTCATACTCGTTCTTCGCATCGAAATTCACCTAATGCATCGGCACTATTCCTGGATGTGCCGCATCCATCAGCTGACAATGAACTGCTCCACTGCACGCCTAATTTCTCGCAAATTGATAAATTAGGGTTTCAATTGTAAATTTCCAGGCAGAATTTCGAAAAAAAATGTTGAATATCACAAATAATTACGAAATTGAGGACAAAGAAGGAGAAAAAACCTCTTCGACTTTGGAGATTTTGAGTTGAAGAGTAGAGTTAATCCAAGCAAGAATCTCCGATCTACCGACGAAATACGCAGAATCCATCATTCCGATTTTCGCCGCCATTTTCGATTTCTCTGCTAGAATTCTCCTACTAGAGTTCTCTGGAATTTGCAAAGGAGAGATGATATTTGAATTAGGGGTTTTGGGCGGGATAATGGTGTAGATTATGAAACTGCCGTTGAGTGTACGTTGTACAGTATTTATTAAGCTGTCAAATAGAAGTATAAATCACATGGTTTAAAAATTCTCTTTGATATTGGGCTTTGGAAGATGGACTTATACGAGTAGTATAAATATTTTTGGGCCTTTCTATGGGATCATGAAAAATTGAAACTGATGAGTTTATACGAAGGTCATGTTCTTTAGAGCTGCTCTGCTCTGTTCTACTCTACTGTGTGTGGAAGCCCTATCCTGCTCTGCTGAAACTGATCCAGAAGCTCAAAAGAACAGGCCGAAGTATGCTATGAAATTATATAATTTCTCTGATAACACTTCTCCAGCTCAAAAGTCCTCAAAGGCTCAAAAGTATGTGTTTTTCTTCATAAATAATTTGTTTACATAATTACTCATTATCGAATCTTAATTATGACAAGCTTATGAATATTGATTCATGACTATGCTTTGGGCAATATGGTTGCATTATTATTGATAATGGAACAAGATTTCCGTATGATATATCATACTGATCGATCAACATCATTATCAACCCGTCATTTATTTTCATCTACTTGTATGAAATAGGACATACAAAGCAGTTGTTTTAGGCTTGAAATCGGTACCACTTTGGATGATTTGTACTTCCTCTATCCCATAATATAGTTCATGTTTGTGTTTGTCACGATATTTAAGAAATATGAGGAGAAAGTAGATGAAATACATTTAAAAAAGTGAAAAGTACAACTATTAACAAAAGTTAGAGAAAGGAAGTGGAAAAAGGTACAAGACATGTGCTAAATTCAAGAGTAATGTAGGAAGTACAATGAATAAAAAAAAAAAGTATAATGATTTTTACATACTATCCAAAAATGGAAACAGGAATAATATTTTGGGTCTCTAAAATAGAAAAACAGGAACTATATTATAGGATGGAGAGAGTAGAATTTGGATGGAGAGAGTAGTATTTCTAAGAAGACTAGTTATATGGTATAGATACTATCAGATCATTTAAGGTACTTAATACTTATAGAATACACAATGATTATAATCAAGGAAACCTCCTCTAGTGCCAAAATTAGAGTTTATAACAAGTTCTAGCCAATATTTATACCATTAGGTCTTTAGTCTTGTCATTTACATTGGGTCACTTGTACCTTTAAAGGGACATCGTGGGCTCACTTTATACAAGGCCCATGATTAGATAGTGATTTTGGCACTAGTGAATGAGAATCTTCACTTAAAAAGTCCAAAGAAAGATGGCATTGATATGATTTATGCAAAAAGCCAAAACTTCAAAGGGAGGATAAATATACAACGTATACAATTAATTTATTTCAAATCCTTATAATTTGACCTCAATTTGTAAGACAAACTATTATCAAAGGGACCATTAAAGTAACTTTTGAATATTACTTCCAGACGAATAACAACAAACATAAGAGTTGATGACGAGAGTAGGAGTCCATTAATTATATTCTCCAAATATATACTTTAGACTATTCCACAAAATAATCACAAGTTCATAATTTCCTATATACAAATATACAATACGTAACCGCAGTTAGCTAAGAGGAAAAAATAAATAAAAAGACTATCAATGGCATTACGCAACAATATCTAATAATGTTGGTAGCTAAGACTATGATGAAGACAGTTACAGCACAAAAGTAACAAAAGTAGATAATTAGACAAAAAATAAAACTATCTGATGAAGTGATAATTAAACAAAAGACAAAAGAAATTAAAAAATGTCAGTCATACATACAACGTAACACTTTCAATTTATCTCTAAATAATCTACAATGCTTTGTCTGCCATACATTAGTACCAAGCAACAGTTAAGGACCATAATAATATGGTGGAGGAGTTGGTGGTGAATTTGATGTTATTTTTTCTAGAACGTGGAGGGCTTCTTTCATTGAGGGTCTTTTTGGTGGTACATGTGAAATACAATTGTACCCTAACTTTAAACAGCTTAACAATGCCTCCTCATTACCTTCCAAATCACCTCGAATCGTGGGGTCCGCCATTCGGAGCATCCGTGTTCGATCCTCCAACCCGACTGCCAATTCGGCTAAAACGGGTGGGCCGTACTCATCCGATATCACAACCTTTCCTGTTATTAGTTCAAGTAACACTACCCCGAACGAGTAAACATCCCATTTTGAGTTCGGCTTAAGGCTCCGTAATGATTCGGGTGGGTGGTAAGGTGAAACGGACCCAATGGAGCTTGTACTCGGGCTTGGGGTGGCTCCCACTGAATAGTCTTGGAAGCTGTCCCTTGAGGCTGTGGATCTTTTGCTACCAAAATGACGGGTCGAACCACCGGGTATGCACCCGAATTTACCCATTGAGAGCCTTTCAAGCCCAAAATCACTAATCTTGGGCTCCATGTCTACGTCGAGGAGTATGTTATTGGGCTTGAGGTTACCATGTACGTGCTTCTTTTCGTGGATAAAATTTAGCCCGCGAGCTATCCCTTTTGCTATCCTTAGCCGAACTCCCCATGGTATATGGCTTGGTGAAGAGCCAGTTTTCCCTGGAATTTTCAGATCAAACATTAGTCAAACAAATTTATAATATTATGTATGGTAAATCATAATTAATTAGTTAAGTAAAAATGGGGAAAAAGTATGTGGTAAAAAAATATTAAGTAGATCAAGAACACTCCAAGTCTGTCCTTAAAAATAATGAAGTCAATGAAGTTATGTAGTTTTTAAGTCAACTTGCAAACACGTTTTACGTTTTCACTGGCGAGTCAAATTAATTAATCACAAGTAGTTCACATAATCACATTGATCAACTTTAAAAAATCATGCATTACATACATAATTGTGCATTCCTAAGATAATGACCTTGATTAATTGAATAGTTGCTCTCATAGAATCCAACTTTAGGCAAATTCTCATAATAGTTTAATATATACTTGGGGAACTTTTTTCCATTTTGAAGGAATAAGTGACTTTACTCTTTCGAAAATAATTTACTTTAAATGTTTCACAATAATTAGTGCGATATCACAAAAGACTAACAGAGTATCATGCACAATACAATTACGAGTACTCAACTAAAAGTTCTGCATATTATACTACTATTAGTCAGTGACTACTGACCAGAACTCCAGAAGCCAGAAAGTTACTATTTTGGGTAATAATTAAACAGATTTTTACAAAACAAACTTGTATGAAACCAAAAAAGTTACTGTATAAGGTATTGGTACAATGCATGAGAACAAAGTAGATGAATTCAAAGGAGAACCCAACCCCCCATTAATATCATTTGTCCACAATTGTAACTTCTCGACTAGCTGTCTAGTTCTATAAACAAGTTAAAAATAATGACATGACGTACCAATAACAAAACATATACAGTGTGAAATATTATTTGATCTACAATGAAGAAAAAAACACAATAACTCCGAATTCCTCCAACAGTATTCATAAAGACCCCCCCGAACCCCTAGGCCCCAATAAGAGTTAATATGCCAGTGAAGTGTGAACCTAAAAAACAGAAATTGTACATAAACCAGTGAAGAAGTCTGTGGATAAATAATTCCTCCCTCCATTTCATAAACAAAATAAGTATTGTATCAATTATTTTAACACACTTGCTAATAAACAACTTTAACTATTTAATATTTATATCTTTAATTATTTATTAAGACTTTAATTTTTTTGTTTTTTTCATTTGTATTTAAATACAAATATTAAGAGAAACATATATAGTGTAAAAGTCAAATTCGAAACTTTATTGAAGGACATATGATAAGTGTGGGTGATGATGGGACCAAATAAAACAGCCAGGCAACGTTATGTACATGAGAGTTAACACTTGGAAGATGAAGTATTTAATTTGACTCTTATCAGCATTTAAAATTATGAAAGGCTTCCGTTACAACTACTCCACCACCCCTTGTTTCCACCCTCGAATCTATTGCATTGGCCCCTCTACCGATTTTTGGCCCGGTTTTCCCACTTTTATTTAACTCATCTTTACATATTGTATGGGATTTTTTTAATTTGTTGAAAAGGACCCTTTAATTTGGACTAGTCTTAATTATAATCCCTCAATCTTTGATTGACCCCTTGAGAATTTTGAGCATTGGAGGCCGACAATTATTCATGCCTACTCGACTCGAATAATATTGATACTCCATTAGTAAACATTCATGGACCTCTACGACTTGAATCTTGAATTATGATCGAGTCAATCACATTCATGTATGTTCCCTTTTTCCTATTTTCATGATTGAGCAATCATTCCATTGTAAAAGGACAAGAGTGTGCTCCATACTCCTAAAGTCGAGTCAGTACATTAAGCTAATCGGTGAGCTCTTATAATTCTAAACTTTTGAGCCAAAACGGACAAAAACACATAAAATCAAAATAATTTGAAACAAATGTCCATACACCTGAAACACCAAATATGTTCGAAACATCTCATATGGCATATAATGAGAATCGCATCACAAAACATGGAATAAAATTAATTTCATGCATATCATTTTCCTTTCAAAAAAAAAAAGAAGTTTGAACCACTCAACCACATTCATAATAATTCCTTCCTACTTTATAACTCCCTAGCTAGTAAATAAACTATCCAAAAAGTATTGCGCCTATGATGCATACTGAGTAGCAAATAATTAAATAGATACTTCATGGCTAGCATCAATTAGCGCATCTGAAAATTAATTCTGTAGCTAGCTATACTGTCATAGGCTATAATACTTAAACATAACTTGATTAACCTCAAATTATATAAAGTGAGACTAGTTAAAATACTCTATACATTTAATTAATACGAGTAAAAAAAAAAAAAAAAAAAAAAAAAAAAAAAAAAAAAAAAAAATTAAAGACCATGAAAGTATGCACACTTGCTCAGTAAATGTAATAACTCCGTACGACACCATGCATGATGCATTGCCCAAAAAATGACAACAGAATTCAAGAATGCAAAGAGAAGGAATAAGAAGAAAAAAAAGTACTCACTGTAACGGGCGTTGGCGAGGCTGCCATTAGAAACATACTCGTAGATTACAAGCTTCTCATCAGACCCCCAATAAAACCCGCGAACCTTAACCAAATTCGGGTGAACCATCTTCGCAATGGCTCGAACATGACCCTCGAACTCCTTGAATTTTTCAACACTGTTTGATTCCCCAACTCTTCTAACTGCTAAAACAGTGCCATCTTCTAGAACTGCCTTGTACATTATACTTGTACCACTTGCTCCTAAAATATACGCTGACGCTTTTAACAGCGTCTCTAGTTCCAACTCTCTTTCTCCTCCTCCTCCACCGTCTACTGTAACTAACTGTCCTTGCTGCTGCTGCTGATGTCGCCGCTCGCTATCTCTGTCCTCGGACCCGGATTCCGTGTCATTATCATCTTCATCATCGTCGTTGTCGTCGCTTTTACTTTTCCTTAGACAAGACCACTTGGCTATACCTTTAGAATCTGACAGCGACGATGAACTTGAAGTTGATGACAAATGATCATCTCTTGTAGCTCTTATTATCGCCGCGGAAGCTGGACTTCTATTATTCAGAGTTTTAGCATTATTAGTAGTGTTTTTATTATTCTTCTTTCTTTTACACACGTAGAGGAACACCATGGCGAGGATAGCAATCCCTGTAAAATCACCAACAACAATGGCGGCGATTACATGAGGCCGAAGCCCATGATCTTTCTTCTGTGATGGGCCGTTTTCATGATTTGGGCCCACGTTTGGTGAGCTGGCAAAGGATTTGGGAATGGCGGCGAAAGCGGGCGGTGGAATGGGCTGACTTGGGGCCGGAGTTGGGCTTGCAGGGATTTGACAAGGGTTGCCTGATGGGGGCCCACAAAGATCCGGATTACCGGCGAAGGAATCTCTCTCTTGAGAAAGTAATACATTGGAATCCGGAATTTCGCCGGTTAACTTATTAAAGGAGAAATCTAAAGTCGCATTTTCCGGTATTTTGTTACCGAAATCCGGAGATATTTCGCCGGTTATCCGGTTATTAGAAAGGTTAAAAATCTGGAGTTTTTCTCCTCCTAAATCAACGGGAAGTGACCCGTTTAATGAGTTGGAGGATAAATCCATGACCCGAACCCGGTCAAACCCGCCCGGAATATTGCCGGTAAAATTGTTCCTTCTTAGAGAAACCGAGCTAAGATTCTTTAACGTCCCAAGATTCCTCGGAATATTCCCGGCGAGGGCATTTTCGGAAACGTCAAGAACTTCCAAGCTTCGTAATCCTCCGATCTCAATAATTTCCCCGGAGAATGAATTATTTGATACGTCAAGGACACGGAGGTCTGGTAGACTGAAGAGCGAGTCCGGGATTGACCCGTTGATTGAATTTGAGGATAAATTTAGGGTTTGGAGGTGATCAATGAGGCCGAGATCGGCTGGTAATGTTCCTAGAAGTTGGCATCCAGGAAGGGACACTCCTACTACGCGAGGAGTGTCCCTCTGATCTAAGAGTGTAAAATTAAAAGAACTACAAGTGACGCCACGCCATAAACATGGTGTGGCGTCGTTAAAGTTCCATGACTCTAAGACGTTTAATGGGTCGTCTAGAATGGTGTATTTGAAAGAAAGAAGGAGAACACCATCTGAATTTAGACCAGAAGAGTAGTGAATATTTGAGACACAAATGGAGAGTAGTAGTATGATGATTGATGTTGCCCTCATTTCATCATCATCTTTTGTAACAATTATTCCTCATCTTTGGGATTTTTGACAGAAAATGTTTACAGAAAATTTCTTAAAAAAATGAAATTTAGAAGAAAAAGAATGGGGGAGAATATTTGTAAGGGGAGTGAGATTTATTACGGGATGGCAGTAGAGAGCATGTGATAGGAATTTGTATTATGAACAAAAGAAACACAGCTCACACTGGTTAACTAGCCCAAATAAGCTTGCTTTATTTTTATTTTTTTAGTTATATTATTATATTATTAGTACTACTTTTTTCTTTTTAATACTCTAATTATTAATATTATACTACTTCGGTACTTCCCTTTACATTGCTGAAAAGGGGCATGTAATAAATTATATACATGTCCCTACTTCAATTCTTGGTGTGAATGCAAGAGGGAAAAATGATTATAATTTGACAGACTATCATACTTACTACTACCACCAGTGCAGCTCATTTTAGTATGAGAGCTGAAGGTGAGACTTTCGGTGGACTTCTAAACAGTTTTGATAAATGTATTTAATACGACTAGTAATCTCTCAGTTTTTAACAGTTCTTCCTACGATTGTTTGACTTTTTTGTGAGACAATACTTCAAATAAGAAAAACTACTCCGTATTAGAAACGATGGCATAGGAATGCTAAGCTAGTTATACATTTGTTACGTGTAGCTTGACTTTTTTATGAGACAATCACTGCTCAACGAACTAAGAAAAACTATTAAAAACGATGGCATAGAAACACTAAGCTAGAGTGATACATTTGTTACGTGTAGCTCAATCCATTTTCATTGCCAATGAACTACGTTAATAGCCTATCTATCAGTAGTTGGATCGTTGTCATAACCAATCATAAACCACTATTATCACACTTAAAGTAGTGAGCGTGACTATTGAGCTATTATTATATAATTGCGGAGGCACAAATTAAATGAGAGAGATATAAGTAGATCCACCTGGTTTGATTTAAATCTAAGGAGCTCTAATCTATCAAATAACAACTAGTTGAACTTACCCTATACTACAAACTAAAGACTTGGCATGTTTCGTAGCCTGTAGGTTGTAGCTAGAAAGATTATAATAACGCTCGAGTAGTACGGCCATAACATGCCATAATGTCTTTCAATCTTTCGCTAATCTTTTGTTTGTCTTTGGTTATCTTTGTTGGCCCATTACTTAAATTTACTGTCACTTTGATAGCGAATAAGTAGTTGGAATCAGGACATAAATTTAATTTTCTTGTTGTCGACGGTCTGATGATGAAGGATTACTACTTGTATCAATTACAAAATGTCAAATTCTAATGTATTCAAGGATGTAAACATATATATTATGTATTTCTTTAATATATGAATCTCAGTTGTTAGATACTAACAAATCACGAGGCATACACTCAGTATAAAAAAACACAAAGTAATACTTAAAGTTTTGAGGGTGATATATACTCAAACCTACAATCAAATTTCGTTTACATTACTTTGTAGCTATATATACTTTTGAGTTTTGACGTAGTTGATCAATTAGAATATTCAACATTTTTTATGTCGATCAATGTCAATCGAAATTTTGTGTTCAAACCATAAATTATTAGAGGGGTTTGTTGCAGTCGAGATTCAGTGAAAGTTTTGTAAGCTATAGGTTTGGGAGGAGGCATAAATCAGCCACATGACGTAGACTTAGATCATATGAATTACAGCATGACAAAAAACACATTAATATATAGGTTAATAAATAGAGGTTGCAAAGCTATATGATAAGATAATTATATAAAATCATAATTAGTAGTACGTAACACATTATTTATTGATGTTTGTATGTTTTATATAACCAGCAAGTTTCTAACTAATAGAATCTATTATGGACGTTATGGTCGGATCTAAGTTGTCGTCGTCAATTGATCACATGCTGATCATGAGGGACTAAGGGGAGTAACTGCACAGATTTGGTTAATTAGTCAATTAGTATTTCTGATTATTTCTTACCTTTTTTTTTTTTTTTTTTTTTGAGGAATTACATAATGCTTATTACTTCGTAATAAATAAGTTTAAAAGTTAAAATTGCACATGAAGGTTAAGACAAGCAGCACCATTTTATATGTCAAAGACAGTCTTCTTACACCAAAGAGGAATTCAATTTGATATCTCCTTCTAATTTGGGTAACATAATCTTACCATGCCCTAATCTATGTCTAGATGTGTAAATAAGCTAAAGCTTTCGTATGATGAGAAATTATACAAGTATTTATTTCATCATATTATACGGAGTATTTATTTATTTTGTACAACTATATGGGGTATTAAAGATACTGAAAATAAATTCGAAACTCGTTGACATGATAAATATTGTATAATTTTTAATCATGTTGACCCATCTAAAACTATTTATTTTATTTAACTAAACAAGTTTTATACAATTAGAGCCCTTCTACTATTTGTAATATGACTCCTTAAATAAGTAATATAGATCTTAATTATTCAAATATCATTTTATGAATGGGATATGTAGAAAAGAGTTATACTTCTTGTTTTGTTATACTTTGTCTTGTTTAAAGTTAATACCTCATACGAGGTGGAATAAACTACGTCGTATTAATAGTGTATTAATTGTTATCAAATCTAGCTATTTCAGTACTTCAGTCCAAATAAATTTTTGGCTTCGGTTTTATGTTATTTTTGTTGACCTTATTGCTTTACAACAACAACATATATAATACATTAAACTACTTGTACAAGGTGGTCTGGCATAAATTAGCACTTCCTCCATTTCTTAAATTTTATAACAACTATCTTCGACATGCGTGGACCCGGCGCGTGAGAAACTTGTTTCGAACTGTCCCCTTATACTCCGTATTACATTTGACTTTGTTTGATTCTGAAAATTATATGGAATTTAATTGATAGAAAATGAACGGACGAAATTAGAAGGAAAGCTCCCTTCGAAGATGGCATGAATTCATAAATTATTCACTTTTTTTCCTCTTAAAATTGGAGAAATTTAAAAGGAAATTAAAGAGAAAAATTAAATCTATCAAATTAAAATTTCTTAGATTCCTTTCATAAGCTTTCCATCAAATTAAACGTTGAAAAAAATGGTTTCTTTACTTTCCTTCTCTTCGGACCTGTTCTGATTTACTGAACTGAAACTAAACTGAACTGATTGGAGTTGAACTGAACTGAACTAAAATTAAGCTGCAGAGAATAGGCCATTCCTTTCATTTACCTTTCTTTTTTTTTTCCCCTTCCCTTCCGATTCTTTACTATTTTTAAACCAAACAAAACCTTATGGTCTACAATACATATGTTCTTTATTAGAAGTTCGATAACAATTGTTGATATAAACTATAGTCAAAAAAATTTAAAGTTGACCATGAAAATTAAGTCAAAATGTAACAAACAAAAAGGAATAGAGGGAGTATAAAAATTTTGAGTACAAGAAATTGAATTTCCTATTTATTGGAACTTTGATAAAACAATACAAGAACTTTGAAAAAGTGTGAAGTTACGAAAGTAAAACTTACAAAGATCTCAATAATTTCACATCTAAGAAATGATATATATGATGGCTATTACTTCTAAGCTAAGTTTCATGCTTTTTTTTTTTTTTTTTTTTAATAGATGCTTATTTAGTTATGATACCAATATAATGCGTTACATTCTATACTTATTTATTTAATTTTTATTTATACTTCGTATAATTTTTTACCATAATCTAAATGTAATTGTCGATGCACCTTGATGATAAAGCCAAATACCTAATCTGCTAATTGATATCATAGATTGATAGATACCATCGATCGATCATGTTACTTTCATTTCATTTGTAAAACTTGTTTGCCATTTGGCATTTATAGCTTTGAACCTTTGATTAATATCATAACAAACGTTACTAGGTCTTAATTATAATATACTTCAGTCCATATGATATACTAGATACTAATAAAATTTAACATAATATATTCTGCATATTTATCCTGCATGTCACGGAAAACAAAAACAATAAAACAAGGGGAAAATGTTAGAATGTATAGGTCATCACTCGTCATCTTTCTTGATTTGTTTCTCTAATTGCATATGATTAAAGAATCTTCATTAGCAGCCTTTCTGTACTAAGTACATACTACTATCATATATTATAATATAATCAATCTTTTAATTAACATACTATTAAGAAGTAATTACCTTTATTTCATACAGAAAAGATCTAAGCTAGATACGAAAACCTAGGTCAGTTAATCTTAATTAAGGTTTATATACGCCAATTGGTTATTTATACCTAAATAGTTAAGCATCTTTTCAATAACCAAAGTAACATAGTACTCTAGTGACCTTTTAAATTACATGCACTTTGGCATCATGGAAAAAATTCCAAACCTGAAAAAGAGGATGCAAAACTCCTTTTTCTTTATTTTTATGTCTATTCTTATCTTACTCGCATATTCTCATCAACGCCAAAAGAAATTGGCAAGGAAAAGCACAAAGCACAGGTTCTTTAAGAAAAAAAAAATTGTAAATATGCAAAAAAAAAAGGCCATCGCAATAGATCCGCAACCACATAAGGCATAATATAAAATTTGTATTTAGATGATCAATCAATGTATATGCAATGTAGAGTATATAATGTAGAGTATATATATATATATATATATATATATATATATATATATATATATATATATATATATATATATATATATATATATATATATTCCATTATCTTATTAGTTGGTTAAAGTCTAGAGAATGATGTTTAAAATATGAGATTAAATCCCCACAATTAATTAGTTGTCCTTCGATGTGAACTTTTTTTTTTTTTGTCTTTTTATCTTATTAGTTCTCATTATTAGAGATCGATGACAATGATATGTGTTAATGTATGTGTTTAAGGGTTATTATTTTACAATTTTATATGGCAAGAACGGTAAGGCAAGGAGATCAAGACACATTGACGAGTTCGGAAAATAATTAAAGAAACCCCCATATTGAAATTTATGGAATTTCTCCTGAAAAAAGAAAACATAAACTTTATCGCTCGTCTATAATTATTACTCCTAGTAAAGCACTACATAACTTTTAATTTAATCATTTTTACTTTCGAAACCAGTCAAAGTAGAAAGAACCCAAGTCACGATCTATGCACGTGGTTTGTGCACTCACAAGCAAGTGGAAACTACAAGTGTACTTGTACTTTCTTAATTAAGTTTATTCTTCACTCTAAGGATAAAGTCTACTTACTATCTAGGGAATCCAAATACAAGAATGTGGGAAACAAATTTTAACTAAAATTGGCTTTTATTTATTCAATTCGAAGAACAGCTTGCTTTGAAAACTTTGATGGGAAAACTAGTTGGCGAAACTCCAAAAATTGCATCGATATATGAAGTCGTCCCCGTGAAATAAGTAAACGCATCTCCGCAAATCCATTTCTTCGTGTTTGTTACCCATTAATTAAACAACTATTTAGCTTATTCTCCAGTCTTTTGTGTACTAATTTGTCTAATTTTGTGCTCTTTTTGCTTAGCTTCCTGTCTAAGCCTTATAATATGCTGAGTTTACACGATCGAGTTTTGTGTAATATCACGTACGCCCTCTATTTAAAATTAATTACTAGTCTGTAAGGGTTACGACTTATGATACATATTTTTCTTTTGATGGGAATTATACTCGCTCCACTGTATTTTGTTTGCTGATTAAAATACTCTTTATAATTATTACTACATATATGTTATTTATATTACATTACTTTAGATCCTTCTAATCATAAAATTGGTATATTGAGACTTAATAATAATTTGTACACATTATTCACCAAAAAGGTCAATTTTGAAAATACTTAAAGTTTTTTTTTCTCCATTTTAATTAAAATACTTAAAACACTTTGTTATTCAAAATTCTATAACAAACATCATATGTGTAAATAATGTCATGTACAACAATTCACCAGTAACATAAGATATATAAGTAAAAGTCAAATTCACCGCAATAATTTTACATAACCTGATCAATTTAGATTACTTATATTATAGGAATAATGTAAAAAGTGTATTGTAATAAGTTAGGGCTTGTTCCGATTTACAGAAAACAACTGAACTGAACAGATTGGGGCTGAAATGAACTAAATAGAGCTGAAATGAATTGTTTATGAGAAAAAAAAATAGGAACTGAACTAAAAAAAAAACTGATTGGAGCTGAACTCGACTGAACTGAAATTAAGCTGAGCAGAACAGGCCCTTAGTATACCTTGTAATCTTGTATGCATAATGCAATAGTCAAAGTGTTGTAAGTTAAACTACCTTAAGCATATTGCAAAAATAAAAGTGCTATTAAGTGTATAGTTAGTGCAAAGCTCAATAACTCTTAATTAACACTAAATTTTGTTATCTTGATTGGTCATTCGACGATGAATTAGCTATCGTTGAATAACTATTATCAAACACTTTTACATAAATAACTAGCTAGTCAAATCAATTAATAATAAATCATCTAGCTGACAGCTAATTAAACACCGATTATCAAACATAATTTATGTCTTTGACATACCAGATTACACAGAAATCAACTTATAAGCAGTAAAAATTTGTTGTAGAAAAGTTGCATGCATGGGCTATAATATCACGAGTACGTGCAATTTGTCACATTAACATGTGAATCGAAAGAAATCAAACAAAGTGTCTGGCTTTTAAAACGATGTCGCACATGATACATGAATGGCGCAAGCTCTAATGCCACCACATGAAAGAGTGAACATAGAATATCTTATGCAGGTGCATGTTTATTCTCGGGGTCACCTAAAGTATAAACATTTAAACATATGGTTTGATGCCATGAAGCAGCAATCGAGATCTAGTAGAAAGCTATACAATCTCCAAAACTAGCATATCATACATAAAGGGGTTGTACATATAATTGAACCAAGTAAAGTAAAGTTTTAAACATGAACAATCATGGCAAATTAAATAATAATAAAAGAGTTGAACTCGAACACCATAATAGCTAACTTGGTTTTATTTAAAAAAATAAAATAACATTAACAGTCTCATACTTAAAGGTTCTACAAGATTGAATTAGATCTTGTGAACATGCAAAAGTGGTTTAAGTTGGTCTGATTTTAAATTATAGTTATATTAGAATTAAATAGATCCGGGTAAAGTTTGATTTGATTGGAATTTAGCAAACTAACATACAAGACTCATGAATCATGATCAATGCAAGACCTCAACAAGATACTTAAATTTGTGTGATTGAGTTGAACAATAATACAGTGTTGTTTTACTCCTTTAGGTGTTGTCCTATCTAAAAATAAAAGAGCAGGTTTCCATTTTTGGTGGTTTATGTATGTTAAGGCTAAGCAGTGGACAGATCACAACAGCATAGTAACTTGAAACCAAGTCTGTCACGAAAATATTTTCCGTAGTTTCATTAGAGTGTAGAGTAGAGTATTTATACAAGAGATTAGGGCTCAAGAAATAGGCCCGTTAACTATACAATATCAACACTAATTATAGGCCCTAACACCCCCCCTCAAGTTGGAGCATGCAAATCACAAATGCCCAACTTGCCAAGTAAATACATGAATTGACTTTTACTCAAAGCCTTGGTGAAAATATCCGCTAATTGGTCCGTTGTCTTCACATACGACGGACTAATGATACCATCCTGAATTGCATCACGAAGATAATAACAATCAACCTCAATGTGCTTGGTACGCTCATGGAAAACCGGATTCTTCGCAATATACAAAGCAGATTGATTATCACAAAACAAACTCATAGCACGAGGATGGGAGACACCCAAACTCAGAAGAAGGGCCTTTAACCATTTCAACTCATCAGTGGTTTTAGACATTGAGCGAAATTCGGCCTCTGAAGAAGACTTGGCCACAGTGTCCTGTTTCTTAGTCTTCCAAGATATAGGGGAAGCACCAAGAAACACCAACCAACCAGAGATAGAACGACGCGACAAGGGACAACCTGCCCAATCTGAATCACACCAACCTGTAATATGTAAATCACAATCTGAACTCAAAAGGATTCCCTGACCCGGACATCCCTTCAAGTACCGCACTGTACGAAGAGCTGCTTCCCAATGGTCCTGTCGCGGTTGTTGCATAAATTGAGACAAAATATGCACCGCGTATGCTAAATCCGGTCTAGTAAAAGACAAATAAATCAAACGGCCCACAAGCCGTCGATACTGCTCTGGATCAGAAAAGAAAGAGGACTCTGATTTCGCTAGAGTATGATTCTGCTCAATAGGAGTACCTGCCGGACGAGCACCTAGCAAACCAGACTCTGCAATAATGTCAAGTGTATATTTCCGTTGACATAAAAATATGCCTTCCGGACTACGAGCAACCTCAACACCAAGAAAATACTTCAAAACACCCAAATCTTTCATATGAAAACAGTCACTCAAGTATGACTTGAATGTTGAAATCGCAGAAGAATCATTACCAGAAATTATCAAATCATCAACATACACCAGAACACTAAGTTGTATAGACCCAGATTGCAGAGTAAAGAGAGAATAGTCAGAGTACGATTGCACAAATCCGTACCTTTTCAGAGAGGCGGCCAATTTAGAATACCAACAACGAGGTGCTTGTCGAAGACCATACAATGACTTCAGAAGACGACACACCATACCAGGTTGAGAGCCATGAAATCCAGGGGGAAGCTTCATATAAACTTCCTCATCAAGATCACCATGTAGAAATGCATTGTGGACATCCATCTGATGCAATTCCCAATTCTTTGCAGCAGCGACAGCAAGAAAAGCACGAACAGTGACCATTTTAGCGACGGGAGCAAAAGTCTCATTGTAATCAATACCCTCAACCTGATGATTACCAAAGATAACCAGACGAGCCTTTAATCTCTCAAGTGTGCCATCAGAATTAAGTTTGACCTTGTAAACCCATCGACACCCAAGAGCTTTCTTACCAGGAGGCAATTTTTCCATTACCCAAGTGCCATTTTTTTCTAATGCATCAATTTCTGTTTGCATAGCCGCTTTCCACCCCTCATCCTGCATTGCCTCCTTGAAATTACGAGGCTCAACCATCGTATCAACAGCTGCAATAAATACACGGTGTCGCACAGAAAATTTATCACAATTCACAAAATGTGCTAAAGGATAGGGAGTACCTGAGGAGCATGGAGTAGACGGTGAACCAGAAGTGATAGATGGACTCGGAACAGAAATAGTATGTGCAACATAATCCCGATGCCAACCCGGGGGATGTCTGTGCCGTTGACCACGATCAAGATCAAGAGATGATTCAGAGGAGAGACTCGGATCAGCAGCCTCCGAGGCAAAAGCAGTACTAGAGGGCACAAAAGGTGCAGTAGTGTGAGGAGCATGGGGGGTAGCACATGTAGTGGCAGGGGTGCTCGGTGCGTGTGGTGAATCGGGGTCAATAGAGGATTCACCGACCTCCAACACATTTTCCAAATCATCCAAAAAATCATGATCAACTACCACATTGTCATGTGACACACCCTCGGTACCCACATTAGCATCAAGAGAGTCACTAGTAGACACAAAGGGGAATTCATTCTCATAGAACTTGACATCACGTGAGATAAAAATTTCTCCAGTTTCAAAATCATATAACTTCCAACCCTTCTTGCCATGAGGATAACCCACAAACACACATTTCCTACTCCTAGGAGCAAATTTGTCACCCTTAGCTTTTTGATTATGAGCGAAGCAAAGACACCCGAAAACACGTAATGTATCAAAATCAGGTTGTTTGCCAAAAAGCATTTCATATGGAGTTTTCTTATCAAGTAGAAGAGAAGGAGTGCGATTAATAACATAAACCGCCCCAAGAATACACTCACCCCACAAATCAATTGGCAAATTGCCTTGAAACATCAATGCTCTACCAACATTCAATATATGTTGGTGTTTACGCTCTACCCGACCATTTTGTTGAGGAGTACCGACACAAGAGGTTTGAAAGAGAATGCCATGTTCATCAAAATAGGGAAGCATGTGTTTGAATTCAGTTCCATTATCACTCCGTACACACTTAACAGTAACATCAAATTGATTTTTAACCATAGCAAAGAAAGAACAGAAAGAAGAATAAACTTCAGTTTTATCAGTCAGCAAATAAACCCAAACACCTCTTGAAAAATCATCTACTATAGTTAAAAAATAATGAGCACCACAAGTAGAAGCCGTCTTATACGGTCCCCACAAATCACAATGTATCATTTCAAGAATACGACTAGCACGACTATCACTATCAGGAAAACTGGCTCGGGTTTGTTTTGCGAGAGGACAAATTTCACATGCTTTATGTAAACACTTAGGAGCAGAACTACCTCGAATAGCAGGAATCATTTTGACAATTTTCTCCGACGGATGCCCCAAACGACGATGCCACAACTCGAATGTAGAAATGGCCGGACCTGTGAGAGCACATACTTTTGGGAGACGCCGGAAATAATATAGTCCATCTATCCGTTCACCGCCACCAATTAAGCTCCCCGAGGATTGATCCTGTATAGCACAAAGAGAATTAGTGAATCGGACAAAGCAATTAGAGTCATCAATCAACTTAGACACAGAAATCAAGTTGCAATTCAATTGCGGAACAAATAAAACATGTTCGAGAGTAATGCCATCCGCCAAGGCAACACGACCCTCTTTAGTAGCCATGGCCTTAGCACCATCGGGAAGACCAACGGGACAAGAGATAATAGAATGAGCATCTTGTAAAAAATTGTCATTGCCGGTAACATGATGGGATGCACCGGTGTCAATAATCCATGAGAAAGATAGAGAATCACTAGCCATAGAATTCGTAGGAGTATCAAACACACCCAAGATAGAAGAGGCAGTAGTAGTAGTAAACCGAGGAAGAGCAGGACTCCCAGCCTGCTGGGCAGTCCACTCCGCGGCCTGGCTGCGGCTGGGAGGGCTGTCCCGCGGCTGGGTCGCGGAGTGCTCTGGTTGGTAGGTTGTCGCAGCCTGCTGGGCAGTCCACTCCGCGGCCTGGCTGCGGCTGGGAGGGCTGTCCCGCGGGATAACTCTGCGACCTGGCTGATCTTGCGACACAGGGGAAGCAATTGCCGAAGACGAAGAACGGCCTTTACTTCCATATCTGTCCAGCCACCAATCGGGTAGGCCGTGGACAAGAAAGCAAGAATTATAGTCGTGGCCCGATCGATTGCAGTGGGTACAATTGAGAATCGAATTGCGGTTGTCATTCACCATTTTTGAGCAAGAAGAAGAAGTAGTAGTATTATGAGAAGCAGCGCACAGATGGAGAGTAGTAGTATGGGAAGCAACGCACAACAATCGAAGGAGTAAACCAGTAGAATTAGAAAAGGCCCAAAATTTGATTTAGAACAGCAAGAAGATTCGTAGAAATTGCTTGATTAAAAAAAAAATCCAGAAATTTGATTGTAGAGATTATGATAGAAATTAATTTAGGGATTAGAATGTAGAAAGTAGAAATTGATTTTAGGGATTAGAATGATTTTGGCTCCGATACCATGTCACGAAAATATTTTCCGTAGTTTCATTAGAGTGTAGAGTAGAGTATTTATACAAGAGATTAGGGCTCAAGAAATAGGCCCGTTAACTATACAATATCAACACTAATTATAGGCCCTAACAAAGTCTAATGTATTACAAATAATTCCTGAAGAAGGCCTAACTTTAAGTAACAAGATATGTCCTTTCTCAATTATTTTTCACATGCCTCTCATTAAACCCACTAACCGATCGCTTCTAACTTCAACTCATCTAACTTCTTTTGCTCAAACATGAAGAAGTTAACCATTACGTGTATAGTAATTTGCTTGACGAAAAGACACGGGAAATGATACTACAGTACAATGTATCAGTTCAATTTCGTTTACTTTGACAGAGGAAATACTATTTTTTTTTTTTTTTTTTTTTTTTTTTTTTTATACTTTGACAGAGGAAATACTATTTTTTTTTTTTTTTTTTTTTTGAAAGACCCCCAATTACTATGACAGAGAAACAAGAGAGAGAAAGTGAGAATGAGAGAAACCCCCAAACTCACCCCCAATCCGAAACCCCAATTCACCACCCCCCCCCTCCGGATCCCAAACCTCCTCCTTCGGTTGCTGTGGCGGCGGAATCTGCCAGCAAATCTTATGCCCAATCTCTTAAAGCCGCCCCCCCTGATCCAACCCTACCTCCTCCTCCACCTGACCTCATCTCCAGCCTAACCTCCCTGTCTCCTCCAAAAGACTTCCATTCGGAAAACCATGTTTTCATTCCCCTTCAGGACTCTGATATTGGCCCTTCTATCTCCCCCTGGCAATTTGCCGTTATCTTCAAGGTGATCGGTAAATCCCTGTCTTTCGACTTTCTGAAACAGAGTCTCATCAAACAATGGAATATTCCAGAAGCTGCAAAAATCTTCACTCTGGGTAAAGGCTTCTTCAATTTACCCTTACCTTCAAAAGATTTCCAAAACGCCATTCTGTCAGGTGGCCCCTGGTTCATAGGGAAATTTGCCATCCATGTTCAACCATGGACACCGGGGTTTAAACCATCTGAAGCTTCCATTTCATCGGTTCCAATTTGGGTAACTCTCCCGGAGTTGCCAATTGAATTACACTCTCCCCCTATTCTTCAAAAAATCGGTAATGCCATTGGGTCCTTCATCAAAGCGACCTCTGCTCCTTTTGCAACAAAAAAAGTCCAACAAGCTAGGGTCTTGGTCCTCATCGACCTAGCAGCTAAGAAACCGGAATTCGTTTGCATTGGTAAACACTTTCAACAGATTAACTATGGTGATTGCCCTCCCTTCTGCTCTAATTACAACTCCATCGGACATTCTACATAGAGGTGTCCAAAACTCAGACCACCAGAAGATCAGGTGCCACAAAACCCTAATTCGGCGGCTGAAGGAGTGCAAAACCCTACCAAAGAGCAGAATCACGGGTCCGACCCAGAGGTTGGCTGTGAAGAAGGCGAATGGACTGTTGTTCAGAGAAAACAGAGCAAAAAGCCTGTTCGTAAGTTTGCACAAAAAGGGAAAAACCCGTTGCAGTACCCGGGTAATCCAAAAAGTCAAACCCAGAGAAAAATTTCAAATTTTGCTCATAAACAAAATTTGGGCCACGTGGCCTCATCCTCACCTTCCACCTGTAAACCCCAAGATAAGCCCTCCTCGGTCCAGATTAACTCAATCCCTCTCTCTTCTTTATCATTTTTCTCAAACCAATCCACTCTTCCAGAACATCCAACTATCACCACCTCTCACTCAAATTAACCCTCTACCGGTGTGTCTATATCCACTACCAATGGTTTCGTCCAACGGGTCGGACCAATTCTCGGAGGGGTCATGCCCGTTCAAACACCTCAGCGATTCGGAGGAGGAAACCAGCAAATTCTGTCCGGCGGTAGCGAAGCTGGAAATAATGCACAACACTCTCAACCCCAAGTTCTATTTGCCTTTTCAACCCCTTCCTCTCCAACCGCCGTACCCGATCCTCTGCGACACTCGTGTTCCAACTCCGGAAAAATTGGTTCTCCTAGACCCACCAATTCCAACCTTCCCGGAGGTGGAGGTAAACAAAATGGAGTTCTTTCTCAAAACCCCTTCCAGGTGGGTAAAAGTTCCAGCCAGCCAAATCCGGCAGTTTCTACTCCGTCCGTATCTGGTAGATCCTCCGTATCAAGAACTCATGATGGCCGAAAAAGAAGGAGGAACCATGTTTCCAGCCCAGCTTCCGGATCTGGCGGAGTTGAAAGCTCTGTGTCCTGTTCTAGAGGTTTTCACCACCTGGTGGCTGCGCAAAGCCCAGGGGGAAACGTATCCTTAGGTGGTGCCGCCACAATTGGCCTTTCTGATCGACCCTGCACCGATGTTGCCTCAGTCGAGGAAAATTTACACCCTCAAAGCTCCGTCCCTAACCATTCAAGCGGGTGTTGCCTCGAACGCTCTGGTCATAGCTCAAACCCAGATGGACTGGAGGCAAGTGGAGATCCAAGCATGTTGTCTCTTCGATGTGCAGTTGGAGGAATGGGTATCGGAGATCATCCTAACTCCGAGAAACAAGGAGCTGTTCAGTTTCAAGGAGAGGCGTTTTGTGGAGATGGGACCCACAACCAGCCAAGAGATAAGGAAAGAGATGTTCTTTCAGACCCCTCCACCTGAACCGATGATCGTCGTTGCTTGGAATGCAAGGGGGATAGCTAGGAAAGGCTTCCTCGCAAATCTAAAACACCTCATTACTGAACATCAACCAGATCTCCTCTTCCTGTGTGAAACAAAAACGAGCAGAGCTCACACTGAACATATAATTAAGGGTCTGCCTTTTGATAGCTATGAGCTTGCTGAACCTAAAGGTCTAACTGGGGGTGTCCTTCTTCTCTGGAATTCAGCTGTTCTGGACTTCCATTCCATCAGTAGGGACCTTCACGCCATTCATGGTGTGGTTAAGGTAATAACCACAAACCTACCTTTCTTTCTTTCTGCTGTTTATGCAAGTCCAGAGTTTAAACGTAGACAAGAAACCTGGTTAGACATGGAAAATCTTGCAAAAACCATAAATTTGCCTTGGTTAGCCATGGGTGATTTCAATGATATCATGAATGCGTCTGAAAAACTTGGGGGTAGATCTTTGAATCTTAGACGTGCTGATAAGTTCATCCACTGTGTCTCCTCTTGTGGCTTGATTGACCTGGGTTTTGTTGGAAATAAATTTACTTGGACCAATAAGCAAAAGCGCAGACCTATTCTACAAAGGCTGGATAGAGCTTTAGTAAATGACATTTGGCTCCAGTCTTTTCCTGACTCTAAGCTCTTTCACCTCCCTAGAACTACCTCTGATCACGCAGCAATCAAACTTTCTACCTCTCAGCTCTCTCCTCCTCCCTCTTCCTCTCCCAAAAGTTTCAAACTTGAACCAATGTGGTACCTGGACCCTTCCTTTATCTCCCTCCTTCACTCTAGTTGGCCTTCTGACAACTCCTCTCTCATATCAAAGCTGCACTTCCTCTCTCACTCAATCCAATCCTGGGAAAAATCTCACTTTCCAAACCCCTTGAACAAAATCAAATCGCTCACTAAAAGAATTGCTGGTGCTCAGAAAGCTCTTGAATCTGATCCTAGCAACCAGTTTCTTCAGAATCTTGAAGAGCAACTCTCAGCTGAAATCTCTAATTTGTATGCTCAAGAAGAAGCCTTTTGGGCCATTAGGTCTAGGGTTAACTAGACCACCTCAGGTGACAGAAACACTAGCTTTTTCCACACCTCAGTGATTATTAGAAGAAGAAGGAACAAAATTGTCAATATGAGAAATGATGCTGGTGAGTTGATCCTTCCCCATAACCTCCACAGTCACATAAATGCCTACTTCTCCCAGCTCTTCTCCTCTGAATCTGATTCTGTCTCATCATCTCAGCAACCACCTATCTATGGAGAGGATATCAACATCTCTGATCTCCCTTTCCTTCATGAAACTCACCATGCTGTATTCAGTTTGGGTAGGCTTAAAGCCCCTGGTATTGATGGTTTTCATCCCCTTTTCTTCCAAGAACACTGGGGCCTAATCTGGAAAGACCTTCAGGACTTTGTGGAGTCTTGTTTCTCCAATCTTAGCATTCCACCAGAGGCAAATACCACATCCATCACCCTGATTCCCAAAGTGGAAAACCCTGAGAGGCTGAGACCATAAGACAATACAGACCAATTAGCTTATGTAGCACAGCCTACAAAATTGTCTTAAAAATCCTTGTCAACAGAATCAGACCCTTGCTCCATTCCCTCATTTCTCCAAACCAAAGCAGTTTTCTCCCAGGGAGGGGGTGTGAAAATAATTACATAGCTGCATCAGAAATCCTCCACTCCATGAAGAAAAAATCTGGAAAAAGAGCTTGGTTTGCTCTGAAAATTGACCTTGAAAAGGCCTATGATAGGCTAGAATGGTCCTTTATAAGGATATGTCTTGCTAGAAGTGGCTTCAATAAACCATCAGTTGATTTGATCATGAGTGCCATATCTTCCTCTTCCTTCCATGTCATGGTTAATGGCCATCCTACTCCAACCTTCAATGCTTCAAGGGGCATTAGACAGGGGGATCCCCTGTCCCCTTATATCTTTATTATCTGTATGGAGTATTTCTCTTCCATGATCTCTGAAGCTTGTTCCTCAGGTGCTTGGACTCCTTTCAGTTTCAGGAAAAACTCCCTATCCATCTCCCACTTGATGTTTGCAGATGATCTCATCCTCTTTGGAGAGGCATCTTGCCAAACTCTAAACTCTCTCATCCAAACCCTTGACCTTTTCTTCTCTCTCTCTGGCCAAAAAATGAACCCATCCAAGAGCCAACTCTATTTCTCCAAAAATGCTCAACCTTATATCATTGATTTTTTCTCTTCTTCTCTAAGTGTTCCTGTTACCAAGGACCTAGGCACATACCTAGGCTACCCTCTCACAGACAAAAGACCATCCCCTTCCCAAGTGAGTTTCATTGTCAGGAAAATGAAAGCTAAACTTTCTGCCTGGAAAGCAAAATGTCTCTCAAAAGCTGGAAGGACTGTCTTAATCAAGTCCACCCTGCAATCCATTCCTCAATATGCTATGAGTGTGCTCAAACTCCCAGCCAAAACCCATCAGGAAATTGACCAAATCTGTAGTAGATTCTTTTGGGGATCTGACCTTGATAAAAGAAAGTCTTCTCTCATTGCCTGGGGGTCCATCTGTTGTCCTAAATCTATGGGTGGTCTGGGTCTTAGACTCTCTAGCTTGAAAAACACAATCATGTTAGCAAAACTCTGCTGGAAATTGAACAATTCTGAGAATCTTGCTGCCAAGGTCATTAGAGACAAATATTGCAGGAAAGAGTTACCCACTGCTTTTAATTCTGGCTCTCATATTTGGAATTCTGTGGGTAAAGGGTGGGATTTATTCTCAAATTTTACTCAGTGGCTTGTGGGAAATGGGGAGACTTGTCTCCTATGGCATGATAATTGGACTGGTAAGGGTTCTCTGAGGGAACTTATTGCAGGCCCTATTCCTAGGTATGAGCTAAATTTGACTGTTAGTGCAGTCATTGATGAGAGGGGTTGGAATTTCCAAAACCTGTCTGTCAGCTTTCCCCCTCACCTACTTCAATACCTTCTAGCCATCCCACTATTCCATGATAAACCTGATATACCTTTCTGCTCCCTTGGTAGAGGCTCCTTCTTTGATACCCCTCAAGCCTATGACTTTCTTTGGTTAAAGGACCATGTCCCAAAACCCCCTCATGGGATTTGGAAGCAAATTTGGAACCTTGATTCCACCCCCTCAAACAAGATGTTCTTATGGCAGGTGGCTTGGAATAGGCTCCCTACTGCCCAACTTCTCCACTCTAGACATGTCCCTCTTTCTCCAAACTGCTGTTTCTGTCATTCTGATCCTGAGACCTTACTTCATATTTTTAGAGATTGCCCAAGAGCAAAAGAAATTTGGGACTTATTTCCTGCCACTCTCTTCTGTCATACTACCTCTGATTTTCTGCAATGGTTGCAGGACAACTTGGCAAATTTCACCTTATACCCTACCATGAATACCTCCTGGGCCATCACTTTCTCTCTTTCCATTTGGAAAATATGGCATAGAAGAAACTCTTGGATTTTCCAAAAGAAAGCCATTCCCCCAGTTTCTTGTTTTAACCACATTCGATGGCTAGCAAATGAGGTGGCTTTCATCACCCCCCCTCCTACTAAAGCCTCCCATCCCTTCCTTGTAAAACCAATTCCTTTCTCTGCTAAAAGACTCTGTGTTGATGCTTCTTTCTCTGAGGATACCTTATCTGCTGGATTAGCTTGTCTTTGTATTGATAGCCAGGGTGTTTGGGTAGAAGGTGTTGTTGCCCATATCCCTGCCATTAATTCCCTTCATGCTGAAGCTCTAGCGATCCTGGCTGGACTTTATTTGGTTAAAGACAGGAATTGGCTTCATGTTACCATACTTTCAGACTGTCTCAAAGCTGTTAATGGGATTAAGTCTGATGCCACTCCAACTGATGAATCTTCATATATATACAACTTATGCAGGGACCTCCTTCAGCAGTTGGTGACTTGCAGTTTGGTCCATGTTCCGAGGTAGAGATTGCAGCTAGCAGATGCTCAGGCCAAGGCAGCCAGAAGGGATCTAACTAGGAGCAGGAGCGTTCTACTTCCTAATGTACTTTGGCTTCAGGATTTTAATGTAGTGCTTAACCTTTCGACTAATAGGACTAACAACTCTGATTTTAGTCTTCTTTTCGGCCCTGCGTGGCAATCAGCTACTAGGTGATGTTTCACATGGGAACTATGTACTCAAACTTGATCCTGGCCTGTACTATATTTTGCTACTTATTAATCTAATGTAGTCGCTCCGTTTAACCAAAAAAAAAAAATACTATTTTTTTAACGGTTTTACTTTGAAGTCGAAATTTTTACTTTGTGAATTGTGATAAGTAAATTTTGTACAAAAAATTGGTTTTTACTTATCATTTTTTTAACCTTTTAAACTAATAATTGTTTCTTCAAAGCATGTAAATTGTAAAATAAGGGGTGTTACATGATAAGGTTTCATATATATCATTTCCATTAAAATTACAAATGTATCAGTGTACTACACCTTCATTGATACACTAATGTTGCATATTGAGTTACATGAGACACATTGGTTATAATTTTTTTGCAGTGTCATTCTTTAAAAATGACACCACAATTTGCTGATGTGGCAAGATTTAATTGGCTTATACTTTGTATTTTTATTTTCATTTTGAATTATTTTTAATGCGCACAATGTATTAAAATTGTATTCTTTTATGTATTCTTTTTAATGCATGTATTTTTTTTTAGAAATACATCATTATAAATTATGAAAATCTATTTTTATAATATAAATTAATTTTCAAATTTATAATTATAATTAGAAATCATCTTTCATCATTCTTTGATCGTTATTGTTCATCATCGTTCATCATTGTTTGATCATATCATTCATCATCGTTCGATCATCATCGTTCATCATTGTTCAATCATATCGTTCATCATCATCGTTCATCATTGTTCGTTCATCATCGTTCATCAATCATGTCATAGATTAGCCTCCCATTCCTAAATTTAATGTTAGTTGTTGATAAATTCGCAAAACCAAACTAAAATCGTGATAAAAATTCGAAAACAAATTGTGTTTTTGCATTATTTTTTTTGCATTTTTTGTTTTTAGGTTTTTGTTCGTAAAAAAATCTCCATAACAATCTCTTTTACAAGTATTTGCAAAGGACAAATTCCGCTTTAAATGGTTCGAAAATATGATTTATGTGGACTCAAATTGTGCAATTTTGTCAAAGAACAAGGAGTATCAAGTTTGTAGAAGATGAAGTGGTCGCATTTTTTTACCTACCGCAACCCCTATTTGATATGATAAATGTAATTAAGTTTTCTCGAAATTGTTTGTGGGTTAGGTAATGACTTAAACTATCTTTGGTCATTACATAGGAAAATAGTCTTTTTTATATTATGGTATTAACCTTATTATATTATGGACGTGACAAAATATTAAATTATGATATACTTTCTCACTCTATAATATAATATACTTATATATTGTTAGAAAATTAATATTGTCCATAAGTATTAGCAAAGAAAGAATTCCTCTTTCAATGGTTCGGAAATATGATTTATGTGGACTCAAATTGTGCAATAATTTTGTCAAAGAACAAGGAGTATCAAGTTTGTAGAAGATGAAGTTATCGCATTCTTTTTTTGTTTGCAACCCCTGTTTGATCTGATAAATATAATTAAGTTTTCTCGAATTTGTTTGTGGATTAGGTAATGACTTAAACTAGGTTTGGTCACTACATAGGAAAACAATGTTTTTTATATTCTGGTATTAACCTTATTATAATATGGAAGTGACAAAATATTAGATTATGATATACTTTCTCACACTATACTATAATATACTTATATATTGTTAGAAAATAAATACTCCATATGTTTCATAATAATCACAAACGTGGGGTTGGCTAAAAGTTTTTGGAAAATTATAGGGTTATGACTAGAAGGAGAATTGTTTGATATAAAGTATGGTTACTAGAGATATATTTAATTGTTAGTAGGAGAAAGAAATGTAGTAATAAAAAATAGTGTAAAAAGGGTTGATAGAAATAGAAAGTAATTGTAGGTCATTATAAAATAAGAAAATATTGCAATTATTATTAAACGGATGAAAACGGAAAGTTTTGCGAGCATTATGAAACGATGGGAGTAATGACTAACCTTTAATGCTTGTTCAATTCATAGATGTGTATATTAACTAAGCCGAGTATTACCTTGGTTATGTTCATGTTCATTTAACTTAGGCGAGTCCATGCACGATCCCGAGATTTCATATGAGAAAATGAACAAGCTTCAACCGAGCTTGAACCCGAGTAAGTTATTGATCGGCTCTGTTCATTTATACTCGTACTTTTTCAATAAATAATATTATAGATCACATATATTAATCAACATAAGCCCTACTCCAATCCAACTCCAATGACAAACAAATTTTCGGATTAGATTTGTATGTAACATACGGTTTTTTTTTTTAACTAGTTACATAGATCACGTATATTTTTGTTACATTATTTTTTTTGAATGCTGTCGACTAAAACTAGTTTCATATATACATAATTTAAAAAATAAGGTATTTTGATATTTCAAAGCATTAACCTTTAATAGTAATGGTAAAAATTACGGTTAAACAACCGTAGAGCTACACCAATTGCAAACAAATTGTAAAGTCATCATTTTATCATGCATAGGACTTCTATGAGCTAATTAATTCTCATGGTATTTACTTTATGGACTTAAATTTTTTTTCGTAAAATGGAATTTTAATTTATTAGCTATAATGTATCATTTTTAATTCAACAAATCAGAATTTAGTTTTACATATAAAGGTAATAACCTTTTCAATTATAGGTAATAACCTAAGTATATAGTATTACATGAAATTGAATACTCTAATGCGGTTTTCGATTTTATTTATTTATTTTTTTTTTCTAATAACCCCCACATAAAATTTGTTCTAAAAACAAATCCCTTTATTTTCGTTTTTCATTTAAAAAATCCCTTTTATAACTTTGAAATTAAAAGCGGTATTTTAATTGTAAATTTTTAAGCGGTTTTTGAATTTTTTTGAATTGAAGCCCTTATTGAATTTGTAAAATAAAATCCCTAGAATAAAATCCCTAGAAATGATATGATAAAAATTTCAAAAATATCTTTTCCAAAATATAATAAGATAATGATACCATGAAGATTTTTAAAAATATTTTTTGCAAAACTAGTACGAGTACTAATGAGTGTCTTACACACAAGCATATTCCAACTACAAGTAATGACCTAATTAATTATAACTACAACTTTAAGGTAATGACCTAACTAAATACAGGTAATTACCTAATCACAAACATATTACAAAAATCGCAAAACACGATTTTGAATCAAACAGTGCGGGGAAAAAAAAAACACTCGAACTCTAAATTGAAGAACAAACCCTCGTTATCCATTGACATTAAAAAAACTGAAAAATCTGCATTTTACATCATCATAATACACACTCGGACACTCCTAAGGCTTTTTCATTCTCAAAACTATCAAATAATGTGATTTTTACATTAATCAAAATTATCAATCGAACCCCAAATGAAATTTGTACCCGAATTTGGACGGAATTTTGGACAGAATTGTGGTCAGAATTTTGGTCGGAATTGTGGACAAAATTTTGATCTGCGTTGCGAATAGATTATACATTAATCAAAACTATTATGAATGAAGAACAAAGATGATTTTTTTTTTCTAAATTTTAATTCTAATTTAATTTTTGAAAATGATTTTATTAAGATAAAAATAAATTTTAAAAAGCTATAATTATGTATTCTATAAATAAAATACACGTATTCACAATCATACATACATGTATAGTATATTTCGGGTATTTAAAAATAAATCAAAAATAGACCAATCGTAAGATGACACCTCATCATGTTATGGTGTCATTTTTTGAAAAATGACACAGTAGACCAATCCCATTGGTTAGATAGAAAACAAATAAGAGTACAGAAATAATACATTTTTTTTTATTGTACAGAAATAATACAATTAGATACAATCTTTTAATGTACTATATATATTGTCGTAAATATCAATATAAAGGAGACCTAAGTTGGCTAAAACTCCTCAACAATAAACTTGACAAATAAACAATATGAACAACAACCAACCGACTTTTAATAAGTGTAACATGTAGATATAACAAAACGAAAAAATAACAGAATTTTCTGATAGCGTTTTGCAGCTCATCTGTGCGACATTTATACTGCCTTGGGAGCACCAAGCCATAAGTTGTATGAATAAATGGATAATGCAATAAATGAGTAGGTTGGTTACAAATGCAACGAGGGACCATTTTTTGTCTTACAAATTGTAAAACTTGTTGTACGGAGTACAACTTACATAAAGAGGAGCTGAGGAGCACAATGATAAATTACTACACGAGCTAATAAAAAGCCTTTTCTCGTTTCTTATTGGATTTTGGTCGTATTAGTTTATAGGTGGACTTTTGACTTTGAAACTTCAAAGTTATCGAGCATTTAATAGCCCAAAATGGTACGAGTAGATTTTTGACTTTGGACCTTTATTTTTTAATTTCTCATTTCAAAGCCCGAGAGAGTCACTGGTCCCGTTCTTTGGACCTTTATTTTTTTATTTCTCATTTCTCATTTCAAAGATTTATGAGATTTATGTTGATGACTACACGGAATAATCAAATTTGGTTCATGTTAGCCGACTCCACTTTTAGGATTAAGGCTTTGATTGATTGATTTCAAAGCCCGAGAGAGTCGACCTTCAGACCTTGGGCTTCCAGCCAGACCAGATCATCAGACAATAGACACATCTCCAACTCAATTGGTCCAAAGTCTCTAAACTTCTAATTCTGTGTGTAGAAAAATTTTCTGATGAAGGTCTCTTTTAAATTTTTGTAGGAACCTCATGTTATGGAGAGCCACAAAGGATTGTCGCCTTTTAATGTTACTCCACAATTGTAACAAACAAGTACTTTGTACTCTGTAGTTCGTATTGTACTATCCATAGGTGTCCATAGAAAATGTACTGGTTCTAAAAAAATAGATAATCAAAGTTTGGTTCAGAAATTAAGGCCTTCATTTATTTCTCCATCTAAATTTACTGCTCACTATCAAATATTGTCCTGAAGACCTGAATTCAGTATACAGTGTTACATACTGCTGAAGCCATTTGTATATTCAGGACCAGGATATACATTATACATCATGCAAATAACAAACAGCTGCTAATATGATTGTTGTAATATCGCAGTATCTCACTGCTAATGTACAGCTTCATTACCTTTTACTTTTAAGAATGAACCTTGCTGGGCTAAACGGGCTAAGATCAGCAATACTAGTTTTACCGTCGATAACAAGTTCAGCCAATGCAGCTCCAGTTGCTGGCCCATTAAGGATGCCCCAGCAGCTATGCCCAGTTGCTACAAAGCATCCTTTCATGCCCGGAAGCTCACCAATTACGGGAACACCGTCATCAGTGGATGGCAAGAAACATGCTTGCTCTGCTGTAACCTGTGCTTCCCCTTCCTTCAAATGTGTGGAAACATTCCCGGCCACTTGTTTGAGTATTTTTATTGATTCCGGATTGGGTGTAACCTGCTCCGGATCGTCTGGCACCTCCTCTGTTGATGACATCCCACATATGTACACCTCACCTACGAAAGAATGTAATTTACATTAAGCCACTCAAACATGATTAGACCAGGCCACAGCAGTGAGGCCTATGCCTTAAAAGTTAAAACAATTTGAATCTTCAACAATGAAATTACTCTTGGCTAAACCAATTGTTGATCATTCCCCTAAATCGATACTTAATTACTCACTTGATGCATAAACTTATATTATGAGATATTGCAAATACCTTAACAATACCACTAAAGGCACTAATGCACTAACATATACACTGTATGTTCAAAGAGACTACATTGAACATATAGTGGAGATGCAACTAAGAGAACGAAAGTTATATTAATGTATTGAAAATTGAGCCCAAATCAAATGTGACATATTTACACTACTACTGTAAAATGTAGTGAGTATACCAACCATTCACTGATCAATAGTTCAATACTTTACTACTTCGAGTTAAAGAATATAACTCAACTATATTATGCAGTATATTCAATGTGCCATAATTCCACTATCTTAAACAGGCAAAGGGAACAAAACGACCAAAACTCGGTCGTTGAGATAAGTCTTCAATCGAGACTGAAACCTAACTTATCAATAGAAACAAAATAAGACAATTTGCCATAACATCCCACACTCCAAAGATATTTCAGCAAAATATGGCATCATGTCACAATACCAATACAATGTAAAATCACAAACACACCTAAAAATTATGTCATTGTAAAATTGTAAATAATGACTTAATAATCAATAATGCAATAATAAAAAATGACTTAATAATGCAATAATCAAACTAAGAATGCAATAGCAATAAATAAAGAAAGAAACTTGATAGAACAAGCTATACCAGTGGGCCGGGGATAGACTTCAGGGTCCATGGGCCTACCACCATGGGCTGGATAATAAGTGAGAAACAACGCATGAGGTGAGATAAGATCAGGATCTTTGGGCTCAAGAACAATACTATGGGCCTTAAGCCCATAAACTCTAAACAACGAAGACACCAAAGCCAATTTAGAAGACCAAGGCCCAAGAGCCAACACAACCGAGTCAGCAATAAGAACTCGTCCATCATTCAAAACAACCGAGTCAACTCGCCCATCACCCTTTTCATCAAACCCAACTCCATCTACCCTCCCAATCACCACCTCCGCTCCGTACTTCTCCACTGTTTTCGTCATCAAACACCTCGTGAACAACTGGGGGTGCACTTGGGCCGTCGTTTGGGCCGTCCCAATGGGCTTTGATTTCTGGGCCGGCCCATCCACCCACGACGGTAAATTCTTAACATTATTACTGGATTTACTATGAGACTCATCAATTGCCACGCTCAAGGTGTCCAAAGGACGATAACCGTAGGATGAAGGCCCATCAAGTTCATCGGACAATGAACGGTGGAGATTGAAGCTGGTACGTGCGAGGGAAGAGAGGGGCCCATCGTCGCACCAATCTAAGGCCAGGAATCCACCGGCTTTTCCGGAGGCGGCGCATGCGACGGAGGACTGTTCAACGACGGTGACGGCGGCGCCTTTTTTGGCGAGAAAGTATGCCGTGCAAACTCCGATGACTCCGCCGCCGCATACCACTACTTTGCGCCGCCGGTCACCTGCGGTTTCTGGTGATTTGGACATGTTTGGAGTGGAAGAGGAGCAGCGGATTGAGGTTGCGATTAAGGGTTTGGAGTAAGGAGAGAGGAAATGACGAAGTTTAGGTGTTGTTAATGGTGATGAAGGAATTAATTTTGTTTGTTTCCATTTTTTTGTTTTTCCTTTTTTTTTCACCATTTTGGATTTCTGGAAGAAGCGTTGCTCTGGAAGAATGGTGATTTGACACGTGGAATGATTTGGATTTTGTTAATACGGGTTAAAAGCCTGGACCGTTAATTGGGCTGTATCTGTAAATTTTAATGTAGGGTCTTTTGGGCTAATATATTTGGGCCTTATGGCTGAAGGGTAGAAGAGAGTAGAAATTTTAGATTGCTATATAGATGTATAAAAATAAAATATAGAGCATATAAATCGATCCTAAGTTTCAACCATTAGAGTTGAGATGGTCTTTTAAAATGATTTAAAGAATAAGCGTGACACAAAATTCATGGGTTCAAATATCAACGCCCCCTCAGTATCAAGTGAAATTTTTTTGCGTTGAGTATGAAGGAGTCCAATAGTCCATAATGAAACCACACTTCAAATCCAAATGATTTTAATTTGAGGAGGGTGTGATAGGGTATATAACACCAGCTTGTTTAAATGGTATTTTAACAAGGCATTTGTTTGTACCAATATTTCTCATTTGTCATCCCTAAACATTCTTTTTAAACAATTTTAACATTTATTATCAAAATTTCAATTTATAAGTAAGAGATTCATGCACATTCAAATCTTTTCTCACCATATATTAAGTGACAATTCATTTAATTCATACAAAGTATGTGTTACAAGTAGTTTTTTTTTTTTTTTTTTTCAAGTCTACCATGTCAAGGTAATAAACATTTAAATTTGGTCAACTTTGAGAAACCAAGGGATTCAATTCTTTCTATTATTAAAGATGAACAATCTTAATTTTGAAACAGTACTTTGAGTGTTGGCAGTGATGTAGATCATTGACCCCCCAGATAAAAGGGGTTGGGACTAGCGCACTAAAGCGACAACCTCCTCAAAGGATTAGAGGGATTAGGTGAAATGATTAAGATTCTCAATTGTCATTAGCTAAGCTAGCTCTCAATTAAGATCTAAAAAGAGATAATAATGACAAGAAAACACTAAATAACCAAATACTAATTGGTAATTAGTTCAAGTCGTTAGTGCTAGCCAATTCAACAACAATGAGGCAATCACATCAATCATGCATGGGCAGAAACTAATAAAACATGCTTTATTTAACCATCATCATATTATATAAATATAAATTTATTCAATTAATGGACCCTAAAACTCATTGTTGGATATAAAGTTTTTTTTCTTTTTATTATTCTTTCTCAGAAAAGACAAATGTAGTGTCTTCATTTTCAATCAAGTTGTAGCTCCTTTTTGAGTTCAGCACCAAAGCTTTTTCATCATTATTTTATACACTATGCTAACTTGGCATCTTCTTTTGCTTAACGTGCCCGAAATGGAACTACTTCCATCTTTCCTAAAGATTACATAAAGATCTTATGCATTACAATTAGTTTTAAGTCTTGTCTTGCTAACTTAACGTCTATTACGAGTATTAAGTTTAACTAACATTGACACTTGACATGCTAAGTAATTCATAAAATTAACGAGAAGAAAAATAAATACATAAATATTACTAAGGATCATATTTGTGTAATGAAGAGACAAACCGCGTACTACACAAAAATAAATAATTTTATTAAGAATGAGTTTTGAGTGGTTATTGTACTTTAGGGGAGAAAATACATACCTTTATCATATCACATAACACATTCATTATGCTTATAAATTGATTAATTGCATTATTGATGTTAATATGCCTGAAGTATAAGACTGCTACAATTATCGTAACATGTAAGCTTACAACACATTCAAGGATTCAAGAGAATAATAAGTTCTTCAATTATATAGACGTATTTTAATAATACACATTTGTAGAAAGTGAAATTGTTTCACCATTATAGTACCCTCTCAGTGGAATTTTTATTTGGCGATAAATGCATTTATTTGTGTACCAACATGAAGTATTGGATTAGGATATTAACAAGCATTTTTTTTTATATCTTCAGTGACGACAATTGATTTTGTATTTGTTCCATAAGTCGTGGGAAAAAAACATAATGTTGTTTGTTTTTGTTGAGAAATTAATCGATACATGACAATTTCTATTTTTCTTTGACCAATAATAGACATTTAAATGCTAAATGACACAACATGGGGCCAGCCCAATTACATATCTATCTACAGTTTTAAACTTGGTCTTCATTGGGGCCCAACTTAATCATTCCAAAAAATTAATAAAATAAAACAAATGTGGGGCCCATAGCCGCAAAAGTTAATCCCAGTTATGACCATTAACTACTCCCTCTATTCCTACTTTTTTTGCCCTATTTGACTGTTTGCGGTCTTCAAGACACGTCTTAAAACGTCTATATCTTTATTTCTATATACATAAAAATTATAAAAATATGATATTAATAAAATATATAATGAGACGAATTTAACAGGACCACTGATGACTATATTATCTTTTATAGATTAACAGTAAATTATGGTCAAAGTTTGACCTAAAAAATGGCAATGGGGCAAAAATAAAGGGACGAAAGGAGTAAATGGCAACAGGTTAATAAGAAACCAACCAATTGATAGAGATGGACTAGTTTGAACTTTTAAGGATGAAACTAGTATATGGACCGAACAACATATCAAATTGTTGCATAAATTATTACTTTTATATTATAACGTATATGCATATTATAATACGTGATATTATAATGGCTTGATATTCAAGTTCAAATTATATTGTGTATATCTTGATAAGTATCTTGAAAATCGTTATTTTTTTAGGAGTACATGCCTTTTGGATGAGTGTTTCTTTCTAGCATATGAGGGGATTCATGTGGCTTGAATTGTTTATTTATGTAGTTATTATGAACTTGCAATAGTTGTTATTTGTCCTGGCTTACCCAACAAAATTTTATGGTTAGATTCAGGAAAATGACGGTGTCAACCTTTTTCTAAATCAACTAACGGGTCAAATTTTGCAATTCTAGCCAAGTGTAGACTTTGTTCTCCTCGTTTTTAAAGTACTTTTAAATGAACAGAAAAAAAGGTTAATCAAACAAACAAGCTAACTTGTTTAATAAAATTTGATTGAGTTCAACTAAAATATGTAAAACTAAAGCAAGTTCAAAATATCTAAATTAAGTTCTCTTTTTTTTTCCAAAAAAAAAAGTACAAGTTAAAGCAAAAGTTCAGAAATCTAAGAAGATGATAAGGTGCTGAAATTTAATGCAACTCAAATAATTTGAGTAAACACTACTTTTCCTAATTATATCAAAATAAAGTATGGATAGATTAGTTTCCAATAATTGGTAAGACTAGTCTAGATCAACAACACAAAACAACTATCTTGATGATTAAGGGTTTAGTATGTAATCAAGATCAAACTAGAACAATTTAACCAAAATTATAATGATGTTGAAGTACCGCAATAATAACTAATAATCTTGATACCAAAGGGTATTAATTAAGATGACGAAGATCGACATAGACCTAGTACATACATGCTTATATAATTTGATGCCAATACATAACAATAAAAATCACATTCAAAATTAAAATTAGATGATTTAATATAAAGATTTAATTTAAGTTAGAAAAAAATAGCTTTCAATGATCAAATAATAACAAGCCAGCAGTTGAAATTGTATTTATCTGTGAAGGATACAAGCTTATGAAGAAGGGAGAATGATAGGTTACCTAACCACAGACCACAAAGATTATGAATATAAATTAATAAATAAATAAAAAGGTCCACTACCTTTTTTTAGTTTGACAAAAAAATGCCAACCCAAAAATATAAATGTTGGGATGGGAAGGCTTTGGTAAATTATACGGCCCACCAATTTTAGAGGCTACAGTTTCAGTTTGATAATCTTTGTTGAATCAAATCTTTTAACAGCAAATCGAATTTTAACATGTGTTTGTATAAATGCCCTATGTTATATTTTGCTAATTTCTTAGTTAGATTCAAATGTTTTTGGTCCAGCCATGTTAATGTATGGGACCAAAGATGAATCTTACGGATGACTTTTTTTGTACATGTGATTGTGTATGTGTATGTGTAGTAGCTAGACTATAGCTGGTAGGATTTGGATTGGGATTAAGGTATCGAATATTAAGCCTGGGAAATGCTTTGCACTACCTCACCCCGAGAGGCTAGGAACGACTCTAACTAAGGTGTGTCCACCATGTGTTGATATATTAGTGAAGGGATGGCATAAAATACGTACAAATTAAAATATATTCACATTGAGTTTAAATGTTTAGGTTATGTCCAAATAACCATGTCAAAAGAGAGTTTGACCAATTTGTAGACTTCCATCGTAACACTCGTAGGCCATACAATACTTACGACGATATTTAAACTTGTACATGCAATCACGTATTATGTATAGTATCAGTCATTCAAGTGTAAAAAGAAGGAGAAATTTGTACATAGAGTAATCGACGAAGCATGTACGAAATGTCCACTTGAAAATGGAATAAAATAAAGTCGACCCTACAAAAAATATTATGGAGGAGTTGAAAGGCGAAAAAGGGTGAAGTAAAGGAAAAGTGAAAATAAAAAGAAGGGGAAAACTGCAAAAGCTAACACAAGCTGGTGATTATGTTACTGAGATTCCATCAGATCGATCAACTAGTGTGTCCTTTCTCCTTATTTGCTAGGCACATATTTCATGGTCACAACTTACAACTTGTAAAGTATTGGGAGAGACCAAGAGAGAAATAAAGTTTAAAGTTTTCAGCCGTTATAATTAGGTTGAATGTATAAATTATTCTTGAATTTTCTTTAACTATTCGATCACATTTTTAATTATTAAGTGCTTCATGTCATGATTTACAATTCTTCTCATTTCATATTACCCGCTAATAATGGATAATGGACAAGTTTTATTTTCTCATATCGGGTATAGTCGTATAGATGATATATATCATTGCTCTACCCGCGACACAGAAAAGCTTGTCCATTATTCAATTTACAGAGTAATAGTGTTATACTAGTTCCTCTCAAGTATATCCCTCTACACAAAGTCACAAAAAGACACACCATCGACATAGATTGAGAAAAAAAATTCAAGTAAAAACTTGTTACGAGTAGTACATTCTTTACTTGTTCGTGTTTTGATGTTCATACCCAAGTACACTACTCAATGGTACCAAATATAAATAGATCATAATCATTATGTTCAAAATTTTATAAGAAACCTTATCTTCTATAATAAATTCCACACCCTCCAACCATGCATGCTGATTGCTGAATATACATGAATATACACCGTGGTACCGCACTGTTTAGTTTATTTCCTAACACGCACCATATCATTACAATAATATCCGATTGTTTGGCGTCGATGGGGTTGATGTAAAAATGTACAAGTACGAACAGTACAATAATGTACTAGCAAATAGGTAGGTACAGTAGCAATTAGTGCATATAAATATCTGAAATCGATCAAGTGGTATGTAAATATTCCCATGCGGTACAATTATCATAACTACTTATATCTTTCATCAAGCATTCAAGTTTGTAAAATCATGGGAGATAGCTAAGCTAGCTAGAGTCGTAGGAGACGATGTAACTACTTTAAAATGCTTTTACAAGGACCACTCTCACACAATCGTAACCTTCATGCTTATGTAAGGAGTTAAGGACCCCTTCCCATAATAGTCTTATTGACTACGTGTATAATTCTATTTATATACATCTTCGGCTCTTTTTTCAATTTCATCATTTATCTTTAAAAATATATCTCAACTCTAACATATTCTCCTATACCTTATTGCATTAAATCTTAATCCTCCTGTTGTTTTTTTTTTTTTTTTTTTTTTTTTTTAAATACATCAATTTTATCTATACATTTGTCTAGACGTAAATTTAACCATTGATATCTGTTAATATCTACTCTCCTGAAATCTGTTATATTCTGCTAAAATTTGCTCTTCTTATCTAGAAGTTCAAAATAACATAGCCTAAAAGTACTTGGGATAGGGATCGGATTTCAATCTTTATCGTCTAATATAATCTCAAATACTGGACCAAAAAAATCGTTATGGTTAAAATTTGATCATATGCTCCCTACCGTTTACTTAAATAAAAAAAAAATCTGAAAAACTGTATAAAACAGAAAAGTCGTTGCACGTCATAGCGGTGATATCAACTAAAGTATTAAAAGACTCTGTTGTGCGTGAAAGCTGTACGCCTTCAATTTTCTTAATGCATGCAAAGATATACGAGTAGTTCAATTTGGTGGGTGAGAAAATAAGTTATGCTTCGTCAAATGAGGCATATAGCTAGATTTGTTTCTTGTTTCCTCTCTACTTCAATTCCCTAGGCTCCATTGCATAATTTCAGTAAATTTGTTGTGATCAATTTTTTTTTTTTTTTTTTTTTTTTTTTTTTTAAGGAAGTTGCTGTGATCGATTGATAATTGTAAATGTGTGAATAATTGAGATAATCATAACCATTGTTTATTGAAAAAGAAAAAATAATAAACTCAAATTTAACACGGAGTAAGTTTTTTTTTTTTTTTTATCATGATTCAAAATGTTAGATCGAGTGAGCTTCATAATTATATACTCCATACCTCATAAATTATGGAGTATTAATTTGGATTGGTACGTAGTCATGTAGTTGCTCACTCAGTGTGCTCTAGCTTGATTTTGATTAGTAGTTAGTTGTATACTTAGAACATGGTATCAAGTTGATATATATGTTTATGTTCAACTGTTCAAGTTGTTTATTAGATTTTTTTATTGTCTTGGGTTTGTTTTGCCTTGTATAGTTGTATGTACTCTTTCTTTACCTCTAAGATTGCTTCAGCTCCCCATATATATATGGTTGGATTGGTTACTAACTTATTAACCAAAAAAGAAGAGCAAGGGATCATAATTATATGTACTTGTGTACTTCGTGGTATGTAGGGTAATGTATACGTGGTCCTTGGAAGTGTTATTTTTATTTTATTTTTTTCAAAAAAAATCGGAAACCATCAACATTCACTAGTTGCATGCCGTATTACAACGATGACATAACTCGTGCAATTACCATACAGCTCTGAATCATTTTGTCGATTTGTAAATTCGCCCGTCTAGCTAGTAATTTCATTCATTAATCTATGTATTATTCCAGCCAAATTCGCAAGCTCACAAGTCACAACCTATCACAAAGGCCTCATAACATAATTCGGACTGGGAGGACCTATGACTAATTCTGGCCCCGTAAAACCCTTCTCCTTAGTCCTAACCACCACTACCACACCCCCCAAAAAAAAAGTCTCATAGCATGTAAGGTCTATCTTGTTAAGATCATATATACTCCCAAGTCCTATTTTAATAAGTCAATTGTGGTTACAACTTACAAGCGGATGTTCAATAGTACGGAGTATTAATTTAGGGTCTAAGGCCACTACCTATGATAGCATGACATATACTGATATACATACACCCTAAAATATAACCACACCCTAAAAAAAAAATATCGCTCATGCAAATTCAAAATTAATCGGGGCCACATATGATGTACTTAGAAATAATCCAACACAACCTAAGCTAAAATACTTTCTTCCTCATCAGTCATCCCCTATTAACTAATTATCCTTAATATTCTTCGTTCTCTTCGACGATAAGTTTGTTAGGTAATTACGATATGATGTTTGACATTATTTAAGTACAACATGCTACCATATTAATTATAAACTGACCAAAAATACAATTAAACAGTACCTTAGTAGTTTATTGAGTCATACTTCGTCTATTAAGATGATTCCAAAAATAAATTTTAAATAAAAACAATTGATCATGAATTTATGATTGTTCTTTGTACCAAACGAAAAAAAATACAAAGTATATATAATAAAATAAATTGATATTTCGATTTCCAAATGATTTATATCTCATCAAAACAAAACAAAATTCAAATTTATAAAGTCTATTATAATTATAATTAGGTAATTCCAATAATATTAGGATTTATAATAAGGTAATAGATTATATTTTGTCTTGCTTATCATTTGGTTCTTGTATCTAAACCAGAAGCTTATTAAAAATATCCCATGTCAATTACTGAAAGCTACAATTCGTCAATATTTTTATGTAAAAGGTTTTGCCAATTGGCATTGACCTCGGCAATTCATCTTTACATACTTTATTTTCTATCTGTTGCTTTATCCATCAGTTAGTTCCAACAGAATATCTTCCTTTCTATAGTGCTTTTTCTTTTTCTTTTATTTACAGCTGATTTTAATGCTTTTGAATATGTACATACCAACATATGTAATGCATGCATGTTTTTTGAGGATTAATCGTAGGACATCAAGAGTTTGGTGATGAGTCTTAAAGGTCGCTAACCCGTCTTCTAAATTTCTTAAGCAGATGATGTATAAGCAATCTATAAAATGTTGTTCCATACTGTTCCATACTCAAAATCCTTAACATTTTGTTTGGATTGAAGGAAATAGAGGGAAAGGAAGGGAAGAGAAATTGAAGGATAAATAATCTCTCATTTGGATAGCAAATGAGAAAGGAAGAGAATTGGAGGGGAAAGAAATGGAGGGATAGAATAGCAAGAAATTAATCTCGCTAACAATGGAGAGATTTGGAAGAAAAACTCTTCATTCTTCCCTCCCCTTCTTTTTCCTTCCCCCTAATCTATCCCCTTCCCACCCCTTCTCCTCCCTCCCCTTCTTTTCCTTCCCCCTAATCTATCCAAATACACTATAAAGGTCGTTTAAATCATGTTAAAAACTATCCAAAATTTCAACGATAAGTCTTTAATTAGTAAATAATTGATAATTTTCATCGCTAACCTACCTACATGTAAAAATTAAGATAGTTTCACATAAGACTTGTTGTATAGGTTGATACGTTTATAACCTTACTTATGAAGCTAAGGCTTTACCCTCTAAAGGAGGTTTCACTAAAGCTAAGCCATCTAACTATCTAAAATTTTGATCCAAGCTAAGGATTGAAATCTAAAGTACAATACAATTATTATTAATATACTTTGTATCCTTTAGAAGGAACTATGTGCCCCATTTATATTTTATACTTCGTTTTTTTTTTTTTTTTTTTTTGCACTTTTTGTTACATTAATTTTAACACTCTTCAAATAAAATACGAGTAAAAAAATGCCATTTAAGAGACAAAACCCTTTATTATTTTGAAAAGGCATTCTCACTAAAGAAGTTGAGAATATAATTTTGGTAGTGCTAAAATCATTAACCCATTTTCTCTTTGTTACCTTTTTTTAAAAAAATTTCTTGGTTCACTAAAAAAAAAAAGAAAAAAAAAAAGCAAGAATTTAAAATAGAGAAGGTTGATGTCAAAGCATCAAGTTGCTAACGAAAGGTAATGTCTTGAAGTTCGGTAGCAGTCAGTTGGTAAATGAAAATTATACTTATAAAAAATTGAAAATACGGCTTTAATTAATAGATCGAACTCTTTTTTAATTAGTAGCACCAAGTACTTGGTACGTGGTACCGAACTTATGGATAATCACAACCCCCCTTTATTTCTGGCTAATACAGTTAAGCATATCTTATAAATTATTTCATCAAAATCTAAATCTGGGTCATACTTCACCTAACTTTGTCAAACTTTTATTTTTACAACATCTCCCATCATTGTTTGTTTATGGATTATAGCTCTGTTCAATGGATATAATCATACTATTCTTATGATAATTTGCTTCTAAGATTCTCAATTTCTATTTATTTTTAAGGTAAAGAAAAGGACCCTATTATATTATTGAATAATAGAACATAGTAAAGGAATCTATATATACACCTAATTATACTCGTTCCTAATCGAGTGAGTAGCTTTGATCTCACAACCTTTTAGCTATAAATTGAGGGAGGAAAGTACAAATTATAATGTAAGATTGAGGTATCACTCCTCCTCTCCAAGTTTCCATACCCTTGTGTCATTTACAAGAATTACAACCATTGAGATAGATGCATGTTACTTTCCTTGGGCTAGCTAGCAAGTGATATAACTATCCTCGCCTTCTTAAGCACATGCTAGGCCTAGTTAAGGTATCAATTCAAATCTATAAGCACAAATATCTTACAATAATAATAGTAACTCGATTAAGTTAGATTTTGATCCTTATCAAAACTTATATTTCCTAAAATTTTGTAATGTTGCCGGGATATGAGTTGATATTGTAATGTTTCTTTTATATTTTTTAACATTTAAGTACAGTTGATTTTATTCTATTATATTTAATTTCTTAGATAGTGAGACTCTCATGGACAAATTCTAGGCGTTTGGTAAGATTACATACTTGATAAACCTAGGATCAATGTAAGATGATGTATTCACAAGACAGGAGCCAAGTTGGCCATTGATGATAAAGGCAGAATAATGATGGCAGAATATAATACTATAATTTTAATATTTGCAGAACTCATTAAGGCATAAAAAATTATTGTATCAGTATGTAACTTGCTCACAGTAGATTAGTAGTGCACAAGTGCATGACTAGCTAGTTAAGTAATCATATAGTGGATGGAAGGTCTCCATCATATATGATTTACTATACAGTAATATTTTTCAAATTACACTATTAATTATGATTATACTTTTCAAACAAAGGAAAGAATTTGAAGTATGTTTAATTTGCGATTAGACTAAAAAAATGGGTGGTTAAGGAGAGGGGAAAAAAAAGAATCTTTAATTGCTTTGTAGGGGTGAGAGGGGACGAGTAAGTTGGAGGTTGAAGGCATGGGGACAGGAATAATCGGTAAAGGGAACAATTTGTATGAATTGTAACAAGTAAAGATAAACATTGTGAGTTTTTTGTCAACTTAACATAAAACTACGTGGTTATTATAAATTGGACACGTAATTGATTGTCTCAAACAAATTATCTTTTAAGCTATATAAATAGTTTGTTTGTACAGATTGCCTGGGAATAAATAATGTTAAATTATCTAGATATTTCGCACATAAATTTTCTTTAGTACTCCTATTATTGACTGGAATCTGGTTATCGATCCGGATAAAGGCACTTCGTCTTTTTTTTTTTTTCATAAAATCTTGGGTAACACGTAAATCTTAGGAGTATATATTATTCAAAAATTTAATACATGTACCTTTAATCATAATAGGTACGAAGTATGTATCATAAAAATAATAAGGATGTCACTTCCCTCCATTAAAAAATACCGTAGTATTTTTTTTTTTTTCCTTTTTATTGTTTGTCGATTGTTAGACAAAAGAAATTCTCAATTTTTATGACTTGGGTTCAAATTCATGTTTTTTTAGGGAGTACTTTCTAAATAATGATGGATTTATGTTCTATTCTTTTTCTCATCATAACAATTTTAAAACAATAAATGAATATAACCTCTTTTTTTTTCACTTATACATATACCATCACAAATACTTCTAAATACTAGGGTAACTCTAACTAGCTATTTTCGAGAGCTTTTCCAGTTATTGGTTATATTAATAAAAGTAAACATATAAAAGAATATTTTAAAAGGTATAATTAGCAATACACTATTTATAAGAGTAATCTCATATTTTTTATAAGGCGGAGATAATATAAATGGAAAGTTTTTTTTGTGACTAAGGGAGTAGTTTTGAATAAAGATAATCTTTTTCATATCTTATGAAAGCTCGCTAGTATGTGACAAACGATACCGAATGAAGGACGGAAATGAAGTGGGGTGTAGGGTAGTTCTAAAGCTATGTTTGACCACATTACTACACTAGTAGTTAGCTTGTTTACAAAATTAAAATTGATTAGTTAATTGAATTTCAAAATTAGTTTTTTGTAGATCTGGTAAAATGAAAAAATATATATTATACTATAAATAATATACTCAAAAAAATCCAATAGATATAATTCAAACCTTTATAATTTTATATTAACAATTTGTATGATTAAATTATTAAATTTTACGTATTTGATATTTGATATAGCTCACCATAGTTACCAAATATCAATTAGGTGCAATAAAAATACATTAAGACAAATCTTTCAATATTTCATATAGTCGCACAAATATTACTAACATATAAATTTTTGTAGTCAAAATTATTAAACATCGACCTTAAAAATGAAAACAAGCATCGAATCATAGGACGGATAAAATAATGCCTAGATATCTTTCTATGTACTCCCTCCATTACGAATTACTCGCAACAAAGAAAGAGTTTGCGGACTCCTATGCAAAACTTTTAAGGGGATGGATTAAAGAGGAGGGGTATGTAATTAGAAGAGTTAAAAAGGGTGGGAAAAGTAGTGGTCCCAATTAGGGGTGTTCATAAATCGGTCCGGACCGAAAAAATGGACTAGACCACCTCGGACCGAACCCGGACTGGATCAGACCGAATTAATCGGTCCGGTCTTCGGGTCTTGAAATTCATTTTTCCGGTCTTCGGTCCGGTCCGGTCCAAAATCCTATAACAACCGGTCTTGGACCGGATTGATTTTTTTATTAAAAATATGAGTGAAACCTTAAATAATGGTTAAAATTATCCTTAATAAACTTAGAAAACTTTAACTTTATAAGTTTTTTTGTACTAAACATACAAAAAAAGACGTAAAAATGACGTTAATTTATAGTTTTCCTTTACTTTTTTCGTGTTTTTCATAACTTTTATTAAAAATTTAGTATTCTTTTTAAAAAAAATTCTTAAATCGATACAAAGCAGTCCAGTTCGGATTTTGGACCGATTCTTTCGGTTCGGTCCTAGCTTAATCGGTCCGATTTTGGGTTCTTAAAATTCTATTTTTCGGTCTTCGGTCCAATTCGGGTCGGTCTGGTCCAGTCCAGTCTTGGACCGATGAACAACCCTAGTCCCAATTTCAGTGGAGACCATGTGACTTTATTTTTTGAGGTCCCTTTCTTTTCCCTCCCTTTTTTTGGCTGGCAGTTTTTGGAGGGCTTATTTTTTGCCTTAGTTTTGTTTCCCTCCAAACATTATATGAAATTTTGAACAATTTTCAAACCAAATTCAAATTTTTCCCACTAACCCCAATTCACAACCAAAAGCCCCTTATAAAAAGGGAAAACTTGATTCATACATCATCATAATTCATTACCGTAAGTTCTTGGGTTTTGGGGGGGGGGGAAGGGAAATCAAATTCCATAGTTAAATTACAAACCAGAAATTTAAGTGTCATTGTATGCAAATTACAAAAATCATCTCCAACTGAAATTAGTTCTAATTCCTAATTGCTGAGTTAGTAGCAGCATTAGTTCTTTGTACAGAATTAGGCTTCACTGAAAGCTCCCAAAAAAAAGCCAGTCACCTCCACTTCATCACCTACCATCTCATCTGAAAAAAAAAAAAAAAAAAAAAAAAAAAAAAAAAAAAAAAAACTAAACTCATGGAATAGGAGTTCGATGAATTTTTCAACATCAGCCAACTGCTCATGAAGCAGAACACAGAAATGCAACAGAACATAGAAATGGAAGAGGCTTCCAACAGTTCACAGTCATTGTCAAACACAAATGAAGCAACTAATCAGCAAGATACTGAATCAACTGACACAGGGGACTCAGAATCAGAGGCAGAAGAGGAAAATCACGAAGCAAACAACGCAAGACAAAGCAGAGAACTGAACATCCAAGAAAAGAGGCAGATAGTTGATGATATCCTGCTTAATATGGAAGGGGACTCACTTTCAAGAAGCCTTCTGTCCTCATTGGCAATAAAACATTATGTACACAGATCTACTACATGCAGCTGGTTTAAAGAAATTAAAAAACACATTCAACTAGGGGATGTTGTAGATGTTAGGAGCAAAAAATTAGGCAAGATAGGTCCGAAGCCCAAGGAATACTCTGATGAGTGGCTTATGTCTGTGTCTCTTTACAAGAGAACCACAAACAGGAGCTATGGTGCAGCACTAAATGTTAATCATGTCACCATACATAGGTTAAAGAAAAAGGGGAGACTAAGGGCTGTCACAGCAAGCAATCACCCAGCATTAAGTGATAATCACAAAGTAGCAAGGCTAAAATGGGTGTTGCGGCATATTAACCCTATTTTAAGTAAGGGAGACCTAAGATTTTTGGATATGCAACATCAAATCTACATTGATGATAAGTGGTTCTATCTGAACCCAGAAACAAGGACCTTTTATCTAACACCAAATGAAGAGGTACCATACAGAGCACAACAATCAAAGAGGTTCAAGTTGAAGGCAATGTTTATGGGGATGATAGGCAAGCCTCTATATGCTGAGGATGGGATTGTGCTCCACTCAGGGAAGTATGGCCTTTTCCCTTTTGTAAAGTATGAAAGGGCAAAGAAGAAAAGCAAGAACAGAAAGGCAGGAACAATGGAAATCAAAGCCATTCAGAGTGTCAATAGAGAAGCTATTAGGGACATGATTTTGAACAAAATCATTCTAACTATACATGCAGAATGGCCAGAACAGTTATCAAATAACATAGTCATACAATGGGACAATGCAAGGCCCCATCAAGTACTAACAGATGATAAATTTTTGGCAGCTACACAAGCTAATGGTTTTAACATTTAATTTGTATTTCAACCTACCCAATCTCCATACCTCAATGTGTTAGATTGGTTTATTTAAGGTCATACAGTCCATCCAATATCAGTCATTCCCCAAGAATTTGGATGAACTTCTTGAGAAAGTGGCAGGGGCTTTTGAGATTTTTGATCCAACACTTAACAGGTATACATAGATCACTCTCCAATCATGCATGATTAAAATACTGAAAAAAAAAAGTTGGAATAACTTCAACCCACCACACATGGCAAAGGCAAGACAAGCCAGAGAAGGGACTTTGGAAGACATACTCAAGGTAAGCAGGGAACTCATTGCTGACACTGTGAACTACCTCAACACAATTTTTATTCCTACCATAGAACCTCAACCAGAGACACAAGAGATAGAAGTGGATGCAGACTGATGATGATGCAATTACAGAAGTTTTTGAAGATGAGAATGCAAGCATACAACCTTTGAAGCTGAAGGTGCAAGAAACAACTTTCTGAATATGAAGATTCAATGAACAAGCTTTAGAAGATCATGGACTGCCACACATAACTATTAATACTAAAACTAGGTTTTTGTTTGTTTATGTGATGGTTACATGTATTTTTTGGAATAGAATAGGTATATTAATTAGGCAGTCATGACAAAGAAGTGTACATGGAGTAGGACTTATGTAAAGTTCACAATTTTTTGAAAATGAAAAGAAACCATTAACACCAAGATGAGTTGTGTTCTTATGACAGGTGAACTTTAACTTAAATTCATCAGATGGGCATTTTGTTAACCATATTACCTACCCTAAAAAGGCACCTCAACAACAACTTCTTTATGAAGTAGTTGGAGCATCCTTTATTAAGGGGGTTCAGTCAGAAGAGTCCCTTCGTCATTTGGATCAACATTCAACAATGATGCATTACTGTGGGAGGACTCGGTGCCTCAAGTATACAAGCAACAAGTGGGACTCAATGCATCTGGTACACAAGCAACAACTGGGACTCAATGCATCAGGTACACAAGCAACAATTGAGAGTCAATGCATTAGGGCCACAAGCATCAATTAGGACTGAATGCAACAGGTAGATAACCAACAATTGGGACTCAACTGCAGCAACACAAACACACTAACAACAAGAGTATTCCAAGGGCTTAAATAACATTATCATGCTCATCATCCATACAGTACAACACCCCCAATCTGCATGAGTATAGACTCCAATTAACTACAAGCAACATAAACAATTAACCATTCATACTACCATTCACAAAAACAGTCATTTGAGACTCACATGTAACACCACACAGAGTGTATTCAACCCTTGTCTCAAATCAATCATCATGATAACCAACAACAACAAATGAACCCACAATATTCATAGTCAAACCAACACAAACACATGCATAAATAAACAACAGGGACTCAGATCTAAGACCAAACAAGCAATAATTGTAGCCAATAACACAAAGTAAAGCAATTAGGGTTTAGTCATAGTTACGCTGCAAGATCAGAGACTAGGGGGGAAGTCATGAGAGTATTTGTCCCTCAGATAGGCCATGTAACAAGGATCCCAATCGCTGTAGTCGTCCTTGAAGACAGATTTAGGACGTTTTTGTCCCCTAGGAGAGCCTTCGCTTCCTGAAGCCTTCTCCAGCATCAGCTCCTTCTCCAACTCAACAATTTTAAGGCCCCCCTTCACACCGATATCCCCTTCAACAACTTCTCCAATGGATGCCGACCGATCTGGAACAAGCGCCACCTCAACAGCCACCGTATTCGGTGGATCTGCAACAACAACCTCCTCCTCTTCGTTGCTTGATATGTAATCCAACTTAGCCCCAAATTTACCACCAGAGTACCTGGAAAACGAAGCAGAGCATCGACGAACAGGTTTCATCACTCCAAATCCTCATCTTGCAATGTACAAAGTGGACTCATTGTCCTTCTGAGGACGTTTAAGGGACTCTTTTTTTTTTTGGGACTCATTTTTCCAGAAATTCAAAGGAAATTGAAATCAGGATTTCACAGAGAAAATGGAAGAGAGAGAACAGAGAACGAAGAGGAGAGAGAAAACAGAAAGAAGGAGGAGATCCAGGGTTTATGAAGAGTTTCTGGAGAATTCTCCAGAATAAGAGAAATCTGGGCAGCATTTTCGAGGCAAATTGAATGAAGCTCATTCAATTTGGCAGTTGGGGAGATGAATGATGTTTGAGGAATTAAGACGGAAAGGGTGTAATTTTTGGTGGGAATGATTAGAGTAGATTAGTATTGAGTAAATTAGATTAAATGTTAAGTAATGTACTTTAGAAACAATTAAACAAACTTTAAAAAAATAAAAGTAAGGGTAAATTCGTCATTTCACCCTAAAAAACTTACTAAAAAAGAAAAGAAATTTTTTTGTTGCAAGTAATGTGTAACGGCCATTTATACTAATTGTTGTGAGTAATTCGTAACGGAGGAAGTAGTTCCCTTTGATCTCTTTGTAAATAGAGATGCCTAACATTAAATTTTTTTACGAGTAAAATAAGACGGAGTAAAAAACTAATAATAGAAATAATACAGGGAAAAAATGGCTTATCATTCCGAGAAACAAGTTAAAGTTTGGATTAACCATATACGGATGGGAGTACGTACAATGTACGAGTACCGTAAGTATTTTGGCAATATTAAAAAGAAGAGAGAGAATGTGTGATTGTGCGGCTTTATCTTTTTCTTTTAATCAACCGTCACTAGAAGAGGAGGAGAGTGAGAGGAAGGAGGTGAACTAAACGACAAAATTTGCCAGCTAAAACGCACACACACAGAAAGACAGAGTACAATAATAGTTATTCCTCACTTTCATAAATTCATTCATTTGAAAAGATTGCTTATTAAAGAAATCGCTTTTAATAATATAACAGTATTATTAACTGTTATAACAAACAAAAACAAACAACTCTTCTGACTCTCTCTCTTTATCTTCTTTCTGAGAGTCTCGAAAAAGAGAAAATAATATAAGAAATTGGCAGGATTCCCGCAATCGTAATAGTATGGTAGGCGTACAATGCTTTCATTCTCGTCGTACTTTCCGCCTTATACCGACTTTCTCCGTTTCTATACTAATCCCCTCGTGCATCTATGCGACCGTCCTTACCCCTTTTCTATTTTTTTAAGTGTTCGACCCGTAAATAATTGGCTAAAAAAGATATCGTACAGGTAGAAAATCAATTTGAGTACTCTTTATATATAAAAATAAGAGTAGAATATATCGATATTGTAAAATTACAATTGAGACAAATGAAACAAGAATTTTTCATATAAATATGTTTAATATACTTAATTATATTGTTTCGAGATTGGGTTTGTGTAGATGGTATTGTCCTACTATGACACTACGAGCTCCATTCCATTCTTGTAAGTCATACTAAGATTTGCTTGCCGCTTGGTTTGGGTTTTTTTTTTGTGAAAAAAAATGGTTAGGTGATATTATATTCTTTTAAATTAGTAATGGAATATTTAAAGGGGGATTATACAAATTTAAACTGAAGAATCATTGACTATGATTTGATTTTACTATCTACTCCGTATCAATCAATTCAGGCGATACTCTCCTCAACTAATTTAAATTAGCAAAATTATCTTTTATTACCGATAAAATATGTTTAATTTAGCTATTAAATTTAATGCAACAAAAATTAGGTATATAGAACAAAATGAGCTGAAATTAAACAAAAGTTCAACAAAAAAAATAAAATAAAAAATACATTCAACAAAAAATCATCATTTATCAACTACAATATTTATTACTCTTTATTTTTTCTTTTTCCAAAATACATACAAGCATATATAAAAAATAAAAATAAAATAAAAATAAAAATAAAAAAGAGTAATTAAGTTATTTGATTTGATTAATAATATATGTAGCCCTTAAGATTATCACAAATTCTTATATATGGTTGACCACACGGTCTGACTAACCATCATAGGGAATTACTTCGTGAGTGTTATTGGGTTTACTTTATCAGTGTTATAGGGGTCTCTTCTTCAGTGTTATAAGGGTTACTCAGTTAATATTACAGGGATTACTAGATTAGTATTATGTGAGTTACTTTGAAGTCACATGGTGTGGCCAGCCGCACATTCGACGAGTTATATAAAACATTAAATATACTTTTTAACATGGAATTAAGTGAAATATTTATGACAAAATCACACAAAGATTAGTATAATTAATGTTAATTTAATCGTTATAAATAATATAAAATTAAGGTAATATTTCATTTATAAATTCTTACAATAGGGACTATGTTTATCATTTTCCATATAATTTCAATTCAGAAAATAAAACCTTTTAATTTAAATTCTTCTATCACAAAGATGATATCATGGGAGAAAAAAGGGGCCCACAAAAGAAACAAACGACCCAGCTGGACGCCTCTGTCTGAGGTTGAAGTTATTGGAAAAAAGAAAGGGGTGGGACCAACAAGACATAAAACACACGCGTGGCAGTTGGATGAGGATCAACGAGAACCATGTGTTTGATTCCTGTGTCCTAACTCCCTTCCTTTCCCTTTCCTAACCTCAACGGACTACATAACGTTAGTTCCTCTTTTCTTTTCTTTTCCCTTTTTTTATTATTTTTTTTTTATTATTATAATAAAAAAGTTTATTTAAACCCTAAATAAAATAAAAAATAAAAAAGGAAAGAATTTAGATCGTCACACCGTCCAATGTTCCGTCCACAAAGGACTGACGCGGGTGTACGTACATGTCCGGACTTAAGAATTGAGATCCACGTGACATAAACAAGCTAAGGGTAGCGCATGAACTACAAATTTTTTAATTGGATGATTCGTATCTAACTAACTAACTTACAAATTCTATTATTGGAACCTAGTTTGCTTGCTTGCTTCATCCTTCATGATTCGAATTTATGTACCGCTAACGAATTTTGGTGATATTAACTCTAATTGGGTGTGGAACGGATAAGGATTACATTCTTCTTATGTGTTAACTGTGTGGACAGTGATCAATTATCCAAACGTAATATGTAATGGGTAAAAACTGCTTACTTTCATTGGTTAAGTTGGATTACATAGAGTACATATGTAAAAATTTAGGAATATATTGGTTTAAAAACTATTTTTCACAATGCAGTGCGTGCAGGCTCAGTTTTAAGGTTATTTGTAAGTATAAAATCGTTAATATTGTTGGCAGTTTTAACTAATTTAAAACTATTAGAGGTTCCAAAATAGTATTAGTAGTTCTATGCGTGGAATCTCTAATAGTATTAGTGATTTTTTTATGTAAATTAAAACCTGTAATATCATTAGCGGTTCTATATAATTTGGTTATATCATTGATAGGTTCAACTTAAAATCACTAATGATATTAGAGGTTTCATAAAAAAGAGCCGCTAAAACTTGATCAAAACAAAAAAAAAAATGAGAGAACTTAGAAAAACGAAAGAAACACAATAAAAAATTTTGTCACTTCGATCACTCCCTCCCCACTAATATTGTTGGCAGTTTTAACTAATTTAAAACTATTAGAGGTTCCAAAATAGTATTAGTAGTTCTATGCGTTTTCTAATAGTATTAGTGATTTTTTTTATGTAAATTAAAACCTCTAATATCATTAGCGGTTCTATATAATTTGGTTATATCATTGATAAGTTCAACTTAAAATCGCTAATGATATTAGAGATTTTATGAAAAAGAGCCGCTAAAACTTGATCAAAAAAAAAAAAAAAAAGAAAAAGAAAAAAGAGAGAACTTAGAAAAACGAAAGAAACACAATAAAAAAAATTTGTCACTTCGATCACCCCCTCCCCACTCCATTCAAGTCTGAATCCTTCCAATCACCATCAACCGAACACAATGGCCCACAATTCCATTCCCTTTACCTTCCCTATTCATCATCTCGATCACCCTTCCCCCCCCCCCCCCCCCCCTCCTCTTAATAAATTGATTTACAATGTAAACGAACCTCTAGTTAATTATACTTCATCCATTTATAAACTATAGTATAGATTATATTTTTAAGCTATACATTCTCTTCTAGCTCAAGCAAATGATATGGCACAGCTAGTTTATACTTCCTCTATCTCATAATATAATTTCCGTTTATGTTTTTTTTATGGTATTTAATAAATAAGAGGAGAAAGTGGATGAAATACATTAATAAAAGTGAAAATTACAATTATACATAAAAGTTAGAGAGATAAAGTGAAAAAAAGTACAAGTCATATGCAAAATTCAAGAGTAATGTAGGAAACAGAATGAACAAAATTAAAAAAGAAAAAAAAAAAGAAAAAAAATGAGAGTATAATAGTCATTACATAATATCCAAAAATAAAAATGAGAACAACATTTTAACTCTACAAAATAGGAAAAAAGGAAATATATTATAAGGCGGAACAAGTACATAAATTCACTAAACTGGTCAACATAAATGTTTTAAATTACGTCAATTAACGATACACTTTCTATTTTATTATGTCAATTAACGAACATGAATATAAATTTTAAACACTTGTACCAATCAACCTGAGATAAATTAATTAAAGATAAATTGTACCCCATTGCATACGAGTATACAAAGCACCCTAGATAGATTGAAAATTTGATAGGTGTACGTCAATATCACAGCATGTACTTTGGTTCCATAATTGGCAAAACCAAACAAGCTACAATTATAAGGGCAGTAGAAAAATCTCATTTTACGCATTTTCTTCTGAAAAAGGATCATGACAGCTAATCAATCAATCAAAATAATTATGATACTTTTACTACTCTTATCTGATACTTTGAACCTGACTTAATGAACCTAAAAATTAGGAGTACTACTAATTCGTAGGACACTGCCCTAATATGGTTAAAAGATATAGGGGTAGGTAGTCGTATCTAATTGACTAATTAACCTTCTTGTTTAAGATTTTAGTGCCCTTAACAGGAGACAGTTAAATCTTTAACCAAATTGATCGAATCACATTATTCTTAAGGTACGATAGTTCCCCATTTCAGTACGCTTCAAGCTTATTAATGAGATAATTCTTTTCCTTAAGAGGGAGATTTTATGCGTGCATGTGCTTAATGATCACCATGTGGATATTATAGTAACACGTCACCTAGATTAACACCCATTATGGAGTGGTAGTTAATTATTGGTCTATATATCACTTTAAAACGGTTTAGATCATACTAACATAAGCTGAAAAGTAACTTTTTCCGTTTCAATCTACTTGTTTGTTTCTTTTACTTTTCATATTCCGTACTTATTAATTTAATTTGTTCATTTACATATCTGACAATAGTCTATTATACTCCGTATTATTATTGTTGTAATTTTGGAGTATTATTTTTTTCTTATCCCACATTCCCACTACTACATAAATGTTAGTATCATCTAAACACCTAGTTACTCTCAGGAAATAAACCAAACAAAATAACTTTATTACCATTTATTAACCATCAAATATTTTATCGTTTTATTAAAACAAACATCTAGTATCCTACACTTAAATCAACTTGAAAGAACGAGTTTAACTAAAATTGTTTAAACTATCACATGTAAAAAAAAACTTAAGATATTTTTTCTTTTACCATACTTCACAACGAATACTCGTCTGCCTATCACTTGTGAAGACTGAAGACACGTTGTGAAGTATTAACCTATCGACTTTGATAGGACCACAAAAGAGTGAAGAGTAAAGTGACAAATAACCTCATCAAAACAACTTTTAACCCTAAACAACAAATAAAAACACCAAAGAAAGGTGATTAACTAATCTAATTAATCCTAGTTAGGGAAGGCATGCATGCACCGACGGAGAGGGGAAGTCAAAAAAGATAGGAAAGGCAGGCAAATGACGCAAGACTACTATAATAATGATTTATGAAAAAGGGGACGAGTAAAATATAATGTTGAATTTATAATTAAATAAAGTAAAACTTTCTGACAAATGACAAAGCCTACTACCGAACAATTAAAATGGTAATTTTAGTACTCGTATTTAATAATAATAATAATAATAATAATAATAATAATAATAATAATAATAATACCCCGTATAATAACGTATTTGTGTGGGAATTAGGTAGTAGGTACACCGTACAGTGAAAGACACTAACAGAAATCCCAGATCCCGTATCTCTCATTTAATGACTCTCTCACTTGAGTCACTTCCCATCCAAACACATCTTTCAATCTTTGGCTTTGTTCTTCTTTTATCTTAACTTTATTCTTTTCCCCCATCATCTTTATTTTATTTTACTCACCGCAACAATTTATCCAATATTGTTATAACAACTGTGGATAATAGATGATATAGTCCAAATTCACCACACCAACGGTTTTAACATTTCACACGGGCTAAATCTCTAATTTTATTTAATTAAATTGAAACCTTTTGAATATACGGCGTAAATAATTCCAACTACACATATCAGACTCTTAAAACTACTAAAAATAAAACTATTCAAAATAGAGAAGGACTAGGAAATTCTTCAAAAAAAACCCCAAATAGGTAGAGATTTTTAACGGAACAAATAAAATGAAATAAAAAGGCTAAACGATATCTAAACACTTAAAATTATGTGCCGTAGATAAGTATTATAGTTTCAAAATGTGTAAAATCCACTTCACAGGCAAATTCATTTTGCATACTCACATAAAGAATGAATACATCTAGAACTGTTATGGAGTTGAGCCAAGATTGATCCTCACTTGGCTCAAAACCATGAGCTTGGCTTAGGGCTAATCATCAAATGCAAAAACGAGGTTTAGATTTTCTTTGTTTTTCTCAAATTATTTTATTTGGTGATCAAATTTCGGTAAACAAGGCTTAATGTGACAATGACTCCCAAAGCCTAGTTATATAAATAGATAATTTTAGGTGCAAATGATTTTGTAACTTTTGTATTAAAAACCCAATTAAGCTTTCGAATTAAATTACTGAGTTTTGATTAAGCCAAATATCCAGTAGATCACAAGTAGCTTCGATTCATTAACCTTTCACCCCTACATATATAATTAAGTACTCCTTCTGTCCCTTAATTACATTCTTATTTTTAAATTTATACGGGAATTAAGGAACTTGGAGTAACCTTAAAACCCATGATTATAAAATACAATGGGAATTATAAAATATTTATTGCTATTTTTGAATAAAACAAAGATAGAATAATATTAAATGAAGCACATGTCATCATTCATCAATCCTTTGAAAAGAAAAATAGACCAATCATATTTGTTTATGAAAAATAAAAGGACCAATCATATTCAATTATAGTGTTGCACATGGATTCAGAATATTCAAAAGGGTGAATGAAAATTATGGTTTCTGTGCAACCAATTGCAAAACAAAAAAAATAATTAAAGCACACAAAGTCTTATATGTGGCTAGCCACACCGTGTGACCAATTATTATAGGGGTTATTTCGTTAGTGTAATATGGGTTACTTGGTTAGTGTTACAAGGGTTACTTGGTCAGTGTTATGGGGGTTACTCTGATAATGTTACAGGGGTTACTTTGTCAATATTATAGAGGTTACTTTGTTTTTTATATAAGTGGCCACACGGTGTGACCAGCCACACACAAGACGTGTTGATTAAAGTAATGTCACATCATAACTATTTAGGGATAATTTGGGGATATTTGGTAAAAATTCACTTACTAAAAAGGAAAAGTAAGAATGTAATTTTAAAACAGCCAAAAACGAAAGCAGAAATGTAATTAAGGGAAGGAGGGAGTACTTCTAAATGTAAACGGGTTCGAAAATTGTAGTAAAACTAAAGGAGTGAACTCAATAGAGCAAATCAATCCTTATTTCTTCTAAATAAAATGTGGGAAAATTAACATGACATGAGTCGTTAATTAGATTGGACCTAGTTAGCTTTTCAAAAAATATAATTAGGGGGAGAAGAAAAGACTATAAAAAAATACTTGGAAAAAAAAGTGGATGGCAGAAGAAGGAAGGTCACAAGAAGGTGCAATTCCGTACAAAGAGAGCCGGTAATTAAGAGACCGTTTTGGGGAGTTGTGTAGGCTTTTATGGTGACTGGCAGGTGGAGGTGGCTCGCATGGCCGTTGCTTTTGACAGCCTGGCTCTGTCAGGAACCCTCACTGCTCATTCGTCTTTTTTTCCGGCAGATCGCTCTTTGTCCTTTTTCTCCACTTCATCTTTTTCTTTTAATTACCCACTATCACGGCTTTTTTTTTTTTTTTTTTTTTTTAACTTGCTTCGTTCCCAAAGGGTGACTTTTGTTATTTTAGACATTTTCTTTCAAAAATAATGGTTATTTTTGAAGGGTAATGCTAGGGCTGCATATAAGGGCCTGTTTTAATTGACTAAGTTGAGCAGAATTGAACTGAACTTATTAGAGCTGAATTAAACTGAGTTTAATTGAAATGAATATTTTATAAGAGAAGGAAATTAGGAGCTGAACTGAAAATAATCGTATTAGAACATGCCCTAAGTATTTAATATTTTCTCCGTTTTTATTTAGTTACAACACATTTCTTTGGCACGCATGTTAAGGAAGATATTATATTAGATAAACGGATAAATTAAATTACAAAATTTTAACACCTATAAAAAGAAAGGGATAAGTTGCTACGGTTTAAATTTCATAGCTTAATTTATTTGTTTACCTAGTTTAATCACATCAATGATAAGCGTGATAAAAGGTGTGTTACAAGTGTAAAAACACGGAGGAAGTATACTTGTTTTTTTAGAACTCCCACCATCCCCAAAACTTTGACCCTTTTGGCCTAATTTTAATCCCAAAATGATCAACCCATTTGCATTAAAATACCCACCAATGTACAACAATATTTGTGCAAAATTAGCCTCTCCATGTAAAATTTTGTTTTTTCATTTATTTTTAATACTTTATCTCTCTACTTTTTTACAAACCCCGTGTAAATTTATTTATCCAATATGTTTTCATTTCTTTTTATTAAAGTTTCTTACTCCCTCCGTCCCCAAAAGTTCGACCCTTTTGGCCTAATTTTAGTCCCAAAATAATCGACCCATTTGCATTAAAATACCACTAATTTACAATAATATTTGTGCAAAATTAGTTTTCCCATATAAATTTTTGTTTTTTCATCCTCTTTTATTACTTTCTCTCTCTTAATTTATTTTTCCAATATACTTTTACTTCTTTTTATTTAACTATCTTAATACCTGCAAAATCAGTCCAAAAGGGTCGTTCTTTCGGAGACGGAGAGAGTAATAAATATTTATTAATAGTCAATTCTTTTCATTTTTAGCTTCTTATATGTAATAAATATTTATTAAGGGCTACATATACGGAGTATCTTTTTCCATTCTTAATTATAATCTAAACTAAAATAAATAAATAAATAATTACTCCGTATTTTTAACACATTCATATCCCTCATACATACCTACTTTACACTCAATAGTCTCAATTATCCTCGTTATTAAAATATTTGTAACTAACAATGCAACTATTTATATTAACAAAATTATTTACCTACACTGTAAATATTCCGCTTGTCAAAGTTAATTTAATAAAAGTACATAAAATTCAAAAAAAAATACGAGTACATTAAAATTCATATGTGATATCTACTTGTTTTCCATTATCTTATTTCCTTCTTATTAACTGTGTAAAACTATCAAATATAACCTTCGTTTGAAAATGGAGGGAGTAGTAATTTACTCGTACTTTATTAAGCTCTTTGTCCATAGTTTTAGAAAATGACAATACGAGAGTGAGGAATAGCTCAAGTGCTTAGAACATTCTTTCCAATTTCAGGACCCATTTGCATTAAAATACCACTAATTTACAATAATATTTGTGCAAAATTAGTTTTCCCATATAAATTTTTGTTTTTTCATCCTCTTTTATTACTTTCTCTCTCTTAATTTATTTTTCCAATATACTTTTACTTCTTTTTATTTAACTATCTTTTTTTTTTTTTGAAGAACGGTTAGTGCGTTATTATTAAATCATAAGAGAATCAGCAAACACATACGGGGTAACCTCACTTGGAGCGTGGTTTACCCAACATTGTTCAACACCTAGTGGCACTAACCTAGCAAGATGGTGAGCTACGAAATTACCATCTCGCTTTACATGGGACCAAAAAACATACGAAAAAAGAGAGCTAGTAGCAACGATATCCTCTAGAATACTATCTACAAAAGTGAAATCAAAAGAGTTCTTCTTGAGCTTTAACACCATCAATTGGGAATCTGATTCCATGATGATATTCGACAAACCATGTTCCTTTGCTTTCTTCAGGCCAAAAAGAGCAGCCTTGCACTCTGCTACCAACGGATCCCAGCGAGCTTTCACTCTTCTAACAGCAGCAAAAACCACTTCACCTGCGCTATTACGAGCAACGGCTCCCATTCCAACCCATCCTTCATCCTTTGTGGAAGCATCGACATTAATTTTAATCACCTCAGAGGAAGGAGGGGCCCAAACTGTTCTGCTGGTAGTAGGCTTGGGGATACGGTCCCCATAAATCTTCTCAGTATATAATTTGAAGTCCACCACTAACTTGCTGTGCCTTTGAAGTATGCTCTTCACTGGTTCAGCTACATTTTCAAAGACCAATTTATTGCGTCTGCCCCAAATAAACCAGGCCAGGAACATACTTCGGTGGTAGATTTCTCTATCCAATTTCTCATTCCAGTCAGCAATAACCTCACCAAATGAAGCAGCAGCATCATCAATATTAAGAGCCTCTGAGCAGCCACTAGAGAACCAAAGGTCTCTGTTACTTTGGCACGTAACAATAGTGTGGATAATGGTTTCCTTTTCTCGACCACACCAAGGACAAAGGGGATCTTCAATCAAGTGCCTGTGCTCTAAAGTACTACGAGTAGGGAGTGAATTGGAACAGCACCTCCAAAGAAAGTGACGTACTTTTGGAGTAACGTCAGCATTCCAAATATCTACCCAATATTGCTCAAAATTGTCAATTAAACAAGATTTGCCCAAAAGATAAGCATATCGTACCTCGTAGCACCCAGAATTCGACCATGCCCAAGTCAATGTATCAGCTGGCAGTCTATCACTGATTGGGGTGGCATAAATCAGCTTTGAGTCACGCTCATTGAACAGTCTATCCACCTTGGTCGAGTCCCAGCACAGATCAGTTTTGTTGATCAGGTCCTCAACAAAATAGCACTCCTCTTCCCTATTGTCACTTGTAGCAAAGCGGCTAGTCTCATCAATAAGCCATGGATCCTCATATATACGGACTTTCTTGCCATCTCCAATTCTCCAAAGAATCACTTCCAAGACAAGAGCTTTAGAACTCCATATACTTCTCCATGAATAACTCGAGCAGCCTCTAAAACCGTAGAATTGGGATAGTATTTCGCTTTGAAAACTCGGCTAAGAAGCGAATTCTCATTCCCTGCCAATCTCCAAATCTGTTTTCCCAACAAGGCATCATTAAAAACCCCTAAGTCTCGGAATCCCATACCCCCGAGAAACTTTGGTTGGCACAAACTATCCCAACTTTTCCAGTGGATCTTTCTTTCTTTCACATTAGACCCCCACCAAAAACGGGCCATCATAGAGTGGATCTCTTGGATGAGGCAAACCGGAAATTTGTAAACTCCCATGAGATATGTAGGAATGGCTTGTATGACGGACTTCAAAAGAACCTCTTTACCCGCCCTCGACAAAAGCTTCTCCTTCCAACCTTGAATTTTCTTCCAAATTCTCTCCTTCACAAAAGCAAAAGCGGCCTTTTTGGATCTACCCACAACTGTTGGCAACCCAAGATACTTAACATGATCATCAACCATCTCCATACCCAAAATAGAACTCAAAGTCACCCTCGAGGGAAAAGAGACACCTTTACTAAAAGAGACCTCCGACTTATCAAGATTAATTTTTTGCCCGGAAGTTGCTTTGTATTTGTTGAGAATGTCAACAATGACTGAACATTCCTGTCGGGTTGCTCTAGTAAAGAGGAGGCTATCATCTGCAAAAAACAAATGAGTAATCTCAGGGCCGTTCCTGCTAGCCCGCACACCATGAATCTGTTTTCTCTCCGAGGCCAACTGTAACATTCTAGATAGGACATCCGCTACCAAGATGAAAAGATAAGGTGAGATAGGATCCCCCTGACGAAGCCCCCTCGAAGGAATTAATCCCTTCGAGGGAACTCCGTTGATAATAAAAGAGTATTGTACTGTAGTAACAAAAATCATAATGGTGTCAACCCAAGCTCCTGCGAAGCCCAATTTTGTCAACAACCTTCTGAGAAACTCCCACTCAACTCGATCATAGGCCTTGCTCATGTCTAACTTCATAGCAATTGCCCCCTTGCGACTCTTTGATCTCTTCTTCATAGTATGAAACAGTTCTAGAGCAATCAAGGCATTATCAGTAATAAGTCTTTTCGGAACAAAAGCACTCTGATTTTCGGTCACAATGCCTTGTAGAAGAGGTTTCAGTCTATTAGCCACAGCTTTCGACGCCAATTTGTAGAGGACATTACATAGAGCAATAGGTCTAAACTGAGAGATACTAGTAGGATCCTTCACCTTCGGAATAAGGGCCACATTCGTTCGATTAATCTCACTAGAAGAAATTCTACCAGAAATAATATTATTAACAAATCGTGTAACATCGTCTCCAACAATATGCCAAAATTTCTGATAGAAAATAGCATGTAAACCATCCGGCCCCGGGGCTTTACAAGGACTCATTTGAGACAACGCCATGAAAATTTCATCTTTCAAAAAAGTGCGACAAAGGGTGGTGTTCATACCTTCTGAAATCAGCGTAGGGACGCTAGATAAAACCTCCTCCATAACGTGCTCATCAATATCTCCCTGCGCAAATAGATTACCATAAAACCCCATAATTATTCTTTCAATGTCTCTATCCTCAGTTCTCCAAACACCATCAAAATCTTCAAGGCCTTTAATGTAGTTTTTGCTCTTGCGTTGCGACGCCTTGTGATGAAAATATTTTGTGTTCCGGTCGCCATCCTTAATTTCTGAAACTCTTGATCGAAGATACCAATACGCCTCGTTTTTCTCATGGAGATCATCAAGTAGAGCTTCAAGTCGTGAACAATCTGCAAAATTTGGGGTTCCTCTATTGCCAATTTGAGCTGATTTGAGGGCTTCTTCTGCTTCTGCTATTTTCGGGCCAAGATTATCGAGAGATTCTTTGCTCCAGGCCGTGAGCTTAGCTGCAACTGCTTCAAGTTTATGAGGCATACTAAGGTGACGAGAGTCCACCCAAGCATCTTTAACCACATCTTCTATCCCCTCCTTTAACAACCAACCAGTTTCGAACCTGAAAATTTTCTTCCTACCCTTCTTTTTTGCATTGTTCCTGACAGAGGTATCAAGGAGAATCCCAACATGGTCAGAACCGAACTTAGTAAGGTGATGAACATGGGCATCGCTGAAAAAAGACAACCATCCTGTACACGCAGCAAAACGATCTAGCCTCTCGCGAACAATTGACCCTTCATCCTTACCACGCTCCCAAGTAACCCAACTTCCTTCATACCCCAAATCCTTGAGGTTACACAAATCAAGAACTCGTCTAAAATCATCCACAGCACGCTGGTCCCTAATAGCACCACCAGATTTTTCTTGGGAACTTAGAATCTCGTTAAAGTCTCCTCCGAAGACCACCGGATAAGGTGAGTCAAGGTAGAGTTCACGAATTAGAGACCATGTATTCCCTTTAAGCACCTTGTCTGCCCACCCATAAATCCCCACAAACCTCCATTTTCTTCCACCAACCTCCTTAATGTCCCCGCAAATATGATGACTCGAGAAAGAAACAATTTCAAAGTCTATTCCATCTCTCCAAAAAATGCACAGACCCCCTGCCTTCCCTACACTATCTACCCCAACAGCATTAGCAAAATTAAATCTAGTCTTCAAGCCTTCCGACCTCTTATGATCAATCATCGTTTCTGAAAGAAAAATAATATCCGGGCATTCCTTCCAACTCCAATGACGGAGTGCACGAACTGTCCGAGGTCTACCCGCCCCTCGGCAGTTCCAACACAATAGTTTCATTGTTGTTCGAGGGGTTGGTCACACCCCACACCCTCTACTTGATTTACCCCGTCTCCGGTTATAAGATCACTGGTCATTTTTTGTTTTTTATGGGTAGCCAAATCAGACTCTCTGTCATTGTCATCAAGAACATCATCCACCCTTCTCTTATGAGTCACTCCACCTGGGCCCAGATCAGCATTTGGGAAAGTTACACCAACACTCTTCTTCTTCAAAATTCTGATTTTCCTTTTTTCTGAGGTTGATGTTGGAATTTCCTGTAACAAATCATGTTCCATGTCAACAATTCCCTCCTCTTCAGCTGTAAATTGCACGGTCTTGCTCTGCTCACTGCCATCTTTCGAAACCAAATAGTCCAATCCCACAATGCTATCACTTTGATGCTTCTCTCCAACGCTTCTTGTTCTAAGGACAGTCTTAGAACTTATAGCATCAACCACGGGAATAAGAGTCGCTTCCCTAGAGCGTGGTATGATCTGTTTTAATTTGTCCTTATTCGGAGTCGAAAAAACCAACTTGCGTGCAGCCCCAGGAGGACCCAATTTAATAGCATCAGCATCAATTTAACCAGGGGCCCTCCCCTTCCTAGAGCTCAGAAGTTCCTTCTTGAAATTTCTTTCATTCTCTGCTTCCACCTCTGATTTTCGGGATACCTTCTTTGGAGAAGCTCTAAGCCATGGGCCGTATTGAAAGACTATTTCTCTACATTCATCTCTCGCTTCTTCTTTAAAAGCACAGCAACTCTCAATGTGGTCCAGTCTTCCATAGAAAAAGCAAAACTCCATAACTCTCTCGTACTTAATGGTAACCCATTTAGAAGGTGCAGCTCCATTCGCCAAAAACAAACCTCTACGCAAAGGTTTTTCTATATCCACTAGGACCTTAATTCGCATGAATTCCCCCCACCCCAGTGGGTCTGACTCATCAAATTCAATGAAGCCCCCTAGGAAGTCCCCAATTTCACGCATAACAGACTCCTTGCGTTTATTAAAGGGTACATCATAAAGTCTTACCCACATTGGGGAATTTTCAAAGACAATCTCAGAAGGTTGCTCCCCCTCATGAATGTCTTTTAATACTAACAACTTGTCATCAAAGAACCAAGGGCACCCTTGTACAACTTTCTCCTTATCCTCTTCACAGAAAAATTGAAAAGCAAAGAGGTTCGTATCAGTAGTTTTAATGGCTACTTTACCTTGTAGACGCCAGACATTCGTAAGCGTACGCTTCATTGCTTCAGCTTTGAAAGGTTTCGTCGTCCACAATTTGCCAATTAAAGATAGGGAAATTTGATTGCTCTTCTCAGTAACATCATCATCGTCCACTTCCCCTCCAATAACTTTTATCTCATCCTCCGTAAGCTGGAACTTCTCAAATTCATTAACTAAATCGTCTGCCATAGTATGAAAGACGTTGAAATAACAATTAAAGAAATAATTTGTGAGAGATTGGTGTGGGAATCACGTAAAAATAATTGAGAAAACACGAAAACCCACGAACCCTAGACTAGGGACATACAAACCCTAGAGCAAGGGACTTTTTAACCCATGCATCTACCTAAACCAAATATTTTTATTATTTAACTATCTTAATACCTGCAAAATCAGTCCAAAAGGGTCGTTCTTTCGGGGACGGAGAGAGTAATAATTATTTATTAATAGTCAATTCTTTTCATTTTTAGCTTCTTATATGTAATAAATATTTATTAAGGGCTACATATACGGAGTATCTTTTTCCATTCTTAATTATAATCTAAACTAAAATAAATAAATAAATAATTACTCCGTATTTTTAACACATTCATATCCCTCATACATACCTACTTTACACTCAATAGTCTCAATTATCCTCGTTATTAAAATATTTGTAACTAACAATGCAACTATTTATATTAACAAAATTATTTACCTACACCGTAAATATTCCGCTTGTCAAAGTTAATTTAATAAAAGTATATTAAAATTCAAAAAAAAATATGAGTACATTAAAATTCATATGTGATATCTACTTGTTTTCCATTATCTTATTTCCTTCTTATTAACTGTGTAAAACTATCAAATATAACCTTCGTTTGAAAATGGAGGGAGTAGTAATTTACTCGTACTTTATTAAGCTCTTTGTCCATAGTTTTAGAAAATGACAATACGAGAGTGAGGAATAGCTCAAGTGCTTAGAACTTTCTTTCCAATTTCAGGAGATCATGTGATTGATTTTCACCCATCTCTTGAGCCTCTCTAAACAACAACAACAAAAAAAATAAAATAAAAATGACAATACTCTAAAATGTGAGCCTCTCTAATAGGTTGTAATTTTCAATAGTTATTAAACTGTTTATCTTATGAGTTATACTCCGCATTTATAGAATTAAAGAGTCAAATGTGAGTTCATATAAGAATTTTTAAGTTTCAATAAAATTTGATGGGAGTTAATAAGAGTTACGGAGTACTTAAGTTTAATTTAAAGGAAATCAAAATAAGAACATCTAAAATAAATTTAGATAACTATAAATGATTTCAGATACGAATAAAAAACAAATTGATACGGAGTAGTTAAAATTTAAAATTGATAGGGATTCCATTCAAATCCTGGAGTATTGTTATTCCCGGTTTTTCGATTTGAAAGGTTCAATTGTTTTTCCTATTTGGGATTTTTTCATGTATGTTTTTTTTTTTTTTTTTTTTGACGGGATGGTTAATTGGTTATACTCCTGGATTAATTTATTCTTGAATTTTATTTGATTTACTTGGTGAATGTGCCAAAATAAACTTCATTGTCCATATAATTTTTCACTAATTGAATTTTCTCGTGTATGTTTTCAATTATTAATCATCATTCTCTTTTTCAAACGTCACATTCATTAGTTTGTCCTTTTTTACATTTTTTTCCCTTCAAATCTTTTAGCTACTGTACTACTAATGTATTTAAATTGAAATTAGAATTTTTGTTACTTTGATTATATATTGATTTTATTACTGACTAAGATTTACTTTTCTGAATTTACTTTCTGCTTCCAAAGGGAAAGAATAAATATAATTGCAGGGAGTAATAAGGAGAAAAAAAAGCCATGTTTAATTGTTAACTTGTTGCTGTATTGAGGATCCAATAAATGGAGAAAGAATAAATAATAAGGATAAGAAAGCAGAGAAAATGAAATAATCATAGAGTTGGGATCCAGGTTGTCCCTAAATAAGTCAAAGTTGACTGCAGTTGAGGCCTTACGTCCAACGGTGTCCTACCCAACTAAAAGGCCCAAGGTCTTGACAGACAGATGTTTGTTTATTTTTTTTTAAAAAAAAAAACATTTTTATTAAAGGAAACGATTGACTAGCTTTGTTATACAGTCAAAGTGTCAAACTTATCCTTTTGAGTTATGAGATTGAGGTTATCACAAATAACTCAAGCTTGTGCAAAGTTTATTTTACCGGACCATGTTTTAGGTCATCATCTCCCGAATTATATTATTTTTGGGTTTTTCTAAGCTATGTTCTTGTAATTATTGAGTTTTTAAGGTTTATTCATACTTTTTTAAAATTATAAGATGTGCTTTTTAACTTAAGATTTTTATTCAATCATCTCCGTTGACGTAAATCCAACATGGGAAATTCCTAACTCCTTAACACTGATAAGTTTAAGAAACTTATTAAATGGCAAATATTTAAATAAAAAGAACTTTTGTATAATAAAATAATACTCCTTGAGCTGTTAAGTGAGCAAGGTATTTGTCATTATGCAATTACAAATATACTCCTTGCTAAGTTTTATAAAATTATCAAAGTTAGGAGTTGGCAGCCCTCAACCCAACATTACTACTTCTGTTAGCTGTTATTTACCTCACTTTGAAGAGCAATTTTCATGTCTAAATTGGTGTTAAAGTTATGCAAGGAGATTAACATTAAGCATTTTTTCCATAATTTTTTTTTTCTAAAAACAACCATTAATATGTCAAGCTCTTGATGTATTTTTTTTCCCCTCATCCACTTCTTATTACTTTCCATTTTTTTACAATTACTAACATTGAGTTAACATTAGAAGGCATGATTGATTAAACACCTTTAAGGTGAAGGACACAACTTATAATTAAAAAAAAAAACATGATCACGTTTTATAAACTCAACAACCTCAAGGGCATAACTTATGGCTTGTTCATTTCAGCTTAATTTCAGTTCAGTTTATTCCAGCTCCAGTTCAGTTCAGTTCAGTTGATTTCAGTTCACCTCCTAATTTCCTTATCTCATAAAATATTCATTTTAGCTCTATTCAGTTCAGTTTTGTTCAGCCCCAATCAGTTCAACTCAACTTAGTTCAATTCAGCTCATTAAATGTGAACGGGCCCTAATCCCCTTCCTCCCTTTTTTTTCTTCCACCCTAGCAACACTTGCTAAATGGAATTTATAATACTCCTTAGCTATTTTTGGTTACTTTATTCATGTACCTTTTTTTTTTAAAAAAAATATATATATTCTTTTAATAAAAACAAAGCAAAAAATTGTTTTTGTTATTAAGAGGCCTTAGAAGTTTTAACATTGGGAAAAGATTTAGTTTCAACTTTTTCATGCCAATTGCTAATGACATTCTCACCATTATATTGATTCAATGTTGTCACTTAGATGATTGTTGTAACAATATCTAGTTGGTGTCCGCCTCATCATATTTTAGATACTTTTTATAAAATATAAAGAAAATATATTTACAAGAGAAATTACTTATAAATAAATGTATAAACTTTGTAATATGACTTTCATAAAATGTAAAGAAACTATATTTGCAACGGAAATTACTTGTGAACAAATGTATAAACCATTTCAAATTTCAATATGTAAACATTAGGAAATGGACACCAACTTGACGTCGTTATAGAAAGTAATTGTCCATGAAATTCTCACTCTTATGAAAATGAGGAATAGCTCAAGTGAGTAGAGCATCCATTCCAGTTTCAGAAGATCTTCGAAATCGATTCTCACCCCCATCGTTATGACTCTCTAAACACCAAAAAAACTTCTTACTTTTATTTAATTTTATTTTTGTCCAATGAAAAGTACAAAGATTATATTGATTACACTCTAACGTTCTCTCATTTATTCATAATTTTTTTTTTAAAATTTTCATTATTAATGTCGATACATGAAGTGAAGAAGTTTGTGGAAGTACATAATTCAAACGTTAGATATTCAACAACTCCATTAATTTTCATTTTAAAAAAGGAAAAATTAGTTGAATAATGAAGAAAATAGGCATAGGGCTTAGGGAGGTATGGTAATAACGAGGAGAGTAGTTCAATTGGTTTAAAATGTAGGCTTAACAATCAAAATTAAAAAATTGAAAGGCTCCAAGTTACGTGGCGTATAGGAACAATGATGATGCTGCAGAGTGAAGTGGCTCTCTTTTAAAACACAACAACACTCAAAAAATTTCAAAATTTTTTAAAAAAAAAAAAAAAAAAAGAGAAAAAAAAAAAGCGTGGGTGTTATACAAATCAGTGCAAAATAAATTGACGCGTGTCTAAATTTACAGCTGTTTTCCAAAGTCCCTCCGTCCAGTCCCTACCCTCCAACCAACTAACCGCTTACTTGCTAGAAAGCGGTGATTAGCCTTCCCCCACTTTCCACTTTCTCTCTCCTCTTTACCGGCTTAACCTGTCACCCTTCCTCCTTCCCCTCTCCTTTCAGTTATCACTATAAATCTACTCTCCTTCCCCTCTTCTCTCCGTTCCATTCTCTCTCCTCTCCTCTAATCTTTCTCTCTCCTCCCTCCCTGTATATATTTGTAACCAACTGTATAACCTTTTTTTTACCCCCCTCAAATTAAATTAAATCAAATCATCAACAACAAAATCAACAAATACAAAACGAATTCATTCAAAGTTGAAACAAACAAAAAAGAAGAGTAATTCAGAGATAGATGAATACCTGTAGTAGTAGCGAGAATAGGAATAAAATGAACAGGAAAGAAGTGGACCGGATAAAAGGGCCTTGGAGCCCGGAAGAAGATGATGCCTTAACAAGGCTGGTCCAAAAGCACGGCCCAAGGAACTGGACTTTGATTAGTAAATCAATTCCGGGTCGGTCCGGAAAGTCGTGCAGATTACGGTGGTGTAATCAGCTGTCTCCGCAAGTGGAGCACCGGGCTTTTACACCGGAGGAAGATGATACTATTATCCGAGCCCACGCTAGGTTCGGTAACAAGTGGGCCACCATTGCTAGGCTTCTCAGTGGTCGAACTGATAACGCTATCAAAAACCACTGGAATTCTACTTTGAAGAGGAAGTGTTCTGCTATGGTTTCCTCGGCGCCGGATGATTTTTCCGGCGATTTTCCGCCGCCGTTGAAGCGTGCTATGAGTGAAGGTGCTGATGTTATTCTCAGAAACGTTTCTGGTTTAAGCTTGAACAATAATAATCCAGGAAGTCCTGGATCATCCGATGCCAGTGATTCTGGTTCGCATGTTTTCCGACCGGTTCCGATTCCCGGTCCGGTGAACATTCCACCGCCTCCGGTGATTTCTCCGGCGACCGATCTGAGTCTGTCGCTTCCTGGATCGGATTCCTGTGAGGTTTCGAACTCAGATCATGAACCGATGAACGGAGGTTCTCCGATCCAGGCTTTTCCGGCTAGTTCACCGGTGATGTTTCCGCCGCCACCACCGCCGCCACCTCCGGCTTTCAGTCAAGAGTTTTTGGCTGTGATGCAGGAGATGATTAAGAAGGAAGTGAGGACATATATGGAAGGTGTAGAGATGAGCAACAATGGAATCGGAGGATTCAATCATGGCGGATTTTGTTCGCAAGCGGCTGATGGAGTGATGAGAGCTGCGATGAGTAGAATTGGAATCGGAAAAATTGAGTAGTCAAAAAAATTCAATTCGTTGATGAAGAATTCGAAGAAGAAGATGAAGAATTTAAGAGAGAGAAAAAACTGCTGATGATTTCTCTCTGTTTCTCTCTCCTCGGAAAAAAATGTTGTAGAGAAATAATTTTGAGATTAGTGTACAGAAGAATGTGGTTGAAGATTAGCGAAGAGGAGATGAAGAAGATGAAGATGATAAAGTTTTGGTTCAAAGTTTAAAACCAAAGCAGACTCAAAAAAAAAAAAAAAAAAAAGAAAATGAAAAAAAGAGTTTTACATTTTCTTGTTGATTTGTTCTAAATTTCATTGTCTAGGTTTAATTTAATTAAATTATTAAAAATAATTAAATGTGAAAAAATGGATCGATAAAATGTTTTTTTACGTAGAAGTTTAGTAGAGGTAATCAGAAAGAGATTAGAAAAAAATTACGAACGGTAATCACTGAGTTGGATTAATTTTTTTTTTTTTTTTTTTTTTTAACAACAATACGAGTTGTAAACGTATTTGTTTATAAAGTTCGGTTCAACAACTGTCCAAAATTTCGCATTTTTTTTAATTACATAACAAATATATCTGAAATAGATTTTTCAAACAATATAAATAATTTATAATTATGATAAATAAATTGTACGGAGTAATAATTGAAATTATTATGTGCATGCAAAGTTCGTTGCATTGGTTTTCAACTGCCATACTACAACTTGTTAGAATGATTGATCTTTATCTTCGCAAAGGACAAATGTTATGTGACCAATTTTCAACGTTCGAAATGTTTAATTTTGTTAGGGAAACTACTTTTAAGATAAGCACCATTTGAAAATTTTGAGATCTTTTAAAAGTAACAATATATTAACACTATTATGTACTTGGTATTAAATACTAGGAGTAATTGATTTTAAAATTAATAGTTGTATATTGTCTATTACTCTTATTTATTGACACTATATCAGAAATTTTAATCATAAACCATTATTCGCTTTAAATATGACGACATATTATGATAGTATATCTATCTTGTCATGTTAATCAGTGTTATAAATGACTATTTATTAGGAATGGAGGGAATATTAAATATAAAGTGTCGTGTTAATCAATATTACAGACTTACAGTTGGATTACACTTATAATATGGGAGATGATCTAATCTGAAAGCAATATCTCCGAAAGAAGAAATTAGAGCATAACCACTTTGCATTATACTACAAGCGGGAAGCACTTTGTGGCTATTGAAAAATTGAAAGAAAAGAAAATTAAAAAATATCAAAGTGTATGACAACCAAAAAACAGCAATATTTGATAGTGATGTGGCTTTGAAAATTTGAATACTTTAAAAAGATGACTTAAGATCAAGACAAAATACATTGCGTTGCAGGAGAGATGAGGAGAGTTTTATAGAATTTACGACCTCATGAGATTATGATCCCATATTCCTATGTTTAGATGCATTCAACAAAGAAAGAGAGATAAGATCGTTTTTAAAGATCATTATTTAAATGCGAGTAAGGTTACTTAGTTAAACGTTAACTCGTAAAGCTGTATGTATTATATAGTATACTCGAAAGCATTATCTTTATATACAATATACTTCGTAGTACTCTAAATGAATATATGATACTCTCTGTCTTTTTATAAGCATTTACTTGTAAATATTTTTAAATATTGTTTGGAGATAAATTGATATTTATGGAACTAGTTGTGTTATTAGGAATTTTGAAGAAAAAAAAGTGAAAAATAGGAGTAGAATAATGAAGAAATAAGTGTAACATATATTTTAAAACAGAGAGAGTATTATTTTCAAAATTAATGCTAAGTAGAGTACATTTTTTGAAACGAAATACTCTGTATTTTGTAATAATCAACGCCTCAACAATAAATTTAAATTTACTTCAGTATGAATGCGCATCACAATTTATAACGATTACAATGTTTAATTGATGTAACTACAGGAACACTTAAATAATTTAATTACAATTTGGGGGTTGTAGGGAGAGATCAAGAATGGTATTATCTTGGACCAAGAATCCACCACCCCCACATCTCACAAACATTGGTAATGACTTCAGCATATAAAAATAAAATTGGTAATCAAATAGACCAATTAATTGTGAAATTATCAACATATCGATAACCACCAATTAGCGTATTAATAATAACCAATGACGTGCATTTAAAGTAGCATCACTTCTTCCATTCTTTAAAAAACTTAATATTGAAACAAACCTAACAAAATAAGCAATAACATAGAGATTTGTATGCAGCGGAGAAAATAGTTAATACTCGCATTAGAAAGAGTCAAAGAGTTGTACTTGTTAGATGTACAGAAGTTATAACACAAGATACAGAAGTTATAACACAAGATAATATCGTTACAGGATAAGATATGCAAGTAAGCTCATACATAGAATTAAGGGCGCACCCGATGCAAGGTCTACCAAACAAACAACACAAAATTGAAGAAAAGTTTGACTTTGGAAACAAAGGCCGCATTAAATGCACAAGCAGCACAACTAACATCCTCCCCATAGTATGACATCAATATTTTTCAATTTAAACAACATACACATTTTGATGTTGACATTAAGACGAACACGACTAGGTAAACGGCCAAAACCCCATTAAGATTAACCACACCAACACAAACCTATCACCGTCTTTTGATGTTAACCTTTCAACTCCCAATAAAAACAACATGACGTATTTAGCAGTTGAATAATGAATATCAAATTATCAATAGAATATGCGCGTTCTATTTTCAGACCCACTGTCATCAACTGCTTGATACCAGATTCATTCATCATAATTACGGAGTACTATGTATATCTTTGTTTATCTACTGTGGTGACACTCAAACAGTAAATATTCATCTGTGGTAAAACTGAAAACACTACTACGTAGTTTCAACAACTGTTTGCAACCACAAATTATGGAAACAAATGTACAACAGAAAACTACATGTCTACGACCTTGCCAGGTGGGCGCTGATGAAACTTACATTACAGAAAAAAAAAACTTTCAGAAACTAGAAGCATGCCGAAAATGGAGTAAAAGAGTGAACATAAGAGTTGTATAAATGTTCTTGTGTAGTTACATTCCAAAGCCAACTATTTTGAGGCTGGAATTACATACAATGCAGTAGATAATAGTCATTGACAAGACAAGTTGGCCATTTAATGGCTTCCTGGGTTAGAATAAAACAATAGCAGGTTACTGGAAAAGGACGACCTCTCTTGGAGTCTATTAGACTTTACAGAAGGCAACAGCAAGACCAGAAGAGATATGGGTGGTCTAATTCTAGTTTATATTTTCAATCAATATTTGATTTACAAAATTACTATGGTTGATCAGCATTCACACTATATGACGAGCTTCAAAATGGCTAAAAAATAAGAACAAAAAAGCACCTCATTGCGGATGTGCTATTTGAATGATGCCAGGTGTGGGGACTTCTTGCTGTATTTGCTCTGAAGCAGCTTTGCAATTATCAAGCAAAAGATGTAGGTCTTGCTTCCAAGATTGGGTAGGATCATTCAAAGCGCGTATTGAGTTGGCACAAACAATAAGGGTGCCACCCTCGTGCAGAAGAACCTGCAGTTAGTTACCAAGGGGCAGCAATCAAACTATAGCTAAGGAAAAACAAACAGGAAACAAAAAGCAGTAACAGCAGGTTTTTCTTACTGTTAGCCAAAGTGGAAGAAATCCCAAGACAGATGGAAGAGAGGCCAAAATAATAGCTGATAGTGCTAGGCCTACATTTTGCTTGATCTACAAGAAACAAATACAAACGGAACTAGTGATTGATGGATTGAACGACAAGTAGGCAAAGCACAGCAGAAATGATGTCCATACCAGTGAAGTTGTTTGGCGAGCTTTAGCTATACAAAAAGGAACTCCTGATATGTTGTCTTGGAGCAGAAGGACATCTGAGACAGCTATGGCCGTCGCACTAGCACGTTGAGCAAGTACTATACTGACAGCAGCACCAGCTAATGCAGGGGCATCATTAATACCATCCCCAACCATTATAAGGCCTTCGCCTGTTAAAAAAAAAAAAAAGAAAAAAAAAACAGTCAAGGAAGTACCCAGGATTAAACTAAGGAATGAAAGATTATTCTTTTAAGATTACAGAGCAGATTGTAATCATTGTATTTCTATATTATCACATATCTAGGTAAATGGAGATTTATAAGAAAAAAATTAATACTCGTACAACTTTCAGCAAGAATGATCCATCTAGCAAATGTTTGATGTTAAAGTGAAAAGCAGTTTTGGATGCAAAGAAAGGATAAAAGTGAATCTAGCAATCAAGATCAGAAAGATAGAAGAGCATTGACTATAAGCAGTAACTCAGTAAGGCACACTTTCAAGCAAGTACTTATGTGTTAGGATAAAAATGGCAATTGAAGCTTATAAAAGTTCCACATATTATATTCCAATTATGATGGTGCTAAGCTCACAATGTAGCACATGTAGGCCCAAAAAATATTCAATCTGAACATTTAGGGGTGCTAAGGCTCACAACACAATCATAAAACCAACATGGGAGCGTGGGATTACTATGTCCTTGTATCACATCAAACACTTTACAAGATGGCTTCTACAATATCATCTCAGCATCTGCTCTCTTCATGTGTTTATCCTCACTCTTTCTCTATCAACAAACTATAGGCTGGCTTTCCATTTAATATTAGGAAAGTCCAGAATATGAGCAACAGCTACTCATGTTAAGCAACAGGGGAACAAAGAGCTATAAAAAATGCATACATGACCAGCTAAATATTCTTTTCCACTGGAGCTCATTTCTAAGCCCCTTGCCACAGAGAATCCAACATTATGCTCACCTGTCTCTCTTGATATACGCACTACATGGTTGAGTTTTTCTTCAGGCCTCAAGCCACAGTGAACTTCAGTGATTCCCACAGCATTTGCAACTCTCATTGCACTTGATTTGTGATCACCAGTTAGCATCATCACCCGGAACTTTGCTTGATCCCGCAACCATCCAATGACGTCAACAACTCCAGGCCGTGGTTTATCCTCAAAATGGAATAATGTTACCTAAATGGAGTCCAAGCTAATTTCATCATATAAGAGAAAACACAAAATTTGATACCTGTTAATCTAGTATAACCTATCAGTTCATGGATTGCTTACACTCTAATACCCAACCCCCCCATTACAAAAATTCACCTTGGCAGTAAATTCTGAGATAAAATCATTTGGGGTAGCAAACGTCTAAGGGTTTGCAAAATGCAATGCTCCTTTCCGAATATTGGTGACAAGATAATTTTCAGGCTAAACCCACTGCACACGTAATACATAGAGAGTCTATATAACCAGAAAACCAAGAGAGAGGGCAAGAACAAGAGAAGACAACACCCCAACAGAAAGAAAAAAAAACTTGGACAATAAATACAGAGCATGAGAGATTGAGAGCATTAATCATATATAACCAGAAAACCAAGAGAGAGGGCAAGAACAAGAGAATAAAGAGTCTTTTAGACAACACCCCAACAAAAAAATAAAAAACTTGGCAGTAAATACGGAGCATGAGAGCAAGAATCATATATAGTCACAAACAGTTAAGGTTTATAAAATGCAATGCTCCTCTCCTAACATAGATGCCAAGAGGCCAAACCAGTCAAACTATGCTCAGCACTTCAGCAGAAAGGAAAGGAGAGTGAAAGCAAGAGCACAAGTGTTTCACACAACCAAAATCAACTGTGATCTTTGAAAAAATTGAGCAAAAATAGAATAGGGTGTTTTACTAGAAGCACTTTAGTCTTCATCACCACATTTCTAAATATTTTTATAACTTAAATAGATTGGCATATATGCTCAGATGGAGCATATAGTACCATAGTCAAAATAGTCAAATATTAAACAAATCACCATTTTGGTACTGTTAAGCTGCCACACTTGGACACCTTTATCCAAAGTTATCACAATAAACACAAATCATTCAAAATTACCTTATCATTCACTGAAAGTGCAGCATGAACAAAGTCATTTCCATATGCGGATGTGCTAACAGCTTCCTTTATCTTTTGTGATTCATCTTCATCTTTGCAAAGTGAAGCAATATAATCCACAGAACCTAACGTTGCTTTTACTGGTTCACCTCTTCCTATTCCTGACTAAAAATACTAGAAAACAGTCAGCAAAATAGATAAAAGAAACTAGTGGGAAGTAAAAAAGTGGAAAGCTACTAATCATCATGTGACTCATCCGTGGCAGGGAGGGGAGGGGTTTCAATGTGGAAGCTGTGCTGACACAGAATTCACTACCTCATTGCCAGATACTGTGGCTAAAAGACCTCTGCCAGGTACAGATTCAAAATTTTCAACAGAGACTGAAGGTAGGTCTAGTCCCACACTATGATCAACAATAGCTCTGCACAAGCAAAATCATGTGTTAAAGTATTAAAGGTGAATATTTGCAGAATCAGCAACAGAAAAATAAAGGGATAGGGCATAGGGTAAAAGATATGTAAAGGTGTAGTGCAATGTACAAACCACAAAACCAAGCAAATGAATCCTTTTTTTAACCATATAATAAAACTACGGACATTATATACTCTGAACGGTTTAATGTCTCGCACAATGCTATAAACCAAAAAGAATTTATAGAATATAGCCCAATGTAAAAAATTGACACAGTAAAGTAATATCTCCGTTACTTATTATTTGCGACAATGGGGCAACATTTATAATACATAAATAATTCCTTTGTTGCAAATAATAAAAAACATAGGTACACTAGGTAGTATAAGATTCTTGCACTGTAAAGAAAACTAGGACGAATTCTGTATCCCAAAAAGTTCTATTAAGGCCTATTTTTGGTGATACCATTTAAGTGAATAATTATGATCATTGATGTACATATAAGGAGAGGAGAATAGAAGGCAGAGTTCTTCTATACAGGTTTAGATGTTTATAGTTTAACGACCATACCTTCCAATTGGATGAGTTGTCCCCTTTTCCATGGCAGCTGCAACAGCCAGGGCTTCTTTATCACAAGTGGGAATACAGCAAGCACCAGTTACAGATTTTTCCTCGCCAACATAATGTCCGTGAATTTGTTCAATTGCCTTACATTTGAGCTCCCCAGTGGTCAGCGTTCCAGTTTTATCGAATGCAATAGTGTGGCAAGAAGCTAGAGCATCCAATACATGGCCACCTTTCAGCAGTATACCCTGAAAACAGAAAATTTCCAAAGCAAAGGAGCTTGATATATCGGTCATATTAAGAGATTGATACTAGCATCATAGTTCAACTACAAGCTACATTAAAATAACCATACCCTCTTGAGAGTAATTATGTTATAAGTCATATTTTATGTTTAAAGAAGAGTAAGACAGAAGGAGATTTGGGAGGAAAGGATCCCAAACATCCATCTGTGTTGTACTATACAAGGAAAAGAAGCAAATGAAATGCTACAGAGCATATTTACTAGTCTTGACTCCATATAATAACATGAAACTTGGATTATGATGGAAATTCTAAAGTTTTGCTGAAGATTCCTTTCCCACTCCCATGGATATGATTTGTGAATTTCTCACTCCCATGGGTATGATTTGTGAATTTCTCACTCCCATGGGAATGATTTGTGAATCTTTTGGTCTTGTGGAGAGTTGGTTGACAACATATTCTGTAGGACTATGGGGAAGCATAAGAAAACAACAAGCTCAGTTGCCAGGGTTTTATGTGACAGAAGTTAAATGCTCATCTTGAAGGAAGGCTAGAAGCCTAGAATTGCATGATCAAACACCTGAGGTTTCGTTTCTTGGAAAGGAAAGGAGTAGTGATTCCATAATTGGTTTGGTTGGTAGGGATTAAAACGATTCTTTTGTATAATTGGCTAACAATTGAAGAATTGGAAGTAAGTGGAGAGAATTTACTCTCTGAAGTCTGAATTCCAATGATGAGGTAAGGAAAGGAAAGTAAGATTTTAATGTAACGTCCTTTCTTTTCCTAGTATTTCCTATCAATTATTATAGCCAAGCACAGGAAATTAAAAGTATATGAGCGTTGGTGATAGGACTTCATATAACTACCTTCTATGACACTATTCTTTTAATCAATTACTTTTAAGCTAAGAAAATGACTTGATTTACCCTTAATTGATCACCATACTCCACATTAAACAGTGAGGAATCTGAGGATGGTGACCATCTCACACTTTTTGATAGACAAAAATGTGGATCAATGAAGAATTAAATTGAGCAATTTTTTTTTTTTTTTTTTAACTTGGATGCAATAATTTAACAGGAATTTTTTTTTTCCGTATAGGGTAGTTACATATTAAAGAAAAATACTCCTGTCTCTAAAGTCCTTCACACCTACCATATTCCCCAAAATATTTTAAACATCACTGCTCCAAGTGGACTTGGAAAATTTGAAACCCCTAAAAGAGCAGCAACACCATTTTATAGCCGTTTGTAAAGGTTTGGATGCATAAATATCTATTATACAGGGGTGCCTGCACCAAAGCATCATATATTATGCTCTACTACTTGTTCTCCTAAGCCCTCCTTACCTAAGTTTATTTTGGGATGCTTCTGTTTACAGAAGTTCTGCATGAATCACAGAGCCTCTATCTGCAACAACACAGCATCATACGAGATTCACATAATAAATCCCAAAGTTTTAGAGTTTCTTGAGATGAATATGAAAATGTACTCTATCAGTGCTCATCTATTTCCCTACTGCTCCAATATAAAAAATTAAGGCTTCTACTCAACCATTGTAACCTTCTATAAAGAGTGGACAGTATTTCTCTGATCTAAATAAGAATTAAACCAACCCTATAAAGCTAGGCTACTGAATGAAGGCCTGAGCAGGCGAGCAACAGTTTTTTCTTAAACAAGAAACAATCGCCAAAGCCAATTTTCTATCAACAATTAGTTAGAGAAGGAGGCTTCTTTGTCTATGCATCTCTGTCCTACGCACTTTTAAATCTACAATTTGCCTCTCCATTGGCTCCTTTTAGTCTCTCTTTATCAGATGTCACATGTCTGTCATTATAACAAGCAACCAAACCAAAATCTAAACACTAAATCAGCACCACTTGCAATTACACTCAATAATAATGATTCAGATGGGTCTTATCGTCTAGATGTGTTTGCCAATTATTGCCTTTCCAATTTATGTAATCCAAATTAGGCACCGTTAAGAAGCAATGAGCTTGAAAAAAGAATAAGCCTTTCCTTGTCCTGATGTATTAAAAAAAAAGAAAAAAAAAAGCGCACTTTGTCACGAAGTAGCGTAAAATATGATTTAACCTAGAACTCCATTTACCTGAATTGACAGCAAAACACACTAATAGAGCAATACTGATATTCAGACAATGCAATAGCAAAAAGGCTGTTCAACCAAAAGTAAAAATTAAATCTACCTTCCTAGCACAGGCACTGATTGCAGTAGCATAAGCCAAAGGAGCCACAGCCAAGGCACATGGAGATGCTGCAACCATAAGTCCCAGAGCTCGGTAAATAGATCCCCTGCAACCTATAAAATGTAAATATCATCATCAGAAAATTTTCTGAAAATCTTGGAAGAGAGAAATTTTGATAGCTATCACAAATGAAAAAGGCAGCACACACACACACACACACACAAAAAAAAAAAAAAAAAAAAAACAAAAAAAAAAAAAAAAAAAAATCAATTTGTATACTACAATCATCAACACCATGATCAATACAAATTTAAATAAAAAACCAAAATGAATCAATCTATGTGCACACTTTTCCTACATATTACCTGCTGTGCTGAAAAATGGCCATTTGAAAATAATAGGTCCCATAAGAGCAATTGCAACTGATAAAACCATAACCACTTTACTGTATTGTTCACCAAACTCATCAAGCCATCGCTGAAGCTTTGGTTTATTCTGATGAGCTTCTTCAGTCAACTGCACTATCTTGCTTAACATAGATTCCTTCCATGTCTTTAATGCCTGATTCAAATCTTGATGTTAGGTGGACAACTGAACATATTGCAAAGCAAACAAAGTCAACCAAGACTGACACATGTAGGGGACGGGGAGCAGAATGTTAGAATTGCACTTCAGAGACTTCTAATTTCATGAAGAGGATGTTCCATCAGATACTTGGTTAAAAAAGCAGCTGAATTTTCAATGTCCGACAAATGTATAAAAAGGGAGGCAGAATGTTAGAATTGCGATATCAGAGACTCCTAATTTTGTGAAGAGGATGTTCCATCAGATCCTTGGTTAAAAAAGCAGCCAAGTGGTGTCAAAATTTGTTACAATTGGGGTTTTCTATGCCCCCCCCCCCCCCCCCTCCTCCCCCTTCAAATCTCCAACACAGTAACTCTAGTCTGTGGTTTTAGATGTTTGGTTGGCCTAGCTTTACATTATACATGGAATTTTCTTTCAATTATTAGTTATAATTTTTGTTACATTAACAGCTTCAGCCCTTATAATTTTTCAGCACTGATCTCATTAATGTTTAAACAGGATTTCATGTCCCCTCATTTTCTACAGTCAAAAGTCACCATAAACCAACATAACAAACAGATAGAAAAGGTAAATGTCGAGGAAAGAAAAGAAAGGGAAATATCACCAGCCTTTAATCATTACTACTAACAGAAGCATATCTGCTGAGGATATCCCAGTGGTATCCGCATGACTAGTACTCCCACAGCTTCAATGTTGGAATCTTACTGGAGGGGGTGAGTGACTCTTTCTCCTAGCCTCTACCCTACATTACAAATCTGAGCCTGCACCACCTTAGAGAAACTCCAGGTATTCCACGCATACAGTTATACCAACCCCTCTTCTCTCTCCCCCCGCCCCCCCCCCCCCCCCCCCCCCCCCTCTCTCCCTGCTGGCAGAAAATATAAAAAAGAAACATAGCAGAAGCAATACTAGGTTCAAGGTAGGACTTTAAGGTAATTGTATACAACATTTGATGTAGGAAAATGTAACGAACCAATCAAGGCCGCCTATTGTGCAAACTTACCACAGGAGAAAGCAGCCAATTCAGGAGGGCACAAGCAACACAATCAAACCAAGCACACCGCAAGACAAACAACAACAACAGCTAGTAGCAGGGGACAAGTAATCAGAACAGAGAATTACTTTTCAGAGTTTTATTTTGGCTCCAAGGCAAGAAGACAAAATTAGTTGTTATTAGTAATTAAAGCTTGTCACATGTAGTGTGTAACAAGATAGTTAAATAGCTAGAGAAGGGGAAGGAAACATTCATTCAGAAAAGTACTTGTAATAGCCTAGTAGTATTCTTAGTGTTGTAGAGAACTCTTCAAGCCTTTGGCTAGTAATCAAATCTTCTGTCATCTGCCTATTGCTTCTTGTTTTTCCTTGAATTACTTTGTGTGGAGCGCTCTTCGTTGCATTTGGTATCAGAGCAGGAATGCCGGCGTCAGGAACAAACACCCAGAGAATCGAGGCCTTGGAAGGGCACTTGATAGATGTGGTGGCCAAGGTGAGTGATGGAGAAAATTCCATTCAGGCCATTCTTTCCAAAACAATCACGGAGAGTATGAGGCTCTCCAAAAGACGCTGGCGGAGCAATTTACCAAGCAGCAGGAAACCGAGGCCAGGCGTTTGGAGTTGCGGTTCAATCAGCTCCGGGACGATAACATCCAGCAGGTGGCCTTGGTGAGGCGTGACCAGGAGCGATTCTTCGAGGAAGTTCGCGGAGTGGTGGATACCATTCGTGACAAGGCAAGAACACCGGCGGCAATGGGGGATGAGGCTGAAGCATCCGGGGCCGGAAACATCCCTAGAGGGGTTTTTGGGGCGGAGAACAGCGGAGGCCAGAGCCAGAGAAACACCCATTCAGCCGTTTAGGGGGCACGATCAAGGGGAAAATTTCGAAAGTAGGGGGAATTGGAAGTTCAGGAAATTGGATATGCCCATTTTCTCCGGCGAGGACCCTGATGGGTGGCTGTTGAAGGCGGAGCAATATATTCAGCACTACCAGCTATCGGAGCAGGAACAACTCCAAGCTGCAATGGTGTCAATGGAGGGGGACGGACTGAGGTGGTACCAATGGGAGAATCGTCGGCGGCCGCTACGGGGGTGGGAAGATCTGAAACACCGCATACTCACGCAATTCCGACCGACCAACGTGGGGTCTCTGCACGAGCAGTGGTTGGCGGTGGAGCACACCTCAACTGTGGCGGAGTACCGGAGAGAGTTCATAGAGAAGGCCGCGCCATTTACGGATGTGCCGGAAAGTCTGATGAAAGGTCACTTCGTGAACCGCCTGAGGGAGGATATTCGAGCCGAGGTACGGATGTTGAATCCGTTCACCTTAGAGCAGGCTATGGATTTGGCGACTAGAGTGGAGGAAAGAAATCGGGTTCAAGGTTTCAAGAAATCCAATGGGGTATTTTCTAAGCCCAGTCCATATTCGTTTTTTAACAAGAGCCCAGCTAGCACAATTCTTGGAGGTAGTGGGTCGGCTCAACCTACTCCTTCTCACTCTAGCCCATCAGTAAGTAAGGTCTCCCAAAGCTCAGTTGGATCAATTGGATCTACGGGTTCAACCTCAAATAGAATCACTCCTAGTTATTCAAAATTTTCTAGAGGTGTAAGGAGATTAACAGAGAGGGAGATTCAAGATAAAAAGGCTAGAGGCATTTGCTTCAAGTGTGATGGTAAGTGGGACTTCAATCATGTGTGTCGTGCCAAGGAGTTTAGTGTGTTGTTGGTAGAAGAGGAAGAGGAGATAGAGGAAGGGCACGAGTTTGCCACCATTGAGAATGCTCACGTGGAAGAAGTCGAAGTGCCCGCGTCCATCTCAATGCATTCACTAGTAGGAATTACCAACCCGAAGACAATGAAGTTGACCGGAGAGATTAAGGGCGAGAAGGTAGTGGTGATGATAGACCCGGGAGCTACTCACAATTTTATTTCGTTACAAACGGCTGAGAAGTTGGGAATGGAGGTTGAAGGGAGTGGAGTGTTTGGAGTGTCCTTAGGAAATGGTGAAACCGTAAGGGGGCAAGGCACATGTAAGGGGGTGCACCTCAAGTTGAGTGACAATGTAGAGATAGTCGAGAATTTTTTGCCACTACAATTGGGGAATGCGGAGATCATACTTGGAGTGCAATGGCTTGAAAAATTGGGTACGGTTCTCACAAATTGGAAGACTCAAGAGATGAGTTTCACCTTGAATGGACAAACCGCAATTATTAGGGGGAATCCTTCTTTAGCACGCACCGGAGTCACTCTCAAGGCCATGGTTAAGACCTTGCGCAAGGAAGGAGGTGGATTTTTGGTGGAGTGTAGCCATTTGGAAGGCGTGAGCAGTGAGGTTGGAGAAGAAATTCCAGATTTTTTGAGGGCCGAAATTGAGCAGTTTGCTGAAATTTTTGAGACTCCAAAGGGCTTGCCTCCGAGCTGAGAGCGTGATCATGCAATTGTCCTTAAAGATGGTAGTAACCCGGTGAGCGTTCGGCCCTATCGATATCCTCAATTTCAAAAGGATGAGATAGAGAAGTTAATTGGAGAAATGTTGACCGCCGGAATTATCAAACCATCTACTAGTCCCTTCTCGAGCCCAGTGCTTTTGGTCAAGAAAAAAGATGGTTCGTGGAGGTTTTGTGTTGATTATAGAGCCCTCAACAAAGAGACCGTGCCGGACAAATACCCAATCCCGGTTATTGATGAACTTCTTGATGAGCTCCATGGGGCACAAGTGTTTTCCAAGCTTGATCTCAAAGCCGGATATCACCAAATTTTGGTGAAACCCGAAGACACCCACAAGACGACTTTTCGCACACATGAGGGTCACTATGAATTTTTGGTGATGCCGTTTGGTCACTAATGCTCCGGCGACCTTCCAATCACTCATGAATGAGGTATTTCGCCCTTACTTGAGAAAATTCGTACTTGTCTTTTTTGATGACATTCTTGTTTATAGTCCTAGCAAGGAAGATCATGTTGAACATCTTAGAATTGTTTTAGCTACATTGAAAGAACATACTTTGTATGCTAATAAGAAGAAGTGTGAATTTGGGAAGGGGGAAGTTGCTTACTTAGGCCATATTATTTCTAAGCATGGGGTGGCAGTAGATCAAGATAAAGTGAAGTCCATGCTTACTTGGCCCATACTCAAAACCTTGAGAGAGTTGAGAGGGTTCTTGGGCCTAACGGGCTATTATAGGAAGTTTATTTGTCAATATGCTCATATAGCCCACCCACTCACAGACCAACTTAAAAAAGATAATTTCAAGTGGTCAGAGGAGGCTACTCACGCATTCACAAAGCTCAAGCATGCCATGGCAGAGGCTCCTGTTTTGGCAATGCCCGATTTCCACAAGGAATTTATCGTGGAAACCGACGCCTCGGGGTTTGGCCTCGGCGCCGTCTTGATGCAAGAGGGACGACCAATTGCGTTTTACAGCAAGGTTTTGGGGTCATCGAGCCAGGGAAAATCGGTGTATGAGAAGGAATTAATGGCGGTGTGTCTTGCGGTACAGAAATGGAAACATTATTTGTTGGGTCGTCGATTTATAGTGAGAAGTGATCAGCAAAGTTTGAGATTTATCACTCAACAACATGAGGTTGCAATGGAGCATCAAAAATGGATCCGCAAGCTAATTGGGTTTGATTTTGATTTACAATACAAACCCGGCACCGCAAATCGAGTTGCGGATGCCCTCTCGAGGCGTGGTGGTGATGAGGTAGAGTTTCGAGCACTTGTCAGTACACGGGGAGTGAATTGGGCTTCCTTGGAGTCCGAAATTGAAAATGATGCTCTGCTTAAATCGATCAGGGTAGGAATTGAGGAAGGAACAGGGGCAGAGGGTTATTGTATTGAAGGAGGGAGGCTATTGTACAAAGGAAGGGTGGTGATTCCGAGAAATTCCAGCATCAAAGCCACCTTGATGCGGGCTTACCACGATTCGGTGGAAGGTGGACATGCGGGGGAGACAAAGACTTTCCTTCGAATGGCAGGGGAATGGTTTTGGCAAGGTATGAGGCGGGATGTCGCGGAGTATGTGAAGGCTTGTGATGTTTGCCAAAGAAACAAACATTCGCAACAAAATCCGGCAGGGTTATCACAGCCGCTGCCAATTCCGGGGGAGGTATGGGAGGACATAACCATGGATTTTATAGAGGGTCTTCCGCGGTCGAAGGGTGTTGATAGATCGGCTATCTAAGTATGCTCATTTTATTGGGTTGCGCCACCCCTTTTCAGCATTGACGGTGGCCGAAGCTTTTGTGAAAGAGGTGGTTCGGTTACATGGGTTTCCGGGGAGTATCGTGTCTGACAGGGATAGGGTGTTCTTGAGCTCATTTTGGAGAGAGTTGTTTCGGTTGCAGGGCACGGATTTGAAGAGAAGCACCTCCTATCACCCCCAAACCGACGGTCAATCGGAGGTGGTCAATAAAGGACTCGAGACTTACCTTCGGTGCTTTGCGGGTGATCATCCTAAGGCATGGGCTAAGTGGCTACCGTGGGCTGAATTCTCTTATAACACGGCCATTCATTCTTCCACCTTGATGTCTCCTTTTCGGGTGTTGTATGGTAGAGATCCCCCAAAGCTTATCAAGGTGAGTACGAGTGGGTCTCATGTGGGCTCGTTGGATGAATTCTTGAAGGAGCGTGACTTAATGCTTGATGAGCTTAAGTTAAATTTAATTCGGGCTCAATTTAAGATGAAGAAATATGCGGATGTGAAGAGAAGGGAAGAAGAATTTCAGTTGGGTGATTTTGTGTTTCTAAAGCTAAGGCCTTACAGACAACGCTCGTTGGCCAAGAAACCTTTTGAGAAGCTTGCTGCATGCTTCTATGGGCCTTTTGAAGTCGTTCAACGCGTGGGTAAGGTGGCATATAAGCTAGCATTGCCTGATCAGTGTCGCATCCATCCTGTTTTCCATGTGTCACAACTTAAACGCGCAATTGGCAGCAACCCGAGCTCTCCCACTATCCCTGATCAGATCACACCCGAGTTGGAATTGGAAGTCGAGCCTGAGAGTATCCTTGATAGTAGGCTGCTACAAGGGAAGTCAGTCGTGCAAGAAGTGCTAGTGAAGTGGCGTGGACTACCTGACTTTGAGGCCACTTGGGAGGAGGCTAATTCGATCATTGATCGTTTTCCCGACTTCCACCTTGAGGACAAGGTGGTGCTTTGGGGGGGGAGTATTGTAACGAACCAATCAAGGCCGCCTATTGTGCAAACTTACCACAGGAGAAAGCAGCCAATTCAGGAGGGCACAAGCAACACAATCAAACCAAGCACACCGCAAGACAAACAACAACAACAGCTAGTAGCAGGGGACAAGTAATCAGAACAGAGAATTACTTTTCAGGGTTTTATTTTGGCTCCAAGGCAAGAAGACAAAATTAGTTGTTATTAGTAATTAAAGCTTGTCACATGTAGTGTGTAACAAGATAGTTAAATAGCTAGAGAAGGGGAAGGAAACATTCATTCAGAAAAGTACTTGTAATAGCCTAGTAGTATTCTTAGTGTTGTAGAGAACTCTTCAAGCCTTTGGCTAGTAATCAAATCTTCTGTCATCTGCCTATTGCTTCTTGTTTTTCCTTGAATTACTTTGTGTGGAGCGCTCTTCGTTGCAGAAAACTCCAATGAAAAACAGTACCCAGTAATAGTTGCTCAGAGAGAATACATAATTTTTGAGAGAGGAATAAGGCAATGCAAAAGAAAGTTGAAGCGGTACCTTTACTACCAGCATGCCATCCAAGTTCCTAGCACCCCCAGGAATACGGTCTTCAACACCTCTTTCTATTGGTTTCACTTCCCCTGTCAAATGCTCAATGGTGATAGTTGACCTTCCTTGTGATACTACAGAGTCCACAGGTACAAACTAACCAAAAAGCAACATGCCTTGTCAGCGTTTCTTAAATTCATATCTTATTTAAGAAGGAATTCTAATTTTAGACATATAGGGAAAAAGGGTAGTCAGATCTTTTAAACTATCAACAAAGGGTATTCCCATTAACACATAATGCATTCATACTACATTAAGCATACAACTTCTAAACAACAAACAAGATGATTTCTCTATATCTATGACCTAGTAGGCTGCTAATCTGTACCTAAAATCTGAAGAGAGCTTCTATGGACATGTGTCCCCCTCTCTTTTTCATTTTTCAAAACAATCTCCCCTTATTTTTAAACTTCATTAAAATTATAAAAAATTAAAAAAAAAAAAACACTTTTACAATCTTTCAATTACCCACATTACTACCAACAAGACGTGAAGACGTAAAAGATATTCTTATAGTTGTCATTCCTATATACAGTTCGTGCATTGAATGGAGCTAAAAATACTTATATAAATTAATCTTTAGTATTTACTTTTATTACTTTATCCCATTCGTGTTGTATGAACTGTATTAATTTCCTTTGCTAAAGTTTTCTCATACTTTTATGTTTTTTGTTCCAACGTTTTAACCACTCCTTTAAACTTAATTAAATTTTATTCTTGTCTCTCTTTAAAAACTCCCTTAAATTTTCTAGGATGCTCTTTCTTTTGTCACATTACTCACCTTTTTTCACACTCTCTCAACTGATTATCTTGTTATGTCTCTTTCTTTACATCGTACGGTTCCTTATGATGATTCATGTTAGCCGACCCCAAATCATTTTGGGACTAAGGTTGTTAATATCCATTGACAGAGCAAGCCTTCATTACACGCAATTGCCAAAGCTGGGCATTGATGGCAGCAGTTTATCTAGAGTCCTAGATTCAGAAATCCAAGCAACCAATTGAACACAAAGACAGGAAATCAAATGACGGAAGTCCATGCACAAATGCCATCACATAACACAGCCATAACAGAACAACCCAATTTCATGAAGTGCTTTGGGTTGGTGGAAATTGAGCATACATCATGGACATACCTCACCAGCTTGAACCAATACAAAAGAGCCAACAGCTATTTCAGTCACAGGGACCTTCTTGTAGGATAAAGAAGAGAGATTAGGTGTCTTATTCTTGTCCACATCAAGAACAAGTGCAGAATCTGGATAAGTTTCCTTCAGCTCTTTGACATCAACCATTGAGCGACTCGTAAAATATTCTTCAGCTGCATTTATAATAATCATATGAAAAGTCACCAAAAATGATATCATAAAGGGGTGAACACAAACTATATCCCCAGACACCCAGGGTCCACAGCCAGGAAACCGAATTTAGGCACATGGAATGTATAATCTACATTAACAACCATACTACCTATATGAGCCAAATTAAACATAGCAATGAGCAGACCGCCTTCCAAGGAGTTCCCCATAAATACCGATGCAAAGGCGGCAAGAGCCATGAGGACATGAATGTTAACTTTTCCACCAGAGATATCAATAAGAGCATCTAGTGAAGCTGAAACCTGACATACAAACCCCAAGTAATAATCAAATTCAACGAGGCAAGAAGAGAGAAAAAAATAAAAATAAAATAACACCAGGACCAACTGTCCCTTTAAACAAAGGAACTACAAAGCAGAAGTTTAGAAAACAGCAAATGTGACACTCAATAAGGTAAAAGGTTCCTGTATTTGTATCTTTTCTAAAATCTTCTATGAAAAGAATTAGCTGCAGAATTTAATTATTTCACTTTTGAGAAGGAGTACTCACATTGCTCAAATGCATTAGCATTACTGACATACTAAATTTACACTAAGGATTGCTTTGATCATTGACAGAACAAATATCAAATACATAAGGATTCCTTTGATCAATGACAGAACGAATATCACAGCTAAGACATTGAAACAAGGCAAGCATACTCCAGCATTAACAACACCTATCAACGCATAATTTTATCATGCATTCCTAAATTAATACGAAGAAATATATTAAAAAGCGTAATCAGATAGATATCAACGAAAATAAAGAAGAAGAAGAAATGATTACCCCAACAAGAGGAAAACCGAGGATAATGAAGGCATTTTGCAAGGGTTTAACAACAGGTTTCGGAACCAAGTATGGAGAAACAGCAGCAGCAAGAAACAGCCCCATTGCACAGCAACACAATTGCATGTTCTCCCTCAAGAAATTGGCTAAGTCCACCCATCCTATCGCCTTCGCAAACCGTAACACCCTTTCCTGAGACTTGCTCAACTTCACTTCACCACCTCCGTGATGATGATGGTGATGGTGGTGATGGTTATGGTGATTATGATCATCATGGTGATGATGATGATGAGTTGCGCTGGATTTGACTGTGCATTTGCGGAAATTGGAGGTAAATGAGGGGCGATTGAGGGGAGAAAAGTAGGGTTTGTGACGAATTTTTGGGGAATTATTGCGGAAAATTGCGAAATTAGGGTTGTAATTTAAGGATTGGAGGCCATTAGAAAAGGGAAGAGTAAAAGCTTCCATTGTTTTGATGATTGAAGAAATTGAGAAGGTTTCAGAGAAATCGAAGAAGAAGCATTGTTTTGCAGGTGAGAAGGAATAATCTCTCTCCTAGTTTCTCTCTCCTCTGGTTCAAGTTGATGAAGAATTGCAGAAAGGTGAGAAGAAAGTCAGTGAAGAAGCAGAAGATGTTGCAATGGAGACCACACTATGTGCTGCTGATGTGCACATCTATTTACTTGCTAACTTGCGCAGATTTGTATATATTGTTCAATGATTTGTTTGAGTTAAAACCAAAAAAGTTTTGTTTTTGGACACGCAACTTTTACGGTGCATTATTGTCTAATTACCGAGCATTTTTATAGTCGTATATGTAATTAGGAACTATAAACATTAGACGGTCCTTGTGTCCTTTAAGTAATTTAAAAAGCGATCTTAAATGAAATAGCGTAAAGTAAATCGGTTTATATGGTATAGTAGCAGTTTCTTGCTATTGTATTGGAAGATCTTAATGTTATTAGCAAAGTAAATTCTAGGAAAAAATTGACATTTAAGAGGTTTTCAGAGTGAATTTTGCTTAGTCATCAACTTCTCACAGAGTATGAATTATGCCATTACTTAAAGAGCATGCTGGTTATAAATCACACAAAGCATGCAAATTATATCCGGAGTACTTGTTGCTAACTTGCTACTCATATATCCCATTTCACCATTTGTATATGTAGTGTACAATACTTATTTAACTAGGTTCATTTCCGTGCCATGCATGGTAATTTTCAATAAGTATTACTTAAACTATCATTATAATTAGTTTTTTTTTTATATATAAACAAAATAATTTAAAAATATAGTTGGTAAATTTTGATCAAAATAAAGGATTACGAAACATATGTTAGATAGAATTCATATAAAATGACGTAGAAAATTATCAAAATTAGGTTAAGAATATTTTTTATATTTGTAGCTATACAAATATATTTATATTAAAGGTATGTCAAATCATTTTTAATTTTAAGTAATTACTCGTATATTTTATAAGATTGGGGAACTATTTTAATATAAGATTTATTTATTTAAGAAAAAAAAAAAAAAAACCTATGGACACACCAGGAGATAACACGTGTCATTGCTGGTGTGTCTTTTAGTACATAGTTATTGATACTCCATCCGTTTCTAAATACTCGCAACAATTTGACAAACTCTACTCATATACGGAGTATTAACAATTTGACTACATTTTTTTTGAAGATACGAAGTATATAGTTATCTAACGCTATTGTGTAACATGTTGGTTTAATCTCAAAACATATTTTCAAATAATAATCTTTTTCCATAGTTTTTATGAATACATAATTACATTATTGTACTAACTTAAAATATCTAAGATAAACTTGTGTATTGACATGTGTGTCAAGTTGTTGTAAGAATTCAGAAACATAGGGCGTACAAATTTCAAATTGGTACAAAATAATACTCGTACATATTACATCACAATTGAACATTAACTGATGTTTGTTATCCTGATTTGACTGTGCAAAGGAGCTATTTATAATTACAGGTCATGAGCTCCCTTTGATTCTACAAAGTACATTCATCAACAAAAATGCCAGGACAGGCAAAAACTAGCTCAGAAATTGACAAGTGAAAAACTTACTATTACATGTATACAAGAGAGTTTGTGGAATTGGTACAATGAGGCGGTGATATGCCTAATTAGCAAAATAGAAGAATTGTTTGTGCTTTCTGATCTGCCACACTCAGGGCACTCAAAAATTAAGAGCGCCAAACCATATAAATACAGGGCAGCCTCAATTTTCTTTTCCCTTTGCCGTTCCTTCTGCAACTCTAGAGCCATCGTAAACAGAGAGAAAGAAGGTGCTTTGATTCTTCTGCAAAAATCTGAACACAAAACCTAGTGAATATAAAGCATGGTATGACAAGGTTGTGATTTTGCCACAAGGACACCATAACATACCTGAGAAAATCAACTAATTTTTGCTGCAAACGGGTCATTGTCTCCTCTTCCATGTTTACATAGGCTAACAGCTCCGGCAATTTGACTGCAATCATACAACATTGATTAGAAATTAGAAGTACGTAAGATTTAACAAACCAAAATTGCATTAACCTGATTCAAAAATTTAGATGTGGAAGAAAACAGCATGAAGGCACTCGTACTATCAGGAGTTGCACAATCCATAAGAGTATATGAGGCATCAAATGTCACCAGATTCGCAATTCTAACAATTCATTACTATATCCATCAAAATTCACAAGCATTAAAGGGGAGAGAAGAGAAGGTGAGGGCCAAGGAGACGATGAGCCTATAAAACCAATTCATAGCCAATATAGTTTCTCATTAGCAAATGCCATAGGCAGTTGCCCACATATATCAACAGAACTCACTGAAATTAAGGAAACAATATCTCATACTTCCATCTTATTTCCTCAATTTCCTAGTTCATAACGCAACAACCCGCAAGCCAAATCCTATTACAAGTTAATTCTGCATTGGATACTTACACAATACAGTAAAACAGATTCTCTCATATCCTAAGCTAAATTCATAGCAAGGTCGGTAGTGACTTCATTTTATGTAATAAATACATATACTGATATACATTAAGAAATAAAAAATCCCGACAAAATATTAACTCCTGGTTTCTAACACCACCAACAACTCTATATTTGAAGACCAATTTTGGACAGCTTAGTGCAAATGAAATGGTTTAAGGAATTAAGGCAGTGCTTAATGCCAGATTATTGCATGTCTGAGACTGATAAGCTATGTTGCACAGACTCGAGTTTGGGGGTCGTATCCAAGTAGGGATCGGAGGATCCGATTCTCTGATTCAAAAAATAGCCGATACGGGGATACGGTCAAAAGGGTGTCTTGACTAATATTTTAGATCCTTTTATCTGGTAGAGTGTCGGAAAATTTTAAGATACTTGTATATTTTTATAAAGGAAATCTGACTTACAGGTAAATAACAACAAAATTTAATGAAATTTTTTTAAAAATTTGCCCATACTTTTACAAAAAGTAAATGTACAGTAGTAAATAAAAATAAAGTTGAAAAAGGAATGATTTAAGGACTTAAAACTGCGGAGTAAACTTACTAGGCAACAATTAAAGAAAATGGTGAAAAATAACACAAATGAAACAAGGAAAAAGCATTCAAAGTTGTGCATACCAAATAGGCGCAGTAGGTGCTCTGCACCGTATACAGTCGATGGGGAAGCATTATTAGTTACAGCCTCATGATACTGCTGCCTTTCTTTTTTGTACAAAAGCATCAACGGCAATGCTTTGTCAAAATAACAACGTAATCCATTCAAAATTTCTGCAATTGAATCAGTAATCCTACAAAAGAAAGAAAATTAAAATAAAAACTCAGGGCAACTTCACTGATGAAGCATTATTGATATAGCTAGGAAATTTGTACGGGATCAAAAGACCCAGCAACCAGCATTATGCAACAACAATTTAAGTCTCTGATCCCTATATGATAGACTATACTGTGTCAAGAAAACCTTGGTGTTGTCATTCAATCCTACGCTACACTGTCATAGGAGCTAAAAACTGTTAGTCCAAGGGTGCTGTGAAAAGTCAGTAGTGAATCACTCTCATAATTTTATTCATAATCAAGATAGTGTCATTGGAGAATGTAGTTTGCATTGCATGGGGGTCTTGGGTTCCCTCTTGCAGTATTAGAGTTGATCAACTTCATCTATGTCAAGTTAAAAGGGGCTACAGATATGTTTAGCCATTGCGGACAAACAGTTGAGCAGAGCTTCTCAAGGGCCACTGTATCATTGTGGACATGGGCATCTTGGGCTTTCATGAGTTGCCAAATTCCAGAAACAGAATATACTAGATTTAAACATACATAGCACATAAAATAAAAACTGAATGCAAGAAGTAGGGGTTGTCTCCAGCAACAGTGACATTGTACAAGAAAAGTAAATGACACAGAAATTTAAGACACCTGTAACAACTTACGTGCCATCCTTTCTTGTTCTGTATTCAAGATACTTCTTTAATACATCATCCACAGTTGGAGAGCGAGGCAATTTAACTAGCTGCAGTGAAGGATTTTGAGAATAATCAATTAATTAAGGAAAACGTCAGCCAAAGGTTGGGAGGATATAATTTAGTATTAGAGCAAGATAACTTATTCAAACAATAAAATTACAACAGATAATATAAATCATATAGCATACCCAAAACAAATACAGAGAGAAAACTCGACAAAAAGAGAGATGAAAGGACAGATAAAGTGGATTATCCAAAGCTTCTGAACAGATTTGAGAATTTGAGGTGAAAACAAACTGCGTATATAATTCCCTGCATCTCTTAACCTAATCCAGGCATACAGCCAAGATATATAAGAGCCCTTGCACTAAAAAAAACCTAAGAGAAGACAACTCATTGACACATTTTGACACTGCCCATTTGTCAACATGTAATATTTTGGACAGGGATTGTTCAAAGAACAGATGCAATTAATTCATACAGAAACAATTTCAGCTATCTGCAAATCAAAGGACAGCAGAACCACTTGAGAGACAAATTAAATTAAATGAAATTGGGACAACGATAAAACACTACGCGTTAAAGAAAAGGCCACACCATAAGAATTGGCCTTTACCTAGCAGAATTTCACAGGCAAAGAAAGGAAAATTCAATTATGATAGGGCCAAAACTCTAAACTTGGAATCAGACTTAACAAAAATCTACAAGGTCGAGCCATTGAGCCTTTGGTACTCAATTCTATGTTCCTCAACTTGACTTAAATGTTCCTAAACTTGCCTTCCTTAAAAAAATAAAAAAGCAAAGAAAATGGACAGTTGCACCACTAAAAAATGAAGTGTTGATCAAAACCCTTCACCCCACCAAAAAAAAGGCACTTAGTAACATGTTCCTGAGGCAATGACTGTTGATAGGAAGTCAAAAAATTGAATTTTGTCTCTTCTCTTCATGGCTCAAATTGGAGGTACTTCCTCCGTTCTTTTATTATTGCACCGTAAGGGTTTGCCACAAATTTTTTAGTAGTGGAAAAAAGGATGAGAGAGAAAGGTATAATTACAATGTTGCTCATGTGATTGTATACATAAAATTAAAAAGCAAGTGTTGAAAAACAAGGGTATATTAGGTATTTGTAGTGCGAACACAATTATTTCTTTTCTTAAAATGGATATGGTGCAATATTTGTGAACTTCCTTAAAAGACAAGTGGTGCAATATTATAAAAACGGAGGAAGTAAATAAGACCAAAATCATAACCTAATACTCAGATAAGCAGTTTTTATTTATACTATGCCCCTTCTCATCATGGGTCAAGTAGACAGAATTTAAAAACAAATTGTACAAATCATATCCTAATATCATTTCAGGAAACATAATTATTTTTCAGGCTTCTTAAAATTGTACGAGTTCTTTCCCAAAAAAAAAAAAAGAAAGTACGAGTGACTATTACATCTGGGTGTAGGTTATTACTTTATGTCCTCATACCTTGTCCTTTTGTGTTACAAATTCCCAATCATCAACCAATTGCTTCTTCAATGGTGATGGAATCTGGATCTTTACAAGTTTCTCTGCAGAAGCAATATCCTTCTAGAAATATGAAACAGTATACATCAGCTTCAAAAAAATCAGAGACAATTTTCTGTCACATTTGAAAGAACACTGAGAATACATCTTCCATTTAAAACAGATATATCCCACTTATATATCCTACTTATATACAAAAAGAGATACATGGGTGAAGAAAAATCAACCCACTATTTAAAATTGACTTATAATTATAAGAACAATTGTAAACAGGGCAACAAACATCATAGTATCATACTGATGACTGAGGAAATAAAAGACATCGTCTACTATAAAGAAAGAAATTCTAGTGATGAGGTTTGATGTCAGGCTGGCAAGAAGGTGAATTCAAGAGCAAGAGAGATAAATATGCCATATGCCATAGGCATTTCACTTCACAAGAAGTAAGCCAACAGTGTGATATTGGAAACAAAAGAAAGAAATCAGCCTAGCTACAGCCATGCAAATCTTGAAAACTAGGTGGATTTGAGCTACAAAGAACCAAAAAATACTGCTTGAATGGTCAAAATATATTTTTGCCAAAGAATCCATCTTATAAAGGGATATTCAAGCAACAAGTATAGCAGCAGCAAACAGTGCTGTCCCGTCACAATTCACACACAAGAGCTTAAAGGAAGGCCCTAAGGGCAAGAGGATCAGTGCAAATGTTGCAATACTGTACACAGTGTACAGGGTGGATGTCATTTTCACACAGTTAGGCTTATGCAGGGATTTGTCATGACATCACGACTCTTTTTAAAAAGTTCACTATCACTCCCCTTATGTTAAAAACTTAAGAGATGCTATGTTCGGAAACAAAAACCTTAAATTGAAATTTGAATTGCAATGAGAGATTAAAGGGAAAAAAATACTGCTAAGAATAAAAGTAGAATATTTTAGATGATCACAAAAGGCGGAGAGGGGAATTCAAACTTGAGGTACACCCCTAGGAAAGGAGACAGCACCACAGTACAACTCACTCAAAAGTGGAGAAAGTATCAAGGAAAATGCTGCATATAATTTGAACAATTGGAAAAGCGCAAATAGGTGTTGACATCATTCTTAATTGAAGTAGGCTAGTTTTGATGGAAGCAGACCTCATCACCCTTCCGCTTTTTCCCTTTTGCCACTGCAGAAAATTGCAAATACAAAAACACTATTATGATCAAGAAAACCCTAATTCTTAAGAGGCGTGAAAAAGTGCCTCTTACACAATAAAATTATAGTAATCATACTGCAAAACCAACAACTTACAAATATTAGAAAAGAAGCAATAGACAATTAAGAGTTGGCTAAACAAAAAATTCAATAGCACAATGAAAATAAATGAAATATTTTCCATTAAACTTCCAAGGATTTTTTTTTATTTTTTTTATTTCTTGCAATTTCTCACTGTACCATCTAAATTTCCAGCCAATTGCATTGACTTTTTATGAATGGCACTTTTATAACTTAGTGGAGACTAGTCTAATTAACAAGTATATTGATGATAGAATAATACATTCTGACTAGGGATGGCAGTGAATCTGGACCCGACCCGGATCCGTGGATCCAGATCCGTTTTTCACGGATCCGGGTTCTGCCTGAAAAAATGGATCTGGGTCCGGGTCTAACTCCCAGACCCGGACCCGGATCCGTGGATCCGTATTAAAAATTTATTTTTATTTAAAAAAAATAAAAATTCTAATACAAGACTCACAAGTCACAACTTTCGGCCCATTCAGAATTCAGAAACAAAAATCAAAACAATTTACAAACCCTAACTTTCTCTCTCTAGTTTCCATTCTCCACTAGACCACTACTCAGCCTACTCTCTAATCTCCACCGGACTCCCAGTTAGATCGCCGGCAAACGAAACGGCATCAAAGACCTCCGTTCAGATCTGTAAGCCGTACAGCCCGTACTCCCTTCTCTTTTTAGTTTATTTTTGTTTAATTTTTATGAGCAAATAAATTAAGGTAGTAGTTCATATTATTTTTTGATGTTTCTGTTCAAGTTTGCATTTGATTTGATGGGTTTATTTTTATGGGTTTCCAGCAATTTCATGGGTTTATTTTTGATGTTTCTTTACAAGTTTGCATTTGATTTGATGGGTTTATTTCGTGGGTTTATTTTCACTTGTTATTTGTACATGTTTTTGCTGCGATTTTGTGTGTTTAACTGTATGTATTTATGCTTGTAATTTGTGTAATTTTTGTGTATTTGTTTGATTTATTTGTAATGTCCAACTGTGAGTTCGATTAGGAACTGCATATAGTTACTTATTAGCAATTAGTTTCATGATTAAACATTTATTACTTCCTAAAATCAATTATATTACTGATTTTTTTAATAGAACTATATTACTGATTTTATCCTTTATAATAATTTCAGTTTATGGAAGCACAATCAAATTTTAAAGATAGTAATGATGAACCATTTACGGTCCCTTCGGATAAAGAGGAAGAAGAATTTGAGGGGTTTGTTGAGGTCGAAAATGATACTACTAAAGAAAGTGAGTCTAGTAGTATTAAGAAAAGTAAGAAACTAACTTCTGAAGCATGAGACTATTTTGATTTGACTAAAATCAATGGTATACAAAAGGCAATTTGCAAGTTTTGTAAAAGTATGCTCTCATACTCTGGAAATTCAGGAACATCTCACCTTCTTAAGCATGCTAAAAAAGTATGCTCGGGAAAGCATTTGAAGCTTTCCGCTGGTCAATCACAATTGAAGATTAAGACTGAAGTTGATGGGACTACTTCTTTTTCCGTTAAGGAAAAGCAAAAGAAAGTTCTATTTAATCAAGAAGTTTCAAGGCAAAAGTTGGTTAAGATGGTAATAATACATGAGTATCCTTTGTCAATTGTTGATCATATTGGATTTCGGAGTTTTGTGAAGAGTTTAAATGAAAATTTCAAAATGATTTCAAGGAACACATTGAGAAGTGATGTGATGAAAATGTACGGCAATGAAAGAGTTTCTCTTAAGGTTTTTTTAGAGGCCAATGATAGTAGAGTGGCAATTACAATTGATATGTGGACCGCCTCCAACCAAAAAAAGGGGTACATGGCTGTGACTTCACATTTCATTGATCAAAAATGGAATTTGCATAATCGAACACTAAGGTAATTGTCAAATGAATGATGATGAAGATGATTTTGCTAGATCAAAGAGACAAAAAGTTAGAACAACACCTTTGAGGAGTAAGGTAGAACAATACTTGGAGAGTGCCACATTACTGGAGGATAATGAATTTGATGTTCTTAAATGGTGGGGTAGAGATCAAAATTATCCAACTTTGAAAAAAATTGCCAAGGATATTCTTGCAATTCCCGTATCTTCGGTTGCATCGGAAAGTGCATTTAGCATGGGTGGAAGAGTGGTTAGTGCTCACCGTTCTCGACTTCATTCTCAAACCGTAGAAGCTTTGATGTGCTTACAAAGTTGGATGGTCGATGATGTAAAGGGTAATGTTTTACTTATTTTTTTTTCCTTTACTTTATTATAGATTACACTTCTAATTCTAATACAAAGTAAATTATTTTATCTTATTTATGATAGGCTCTTTTGAAGGATCACTTTCATGTTCAACTATAACCGAAGATCGTGAGGATGATAATGATAATGATGTACAAGAGGTGGATATAATTGATATGGTAAGGTTTATAAATTATTATTAATTAATATTAAGACATATGATTGATACGAAGTATAATTTAGTTTTTGCCAATTACTAATTCTTTTCTTTGTTTGTTTTGTTTCTTTATTTTAGGATGTTGATGATATTAGTACTTTAGTAGTGATGAAGATTAGTCCTTTCGAGAGATGGATATTGGATGCTCAAATCGGATACATCATTGTTATTTTTTTTTGCTTGGTCATTTGTAACATCGTACTTTTTTTTTTTATGTTTGGATTTTTTTTCAAAGACAATATGGGTGTTACATTGTATTTTTAGTTGTATAACTATAATTTATGTATTGAACTTGGTTTAAATGCGTTTTTTATTACATTTGTTTGAAAAAAGTAGACAAAACGTGCAAGACCCGTTTTGGACCCAGATCCGTCGGATCTGGATCTGGGTCCTCATTTACCCGACGGATCCGAGGCGGATCTGGATCCAAGGTTGAAAAACGGATCTGGATCCGGGGCGGATCTGGATCCAAGGTTGAAAAACGGATCTGGATCCGGGTCCACCCAGACCCGGTCCAGATCCGACCCGTTGCCATCCCTAATTCTGACTATAATGCTCTTGCTAAAGCAGTCAAGGTCATATGATTACTTACTGTAAAACTAGGTACTCTTTATAATTCTCAACACCATTTTGAGCACCTCCCCCCCCCCCCCAACCCCACCCCATTTATTCATTGATATTTTAAGGCATGGCACCCCATATCATTAAACTCTCCACCAGCATATCTCTGCAGTAAAGGGAGATTTGCAACATTTGTTTGAAACTTTATGTACTTTAACGGAGACTATGGTGAAGAAGAGAGACATACATGTATCTATAAATGAGTGGAGAAAGGAGAGGACAGAATTTCAAAAATTATGAAACTTGAAACAGGCAGAAGATGTAATTTGTCACCAGATCACATAACAAGAACTACTTAACGAAAACTGAAAAGCCATAATACGTAGACAGAAACAGCTAAAGTACAACACTAATTAAGAAAAGAAAAATCTCTCAAAGTCAAGGCAAAGTTTTCTTCTCCCATTTTAGCAGAAGCTTGCAATCCATCATTTTTTTACTAATTGTTTTCCATTCCAAACTCACAAGAAACCTTTCGATGACATTATTATAAGTCAGAATACCAAATGCCCGTGACCCGCTAATTATAAGAGAAGCCTTGCCCCAGATTTTAATAGTTCTATTGCAACAATATCACCAACCCTTCCACAGAGAGGTAGGCTACAAAAGGTTCTGTTACACTGGATCTGGCAAAGTCAATGTTCACAGAGATGTAGAGGATCAGTTAGAGCAAAGAGGGCAGTGGTATGGAATATTGTCCCCGGGCCAGGGTTGTATTAGTACACATTAAAGCCAAATGTCTTAGACTACTAAGAAGCAAAGGTCTTCTCTATTCAATATCAATGTTCCCAGAAAATGAAAGAGTTAGTTAAACGAAATGGGCAGAGGGACTGTAGTAAATATTGTACCCAAGCCAGGGCAATATTAATGCTCATTACAGATAAATGTCTTAGACTACTAAGAAGCAAAGGTCTTCTGTACTCCATAATTTTTTTTAAGCAGGTACTAGGTAAACAATAGCAGTAACTGCTCATAATAGAAACATGCCCTTCAAATGTTGACAACAAGAATTTGTTCTTGGGGAAAGGGGTATAAATCATAATGCACCTTACTCTCTCTTCCCCTCCCAAAAAAAATCAAAGGGGTATAAATCATTTTTTTACTAATTGTTTTCCATTCCAAACTCACAAGAAACCTTTCGATGACATTATTATAAGTCAGAATACCAAATGCCCGTGACCCGCTAATTATAAGAGAAGCCTTGCCCCAGATTTTAATAGTTCTATTGCAACAATATCACCAACCCTTCCACAGAGAGGTAGGCTACAAAAGGTTCTGTTACACTGGATCTGGCAAAGTCAATGTTCACAGAGATGTAGAGGATCAGTTAGAGCAAAGAGGGCAGTGGTATGGAATATTGTCCCCGGGCCAGGGTTGTATTAGTACACATTAAAGCCAAATGTCTTAGACTACTAAGAAGCAAAGGTCTTCTCTATTCAATATCAATGTTCCCAGAAAATGAAAGAGTTAGTTAAACGAAATGGGCAGAGGGACTGTAGTAAATATTGTACCCAAGCCAGGGCAATATTAATGCTCATTACAGATAAATGTCTTAGACTACTAAGAAGCAAAGGTCTTCTGTACTCCATAATTTTTTTTAAGCAGGTACTAGGTAAACAATAGCAGTAACTGCTCATAATAGAAACATGCCCTTCAAATGTTGACAACAAGAATTTGTTCTTGGGGAAAGGGGTATAAATCATAATGCACCTTACTCTCTCTTCCCCTCCCAAAAAAAACCACCATCACCAAAATAGGAAGCAAAAAGTGTGTGTGTGTGTATATATATATATATATATATATATATATATATATATATATATAAACCATTTTGGATGGACAAAATAATAACCTTTTAGTATATATAAACAAACTAGAGTATTAAAAATTATAATTTAAAGCAAGCTACCAACATTACCATTGCTCTTGACGTCTTCTTTATCTACTTTTGCATCTACACCAAGAAACCAAGGAAATCAGTGAGAATATAAGCTTTTTCAGATTGAGAACACAAAATTGCATGTGTCAAGCACAATACTATACAAATTATACCATGTAGGTCCCCAAAATTGCCCTTAACAGCTTAAAAGAAATTAATCAACAGAAACAAATACTAGCAAGCAGTCCATAGATCCAATTGTACAAAAAAAAATTCAACCCATTGCAGAAAATCAGTACGCACAACCTTCCAGTTGGTCCTAATCAAAATACTTTGTGTTGTTATCACTAATCAGCACCACAAAGTACACAATCCTGTGCACTACATCCAGTGGCAAGATTAAGCCTCATAGAAACAACAGAAGCTGCCGGTAAAATGGTGGTTGAATACTAGAATCACGAATTTTCGACAGTCTCAAAACTCGTAAGTTATTGCGGATAAATAACAATAGCAGATATGATTGCAAAGCATTAGTTGATACACTTAACCAACAAAACTGCATGGGGAATCTAGAACAATCTGTTCCTTGTCAGAACAAATTCTTGGATGTGACTGATTTCACGAAATTCTTACTAAAATATATCAACAAAGATCAACTTCAAAAAGAAAATTCAACAAATTACAAAGGCATGTAAAAAAGATATGATCATTTTGCACAAGAAAAAACAATATTTACTTGTAGGAAGTGGCTAACCAGTAGAGCCTTTTGGCTTTGTCTGTGCAGAACGTCCAGACCTATGATGCTTGTCAGCACCTTGCTTCTTCTCCAAAGCCTGCTGCTTTTGGAGATTTTCTTCTGTAATTTTCATCAGGCGATCCATGCCAACCCATTCATCCCAACTGTTTGGAAATAAGTGTATAGTATTCAACAAATCATTATCTAACTCCCTCGTATGAACCAGAGTTATGAGACAAGTATCAGATCAGAACAATAAATGAAGTTCAACAATCATGACCACTGTTGAATTTTCAAGGGATTAGACTTCGATCAGAGACAAAATCTATAAATTGATATTACATCACAGAGTTACAATAACTAATTGCCTCCGCTGTAAAGCAAAAAATGTTGACAGATACAAAACTAGAACCACTTAAGAGTCTCATTAAGTATGTTAGATTATCATCTTTGTGAGTCAAGCGCAGCAGGAAGTCATTTATATTGACTCCAAAACACAATGTCATGCAGAGACGAGGGGAATACAGGCTTAAAAACAGCATAACCTTAAGATCAATAGGCTTCAAAGAGAGTTACTTACTTTTTGTTCCAACCCTGCAAATGAGAAAAGATACTAGTATCATTCAGTAATTCCGTCATATCTGAATATTCAGAATACACCAAAATTAACAGCTTGGAAAAAAGATCAATTAGCAAAAATTTCAAGGCAATGCCAGGTCCAAAAATGCTGAAGTAAAAAGGTGTTTCTACTAACACAAGACCGCATAATCAATAAAGAAAAAGTAAAAAAATTGAGAACTTACAAGGTAATGAACAAAATAACGCCATTCTTTTTTACGGATCTCGGCTTTTTGAATCTGAAAACATCACATAGTTGTACAGATTAGCGCAAGCATGTCAAAGATATATAATATAAATCTTGAGCCATATGCCATACAGCAGAGCTACAAGTGTAAATTTGCTAAACAGATAACACTACGGAATTTCTAAATACAAAATATTGAAACAATGATAGCATTCAACTTCTAAGATTAACTTCCAATCAACCCTGGGGAACCTCTTGCTTTTTTAGAACATCTTCAGTACTTCATTCAATATCCAACAGGAAACAAACCATAAGCTTTAGCACTTTGCTCATAAACTTTGGGTCAAAAATATACAAACTACGAGACCCAAGACAAAGGCCCTACATTGAATAAAACTTAATTTATACAAGTTTTTATTGATTATAGATAATTTATACAAAATATATTGATGATTACTGGTAAAAACGATTTTAATGATTAAAACTTATATTTTACTGATTTTAATTGAATATGGAATGAGTACTATATTTTACAGTTTACAATCCAGAGTGTAAATGCCACCATCGCACAAACCTTTGCAAATTTTTATTAAGTTTCAAATTTTGTACTTCCTCCATTTCTTAAATTGCAACGTTTGCTCTTTTGACAATTTTTACACACTCATCTTTATCCACATATTGATTTATACACATGGAAAAATATAATCAAGTAGAGTTTTGTTAGATTCATCTCAACATATACTTTTACAATATTAACATTTTATAGTTTTCACCATTATATTATCAAGATACTTAAGGACTAAATTGTGTTTTTGGAAGCATGATCCCCCTTCGTTTTAAAATTAAAAAAACAAAAAAAGTAGCATTCCAACCACGTTTTATTGCAAGCTCTGCCAAACAGAGCTTTAATATGAGTACAAGACCAAATTCCAACCATACTTCCTTATCACAACAGCCAAATATCGCTTCAAACTTCCACCATTCAGCCAAAATGGCCATTTGGTAGTTCATACTTACACTTTAATCATGCAAAACAAGCACAAGCTCAAGGTCCAGCCATTTGACATAATACTATCCATTACATGGACTACAAATAGAAATTATGTGAACAGGTTATAGTTATAAATTACGTGAACAACTTTTCGATAATTCAAATTTCCATTGACATCAGCGTGATGGTGTTTACAATAACAATTGTCCTCAATTATCTCAATTGTCAGAATCCGATAAAACTCCGTATTCTAATTCTAATTCCAACTGAAAATTTCCTAAATCCTAAAATTAAACAAACTCAAAGTCAATTTCGAAACTTCTCCTAAATTTCCATAACATCTTAAAACCTAAAATGCTCATTATCAATCCTAAATCGTAACAGTAATACATTCGAATAAATCCAAACTTCTCTATCTCCTAAATCAAACACATCAGAAACTTCAATTTAGCACATATACAAACTAATTTTAAAAAATGACACTAAATTCAATATCTTATAAAAACATTATTTCAGTAGAAAATAGGCGTAGATTGGAAGAGGAGAGAGAGAAAACCTTGGCTTCGTAGATGCGAGGACCGTGATAAGCAAGGACCTTCTCGCCTTCGGCGTAAAGGCTAGGCTTAAGATCCACAAGACCGCCGTTGGAGGTGTCACTTGCGGCGGCGTTGACGCCGGGATCGTCCTTGCCGCCGGTGTTGGAGCTTCCCATCTTACTCCTCCCTCGCTTTCCCCGCTCTCGAACACTCGCCTTTTAAGTTTTAACTGTTGTTGTTTCGCTTAGTGTTACTCGGTACTACGAAGTCAAAATATGGATTATACAGTGGACCACCTCCGCGCTCATGTTCTAATTTTTCATTTTTGTTGCGAACTCGCGGCCCAAATCCAGCTTTTGAAATTTTCGGCCTCAAGAGCAGGTAGTAAAAATCAATTCACGATCCCTTAAAATCGGAAACAAAGTTCTATCCACTTAGGGGCCGTTTGGTTGGAGGTATTCAGGAAAGGGAATGGGAATCAAGTTTCCCGATTCCTTTTGTTGTTGTTTGTTAAGCATATTCTTTCATTCCCTTTACCCTCTTCATTCCCCCAAATCCCTCTAACTTCATTCCCCACCCCCCTAGGTATTTCCATTCCCATTCCCTACCCACCTTCACACCACCACATCACCACCTTCACACCTACCAACACCACCGGAAACCAGCCCACCTACATACCCGACCACCGCTGCCCCTCCCCCGACCCTCGCCGCCCTCCCCTCCCCCGCAAAAACATCCACAGCCCCTGCAAAACCCTCCCACCACCCAGCCCAGCCCTCCCTATCCCCGTCAAACCGCCGCCCAGCCCTCCCACCACCCTCGCCGCCCCTTCCCCGACCCTCGCCGCATGTCCCCTTCCCCGCAGAAGCACTCCCCTGGCCGTCGTGTCCCCTTCACCGCCCTTGTTCAATTTCGATCTAGGGTTTTTTTCGGGGATGAGGAAGGTTTTGCGAGGGGGGGGGGGACCGCCGGAGAAGGGAGGCGCAGGGTGAGGGAGGTGGGGCGACTGGTTTGGTGGTGGGAACGTTGGAGAGTGAATGTCACAAGTGGTTGTGTGGTGGTGGTGTGGTGGTGGGACTGGTGGGACTCATTCCCTTTGTTTTTAAAACAAACAACACCCCAAATTTTAGGTATTTTCATTCCATTCCTTCTCTTTCCCTTTATTCATTCCATTCCGATTACCCCGTGCGAACCAAACGGCCCCTTAATCTATTCCTCACTTCTTTTTTTTTCTCTTTTTTGGTGTCCTTAGTGACAAAGATACAAAAGGATGATCTATAGAAGTGATCCTACACAAGTGTGGTCATTCTATTTATTAATGATTATGGAAAAGTATCTTTTTTATTTCCAATTATATTAGAAGATAATTTCTGAAATTGATTCAATCTGTTTCCTTTAGACCTTTAGTTCAATTATCATTTAACTCATGTTAGCATAACATGACAACATATGTAACTCATGTTAGCACTATCCACATATGTATAGACTATGGTGTGGCAAAATTATCTAACTTAACAACTTGTAACAAACTCATGAATTTTTTACAAAATAAATGAAATAAATTATGCATATATTATGGTATATTTTTTTTTGATACAATGATGTAGATGACTAGACAGAATTTGATCCAATCTTAAATAACTTGAAAGTTTACATCCACACTATGGCATATATGAATATATGATATATGTTGCTCTAAGGTTTAGATATAAATGGTAAATTAAGTACAAATTTTTTTCCTACATAAAATCCTATCAAAATTTATTATTTGATACCTTAATAGTCTTGATACATGATATTTTGATTTTATAGTTTGGATACGTAATTTATTTTGTCCAATTATTTCATATATAATTTTGGTATAATTCTTTAATACCAAATCTCTTAGAATTAAATGTGATATGTTACCCTTGTTATTCATATATACATAGTAACATATCCCCTGATTAAATAAAATTATATGAATTATTACCTCAGTTCACATGCAAAGCAAGGTGCATTTTTCCTAACATGTTTTCCTAAGCAAAGGATCACTAATGTCATTACTAGTATATAATTTCAAGTAGTCCCCAACTTGCTTCTATACTAAACCACCTTGCTTTAGTCCTCTCATTGTTGTTTTATGTTGTTATTTGAGAAAAAAATGGTTCATATCCATGATACTCATGTTTTAATGGTTTCCTTGTTCTACCATGGTCACATAAACCCCATGGTTCGCTTTGCCAAACTCCTCACATCAAGAGGTATCCATGTAACCATAGCCACAACTAACCATGCTCGAGACCAAATTTTAAATGGGCTAGCCAAACAAAACAATTTCATCGATTTTGAGTTTTTTGATGATGGCCTTGATGCTGAACTTGATCGTGACAAGAATTTGGGTATCCTCCTAGAAGAGTACCTTCCAAGGGACGGGGTGAAAAATTTTTCAAATCTCATTTATGCTCTTGAAGGCAAAGGTAAAAAATTTGAGTGCATCATTGTCAATTGTTTCGTGCCATGGGTTACAAATGTTGCAATCATGCACAACATTCCTTGTGCCATGTTATGGGTTCAATCTTGTGCAACATATGGCATATACTATCATTATTTTCACCAAAAATTATCTCAAGTATTTGCATTAAATGATCCAAATCATGTTTTCACAATACCCGGATTACCATTACTTAAGGCAGCAGACCTTCCAACCTTTGTCCTTCCCTCAAGCCCTCCCCATTTCCTAAACGTTGTCATGACAACCATAAGTATCCTTGATCGATTTCAATGGATATTTGGAAGTTCTTTTTGTGATATAGAAGAAACTTTGGTGCATTCCATGATGCAATTAAAACCCATTCTGCCCATTGGTCCTTTGGTGTCACCGTACATGCTAAATGTTGGAGAAGCGCTAGAGCATGAGGAAGAAAACGACTTGTGCCTAGATTGGCTGGATAAGCAAGGTATTGATATATAGCTGAGTATTGTTTTTCAATCATGCAGTTAATTTATTATTGCCCCATTTTTTTTTTACTCTTATAGTCCTTATTTATTTGTTGACACTTATTTTTATTTTATGAGATGGCCTCATTGCCCAATAGTTGCAACAAACCTCATTATTGATAAGAGGGTTTTTTTTTTTTTTTTTCCAGTTATTCACCCCAAAAAATTTCTCTTATCTTTTTACTTTTGTCAAACCTATGTGTCAAAAAGTATTTGCAACAAGTATATACATCGGGACAAAACCAAGCAAACTTGGTGGAGTTGTTAGGAAACTCACTTTGTAACTTTGAGACTTTGAGGCCACGAGTTTGAATCTCACCAACCACATTTGTTTGGAAGTAAGGAGATTGCCCAAATCCAGATACTATACTACTCAGTATGTATATACTTCGCAAAATAAAGATTTTGATTTTATATGATTAGGACCATGATATGTGCAAAATTTGATGTGACTAATCAACTAATCACGTTATGTTATTTTATGTTATCGGCTCTTATTTACGTTGGGGATACGCTTATATAACTTTAGAAAATTATTAGGCGCATCATCGGTGATATACGTTGCTTTGGGGAGTATATCCATCATGTCACAAAGTGAGACAGAAGCACTAGCAATGGCCTTGGAGAGTGATAGCAATAGGCGATTTTTATGGGTGAGGAAGGAAGGCGAAAATGGTTGGGGAGGAAAAACAGGAGAGCTTCCAAAAGGATTTCTAGAGAATACCAAAGATAGAGGACTAATAGTTCCGTGGTGTCGTCAAGATAAAGTGTTAATGCACCCGGCTATCAAGTGTTTTCTGACTCATTGTGGATGGAACTCGACATTAGAAACTATCTCAGCAGGTGTTCCGGTTATAGCTTACCCCGATTGGACCGACCAACCAACAAATGCTAAACTTCTAGTAGATGTGTTTAAGGTGGGCGTAAGGATGAAGAAGATTAAGGACGGCGAGCTTGGGAAAGACGAGATTGAAAGGTGTATTGTAGAGGTGACCACAGGACCAAGGGCGTTAGCTATGAAGGAACAAGCCAATAAGTGGAAGGTGGCGGCTAAGAAAGCAACATCAAGTGGTGGTTCCTCCAACATGAATATTGAGAATTTCATCGATGCAATTAGAGGCAAATTTGTCTAGTACAAGTGTAGGATCCATTTTTGTGCTGTTTATTTCTTTTGCAATTTCCTTTTCAAAGTTTGTGTTCAATATAAGTACTCTAGAATGCATGTAGCAAATAAAAAATGTAAGACATTAGACTTTATTTTCTGTAAATGCAAGAAATTCGACTTTATCTATTATGTTATGTTATGGTGTATGTTATTATTTTTATTTTTCAGTTTTCATGTGTGTAGACATTGATAAATTTGATATAAGTTTTCATATGTCAAAACAATTACTTGCATTTTACATTAGTTTATAAACATAAATAGATTTTAGGTAAATATAAACTAAGCTACTACTATGATTATCATAATCATCATAGACTATGCTAGAATTAATTAAATCCTAGAAAAATTTGCAAGGTACAACAATCTTCAACATTTACAATTTCAATTAGAACAAAACATACGAAGTACATAATGAAGCTCACTTAGATTAGAAAGAAAGCTGAGAAAAAAAAAATGGATGAACGTTAGTTTTATGTGACACTATATCCCTATCATTTGTGAGACATTAAAGGTTATTCTATACGATGTAAAAGTTACTTCTCAATAAAGTAAAGTCACGTTGCTCTCACAAAAAATTGCATGATAATTGTATATGAACTTGCCTCGTACAATTCACAAATCGAGACATTATTGTCGAAAATTGGAGGGATAACTAGCACTAGGTGTCGCAATTAGTGTGGTAGTCTTAACAGCAAAGATTAAAATGGGAGACAAATCATTGTGCAACATCAGACCTATGTCCAGCCATTTCAGCAAGGTGCAAAAGCATGAAATTACATAAAGAACAACTTATGTTCCAATCCAAGGAAACAGTGGATATCCATGTGTAAAAAAAAATAAAGTATGATTGGTAAAAAAAGCCAAAAAAACCACATTCAAAAACCCTTATATAAACCTCTTTAAGATTAATTCTTATAATATGTCATAAACCTTGTTTCTAGCTTTTTTAACAACAGAAAGTTCTGATAATAAGCTAGGGATCGGAGATGAAGTATAACTTCAAGAGTAACATTATTTCTACTGCCTATGTTATAGCAATGTTGTTAATTGCAAGCTCAATCGACCTGGTTGTAGCATACGAGGAAACTGGGAATCGGAGCAATAATGTCGTCGAAATATCTAAACCTATGGTTAAGGTTATGGTGGTTAATCCTTCAACCTCGGCTCAACGGACGGCTCGATCGTGGTCTACTTCAAGAGGTCGAATGTTTACATTTTCTTCTGGACCTAGTAGAGAAGGTTCGGGTCATTAGTAACTACCTTTCATACAAGTGTCTAATTTTTCTAGTTATTTTTTTCATTGTTGTGTTTGATGAGAACCTAAATGTAAAATAATGTTAATTTGCTATAAATGTAATTCCACTAAACATCCTCGTTTGACATTATTATCATGCATTTTGCTAATTACCAATTGTTTGATATTCATGGTTTGTTGTTATGTTTAGCTTTTTTTCTTTTTCCGCACAAAACATGCAATTTTTCTTCTTCACGTATTAAACTTTTTGGCTATACCCTTTTTCTAAGGTTTCGTGGCTTAATTAAAGCGTTCGGCCATTATGCATGCATTAAGATTTGATTGTTTTTTATTATATGCATCTTTCTACTTTCGTGGGGTTTTATCCTACTTTAATGTGGTTGTTAGACCATTTAAACCAATATCACAATCACTTTATAATACTTTGTATATAATACGTACTTTAATTGAGCTTTTGAAAAGTTCGATAAAAAAAATACAAAATCTAATCTATATCGATAATAGAGTACTTACAACTTTTTTAATTAATGTTCCATGGCAACAATAAAAATGAAGCCATTGTAACTATTTTAAATCTTGACCCTTAAAATTTTAAAGATAAATCTAGTTCATCTATTTAATTGTTTGACATAAAAATATAACCGAAAAAAACTATTTGTATTTCTTACACAAAATATGGTTTTCTGCCATTTATAGTTTCTCTACCTGCAGGACATCTCCATCGATCAAATATGCATAAACACAGATAATTATGTAATTAGAATTAATAAAGCATAATTGGATTTTTCCCCACCCAAATTGAACATTCATCGTTATCAAGCATCATCCCGCCTTAAAAAATAAATCACCCAACTCCCATCATCCCATGTAGTACATGTGACTATGTAAGGAATGGTAATCTATTGTCATAAGATAGTATTCGCAAATGAATGAATGATAAAGCCAGCGAACTAGATCTTAGCCCTATTTGTTTTTTCTGGGAAAATCTTGAAAAAAGATGCAATTGCTAAGAAGAAGGGAGCAAAGCAATGTACAGAGTAAGATAGAATGATGGAAACTAAAAGAACGTGCAGCAGTTTTTTTTTGTCAAACTATTTTTTTTTTTTAAACCACAAAGTCATCCAATTAAAGGTTTGGATTAGTCAAAAATTAATAAATGGTTAAGATTTGATCTAATATAATAACTACAATTTTATTGTAGCCATTTGAAAACTATCCCATAAGATATATTAATAAGGAGTACTAAATAGTTATTAGAAATATCATACGTAACAAGATCAAGATTGAAGAATTTAAAATGAGTAATTTGGGCCCCAATTACTTTCTTCAATTTTTGATACTTTGATCTAAAAATAATATCTCAAACATACTTTATTATTTGGTCCAAAAATCTATAACTTTATACTAAAGGCGAAACCATGAATGACACATGTCATCTCCTGGTTAAAAATTTTCCCTCCAAAAGTTTTTTTATTTTTATTTATTTTTTTATTTTTTGGCCAAAGCTTTTTAGAGAAGTTTTTAATACAAACTATTCAATAATATTTCACTTCCTATTTTATAAGTATAAGATCTCCTGGAACCGGGAGGGAGCTCTAACCACTTGAGCTACCCCTCACTCGCATTCTCTCTGTTTTCTTTAGTGTGATCAATTTTTTAAAAATTTTTTATAATTACAGAACTTTTATCCTATTTTGCAATTAGGTTTAATTTTTTATAATTTGCTAAATTAATGATAAGTATTAAGTTTTAAAATTACCGTGTATGGCACGGGACTTAACCTAGTAATATTCTATACTTGAACAATAAGCGTAATCGAAAAAAAAAAACAAACAGATTGAAGGATGCAGTTGCACAAGTCTATGATGGTTCCTCAAGGCATCTCTGTGTAATCATACAACTATACAAGTAATACTTGTCTATTATTTTTATTTTTAATTAAAATTATTTTATCATCTCTCGCTTGCCAACCCTATCTGGAAATTTGCATTTCTATTTACAAAATTAATGAATCCCTACCTTATCCATCCATCCATACCTTATAAAAAAGTATAAGATTACTCTTATGAATAGTGTGTTGCCAATTATACCCTTAAAAATGTGTATTTACATATACACCCTCATTAATACATTCGAGTTTGTTATAATCAATAGTGTTTGGACAATAATACTCTCTAAAATGTTTATTTACTTATTTAACCTCATTAATGATAATTATCTTCTTTTTTTTTTTAACTGTTAAAAATAGTGTGAGGATATTTATACCCCTAAACATATTTGCTTACATATTTTCTCTCAATAATACTGCTAATAACTAAAGTTGAGATGTAACGCTACACCGAAAGAGTTTCGGACATGGCTAGCTATGGCGCGCGTATTGCGCGTGTTTGCTGCCGTAGTTAGAAAAATAAGGGGGGTGTTAAATACCGCCATCCAAATAATCAAAACCGCCAACATTTAGTGTGAATGGACAACCATGTCCTTAGTACTTCACTACTATCTTCCCTCTTGCCACCAATCATTAATACTTTGACACCACCACCCTAATTGACGACTAACACCACCACCACCACACTGATCAGCGACGATCACCGCCGCTGCCACCCTGATCGGTGACCCACCACCTTCCCTCCTTTTTTTTAATTTTTATTTCAGGCAACCGCGGTAACCAAAACCCAAAATCAATTACCGTGTGTGGTAACTGGAGCCCAAAACCAGTTACCTCTGGTTACCATAGAATCGATTAAGGTACACGGTAACCGGAGCCCAAAATCGGTTGTCGTGCATGGTAATCGGAGCCCAAAACCGGTTACCATCCACGGTAACCGATTTTGGGCTTCGGTTACCACGCATGGTAACCGGTTTTGGGCTCCGGTTACCGCGGTTGCCTGAAATAAAAAATAAAAAAAAAACCACCACCTTCCCGCACGGCCAGGGAAGGTGGTGGGTTGTCATAGTGGGGGGTGTGGTGGGTCATCGGTCAAAAGGGGTTGTGGGTTGCCGGGAGGATGAATGGATGGTGAAGTAGTAAGGGTACGATTGTCCATTCACACCAAATGTTGGCGGTGGTAATCATTTTAATTGGCGGTGTTTAACAATCCACATTTAAAGAAGTTCATCAATCCATGTTTAGTTGTTAATTTGGCCAAGGCTAGTGTGGAAAAAAAAAAAAACAAAATCTAAAGCAAAAAAGGCGTCAATCAGTCCAGCCCAAAGAAAAGAAAGTAGCCCAGCACTAGATGAAACTCGGTCATAATTGGTAAGTTCATCATTCATCAACACCTAAATACCTAATAATCTACTAGTTGTCGTCTATACGACCAACCCAAAGTTTATAAACATATGATTGGTCAAACATAATTAAATTGACCCTGAGATTATACTTCTGCCCCTGCAAATTCCAAATCTTTCCAATGTTTGTGTGTTGTGTCTCCATTATTAAGTGTCTCTATTTTAAGCTACACAACTTTTGATTTCAATTCTTTTGCTTCCTCTCCTAGATATATTAGCCTACAAAATCTCATTAAACTTTTTGAATGAATCCCTTTAATCTAAATAATTCCCATTCATTTGGCTTATTGTGATTTGATTGATCAAGTTTTCACCGGTACTAGATGAGATTCTGAGTATACCGAGGCTCAACTTATTTTTGCTGAACTTGTTAAACTTCTTATTAGTCTATTTATTCAAAGAAAAAATATATTTTACAAATCGCCTCATAACTCATAAATTCATACATGCATAAAAAATCTCAGTTAGACAAGACTTATTTGATCTAGGCACCATAATTATTATATAATATTAAATTTTACTCCCTTTATTTCATTGAAATTGATCCATTTAATCCAAATAGCTCTTATAAAGAATAATCAACTGGGATCTATAATAATAATAATAATAATAATAATAATAATAATAATCTATACTAAAGTAATCACCGAGATGGGACACTTGGCATAATTCTGTGAAATATTTTCCCTCCAAAACGCTATTTATTGATTTTTTTATAAAAAAAAAATCTGAAATTCTTTTAATAATTATTTTTATATGTAATATATATATGAATTTAAAGTTTAGACATTAAATAAATCAAAATTTCAAAAAAAAAAAAAAATGTTACATAAGTCATTTAATTTAAATTAACTCCATTTCAATTGACTCCCATAATTTTAAATCTTATTATTATTATGAATTCGTGCATTACACGAGCCAAAACTAGTAATTCTAACGACGGAGAAACTATATTTACACGAGTCACGTGTAGATCATGCGGCAAGTTTACGATAACTGTTATGCGGACCATATAGCGCTGCATCAGCCAACATGCGCAACAACTAACATTAAGCTAAGGTAGTGTGTGTCCCACTGCCAAGCAACACCCAACCTCTTTTCTATTATTGTTTAGCCTTTGTTAGTTTGTTAATGTTAATTGTTACTCCATAGTCCATATATTTGACCATATGCAAATGGATAATATTATATCAATTCAGTCCAATAAGAAGTGAAAGCAGGTAAAATCACTGAAACTTTCAAAGGCCAAAAATTCATCACTTTGTTTGTATTGTCGTATAGCGTTGACATTATTACATACCTTCAAAAATAACATCAATGGAATACAAATGGTTATACACATTTCTATGTATATTACCATTATTTACCATACTAATCTTCAAATTCTTGTTTCAAAAAAATAGAAGATCAATTAATCTTCCTCCAAGTCCACCAAGTCTCCCATTTATAGGACATCTACACCTTATAAGAGAACCAATTTACCAATCTTTGCAAAAAATTTCACAAAAATATGGGCCTATAATTTCTCTTAAATTTGGGGTTCGCCTTGTAGTTATAATCACTTCACCATCTGCTGTAGAAGAATGTTTTTCCAAGAACGACATAATCTTGGCCGTTCGACCTTTACTTCTTGCAGGAAAGTACCTTGCCTATAATGGTAACACATTGGTTACTGCCCCTTATGGTGATCATTGGCGTAACCTTCGGAAAATTTGTTTACTCGGAGTACTTTCGACGAATTGCCTTAGAGAGTCTGTTGGGATCAGGAGCGATGAAGTCAAGCAAATGCTTAGTAAACTTTATAAAAGTTCGAGTGAAGGATATGGGAAGGTGGAGATGAAATCGATTTTTCGAGATTTGGTGTTTAATGTATTATTGAGAATGCTTGCTGGGAAAAGATACTTTGGTGAAGGTGTGAAGAATATTGAAGAGGCAAAGCGGTTTACTGATATAATTAGAGATGTTCTTGAAGTTGCTACAGCGTCAAACCCTGCAGATTTTCTACCAATAATGAGATGGATTGATTATGGTGGATATATAAAGAAGATCAAAGGGTTGGCGAAAAAGAGTGATGATTTCTTACAAGGTCTAATTGATGAGCAGAGAAAGGGGCTATCCAATACAGAAGATGAAGAAACTATGATAAGCCGTCTGCTTTCTTTGCAGAAATCAGATCCTGAGTACTACACTGATGAAACTATTAAAGGACTTATATTGGTAAGTACTTTTCTGTCACTCCTTTAAATTATTTCGATTTTACTCCCTCTGCCCAAAATTAGTTACATTGTCTCTAAGACAGTAAGATGCCACCCCTCGTAATTAAGGATTCACAGTAATTTTACTTTACTAAAGCTGAGTAGCTGCTGACTGATGTAGCTTGAAACATGTATGTCTTTATTAGATACTACTGAGATGCCAGACAGCTTACTAAATTTCTGTTCAGATACTACAAGTACTGATGGTTCATTATTTGACTGATTAATTAATTTTGTTAGTGTGGCTTACAGCTTCCTATGAGTATTGTCAGTAGATTATATCATCTGTTGCTGCTGCCTTTTGATCAATGTAACCGATTTGCAGAGTGAAAATGAGACCAATAGTGAATCTTCACAAGTTGGTCGATTAGTTAATCTTTGTTCTTCATTAATTTGCTTCATAGGATCACAAATTATACAACAAAACCACATTAAAATCTATCAGAACATATTCTTTAACACTTGGCTTAGTCTGGTTCATCTAGAAAATCTAGCAGAAGCAAGATTTATTTTTAGGATTCTGAAACTCATTCTTGCTTTTATCTATATATCCCCTTCTTTCTTGTGTGCAGGTATTGCTTGTTGCGGGGACAGACACTACATCAGCAACAATGGAGTGGGCAATGTCACTACTGCTTAACAATCCTAACGCTATGGACAAGGTTAAATCTGAAATAGACAGTCGGGTTGGACAAGATAATTTGATAAACGAGTTGGATATTTCAAGATTACCATATCTTCAAAATGTCATATTAGAGACTCTACGGATGTTTCCGGCAGTCCCACTTCTACTGCCACATATGTCATCCCAGGAGCGTCAGATAGGCGGGTTTGATGTACCGCGTGGAACCATGTTATTGGTCAATGCTTGGGCCATTCATCGAGACCCTAATGTGTGGGATGAGCCTACAAAATTCAAGCCAGAGCGTTTTCAGAATATGGATGTTGATCAGTATAAGTTGCTGCCTTTTGGCACAGGAAGGAGAGGTTGCCCTGGGGCAACATTGGGTAATCGAATCATCAGTTTGGTTTTAGGATCGTTGATTCAGTGTTACTATTGGAAAAGGATTAGTGATGAGGAAGTAGATATGAAAGAAGGAACAGGGCTTAATATGCCAAAAGCACATCCTCTTGAAGCAGTATGTAAAGCACGGACAATTCTAAGCAAAATCCTTTGATCTCCCTATTTAATTCAATTGGCTATACATGCAAAGCTCATACAATCAATACTGTCAAACTATGATTACTTTTGCCCACTTGTAAAATGTAACTAGTGGGTAGCCCGGGCGTTGTCCCGGGTTACTACTTTTAATTACTTGCAACAGCTAATTTTTAAGAGCATCTAATAGTTTGTATGTAGTATGTCTCTTCAATACTTTGTACTATAATATTATTTATTGTGCAAGGTTAAAGCATAATTGATAGTTAGGGCCTGTTCATATTTACTTAATTTCAGTTCAGTTCAGTTCAGTTCAGCTCCAATCAGTTCAGTTCAGTTCCAATCAGTTCAGTTCAGTTCAGTTCAGTTCAGTTCCAATCAGTTCAGTTCAGTTCAGTTTAGCTCTTAATTTCCCTCTCACATAAAATATTCATTTCAGCTTAATTCAGTTCAGTTCAGTTCCAATCAGTTCAGTTCAGTTCCAATCAGTTCAGTTCCAATCAGTTCAGTTCAGTTCAGTTCAGCTCAGTTCAGTAAATACGAACAGGCCCTTAGCCTAAATGGTTAAGTAATAACCTTTCTTCTAAGAGGTTAAGTGTTCAAACCTTCTCATCCATACATTCTTTTTAACATAGTTGAGACAACATGAAGTATTGTTGGTAGTGCTTGTTGTAAGTTGTAACACAAGGGCATAATGTTTGAATACTCATATGACAATTTTTTCTAATTGTAAGAAATAGACTGTTCACATTTACTTAATTTCAGTTCAGGCAAATTAGTCTGTTCACATTTACTTAATTTCAAACATTTCGATTAAAAAAATTGAATGAAGTGTGTTGAATCAATCCTCATTTAGTTGTTTTTTAAACTAAGGCCAATGTGGAAAGAAAAAAAAAAAAAAAAAAAAAAAACAGTAAAGCGTCAATCAGTCCAGCCCAAAGAAAAGAAAGTAGTCCAGCTCTAGATGAAACACGGTTTGTACATATATGATTGGTCAAACATAATTAAATTGATCCTGAGATTATACTTGTACCTGCAAATTTCACATAAATATTTCAAAAAAACAAAAAAGCAAATAAAATCGTTTTACTACAAAGTTGCAACAATTACAACCAAAATATTTAAAATATCCATCAAATTAAATAAAGTTAAAAGTATACACTAATCTCTTTGTTGAGAAACTAGAATTCTCAACGGTTAAATTAATAACTCCATCTTCCGGTACCCGAAACACCTCCTTAAACATATTGCCGGGAAAATGACCCTCATTTATCAACTTTCTCCTAGATAAAATGACCGAAAAAGAATCGGCATTCCGGGGTACAAAATCGGCGGTGAAAGTCACCTGCCACCCCGTCATAACATACACTCGTAAGGCTACCGTCGAATCCTACAATCACCACATTATTGTAATTTAGATTTTATTAGATTATATTAATGTATAATATATTAAATTACAAATTTTACAATAATTGTATAAGTGAGTAGTGTATAATTACCCTTGCACACTGAATTTGGACGGTTTTTATCTTCGCATGCGGCACATCCACATTTCCCGAATGTGGAATAAAATGATTATCTTCCACCATATAGCTTAGATGGATACGACTCAGGCCCTGTTCTTTTGAGCTTCTAGACAGAGCAGAGCAGATTTCAGCAAAGCAGAGCAGAGCAGAGCAGATTGAAGCAAAGCAGAGCCGAGCAGAGCAGAGCAGATTTCATTATTATTATTATTATTATTATTATTACTAATATTATTATTATTATTACTATTATTATTATTACTACTACTATTACTATTACTATTATTATTATTATTATTATTACTACTACTACTACTACTACTATTACTATTATTATAATCATTAAATTTTATTATTAAATATTAATTATTATTAATAATATTAATATTATTAAATATTAATTATATTATTATTATTTTTATTATTATTAAATATTAATTATATTATTGTTATTATTAAATATTAATTATTATTATTAAATATTAATTATTATTATTAAATATTAATTTTTAATATTATTATTATTAAATATTGATTATTATTAAATATTAATTATATATTATTGTTATTAAATATTAATTATATATTATTATTAAATATTAATTATTATTATTAAATATTATTTATTTATTATTATTATTAAATATTAATTATTATTATCATTAAGTATTAATTATTTATTATTATTATTAAATATACATTATTATTATAATAATTCAATATTAAGTATTAATTTTAAGCAAAGCAGAGCAGGGCAGGGCAGAGCATAGCATAGCAGTGCAGATTGAAGCAGAGCAGAGCAGATTTCAGCAGAGCAGAGCAAAGCAGAGCAGATTTTAACAGAGCAGAGCAGAGCAAAGCAGAGCAGATTTTAACAGAGCAGAGCAGAGCAGAGCAAAGCAGCTCTAAAGAACGGGGCCTCACTTGTTCATTATGAACAAGTTGTGGGTAATGTAGCAGCCTAATAACACCAAAGTATATCATTACTATCAAATTAGCGCAACATTGCATTTTACTTAGATTAAAAATGACGAAGTATCTTTCCGCTATCAACTAATTGTTCCTAACATAGAAATTAATTATTCCTAATTTCCTCTTCATTTTTTTAACATAAAAATTAATTGTTACATTAATTTTGAATTTCCTCATTATTTTTTTTAACATAGAAATTAATTGTTCCTAAGTTCCTCGTCATTTTTTTACGAGATTGAATTTAAGTTAAAAATCAATTTTTAACACTAAATAGTACAGAGTATCAATTAAATTTTAAACACATACTTGGACAAATTCTTATATGCATACTTTGGAGTTACTTAGATAAAAAATAACGAAATACGGAGTATCTTTTTAACATAGAAATTAATTGTTCCTAACGTAGAAATTAATTGTTCCTAATTACCTCATCATTTTTTAAACATAGAAATTAATTATTCCTAAGTTCCTCGTCATTTTTTTTTTTTGACAAAGATCGAATTTAAGTTAAAAATCAGTTTTTAACACTAAATAATACGGAGAACGAGTTAACTACACAAACAGGCCCTATCTTTTTAGTTTTTTCACTGTTTAGATACTAAGATTTTTTTTTCACCATTTGGATATTCAACTCAATTTTCCAGTCAAAATAAATTAAATTACCTTAAAAAAAACTTAATCCCTTTAGTTAAAAAGATAAGGCCTTTGGTTAACATTAATTATTGAATTACAACTCATCATGTGCACGCAAAACAATGGAAGAGCATAGATTACATGGCATAGGAAATAGAAAATCATACTTCTGATAAAATTTGTGCAATTGCTAGAAAATGTATAGAAAAATATTTCTTACAGTAATTTCATATACCTTTGGCTTCTGATGTACATGGTTGCAAAATTCTTTTGAAATTAGAATACTTATTTTTATATTTGTATAGGAGTTTTTTTTTATTTGTAATAGGAATTTCCCAATTTACAGATATTTTTCTTTGTAATTTTAATTAGAAGTGGTGCAACTTTTTTTTTTTCATGCAAAACGAAGCAACAAGCTAATTAACAATCAAATTTATCAAACTTAATCTAATTTTTAAAAAGCTAAATAAACCATACGAGTAGTAGAATTAAACTAAATCATTGGATCAACTGATAAATATGTAATTCTACACAAAAATTAAAACAAAAAATAAAACACATAATTCTGAATGCAATATGCATGTAAAGCAAACCCAGTTCATAAATTTGGGAAATAATTTATACATTAGATTACAAAATAAAATATGTAATAAGGACCCAGAAATCTAAATGCATAGTAAATCAAACCCATTTCACCGAATTTCTAAACTCCATTTCCTTGCAAATTTTAAATCGAAGCAAAACACAGAAAATAAACAATCCTAACCAAATTAAACTAACCTAATCCAATTAATTTAGCAACGACAAAGGTGAAGGACTTATGCTACTACTTATTAATATCAGTAGGTAGAGTTAGAAGAGAGAGAAGAAATGTTTGTAAGAGAATTAGAGCTAGCCATGTTTCTGAAGAAAGAAGAGTTTTTTTTTTTTTAAAAAAAAAATTTAATGATTTGCTATGGACAACGGTGAGTTTAAGTGTGGTTAATTTGATGAACATTTGGTTGAGTACTCAAATGGTGGAAAAAAAAAAAAAATAATACTCAAAAGGTGAAAAAACCAAGAAGATAGGGCCCTTTTATTAGCTTAACTCAAATAGTACATAGTATCAATTAAATTTTAAATACATACCTAAACAAATGCTTGTATGCATTCTTTGTAGTTGTAAAATTTTTGCCCTTCCCATTCCAGTGAGTGATTAACCAATCACCGCATCCACCAATGAAAACCTTACAAAAAGAAAATTAAAAAACAGTACAAACACAATTTATTCCAAAAAAATTAAAGTAATATTCTTTTTAAAAATTGAATATACCTCATCTAAAAGAGTGTTTGGATAATATAATTTGGTTTAGTTGATAGCATCCAACAATTGTTTCTTTTTCAGAAGAGAAGTTCTTTTCTTTTGTTTTGAAAAATCAAATACAATTACCAAATTTGGCTGGTAATTCTCAGAAGAAGTTAAAATTTTACGGACAACTCTTTCAAAACATGAAAACCAATTTTGTTGAATAGAAAGTAGAGTTGCTTCATTATCAAGTAATCGATCAAAGTCGATATAACAACTCGATTTTTCAAATATACTAAAAATATTCCCGCAATAACCCTCTCCCACATTCCCCGTTAAATTTTTCTCTCCCCTCCATTGCATTGTTTTTAAAAAAATTTGAACAGCTAATAGACAATTAAAATCAGAAAAATGTAGCAATTTATTCAAAACAAAATCAGATTTGATAGAATTTTCATCAAAAATATCAACACCCCAAAATTCAACTACTTGATCATCTTCAAAACCTTTACGTAACTCAGATCTGAATTGTGCTAATTGATCACTCGATTCACCACCACTACCTTGTGGATTTTCAGACATTTCAACCTTTGTGTCACAAAAAAATAAAGGTTATTTTAGAGTGAACTTTTTCGAGTTACGGTGAAGAAGAGATGAGGAAAAGGGTTTTTTTTCAAGAAATTACGGTGAAGAAGGAATGAGGAGGAGAGGGGTTTTTTTTCAGAGCAAAACTAGACAGAGAATGGTCAAGGTGAGAAGAATTGAGGAGAAGGAAAGGGTTTCTTTTTCAGAGTAAAGAGAGCAAATGCAAGCCTTTATATTTATAGGAAGAAAAAATAAAACAAGTGATAGACTTATTACAATTTAACGTACGAGTACTTTATTGCACATATGGACTTCACCACTAAGCTACAAGTTCATTAACAAACATTTAATGAAACAAAAATTATTTATACAAATAGCCTTTTTATTGACCACTAAGCTACAATTTCAACTTCACATTGCACAAAGTTAACCTTTTGTTGTCTTTGTTAATTGTTACTGTATTTACCTTATTATAAGTTTGTGACGATATGGCATCATCACGTAACTCATAAATAGTTAAAAACGCTTGTCCCAACTCACGTAGACATGAAAATTGAGGAATCTCATTCGTATATTATTACAAACAATGATATGGTGTATTATGTACGAAGTATGTTTTTATCATAGATTTTTTTTTTTAGGAAATTAATTGTTCCTAAATGTTTCTATTTACAAATTTCCTCGTCATTTACCATTAAAGACTAATGAATGTTACATCTATTTCTCTTTTATTCTTTATTGGGCCTCTTTAACCCCTGATTAACTCTAACATTCAAAATAGGCATTTTTAGCACGGAATTGAGGTAATTTTGATAATATGTTGTCATTTTTTTTTTATCTCAAACTGGATTTTTATGAGCTACTCCGTAGAATAACTCCAAAAATCAATATCGAGCAATTTTCTCATCAGCATGCAAATAATAAAGATTTTTAGTTCACATAATTAGATTTAACATAAATTATTAATTGGACTCCACCTAAAAATAATGAAAATTAAACTTTTAAAGAGTTAAGCTTAAAGGAATGACCTCACTTTTTACATTTTTCACTTTTAAGGACCTCCTACTTATTTTTTCACCTTTAAGGACCTGTGGTTAGTTTTCCGGTTAGTTAACCCACCTGAGCTCCAACCAAAAAGTGAAGTCCTTCAAATTGAAAACTTAAGTCCTTCAAATACAAATGTTAAGTCCTTGGAGCATTTAAATTCATCAAAAACTTAATACTTTGGTTTCAATATATTGTAACTTTCAAGTTAATAATCCATGCGTGATTGAAATTAATCGAAATTAATCATATTTGACTCAAATTTTCAGCTGATTAATTTGCATTATTTTTTTTTTGAGATAGAAAAATCAATTACAAATAAAAAAAATTAGTACTAAGCAACACTCTCAAATATACACACAGATCCATCAAAACAACACTCAATTCAATCCAAAATTAACCTCAAAGTAATAACACGAATTTAAAAAATAAAATCTAATTTTCAAAATCAAAGAAAGAAACAGAATGTTAACCCATTACTAATTGAATCAAATTAAATAACAAAAACATAAACTAAAAAAAAAAATACAAATTTGAGTTTTAGATCCTAAAAACAAAATCAAAATTGAATAACAAAAACAAAAACAAACCTCAAAATCGATCGAAGAAACCAAATTATGGAAAACAGAATACAAAAATTTCGACCTAAATTAAGATCGGATAAATAAAGCTTGAACTAAATTCTACCAGTTATTGATTGAAGAAGAACAACAAGGACCTCGACGACTACGCCTTTGAAAGTATTTATAAATCGAAAATTATAAATAAAAATAAAAAAAATCCGAGGAACAAAAAAAATAAACAGAGGAGAAGGGATTTAATTTGTAATTATATACCATACAACCTTTAAAAAATCATCAACGAACTTGAATCATACCACTACGACACTACTTATAATTAATTTTTTTTCAATTAGTTTACAAACGGTCGAAAGAATTGCAAAGTTATTAATGAAGATTGAAGAATCAAAGACGGGCAATAAATTCTGCTACCCATAAATAAAGCAATGAAAGATTGAAAGTTAAAATGAAAAACAAAGTTGTGAATTAAAAATAAATAAATAAATAATAATTAAAAAATAAAAAAATAATAATAAAAAAAAAACAGAGGAGAAGGGGTTTAGGAAGAGGAGGAAGAAATAGTGAGGAAGAAAAACGTGGGGTATATGTGTTCAATTAAGCAAGGCTTAACTCAACTTGGGTTAATTGTTGTTAATTGTTATCGAAAAGTAAATATTAGGTTCTTAAAGGTGGAAAAAAAAAAAAAAAAAAAAAAAGTAAGAGATCCTTAACCGTAAAAAATATGAAAAGTGAGGTTATTCTTTTATGTTTAACTCAACTTTTAAAGCTTTGAAAGTAACTTACGACTGTGGACTTGTTGTAACTTGTAAGGTTAATCACAATTCACAATATTGAAAGCTACAAATTAAAACCTAGGCATTATTAATGATTTTCTCATAGAGAGAGGTTCTAGGCTTCTAGCTTGTGTATGTTGCTTTAATAAATGTGGAATACGAAAAAAGTTTTTTTTTTTTTTATTTTTTTTATGGGCATTTACTCCGTATTACTGCAAAGATTATATTTATAGTTTTTTTTTGGTTAAAGAGGAAAAAAAAAAAAAAAAAACTAGCGATTTGCACTTGACCACTGTGCTACAATTTTAGGTGCTTTAGTTAATTGCACATTTGCACTCGACCACTGTGCTACCAATTTCATTAACTCATAATACTCCTTCATTCTGATCTATTTTTCGGTCTTATTTTTTCTTCGCATTGTACAATGTCAACTTACTGTTGTCTTTATTTATTTATTTTTTTTTTTAAATAACTTATTGTTCTCTTTGTTATTGACCAATTGTGAGTTTGCGACGAATCACGTCACTCATAATACCCCTAAGTTTTACTAAAATACAATTGTTTCTGGAAACAGAATACTCCTCGGGGTTAGGGTAATAATATCAAGATATCCTAAGGTTAAGTCCAATAATTGTCCAAACGTCCTTCGGCTCCGCCTTGCTGTCCGAGAACTCGGCTTGCAAAAGAGAAAAGGTTAACTGCCCTAGGGGTGTGACCCGGAAAAGCCCCTCCGATGCTTAAGTCAACGAATGTACTTTCTAGAGAGAGAGAGAGTACTTTAGAGAGAGAAAGTAGAGAGAGAGAGTACTTTAGAGAGAGAAAGTAGAGAGAAAGAGAGTACTTTAGAGAGAGAAAGTAGAGATAGAAGGTTAGAGAATTAGAAAAAAGTTACCATCATTAGTGATTGGAGAGCTATTTATAGATGTACTTTCAGGTGGCAGAAGTTGTACTTAGTTGGATAGATTAAGGGTAAATCTGTACTTTGCTCTGATTAATGATGGGCTGGATCATGAAGGGGTATTTTCGTAATTCCAGATCAATGGACTTAAGACAATGGACTTGGCCCAAACAACAATATATACCATTAAGGACTAATAAACATTATTTTTTACTCGTTTTTTTTTTTTTTTAATATCCTTTAACCAACCTATTAACCCTATTTAACCCGAGATAAACATTGGCACACTAATAGAGGCCTTTTTTGAGTTTTTCCAAAGAACCCAATGATTGTTCCTACCAAAACATAACCAAGTAATTTTTGGCCATGCAAATCGAGAGGATTTTATGTTTGTCACAAGATTTTATGTTGATCATTAGATTTAATATGAATTTTCTAATCAACTTTTACTTTTAGATATGACCAAACTTTAATGTCATTAAATTCGTATTAGTATGATAATTTGTGGAGCTATTTTAATTTGTACGTAGAACTTGGATTAATTCCCTATTCATAAGAATGGAACCTTTTTTTTTTTTTTTTTTTTTTTTTTTTTTTTTTTTTGAAAGAGAATGGAGCCTGAGAACAATTATTCTCCATGATTCAAAAATAAGATTGCACAATAAATTAAAAAAAAAAAAAATTTGCACAAGAAAGCCGATGAGATAATATACGAGACTCAATAATGGAGTGTAATAAAAGCTAAACTTTGCTTGGAGAAGAAAGAGCAGTACTCCATAGTGTAGGATAATTGATCTTCTGCAGATATTGAAGATTTTTAAGACCAAAAGTTGCTTTACTTTTGCATGCTACAGTTGGAGTACTAAATGTCTTTGTTCTGGTTAGTTTCTTGGACTTTGTAAGTTTGTATACAACTATACATGGTCTTTGACTGAATTGGCTTTTTGCATAAGAAATGTTGTAGCTATAAATTTGCTATTTCTTGGTTGAGAAAATTTGAGATGCAATTACTAATGGAGATCAATAGTTAGGTACCAAGTTGTCCCCAATTTTATTACAGTTTACAGTACGTGTTTGTTCATGAAAGCTATTATGCATGCTTTACAAGCTAAAATAATTAGTTCACCTTTGAGAATAATGTACCTAATTTATACTGATAATCTGAAATTAGTAACTTTGAGATTGTTTGCTACTTTGCTAGCACTTTGTGAAATTAGTACATTACTCCGTAATAAAGTTGATCTAAAGTCTAAACAATGTCGGGAAATAGAGTATAAAAATTGTGCTTTACAAAATAAGCTAAGGAGTAAAAATACTACTCGTAAAATAAAAAAATAGTTGAATTGGATTGTGAATAAATAAATTGTGCTTTACAAAATAAGCTAAGGAGTAAAAATACTACTCCTGGAACACCTGTCCCCCTATTTTCTAATTTTTTGTTTTAGTTTGTACAGATAAAATAATAAGGTTTAATAAATTACATATTACAGATTTACTTTGCTTCACAAGGTAAAGATGGTATAGACAAGGGGTGAGCATGGGACGGGTACCCGTACCGTTAGTACTAACGGTTTGGGTACCCGATAACCAAAATCCCTAAAAGTGATATCCATAACCCGAACCGATAAGTTGGGTCCGGGTACCCGGATTTTTGGATCGGTTATCGGGTACCCAATAATATATCCAATAATGATAATTAAACTTAATTATGTAGTTATTATGATATAGTTTACCACTAATTAACAACAATATCTTATGATTTTGACCAAATTATTAATAATATTACTAATCATTTATATTATAGAGTAATTATGAAGTAAAGTAAGAGTTTAGATTTTTAAAAAATAGATTTAAGTAGGGAAAAAAAGCAAAAAAATGCTTATCGAATCGGATCGGGTAACCATTAATTTTAAAATGATACCCAATAATCATACCCGATAACAAATTATCGGAACGGGTACCCGAACCGTTATGGTTATCGGATCGGGTATCCTAATTTTTGGAACGGTTACAGATCGATTTTTCGGGTTTTCGGTTTTTCGGGTGGTTTTGCCAGCCCTAGGTCAATGGTTATAGTGAATAAAATTTTAACTCCCTCCTCACTTAGACCCAGGTTCGAGCCTTAACACTCATGTTTTATAAACCTTGTTTTTTTCTACAATGTAATCCAAACCCTTTCATATCTATTAATAATTTGTTTAAATATTATATATTTTATTTTATGATAAGATAATTGATTAAAATTTATTCATGAGTTGGGTAATTTTCGTTATATTAAATGGAACTTTTAACAAATTTTTTGTCATATAGGAATAATTGTCATATATGAAGTATATGCAATTTCAATATTAAACAATAATTTATGTGACCAACTTTTCTCTTGAGCTATGAGATTTTAGTCAAATTATTAAACATTCGATATTTATCCCCCTGAATTAAAATTTTGGACTAATGAACGTTATTTTTGTTTGTCAATATACGAGTATATCCTTTAACCAACTACCAACCTATGAAGCCTATATAACCCATAATTAACGTTGGCACACAAATAAAGGCCTTTTTGGCATGTAAACGAGGTGTTGTTAATTTCTTTTTTTTTTTTTTTTTTTTCTCAAATTTGATCTCAATTTAGATTTACAGGGACCAAGCTTTACAAACTACGGAGTACAATAGAAAGAACCCAATGACTGATCCTACCAAAACCATAAGCGATTAAAATTGTTCAATATGCAAATCGAGAAGATTTTCGGTTCACAAGATTATTAGATTTGATATGAATTTTCTTATCATATTTGATTTTAAGATTTGACCAAACTTTAAGGTCATTAGATTTGAATTAGTATGAGCTTTTAGAATGTGACATATTCATAATGTTTAAGTTACGGGAATATAAAAATTAATGTGCGTGTTTTTGAGTTACATTTCGAAATCAATACTACATCACATAGTACGAGTACCATTTTATAAACGAAAATGATTAATTAAGGTCACAAGTTGTGGCAAAATAAATATAAATTCTTCGTATTATAAGAGTTCTACTCCGTATAAATTATCATCTAATGCCACATCACGCTCGTAAGTAAGATCCAAAACCATACTCCAATCCGTACTTGTGTAGTACTCAAAAGAATGGTTATCCTCAATTATATTCACAAATAGACTAATCGAGTTTAGCAGACCAGTGTATGTACTAACTACGAGTACAATAGTGCTTAATACAATCACACCGTTCCCACGCCAAATACCACATATTAATGTTTTTTCACACCATAAAAGAGTAGAATACCAGTTAGCAGAATAAGTACCAACATTATGATGCTATTTTTGTTATGCAAAGAAAGGATAAAATTAAGTCAGCCAAAGAAGTTGAGTCTAAGAAAGTATGTCCTGCAACATACCCCATATTGTACATTATGTTGGAGCTTGGAGTTCCAAACTTCCAATGCTATTTTTGAAACTCTTTTTTTTTTTTAAAAAAAAAAAAAAAAAAAAAAAAAAAATCTTAGATAAAATTAGTGGTTTCAAACTTTCAATAGCTGTATTTCATTATTTAGTTGTTTTTTTTTTCTTTTTCGTTTTGGTCTTGATTTGTTTGATTGTCTAGATTTCAATTCATATGCTCGAATTTTTGCTTGAAACGATATGCTCGTATTGATCGAGTTTTTCACAAATAAAAAACAAACGAAATAAATAAATAAATATAGAATTGATTGAACTTATTCACAAATCAAGACCAAAACGAAATAAATAAATATAGAACTAGTTTTACTCCTTAGCTTATTTCGTAAAGCATAATTTTTGTACTCCGTACTCTTTTTTTCGACGTTGTTTAGATCAACTTTATCAACGTACTAATTCACAAAGAACTAGCAAACAATCTCAATATCTCAAAGTTGCTATTTTCAGATTATTAGTATAAATTAGGTACATTCTTAAAGGTGAACTAACTATTTTAGCTAGTAAAGCATGTATAAGAGCTTTCATGAACAAACACGTACTCAACATTTCGTATGCAAAAAGCCAATTCAGACAAAGACCATGCATAGTTGTATACAAAGTCCAAGAAACTAACCAAAACAAAGATATTTAGTACGCTTATAAGAAAAATGTAGTTGCACAGGAGTACTCCGTACTATTTTGACAAAAATTCACAAAAAACAAAAGACAAGAGTCTTGCTTGGTAAATTTCTTGGGATGTTTCTAAAATTAATACGAGTACATCATAAAGCATTAACACTTAATCAAAGACCTTTTACTTTTTTTATAACAAGAACTGCTACCATAGTTAACCACAGAACTAACCCAATTCCATGCCCTAATCCACCTTTAAAGTGCCGAATGACCGTATCTTTCCATAAAGCCTGCTGCTGCGGGAGCGGTACATGTTCCGACCAATCTTCATTTTGTCGCTCTGGAGGCCTACCATCTTCAATAGTGAAACCATCATCAACGCAAGTGACTGGTATCGTGAGCCAATGGTGAATAGATAAAATCAACACTGTGAGTAGTGCAGTGAGGAATACCCATAAAATTCTTAAATGCTTTTTTTTTTTTTTTTTTTTTTTTATGGCTGATTCCCAAGACGATCGTACTCAGAATGATGTGTGAACAAACATGTAATCAAAATGGGGGAGCACCGCCATGTGTAAACAGAAGAATTCAAAAGTGAAGCAGATTGTGGTTTTGAAAGCCCACCAATCTAAATTCTCATCCCCCAAGGCTACCATCAACGGCGCAAACCACGGGTATATAAGCTAATACTGTAGCACCAAGAGCCATGACTACGGGTATAGGTTGGGCTCTCACATAACGGAATGTCCTAATTTGAGGCCCCAAAATTAACACACCCAGATGCATGATGGTGAAAACGATAACAAGAATTATGAAGTATATGTCGCCACTTCGTGCCTACAATTTACTCCAAATCAGGACACTCCGTGAATCAAGAGCAACACACAATAATTTGACTTCGCTTATTATGTCATTAATGATTAATCTATCTGTCATTACTGATAGAGTATAAAACATATTCATGGGCCTTAACCATAAGCTTAAGCTTTTGGTTGAGTTGGTCCACTAACATGGTGTCAGAGCCAGCGTGACACAAAGGTCACGAGTTCAAATCTCATCCACCCCTCCTTTAAAGTGGAATTAATTCGCACCAGGTATGGGTGGGCCTGTGTTGCATCCACATTTCAAGCCCAAATGGCTTTTCATGTGAGGGGGAGTGATAGAGTATAAAACATATTCATGGGCCTCAACCATCAGCTTAAGCTTTTGGTTGAGATGGTCCACTAACAATTACTTCTAAGATGATACAAATTTATACCACAACGGACATATCACATATGTACAAATAAGATTAACCCTAACAAGGTGGGCTATTAATTTTAGTTAATTTGTTAGAGCTTAATTTAAATTCAACATAAATAACTCCAAATCACCAAAAAATACTTTTCTTGTGTAAGAAGAATAAGATATTTAGGGCAATAATATACTCCGTATTAATACAGTACTGTATGATTTTTTGTTTTCAATCTCCATATTTAATTCATACAAGTTTTTTTTTTTTTTTTTTTTTTGAAACAAATTCATACAGGTATTTTTTATTTCAAAAAAAAAACATTCATACAGGTATTTAGTTTAACTATACTACTCCGTAAATGCTATAGTAGTACTGTAAATATTTGAACAAAACCTTTTGCATGCACCCGGTTTACAATAATTTTATTGTACATCGAACATTTTGCGAAAAGTGACCCTTTTTTCTTATAAAAGTGACCCTTTTTTTTACAAAAGTGACCCATATTTTTATAAAAGTGACCCTTTTTCAGAAAAGTTACCCTTTTTTCACAAAAGTGACCCTTTTTTTTTTTACAAAAGTGACCTATATTTTCACAAAAGTTACCCTTTTTTTTCACAAAAGTGACCCTTTTTTTTTTTACAAAAGTTACCCTTTTTTTCACAAAAACAGAGTATCAAAATCAAAAAAATAAACACAAAATGCAAAAGTTTTTTGTTCTATATCAGTCATCACCTCTCACTTTCGAAGTCTACTAAACCTTTTGTTTTTGAAGTTGCAATTTCAGTGCAATACAACTACATAAGTCCAGAAGCCAACTTGATTTCACAAAACACAAAATCAAAAACACCCACCGCCAAACCACCAACCGGAATCCCACCCACTCACCCAGCCAACCCAAAACCCCATTAACCCCATTAACCCCATTAATATTTTTTGATTTGAGCTTGTTTTTGTTTCAATTTTTGGATCATTTTTGGGATTTGATGAATGAATTTGATTGTTTTTTTTTTTTTTTTTTTTGTGTTGGATGTTGATTCGGATTTTGTGTAGTTGTGTTCATAGGAAGCGATATTAGAATTTGGGGGAAAGATAGTTGTAGTTGTTAGTGGATTGATTTGAAGGAAGAGAGAGAAAGAAAGTGTGAAAACCCACCAAACCCGACACTGGGTTCGACGCGAAATCGGGGCAGGGATTGAAGTTCGACACGAATCAGGGGATGGAGGAGGTCAGCGACGCCGGAATCGGGGGATGGGGGAGGTCAGCGGCGCTGGAATCCGACAGGGTTGGTGGTTTGGTGGTGGGTGTTTTTCTCGGTGATGAAGTTGCCCACCCCGATTTACACTAATTTAGTGTAAACCGGGTGTTTTTAAGAGTTTGTGATATTTGAAAGAGAGAAAAAAAAATACTGTACCTCTTTAATATTAGGAAATCTATGAAAGTTGAACCTCTTAGTAAATGAAAGACACCATAAGGCACCAACGGCAAATCCCATAGCAATTAATGCCCAAACTCTAGCAAATCGTTTCTTCTGTAGCACCCTCTTAAATGCTTCAAAACCACCCAATTTTTGTTTTTCCTTCCTAAATTCTCCAATACCATTTATTATTGACGTCCAACCCTTGTCAATAATGATGGTGCTCATAAAAACCCATAAATGAACAAAGAAATCCCATAAATGAACTAAGAAATTCCATATATGAGATAAGAAATTCATTTATGAAGTAGAAGACTTTGAAATCGTGCTCAGAGAGAGACTACTATGAAAATGGAGGTATATTTGGTGAATGAAGGTGAAGACTAATAAGTAATGACCGGCTATATAATGTCACTTTGATAATTTTGCTTCAAGAACAAAATTATATGATCTCAAGTAAATCTGAGATTGAATGTAAAAAGAAAACCAGAAGAAAACAGAGAGAATTTGGGAGAAAATTTAGATGATTTTATTGATTGTTTGATATTCTTACAACAAAAAATACAGCTATAAACAATATATATAGCAAGTAAGAAGATTCCAGAAAAGAGAATAACAGAATTATGTGTATATAGTAACAGAATTCTGACGTGGCTAACTAACTTAGTATAATAATACTATCACTCAACACCCCCTCCTCAAGCGAAAACTAGGATGGAGAAACCATCCCGAGCTTGACAGACAGAAAATGGTGCTGAGCAGCACCCAAAGGCTTGGTGAAGATATCTGCTAATTGCTTCTGAGAGCTGACATGATGTGTGATAATAAAACCAGCCACCACATTTTCCCTAACATAGTAACAATCCAACTTCAGATGCTTCACTTTGTCATGGAAAACAGGATTCTTAGCAATATGCTGAGCTGCCTTGTTATCACAAAACAAAGGTATAGGATAATGAATAGGAACCTCCAAATCATCCAAAATACCAGTAATCCAAGCAAGTTCATCAGTAGTCTTGCTCATACTTCTAAGTTCAGCTTCAGTAGAGCTTTTGGAAACCACAGTTTGCTTCTTGGTTTTCCAAGAAACCAAACAATCACCAATGAAAACAGCAAAACCAGTGAGAGATCGACCTGAATACTCACAAGTCCCCCAATCAGCATCACAATATGTTGATAAACCAAGAGAAAAAGAAGAAGAATAAAACAGACCATGATCAATAGTAGTCTTTAAGTATCTGAGGACATGTTGTGCAGTAAGAAAATGAGAAACTCTAGGATCCCCAAGAAACTGACTGAGCTGTTGAACAGCATAAGAAATGTCAGGCCTAGTCATGTTAAGGTATAACAACTTCCCAATGATTCTTCTATACATCTCAGGATCATCAAATTTGTCACCATCATCAGTACTCAAATGTAGACCCTTAGGAAGAGGAAAACTAGCATCCTTGCAGTTTTCCATATGAGTATTCTTGAGTAAATCAAGAATATATTTTCTCTGATTAAGTAAAATACCAGATTCAGACCTGGTCACCTCAATTCCCAAAAAATACTTCATAGGACCCAAATCCTTGATAGTAAATTGCTGATGCAGAGCTGCCTTAACAGAATCAATAGTAGACAAGGAATTACCAGCCACCAATAAGTCATCAACATAAGCAACAATGACTGTAAAAGACACTTCAGTCTTCATGATAAACATGGAATTATCATTCTGAGATTGAGTAAAACCATAATGCTTCAGAAAAGAGGTTAACTCCAGATTCCATTGTCTACTAGCCTGCTTCAACCCATAAAGAGATCTCCTAAGTTTGCAAACCTGTCCTGGTCCAGCTTTTGTATAACCAGGAGGTGGAAGCATGTATAATTCTTCATCAATAAAACCATGAAGAAATGCATTATTTATATCCAACTGATGCAAATGCAAGCCACAAACAGCAGCCAAACCCATGATCAATCTGACAGTAGTAAACTTAGCAACTCGACTAAAAGTATGCTTATAGTCCTTGCCCTTAATTTGTCTGTCTCCTCGAGCAACCAATCTGCCCTTGCACCTTTCTAAATCACCATTAGGCAAAAATTTGGCTTTATAGACCCACTTACAGCCAATAGCCTTTTTACCCTTGGGCAAATCAACAACATCCCAGGTTTCATTCTTCTCAAGAGCTTCAAGCTCCTTATTCATAGATTCTACCCATCTAGGATCTTTAGAAGCTTGATTATAAGTAGCAGGCTCAACAATAGTTAAAACTTTAGCCAAACTAACAGAATGCTCAGAAGATTCACCAAAAAGAACAGCAGAATTCTCAGAAACAGCAGCAGAAACAGAATGAATATTTGGAATTTTCACCACAAAATCTTTGAACTTATTTGGAAAAGACCTGAGTCTTGTAGAGGTTCTAGACACAACAGGTATGTCAAGAACAGTATCAGAAGGAGAACTAGTAGTAGAATCATTTGAGAGATTAAGAGGAAGAATAGAAGAATGTTGTAAGGGAGAAGAAACAGGAAAAGAATGAGAATTAGAAGAAGAATTTGATGTGATAGTGACAGGAGAATGATTTTGTGGAGAAGAATTATGTGAAAAATTTTCACCGGGAATAAAATCAGGAAGAGAATCATGTAAAGCAGGATTCACCAAAGGAATAGGATCAAGATCCTTCAAGTTATCACAACTACCATCCTTAAAAGGAAATTTGTCCTCAAAAAAATGTACATCCCTGCTTAAAATCACCTTATGAGTGCCCAAGTCATACAACTTATAACCTTTTTGAGCAAAAGGATATCCTAGAAAAACACATTTCTTAGCCCTAGCATCAAACTTATCCCCAGATTTATAGGCTGCATAACACAAACAACCCAAAACCCTTAAATGAGTATACTCTGGAGGTTTCTTCATAAGCATTTCATAAGGAGTTTTCCACCCCAAAACTGAACTAGGCATCAAGTTGATGAGATAAGTAGCTGCCAGAAAACAATCACCCCAAAATTTCTTAGGTAAACCAGCATGAAACCTAATAGCCCTAGCACACTCAGCAAGATGTTTATGCTTTCTTTCCACCCTTCCATTCTGCTGAGGATTTTCAGGGATGCTTTTCTGATGTACAATGCCTTTAGAAGCAAACAACAAACTACATTGTTGTTGAAAAATTTCAGTACCATTATCACTTCTGAGATTTTTAACACAAACACCAAAATGATTCTCAATATAGGCCAAAAAATGAGAAACAATATCAAGAACTTGAGTTTTATTATGAACCAAATGAGTCCAAGTGGTTCTAGAGAAATCATCTACAATAGTGAGCATATAAGTTGCTCCACCAATAGCTGGTTGCCTATATGGACCCCAGAGATCAATGTGAACCAAAACAAAAGGATCACAAGCATGAGAAGTAGAAATAGGAAAAGGAAGTTTATGCATCTTGCCAAGAATGCAAGATTCACAATGAAAATTCTATATTACTGTCATCAACAAAAGGAATAGACAGTCTAGGAATATTATAAACAGACATATGACCTAACCTAGCATGTAAAACACTAAGGCTAGGATGATTATTTTGAACAATAGAAGCAGAATGTGAAGAATTTGTAGAAGAAATAGCTGACACTGGAGAAAATCTGTATAATCCACCATGTCTGAAACCAACTGCCTTGATCAGACTAGTTGTAGAGTCCTGAAAGAACATTTAGCTCTCTCAAAATTAGCAGTCAAATTGTTATTGTCTAACAATTTTCCTACTGACAGCAAATTATGTTTGAATTGAGGGATGAACAGGACATTAGACAGAACAATATCATAATTAAGTCTGACAGATCCCATATGTGTCACCAAACTAACAGAACCATCTGGCAACCCAACCTTAATAGGTATCTCCAACATATAAGATGAATCAAACATATTTTGATCACAAATAATATGATCAGTAGCACCTGTGTCTATAATCCGGTCATTTTTCAATAAAATAGTGGATATAGAATCAACATTAGAAGCAGATAGTATACCTGCAAAATTGACATTATGATCTGTAAGAACAGATTCCTTGCCTTTCCAAGCTTTCATAACCTCCTTGCAAACAGCATTGACCAAATCAGCATCAACACCAGATGAATTCTCAGCATAATCTAAGGGAGTATCAGCATAAGGATCAGAAATATCTTGAACATTAGCTGCCAAACGACCTCCAGAAGACCTAGCAGCTTGCTTATTTTTCATGTTTGTCCACCATTCTGGAAAACCATGTTACTTGAAGCATCCTTCAATAGTATGACCATTTCTCTTACAGTAATCACACTTCCTATCATGCTTATCAGTCTTATGATCATCAAACCTAGGTTTCTTGAACTCCTTTCTACCAGAATTCACAGAAGAAGAATGAGATTGCTGAGAGTACCTCATTGAATTAAAGGCACTAATCTGAGTAGTATCAGCAGATTTCTCATTCAATTTATTCTGCCTCTCAACTTGAAGCAAAATATAGTAAGCTCTATTAACTGTAGGCAAAACATCCATACTAAGAATATTAGTCTTAGTACCATCAAATTTGCCATTCAATCCAGCTAACAACTGAATCAATTTCTGCTTCTGATCTGCAGCAAGAACTTTCTTCAACAAACCACAAGTACATGCAGCAAGTGCACCACAATCACAATCAGGAAATCCTTCAAGCAATTGGATCTCATCCCAAACTCTTTTCATTTTCGAGTAATATTCAGTAACAGAATCATCTCCTTGTTCTAATGACATGATTTTCTTGTGTAAATCAAAGAGTAATGGAGCATTAGATTGACCATACCTCTCAAGAATTTCTTCATACAGTTGGTGTGCAGACTGTTGAAGAATGAAGCTCTCAGAGATATGCTTATCCATGGAGTTAATCAGCCATGATTGTACCATGTAATCATTTCTAATCCACTTCTGTAAATCATCAGAATCAGATGCAGGCCTCAAACAGGTTCCATCAATGAAGCAGAGTTTGTTCTTCGCACCAAGTGCCATACGAATCAATCGATTCCAGGTCAAAAATTATCGCCATTAAAACGATGAAGACTCAAGCTCTGTTCTAGATTATCGCCATTAGAGAGGTAGTATTTGTCATTATAACCAGAAACAGAAGATTGAACTGCTTCGTTTTCAGCCGCCATTGATGAAACAAAGAAAAAACTTCAAGAAAATCGAATTCGATCGAAAAATTGCGGAAAACAGAACTAATCAATCAACAAGTGATCGATTAAAGCAAAAGAAATCGATTCCTATTGCTCTGATACCATGATAATTTTGCTTCAAGAACAAAATTATATGATCTCAAGTAAATCTGAGATTGAATGTAAGAAGAAAACCAGAAGAAAACAGAGAGAATTTGGGAGAAAATTTAGATGATTTTATTGATTGTTTGATATTCTTACAACAGAAAATACAGCTATAAATAATATATATAGCAAGTAAGAAGATTCCAGAAAAGAGAATAACAAAATTCTGTGTATATAGTAACAGAATTCTGACGTGGCTAACTAACTTAGTATAATAATACTATCACTCAACACACTTGTCAAGTTGTCAGTGGACAGTTGTTTGTTTTGCTTTTTTACTACTCTGTTTTGCTTTTTTATTACTCATATAAGAGTTGCAGAGTTAAACTTTTAAAACATTGATGAAAGTGCATTGTTACACTAAATAAGGCAAGGCATTTTTAATGAATACCAAAAGCTAGTTTGAAAAGATGAAAAAAAAAAGCATCAATTAAGGATTATCGCTATTTTTTGATTTAAAGAAACAAAAAATAACAGTGACTTTTGATAAACATTTAGGGGTCGTTTGGTTGACAAGGGAAATAATTTCCCATAGGAATTGACAAATTATGGGAATTAACTTCTCACATTAGAAATCCCATGAATTGTTTGAAAGTTGTTTGTTATTCATGGAGGAATTTGCAAATCATGGGAATTTCAAGTTACCAAGGGGGCACTTGGTAATTTAATTCCCATGTTTTGTAGGAATTGAAAATTCCCATGAATTTGAAATTCCCACATTTTTATGTTTTGTGGTCAACCAAACAAAGCCTCAATATTTAAATTCCCATGATTTTCTATTTCTCCCATTTCTTTTGTTCAACCAAACAACACCTTAATTTAATCAAAAAAATTAGTTGTACAAATTTAACCCTTGGCCTTGAATAGTATTAGTGGAAATGTGGAAGTATTTGTACATTTGTACTCCACAGTCCATACTCGGGCAGTCGGACCTAAGCAATCAATATTCAATAATTAATGAGTTTATCACTGTAACGATGACCTAAAGTCTTAGGGCCTATTCTGATTTACTAATTGAGCCGAATTGAATTGAATATTTTATGGGAGGATGATATTAAGAACTGAACATAAGCTGAAGATAACAGACCCTTAAACTAATAAAACTAGGGGTGAGTATGGGACGGGTACCCGATAACCAAAATCCTTAAAAGTGATATCCATAACCCAAACTGATAAGTTCAGGTACCCGGACTTCGGGTATCCGTATTTTCAGATCGGTTATCGAATACACAATAAGATATCCAATAATGATAATTAAACTTAATTATGTAGTTATTATGATATAATTTACCACTAATTAACAACAATATCATATGATTTTGACCAAATTATTAATAATATTACTAATCATTGATATTATAAAGTAATTATGTTGTAAAGTAAGAGTTTAGATTTTTAAAAAATAGATTTAAGTAGGGGAAAAAAAGCAAAAAAATGCTTATCGGATCGGATTGAATAACCGTTAATTTTAAAATGATACCAAATAGCCATACCCGATAACAAATTATCGGAACGGGTACCCAAACTGTTATAGTTATCGGACCGGGTACCCTAATTTTCGAAACGATTACGAATCGATTTTTCGAATTTTCGGATAATTTTGCTCAGCCCTAAATAAAACTATCCAATTTTGCAGTATTAAGGACCTCAATTAGTGGTTTTAGAATGAGTCACTAATAAGATGTTTGTGAGTAAATACTAAGGAGTATTCCACATACATAATAATTAAGGATATACATATTAGGAGTATTATGATATACTCCCTTCATTTCTTTTTCTATTTTTACCATGTATCTATATTAAGGGCCTGTTCTGATTTAATGAATTGAGCTGAACTAAGCTGAACTGAACTTATTGGAGCTAAACTGAACTGAACTGAATATTTTATGAGAGGAGGAAATTAGGAACTAGACATAACTGAACTGATTGGAGCTAAAATGAACTGAATGAAAATAAGTTGAATAGAACAGGCCCTAATTATATACTTCCTCCGTTCTTTTTTATTTGACATGTTTCCTTTATCACGCTTGCCGATGTACAACTTTAATCATCATCAATAACTTTAATTCTCTCTAAGTAAAAATTATCAAAGTTATATATTGTGATAAAACTTATTTAGACGATTCTAACAAAATCCCACATGAATATATTTTTCCTTACATATAATATACAAAAGACGGTCAAAGGTGTATTGGTGAATAGTGTAAAAGTCAAAGCGAGTCAAGTAAAAAAGAACGGGGGAAGTACTCTGGTATGAGTAAATTTCTTAAAAATAAGTATTGTACTTATTTAGAAACATTTTTCAAATTCAATGTAACAAATTCTTACGTGATGATATATTGATATCTGATCGATATGAGTGTCTTTAAGTGCTTCATTATCAAAATTAAAATGAAAACCCTACTCACATAATATATTATTTCTCTCTCTTCTGACGCAAATTAAGGGTAAGGGGAAGGTGGGTGGGCTGGCGATAGAAGGGGTTGGGCTGGGCGATGGAGTGGGGGTTAAGGTGGTCCGGTGGGGAAAGGGGAGGGGCTAGGTTGGTTATCCTCAATTTATTCAAAACAAAATACTCAAAAAGATTGGTCATCCTCAGCTACGAGTACAGTAGTGCTTAATAGTTACTGTAATACAATCACATACACCATTTATTCGCCTAATACCAGTAGGCAGTAGCAGTAGTATCCCAGTTAGCAGAAAAAGTACCAACATTACTCCGTATGAATGGTATGATAGTACTATTTTTGTTATGCAAATAAAGGATAAAATCAAGTTAGGCAACCAAAAAAGTCGAGTCTTCCCTCCAAAAAAAAAAAAAAAAAAGTTTATGAATAAAGTATCTTAAGTATGTCCTTTAATAGTTTCTCAAAAAAAGTATGTCCTTTAATAGGTTTCAAAAAAAAAAAAAAAAAAAAAAAACAAATGTATGTCCTTTAAATTGGCAATTTGGCATATTGTACATCAGTTATTAATGCCATTATACTCCAAATTTAGGAAAAATACACTTTATTGATCCTAACTTTAACCAATTTACTTTTAATATTGCTCTACTCACTAATGCTGCTCTAGTGTCTTTGTTTTATTCTACTCCATACAATTTAATTTATCAGTATAGATTTATTTTATTGAATTGAATTAATTTTTACTGAATTGGATTTATTTTTATTGAATTTAAATTATTTTTACTAAATATGTTATTTAAGGTGAAGTGAATAGGTAATTTTTTTTTTTAAAGAAGTGAATAGGTACTTACAAGAACAAATTAAAATGCAAAATTTTAATAAAGTTGAGTAATAATTAAATCATACTTTGTTTCATGATTCAACATTTATATTTCACTTATTAATATGCAAAAACTATAAAAGTTTCATATTTGAAAAAAATTCATTAAACAAAATCTAACAAAATAGATCAGATGCTTCAGTTATCAAATATCCAATATTAATTAAAATTAATTATGACTATTTTCTTAATTTCACTATTTTATCATCGCTAAATTAAAATGTACAACATTTTTATTAAAATTTAATAAAATATATTAAGAATATTATAAATTTATAATAAGTTAATAACACATGATTATTTTCTTATGGAAATTTTAAAATTTTATACATCATATATTTTTCTATTTTCAGCTTTTATATTTTGGATATCGATTCATCAGATATCAAAAATCTATCTGAAATTTGGAAAATCAAAATCCGATTTTGTATCCGATTTTTCAAATTGGATATTCGATCCGAATTAAAGATTTGAATCGGATATCCAAAAATTCAAATCAGTTGCGGATCAGATTTTCGAATAGGTTTGTACAGACATACTCAATACTCTCTTGTACAATATTTATGGACCGACATTTGCTAATGAAGTGGGAGGCAATTAAACAATTTCAATAATTTACATGAGTACTGAGTAGTGTTGAAATCAAAACGTGTCTATTACTCGTATAAGTTGTATTATTAAGAAAAAGTATAAATTCAAACCTTGTACTATACTAAAAGAAATTAAAAAAATAAAATAAAAAGAGAAATACGGTAAGTACTCTATTAGCTCCGCTTCTACTCCGAATTTTTATTCTTCTACCAAAAAAGTAGTTACATTTATCTCTAAATTTTAGGCTTTTAAATTTTAATCAGGAGATAAATTGCATTCGTATCCCTTCTATATTCTAGGACCCTTAGGTTAACAAAGTTGTTCATAGTTACATTAGGATTGAAAACTAAGTTATATAGGGTTTAATTTGGAGCATATATAGCTTCAATCTGTCATTCTTAGGTTAACAAAACTGTTCATAGTTTCCATTCTCTATCATCATGGTAGGCTTGGTAGCACCTATACGTCGTGTTGCGGATGCGGAGGACACCACTGACGACGGGCCTTATGTTTATGCTTGGTCTGAGCGAAATGTTGACTATAACATTAATACTTGTTCAATGCCTGGTGCTAAATACTTATGCTATGGTATTATGTACGGTATTCCTGCTGCACTTGGTTTCTTGTTGATCTTTCTTGTATGTGAAGATATCATATGGAGTAGAGTTCAAGGGAATATAGTAAACGGTGTGAAAATTAATACGAGTAGTATTATTAATAATAAGGTGAAGCAGAGTGATATATTGTTAGTGCATTGCGCCCATAGATTCAACGAAACAAAAGTACGTGATCTTGGCTGGAATGAAGTGTTACCCTCTACCACATATAAATTTTTATTTCACTTAGATGATAACATTTATATGTCCGACTTCATTAGGTGTGACATGAAATGGAATGGAGAGCCAAATGTTAGTGCCACCGTAATTTGGAACCTCAATTGTTATAATGAAGTCTATTTTGGATGGTCTTCTGCAGGTGATACAACTTACTTTAACAATCTCAATGTCAAATACAAACTTGTTAGAGCTAAGTTAGCCAGAAAATTCTAATCCTATCTACTTTATTTTAAGATAATGTTAGGACTTTTTTTTTTTTTTTTAATTATTTTTTTATGTTTTTTTTTGTTTAAAAAATTGTTATTGCTTTATCATATATTAGTATGTACTCCGTTCAAAAAAAAATATTACTAGTATGTAATTTTTTATTTATTTTTTTTTATTTCGACTATCCTATACGTACTCAAATAATCTACTTATAAGTGGATCTCAACCATCAAGTAGGAATATGTTTTATGGAGTATGTTCTATCATATTGCTCTACTCACTCTGCTACGCAAGTGTCTTTGTTTGAGTAGCAATTCTATAGATGTATGATTATATACTTGAAAATTCTATTTATCCTTTGATCCGGTTTTTAAGATATGGTCTCGTGTTAGGTGTGATCAAGTTCATGGTCAATGCCTCTCTATATTCCCAACTTTGTGAAAATCTTTATGAATAAACTATTAATATGCCCCTGAAAGCAATCAAATTATGTATTTGGTGAAGATACAGGACACAAATTATTGTTAAGTGGTTAGATAAATTTTAATAATGGTACTTAAAAAAAAAGTTTAGAACGGATTAGCTCTTGACAACAAACTACTCCAAACATTAGTGAGTTTCAATGATTTTTGTGGAGCCCTACTTCAGATGTTAAACCCTGATTTTTCACCATCTATTTTAAATTAAGTACTCCGTGATTGTCATTCCAACATAGTTGTTGAACACTTGAACATGTTCGCTGCCGCACTGGCCTATTGAATTGACAATGAACCATATACTCCGACACTCCGTAGTAGAGTAATAATTTGACGCTGAACGCAACCGTTGTTAGCTGGGGGAGTAAAAGTTAACTCAAGCTTTGTTCAAATTAAAGTAGTCTCTGTTAGTTGAAGCATTCTGTTTTTAATACAGTCTCTGTTTTGTCCATACATTTTTTGACAAATTTGGGGTAAAGAGTTAATAGAATGACAACCTTTCTTTTCATCAATCGATAGAGGACAAGTCTTGTATGTGGTCAACTACACAGTGTGGTCACGTTGATTATAAGAGTAATCTTCATTTACATATAGGAAAAATACACTTTATTAATCTCAACTTTGTCCAATTTACTTTGAATAAACCCAACTATCGATTATTCTACAATAATCCCAACTTTTACCTTCGTTTTCTTCCAACAATCCCAAAAACCGGTTATCTGCTAAAATGGTTTTTTTTTTAAAAAATAATGTAAATGACACGTGTCATACTATGATTGGTCCAATTAAATAAAAACAAAAAATTTTAAACTACTAGAGTCGCCCTGTTTACCATTTTTGGTAAGCAGTCTTGATTCCAGGTGTGGAGTTGTTCGTGCGCATACTAGAGTCGGGATTGGGATCACATAGTTAGGAGTTAATTTTATTTATGTGTGGACAAGTTTTTATTGGATTATTTTGAAATAATATTATGGTTATTCATATTTTTATTAATAAAAGTTGTTATTTTTCCGCTGCAATTTGAGTAATTAAATAAGCCTTACGTTTTCACGTGGCGATAATATGCCCAAGTCTATCTCTACGATATTTGTATACATATAAATATAGCACTTATGTAGAGGGAGATTTGGGGGTATTACAACCACCCCTTGTCGCACCGTCGCAAGCCGCAACCACTCCCTTCAACGACCTCGAATTTCAGTTTAGATTTCACTCCCCTCCTCCTCCCCTCTCTCTCTTCCCTAACCACCACCACCAACGACTTCGACGCCCTTGACGAAGATCTCATTCATCGACGCCTACGAATACACCGACAACGTTGCCTCTCCCCTACAAACCCGAATATCACGAACACGCCCAAACTCAAACACGGGGTTGGGGGTGGTTTTAAGGGCAAGAGTTTAGGATTTTAGCCGGTTTTGGTGGTAGGTGTTAGTGGACCATTTGCAACCAAAAGTTTAAGATGATGGTTGACGCCCATGAATATGTTTTATACTCTATCACACCCCCTCACACAAAAGCCCGTTGGGCTAGAATTGTGGATGCAGCATGGGCCCTCCTCATACCATGCGTTTAATATTCCACTTAAAAGTGAGGGGTGGATGAGATTCGAACCCGTAACCTTTGTGTCACGCTGGCTTTGATACCATGTTAGTGGACCATTTGCAACCAATCAAAAGTTTAAGCTAATGGTTGATGCCCATGAATATGTTTTATACTCTATTAGTAGGGATGGGGGATGGGGTTGTTTCCGGTTGGGTGGTCAGGGAAGGGGGTGGTTTGGGGAGTGTGGCTGCGCGGTAGTGGGTAGGAGGTGGCGGTTGGGGCTGGACAACTGGGCTGAGTTATTAGTTTATTTTTCCTTTTTTTTTAAAATTTTTGTATTTTTAACATTTTTTAAAAAAATATTTGTTTTGGACCACTTACATGCTAACACGTGTCCAACAACCTACAATAAAAAGTTGTTGATTTTTGTTGACCAGTTTGGGATTGCTGAGAAGAAAACAGAGGTGAAATTTGGGATTATTGCAAAATAATCGATAGTTGGGATTATTTAAAGTAAATTGGACAAAGTTGGGATTAATAAAGTGTATTTTTCATATGAAATATATGAGTAACCTCATTTTTTCATAAGAGTAACCCAATATTGTCCATAAAAGTAACTCAAATTCATTATACAAGTAAAATCAAGTAGTTTAGAAATAAGTAACCCCGTTTGTTCATTCGAGTAACCCCTATTCTTTTGTTTTAAAAAATGAAAGAATAATTCCACTTATTTCAGAGAGTAACCTCGTTTTCTAATTTAAGTAACCTACATACGTTAAGGTAACCCCATTTATTCATCACCGTAACCCCTTATTACTTAAATAATTGCCTTATATGTGACTAGTTTTGTGCCCAGGTTGTTTATTGAATTTTAAGATAAATTTTTAATCTATATGTCAAATTTTAAAATATATCATTGATACAAAATTAGTTAGGAATTGATGTGTTTTTTTGACGATTTAAACTATATAGTAGACATGTAATGACTAATAATAATAATATTGGTGAAAAATATTTCTTGACCCGTAACCTGAAATAATGACCCTGTCCGAAATGACTTGTGACCAAACCTGATTGACAGGTCTACACACAATAATAAAATTATATTAGATTGTGAAGTATATATTATTTAAATTGATTAAAATATATTATAAATAATGGATGTGGTGCGTTTTGAACTAATTCATTCGCTTCAAAAAATATTATGATACAAAAAATAAATTTATATGATAATTTATGGGAGTTATAATCTAATTATTTTTTGAATAAAATAATAATTCAATTTGTACATATGAAATATTGGTACTTTATCGAAAATAAAACTCTAAATTAACAATTTTATCCTAAAATTCTATCCAAATTTGATTGAAAATAGAATTATAAACTAATTTTTTTATCCTACAAATTGAATTCTATATAACTCTATCCCACGTGGCTCGACACTTGGAGAAAAGTTGAAACGCCAAGTGTCGTTGTCTCGTCGCCTGGCTAAAAGTTTAGCTTTATATATTAGTTATATGATTATGTGAAGTGGTCACATCATGTGGCTAGCCACATATATAACTTTGTGTTTGATAAAGTATTTATACAAAACAACAATATTTCTAAAAGATATGGTATACTATCATAATTATATATCCTAAAATTATATTCACTAAATAATATCTTAACATAAATAATCATAAATATTCTTTCAAAAAAAAAAAAAAGAATATCCTAAATATATTATTCTCCTAATGATATTTACGGAAAATATATCACACATGTATTTTCTGAAATTTCATATTTTTAGCATTTTTCGATAAATAATATAGACCAATTTATATATAATTATATATTTTTCACCTGAATTTGGACTCGATATAACAAGAAAGCAATCTATAAATATTACTACAGTAGAAACCGCTGACATCATATTGTCCACGTGGCAGCTTTATAAGAAAATTTTTCCCGCCTAAATAAAACTTGATGTCATTATATTTTCTTTGGATTTAAATTTCAAATTTAATTTCTCATCCTCTCAATTTATCTATATTCTTTAATTTATTTATTTTTCTTCTATCACCAACTATTGATATCTAATGCATCTTTCCCCTATGCTTCATGGAACAAAATACTTTGATGTACATATTTATTTTTTCTATTTTCCTTTATGTATTTCAAGTTTAAAATCATATTTGCTTAATTAAAATCGTATAGTACAAATCTAACTTTTTTTGTATATGCTCTAATTTTCATATTCGGTTTGTTCTTCTTCAAATTTAATTTTATAAAATTGGCATTTACAACTAATGGTTATGTCTCTATAATTTTTCTAATACGAGATAAAAATGTATAAAATATATACTCTATATATCTAAGAAATCCGTGCATCGCACGGGACTAATCTAGTAACTATCCTAAAAAATACCCCATAACTAATTATCATACAATAAAATAAACAGTTATTTAATTTGCCAAAAACCTTGTACCATATTGATCAATTTCATATCGGCATGTTCTAATTGATTAGTTTAACCCAAAACGGTGAGGAAAAAAAGATTAAAAACCTTAAAAAATCGTTAAAAAACGTAAAATTTCAAACATTAGTCTGTCCAGCTAGACTCTTCTCCGTGTTATTGAATTTATATTGAAAAATGCTGGGGAAGGTGGTTTTCAGATTTTCCCAAGAAACCCCTAGTATTTCTTTTGTTACTCCTAAGCCCCACCATTTTTCAAGTATGTCATTTTTTTTGCCTTTTCCCTCGAGCTTAAATAAATTGACCTTTGTTTCAATAAAAGGCCACTTCAAAAACAAATCACATAATCTATTAGCTAATACTAAAACAAAATGTTGTTGACATTATTCCTTCCGCAAATTGTACACATGTCACTCTAATGTAAATTTTTTTTTTCTCGCCAACTTACTATGATGATGTCATTAGTGTTTATTTTATATTTTTTTACTTATACTTTTGTTTTTTTTATCTAATAAACCTTTCATATGCTTTATCCTTTGTCCCTGTCGAGTCCTTTTTTTACAAGTATATTAATGTTTCAATGTTTAAAAGTGTTTATTGTGATTTTTTTGCTTTTTGTATATTTTACAAGTAATATGCTACAGTATAAATTACTTGCCATGTATATATACAACAAATTAACGGAGTAGAAAACTTTCCGTATTATACACAAATCTCAGAATGTGTTTGTTAAAAGCGTGCATCGTACGAAAACTAAACTAGTATACAAATATATATGAGTATAGAACACAAACAAAATTATCGAAGATGGTAGCACATATACTACCAACGATGAACAAACCAAGCCGTAGCGATGTTGTAGTAGATCCACAACAGCTGCTCCAATTCACTCATGAGGTTAGAGCCCAATTTGATTCCATGGCTACAAAAAGGCCCATCAAGCCCATCCGAAGTGAGCCCGATCCTGATGCCTCTGCGGCCCATCAACCTCACTCCAAGAGTCCGAGCCCATTCCAAGAAACTCCTCTCCCTTAAATCCGAACAGGGCGAACATCATCAAGTTCTAATGAGCCCATGAGCAAACTCACATACAATTAAAAGTGTTGTCCCACATTAAAAGTGTTAAAAAGTATTGTTTTACATTGAAAATCCATATATTTATTTCATTACATTTTATTTGTTAAGTCTTTTGCATCAATAATAATTTTAACATCTTTGGCATGAGTATATATTAAAATTCTATCTAATTTGTTTCCTTTAAAAATATATTTAGTAATACTACTCAAAACGCACGGGACTTAACCTAATAAATGTATATTTACAAAAACTTCTTGATTATTATTTACTAAAATACCATGTGGATGAGAGTGAGGGGTATCTCATGGTTAGAGCTTTCCTCCTGATTCCAGAGATTCTGAGATCGATTCTCACCCTCACTCTTGTGGCTCTCTAAACACCGAAAAAAAAAAACCATGTAGATGTAGTCATATACTCATATCTTATAAATCAACTTGTATTTTCTCGTAAAACCGGTGAATCCGTGACCGTATTTACCTTCTGCATTACGCCTCGAACCATTTGCGGCCCGTTTCTCTAACTAATTAACGGGCCCACTTAAAATTTACCATATACCAAAAATGGGTAAAAAAAAAACCTTCAACAGCGCACAGCATCAAATAATCTCTGAACTCCGTAACTTCCTTTCCTGTAAATCAGCAGCTCTCTCACTCTCTCTTTCTCTCTCTTCACGGAATTCATGGCTGCCTAATTCCACCAGTCACCGGTGAATTCGCAACGATGTCTTCCATATCTTCCGGTGAATTAAACTTCCTCATTTTTCGTTATCTTCAAGAATCAGGTATGTTTACCTTTTCTCTTCCCATCCTTTTTTTTCTATTTATTTTGAAAAATTATTTCAATAATCTTAATTTTTCAATTTAAGCGACCAATTTATGCGGTTGATTTTCGGTTTTTGAAATGTTTTTTAGTCAAATTATTGCCGAATTTCAGTAATTCGAAGATTTTGATTGTGTTTGTGAGTATTCCTGTTTGCATTTTTGTTGATTTTATTATTTTGTGTTTGAATCGAGGATTTGTGAGTAATTAGGGTTTTGATTGGTTTTATATAGGCTAGAATTAAATTCTGGAATTGTATTGTTGATGATTTCTTCAGATTTGTGGTTTATGATTTTGGTGCTTACTTGTTAGGTTAATTATTTGTTAGAGTGAATTTTCTGCAAATTTACATGATAATTGATAGTTTAGAGACATGCATGTTTAAGATTAATTTATGAGATGCAAATCCTGAAGCTTTTGTCTGTAATTTAGGGTTGTGACTTGTGAGTGAGGGAACTGTAGGAGTGTAGAGTGGATTTAACTGCCGTGGAAAGTGAGTGGTCAACTTTGAGGAAATTGAATTTTGCCGTGGAATTTTACGAGATAAAACGAGCAATCTACGTGGAGTAGATTTTTTTTTGGATTGGGAAACTTAGGGCCTGTTCATATTTACTTAATTTCAGTTCAGTTCAGTTCAGCTCCAATCAGTTCAGTTCAGTTCCAATCAGTTCAGTTCAGTTCAGCTCTTAATTTCCCTCTCACATAAAATATTCATTTCAGCTCAATTCAGTTCAGTTCAGTTCCAATCAGTTCAGCTCCAATCAGTTCAGCTCAGCTCAGTTCAGTAAATATGAATAGGCCCTTAATTGACAATTTATTGAATCCGGTAATATTGATGTACGATTGGTTCAGCTTTAATTTGAGACACTTCTCGAGATCAGACAACTGGAATGGTATAGGTATGAAGTAATGGGAGCTATAAGTAAATTGTTGGAGAATCATGTGTGACCGTTGAAGTGTTGATTCATCTAGTTTGATATATTCTCAATTTTGTAGGATATAGAAGCTGTTGTGGCTCATTAAATCTCCTAAGAAAACCTGTCTACTTGAGTGCTTGTTGCTTAATGGCAAGACTCAATCCCACAAAGCTGTATTGCGCTAGAATGACCACAATTATTTAGTTAAGATTACTAGAGGGTACCTCATCTGCTTAAGGCAACCTCCTAGTGAAGGTCCATAATTAATTTTGTACAATGTGCTCTAGAATTTTAAGAACCAACAATCCAAGCTTATATTTTCCTCTCTACTACTTGCCTATCTTATCATTATTGTTTTTATCAGAACCTTATAGACTTGTAGATTATTGTTTCCTGAGAATCGAAAACCAGGAAGATTTTTACGGCCCAACTATCATGTGTAATGTTGTAGATATCTAGGGTATTTGAATTATTGGTAATTTCTTTGTTTTTTGGATGGAATCTTTGCTGTCTTGCACCATTTCTTCATCATTAATATAGAATGCTTCAGTATTGAGTTACACATTACCTATTTGGCCTTGCTCATGTTCATCGACTGAAGAGGACTGTAAAGTCTATGGGATTCTTTAAAGGTTTTTAGCTTTTTACTAGTCACGATGTTAATTACAATGCTTTTGTCAAAATAAATAAAAAAAAAAATAATAATAAAATTACAATGCTGATGATGAGAGATGTGCCTCTTTTGGTAGTTTCTATTGTTAATTAATGGCTTGATGCATTTTATACTTTTTTTCACAACATGCCTTGCTCAGATTGCCTCATTGTTTTTTTCAAATGTGCTCAACTTAGATGGCATGCGATGATCTTTTCCATTTATTGAGGGTGATTTATTTCATTAAAACTGTTGTTAATTGTTTTTTGGAGCTATTTTGGCATTCAGGTTAATTACCTTATGATAGAGATCAGTAGTAATTGAGTGCCTCCTTTTTTTGTGCGAAATTAGAAGACTGGTTGTGAAATATGGGGAATATTGTAATGGGTCATATTTAAGAGTCTTGGCCATAGAGTTAGCTTAAATTATAAATTTAATGGGTGGAATTAATGCTTTTGGTTTCAACATTGTTAGGAGACCAAAATGGTGTTTTTATAGGTAAGATTGCTGTGATCTCTTTATGGATTGGTCAAGATTGATTGCTTTTCTATTATTTGATCATGATTGAACCAAACTTGAATTGTACATCTCATTCTCAGTCTCGATATTTAAAGTTATATTTTCTCTTGCCCACTTAATAAGTCTAGTCTCTTTTGTGTGTTTATGCCTTCCCTGTAAGTTTTATAACTCGCTATGTTGCTTCTTTTAATGACGTTTACCCATCTAATTTAGATCAACTTTTGCTCAATAAGATATTTTAAGCTGTATATGCTCTTGCCCCTTTCTTAGTCCTTTGTCTTTATTATGTTTAAATGCTTTTCCAAGTGATATAACTCTCCATGTTGCTTCTTTTTAATAAAGTTTACCCTTCTACTTTATATCCACTTCTGTTCACTAAGATATTGTTCACTAAGATATTTCTAGACCTTGCCAATGATGATTTTAGTTTTTTCTTGTAATCAGAGCTTCAATTGTTAGGAATAGTAGGTTGTTATATACTTTGATTGATTCTTTTTGAGTGATAAATGGTGATATAAATTAGAGGACTCCCTTTACTTTGAAAGGAAATGCTTTACTCTTCATGTTTGTTACTAGTTTATGTATTGCTTTATTCTTAATTGAGCATTTCATGTTTAAATGTGCTCGTGACCAAAGATATGGAAGAATTGGGACCATATGTTTATATTCTAGTGATGTATAAGATAACAACCTTGAAATATGCATTTTTTGACGTATTTCCCATCACAGGGTTTACACACTCTGCCTTTGCTTTAGGATACGAAGCAGGAATCAATAAGTGCACCATTGATGGCAATTTAGTTCCACCGGGTGCTCTGATCACCTTTGTGCAGAAAGGGCTACAATACTTGGAAATGGAAGCTAACGTGAATAATGTTAGCAAAAAATGCAACCTTCATCTTTAATGTATTGATTGTCCTTTTTATGGTTTTGATGTTGACATTGGTTGCTTTTCTTTGGTGCTGCAGAGTGATGCAGATATGGATGAAGATTTTTCATTTATACAGCCTTTGGATCTTATCACTAAGGATGTGAATGAATTGCGCCGAATGGTTAAAGAGAAGAGGAGAAGTTCAAGGAAAGATAAGGAGAAAGAATCTGAAAAGGATCGTGATAGGGAACGAAAGCGAGGAAGAGATAACAGGAGGCTTGATAGGGAAAAAGATCACGTTAAGGATGGAGAGGGTAAAGAGAAGGATGAAAAAGCTGTGAGAGAAAAGGATGAAAAAGCTGCGAGAGAAAAGGAAGAAAAAGTTTTGAGAGAAAAGGACGAAAAAGCTCTGAGAGAAAAGGATGAAAAAGCTGCGAGGGAGAAGGATGAAAAGGCTGCAAGAGAGAAGGAAGAAAAAGCTTTGAGAGAGAAGGACGAAAAAGCTGCGAGAGAGATGGTCGGAAAAGCTGCAAAAGAGAAGGAAGAAAAGTTTGGGAAAGAGAGGGAAGATAAGGCAGGGAAGGAGAAGGAAGAGAAAACTGGAAGAGACAAAGAAGAAAAGTCTGGAAAAGAGAGGGATGAAAAAGCTGTGAAGGAGAGGGAAGATAAAGCTTGGAGAGAGAAGGAAGAAAAAGCTGGGAAAGAAAAGGATGAAAAAATTGGGAAAGAAAAGGAAGAAAAAGCTATTAAGGAGGAGGAAAAGCCTAAGATACAAGATGGGCCTTCTGATAAAGAAAATGTTGAGTGTGAAGAGAAGCCTGCCATCAAAGACGAAGAGCTTGCAGTTTGTCCTGGTAATTATATTAGTGTGTTCATTATGTGCTTTGATGTGAATTCTGTTTCCTGTCCTATTTAATTCTGTATTTGAGTAGCATAGGTAAACACTCAAAGTCAACATCATTTTTGAGTCATCCGGTAGTTGGGTGGTAGAGGACATTTGGCGTTCAAGGAATTACTAGGATTAATCTTAGTCCAATTAGCCAATTAGGATAAGTCATATCATTTTAATCTAATTATATATATATTCTAGTTTTGTGGTAGGGTGATGCTCGAATTGTTGATAAATTTTAGGATGAACTTTTTGGATTGAATATTAAATTTTATCGAGTACTCTCTTAAGAGCATATAATCCCTTTGATTTTAAATTTACATGTATTAGTATCTTATTATGTTTAGGATTCAAAAATCATTATAAATTTAGGTTGGAATGTATGTAGTTAAAAAATTGTTAGTTAGAAATTAGAAAAATAATAAGTTTTTTAAAATTGAAAAAAAGTACACATAATTGGTTAAAATATATCATAAATGCATCCTATTTTAAAGCATTTTTTAAAACGAATTTTATTAGGTATGTTTTAAATTATAAATTATTTACGTATTTAAAGTATTAAAAGTTATTCGAAAATAAAACGTTAAAATAACTTTTTTATCCTAAAACATGTATCCTATATTGCTTACCTGTCATCAAACGCTGTAGCTGTGGGATCCTACTTGATTTATTAGTGACATATATGATATGATATAATATGATATTGTTAAATCCTAGTCCAGTCAATATTAGTTTATCTTTTTTTTTTTTTTTTTTTTTTTTTAAGGGCTTAAATATATCTTTTTAATCCTAGTGCAGTTAGGATACATCCACGGTTTTAGTACTCCCTTAAGAACTTGATTTACGTATATAAAAAAGAGTTTTATTCTTTTTAGTAGTCCTGATTATTTTATTTCTTATCTTATTTAGATATCTTTGTTAGATTATTCTAAAATTTATATTGGCATTAGGGTTTTAAGTTTATTTTTGTGTGATTAAGATTTATAAAGTTTAAAGCTTTGAGATAAAACCTATGGGAGTAGGTCTAGTCTGGTTTATTCTTTGGTAAGTTTGATCAAATTGTTCAGTGTTGCTCCTCTTGACTCTAAATTAATTACTTAGATTTTGTGAAGTTTCTTTGACGTAGCAAAATCATATCAATGGATGTGGACTTTATTCCGAGTAAGTAATATTTCTCTGCACCCTTATTTATTGTCATATTCAAAATAGTACCAGTGAGGGCAATATCTTGTTACAGAGTATCATGCTGTTGCCATCCATATTTTGTCTTCTTTGGTGGAGGAAACAATGAAGAAACCAATGCATATTGATACTCTTGCTGATTAGCCGTTTTTTATTTTTTTTATTTTTTTTATTTTTTATTTTTTTTTATTTTTTTTTTATTTAATGTCTCAGTTTCTTGGTAACTAAGTGTTGGAAACCAATGCAACTTAGTCAACAAATATCTGCAATTTAATGTTATAGTAGACACTAATCCTGAAGGATGTGTCGGGCTCTAGTGATATAACTGACATCCATGAACGTCTGTGCTTTGAACTTTTTGCATGTTTTGCCTGCTGTTTCCTTCAATGCTGTATATTTATGGTTAAAATATTTGTCTGACTAGTCATCTGAAGCTCATTTTGTCATGGTTTACAGATCCTGAGCCCATGGATATCTCTCCATCGTCGCCTTCTGTGGGGTGTGAAATTTCTGCATCTGACGTGACAATATTAGAGGGCCACACATCTGAGGTTTAATAGCAAACTATTTCCTTTTGCCTTTAGACAGCTACATTTTATGGTATTACTCCCTTTGTAGACCAAATATGATGAAGCTATATGGACTCATATATTGTCTAGGTTTGCGCTTGTGCATGGAGCCCTTCTGGTTCACTTCTTGCATCTGGGTGAGTACTTTTGCTACTTGATTGGTTGCTTCTAAGCTTTCTTTCAAGTGTTATATTTAATTCTTTTCTCATACTAAAATACTCCTGTTTGATTGTAATAGTGGAGCCTGCTTACCAAGCTATAATTATTAATTAACATTGCTCTAGAACTCAGACTATGTATTGCATCAAATCTTATCCATACTTAAATGTTGAGGACTTGATCTTTGAATAGTTCTCTTATGTTTTGGCTGTTTGAAGACTATACAATTGGCTGGATAGTTGTTTATAAGAAGTAATATTTGCTTCTGTAGTTTTTTTAATCAGTCAGGTGCTCTGAGTTATTTACCTTATATCTTTGTAGGCTTTAGCATATCTGCCTTATTCTACCTCTGACACTGCGGAAGGTTAAAATTTCTTCTCTTTTGATTTTGTCTCTTTATTTCTGTATTTTTTAGTTCTGGGGATTCAACGGCTCGGATTTGGACAATGCCTGAGAAAGGTTCTAGATCGCACAACGGATCCACAAATGTTGTTGTGTTGAAGCATGTTAAGGGGAAAACAAATGAGAAAAGCAAGGACGTTACTACTCTTGATTGGAATGTAAGTCGTACTAGAGCTATTTCCCAAATTGCTTAATCATGTATGCCATCTCTAGTCTTTTAGTTATGCATCATATATGTTGCTTAGTAATAATCAATAAAGTTCACAAGTTCGACACGACCTCTACGGTGGGTGAAGTAGTTTACTAATGTATGGAACAGGATCAAAATGTGTTAGTTGCCTGTTATAGTGATCTAGCTTGCAGGTCAAAAGAAAATTCCTTTCGTTACCTGCTTTTTATATGAACATAAGTTTACTGCTGCAACTTATTTGCTCTAAGTTCCTTTTCTGCTGCTTTCTTTGCAGGGGGATGGTACCCTTCTTGCTACAGGATCTTATGATGGCCAGGCAAGAATTTGGAACACAAATGGTATGTCTATATCTGGTTCTTATCTTTGCTAGCAATGCTAGGTGACTGATGGAAAAACTGGAGAGCCTATTGGTCTTTACTGGTTAACAGGCATGACCGCATGACTGCTGCCTTCCAAAGTTTCCCTTAAGCTCACTGACTACAGACTATAGTATTGGTTGTTTTTTTTTTTTTTTTTTTTTTTCTTTTCGTTTTTTTTTTTTTTTGGGGGGTTTGAATCTAAGCTTTTTGAGAGTGGCTATTAAGAAAGCAAACTGAACCATATATAATTGGAAGGATTTGTTATGGTGTGCAATGGCTAATCAGATTTCTTCTGGTCATTGATAATTGTGGGAAATTGTATCTTCTGATCAGCAGGGCTTTTTGAGAGTAAGGTAGTCATTATTAAGCTGATTAATGCATGAGATGTGTGTAGTAGATTGTTGTCTTGATACTATGGCTCCTTTTCATTTATTTTTTGTTGATGACCAGGTGACCTCAAGAGTACATTAAGTAGACACAAGGGGCCAATATTTTCCTTAAAGTGGAACAAGAAGGGCGATTATCTTCTTACTGGTAGCTGTGATAAAACAGCCATTGTGTGGGATGTGAAGGCAGAAGAGCCAAAGCAACAGTTTGAGTTTCATTCAGGTGTTTTTAAAAGGGGCTGTTATTGATTTTTCAATGGAATGATTTTAGCTTTTAAGATAGTTTTATATGTGCATTATACTCGAGCTCTGTTTTTTGTAGGTCCGACCTTGGATGTCGACTGGCGGAACAATGTTTCTTTTGCAACAAGCTCTACAGATAACATGATTTATGTATGTAAAGTCGGGGAAAGCAGCCCTGTTAAAACCTTTGCAGGTCATAAGGTTTGTTTTCTTCTTCTTTGTTATTTTTACATGCATGTCTCCTATTCTCCCATTGGCCATAGCACTTGCTGGATAAAATGGCTTAATATGTGTGAATAAGTGTTATGGATTCTTGCATACTGTCTTATTATAGCCTGGCCTATTGATAACAACTTTTGGATATTTCTCTGTTATTGTCATGCTATTTACTTTACAGTTGAGAATATGAGATTGACTACAATTCAGAATTTTGTGGGCATTTAGTTTTTTGTCCATTGTTTGTTATGTTTGAGAACTGAATGCATCAATTCAAAGTATTCTTAGTTGTATTTAGTTAAGTGACTCAAATTTCTGGTTGTTCTTTGAGTAGCTTTTTTGTGGAGGGTGGGGGATCAGGGCTTTATGGGTTTGGATGCAGCTGAGTAATGTGTTCTTTGAATACTTTGATTTCGTTTTTCCTGGTTATTATTGTTCTTTGAATGCTACATGATGTTTCAACTATTGTTAGTTTTATAGTTTTTTTCTTTTGTATATATATTTTTGCAATTTCAGGGTGAAGTTAACTGTGTGAAATGGGACCCAACTGGGACATTATTGGCCTCTTGCTCGGATGATAGCACTGCAAAGGTTTTTCTTTTTCTTGTTAGCTTTAGTTGTGTGTAATATCTGTTGCTGGCCTGATCTATTTATTATTTTCTCTGTTCTCTACGCTGATATCTTCAATACTGTGTTAGTTGATTTCCTAAGGTGTAGGAGAATAACTTCTTTTAGGTATGAAAGCTTGAATACTTTCCAAACTAAGAATAAGAGGAAATGAAAACTTGATAAATTGATCTGAAACGCTTGATGAGCAGCTACTAAGATTCTTTAATGTGATATGAAGTATTCTTATGAAATGTATGCAATCTTTTCTTTGTCCATATTCCTAACAAGAGTTTGTGACAAATTATGGTTGTGGACTTAAGGCTGCATATGGTTTTTACTTTATCAAATTTTGTCAGTAGGATTCATACTGGGTTGTCATTGACTCATTGTAGTTGACTAATAGATTGTCAGGCTTTAAGACCAAGTAGAGAAACTTAGGTATTAGATCTCCCATAATTTTCATTGTGAATTCTTTAATTTATTGAGTTATATTTATAGTAATGATTTGCAAAATTAATCCCAGAAGGGATATGAACACCCTTTATCTCTCCTATTACGATGAAGTATTTCCCGTCATATTTGTGTAAATGTGGTGTGCTTTATCTTTCTCTGCGGTATTAGTTTTTCATAGGTTAATTTTCCATATTATATGCTGATTTGTAATTTTTATGTGTAATGGATGTGCAGGTATGGAGTATGAAGCATGATGTTTTTGTTCATGATTTAAGAGATCATTCAAAGGTTTGCTTTGATCTTTTCTTGATTACAAATTTAGTTTCTGCTATGGAATCTTACTAATATCGCCAATCTCAAATCTATATATTATATATTTTATTTTAGGAGATATACACTATAAGGTGGAGCCCTACAGGTTCTGGCACTAACAATCCCAATCAACAATTGGTTCTTGCCAGGTAATATTCTTCTTTACTGGCTCTAATGCAATTAATGATGTATCACGGATTGACAGGATTGTCAATTATTGTTTTGCTGTAGACTTGTAGTTATAGATCATTGTACTTTTGGCATCTTCATGGCATACATGTACTATTTATTCTCACTTATTATACTCAATTCTTAAAGAATAGCCTGTAGCTAGTATGAACAAATTCTCTCTGCTTGCATGTTGAAGGCTTATTTATTTTATATATTGTTGGTTTAAATCTTCATATTCTAACCATGCAAGTCTTGTGGTTTTACCATCTTTTGTATTGCTGTAGTATCTGGTTCCTACTTCTTGATGTAGACTTTGCTTACAGCCTACCTTGTTATTGAGGCGCCTAGCACTTGAAAGAAGCTATAGTACTCATATAATTTTTTTTAAATTTTTTTTTTTTCCATTTATCTGGAAAATGAGATTAAAAAGGAGCTAAATTCACAATACAATCATGGCTATAATTTTCTTAAGGATATCTATTGGCTGACTTTGCTAGAATGTAGGCTGACTTCTCTTATGAGTCATGACACATGTTACATTGTTACGCATACCTTGCTTAAAGAGAAGACAATTTTACCTCCCATATGCCATTCCATCTAATTTGTTTTGCTGATTTATGCACTTCTATGATTATTTTTCTTGCAGTGCATCTTTTGATTCCACTGTGAAACTATGGGATGTGGAGCTTGGAAAATTACTGCATAACTTGAATGGTCACAGGTAAGTTTATCATTTGAGAAGTTGTTGGTTTATGATTGATGGCTTTTTTGATATGATGCGGTTTGTAAACATGGATTATGTTAGGCCTCTCATTATGATGGGAGAGGAAGATATGAAAAAATGGTTTTTATTTCTTTTATTGTTTTTTATTTTCTTTTTATTTTAATAACTACTACGCCTTTTGCTCTGCTCACAGTTCATTAAAAATATAATTAAGATTTAGATAATCAGTAAATTAGCTTTTCTGTCTTGTACTTGTAGTGCATCATAAGCACTACTCTAAATGAGCAGAAATGTCAGCAAAAAAATGTTTAAAACTGAAATAGGAAACAATATGATCACATAATAAGCCTTCTAGATATATGATGATCCAGAGTCCGAACTTGCCCAGAAATGAGGCTGACTCGCTGAGTAAGAATACAAGTTACATTGGGTTGGGGATTGAAAAGGAGGGGGTCTCTGATACTGCGTCATGTGTCCTGTTGGATAAGTAGAAGAAAAGCATTATTAATCATTTTCGTAGGTTGTGGAAGGGGTGTATTGTTGAGGTTAGAAGTTTATAATCTGTATGATTCTTGGATTGTATATGATCTATTGATCTCCATCTTCGTTGTTTCATTACATATGAAGTAGCTGCTTATGTTTTTCTACGAAGCCTGATCTTGTTCCATTTACAGGGAAGCTGTATACTCACTTGCATTCAGTCCTGATGGTGAATATTTGGCTAGCGGGTCTTTGGATAGATCGTTGCATGTGTGGTCCCTGAAGGAGGGAAAGATTGTGAAGACGTACTCTGGAAACGGGGGCATATTCGAAGTATGTTGGAATAAGGAAGGCGACAAAATTGCTGCATGTTTTGCCAATAATACTGTATGCGTTCTGGATTTCAGAATGTAGCAGTCAGGGGCACAGAACATGCATGAGAACTAGATGATGCCGAGCTTAAACGTTTTGGCTTAGCTTAGAAAGACTTGGAATTCTTTCTGTAGTTTGGGTTAGGATTAGCTGTTCATTAGTGATGTAGATTTGGTCCGCAATGTACAATTATGCTATTTGATAACCGTAATTAAATATTTAAATTACAATTGTACAGATTACACTTTATCAAATTTTATGGCCCTTCTAATTTTCTATTATTAGTCTCCAGTTGCTTTGGATCTACAGGTTATCGGCATACGCGTTTTACATGTCCTGTTTCATCCTGCCTTAGCTTTATTTGTGTCAGTAGGGAATGAGGGCTTCATGATTTTTCTAGCTGCTTGTTGCTGAAGTTTTCTTGGCTGTTTGCGTTGTTTTCTTCATCCAATTTAAAGCTTATATTTTTGCCTGTTTGCTTGGATGCTGCGTGAGGGATTGATTTTGGAGATTTGTATTTAGTATCATATTTTGGTATATACTAGTAATTTCATACATTGGACAACAACTCTGCATAATTTGAACTCTTCAAACATGGTCTTTCTTAATTACCAATAATCTCCACAAGAACACATGCCATTTTCGAAATGGTGGAATCGGTTCCTATCCCTCACAATTATCTTGCGTCCTGTAATCTTTGAGATCAACTTCGTAACTACATGACAATCTGAACATACGCGAAGGTTCTTCACAATCTTGATTGTAGTTCCTGGAGAAGTGCTAATTAAGCCAAAGGCAATAGCAAGTCTCTCACTATGAACTCCCAAAGATTGCTCTTTCTCCTCCTCCGCACCGTCACGTAGTACAGTCTCTGTCTGAGGGGAGTAACCATGATCTTTTAACCACTTATACATCTCTTCTAGCATCTTATAGATGTCTTTGCTCTTCGGATGTCTCAAATCTCCAGCAAGAAACTCATGTACCTTGTTATTTACCTCAATAGAACTACAACCAGGTTCCTTCTGTATCCCCCTCTCTTTCATCATGGCCCTCACATTGGCTACACCATCCCAGTCCCCTACTCCTGCATATATGTTCGATAGAAGAACATATGTCCCGTCACTTGCTAGGTTTCTGCTGACAAGAAACTTGGCAATTTCCTCTCCTAGAGAATTATTTCCATGTAGACGGCAAGCACCTAGCAATGTTCCCCAAAGAACAGGATCAGGATCGGCATTCATGCATTTGATAAGGTTATAAGCTTCCTCTAAATGCCCAGCACGCCCAAGAAGATTTACCATACATCCATAATGCTCGACCTTCGGTTCAAGATTGTAAGCATCCTTCATCAGAGAAAAAAACTCCTTTCCTTCAGACACCAAGCCAGCATGAGCACAAGCATTCAGGACACCGATAAAGGTGATATCAGTAGGGTGAAATCCCTTCTCGCGCAGCTCATCAAATAACTGCAATGCCTCTTGGCTAAACCCGTGCATTGCATACCCTACAAGCATCGAATTCCATACAACAACATCCTTCCCTGTTATACCATCAAACACAAGTCTCGCATCCTCCAAACTACCACATTTAGCATACATATCAACAAGAGCCGTACCCACATGAACATTAACTTGAATTCTGTTATTGACAATGTAAGAATGAACCCATCTACCCAACTCAAGTGCCCCAAGTTGCCCACAGGCAGATAATACTGATAAAACAGTTATTTCGGTAGGCTTCAATTTCGCCTTCAACATTTTCCGAAAAAGCACCAATGCATCATTAGGCCTTCCATGTTGAGCATACCCATCAATCATCACATTCCAACACACCACATCCTTCTCCACCATCCCATCAAACAGCACTCTAGCATCATCTAGATGCCCGTGCTTTGCATAACAAGTTAGCATCGTGGTCACTGCGACCAAACTTCTCTCAGGCATTGTGTCGAACAGTTGGCGTGCAGAAACCAAATCCCCACCTTTAGCATACACATCCAAAATCCCAGTTCTTACAAACAAATCCCCATCAATTCCAAACCTAATTGCTTGCGAATGGAGTAAAACCCCATCTTTAATCAAGCAAGATTTCAAAAGGGAAGAGAAAGTGAAGACATTGGGTTCAACACCTTGAGTTAACATCTGAACATATAATTCAAAAGCCTGAAGATGCAATCCGCGAGAAGAATGAGCATTGATGATGGCAGTATATAAATATACATCTGGGTTTGCAGTCTTTTTGAAGAGAGAGAAAGATCGCTCAAGATGGCCAATAGAAGAGTAAGTCTTTTGAAGCTTGAAGTTCAAAATGGGGTTGTTTTCGTGCCCGTGCCGGATAATTACGGCGTGGATTTGGAGTAAATGGGTGAGATTCCTGCATTTGTCGAGTAAAAATGCGAGTTTTTCCGGCGGTGGGCGGTGGCTTGATGGTGGAGATAGGTTGTTAGCATGGGCCGTGCGGCTGGTTAGGGGTGGTGATGATTGGGATGTGAACAGAGGAGAGGAGGACATGGCGTTTGTTACAAGTGGATTAGTTGATTTTTACCAGTTATTCAAAAATAAAGCGCCATTTGTAACGAAATATTTGAGAAAAGACTTGTTAATATGGCATATTAACCAGTCTCGTTTATATGAGGGCGCAACGGTCATTTTCACCTTCTTAGTAAGGGCAAAATTATAAATATGTGAGAGGATCGTTAACTTCCAAAATGCCGGCGTTTAAATGGGGGTTGTAATAGTACAATGATAGTGTGTTCTTCATCGTTTTTCGTCGTCCAGTTTCAGTGGAATTTTGAAGCTCACACACATGTTCAATGGAGAAGAAAGACAAATCCTACCATTTGAGGTTAACCGTACCCTTTCTTTCTCCATATTTGTTAGGGTTTTTTCGCTTAATATTGCGGCGAAGCCGCCGAAACGGCAAACGATGACAAAGAAGATGGTGGGGTGTGAGCAGAACGCGACGAAGAAGATAGTGGGGTGTGAGAGGAAGAAGATGATGTTTCTACAACGAGGTTCAATTGACTTTGTAAATACAAAATAATAGGCAGATCAAGAATTAAAAAGAATAGTTAACTTTTGTTAATAACGTGAAATTATCTGCCAACTCAGCAGCAAAATAAATTAGCAATAAAATAATAGCAGCAACCTCTCAAAATTGCAATATTGCCAATATATTAACATATTTTGTTAATATGAAATATTAACTGGGCATTGCCCGAAATATTTTGGTATCAAACTAAATTGTTGGTTGATTTAATGACAATGAGTATGGAAGGTTTGTGAGCCATTGCCAAATTCTGCTCACTTCGATTAGATAAGGCATTCATGTAGCGGGGTGAAACGGGTTAGGTCAATTCTATGCAGAGGTTACAAAAATTTCTCATTTTTATAATATGATATGACTCACGTATTTTATAAGTTTTATGGATTACGAGTACATAAATTGGCCTTTAATATGGAGTATTGTATTTGTTAATTACCCATAATCCCAATACTCCATACTAACTTAAGCTGGAGTATGAAAAATGTAATTTCGAATGCAATTAGAAAATCGCGAAATATTAAGATGTTATTTTGCTTGTTAAATTATCCCCTCCCCTCCTTTTTTTTTTGAAACAACTAATATGTCACCTTGTAACAGTCTCCGTCCATTAGATAGAGTTATGCAAATGTTTATTGATCAAGTACTTGAATAAACATCGATATCGGTATTGAATATATCCAATACGAAGTATACCACTAACATTAATATTCGGTATTTATAGGTGTGATATGATATAGTTCAACTGCTCGCACTTTCAAATATCACATAATTTATTAAATACCCAAAAAGATTTCATAGTAGAAAATTAGGAGTTTGAACCCTATTAAGCATTAAGAATTTAGGAGTTTAAACCCTATCAACTTGTCTAATTATCAACATTTTAATGTAGTTTTGACTCTATTTAGTCCGATATCACCTAATAAAGTCATTAGCAAACATTTTACCAATTTACAGTAGATTAATGAGAAAAATAATTAGGAAGGAAACTATCGAAGATAACTTTGATCTAAAATATAGTTTTGGACCTTTTGGTTAGCCCTTGACTTGGTTATTACCATATCTGATATCCCCATAAACCCTACATTTGAGTAAACCCTCCTCACTCAACTCTGAGCAAGCAATTCAGCACCCAAAACTGAAAACAAACAACAATGGCGTGGAGAAGTGGATCCTTCTCAAGGTCTTTCCTCAACGCAACCAGATCTCCTTCCATCCGCCCTTCCACCGCCTTCCGCCGCCCTCCTTCGCCTCTTCTCCCTAATTCCGCTCGCAATTCTCGCCGTCTCTCTTTCACCAACCCTAGGTACCAATTTTCCGCTCAATTTTTTCAATTCAATGCTTTTTCATTCTAATTTCTGCAAAATTTGATGAATTCCTTCATCAATTGTTCAGGAGCGTTGAAGTGTTGGGATGCGCGCAATCGTTGATGCCGATGCATTCAATGGTGGTCGATACTCGATTGACGTCTTACATTGCAGTCGACGCTAGGGCTTTTTGCGAGTTGTCTCAGGGTACCTTCTGTCGCACTTGTCAAGATCGCTAATTTTCTCTCTCCTTTCCCCTCTCTCTATTTCTCTCACACTTAGTGAGTCTCAATTTTTTGTGCTCGTTTTGCTTTTCCTTTATTGTTCATTTCAATTGCTTTTATGCTGTTGAGATTTGCTGCATTTTTGTACGGTTCCATTTTGTAGTAATTGGATTAGCTTAGATTAGATTGACATTGGATGAATTTAGATTAGAATGACATTAGGATGAACTTAGATTAGAAGGACATTGGATGAATTTAGATTAGAATGACATTGGCTGAACTTAAAATTACATTATGTTTAGAAGTTTGGGAATCGGGACTTAGTTGATGTTAAAGCTCTTTGCATCTTTGAATTTGGTGATTTATTTGTAATTTTCAGCTGTTAAGAGCAACTCCAATGGCAAGCTAATTTGACAATTAGCTTGGCATGCTACATAAGCTTTTAAGCTAATTGTCATTATAGCTACTTTGAACTCCAATGACTAGCTATTAGCTTACAATTTAAATGAATTTCACCTCCTTAATTAACTTTTTATATTTCATTTTATTGATTCTGTTTTTTATTTTCTTTGGTAAGTTTTGACAAAGCTAATTTGTTTAGCCAAACTAATTGCATTTTCTAGCTTCAATGGTCAAGGTAATACCTAGGGATTATTTAATATTGCAAGCAAGTCCCTAGCTACAACCATTGGAGTTGCTCTAAGTGAATGGGATATAAGATATATTTGGACATTATACCAGATACAATTGAAGTGTTTGGATTTGTTTAGTTGACCAAGAATATTGACAGGTTTCTGTGTGCCTTGATCTTTGATATTTCCATTACTTGTAAAAACAATTTCTTTTGGGCCAATTGGAAGACAACTTGCATTGTTTTGACTTGCTAGATGCCAAATTGCATCCAATGTCTTTATTGAGAAAGGAGTGAGAAGTCTAAGATGCAGAGGTTTTTTGGAGCTCAGGAACGACTGTATTAGGTCATGGGCGACATGGCACTGGCATGTGCATCAGTTGCACAAGATGCACTGTTTTTTAAGAGAAAAAATGCCTGTCATTATTTTCTTTTTAGATGGCACATCTGTAAGGAATTCTAGTATGAGAATAGGGAAATGAAGAACAATAATGTGATTTTTTTTTTTTAGTTATGGTCGTCACGCCTTCACATGCCCCTCATAGATCCAAAGAAAGGCTAGATGCTAAGCCTTTAGCCCTTAGCCTTTAAGTACAACTGATTACCATAAGAATGCATATCGGGGTTTGTATTTGATATAAATTAGTTTGAACTCTTGTCACTTCTTTTGTTCTCCAAGCGAGGGAGATTTGTCAAGAAAAGAATTGAGATCTTAGGTTCTTTTGCTCCCCCTCCTTTCTCTCTTGATGTGTAAGTACTGTAAGGGACAGATTTGCTTTTCTTGAAAATAGGAAGGTGTTTTTGTGTTATAGTTATTGTGATTTTTCATTTCACATTAAGTATATATGTTGTACCCAAAATACACCGATGTGTACTTGAGTCCTAGTAAGTAGTAACATAGGTAACAATAACAACGACGACAATAGCCAAAACAAAGCCTTATTCCCAAAAGGTTGGGTTTGGCCGCATAAACCCAAAACTTATCTCTCTTGGTAATCCAAGGAAATTCTTTTCCTCAATTCGCATCTACTTCATGCTTTTGCAAACCCGTAATCGTCTTGTCGTTCTTTTTTCCTCTATCCAAGTCTAAAGGTGTTAATTCGGGTGTTCGAATTAGACACTTGGGTTCGGTGAGGTTAGGTCGCATGAGGTCCACTTTTAAATTTAAGGCATGCTAAATTATTGTGTCCATACAAGTCAAAATCTGATTTTTTTTTTTTTTTTTTTTTTTTTTTTTTTGTGTCGGGTTTGGGTTGGGTCTGCCTGATTTGCTTTTGACACCTCTATACAAGTCATGTTTGGCCATGGATTTCTTTTGAGATATAACATAGGTAATAACCATTGATGTGTATTCCTTGGATATTTAGATTGTATAGTTGTAAATATTTGTTGATTGTTGTTTTTGCTAGCACTTTGTTGGATTAGGATAAGGCTTCTCTCCCTAGGGACATGGGCATTTGTTGAACTTCAAAGAACACAATACTGAATGTAGTAACCATTAAGCAACGTGGAACAAAAGAAGCATAATTTTGTATTATGAACTGAGTTACTGAACAAGAAACCTATATAGAGTTCCTTTCCAAAATAAAATAAGGTACAAGAAATGTGATGTCAGATTCTAGTGTATTTGAGCTGTGAAGATCATCTTAATTCTTAATTCTGCTGACATTCTTGTCTTCCAGATTATGTTTATAACCGTTTGACTCATGTTGTGCGCATGCACCATGCACTTTTACATTATTGTAGATGATTTTTTTCTTAATATATTTTGTTAACCTTTTAGGTACTTAAATTGCCTAGTTGGTGAAGGGGAAAAAAAAAAGGAATTCTCTCAGTTGATGGCAGTTGAATTGGTGCATGGAACACTCCAACTTGCAGTAGGCTGCTGGATTAACTATAAGTAGGTTTCATCTATACTTTCCTAGGTTCTGTTGGGAAGTTTACTTTCAATAACCTTATGAACTTGTGAAAATCAAGTTAGATTTTTCTTGAATACTTATATAAATAATCTTTTTAACATTACTTTATGTAGGTGATTTTTTTTTTTAAATTAAAATTATTGAAGGGATTGATGGTACGGAGTACCCCATTTAGTCAGTTTTTTGTTGCTTGCTTCCGCTTGCATTTATACTTTTTTACCCCATTTGTGTATACTGTGGCTCAAGATTTTTATATTCCCTCCTTCCCTCCCTTCCCATATCTGGGATGAAGATCGTTCTATGACTCTTATCACTCTGTTAGATTTATGATTAGTTCTTCAAGTAGTATTAACCTAGGAATCATATTACTTGATTACTGGAGATGCTACTGTGAGTCAGTCTTTAATTTGCTGTGATATGCAAAGGATTATTTATTTATTTATTTATTATTTTTTTTTTAAAAAAAAGAAAGGAATGGTTTTTATAGTGTCTCTTTCAGAATGAAGGGTGTGTTAAGGGATAAGAAAAAGACTCTGGAAGCTGGACTCTAGCTGCATTAGCTATGGGACACCATTTTGTGTTAATATGTTGTCTCATGTAATAATACTCGTATAAATATAGAATTTATTGTAATGTAGACCAGACACAGTGCTGACCAAGGAGCCTTAGAAACTTTGATCTTATCTTGCTACCCTGTTTGATTAGGTTAGTTATCAGATAGTTCCTTTTTGATCAAATTCAAAGAATTTATTGATCAAAACTAGAATACACAGTGGTAATTTGGGGGGCTCCAATTGGGGAAGAACCGAAGAATAGACATCCATCTTGAAGTATATGCTATGCAAGTTTTCAACTTGCTAACTTTACTAGGATGCCATACAAAATTTGAAGCACAAAAGCAGCTATAGCAATAGGAATATTCTTCTTTAAAATTGAAACACTTGTACTGTATTTTTTGAGTAATTTATGTTTTTCTGTAGGGTGAATTTCCAGTGTTTTATTATTATTATTATTATTATTATTATTATTATTATTATTATTATTATTATTATTATTATTATTATTATTATTATTATTATTATTATTATTATTATTATATTTTTATTTTTATTTATTTATTTTTTTTGGTCAATAGGAGGTCAGATTTAAAAATTAGTAATGTGTTGCATTTACTGAATGAAAATGTTAAGCGCGGTCTTTAAGGATTATGGGTCAGAATTTTAATGGAGTAATACTGAACTCTTTCTCATAAGTACAAAATGTATGAGGCAGAGCTGCAAGATGGAATAAAGAACTGCAGATGATTGGTAAACAATGCCGATATTTTCTGGCTGTGATTCCAAGTATCTTATTAGAATGAACTCAAGAATATAAGACCATAAAGATCTATTAATTTCTGTACATGTAAATGTGGGGCTGTCCAAATTATAGCAATTTGCCCTCATTCTTAACAGGCTTACAGAAACTATGGGGCAGAAGCAGGAAGCTGCTTTTGCAACACATCTTTCTCCTTGGAAAGAAGAATCTTGATCAACTGTAGTTACTCCAAAACATTTGAAAAGGTTAGGAAAAGCAGTATGAATAAATCCCACCATCCCAACTACCAAAGAATCTTATTCTTCAATAATTATAGTCCTACTTGATTTGGGATATAAAGAGGGAGTTGATGATGGAACCAAAATCCTGACACAAACCTGCTGCACTTAAAGTTGAGATAAGGTATTTTTTGATGATAATATTCAGAAAGTTATATATATATATATATATATATATATATATATATATATATATATATATATAGAAGCATCCTTTCCACTAGGATCTTTAAGATGCTTCATCTTTCCTACTCTTATTTAAGAGTACGCATGTCTAGTCCTCCCTGCAAGAAGAAAAATTGTCGGATTTAAAATGGTTTTAGAGAGGGAAGATGGTCGAAACCAAACTGTCAACAATGATCAAAACGAGATCAATGTTGAGATAGGTAATTGGTTAAGCCTAAGCTTTATTACAGCTGAGGCAGATTCAGATTGTGGTGGTACGATTAAGACTTTTAATTGCAGTTTTTGCCAAAGGAAGTTTTTTAATTCACAAGCGCTTGGTGGCCATCAGAATGCACACAAGAGAGAAAGAGATGAAGCTAGGAGGCATAGACTATTGATGAAAGAAATTAGGTCAGTGTCACCTGTTTGCAGTGTTCGAGTCGTTAGGTCACTTGGTATTCAGCCGCATTCACTCATTCAAAAGTCGGTCAGCAGACAGAGATTGATGTCGAGTGAATCTCGGTATAATGAGTTCAGCTGTGGGTTTGGAACCACATGGAGTGGTAATCTATACAGGCCTGAAGAAGATATGGCGGCGTTGGTTTGGCCTAGAAGTTTTCGGATTCCAAAACAGCAGCCTTGCAAGAAATTCATGAATCATAATGAGATTGACTTGAATCTTAGCTTATGATCATGGTTTGTTCTTCTTCAAGCTGTAGGCATAAATAGAAACTTCAATTCTGGTGCTAAGCCGTAAGTTAATGTAGTCTTTTTTTTTTTTTTTTTTTTTTTTTTTTTCCTTTTTTCAAGATGGGATGATCTCTAGAGCCAAACAAACCTAATTAACCTGACCCAAAACATGTGCCTCTTAATACTTGGTTATTCTACGCTATACTTTCTTCTAAGCAATACTGGTGATCGTACTTGAGTTTGGTTACTTTAAGATAATCTCAGGGTAAATAATAACTAGCTTAATTATTGTAGCCTTTGAGGCTTTGAACAGTTGTACTGGCTTACCTCAGTTCAGAACATTTACAGTATTCATCTTGTTACTTACCGAAATTACAAGTTTACAACTCTACCCCACCTTAATGCTTTTTTTTTTTTTTTTTTTTTTTTTTTTTTTTTTTTTTTTTTTTTTTTTTTTGTGACAAACGCTGTGGCAGCTAAGAATGTGAATTTAACTTTTAACTTTAAGGTTGTAGCAATTAAAACTATAGTGCTTATTATTGTGACCTTTGTTATGATTATGAATAGTAGATGATTTTGTTTCTCTGATTACCGACTAATCGGTTACTGGTCTAGGCAAAAGAGGTTATTCTTTAGCTTTCTTTGCATTTTGTAATTTTAGAGTTATATGTATCAAACATGTATGAGTTAGAAGAGTACTCCTTAAACTGGAATTTTTTGGTGATTTTTTTTTTTTTTTTAAAAAAATTTTAATTTATCAATTTCTCATAGAGGTGATAAGTCTTGTAACGATACCTAACTTTCTCGTGAGCCACCTAAACTAGACCTAGAAAACCACATCTTGAGTGAACTAGACATGACTTCAAGGTTTGCTCGAGACTTAAATGAGCCGATTTTTTAAGGGCATGTTATTTGATGGCTCTCTGATCAATCTTGTTACTCCGTAAATCCGTAATTTGATGGGTACGCAACAACAAGTCTTTGACAATAAATTATGTGCTTGTGCATTATGATGATGGCTCGGAACTTCAGAGTCCTTTCTGAAGGAGTAAAAGGACTTCATAGCTCAAGTTGAAGCAATAGGTTACGTATATGTGTTGTTGCCCATTTTTGGTTGTTTTGCTTCTCGAAAAAAAAAAAAAAAAACATTTTCATTCTTTTTTAAGCTGTAGTGTTTGGTGATTCGTTCATTTTTTGCTTAAATGTGTGGATTTGTCTCCTAAAAGCATGAATGAAATAGATAAACTGCCCCTACAACTTTGGTTGACAAAATATTATATTTGGTGGAATCCAGGGAAGGATCAAACTTCTTGCAATCTTGCAAAATACATGCTTTGTGAAAATTTCTTTTTAATATTCAACACCCTATTTTTTCAAGTAAGAACAAATCCCTCGAAACAAGGAAAAATTCTACAAATATCCTACTTTTTTTAATTTTGAAATGTATAGTGTGGAATATCTGCTTTCTAGTCTCTACCACCAAACAAGGAAAGAAAAACGATACAAATGAAGGAAAATTACAATCTCATACAAGATGTTATTTTTGTTTTTTCCTCCAACTAAAATAATATTTGTTGTATTTTTTGAGATTTCAAAAAAAAATAATTTTATTTCTTAACATTGAATAATATACATCTAAATTTATAGATGTGTTATCACCTGATCAAAGTTATTGAGAGAATATAAAAGACAACAATTAAGATAGAACGACCTTTATGCTAGTTCCTCGACCGGTCCAAATAATTTTTAGCCTCTATTCTACAGTGCAATTTGTCATTCAAAGCCGTAAACATCCTTGACCTAATTAAGGCTCCTCTAATTAAAAATGATAGCTGTAGCAATTGCCCATAATATAATTTGCAAAGCTAAGTAGCTTGGCAGTATTTAATTAAGAGTCTAATGGTAGATTGTATCACGTGAAACTTGTTGGAACCACAACTACATGGCTAGAGTACAAATGACAGCTTGATCGCAAAATTTAGCACTCCAAGAATGATTCGAAATGTCCTCATTTATGCAGGCATACTGAATCCAATAACCACTACTTTTTGCTCACATACCTCGTTGTACATATGTACATACCTCTTATAATAAAAATTAAAAATAATAACAAGAATTACTTGTACTATAACATTATCGATGCTTTTATAAATAAAATAATGGCTAGGTAGCCTAAATTCCCAACAAATTACATTTAGCTTCACTTTATTAGCTGGAAAATACAAGTATATACAATAAATAGTGTTCATTTTAGCTAATTAATTTTGCTTGAGTTTTGTTTATTAACTTCGAGATTTATGAGCATTGTCAGAGTATCAAGTGGTTAGGATTATGAGGGGAGAAAAAAAAAAAAAAAAAAAAAGGCAAAGCAGTAGTATGTAGAGAATGCTAGAGACAGTAGAGAGTGCTAGAGCAGTGTGTTAAGTCTGATTAAGGCTTTGTGACTGGAGTCATATTTAGGCTCATAACGATCCTTAGCACTAAAGCTTACAAGTTTAAGTACTTCAAATACTTTATACCTACTATCGAACATGTCTATACATACTTAATACAAATATAATATAGTAAGCGGGTGGATGCCAATTACTATTGGTGGTATAAAATTTGGATCGGGGTTGATAGTCAAGATCTATGATCAATCTTGTATACCAAATACATCATTTGTCATTCGTGACATTATATATACTATAAGAATGATGTGAAATTGTGGATTTTGATTCTTCCTACACAATATTTTGTCAAAACTCAAAACAACAAATCAACACCCAGGAGGCTAATGTGGTCTAAGACTATGACTTTTAAAAAAAAAAAAAATTATTATGAAGTACTCATATTATTTATATTAAAGGTTCAAATTACAAAGTAAATTGTGCATCTAGCAAAGACGCATTATTTTTTCTCTCTTAACTTTTTTTTTTTTTTTCCCTGAAGAACTTCTTAATGATATTATGATTTTTTTTCCCCCCACAAAATACTTATCAAGACAGTTGCCAAATATCATATAAAAATAAATAAATCATACAACTATATTATTAATGATTAAATAAAAATCCTATTCAGAGAAAGGCAACGCAAAGAGATTCCCCTTTTTTGATAATTGATATAACCTTCCGGTAGTAAAATCTCATCCAAGTGCTTTAACATGTTACATAATCAGCAAAAAACAACCAAGACATGCACAAGTTAATTGGACCATTTTTGTTTAGCGTCATACCTAATTAGCCAATCACTTTCACTAAATGTAATAATCATTTATAATAAAATGTCATTAGGGGCGGCTTAAGCCGAGTTAGTAGGAGACATTAAGAATAAATTAAGCTTATTTTATACTCCGTGTAGTAGATTACTATGTATATAGCTATACATTATTGTTCAATTTTTATATATCGTCTATGTATATGCCTTGACGCCTTGTAGTCTTTGGACACTACTACTTTTTACAATTCAAATGCTACATTGAGTGGTTATATGTAGTTTTAAGTTGAAAACTTGATAATATAATGTACCATATTGAAGGAATCTTTTGAAAAATGCTAGCACTAAACATAGACCACGATAATAATTCTAAGAATTTGGTAAAGTTGTCTAGGTTAGAATAGTTAGATAAACAGTCCATTTACGTGATACGAAAATGTCGAAACATGGACTTTTTTTCAACCACAAATACATGATGATAGCATGTTTCATGCTGCATGCCAGTCAACAAAGGACTTATTCATTGAAAGTTGTTACTTGCAAGAAACAATTAATCTCTGGTGAATTTGTGGATTGATCAAAGCCAAATACGAAGTACTTCATAACATACAAAAATAACTAATTGGAAAATAATTGAGGCACTGTTCTTTTGTTTAGTGATTATGATGAGGATTTATTTTAGTGATAGAGATTCAGAGATACAAGTCATATGTTTGGTAGTAAGCCAATAGCTTTTAGACTATCGATCTTTTAATGTTTAGACTATGTCAAAACACTAATAACCCACATACACATATTCGGCAATGAAGCGTGTAAGGGGAGTAATAAATGTTGTTGTAGCATTAGTGAAACATTATCGCTTTTGAGCTTTGACCTTAATCGTAACTTACATCTGACAAAAATTATATGGATAAATGACCTCTGGCACGTTGCTAATCAAGTATATATGTTGGGTTGCAGCGATGAGATTATACCATAAATTCTTCGGATTGCAGCGATGAGATTATACCTTAATCAAGTATATATGTTGGGTTGCAGCGATGATATAATGACTTCCAATAACGCATTTTGCTAATGCGTTATTGGAAGTCATTATATCATATTTACAATAGAAATATTAAACAAAAATATTCTCCTCAATAAATTCTTCGGATCTCCTCATCGAGTTTAATCAATCAAAACATAGGTTTACTAAAAAAAAAAACCTACAAATTTGCTTCTTTATGAATTCAAGTTTAAAATTCATTCATGTCATAGTACATAATTACTGTAGTAAGTAAACTCTTACATACTGCAACAACCTAACACATGCAGACCAGGGTTACAAAAAAACCTAGACTGGACATTTAAAGGCAAACACAACTTTAATAAATGATGAAGATGTTGGTTGAAAGTATGGGATGTGAAAAATAAAAGAGCTATCCACTAACAAAAATGGTCACGTTGTGTTGACAGTTTAAATGTATGATTTCGATCAGTCGGTTTCCATTTTCAGGTTCAATGTTTTTAATCTTGCATGGGTCTAATATCAACAGTATAACACATTGTGACAACTGAACTTTGTCCCAACACATTTAAACATTCTGAACGGTCTTTCAGAAATTAAAGTTTTTATTCTGCTACATGCAATTACATGCAACTTTGCTTTGCCCTTATCTATCAGTCACTCACAAAAAATAAAAAAGGTAGAAATAATTTAATTTACGTGTCTTTTTGTTTGGTATGGGAGTCGCCTGGCACAAAATAGATCATACACCTTATAAAAAAACTACCTATAGTTCTACATGCAAATGTGCAAAGTGCAATAGATGTATCACCTTATAAAAAAACATATTATAATAACATGATAAAAACACTATACGTTTCATACATCTTAGTATTTTACCCAGATATATGTAAAGCTATATACAAGTGATACAACCAGGCTTTCTACCAATTGGCATGCGGAGCAATAAGAATATAGACAATATTCGATTTTATGTATAATACATTTGAATTAAGGTTAGTTTTAATCAACTAGCTAGACTATGGAGCAATTGACAAGCATTTACATTATTTTGACATTGATTAGTAAACACTTACAATATTACTAAAAGTAAAGGTATTACAAGTAGCATTGGTTGAAAAAATATTATTGAACTTGATAATTTGTAATTAGATTATGGATAAGTTTTAAATTTTATTTGTCATTTTAAAACAATATGACTAGTTTTCACTTGTATTATTGATGCGCAAGAGAATCACTTGTAATTTTGTGTTTATATTATATTATGTATTAATGCAGATTATATGTGATGTATTTAACAAATAAATGGAATTATTATAAACGAATCTTTCAAATAGTGAGTTTGTTCTAATGATTAATCATATATGTAATTTTTTTTATCACGGAGTAAGCATATATGTAACTAAATTGAATTAATCTAAATTTTACTTAAATAACATTAGTTGAATTATTGTTACTGCTTCAGTGGTGCTATTATTGATAAGCGTTACTTTAGGTTTTAAATAATATTATGAACTTCTAAATAATGACATTCAACGTGAAATAACAATAAAACATGATCGTTTAAAGATTTTATAATAAATGCATATTCAATTCCTCGAATAAGATTAAACATATAGTCTGTACGTAAATCAAAGATGACGAATTTATAAGGCCATTATACACATTTCAATATAGTTTATTTTGTAAAGATTTTTATCATACATACATTTTAATTAATTATGTAACAATAAAATGACGAATGGATAACTTTGTACCCGTAGTATATAATTACCAAAAATGGCGAACAACTCACGTAAGAATAGAAAAGTCACAACTCAAAACAAAGGGTTGTAATGTACAAAATACACAAGAGCTGAACGTAGCAAAATGGTACATTGGTACTAATACAATGCCTGTCTTATGTGCCGTTTCCGCCGGCAGGCCATCGTTGTCGTTGGTCAGCAGCCTCTTCTGAGGTTTCCCAACTCTTATCCTTTGAAAGCTTCGTGGTCCGTTCAACTCGTATGCCCGACAAAATCAACTGACTTGACCCCTTCAATGGTCCCACATGTCCCCTTAACCTTACGCCTAGTGGGCCCTCATGCCCCCCTCTTAGCCCTACAATCTTTGCATAAAATAATATAGAGAAACAAAGATATTCATCATCTCTTCGAGAATATTATCACGGATATCGAAAAAAAAAACAAAAGTTTTGTAAATTTTAGCAGTACACTCAATGCTAAAGGTCAAGGATTTGAATTTTGGAATTTATAGAAGATTCTTATCAAGACAATTACAATTACTTAATCATGCATGCTACACAAATAGTACTGTTAACCATAAGATAATAAGGTTTTGGATCTATATTAATTTAGTCAATGAATAAATAAACATTGGATAATGACTAATGATCTTTGGTTGTTAAATTTCAAACGTAGTAGTTTTTGTTGATTCTGTAAAATCAGTAAGGGTTTGAAATTTTACACGATGAATTTTCCAAGATGTATCATGAACATTACATTAGTCAATACTCATACTATTAAAGCCAAAATTAACTTTTCTTAAGTTGCATAACATCTTAAAAGTCAGAAAAACATTTACAAACAAGCCCATATACTAATTAAGTTGTCCAAAAGACAACAACACACAAAAATGACAAAACTTGGAATTAAAAAAAACATATACTCAAAATCTATAATTACAGTTTTGTTTAATAATTTTCCTAGTACGGAGTTATTTTATTTGAAGGACGGCTAGAATAGCTTTACAAAAAAAAAAAAATTTAAACATGCAGGAAAAAAAAAAAAAAAAAAATCAATGTCATATCATTTGGGCTTATTGTTCCAAAATCTTCATTGACTACTATTATGGCAACTATTATTATGATTAATTGATTATAACTCTAATATCAACCAATCAAAAAAATTAAAAATAGATGTCACTGTAATTAAAAATGGAATTAGTACATAGGTATTTTAGTCAAGTGCCACAATTCACAAGTAACAAGTTTACTTGTCCCTCTTCCTTGTGGCAACTTTTTACGTGTACCATGACGTCTTTTATCTTACGTTATAGCCTTTTTGGCCCTATATAAACTCCTTCGCTCTTTTCATTCTCCCATACTCACTTCAACCAATATTCACAAGAACTTCCCAATTTACTTGGCTAAAAAAAAAAAAAACTCAGCTTTCAGCAATATTTTTATTACATTAAATTTCTTTTATTTTGCAACATTATTTTTACGACGATAAACAATGGCGAGAAGAGAGAAAGATTTGGCTGCGTTGCAGTTCATTGAAGAGGTGACGAGCCAATGTGAGGAGGTGCAAAGGGAGGTTTTGGCTCATATTTTGAGCCGAAACGCCGACACCGAGTACTTGAAACGATATGGGATGAAAGGGTGTGTTGATGTTGAGACATTTAAGAATAAGGTTCCAGTGGTGACGTACGAGGATATTCAGCCTGATATCCAACGTATTGCGAATGGGGATTTTTCTCCTATTCTTTGCGCTCAACCAATCACCGAATTTCTTACAAGGTAACATCCTTTAATTGATCAATAATACGGAGTATGTTTTATTCGCAACTTTTTACTACTAGTATAGAAAGTCTATGACGACAATTATCTTATGTTGTTAAAAAACTTATTTTTATTTTACACTTATTTTCTAAAATGATTGCCTAATCACAGTTCGCTAACAAAAGAAAAGAAAATTTTAATTGAGTACGTACCTTATACATACAGGAGGAGAGTATGATATATTGATACACTCATTAATGTAATGTAAAGTCAAAAAATGTGGTGATTTGACTTTCAATTCCTTTATTGAACGTAGTCAATAATTAAGAACTGATAGATTCTGGTCGAAATTGACCAACTTAAATGAAATAACCTACGGCAGAAGAAAAAAAAAAAAAAAACTGCATTAATATAATTACCAAGTAGTTGATGTTTAATTATCCAAATAATTAGTAATTAGAGATTAATTGGGCGATTATTGCAGCTCTGGAACTTCAGCAGGAGAGAGAAAATTGATGCCAACAACTGCTGAGGAGATGGATAGGAGGCAGCTGCTTTACAGCCTTCTCATGCCTGTTATGAACCAGTAAGTCCTTTTAATTTCCTCCACTACTCAAATATGGACTAATTTATTCATTCACTTAAATTTTGATTATATATATTAATATATCAGTACAACTTTATTATAAAATCATACATTTACTACTAATAGAAATTTGCTAATTCAATTTATTGCATTAATTAAAGAACACGCTTCTGAAATTAGCTAAAAATATATCCTTTTTTCTTGGAAAATTTATTGAAAACCATTTTATAAAAACCAATTTTTGTTGAAAAACATCTTGTAAATTTTTTTTTGTCAAAACACACCTGTTTTAAATTTTTTTGTTGAATCCCACCACTTTTCGGATTTTGACTATTAATTGACATTTCCGGCGTTAATTAGCATGTCCACCTCACGTGACCCACTTAACCCTATTTTTTTATTATTTTCCCCCTTTCCCTCCATTCATTCCCCCTTCGTCACTTACATATTCCGTGCAATTGTATAAAAGGCTATAAAAACCAAATTATGATGAAGAGGAGTGACGAAGAGGGGAATGAATGGAGGGAAAGGGGGGAAAATAAAAGAAAAGTGGAGTTAAGTGAGTCACTTGAGGTGCACATGTTAGTCAACACCGAAAATGAAAGTAATTATTTGGAACCCGGGGAAATGATAGGACTTAACAAAAAAAAAAATTAAAACAGATGTGCCTTGATAAAAATTTTTTTAAAACAGATGTGTTTTGACAAAAAAAAATAAAATTATAAGATGGTTTTCAACAAAATTTGGTTTTTATAAAATGGTTTTCAACAAATTTTCCTTCTTCTTTATACTTTTTCACCTTGTGTTTTCCGGAAAGAGACTACTAAATTTTACAAATAAAATGCTCTTTTACACCATACTTCAGATATATAACTGTGCTTTTTTCTTTGTTGTTTGCTTTTGTTTTTCCTTATTGTATATATTTGGTATTTTCTTTCACATATAGTTAAGTAGGACGTGATATGCCCAATAAAAGGCTATTTTGTTTTTTACCACCTCACAAAAACACGAAAATCTCTTTTACCACCTCCCAAAAAAAGTATTTTACTTTACCACCTCATAAAAAACACGAATATAGGTTTTACCACCACTTAACTGATTCCGTTTAAGAATTCGTTAAGTGGGCCCATAAAGCCACGTGTCGTGCTATTATTGGCCAAAAAAAGAAAAAAATAAAAAAAAAAGAAAAAAAAATTAAAAAACTCTAAAGCTACCCAGCCACCGCCACAGCGCCACCACCACGCCACCACCTAACCCACAACTACCCCCCGAACCTACCACTGGCGGCGCAACTCCACCCCCTCCCTCTTCCAACCCACCTGAACGCCCCCTTCCATCTCCCGCAACCGCAATCGACCCAAAAACCACCAACCCACAACCCTCAATGACCACGAATCCCCCCAAAATAGCCACGATTTCGGCCACAAATGGCCGAAATCGGCCGGTTAAGGCCACTCAGCCTTAAAACCGGCCGATTTCGGCCATTTGTGGCCGAAATCGTGACCGTATTAGGGAAGGAGGGTTTTGGGTTTGGTGGTTTTTGGGGGTGTTACGGTTGCGGGAAAGGGAGGGGGAGGGTTTAGGTGGGTTGGGGCTGGTGGTGCGACGCAGGTGGTGGTTTCGGGGAGTGCTGTGGTGAGTTGGGGGGGAAGGCGGCGGTGGCGCGGGGGTGGTGCCGCGGTGGTGGCCGGAGTAGTTTTAGGTTTTTTTTTGTTTTTTTTTTTAATTTCTCTTTTTTTTTTAACAAATAAAATGCTGACACGTGTTACTGTGGGCCACACTTAACGGAATTTTTGGATGGAAACCGTTAAGTGGTGGTAAAACCTATATTCGTGTTTTTTATGAGGTGGTAAAGTAAAATACTTTTTTTGGGAGGTGGTAAAAGAGATTTTCGTGTTTTTGTGAGGTGGTAAAAAACAAAATTTCCTATTACACACAAATTCATACTTTTGTAAGTTTGTATTAAGAATTTATATTCAATCACCATTCTGCCTTTTTATATTATATAATATAATGCAAAGTAATAATACTCTGACCATAATTATTATTTGATTAATTTGTATCAACAGATACATGCCAGGGCTAGACAAAGGAAAAGGCCTTTACTTCTTATTCATCAAGTCCGAAACAAAAACTCCAGGAGGCCTAGTGGCTCGACCAGTTCTCACAAGCTACTACAAAAGTAGCCACTTCAAGAACCGGCCTTACGATCCTTACAACGTTTATACTAGTCCTAACGAGGCGATACTTTGCCCCGACTCTTTCCAGTCCATGTACACACAAATGTTATGTGGGCTATATGAGCGCCACGAGGTGCTCCGTGTGGGAGCAGTGTTTGCATCCGGCCTCCTCCGGGCCATCCGCTTCCTCCAAGTCCATTTCCACGACCTTTGCCACGACATCACCAATGGAACCCTTAGCTCGATGATCACTAACTCGGGCCTACGAGCTTGCATGAGTAAGATCATGAGGCCCGACCCGGAACTTGCGGAATTCATTATCCATGCATGTGAGGGTGAGAATTGGGAGGGGATAATAAAAAGGATTTGGCCTAATACAAAGTACTTGGAAGTGATTGTGACGGGTGCCATGGCCCAATATATACCAACATTGGATTATTATAGTGGTGGCCTACCTAAGGCATGTACTATGTATGCTTCCTCGGAGTGTTTCTTTGGACTCAACTTGAACCCAATGTGTGCCCCCTCAGAGGTTTCCTACACTATACTACCTAATATGGCGTATTTCGAGTTCATCCCACTCGACGACAACTCGGGCTCTCGGCTTGTAAACTTGGCTGATTTAGAGGTCGGAAAGGAGTATGAGCTTGTAGTCACCACACACTCAGGATTGTACAGGTACTTGAACTTAAATCAATACTCTTAATTAGTTAATGTATTTATAAAGTAGTAATTTTTACTATTATGTTTTTTTTTTCCCAAAGTTCTAATCAGAATTTCTATTTTTCTTTTGCTACCTTACGTATAGGTACCAAGTTGGGGATGTGCTATATGTGACAGGGTTCTACAACTCAGCACCGCAATTCAAGTTTGTTAGGAGGAAGAACGTTTTACTCAGTATCGATTCGGATAAAACTGACGAGTCGGAGTTGCAAAGCGCGATTGAAAGCGCATCAGCTTTGCTCAAACCCTTCAACACAAGCGTTGTTGAGTACACAAGCTATGCGGACACCAAGTCTATACCAGGACATTATGTCCTTTATTGGGAGCTTTTAACAAAAGATCCCACAAATGGGCCAGATCACGAGGTATTGGGCCAGTGTTGTCTAGCCATTGAGGAGGCCCTTAACTCGGTCTACCGACAATGTCGGGTTTCAGATCGGTCAATTGGACCGCTTGAGATCCGAGTGGTGAAGAATGGAACATTTGAGGAGTTGATGGACTATGCAATATCAAGAGGAGCATCAATTAACCAGTACAAAGCACCTAGATGTGTGAATGTCAAGCCCATTGTTGAGTTACTGGACTCTAGAGTAGTTTCGGCCCATTTCAGCCCTTCTATGCCTCATTGGAGCCTACAAAGAGGCCCCATTTAAGCCCATTAAAATGTATCTGTTAGTTTGTTAGCGGACACTGGGCTATAGATAGCAGTATTGTAGCACGTTGTTTGACTTGTACCAGGTGACAGGTGTACATTGTGTTTAATTATCTGTTTTTACAAAAAATAAATTACTTTGTTGTTAATTTTCTTTCATTTTAAGTCTTAATATGTATCATTGTATCACTCAGAATTCCAAAAAGTCGTTACCTTAACATATTGCTTGGTACTACTTGTTTTAGCGCTATAGAATGTCCTAATTGTTATGTGCCTTAATACTAATATATTACAGAATATATCGAGAAAATACAAGTTACGGAGTAATATTTTATATAAACAAAAGTTGTTAATATAAGGGTATAAAACCATTTTCGTTAGTGATTTACGGACAAGATTGTAAATTCAGCAACATTAGAGCTTCTTGGTTGAAGGCTTGAACACTACTATATGTCTTGTTTATAAACAAAAAACAAAAATATTTTGACAGATCATGACATGAAGGCATCCCAAGTCAAAACTACGAGTACTTTTTATTCCGTTGTTGTTTAGAGACTAGAGAGAGAGCTCATACAAGTACTCCATCCGTTTTTTTTAAATGCATTACTTTGACTTTTGTACTATTCAGTATTCACATACTATGATTGACTTAATTTTTTCATTTCTATAACATAAATAAATATTATTATATAATGTATCATTTGATTAGTCATAATGTCTAGTTTTATAATACAATTTTGTTATAATTTTTACTCATAAAAAATTAAAAATATTAATGGTTAAAGTTACGTCTCGGTAAATGTGTCGATCAAAGTAATGCATTTTTTTTAAAAAGAGGAGTATTAAAAATTGCAAAAAATAAATACTTTATTTAAACATAGTAGTTTAGTACTAAGTACATTATTATATAACATCATCTATAATTATATATTAAAAAGCGTTCCTAAAACAGAATATGTTTCACGCGACCAACAAGTCTTAAGTTACAAGTCTTACCACCTTAGCCATCTATTAATTGTGTTTTTTATCCAACAAAATTATAGTTAACTTAGATAAGTTAATCTATGTCTTATTATACTATTTGTTTCCATTATATAATGATTGAGTTTGACAACTAAAAAATGTTTATAGCAAGACTTAAACTCGAAACTAACAAGTCTTTCTATCTAAACCATCAAACTAGATTAGCAAACTAAACAAATACAAACTAGCAACCCAAGGTATCACTCGCGCCACACACTAGTTTTACAATTATAACTGGGTAATAATGTATATACGTGTCACATGGCAATTTATTATTATTATTATTATTATCTTACAACATTGACAACTTATTATTAGTGGTATGCATTTGTTTATGCATGTGTGCTGACGTCCATTTAAAAAAAAAAAAAAAAGTAATAAGATGCCAATCTGCACATCACAATTAGAAAACGACCCCGCAACCAAGTGATTTCCTAATAATGTAGTAGCACACTCAATGCATGAGGTGAATTAACAATCATTAATCAAAAATGCATGGTTTTATAGATTAATATTATTAATCATCTACTCGTAACTTCAAACGTGTATCACGACTTCTTTTGCCCAGCCTATTTTGCCCTGGTCATATTACTTATGAAGTATATACAATATATAATCCTCTTTCCAATCTCCCATTTTCAACCAAAACAACAACAAGAGCTTCTAAATTAAGCTACTATCACAAACTTACAACATTTTTACTACGATTGACGATGGCGAGGAAAGAGAAAGATGTGGCTGCGTTGGAATTCATTGAGGAGGTGACGAGGAAGTGTGAAGAGGAGTAAAGGAAGGTTTTGGCTCATATTTTGAGCCAAAACGCCGACACCGAGTACTTGAAACGACATGGTATGAAGGGGTGTGTCGATGTTGAGACATTCAAGAAGAAGATTCCGGTGGTAACATACGAAGATATTCAACCTGATATTCAACGTATTGCTAATGGGGATTTTTCCCCTACTCTTTGTGTCCAACCAATCACTGAATTTCTTATTAGGTAATTCTATCTTTGAAAGGTGTCTATTATCTACACCGCTAGCCATTTGCATAAAAATCCAAACTAAGTCCAGTCCAATATCGGTAAACTCCTGCGAATTGAATTAGCAATTTGAATTGAATTGGATTTAATTTTTTAAAACACTCGGATTTTCAAATCGAATTTAAAGGGGTTTAGATTTATCCAAATAGAGTAAACCAAAACTTAGTTTTAAACTACTAGCTAGAAATCTTGAATTATACTCTGTGCAACATATATAAAGCACAGTACAATAGGCTAATTCAAATTCCTCAATTAAACTACTTTATCCAAATAGAGTAAACCAAAACTTAGTTTTATCCTCCTTAAGGCATATTTTAAAAATAAATTGTTATTCAACAACTTTAATCGGAATTTGATCGTTTTGACCCACTATTCCAACATTAACCACCTCACCACTACACCACACCACCTTTTCCGCCCAAACCACCCACCCAATCCAACCCAAAACCGCCCCTACTCACCAGCCTATGACAAAGCTATAATTACTCGCACTCAAAACTTAAACTAATTAACTTATTTGGTTATTATTGTAGCTCGGGAACTTCAGCAGGAGAGAGAAAACTGATACCAATGACTTCTGAAGAGATTGAACGGAGGTTGCTGTTTTCAAGCTTTTGCACACCTATTATGAACCAGTAAGTTGATATTCTTAATTGGTCAACGATAGCGTTTTAGGTATCGATTAACAATAATAATATGACAAAATCGAAATACTAAAACTAATATATATTTTTATTTGGTTAAATATGTATTAACAGATATATGCCAGGCCTAGACAAAGGAAAAGGCATGTACTTCCAATTCATCAAAGCAGAAACAAAAACTCCAGGAGGTCTTGTGGCTCATCCACTTCTCACATGCTACTACAAAAGTAGCTACTTTAGAAACCGGCCTTATGATCCTTATAACGTTATAACTAGCCCCCACGAGGCGGTACTTTGCCTTGACTCTTTCCAGTCCATGTACGCCCAATTGTTATGTGGCCTTTATGAACGTCATGAGGTCCTCCGTATAGGAGCTGTCTTTGCTTCTGGCCTCCTCCGGGCCATCCGTTTCCTCCAAGATCACTTCCACAACCTTTGCCATGATATCAAAACTGGCACTCTAAGCTCAACTATCACTGACTCGGACCTACGAACCTGCATGAGTAAGATCATGAGGCCCGATCCGGAGCTTGCGGAATTTATTATCAATACATGTCAAGTTGAGAATTGGGAAGGGATAATCAAAAGGATTTGGCCCAATACTAAATACTTGGAAGTGATTGTGACGGGTACAATGGCCCAATATATACCTACATTGGACTATTATAGTAATGAGTTACCTAAGGTATGTATTATGTATGCTTCCTCGGAGGTTACTTTGGGCTCAACTTGAACCCAATGTGTGCCCCCTCGGAGGTTTCCTACGCTATAATGCCTAATTTGGCATATTTCGAGTTCATCCCACTTGGGGACAACTTGGCCCCTAAACTGGTAAACTTGGCTGATGTAGAAGTTGGAAAGGAGTATGAGGTTGTAGTCACCACCCATTCAGGATTGTATAGGTAATTGATTTTAATAATTCATGTTTCTAGATGATAATGTAAATAGAAAGCTTTTGATTTATTTGTTGACTAGTTACTTCAATTTGTATAGGTACGAAGTTGGGGATGTGTTACAAGTGACAGGGTTCTATAACTCTACCCCACAATTCAAGTTCATTAGGAGGAAAAACGTGCAACTAAGTATTGACTCGGATAAGACGGATGAATCAGAGTTGCTAAATGCGATAGAGAGTGCATCAGCTTTGCTCAAACCTTTTAACACAAGAGTTGTTGAGTACACAAGCTATGCAGATACCAAAACTATACCGGGACATTACGTCATTTATTGGGAGCTTTTAACTAATGACACCACAATTGGGCTAGATCATGAGGTATTGGGCCAGTGTTGTTTAGCCATTGAGGAGGCCCTTAACTCGGTATACCGACAATGTCGGGTTGCTGACCGATCAGTTGGTTCGCTTGAGATCCGAGTAGTGAAGAATGGAACATTTGAGAAGTTGATGGACTATGCAATATCAAGAGGAGCATCTATCAACCAGTATAAAGTGCCTAGGTGTGTGAATGTCATGCCTATTGTGGAGTTGCTGGACTCTAATGTAGTTATGGCCCAATTCAGCCCATCTATGCCCCATTGGAGCCCATAAAAAGGCTCCATTTAAGCCCATTAAAATGTAACGGTTAGTTTGTTAGCGGACACTGGGCTATCAATAGCTGTATAGCACCACGTTGTTTGACTTGTATGAGTTGTACACGGTGGCCGGTAGTACATTGTGTTTAATTATCTGTTTTTTCAAAAAAAAATACTTTAGTTAATTGTATTTTTTAATTTTATTTTCAGTCGTGATAAAAAAATTCCAAGAATCTTTGGCATGATGGTTTTGAGAATTACAATCTTAGAATTCAATCTTTTAATTCCAAAAAAAAAAAAAAAAAAAAAAAAAAGTGAATAAATAAATTCAAAACATGGTTTTGTCTTTGTTAGAGAACAATTTTTTTTTTGTTCTCTAACAAAACCATGTTTTTATTGTTAGAGAACAATTAGGGTGCGTTCTATTCACCTGATTTTTACTTATCTGATCTTTTCTGATCTTATCTGATCTTATTTGAACTTATTTTAGATATAAATTAAACTTGAGTAACCCTGACTAACCCTTATCACAACTTATCTAAACTTATTTGAACTTATTTTTCCTGAACTTATCTTATCTGAACTTATCTTATCTGAACTTATCTAAACTTATTAACCCTTATATGAACTTATATGAATTTTATTAACTCTAAAATAAGTGGAAATAAGGTGAACAGAACAGGGCCTTAAACTATACGAATAGTAGTCTAGAGAAATAAATAGATAGTTAAGAGAAAAAAAAAGTATATAATTCTTATACTTCCTCGTTCTCAAAGTACTTGCAATACTTTACCTAAAAAAGAAATACTTGCAATATTATGAATTTTACATTGGTCAATTCACAAATTATTCATTACTTGTAACCTTTTTGAGAGAGAAAGGAAATAAATAATTAAACTTAATTGTAATTCTTAAAATTACAATAAAATATATTTTTTAAAATATGCATAAATTTAACAATTTTACAAAGTATTTGTTATAAGGACTAGCAACTAATTCCCTCCATTGTGTAATATCATGAAATTTTATCATACATATACTTTTCGATATTGATTATATCTCATATGGTTAATAGCTTGATTATCCATATGAACTTGTAGCTAATTAGAAACTTCTTACCACGTTGCTAACACCAAACCATATAGCACAACTCTAACCTCTGCTTTGAAAGAGTTACATGAGCCAAGATTAAAGAATATGCATACTGAACTTACCTATGCAGACCTTGAATATTTGATTTATTAGGGTGGATTTATATTTAAGCTATGATATCTTTGTAGATTTTATTAGCTTATGTATACATATATATAGTGATGTTAGTAGTCAATTTATTCATTATTGGAGATTTGGAGATAAAATAAAATATAGTTTATTTAGAATTATTGTTTAGTTGAGGAGACAAGCATTTATTATGCATTAAAAGATAAAGACAAGTAAATCTTAGTTGAGTATTGATCGGGGAAAGATGAATATGGAGTAGTCTTCATATCCTTGTGTTACTAGCAAATCAAACTGAACAACCACCGCATTACACAGTGTTAAGCCTTTCACAACTTCACGCAAGAAATGCATTAAAAGTCCTCTTTATTTTCAAATATTTCTTCCTTGTTTATGGAAAACTCATCAATTCCCTAAAACAAAAAACAAAAACCAAAAACCAAAAAAAAAGAAAAAAAAAAAAAAAAAGGGCATAAGTTTAAAAACTTGATCAATAACAAATTAAGTAGTTTAATTAACAAACATTAGTCGATTTTTCATTATAAAAAGTGAATGGAGTTTTACTTAAAAATTAGTTAGGTTATCCATAAATTGTTAAATGATTGGTCATGATACTCATGAATGTCCTCCTTATTGACTCATCACGTACGTAACTTCCAATCAACGTGTATCATGACATTGTTTTGCCTAGCTTATTCTGCGTGGCCTAGCTGGCTATATAAACTTCTCTTTCCAATCTACCATTTGCAACCCAAACAACAACAACAACAAGAGCTTCCAATTAATTGATATTATAGACAATGGCAGCGAGGATAGAAAAAGACACGGCGGTGTTGGAATTCATTGAGGAGGTGACGAGCAAGTGTGAGGAGGAGCAAAGGAAGGTTTTGGCTCATATTTTGAGCCAAAACGCCAACACTGAGTACTTGAAACGACATGGGATGAAGGGGTGTGTTGATGTTAAGACATTTAAGAACAATGTTCCAGTGGTGACATACGAGGATATTCAACCTGATATCCAACGTATTGCTAATGGGGATTTCTCCCCTATTCTTTGTGCCCAACCAATCACTGAATTTTTCACTAGGTAATTCTCTTAGAATTGTTTTTTATTTACTCTGTGTTTACATACGAAGTACTACATACGTATGTTGTACGGAGTAACTTTAACAGTTCTCAATGCTTGAATTTGTTAATTTTTGTTTTTACATTTTTTACTCTTGTTCTTTAATCTTGTGGCGTTGTGCTCATATCAAATGGTGCAATAAAAAAAAAAATAAAAAAAAAATGGAGTGAAGTATACTTTTAAACATTTTATTAAATGGAGTAAAATAGTCATTGAAGTCAAAGTTTATTACAAGTGCACTATCAGTCTATCATCTTTACCTTTATTTATTTTTGGCAAACACATTATACAATATTTTCCTTCTCACACCATATTGTTTATAATTTTTACTTGATTTTTTTTCTTACTCTTTCCGTTTAAAATACATCGCTTGAATTTTACACTATTAATATTACTATATCTTTGACTTAGTTTTTTTTACTAATATATGAGTATAATAAATACTTGGTTATTACTGCAGCTCGGGTACTTCAGCAGGAGAGAAAAAACTAATACCAATGACTTCTGAGGAGATGGAACGTCGGTTGTTGTATTCCAGCATGTTCATGCCTATTATGAACCAGTAAGTTGGTATCCTTTATTGTTTGGCAGGAACTGTAAATATTATGATTACGTCAAAATACAAGCTTAGATTAAAAAAATAATAAATAATAATAATAATAATAATAATAATAATAATAATAATAACAATAACACACACACAGTACACAACTTCATTAGGTGTGTAAACTTCGTATATAAAAAAACTTTTGATCATATATAGTTATTTATTTGGTTGAATTTGTATTAACAGATTTATGTCAGACCTTGAAAAAGGAAAAGTTCTTTACTTCAAATTCATTAGGCCGGAAACAAAAACTCCAGGAGGTCTAGTGGTTCAATCAGTTCTCACAAGCTACTACAAAAACAACTACCTTAAGAACCAACGTTATGATGACCCTTATAACATCAATACTAGCCCTCATGAGGCGATAGTTTGCCTCGACTCTTTCCAGTCTATGTACACACAAATGTTATGTGGGCTATATAATCGCCACGAGGTGCTCCGTATAGGAGCCGCCTTTGCGTCAGGCCTCCTCCGAGCCATCCGCTTCCTCCAAGTTCACTTCACTTACCTTTGTCACGACATCACCACTGGAACCCTAAGCTCGGTAATCACTAACTTGGGCATACGGGCTTGCATGAGTAAAATCATGAGGCCTGACCCGAAACTTGCGGAATTCATTATCCATGCATGTAAGGATGATAATTGGGAAGGGATAATCAAAAGGATTTGGCCAAATACAAAGTACTTAGACGTGATTGTGACGGGTTCCATGGCTCAATATATACCTACATTGGATTATTATAGTGGTGGCCTACATAAGGTAAGTAATAGGTACATTTCCTCCGAGTGTTTCTTTGGACCTAACTTAAACCCAATGTGTGCCCCATCGGAAGTGTCCTACACTATATTGCCTAACACATCATTTTTTGAGTTTATCCCACTTGATAACGCGGCTAATCAAATCGTGGACTTGGCTGACGTGGAGGTCGGAAAGGAGTATGAGATTGTAGTCACCACACAAGCAGGATTGTATAGGTATTTGTTGGTATTGATCGATACTGTTGGATAGTATACTAATAATGGTAGTCTTTTCAGGATGTTATTTTTATTTTTTTGGCAACATATTGTTTGAAATTTCTATATCTACTACTTTTGAAATTATAGGTACAAAGTTGGGGACGTGCTATACGTGACAGGGTTCCACAACTCAACTCCACAATTAAGATTTATTAGGAGGAAAAACGTTCTACTAAGTATTGACATGGATAAGACAGATGAATTCGAGTTGCAAAATGCAGTTGAGAATGCATCAACTTTGCTTAAACCTTTCAATACAAGAGTTGTTGACTACACAAGTTATGCAGACACCAAAACCATACCAGGACATTATGTCATTTATTGGGAGCTTTTAAATTATGACACTTCTACTGGGGTAGATCATGAGGTATTGGGTCAATGCGCTCTAGCAATAGAGGAAGCCCTTAACTCCGTATACCGACAGATTCGCGCTGATGACCGGTCAATTGGGCCACTTGAGATACGAGTAGTGAAGAACGGAACATTTGAGAAGTTGATGGACTATGCAATATCAAGAGGAGCATCTATTGACCAGTATAAAGTACCTAGGTGTGTGAATGTCATGCCTATTGTGAAGTTGTTGGACTCCAACGTAGTTATGGCTCAATTTAGCCCTTCTATGCCCCACTGGAGCCCATAAAAATGATCCCTTTAAGCCCATTGAAATTATGATGTTAGTGGATTGGGCTATCGGTTGCACGCGTTGTGTAACTTGTACCCAGTGTACATTGTTTTGATGGGTCATAGTCAACTCACGGCCTCATGGGAAGTTGAAAGCTGAAATACTCACTAAACACTATAAATTTCTTTGTAATGGTGTCTTATTCACATTTTCTTTGTACTTTTAGATAAAATAAAATTGATTTGTTAAAACTTGAAACCCATAACATTTTTTTTTAACAATGTATGTTATTAGATGAATCTTGAAACTATTGAAAAATCAAAACCAATACATCTATTGAGTAAAGAAATTTAGACATTTATATTGTTTGGTGTATGCATAATACATATAGCCAAAAACCTCACAATAGGATATTGGGATAGAAGTGTCCATTGTCCATACAGTGATTTAGGACATGTTCTCTTTAGATTATTATTAAAATACGGTCAAAGTTTAGTCAAATTATTAAATTAGATTATACTAGATCAGATAATAAAAAATTCAGATTAGACCAAATCAGACCTTATTAAAATCAGATATGGTTTAAATTTTGCTTAATCTTGAAGACTTGTACTTAGCCCAACATGATAAAGATGCCCAGTTATCTTTTTTATTGGCAGGCCCAAAAAATGATCCATGAGAAGTTTTATCCAATTTAATGCGCTTAGAAAGCCCAAGATGCAAATATGCCCAGCTGCTATGATTTTGTTGTTAATCCAGTCCATCAAATTTGTTAAAATATGCCTTTAAATCAATTTGATGAATCAATTTGCTCTCTACAAACGATCCAAGTAGTCCATCCAACATATTATTTGTTATTTCATATGTTTGAGCTATGATTTTCTAATTGTTCTTGTTCCAGGTATGGATCCAAGGGTTCCGGCTGGCACGAGCTGGGTTTAGTACCTGCGCAAGGCAACACACGTGAACTGCCCTCGGGAGTGGCTCGAGGAAACCCCTCTGATGCCTAAGTTAGAATGTGTTTAAAAGAGAGAAAGTGTACTTAGAGAGATAAGTGATGTAATAGAATGTTTGTCTAACCTCTTTTCCGTTGTACTTTATCCCTTATTTATAGGTGTACGATCTCCTTTGTGGAGAATTCTACTTGGTCAGCCTACTGGCTGACTCTGCCAGGCTGGTGAACCCTTCTGATTGTTCTTCCAGCGATGAGTGCGTATCCCGAGAATGGAGCCAGGAGCCTGGTGTGGGAGCTATCCCGTACAGTACTTATTTTCGAAGCCTCTTTCATCTTTGTTTCGGGAGTATTGTGCCTAATCTAATTTGTGCGAGAACAATAAAAATTCCACTCATTTGCAATTGCTAGTAAAAATGTTTCTTAATTACACAGTGAATTACATAAACATGGGTTTTAATTTGATTATTTAAAATGTTTTTCATTAATTTTTCTTGTACTGGTCACAACAATTTTTTATTTAAAGGTAAACTTAACCAAGTGCGACACTCTGACTAATTGACATTTCTCTTCAACAAAAATGAAATAGATTGTACAGCTCCGGGCTCGCCCACAATGATTGTATTTTAGTAATCTCGTATTATCGTATATGTATAATTTTTTTTTTTATTTTATTTTTTTATAATTGTATTACAGCAACATATAATGTTTTGTAGTGTCGCTATAACAACAAGAGTTGGATTGCAAAAGGTGGGACCAAGGTTGCCCTGGATAATTAAGGAGGCTCCAATTATAAGAAGCCATGTGCAAATGCAACCTACCATTCCTATGAAATACAAAATCAAATCAATTTCTTCTCTTAATAATTATTCTCTTAACCGCCCGCCATTATGCCTTGATAACATACTTGAAATTATATCAACTACCAGTCTTACCCACCTCAACTATCTTTCTTCTACACCTTTCTCTCTCTTTCTTTCTTTCTTTTTCTTTTTTTCTTTCTTTTTTTTTTTCTTCTCTTGAATCTTCATAAGTTTATCATTGTGAAAATTACACAAATTATTAACGGATTAATTTTAAGACGCTAATCTTGAGATGATTCCCCTCATCTTTTGTTTAAGGTATGTATTTTTTTTTTTTTAATTTGATTCTTCTAGTTAATCCACTTTTCTTTGTTATATTTCTTTTCTTGTAGTGGTTTTTACTTGATAATGTGACTTTACATGACCTAATTGTTCGTATCGATTATTTCATCAGTTATGTAAGTATTTGTTTGGGTGATATAAATGTATAGATACTAGAGATTTATAGGTAGCAAATACATGTGTGAATTGTAAGTGTTTAGTTGATAAGAATATACTTAATGTTCAGAAGAAGTTTGAAGCGAGATAAGTGGAAGTTCTACTACCCAAGTTCAATCAAACAATTTTATTGCACTTGTTAACGGGAAAAAAATATTAGTATGCGATATAATGCGTTATGCCAATCAAACCATAAAAATAACATTTGTATATATATTGGATAGCAGAGTTGGATTGAAATCGTTGAAATACAGTGTGTATATTTATAATTAAAAAAAAAAAGTGATTCGATTAAGGTAAAAAGTGAATGACGTAAAGTAAATTGTTATCGTAATGGAGCATACTTAATGGTCCCTAAATATACTTATTACTCTCTGTGATGATGTTTGCTTGACGTTGAAGACAGGAGCTGAAAATTAAAGCAAGATTTATGCTCCGTAAAAGAAAAGAAAAGTAAAAAAAATGGAAAATAAGCATTTTTTTTTAGGCAATTAAGGAAATATAAGCAACTGTTTTAAAAAAAATAATAATAATTGCTTTTATTTCAATCCCTAAAAGAAATGTTCATATTTCTATTTTTTTGGGCTTTAAAAATCTGGCAAGATGGACAAAATTGAGCGATTTCCTCAAATGATACTTATTTTTTTTAATAAGCATACATGTGTACATCACTTCAAAAATATTGCGTGCTCTGCTTATCTTCCATGTTTAAAGTGGTTCACAATTTTTATTTATTTATATTTTTTTTCTTCTTTTTTTTTGGGTTCAACACAAAATTTAAATCAGTTGAGCTAGTAACTTTGTCTCCTTGTTCTCAAGGAAAATTTCAAACCTCTTACTCTATCAAGGCATGTATATTGTATCCATAAGTTTTACACTTTAACGTGTTATGATTAGGGTTAATAAGAAGATGAAGAAATGCAGAAGCTAAGGTCAATTTGTAACTTTTTTCATTTTAAATTGTCTCAACTCCCATAGTAGTTAATACGGATTGCATTATTATCATTGGTAATATACACTTTACAATTTTTTTATAAAAGAGTGTTCTAGTACAGTGATTTATATGAGTTCGGAGTAAGGGTCTATTAAATTCAACTTATCTATACTTCTATATTAAAAGGCATTCCTAAAACAAAATATGTTTCACGTGTCACCTTTTTCAAGTTCGACATGTCAGTAATATGCGCCACATGTGATTATAAACATAACATGTATTAGGTTTACATCTGAAAAATGCTTATAACAAGACTTGAACTCAAGACCAACAAATTTTAAATTAAGAGTCTTACCATCTTAGCCATTTATTAATTGTGTTTTTTTATCCAACAAAATTATAGTTAACTTAGATAAGTTAATTTGTGTCTTATTATATTTCCATTATGTAATGATTGAGTTCGACAACTAAAATATGTTTAATTATAGCAAGACTTAAACTCAAAATCAATGAGTCTTACTATCTAAACAGTCGAATTTGATTAGCAAATTAAACAAGTACAAACTAGCAATCCGGGGCATCGCCTGGGCCACACACTAGTTTTTACTTATTTCAAGTCTAATAAATTTCGATAAGTTTAGTCACGAAAAATAACTTTTGTTAAGGGTTAACAATTCAAATTACAACTAAAATAACTTTTAGAAACATACCATAATATTTACGAAATATTATTCAAGTAATAAATAACATACTCCATAGGTGTACCTTGAGCAGGGCATTTATTACAAAATAATGGAGTACGTGTTTTATATTTATGATTTAACTGTAATTTTTATGATTATCTTTTTCATATGCATGTTTCCAGGACAATCCTTGGACTGTGACATTAATACGAAGCAAACATAAGAAGTTATGTGGGACTGTTCTATTGAGGTAAGCAGTCTTCTTGGCAATATGCTCGCCTCATATACTCCGTACAAATTAAGGTTTTAATTTGGGCATGTCCATAGATAAAATATCTGATAGTAAAATATCTGAGAGATTTTTCTATACAGTTCATCTAAAAGATTTTTCACATACTTCTTAACAATTACGCCATGTGAGTGATGTGACTATGAAGTATGAACCCTTCACAAGATTCGTAACCCAAAAAATTAGAGAGTTTAGGAAATTTAATTAAATAAAAAAGAATAGGAGAATTTTAAAACTTAATTTATCTACAACATTATGAATATCAAAATTCCAATGTTACTGTACATCGAGACAACTTTTACAAGTATTAAATTTATGGTAACTTTTGGGCTTTTTTTGGTTAACTTTTATCAATAAAGTATAAATATTTTTTATTTATATCAGGGTAACTTTCATTCATTACAAGGTATTCCATAACTTTTAATCATTTTAAGATAACTTTATAACAAATGTACAATATTTTTTGTATTTCATCTCTTATTTTTCTCCTTTTTAAAAAAAAAAGAGTAAACTAAATTCATTTTTCTTTCCTCGAACATCTTCATTTATGTTACCATATCCAAAGTATTTATATATTCATCTGACCATCCAGTCAAAAAAAAAAAAAAAAATCATCTGAGCATGTCAGACTGGAGGTGGGGTAATAACTTTGATAACTTTAAGACACAAATCTTTTGGTTTGTTTAGTAATTAGTATGGAGTATCCTTATCAGTTTGTAAAATAAGGTAAAAACAAAGTATAATGAATTTCATTCAACTTCGCATGCATGACCTTAAATATTATGTGAATGCAGCATACTGTTGTACACCTAACGCATCAAATAAATTTGGTGGCACGTGCACGACAACTACACACGCGCACCATGCCCATGCCCTTACCTATCGCAAGAATTGGATTTAAAAAGTACACGGCATAAATGGTACAATTATACAAGTACGGAATACTGTATTATTTTGAACTGATGTGTAATTTACAAGTATTTAGAATGAGATAAAATAAATACAACGTAAATTTATATAAACCTTTTTTTTTTTTTTTTTTTTTTGTAATCCGTATTCATGTACCCCTTCATTCCCTTTTTAATTTTTTGTTAAAGTCTCCATGACTCTCTATTTTGGATGAACAGGACTATGGCTTGTGCTACTTGCTTCGTCTATTATTTCATGATCCGATTGATTGCATATTTTGCAGTTTTAGGTAAATTAATTTGTACAATTAGGATGATTCCTGATAAACTAAATCATTAAAGTTCATACACTATTAGTTATTATTTAAAATCTAATAATTTAATTGCAATTTCGGCAGCGTTGTTGGTAATAATAACTGTTGCAGTCCTTAAGCTTATAGGAGAATGGACTAGAGATACAGAAGAAAGTGAAAGTAACCCTTTGATGTCCCAATGTAACATCAATAAGATAGTAACAACAAGCTATGGAACATATGAGCGCGATCTCGAGTCCGAAAATTGCAGCAATAATGATAACATTAGTAGCAACTCTAGCAAATGTTCAGCATTATATGATGCTAATATATGCATAATTTGCTACGACGAGCACAGAGATTGCTTCTTTGTACCTTGCGGTCATTGTGCTACTTGTTTTGCGTGTGCTCAAAGGTAATGTACACTACAAGTTCCTTATCATAGTTTTTCTTTCATTTTTGGCTTTATTGTCTCAAAGTTTTTTTTCCCCTTAAAAGATTGAACTAGTTTTGCTATGGTGGTACTGGTTGCGTCTTTGTCTAATTGTACGTTTATATACATTTGCAGGATATTTTATGAAGAGAATAGGCATTGTCCTGTATGCCGAAGATTCATTGGAAAAATTAGAAAATTGATAAGTTTTTATGATAATTGACAAATTGATTGGTGTTCATTCATTTTCAAGGTGTACACATCAGAACCTATCGTCATTTTTCAAAGAATTGTGTATATCCCTACAAAATAATTGACGTACATATATCTTTTTTAAAAGTTAAAAGTACTTATTATGTGCATTTAGATCTAGTAACCATATACTTTGTATTTATGATTTATCAGTAGTTAACTTGAAGAAGTAATGGTCGTAAACTATATGCTAATCTTTCTTCCCCTCTTTTTACGAGTGCTTGACTTGAGAAGAACAAGGCCCTTGATAAACATGGCTTAATGGCCCATACGATGGATCTCCAGGCCCAATCTCAATAAACAATAGCAGCCCAGTGCTCAAAATTTCAAATGTGTTGTAAAGCCCTTACCACAAAATTTACAGTAGTTAATGGGTGAGCTCATTGCCAAATTTAAACATTTAGTGTAATAAAAATGAACATTTTTATAGCAGAACATATTGTACAATAATTTTGTATTTTTTAATAATCAAATGTTTATTTTCCTGCAGTATAATGTTCATTTTTATAAAATAAATACGGAGTATTCATTTTCATGCCATATGATATTCATAATTATAAAAATAAATGTTTATTTTTTTTAATTAATACAAATTTTGTGTTTGTTCAGTTGTATAAAATATTCGTTTTTATAATATAGGATGTTCAATGAACATTAGCATTAATAATTTTAGCTCAATTGCATGATATCCATTCAAGAGAATAAAACAAATCAAGGTATTTAATTTGAAGCTTACAAAAATGTTGATGAATAAACAATAACATCATAGGTTCATTTTTATTTACAACTGAAATGATCAGTAATATAATAGCAAATGTACAATTTTTTTTTTTCCAGTTTCATAGTCTCTTTATTTTACTCTTATATTATAAATGTTTATTTATATATAATGCAATGTTCAAAAATAAATGTTTATTTTTTTTCTAGTAGATGTTCATTAGCTGGGCGCATAACCAAGAATTTATACAAAATTTAGGCAGTTAGGCCCAAAGCCTGGGCATAGATGATAAACCATTTGAATTTTGAAATTAAAGTCCAATAAACTTTGTGGTGGTCTCTTTGACAAACTCGTGTGAGATGAAAATGTACAACCATAAACCATAGTCATTTCTTAATCATTTGTCTATTAGAATTTAATTTGTTCATTAGAATTTTAATATGTTCATTACAATCTTTGGCACACTTAACAAGTTACAAAACTAACAACAACCTACAAAGGACAAACATGTACATTTATTTTATGGGGTCATGGACTCATGGTTTATGACAAAATCACAATTTGTAGTCGTATTATCTTCACGTTTGGATGGTGATAACGTAATAACGACTGTTGACATATAGTTTTAGCTTGCCCTACCAAATTATGGCATTAGCTCCGTACAAATGTTGAGCGTTATTCCAGATTTCTCGCTCAAATGGCGTTCTTCTCTATATATTTTATAAAATGTGCGTTAAAACTTTTGTATATTCTACTATCTATATCTTTCAAAGTTGCAACTAATATGAAACGGAGGTACTATTAATGGTGGGCTTATTATCAATAACTTTTTTCCATTTAGGTTTAATCGTTTAGATGAAATTTACATTATTGCATTTTGTAACTCTATGGACGAGGAAATGACGCTCCTTACCCCCTAGGCCCTAGCTAACCAAGAATGAGCAAGATGTGTGTAGAAGTGGGAGGTAAGTAGCGAAAGCGCGAGCCTCACACAAGCCATTGATAAGACAACGACGTAGAGCATCTTGTGTACTTGTGGTGGCCCTGCACACTTGGCGGCTTCCTTCTCCGCTCACTTTCTTTACACTTTCGTTTTCTTGGACTCAATCAAATCTTTTTATCTTTCCTCACTTCAACACAAAAATTGAACATAAGAAAAAAATAATAATAGCAGCCAATATGATTCCTGTTTTCTTAGAATTTGTCAGAACATATCTTTTTCAATATAATGAAGTTCGCTTTAGTGATTGGAGTAAAAGAAATATGCCATGGAATGAACCAAAGTGCGGTTTAAAATAAACACGCATCAGGCATCACCTTCAATTACTCCAAAGTCCAAACGAAAGGTATCAGTCGTATTTACACTTCAGTTCTTATCAAGGAATAAAGTTTGTACATATATACAAATAAATGTTATGATATTGTTGCTAGGTATCTTCAAGTTCACACCATCTATTATTCTCTGTAATGTCATTATCATTAATGATCATTGTGTATTATCATATAAAAAAATGGACTTGTATATTTGAATGTACAATAAATTTCAATTAAGTTTGGATAAATACGGATAAGATACTATTCAATTTTATTTTACACACAAATTTTTATATTTGTCAAGTGTTACTTGAGTTTCTCGGTCAGGGGTTACTTGAGTTTTCGGAGTTACCTGAGTTTCTCGGTCAGGAGTTACTCGAGTTTCCTAGGTTACTTGAGTTTTTGGGGTTACTTGAGTTTCTCGGTCAGGTGTTACTCAAGTTTTTCGGTCATGGTTACTCGAGTTTCTTGGGCAGGGTTACTCGAGTCACAATTTTTTGTATGTGGCCTGATTGAGAAATTCGAGTAATCCCTAACTGAGAAACTCGAGTAACCCCTGACTGAGTAACCCTTAACTGAGTGAACCCCTCGAGTAACCTCTATTCAAACCCCTCAAGTAACCCCTGACTGAAAAACTCAAATAACCACTGATTAAAAAACTCAGGTAAACCCTAACAAAAAAACTTGGGTAACTCCTGCCACATTGTGTGGCCTACTGCACCAAAAAATTGCTGCTTATGTATTCTATTCTTTAAGATTCTATTTTTCTTACCTCATTTTAGCTATTTGTATTAGGTTAAAAGTTAATTACTGTTTGGTAATTTTTTGTAGGCAAACGGTATAACATACTATTATATTTTTTTTGGTGTGTGTGACATGGCAATTTGCATGCCACATATGATCATATTATGACAAAACATCCACATTTCCCATGAGCTTGAGAATTTCAAATAGACTTGGTTAGTTGGTTAGTAACGCAAAATAGTCAAATAGAATATAGACCACTTCCTCAAACAAGGTCAATTTTCCACTTTCACCTTAAAAAAAAAAAAAAAAAAAAAAAAAAAAAAAAAAAAAAAAAAAGTAAAATCTGCAAAACCGGTAGTTAACTTTCTCTTCCCGCATCTATTTATTCGCCATTTCTTGATTTCTTATTATCTCAATCCTTCATCCAACCACCTTTTTCTCTCTCCCCGAAAAAATGGCTGACCCTCACGAACCACTCCTCTCCGCCGCCACAAACTCCGACGAGGGAGAATTCGAACCAACAGAAAAAGTCCACGTGGTAGGAATCAACGAAAACGACGCCGCATTAGACGACTCCAAAACGCCGCCGTTTTCATGGAAAAAACTCTGGTTATTCACTGGACCAGGGTTTCTGATGAGCATAGCATTCTTAGACCCAGGTAACTTGGAAGGTGATTTACAGGCTGGTGCTATTGCGGGCTACTCTCTTCTATGGCTACTGTTTTGGGCCACTGCTATGGGCCTCTTGATCCAGCTCCTTTCGGCCCGTCTTGGTGTTGTAACGGGCCGGCACTTGGCTGAGCTTTGTCGTGATGAATACCCGAATTGGGCCAGGTATCTGTTGTGGGTTATGGCGGAATTGGCGTTGATTGGGTCTGATATTCAGGAAGTTATTGGAAGTGCTATTGCTCTTAAGATTTTGAGTCATGGTTTTTTGCCCCTTTGGTGCGGAGTTCTCATTACTGCTTCTGACTGGTAATTTAATGCTTCATTTTATTTTCCAATCTCTATTTAGTTGTCATGTTACTAATTATATGAGTATGATATTATCAATGTGACAATTAATTTCGTACCAAGCAAATATCTTTTATTGAGTATATTTTGCTAATTCATATTTAATTTGGCTGATTTTTTTTATTTTTTTTTTATTTTTTTTCATATAATTAAAATGTTGTTGTCAAGCGAGGGTTGCATGAGTCATGACTCATGAATGAGGCATATTCCCTATTAATTTTGTTTGATGGATAAAATGATGGAAATTTTGTTTTTTACCACCTCACAAAAACACGAAAATCTCTTTTACCACTTCCCAAAAAAAGTATTTTACTTTACCACCTCATAAAAAACACGAAAATAGGTTTTACCACCACTGAACTGATTCCGTTTAGGAATCCGTTAAGTGGGCCATAAAGCCACGTGTCGTGTTATTATTGGCCAAAAAAAAGAAAAAAATTAAAAAAAAAAATTAAAAAAAAAGAAAAACCTAAAACTACCCAGCCACCACCACAGCGCCACCACCCCCTTCCCCCCAATTCACCACAACCCTCCCCGAAACCACCACCCGCGTCGCACCACCAGCCCCAACCCACCTGAACCCTCCCCCTCCCTTTCCCACAACTGCGTCGCCCCCAAAAACAACCAAACCCAAAACCCTAGATCCCCACCACGGCCATGAATCTAGCCACAAATGGCCGAAATCGGCCGGTTTTGGGGCTCAGTGGCCTTGATCGGCCGATTTCGGCCTTTTAAGGCCAAATTCGTGGTCGTTTTTAGGGGGGATGAGTTTTGGGTTTGGTGGTTTTTGGAGGCGATACGGTTGTGGGGAAGGGAGGGGGAGGATTCAGGTGGGTTGGGGCTGGTGGTGCGACGCGGGTGGTGGTTTCGGGGAGGGGTGCGGTGAGTTGGGGGGAAGGCGGCGGTGGCGCGGGGGTGGTGCTGCGGTGGTGGCTGGAGTAGTTTTAAGATTTTTTGTTTTTTTTTTTTTAATTTCTCTTTTTTTTTAACAAATAAAATGCTGACACATGTTACTGTGGGCCACACTTAACGGAATTTTTGGATGGAAACCGTTAAGTGGTGGTAAAACCTATTTTCGTGTTTTTTATGAGGTGGTAAAGTAAAATATTTTTTTTGGGAGGTGGTAAAAGAGATTTTCGTGTTTTTGTGAGGTGGTAAAAAACAAAATTTCCTAAAATGATATTCAGAATTTTACGTTTGCTATATTTAATTTGGTGGGCTAAAAGAAAGGGAATGAAAAGAAAATTAAAAATTGTCAATAATCTCATTCATATTTGGAGTACAATTGTACAAAGATATAACTGTACAATTGTTGCAAACACTGAAGGGTCAATGTAACAGTGTAATAGAATTATGTTAATCAGTTAATGCAGTTAAAATAAGTGCAGTAGAAAATCTCTGCTTTATTACCCTGTAATCGACTTTACTAGTTAAGTAGATTTTGAGTCTACTTGACTGGTTGAAACAGACTAAAACAATTCCTACTTTAGTGATAAAGTCCACTCTCACAGTCTCACTTACTAACTGTTGTGTTGAATTTGTTATACAAACTAAGGTCTCTCTAATATGCACCAAAAAATTGAAAATTTTGGCCTCAGTTTTATTGGCATGGCTTGGCTTAACGTTGGGACGTGTACACGATGCCTTAGGGGCTGATATTTCGCGCTCAATCTAGCTAGTACTTGTGTAACTTACTGTGAGTATTTCTATTGCAGTTTCATGTTTCTATTTCTTGAAAGCTATGGTGTTAGGAAGCTTGAAGCAGTGTTTGCTGTCCTTATTGCGACAATGGGTCTCTCTTTTGCATGGATGTTTGGTGACACAAAGCCTAGTGGTTCAGAGCTCCTTGTTGGTGAGCGAATTCCCCCTGGAACACCACATACCTTTTTAGCAGCGTTTAGTGACGGTGGGATATATTTCCTGTTTCTTTGCTAAACTGTCGAATGGCTTTTCATTCTTGCAGGTATTGTTGTTCCGAAGCTGAGCTCAAAAACAATTCAACAAGCTGTAGGTGTTGTGGGCTGCATTATTATGCCTCATAATGTGTTCTTGCATTCTGCCTTGGTACAATCAAGAGATATTGACAAAACCAAGCGAGGGCGGGTTCAAGAAGCTCTCAATTACTATTCAATTGAGTCCACTCTTGCCCTCATTGTCTCTTTCATCATCAACCTGTTTGTCATGACCGTTTTTGCTAAGTCATTTTATGGCACACCGGAGGCAGAGACTATAGGTCTTGTGAATGCTGGTTATTATCTGCAAGAGAAGTATGGGGGAGGGTTGTTCCCAATTCTATACATATGGGCCATTGGTTTGTTGGCCGCTGGCCAAAGCAGCACTTTAACTGGAACATATGCCGGGCAATTTATCATGGGTGGATTTTTAAACCTTCGGCTGAAGAAATGGATAAGGGCATTGATCACACGAAGTTGTGCAATCATCCCGACTATCATTGTTGCTCTTTTATTTGATACGTCTGATGACATGCTAGATGTCCTGAATGAATGGCTAAATGTGCTGCAGTCTATCCAGATACCATTTGCTGTCATTCCACTCCTTTACTTGGTTTCCAAAGAGGATGTCATGGGTGATTTTAAAATTGGTCCTGTTCTCAAGGTATGCTAAATCTAGCTTTACTCTGCTTGGCAGCCGGAATTTTGGTTTTTTATATTTCACGTGCTTTTCTGGACATATATGCTTGATTTAACTGTATAGATTTGCTATTTATGAAAACAACACACTTCACTTAAAACAATTATCCATTTTTAAATATTTGTTCTGCTACCAACAGTCATTTAACATATTCTGCAGACCCTGCTTGCTGAGGTGTCGGCGAGACCTGTGATAATTTTAGCATAAGTGAGTTAAAATTAATGAGAATGAAGTGAATCTGAGAAAATAGCATAATCATCTAATAATTACATTTATATTCTTGTTGCCATATTCTTTATATGTAAGGATCACTATAACTGTTTCTAGAGCTTTTTAAGGTTTTTATTTTTGTCTCTCAAAAAGTCAGAATCATATCAGGTGGTTCTTCATGTTTTGTTCAAAAGCTAAGCATGTATACATTTGTTTTTCTGTTTACAGACACTGGCTTGGCTTGTAGCAGCCCTGGTGATTGTGATCAATGGGTATCTGATGGTGGAATTTTTCTCCGGGGAAGCAAGAGGATTGTTGTTTGGCTCCATAGTAAGTGTTTTCACTGCTGCATATATCGCATTTGTCGTATATTTGATTTGGAGAAGTGTTACCTTCCCATCCTGGTTTAGCTCCAATAATTCGAAGAATGTTGTGACCGTTGTAAACTAATTACATGTTTACTGTGCACCACCCCCATTGATTAGCAAAGGGCCAAAATAAAAGGGGATACCAATTACCTAACAGAAGAACTAATCTACTGTCATCTCGCGTTCCATGTATGTTCATCTTCCAGGCTGAGTGTGATTCATTTTTTTAGATTTCCACCCTAATTATTATTGAAGGCCAGATTTGTACAAAGCTAAGGAGCTGGCCTACTGCATTTCTCTCTTTCTTCTATTTTTGAAGGTATGAAACCGAATTCAGGCCTTCCTTCTCTCGAGGCCTATTTGTATTTCGTTGTGCCATATGAAGTCAAGTAGAGCATATTGTTTCACCTGACACTGGTCATGCACTTCCTTACTTATTATGAGAAAAAAAAAGAGGGAGTTCTATGTTTCAGCAAATTTGTAATACAAGTAGTTTATCAGCAATATGTACAGTGAGAACAATATTATTACAATGTACTGCAACTCTGCAAGGGTTGCTGCAGGTGGTATGACCATCATTGCCAACCAGCAGATAACTCCTCTCTGTATACCTGTGGAAGTTGTTTATCTCAGAAGACTAAAGTGGAAGCAAGTGTGCTTTTTATTCACAAGCTTAGCTTCAATTTTTACTCATTATTTAGGTTCAATACTTCTCTTCTTTTTAAAGTGTGATGAATGCTGAGTAATTTGAAAATATATAGCATTTGCATATACCGAGAACTTAATCTACCGTGCTCACTTAGCATCAACGTAAAATGTAAACTCTCAACACTAGAAAATGAGAACATTTTACGGAATAATACAAAGTAATAATTTTTTTTTTTCAATTTAATCCCTTCAAGTTTGCTCCATACTATTTTTGGTTGTAAGGGATCATACAATTACTCTCATAATCTTTACATTTGGTTTCACTACTACTCTCTCTCATCAATTTTTTTTTAAAAAGAAAAAAAAAAACAACTTTTACCCTATGGAGCAAACAAAAGGGGAGAGAGAGAATACTATGCAATTATTTTTACGTCCTTTAGAATAAGTCATTTTATTCGGTCCTTACTAAACCCTAACAACAAAATATTTTCTAAAAAACAGGAATTTTTGGATCTAGTACAAGTACATGTCTCTTATGTTGAATGATAATCTACCCATCACGACCCAAAAGCAATGTGATGGCTAGGTGGCTCGTGTACAAGTACAATTGTGTCGGGCAGGGCCAAGCCAACGTGCCTTAGGTTAGAAATATGTGACTTGATGATTTGATATGAAGACATAATGTTTGTACTTGTACCGTACTTATGCTAAATTTTAAAATTAATATACTCATATATGAATGGCATATGTAAGCCTCTCGTGTTACTACGAGCTTGTGATGAGTGATGGGCCAAACCTTTTTTTTATGCTATGCTTGATAGGCCTTTATGTTCGCCCGATGCCCCGATGAGCCCGATCCATACCTAGCTCTATGCCTCTATCTACAATTGAAGCACATAAGAAATTCTTACGCCTAGACCAAGGGAAACGTGGAAGGAGGGAGAAGTATCATTTAGATATTGCACAAAGGTACAAAACTGACAAAATTAGCTTAGTTGGAGAGCGGTGGCTGTTTGGCGAGGGTTTAAACATGTTGTTCTAGTTCTACACTTCTACTGTTCGAGCGAAACGCAAAACAAACAATAACGATAGTTCGTGAATCGTGATATTTCTAGGAACCACAAACTTCTCTCTGTTTTGCCTCATCGAAAATTCAAAACCTTATCTCTCTCTATTCGCTCAACCTTGAATCTCTGCTCATTTCACTTTTCTCTTATTTCTGGGTACGATTTTCTAATTAATCCTCTTTCTTGATTTTTTATTTTTTATTTATTTATTTATTAATTTTTAAATTTTATCAGATAATCTGTTTCTGGCTTTCTGCTTAATCGCTTTGTCAAATTTGATTGTTTGAGGGAGTTTCATGGGGTTGGGTTGGATGCTAATTTGTTTAACAATGTATGAAATTAGAGAACTTTTTTGAAGAATTGAAGTAATACCTCTTTTAAATTTCAACTAAATTGAACATTAAAGTTTGTGATTCTTGTAATTTTGAAGCTTATATATGTTTTAGGTTTAACATTTCTAATGATTGTAAATTAGAAAACGAGCAAATGCTTTTGGCAATCATGAAGGTGTTGAGTTCTACAATTGATGAATGTTGGAACATGTAGGTGTAGGTTTTACAATCTGCTAAGAAACTGCTCTATCTAGAAGTTATTTTACCGCTATGTATAAATATCGTGATCGATTGGTGAGGCGAAGAGGATTTACTAGTTAATCTCTGTGATTTTTGGAATGATGCAAGTCTCAATCCAAAAATCACTAATGCACTCCTACAAAACCCCTTTAGAATTCTGTGACTTCAAGCTATTCTATTGAGATATTCATATATTGAAATTAGCCTATCATTGTATCATTTGTTGCACGGCAACAAACCTTGAACCTCCCCTTTCCTGCCTCGCCCTAAAAGAATCCCTTTTAGAGGTATGTATGGCCATGGTAGTGGTTTATCAGGTTGAATATAGAGAAACACCTTGGTAATGACTTAGTGTGAATAAGGATTGTGGAGGTGAAATTTTATTTTTCTTCCTAAAATTTTTGATGGCTAGTTTGGTAGCATAGAAATGGCCTAGGTGTTCATTTGTCTAGTTAGGCCAATATCATTATATTTTTATATTATACTTAGGGTAATTAAAATGTGATTCAAATAGGCATATAAGTGGTTAAAGAGTGGTGAAAATGAGGATAGAGATTTTTGAAGAATCAATGTTTTCTGACAATAGTTGCACCAACTTCCATTAATGATCCTTGGCTTCTTTGCACACATATAGACGATGTAGTTTAAAAAAAAGTTAGTTAATTACTTTGTTCCTCATTGTTAAAACTATATAGGCTCAACATAAAATAAACAAGTTAAACGATAGAACCATAACCTTGCCTATTTAGAGGGAATAGCGATGGTTCATGCTTTAGTGATCAAGTAGAATACAATCAACGGCCAATTAAGCCTAAATGTAGGTGTTTAGTACTCAGCTGGAAATAAATTTCTTTCTAGTTTAATGATGTGACATCTGATGAAGCAATGAAAGTTATGGTGTGTAAGGAAAATATATTTGCATTCTTGTATTTAATCTGTTCATGCATCTTGTGTTTTTATATGGATTATCTTCATATTGCAGCCCTGGCTAACGGTTACACAGAAATGGGTGATAGGGATGAAATGGTTGAGATCAATATGACATCCTCTGTTGAGTTGAGCTCATCTCTGCTAGAACAACTAGGGGAGGCATTAATTGAGCTGGAAACTCATAACGCTGCTTTCAGCACTCAGGTTCCATGGAATGATGTTGAAGCACATTTCCGTAACTTGGAGTCAAGGACAAAGAAGACATTTGAAGAACTTGAAGCCAAAGAAAAGGATTTCACAGCTAGGGAATCTCACTATCACATGCTTTTTGCTGAGAAAGAGGCAGAAGTTGTGGCTAAGGAGCAAGATTTGTTAGATCAGGTGCAGGAACTAAAAGATGCTGCTGTGGCTGCCATCACTAAAGCTAGGGAAAACCATAAGGTAAGCAGCTTTGTTGATGATGAAAATGCATCAATTGACACCCATGAACGGAAACCTCCTCATAAAATGGGGGGAAATGTTGAAGGTGTTGCTGCCGAGGTTAATCCTTGTGCAGAGCTGACACAATTTTGTGAGCAGATGGATTCCATAGGACTTTTGAAATTTGTCATGGAGAACCTAGAAAACCTTTCCTCTCTTTGGAAGGAACAGCTGTCAGTCGCACTCGGTATTGCGACTGAGCCAGCACGTTTGGTGCTTGATGCACTGGCGGGATTTTTCCCTCCCAAAGAAATGACCCAAGAAGTGGATATTAGAGATGCTGCCCTTCATGGCATGCTTCAGTCTTGTCTAATCCTTATGGAAGCCTTGTCTGCCTTTCTGTCTAAGGCTGACTGTGCCACTGATAGCTTTCTTAACCCTGAAACCCAGCAGCAGGCGAAAGTTATTGCCAATGAGTGGAAACTTAAATTGGCTGGGGAAAGCATTAATGCTGCCAATGAAAATTCATTGGAAGCAGAGGGGTTTTTGCAGCTGCTTGCAACCTTTAGAATTGCCTCTGAGTTTGATGAAGGAGAACTCTGCAAGTATTTTCTTGCAGTTGCTCATCACAGGCAGGCAACTGAGCTCTGCCGCTATCTTGGTTTGACACAAAAGATACCAGGTTGGTATTCTTTCAACCGTCCTGTCTCTGAAGATTGGACCTGATATGCGTCAATGCTCTTTATAGGTTTATTCCCCCAAGTAATGTAGTCTGTTTTGTAGGTATATGGCATATTTATTGTTTAAAGTGCCTATCTATTGTTTAACTGTTAAAAATTGCTACTCTTCAGAACTCAGAAGAGTACCCATTTGAGCTCTTAAATCTTTTGCAGGTTTGGTTGATACTCTGATAAGTAATGGGAGACAAATTGATGCAGTACATTTTATTCATGCTTTCAAGCTCTCTGAGGCTTTCCCTCCTGTTCCTCTTTTGAGAGCATATTTAAAAGAGCTAAGGAGAAACTCACAAGGAAATGGCAGTGCTGCCTTACAGGTATTAACACATTGATAAAAAGAAGTGTTTTATCATTATAGCTTATTTAGAACCATCTATGAGGTTTTCGTTGGCAGCTTCTGATTGCTGAAATTTCTGTGTCATATTCAGAATGACTACAATGCTCGAGAACTTGAAGCATTGAGGGCAGTCATTGCGTGTGTGGAACAATATAGACTTGAAGCTGACTACCCTCTTGATCCACTCCATAAAAGGGTTGCTCAGCTAGACAAATCTGTCAGAGGTGATACTAAGAGGACAGCTGAAACCGGTTATCACCAACATCAAAAAAAGCCGCGAGGTGATAGAGGATTCCAAGGCCAACGAGCTCGGGGCTTTGGTCGTGGGAGACATGGCCCACCACCAAGGGCATCGTATACGGGAGTAACTGGACGACCAGAGAGGTACAATCCTGCTTTCCCAACTCCTCATAGCTTTACCGTTACTGCTCAACTTCCTTATGCTGCTCAAGCCACTGATCAAAGGTTATATTATCCGCAAGATACCGGGCCCAGAGGCCCGTATTCTCCTGCTGCCCCTAGCTATGGCTCTAATTTGCAACCATCACACCAACCATATGCCTAAGATTCAAATGGCATTAGATCCAACTTAGTCTAGCTTTAATTGATTATCAAAGGATTTTAGGCAAGCAGTTACGTGGTGTTAGGAAGGTACATTTTGTATCAGATCACTGCTGAGCCATTACTCTAAGGGTTGTGGTTCACTGCTGCGCAAGCAGTAACGTGTTGTTAGGGGGCTACAGTTTGTGTTATTTACTTATTTTCATCTATGTTAAAAGGTTTTTACATATTGCCTTTTATATAAAAATTATACCCTCAGATTGTTATTACAGCCCCTGTATCTTCTTGTAAGTTTGCTAGTTGCAAATTCTCTCTGTTGAGTGTTCATTATTTTTTTTACAACTGAAGCATTTATATCGTGAAGTTGCAATTTCCATGTGAAAAGGAGCTTTGTGCGCAAAGGCACATGCTCTTTTACAAACTTCCTGAAATGAAGTGGGTAATAAATATTGGGGTATATCAATATATATCATCGCCTAATTTTTATTTTTTTTTTATTTTGGGGTTGTTCATTACTGGCTTCAGTTTCCACTTATTGAAAGATTTTTTGTCATTCGAACCAGAGTAATATACTAGTATCGAGTTGGAGTTTGCGATGTTATTCTACAAGGTTATATCCTAACATGCACAAATGCAAAATGTAGTGTCGGGTTGTATCTGCTTTGTGCTATTGTCTGGTGAGCCATTTTCGAGTTCATATATCAGGCTGATATGACCTAGTACCATATCTAATCGTAGAATTACTCTACATAGTAAATTATTTAACCAAGATCCTGTAACTATAGGCAATAAGTAGATATCTCCTTTAACTACTATCACTACACACTGTTATTCCCTCTAATACAACAAAAGCATGGTACTTCATTAATAATGATTGCAAAAAGGGCAAACACAATATTTAAAGTCGTGTGATAAGGTGAAAGATATCAAGAATTCAAGATGGATAAAAGTTCATAAGGCAACCAAACACTTTGTTTGATCAAAGGAAATTGAGGGAAAAGAAGGGAAAGGAAATGGAGGGATTAATTATCTTTCATTTGGATAATAAATTAAGGAAAGAAGGGAAATGGAGGGTAGAAAAATGAAAGAATTAAATTGTAAGAAATTAATTTTCCCAACAATGAAGAGATTTAGTAGGAAAACTCACCATTTTTCTCTCCCTTTCCTTACTCTTCCCTCCCTCTCCCCTTCACCTCCCTTTATTTTCTTTTCCATTATATATCCAAATACACCGAAATAGTATAATCACATAAAGTAATCTCAAAATGAAGATATCTATACTTCTATCTTCAATAAATTATTTTTTAAAATGAAAGTGTTGTAGTAGTGCTTTTTTTTTTTTTTTTATAATCCCCCAGTCAAACCTCCAAATCTTGCACTTGTACAATCATTAATTAAAAAAAGGAAAAAAAAAAACAACTACTCGTATATAAAAAAATTAAAAAAAAAAAAAATACTCGTACATATAACCCAAAAAAAAAAAAAATACAAAGTGTACTCGTATATAAAAAATGCCGCGTCAACCACCCAACTTTATACTTTAATCCGCAACCGTCCAACAAATATAAGTACATCTCTTTCTTTCTCATTTCTCTCTCCAAGTTTTGTTGAAGCTTCAACATCCTTCCAATTCCCCTGATTCAAAGTGAATCTCCCGCATTGCACTCACTCCAACACCGATTCAACTCACCATGAATCGGCGACGACTCCGATTCGCCGCCATTACCACCACCACCACCATCTTCTCCCTCCTAATCTCTCTCCTCACCTTGACATTTCCGGTTTCCTCCGCCGTCAATTCCACCTCCGACAATCTCAATCTCCGCCGTACATCGCCGCTTGTTCTGCCTCTCTCACTCTCCCGGAAAATTCCTAGCGCTAAACTCCGGCGTCTTCTTCAAGCTAAACGTTTTCCTATTAATGCTCGCATGAATCTCTTCGACGATCTCCTCTCTAATGGGTATGTATGAGTATAAATTGTGAAAATCTCCCATTTTGTTTGCTCTTCAATTTTAGGGGAAATTCAATAATTTTGGGGGTTTTTTTAGGTATTATACGACGAGATTGTATATAGGAACTCCGCCGCAAGAATTTGCGTTGATTGTAGATACAGGAAGTACTGTTACTTATGTTCCTTGTTCTGATTGTGATCAATGTGGAAATCATCAGGTATTTTACTGTTTTTTTTTTTTTTTTTTTTTTTTTTAATTTAATATTGTACTTTATTTGTTGATTATGATTATTAATTCATGAATGCGAGTGATTTGATTGGGAGGAACTTAGTAGAATTTGGATTAACTTTGTTAGTGATGGTTGGTGGATCTGAAAAGGATAGATTGATAATGTATAAATTAATCTGATTCAGTGTTTTACAAGCAATACTTTATTTATTTTTTAGTTATTATTATAATAAACGTGAAATTGAAGTTTCATTGTTCTACATTGTGTTGACACTATGTGATTATCCGGAGGCAAACCCGAAATGAATTTAAATTCGGATTATGGAGTGATGTCAGGTGTCGTTTAAGCTTGAAAGTGGACATAGTAGCTGATGGTCTAACTTGATGATTGCATACTTTGTCCATTGTGGAATTCGTCTTGATAATGATATTGAATACATGTAATGTGAGATTTATAAATTATTACTTTATACTTATTTGCATTCTACTCAATTACTCATGCAACATTTCAACAATTCCACATACAGGTTTTAATTTTAAAAGTTATCCAGCTTTTCTGCTAATTTGGTTTCCAAGAATGCAAGCTATAGTTCCATTGATATGATGATATCTTAGTGTGCAATATCTGGATGTGGATGTGGCTGTGGCTGTTGTTTTCTGGAATTTTTTAACTATTGGAGGGTGTAGACTTATGTTTGGGAAAATATGTGTAATGATCCTCTAGTTTGGAAAACGAGTTGCTTTATCTAACCGTTCTTGCAGAAAGATTGGATTTTGGGGTTGAAACTAACCAAAATTGGAGAATGGGTGTAGGCCTATGTACGGTTAAATATGGGTAATGATCTTCTAGTTGGGGAAACAAGTTGCTTTTAATGAAACTATATTACCATACTTGCCAAAAGATAGGATTTTTGGATTGAAACTATCCAGTTGTAATCTTGAAGCTTATAAAAAATATAGTCATCCTAGAGTATGGTTGTCAAAACTGGACATAATGTGCTGAGGCAAGAGGAAATTAATTTATGCATTTACTTTGTTGAATTTTAGATACTTTGCTTGAATTCATTCTGTAGGAATATATATACTATATTTTTTTTTGTCTGTTCTCATATGAATTACATGCTTGGGTGTTGCATCCTCCTAGGGTTTCTCCCTGTAATACCTGTGTGTGCTTTCCTAGTAGTATAAGATGAATTCCAGCGGACATTCGGAGTATATTATTTGTTTTCTTTCTTTTCTTATTTATTTACTTTTGTAATACATGCCTAGGTGTTGCATTCTCCAATTGTTTACTTTTTCCATCCTGCGAACTCTGTATGAAACAGAACTAGATGATTTTACTTCCTCCTGGTTCTATAAAGGGTGTGTGAGATAAATTTGTTTCCTTTCTTCTTAATTTTTTTTACCTGTTTACCACTGGTTCTTTGCTAAATTGTTTTACCTCTTTTTTCTAATTTTTTAAATGTAGGACCCAAAGTTCCAACCAGATCTTTCATCCACCTACCATCCCGTAAAATGCAATCCTGATTGTACATGTGATGCTGAGAATGCTCAGTGTGTTTATGAGAGACAGTATGCTGAAATGAGTTCTAGCAGTGGCGTTCTTGGTGAAGATATTATATCATTTGGCAACCAGAGTGAGCTTAAACCCCAGCGTGCAGTTTTTGGTTGTGAAAATGCAGAAACTGGTGACCTGTACAGTCAGCATGCTGATGGTATAATGGGTTTGGGTCGGGGTGATCTAAGCATTGTGGATCAACTTGTTGATAAAAGTGTTATTGGTGATTCCTTCTCACTTTGTTATGGCGGGATGGGTATTGGTGGTGGTGCTATGATTCTTGGCTCTTTGTCAGCCCCCTCCGACATGGTCTTCAGCCATTCTGACCCTGACCGCAGGTATGAGCTGAAAGGATTAATTAATTGTATAATACTTTATATACTTTCCTTAATATCTGACACATTTACTCTAGTTTCTGGATGCCAACAGTCCATATTACAATATTGAGCTGAAGGAATTACATATTGCTGGGAAGAAGCTGGCTATTGATCCGAAGGTTTTTGATGGTAAACATGGAACTGTTTTGGATAGCGGTACAACATATGCATATCTACCAGAAGCAGCATTTGTGGCATTTAAGCGTGCGGTTAGTTTTTTTTTTTTTCTTTTTATTACTAAGGACTTCTCTGTTAGCATATTACTATTTCTGATTCTAGATGAGATGATAAAGTAAGTTTGCAACTGTAGAATCTATTCCCCCCCCCCCCCCCCCCCCCCCCCTTCTGTTGTTATGCTTTAATTTATGTTCTATTCATATATCTTGCTTTAATTTGACTAAACCCGTTTATTACAGAGTATTATATAAAAACAAATAGTATTATGTATTTATATTTTTTTTCTACTTTGTAATAGACATGCAAGGATATCAATCATTAAAGTTCTGTGTTGGGGAAACTGAAAGTAGAAGGTAGAACAATTTAAAAAACGTAGGATTATTATTTTAAGTCATGTTTTTGTTGCAATTCGACTATATGAGCAATTAAACAAGAATGTCATAGAGCGAAAGAGAGTGAGGAGTGTCTTAGGTTTATTGATCACTCAATTACGCAAAGAATAGGTTTAGATTCTGATTTGTAATTGAATGACATAGAGAAAGTGAGGAGAAGAGTGTCTTAGGTTTATTAACTATAAATAATGCAAAGAATTGGTTTGAATTGTGATTTGGAACTATGATCCTTTTCTTAACCATGTAAGCATAGATGATGCTGTATTTTCCACAATATATGCCAATTAACTATTATGCATGTTGTTAATGCAGTTAATTAGTGAACTCCATGGCCTTAAGCAAATTCGTGGACCTGACCCCAATTATAATGATATTTGCTTTTCTGGTGCTGGAAGGTAAGTTTATACCACTGATAACTTGTACTCCGACTTAGCAGTTGTTCTGTCCCAAATTGTAAATTTCTGTCATGCTTGTGTTTCTGCAGAAAGGTTTCTGAACTATCAAAGACATTCCCTGCTGTTGATATGGTCTTTGAAAATGGTCTAAAATATTCACTATCACCGGAAAACTATTTATTTAAGGTGATTTTGGTGGCTTATTCCTTGTTTTTGTTGGCTAGTTTCTCTTTTTTTTTTTTTTTTTTTAAATAAATAAATAAAATAAAAACAAAAACTCCTGACAACTTTCAATGTTAGGCTAACTTCAGGGTTACATAGTAAGATGGGGATAGTATGACATAATTAAACTTCTGATTTATATTAGAATATATCTCATGCTCACATGTTACCTCCTTATTCAGCATTCAAAGGTGCCTGGTGCGTATTGCCTTGGAGTTTTTCAGAATGGGAAAGATCCCACAACTCTTTTAGGAGGTATTGTATGCTTAACTATTTATCTGATCTTCTAATTTAAGACTTTTTCTGGTTTTTTTCGAGTTTAGATGTTTTGTTTAATTTGTGCTAACAGTCTCGCGATGTTCTTTTGCTTAATTATAGGAATTGTTGTCCGTAATACTCTCGTGACATATGACCGTGAACACTTGAAAGTTGGATTTTGGAAGACGAATTGCTCTGAGTTATGGGAGGGTCTTCGTGTGACTGATAATTCACCCACGCCCGCACCTGCACCTGCCCCATTAAATGGGGAGGTTTCCACTCCAGGATTGTCACCAGCATCAGCATCAGCATCAGCTCCAGGACCAGCACTTAAGGGAGTGCCAAGTTATGCTATTCCAGGTACATTCACCAACTGTTCCTTCTTTTGTTGCAGTATTAGACTTGAAGAATTTTATTGCATTAGAATGACTTGTTCAATTGTCAATTTTTCACCACCTTTGTAAATTAGAGTTTTTGTTACACGCTTATATGTTTGTTGACGTCTGTTTTCATTGACTTTATTAATCTCAGGAGAGATAAAAGTTGGATTCATTACATTTGATATGTCTTTGAGCATCAAAGACTCGGACTTGAAACCTCGCATATCAGAGCTATCTGGCTTCATTGCTCAAGAGTTGGGAGTCAATACATTACAAGTAAGTTGAGCATAAAGTTGATCTTTCGATAATAATTCTATTGGAGCTAAGAAGTAATCAAAGTTTTGCGACTCCAACTTTCCCCTCTAACTATAGAATGGTTTAAGACTTCTCTTTACATCTTGAGCTCTACTCGGGAAATTCTATATGCAGTCCAATAATATCTTCTTGCTTTTCATCATGTGGGAACAGTCTTCAATGTGTCTAATAGTGGGAGTACCATAAGACATTTAATGCAAACAGCATTTCATTTTTTTTTTTTTTTTTTTTTAAAAAAAAATTTGTTTGGTAAAGAGCTCTTTTGTTGGTTTCTCCAGGTTCATTTACTAAATTTCACTTCGTCCGGAAATGGTTCCCTGATAACATGGGGAATCTATCCAGAAAGATCTGCCAAGTATATAGCAAACACAACTGCAATGGTAGGTTGTTTTTGATGAAAGATTTTAATTTTGGATTAAGCTGAATTGTTATTTCCTAATATTAATTTGATCATTATCATTGCAGCATATTATTGCCCATTTAGCAGAACATAATGTTCAACTTCCAGATACCTTTGGCAGTTATACGCTAGCTAATTGGAAGGTTAAGCCACCTATGAAACGGTAAAGTCATTATTTTAGTTTCCCTAATATCTCGAATATGTTGGTTTATATTTTTCTTGTGTATTTTTCCCCTGCATCCTTAATAATCAGTATGCATGTGTATTATTCTTTCTCTGACCATTCTGTATTTTGCGACTTAACTAGTCTGTGATTTTGTAATATCCTTATTCCATACAATTGGAGAGGTATAGTTTTTGGTCCTTTCTCTGACCATTTATGTATATTTTGTTCTTGATGTTTCAATGAAGTGCTAAGAGCATATGGCTTCGCGGGTAAAGGGGCAGGATTAGCTTCTTCTCTAGTTTCTGTTAATATTGAAGTATGCCCTTTGTCATATTTGACCTCCATGATCTCATGTGTTTACTGTTTAGTGCCATGAGTGTCAATGCAGTGAATGCTCAGAATTCAATTAAAGTTTCGTTTTATTTATTTTTTGGCTTTTGAGGTCACTGCTCAGTATGCAATTGATGATGAAAGAAAGCTATGCATGTAGTTTTTGTGGGAAAAAAAATGTTTTCTTTGTGGGGAAACTGACCTTGTTCTTTCAACCAAGTTTTGTATAATTTCTGCTCTCCTTAATTTGATTCTTTTGATGCAGGAGTTGGTGGCATCAACATTACTTGCTAGTGGTCATGGCAGTTATTGTTTCACTGATGTTGGGTATATCTGTTTATGGGATTTGGTTCATTCGGAAATGGAGGCAGCAAACAACAATACAATACAAGCCTGTTGATAGCGATACTGTTGTTCCTGAGCAAGAACTCCAGCCATTGTAAACGAATAATGAGTTGTTCTCCCATTCTTTTACTTCCAAGATTTTGTTGTTGTAGAGCAAGGTAGAATACATACAAGTTTAATACCTAATTAACGAGGGAGCTGTCCTTGATTAATGCAAAACGCCTAGAAGAGTTAAGCTATTGCCAGTCTTCATTTTGTAGATAAATTCTTAATCTCTAATAGTAATACACTAATACATGATGAAATCAATAGTTTACATTTCTTCTGCTGTTGTTAAATGACTTTTTATTAAATGCATTTCCTTTGTCCTCCCAGCTCTTAAGCATCCTGAATAGTGCGAGTACTCCGTATTACATCTCTTTGGTTTGGGTGTGTGACAAGCTCTAAATACTACTCTGTCGTACTCTATTTGTTTTTGAGCTACTTAAATGTTACCAGACCCCAAGTCGACAAGTTCATATCTTTCAATTTGTTTCTTAGTTCAATAAATGACATAGTAGTACTATTTTGAGACGGGATCACAGAAGTATTATTTGATGTGGTTTAGTGGCTTAGGATGCGGAAGAAGACCTAATAGGCGAAGTCTTTTTTTGGTGGAGAGGACTTCTAGAGAACTTAGAATTTCAATTTTTAAGAGTAGAAAGTTTTGATACTGCCTTTGTATAATGGTGATTATTATGTACTCCGTAATTGATGACGCTGCTTATTAGACCAAACACGCTCTCTGGTAATAACTTACCAGGGAAGCAATTAACTCCCAAGTCATACTGTATTTTGTACGAGTACTCCGCACCCTTATGCCAGACTCCTACAGTTTAACATTTATCACGTACTCCGTATTATGTTAGAATTAAGGTTGGTCTACTGATTGGAAACCCTTGTGACCCCTATGAGAGGAGTTTGATTCTCACCCCAAGCAAGTGGGATCCCTAATAGAGTTTTGAGCTTGATCATCATTGCATCACTTTCTTTGGTGGTAATAAAATTAAATATAATTTCACAAAATAACTATATTTCTTGATGGGTTGACTAATCGTTCAACAAATAAAAATATAATTAAGCTACCTTTGAAAAGATTCAATTATACTTCGTAAATGTTTGATTAACATAGCATATTGTATGAAAAAAAAATAGAAATTTATATAAAAGTTACCTTCGTATGATTGACAAAACCACTAAAAGTCTAAACTCTTATAACTATCTCACTTTGACTATGAAATGTAATTTCTTAATTCCAATCACAATGACGACTAACGACTAATAGTGGAGCATACGTCAACATAGTTGAAATTAGAAAATAATATTTATCAGTTTTCCTACCTTATTTTTATTCCAGCAAATCACACAATTTCCTTGGGAGTTCATTACAAAGATGGGAGAACAACCTAGAAAATTTAAGATTAGTTGTTAAGAGTTGCTTAGCTTGTTGACGTTTTCAGTCAAAGGTCTTCCCACAATAAAAGCACTTGTTATATAAACGGCAAATTTAGTACAACAACAAAAACACGGTTTAAGTATAAGTATAACTCGACGTGTTTGAAAAGTCTTATCTTTCTCTCTTCTTTTGTTTCTTCCGCCATTTTCGCTTTTTTGTTCTTCACTTTCAGGTACTTCTACTTCTTTCTTTATTTACATACTCCTGTAATGGTTGATTAATCTGAGTTAAAAGATTGTTTCTTTGATTATAATTTTGTGTTCTTGTACTTATTGTTTGCTAATTTGACATTTTTAGTTTCACTGTTTGATTGCAAATTAATTTTCTTGTTGCTCAGTTTTGTTTGAACCTTGAATTATTGATTTATTTTCGTAGTATTGGATGCTAGAAATGCGGTTATTTATGAATCTAATTAGTTTCCTAGGTCGAAAATATTCTGCGAATATTCTCTATCAATATGTATAATATGATATTTAATTTTTTGAAACTTGGATCAGTTGCATTATTTCATCTTATGTTTAAATAGTTTTCTAGGTCTCAAGTTCATCAACTTGAATTAGCAGAACTTAAGGGGGAGTTTTGGAGAAATATAACGAGTAGTTTTGAGAATTTGGGGAAAAGTTTTACACAACAATTGCAATTGCATATTCTATTTATTAGGCTTCCTGCATGATTAGTTCTTCTCGCGTGTTGTTTATTGATCATGATTCATGATAGCATATGAAAGATGGTGATATGTGTTGTTTTTGGTACAGAACATGTGCACAAGAAGAATATAGAGGCATTACACTTATAAATAAAATCCTTCAAAAATTAGTCCATCATGGTTTCATACACTGGCTTAGAACAAGATATAGCTGGAGATGTCAATCAGCAGAAATTGCACAACTCATCTGAAGCCGGCGAAATCAATGAAGTAGGCATGATGGCTAAGGATCAAGATCTTCCTGCACCAGCAACAACAGGCACTCAGCAAAAGGAAAGGAGAAGATATAATCCTAAAATTCGAGTTCAGTCTATGGGACTTTCACCCATGATTGTACCTTTGTCTGCAAGGGAAGGTCAAAATGAGGTTGCTGCAAGATTTGAGGCCCATGTTAAGGAATTAGTAGAGAATTTGAAAAGTACAACAATCGAGACTGTAAGGGAAGCCACCTCTGAGCTCCGGATTTTAGCCAAGGACTTGGATAACCAAATCTTGATAGCGAGTTGTGGGGCTATTAGCCCTTTGGTTGACCTCCTTCGTAGTTCAGACATGAAAACTCAAGAAAACGCGGTCACAGCTGTTCTGAACTTGTCTATCAGTAACAACAATAAGGTCAGCATTGTCAAAGCTGAGGTGATTGAGCCTTTGATCCATGTCCTTCAGACGGGGACCTCTGAGGCTCGAGAAAATGCAGCTGCAACTCTTTATAGTTTATCTGTTTTCGAAGAGAATAAGATTAGGATAGGGAATTCAGGAGCTATTGATGCTTTGGTGGATTTGTTAGGGAATGGAACACCCCGTGGTAGGAAGGACGCGGCCACTGCTTTGTTCTACTTGTCTACATGTACTGATAATCGGCTTACAATAGTGAGATCAGGTGCTGTAAAACATCTGATAGACTTGATGGATCCTGCAACTGGGATGGTGGACAGGGCAGTGGTTGTGTTAGCAAATCTTGCCTCGAGTCCTGAAGGAAGAAAGGCTATAGCCGAAGCAGGGGGGATATCTCTTCTTGTTGAGGCGATTGAGCTAGGTTCACCCAGGGGAAAAGAGAATGCTGCTGCAGCACTTGTGCATTTTTGTGCAGACAGTAATAGATACTGCAGAAGGGTGTTAGAAGAAGGAGCTGTGCCACCTTTAGTAATCTTGTCCATGTCCGGGACCTCAAGGGCCAAAGAAAAGGTACGACACAAATTTTTGTGCTCGTTATTTACTCCTTCCGTTCCATATCAAATTTCCACTTTCCATTTCGGGTTGTTTTGTCCATGTCCGGACCACAATGTCTAAAGACAACACTCAAAACGGCGCCTAATAATTTAAAATGGAGCGATTGTGAATTTTTGTGTATCGCGATTTGTTATTAATCAAGTATTTTTCTTTTAATGTATTGCAGGCTAACAGGGTTCTGCAGCACTTGAGAAACCTACAAGCAGCTTATAATGCCAGAGCAGGCGGATTGTATACCTGAAATTTCGCAATGTCATCTGTGGTAACTTTATTTTAATAATCAGTTGAGAAATACATAGTATAAAATTAGTTCTTCTGAATTGTTTGATCTTCTGTGAATATTGTGTAAAAGAAAAGGTATACAAAGTATTTGCCTTGATAATTAGGCAACTAACAGGATGTAAATTGTTCTGTTAGGTCAAGTTGGACAAGTAAGAGCATCTTTGACATTTCACCTCCTGTTATCTGCTTAACTGTAGTAGACAATTAGCCTTACTTCTGTAAACCTGACCTTCTAATTAGAGAATGATACGAAGTACTCCGTATTATTTTGAAATGACATTAACAAATAACAACAGTACTACAAGAAATACGTCGCTATGTAATTGTGCAAATAGAAGTAAAAATGATGTCCATGTTCGTGTGACACCAAAATATTTATTACGGAGTTTAAAGTGAAACATACCTTACATAATTACTATTACTCATAAGAAAATACTTCCCTATGTCCGTTTATAATCTAAAAAATACTAACGTAGTTACAATTATTTCCGGACAAAGGGAGGGGAGACAGAGTCGTAATTCTGTGTAATACAGAGTGATATTTAAGGGCACTTGGGGTTGCCCTTAGAGTTCATCATGTCTCTGTAGCAAGGACATTCATGTTTGTTGCCATAAGTCCCAGATGGTACACAATTACACTTAAGGCAACACTTGAGGCAAAATGTTAGACATCGGTCATGTCCTGATTTACTGCATCTCACCCCACACTTGGAGTCACAGTCCAAACCTGGCATTTCAGAATCAATTAAATTCCAGCATTCGGTCTTTTATTTCAATGGCTAGTTAGGTAAATGAGATAAATTGAAATTCTGAAATATTAATTTAGGAATCAGGTATCCCTTCATTATTTTGTTTTTTAAAAAAATAATTTGGTATTACAACTTTAACTAATACAGTAGCAAAGTAGTCAAACACTACCAAGAAAAAAACAAATAAACTTTGCTTCTTTTGAAGTTAATTTTTTTTTTTTTTTTTTTTTTGAAGGATCTTTTGAAGTTGTTGAAATGTACATCAGTACTTTTTTTTTTTTTTTTTTAATCACACTAGGCATCTCTAGCAAATATGTACATGCATTTAGATTTAGGGTTAAGTGAGAAAGATTTTATACGAAGTATGTATATTTTTTGAACTAAATGTGCATATATTGTTCATGAACAATATATGCAAACTTTTTTTTCTTACTTGTATACTTCTTTTTTCTTTTACTCGTATAGTCGTATATAATGTACAAATCTTTTTAATGGCAATTTTTTCACTTTTTATAAAATAATATATACTTCCTCCGTTTCAAATAACTGGCATCCACTAATTTATAAACCATGACTAATTGTTAGGTCTTTAACAAAATCATTGTTGAAACCTATAATATTTGCTAACTTAAAAAAAAAATAATAAATAAATAAATAAAAACTATCAAGCAAGTCACACAAGTTTTACATAGAGAACTAACTATATAGTATGGACTAGATCTTTGTTAAAAGGAAAATGCATAAAAGTAAGCATATTGTATTTGATGAAAAAGACTTCTTACTTGAGTTAGGCTTGATTGCATCAGAAATAGCCATGCATGGATGAACTAAAGAAGAGGCAAGAACGAGGAAAACAATAGACAGAGTTGCGAAAACAAGCTTCATTTTTCTTTAATTTTATGGGAATTGTAGCTTTACTTCTAATTACTATGGCCTTGATTATATAGCTGAAGAAATACTAAGAAAGCTCAATTTTATTAACACATGTTCGGCTATTTGGCAGTGCTACAGAATTTTTTTTACACAGGACACCGTATGTCGTCTGAGTTGTGACTCATGCAAATACATACAAACGCTACTAAAAGCGCTATTTTATATCGTATATAGTACACTCAAGCAATTAATTGTAGTAAGGTTTGGGCACGTAATATAGTTATGTAAGGCCATTATCGTCCTTTCATCTTTCTGTTAGTTGCCTAATTATTAGAAAATTAAGTTTGTTTGTGTAATAATAAACTTTAGATAAGATATCGGTTGTTGTTACTTATACATATTACTTACACATTATATCACCAATATGATAAGAAATTCATTAATACGCAATGGTACATATGACTAAAATGATGTTGAGAAACACCAATTCATTTATTTCGGAATTTCAAGTGAAACATGCCGTACATAATTTACTCTTAAAAGCATACTAACCTATGCCCGTACATAATTCAAAATAAATATACTATCATAGTGACAACAAATTTCAGACAAAGGAAAAGGTGACGAGCTCTAAATTTATTTATCTTGTGACAAAACTTAAGGGCACTTGGGTTTGCCCTTAGAGTTCCTCATGTCTCTGTAGCAAGGACATTGGTGTTTGTTACCATAGGTCCCTGATGGTACACAATTGCACTTCTGGCAACAAATTTGGCAGAATTTCATACAGCCTTCATGTCCTGCTTTACTGCATCTCGCACCACACATTGAGCCACAGTCCAGATCTACATTCCAAAATCAACAATACTTAAGTTTTCAGCTAATTGAAGAGAGAATATATATTCACAAATTAAACCAGTCAAGGCACTTCCTTTATATAAAACTGGCTTTTTTTTGGGTTACAACTTCAACTTAATGCTTGCAAAATACTCAAACTAGAGTATATTATTTTAAATATCATATTGTCTTATTTGAGTTCTATATAAACTAAGTAATAAAAATTAGCAAATTAGATAAACTAATTTTAAAAAAAAAAAAAAAAAAAAAAAAAAAAAAAAACACAAAACACCCTTTAGTTGTACACGTTAGATATACGGCGTAATGATATTGAGTGTGAAATAATACTTCTTAAGATTTTGTTACTATTGCTAGTCTTGAGTTCAACCTCTATTATAAACGTTTTTATTGTCATTAATACACGAGACATTTTTTTTTTTTGTCCATACAACATTACTAGAAACATAATATATATTTTCATAGAATTATCATGCTTTTAGTGTTAAGACTGTTAACTACTTGTATAAATTAAACATAATAGTGCATATAATGATGAAGATCAAATTGACTTCAAAAGTTATTATTCTAGTCTTGTCTAAGGAAATGCATACAATAATTAAGCATATAGTACTTGATAGAAAACCACTTACTAGTGTTAGGCTTGATTGCATCATTAAGAGACATGGATGGATGAACAAAAGTTGAGGCAAGAACAAGGATAACAATTGACAGAGTTGCAATAACAAGCTTCATTTTTCTTTGATGTCTTTGCAATTTTTACTTAGACTTTGATTTGGTTTCTTGAGTTGGAGTTGTAAGGCTTTATAATGGGGATATATTAGATGAGAGTGAGACAACAGTACGGTGTATAAGATTAGGTCATTCAAAGCATACTACACATGGCCAACCTAAGGACCCCTGTATTTTTAGAGCGTCCAAATGTATACATCATGGTATGAATATGAGATAGACACAACAAGGTCAGGCTCCATACCGATCATGAAAGGGACTATATGTTACATAAATTTTAAATCACTATGTATAATAGAATAACTAGTTTTGGGCTCGGGCAATGCCCCACATTATTACATGGAACTATAGCCGTCAAAAACGACCCGAACTGATAAATCCGAACCGTTTTGAATTGTTCGGAAAAGGAACCAAACCGTTAAGAACTTGTTATTTTAAGACCATAAACCGACCCAACTCGATTTTTTAAAACCTAAAACTGAACCGATCCGAATGTTTGAGAACCGTTAATGAACCATACCCGTTATCAAGCCGAACTGATACAATCCGAAACCGAGAACAACCCGAACCGAGTACTTCCGAACCCGATAGCAACCCGACTCATTGTAAACCGAAACCGTTTAAACCCGACAAAAACCCAATAAACTCAAATCGTTTTCAACCCGTAACTGGTTAAGACCGAACCGTTTACAACCCGTAATAAGTTATGACCGAGCCGTTTACAACCCGTAACTGGTTATAATCGAACCATTATAATCCGTAAGCCGTTATGACCTTAGAGTTTTTTATTTCTTTTTTTTTTTGGTATATTTTATCAATAGTAAAACAAAAGGACTTAATTTTATTTACGAAGTATTTATATTGAAAAGGTTTGGAATTTTGATGTCATTGAAACTCTTATGCTAAAATATTATCGTTCTGTTACGAGTAATGGTTCCGTATTGTATTTAAAAAAATCTAAATCAAAAGCTAACTCTAGATTTGTTATTATTATTTGATATCCCGAAAATCATTATACAAAAAAGGGAAATAAAGCTGAACAACTAATTAATACTCCGTATGATCTATTGGAATAACTAATTAATTTAAAGAATGTTGAGGATATACTAGAAGATTTACGTTAACGAAACCCGTTTAAAACTGGCAAAACCAGTTGTCAAACTGACTGAGTTCAACTCGAACCGATTATGACCTGAACTGATTTCAACCCGACCCGATTAGGACCCGGTATGTTTTGACCCAAAACCCGCTTTAAACTGACAAACCTCGTTTTTAAACCGACCGAATTTAACCCGAACTGATTATGATCCGAACCAATTATAACCTGACCCGATTAGAATCCGACCCGAAAAGAAACTGCAATAAAAATAAACCAAACCGAACCGACTCGGAATTATATACAACCGATCCGAACTGACCCGATAATAATTCCAACCCGTTACAAATCGAAAACCGATAAACCGAATCCAAAACCAAACCGCAAACCCGATTTACACCCCTACATGGAACTGACCATTAATATACGTTGTCATTTACGATTCAATTTTCTTGTAATTAAATTTGTTATTCATATTGTCATTTGTTGCATATTAATATTTTGTATTCAAAAGATTGCATATAAAATCACATAACTTGGTGGTAAGACACTTAATTCTAGAATTAGAGGTTGCATGTTAATAATTACTACCCCTTTATGAACGCGATGCGTGTGTGATTATATATGTTTCGTATACCTTTTCTAAAGGCTCGAACAATTTCAATCGAAATTTTTTTTAAAAAAAAAATTGCAATATGCTCAAGATATACATGGACTTGGGATCACATGCCAAATATGACAACACATAGAAGGGTGGTCCTATGTGTCCCCTTCAGGTTTTTTGGAATTTTGGCCCTAGTTCAGTGAACATTAAATAATCATATGCATGCGTTCGTGCATAAGCCAAATTTTGTAGCGCACATAAGGTTGAATGTAGCATGGGCGTGTCCTTAAATAAGGGAAAATCGTGTATCTTGCACAGAACTTGAAGTGTCTTAATAAACAGCTGCCCTTGCATCCGTGCTGCTGCGCACGTCCTCGCAGTGAGGTTATGGCACCCCTGCATTAAGGGGCAGTTCTTGCGGAATTTGCACTTATGTTTCTGTACTTTAGGGTATGGGGATTATCTCCAAGGACAATCTTTTGACGGTCTAGTTGATATTGTAATTGATGTTTTTAGCTCTAGATACACCCAAATGTATAATTTAGTTTGCAAACAATCGGTTAGTGAGAGATTAATAACTTGGTGGGAAAGGATGTAAACATTGAATTAGTGCCAACATCATCTACAAAGAAAAGATAATGCACATATTGTATGCAATTTTATATGATCAATTACTAATTTCCGCATATCTATAACATACAGAGTAGGAAAAAATACTTCATATATTCATATGGAATAAGGTAATGTACAATAACACACTCATACAGGAAACCTATGTACAAACTATCTCAATTCTTCAGAGGAAGATTTGATCCTGACCTGAGATGCAGAGGCCGTGGTACTAAAAACTGATTCAGCAATGACCTTCGAATATGAAGATGTAATTATGTAGAATTGCAGATAAAATTTATACCATTATACATTACAAACTTCGTATGATATATATTTACTAAGATCAACCACCAAGGCTAAAAGACGGGCAGGACTGCTGTAAGTAAGAATCGTCTTCACCTTCCTCACTAGATGATAACAAATTTACCTGCCAAAGCATGGTAAAAGTTAAGAATGTTTTACAGGCCATGAATCCACAACTCCGCATATACTAGCCAGAGAATTTGCATAAACAAAATTACCTTGATTATTTCACACTTGGAGTTTGATTGCGCATAAGAAGCTAAGATACTCATGTTGAACGGCTGCCATTTACAAAATGATACAAAATCATCAGATATACAGATTCACAATCACCTATACTCCTACAGGCCAATAATATCCTCTCTATTTTTGTTTATCCAAATAGATTAGGTTACAGCGGGAACAGAAAAGATTTACCCTGAAAGGATCACTCCTCAAGGACTGCACGAACATTGCTTTGTCTGAGCCTTTCCCCTGCAAATCATCCAGGAAAAAAAATTGAGTATAGGGATACATAAAGAAACTAAAAGTCTTATGATCTGGAAGAAGTTGTAAGATAGTACCAACTCCCAAGCCCCAACCTCTCACGATTAGGGATATTACATGATCTAACAGAATTCCCCTATATAATAGTAGTTATGCTATCTTCTCTCCATCACTCAATTGAAGAAGAGCTTAATATAAAACCCATTCATAAAGTCATAAAATATTCATGGTAAGATAACATTTCCTGGACATTCTAAAGCACTATATATGATCTTGATATGAATTCTAGACAAATGGAATGCTTTCATGCTTGAAAAATTTGTAATTCAAGAGTTACCTCAAAATAAACATCTCTCAGTCGCCTTCCTGTCTGAGCACAGCAAATGCGGACAACATGTTCATCAGAACTGCCTGTAATAATATAGTCGCTCCCATTCATGTAATATGAACGTGTATAGTTATGTGAACTTCCACTTGAAGCAATACCAAAGTCTGTGTGCAGTCTCCCGTCAGCAGCCAAAAGTTGTCTCACCTGGGCAATCAATTTCAAGAGGTCATAAGTTTGTTCTTTTTACTTATAATAAAGTTTTAGGTTAAATAAGTTTAAATAAGTGTCAACTGTCAAACGCATATAAGATCCATATAGTTCAGATAAGAGCCAGTAAATCCATTTACGAAGATTACCTCATTATCTACAGCTGACACAAGCAGATACTGGTCATCGGGGGAGAAGCAAACCATCACATTGCCTCTTGAGCTAGTAGCAGTATAGCAAGGTCGGACCATTTTTTGTCTAATATCCCACATTTTCACATCATGATCAAATGATGAAGTCGCAAACATAAATGGAGAGAGATGAGAGAACTTGGCAACATTAATGGGCTCTTGATGTAGATCACCGAATAACTGTGAGCGTTTTCCAGTAACCATATCATACATGGCTACGTTTCTTGTGTAACCACTCACAAGAAGCATTTCATCAGTTGAGTTGATATGGACTGAAGTCAACTGCTCAAACTTATCAGAGGCGTTAAAAACACCATCATAACAAGAATCTGCACCCTTTGCCGAAGTGTTACTGATGTCATACAATCTTAGCAAACCGTTATCAGAACCAGCAAGTACCTGTCATACCACACAACTATTAGTTAATCCTATTCGCATTATGCCAAACATTCTGAAATTATGAAGCAGGATAAAAATATAGAGACATTGATTAATATTCCCTATGCCCTATTTTCACACCTTATTCATTTGGCTGAATTATCACAAAAAATTATTCACCAAGGCTATTCCTCTTTACTGTTTTTCTATGCTTTTTCAAGTTAACATCAATATATAGCATCTAATGGAACAGAGGAAGTCCAATGTAAAGGCAATCTTGTCAACTCAATTTTAGAAACTGTCACGAATAATCTATTTACAATTTAATATGCATGCCAGTATTTTACAGTGCTGAAAATGATGCCTCAAAGCCCATAAAATTATGCAAATTTTGTGTGCGTGTGTGGATGGGTGGGGAGAGGGGGGATGCAGAAAGGGTTTACATTATTCAATATGATCTTCATTCTAAAACGTGTGCCATACCTTGGAGGGGTACTTCTTAAGCCAACAGAGACCCAAAATGCTATTCCTTGCTCCCAATGGTGGCATGTAAGCAAATTTCTTGCCATTCTCATGGTTGATCACCACCACTTCTCCATCCAAAGTTCCAAAAGCCATAAGGCTAGAATCTGAAGGATGATATTCAAATTGCCTAGGACGGAACCTCCTGCTCTCTTCATTTGTAGCGAAGCTAATACTAGAGAGGGAATTTAAATGTGGCCACGGTGAGGCACCTAACTTGGCTGCACAAAGAGACCGTGAAAAACTCTGCTGATTCTTCCTATAGAAAGAAGATTGCTTTGACTTAAAGGGAGTTCTACTGGATGCTATTTCACGATTATGAAGGATGCGGGAAACATTCTCTTCTGCATGTCTTTTATATGGCAAGTTTTCAAAATATGTTGAATGTATCACCTGAGCTAGTTTTTTGTCCTTCTTTCCAATAGGTAAATTGTCTAAAACCTCTAATCGCGGCAAGGAAGCAATCATGAACTCCCTATAATCTTTCTCAAAGCATAAAGGTGAAGGATGATGTGAAATGTACTTCTTTCTTGCAGAAGCAACTGTTACACCTTCATTGAGGTCAAAATCATACCCATCTTGTACATTGGACTCATCACGGAAAGTCTGAAATGTATATAGTAAGTGAATTCATTAAAAATTAACAGTGTAACAGTAATTTGGGTGTGAAAATTACCTAGACAAGCATAAGTTATCCTTACCTTTTTCAAACCAGAATGGGGATCAGATGATAAATCCAATAATCTTAAATTTTGTAGATTATCAGAACATGTATTAGGCTGTCCAGTGGGATAATCAGAGTTGCTGATATGAAAACCAAATCTATTGATAGAATATGCAGGGCATGGACCAGTATCTTTGCAGCACAAACAGTTCTGAAATCGAAGTTCTACAAGTGAAGGAAGCTTATACAGGGCAGTGGTAGTAGTCCAGAGATTAGCAACTCTTGTCTCACACATAGAAAGATGCATTAAGTTGGGCATGTTAGAGAAACAATCCTTGTGTAGGGTAGTCAGTGAGGTGCAGAAGTCCAAATTGAGCTTTCGTAATTGCATAAAGCTTCCAACCATGTCAAGCTTCTGAAGACTAGAAGAGCTCAGCGTTAAAACTTGACAACACAAACCACTTCGAAATAGATACCTAACAGGGAAAACGTCATAGTGTTAATCATTAGCTAACCATGAATTACAGTGCCTGACAAGAAAAATGTTATAATCATTTAAAACAAAGAGCGAAAAGAAAAACTGAAAATTGAAGGTCAAAGCTGTTATTTGACTTAGTTCCTATTCTTTCAACTTATGAAAATAAGGTTCAGTAATAATCAGTAGTTCATCAGACAAAAACACAAGTAAAAGGGCAAGTTTTATAAAATCAATAAAAGGAAAAAAAATAAATAAAATTGCAGCACTGAATCAAACAGAATGTTTTGAAGAGAATAGGACTTTATAAGTGGGTTAATGTGATTATTTATGAAAACTGGACTGCCACCATAAGCACACATAATTAAGTAGCTCTCAAAACCACACAACAAACCTCAAGAAGCGTTTTGTAAATGGCAAATCTTGAAGACTAACTGTACGGAGTTTCTGGTTGGCTGCACACATCAGTGAAAGAACCTGATCTTCATTTAGAATGCAAGGTGATTCATTGAGTATATCAACAGCATCAACATCGGAAGAATTCATTGCATTGATCATATCAATAAGAGGCAATAAGTCAGCATCCTTCAGGTGGTCCAGTACAACGACAAGATTACTTAGCCTTTGATAAAATTTCTGACACTCAACCTGCATATGTAGGATATCCAAAATTGTTTCTATGGAATTAGCATAAATCAGTCAAGATACTTGTAAATTGTTTGTGAATCAATTAGTACGAGACCTCTTAGACCTATACAAACAACATGATCAATTTTAAACTGCTCTGCATCCTCAATAAAGAAGTAACTGATCACATGTATACCACAGTTGAATTACAGTTTCTAAGGCTGTGTTCTGTTGGAAGGAAAACATTTACAAGAATTAGATTTGTGACACCTGAACCAAACTAAAGTTTTTTATGGTCAGAAGCTGATTATAGTTGAAAAGTAACAAGAGAGTGTTTGGTTAGGTGCTTTCTAACAGTTTTAACCGTTATGAACAAGCAGTTTCTTGACACACGACGATCTTCAAGCTATAGAATGTGTCAGAACTCAGAAGACTCAGAACTAGCTGATGAAGAATAAATAAGGAGTTGCACTTTTAAATTAAGACCTAATGACTTATACAGTTATACATACCTAAAAATCCCATCTTAATTTGAATGTGGAAATCAATTTCATTGAACTACTGAATTACTTACTACTGATAGACTGATACTAGCTCAGAAGTCAAAACATACCTTGGAAAGAGAGCTCAAAATAGCAGGATTAGGCAGCACCTTGTACCTTTTGCAACAATTTACATACCTAACACCACAAAATTATAACAATTTTATGTCAGTATACTATTAATGGTTGTTACAAAATTAGGCGCTTGAATTACTTGATGATATATATGAAATCTATGCAAAATACAGTTAATCCAGTTATACATGCAGAGCACTTCAAATTGTTAAACTTGCATCATATTCATTCAAACAAAGCTCAAGAAGTCACATTTGATTCCAAAAGTTAGCAATACTTCCTACTAGTAATTCGATATTACTACAGCTTCTAGTTTTCAGTATTAGAAATTCTCAAAGCAACTATAAATGTATTTCTTATGTAGAACTAGTCTCATTTGCACTAAGATATTCATGTTAATTCTGAAGACTGAACGCGAAAAAACTGGAAACTACACTTTCTAGCTCCCATAAACTTGTTCATAGCTTTCAAAAATCCGCAATGATAACCATAAAACCAAGGCTTTGATTCAACAATACAATAAGTGAAATGCTACTTCTTCTTTTACAAATGATCCTTATCCCACATGTCTTGTCCACAATAGACATTAACAAGATTAGGAATTAAGATCAAATGCACAAAATTTAAATTAGTCAACAATCATTAACTTTGCTTCTAGATAATCATATCATAATACTAATACACAAATTTCCACAGTTAAATAATCCATCTCCTGGAAAATGATAATAATTTTGATTTGGAGAGTACATAGAAATTGAAATTGAAGAGAAATTCCTTCCACAAAAAAAAAAAAAAAAAAAAAAAAAAAAAAAAAAAAAAAGAAATTGAAGAGCAAATAAACTGATTTAGAAAGTCAACTTTAAGTAGTAGATCTTACACTTTGGTTGACAATTTTGATAAACAAATCATCTCTGCTTTATTTCTAAATTTAGAAACTGTAAGATATTTCAGCAAATCACTTGAAATTATATAAAATGCCAAATTGAATAATAAACTACTTCAAAATTGTAGAGGAATCTTCGAGAAAAGTATAATACAATTAGAAACTTAAAAAATAAAGAAAAAGTAAGTACCTGAACTCGAAGCTATCCATTGAAATGAAGTATCTTTTTGCCAAAATTGAATCTGAATAATTAATTTGTTAATTACAGATAAAATGGAAAGATAGAATGAAGTAGTAATAGTGTGTAGAGGAACGATAAGCAGAGTGACTTTTCAAAAAGCTCATATCAAAAAACAAGTTAGGCAAAAATATGGTCGTATTTATAAGAGTACTAGGAAATTACTTTGAACTAGTTTACCTGAAAATAATTGAGAAGATAAGATAAAATTTGTAGGAAATTATTTCGTAAAACATGTTTAAGAATAATTTCGGGGTAAAATGAGAAAACCAAATGGAAGACAATCATTTGCAATTTGGCTATTTGCTATCTTTCACAAAAACTACTCTATAAATTAATTGTACGGTTGGCTGTACTAATTTTTTTATTAAATTTCTTTGAATTTGATTGGTAATGTTTTCAACTTTTGATTAATTAGCATTGTCTGTCAACATTGTTGTAATTAACTTTAATTAATTATGGAGTAGGTTACAACCAATTTGGATTGATTTATAGGGATTTTCAATTTTGCTATCATATCCATTGTTGAATTTGCTTTCCCCAAAATTGGTTACAAATTTACGCAATATGTATGTATTCAATTGTACAGCTGAAATAAGTAATTTCGATTTTTTTTTTTTTTTTTTTTTTGAGGGAAATGCATGGACCAAAATTATTAATCAAGGGACAAAGTGTCTAAGAATACTTAAGGAGCAACCTCATTTGAACAATGATTAATCCAAACCTATTCAACCCCAAAGGGCATCTTTTGATCTTAATGTGACCATATTATCATATATATGCATTTTTTTTTATATATATATACTCCTTATGCGGAATTCTTAGTGTACTATTAAACATATTGATAGATTGAGAGGCTGAGTTTATTTTCTTCTTTCTCAATTAAAATTTTATTTTTCTTATGTAAGTTTTAAGAGAGATAGTTATGATATATTTTGGGTCAATTAAAGTGTACTTATGTGGAAGTTGAAAATGTTGGCATAATTACAAGGTACAATTTTATCTACATTAATGATCTTACTTTTTAAGTTGTTATTATACATATTGCTAAAAGACTAGCTCAAAATTATTTTAACTTCTAGTATAGGTGACTAATCATTTGCCATTTATCCTCAATCCTATATTATAATCTACCTCAATCCTATATTATAATCTAAACTTGTAATCAAACCTAAAAGTGGACAAACATCACAACACACAAAAAAAAAAAAAAAAAAAATAAAATAAAATTGTGTTACTATCTAACAGAACAAAAATAATAATTGTTATTATCAAAATATGATTGTGCTTTTTGTGTTGGATTGTTGATAAGATCATAAGACCTTTATTTATTTTAATTATTTATAAGTAGTACTCCGTTTTTGACTTGCCTTGCTATTATATTGAATTATTGACAAATGACAACCAAAGAACCAATTCAATATGACAAATACGATAAGCATGCACTTACTTGTTTAATTATAAGTTTGTAACAAAGCAAATGTGAGTATTCGAAATCTACCTCTTTAATTTGAGTACGTAATTGTTAGTTAAAGAAAAACGTCGGATTGTTTTAATATTTGAGGCATCTAGGGAAAAAAATAATTTAGTCATACTTGTGTATATGATAAAGTTTTAAGAAAGAAAATGTTGGAAAGGTTAGAGAAAATAGATAAAGCATAATTATATCGATGAAGAAATCCAACTATATATTTGTAGTGTTATCAAAGAATAATCCAAATACAATCTCTATCATTCACAAAAATCAAAAAATATAACAAGCGATTACAAAATATATATCAAAAGTATTTACATAACATATATAAAAATATCTAAAAAGATTTGATAATAATATTGATATCAAAAGACTTGATATGTGTAAATAATCCAATAAATACAGGCCAATTTTTACGAAGTTGAATAGGGGCTAGCTTGCCCTAATACAGAGTACTTTTTATATTTTTTTACTAATTAAAGTAAGCTCGTGTTTAATTGATCGGTAAGGATGCACATTTTCCTTCCATGTGCATGCACTGATGCACATAAGTTCTTTACTTCATCATTAGATGCAATATAATGAGAAAAAAATAAATTAATGGTACTTAGGCCCTGCTCTCTTCACCTTAAAAAAAAATATCAAGTAAAAATAATTTCTGTTCAGTAAAAATAATTTCAGTTCAGTAAAAATAAGTTCAGTTCGGTGAAATTTAGTTTTCTTAAAGAAGAATTATAACAGAAAATCAGTAAAAATAATTTCAGCTCGGCAAAAATAATTTCATTTCAGTAAAATTAATTTAAGTTCAGTAAAAATAATTTAAGTTCAGCAAATATAATTTTATTTCAGTAAAAATAATTTCAGTTCAGCAAAAATAAGGTGAAGAGAATGAGGCCTTAGTAAGAGTTTAATTATAATCTAAATTTTTTAATATAATTCTGAAATACTTACAATATGCAAATTTATATTTTAAAAAGGTTGTCATTGTTTTACCATCTACTTAAAATTATGTAATCTAATCTAGAGCTGTCAAAAGCTGACCCGACCCGAAATACCGACCCTAACCCGACCCTAACCCTAACCCGTCTGAACCCGAAAAAAATGGTGACCCAAACCCGACCTAACCCGACCTGAAACCAACCCTAGACCCGAGTTGACCCGAGTATTTGAGACCCGAACCCGACCATGAACCGACCTAGAGAGGACCCGACCCGAATGTGACCCGTAAATTATTGACCTGAACCGAACCCGACTCGAACCCGAGAATGACCCAAACCCGATTTAACCCGTCAAAACCCGAATTCAACCCGACCTGTTACTAACCCGACCCGAGTTCAACCCGACCCGTTCCTAACCCGACTCGATTTTAAACCCGACCCGAAATAAACCCGACTTGTTATTGACCCGACCCAAATTCAACCCGACTTGTTATTGACCCGACCCGAATTTAAACTCGACCTATTACTAACCCGAATTTTAGGATTTAGGAATTTTTAGGATAAAAAGAGTACTCCGTATTGACTATTGAGTTTCAGGCTTTTTTTCAATTTATTAACATGGATTCCAATTATAAAACAAAAGTGGCCTTTCTCATCTTACTTGACTTATCTCTTACATAATCCTCGTCAAAGAAAAACTGAACTGGATAGCAGCAAAAAAAAAAAAAAAAAAAAAAAAAATTAAACAAAAAAATAAAAAAATACACGGGACCCAGACAATAGCAAGTCTTTCTCATCTTACTTGACTTATCTTTTTTTTTTATTATTATTTTTTTTAAGGGAATTCAAATTTTTGACTTGAACCACACCCGAGACCGACTTGGAAGACCCGACGTGATTATAACCTGCAAATTATTGACTTGCCAATTTGAACTCGAGAATGACCAGATAAGTTTAAATGACCCAACTTGATTGTAACCCGCAAATTATTAACTAAACCCGACTTGAACCCAAGAATGACCCGACTTGGAAATGACTCGATTATAACCCGCAAGTTTTTGACTTGAACCGAACCCGACCCGAACCCGAGAATGACCCGACTTGATTATGACCCGCAAATTATTGACTTGAACCGACCCCGACTCAAACCCGATAATGACCCGACCTGATTATAACCCGAAAATAATTTACTTGAACCGAACCCGACTCGAACCCGAACATGACCCTAACTCATTTAAACCCGTAAAAACCCGAATTTAACCCGACTTGTTTTTCACCCGACCCGAATGTAACCCGACCTTTTATTGACCCGACCTAAACCCGACCCGAACCCGAAAAGATGTATGACCCGACGTGACCCGACTCAAGCATGACCCAACCCAAACCCGACCCACATAGGTCTTGACATTAACCCATATTGACCCGACCCGAGATGACCCGACCCACACAAACCCGACCCATTTACCTGAATTGACAACTCTATTCTAATCTGTAATGGTTTCTTAATTATAGTGAATTTACTTGGTGCAACAAGTTGCTCAAATATGTTAAGGAATGTCCTTTTCCTAATCATGGAATAATGTACAAACCACAGCCCACAGGAATGTTGACGTAGATATATAGTATAGTTAGATATTTTGAAACTTGTTGATAAAGTATCATAGCTAGGAAGATATTTGTTGAATCATCAATTTCGAGCAAAATGGATAGAATCGATGTGGTTGAGAAACTTTATTCGATTGTTAACATCATCTGCAAAGATGTAGTTGTTGATGTAGTTTTGAGATGGATCTTGTCTTTAGTTGAAGATTGTACATTGGAGTATCACTTTATTATTCTTGTAGATAAACAAGTCAGCAAGATACAGAGCAGTAGATTACGCTTTATAATACTTCGTTCTTGTTACTTTCTTGGTCTCTAAAGTTTGTCCCTTACATAGTTTTTACTTTGTTAATTTTAGATTGAGTGGAGTTAATAAAAGACAAATTGATTGGGTTATAAATATTTTATAGATAGAAACAATCGAATATTTAGAAACAGTTGATTTGGGTCATGTTTGGGTTTTACATGCAATATGTTCCCACTATATATCAATTTACAGACATTTTCACAAAAGATCTTTCATAAGACTTATTTTTGGATTACAGATCTAGTCTTAGTATAAGAACTCCTCGCGTTATAGATGCGGGGGTGTTTTATTAAACAATAAATAAAAAAAAAGTGTAGGGGCGTGATAGATATTATACGAAGTATTAAGATAATATTTGTCGTAGATTTTGAATATATTTTGTATCTTTAGGGTCTGTTCTGATTGACTAAACTGAACTGAACTTATTGGAGCTAAATTGAACTGAAATTAATTTAAAGAGAACATGCCCTAAGTTTTTTGATTAAAACTAGTCTTATAAACGCAATATATATTGATCAATGGAGTACATGACTATATACTATAGGTTGAGAAGTTTTCCCGAAATCTAACACTCCGTAGATGTAATAAGAGGTACTCCGCAATATTTGATCACGGACTCACGGATTGCATACATTTACACGTTAAGACGTCATTGTCTAATTCCAAATCATGAATATAATCATTTATCACGGACCTAGGATATTCGAATAAAGTTTTCTCCGTGATAGTGTAATCTAAACATTCTTACCTTTACAATTCAGGTCACTTTCGTTCATTTTATGGGCTAGGATTTTCTTTTCTTTTTTTTTCCATTCGGCCCAGGGCTTTGCTAGAAATTTAGTGCAGATAGGCCCATATAACTTGCATAGTAATCTGGGCTGAATTTTCAAGTGATCCATATACATACGCAGCACTTCCTACATTCATTATTATTGAAGGCTTTGAAGCACTATATTCTGTAATGTAAAATTCAGCCAATTTTGATCTTTCATTTATACAAATTAGATATTTGAAAAAAAAAAAGCAAAAAAAAAAACCCTGTTATGTAATTTGTTGGATTAGCCTCAAATCTCTCAATGCATAAATTATGTGTTAGCAAGCTTAAGATCAAAATGTTGCAACAACAAATGAACGAAAGAAGTGTTAATCTATACAAAATGATGAAAAGGAGCATAATTTGAAAGAGATTTTTTTTTTTCATAAAGAGCCACTGAATAGAAAGACGTATAATTGAAAAAAATTGTGAAAATTCATGTATACCCATAACATGATTAATTTTTGCAAGATGAAAATTCTATGTAAATAAGATGCATTCAGGGTTAATTTTTGCTCATTTGATGATTAAATAAGCAATAATCATCCTTTAATCATCAAAATAAGCATATATATATATATATATATATATATATATATATATATATATATATATATATATATATATATATATATTGTGTCTGGTTGTATATAACAACCTTTACAAATATTGTGTATCACCACCCAACATTTTAACTAACAAAGGTTAATATGACAGTTTGGATAGTATCTACTAAATGTGCATTTTGCAAAACATAATAATAAAATAAACATCTACTAGAAAAAAAATGAACATTTACTAGAAAAAAAAATGAACATTTATTTCTGAACATTGCATTATATAAAAATGAACATTTATAATATAAAAGTAAAATAAAGAGACTATGAAACTGAAAAAAAAATGTACATTTAATATTATATAACTGAATGTTTCAATTGTAAATAAAAATAAATTGACCTGTGAATCTTGTGATGTTATTGTTTATTCATCAATATTTTTTAAAGTTTCAAGTTAAATACTTTGATTTGTTCAATTCTCTTGAATGGATATCATACAATTGAGCTATATAATTTAATACCAATTAAATAAATCAACAATATGTTTTTTTTAATAATGAACAAAATGCTAATGTCTAACATTATTAATGCAAATGTTCGTTGAACATCCTTTATTATAAAAACGAATATTTTATACAACTGAACAAATACAAAACTTTGTATTTCGTATTAATTAAAAAATAAAATGAACATTTATTTTTATAAGAATAAACATCATACGGCATGAAAATGAACATTTATTTTATTTATAAGAATGAACATTATGTTGCATGAAAATGAACATTTAATTATTGAAAAATACAAAATTATTGTAAAATAGATTCAGTTAGAAAATGTTCATTTTAATTACAGTAAATGTTCAATTTTAACAGTGACCTCAGCTAGTGCCTAGTGTTGGCTGAGGTCGACCTCAGCCATTAACTACTGCTAAAATGTGAGTGTGTGGCTGGAGCTAAGGTTATCGATAATGGGCTTAACGTGAGAACCCAATTCGACATGGTATCTTTAGTTGTTGCATGGAAGTTGTGAACAAGACTAAAGTAAAATGACAAAAAATTTTAAATATCACCATCAAAGATGTTCTAACTTTGTTTAATTGCTTTGATATTGTTTTCTTTTGTCACATGTTTATGGAGTCTAATGAAGCGGCACATGCGTTCATTAGATTTTTCTAGTTACAGTTGTACTGACGCTTTGTTTGGATAGCAAAAAATGAAGGAAAGAAAGAGGAGGGGAAAAGGAGCCGAGGAAGGGAAGGGGAAAGAAAGGGAGGGGGAAGTGAGCTTCAATTTCCCTTCAAATCTCTACAATTTTGAAAGGATTATGCTTATTAAAGAGAGAGGGAAAATGGATTCCTCTCTCTCCTTTCCCTTCCTTCCCCCAATCCTTAAAGAGAACTTGTCCCCCTCCCTTTCTCTTCTCTTCTTTTCCTTCTATTTCTTTCTATTCAAACAAAATGTTACGTAGTTGATGTCCTTAGCTTAATGATATACTTAATTACTGCCAATTTTTGTTTAAGAGTTAATAGATAGGTCATAAATCGCAGTATCAAAATGTGATAGTTAACTTTGGATCGGGCTATATTTAAATAATCCGTGAAACAACTTTGGAAAAATTTACGACATCTGAAAAAAAAAAAAAAAAAAAAAAAAAAAGCAGACAATTGAATTCCAGAACCATCCTTTGAGAAATGAACAAAATTGACAACATGGGGATTAGGTAGATCTGAATAAATAGAATAGAATGGAATTGTATAATATAAGCTCAATAATAAATAAAATAATAGTACAATCAATGTATATAGCTCAATTTGTCTAATTATGATCCCGTGATATTAGTTGGACATGAGCTAGTAAATGAATAAAAAATTCATCAACACCAAAAAATAAAGAAGAGATGGAGTGAGAGAAAGAAGAAACTAATCTATATTTAGAAACTTTAAAAAAGAAGCACAGCAGCGCATCCGAATGCTAAGCTGACCACCAATTTAGTTGCCCATGTGATCTTCTCTCCACTCTGCCAATTTTGGATTTAAAACAACATTAGTAACTAATTAATAAATTAAAGAATTAACCACTTGTTTGACAAAATCAGTAATTAATTTGGTGTATTCATTGACTTTTTTTCATTCCAACACAACATTTTAGGGATTTGTACATAAGTTTAACTTGTACTCTAGCATTTCAGATTTCACATTGAATTATTAGGTTTGGAAATCATCAATTTGCTATTGTCATATTGTGAGTGTACAACAGCACACAACACACGGATACTCCACACAATCAATGTTCTTTTATAATTAGTACATTGTCCAAGTTGAGCTCAACTCAATATTCGTTATTGAACCTAACTATCAAAATTGATCTAATAGGAAAACTCAAAACCCTAAACATACTTGATACTCTAATAAAATTTTCAGCTACAAATCATTCAAGCTCGTTAATGAATGATTTGATGTGATAATTACACGATTTTTCAGACCACAAACAGAAGTATGAATTGAAGTATTGAATGTATGTAGTGGTTCAGTTCTAACGGCTATATACTTGACATGCTAATAGTCTACTGACTATTACTCACATAGACAACTTTATAATTCAACAGTGAAGCAAGGTCAAATTGACATTTTTATTAAAATGGTTGCATAATTTTATTATTCATTTTTTTAACCATCATTTAATAAAAATAAAAATAATTTCACATGTATAAAATGATTATTACCTATTTATCCAGTTAATTTTTGTGGCGCACAATTGTGAATGTGTGAATAACATTTTATATAATGGACATTTTATATTGGGGCATCTTTCTTTACACATGTAAGGATATGAAAGTTTGAAGATAATTTTAACAACTTATTTATTTTTCTCTTTTATTGAATAAGTGAGTGGTGAAAATTAGCTTTATAAGCTTTTTCCCATAAATTGGACACCAGCTTTCTCCACCATTATTCCCATTGTGGCATTGCATGAATGGTCTCGGGTACACTAATGATTCCTATCTATTCGATAGTCACGCAACCACCTATAATTGACATTAGTTTTAGAAAGTACGGAAAAAGTTGTTTAAAATTATGGTACATTTAATTCATTGAAATTGTGATCATTAGCAAGTTCATAATAAATTTTCCAATTTAATTAGTTTTCATATAAGTGATTAATTCATACTCAATGATAAATAAATACGAAGTTAATAAAAACCACAACTAAAAACAAAAGAAAAGTCAATGGTGAGTAAGTAGTAGTGGAGTAGTGTGCTTACCGAAGTATCATCCTCGGAAGGAGCAGGACCGTAATCATCAAAGCCACCGTTAGGTCCAGGAGCCTCAGTTGGCGGCGCAGGTGGGCTTAGAAGCTCAGCTGGAGCCGGAGCCGGTGTTGCGGCGTGATGCTTCTTACAATGCTTCTTGTTCTTGAATTTACAGTGGTACGGAGGTGGAGCGTGATGCTTCTCGGGTGCCGGAGCCGGAGCTTCCACAGTAGATGGTGGAGCCGCCTCTGGAACCGGCGCCGGAGCCTCTGGTGGTGGAGCTGGCGGCGAACTCTCAGGAGCTTTAGCCGGTGCCTTGGCTGGCGCTTTAGCCGGTGCTTTGGCTGGCGCTTTAGCCGGGGCTTTTACTGGGGTTTTAGCGGCTGGAGATGGAGCTTCGGCTGGAGTTTCCGAGATTACGGGAGCTGCAGCTGGAGCTTTTTCCGGAGCCGGTGATTTAGGCTTGGAAGGAGCTGGAGCAGCCAGTGTAGGTGAATCGGCGGCTTTGGTGGGGGCATCGGCGGCTGGAGCCGGGGATTTAGTGGGGGAAGAGGCGGGAGATTGGGCGGTGGCGTGAGATACAATCAATAATAGTAATGCGAGGGAGGAGATGTTTTTAATGAGAGCCATTGTTGATTGTTTTGAAAGAGAGAGGAGAGAGAGTGGTGAAAAAGGTGGAAGGAGAAGAGAGAATAAATAGCCGTTTGCTTTGGGAAGTAAAGAGGAGTATGATTTTTTAAACTAAATTAAAAATGAGGAAAGTAGAGATGGAAGGAATGAGGGCCCACGCGTGAGAAAGAAAGAAACAAGAGAATATAGGCTGTGATAGTGTCGGTTACCAAAGTGGTCGGAGTGTGTGATTAGGGCTTTAATTTTATTATTAGAGCTAATAAAACGGATATACTTCCTCTTTTTTTTTTTTATATCATCCCATTGAGGTGATGTTGGTTTTTGATTTTTGATTGAAGAGAGTTAATTTATGAGAGAAGTATTGCTATCTCGGTATCTCCAGATTACAATCCTTTGCAGTCTATAATATAGAGTAAATTTAAAAGAAACAATCTAAAAAGTAAAGTGACATTAAGAGACAAATAGAGCAATTGGAATTGGAACTTAATGTGCTTGATCAAAACGGTTTCTAGTTTCAACCGGTCCAATTTCAAACAAATGAGAACCGAAATCAAAATAGTTATAACAAGTTCCCAATTCAATACAATAATTCGGAACTAGAACTCTAATTACAATTCCAAATACATTTTTTTTTTCTTTTTTTTTTTTTTTCACTCATCCATATGACATAATGAATCATAGGCTAGTTAAATGTGGTTGAGATGCATGTGATAAACAGATAATACTCGAATAAGGATAGTGAGGTCTTTATTGTACAATATTTGTTGTGTGGCGGAGGGGGGAAGACTGAAATGGACGTCGCCGCGTCTATTATTTGCCTGGAATTCGGCGGACTTGCTTCTTTTCCAGGTCAAAGTATCAAGAGTTGGTGGTGAGATCTTTGAGTTTGGATTATCAAATTATTTTATTGTAATCGAAGCTTCTTCATTATTATTCCTATTTTGTACTAGTACTATGAATGTATTTGATGACAAAGTACATTAATAATACTGTAAGACACTATGATGGAGTTTTCCGGAGTAGTAATATACGAGGAATGATTAATCTCAAAGAGTAGAATCTTCCTAATCCAACGGTTGTCAATGTTCTTAAAATGAATTTCTCATAATGTAAAATGACGTAGTAAATCACGGAGTGATTACGTTCTACTCCGTAATTTCTCTCGTTTTTTATTTTATTATTGTTGGAATGGATTTCACGCTTCATTAATAGAATGAATTGTGAATTTTAAGGAGAAAAGGTGAGTATGAGATTTCGGGCGTAGAGGGTAGAGTTAGAACCAATTGAATATAAAATTCCATTATTAAAAAACTCAACCAAACAAAAAAAATAAATGAAATGGATTCTAACTTCATATTAGCCTATTTCAAATGATCCAATCAAACGACTCCTAAGGTTCATACTTCAAACAGATTTTTTGGATCACTAGACATACGTGATTCATCAAATTATACTCTTGTTTTTGGAAATCTGTTACACATACTACTTTATTTTTTGTTTTACTATAAAAATTTATCAATTAACATCACCAGATCTTTTAATAAAATATTATGAATATAATTCTTTATGCATGAACTGCTATTAGAAGGAAATTAAAAAATAGTATCAGAAATTAAAGTCAACTACTGTTAAAAAATGAAGCAAATAACATAATAATATATAATACCAATAAAGTGTGGACTCACTTGGTAAAATTTTTACTGGAGGTTTGAGCTTCGAATCCTATCAAGTAAGAGTATTTGGAGGTAGGGATTCCTTATCCTCCCCTCTACTCCCAAATACCTGATCTATAAATATTGAATCAAAAAAATCCTGAGAGTTAAGGTATAATCAGAGTCTCGCTTATCAGTAAAGAACAAAAAAACATAGTTATATATACAAAGTAGTAAAAAGATTAGAATAAAATAAAAATATGTAGTATGATGAATTAATCAGGAAGCTAGGATCATAATTGGCTAATTTGTAGAATTAGTGATGATTTAATTGATTATTATTAGAGTGGGTCAAGGTAAGCAAAGCTGGAGCCAAGCTGGTGATTAATAAGAGGGGACAGCTGTTTAAACGTCAAATCAAATTGCATACGTAATAACCTTTTGTATTTAGTTAACGGCTGGCAATTGAGCTGTTAGCTATTACGGAGTAGCTTATTTGGATTTACATTGTTTGAGTTGAAGCACTTAAAGGCAGAAGCAGTAGTAAATTACGAGTAGCTAGCAATGTACTGACCTTAAAGCTAAGGTGAGCCTTTTGTGGGGGCATTGTCTTGTAGTTGCTCAATCTCTTTCAACCTTATTGTGTTGGGCTGCCTATATACGGAGTATATAATAAAGTATTTATATAACCGTTGCCTAACGTTTTAGAAATTATATTAGGCTCCTGTACCATCATCACATGTTATGTGCGTTAGTTTAATTGGAATAATGACCAAATTCATTTATATTACATTTTCTTACATAAACATAAATGATTTTTCTTTTAATATTATTATTTTAGTGCCTTGAAATGATGTAAGTATTGATGGAGAATATATAACAAATAACTTTAAACAAAATTAAATTTATAATTACACTATAATAAGTTTAGATTAGTTAAGACTTAAGATGACTATTATGGAATGGAAAGGTAAAAAAAAAAAAATTTAATGAAGAGAATACACATTGTCCTTATCTACTCAAGTCATGTCTAAGGAATTTTAAAACTAGTGTAATAACATTGAATTTTGCTCATATTTTTAAAAAATTATAAACAACTGCGGCTAAATTTGAATTTACCGAATTGAACTGAACTGATTGGAGCTGAATCGAACTTGTTTCGGGTAAAAACAATGGGACCTTGCCGAAGGTCCAATAAGGTGGTGAAGACTGGGCTCGATCCAAGTGATGATGGACCGAGGGTTTCCTGCACAGCAAACACACGTAAACTAGCCCCGGGGGTGTTGCCGAGGAAGGCCCCTCCGATGCTAAAGTTAGTACAATGTGTAGAGAGAGAAAGCTATGCAAGAGAATTAATTGCTTGAGGCTTTATGTGTGTATGTACAAATGTAATATTGATGGCTTTTATACCTTGGCATATATGGGAGAAATGGGCTTGGGCTCAATTGACTTGCCTTGTGGACTGATCTTGACTTTAGCATTATTTGGAGAGTTGAACCTTGACCTTGGGCTTTTAATTGGATCATTTAATGACTTGGCCCAATTGGACTAAATTGGACCCAAACAACTTGCCCCCCAGACCCGATTTGGAAGAATGACGGGTCGGGTTTTGATTAACCAGAAAAAGGAGGGAAGTAAATGATTTAATTAATCCAAAAAGATTTAAATTTAAACCGCCATTAACGAGATAACGACTGATGGATGGATAATTTGTGGAAGTTGGACGGATAATGGGTAGTTAATCATTAATTAAGGGTAAACGTGTTTAACGGTTACTTAATGAGGAATTTAAGAGCAAATTTAAGCGTGAACCCCTAAAATTCCCATTTCTGGAAATAAAACCAAAAGGGACGCACTCTTTCCTCATTTCTTCACCAACACGAGATTGAACCCCGCAAAAGAATCCCTGAATCCGCATCAAAACTTCGCTGAATCCCCGAGAAATAAGCTTAGAAACCGAAATTCGTCATTCCGACCTTGTAGATCGGCGAATTCCGCTTCAGATAAAGGTAATTTCCTCTGATTTTTGTTTGATTTTTTTCGAATTTGAACTCCTTCCCCCCTTTCTTTCGACTTTTTCTTCAAAAACCGACAATGGTGAGAGGAGTTAGAGGTAGAGCCCGTGCTCCAAGAAGAGCAAGGCAATTCCCCGATCCCAGGAACAGGACTGGGACCTGGAATGGACAAGGAGTGGGGTCCGACCCTGCTGAAGGGATTAGGGCGACCCCAATTTCATCGGCGCCTCCTGAAGGAACGGAGGGGCCGAGCGTCTCTGGGCGGGACGAAGAAGTTCCCGCTCAACTTTGGGATGTCCTTCCTGGATTTCAGGAGTGGCAGGACGCTGAAGTAGCCTCAGCCATGATAAAGAACTGCCCCTACCATTGGTGGGTACAGCACGCCGAGGTGTATTGGTTTGCTGAACAAATAGAGCTGCACTACGGCATAATGGAAGCCGATGGATATTGGTGCCGAATGCCCGTTGCATCTGATAGAATCCATCGTCCACCCCCGGGGTACGTGGGGGTGTACACAAGACAGCTTCAGTATGGGCTGAGGTTTCCTCTGGACACATTTGTCCGAGACTTGTTGATCCACTACAGGGTCTCCCTGTGCCAGCTAACTCCTGTCAGCATCCGAAGGGTGATGACGTATTTGTGGGTCTGCAAGTTTTTCAGATATGTGCCGAACCTCCACTGCTTCAAAAAGCTTCATCGGCTAGTGCCAAACACTCAAAGCGGGCACGGTGATCATGGTCCTGGGTGGTACCGAATTGAGTCTCGGCCCCAGTATTTAACCATGTGGCCGAATGACTCCTCAGACAAGGAATGGAGGGGTCAATGGATCTGGGTTAGGGCGCCCACAGATCCTGACCACCATTACGTCTTCAGCTCTCCCCGGTATCTATCTGAGCTTGACCCTGAAATGGGAAGTCTGGGCCCTCCCGAAGATAGAGGCCCGGATCCGCACCTTAATCAGCAAAATATTTTCGGCCGAATGTTGAACCCTGGGGCGCTGGAGGCCGAATGAAGTATATCCCGGAGACTTGGCTCCCGGATAACCACTATATTTTCCAAGAGCACATGCTAGCAGCTGTCGGCCTCAGCCGAAAGTTCAGGGATGGTAAGTTTCTTCGGCTGGGGCCGAGGCCTTTATTATTTATTCTTAGCAAGAATTTTGTTTTGCACTTTCCTGCTGAGCCGATCCAGCATTTTTATTTTGCTGAACTGACCTTTGCTCTTTTCTTATACTCAGAGCGGAACGAGACAAACGTTGGCATCGACTACAATCGTCTCGGCGTCAACCAAGAGAGAGTTATTATCGATCGGGCCCCCGCTATCACCGATTCAAAGCACAGGGAGGTCCATCTAGATCACTCTCATCTCCAAATCGAGGCTGTTGCCCTGTATCAGAGGCAGAAGCCTTGGTGGAAGAAGAGAGATCCTTGGCTTCAACTGCTAGCTGAGGAGCTTGAAGCCGCCCGTACAGCCGAGGAGGTTGCACGGGCTATTGAAGCTTGTGAAGGAGGAGAAGGGTCCTCCAGGGCTGCTGAAGAAAAAGCAGCAGCGAGGGCGGCTGAAGAAGAAGACGAGGCTTTGCTGGAGACCTCGGTGAGTTACACTTAACTTTTTAGCTTTGAAATTTCTTTTCTTCTTTTTTTTTTTTTTTTTTTTTACTCACACTCTTCTTGCCCCCCCGGTTTTTTGCAGTCTGAAGGGAGCAAAAAGCAGAGAGAAGGAAAAGCTCCTGTTCGTCCCGAAGATCAAATCCGGGAAGACTCCGAAGAATCGGATATGGATGAACAGCCCCTTCAGAAAAGGAGGAGACGGATGGCCATCATCGGCCCTCATGACTTCCAAACGGGGCCGAGGCCGGCCGGCATCAGCATCAGAGAGCCCGGGGAATTGCCGAGGGTTCCCCCACCACCACCACAATCTCCACCGAAGACCCCTTCCCCACCTCCTGAGATGGAGGTGGACCAAAAGACTCCCGATCCCAAGGGAGGGGTCCCAGCCGAGGGAATTGTAGATAGTGCCGAAGGGCACGATGCTGAAAGCGCTGAGAAGCCCGCTGCTGAGGGTTTCTCAGCTGATATTGCTAGAGAGGTTGAGGCTTTCGTCCTCAACCCCGAAGAGGAAGCAGAGGTCATCGTCATCGACTCTGCTGAGAAGGAAGAGAAGACTGCTGAAGAAGAAGAAGTTGAACCTCAAAGGGTTCATGAAGCTCCTGAGTCTTCCTTCCCCTCCTTCCAGACGCTGCACTCTGGAGAGATGGGGTTCTCGGCCTCCCGAATTCCAATTCCAGATCATATCTGGGACGTCATATGGGGCCAGAACCGAGAAGGTGCAGAAGCCTACTTCGGCAATTTTGCTGGAATGTCCGAAGTAGACAGGGCAAGGGCCTGGTCGTTGAAGGCCACTGCTGGGATGGGTGAATCCAGCAGATCTGTCCCAGACCCTGTAAGGACGAATCAACTGCTGATGATGCAGGTAAATCCTTACTTTTGTTTCTATTTTTCTGTTCAGCTCTTCAGCTCCAAGTTATTATGTTCGTTGTTTTTTTTTTTTTTTTACTGAGTTGTGCCTCTGCTTTCAGTTTGTGCACAATCAGACTCTCACTGTAGAGCTGATAGACACCCTACAAGATAGGGTGGACGATGCTGAGCATGCCAAGAAGGTGGCTGTTGAGGAGCTGAAGCTTGCTCAGATGAAGCAGGCAGCAGCTGAAGAAAAGCAGAAAGAAGGGGAGGAATACGAAAATAAGGCTGCCGAAGCCCTCCAGACCTTTTGCACTGCTATGGAGAGGGAGGTTTTCCCCCCGCTAATAGAAGGGGAGAACTTTCTCCGAGATCACATGGGAGTGGACGTTACCAAATTCAAGGCTGCCATTGAAAGCCGAATCAAGGATGGAGCTACTGCATAGGCTGAGGTGCAGCAGAAATTGGAAGCTTCAGAAGTCAGTAGGATGGCTGCTGAAGAACAGCTCCAAACCCAAAACGTCCAACTCTCAGAGGCTGTTGCTGCTGCCGAAGCTGAGAGAGCGAAGCTGAGAGAGGCTGAGGATCAGCTAAGGGTCAAAAATGACGAGCTGACTCAACTGAAGGCTGAAGCTTCAGAGGTTCAGCAAGAGCTGAACAAGCAGAAGGGTGCCTCTTCCGAGCTCGCTGAAGAGCTAAATCAATCCAAGAAAAACTTGGAGGAGGTACAGAAGAAGCTAGCAGATGCTGAAGCCCTGCTCAAGACCCGCATTTATACTCAAGAAGAGTACGAGATGGGATTTAAGAACGGGTTCAGAGTATGCCGAAGACTTTGTCTCCATGCTGAGCCGAATCTGGACTGGTCCAAGTGTGCTGAGTGGGGCCAGGATCCAGAAGATCCCCATATGAAGTTCCCTACTCAAGCCGAAGCTGAGATTCTTGCAGCTGAGGAAGCTGAGGAAGAGGAAGAGAGGAGGGAAGCTCAGCAGGGTGCACGGCCTGCTTCATCTGCCGCTGGAGCTGAAGCCAGCATTGCCGATCAGTCTGATCCTCGGGCTGAAGCATAGGAACTCGGGCAGTCGTCTTCAGAATCTTGCGGTTCATCATGCGCTCAACTTTAGACTTGCCGCTTCTGAAAAAATTATTTTGCCTTGTTTTTTGCTTCAGCTTGCCTTGATGTACAAACTGCTTTATTTGTTTTTGTATTGTACTTCGGCAGCTGTATTTTTCCGCTTGTGGGCGGCTACCGATATTTCATTATGTCCTAGACAATTCTGAATTTTGTAGCTCATTTTCTGAGCCTTTGAGTTTTATCTGATGCATTTCTCTTCAACTACTTTGCCTTATTTTGAATGCTTTGCTTTTTTCTCAAAAACTTGCTAAGTACAAAGCTTTCAGCTTGAAGAATTCTGCTGAAGATAAACTTGCGCTGACAGTGCTTCCTGCCTCCCTCAGTAATCTGAAGACTCAGGTCTTTGGATTACTGAATTGGATTTCTGTCTAACTTTAAAAACGGGTATCTGAAACACAAGGCCAACTGAAGGCAATGTTTCGGATCATGGCTTTCTGGGATACAAGGCTCAGCTAAGGCAATATCCCAGACTTGTCCACAGATTCATGCCTTTGGAGAACAAGTCTTGCTGAATTTTAACCTCAGCTGAAAGACCAGAGTTCTTTAAAAGGCGAGTTTGTCAGCAATCTGAAACCCAGTTACCCGAAGGCGAAGGTTTCAGACGAGGCTGAATAAAAATTTTATAATAGTTGCCGTTATCCTTGGTTTTCTCTCTATCTTTAAAAATGGATATCTGAAACACAGGGCCAACTGAAGGCAATGTTTCAAATAATGGCTCTCTGGGATACGAGGCTCAGCTAAGGCAATATCCCAGACTTGTCCATGGACTCATGTCTTTGGAGAACAAGTCTTGCTGAAGTTTTAGCTTCAGCTGAAAGACCAGAGTTCTTTGAAAAGACGGGTTTGTCAGCAATCTGAAACCCAGCTACCCGAAGGCGAAGGTTTCAAACGAGGCTGGATGAAAACCCTTAAAGAGTAGATAGAATGAAGAAAACTTAAAAGAATAAAAAGTTGCAAAATTTTATAAAAATGGTGGCTCTGAGGCCTTTCATTAATAATTCAAAATGTACTTACAAAGATTGTTCTGCCCCGAAGGGTTTACACATGGTATTTCTTAAGTACATCAGCGTTCCAGTGATTTTTCAGCTCAGTTCCATCTAACTGGCGGAGTCTGTATGTCCCTGGCTGAAGCTCATCATAAATTTCATAAGGTCCCTCCCATGCAGCTGAGAGTTTCCCATGGATTCGGCCTTTCTGAACTGTAGCAGCATTCCGAAGGACAAGATCTCCAATTTTGAGAGGCCTTGCATGGACCCTTCGGTTGTAAAATTTGCTGATTCTCTGCTTGTAAGCAGCCATTCTGTCTCGGGCTGAGTCTCTCACTTCGTCAAGGAAATCAAGGGATTCCTTCATAAGTTGCTCGTTCTCAGCCGAGAAGTGGTGCACTCTTAAACTTTCAGAACCGATTTCCACCGGAAGAACGGCTTCGGCTCCATACACCAACTCAAAAGGTGAATAGCCCGTTGCCTCTTTTTCAGTTGTCCGAAGTGACCAGAGGGTTCCTGGAAGCTCCTCTATCCACTTGGACTTTTGATCTTCAACCCTTTTCTTCAAGGCGTTGAGGATTTGTTTATTTGCAGCTTCGGCTTGGCCATTACTTTGTGGATGACACACTGCTGAGTATGCCAGTTTGATGCCGAACTGATCTGTGTACCGCCTCAGCGGTAGATTATCAAATTGCCTTCCATGATCAAAGACAAAAACCCTCGGAATACCAAAGCGAGTAATAATATTCTGCCAGATAAATTTCCTGACAGTTTGCTCTGTGATATTCGAGGCTGCTTCAGCCTCAATCCATTTGCTGAAATAGTCGATGCCGACTATTAACCATCTTTTTTGGTAGGGTGCATCTGGAAATGGCCCCAGAATATCCAGCCCCCATTGGGCAAATGGAAGCGGATATAGGATCGGCTGAAGGTTTCTAGCTGGCTGATGGATGACTGGTGCGAATTTTTGACATTTCTCGCACTTCCTGACCAGCTCCTTGGCGTCAGAGACCATGGTGGGCCAGTAATATCCGGCCCTCAATGCCTTATGGGCTAGGGTCCTTCCCCCAATGTGGTTTCCACAGATGCCGAGGTGAATTTCCCGAAGGATATAATCTGCATCTATTGGTCCCACGCATTTCAGCAATGGGGCTGAGAAGGACTTTTTCAGAAGCTCTCCTCTGAATACGATGAACCTTGAGCTAGTTCTCTTCAGCTTGGAAGCCAGAATTTTGTCTTCGGGAACTTCTCCCCGAAGCTTGAAAGCTAGGATGGGGTCCATCCAGCTGGGCTCTGGGTCAGCGCAGCACACTTCGGGTGCTTCGTCGACACTTCTTTCTCGGCGCACCTCCACATATACAGACCTGTTCAGCTCGGTGAGAGTTGAACTGGCAAGTTTGGAGAGTGCATCGGCTTGAGCATTCTGACCCCTTGGGATCAGCTGCACTTCAAAGGTTCTCAGCTTTGCAATAACTGATTTGATCTTGGCAAGATAATTTACCATGGAGGGCTCTTTGGCCTCGTAACTGCCACCAATCTGATATGCAACTAGCTGAGAGTCTGTTTTCAGACAAACATGCTCGGCTTCCAGAGAGATGCACAATTCTAGGCCTGCAATTGCTGCCTCGTACTCAGCCTCGTTGTTCGAAGCCTTGAAAGAAAATTTTAGTGCATACTCAAAGGATTTGCCTTCGGGAGAGGTTATCACTACCCCTGCCCCCGAACCATTTACGGTGGAGGATCCATCCGTAAACACGGTCCAGACTTTCTTTTCATCGTCTAACGTCTCCTGGTACGAGCATTCGGCCAGGAAGTCCGCTAGAGCTTGAGCCTTGATGGCTGCTCTCGGCTGGTAGCTGATGCTGAATTCAGTGAGCTCAAAGGCCCACTTGGCCAGCCTACCTGATTTTTCCACTTTGCCGAGAACTTTTTCCAGCGGCTGATCAGTGAAAACCACTATCTGATGGCAATCAAAATAGGGCCTCAACTTCCGAGCGGCTACCACTACTGCAAAGGCAATTTTTTCGAGTAGAGGGTAACGAGTCTCGGCATCTGTCAGAGTGTGACTGACGAAATAGATCGGTTGCTGAATTTTATTTTCTTCCCTCAACAGCACTGCACTGATGGTGGCCGGGCTAACAGCCACGTACAGATATAAAGTTTCTCCCTCCACTGGACTAGCCAGAGTTGGGAGCTGAGCCAGATGCTCCCGAAGCTGCTTGAAGGCCTCTTTTTGCTCTTCTTCCCAAATGAGCTCCTTTGTTTTTGGAAGTTTCAGGGCTTTGAAGAAGGGTAACCCCTTGTCCGAAGCTCTTGAAATGAACCTCGAGAGGGCTGCCATTCTTCCGGTGAGCCGCTGAACGTCCCTTTTTGTTTTCGGCTCAGGAAGATCTAGAGCTGCTTTGACTTTGGAGGGATTGGCATCAATCCCCCTCTTGCTGACCATGAATCCAAGGAATTTCCCTGACTTCACCCCGAAGACACACTTCTTCGGATTCAGCTTCATTTGATGTTTTCTTAAGGTGGCGAAGGTTTCAGCCAGGTCCTTAACATGGTCTTCAGATTTCTTGCTTTTGACGATTGAATCGTCAACATAGACTTCCATGTTTCGGCCTTTTTGATCGGCAAAAACCTGATCCACCAGCCTTTGATATGTTGCCCCCGCATTTTTCAATCCGAAGGGTATCATTTTGTAATTGTACACCCCGGCGTTCGTGACGAATGCCGTCTTTGCTCGGTCGTCGGGGTGCATGAAGATCTGATGATACCCCGAGAATGCGTCCATGAAACTAAGCAAGGCGTGACCGCTCGTCGAGTCGACTAGCTGATCGATTCTCGACAAGGGATAGAAATCCTTCGGACAAGCCTTATTTAGGTCCGTGAAGTCAACGCACATTCTCCAGGTACCATTGGACTTCTGAACCATCACCACATTGGCCAGCCATTCTGGATACTGACAAGGCTCGATGAAACCTGCGTCCAGCAATTTTTTGACCTCGGCTGCGATGTCTCGGTTCTTATTTGCGGAGTAATTCCGCTTCTTTTGCTTAACTGGCCGACACGTTGGGTCGACGTTAAGCCTATGGGGATGAGGTCTGGACTTATCCCAGGCATATCGGCTGCCGAGAAAGCAAACACATCTCTGTTGTCCCGAAGGAGTTGAATAAGTTCACAACGGGTGTTCGGATCAAGGTCCATCCCGATTGTTACACATTTCTCAGCATCTCCTTCGGTCAATTCGACCGTTTCAGTCTGATGATCCGTGTCCATTGCTGATGGACTGGATTCTTCACAATCCGGCCTGCTGTCTATATCAGCAGGCATCCCAGACTTCTTTTTCTTCGGCTGGCTCCCTGAGTCTTTCGGCTCAGATGAAGAGCTTGCCTTCTCTTTTTTTGACCCTTTTTCTTTGGGTACAGAACCTTGCGCTGAAGCACTTAGGCCTTTCGGCTTCTTCGTGTTCGGCTCTTTTTCTTTTTCTTTCTCCTCCTCATCCTCATCATCGTCCTCTGGGCGACTAGTGGATGGCTTGAGGTAGTTGCATCTTCGGGCTTCCTTTTGGCTGCCCTGGATCCTTTCGGGGAAGCCGGCGTCTGAAACGTATATCATCAGCTGATGATAAGTTGAGACAACCCCTTGGATCTCGTGAATTATGGGTCTCCCCAAAATCACGTTGTACACTGAAGGAGCATCAATGACCAAAAATTCGGTCATGACATTCCTAGCTGCTTCGTCGCAGCCGATGGTGACAGGAAGTAGGACCTTCCCATCAGGATAAGTTGAAGCCCCATTGAATCCGGATACTGGGTAGGACACCGGCGTGAGGTGCTTGGGCTTCAGCTTGATTTGATTGTAGGCCTTCCGAAACAAAATATTTGCCCCGCTACCACCGTCAATTAAGACTTTGCTGACGTCGTGGTTGGCCACCGTGGCGATTATCACCAACGGGTCCTCGTGAGGGTACGTCACCCCTCGACAGTCAGCGGCTGTGAACGTCATGTTCGGCACCGGTGACTGGGGTGGCTGTATATCAGCATGATTCACCTGATGGGTCAGAGCCCTGAGGTGACGTTTGTGCTCCCTCCGAGAGCATGCTCCTCCCGAGATAACATGGATTGGAGGGAATTTTCCTTCCGCAGTTTTGCTGTTCTTTCGGGGGAAGTCAATTTCTTGCCGAGAGTCTTTCTCAAGCTTCTCGGCCTCTTTTTTCTCGCGGTGATCCGCGATATATTTTTTCAAGTACCCTTTCCGGACCATATCCTCGATTTGGTCCTTCAGCTGGATACATTCTTCAGTGTTGTGTCCCGGTGATTCATGGAACTCACACCACTGATTTTTATTCTTGCGCTGATACCACTCTGGGAGCGGTCTCGGCTTTCTGTAACTCTGCTCCTCCTTCGTCACACTGTAGATCTTAGCGCGCGGAAGGGAGAGCGGAGTGTAAGATTCGTACTTGCCCGCGAAAGGAGCAGATTTTTCCTTCTTCGACTCGTTGGCCGAAGATTGTTCCGAGGCTTTCGCCTTTCCCTTTGCCTTCTGGCCTTGGCCTTCAGACGAGGGTGCTTGTTTTTGTTTCCCTCCCCCAGATTGGGGTTGGGTTTTTGCTTTGTTCCACTCCTCAGCTCGGATGAACTTATCCGAGGCATTCAATGCCTCCTCCAAGGTCTGAGGTGAATTCATGACCATGAAGTCGGAGAACGGCCCAGTTCTGAGACCGTGCTGAAGGGCGAAGACTGCCAGCCCTTGGTCCAGCTGAGAAATGCTGGATGACTCGTTGCTGAAGCGAGTCAGATAGTCTCGGAGGCTCTCGGCCTCACCTTGCTGCAGGCCCATGAGCTCTGCGGTAGTCTTTTCTCGGCGATTTGCCGTGGAAATCTTGCTCTTGAACTTGGAGGACAGATCGTCCCACCCAGTAATTGAGCCCTCTTTAACTCCCTTGGAGATCCACGCTTGCGCGACCCCCTTGAGAGTGGTTGGAAAATATTTGCACCAAGTTGCTTCGGACCTGGGGCAAAGATGCATATGAGCTTCGTACGAGGCAATATGATCCTTCGGATCCGAAGTTCCATCATAAGTAATGTGCGACGGGATTTTGACCGTCGGCACATGGGACTCCAATATCCATTGCTCGAATGGAGAACTGGAGGGCAGCATCACGGCTTTGCCCTTATTCCCAGCCGAAGGGACCGCGCTCCGCCCTCTCAGAGAGGTAGAAGTGGTTTTCGTCCCGGGCTGGGAGGTCTGGGCCTCGGCTGCGGGGTAGGAGAGGCGACTGTGCACACTCCGTTCCCTATCGCCAAGCCGGTCGTGAACGCTTCGGCGAGCAGTTTCTGGCCGAGAGGCAGAACTGCTGCTTTTATGGGTTCGGCTCGTGGCGAGCTGAATGGAGGAATCCCTGAAGAAGTGAGAGTTCCTGTTTTTCTCCCTCTCGGTTCTCCAAGTATCCTCCTCCCATTCGCCAAGCTCCTTAAAAGAGGAGAGTTTCCCCCCCTCCTGGCCGAGGCACCTCCGCTGGTTTCTGGTTTGCGGAGGTGTTCGGTCGCGTGGAGGTGGCATGTTTTGGGCCTTCATGGCTTCCATGAGGACCGCTAGGGCTCTCACTACCTCCTCCGAGTTGGGTCCCGTCAAGGGTGTCCTCGGCTGAGAGCGAGAGTTGGTGCGAATGCTCCGAGATTGGCTCCGGGCATGAGATTGAGTCCTTTGACTGGACCAGTCGTCCTCATTTGACCGAGGTGGGCTCGGCGGATGATTGGACTGGATGATAGGAGATTCGGATCTCTCCCTAGGCTCCTCCCGAGAGTCGGGTCCCGCGGAGGGGCTCCTATCCCGAGGAGGAGATAGGCTAGAAGTGGGGAGTTCCGAGGGACCCCCTCCTAGTGACTTTCGGCGCTTTCTCAGAGGAGAAGCCCCGTCGTTTTTGTTCTTGCGATTCTTAGCCATTGGAACTAAGATTGAGGTAGAACGATTGAAATTGGCTTAAAGATTTTTTGAAAGTCTTCCCCACAGACGGCGCCAAATTGTTTCGGGTAAAAACAATGGGACCTTGCCGAAGGTCCAATGAGGTGGTGAAGACTGGGCTCGATCCAAGTGATGATGGACCGAGGGTTTCCTGCACAGCAAACACACGTAAACTAGCCCCGGGGGTGTTGCCGAGGAAGGCCCCTCCGATGCTAAAGTTAGTACAATGTGTAGAGAGAGAAAGCTATGCAAGAGAATTAATTGCTTGAGGCTTTATGTGTGTATGTACAAATGTAATATTGATGGCTTTTATACCTTGGCATATATGGGAGAAATGGGCTTGGGCCCAATTGACTTGCCTTGTGGACTGATCTTGACTTTAGCATTATTTGGAGAGTTGAACCTTGACCTTGGGCTTTTAATTGGATCATTTAATGACTTGGCCCAATTGGACTAAATTGGACCCAAACAGAACTGAACTAAATTAAACTGAATAGAGCTGAAATGAACATTTTATAAGAGAAGGAAATTAAGAGCTGAACTGAACTGATTGGAGCTGAAATGAATTGAATTGAATTGAAATTAAGTTAAAGTGAACATGCCCATAGTTAAAAATTTAAAATTTATTTTATTGTATGCTAATCAAGTGAAGATAGTCAATATGCTTTATTGTTAAGAAATATATTATTGTAGACTAACCCTTGCGTCAAACATACGAAGAAAGTAAAAGAGTATAAATCATTCGTTGAATGAGAAGAAAAACAGTGTAATTAAGTAACCATGATAATGATGTATGCTGAAAACCTGTAATAACATGATTGGATAAGATGAAAATTAGAACCCAATCTTTGCTAAATGAACACATAAAAAATGTATGCATAAACTTTAGTGCATGCGAAAATATTTATACAATCATGCTTCAATAGCTTACTTTATATAAAAAGGTTGATGAGGTGTTAGCCTATCATTAACGAACTCATTAATCTTTAGACTTCAGGGTGAAGTAAGAGAGGCTTGTAGGCTGAAGAGAACTTTGGAATGAAGAAAATAAAGCTATTGGATGGAATATAAAGTACCATGCACAAACATAATATTACTATACCATGGATCTTAACTTAAAAGCATGTCTTCTTTGTGCTAAACTTGGCTTACTAATGTCTATATGTCCCAAAAAGCTATTAATTTTTAACTTATTTTCTCTTGATTTATCTAAGTCAAGTACATTTGCTTTATAATTTATCTTCAATACACTATGTATACATCCATATTCCATGACACGATTTATGTTGCATTGTTGAACCAATTGTTTGATATTTGATATTCAATTAAATCTACATTTGGATCTTCTATATTCTTCCATACATTTGTCGAAAGACCCACTAGAATCATTACATAGTACTACTCTTTACCTCTAGAAATCGTGTTCTCGAGTACATGATCTAATAATCTAATTATTAAGCATCATTTCAAATCATGTATTTTTTAGAACGCTTTAATACTTTAGCATCATTTTGAAAGGAATACATTTTTCTAAACTACGTTGTAGTAAAAACTAAAAAGCACAGATTTTAAAAGGAAGTATATTTCTCCACTGGACAATTAGGCCTTTTGTCCCATCCCAAACTATGCACATCAAGTTGATAAACTCATAAGTCCAGATAAAAAAAAGGTTGGCCCAATGCCCAAATCTGAACTACCCATTCAAAAAGCCCATTTAAAATAAAATCCAATGAATCATACCAAGGGTCAGGATTTAATGCAGAAAAATCAACGGACAGAAAATCAAGAGACAAAGACACCCCTAAAATTCGTTTTGGAAAAATAAAAATAAAAAACGTTATCCAAGGAATCGAAGCAAACGAGCGCACTCTAGGAAACACACAGCAAAGAAGAGAGAGAAAATAGCAAAAATGGCAGGAACAATTGGGTGTGGAATGAGGGCGGTGGTTTTAGAGGGGAAGAAATCGTCGTTTTTTGGTAGTTTTCCGGTGAATACTCCGTCAACGGCGGTGTGTTTTCCGGTGGGAATTGGCCGGAAGTTTGGAGGAATTTCGGCGTGTGCTACGACTCCGTCAACAACAAGGAAGCCGAGAGGAATAATGAAGCCAAGACCAATTACTCCTGCTCTTCAAGAATTTGTGGGTGCTCCGGAAATTTCTAGAACTCAAGCTCTTAAGGTTATCTGGGCACACATCAAAGCCAATAATCTTCAGGTCATCTCTTTCTCTCAGATTATTATTTTTTTAATTAATCAATTTTTCTGTCTAATTTTTTGCGCAATTTTAGTAATTGTGGTGCTGGTTAATACCCTTATTTGTAATTAACTGAACTACCCGAACTAACTTGAACTGAACTGAACTTATTTTAGTTGTAAATTACACTTGGTAGCCTACTTAACCCTTATCTTAACTTATCTGAACTTAATTGGAAGTCAGGTGAACAAAACACGGCTGAGTTATGTTTTTGTTTTATCACATGCTAAATGCAAACTACTTATAATATGTTTGGGATTAAGATTTTAGAGGTATAGCTTAATACCCTTACCAAGGATGTAATCAGAATCAAGGTTAAAATGTTATGTATATTTTAAATTTCCCGTGTTTACATGTTTGGATGGTGAATTTTGTTGTTATGTACTAAGTATATGTTTGTATTTTGATGCTATCAAATTCGACTAATATATGATAAGACAAGGCTACAAACAATAGCCTCATTTAATCTTATCTATTTGAGTCATTTTATTAGTATGGATTATAGATTGTTGGGATTTGTAATGTCGAATTACTTGATATGGAATTTCTTATAGGAGAGTATGTTTGGTTTGAAGAGAAAGAGTTGCAATTCGATAAGGGGGTTTAGATGTTGATATGTTAGGTGTGGTTGAAAATCTTATCAGCATAAAACAATGAATCTAAATGTTGATTATAAAGTCATACTTCGTAGTCTGTACATTATATGAGTGGAGATGTTTGTCTCGGGCTCAACAAGGGAGGCTTCCGTTTATATATACTCCCTGCATTTATTCAGATGTAGTAATCACATGTATTATCTTGAAAAATTATTGTCACCCATCTTGAAATAACTATAGTTTGGAATTATAGAGTGATGAGAAAGAGGTGAGTGTGGGACTGGTTCAACTATAATAAAGGTTCTTTTGGTAAATCTATGCTTTGGATCATATCTCTACTTATTGGAGGTTGTTAAAGTTGGTACAATTTGACAGGGTCAATTCTATCAAGGAGTAACATCAACAGTTTCATTAACTCGATATGCTTATTGAAACGAATTACTAGATTAGTATGAAGTAAAGCAGTAGTAGCACTAGCTTACTGCTTTCCTCCAAGTGTAGGATAGTGTTGTCATTGATGGATGGTGCTTTAGTGTTAGGCCCCCATTTCATTCATATTTGGTCCCGTTGATTCTTCGGAACTAATGCTTATCTCTGATCAACTTGTGAAGCTTGGAAATTCAATTAGAAATTGGATATTGCGTATAGTTGGCCTGCCTTTTTTTTCTTAATAAAAAAAAAACAAGTACATTGTTCTCTTCTCAGCCTGGTTTTTTGCTTTTTCAAAGTAATAATGAGGAGCACCTGAGTTGTGCAATCCAGAATTAGCAAGAAACTCCTTCCCTTTCATGCATTATTTTATTTCATGCTAAATATAATAAATGAAAACATTAAATTTAAAAACTTTACATACAGAACTAACAAACACTGTAGATGGAAGAACTAACAAGGGGTGCTTGTATGGCAGTTGCATCCGATCTTTTGCGATTATTATTGAACATGCTATACGAAGTATATTCTTGCAACAAGAGTAAATTAAAGGACACGCGATATGCCTAGTCATTTAGGTAGGATTAGCAAACATTTAAGTATTTGGCTGCTTGTGATCTGTGCCGGTCCAAACTGCTAAGATGCTTGCTTATGCAGCTAAAAACGTAGTGGTTGACTTATGTATTGAATCTCCAAGTAGCAGTAATAGTGTTTCCTGATGTATGCATATTCAATAATATGAAGTTTTGTGTCGTGTTTAGGATCCCAATGACAAGAAAGTCATCATATGTGATGAGAAGCTGAAGAAAATATTTGCTGGAAAGGAACGTGTGGGATTCCTCGAGATCTCAGGATTGATCACTCCACATTTGCTGTAGCTGATTAATTCTAGTCAGCAAGGGATCGTCACTGAGGCAGCTGTGTACTTAGTATTTAGTTTTTAGTATTTAGTAGAAAGTTGAGCTGCAGAGCTTTGCATTAGATGTGCCCTTTTTGCTGCTTTTGGGTTTTTAGCGTTTTTTGCTAAGTTTTGACTTGCAACTCTGTATTTGCTACTCCAGGTGTTTATTTCTTTTTCAGACTACGATCAAGGGATTTAGGTATTCGGAAGATAATTAGGTGTTCAAGCCTTTTCTGTTCAAATCCTGGGACATCATATTATTATGAAATGATCAAGATTTTTAGTCTAGTACAGTATTCTCTGAAGTTCTTTGCAGATCATTTTCATTCTTAATTTCTTATTCTTTTGTGACTTTAGTCCCAAATCTTGACCAAGTGCTACTTCTGCTAAAGGTTTAAGTCTTGGTTAGGGACTCAAGGTGCATTCTTTCTTTCACGTATTAGTTTTAACACTGCAAGCGGCTGTGATCTAGAATTAGTTTAAACTGAAGGTTAGTTTACAGCACAGCAAAGGAAAAAAGACGAGGTAAACTCAGAAATTTACAGCTGATATCTTCTCAATGTCTCCGCAGAGGACTGATTCGTTTACACCGAGGGTTAGCAACCTTTTTTTGCGTGATTAGTAGGCTTAGTCAGGCTCAGCTGCCCCGGGCTAAGCAAACATTTTTCCTTTGTAGAAGTATCAAGTCAGACTACTAGTATAGTAGTATATCAATAGAGCTCTAATTCTAGTCGCAGAAAACTTTTGGTAACATTATATTGTTATGGCTGTCAGCTTAAGTTTTGTCATTAGTCTAACTCAGGCTTATATTTGATTAGTGAGAAACATTCTCCCTTAATCATGCTTTTTATTCCTAATCTCAAAGACTACCCCCACGATGTGAACCAATTGCACGTTGTTTAGACAGATGGCATGATTAGAACTGATTAACTTAGATCTAAGATCGCTAGATATAGCCTAAAGAAGCTGAAAAGTATACTTTGGCTTTGATTACATACAAAAGTAAATTAACATAAAGTAAACCACACACATTTAGCTCCTTTCTCTTAATTACTTAGACTTTAACTCCTTTACTAATTGTGTATCGCAGGCAGCCGTATTTTCTCGAGACAATCCCAGTTGTACTTGGAACCTTATATTTTGGTAACTTTTGGGAAATTTCTTATTAAATATGGTTTTGTCATATTAGTGACCTGTGATTAGTGATTGGAAGAAAATTAAAGGTGGAAATGAAGCTGCTCTTCTCTTGTCAGTTGTCACTTTGCGTCTTTGCATATGGGAGTCATCATAACACTCATGATATATGGAGTTAATCTCTTTGTTGATTGGTTAATTTGATTTTTTAATATGATGATTTGAATTTTGTGAATCAATATGAATTCTTTTTAGACTCTTGTCGGTTTAGTTCAGGTCATTACAGGTTACTCCTATATTCTAGTAGGCAAAATAAGTAAATTTATAGCTCTCCAAGAATTAACATAAGTAATGCTATAATTGCTCATGAGCAAAACTATAACTACATTCCTTATTTATGGTCCCTCCCGCCACCTCTCTCAGAAATTTTCTCAGATTTCTTTGGTAAACCACGAAGCCTTTATAGAGCACTGCATCTTATAAAGCGAGGTGAGCTTGATATTTTAGAGGTTTAATTTGCCGTACATTGTTGAACGCATTATAAAGCTCAACATGTACTTTTAAGTAAACCAAGAATTTATTAATACACAAAAAGCACCTTAGTTTAATCACTTCAAACCTCAACATGTATACTCATTAATAAATCCCATATTTTATGCGACATATAAGTGAAGAGTTCAAAAAATGTAATTTTCATTTTACACTTGAGTATACTTTAGGCAAATTATCCTCCGGTTTACCCTAGATGGTGAGGAGAATGTGGAAAAGACGTTGATCATAGCCATATAGGATTAATAGGAGTGTACTCCGTATAAAGAACTAGCAAAAACTAATGGCCCTTATTATTTTCTACCCTCTATGTGTAGGTGTAATTTCATACCTTAATGGAAGACATTAGTGCAAGCAATACCAAACAATAATTTTTTTTCAAAAAAGTTATGGCTAGCTAGGTCATGTTTGAGTCAACCGTTTGTATACATGATTAAACTTTGTCCAAAATTCTCAAGCTATAACCCTTTAGGGTGACGCAGACATCACTTTCCCTTTTTTTATAAAAATAAAAAAATAAAAAAAAAATTTATAAGTCCTATTGCATAAGCAATATCATTTCATACAGCTTATAATTAATTAATTAATCATATACCTTTCTTGTTCTATTAGATTAAGTGATTAACTAATCAAATACATTAAAGTTAAAACATTGCCTTATATACTAATACTAATACATCTAGCTACTCCCCTTAGTTCAATCACTCCAACTAATCATACCTCTTTCATATTTTCCACCCTTCAAATATAAACCAAAAAACATACAATAATAAGGTATGAAAATCATCCCACCTGAAAAATCATGCAAAAATTCCTATTGTTTTTTCTGTGCAATGAATGAAACAAACCCACTTTGTAGGAGAAAAAAAATAGCCAAATGTTTCAAAGAAATGCCATTTATAGATGACCAAGAACACGTTTTGGTGTTAAGCAGTCTTTGGAACTTAGCCATGAACCAACCAAATGATCCAGAATTTCCTTCCCTTGGGATTTTCCAATGCATGTCCAACTTTATTCTTAAAGGTCTTCATCATAAAGATTGGCTTCTTAAAGATCAAAACATCTATATACCCTATTATGCAGCTCATATAATAGGGTCATACACCATGAACCAGCCTAAATTTTCAGAAAAAGCAGCAAATTCTGGTGTAATTCCTCCACTGTTGGAGTTGCTAAGAGGTAAAATCAGTTGGGTGGAGCAACGTGTCGCGGTTCGTGCACTTGGGCATCTTGCAAGCCATGATAAGTCCTTGAAGAAGCTTAAAGATTATGAAGGAGAGATAGTTAAATTGTGCATGAAGATGGCTTCTAGTTGCTTAAAAGTTGTATATGACAGTTTTGTCAGAAAAGCAGAATCCGAAAGATTGAAGTATCAGTGTGATTTGCTGACAAGAGGAGTTGGAGGGTTCAAGTTTGAAAATGGAAAGGCGGAAGAGTGGGCTAGTCAGCTGCAGTGTTGGTGTCTTTCTCTGTTAGACTGTTTTGTGAAGAGAGAAAGAGGCATAAATCTGATATGCTGCAATCAAAGTTTTCTGAAAGATTTAAGTGTGATGTGGGGTGGTTTAGCTAACAAGAAATCTCCTGCAGGTATTGGTCTTATAAGAAGTTTGTGTCATTCAATAACTGGAAGACTTAGTGTTGCAAGTTCAAAAGAAGTCATTTTAAGCCTTTGCAATACAAGCCGATCCTCAGATAATTGGCAGTACATGGCTATTGAATCCCTGTTGCTAATGCTCAAGGACTCGGATACACGATACAAAGTAATAGATCATGCAGCTCTTTATCTTAAGGATTTGGTAGAAATTAGGAGTGTTAAGGGGAGAAAAGAGGTTGGGGAGATGATTACACAGATTTTGTTGCAAGATTATGGGAAGATTAAGTATGGTCAGTTGAGATTAAGTGAAGAAGCTGAAAAGGCATTGGAAGAAATATGGGATGTTAAAGTAGACAAGAGGAAAAGAGAGAAATTGTTAGGTGATGATGAGATTAAAGAGAGGAAATCTTTGGCAACCCAAATGAAGAAAGAAGGGAATAAGTTATTTTGGGAAGGGGATATTGAAGGAGGTTTGTGTAAGTACACAAAAGCCTTGGATTTGTGCCCTTTAAAGTATAGAAAAGAGAGGATTGTTTTGTTTAGTAATCGAGCTCAATGTTATTTGCTCCTTAAAAAGCCAGAAAATGTAATTAGTGATACAACAAAGGCGATATGCTTGTCGAGTAGAGGTAACAACAACAACAATCCACATAGCAAAAGCCTTTGGAGGAGATCACAAGCTTATGATATGTTAGGATTCGCTAAGGAAAGCTTGATGGATTGTTTATTGTTCATTCATTGCACTAAGAATTCTAAGTCCAATGGAAGGAAGCGTTACAATGTCCCATATTATGCAGCTCGTTTGATAAGTAAACAGACTCGCGCTACTTGGCTCTTCACCGGTCTTGATTATACTTCTCAGTGTGATCATCTTGAAGAAATAATTCAAGAATCAGATGATGGTAAGTAGCTAAGATATATTTTGTTTTGTTTTGTTTTGTTTTGGGGACAGGTTAGCTAAGAGCAAGTTAATAATAGCCATATGTTTATGGAATTTTGTTGATTTTGGTAGGAAATATGGTGCATTTGATTCATTAGGTATAATGGGTTCAATAATTGGACTTTATAATATCAATTTAGCAAAGTGGAATTTTTTTGTTCCTAATCTATGTAATTCCAAATTATCCCTGCTTTTCTAGCCCTTTTTTGTTGTTTTTTTTATTGGTAGTATTCTACTGTAATAGTTTTGTGAGATTTCTAGTGTTGTAGATTAGACATTCCTGTTGAAAGTCAAAAGTGCGACCAATATAAATAAGGAAATAAATTATTGAAATAGATTTCGTGCTATTTTTTATGGTGTCTTGTTATTATTGAACTAATCCAAAGTTAAGCTAAAAAGAATTTTATTGTAATTGTTTTTGAAGAGTAGTTTTAAGGTAGTAGTATGCAATTTCCGAGCTTCTGGCGCTACTTGGCTCTTCACTGGTCTTGATTCTACTTCTCAGTGTGATCATCTTGAAGAAATAATTCAAGAATCAGATGATGGTAGGTAGCTAAGATATACTATTTTGTTTTGTTTTGGGGACAGGTTAGCTAAGAGCAAGTTAATAATAGCCTTATGTTTATGGAATTTTGTTGATTTTGGTAATAAATATGGTGCATTTGATTTATTAGGTGTAATGGGTTCAATAATTGGACTTTTATAATATTAACTAGTTATTGACCCGGACGATGCCCCGGGTCATTATAGATTTATTACTTTTAATTGCACTACATATATTTTGGCTTGTTTGTCACACTGAGAGCTTAAGTGTTTTTGTTTATTTTTTTTTTTTAATTAAAGATGATAGCTTAACTAGCTTGTTGTTTGTATGAGCTGGTTTGACTATAAGAATAATTTTTTGCATTAATAAATATCGGATAAATATTAAATCAATCCGTTGGGTTTTAAAAACTTTTGATAATTCAAATCTGTAAATATTAAAAGTCGATTATTTTCCGCTGCTATTTTTGAGTATTAAATAAGCCTTACGTTTTCACGTGGCAGTAATACGCCCAAATCTATCTCCACGGTATTTGTATACGTTTTATAGTATTTACGTAAAGGGAGATTTGGGGGTGTTACATGATGACTCTCAATCCACAACACAATCAATCAACATATATCATTCAAGTAATCAAACATTCCAATTCAATTTTTGAATATTTAGTGACCACATAAATTTAATGTTGAACCCTTTTTAAACTACCTCAGCGTTAAATAACACCTTAAGCGCATAAAGCACCGCAGATCCTATCCCTCGGTGTTTAGAACACCTTAAGTGCACTTAGGCACCGCAATATACTTTATTTTTGTGTACTAAGGGCCTGTTCACATTTATTGAACTGAACTGAACTGATTGGAGCTGAATTGAACTGAACTGAACTGAGCTGAAATGAATATTTTATAAGAGAGGGAAATTAGGAGTTGAACTAAACTGAACTGATTGGAGCTGAACTGAACTGAACTGAAAATAAGTAAATGTGAACAGGCCCTAAGGCCTTGTAAGTTCACCTTATTTTTACTTATTTCAGAAAAAATATGTTCAGATCAGATAAAAAAATAATAAGTTTAAATTAGATAAAAAAAAAAAAAGTTCAGACCAGATTAGATCAGAAAAAATAAGTTCAGATCAGATCACATCATCGTTTTATGTGCAGTTTTTTATCGCTAAATATCTTTAATTTCATAATGAAAAAAATTATGAAAATTACATATTAATAAAATACACATTATTACGAATCTAACAAGACCCCACTTGATATATTTTTTTCCTTATACATTATCGTACACTTAAGGTTAAAGTTTGGTCAAATCAGATCAGATCAGATCAGACCAGATAAGATCATATCATATCAAATAAGTTCAGATAAGCAAAAATAATGTGAAACTTACAAGCCCTAAGACACTTAATACCTCAATTTCCATGCTTAAAAGCATCCATAAAAATTATGGAATTAAACAATTAGTTTAATTAAACATAAATACTCTCAATCATACCAATAATAAAAGTGTGGTTTATAATCAACATGCCAACATAATTAATTCCAATCATCAATTCACCTCAAATAATCCATACTTCACAAATCAATCACCAACATAAATCCAATCAACAATTCCAACCAATACCTATCATGATACCTTGGAATTAATTAAACAAAGTCTAGCATGCTTCTACACACTTCAATAATTACCGAGTACGCGAACGTACCGCGAATATGATCTCAAAATTGTCACGATACACAAAATCACTCGAAAGTCTCCTACAACCCAAAATTACAAAGAGACATTAATACCTGCTCATAATAAATTTTCAGTAATATTTACACTCTTTAAATCACTTTTAAACCTTCTAAAACATGCTGAAAATTAATTTAAACCACCTACTTTTATTTCCAATTAATGAGTAATTAAAAATCCTTTCAAGAAACATAGTTATTCTAACGTCTACATAAAGTTCTAGCTTTATAAAAACTCTTAAACTTGTTGTAATTTAGTTTAAAAACATTAATTTCAATATTATTAATTAACTACAACCAAATTCCATCAATAAACATTAATTTAGAAACCTAGGGTTTTCAATTTGGGACTTTATAATTCAAAAACTAAATCTGAAAATTATATACATGTTAATCATAATTAAAACATCAAAAAATCATCACACAAACCCAAAAACAATAATTAATCAAGGTTGGATTAAATTAAAATCAAAGAGGGAGAGAGTTTTTTTTTTGGGTTACGCATGCATACACCACGACGGGGTTGCTGCCACGCTGCTCGCCGGTGCTGCTGGTGTCGGCGCTCGCTGGTGGCTGTGGGTGGCCGGTGGGTGGGTGGCTGTGGTGGTGGTCGGTCACGTGTGCGTGGCGTGGAGGTGTGTGGTGTGGAGGTGAGAAAAATAAAAGGGGAGGGGGGAAAATTAAGGAGAAAGAAAAATAAGAGAAGAGAGAAAGAGATTTTACCTTTGGGTATTCTCCACCTTAGGCAAAGTTTAATTTGCTCATATAATAGGTAATTATACCTTCTCTTAAAACCCTTTTAACTTAAATTCCTTTTCTACCCTTAATAATTCCTACTCCTATTCAAAATAGTCATTGTTTTTCTTTAAAATTCCATTGACCTTAAAATTTCTTTTATAAAATAATTATGCCCCAAAGTTTCTAAATAATAAGATAAAGTATTTTCAAAATAATTAAATAAATACAAATTGACTTTTAATTAAAATAAACTTTTTTAATTTATTAAAATACCATAAATAATTCATTTCAAATTATTTAATCAACGCGTTTCTAGTGCGGCCAGCTGCACGGTGCGACAGGGTGCCGCATCAGTAACCCCTCTAGTAGCCCTTTTAGTAACCCCACTTAAGTAACCCCTCCAGTAACTGTTCAAGTAACCCATCTAGTAACCCCTCAAGTAACCCCACTTAAGTAACCCCCCAAGTAACCCCTCAAGTAACTCATCTAGTAATCTCTTAAGTAACCCCTGACCTAATAACCCTTGATCGAATCTAGTAAACCCTGACCCACCACCAACGGAAAACTACCACCCACCCAGAACCACCACCAACGAACCACTACCAACCTAAACCTAGTAACCCCTGACCTAACCACCAATTCCACCGCTAAAGTAGCCACCAAACACCACACCACCAGCCACCAACGAAAGAACCATCACTACCCATCCACGAAACCACCACGAAACCAGATCTGGAAATTACATATACCTTCTAATTTGAATTTGCTTCAGATTCAAATCTCTTTTATAAAAATTACTTTGGTCCAAGAATTGCTTTGGTTTAGGATACATTTACAACTCAACAGCAACCAGATCTGAAAATTGGTGTACGAAGACGACGACGGAAGTTGGTGTACGAAGACGGCGGGGAAAGTTCGTGTACGAAGACGAAGGTTTGAGTAGATCTAGATACTGCTACCGGAGAGTTGCGACGAAGAGGTTGAAGAGTCGTCGGAAAGTATGAACGACGGCAAGGTATTGCTGTAGAAAATGGTGATGGAAGAAGAAAAGAGGGGAAAGAAGAGAGAGAAGAAGAATTTTTTTTAAAAAAATAAAAAATCTTGTTGGCCGTACGGTGCGGCCAGCCATATATGAAACTTAGTGTTATTTAAGTACTTCACAAAATCATGTTTTTAAAATAAAATATGTATAAAAATAAGGGTAATATTATATGTAGCCTTAAGGGCTATATATAAGCATTTAATACATTCTTGAAAATGGTATAAAATTAGGAATTCATGACAAAAACACGCGTAATTAGTGTAATTAGTGTTTATATTTTCATGATTTCCTAACTTTACACAATTTTCTAGTGCATATTTAATGCTTAAATTATATGTAGCCTCTTTTGACACTAAATTATATGTAGCCCTAAGGGCTATGTATAACATTTTCCTAAAAATAAATACGGGGTATTACATGAGTATTGATAAATGTTGTCCTATGTGTGGCGTAGGGGAGGAAACCATGTTTCACATGTTGCTTGAATGTGCGTCTGTGAGCACGATTTGGAGGTTTTCTGTGCATACGTGATCTAAAGATGGTGGAGATAAGTGACTTCAGAACTTGGTGCACTGCAATGAAAGAAATAACTAAAGAGGCTGAATGGTGGGATGCGTTCTGGTGCCTTGCGTAGTTGTGTGGGGTGTATGGCTCACAGGCTAGGCGTAATAGGTGGGTCTTTGATAAGAAACGAATGCCAGATGATGTAGTCATTCACAAGGCTACAAGCTTGGCTGGAGAATATGTTTTTGCCATGGAATTGGCTGCTGTTAGTAAGCCTATCCCATAGTTTGGTACGGTGTAAGGCCCCTGCAGATAGAACGTACAAGATAAATTCAGATGTCGCGTATTTTGGGCAGCAACAGGCTGGTTTTGGTGGGATTCTAAGGGATGCAGTTGTGATGTGCTGATGGCCTACTGCTTTGCTACGAGAGGGGCTGCTGAGATGGATGTTGGGGAAGCAATGGCAAATTGGCAATGCGGCAATGTGTTTTTTTTTTTTTTTTTTTTTTTTTTTTTTTTTTGTGAAAGACGAACTAGAAATAGCATTAAGACAAATAAATTGTCAAGCAATACATACGGGGAAATTTACGAGGGGCAACAATTCTCCCACACTTGTTCAACTCCAAACGAAATGAACCTATCTAAATGATGAGCAACGAAATTGCCACCCCTTTTTACATGTGACCAACTAACAGAATTTAAAGAAACACAAGTTGCTATAATTTCAAATAGGAAATTTTACATTAAACCACCTTTTATAACCTTTTTTTTCGCAAAAACACACCTTAATCCTAAAATTTTTTGCAAGCCAACACCTTGTCCCGGAAAATTCCCTTTGACCTTGTTTTCAGGGGTTGACCCGACCACGTGCCCATCACTTGTCCCCCTTAAACCACTAATCCTCCCTTTTCCCTCCTTATTTCACTCTAATTTCTCTCTCTGTCTAACTGTTTTTCTCTCCTCTCATATCAATTGGCATTTTAACGTTGATTATTGTAGGGTTGGGCCGATTTATAACTTCAAGCCTGAGACGTCTCCATTGAAACATAGGTGATTGATTGGAAGAGAGAATTCGAACCTCCATTGTAGATATAGAAATTATAAGGCCGAGTACAACAGTCAAGTGAGCACAAGCTAATGGTTCGACGACTACCGGGCAGCAAAAGCCAACCAAAATACGAGTTCGTAAAAAGACCTGGTTGTGGTGATATTAACACGGGCAAGTGGAGTGTTTGTTGAGTGATAGGGTTTGTTACCAAGTAACAGTAAGGTTTATGGTGGCCTAAGAGATAGCCGTTGGACGAGGCGTCGATTATTAAAGTATGGACGTCTACTAGGATTATTAATTAAGGGTAGCCAATTGCAAGTAAGGCCATACCTTTGACCCCCATGCATAATAATACTATAGTTGTTGTAGAAGAAGCCAAGAAAGGTTAAGGTTGCGGAAGACTTAAGCCTTAAAGTGTAGCAACTATTGGGACGTCGAGGGTTTGAGATCATATCAAACCACGGTCTAGAGACAGTGCACAACCTTATTAGGGTTTTACGGGGGAGTTTATTCAGGATTTCTAGCATCATATCTTCACACAATAACATTATTGATGGCGGCCTCTTCCCCATCTGATGTTATGTTAGGTTCCCCTTGTTTAATTTGTTTGCTTCTCTCCTTAATTGGCATTCGAGCACTTTTTGTACGTTGTATGCCTAGCTAGCTACCTAGAAACCGTCTAATATAATAGTCTAGCATGCATATTTGGACCAACTAATTATAAATTTGTAAGCAAAAATTAGGAAACAACTTTGGACACATACTTCGATTGCCTTCCTAAAATAAATATTGAGTATTTATAGATTTGATTGTGTGATAATCCAATGTAATTATTCTTGGAACTTTTTATAAAAAAGGAAAAAATAAATTATTCGGATTCTTCACTTTCTTAAAGTCAAGCATTTATTGTGTGAATCGTATTCTTTGGCATTTAATTTAAAATATAATAATAAATAAAATCTATTAAGTTTATCACCTTCCTAAAATTAATCATTCACTTTAATTTGGGCAAACTATAAAAACGTTTATGGTTGTTTCAAAAAAGAAAAAAAAAAAAAAACGTTTATTGTTAAGATATTATTGAGATATATTTAGGAAATATTATTTGATTTGGTGAATATCTAGATTTCCTAGGATATTATTTCTATGACTTATCTATTTTTCCTTAGCTAGCCATACGTGTTTATGTAGGCTTAGGAAACTAAGGAAGATTGTATTATAAATGACAAATTTTTATATGTGGCTGGCCACACGGTGTGGCCAACCACTATTTTTTTTAATTCAACATCACATTCGCTCTCTTTTCTTTCTCTCTCCTATTTTCTTCTGTTCTTCAATTCATCTTCTTCAATTAATCCCCAATTTTCAGATTTTCTCATTCTTAGGTTCCATCTTCTTCAATCTCTTGCTCTCCACTTGCAATAATTGGATTCTCAGTCGTCGCTATTTTCTCATAAATTGAAGCTTTTTTCTAGGGCTCGAAAATTAAGAATTTTAGGAGAGAGAAAAAGAAATTATCGGAAAATAAAGGCCGATGTTTAAGATCTATTTGTGTGATGAGCAAAGGAAAACGTTAATCTGCAGGAAAAAAAATATACTCAGAAATGTCGTCAAATAAATCCTAATTAGGCGCTCCTTGTCATTCAAAAAAAGTCTGTATTGTGCAATGTAGTTAGGTGCTCCTCATCACCAAATTTTTGACTCTCTCCAGTTGAGTACCAATTGGCAGGTCCTGCATTGTCTTGTGGATCTATAGTCATAAATTGGAAATTGAATGAATGTGATGAAACATAGCATATTCTATTATCAACTGGATAGATCCTTGGAAAAAATTGTTGTTGGTTATTTTATGGCGTAATTTGGTGATCATACATATCGCAAATCACATATTCTTTCTAGTTTACTAGGTCGGTTAGGGGTTACTAGGTCGGTCAAGGGTTACTAATTCGGTCAGGGTGTTATTGGTTTTGGTTAGGAATTACTTGTAGGGTGTTACTGGTTTGGTATGGGGTTTTAGTCTGAGGTTACTTGTAGGGGTTACTCAGAATACAAGTAATACCTACAAGTAAATCCAAAATACAAGTAACCCCAGAATATAAGTAACACCTACAGTAACCCATACAAATAACCCCATAATACAAGTAACCCCAGAATACAAGTAACACCCTACAAGTAACACCTACAAGTAACCCCATAATACAAGTAACACCTACAAGTAACTCATACAAGTAACCCCATAATACAAGTAACACCTACAAGTAACTCATACAAGTAACCCCATAATACAAGTAACCCCAGAATACAAGTAACCCATACAAGTAACCCCAGAATACAAGTAACCCCTACAAGTAACCCCTGCCGCACTGAAAAACCTCTGATTATAAATATTCTGTTCTTGAGATTAATGAAAGCAAGCCAAAGTTCTCTTATTTTCCAATATACATGAATTTAGTTTCTTATTGTATTACTAGGTTAAAATCCCGTGCAATGCACGGTTGTTAAATATTTTTGACAATAATGTTATAAAATATAAAGTATATAAAAGATATTTAGAAATATTTCTTTTGGGTATATATGGAAAATGATTAAATCGGAAAGAAAATACATAAGATATAAATAGTTTATTTAAAGATTTTGCTGCAATAAATTTAATTTAAAAAAAATCGAAAAAGGCGGGAAAATTTTTCACTAGATAATGACAAATGTCATTTTAGGTTTGCTTTTAGTATAGGGTAATTGATTGATAGTTAAGCATATCTAAGACCCTTAATATCGTTTAGGGTCTGTTCCGATTACTGAAGTGAATATTTTATGAGAAAAAGAAATTAGAAACTGAAGTGAAAATAAGTTGAAGAGAGAACAGAACCTTACTGTATCTTATCAGCAGTGTGCTGACGATAATGCCCTTGGAGTGTGAAGTTCCATCCATCTTTGTCCTTGGTATGAAATTACATTGTTGTGCCATTATTTTCTCTCTCTCCGTCACAACTTTTCTCTTCAACTAGTTGTGGTATCACACGCGTTGTGCGCGTTACTTCAAGTTATCGTAATTTTTGTATTTCAATGAATGGTAAAGTTACATCAAAAAAATGATAAAGTTGATTTAATTAAGTATCTTGATTATACTTAGATAAGTTTAAAACTAATTTGTATTCGCAATATATATGTACTTGATATACTTCTTTTGTATGAATGTGAATATTACATCATTTTTTCAATTTACACTTACAAAGTATATCACCAATTAATCAAGTTGGAAAGCAAAAAAATCTATGATTATAAGCACAATAAACTCTCATTTTTGAAAGGTTGAAAATAGTGTAAAAGCTTTATTTATTCCCTCTTTCATTTCAAAGTAATTTGTTTGATGACTAGAAATTATGTTAGATAACATATACAATGTACACTACAAGAAATTTGATTTTTGGCTAAAAAAAATATATTTGTTGCTAAAAAATATCTAGTAACAACAGACTTGAGTCATAACGAAACATTTTTATAGCTAAAAGTTGGATTTCACTTTCCCGTCCCACTTTTCATTGAGCGGGATCTGGGAAATAAAACTTTTGTTTTTGGCTACAAAAATTTTTGTTGCGGATAATCGTTTAATTTACAGCTACAAAAATAACTTGTTGTGGTAAATAAATTTTTTATAGCTACGAAAACATTTTTGCCATGTTAAAAAAAAATATTTTAGCTACAACACATCTCATTGCCTAAACAAATTTTATTATAGTAAAAAAATCAAATTAAACAAATTCTTTTTCACAGGGTTTGTTTTATTTCTCACTCTTCACTTCTCAACTCAAACCTCTCTGCAAATAGTGACCTCCTTTGAACCCGCCATTGCATCTCTTAGAATTTCAACCAGCTTTTACGGTTTTCCGGCGTATCAGAAGTAAGTTTTTCGATTTTTTGTTGTTGATTTAAGTCTACAAATCAGCTTAATTACCATGATCCATTCGTAATTCCTTCACTTCGTAATCGGCTTAAGCAAAAACCCATCACTTCTTTATAATTACTTCGTTTGATACTTACCTCCTCGTCTTTGCCGCGAAATTTCAGCCTTTTCCGCCACTTATAATCTCCGTTCAAAGTTATATTTTATGGGTATGTTGAGCAAAGATAATTTCTAGGTTTTCCTTTTTTTTTTTTTTTTTTTTTTTTTTCAATTTCAAAATCATTTTGTAATTCGTATAATTGGGTGAATAAATTCAGGTTGATGAATGCATAATTGGGCTTGAGAAGCTAGTGGAAGCTAGGTTGGGCATTATTGAGCATTTTTATTTTAGGTATGTAATCAAATTTCTTTAGCTTTTCAATTGATGATGTACAGGTTATAGCCATGGGTTCATGCATGTCAATTTTAAACTTGAAATTTTTGTAATATTAACTATAATTATCAAATTATGAAGGTTAACAATCCATTATTAATTTGGTGGGGCTTAACTCAATTTTGTTTTTGGTTGAAGCTTGTTTTATTTTTGCATCCTGAATTGGGATTGACAATTGTTTCTCTTCCTGCTACATTCTTTGATAGGATTTTTTATAGCTTGATTAATAGTGTCTTGGATATAGTCATGGGTTTATGAAAATTTGATGAAAGTCTACTCTATTTTTCTAAATTCACTCATTTATAAATTTTTCTATTTTTATATTTGTATAGTTCTGGGTTTTGTTTCTTTCACTTTGTTATTTCTTGATTTGGAATTGTATTTTTATATTCTTCTGGAATTCCCCTGCTTTACATTTTCAAAGAAGGAAAGTTTATGAAAAAAAGAAGCCCTGTAGGACCCACTGAGGCAGGAGTCTATGCATACACAAAAGTATGCTATTCTTCTTTGTTTGGCATTTTGGTTCTCTTGGCTGATTTCTGCTACATTCTTCTTGACATGAAGTCGTGCTAAGTCAATTTAATGCAGCCGCACTTTGATTACAACTTGCAAGCGCTAGAAATGTGATTTTTGTTTATATTAACCTAGATCATAATGACATAGTATCCTGATTAAGTTAATATAATAGCATGAATTTTAGGAGTCATTTTGCATACATTAAAAAACATCCACCAAACATTTATGCCTTTTTGCAGGTCATTTTCTTCTGACACATCTTCTGTTGGACACCATGAAGAATGCAGCTCAGTTGCTCAGGATAGTGGTAAGGAGGAAAGGATGGTTAATGTCTCATCAGAGGCTCGCCGTTTTGCATATTCTGAAGGAATTAGCCTTGACAAACTTAATGATTCATCAGGGTAATATGTTAATTCCTGACTGTGGTTTGTCAACTATCAAATTTGCTTTTGTTGAGTCCCTTATGTGACGACAAACGTTCAACTTAACATTGTGCATGCTAATGAGCTTACCAAACGTTAAAAGGTTTGATGAATTGATCTTGTCAGACTATTTCAAGTTAGAACTTCTCAGTTTTGGTGCCTTAGAGATGTGCCAGTTATAAGTTAAATGGATTTGTTATTATTTTGTTGTAACTTTCATATGAAGTTATCTAAGGTGATAATTTAGTTACTGATCAGGATGAAGGGGCCAATATAACTACAAAACTTTTCTGTCATGATAGCTGGATGAACAATACTCTGCTTAGGGGTAGTTTTTGTTGATTTTGCATGTGTTACTCAAATTTATGTCATATAAAGTTATATCCAGGTATTTTGAGAGGTAGGGGGGGTGGGGGTATTCATTGTTCTTTTTCAAAGTTTATGATCTCATTTTATGGTGGTGATTCATTGTGGCAGGTATTTACCACCACGATTTCATTTTCAATTGTGTTTGATTTTAGGGGTTTTAGGATAAAGAGGATTATAATATGTTTTGTTAGTTGTCGGTTTGCTGCAAGAAGACGAGGAGATAGGAAGATCAAGGCAGCTCGTGGTTTGATCAATCTCAATATCAATATCAAGGGTTTCAGTTGTGATGAACTTATTAAATAAGATATGGGGCAAATTAAAGGTTAGAGTTTCAATAATAAATCTTAGAGTTTTCTTGCATTCCTTGTATTAAGGTTAGAGTGTCACTCATCTCATCATTCTTGGAACCCTTGAATAAATAGATGACGATTTGGGTCTCCTTCATTGAAGTGGCTTATGTGGTAAGATTTTATTTTAATTAATTTTATTTAATTTTTTTTTTTTCATCAATATCAAATATCAATTTCACAATCTTGGGTTCATCGTAAATTTGCTTTTCTATTTAGCTAACTTAGGGTTTTTCTAATAGTCATAATTAGTGAAGTTTCTTCTTAAGATAGGGTTTTATTTTTTTGGCACATTTTTGGGATTTTGTCGATAGTTGATTTGATTAAATCTTTGAAAATGTCAATGATTTTGTATTTTGTCTAGGTTGTTTATATTTATATCAGAATTCCATTTTTTAAGTATGCAAAGCAAAATCATGAATTTGATTTTGTCTCAGAACTCTCATTGGGGTTTACTTAGGGAAGTAAAAATTGAAACATAGCTTTCAGTTTTTTTTGGGTTCTAGGAATTCTTTGATCTTCTCTTTATTGAAGGGGGTTAAGTTTATTGGATTAAGGCTTTGATTGATTGAAGGGGGTTAAGGAATTTTAGTATTTCACTGAATAAGTTGTTTCGTGTACGCATTTACCACCAATCAATTGCTTCATTCTGATGCGTTGTACTATATTTTTGTTGTAAGTTGATAATTGTTAATTGTGAAAGGTAAAGATACTGTTATGTACCCATAAAATAGAAAGATCTTGCTATGTTAGGTTAAATAGAAATCTACGGACTACAAAGTTGATGCTAACCTCCACCCAAGTCCCTACTACTACTACAACTCTATTATAAGAGTTAAAGAGTAAGGAAATGATGCTTATTACACTACCAAGGTAACACACATCTATCACAATAAACATAATCTATAATCGCCATTTGGAGGATTTTTGTGTGCGAAATTAGAAAACCAGTTTGCATAGTTGGAGTTGGGGATTTTTGTGGGATATGATGCTTATTTACAATGTGGATATTAATCCTTTTTGAGATTGAGGGATATTGGGTGCAGTATGTTTTGTATTTGGACCAATAGAGACTTTATTGACAGCAACTTATGCGATGAATTGTTTGGCGATAGATAGGAATTGGTGAAAATGTAGTTAATTTTTGTATCCATGCTGAGCTAAAGTTTACAATGAACAAGATAAGAGATCAGTAACTTGTTAACCTGTAATTTTTAAGTGTTCCTTTTTAATTTCTGAAAATTGTTATTTATCTGGCATAGTTGTGATTAGTTGTTGCGGGTCTTTCTCTTATAATTTGATGTTGTAATACCAAGTATTCTTATATTTTTCTTTTTTCAGGTTTGCTGAAAATTTGTTATTGTAATTCTTGCTCAATGCTCAGTACTATTTTTTAGGATAGACAATGCAGCTTTATCACAAGAAGGCATTGAATTTTTTACATCTGAGCCTCTGAGGTGGAAATATCTAAGGAGTTGGAAACAAGGTTAATGAGCTGCAGCAGCTCCACTGACTTAGACATAACAACATGAGCCCAACGTGGCTCTGTTGAGCATTTTTTGGACACTGCGAAGTTCTGTAGTGACATATAGCTGTTAGAAATTCTTAGGAAGATTAAACTAATTAAAGAGTAGTTTTTCTTGAATCAAATGAGTCAAATTAGACCTGTAATTGATATTTCCATTGTGATAATAATATAGTGGCTTCCTAAAAAAATAAAAATAAATAAATAAATAAATTGTGGCAGTATCTCTCATAGTCTCATTGTATGATGTAAATTTAGCATTGGCCGTTACACGATCTATGTTGCTCCAACTTTTTATCTCACCTTGTCTTTTTGGATAATCAGCATTCAACATACATGTCTACTAATGCAGCAACTTCAGATCCACATAAATAAATAAATATATGAAGAATGATCAAAGTAAGGCAATTTATTATGAGAAAGTTTGAGCTAATTGTTACGGAGTACTATTATTATTGTTATGGGAGTTTGCCAATCAATAAAATAACTGTTTGATTATTAGTTAGTTTGCCACTTTGCCAATTAATTGCCAATTATAATAAAATAATTAATAATTTCAAATCATAGCAATAGTACAAAAAGGAGCATGACCTGATTGATATTTATATGTAGTTTGGATAAATAAAAACCCTTACAGCAAAAGTGCGCCTTTGGCTTTGATAGTAAAAAAAATTTATTAATAGTAAAAAAAAAAAAAATTTACAACAACATCAGCAAAGCCAGTTTACAAGGATCACACTTACATTAAAAGGAACGCACGCATCTTTAGGGGTAAGCTATTTATATTACACATCATATTTAGGGGTGACTATTGAGTAAACTATTTAGGAATGAGCAAATCATTTAAAGATGAACAATTTAGTTTTTATTGCATTGCACGGGTAATATTTTTAGGGGTAAGCATATTTACACATAAATTATAGTAAGGTATTATTTCTATAGTTTAGTTTTTCATATTGAGGGTAATATTTTTAGGGGTAAGCATATTTACACAGAATTTGTTAAGGGATCTAGAGGATATTCACAAAAAGGAAAGGATGATTTGGGCGCAAAAGGCTGGAATTAACTGGCAAAAATATGCTGATCATAACACAAAATACTTCCATATTTTGGCTAAGGTTAAAAAAAGTCAAGGAAAGATTTTAGCATTGAAAGATAATGATGATCTTTGGGTAAAGGATTGTGATAAGTTATAAATTTTGGCTACTGATTATTTCATGAATATCTTTAAATCGAAGTTGCAATCTAATTCTTCTCAGGATAATTATGTGCCAAATTTTATCTTAACAGACCTAAACCGTAGTGCTATGTCTCAAATTCCATCTATAGATGAAGTCAAGGAATATTTATTTAGAATGAATCCAATGAAGTGTCCAGGCCCTGATGGAGTGCAGCCTCGTTTTATACAGCATTTTTGGTCTAATCTAGGTTCCTCTATTTTTAATTTTGTGCTTAATTGCTTCCAATCTTGTGAGGTTCCAGCTAGTGTTAATAAATCTTACATAGCCCTTTTTCCAAAGATTGAAAATCCTTCCAAAATATCGGAGTTTAGACCAATAGGGTTATGTAACACTAGTTATAAATTGATCACCAAGTTGATTTATGATAGGATAAAACCTTTTCTCACTAAAATCATTAATCCTCTACAATCAAGCTTCATCCCTGGTCGAGGCATTGAGGATAATATTATAGTGGTTAAGGAAATCGCTCATGTTTTTAAGAAAGCCAAGAAAGGAAAAAATATTTGTGCTCTAAAGCTTGATCTTACAAAAGCATATGATAGTTTAGAGTGGTCTTTCATTGAAAATACTCTGAATTTTTTTGGTTTTCCTGTTAATTTAAGCAAATTGATCCTAAATTGTATATGTTCTCCTAGCATCTCAGTTTTGTGGAATGGTGAAATATGTGATTCCTTTACTCCTTCTCGTGGTATAAGACAAGGGAATCCCTTATCCTCTTATATTTTTGTGCTTTGCTTAGAGAGGTTATCCATTATGATTGAGCATCATGTTAGTAGAGGGTTGTGGAAACCTATTAAACTCACTCCTTCCATTCACATGTCACACATATTTTATGCGAATGATGTCTTCCTTTTTGGGAAATCTTCTAGTGAGAATATCAGTGAGATGTTGAGGGTTTTGAATTTGTTTGGTGATATGTCAGGTTTAAGGTTAAATCAAGCCAAATCTTCCATGATTTTTCCCCCAAAAATGAATCATTTGGTTAGATCTAATACTGCTCATTTTTTTGGGTTCAAGTGTGCTATTTCTTTTGGTAAATACTTGGGCATTGAGATTAGTCCAAATAGGCTCAAACCTTCTCACTACTTTGGTCTTCTTGACAAAACAATGGATAGAATTAGGGGATGGCAAGCAAAGCTTCTGAATCTTGCTGGAAGATGTACTTTAATCAAGTCAGTTTTAAATTCTTATCCTGTCTATCACATGCAAACTAATCTCATCCGTGTCAATGTGTTAGAAAAACTAGAGCAAAGGTGTCGAAAATTTTTATGGAACAAAGTGGATAATATTCACTATAGTCCTAGGCTTGCTTGGAAATATGTCACTATGCCTTTAGCTGCTGGAGGTTTGGGCATTAGGAGACTTAGAGAGTGGAATGTATGCTTTATGGCTAAGCTAGGATGGACTCTTTTGAATAATCCATCGAAATTATGGGTGAGGATTTTCAATGAAAAATATCTTAAGAATTCATCCCTTTTTTATTGTATTCCAAAGCCTTCTCAATCGCCAATATGGAGGGACATACTTAAGGGTAGGCACCTTCTTGCCTCGGGTTTGAAAATTGGAATAGGTAATGGTGCAACCACATCTCTTTGGTATCACCATTGGGTAGGGAAAGCTCCTATTTATCTTCTCATACCTTGTGACATTCCCCCCTCTAAGGCTCATGGGTTTGTTAGTAATATTATAAGGGATGGAGTTTGGAATTTAGATGAAATAAAGCACCTTTTAACTGCTTCCTTAATTTTTGAAATTTTAGCAACTCCTATCTCTAAAGTTTCCAACTTTGATGACTTCATTCATTGGCCTTTGTCCAAATCAGGTGTGTTTACTATCAAGTCTGCTTATCAATCTCTTATATCATCTTCCTATCTTCCCTTCCCTTATTTTTCAACCTGGAAATTTCTCTGGAAAGTGACTGTACCTTCAAAGTACAAAATGCTCCTTTGGAATATAGTTCATAGCATCCTCCCAGTAGCTGAAAAATTAGCAATTTTCATGCCTTTCATCTCCCCTATTTGTGCTAGGTGTAATCTATATAATGAATCTCATCTCCATCTTTTTAGAGACTGTTTTTCATCTTCTATATTATGGAAGGATATCTTCGCAAAAATTCATCTTCCATCTAATTTTAGCTTTCATAGTTTCTTTTCTTTGGAATGGAATGAATGGATTAACTTTAACCTAGCTTTTGATAGCCACTGAAAAATGACTTTTACCACAACTATTTGGCATATATGGAAGCAAAGAAACATAGCTGTTTTTGATCTTCAGATGTTTAACTCTCGAATTGTTTTTAGTAGATTCATTATAGATTATCAGTGTACTAATCATATAATGCAAGGGAAAACAGAGGTCACTGATAAACCGAGCAGCTCAAACACTTTGAAATCTTGGAGCCCACCTCCAAAGGGTTGGGCCAAACTCAATACTGATGGAGCTTGGACTGCCATCAATGTGGCTGCTGGAGGGGTGTTGTGAGAAGGGATGATGGAACTTGGATCATGGGTTTTTCGAGCAAGTATAATGCAATTACAGCTTTTGCAACTGAACTCCTAGCTGTTAGGGAGGGTATTGCTATGGTCAAAAGGCTCGAAATCAAGGATGTGGAGTTGGAGGTGGATGCTTTGTCTCTCAGAGTCATGCTCAACTCAGCTGGTAACAATCTCCACCATGAATTGGCTGCTGTGGTGAAGGATATCGAGGAGGATATCAAGTACTTTGATACCTTTGAAATCCTTCATGTGAAAAGAAACAACAATGATGTTGCTCATTAGCTAGCTCAGATAGGAATGATTATGAGTATTGGTCATCGTTTGTATCTCTCCTGCCCTGATGCTATCTTGCCTATTTACAATGCGGAGCTAGCTGCTATAGCTGCTCTGAATGTTGATGAAGACTCTAACGAGGAGTAATCTGCTACACATATATCTAGGGGTGAGCGTAGCAGGGTACCCTGTACAAATCCTTGGAACCGGAACCGGAACCTGTTGCAACAGGTTCCTAATTTTATTACCCGGAACCGGAACCTGTTGCAACAGGTTCCTAATTTTATTACCCGGAACCGGAACCTACAGGTTCCGGTTCCGGAACCGGGTACCCTGTCTCAAGTAAGCTTAATTGTTCCAAAATTACTAAATTGTTCCAAAGTTATAAAAAAAAAGGATGTTTACCATAAATTAAAAGCTTACAAATAACAATCCAACACTAATTGTTTACTGTCTAGTATATTTAATACAAATACTTAACTTATATGATAAAAATACAAATTTTATTACACAATCTCATATTCGCATCTTGAATCTTGATAGCCCATGAAGTAAGACTTTTGATACCTACATAGCATAAGAACAAATTAAGTATATTATTACAATTAATAATTTTGGCAGTAAAATAAAAGTAGAGTAATATAAAGAAAATAACAAAGTAAAATTACAAGTTAGATTACCTTAATGCTTGTACAGGAGCAACCTTAATAATTTTTGCCAACATCTTCATTTAGTTGTGTAATACAACTATCACTTAAATCTAAAAATAAAAAAAATAAAAAAAAGCATGAATTCATTAACTTATATATACTCAATTACTCATCATATGAACTGATAAAAGATATGCATTATAATTAAAGTACTACCTTCTTCATATTTCTCAACATCTTCTAACAATTGCTCAATGTCCACACTTATGTCAGAAGCTCTCAACCAATCTTGAGCACAAATTAGAACTTCAACAGTTTTTGGACCTAAACTACTTCGAAACTGATCAAGGACCCGACCCGCGTACTAAAAGCCGACTCACTTGAAACCGTCGAAACTGGAATAGCAAGAATATCCTTCGCCATCATGCCCAAAACCTTGTATGTATCACTTTTGAGACTCCACCATTTTAAAATATCAAAAGATTCATCATCTCTTTTTTCAAGTGGTGCTTCAAGATACAAGTCTAACTCAGATTTTCCACCAACTTCATCAACATCTTCTTCATCAAACTCATCATACAACTTTTTCATGTTTACATTATTCACCGCTCCCATTTGATCATTACCATCAGCATCCATGGTGAAGGAAGTGGAACAATGAGCAACATTTTGTGAAGTAGAAGACACAACATAATTGGCAAATAAACGATTTAACACATCATGTATATGATTATATGTATCATCCACCTTTCTAGAGTCATGAGGATAAAGTTTCTTTAGAGAGAACTTGACAAACTTCAATTTATAACGTGGATCAAGAATAACCGCAATTAACACCATGACATTTGTTTTCCCCAAATCTCCATAATACTTCTCAAATTTCTCTCTCATTTGACTACTCATCAAACATAACTCAAGATCATCACTACTTTCCCACTCTAACAAAGAAGTAAGTATGGCCAACACTTCATGAAAATGCATATTGGAAGTCACATATAAACTACCAGACATTCTTTTAGTAGCTTCATAAAACCTCTTAAGACAAATTGATAAACCTTTGGCTTTCGCCCAATCATCTAAACTAGGAACACCATCTTTAAGCTCTTTTGCAAAATCAACATCATCCTCATTATATCGATCAAAGACTTTTTCATATTTCAATGCACTTTCCAACATTAGATAAGTAGAATTCCATCGAGTGGACACATCAAGACAAACTGAACCTTTGTGGAGAACTTTGACACGTTTAGCACATTCATTAAATAATTTAGCCCTAGCGGGAGAGCTCCTAACATATCTTACAGCACCACGAATACTACTAATTGAATTTTTTACTTTTGACAAACCATCACGCACAATCAAATTAAGGACATGTGCAGCACATCTCATGTGAAAAAATTCACCTCCAAGGACAAGTTTATCAGACAAATTTTTCCTTAAATGACTAATAGCCACATCGTTCGAGCTAGCATTATCAACTGTGACACATGATATCTTTTCCTCAATGCCCCATTCAAGTATACAAGTCTCTACAACCTTTCCAATTTCTTTGCCTTTATGACCATCCATCAATTGAAAATTTAAAATTCTCTTGTGTAATTTCCAGAAATCATCAATAAAATGTGCCGTCAAACACAAGTAATTAAAATTCTGAATTGAAGTCCAACAGTCAGTTGTGAGAGCAACTCTTGATTTTAAGCCTTTTAAAGTATTCTTTAATTGTTCTCTCTCACATATATACAACTTCTTACAGTCTCTAGCAATTGTAAAACGTGAAGGAACAACAAATTGTGGACAAGTAACACTACAAAAGTACTTAAACCCTTCATGCTCAACAAAAGAAAATGGTTGTTCATCAACTATTATCATTTTAGCAAGAGCAAGTCTAGAGGCATTTTGATCAAATTCCCAATTAGAAATGGTTGTTGTTTCACTCTGAGCACTCCTAAAAACAGAGATAAGTTTCTGTTTTTTATCAACATTTTTAGGATGTTTTGGACATGTATTCAAATGTTTCTTCATTGATGAAGTGCCATTACTCACACTATAAGCCAATATTCCATCACAATACTTGCATTTAACTTGAACAACTTTACCCGTTTCTAGATCTCTTACATCCCAATAATGGTGCCAAACCTCTGACTTTCGCTTATCACCAGCCTTTTTGCTTGTTGTTCTCTTGCTTGAAGCTCCATCTTCTTTGCTTTCACTATCCATTTATAATGCCTATCAAAAAAAAAAAAAAAAATCAGAAAATCAGAAAATAGAAGAAAAAACGCAGCAATAAGGATTAAGTAAGAATTAAAAGTTTAAATAAGAAGAAGAATTAATTTAAGGGAAGGAGATCATACATAAATCATAGATTACATACCAATATAGGAGGGTTTTGTAGTAGATGACGGCTGATGAAAATGAGAAATGAGAATATGCTTAGGGTTTTTGTTTACTTTTAGGCTTACTTATATTTGTAATTTTGATATTGGGCTTGCATATTTGGGCTTCAATTACAGGTTCCGGTTCCGGTTCCGGGTACCCTATAGGGTAACAGGGTACCCGGAACCGGAACCTGTTCTAACAGGGTACCCTACAGGTTCCGGGTACAAAATTTTATTACCCGGAACCGGAACCTGTTGCAACAGGTTCCTAGTTTTATTACCCGGAACCGGAACCTGCTCTACAGGTTCCGGTTCCGGAACCTGCGGTTCCGAACAGGTTCCGGATCCGGTTCAGGGTACCCTGAATTTTTGCTCACCCCTACATATATCTAACTACTAGTATAGTTGCTGTCATAAATCCTGGGTTAATTGCTTTTCGATGGGGCACAGTGTGTAATTTTAGGCTTAAGATCATTAATTTTCAGCTTAGGATATGGTCTTATGATTTTAGCTATTTACCAACCTCTCATTTTGTTTTGCGGAATGAGGTTGGCTTTGTTCTATGTAAAACTCTAATTAATTAATATAATCGTCTATTATGTGTAAAAAAAATAAAAAGTTGTTCATATTGAGTAACCTATTATGGTGCTAAACTGCTAATAGTATTATAATTTGTTTGGACTTGTATACATTGCCTCTATTAAGTTATGTTGTAAAGACAAGATTTGAAATGGATGAATTTGTTTGATGTGTAATTATTTATTTTAGGACTATAATTTAGATTTTGGCAATCAAAATTCATACCGTACGATCTTTTGCATAACCTGTTTAGAGGGTTCAGATTTTGAAGGTTGGTTTTTAATACGGTGTATAAAATAGTTTATATTGAATTTTATACTCTTCATATTGTTTGATCAATTTCTGAAGCTGATTTCTTGTTATATTAAACAACAATAGTTAGTACACCATCTTATTAATGGCACCTCAAATGGGTAAGTTGCATATTTTTGTTGGTTAATTAGTATGAATTACGGTGTAGATATTAAATTGCTATATTGGATGATACACGTATTATGCATTTGCAATATTTTAAAGAACCACGGATGAAGAGAGAGGGAGAGAAAGAGAAAGAGAGGGAGATCTTATTATATACTCCATATGTTTTTAAATACTTGTTCCATTTCTCCATGTGCGGAGTTTTAGGAGAAATTGGAGAAAGTATTAAAATATGGAGATAGTGGGGTTGGTGGAAGGTAAATTAGAGGAGAGAGAATCTAAAAAGTAATAAAATTGGGTCCACTAGTTGAGAAAAATAAATTAAAATTTTTCCAAATAAGAAAATGGAACAGGTATTTAAAAACGGCCGTAAAAGGAAAGTGGAGCAAGTATTTTAAAACAGAGGGAGTAGAATTTTAGATGTTGAGACGTGTTTAGTTTAATAGCTATGGAGTATTTCTTATTTAATCTAATCATATGATTTGACTAAATTTTGACCTTGTATATACATTAATCTTAAAAAATAAATCAAATGAGATCTTATTAGATTTGTATTTAAGTATACTTTTTAAGTGTGTAATTTTTATAATTTAAACATGAAAATAAATATATATAATTGATAATCACAAGATCTAATTAAAGTAGCAACCCGGTACAACGCCCGGGCTACACACTAGTGTAGTGATAAAAAACTTATGTAAACGATATAAGTGTAAAGCTCTTAAAATAAGGTGGATTAAACATGGCCCTAGAAACTATGAATGCAAATAATTTTTTTTCTCAAACGTTAATTAATTAAACCAAATTGTATGCGTACCGTACATAATAGTGATGCATCTATTTATCTTCAAGGCTAGATAGGTCCGGAAATAGTTTAGATAAAGACGTTTCACATATAATTGTTTCTCTATCACAATTTTTTAAAGGTTTGGATCAAACTTAACGGGATTGAATTAGAAGAAAAATGCTTAGCTTCTAAATGTTTTTGACGGGTACAAATGTACAATAACATTTGTTTTATTTATTTATTTATTTATTTATTTTTATTTTTAAGGTAAGGAGAAAGACCCTGACCGTACTTCAACCCTTACGATTTTTTTAATCCGGTATTTACGGATCAGACACTTTAAAAGTGAGATGACAATTTTATCACTAGACCAAGTTTAGCTTGGTAAATGTACAACAACGTTATCAATATAATATTTGTATAAGCTTATTTTCACTTTGATCGGTTAATAACTAATCCGTACTACTATTCTTGTCTCTACTATATTCAACATGTTCTTTTGGAGAGAGAATTAAAATAACTTAAAAAAAAAAAAGATAAAAATAGTGCGAGGCAAGGGATTAGTGTTGCATTACCACTACACAAGTAACACAACTCCTTCTTGAACCTGACATCACCTTTTTATACTCCATGTCCCACACATGCAACTTCCCTTCATATCCTTCCCTTTTTAAATTTTATTTTCTTTTGAAACATCTCACTATTTTTTTTTTTTAAAAAAAACACATCTCACTATTTTTCTTTACTCTCATTTGTTGGAATTTCTGCAACACAAAAAAAGGACACAAATACTGAAATACCCCCTTCATAACTATTCTCTGTCAACCCGTAAAAAAAAAAATAAAAAAAAAAATAGTGAAAAACCATTTACGACTATAAACAATGAAATTTCATCTTATTAACGTTTTTATAGTAAAGGTTTAAATTTAAGAAAAGAAAAGAAAAGAAATGCATGCAAATTAAAGTAAGTTTATTTTGGAGGAAATATGTCTTGTTTTCCATGAAATAAGGTAGCCAAATCTTTATTGGACTGCTTAGCTTGTGATCGAATTACTACATTGAGTAAAAGAATTAGATATTCCTACATGTTTTTTTTTTTTTTTGTTCTTTTGGGTTTAACTGTGTTACTCTTTATTATAATGATATTTAAGTTAGATTATCTTATGATAAATAATCTTTTGGGTCATATGTATTTGTTGTTGTGATTTGTTTGGTAAATGTAATAGTTGCTCATAATTTAAACATTCCTTTAAACAATAAGCATTTGGTATTAAATTAATAATTTGTTTAATTAAATTAGTAGCGTAGGAAGGGTATTAATTTTGCGCCAATATATGAACGAAATACATATTGTGTAGATTGGTTTAGACTTTTAAAATACCAGGAAAAATCCTAGAATACAATTGTATCTATTAGACGTTTTATTACGACGTTTGTCATATTGATTTTTTAGGCCTTTTTTATTTTCTTTTTTTTTCGATGTTATTTTATCCGTAACATATTTAAATTATAAAAATAAATATTACTTGAACATGTAGCTACAGTAATAATTATTAAAGTTTCAAAATACAACTCATTCATTTATAATTCCGTAACCGATCCGAAACTGATCCGAAGTGGTTGACCCGAACAAACTCGATATCCGAAATGTCCTGAACTAAAATTACTTTATAATTAAACTAAAATTGTCTAATGCCAAAAATAACTCAAATTGTTCATTTTCAACTGTAGCCAAGCTGATAAACTGAATTAAAATTATTGATTTGAGCTTGATCCATATATGGAACAACCTGAACATGACCTGACCTGATTTTAACCTGATCCAAACATACTTGACTTGAAATTGACCCGACCCGAAATGAGCCAACCCGAAATTGACCCGACCAGAACTCGACCCAATACTTGACCCGAATCATACCCGAAACCCAAAATGATCCGACCCATACCCAACCCGAATGTTAATTGACCCGTACCTGACCCGAACAACCCATTTGCCAGGACTAATTATTAAACATTCCTGTTGAAAGTCAAAAGTGCGACCAATATATATAAGGATTTAAATGATTGAACTAGATTTCGTGCTATTTTTATGGTGTCATGTCTTTAGCCATAAGTTATTGAACTAATCCAAAGTTCAATTGTAATTGTAATTGTAATTATAAGGATTTAAAAAGAATTTAATTGTAATTGTTTTTGAAGAGTAGTTTTAACTTTTAAGGTTGTATTATGCAATTTCCGAGCTTCTAGCCAACTATAGCTCATGTTTTGCTTGGTTAATGTAAAACTCACCGGAAAGTTGAATAGGCTCCATTTTAGACTCTACATCGATCCCTTTGTACTCTAGATCATCATCATGACCCTGTTCCGGTGTTCAGTGTTCCCCTGGGACTTTGGACTCTGACCTGGTAAATAAACTGTGAACATATGACCTTCAGAGTTCCGAAGCTGACAGCTTTTCTCAATATTCAAATTGTTGTGTTTATCAACTTCTGATTGGTGTTGTTATTGGGGAGATTATAAGTATTGTTTGCAATGCAAGTTTATTTAAAAACAAAGGAAACTTAATTTTCTATACAAAGCATATATGCAATCAGCTAAAAGATACAAGGGTTTAGAGAGTAGGAGGAATTGAACATCCCACACAGGAACAAACTATCACTATCCCTACAGAAAAAATACGAAATTTATTGGGAAAATGGTGCAACTGAGAAAAGAATATATCAAATATAGAAAAAAAGAAATAACTAATGTACAACATATAACAGTTTAAATAAATAAGATGACAACTGTGGTCTATTTTACATCGATCTCAAGTTCTCAACCACGGCTCCTTTTGCCGTCATAAGGATCCATGCTACAGCAGCATTTTCACTGCATATAAACAGGTAACTGTGAATAACATCTTCAAGCCACTAGATGATGGGTATAATTTGAATTTTCGACATCGAGAGGATCCTCATTAAAATATATATTTAAAGAAAAACTTCCAAGTAATAATCTCAAAAGGAAGAAAGAATCCAAAGTATTCTGTAGTATAGCATGATGAAACTGTGGTCTTTCTAAATTAGTAGCAGAATAAAGTATGACTATGAGCGAGGGAGCAAGTTATATATAACTTGCCAGCCTCATTTCAAGGTCCTCTCAGAAATCAAACAATGAAGGGAGGGAGGGGTCTCTGCACCGTTTCAATTACCTCTTCACAAATTTGAAGATATCAGTTATTGTAAGTGCTGAGAGCAGCAATGACGGACCCAGTAGTTGAAAGGGTTGATGCAACATCTGGGTATTCTTTCCAAGATGTCGTCGCCTTAAGATTGGGATACAGCCATTTTTTCACAGATTCCACAAAGGAGTCAGGATCGAAAGTAAGAATAGCTTCCCAGTCAATTTGCATTCCTTCTGGAATACTTCCAGAGAACTCCATATTTGCTGCAAGACACAATCCCAGCAAAACTACAAATCCAACCACAGCAGAACCTCTGGACAGTGGCATGAAATTATACCTGCATTGGAATATCAAATTCAGTGAATTTTAGTTAATTCTCTATATCAATATCATAATCTACAATTAAAATAATAGGACATCCAAAAGCACACCATGTTAAAATTAAATGAAAAACAAACGAAAAGAAAAGAAGCAAAACACGGAAGTTCTCCCATCCAAACAAAACAGACAGTAAACAAACTAATCAAAGACCTTTTCAAAAAAATAAGATGAATTAAAACGGGCAGCAGAAAAGAGGATATCATAGCCACTGCAACAATTCGAACACGCAAAATGTAACACCAATAAGCAAGCAATAAAAGTTGTCATACCAGTAGTATGTCATCCTCAAAATTGCATCTCTGACATTTTCAAGGGCATTGAAATCAGTAGACCCATAAGCCTCGCCACAATACGCATTGCACAAAGCCTACAAGCACAATATTTAAGAGTTTTTACATCAGGAAAATAGAAGCAAAACATACAATAGCTGTTTCTAATAAATTCTTGAAAAAGGTGAAAAAAAAAGAACATAGTTATGATCTAAATCGTAGGCCAAAAAGATTGATTTAATACAATAGTACCAACAAGCCACAAGCCCACAAACTCCGTATTTTTTGCCAACAAAATATTGACCAGGTTGGATCTTATGTTTCTAAATGAAGCACAATATGTTACAGGATCATACATTGAGATTTAATATGTATGCCAAATAATGTCATACAAGCAGAGACTATGAACTTCGTTTCCATATTCTAGCCCGCACATTATGTTTCACCAGAAGGCCAGATAACTTAACGAGAATAACGAGGAAAAAAAATCTCGAAAATATACCCTCTATTTCATGAAAAAAGACCTCAGTGAAGAGGCTCAAGTTCTCAAGATTGCACCGAGGTAACAGTAATAGCAGGGTAAGTAAATCAATTATTTACTTTACAATGAATTTCGTAAATAAGATGCAGTGAAAATTGTGTTTCAGAACTACTGATAAATAACAGCTTTAGAAGATACATGGACAAACTCAAAGACAGAATTGAACTAGGGAGAGGGAAAAAGAACAGATGACAGCAGCACATAGCAATTTATACACAAACCTCCCATGCCATTGCCATTTCAGTATCAAACTCATTCCATCTAGAAGGTGTACAGGGTGTTCTTATTGCAAAATCATATCCACGTTCTCCCCTAAAAAGACATCACATAAAGGTAGGCACAATTAGTGTTGCAGCAACTTATTGCTTAGAGAAAATGTGCTGAGACAAATATACCAGACTAATCATGCAAATCAAAGAATTAAGATCATACGATTTCAAAAGGGTGATTCTTGTCCCCTCCAACTGCTTTCTGAGAGAGTCAAACAAGAAGTTAATTTCACCATAAATTTCAACTACTATAGTAATCCTTACAGTACTGATGATGATAATGAGAAAGGTAATGAAGTCGGAGTTCATTACATGTAAAATTGTGTTAAAGCCATATAAATATATATTTATAATCACAAGCATATACTTACCCCTCAAATGCCATACTGTTGCACCAAGTAGACACCCAGAAGTCCTCACCAACAGCTTTGTGTAGATCAGAGCAGGAATCAGCTAGCATAATCTGCATATAGTTGATAAAGACTAGATTCAAAAGGCACTACTAGAGGACAAAACTTATAAGCATACAGAAAATGATGCGAATAACTTAAATAAGCCTTACTCAGATAGCTTATAATCTGAGTAAAATGATGTGAAGCATACAGATATAGACCCATAAGGGGAGATATAGAGAGAAACAATGAGCAAATAAGGAAATATTGCAGTATTTGTAAAACTTCCTAAAATAGTAATTGTTGCAATATTAGGAGAAGAGGAAGTAAAGTTTACCAATAAAGGTGGGTAGAATGTCATGAAACGGGTTGAAATGGAAAGTGGGTAGTCATGTAATAAAGTTAGTAGAACTATCATGACTTACCAGTTACCAATGCAGAAAGAGACATACTCAGATAGAAGAAGTTTCACTTACATTTTGCAACTTGCTGTCATCAGATAAGTTGATAACAGCATCAGCCTTACTGCACGCATGCTTCTTTTCCTTTATTGCAGCCTTGGCAGCATTTATTGTTCTGAGGTACAGTCATACAGAATTTCAAACAGGGATCATTGAAAGCTTCAATCTATATTAAAGGGAGAGGCGAAAGGACCTCATTACCTGTGAAAGTTAGGGAAATAGCGGACAACTCTTGCTTGTCCTAGAATGATTGGAGTACGAGACCCAAAACCAGCATTAAACTCTTCACTGAAAGGCAAAAAAATTATTAGTTCTATATCCTGAAGGCATGAGCTGCATTCTAAAATGGGAAATTGACAATCAAAATTTTCAAATTATGAATGAAAAGAAGAGCTTAAGTCTAAACTTAAGTATTTCAGGTTATTGTAAGATAACATAAAACTCCTTAGAGTGATTTCCATTGATCAATATTTATAGAGTTGTAATTAGATATCTAACTAGTGTTCGGCCCGGGCGTTGCTCCGGATGTTACTTTGAGTATTTTATTAATATTATTAAAGAGCTTGAAAGAATTTTTTTACTGTCAGTAAATTATAATAATACAATGACAATAATAAATAGTTTTGAATAATTTTTGCTTTTATTTCTAATATGTATTTTTATATTTATGTGCGTAGATTGAACATGATTAGTTTCTAGCTTAGATGATAATAAGTTGGTCTTCATTCAAAGAGGTCTTGTGTTCAAACCTTATTGTATGTATTTTTGGTTAATCATGACATGAAACAAAAATATGCTAGAGATACAAGTGGCATATTGAATGATGATGTGGTATTATGTTGGTGCAAGAATGGAATACACGTGGCACATTGACATTTTTAGGAACGCTTTTTAATATATAAGTATAGATAGATTATATTAGGTTACTAACAATATATGTAAAAATAATCTAAGATATGCAAAAATATTATTTTACACATACATTCTAGACGTAGTTAGAGAATATTCTGCATATGTTTTCTATCATACCCTGTAGTTGGAACGGGAGAAAATCAGATGCTCAGACATGTCCAAATCAAGCACCAACCAGTGAAGGATACATAACCCATGATCAAAAGGAAAAGCAATGATTATGCTGATGATGATGAGGGGGGAAGCAACAGGCTTACAGGCCACAATCTATGCAGAGAAGAAAAGGATGACAAATGGGCTGGATGAGAAGGAGAAAGGCAATGCATGGGCTGCTTATCAAGGACAAGTTGCAAATTTGAGGAGACGACACCAAAGAGTGTAGTGATTGTCTTGGTTCTAGTAAAATAGGCTAGTTATATTGGATTTGAGATATGACATTGTTATCAATACTTTGTATATTTTAGGTTTTTGTTATGATCAATTAGACTTTTTATGATTGTTCTACAAGAGTATTAACCTTTAGTATCTGATGCATTTAGAATTTTAGATATTAGGTTGTTAACTTATCTTGGAAAAAAAAAAAATTTAAATTCCTCCCTCTCCCATCAAAGATCTTACTACTGACTCATGGGTATTGTTAACAGCACAAATATAAGCACTGAGTTGAAGTGCAAGGTACACTCTATTTATGGCTGCAAAAACAAGTTAATGTGTATTACCTCAACTTGTTGATCCACACAACAGGATCACAAGGTTCTGAGATTTGTCTCCACTTTACAGCCAAGGAATACACATCTTGCCATGACATCATCATTCGTGAAGATGGCCTGTCTTCTAAAATGCCATGCGAAGTTGAAGTGTCTGATGAACTACTAGTACTGCAACAAGGACCACCTCTGTTCTGACTTGGCATATTTACAGTTTCCCTTTTCCGAGCTCTCCTGCCATGTTTACCAGTATTTTTACCAGTATTCTTCAATTCTGCCTGCAAAGCTCGCCAGGCCCTTGAAACTTTTTGGGCTATTTCAATAGCAGCCAATCCCGCCATACGATGCTAAGGATGATCAATACTTGTCAATACTTTACTAGTAAGAGCAAAGAGGATTAAGATAGTACATGATAATAAAATAGAACAACCAAGTTCAACACAAAGATCAATAATTCCTCATGCATTAGGAGGCCGATGTCTGTTATTCTACAACTAAAAGGTTCTGCATCTCTGCTACATGCCAATTGAGTACACCACAAGAAAATGCAGGAATGGCAACTCATTGGGTCATCAAGCCTTTATTTTTGGAATGAGATAAGGGGGTAGAGAATAGAGATAATGAGAGGGCAACAGCAGTGGTACCTTTCAAATCAGATAAATACTTATCAATCAAAACAAAATGTGATTGGAAGGTTGGAATTAGCACACAATAAATTAGGTATAAAACTCCATAGCGAGAACAAAAGGTCCAATAATCTCTTATAATTTTATAAAACAACAGAATTACAATAGAAGATTCACCTGGCGCCTATTGGGCAAGAAGCCTGTAGCATTGTATTGAATCTTCTGTCCAATGAAATCTGCAGCATGAATAAGAGCAGTCTTCTGCTTTGTCATAGCCAAATCTTGCTTCCTGAGTTTACCTTTTTTCAGGGAGTCCCGCAATGTAGGTTGCCTATAGACCTTTTCACATACATCCTTGGGGTGCAATCTTTTGCACCAGTATTCCTGAGATTGGCAACAAAGGATATGATCACTTGATTAGTACCATATATTGCTATAAGTGAATGTGGCAACTTTCAGGCTTTCACGTCATTATTAATTCTTGTACGAGCCCTATAAATTCTTGTGGGGGAAACTAGCAGAGCATACATTGCACATTAGAACAACGTAATATAATAATGTCCTGACTTTAAATGGTGGAACAATGTTGTTATGTCACCAGTTTCATGTGATAGGACATCAACAATGCATAAAGACATCATAACTCACCCTAGACCAACACCTCAGCTATACACAAGAACAATGCAGTTACAATTACGATATCAGAGTTGCAAACAGACATGAAGGGTAAGTGGCCACCAGGACAATCAATGGTAATCTAAGCCTTACTGTTTTAGATAACAAAAGACAACTCAACCCTTACAATCTTCTGCAAATTATCACTTTATACTACTACCACTTCCTCCATAATTTTTTGTTTTTTTATATATTTTTTTGACTAAAATCGCAACAACCAAGGTTTACAGCAATGGCTCATTGCATACCATGATAAGATAGTTAGACCCCATTAGGATAGGAAGCGCCTTAGAGTTAGGTAGTTTCTATATTTCATAGTAAAATTGTTCTAAATACATCTTAAAATTTGTGTAAACAGTCTAACCACATAGAAGCATTTCAGCCGCAAGGAAGAATGCTATATATATGCACATAATTGGATATCATCTAGACAATGAAATAAAGAATGCTTATAAATTTTTAGCCTTATAAGTGTAGATGACTATGCACAGGTTACACATTTGAATTTAAAAAAGCATAAATAGAGTTCAGACTTTAAAAACCTTAGAAAGAAGGTAGTAGGCTAGTAGCTACTGGTTAGAAATATCTTTTTAATACAAAAATTCTAAAATTTAACAAAGATACAAAGTATAACAGTAATATCACCTTAAAGAGGGGATCGATGTCACCATCAATGTCAAACGAGCAAAACTCACTGTTTAGTTTTGAAGCTGTATAAAGAGCCAGTTCCTTCTGCTTAGACAAAACAGAGAACGTTCAATTTTCAGCATAACACATAATCAAATTTAAGGAAGCAATGAAGTACATTAGGCATTTAAAATATACTGAAACAATTCCTGACTACTTTATCTAGTTATGAAGGCACATTATCATAAAATAACATGTAACTCAATTCTCCTACAGGAAGTTCTTGTGAGAAGCAGTGAAACACAAAAGAAATTAAAACTTCCATAATTAAACTAATTTGAACACCAATATGTGGCAGATGGAAGATATTGTTGTGCTCAAAACATTTGATTCCGGATACCAGGGAAACCAGTATGGCAATAATTACGGCCTGCAAGATATATGCCAGTCCATTTTTCTTGATACTCCATCCATTTTTTCCACTAGTTTATGTACCAAAAAATTATCTGACTAAGTCAATAAAATGCAGTTCATAGTCTTCACACAAACTAGTGAGTAAAATAGATTTACAGCCATTGAGGATATTACATCCGAAGTAGTATAAATACTAGCATAGGAAAAACGTAAGTTGGCAACATCCAAGTTTTTTAACTATGACAATCACAATGGTACAGATGGAATGCAAATTAGTGAGATTAAGCAATAGTGTATAAAAAACTGTTATAAAAATATCACCTGGTAAAATGCAAGGCACTGAAGCACAAATTTTTCCATAGAGTCTAATTCCAAATCTAAAGCAGCATCATAGTCTTTGACCTGGTTTCATAAGATGAATACTAAACAATATGAATACTACTCTTAGAAATAACATAAATGGTAGGTAATAAGTTGAAGCTGAATCTTTATACCGCTTCTTTGAATTGTCCTAGGGCATGGTGACAGGATGCTCTTAAATACAGACACTCTACGTTTGAGGTCTCGATATTAAGCGCCATAGATATATCCTTTATGGCATTCCTGTTGTTAAGGAACTCCATCCATATGTCAATAAGTGGAAATGGCAATTAGCAAAGAAGAACACATTAGAGAATTACCCATGGCAGCTAGCAATAAACAAGCAGAAGCAGGTGTATTGCACAGATGATGGAAAAAGATGTTACATTCCCGTTAAAATCCTAGTTTTAAAAGGCGCAAGGCGCACCAAGGCGCAAATGGTCCTTGCAGCCTAGGCGCGAGGCGAAGGCGCGCGCCTTTTGTTTGCAAGGCGCATGTATTTATATATTTATTTCAAATTATTTTTTACTTTGATTGTACTTAATACCAATTAAAAAGATTCATAATACATTAAAGAATGATATATATAAAGCTAAGGTAGTTTGAATTTGAAAAAATGTCCATCATTCTTCAATTTATAACTTAAATCTTAGTTATTTTTCTTGAGGCGCAAAGGCGCGTCTTACCAAAGGCGCTTTGAGGCGCACGAGGCGCGCGCCTTCCGTAGGTGGCTGAGCCTCGCCTAGTTTAAGCCCATTTCCCAGAACCTGGGAGCAAGGCGCGCTCGAGGCGCGCTTTTTAAAACCAAGGTTAAAATGGTCGGAATCCAATTCTTGGTTGTAGTTTTATAGGTTGGGTGTGTTTTTAAATTGTAATTTATAAAAATAGACTTAAGAGGTTGTACTCCGCAAAATGGGTACTTTTGCTAGTTGTATTAGGCAAATTTCCTTCTTTTTTTTGTTAAAATAGTATAATTTCAACTAGTTTGCTATACAAAACAATTTCACTAGCTAAGGAGTTTCATGTACAAATATTAGTCGTGTTTTACTATATTTATTCATTTGACCATAGATTACACATGCCCATTGCATGTGGTGTGGAATCAGCTTTCATCCTACATATTTTTCCCTTTAACACCCTAAAGCCTAAAATTAATTTAATTGGCAATATGGCCATACCTGTGATCTCCCATTCCATGATGAAGCAATCCACGCAAGTAATATGCTTTTGCATACCTAATTTAGACCATAATACACGGAAACTTTAAGTAAGAGCTCAACAAAGAGGAATGCATATTCAATTGAGATGGGACTAGTACACAATCCACATCATTAACCACATCAAGCCATGAATAGAGAAATATTCACAACATTACCCCCCGTCAATCTCTAGAGCTCGTGTAAGGCATTCAAAAGCCTTAGCTGTATTTGCCAAATCTTGATAGAGCTGCACCCACGAAAAATTACAGATCATTAAGCTGGTATTGACAAATTTGTTGATACTCCAGTAAATTTGATTACTCTATGAAGACATAACAAAAATCTAGTTGAATAAGTCTTACAGGATTACAGCACAATCAAAGCAAGTAACATCAAAACTTATTGATTAAAAACTAAATAAGTAGCTATGAACTAATAGGCAATAGAAATTGTACTGTAAAACCAAACAAAAGATATGAGGAATTGCACTTGCAGTATCAATTAATACTAAAATTAATTTGAGCTTCTTGAAAAGTGAAAGCTGAAATCACCAATCTAGTCAAGTATGTTTTGCACTCGTACTGCAAACACGAAATTAAAAACATATATGTATAGATACTCCCTTTACCCAAAATTGTTTTCTCTCTTCATCTTTCTTTCGCCACTACTAAACAAAAGAACTCCGTACTCTCTCTGTTAGAATAAAAAGCACATCCCCATATCTCCCGTCACATCTACCTTTTCAATAAGATAACAATAGATAACCAAACAATTTATCACCTAAAATTATGCTTTATGATAAGTGCAAAGACTATTCTGATATACTGAGAAACAAAATGATAGTAATAGGTTTCTCTTTCAAAGTCAATTCTAAAATGTTGAACATTCAAGATGGGAACTAATCAGTTATGATGATATCCCAAATTACAGACAACGGAACTCAGCTTGAGGAACAAATTCATGATAGAAGAATGTGAGAATGAAGAGGGAAGTTGATACACAGTACCTGTGTTAGATGAGTCCAAGCCTCAAGAAAATCACGGTCAAATTCGAGTGCTTTCATATGCGACTCCTCTGCTCTCTTGTACTCACCAATTGATGATAAGGACAGACCCTAATGATATGATACTTAAGCCAGTCACCAAGAGGAGGAGGAAGACAGACATGCATACAATTTCTTGTGATCCAATATCCACATTATAAAATGAGAAACTCACCAAATAAGTGTATGCAGATTTATTGCCCTTATCAAGCTTGACACATGTAGAAAGGTCTTTCACAGCTGAACCAAAATCCTTAAACTTGAAATTAACAATACCTGAACAGCAAACATAAAGTCATAAATATATATCAGATTCTGCCTACCATAAACAGTGCTGGGTTTTTACTCTTAAGCATTGTTGATTGCCACACCAGTCAAAAAATCATCCATGTACTTAATCCAAAATCAGAATCATGATAAGTGCATTGCAGTAAAATAAATTATCAGTAATTTCTAGTTCTTCAAGGACTAAACCTCCAACCAAAAAGAACCATCAAGAGAAAAGTCTTCCCAAAAAATATTTTGAAAGACTCAGCCAGAACCTAGGAACTGGCAGTTTAGCATCTAGTAAAGGCTGGTAGCCATGATGGATCTTGATGGAAAAGCCAAATAGAAAATTAAGAAGGTCAAGGTTTGAACTCCTAACCTCATAGCCAGATTGTACTCACTCTACCTATTGTGATTTTCATAGTAGGAGATTATCTCAGCATTATTTCACATAATGATTGGTAAACTGTGACACTTCATCAGAATTCAATTGCTTGGAAAAAGGGTTAAAGCAACAGCCAAGTTGAAAAATTAAAAACCCATACGAAGTAGTCTTTAAAACATCATCTTCCATAATAACCATTGTTTCTAGGCAAAGCAACACAAGGCCAAGCCAAAGCAATGCAACACAAGGCCAAGCCTAAGCATTAAGCAATGCAACACAATGCCAAGGCTAGGCAAGGCAAGGCATCCTAAGAAATGATAACGATTGATGGGCCAACATGTATGAGATGGCTTTAGACACCAAGTAAACCTTCCAAGGCCTTTTCCAAGCCTTTTGGGAACCCCAAGAACCACCTTCCTTGATGCTAAACCTTGCCGAGTCCAAAAATGTTGTATATAGGCAAAATTTGAAGGCTTGAATACACAAAATAGGCCATTTTCAGATATTTAAGTACCCGACATCAAAAGGTCCAGTAATAGGGATGCATCACATGGTCATATAATGTTGTTTGGAACAATATAAGACCACTAGTCAGTCACAAAATGTCACATAACATCCTGTTGTAGCCTTGAATCGATGAAGGGAGGTATGTATGTAACCGCCTAAATTGATAGGATACAGACAAAGTAGATGATTCCAACAACCCATGAGGTCCATGGAAAGCACCTCATCCTCTTTCTTTTCTGGATTGGAAAAGTAAAAAAATTATCCAAAATTGAAGGCTATAAGCCTATAATCCACGCTTTCGGACCGATTTCGGGATATTTTTTTAAAAAAATTTAAGTATATGTAGGAGGTGCCCCTTGGGGTCATAAAAGTTAGTTTGGAATCATAACAAAGTCTATGAGCAGGTCAATAAAATTCCAATAATGAGGTTGGTTTAATTATATGGCTACTTTAAAATTTTATTATAAGGGTATTCAAGAATTGCAAGAGACAATTCCAACTTGGCATCCTAAGGTTCTATCAAACTGTTTAGAAACCCATTGGGTTACCAAGCCCAAGCCCACACATTACTTTTGTTAATGCATGCATGAGTTGTTTATATTGGGGTTACACAAGCCGTTACCATTATTGGTTTTGGTAGTTTACAATTATAATTTCATAGTGAAGCCTTTGTTTGTTAAAGTATCCATGAATGGAAGCTCATCTCATGGTTGACTAGAATAATCATTATTGATTAAAAATCATCACTTATTTTTCTTCAACATTTTCCATCTACCCTTAGTTATTGCCAATCCCTATTTTATCAGATAAAATACGTAAAATAAAATTCATAAAAACAAGCATGTAAACAATGCTCCTCATCACCAATAACATTGCCTTCCTTGAATCACATTATCGACACATAACAAGCCCTGAACCGAACCATATAACCCCAAAGAACTCCCAAAGTGTCATGTACCATCCCAATATAATTCCCCTTTTTTGCCCTATTTTTCATTTTAACTAAAACAATGCCAAAAAAAGTCAAAATCAACCTTACTATTCATATCTTGGATTCCTGCAAAATATAAATTTTTCTGACAGTTAAATCAAAGGGTGTTATTATCACATTTTACAACAAGCTATACCCTTAGAGGCTTAGATAACATGACAACAGAATGATAAATTGAAACCCAATATGACAGGCAATAGAATATCCATTATGAAAAGATTGAAAACTAAGAAAGGTAGGTAATGGAAAAAAAAAAATGAAGGGATTGTAGTTATGGGAAAGATATGAAAAGATAAAGAGACAATCTAAATGCATTGAAAAAAAAATCTTAACTTACCCCTCTCATGCAGTATGTCAGCAGAATTGGGCTCAAACTCCAATGCCTTGGACAAGTCATCAATAGCCTGGATTACATATTTGGTGAGTAAGATTTATAATAGCAATCTAGCTTTTTTTTTTTGTTTGAATAAATAGCAATCTAGCTTTAAACAGTTTGTATATTTAGCCTGCAGGTAATTCACTCAGACAGAGGACACTTGGAATCAATTGCAAGGAAGCGCTCGTAAAAGTCTTAACAACAGTTGACTCTCTGGAAGTCATATCGATTTTATCTAAATCTCATAAGTCTACTACCTAGCAAAAGTACTATTTAAAAAAAAAAAAAAAAAAAAAAGGGAAAATGAAGCTTTAGCAATCAAGATAAAAAAAATTAAAAAAAAAATGCAACCTTCAGTGAATTGCATGGCATGCCAAGCATCAGCAATTTAATGAAAAACTCAACAGAAAAGAGCCTCTCAATCCATTGCTGTATTGGTCAAGGGCATACCAAGAAAGACTTAGTGACCAAAAATCCGATAAAAAGAAAAGTATACAGCATTCTCTCCAAGATTACGGAAAAACAATTATTTTCTGAAGGAAAGATTTTCCAATCACAGACAGCTGGAAAGCACATATGCAAGTAGACTTTTTGTTCTTTAGTGCACCCATAACACAAAATCCTAGAGCATAACCTAAAATATACCAACATAGTACGGACAAATATTATGATCTTCAAAAGAGAACAAAATGTCCAATGAATCTCATTGACAAGTGCGTAAAGCTAGGAGGAAAGAACTGATAAATGAAAGCCTATTAACTATGACATTAACAATAAAGATGGTACACCTATGTAGCATCTAAGGACTTTAACAAGCTTTGAAAGAAACTAGAAATTTTAATTTCCAGGGAATGAACATGAATCACAAAGTGAACTACTGACTTGTTTGCATATGCTACTACTCTTTATTCAGCTATTTATACTAAAGCAATAGTACAAAATTCATAATAAGCCCATTTTTTCCACTCCTACAGTTTTCACTTGTGCAAGTCATGACATTTTTAGTGTTACTAAATTTTCTTCATAGTAGATCTTAAGTCTTGTACCAATTACTAGATCATCCGATATCCAGTCATTCACTACGAATATATACAGTTTGAAGATTATTGCTCATTTGAAGTGTTTGAAATTTATTGTATGAGCAATTAATACCCTTGGGTGCACCTTATACTAGGTTTACCCAGGTGCATGCAAGTATTTTCACCAAAATTGCCAAGAATGTGAAGCAACTAGAACAGGATCAATTTTTGGAACTTGATCATAAAAAATTCTTGAATCCATGCAAGGAAATTTCAATCCTTCATATCATAAGGTAAGCAATTTTGATCATCTAAAGATTTTTTGAAAAAAATCCAATCATTCAACTCCAAAAAAAAGTGTTATAAAAATCATCACAACAATTCCTAATCCTTTGTATCACATTAATGTGTATCTAATCACAATTAAATGGAAACTGATGTCCTGAACTTCCCTTTTTCTGGGGTGGATGGGGGAGATGTGGTAAGAGGAAGAAATAAATTGGAGCCATATCAGGGTATAAAATACAAAAAGAATCATACACCAGATCAGTGCAATCTTACCCCAGCAGAGTCTCCTAAAGCAGCTCGAGCTTGTCCTCTACGTTTCCATGCCTCGCCAGCAGATGGGTTCGTTTCTATAGCCTAAACAGAAGTTTATTATAGCTCATGTCAGAAAGACATTATAGATTCACAGAGGACCGTAATCTATTTTATACCTTAGTAAAATCCGCAATTGCTGCATCAAGTTCTCGTTGGAAAGCATATGCTGTCCCTCTTCCTATCAATGCCTCAGGGTAGTTTGGATCCTCTTTCAGTATCTGCAGAAGGGGCAAAAGTCAAATATTGAGAAGATTTGGACAAAACTACAACAGGTATAACCCCTTTCTGAGGTATATTACAGAAGTGGTAAAGGCAAAAGAGATAATGTCTTACCTGGTCAAAAATTGATATAGCATATGTGTATCTTCCCTCATTAACCTGCACGAATATTGATTAAAAGCTGATGAGTGAAGTCCAAATTAATTGATGAAAGCATGATTAGAAGTAAGTATATAATAGATAAATTTGGAAAATATTCATAAATTAAATTTTTCCCAATGCAATGTGCTCAGAAAAGTAATACTTCCTCCATTCCTCAATACATGCAACAAAGTGACATTTAATGTATAATAAAGTCAACTTATTGCATGTATTAAGAAACGAAGAAAATATATTTCTGTTATCCTTGCTGTGAAAATTCACATAGAGAAATCACCTCATCGATTACAAATAACATCATGGCATGTTGTTACCACTAGAATATGTCAAAGGCTGTAGCTTCCTCCTTACATATTGAGGATTAGAAACAAAACTATCACATAGGATTAGACCACAATATGACTGAGTGAGAGTTAGGTAGAAATTCGATAGTTTTCTTAGTCATATTGCGATCTAATCCTACAGATTTGGTGTGTGTGTGTGACCAATAGAACTACTCTAATCACTGATACCTTGCTTTTCAGGTCATTAGAGATTTGATGGATAGAAGTCAATATTGTCATCTCATCCTATAAATTCCTCCATACCTTGCTCGGACCTAATCCAATAAATTTGATGTGTGTGTAACCACTAATGAGTTACATATTAGAGTTATACACACACATACAAACTACTCTGAAGTCTAGAAAGACAAAGGAGAGCTTGGTAGGATCTAATACTGTAAGTTTCATGTGTGTAACCACTAATGAGTTACAAATAATAGGTACACACACGCATACAAAATACTCTAAAAAGGGCAAAAGGACAAGGGAGAGTAATAGGGAACAACGAATCAACGATCACTCTTAAGCTAAGCCATAAGTTGGACATCAAGTTCAGCTAAAGTTTTTTATTGTACTACTTTCAATTAAATGCAATGTGATTGTCATAGACTCATTGTTGAAAATCTTACATACACATCTATCACATATCCAACTCAAAAATTATCACCAAACCACCCTTATCATAATGAGTAACTAGCTCACTTGTGGCAATTATTAATAAGTACAGATATGCCCGTAAGTAAGGTATGGAAATCAAGCATGAACTGACCGCATTTAAAAAGATATAACTTTTTTGAGACAAACAGCGCAGAAACAATGACAATTACATTGGAAAAAGAGAGAGTGAGAATATACTAGAGATAGAACTCAATGATCCTACTACGGCTCACATCAAAATCATTAAGCAGCAAATCATCAGTTCAGGGCATGGTCCTATGATAACTACAAACAAATGGAGGGATAAAAAACATACCTCTGCTATCCCTCTTGATAGCCGAAAATCTAGGCTTATAGATTTTGTTTTTGAAATTCGAGCAACGCAAACTTTCTGGTTCTTCTTGACAATGTCACTACGCTCAAATTCTTCAAGATTCTTACCATTCAACTTAATTGAAACCTTAGAAGTATTACTTTTATTGCGTGGTTCCTCACTAGGTTTGTTGAGGGATTCCAACTCACTACTCAATTTTTTGTAAGTACCGTTCGGTTTGCTTTCAAATTTCTTCGCTTCCTTCATTTTCTCCACTGACCCATTTTGCCCATGAGACTCGGGAACCAATTTGCTTTGGACCTCAGACATATGGTCAGATTCACTGCTCTTTTCAGTGTCATCTATCAACTTATTAGGATCCTTTGCAGGTTCACATATACTATTTTCTTCTGACACTGTCAGTAGTGCAGATGACCCATTACTATGCTCTTCTTGATTATTTTTATTTGCATTTTCCTTCTCAAGAAGTTCTTCTAATTCTAGTAATTGTTTCAAATCTGCTGACTGATTAAGAGCAACGTCATAGCCTTGCTTCCAGACTAACACAGCATTATCTTTCCTTCCCAAGGCAGAACAAGCATGACCTACAATTTAAGGTAAACAACTCATCAAATTTCTATTTTATAATGTTTACATATTCAATTCAAACCATCAGAGATACCATATACAACAATGAGTGCATCAGTGAAGAATTAAGGCTGTAAGAGTATAAACAGGTTAGAGATCAGCTATTAGGCTCACCAAGATCCTGCTCATTGGAAACTTTTGGAGAAATTAAGCCTTTGATACATAGTTTGGGGTGAAGAATCCATGCAAATGAACACGTAAATTGACAAGAGGGTTTTACATTTTTGTGATAGCCTCTCAAAAAAAGGTCTTTGAAACATAGTTTGGGATTATCCACGCAGAAAATACAATAAAAGGACAAAATTCCTTTCATTTTCATATTCTACATAGCAGCTAAATTAACTAGCACGTGATTTCTAAGAAGGCATTAAAATGTTATACCTTATTACACTTAAATGATACTGCTTCCATAAATTGTGTTCAATGCACACTTGAGGACTTGAGTCAAAAGGGGTACACAATTTTTTCATGTACTGTAGGGAGGAATGAGCATGCCCACAGGCCACATAAACTCAATCAACAAAAAAAATACCTTGTGCTGAGTAGGGAGGAATGAGTACGCCCACAGGGCCACATAAACTCCATCAAAAACAAATCTACAGCAGATGAGTGCAGATTACATGGGTAACTAACCCCCTCAAGCATTGCAATGGAAGAAAAAGAGTGACTGTAAAGCAACTATCCTTAGTCGGCTTACTGAGAATCACCCTGACTGAGGTGAGTTGTTCCATTTGCCAAAAAAAAAAAAAAAAAAGAAAATTTTATTGTGTAAAATGTATAAGCATCTTCTGCAGTAGCATCAGACCTACTCCAAACTAAATACATAATTTAAGTATTTGATAAATATAAATGGAAATGGCTTATATCTAATAAAGTTTCTCCAGCGATCTCCCTATATCCATTCATCACCAATTCATTTCTCTCTTCCAGTCCTCCCTCAAATGCTCATCTCTCCCAAGTGTCAAACATAGAGATTATAAATTTATATGTATTGACTTGCAAAACAACTGCATAAGATTAAGCCCATGCGTTTCTTTGCATGTATAAAATTTGAATCGTTGGCCATCACATCAGTGTTGCTTGTGTGTTCTTGTAGAACCAGGTGTCTCATAAATAGGGAACTAATACCCTATAGCAATATGTAGTCATCTAATATGATCTTTCTCATAACAGGTTAAGTGTAACAGAGACCATCATCTTATCTCTGTAGACACAGTTAATACCTCCAATGAAAGATAGCACGTATTTCAAATTAATAACAATAAATTTTCCAATCAGAACAAGGGCATAAATTGGCAAGTATCAGCAGCATTCCCAGCCATTGATCTACTTCTCTGGTGCAACATCACTGAAGTTCCATTTCACTTCCTTTCTCTCGCATTACTCCAAACTAGGGGTGGTTAATGGGTAGGGCTGCCCATTGATAATAGGGTCGGGCCAAAATTAAAAGGGTCTTGACCCTTTAATATTTTAGTGGACAGGGTCACTAAAGGGCTTTAAGATATAGGGTCAATAATGGGTTTTTATTGACAGCCCACTAATATCAAAGAAAAATTAAAGGGTCAAAAAAAAACCCAGAACCTCCAATTTCATTCTCTCCCCTCTTTTCGATCTTCTGAGCTTCAACCTCCATAAACCCTAAGTTCTTCAATTGATTTACAAAATTATTGCGATTTCGAATAGGTGAGAGAATTGCTACATGTGTACTTTGCGATTTCGACCTTCATAATTGCAATTTCGAGCCTTCAATTTCAAGATAATACTGAGGTTAGTTAATTGAAATTCGACGAGCATAATTTGTTTGGTATATTTTCTCTCTCCTCTTCTTTTGTTTGGTTGAAATTTTGGTAAATTTCAGTAATGTTGTAGTAGTATGGTGTGAATTTAATGGAGTTTTGCTGGAATTAGCTTTATATGTGCTTGATTACATGCAAATTTAATTTTTATGGATATAAATAGGGATTGCTGGAATTTAATTTAGTTTTGCTGGAAGGTTTATTCATTTTTTTATTTATTTGTTTGTGATTATTGAGGTGATTGGTATTGTTTGTGAATTGGGTTTGTGTTAGATTTGTGAATTATTTGCAACTTTGGTTGAATTTGTGGTTTTTTAGTTAAGTTTGTTTGGTTTCATGATATGATTTGGTTCTGCCCATTTGATCAGAATGTGGGAATTTATGTTAATTTTTTGTTTTCATGGAAATTGTGATCTGCATTGCATTGGTTGTCTGTGTTGTATATGGTTCTTAATTTTCGTAATTTAAGGATATTTTGTGCTATGATCTTTTTCATTGAAATACTCAAAGCACATCTGAATGTCGAATTGATGTTTTATACTATATGAGAAGTTCATGGTAATTAATACTACTACTACTGTTAATTAAATCCCATTAATACTACTACTACTACTACTATATGAGAAGTTCATGGCAATTGTTAATTAAATCCCATTAATTGTGCAGTGTGTTCCTTAATATGGACGATGATACTACTACTACTTCTACGGCACATGATGATGGATATAATGAATACATCACTCCGCAACGAAAGAGAAAGAAGAGGTCTAAAGTTTGGAGAGAGCTTATTGAAGAGTTGTTTAAGCTTCAATGTGTGGCGTGGAACAATGTAAAATGATATTGTGGCTAGGATTTCAAAGGAACAGAGCAATGTAATTCATGCAAAGTATAATGACTTTCACAAATCGAATTGTTTTAGCTTCTTTTTCACAGAACTGACTGTCGTAAAGAACCAAATCAGTAGTATACAGCAGGTGTTTTGACAGACTGTTAACGCATGAAAGGCTATGGTTGTGGACTTGTGGCGGGCTGGTGGCAGCACGAATACCTTACATTGTATTAGTATTCAAGGAGTATTAGCCTGATGTAATATGAACTTTGTGGATTTCAAAATTTTTCCAATTTTGATACTGAGTATTATGTTTTCCACTTAAATGTATTAGTTTCAAGGAGTATTTTTGTTTCCAGTTTACATGAGTAGTGAAATAGAAGTATGTGGGTACAGGCCCGTTAATGGCCCGTTTCATTTTTACCCTGACCCTGACCCGACCCTGACCGCATTGGCCCTGACCCGACCCTGACCCGCTAAATATTCATCATGACCCGCAAACGACCCGCCCCACTAATGACCCGCACCGACCCGCCCAATAACCACCCCTACTCCAAACTCATAGGAACATTGTTTGTTAATGTCCTTACACTCAATTGCATTTTTGAGCTAATCTCTTAAGAAGGCTAGCATTTTATATATCAATTCATAATCCTTTACTCTATAAAATATATATCAATTTCATAATCCTAATTTTATCCACTCTCAATTTCAAACAATTCGGACTAAAGGTTTAAAAGACTTCATTTGGAAAAAAAATCAAATCCATATTCTCCTAATTACATAATGCACAGTAACAACAAACAACCTTCCCTGTGCCTCAGGCTCTTTAAGTTGTTTGAATTGTATGCCAATTCAGCAATTCTGCGGTTTGTGAACTTATGATCACAGCAAAATGGCCAAACCTAGAGAAATAAAGTCTCCATTAAGCTCTTCGTACAATAGATTAGTATGTTTTTATTTATTTTTTTGAAACCACAATTGATTAGTATATTAGCTTATGTTAAGTGACTAGTCACTAGCCTCCCTAATTACGCTTTAATTGATCATAATCTACTCCAATTAATTTAATAACAAAAATTTAAACAGCACCAAATTATTACATGATTATTCATTCTCTGAACAGTATTACACATCAATAAATTTAATTAAAAAAATCCACATAATTTACAAAACTCAGCGATGAATTCATTTCAAAATTCCTAACAACTCCAAAAACAAAAAAAATTAAAAAAAAAATCGAGTAACGGTATAAATGAATTTATAAGCTGACCTTTAAGAATGTAAGCTTGAAGAAGACAAGGATCAAGCTCAAGCGCACGATCGCAATCCTTAATCACATGCTTATGGAGCTCCAATTGACTGTAACAAAACGCTCGATTGCTGGTTTCGATCAACACCAGAAAAAAATCGGAAAAAATTCAATTCGTTAGAAATCAATCAAACAAAATTAATCAGTTAAACAAAATTCATGACAAAAGAATTGAAAATCGAAAGTAAAAATTAAAATGAAGAACACGAAAAAAAATTGAAAAATCGAGGAAAAGAAAACAAAAATGAAGAAGATAAAAAATACCAGAGGTCTTGAATGGTGGAAGAACGAGCAAGGAGAGAATCAAGAATGCGAATAGCCTTAGACCAGTTCCGAGAGCTACAGAGCTTCGCAAGCTCCACTCTCTCGGAGTTTCCCGACGCCATTGACGATTGCTTGATGAGAGAGAAACTGATAACTTTCTCTCACTTCATAGCAGCATATAAATAAATCAATTTACAAAAATGGAAGGAAAAATAATTGGACAGAAAATTAGCCGAGTGCAAAAAAAAAAAAAAATGAATAAATGAATAATAAAGCCGGAAAAATAAAAAATAAAGTGAGTTGCAGTGGGTAAGGAAGGGATCGAGTGAGTTTGTGGGAAATGAGAATGGTTTGAGTCTTTGTCTCTGTGAGGCGTTGCGTCAATTTTTAGGTTTTTTATTTTTTATTTTTCTAATTTTATTATCCATTTTTACTTTCCTATTTTTTGAGTGGGCCTGATGGACTGAATCTAAGTAATAGGCCCATCACATCAGCGTTTTTTAACGCGTTTAAGGTGGGCCCGTAGTAAGATAGACGAATTTGATGAAATCAAGAGTACAGAATTTCGTTTGAGATTTTAGTAGTTCTGTAGTTGTACACTTGTATCTTATACAATTATACTTCAAGTGGTTAGAGCTTTCCTCCCAATTCTAGGAGTTTGTTCGAGTCTCACCCCACCCTTGCAGCTCTCTAAACATTATAAAAAAAAAATTGTTTGAAGTTGTCGCCCTTTCTTAGGGAGGGGTCCTAATTATTTCCTTTTTTCTTACATTTTCGAAAAAAAAAGAAACAAAAATATGGTTTAGAGTTGGTGTTATTTTTTTGGCCACCTCCTCAATATGTTGTTCTTATATATCTCAGACACCCTCAAAAAACAAAAACAAAAAACAAAAAAAAAAAAACAAAAAAAAAAGGGATAAGAGTATTATTGAGTAATTTCTTCACATGAAAATGATATACACAATCTTTATTTCCTCCTTTTCACTGGAAGAGAGGCCTTCTCCGTGAGCAAAGGTATTTTTAAGACTAATATTTTCAAAATTTCGTCAACCAAACAATACCACAATTTAGCAAATCATAAATACGGAGTACTAATCTAGCAAATTATGAATACTATTTTTTTTTTTTTTTTAATCCCCTGCTATTCACATATTGGAGTAGCCTCCCCTTATGCCCTTAACAGCATTATAGTATAGCTGTATAGTCAATTGCACTGTGAGAACTTCATCTTTCATATAGATGAACTGCGGAGAAAGGTATCAGTACCCTGTTTCTTCAATACATTATTCACCTTTTATTCCAAGTGAAAACTTCACAATGCCAATGCTCACCAAAATTCTCACATATTACCCCGACAATCCTACAGATCATGATAAAATGGCAATGAAGCGTCTCTGCATAATCTGCCAGTAAAAAACCTACTCATACAATTATACATGATACTGTATATGCAGACTATTCCAAAACTAGAGCAAATTACAAACGACTCAGACCAATTGATTCACAAAAAAATAAAAAAAAAAATCGGCATAATCAGAAACAAATGTACAAATAGCACAAAAGCATTGCTTTTCAATACCAAGCAAAATGCAGCACTCTGTCAAAAGGCCTGACGGATACACAAGTTAAAGAAAAACCCAGCATCCAACAGTAATGATACAATTATTATGAATTAATGTATTATTGTCAAAAAGGCAGCCTATGGAACTTTAAAATGAAAACAAAACTAAAATTTGAAAGCATATTTCAACATAATTATCAAGTCATAGCCAATCCTATTAGCTGCCAATAAGCTATTGCCTCATCATTCTTTCTTCCCAATTCCATGAGACATGTTATAGATCCCTTTACCCTGAAAGGAAAAAAGTGAAAAGTGACACAGAACCAAAAGTGAGAATTGAGGACATGAAGCAAAGAAGTTCTCTCAGAATAAAAATGAAAATAAATAAGAATTTAAAAAATAAAAAAACCGACTTACAATCAGGAATAATGATGTAGCTGCAAGAGCAATAGGAATGGCAACAGAGGTGACCTTGTCGAGGGGTCCTTTTAGATATGTATGCTTCTGGATGCTTTGGAAATACTTTTGCCTCTCGAGAATCTTCTCCCTTGGGAAAAATGGAGCCTCTTGCTCTGCCATCCTGCTTGTCAATAAGAGGTAATAAAATTTAGCAAGAGCCTCATAGAAGTCAACCAAGTGCAAGGCAATTTATCCAATGATTGGTGCATAACATAAAAGGACCAAACCAGATCCAGAGGCCTTAAAAAAAAGAAAGATAGGAGAACAAAAAATCAAGACCGGCCAGCCACAGACAGCAGCCATCCCCTTCACTTTTGTGAAAGTTATTGGTACAATTTCCAGTTTTCAAACAAGAAAATATTAGCAGTCTACATTCAACAGAATAACAGAAACTTGTAAATAATCACAATTACTTAGCAAGCTCTAGACCGTTAATTTTTCAAATAAAAAGGGAAAGAAACAGTATCCAGAAACTTGTAAATAATCAAAACAATTTAGCAAGCCCTCTATACCCTTGATTTTTCAATATAACAAGAGAAAGAAAACCAATTCATGTAAGCAGAATCTGCCCCCTCCAATACATCAATACTAAAGAATAAACTCAACATCCAACTTCAAGTTCTTATTCTTTCTCAAGTAGCAACAAGTAATAAAATATGGATAACAAAAAAATGCCAATTGGCAATCAGGACAAATGGACAATTACTATTTTCCTCTGCAACATGAACAATCAGTATCATCCCATACCCTAACGGTGACAAACACTGAAGTTGAAGATATACTTGGCCACAAACAATCCAAGAACATAGGATAATGACAACTATTAATCAACAATTAATTTACAGCATCAACACTAATAAGTGAGCAAGAAGATGGACCCAAAAGGGAAAGTTAAATGGAGAACATAGCTCCTTCTCATATTGAGGGACAATCAAGGCAAGTGACGGGCCAAACATTGTGGTACATTGATATTTAAAAAAATACATCAAGAGATTAATAAGATCCCACTTGTAAATATTCTTTATTAAATATTTGATCAAACCAAACTATAGACCAACCTACCTTAATAGTTTCACATCATATCACTTCATTACATCCTTTCAGGTTAAGTAAACACAACCCTAAACTGGTCAAATATAATTTATGAAGATGACACAACATGATAATTTTTTGAAGTTTCAAATTGACATCAGAATACAGTTTAACTTTGGTCAAATCGACTTATCGAGAGATTCGAGACAGACCACACCAAAAAGTTTCAGACCAGTCCTAACTTGACCTTAACTTAAATAAGTTCAAATCACCTAAATCTAAGTGATGTAAATATGAAAACAGTTATAGATGAAAGGTCATGAAACTACATAAAGAAGGAAATGAAGCAACCAGAAATCAATTATAAGGCAACGTTTCCTACTTTATCCAAACCACAAAGAGCGCATTCTGTTATTAGGCTCACCATATATTTGTGCAAGTGGTAGTAAAAAGGGTATACCATTGGTTCAAAGTCCAAAGGACAGAATAATTGAAGTGCACACATATGTCTAGATCACTCATAACCTCACCATTTAAACATAACATAGCTAATATAAATTGATCGTAATGTCCTCTTTTCCCTCCAAATACTGCATGGCCTAATAATAGTCTGTGATATCCAAAGTCATTCTAAATAATCTCTTGCACAAGTCATTCTTCTCAAATCTACCTTGCATTTCTATGCTTCAAATTTTCAAAGTTAGCAAGCTGCAAAAACCTTCAAATCACTATTGAAACAGCTTTCAGACCTCCTAATTTTTATCCACCCTCATATTCTACCTAACAAGAGCTTGCAGAGAATCAACTTAATAGTCACATAAAGTTAGCACCAGGTCTAACAACAAGTAGTTTCTTGGTAGATTTAAATGAAGATGAGGTCAGAGTCCTCAATGCATAAGTAAATGACAGCATATGTGATCAAGCAAGCTAGCAGCCTAGCCACCCATGCGAAAGCGGCTCAAACAACAGGATAGAATTCCGCATAGAAAGTCGTGCTGCATTGCTCCAGTAAGTCTGACAAGTAATTACAATTAGAAAGTCATGCTGCATTGCTAAACTAGGGTGGGATACATATTGTTAAAGGACAATAGTAGTCAATTTGAAAGTCAATTTGCAAAGCACTTTCTATTTGTTAAAGGACAATAGTAGCCAGAACTAGGGTAGCACACATATTTGATAGGGGTAGATGAGGACAGAAGAATAAATTGTGCAATAAACCATTGATTGTTAAACTATGGGGTTTACAGTCAACCAGAGTGAAAAGAACTTCATCCATGAAAAAAAAAAATGACGTAAATTCCATAGCATAAAGTGCTTAAAGTAGATGTTGTAAACATGCCAGCATAAAGGGCCTCAAACACTCCATGAGCTATTTTTCAGTATCAGGATTTTCTCCTCTTAGTCAGACAATAAGGATACCATAGCAGGACCATAGCTTCTCCGCGAATGGACTATAGGCTATAACTTACAAAGAAAAGAAGCACAAAAGGACAAACTACAGGCAAACTGCTAGTTTATACTATCAAGCTTGCAGGTTAGATAGGAGGAGATGGGAGCAGATGACTCATCAAATCAGTTATATAGATATGATAAACAATGGATACCCTTATATCCTGAATATGCAAACTCTGTTGATGACTAAATTCTTGACCACAATCAATCAAAATTATCTCTTAGGCCCATATGCAATGAAGAAATCTCAATTAGTAACTGAACATCTACTGTCCCCAATGCCAAAAAGAACAAAAGATCCTGCCTCACTGACATCCACATAATACTCGTATGAGATTATGTTTAAGAACCAGCATTTTGAATTCTAATTTGAGCAACATGTGCAAAAGAAGGTATCACTAATCATTCCACAAGTTTCTTTTTCCTATTAAAAAAATTTAATATCAAGAAAGAAAAATACTTATTTCTGAAATTTAAACGATACTAAATATGCCTACAAGTAAAAAAAACAATGCTAAGTAGCTTTTAGAGCAAAATATAGAGTTAAACACATGCTAAAGCAAAAAAATCTTGCCAGTCCTCCAGAATATGATTTCACTACTTCGGCAGTTCAGCATATACATGCCCTATCACAAGAAAGGCTAGACCTAAAACATAGTAGTATGTTCAATCCAATCAAATTTTGAAGTCAATAACCAATTCACAACAATATTGCTAGTCCCACCTCATATAATATCGTCAAGTAACCACTATGCTAATGACCTAAGCGCAAGGCAATTAGCCAATGACTGGTGCATAACATAAAAGGACCAAATCAGATCCAGAGGCCTTAAAAAAAAGAAAGATAGGAGAACAAAAAATCAAGACCAGCCAACCACAGACAACAGCCATCCCCTTCACTCTTGTGAAAGTTATTGGTACAATTTCCAGTTTTCAAACAAGAAAATATTAGTGGTCTACATTCAACAGAAAAATGGAAACTTGTAAATAATCACAATTACTTAGCAAGCTCTAGACCGTTAATTTTTCAAATAAAAAGAGAAGGAAACAGTATCCAGAAACTTGTAAATAATCACAACAATTTAACAAGCCCTCTATACCCTTGATTTTTCAAGCTAACAAGAGAAAGAAAACCAATTCATGAAAGCAGAATCTGCCCCCTCCAATACATCACTATACATCAATACCAAAGAATAAACTAAACATCCAACTTCAAAATCTTATTCTTTCTCAAGTAGCAACAAGTAATAAGATATGGATAACAAAAAATTGCCAATTGGCAATCAGGACAATTACTATTTTCCTCTACACCATGAACAATCATACCATCCCATACACTAACCGAGATAAACACTGAAGTTGAAGATATACTTGGCAACAAACAATCCAGGAACACGGGATAATGACAACTATTAATCAACAATTAATTCATAGCATCAACACTAATAAGTGAGCAAGGTAATGGACCCAAAAGGGAAAGTTAAATTGAGAACATAGCTCCTTGTCATATTTAGGGACAATCAAGCAATTGACAGGCCAAACATTGTGGTACAGGCGAGCAAGAAAGCACCAGCACCATAGATAGAACCATGATGTGAAAGTAAAGGAATACTAGAGGAATGGTTGAATGCCTTAACTTGAGGCATCTCATACCTATGCATAAACACTAACATCAATCATCGTTCTCAAGCTAACATTAATCATGATTCTCACACTAATATCAATAATGGTTCTCAAACTAACATTAATCATGAATAAACAACTACACATGTAAAACCATTACTTTTAGGTTAAACATTCCATTAAGAACCATAGATTTCAATAACACCAAAGTAAGAAAACACATTTCATGGCTGCAAGGAAACTAAGCTCACGCAAATTACAACAACAAAAAGTCAATTTCAAAATCGCAATATTCACGCAAATTAAACTTTTTTATGATCAGATCAGATAAGTTAATGAATACAACGACAAGAGATAGATCTTGAATACGTTGACAAATTACACAATAATATTTGCAAGAAAATAAAATTTATAAAAAAAAAAAAAATAATAATAATAATAATAATAATAATAATAATAATCGAAATAAAGTTTTAAATCGAAACATTTACTTGAGATTGTTGGATAATTTAAGGGAAAAGATCAAATTTCATATTCAATTAGTTCAAAAAATACATAATTTTAGAGATATTTGATTCAATTATCAAATTATGCTCATAATTTTCTTTTCTTTTGGTTATGATGTTTCATAATCTTATAATTTAGAACCAATAGTTTACATTTTCGAACCCTAAACTTAATGCACTGATAATTAAATTAGGTTAGATCACATGTAAACTCTAGATTGTGAAATTGATATGATAACAAAAACAAACAACTTACCTCAGCTGCTTCAATGAGGAATACGAGAATTAGATTCAACGGAGAACGTGGACTGCGCTTCAATGGAGAACGTTGAGTGCGCTTCAATGAATAATTGAGAGAGAGGTAGGATTGGAGGCCTTGGATCCTATTAAAAGCCGTGACCCGCCCCGATTATAAATGGGTTAAATCCGTCTAATAAATATTTCCTCTATTTTTTTAGTTGACACCTTTTTATTATCACGCTTGCCAACGCATGTTTTTAACGCTTAAAAACTTCAATCATCAACATTGTAAAATTATAAAAGTAGATATTAATAAAATATACATATAAACGATTCAAACAAGATCCCACATGATTATATTTTATTGTATGTATAAATCACAAAAAGCGAGTCAAAGTGTAATTTGTAAATAGTGTAAAAGTCAAACGGTGTAAACTAAAAAAAAATTGGAGGAAGTAAATAGGATGGGTCTTTATAAAATCGTCTAATTATGGGGCATGGCGGATCTTATAAGGGTTTTAAGTAACATCTATTAACTACTCTCTCCATTTTTAAATACTTGCTCTAATTCTCCATGCGCAAAGTTTTAGAAAAATTGGAAAAAGTAATAAAATACGGAGGTAGTGGGGTAAGTGAAAGAATAAAAAAAATTGTAAAAAGCAAAAGTAGTTGAGAGAATTAGAGGAAAAAGAATATAAAATATGATTTATGTTTGGTCCATTAGGTGATAGAAATAAATTAAAAATTGTAAAAGTTTTCCAAATAAGGAAATGGAGCAAGTATTTAAAAACAGCCGAAAAAGAAAAGTAGAGCAACTATTTAAAAACGGAGGAAGTAATACTAAAACAAAATATGTTGACATCAATCACATCATCTTTTTCAAAAATTATACACATGTCGCTTTCTCATAGAACTGATCAAGTCAAGCCCGGCCCGACCCGGCTCGATTTTGGGCGGGTTTTGGACAGTTTTCCAGCACAGCCCGAAAAATTAAAAAATTTGGGCGAGCTTGGGAAATCAATTTTATGCATTTTTAGTTTTTTTTTTTGCCCGGCCCGAAAAGCCCGCATGGCCCGGATAGTTTGGGTACATATATTCCGGCTCGAGGAATTGACTTAATTTTTTGCTCTCGGCCCGACCATTGATGACCTCTATTTTCTTATAAAAAAAAAAAAAATCATACCTAAATGCTTTAATGGCATCATCTTTATTATTTTTTTTTTAAAAGCCGAACTAACTACTCTATTTTCATTGATTTGAAAATTGTTATATTAGTTTTGACTAAAAAAACAAATGGATGCTTCTATAGACTACTATACAAACGATTAATTGTTGGAAGCTAAAATAATAATTTTGATGACATTTTGTGTTAATTGTATACTGTGTATTTTTTTCTTCAAATTTCGTTAATATGCATCCTTAAATAATTTTCTTTCAACTATTTCAATTATTAATTGTACATAATGTGGTTCATATATATCCTTAAATGTAAATTATTTTTATATCTAATTCTAATCTTTATACACAATGTAATGCAACATAACATAAATTACAAGAAAGATTAATACTAACCGTGCATCGGACAGGGATAACATAGTATTTTAAAAGTAAAAAAATTGCAAAAAATGAAATTCCCTCCATGTTTAAATAAAGGAATATCTCAAGTAGGGATGGCAATATTAGATGGGTATTCACTAACTGATCCACCCGCTTAAATAAATGGACGAAAACCCGAAATAAATGGATGAAAAGTAGGTGACGGATGAAATGGATGATGGATCGGATCGGATGTGGATGATTTTTTCACCCACTAGCCATCCACCACCCATTTAATATACGTAGTATATAAAAAAATATACAATAAAAATACTTTATTTGTTGCAAATTAATTTTTTCAAAGAATATGTAGTTAGTAATTCCTTTTTATTTAAAAAATGATAATAACTTACGGTAGAAAAGACCATAAATTAAATTTTATGCGAATTTTTTTTCATAAAATGTTCATCCATTGACCACCCAATCCACCCCGTTTCATCCGCGGACGATGGATGGACGAATACAGATGATGGGTGAAGCAAGCGATGGATGGATGTGGATGATGGGATTGGAATGATGGATGGATACGGGTGAAGCTCCACCCGATCTGAATCCGATTCATTGTCATCTCTAATCTCAAGTTGTTAGAGCTTCTATCCTGATTTCAGGAGATTTTGGGATCAATTTTCGCCCCCGCCCTTGTGGTTCTGTAAACACCAAAAAATGAAACGTTTTGACATTCGAAGAGTTTTAGGAAGGTTAGTCGAATTTATTAAAATACTAAACAATGGGTAGAAGTTTGAGCTGAGAGACCAAAGTAAATGGTTTTGTGAGAACCATTAGGTAGTAGAATAATATTAAAAAAAAAATAGAGAGAAATTACTAAAAAAAAAAATGTTTCATTCATTTAAACACGATAGCAAAAGGAAAACGTTTCATTTATTTAAACACGGAGAGTGTACAACCTTTTGCCCATTCTTTTTAAATAATACAGTATTTGGATTATACATTAACATAACAACCTTTGGGAGTGTTCATTTTAAAGAGGCAAAATTGGTTGGTAACCTGTTTTTATAGGTTACCGTGACACATGTCATCGTTCTATTGGTTTTGTCAATTTACTATGATTTTTTAAAATTTATTTAATGATTTTAATTTCTAAAAGATATAAAATAATAAAAATTACTTTAATTATTATTATTATTATTATAAAAATAAAAATAAAAACCCTACCACCACCTTCCCCACCATCCTGTCACCACTCCTTCTCCCCCTTCCCCACCCTAGAAACCGACTAGTAGGCATCAAGCTTACCCATCGTCAGTTGACCCATTGCGCGCCATGTTACCCCGACCTCCCTTTACCCGTCGTGCCACCCACTCAAACAAAACCCTAACCCCTAAAAACCCACCCCCTCTCTTTGGTGGTCGTTGTTCTCGGCGCCTTGTTGGTTGGTTTTAGGGTTGTAAAGTTAAGCAATCCCTTGCTAGTTTGGTTGGTGGCCCTTTTAGTTGCTTGTTCGGGGTGAGACTGTGTTATGGGGGGTTGTCATGTTGCATGGGTGGCTTCCCTCTTTGATAGTTTGGGCTATGTCCTTTGTGTTTAGCGGTATTTATGCAAGCAGAAAGTATTCCTTGCATTTGGAGTTTGCAGGGAGAAGCTAAGTGTGAGGGGAAAGGTTGCTTCTTGGTTGCAGGATGATTTGGGTCTTCATGCACCGACTATCATCCCAGTGTCGGTGTTGATGATGACAAAGACAGTCATCATTAAAAATTTCAATCTTGAAGGAGACTCCTCATCTTTTAATATTTGGGGTAAGCAAAATTCTTCATTTTCTTGCATTTTATATAGGTAGAATTACAGGAAATTAGAAACCTGCATTTTGGTGTATGGTTTCTCTTGGCAGAGTCGTGGAAAAATCCGACTCTCGTGGTTTGGCTCCCGGACTCTTAGGAGGTGGCTATGCCTTTCAATCCTAGGAGTGGAGTCGTGCGATGGTTTTTTTTTTTTTTTTTTTTTGCAACAAGGTGCTTTCGACTTTCGGGTGTATTGTCACTACACTTCTTCCACTGGGATTTTGCATAGGTATTATGGGAAGTTTCGGTTCCCTTCTTTAGTGTTCGATTGCATTATCTGTCCTTCTCCAAGGTTTTGGTTCGTTTGGCAACTTTTGGTCCAAGAAAAGGCTTTGATAAGAGTCTTTTGGTTATCTGGGTTCCAAGATATTTGGTATGATGCACGAGGATGTAATCTTTCACTTCGTTTTCCCTCTACTGGTTTAGCTAAGTGGGTTCTGTTGTTTTTAGTTTCTTGTTTTAGATATCTTAGGTTGTAATTTGCCCTTTATTTATGAAGGACTTACTGAAAAAAAAAAGGAAAAAAAAAGGCATCAAAACATAATACGACAGTACCTATTTTAATTTAAAATCATTGAAACAAGTACGGCTACAATCTTATGCACAATATGTATGCCTCTCATAATAGAAATGGCACTGTTATATGATACACTTGCATGAAAATCAAACATGCTACTATTAGTTATTTTTGCCTAATCATGTTAAACACAGAAGAACAGGAACTAAACAAAGCTCAATACCACCTTTTTTTAAGACTAGACAACTATGTCATGGCGAATGTGTCGTAAGAGCACTGGTATCACACTGTCAGGGGAGCTCAACTGAGGAAGATGGCCTTCTGATGACATGACCTCGACGATAGAATCTCCACCAAGGTTCTGATGGAGATACTCAGACACAACCACTGGAACAGCCAAGTCCTTGACACTCTGAATAATGTGGCAAGGAATGGTCACATGACAGAGCAATTGCCTAAAGTCGCTTTGAAAAATGGTTTGAGCCACGCTAAGGGCGATATCAGGCCTCATGTTGAATAAGGTCCTGCTGAACTCTTGGACAGCTACTGAATCCATATCCCCACCCACTGCTAATGGGGCAAAACCCGAGCACCAAGCCTTGTAGTTGGACTGCATTGCCTCAAATAGTTGGTCTAGATCTTCTTGCTCGAACCCTCCATAGTAGTCAACATCGTTCAAGTACCTGGAAAATAATTGGGGATACATAAAGACCCAAAATTTAAACAACCCATGTGATGAGTTTATGGTATGTCACTAGCATTACAGACCCCAGTTGTATCACTTCATCCCACTTGCTAGGAGGAACTGGTATGAACATGAATTTCTACAAGTCAAAGGCTCAAAAATCAGGACATATCATATCAGAGCAGCAGATAATAGAAATACATTCTAATCATCTGTGAACAGATTACAGGATATCCAAGAGACCAAGACCATAGACATAATAAAAATATGTTCTAGATAACTCATGATACATTACACAGCCTTATCTTAGATTCTTAGATAAGGCTGTGTAATGTATCATTGGTTGGAAAACATATTCTGAGCAAAAAAAATTCTAATCCCGTTTTCCCTCTTACCACCATCAAACAAGTCAAAAAAAATGGAAATTGATTCCTCTACTCTGCACAATATTGGATGAGGAAAAACCATAGGTTGAGACAGTACACAAGGTGAGGTTAGATCAACATTAGCATGAACTAAAATTAGCTGGATCAGAAATTATTGACGTAACAAGCAAGAACGAAATTCGGACATATATTTTTCATGCATCACTAACCAAATAATCACTTGAAATTCTACGGTAGAGTACTCCAAATGAGACTTTATCGATACCATTTTGTTCTTTGGTTTTGTTAGTACATGTAGCAAGCAAATAGGCCAAAAGCCACAGTTTTTTTTCCAAAAAAAAAAAAAAACATATCAATTTTCAACAAACCAACCATATGCAAAGTGAATTACTCCGTAACTCTTTATAGCCGCAAAATTGCAAATGGTCTAAGTGGAATATTTCGTTTTTTGTTTCTTGCTTTTCGCAATTTTTTAAAAATTACATAAAACTAATATTGTAGTATAAGTTCGGCTTGGCAACTTCATGCATTTACTAATAAATTATACTTGTATTGAACTAATAAATTTTTTTTTATTTCAAATTTTGGCAGAATTTTAGACTATATTTGTCAATGCATGTACATCAATTACCGGATGTATTAAGCTAGAAAATAAAATGAAGTTTTTGTAATGAAGGAGAGGAAAGGAGAAGAAACAAAAAGGAAGGAAAAATGTGGTAATTAGCCTAAGATAAAGAACATATTTTCCACCCGTAATTCTTGAAATTTAAGAAATTATTTTAGCCCTTTAGAAACGACAAACAAAATGGGAAAACTAATTTTCTTTCAACCACACAGAAACAAAAACTCCAGCAATTATTCACCATTAAAGAAGCAAAATCAAAATAGCACACTCTTATATGAAGGACAATTTCATAGAACGTTTTCGACACAGACAGATACTAGTCTAATTTAATAACATGGGCAATCTAAATGTTGACAATTTTTTCCGATTAATCCAACATTACAAGTACGTAACACATAACATTCTCAATTTCAATTTCAAAAGCCGTAGTCTTATTAAAATTTCAATTTAGAATTAATCCAATCCGTAGGCCGGATTAATATATAGTACGACTATACTAATACCAAGTATGAAATACGAAGTATTATTTATGTTACTAAAAAAACCGAAGGGGGTAATAAAATGTCGTACCTCGGAGAAGCGGAGATTAAAAGGAGCTTAGAGAAAAGATCGGGGCGCATAATGGAAGCAATGGCACCAACGATAGCAGAAACGGAATGACCAACAAAAATACAAGAAGATAACTTGAAATCCTCCAAAATAGCCAACAAATCATAGGCATAACCTTCCAAAGTCGAGTACCTCTCAAAATCAAAGTAATCAGGGTTAGTAGTTCCAGCTCCCATATTATCATACAAAACAACCTTATAATCATCAACTAAATGAGGTACCAAATGTTTCCAAACTGATTGGTCTGTTCCAAACCCATGTCCTAATACTATTACGTTTGCACCAGAACCTACGACTTTTACATTATGAGCTTCTTCTACTATTCCCATTTTTTTTTTTTTTTGGGGGATTATTTTTCAAAGTAATACGTTTATGTTGGGCTAGTGGTGTGAAAGAGGATTGTGTGCTTCAATCTGAATAGAAAAAGGAAGCGTTTAGAAAGTAGGTGACGAGTAGAATTTATAGCCACAGGAGACAAGGATGATTTTTTTTTTCTTTGTTTTGTTGATAGATTTAAAGGAGATTTCCTTTTTTATACTCCATGTACTTATGGTAAGGATAAGTATCCTAACCAGACCTTAAACCTCGTGTTATTGTTTTGGGTCCACTATTACGAACAAACCATGTTTTGTGAACTTGGGAACGGGTGGTGAACTGGACATGTGTCCAAGTGTTCGAGCCGAAAAGTCCCAAAATTTTAGGATATGGGAACTCTGTTCAATATTTAGACACAAATACGGGAACACGTCAATATGTTACTTAAATTTATATAAGTAATGTATTATAAAAGCTTTAATTTTTTCATTACATTCACCCTTATTTTTTTTATTTTAATTCTTTATTCGGTAAATTCTCCTAATAAATGACAATCTTTTTCTCTCTATCTTATCTATATCTATGGTGATCTTCGAACAAGATGTGTTTTCTTTCATGTTTCTCTTCTTTTTTCCTCTTCACTCATAATAAAAGTGTCCGAATTCACAATGAAGGGTCGGACACGTGTCCTGTGTACGTGTCATGTCAACACGGACATTGACACTTCGCGATTTTAGCCGTATTCGATTAACATACCTTAGGTGTATGGGAGAATAGAAAAGAGATCTATGCCGCCCTCATGCACCCTCACTTAATAAGTTTTGTATTCCACACATAAGGGATCTGAGTTAAAAGCCTTATCAAAGTGAGTCAAAACTTAAGGATATATTGGTATGGAGTACAAAAAACTTGGTTTGGACACAGAAAACGGTGTGTAAGTGGCCAAGTGCATGTGATTAGGATCAAGGTTCTGATTTTTGGATAGAAAGATATGAGAGTGAGTGTGACTGTTTATTTTGAGGAGTGACTAAGAGGAGTTGATGTAATATGAATTAAATAAAGGGGTAATAGGTGGAATTATGATAGTGATATAATTTCTGGAATTATATACGATGACAAAATCACCAATTCGTCAAATTGATTGGGATTAAATCATCAAAAATTAGCTGTATTGTTAAATGATGCATTCATTCCACTGTATTTCATAATCTGGCATACTTGTATTTCATTTTAGCGTATGTCATAATCATATAGTACTGTATATTTTTAAAAGAAAAAAAAAAAAGAAAAAAGTTTGGACTAGTAGATTATACCGTTATAATGTTATACTGCAATAAGTTAAGATAAGTTAAGACGCTTTCTTTAGTTTGGACTTTCGGAGTAATTTGTTACAAGGGGTACCTTGTTATGATATACACCATGTTCCAATATTCTATTTGGAGCTTGAAAATAATACGGAGTATGAAGTAAATGTGTAACTCCGTACTATGTGTAAGTTACCCTTGGCTAGTTGCTAGTAAGTTTGAAAATGGGACTTAGTTGATTCAAGGGCCTAAGGAAACATTTGCATTTGGTATATTATGCAGTCAGAAATTCACATATGGAGTAGTTTTTTGCATCAAGGACAAGGGGCACCATAGGCAGAAACTAGGAGTGACAAATTCCTGCAGTGGAAAAAGCTAAGAACTTACATATTCTCTCTTGTGTTTGTTTGTATTTTAAAATATCTCAAAGGCCACTTCACCATTTAAGTGCTTCAAAAAGCCAACAAGGGCCCTGCTTTGATCCTAGTTCTTTTAGAGGAATTGATGCTCCATACTTTTGGTAAAGACTAAGGGGCGTTTGGTATAGTAATTTTAGATGTAGGAAACGGATTCAATTAAGTGTTTTCATTTCTAGTTGTTTGTTATGAGTTAAAAGTAACAAATATCGTTTCCTAAGGCTAACAAAATCCCCCAATATATTACCTTGATAAACTAGTGGAAACAAAATATGTTTCTACTTAAATTGTTTCAATTCCACTAGGATACCGAACATGTAGTAAAGGTAACGTTTATCATTACCTTTTCTCCTACTTATTTGAATCCTTTCCGTTTCATTTACAAAATTTATACCAAACACCCCCTAAACAGTTTTAGATTCAGGGAAAAGCTCTCCAGTTAAACATCTTTAGCGCTCTTGACACCAAGCTAAATGATTTAGAAAAGTATGCAATAATTGCATCAAAAATCCACCTATGCACCACAAATAATGACCAAATTAAACTAGTTTGTGGCAGCGGCATTATAAAATATTTACAGAAAAAGTCTGAAGGCTGGTCATAGTATTGAAGCTTAAATTAGACTGAAGACTGCAAGAATTAAAGATTAAAGCATCGAAAGTATACCATAACATTGTGCTTAGTCTTTGGTTCATAATATTTTTCTATTGTCCATGTCTATGCAAAGGAACTACAGAATACACAGAAATACAGGATAATTTTTTTTTTTCAAAGATGCAACATGAAAGCTAGAAGAGTAATAACAATAATTATTCCAAAAGTGAGAGAGACCTTTTGGCAGAATAATGATAACCAGCAATATGAAAAGGCAAGATAGATTCACTACAAGACGAATGGCTAACCAGTCTTCAGCAACCTCCAGGAGGTTATATGATAATATCTGAAGTTATATGGTTGAAGAAGGGAGATATCTGAGTACAAGCTGTACTCCTAATGTTGGATAAAGTAACTCTTAAAGAGTTATAGTACATTGGGTTGTGAAACGAATTAAGGATACTAAAAGCAGAAGCAGGATTTAGATTTGGTGATGGTATGTCAAAGCAGCAGTTAAGAAGTTCGAAGATCAAACAGAAGAGCAGTGTGGCAAGAAAAAATTTGTCACACAATACAGGCAAATATATATGTGCATAATTAATTTATCCAGGGTACATAGCATGTAAGACACTCAACAAGGGAACTACGATGCAATAGCACAGGTAAAAACTCCAATTAATGCCATCACCAGTACACGGTCATGGAACTCTTAGAGTCTCACTGTCTCAGTTGTTGAAGCAAACTAAAAGAGCTCGTCTCCTGGAACAGCAAAAAGAACTAACACAGACAAGCAGATACAAATAAGAGCATGACAAAAGGAAACGAGTGGCAGAAGCTTTAACCGATCCCAATCCAAACACCACCACTACTGATCAGCTAGCCCAACACAAGAAGACTTGATTTTTCCAACTTTATTTTTTGAGCCTTTCACATTGTCTTGGACAAGAAGGAAGACAGGTCATTTAGATAGGAGAGTTGGTCTATCACTCTAGACTGAGGTGATTCTTGTTACTTTGGAAATAAAATCCTGATGCAAACTTGGGGATTCCATTCCATCTCATTTCAAAGCCAAATAATTCCCATAATCCTCTCATCTCCTCCATCTTCTCTGTTCCTAATGAACAAATTTGGGTGAAATTTCAACAAGATATCCTTGATAAACCATTTAATATCCAAGGCCTAAATTTGATATTAAAGTGTTAGGAGTTGATACAAACATTTTCTCTCGAAAAAGAAGGTGCAAGTTTTGCAAGGATTATAATCATCCCATTCAACAGAATTTCAGAATGTAAGAATTTCCCATCACCTTTTGTATAAAGGCTTTTAAGTTCATTTCAGAACTATAAAAGAAGGAAACCTAGGTGGTTTAGAAAATTTATCACCGAACAATCTCAAAAACTCGAAATCCATTGCCAGTCACTTAATTTCACTTGGTTTAATATTGTAAAGAGTTATGGTGTTATGGAGGAGGTGACAATGCGACATCCCTTAAATTGGAAGCCTCCAAGGTGTAAGGACAAGTTCCTTTAGTATGTTTCGATAAGAAAAAACTCCTAAGGCTATGTTCTGTTCACCTGAACAGGTAGTTTGGTTGCTATTAAATACTGTACCTCCCTAAACAACTTATTCATCCCCTCTTAGATTTCATAACATACACAAAATATTCCCTTCATTTCATATTGATCTTCCTAATTTAACCAAAGTTGCCTCACAAAAAGATTCGAAAAACAACATGAACACGAGGATGATCATGTCCAGCAATTTCCTCTCCATAATTCACGTATATTTTGTGAAAAGATACACGCAGCCACAAACAATTAGCGAGGAACTAAATTGCATTATATCAAAATACATCAATTGTTCAAGAAATTCTTCAATTTGAAACAAATATCATATTAACATATCAAATGGAATTTGAACAATTGATTCACAGTTCTCGTATATACCAGTGTTAAGATAAGATAGTATATCTTAGGGAATATATTTGTGATTATATTTTGTTATCTTTAGGTAGGATAAGATTTCCTAATTATTTCCTAAGGTAGATTATTTAGATTCCTACGTTGATTAGGTTTCTAAGATATGTGTATAAATATTTTACTGATGATGAATGAAGGAGGCAACACTTTGTGATTATCTTGACATGGTATCATGAGCCAGGAATCAAATTTTTCTTTGCCATGAAAATTAACCTGCTATAAACATAACAAGCACAAATCAAGAAACACGAAGATCATAAATTGGTTGGAGATGGGTGACAAAACACCTGTAGACTTGACGTATTATCTCGGTTCCAGTGATGCTCCAGGAAACATAATCACGCCTATACAATTACGTGGTGAGAATTATGATGAATGGGCTCAAGCTATTCGACGCTCATTAATGGCCAAACGAAAATTTGGCTTCGTAGATGGATCGATTAAGATGCCGACGGATGAAAAGAAGTTAGAAGATTGGATTGCTGTCCAATCCATGTTGGTCTCGTGGATATCTAATACACTTGATCAGAAATTACGATCGACGATTGGAGATTATGATGATGCGAGTATTTTGTGGACAAATCTCAAGAATCGGTTTTGTGTTGTGAGTGGTACGCGTGTGTGCCAATTAAAGACGGCGTTGGGTGCGTGTCATCAAGTGTCTACGGAGTCCATAGCTGATTACTTTGGTCGGCTATCGAAGATTTGGAAGGAACTTCTCAATTATACGAGAGTTCCTAAGTGTAAGTGTGGGAAGTGTGAATGCAACATCGTTACACAGGTGGAGCACATTAGGGAAGAAGACTACTTACACTATTTTTTAATTGGCTTAGATGCTCACTATGCTGCAATAAGGACTCAATTACTTGCTCAAATTCCTCTGCCTAGTGTGGAGGTTGCTTACCAAAATATAGTCATGGCAGAAAGTTTGCGTGAAGGTGGTATGAAGGTGGAGAATGCGGTGGCTTTTAAGGTGGATTCACGGGCAAAACAGAAATATGAAGACAATAGTGACAAGTTTTGCAATCATTGTAATCGAGTGGGGCATGACGAAAGTGGGTGTTTTCAGATCATTGGTTACCCCGAGTGGTGGGGGGAACGTGGTCGTGGTGGACGAGGACGAGGTCGCGGAGGAGGACGTGGAGCTGGCCGTGGAGGAGCTCGTAATTCTGGCAGTACCTCGGCAAGCTCCTCATCTCAACAACAAGCTGTGAGAGCTAATAAGGTAGCTAGTGCAGCACAGTCACAATCAAAGGCCACCACTTCCAATGAAGATGCGGCAGCAAGCTTAGCAGGCGTGAGTGCTTCTCAAGTTCAACAGATTTTGGAGATTTTGAATCCCAAAAATAGACAGTTGCATGGTAAGACAAATACAATTCCTTGGATTGTAGATACAGGAGCGTCAAACCATGTTACATGTGAATTTAAATTGCTCAAACATGTGAAGAGAATACAAAATTGTCCCGTAGGTTTGCCAGACGGAAAGTCGGCTAATGCGGATCAATTAGGCACAGTGATATTGCCAGGAGGGTTACAACTTGATAATGTGCTTTATGTACCTCAGTTGACTTGCAATTTGATTTCTGTCACTCAGTTAAGTGATGAATCTAATTGTATTTTGCAATTTACTAACAAAATATGTGTTATACAGGATCCGCAGACGAGGAAGGTGATTGGTGTGGGTGAACGCGAGGATGGATTGTATTTTTTCCGAGGAGTCCCTCAAGTGAAGATTCTAGCAGTAGATGGTGATTCGTTCAACTTGTGGCATCAACGGTTGGGGCATCCCTCAGACTCAGTTTTGAGATTAATTCCAGTTGTGAGTAGTAATTCTAGAAGAAATATTAAAGTTTGTGATGTTTGTCCTCGTGCAAAACAATCTAGGTCTAGTTTTCCTATTAGTGAGAATAAAGCAAGTCGTATATTTGAACTTGTGCATATAGATTTGTGGGGTCCATATCGAATACCTTCTTCATGTGGTGCTCGTTATTTTTTAACAATAGTTGATGATTTTTCTAGAGGTGTTTGGGTTTATTTATTGCAAAATAAAACCGATGTTGAATTGATGTTTTTAAATTTTGTGGCTATGGTGAAACGACAATTTAATCATGATATTAAAATTGTTAGAAGTGATAATGGTACGGAATTTAATTCCTTGAAAGATTATTTTAATACTAATGGCATAATTTTTGAAACATCGTGTGTGGAAACACCTCAACAAAATGGAAGGGTAGAAAGAAAACATCAACATATTTTAAATGTTGCACGGGCTTTGAGGTTTCAAGGGAATTTGCCGTTAAAATTTTGGGGAGAGTGTGTTTTAGCGGCATGTCATTTAATAAATAGAACTCCAACTCCGTTACTTGAAAACAAAACACCTTTCGACATATTATTTAATAAACCTCCATCATATGAATATATTAAGGTGTTTGGTTGCCTGTGTTATGCTCACAATCAAAGAAGTAAGGGGGATAAATTTGCGAGTCGTAGTAGAAGGTGTGTCTTTTTGGGATATCCCTTTGGGAAAAAGGGTTGGAGAGTCTTTGATTTAGAAACCGAAGAAATAATTGTGTCACGTGATGTGCGTTTCTTTGAGAATATTTTTCCATTTAATGAGGATTTAGTGAGGGAAAATATGAAGAAGCAAGAGCGATCAGGTGGCAGTGTGTGTTATGGTGATGATGATGAGTGGCTAGCAGCATGTGCCGAGCCACAAATGCAGGAACAACAGCCACCCACAGCCCAGCCAGTGGGTGCAGGTGACGCCACAAACCCCCAGCAACCTTCTGCCCAGCCAGAGGGTTTACCAGCGGCCGCTGGGGGGAGCAGTGGGGGAGACGAGCAGCAGCACGATGCTGGCTGCAGTGTACGTGAAGAGCAGCAGCATGGTGTTGCTCGTGTGCATGAAGAGCAGCGAGAGGAAGAGGGGAATGTCGAGGTCTTGGGGAAAGGTCATCGGACGAAGTTTTCAAACAGCAAATATCGAGATTTTGTTACTCACACAATACGAAAATACAATCCATCATCAAGTACACCGACACCTATATCATCTTCCTCAGGTACTCCTTTTCCTCTCACACATTTTGTTGATTGCTCACGTTTTTCTGAGAAACATAAAAAGTATATTGCAGCTATAACAGCAGGGAATGAGCCTAGATCTTTCAAAGAGGCAATGAAACATGCAGGTTGGCGAGATGCAATGGCTGCAGAGATTAGAGCTCTAGAAGAGCAAGGGACTTGGGTTCTTCAGAAACTTCCACCAGGGAAGAAAGCCTTGGGAAGTAAGTGGGTGTATACGGAGAAACGTGATGAGCACGGGAACTTGTTGAGATTGAAAGCACGGCTAGTGATATTGGGAAATCAAGAAGTTGAAGGGCTTGATTACAATGAGACTTTTGCACCAGTTGCAAAGATGACTACTGTAAGAACTTTTCTAGCAGTAGCAGCAGTGAAAAATTGGGAAGTACATCAGATGGATGTACACAATGCCTTTTTACATGGAGACTTGGAGGAGGAAATTTACATGAAAATTCCTCCAGGTTTCAATAAAAATAATTCTGATTATGTGTGCAGGGTGAAAAAATCATTGTATGGTCTGAAACAGGCTCCCAGATGTTGGTTTGCAAAATTAACTGCAGCATTGAAGAAATATGGATTTAAGCAATCCTACTCAGATTATTCTTTGTTCACATTCACCAAAGAAAAATTGCAGTTGAATGTGTTGATATATGTTGATGACTTGATTGTTGCAGGGAACAATAAAGAAGCCTTATCAAAATTTAAGGCATACTTAGGAGATTGTTTTAAGATGAAGGACTTGGGAGCATTGAAATACTTCTTAGGACTTGAGGTTGCGAGAAGTAAACAGGGAATTTATATTTGTCAACGAAAATATTCATTAGATATTATTTCTGAAACTGGTTTGTTGGGAGCTAAGCCTGCAGATTTCCCGATGGAACAAAATCACAAACTAGCTCTTGCGGAAGGCAAAGTATTAGAGGATGTGGAGAAATATAGACGACTTGTTGGCCGTCTAATTTATTTATGTGTGACTAGGCCGGATATAGCATATTCTGTTCATATCTTATCTCAGTTTATGCAGAACCCAAAGGAAGCACATTGGGAGGCCGCACTTAGAGTGGTGCGTTATTTGAAGAAACGTCCAGGGCAAGGAATACTTCTTCGCTCGGATAGTGAATTGCAACTTGAGGGTTGGTGTGACTCTGATTGGGCTAGTTGCCCTTTGTCTAGGAGGTCTTTGACAGGTTGGTTTGTGTTGCTTGGTTTTTCCCCAATATCTTGGAGAACCAAGAAACAACCCACAGTTGCTACATCATCTGCAGATGCGGAATACAGGTCAATGGCGGCTGCAACATGTGAATTAAAGTGGTTGAAACAACTACTTAGAGCTTTGGGTGTACAACACCCGCAGGGTATGAAATTATTTTGTGATAGCCAGTCAGCCTTGTACATTGCTAAAAATCCGGTATTTCATGAAAGGACGAAACATATTGAAATTGATTTGCATTTTGTAAGAGATGCGGTTCAGGAAGGCCTAATTTCACCTTCGTATGTTCCTACGAAGGAGCAGCTTGCAGACATTTTTACCAAAGCCTTGGGGAAGGCTCAGTTCGAGACACTACTTTCCAAGTTGGGCATTCGAGACCTTCATGCTCCAACTTGAGGGGGGATGTTAAGATAAGATAGTATATCTTAGGGAATATATTTGTGATTATATTTTGTTATCTTTAGGTAGGATAAGATTTCCTAATTATTTCCTAAGGTAGATTATTTAGATTCCTACGTTGATTAGGTTTCTAAGATATGTGTATAAATATTTTACTGATGATGAATGAAGGAGGCAACACTTTGTGATTATCTTGACAACCAGAAATCAAACAAATATTTATAAGACATTCAAATGTAAATTATTTTATAGGAGAAATCAACTCATTAATTACCTGAATCCCTCCTTCTGCAGAACTGGGAACGTACATTTTTTTTTTTTCTCTCCCTCTCGCATACCAGTTTTGCTATTTCAAGGGATTGAAGCTTAATTTTATAAGGCCGGACTCTAGAATGGATAAAGGCCCAATTAATTTCAGGGCTTTAAGCCCATTTTATTCAAATGTATGGATTGGGCCTATTCTTATGTTGGACCCTATATGGCTTGAAAATTTGACTCAAACTCGGTCCAATCTTGAGAACCTCTACTATGCAACATCTGATTCTAAGGGTAAGTTTTGTTCATTTGTTGATCTTTTGCGCATGTATAGGGATTTAAAAGTGAGTAAAATATTCCTTCAAAAAAAAAAAAAAAAAAAAGGTAAAGTATAATTAAATTAGGGGGAAAAAAATGGTGCATGTAACTCTAGAATCAATATACAATATACACCTGGATAGATGTAAGAAATTTCATTCAACCTTATAAGTTATTACCAGCTTTAGCTTTACCCAAATCCCACTGATATCTAAATACGAATTATTATTTGTTGGAGAGCATGAGTTTGTCAAGGTGTAAAACTGTGTATGTCTAAACTTAATATTATAGGTAATATTAAATGATAAAAGTGGAGCAAAAGTTTTCGAATGGTGACAGTGTTTCTATTGTTAATTTTTTATCGACAATTCAATAGAAAACCTACAAAATAGCTAAGTTTAGTATCTTGTTACATAGTATCTACTTGTATTATTTTATCAATGACTCTCATAGCCTTATCATTATGTAGGTTCTAAAAAAAATAACATACTTTTATTACCATTATCATCAATTTATAGTCAAGCAAGCATTACGAAACTTTAAAAATGACATCAATATTAAAATGAGAAGTATCCTTTAAGTTCCTACATCCTAAACTTTTAGGGTTTCTATCCAAAGAAATTTTAGGTGTAAAGTAAAGAAGGAACCCTTATAAGATCCATAAATCAAATTTTATACTTAACTTATAAAGATAATAAGATCCAAAGAAGCATCCAAAGAAGCTAACATCAGTACAAGTACTTTTTGCAACTGCTAGCAGTAAGCAAGGCATCCTATGAAGATTTTATGTGGGTACTATGGACAACCAGTTATGAATTATGATGATTCTACAAACACCTTTTATAAACATTTAAGGTACCATTTTAATGATTGAATCCGACCTCATTAGTAATTTTTTATAAAGTCAACTTCATTCTACTTCATTCTATGGTATTAATTCTCACAACTACATGATAAGTAATACTACAAAAAAAAAGAAACATAATTGTTTCTGATAGATTTTTTAGCTTTTGTAAACCACGCCGTTGCAACATTTTATAATAATGTGACTATTTAGCTTTTTATACAGCATTTGCACCACTGTCCTATGTCACGAGAGACCATTTTCTATTCGTAGACCATAGAAAAGTAAGCATCATCCATAAATATTTTTAACTCTTTTCACACTTTAATCATGATACCACCACCACCACCTCTCTAAGGCCACTGTTTCAAATTATCCCTCCCACTAGCACGCCTTCTACTTTCTTTTTTTTTTTTTTTTTTTAAGCATGTCACCCATTGATGTACATATATATAATTATATATTATATAATTTCTGCTCAAAAATTTTAAATTTGATGATAAATTGAGGGAATTATATTGTACTATACACTTAGGGCCTGTTCTCATACGATTATTTTCAGTTCAGCTCTAATAAGTTCAGTTCAGTTCAATTCAGCTTCTAATTTCCTTCTCTTATAAAATATTCATTTCAATTCACTTCAGTCAATGAGAACAGACCCTTAGTATTATTTGCTAATAATGTTAGCATGATAAAGAGATAGATAGTTTTAGACAATGCTTGTAATCATTTAAACTAATTGTACAACAAAAGCAGTTAATTAATTGTTCGCATCAAGTTACAAGAGTCAAATTTGACGAGTATTTTTTTTTTTACAAGTCAAATAAATTTGATGGGTTAAGTTAGTTTTAATAATTGGTGAATTTTAAATCAATGTAAAGACTTATTGAAATAAATATTGAATATCGTAATAATCAATACGAGTTATCAACTAATCTATTATTAGAATAATAAGGACTTTAATTATAAAGTAATTCATCATTTTGGTTCATGAAAATCAATTTTATTATGAAGTAGAACACAATTGTGTTCAATAAGTCAACGACTATTCTAAAATAGCGTTTTACATTGTGAGAAACTGCCTCTTTAGTTAGGTACAAAATTGACAAAAATGTAGACTTAATTGTAGTGCGTATGGACATGCCTAGGCGCCTAGTTTAGAAGAATGTATGTGGTATGCCAATATTGCCAAAGAAAGTTAACTTTCGTGAATTTACAAACACCTTTTCCAAATCGCAACTAAGATTTGCAAATATACCTAGTCGTTTTATATAGACGTCATCATTCCTACCTTAACATGAGCTCCTGATATGATTACTAATCACACATTTCAAATTAAAGACAAAATTATACAACCAAAAGAAATTACTGTTAATAAAAAAGTTAACTCCATTGTACATCGATCTCCTGATTACAAAATAAAATATAAAAACATGGTAAAAGAATTAAATTAAAAAAAAATGGCATGCGTCAATAAACCTCGTGGAAGAATCTAAATTTCTTGAATTAGAGTTTTCCTAAAACTTAAGAATTACTCGTATTAAGGATGCTTGCATGGGAAAGATTCTTTAGCCATTCAAATGTACGATGTTCATGATGATGATGATGTGACACGACTTTCTTTTCTTGTCGGATTTGGTTGTTTCTTCTCTGTTGCTGCTGCTGTTGTTGTTGCTGCTGCTGTTGTTGTTGCTGTTGTTGTAGCAGATGATGTTTCTTTTGTTCTGAATTCTTGTCTTCATTTAAAACTTGGCCTTTTCCAAACTTGTTACTGCCAAAATAACCACTCTTAACAACGGTATTATACTTTGGTGTGGTGGGAATTGGTTCTATTACCCCAATTGTGCATTTGCAGCTCTTAAAAAATCCACCGTTATTGATTTCATGTAACTGATTCTTCCTCCTCTGCATCTCCGACACGAATTCGCAGGACTTTCGAGGACGGTCGTTGTTATTGTTGCTGGTTCTATTGCTACTGCTACTACTACTGCTACCCGTACTGTTATTACGAGGAATTGTGAATGTCTTACCAAAATTGTTTGTACGGTGGTGACGTAGCTTGAGATCTTGTAGCTCAATCTCCGGGGTACGTACTAGTCCTAGCTTTAAGACGTCCCACATTTTAGATTTTTTTCCTATGGGTGAGGCCGTGTAGGCTGAAAAACGCGGACCCGTGCCCAAAATTTGAGGTTTTGGGCTCGGGTATGAGTGGAATTGATTTTGAACAACCTTATTAGATGACTTGGATACCAAAGGAACAGTTTTGGCACTGATTGCCGTATTGTTAGAACAACTACTACCACTACTACTAGTAGCAGAGTAATGACTTCTAATACTACTACTTCTACTACTACTGCACCTAGACCCAAACGTTCTACGGTCCATAGACTCGGACCTCGACACACTCCGCAATCCGGACATCGAACTGACCGAGTTGCGGTAAGGCAGCATCAGGCCACCTGAGAACACCTCATCAGCTGCACACATTTCGCCTTCTGGTGCTGTACTTGACCCGACTAGAGAACCGGAACTGAAATCGAAATCGAATTCCAAATCATCCTCTTCATTCTTGTTCTCTTCATCTTTTACTCCACCACCATCATCTTGATTCCCAGTACTACTACAGATTGGAAGATCAGACAGCGATAACGCCTCTTCCAATTCTCTTTCCTCTTCATTACAATCATGATCTTCGCAATTCCGATTTTCCAAACTTTGGTTTGATGACATGTTTTCAATTTCTATAAAAAGAAAGGAAAGTTTATAGGGAGGATAGAAGAAGCTTTTATAGGGGTGATAGAATATTGGAAGAAAATTTCAGTGTAACATTCTTTTTGTAGAAGAATGACGAAAATAATCAGAGGCAAATGTGCCGGCCACTAATAGAGCCAGGAATTTGAATGCGTATATATATTGGTATAACAGATTTGATTTGAAATTATTTGAAAGAAAATAAAGTTGGACACGTGTATAAAAGGTATGGGGGACAATTTTAGTGATTGTGGTTTACCAAGTAAAGACAATATTTTTTTGTTAGTAACGGATCAAGTATATCTCTTTCACAGGAATGATATTTTTAAGGGAGAAAAAAAGATGACTTTAGTGTCGTAATTTTGCTTACTAGTTGTATTGCATAGATTACGCTCTAAAGTCAAACCGAATCCCATGCATAAACTCTAAATCATCTAGCAAACTCGAATAACTATTATTAGAGTATTGATTAGACTGTTTAAGGGCCTTGCCACGCAACTAAACAACTTGATTATGCAACTGCATATAGTTTAGATTGTACTATGTAGCATTCATTAATATCTTTATATTGTGTTTTACAGATGTCGTCTTCTTTTTAAAATTATACGAGTAATTTTTAATAATGGTTTAAAATGTGTATACCTAATATATCATACTTCGTGTTATAAAAAAAAATGTACTCTAGGTATATCGTAAAATATACATATATGTGAATTATTGTGGTTCAACCAGTCAACCACATGGGGACATTTTGAGAGTATTCTGCAATTGCATGCCAATATAAAAGATCGGTCATTAACTTATCGATGATCTCGAAAAAAAAAAAAAAGTAACACCGTCAATCTGATTAATTGCATTCTATCGTACGTTTGTTTTTCGAATGAGTCACAAGGTCATTACAAATTAGTAGATGAGGTATTTAAATTTGTAACTTTTCTTGTATACAAGCCCTTCATCTTTGCCTTATTAGATTTAGACTTTGTAATTATGAACATCTCCACAAAATTACACCCTTAGCTTGCATAGATTAAAAGATCATACTATTAATGGTAGTTAGAATATTTCTATGTTAGACAATAAAAATACCCTAACACCCAATAAAAAAAAGATGACATCAATTCATAATCGTTACATATAGCTATCAGAATCTAAGAGAATAATGTAGAAGCTAACTAATTAATATAATGCCTCAATAATATAAAAAGGCAGATATAAGAGGACCAAATTGAACCTAAATTATTAATTAGGGTGACCAATAAAAGACGTGATGCGATTGCACAAAATAAATAAAAAAAGAAATAAAAAAAGAAAAATAAAAACGTGACATGAGAGGGATGGTCCAGTGCATGCAACTACTAGTAATTTACTAAGCTGTATATGTGTGATATTTTGTTTTAAAATTGTGGTTATTGGTTGATATTATGATACAAGCTAATAAGGCAGTAAGGCACAAGCTAAGCTTTCATGGACGGCTTGTGAGTAATGGCATGGGGTTCGCTTCGCCTTTTTCTTTCCTTGCTGCACGCCTTTGCCCCACGGATAGGGAAAGGAATGTACTACTGTTCTTATGTCCTTTCTTCATCAACCTTTTTCTTTCCTATCTTTATTCGATCTTAGGGAAATAAAATTTACGGAGTACTTATACTTGTATTCATCTTGGGGATTTATCACAAAAGGTTGTATAACTTGTATTTGATGTTATAAGCTAAGATTACATATACTAATGTACCATGTATAGTTGTTAAATTATTTAGACATACTATTATGGATTTTAAAAAATAAACAAAATGAATTATCTATGAATAAGGAGCTAAAAAAGAAAATATTGAGGATAAAATAACATTAATTATACCGATCTGTGCGTGATTTTGTCATGAATTTTCAACTTAATTCCATTTTCAAAAGTATATTAAATGCTTATATATAGCCCTAAAAACTACATATATCATTACCCATATTTTTATACTATTAAATTTCAATTTTGTTGAAACATAAGTGTTCCTTTTCTCAAGGTGGTCATTAAGGAAAGTGGGCATATGGGCGATATGGCAAGTCTCTTGAGTATTGAATATGTACATTTGAAATTAAGATAGAGATAACACTATCATTGTATTACAATATATTAATCATTGCTCAAATTTTTTCTTTTTGAATAAAAGATGATAAAGTTTTACTTTCATTGTAAGATTAGAAAGTCTATTATATATCACAAATCATCTATGCTTCAGTACTAAATTGGGGCTATGTATCACAAATCATCTATGTTTAGAGTTTATTCACCAAGTTTAGCTTGAAATTGAGTCTAGACAGTGAGACTAGAATGCGAATTTTCAATGTGCAAGAGGCAAGTTTATGGAAGAATAACGTATATCAAATGTTGGATCAGGCCTAAATACAAGGCTAGATTTCTCGGCCCGTAAATATAAATTGTATTGCTTGGGCCATCAAATGGGACATACACTAAAATACACTTCAAGTGTTCTTTTTTTTTTTTTTTTTGGGTTGGGGGGGAGGAGGGGTTCAAGTCCTCAAATGATCGCATAACACAGATAAGTAGATAAATGTATTTGCGACAAACACCTAATTAAAAGCACGTTTATATAAAACTCAATAAATATTTCATTAGAAAATACGAGAAGCGCAACACTATAGAACAGCAAAGCGTATTTTTTTTTTAATTAGGACACAAATTAAAATAAAGCCAAAACCAATTTGGCATTATTCATGGAACACCTTGTTGGTTAATAACATCCGTGGCTGAGCCAGCAGGTGCACCACCCGAAGGGGTGGGTGCATCGGTCCCTCCAGCGCCACGGCCGGGCGTTACATCCTTGTGGCCCTCGGTACCATAGCCTTGTAGCTTGTAGTCTTCCAAGTCTGTGTATTGCACATAAGGACTAGTCTCAGTTGGCAAACCCTCTAACTTGTTTGCTTCCTCTGATTGTTTCTTGTCTTCAGTTTTTGGGGTGCTGCTGTCTTTCTCCATCTCTAAACTTTTTGACACTTAATTACTTCTTTGGTGTACGTAGGTTCTTTAGTTTTTGTATTGTAATTTCTAATTAGAGGATCAGATTTTATAGTTTTCTTGACATACTTCAATTTATGTAGTACTGCCTAGTACTGCCACCACCTTTATGTTATATAAATACGTGTCAAGTTTTTACATAAAGGTATCAGTGCATTTTGCATGGTTTTCATCTGGTGCTTCCAGCAATTGTTTCGATTTTCAGAACTATATCTCTATTTCCCGTGTTTCAAGACCATGGCTCGGCTCCTCTGGACACGTATAGATAAGGAATTTTATGAGTATTGATTCAGTAATTTCTTCAACGTATACTGAATAATCTGGTGATTTGTCCGAATATTTAAATGATCTACAATTCGACATACATATTCCACATTGTTTTAGGATGGGCTAAATGGCCTAAATCAAATACAAAGTCTAAATTCAACTTAGTATGGAGTACTTAGGAATTAAGAGAGTAGAATGAGCTAACTTATCTTAGTTATAAAGGTTTATTTTAAAATTTTGAATCATTTAAAATGTTGGATTATATTTAAAAAATAAATAAATAAATAAATAAAAAATAAAAAATAAAAAAACTACACGGATATATACTATGGACATAATTCAAGTATTCTCATAGTCCTTACAGAGTTACAGTAATAATAGCTCCGATTGTAAATTTAAAGTGATAACCGCGTAAAATCGAGAGAAAAATTCTAATCAATCCTTCACTTTCAGTCTCTCACCATCGATCCATCATGGGACTGAAGAAAGATGACAATGATAGATGAAAGGGCTGGTCAGTTGACATAAGGCTTTTTGGGCCTTCACTAAAGCTCAAAATGTGCGGCCCTGAAGTCTTAATAGAATTGATTGCCTAATTCGTCTGATATAGTACTTTTTTTTTTCCTCTTTTTGAGCTGGAAAACAATAATTCCTCCGTTTTTTTTTAAAATGTATCACTTTGATTTTTGCACTATTTACATATCATGGTTGATTTGATTTTTCCACCTCTATAAAATAAATAAATGTTATTATATAATATATCATTAGATTCGTCATAATGTCTAGTTTTATAATATAACTTTGTTATAATTTTTACTAATTAACAATTAAAGATATTAATAATCAAAGTTGCATCTCGACAAATGTGCCGGTCAAACTGATGCAAATAAAAGAAAACAGAGCGAGTACATTATGTATAATCACTACGGAGTATTACCTCTATTTCGTATACAATTCAAGTATTACAAACAATAGCTTTAATATCGGTGATTATGATACCAAGTAAACAAGTTCGAGCTCTAACAACTACATTTGCTTGGGAGCATAAGAATTCCTTTACCTCCCTCTCAACTATCAAGGACGAAGTACTAATTAACATTTAAAGTACTTATTATTTAAAAGTTAAAAAAAAAAAAAACGAAAATAAAAAATAAAAAAACAAACAAACAAAGTGCAAAGAGAGAATTTAAATGAATACGCCAAACTGGTGCAGTGTGAAGACACAAAAATATTGGAGATTGTCAATTATACTTGGTAGGATTATAATAATTGATCGATAAGGATAGTGTGGGATGCAGGATTCAACTACCACTGCATAACCCAAAGTACACAAATGCATTATCATAAAAAAGCCAAAGTTGCCACCCTGTAAATATGAACTCTTGATTAATAATTTCTCTTTGGATAAAAATCATTGAACAATAGAACATTGGATTCAAGTACATGATTATTTTGTTCTGTTCTTATCTTGAAGAACAGTACATTTTTTTTTTCACTCTTCAGTGGCACAACAATTCAAATGTCTTTTTTTTCAAAGTAAAATAATAGAGTAATAGACTAATGGGGGAGCCTTATCTCAGGGCTTTGGTTGGTCTCTAATCCTGGCCTCATACCCGAATTTCGGAGGCAGCACCACCTGAATGTTCAATTCCATGGTAATGCGATGCTACTTGTTGCACATATTCCTGAGAACCAAACATTATAAATCTCTACGTACTATACTCGAACATAATGAGCATTGACTTAACCTGAAATCACCAAGGCCAACTGCATTTTCCTTTGTCGTTAGAAGCTTTATCACGACCAGCTAAATGCAATCGGACTAGCAACTACATGCTTACCATCCGCCCAATCAATCTTAGCAAATCTCATTGTATCTGAAGGCATTTGTCCGGCAGAAAAAGTGACAGTATATGATTTTTTATCATTCATCTTACTGAAGCTCAGAATTTCTGGCTCCACTGATATCTTAACCTCTGGTGCCTGTGAAGTAACGGTAACCTGATATGAGCCGGGAGGGCCAACATTGGTCAAGGTTCGTGTGTGCTTCACCACGGTGGGTCCACTGCTTGGACTTCCGGCTGCGTCAGTTGTTGGGCCTGTTTTAAAGGAGACTGCAAATGAAGGGTAATTGAAATCTGATATGCTGTAAGTCTTAGCACTGTCACAGGTGAAACTTCTCCTAGCAACTAAGTTTATTTGTGATGGGGTGTACTTCAGTGCACAAAGAAAACCCAAGTAATCGTCGACTGTGAGATCATACACGAGACCAGGATTCAGGGCAGATACAGGATCGACGTGTCCAGCCCCATGATCCAGTGGTGTGGACGGCTTCCCAGTAGCAACATCCTGCAGTATCTGCCCATTTTTGTAGGTAACATAAGCTGTAGTCATCAAAGCAGATTTAATGGCTGCAGGGCTCCAATCAGGGTGCACTCCCTTCAAAAACCCTGCAAGGCCACTTACATGAGGGCAAGACATCGATGTCCCTGAGATTATGTTAAACTCAACTCGCCTTGAGTCAGAAGCCTCTCCGGTGGGCCCCACAGCCCCTGTCCACCCGGCTAAGATATTGACACCTGGTGCGATCATATCAGGCTTCAAAATTTCAGGGGTGATCCCATTAGGACCACGGGAACTAAAGGCCGCCACCACAGGGGACGGTTGCACCCCAACTTTCGTTCCCTCGAAAAGGATGGTGGCAGTCGCATTCAAGTCTGAGATCACATAGTCCCTTATTGCATCTCCATTCTTCTGGCCCACCGTTGTGGCTGGCAATAAATGTGCATCAGCAACTAACTCCTCCCCATTTGCCTCGGTATTCGCTAAAATCATACCAATACCACCGGCAGCTTTGACCACCGCACCCTTCTGTACCCTCGCATTCACCCCACGATCACACAAGACAATCTTATCTTTCACCTTCTCCGGAATTAATGATCCAGTCATACATAAACTGCCGCTTTTGCTCGCATTTCCTGCAATAGTATCAGAGTTCACATTGCGCCCATCATCAGTTACAATTTTGTAATTATAATTGCAACGTCATGAATAACAATATGAATTCGCATAAAAATCTTATTAGCCGCAAATTGTTGGCCTGTCATTCTTTGTACTGTATTATTAATGTGTGCAATGAGCATCCAGAGTATCACATTGTTCTTGTTAGCATACATTTGTTGACTATACTGACAGGATTAACCGAGTAAATTTGAAAGCAGAAATCATATTCAATATACTTGTGCTGTGGTCCTTGTGGGGTCTGATAAATTAGTTACTTTGTCTAAATATGAACCAATAATGTGATAACGGAATCCCGAGAAAGGCAGTATGCTATAGGAAGACGAAAATCATGGAGAGAACTATTTGGTAGCTAAACCTACCTTCCAGAGCCCTAGATGCGCCCAAAATTGTCCTACTCCATAATTTTGTGTAGCACATTACACCCCGTAATCAGCAACAACAAAGACTTAGTCCCAAAATGATTTAGGGGTAATCCGTTTGTGGAGCATATAAAATAAAATGAATACAGTTTACCTACTTTTCTTTGAATTTAGTTGCAACTTCTAACCAATATTGTACTACTTGTACTCCATAGTAAATTTTTGGTATTGCTCAAAACTAAAATGTATTCAATTCACTAGTGTGTGGAAACAAAGGCTTGAAAATAAATTTTCTTGTCAGGTCAAATACTTGACATTTACCCTCAAAAGTCAAAACTAATGATAGATTGCATATCACTTAAATTTCTGGTCTATATTGCCACAATCATGGAATATGTATAATAAATCAATCAAATTCAAGTTAGTTGAGAACAATTGTCTTAAGTAGTAGCCCAAAAGTAATCAGCTCTATGAATAAGGAGAGGTTGAGCAATTTGGGGAAAACCAAAATAATAATCTTTAGCATCACTGCTTAAATGGTCATCATGTCATTTAGTGAAAACCTGTGTCATGGACAGTATAATTTTATCTATTAGTCTTAGAATTAAGTTCCGTGTTCATATCTTGCCGAATCAAAATCATGTATTCAAATATTCTTACTTGAACTGTATTTTTCAAAACACCAGCCAAATCCACATCATACAACTCTTGTTTACTCCAAATTAGTTCTCATGTAACCTAGCTAAGACATGTGCAATCATTAACCAAAATCTATCCTCAAGATAAATGTATGGAGTAAGCTACATTTTGAAGATAAGTACCAAGTACTTAATAAATAATGATGGTTAGCAAAATAATGTACCTGCATAGACAATTGGAACCATGCTTTTAGGCAAGGATGCACCACGGAAGAGCGAAACTCCAAAGTATTTCTTCCCATTACTAAGGCTAGCAACAGCCGGGAAGTCCCTATCCAATGTACCAGCCCCCACGGTAGTAATCCACGGTGCTACATTCGACAAGCTAAAGGCAGTAGGCCCTGCATTCCCTGCCGAGCACGACACCAAAATCCCCCGTTGCATCGCTGCAAACGCACCAATGGCCACACTATCTTTATAGTAATCCGACATACCCCCGCCCAATGAAAGGGATAGCACATTGACATTATCCTCAATCGCCTTATCAATTGCCTTTAAAATATCTGAACTGAAACATCCTCCTTTCCAGCACACCTACAATAACATCTCCTACATCAGTAACAAATTCAATACTCCCTCACAAAATCTCTCCTGTATTGACAACAAATTTATTCAATAACCGATATTTCCTCTTTTCAAAATTAGTTTTCACATTGTCCCTAACTTCACAATCTTACAAAAACTATCAATTTCAATGAAACAAATTATATTTTTCTCACATCCCTATCAATCCAAATTAAGAAATTCGACCCCATATCATATCTTTACACCACATTTTAAGACAACTAAAATAGTACACGTAACTATTAATACCAAGTAGATACAATATTATATTCCAATCTTAAAACGACAATTAATATGAAGTAGATGAGAATTAGTTAATATTACGGTTGAGATATAATATAAGTATAAACAAACGGAGGAAGTAATAACTCACCTTGTAGACCGCTACTCTGGCTCTAGGGGCCATACCTCTAGCCGTGCCAGGAGCGTACCCAAAGAGGCTAGCTCCTTCCACAGGGGATCCAGCTGCAGTACTCGCCGTGTGGGTCCCATGACCATCATCGTCACGTGGGGACTTCGACTCACGTGACCCATCAAACGACCCCACAACAGCCTCATACCCTTGAGAAAAGTACTGTGCGCCGATAAGCTTCCGGTTACAACTAGACGCGCTGAAATTCATCCCTGTCATACACGCGCCACGCCACGTGCTCGGTACGGGACCCATTCCTTTATCGTCGAAGCTCTTACTCTCCGGCCATACTCCCGTGTCTAACACCCCGACAATGACGTCACTTGCTGTCTCCGAATCAAGAACAGCGTCCGGAGTTCTGTCGAGGCCGAGGAATGACGGTGTTCGAGTCGTGTGTAACTCGTACCGTGTCTCGGGCAGCACCGACAGAACTCCGGGCAGAGAAGAGAGTGACTCTGCTTCCGCCTCGGTCAGCCTTGTCGCGTATCCGTGAGCAGCGTTTGTGTACGTGTACATCATCTCCGCCGTGTCGGAAACCTGTCGGAGAGATGACTGAAACCGCTCTAAATGCTGGTCAAAGGTTGCCGGCATTCTTGACTTCTCCACGTGGACAATGAATGTCTTCTTCTCCGGCGACACCGATGAGGACACGTGGCAGATGCCCATTAACAACAACATGATTATCGCCATAATTGGATAAGTATTTAGCAACCCCATTTTTATTTTTTTTTTTTTTTTTTAATTTTGTAATTTTTAGGTTACAAAAATAAAAATCTGAAGTTTAGAATGGAAGTGAGGGGGTATAAATATTGAGAGAAGTAAGATTATGAATTTATGATGGGATGAAAAAGACAAAGGGAGAGACAAGGGAAGTGAGTGTGGAGCAGAGAGCATTAGCTAGGATCAACTTTCGTCACGTGTGATCCTTTTTTCTGTTTTTTGTTTTTTTGATACGTAGTTTTTAATTTTTTTTGAAAATTCTCAAGAATTTCTATTTATCGAGATTCTGTTTTTTAAGTTTTACAAGTAAGTAATTTGTAGAGTAAAATGTTTCGGTGGATGGTATAATTAGGAACTGTTTTATAACCAAATGATAAGATTGTGAGAAGGCCAGATTGTGGAAGGTTACCCATCTAAAGAAGGAATTGCCTAAAATGGTGTTGGCAAGTCTTTCATTTCACGTAATTTACTACTTCCTTCCATTGTGTTGCTTGTCACATTTTATTAGTTTTTTTTTTAAGTGAGCCTTTTTTTAGAAACTTTTAAGACGGATATATATATGTTTGTTAGAAAAAAATTAAAAAAGAATGACGATTGTTATCCTCTTTTCAAACAATTACTTACAAAAGATACTGTAAAGTTTCATTTCGTCAATTTTAGTAGGAAAATGATAAATGTAGTTTTTATGGCTACACGTAAGAGGCTTACAAGGGAAAAAATTTACAATAACTAAATCATACTGTGGATTGATACATGATTTTGTCATAAAAAATTTCAATTTATACCCTTTTAATATTTTATTTAAAATACTTATGTCTTAACGCCATTAAGGGCTACATCGTCACAAATTATAGCATAGGCTATACAAAAAACACTAATTAGGCCAGAACATATATAAAGTATTTCGTCAATAGATTAGGAAATAATGAAGGAAATCGTCAATTTATTTTTCATCGTTCTGGATTATAACTATAACTCTAATATAAAGTAATCAATAATCTAGAATCCCTCAATGACATCATATCATTGTAAAATAACAGTAGTTTGGTTATAGGTATTTAAAAGGCATAGATTCATCATTGATTTTTTTGCCTGCATATTTGCATAAGCATAACAACAATGAGGTCCACATTCCACAATGAATGAAACAATATCCATGATGCAAAGCTTTCGGTGGTCACTAAAACTCACTATTCCTACACTTTTATTGTGGGTGATGTTGAACGCAATTATGTAAAACAGGTGAAATTTCTCTGTCTTCGAGTTCAAGTTCACGGGTTAACTTGCATTATTCTAAATACTAATATACCTTAATCTTTGTTGTCTCATTTGCCAAAAGAATCATAATGGGGAAAAGGAATTAAGATAATGAAATCTGCCCCCATTATAAATACATCCTTAATTTGGTACGTTGATTGAGGGTATTCATGGTATTTGCTTTTCATTCAGCAAGTTTAGTTAGAGGTAAATTTAATGTATATGGATCTACCTACACATTGTCATACAACAATAAATACAACCCCTAATGGACTTGCAAGATTAAATAGAAGAATCTTCAATGTTAACAAATAACAACAATAGATCGAGTTACATCGGAATTGAAAACTTGTAAGATGAAAGGAAGTAGTTGTACACCTTGGAGTATTGTTATTGTATACAATATATTTAATCATCAAATTAAAATTTAGAATGACTAAACATGTTAGTGAGTATATAGAATACACCTTTTAATACAAAATGGTGTAGTATCTTTGACTAACATTGTACGTATATTTGCTAATACAAAACTTTAACTAATATTATCCTTATTAATTATTTATTATTAATTAAGTAATCCATAAATTATAAATGTTTATATATAAAAACTATGCTTTAAGATGATCCTAACAAATATTCAGATAATTAACACAAAAACAGTTGGGAGTATAAAAATAACAAAAAGTCCAAGGATCTATTTTCTTCAGCTTAATTTTAGTTCAGTTTAATTCCTAATTTCGTTTTCTCATAAATAATTCAGTTCAGCAAATCAGAACAGGCTCCAAATTTTTATACGAGTAATAACCACTAACCAAGGCGGTACCATTCCATGCTTGTTTTCCCTTTTTTTTTAAAAAGAAAAGGTACATAAAAATTAAAAAAGACTTCTTTCAAGACTAACTCCTAACTTATTTTAATTAGTGCGGACTACTCCGTATTGCATAGTAGCAGTAGAGGCTGTAGAGCAACAAGTAGAAGTGTAGGACCTACATCACAGATTCACAGAACTGCAGAGTACTACATTACTATAGTACTAGTAGTATTCCTATGACCTACACGGCATAATCCCCTCACAATATGTACTCGTAGTATCTTCACCTGGAAATGAGTTGGATTGTGTTACTTTTGTGTTGGTTCTACATGTTAACGGTCGATTTCAATTTACTCTATACTACTCGTACAAGTAAGACAATTATTATTATTCTTGTAAAAAAAAAAAAAAAAGATAATTATTATTATTATTTTTTTTTTTTTCAGAAGGAGTAAGATAATTAATTAATAACCCATATGTAAGTACTCCGTACAAGTTTTTTTTTTTTTTTTTTTTTTTTCTAAGTTATGTCCTCAAACTTTTTCGGTTTTTAAGTTGTGTTTATGCTTTTTCAAACGTTTAAGGTGTGCCCTCAACCTCACTAATTTTTATTAACAATAACCTTTGATGTTAACAATAACCTTTTTTATTTTATTTTATTTTTTGATTTTTTAATTTTTTTTAAAGTATTAACCCAATTAGAACGGGACACGTGTCAAATTAATAACGCCACGACACCATTGTTGATAAAGTAACTTAACTTTCGTTAACGGATATGGTTGTCAAAGGGTATTGTTGATAAAATAGTGTGAGATGGAGGGCACAACTTATAACTTTGAAAAAGTATGGGTACAGCTTAGAAACCAAAGTACTTGGGGGGCATAGCTTAGAAAAACCCTTTTATTTTTGTAAAGAAAGCTCTCAAAGAGCAACTAATTTTCATTCATAGGAAAATCATTGTTCACCAAAGATACAATATTGTTCGGAAAATCCGACACCCAAACTTGACAACCGACTTTCCATGGCAAGCAATGAGCAAGCTCATGAGCCACTTTATTCCCCTCCCTAGGAACAAAATTTCAAGAAACACAATTAAGAAAACTACTAACATGATAAATATCATCTAAATAAGTTGTAAAGTACAACTCCCCTCTTTGTGTGACTTAATAGTGTTAATTAACCCAAGGCAATCATTCAATCACTCTCAACCACCGGTCCTCAACCATCCAAGAAGTTGCTAACAACCGCATGTCTGCTTCATCCCGCACCACTACTACTGCACTCGACCCTAAACCAACCACTATCCCCCATCAACGTTTAGCTTAACCAACCTCTGCCTCAGAGGACACCAGCGCTGCTTCATCCTTCCACCCACACACCCTTGCTCGATTTTCTTCCCCTGCAACTCGCACATAAGTTTAGTGAATGAATTGAATAGGGAAGGTGAGGGTAATGAAGAGAGAGGAAAATCGTGTTTAGAGCATTTAATTTGGAGTGAAATAGAAAAAAGTGGGTCCCACTGATATGTCTATTTTGTATAATGATTTACCCCCATCCCTTGGTCATAATTAGTAATGCTTTTGGCTCTTTAGAGCCACTTTTATTACTAATTTGTGTTTTCGTAGTTTTGGTTGAGTTTTGTAGCAAATTGCACACTTGGAGCATTTTCCCGAGATTATTTGGAGCAACTATGAGCATTAAAAGAGCACGACCATCTTTCGTAGCTCAAGGCCGGTTAGAGTCATCAAACCGGTGATTAAGGGCTCGACTTTGAAGAAGCCGAGGCTATGGACCAAGTATTCAAGCCCCTTGGAGGAAATTTGGATTGGGCTAAGTATCACGGCCCAATCATTAGTCCATTTGGAGCCCAAGGCATTCGCGGGTCCGGATAGGGCCTCGCCCGAAGGCGCGCCCGACCGGGCGGGGCGGAAGAGGAAGAAGGGCATGTTTCGCCCTGTCTCGCGCCCGACCGGGCGCAAGAGATGCACACTTGATGAAAAAGGAGGGCCCGGCCGAGCGAGTTGGCTCCCGACTGGACGCGTGTTTCTGGAAGGAGATTAGGCGTCGTTTTATTTTGTTTTAACTTAGGATTTTCTAGCTTAGTATAAGTACGCTTTTGTTAAGCGAGTTTAGCACTTCTTCTTACTCCTTTTCTCTCTCCCCTTAATGAAACTCTTAATATTATTTTCTCTCTTGTTTTCTCTCTCTACAACTCTTGGTTTAATTCAATCATTTATTTTCGTTAACTTTGGTAACGAAATCTTCTCTATTAATTTCAGTAATTTAATTTCTTTAATTCATCATGTCTTGTTTATTTGCTTTGATTAGTTTAGATTTAATTATGTGTGAGTAGTTTTCTTTCTAGGGTTTGTGGAGATCCATAAATAATATGAAGGGGTAATTTATTATTGTTGATTGTCAATGCTAGATAAATTTCCTATTGATTGATTTAATACTATGCAATTAGATTAGGCCTGGTTTAATTGTATGAATTATGCAATATTGATTCGAAATTCGAGAGATGAGAATTAATGTTTAGGCTTAGTTTCAATAGGCAGACTAATTTATAAATGGTTAAGTCGAGATTCGAGAGACGAGATTTAATACCGGTAAATTAACTCTGCAATTGTAATACGTAGCGAAGCCTTTTACGATCTGATTAATTGATGCATTGATGATTGATCATTGTGTTTTACCCTGGAATATTATTTATTGGTGAACATATGCCCTAGGCTTTTATTAATTGATTTCTCCTTACTTTTATTCTTCCCTACTTTTATTCTCCTTAGTTTAATTTCTTTTACAACAACAAATTTGGTTACTTGATAATCTAGAATATATTATTTAATAAGGAATGGAAAGACTCGTTTCCCTGTGGATTCGACCTTACTTCCCTATCTATTATTAGTTAGTATTTTAGGAATTACTTTTGATTAGGTGATACGACTTTATCCTGTCACCCACATCAGTTTTCCGTCACCGGAGTTGAGTTTTGGTTGGAAAAACCAACTTTAATTTTTTTTTTATGAGATGGTAAAATAAAATTTTAAATTTATGTCGGTAGTAAAAGCTAATAAGTCATTTTTTCGAGGTAGTAAAAGTTAAATCCTAATGACTAACAGAATTAACGGTCGTTAGTCATTAATGGTACTCGGTGATTTTTTTTAAAATTCGGTGGCATTTAGTGAAATTTGAAAACTTTGATGGCATTTGGTGAATTATTAAAGTGTTCAGTGGTATTTGGTGAAATAGTCGTATTTATATATATGTATCAATGCATATACACTTATTTATTCATGTAATTTGTTAATTTATGAATAATTTCTATATAATTTGTTTATATTATTTGAACTCAATTATAAAAAATGCTAGAATCAAATAGATTTGTCCAATCAAAAAGTCAACAATCAAATAAAGATCTTAGGAAGATAATCAAGACTATATAATCAATCAAAACAAGGTAAATCAGGAAAGGAATAACTTGATTGACGAAATATTATCCTCACAATAGTTCATACTGAACAAGGATAGTACGGATTTAACTGCACTTTTCTGAGAATGACAACTTACCTTCAAAGGTCAAACCAATTAGTAGGAGTATATCAATATTTCGGTAAAAAAATTTAATTTGTTAATTTATTATATTTTTATTTTATAAATGAAATTTAATAATATATTATTGTATTGTAGAGGCGTAATATGTGGCATGCTTGCCATATATTCAGATCAAAAAGTTTGTAGTGATTTGGAAAAATTACTTTATGTCACTAAGGAGGGAGAAGCCAAAATATTTCATATTTCTCAAGAAAAATTTACATTCAGTCAAGCGCAAAAATAAGTGTATGATTTGTTATCCATTATTGAAGGAGTCATTACTTTGATAAGACCAAGATCAAGATCAGATTTGGAAACTTGGCGTAAAGAATTTGATCTATCTTATAACCTGCCTTTTGAATTGCGTCATTTTTTAAACAACATAAAAATAAGGAAAATGTAAGTAAATTTCCCTTAAATTTGTTTTCATATTCTATTTATTCATTTCATATTCTTTTTATTTATTATAAGTTCAGTTTATGCTAATACTATACTTTGTATATTTTGTTTATTTAACTATTAAAAAGCATGTTATCTGCAACTGTACATTACTAATAAAAGTTTTTTTTTTTTTTATAATAAATAGGTATACTTGTATGATTAAAAATGTTATGTTTTATTTTTAACAGACGTCGATAAATCATCGGGTTTCTTTCATCCAGTGTCTTGAAGACACTATTAAAGAAAGGTTAATAGATGAGAACGATTTCAGTGAGGAATTGTATTCGAATTTAGAGGCTGCAAATTGGAGGATTGAAGTCTCAGATGACATGTTATTGACAATAATCTACAACTACAAAGGACCTGGCTTTTATGTTGGAACATCTCGTGTCATTAATTTTATTCTTGCAATGTTTTCTCATGCTAATGACTATGAATATGATACTGTACGCGGGAAAAATGTAATGACTTTCTTTCTATTTTATTTACGAAAATATTAATTAATTATTGCATGCTGCTAATTTTTTTTATAGGGTGATTTGACTCTTGAGGAAAGAGAAAGTCTAATTATGAAAGTATTAACTTCAATATATACAACACTTTATGATACCGTGTGCGATTATGTAAAAAATTCTATAAGGTAAGAATTTAATATTTTGTTATTTCTAATCTACATCTTTTATGTTGTTTAAAATTTTTGTTTTACTTTTTTATTAACAGGGGATATACGAAGTCATTTTCAGATGCTCTTATAAGACTTTCAAGTTGTGGATCTCAATATTGATTTCCTGTTCCTGGTAAGCATTTGATAACGATTTGGGGGCTATTTGGTGTGGTGTTTTCAGGTTTTTTTAGACAATTTTGTGATTGCCATAGGGGCTAGTTAGTGGTTGTTTTAGGTTACATTGTGTGTGAATAGTGTTTGAGGTGTGTGGGCAAAGGTTGTAATACCCCGTATTTTTAATGTATTTTATAAATTATTTATTTATTTGTAAAAAATAATTTTGGGTCAAATTATTTTTATTATGAGATTTAAATAATACAAGGTTTAATTTTTGGGTAAATAAGTATTCAATCCGAATATAGTCCATCTTAATAATAAACTCAATAATTCTATTTTTACATTTGGGCTACCTATTCTATTATTGAAGTCCACAATTTTTATAAAGCCCAAACCTACCCTAAACAACCCTACACTATAAATACTCATTCAATCTCCAAAATTTTTCCACACAAAAGGTTAGTCTTATTTTCTTTCTCCTTTATTTTATTCTTTTTATTTTCCTTTTCCTTTTCTTTTTCTTTCTTTCCCTTTTCCTCCATACGTGAGCTGTTGCCGCTGCTCAATCCGCCGCCCTTGCCCGCCGAAAACCGACGCCGACCACCAGCCCGGCCGCCGCCATGGCTGGCCCTCCTTATTCTCTTCTTCCTCCTTTGTTTTTACTACTTGTTTAATTATAAATATATTAGTTTTGGGTTTTGATTTTATAGTATGAATATTATATTTTTAGTATCAAATTCATGATTTTAATGGTTTAAACTTATAATTTCAGATTACAATTGTGTTTTAAATTTTTAGATTTTGTAATGTATAAACCTAGGGTTTTAATTTATGAAAGATGAGATTTTTAGGGTTCTTATACAAATTAATTTGGGGCTTGTATATACCCAATGATTCTATGGATAATTTAAGTATAAAGATGTATTCTTGATGATGTTTTGATGGGTTTTGATTATTCTAAAAGTGCTGAAAATTGATTTAAAGTACTAGTTTTGATGGTTTTATTAAAAGGGTTAAATTACCCATTAAAAAGGGGATTATTTAGGGGTTTTTAAATAATTTTCAGATTGTTATAAGTTGTTTAAAGTAAGTTTAAGTTGCTGAAAATTGTGTATACAAGGGTAATTAATATAGTATTATTGTCCCTTTATGTAGGAGACTTTGTTCGGGAATTGTTGTAATGTACTAGGAAATTTATTAAGCGTGTAGAAACATGCTAAGATTTATTTGAGTGATTCCAAGTTAGTGTCATGCAAGGAATTGATTGGAATGGTTGAATTAAAATGAAATTGGTGATTTGAATCGGAATTGATTGAATTGATTTATTTGTGAAGCATGATTGGTCGAAATAAATTAATTATTGGAATTGGTGATATTGGAATATTGTCATTGAACCATATATATATATATATATATATATATATATATATATATATATATATATATATATATTATTATTGGCACGTTTGAAGGTTTATTTAATTAAACTAAATGTTTAATTTGGTTTGAAATATTGAAAAGGAATTTCATTATGGTTCATATAATTTTTATTGATGCTATAAGCATGAGGAATGAGCTATTTAAGTGTCTTTGTACACGAGGATTAAATCATATTTTGGTGCCTTAGTGTACTTAAGGTGTTTCTAACACCGAGAGATAGGAATTGTGGCGCATTATGCGTTTAAGATGTCTTTGACACCGAGGTACATTAAAAAAAAGGTTCAACATTAAATATTATGTAGTCACTAATTATTCAAGAATTAAATTGGTATATTGAGTTGTTTGAATAATTATAATGATTGAATTGTGTTATGGTTTGAGAGTTATCACCAAGTCTAATAATATGTAAACAACGTAAAGTGAAAGAGATTACGCACCAAAACTCTTGGAACGTATACACCTCGAGTATGAGCATATGGGGGAGTTACGCGACTTTATATTTGACCATAACTTCTACTGGGGGTACGGGACGCTGTCCTTTCCATTTTTATTATGCACAGGAATTCCGCCACTTACGAGTGGTTCTTTTATACTGGCACGGTTAGCTCCCGTGTTAGTACCCCTTTATTGGGGCAGGTTAGGGGAAACCCGTTCGATGCGTAATCAAGCTAAATAAATAAATTAGTTATGTATTAGTTGGTCATTGAGTATGTTGTATGCTTGTAAGCAGGTACAACGAGGTAAGTTGTGTGATGATAGGGTGAAAGCATGTTAGTCTGTTTTATTTACGCTTATGTACTCAGCATTGCTGATTGTGTGTTTGTATATTTGTTTGGCCTTGTCTTTACTTTGGCCTTACAACGACCCATTTCTAATGGCGAGTAGTGGGGACAAGTAGAGAGGAGATTTTTTAGGTGATGAAGAATATTCATGATGGGCGTGAATGAAGAGCGAATCATGCTTAGTTTCCATAAGACTATGATGTGATTTATTTTTTTATTGATTATATTATTAATATGCTTGTGAGACTAACTGTGGACATCCAAATGTGTCTCCCCAAAACCAAACCCAGTGATGAATACCTTTCACGTCATTTGATTATCGAACAAAGTGAAAGTGTGGAAAGTCTAGTGATGTGGATGTTTTTATTAAAATATCGCTCTTTCTGTTTTGAAAATATTTCTTCTTACACTCTATTTATGAAAGTAGTCAGTCCAATTTAGTTCGGTCCATAATAAGGTCCGATAATAGTGTAGTTGGATTGGGCTCGAAAAGAGCTTTTCAACGATACATTACAAGCCCAATTCCGATGATTAATGAGGAAGTTATGGATTAAATTAGATTTGGCCTGAAATGAATTTTATATGCGGCCCAATGATCTAGAGGAGGGCCTATTAATTATTATTTTTAAAGTTATTAGGATTGATTTTAATCTTCTAGAATATCTAGAAGGTTCTTTTAAATTCTAATAGTATTAGGATTGATAATTATATTTTTAAAGAGTTTTTTTGGAATAAAATAAGTATTTTTATGATAAACCTGATTTTAATTTGATAAACACGGAATTTGCTGCTTAATCATATTAAGAAGAGGATTCCGCGTACAGAGCGCGTTTTATCTTTTAATTAGCGCCAAACGACAGAGTTTGTCGCCTGGCGCTAACGTCTGTCGCCTGGCGCTAATCCTGTCGCCTGGCGTTGATGTCTATCGCCCGGCGACAGATGCCGGTTTTATTCAGAATAGGACTTGATTTGTTTCCGGAAGATTTTTCTATAAATAGGGGTCGTATCTCCCCGTTGACAATCATCAACAATTCACCAATCATTATCTCTCTCTATTCTCTCTCTAAAGCTAGAAGCTTCTTCTCCCTCTATTCTTTTTCTAAACATTTCCTCTTACAAAATTCCGCATACACAAGTTCTAGACACACCTAGCCAAGTTCGAAGTTGCCTTCGCCCTAGACGTGAAAGGTTTATAATTTCTGAGGGTTTGGTCTCAATTCTCTATTTCAATTATTTGATTTAATTGTTTGATTTAATATTTTCCTTGAAGTTACTAACGCGTGTATTTTGTTATTAGAAAGAGATACGAGGCATACAAGTAAGTAATTGCTTTTATTATTATTTTGATATAGAAATCATGCTTTAACTGTTTTAATTTCTAGTATCATGTTAGGATGTCTTTATGAAACCTACTATCATATTTAGGGTAATAACTAAAATTTCTAATATCATGTATGTTTATGATGCTTCCTATTTCTTTCCTTATATCTTGTTAGTATCATGCCTAGGATCTTGCTAATATTATTATGCTTTATTGAGATTGAGATTATTATTTTGATGATGATGATTTATTATCATGTTGCTTGATATATTATTATTGTTATTGCTTGATCACGCCTTTTATACATGTTTAAAGAGAATTTGTACTTGTAATCACGCTTAATAAGATAATTAATAATCCTGTTTAGGCTAATATGATTATAATTCAAGTGATCGCCAATAATAGTTTTGTTTGTGCATTAATATTCAACCAACATAGATAAACAGGTTTAGGGTTAACCTAATGATTGTATGTTAGTCAAAAAGCGCACATGAATACAAGAAGAATAAAGTAGAGGCCTATTTTTAGGGCAGGTTCAATCTCTTTTAGGTTGGATTTGTACCTTCATCCCCGAACTTCCAGTCATGGTACCAGACCTATTGGAGTTAACGATCTCCTGGATCGTTAAGGGGTGTAACCTTCACCCTGTGAACGGTTTACAAGTTCCTAAAACTTATTGGCGACTCTTTTACTCTAGTTTCCTTCCCTTTAGACGCCACCATACTTAAGTGTATGATCACAGTGGGGCTCAAGTGTGGGATGCTTGAAATATTCCCTACACTAACACAAAGGTTTTTTAAGTCTTATTTGGTTTTAATAAGGGCCTACAAATCTACAATGGTTCCAAATTGTAGGTTGTTTTCGTTTGACTTTACTTTCGTTTGGTTGACTTTTAAGTTGAATTGTTTTGAATGGTTTTAAAGATAGTCTTCCATTGTGTGTCTTTGATAATTGCCTTAGCCGTTTTCACGGCGGCGGTAATGTCTTCGATTTTCCTTTTTGTGTTTTAAAAGAGCAAAACAGGTATTTTAAAGGAAAGGGATTTCTAGGGTGTTACAAAGGTGTCGTATTGTTGCTTGTGTATCTTGACGATGTGAGTATGTGATGGGTGTTTGCACAGGTGATGGTTGTTGAGTGTATTGTGTATGTGATGGGTGTTGAGTGGTATTGTGAGGGTGATGGGTGTTAAGTGTGTATTGATATTGGGTATTAAGCATGTCATTTAGAGTTAATTTGTATGTTTGGAATTTTTGATACTCTCCTTGTTACATGAGTTGTAGTGGACTAGAAGTGCGTAATTTGGCATTATTTCTTTGGTTTATTGGTGATGATGGGTAACTGAACTTTTGGATTAAGCGTACTTTTATGGAATATGCAACAAATTAAACTACTGTGAAAAGACATACTTATTTTATAAAAATCCTCTTTTGGGCCCCACTCTATAAATTTTTTAAAATTTTGTGAACACTCTAATGTTGCAATTAAATCGAAACGAAGGAATAAATAAACATATACAAATATATTTTAATACTAAAGGAAAACTTGAAAAATGCCACCTTCAACACAGCACTTTTTAGAATTACCACCTTGAATGATTTATTTTTTAAAGAATTTATCACCTACAAAACCTTAAAACATCAAATGTTACCGCCACTACTTTGCCCAAACCTTCATGGACAACGTAATGTGGGGCCCACCAACGAATTTTTCTGTTCTATTTCCCTTTTTTTCCTCCCCTTTCCTCGATTCTCCCTCTTTGTTCGTCATTCTTCATAAAATTCTCTCTTTATTCAGGTAAAACTTCCAATTAATGTGTAATTAGGGTTTTTGCAATCAATTTGGGGATTTTAAAATCCTAATTATACATACTTGAATGCATTAATTGGATTTTTCGCACAAATTCATAGAGAATCTTAGGAAGAGTGATGAACAGAGAGTGTAAATCGAGAGGGAAATAGAACAGAAATGCATTGATGGGTCCCACATTACGTGATGGTGGTAACAATTGATATTTTGAAGATTTGTAGGTGGTAAATTTTTGTTAAAAAAAATCATTTGAGATAGTAATTCCTAAAAAGTGATGTATTGATAGTGGTAATTCCTATATTTTGTACTCCGTATTTTTTAACTTGCTTGTATTTTGTTTATTAAACTAGATTAGTCTCGTGTGATGCACGATTTGAACATATAAAATTTTCTAAATTTGTTTATTTTTTCATACCAAAATTCAAAACAAAAAAAAAAAAATCCAAAAACAAATAATACATCAAATATTAAAAAAAATAAAATAAAATTTAAAGCTCATAGAAAAATTGAATAATGAAAGCCTAAAAGGGTACCCGAGGTCCCCGTGGAAGAAAATTTTAATATATTATTGTTAGAGAAAATAGATTGTTTTTCGAAAATCGATACTAATAATAATCTAGCTGATCAGTATTTTAATAAAAAAAATAAAAATCATAAAATGATGACATCATTTATAGGTTTTGGAGGGAAAATTTTAATAGCGGCATGACATGTGTCTATTTTTAGGATACAATGATGTCAGCGGGTTGCTATTTTAGTGTTAGTTATTATAGACTGTTGATTTTATTATAAGTGCATAGTAGACTAATTGGGTTTTTTGACGGGCTTGGTTCCACCCAAAAGGCTGGCCCGACCCGACGAAGTGGGTTGATTATTCCGACACTGTTTTATGACCTTTACATACTACGGAGTGTACAGAGAGATGTCCAGCACAGTCGTTCTGAAATGGCCGCGCAATTCCAGCGATCTTATTTTCTCTCTCCTCCACTGGAATTGAGTCCCAGAAAGAAGGCTAGATATGTTCTGCATTTCATTTACCCGAATCGCTGGTTTGCTACCAACGCTGAGTCGGAGTTCTCCGGCGCTGACAACGCATACGAAGTTCTTGGTGTTCCGGAGAACTGCTCGTTTGAGGACATTAAGGCGTCTTTTCGGAAGCTAGCTAAAGAAACGCACCCTGACCTCGTTTCTTCCGCTGATACTGTCGATTCCAAACGTTTCGTCCAAATTCTCGCTGCTTATGAGGTACACTACTCTTTTGATTTCTTCTGTAAATTAATGTGAATTACATTGGATAAGTGTTGAAATTAGTGGTCTCAACTCTGAAGATTCTACAATTTCTAATTCTGTTGGTGATCATGTTGTTCAAAAACTATACGAATTATGTTCAATCGATCAATTGTCAGTTGTTTTGGCAATTTGTTTATGGTTGATTTATTTGCATTAATTTGTATGGCTTAGAGTTAGAGATATGGCAAAAAAAAAAAAAAAAAAAAAAAAAAAAAAAAAAAAAAAACAGGTTACATAGTCTAGGGTTGTGCTTTGTCATGACATTTTTATATGTTTGCTCTTACAAGTCTAGGTTTATGATTTTCATCATATTTAATTGGCATTTGCTTTAAGAAACGCTCGAGCTCGCTGCTTGTCTGTTGAGTATTGACATTGGTAATTATAAGGTGTGCGTAGGCTAATGTGATCGAACCTATTAGGTTCAATGGTTAATGTATGGCAGGTTTTGCCATCATTCAAATTTGGTTTATGTGACCAGTATATGAATCTGGTTGCAGATTCTTTCAGAGCCTACTAAAAGAGCTCTGTATGATCAGTATTTGCAAACTGGAAGACACATTGAACAGAAGCATTCAAGAGAAGGTTCGAGTTATCACATGTATGGTTCATATGTGAACACAAAAAAGCAAATGGAGGTTGTTGAGTGGTTGAAGTGGTATAGACATGCTGTGAAGGATATATTATCGGAGAGAAGTTTGCCGTCTGGTTCAGGTTATTTTGATGTGCTTCAAAGAGAATTTTATTCAGCCATACATTCAGCGTATTTTGGTCCTGAAATCCTATCTCTGGACCTTCTTCCTGATCGTTTTGAAGCTGAAGAGAGGTCTGTATTTGAAACACCTGAGGTGCTACACTTGGTGTCAGGGCGTGATCTCTTTGGAATTGTCCGTATTGTTGATGATGTTCCTGAATTGTCTGATGTTTCTTATAAAAAACTGACTACTGCACTTAAGGATTTAGAATTGTGTCAATCCATGGACAATGTGGGCTGTCAAACAGATTTTGCCAACAATAAAGCATCTGCGGAATTGTATCAAAACCATATGAATGATATAAAAAATCAAGCTCTAGATGCATACAAAGACTTGGAGTTGCATGTGTGCGGGAGGTTAGTTGCTATGGCAACTAGAGTCCCTCCAAAAGAATCTTCTGGTACAAGCGATTTTCCTGACAAGGCCGATGAGGAAAGTTCACAAGATATGATACATATTTTCCTTAACTCGCACGAGGAGCCAGTGCATTTCAACCGTTGTAATTTGAATAAAAGAACCTTGCATGGTTCGGTTTCAAAAGTCGTCTTGGGCACAATAGTTGGGCTTGGAACTAATCCTGATGAGAGCTCCTGCTATGTATACAATAGTAATGGTTCAAAGAGTCATGTGATTCTCAAGCATAGAACACCACTGGTTTGTCTGACTATCTACCCTTTGCTCTATCTTACCACGGTCTCCATTTTTACTTTCTGTATGTATCTTTGCGTATGAGTTAAATGTTTATTTTGAGTAATGTAGTAATTAAGATCACTTAACCCCTGTATTGTGTACTCTCAAATTTAGAGCCTCACATGTGTCTATTTTAAACAGCAATCACCCATTCAGTCCTATACATTTATGATTTGACTTATGTTTGTTAAAGCTGTTAAGTTAGTTATGCACTCATGTTTTCCAAATTATAAAAAAGATCGTATGCTTAAAATTTTCTAGCAGAATATTTTAATTTCCAAACTTATAACGGAGTATACAGTAATTATGCCCCCCACCCCCCCCCCCCCCCCCCCCCCCCCCCCCCCAAGGAAGAAAAAATAAAATTGAATTTAGACCCATAAAATGTATTCTTGCTCTACTGTTTTACAAGTTTGTCTGCTTTTGCTATCTTGTCTTAACCTGATCATTGCCATTGTTGAAGCAAAGAGTAGAAATTTGACAACTCAAAGTATCTGTTTAGGTGAAACACATGCACTGGTTTCAGCTGGGAGATGAAGTTTCTATTTGTGAATGTAGATGCACCAGGGCTCGATTGCCATCAAGCAAGTAAGTCTCTTCCGCTACAGATAATTAATGGATGCGGAAGATTTTGAGTTTCATGATTGGCTTTACTTCCTGAAGTATTTTTCTCTCTATTAATGGGGATGGCAGTGAATTTGGAGTTACAGAAATGCTTCCTTTAACCAATGACTGTTGCACTATTCATCCCTTACAGGTGTAAAAGTAGACTTCCTCAGGTCACTTAAGAGTATGAACATTTGAACATAGTGGTATGGGGTCAGAATGTCGGATGTTTACATGTACTAAACTGGTTCTTTTGTGAGTGCATCCAACTTAATTTGCCAATGAAATATGTAGTTACTTCCTAGGAATATAAACATCCTGGGTAAACTTGTTTTTAAGGAACTAGGACACTAATTTGTTCTTTAATCCCCTTCTTCCAGACACAAAAGCAAGTAATGTTAGTTTCAGAATCATTTTTTGTAGATGGAATCTACAGTACTTAAGAATCCAAGAAATGTAGATATATAATCTATATGTATTGTATTTCTGTAATCATATTTTGGGATTAGCATGCTTGTATATTTTCTAGCATAGCATTCATGATGAAGTTTCTGGAACAGTCCCATTTTACTCTTTCAATATGTGGTTCTATTATTGAATCTCATTCTGAGAATGATTTTCATGGTAAGTTTTCCAAAGAGTATAGCTTTTAGACAATGTGTGTTGTGAGTCCTTGCTTACTTTCAACATCATATAGCCGTTGGATTCCAACATCTCTCTTTCCTTGTAGGTTTTGGTTGTTTGAGCCACGCTGTAGCATGCATGATATTGGTGGATGGTATGTGGAAACTTATGGGCGGGATAGGAAAAGGAAAACTGTTCCATCACAAAGATATTGGGATGGCTTTAAATCTCATCAAGAATGTGAAGAGTAAGTGAACTTTGTAATTGTCTTACAACCCTTTGTGCTTTCAAGATCAAAAGCTCAGTTTTTGTTTAGCTTTAGATCCATGTTTGATATTTGATTTTACCTTATCATCCATACATTTCCTGTAGGAGACTCCACCCTGCAGTATATTTGCTTGGTCTAGCATATAGGACTCTTGATATAGAAAATGCAAGGCGAACTAAGCGGACTTTCTGGGATATTGCTCAAGGAAGATTATTCAAAATGTTTAATTGGTGCAAGAAGCTTGTTTAATGACAATAAGCTCCTTTGTTGTACTTGGTTGCAGTCTTTTTTCCTCTACATCAAATTTATCCTTGCAGTGTTTGGTGGTTATTGAGGAGCTTACTCCTATTATGTTTTTGGAAGTTCATGGCTCTAAGATCCTATTTGAAGGTCAACAATCCGAATGACTGCTCCTGTGCTCCTAAAATTGAAGTTCCAGATGCTTGTGTTCAATTTACTTGCTCCTTGGGAGGTTAGCATTCGCTTTGTTAGTTATTATATTTTCTGTCTCACTATGTGCCCATGGCAAATTGCACCATATGCCAATAAACTAAAAGTTCATTAGTGATTTTCCAGCATTAATTTATTAATCCTTTTCTTTGATTTGGTCCTATTTTCTTTCTTATTATCCTTTAATAATCCCTACTATCCCTACTTCAACCCCTGCTACCCCTAATAGTTAGGATAGTAGGGGCTCATATGGTAAGGATTTGTGAGGTGTGTAAGGGATAATAGGGGTTAGTATAATATGGCTTCGGTAGTAGGGGTTATTAAGGGATAATAGGGGTTAGAATGGTAGAGGTTGTGTTTGTGAGGCATAGTAGGAGTTAGGATAATATGGGTTAAGATAGTAGGGGTTAGGATAGTAAGGGTTCATATAGATATGATAGGGGTTAGATAGTATGGGTTAGGATAGTAGAGGTTAGAATAGTAGGGGTTAGTATAGGATAGTAGGGGTTATTAAGGTATAATAGGGGTTAGAATAGTAACCCCTACTATCCTAACCCCTACTATATCTATATGAACCCCTACTATCCTAAACCCGACTACCCTAACCCCTGTTATCCTAACCCTACTTTATCTATTCTAACCCCTACTATGGTTCATGTAGTAGGGGTTATTAAGGGATAATAGAATTAGTGTAGTATGGACGTATGGTCTCTACCCCTACTATCTCTACCCATATTAGTGTTTAGATAGTATGCGTTAGGATAATAGGGGTTAGGATAGTATGGATTAGGATAATAGGGGTTCATATATAATGGGTTAGGGTAGTAGGGGTTATGATAGTAGGGATAATAGGGGTTGAAGTAGGAATAGTAGGGGTTAGGGTAGTATGGGGTTAGGATAGTAGGAGTTCATATAGATATAGAAGGGGTTAGTTAAGAATCTTAGGATAGTAGGGATTATTAAGGAATAGTAGGGGTTCATATACAATAGGCTACGACAGTAAGGATTAGTAAGGGATAGTAGGGGTTAGGGTAGTAGGGGTTGAAGTAGGGATAGTACGGGTTGAAGTAGGGATAGTAGTGGTTAGATAGTAAGGGTTAGGTTGTAGGAGTTTGAATAGTAGGGGGAGGTAGGGATAGTAGGGGTTAATATAGGATAATAGGGGTTCATATAGTAGGGGTTAGTATAATATTGGTTCGATAGTAGAGGTTATTAAGGGATAATTGGGGTTAAAATGGTAAGGTTTTGGCGGTCATTTGGGTCCTTTATGGGCTCAAAATAAGCTCGGAATTCGTAAAAAAATTAATGTAAATGCCCTATATTTTGTATTTTTTACCTTGTTTGTATTTTGTTTATTAAATGTTGATTTTATTTATTATACTCTGTAAGTGCATAGTAGACTAATTGGGTTTTTTTACGGGCTTGGTTCCACCCAAAAGGTTGGCCCGACCCAACCAAGTGGGTTGATTATTCCGACTTAGCCCAGCCCGGCCCACTATTTTATGACCTTTACATACTACGGACTGTACAGAGAGATGTCCAGCACAGTCGTTTCTGAAATGGCCGCGCAATTCCACCGATCTTATTTTGAGAAGGCTAGATATGTTCTGCAATTCACTTACCCGAATCGCTGGTTTGGTACCAACGCTGAGTTCTCCGGCGCTGACAACGGATACGAAGTTCATGGAGTTCCGGAGAATAGCTCGTTTGAGGATATTAAGGCATCTTTTAGAAAGCTTGCTAAAGAAACGCACCCTGACCTCACGGAGAGTGATACTGCTGATTCGAAACGTTTCATCCAAATTCTCGCTGCTTATGAGGTGGAGTACTATTTTGTCAATCATTATTGATTTCTTGCTGTAATATTATGTAAATTAGTGTTAAGTTTGATGGTTTGAAGATTTTACAATTTCTAATTCTGCTAAGTTTATTCTAAGTTTTGTGTTATATATTGTTCAATAATTGTACTTCTTGTGAATTATGTTCAATTAATCAATCATCCGTTGTTATTGACATTTGTATTAATGTTTGAATTATTTGCATTAGTTTGTAACTTTGTATTGCTTAGTATATGGTATAAAGATAAAGATCAAACATATTGAGGTTACTAGTCTAGGTTTTGCAATGTCATGAAATTGTTACACAGTTGCTCTTACAAGTCTAGGTTTGCGCATTGGAATCTCATCGTATTTGGCATTTTTTGTGTGAGCTCTCGAGTCAGTCTGTTGGCACCGGTAGTTATAGGGTGCACGTAGGCTAGTGTGATCTTAATACACGCCAGGTTCTGCCATCATTCAAATCCGGGATATGTGACTAGTAATTGAATCTGGTTGCAGATTCTGTCGGAGCCCACTAAAAGAGCCCTTTATGATCAGTATTTGCAAACCGCAAGACACATTGAACAAAAACATTCAAGAGAAGCTTCTAATTATCAACTGTACGACTTGTTTGTGAAAACAACCAAGCAAATGGAGGTTGTCGAGTGGTTGAAGTGGTGTAGACATGCTGTGAAAGATATATTATCAGAGAGGAGTTTGTCGGCTGGTTCAGGTTATTTTGATGTGCTTCAAAGAGAATTTTATTCAGCTATGCATTCAGCGTATTTTGGTCCTGAAATCCTATCTCTGGACCTTCTTCCTGATCGATTTGAAGCCGAGGAGAGGTCTGTGTATGAAACACCTGAGGTGTTACAGTTGGTTTCAGGGCGTGATCTCTTTGGAATTGTCCGCATTGTTGATAATGTTCCTGAATTGTCTTATGTTTTTTATAAAAAGACTACTGCACTTGAGGATTTAGAATTGTGTCAGCCTGTGGACAATGTCGGCTGTCAAACAGATTTTGCCAACAATAAAGCATCTGCTGAATTGCCTCAAAACAATATGAACGATATCCAAAATCAAGCTTTAGATGCATACAAAGACTTGGAGTTGCATGTGTGTCGGAGGTTAGTTGCTATGGCAACTAGAGTCCCTCCAAAAGACTCCTCTGTTGCAAGTAAAATTCCTGGTGAGGGTGATGAGGAAAGTTCACAAGACATGATACATATTTTTCTTAATTCGTATGAGGAACCAGTGCATGTCAACTGTTGTCAGTTGAATAAAAGAACCTTGCACGGTTCAGTTTCAAAGGTTGTCTTGGGCACAATAGCTGGCCTTGGAACTAATCCTGATGAGAGCTCCTATTATGTATACAACAGTAATGGCTTGAAGAGTCATGTGATTCTCAAGCATAGGACACCACTGGTTTGTCTGCCTATCTACACTTTGCTCTATCTTGATATGGGCTCCATATTTACTTCTGTTTGTATCTTTGTGTATGACTTATGTGTTGTTTGTAAATACTGTAGTAATGAGTATCACTTCACCCCTGCGGCCCTGCATTGTGTAATCTCAAATTTAGAGCCTCACAACATGCATCTATTTTAAACGCCAATCAATTCACTCATATGCATGTATGATTGTACTTATATCTGTCGAAGCTGACAAGCTAGCTATACACTTCTGTGTTCTAGAAGAAGATTATTTTAAATGTCATACTTAATAATTTCTAATCTTAATTTACTGAGTATACAGTGTTTTTGAGCCTATGTTGGCTGCTGAATTTTTTGGAGCTTGCTCCCTGGTTGATCCTTAGGTTCTGATTATGAATTTGGACCCTAAAATGTATTCTTGACTTTCTTGTTCTACTGTCTTGCAAGTTTGTCTGCTCTTGCTGTCTTGTGTTTACCTGATTATTACCATTATCGAAGCAAAGAGTGAAGTTTAACAACTTAAGGAATCTGTTTTAGGTGAAACACATGCACTGTTTCAGTTGGGGGATGAAGTGTCTGTTTGTGAGTGTAGATGCACCAGGGCTCGGTTGCCATCAAACAATTAAGTCTCGTCCTCTAATAGGAATTCATGGATGCAGAAGATTTAGAATTTTACGATTGGCTTTACTTTCTGTAGTACTCTTTTCTCTTTTAATGGAGGTGGCAATGAATTTAGAGTTACAGTATCTCTTCCTTTAATTAATGACTGGTGCATTGTTCCTCTACTTCCAGGTATAAAAGTAGGCTTCCTCAAGTCACCTATACATAAAGTCACTTTTACATATACTTAAGTGGTTATTTTGTGAGTGCATAACAACTTAATTTGCCAACCAAATATTAAGTTACTTCCAAGGGACTTAAACATTCTGAGTAAACTTGTTTTCGAGGAACTAAAAGACTAATTTGTTCTTTAATACCCTTCCTCCAGAAACAAAAGCAAGTAATGTTAGTTTCAGAACCATTTTTGTTGATGGAAGCTACAGTAAGAATGTCGATTATACATCTATATTTATTGTAATTTTTTCCTGTAATAAATCTTTTGGGAGTAGCTTGCTTGTATATTGTATTAGCACAATACTATTGCTGAAATTCCTGGAGCAGTCCCATTTGGCTCTAATTATTTGGTTCTATTGTTGAATCTCATGCTGAGAATAATATTTTTGATAAGCTTTCCAAAAGGTTTTGCCTTCTTGACAATGTGTATGTGTAGTGAGTCCCTGTTTACTTTTAACATCATATAGTCAGGGGAATCCAACATATCTCTTCCTTGCAGGTTTTTAGTTTGAGCCATGCTGTAGCACACATGATATAGGTGGTTGGTATGTAGAAACTTATGGACGGGATAGGAAAAGGAAAACTGTTCCATCCCAAAGGTATTGGGATGGCTTTAACGCTCATCAAGAATGTGAAGAGTAAGTTAACTTTGTGATTGTCTTACAACTTTTTGTGCTGTCAGGATCCAAAGTGCCGGCTTTGTTTAGCTCCATGTTTAATATTTGATTTTACCTTACCGTTCATTTGTTTCCTGCAGGAGACTCCACCCTGCAGTTTATTTGCTTGCTCTACCATATAGGACGCTCGATATAGAAAATGTAAGGCGTACAAAGCAAACTTTGTGGGATATTGCTCAAGGATATCTATCCAAAATGTTGCATTGGTGCAAAAAACTTGTGTAGTTGTGTAGTGACAACAAGCTTTAACTAAGCTACTTGGTTTTAGTCTTCTATCAAATCCATCTTTGCAGTGTTATGTGGTTCTTGAAGAGCTTACTCCTATTATGTTTTTGGTAGCTGTTCTGTTTGTGGATCTAGTATCCTATTTGAAGATCAACATTCCAAATAACTGCTCCAGCGTTCTTAAAATTGATGTTCCAGATGCTTGTGTTCAATTTAGCCCTTCAGCTTCTCTGCTAAGTGATTTCTCCTTGGGAGGTAAGCATTTACTTTGTTAGTTATTATATTTTGTCTATCATGAAAAAAAAATAAGTTAGAGGTAATGCTGGACTTAATAATTCTGCTTTAGATGAGAAACTGATTGGTAAAATGTTGAGTGTTAGGTTGGTATCTTCCATCTTGGTCAAGGTTCATGCTTATAGTGAACTCATAGTGACAGATGGTTAGATTTGGCTATGGTACATAATTTTAAGCAAATATTATGGGTGCATAGGATCAGCTATTGGTTTGGTTTGATTTTCTGTCTCACTTAGTAGAACAATTGACCAAATGACCTTTAGTACTCAGACTACTCACAGTATCGAGGTCAACAGTACAATTCCCCTGACTAGGCTCAATCTACTAGGTTTGTTTTTTACCTTTCCATATTTCTCAGAATGATCTTTAAAGCACATGGTCCCATTGTGTGGTCGTGGGAAATTGCACCATAGGAACCAAATAGTCATTAGTGATTTTCCAGAATGTTGATTAATCCTATTCTTGAGTTGGTCCTATTTTCATTACTTTTAGTCAGATCACATATACATCAATAATTGGAAACTTTAATTACATGTAATTTCTCTAAAACTGCAATAATGCTCAGAGACATTTTTTCTGTTCTTCTGTGTATTGTAGATACGTAAAGTTCTGCTCAGAGAGGTGCTGTTTCATACAGATACTTCATTTCACACACCCTTATATTCTATTGTAGATACTGAAACAAACTCTTGATTCCAGTCCCATAAAGATATGATCATTATAATCTAAAATAACAAAGACAGTGTTATCCTGCAATCTATCTTAGTAGATCGTCCCATTTGCAATATTGCCCACCTGCTAATGCTCTGTAATACCTATCTCTGCAGTAAACTGGCCTCCCATCTGCTGCCTCTGCGGCTGCTGCTGCTAGGTCATCATCTTGCTTAACCTCCACTGGCAACCTCAACAATTCCTCCTTTCTTTGGGGGAAACGAATTGAAAGTAAAAAGTATTTAGACTGAGAAGATGCTTATATTACAAAGTACTATAATTGTAGAACTTAAGTATCTTTGCATACCTTATATTAAACTTTGTGTCGACATTTGTGGTTGAAATTTCCTGAGAAATGTCTTTTGTGGTGAAAATGGTTTGGAAATAATTCTGTACTGGTGTGGCAAAGATGAATAACAAGACTCCAGATACAAGCAGTGCCCCTGTTCCTACCAGTGTTTGCTTCAACATTTTGATTACTGGTTTCACCTAAAGGTATCACAAATTATTAGTTTATGGACAAGTTAAATGCTAAAGAGCTAAATCTTGTGTGTATATATATGCATTTGGCAATATGTCTTTGTAGATCTCCTAGCTGGTTTCTTATTTAGTGCTGATCTCCCTGGTAAAGAATGAAAATTAAGATTGGAACACATTTCTTACCTTATAGGATCCCAGCAGCCTATCACGAGCTAGTACCTGAAAGGACCAAAATTTTGTCACAAGAATGACTTACAACAAAAGACAGCTCTTGGCTTTTAAAGCCCTGTTGCAGAAGAGTATTAATTCTGACCTCTGGTGGCTTCACCCACATTTGTCCATCATACCATCCACTCTCTTCATAGGGTACTACTGCTGATAAAAGCCTATCGCCTACATAGCTCCATCCCTACAATGTGCCAAGCCAGTATCACTTGAAAATATGGGATTTGATGTGCACAGCACATTGAAATGCACTGCACTAATGCATACTTAGTTGTTCAAAATATAGTTATAGACTCTAATCAGCCCTGACATGTTATGAAGAAATACCAGATAGATTCTCAGGACAATCAGCGACACCAGAAATAGGGTTCCTGTTCCCGAAGCTAATAAAAATCTTAGAGGTTCCTGCATGAGGGTGAAGAGCAAATGAGCAATATTGTACTAGCAAATTAGGAATTCAAATTAACCATTGTGCAGACTTAGGATTTTGAATTTTAATATGCTCCTGTAGTTTCTTAAATATGAATTTGAATGTTGCTACTCAGTGCTCACATGCTGTTGCTGAAAATTTGAATTTCCCCACTCCGAAATTGATTTTTACACTCCTTTTGTGAGATCAGGTTTAGGTGTTTGGCACACAAAGTCGATTGCATAATCAATTAAAAGATTATAACATCACTCCCGGCTATTGTTCTATGGTTTTTTTAGAACAACAGAAACCAAGAGACTTGTTCATATTGGCAGAAAATTTAATTAAAATCAAGTGGCATCTTTTGGTTGCTGCTTGTAAGCATTGATCATGAGCTATTCAATTTTCTCTATTCATTTTTTTTGGTTACCCTTAGGATTGAGCTAGAACATACCTTGGAAGGATTGAAGCTAGCAGCTGCAACTGGCATCCCAAGTATTGTATAAGTCGCTAACCATAGACCTCCAAGCCGTTGGAAAAAGGAAGGTGGACTCAACTCAGCCCAGGAGTACAGGCTTGCTTCCTTCAAAGATGAGTACTCATTGACCTGTATGACATATGTAAGTGTACATGAGAGCATAGTACAACATCCCTATAATAACTATGGTGGGATTGATTGAGCTATTTTCTCTTATGCATACTCAATTAGTTTAATTTAATTGTTTAAACATAATTTCTGACTTCAGCGGCATATACCAGAGGGGCAGAATTCAAATCATGCTTTTACACATATGGAAAATAATGAGGTAAACTTTGAACCTTTTGTTTTTTTGTTGGGTTACATATCTCATTAATGCAATATCTGGGATTCGATTAAAGTGAACTACTAATTTTGATGGCAAATGATGCAAAAGCCAATCAAGATTCCATGGGTTTTAGCATTTCAGGTATTAAGCAGACTAAAAACACACTTTAAACTAATATGCAAGTGTTTAGCTTATGAGGGCATACATACCGGTCGCTGCTCAAATGGAACCTCGATCTCCAAGCCTGGGTCCCAGCTCTGACTTGGCAACCCTCTCGTACCTTCATTTGGTTCATCTCTTAGAGCTTTGACTGAAACAGTGCGCAAGATTTTCCACTCCTTATGATTCTGAATCAGACATGACCTATGTTTAATACCCAATTTGATCTGTCTGCATCCAGCAATTGGAGTACAATATACATGGAGCCTCAGCATTTGATTTAAGAAGGTGCTACGTCAACTGCTTCACAAAAGCCGGTTTTGCGTCATGCAATTCTCTGTTAAGAATTTACCGACTTTTGGTATAAACTTGGATAGATGAGAAAGAACCTTTTGATAAGTTACTTGTTAAGATTAGATGTGGCTGCTGCTATATACTGAACACCGTGAATTATTTACGTGGAGGAGAACAATTGTGCAGTGCAATATAATGGGGAAAAGATCGAGATTTTTGTAAGAGCATGGACCCACAAATTTGCCTGGTCTTTAAAGCAGAGCAGCCAATAAATGCTTGCCATTTCATTGAAGTGGTCCTTATAAATTGGAAGTATATACTCTGCTGTCCCACGATTGAAGGTGAATTATCCTAATTCTTTTGGGACGTTTGTGGTTTATATTAGTTTTCCTGCTGTGTAGAATTCTAGTATATGTTATTAGAAGGGAGAAAATTTGAAAATGAAAGTAAGTGTGCAGCATGGCAATCGCTTGCTTACACGCTTCTTTTCGCGTCTTTCTTATTTCTTCCACGTTCAAGCTTGAGTCAATCGTTATCGGAAACTCTGTACATGATGGCTAAAGGCCATGGTTGTTAATACTAGTAGTAATTTTGTCTTTGAAATTTCAATTCTCATTTGGAAAAGGAGAAAAAAAAAATACACAAGGAATGAAGTGCTATCAACTAATCAAGATCTATCCTAGCTACACTGATTCAGCTGTAACTCGATCTTCATTGCGTCTAGAAGAGATCTCAATTGCTGTCCATTTCTGAAGTTGAGTAATCAGAAAAAGCGAAGCAGATTGAACAGTGAGGCCGCAGATTAAGCCAATCCAAAGACCCTGCACCACAGATTTGCGACAAAAAAACGAGGCTGGAAGCATTAATATGAAATCTATCCTATGAATGAGACATGTAAAGTTGCTTAGTTGCGCAACAATTACCTTGACGTGCAAATCAAACTTAAAGGCAGTCAAATATGCAATGGGCATACCAACGATATAGAATCCTCCTAAATTTATGAACACGGCCAAGTGCTGCCAACCACATCCCCTGCATACCCCTGTTTTATGTAACAATATGATTAGCGAAGGAAACTACAAGCGAGCAATCAAACTACAATGTGGTAAATCTAGCACCTGATAGTACGCCTTGGACTGCATCCAAGAATATGGAAGTGCATATCAAAGGAGTCATGGAAGCAAACCCTTTGATTATATCGGTATTTTCACTGAAGAAGCTTGCCCAAATGTAACGACCAAAGCCTAGAGCTATAGCGATAAGAATTGATAAGAGAATCGACAACTTTATTGTAACGACCATTGCACTCTTCGCTTGGCTCGGTTTCCCAGCTCCAAGCAAATTTGAAACTCTTGTGCTGTCTCATAAAAAAAGGTTTAACTTTAAGGACTGTTATCAAGTAGAATTTGCACTCACAAAACAAAGGAATTCTCATGTCACATTGATACCTTGCTGCCGCGCTCAACCCATAAGCACCCATATAAATTATTGTTTCTGTAATGACACTTTTAAGAGTAAAATGTAAGATTGATTTAGTAAAGCAACTAATATTAAGTACAATTAAAAGAACAAAAAAATAGGAAATTGTTAATCTTACCAGATTGCCATGAGAGAAGTAGTTGCTTCAGAATCTGGCATGAGGCCAGCCAACAACACCAAGATTTCAAATGCCCAATACTCAAAACTGTAAAGCATGAAGTCCAAAATCCAACATTAAGAATTTAAGATTTCTACATGTAATTCACAATGTGGTGTAAAGCTCTGTTTGTTTTGGAGAAAAACATATTTCTTGGAAAATCAATTTTTTTTTTTTTTTTTTTTTTTTAAAAAAAAAAAAAACAATTTTCAATGGAATATATGATCTTGAAAGGGGTTTTCTTTATTTGTTTGATTACAAGAAAGCTTACATATGAAAAAAAAATACGTAGAAAAATTCATTTTAATAATCTGAACTTGGACGATTTACTTTGAATAATCTAACTATCGTTTATTTTATAGCCGTACGAATTTTGATGTGTATTTTCCTCCGGCCCAAAGATCGGATTATTAGTAGAAGGGAGAAAAATTAGAGAAGGAGAGCAAGTAGAGAAGTGGATGAGTACAAGGACAAGGTGGCATATCTTCTTTACAAAAGGAAATTGATTTTCACCTTCTCACCAAAACAAACATATAATAGAAAATCAACTTTAATAAAAATATTTTCCACCAAAACAAACGAAGCCTAAACGTAAATTAAAAAAGTGTACCTACCAAACCATAGCAGCAGAAGGTAATGCTAATTTCAAGTTAGAAAAAACATGAAGAAATGATTCTTTGGATAGCCCGTTCCATGTATTCTCAACTTTATTAGCGAAACTCACGTATACAATAAGAATTATAACCGCTAGCCAAAACGTAGCGGAGGTAGCCACTGCTGTTCCCTTAAAACCAAGGGTTGTGTAATGAACCAACAAATAGTTAAGGCCACAATGCAAGAGCAATGGAACAAGTGACAAAATTACCAAGGGATAAACCACACATTGTGCTTGTAGGAATCTTATAATGTTTTGTAGAATGCCAAAAGCAAATATTCCCGGTATTAAAAATCTTATATAGATGGCTGTTTCTTTTGCAATAATAGGGCTTTGATGGAGTATTTCCAATATGGGTGCAGTGAACCACCATATTACTGATATCATCATAGAGAACATGAGCGAGATCATACATGATGCTTGCAGATAGATCCCTAACATATTGTACATATTTGAACCAAAGCCTTGTCCGCATAATGTCTCGAGCGCACCACTTAATCCAAGCTATAATCACAAAAATTTGACAAATTATCAAGGTAACAAAAAAAATATCTCTATTATATAAGAAAATGAAAAATGAAGAAAGTTTGACGATTTAAAGATAGAAATCTGACCATGAATGCATAACCAGTGACAGTAGCCCAAGAATTGGCAAGAGTAGAGCCAGCCAATGGTAGCTCACCGAAATGACCAGCGAACATGACTGAAATCATTGGGATTAGATTGTAGAACACATTGGTGAGTATCATAGGGAACGAAAATAATATTTGCGCCTTGGCTTCCTTTACATCTATCACTTTGTTCAACATTTTTCTCCTTTCCTTTTCTCCCTACAACGCTACCTATACAGGCTAGGTGTTTTCCGGGCCTAATCAACTACAATCACAACCGTGTAAGATTACAAAATTACTACCTAGGTACTTGATTTGGAATACGGTACAAAAACTATAACAATTACAACAAATAAAAACTTCGTACGATCTTTACAAATTGAATTGTCCAGTTACAATATTATCTGAAACATTCACTTTGTAAGTTTTTAAACAATGTGACAGCCTTAGCTTGCAACAGAATTTGAAGCCAAATCACCAACTATTCTCTAACACTTCTTCTAAAACACTGCCTCTACCTCTTTGAAATCAATAATAAAGTTAATCAATTTTGATAGTGTAATCAAATATAGAAGTAAACTGAAAGAATTATATAAATTGTGATAATTAGTTACTCCACCATGTAATTTTTTTGGTTTAGAATCAAATATGAATCTTTTATTCAGGCCACAAAAAATAAATTAGGTTAGTTGCTACATCTAAGGATATTTAGGCGTGGATGATCACTTGTTCCCCCAAACTCCTATGTTAACTGCTTAAAGTTAGCTTATTCCTAATATTCATTTTTTTGAGGGGACTTATTCCTAACTACTACTGCAATATGGTTTGGAAAAAATAAAGTTAACAAACAATAATAAATTAAATTTGCAAAGTACTTCGTATAATATAAATAAAAATTCAATATAATCTGAAATAGTAAAAGGTTATGGCAATGATCGGGCAATGAAGTCTAGACATTAGAGAATTGATCGGAAATAGATTCATATATGCGTCTACACGAATACACTGACAAGTTAATGTTACTGCGTTTGCATGCATGCTTGATAGGAGTACTTGTTTATCAAATTGCATGTAAATTGTATATTTGAAATTTCGTGTTCTTTTGAACTTATTTTCTAAATTTCAATTCAGTTTTGTTCATAATAATACTTAATAATAATAATAATAATATCAACTGAACTCAAGTAAACATTTATAAGAAGACAATCAAGTTGGTTACTGATCATCTCAAACAGCAACTATATATGTCGGTGGTGTCTCCTCATACATGAACTCAATAAATTCAAGCATGCCTATATATATAAACATGAATAACTCGTGTTCTATATTTATATATGATTCTTCATTCCTTAATATATTTGTAACAGCTTGACTTTTATACAAGTATTTACCAATATGTAATATTGACTATTAATATACAAGTATATATTTATGATTATTTTGTAGTTTAGTTAATAGAACTTTGTTAATATAAACTTTAAAAATAATGTACTTTTTTTTTTTTTTGAATAGTAAAAAACAATGTACTTTAAGACTAATCCGACAACCTTTACATAATACTCCTTCTGTTTCAAGTTAGATGCAATAGGTTGACTTTTACAATTCACATGTCTTCTTTTGACCGTAAATGTTTAATTACTAACATATAAAAATAAGTGTCAATATATAATATAGACAAAATTGGCTAAAACAGCACACATTATTGTTTGGGTGCGCTCAATAGCACAAACTTTACGTGGAGCAATAAATAGCACAAACAACTTTGGGAGTTGGTGCGGTAAATGACATAAACTACCGCACCCAACCCCTTAAGTTTGTGATATTTAATGATCCACTTAAAGTTCGTGCTATTGAGCACACCCAAGTAAAAGTTTGTGCTGTTTTAGTCAATTTTGCCTATAATATATATATTTAGATTTGGAAATTTTGATTTTTACCACCTTCAAAAAATCACTTATTTGCTTTTACCATCTCCATTAAAAAAGTTTTATTTTACCACCACATAAAAAAAATGAAAATTGGCTTTTACCACCAATCACCGCCAACTAACGGATTCCATCCATAAATCCGTTAGTGGGGCCTACTATGTCTATGTGTCACCATATTATTGGGTTTTGTTTTTATTTATTTTTAATTTTTACCCTTCAATATGTATCAACTTTTCATAGTTATTATAATTTTATAATTACAGGTATTAGTAGTCAAATTTATACCGTGACAAATTAAAGTACTGAATTTAACTTAAATTGGTAAGCGTAACATTGTCAATAATACATAGTACTACCTCCGTAACTCCGTTTTTTATTAGTTGACACGTTTTGACTTTAGCACTATTCGCACACTTTCATTTGACCGTGTTTTGTGATTTATACGTAATGAAAAATATAGTCACGTGGGGTCTTGTTAGATTCATCACGGTAAATATTTTCAAAATATATCAACTTTTTTGAATTTTTGTTAATCGATAATTAAAGATATTAACGGTTGAATTTGTGCATTGACAAACGTGATTAAAAAAACGTGTAAATTAAAAAGAAACGGAGGAAGTATATTACTAAAAAAATTCGTGGAAATTAATTTGTCATCAATACAAAACTCAAAGTGTAGTGTATACTAGAATTAAGAAACTAGAAAGACCAATTTTCATCCACTAAAATAGGTAGGTTTTAAGTAGTCTTCGTCTGACTTAAATAATTTTGTATATATGCTGCTATTAATCTATTATGATATCGCTGATGTTAGATTTGCACTCAGTTTGCAGAAGTCTGCAAATTAAAGTTCAACTAACCTCGTATAGATTAAATTAGTTATGTGGTAGCTGAATCAGCCTCACGTTTACGAGATCTACAATAACCAATTAAATATAATCTAAACCTTCTTTTGGTTCTGTTATTACTAGTAATCAAATTATTTTCCCACCAGAAGTTGTCTCCACTACCTTTATTAGCCATAGCTTAACTAACAACAAATTAAACTAGATTAGAATTTAATTAACTTCCATTAAATTAAATCCATGAAAGTCGGCTATATAAAAAAAATATATTCCGTACATATATCATGTAAGTCATAGATCACTCTTTCTTAATTAAATCCCGTATACTGCTAATTTTTTTGAGTGGTGAAATTTAAAAAATTAGCCAGTATCACATTAGTTTTGAGTGGTGAACTAATTTTTTTTCTCAATTCTTTTGCACTGGGTGGCCACACTGGCCAGTAGGCCACATCGATTACACGGAGTACGTTAGCTGCAAAGCTGTTAGGCTTTTGTTGATAATGATAGTGTGGAGTACTAGATTTTCATAGTTATAATCTCCTTTAGTTTTCACTTAGGATTTGTTCTGATTGACTGAACTGAATTGAACTGATTGGAGCTGAATTGAACTGAACATTTTATGAAAGAAGGAAATTAAGAACTGAATTGAAAATAATCTGAAGAGAACATACCCTTACTTTTAATTTTATCATTTGTCCAAAATATAATTTTTAATCATTATCTGAACTATGCCTTTGTAGAAACTTTTATATACAAGTATGGTGTATATGTTTATTAAAAAGTAATACAACAGTATAGTATTATAGTACCCTACAGTATAATTATCATTTTGAAGTGGATAACCTGATATGACTTATTTGTCACGAGACTAATATGATGGATTGATATTGAATTAAGGCTAAATTTATGAAGAGTAGGCTGCAAACACTGTCATTAATTAGATACTTCCTCCGTTTTTTAATAGTTGCAACACATACTTTTTCACGGTATTTAAGAAATGTGGGGTTCACATGATATAATACACTTTAAAATGAGGTGAGTGGTTGTTAGGAGTGTAATTTAGTGGGCCGTGTGCTTTAAATAAGGGAAATAATACATCTTTTCCCTAAAATAACTTTCCATTTATAGTGTGTTGCAAGTATTGTGACATCTCCATTTTAGGGAAGTATTACAAGTATTAAAAAACGGAGGAAGTATTATTTTTGATGTTACACTTGAAATTGGATAATAATACAAGTATGTATCACATCTAGCTACCACTAGCACTAATTAAAAGTATCATTCAATTAATTAATGATTTGTAAAGCTAGTTATTCTAATACAGAAACTGCATAGTTTATAGACACTCAAAAGTCAAAAGAAGAGGAGAAAAAGGACTACCCAGAGCCCACCACTGAATAGATCGTTGCTCTAGCTCTTAGCTTTAACCCCATTACTATAAGAGAAAATAGGTGGAAAAATATTTAAAAGTTTGATGTTAATAATAACTTTCTTATCTCATATTAAAAGCTAATTAAAGTAAACTCAAATCATTTGTTTACCATGTATGCTTTATTATAAAAACATGGTCTTCATCAATTCACGCACATTACCTGATTATCATACCAATGTGGTAATGTGGCATTTTTTATGCACTTAGCTAGCTAGTCAGCTTTAATATAGATGACAATAATCTTTTTTGGATTAGCTTTTTCAGGGTGCTGCTCAAGTTAGGACTTATAGACTTTTTTTTTTTTTTTTTTTTTTTTGAAACAACTTATAGACTTTTTAGATTAAAGTGATACTTTGATAATATCATTAAAAATATTGGTAAATTTATATTTTACACTTGATATTCAAATTGCCAAAAAAAAATTTATTCTTGATATCTTCCGCTAATAAAAATAATACAGAGTGTTTCTATATTTATATACGAAGTATAATACGAAATACTTCATAAACTTTAACTTAGACGGATTATTTTAAATATTCTTGAAAAAATTGTCTCTCGTGTTACATGTACTTATAATTTTAAAGAGAGAAGTCACGGGTCAAATGAGCCCGAATTAGCAGGCAAGGTTCCTTGGAAGTTAAGGATAAGAGAATCTCCACCCCTTAATTGGCTTTAGTGGGGATTTATCTCACAATTTCATGATTGTGAGGTGACAATAATCCGTACCACTAAACCAAGTACTAGGTAGCGCCTCAAATCCTTGATTTGCTCATGAAATAGTGCATTGCTTTGGGGCCAAAATGCAAAAGGATGAGCTCAACATGCAAGTGTATGTAAGACCCTTTCCAATGGTAAGATTTGAGTGAGTTTTTTTTAGAAGAAAGAGAGTATTTTTTGCAAAGGATACCAATAAGTTGGTATTTAAACTTAGCAACTCCAAAAGAAAGTTGCTAAGTTTAGATACTCAACTTTGAGTCTCATTTGACAAAAATTGTGGGTCCTTATCAATATTATAATATTTTTTGTAATTTATTTAAGTTTTAATTTTATTTTTTTTTTCTAAAAAAAAACTTATAATATGATTTGATGGGCCATAAATAGAAAGTGACATTGGTATACTTTAGAAAGTCTCACTATTGGAAAATTAGACTTCACATGAATTGCTAAATTGAGAAGTGGGTTGGTATCACCATTGGAGGTAAAAAACAACTCATTTTGTATTTCAATAATCAAAGTTGAGTCTCATCATTATAAATGGTCTAACAAACCTTGTAACATTTGTTCGAAATATCTAATATTAGTCTATTTTAATTCATTTAAATTTCGAATTTCCGATTTTAAAAGTGTTTCAATTTAACCCAGTTTGACCCGTTGAACGACCCTAGAGACAAACAAGGAAATAAAATAATTTAATTTTGCAGCTATAAAATACTTTTTTTTTTTTTTTGAAAAAACCCTCAAAAGGGAGCTTAACTTAATAAATCAAGCGAAGCTACATCAAGAAAACGAGGCGGGATTACATTATTCCACACTCTTTGACCAACTTCCCAAGGTTGAAAGTGAGCCAATTCATGTGCTAGTCTATTTCCCCCACGTTTCACAAACGACCAATTAACACTATCAAAAGAAGAACATAAAGCAAATACTTAATTCAGTTATTCCATTAAGATTTGCAATAATGCAAGAGCATATATAGTGGAAAAGAGAGAGACAAAAGTCGTACGGAAAATTCTAATCTAATTGTGATAAAAATAATAGATTTGTAATTGACTCACCGGCTTTTCCTCGTGCTATTTTTCTGACATTTGTAAGTTGTAATAAATGAAACTCCATATTTCTCCCAAAATTAACCAAACTCTTTTCAAACCTCACCACTCTCAACCGATGTTGCCGCGTTCTTTGCCTCTGATAATACTTCTATAATCCATTTTCCAACACTCTCTCTTTCTTATATATTTCCATTTTTGAATAACTATCAAATTTCATTTCTTCACACTTAGTTACTCCGATTATTGGAAAGAAAATTCAAGTTTCTGGAAAAAAATTAGGGTTGATTTGTTGATCAATTTGATCAGATGAAAGTGAAAGGACGAGGAAATTGGAACTCCGGTCGTAATTTAGGGTTACCGACTGTATTTTTCCTCTGTTTCTTCTTCTTTATTGTTGGATTTTTCTCTTGTACACTCATTTTTCAGGTATTTTTATCTTTGATCTTCGTTGTTTTTGCAGTTTTGTTTGAATAATTGGATGTAATTTTTTTTTTTTGTTTTTTTTTTGTTTTTTTTTTTTTTTTTTTTTGTGATCGGAAGATTTCTTCGAGTGCTGGATTAAGACAGAGAATGCTTGAATCGACGGATGTTGAAGATACGACAACACTTGATCTTGTTCCTTCTGGAGAATCCGGCGATGATTCTATTACTTCCATTCCTTTCCAGGTTTTCTCTCTCATCATCAATTTTTCATTATTCTCAGTTGAATTTGACGACAGCGGGAAATTGATGAGGCTGATTTCATTTTTTGAATTAGAAGGGGATAAATAATGTTTTTGAGGAATTTTTTGTTCTGATTTTTATTTTTATTGATCACAAAAGGAAAAATTAATAAATAAATAACGATTGATTGAATAAATCCGAATTCGTATTGTTTTCATTGAAGTGAATCGATGTTACTTAAATAACATTTCGACCTTATTTTTGTCTTATACGGTGCTTCATGTATAAAATGTGTGTGGGTGGAAGCATCAAGCAGTTTTAATTTGTAGGAAGTAAAAGAGTTTGATTGAAGATGTCTGAATATCGAGGAATTGATTTGAGGAATTATTATTGATTAAGCTTTATAATGAGATTTGCTGTTGCTGCTGCCGCCGCTTCCTGGCTGTTAAACGCTACAGTAGTTCTTTGAAAATTCTGTTTCGCTATTCAACTAACTAATGCTTAGTTGAGGATACTTTGAGACATAAGTGTGGTTATAAGTTTGCACAATTGGCTCCAAAGGTTGATTTTGAGCTTGTCGAACTTACGAAGTTGTTGAAATTTCCTTTTCAGTAAAATACTGTTAGATTTGACATAACATAACGTTATCAGTCACCATTCAATCATGAATTATCAATGGTCATTAGTCAACTTAAATAGAGGAGGAGGGAGATCAAATTAGTTGACTATTTGAAGAGTTTATATAGGGTGCTGTAATTAGTAACAATATTACTTGCTTACACACCATAATCCATATTTGCATAAAATTGTTGTACATCAAGTTAAACCTTTTTTGTCGTTACACGAAGGCTTTTTATGTCATGAGAGTTTTGCAGTGCGTGTATTTTATGTTGAAGGATTTTATGACTGGAAATTTGATGTGCTTGTAGAGTATATATTGACTTGGATGTCAAAACTTGTAGATCAAATCTGTTAGTTAGTTAGTTGTTTGAAGTTTGAACTGCCCGTTATGCCAAGGATCTTTGACAATGTGGGAACTTATGTAGGTGATATGAGGAGACTAGGATGTAAGAGATTGGAACGATGATTAGAAACACAAAGGTCAAAGTTTCATGTTGTTACATGCCTGAATCTTCTAGCTGGTAATGTTTATTAGAGATATCCTCTACCTAAAAGAAATTACAAAATTGTTGTGGAGGGTACTCAAGGGAATGTAGGAAAGTTAATACACACTCTTTAATATGAGGTAAGTGACAGTCCGGTCTTGGATAATTTACAAAGATAATGTTTATGTGGTAGTGAGAGTATACATTTTTGAGAAACAGCCCATGGCTTACTATTACATATTTTGATTGATATGGCCTTTAATTTATCTTTTGTGTATATACTGAAGAATCAAGTCTATCCCTTCCCTAACATGTATTTTTCCTCTGTCCTTGGTATTCCGACTTTCTGGTGTAATGTGATCAATGTTTTGACTTACTGTGCTCTCTGTTAGATCTCTTACGACTTTTACTGACTGAAAGCACAACTTAAAATTTGATTTTGGTGAAAAGAAATTGGGATTTCTTTATTCTGTAATTGTGAGCTTATTGTAATTGTCTTTCTTATACAGGTATTGAGTTGGAGACCACGTGCATTATACTTTCCTAACTTTGCTACTGCAGAGCAATGTGAAAGTATCATCAGTATGGCAAAGGCACAACTCCGGCCATCAAAGTTAGCTTTACGGAAAGGAGAGACAATGGAGAGTACGGAGGGTGTTAGAACAAGGTTTGAAGTAGTGTTAATTGCATATAATTGACCTGGAATTTTAATCTGTGGTTGTAATCTTTCTCACTTTTTAAAAAAATATATGGTAAAGAAAAATCCAATTTCGAGTTGAGGTTACATAAATGCATCTATGCCTTTTAGAAATACTATGATGTTAACTACAGTGCTTGTTAATACTCCCTCCGTCCCTTAACTACGTGCCTATTTCTAACATTTATTACTCACATAATAAAGAGAAATAGGCACGTAGTTAAGGGACGGAGGGAGTAATTTTTATACTTGTATTTGTTATATTAACTTTTTTATTTTTATTTTTTATTTTTATTTTTTATTTTTTATTTTTTATGTTGAATTAAATTTTTTATATATATACTGAAGTTTGTGCGGCACAATGTTTTTCCACCAGTTCTGGTATGTTTATTAGCGCGGATGAAGACAAAACTGGAATTTTGGATTTTATTGATGAGAAAATTGCAAGGGCCACCATGATTCCCAGGTCAAATGGGGAGGTATACCTTGCATTCAATCCTTCAGTTTCTACTGGCTAGTATAATTATGTTTTAATCTATTGATTGAGTTGTTACCTGTTTTACTTACCCATCATTGCTTTTCAAAATCATTTTTCCTAGCTTTGCATGTGCTTTTTATAATTTTTATGTGGGTCTTTTGAGATGTTCTTTGAAATTTCCACTTTCAAAAAATTTCTATAGAGAGCTCACACATGTGAGTATGTGACTTGTAAATGAGAGTCATATCTAACTGCTGTCGACTGAGTGGAAGGAAAATCCAATGCCTGAATTCTAATGGAGTTAACCCTGAAATTAAAGACTAGATGATGTTTTTTTTTTGGTTGCATCACCTTCTATGTTACTATGTGAGAAAGCTGTGTGCCTCTGTCAATGACATTATTTTAAGTGGATGTGATAGCATGACATTAGTTATATGGCTATCTTAGGGAGTCAATTTTAGCTTTCCAAATTTGTTTGATTATTTCAACTCTATCATACACATCATATAGTTTTAATGCTATTAAAGTGATACTCTCTGGATCATAACTCTTTTCAGAGTTCCATTAAGGCATTACTGTCATATTCACCTTCAAGAATTGATTGTTTTGTATAGTTGTATGCTGAGGAAATTCAGTTTGAGACTATTGTAAATTGTTGTACATTGATGGTCTATTACACAAATTAGTTTCTCCATAATAGCAAGGTATAGAAAAAGGGTTGGACTTTTTTTTTTTATATAAATGCCTTTGTGGTACTTTTTCATGCCTGTGTCCTCTTTGCTTTGATATTCTGTTGACATTGCCTCTGTGTTTGCTTCCTTCAGCTTCTACATATGTTTTTGCGTGCATGTGTATGCTGTTTTATCAAGATAGATAATCTGCTATTTCAGGTAAACTCTATTACTGTCTAATTCAAAGATATCACCTTGTTTTAGGCATACAATGTCCTACGCTACGAGGTCGGGCAAAAGTATAATTCTCATTACGATGCATTCAATCCTTCTGAATATGGTCCGCAGAAAAGTCAAAGGGTATGGAGAAGGCAGTTGAGTAGATCATCTCAAGCAAACAGCTTAAATAATATTTCTTCTACTGTGTCTTACATAAACTCAAGCATGCCTAGATGTTTTAGTAAGGACATGCATAACTAGTGCTTTATAATATACGATTATAACTATGACTTTTCCTTTGCCCAACAAGAAAGATGAAAATTCAAACTATTTGTAGGTTACTAAAAGCAAGAAGAAAAGATTTTATGAATTGGCAGGGGATCATGCTTTTCATATCGATTTTCCTTTTTGTTTCCAAACTGCCATCCTAGTAATCATGTTTTTCTATTGTTTATTTGTTGGTTCTTGGGAGTGAAGTATATAACTTAGCCTTGCTGCAGGTTGCTTCTTTCTTGCTATATTTATCCGATGTTGAAGAAGGTGGAGAAACCATGTTTCCTTATGAGGTATTACAAGGAATTACTGGAGTACTCTGTTCTTGCTTTTGACTAGTGATTTTAGATGTCGCTGACCTTTTTATTTTATGCAGAATGACAACTTAGATTTCAATTATGATTTTAAAGATTGCATTGGTTTGAAAGTGAAGCCACACAGAGGAGATGGGATTCTTTTTTACTCATTGTTCATAAATGGAACTATCGATCCTGTAAGTTTATTCACATTATAAATGTTATTGAAGAAAATGACCACATAGCGACAAGCATGTGTAAGTTTAACTCCCATTTCAGTAGATCTAGGTTCCTTGTATGTACCTTGTGTCCTTGTTTTTTTACACCTTAGAACCGGCCATCGATCAACTTCATTGTGCAGCTATTTTATGGTGTACCATTTATTCCCTTTCTATCCTGTGGATTTGGTAGTTACTGTGAAAAGGTGATTGTGAGGGAAGGAAAGAGGGAATGTTATCCAGTTACTGTCATGGTCCTCATGGACGTGTACTCTATCGTACATTGACCTGGCATACTGCATATGAGTATTTATTCTCAAGATAGTCATTTTTGGAATATTTTTGGAATATATTAGGGGATTTAATCCAGTTTGTGTCACGTTACTCATGTACTTGTATTGCTACCTTAACCTCGCTTTCTGCATATTGGTTTATATGTGCTTCTCTATGTTCATGAGTTGCAACTTGCAGCTTCAGCCATTAACATGATCTTTGTTGGTTTACAGACTTCATTACATGGAAGTTGCCCGGTTGTCAAAGGGGAAAAATGGGTTGCGACAAAGTGGATCAGGGATCAAGAACAAGAAGAATAAAACGAAGTACATTTGTAGATTAGTAGTTAGGAGGTAGATAATTTTTTTTACCATACAGGTATCATTCAATACTCAATTTTGAAAAAGTGTATTTATAAACTCTCAAGTGTATGCTTGAATTAAGTTATACAAGAATGAAATCAATTTCTGTAATCTGCAATCTTTCTGATGATAGCCCATCCGAAAAAATGTCAAAGCTGCAGCTGGTTGACAAATTCTCAGAAGTTCAAAAGATTGTGATCCAAAATACAAGCCGGAAGTTGCGGCCAAAAAAAATGAAAAAACAAAAAACAAAAAAAAAAAAAAGAGAGGGAGAGAAGTTAGCTCTTAGGTCCTTAGTCTATCCCAAGCACCCCCTCTGTTTGGAGCCTTCACTGGCTGATATTTCCCATTCGATGTAACATTCTTTGGCTGAAGAAGCAGAATGCCTGTTCTAGGATGCAAAATTGAACCAGTGTCTCCATATTCCGTGAGATTTCGATTTCTGAACTTCATAAAGTAATACTCTGTACCTAGTATTAGTAGTATAACTTCACGGATTTTTCACTTAAAATCAGCATCAAAGTATCAACAAACCAATTCATCTCTACCCCTTTCAATTTCGTCTCCATCAGCATTAACCTCAAAAAATGGCGATGCTAGGATCATTGTTTGTGCCAGTTCTGGTGAGGCTGTTTGCCCAGATGCTTCAACATGTACATGCAACCTGCGGCCAAAAATAAGCCCAGGGCAGCAAAGGCAGTTATAGTGGAATTGTTGATGTTCCTGTAATAGCCACCCTGCAATATCAACATAGCCTAAATCAATATACCATGACATGCACACTGTGTCAAAATGGATTAGTTTAATGACTTAATCAGCTATGCATGATTTGAAACCACTAGCTACCCAAAGAAAATTACAGAATCTCCTTTTCTATCAGTAGTTACTAATTCAATGATTAGAAGTTATGGCCTTCTTTTCCAAACAGACTGTAAAGGAAAATGACACAGGTTTGCTTATACAAGCCTAACTCTTAGGCTATGGCCTCACATATCATAAGAAATGTACGCATATTTTTCACAATTTTTGTTCCCTTTTGTTTGCCTTGTTTACTTTTCTGCATGGATTGTTGGTTTCTAATGTTCATATTGAGCATTATCATATTTGATTACATGTTACTATAAATTAATAAAACTTGTTCATATTGAGCATTATCAAATACTTGAAGGGAATAGCGACTCCATGTCAAATTTCTAGCTCATTATTATACATCACTTCATCAGTCCTCTGTTTCATTATACTGAAATGTATTCCTTTTTGGGAAGGTTTTTTTCATTGAGAATTTTATTTTTACCATTTACATTTTCAATTATACTCTTACTTCCTAAATAAGTGTGTCAACAAAGAAGAAACGAAAAGGTATAAAAATAAAGGTAGGAATTTTTCCTCTGTTATTATCAAGGTGATTAAGCTACATAAAACCCAAACCCTAGGGCGTCAAGGCACGAGGGACTTAATGACCCTAAACCTTGAATATTTTGAGATAAACAAGGTTGCCACAAAGGACTTAATGTTCATACGACTCTTGGAACGATAAGATGAATCGAGATTGTTCCATATAAATGGGTTCCAATCAGAAAAAAAAGTTCAACATAAAAGAACAAATTATGCAGTAATAGCCGTGCTAAGCCCATCCAACCACAAGTGTCGTGTGTGTGGGTGGGTGTGTGGGGAGAAGGGGGGGGGGGATATCAAAAGATTTAAAGAAATCAAGTAAACATCTAACTAATGCGTGTTTATTTGTTAACTGTGGTCGTTACACAACTTACTACCTCAAAGACCAAAAAACCACAATTAGCACCACAGAAATTTAATTTGCCTTAAGAGTGTGATTGGAATGTGGCACTTACCTGGATTAGAACACACAAGATAGCAGCATTTGCTGGAGCCAGAGACAAACTTATCATCCCTGCACGGAACTCATTTGGCACATACCTATGGCAATAACAAACAATAATAGTAAATCAATTCATCTTGGATAGACAAACAACATAATTTACTGGGAGGAAAATGAGGAAACGTACAAAAAAAACAGTACCAATTATTTCAAAGGACATTTCAGACTGCTACCCTAAATTGTTGTACAGTAAATAAAACTAAAGCTAGCAGTACCGACTGTCATGACTTTCCAAAGAAGTTGTTTGCAACAATACAATGATAATAAATCTGCAAAAACTGGTAAATGAACAGAGCCGAGTGGGTGTTACGCTTTTGCTGTGTGTTTACTAAGAAGCATAAATTCTCCTTTCTATTCATCTGATGCTTTTAATGAATTAAACAACATATTACAGATGATGCTAAAATTGTCTTCAAACTTGATTCAAAGTAAAGGAATAGTACATTACGTTGCTATAAATCAAAGGGTACATGCATAGTTAACCAAAAAATCAAGAAAAATCAATTTCAAAATCTCCCAAACCTAAAGGTGTTCCCTTGAGAAATTCAAAAACAGAAGTCATTTGAAACACTGGCCTAATGAATGACAGTGTTTTAAAGAGAGATAGAGGGAAAGAGAGAGTACATGGTCCTCAGCCGGGCAAGAGTTGGCAATATAAGGCCAGCAACAGCCTGGAATAAGCAGAAAAGTGCAACAAATACACCTATTTCCTGTTAAAAGAAACCAATGAGTTGCTAGTTATCGTAGCATCCTTAGAATTACAAAACACGGGTTAGATTTATAGTAATTCCTCATGTAGTAGAAATAAACCTATACCTGGTAATCATATGCTACAATCGACAGGATAACCCCAGCAGCGATGAATTCATACAATAAGCAATCTTCAATACGAAGTGATAGCAATCCACTCAGGGTCCATGGAAAAGTTGTGCTTCCGAGCATCCTTGCACCCAAAAAACATGGATAAATAAACCCTAATTGCACTTCACGCCCATCAGCCTAAATCAAAAAAGGGGTTATGACTTAATACACCACATTAATATTATCAACAAATGTCAACTACTTGAAAAATGAGGTGGGAAGAAGAGGAACTGAATCCAGAGTATAACTTTAGAGAACAGCAGAGGAGTATCATACTTCATTTATCTCTTTTTAATAATATATAGAGTAACAGGAGTCATTAAATCCGTACCACTATAGTTGGTGCCCATAAAATCCAGAATACAGCAGCAGAGAAGTGAAGGCAAGCTTGGGCACATCCCAATAGCCATACCTGTTTGTCTGTGGATCATAATAGCCCATCAATAATGAGGATTTCCTCAAAGGTAAATGTCGACAAATGAATTTGAAGAATAACCACAGCTGAAAAGCCATCCACTAGAAAATGAATACAATTATGACTTTTTATTGACCACTATTGTCCCAACCAAAATGAAAAGAATAATAATTCATTAAGTTTCATATGCCAAATTTACTTTACTTTAAAGCTGATGAACATCACGCCCAAGTCTATTCAAAATGCCAAAAGATGATTACATGCAATTCACTCTTACAGTGCAATAGTTGACAGTATGACAAAAAATGGTGATATACACTATACAAAATCATGGTCAATTTGTTCACCTAATTGATGATTGTTAAAAATAGAACATTTAAAACAAGACTCAGTGCCAATTAAAAAAATAATAAACCATTTCTGGCCCAAAAGCACGGGCAACAACTGCTAGACTTGCTTATATCCAGACACAGTGACAGGGGAATGGCTGAACTATAGTTATGATGCCATAGTATCCTATTCCAATTGTAAGAACTGATACACAGGGAACCATTACCTAACGTTCCTGATTTTAATTTCAATGAGCTGTCTGACTTCAAATTTCATTGTAATTTTATCTCTTAAGTTGAGAACTACTTGCAACCTTGTCTCGTTCTGATATTCCATTCTCAACTAAGTAATTGTCATCAGTTGGAACTTCTGCTGTTCTATATAGGTTAAATGCTACACACCTAGTCACCTACACATGCCATAGGGATATCGAATTAATTTTCCTTCAATTATAGTGTTCTTGTTTTCATTTATCCTCCTCATGATGCCTCTAAAATCAATCAAAATTTATTTCCTCATTTTTCACCAAAACATCAAAATTAACAAATGCTTAAGCCAATCTTGGCTTCTACCAACTGTTCCGTACAAAGCAAAACATACATGGAATCATTCAATAAGTAGTTCCTCAATTACTTTCTTTTTAATCATAACATTGGAAGCATGTTACATTGTTTAATATCTCTACATTGGATAAAGAGTAATTTGCAAGCTTAGTGAAGTTTAATGTAGCCAGTTTTGGCTGCACAATCAATAAGAATACATCACATCAATCTTACCTCCAAAAATAAACACAGTAAACGCTGCTCTATGTTCCTTAAACTTTCCCAGAGCTGATGATTCTGGCCATCCTCTGATGGTGAAAGCAAGATTGACAGATGCCAAGAGCATAGTTATGACTGAAGGAGAAATGAAACCCTTCATAGAACCATGGCCTAGAGCCCAGTTTGCAAGAACTTGGCTTAATATCAAAGATGTTGACTCAAAAAAACTCATCAACCAAAAAGTATCATTCAATGCATCTTGCCTGTAACCTTGCTGCATCAAATATGTAAGAGAAATGTAAGAATATAAACCAAATCGAAAAGATAGCAGAAAAAGACAGAGTAAATGAGTTATACATGAAGAGCACATTTTTACTTCACAAAAAAGAAATCCATTAATTAATAAAGAATCCAGGGAAGTAGAGGATTATTAAATTTTCTAAAACTGGAAATATATGAAAATGAATCAATGATGAACATGAAAAAACAAGAACATTCAAGCGTTTAACCATGATTACACTAAAGAATTACAACTAACACACACCTTATCATGTTCAACCACCATCCAACTTTCAAAACTGAACGAAAATATGGAACTGGCGAGAGACAAGCAGATGCTGGCTACCCAAATAGCAGGATGAGCTGCAAGTGTTTTCCACACAGCCATGATCAAATGTAGGATGGAAAATAGAAGACAAAATTTCTTGTGGCCTCTGCAACTCATACAAGCATTACAAAAAAATGTACTCAAAATCGATATTGAAGAGCAAGAACTCCATCTTCAAGATTTTTCTTATAGCATATCATTTTTTAATAGTGCATTTGGCTACAAAGACTAACATTCACGCTGCACTCTCTTAAACAAGGCAGCTAGGAAACAATAGCTATAGTTATTAGCTTCACACACCTTCCAAATGAGCCTAATAGCTCACTTCTCTTCTGTTTTTTTTTTTTTTTTTATATATATTTTTTCTTAACCTTCCACTTTTAGAATTTGATGATCATGTTTCTCGTTATCTCAACTCTCTTTTCATAATCTAATTTCAAACTAAGCAATTTATAGCATAAGTGCTCCTATTAATGACTAAAGCTTTGAAAAAATGGCTTCAAATCCTAATACATGATCACCAAACACTCAACCTCACATCACTAAAAACAAACGCATAATCCAGCTCAATCACACAAACAATTCTCGATAACAAAACAAAATCAAACCGCAAATAATAGAAATAACGTCAAAACAAACAAACAAAAGAGTTTGAGAAACTTACAATGCATCAGAAAATATGCCTAAAAAAGTGGCGAGAACAAGCGAAGCTAAACATCCAGAAGATAGCAACAGTATCATCTGCTGTTTATTCAGTCCATAATTTACAATTTCATACTCTCCGTACACCAACCATAAACCTTTCAACACTGATCACACAAATTATCAACAATTCAGCAATCAAATTTATGATTAGAGACTAATTAATTGATGAAATCAAACATTAAAATGAAGGAATATACCTGAGGAGAGAGAGTAGAGAAGGAGGAATTTCCGCTGGAATTTAAAGAATGAGAAAGAGGATGAAATGACATTGGTGTCGGAAGAAGACGACGTCGTTCGATTGGAGAAGTGAGGTAGGATGAAAATTGATAGGAATGAAGCGACGATAATGAATAAGTAAATTGACGAATTAAGCTCCCATACTTCGCTTGCGATTTCTACTCCCATTTTCGACGGTTTCTGAGAAAGTAGGAGAGAGAAAGAGAAAGAGTGAGGAGTTTTAGTTTAATCGTCCGCCATTGAAGTGGAGAAATGGAGAAGAATAAGAAAAACAGTGTGATTTTGGCGTGTTTCTCTCAGATGAGATCTGGAGTAGAAATTGGAAAATCAAACAAATGAGAGGCAAGTTTTATCAAGCTTTATTTGACAAACGGATCCACTCTAATTATTACACGGGTTGTGTTATAACTTCCGGAATACTATTCATAAGAACCCTTACAAGTTATAAAAGTCGTAATGAATAAGTGATTCAACGATACTTGGATTAAAATTTTGTTGTACTATTGGAAGGATCAAGGATGTAAGACTTTAAACACTTAAAACTGATTTAGTAGATGAAATGTAAACTTTTTTATATTTTATTTTTATTACTACAACATAATTAGAATTTGTTGTATACATCCCAGTGTACCGTACATCCAAGTAAACCAAGGTTATTAATTTGCTCTTCATTTGATGATTAAATAAAAAACAATCATCAAAATGAGAACAATATACTCATGGTGTATGGTACACCCGAGTGTATATAACAAGCTCTCCAACATAATACATGATAGGTAGTGTTACAAAAATGAACTTAAACAAAACAAAATCATAACATTGTTTTTTAATAAACCAATCCATCTGAACGACTACACACTATATTATACCCCAATCCATCCCAGCAAAATTTGACCTATTTCTAAGGATTTGAGTTCTTAACTTAAAATATCAAGGGATTAAATTTCATTAGTGACTCTTTGAGAGTGAAGATTTCCTCCTCACTTCTAACAAGTCTGATCATCTAAGATAACAAAAAATTTAAATACACTTAATTAACCCTAATCATTGTATTGTGATGTTTATTAGCCTCCTAAATTGTACGCTTATTAATTTCTTATAAATCATTTCCCTCTAGTAAGTCTTTATAAGAAAACAAAAACTGCTAGTGGCAATTTCTGACTCATTTTAAGTGATTGATCGTGTCGTTTCATGCATGCACAATAGAACTCAAATCGCTTCATCAATAACTCGTACTTCTATGGAGTACTTGCAAATGCAACTTATTTGGTCGTCCTCCACTCAAAGCAAAAGAATAAATTTACACACCCAACACAAGAAATAAGAATAAGGAGATATACTTGCGCGTTAATGAGAAGTACAAACATAAAATAGTAAGCCTGCAACAAATTGAATCAAAAGAATTTTATTATTCCATATCAAGAGTACAATCAATGACAATCCCTAAAATCTAAATATTTATTCATTCAATTAAATTTTATACAAATTCAATCAAATCCCACAATATTGTAACATTCTCTACAATTAATTAATTTCAAATTTTGATCTCATTTTTCATAACCAACCTCAACATTGTAAAACCCTGCTTTATTTCCAAGAAGCTCTTCAAAATCCATTCTTCCAATTTCTTCCCAATCATCCATTATCCCAATTTCTCTTTCCTCTCCTTCTTCTTCCTCACTTTCAATCTCAATTTCACACAATTTTCTCTCTCCTACATTTTCTTCTTCTGATCCAAATCTCACGTTTTCGTCGTTGTCGTTATCATCATCATTACCCTCTTTATTACTATCAACAACCTCAACATCTTGAAATTCACAATATTCCTTATTTACCCCTACTACATTATACAATTCTACTGAAGATTTACCTTCATTTGGGCATTCTTCAAACTTAATCACCTCTTCTTTGAAGGGTGTGTATTGGAATTTGTCGATCAATTGTACTTCCTCTGATAATTTATCGTTATTGTTATCGTTGTCGTTGCTGGTGTTGTTTGTTTGCATTGATACAAGTTTGATGAAGAAAGAGGCGAAGATCAAAGAGAGAGAAATCGTAAGAATTAGATCAGAAAAAATTTCCATTGATCATATAATGGAGTTAAGAAGAGAGTTTAAATCAAAAGTTTCTGCAGATTTTTCTGAAATTGAGGAATAAGATAAAAAGGGCAGGGAAGAGAAGAGCATATACCTTTATCTCCTTGTAATCTTACTTTAATTTGATGTGATGGAGGAGAAACATAATTAAGGATTACTATATTACTGTTAGTTTACAACAATAATTATACTTTTAGGAAAAAGTAATCCCATTGTCTGTATTAATATTGTACTCGTAAAATAGTATATGTGACTATTTATTTGTGGCGGATGCAATTTATTATGGATTTATTTAATTTAATTTTTGAGAAAGAAATTGTGGGTGATGAAATTGTAGGGACAAGTTGAGATTTATGAAAGAGAGAGGCTGGCCGAGAGGATTGATAATAAAAAGGATGCAGCAGAGTAAGCAGTAGTTAAGGTATCGGGCATCAGGTACCTAACTGACGGGTGTCAGTATGTTTCATTTGATAATAACATTACTTGACGGCATTGGTGGAGTAAACCTCCTTAATTGGGTCACTAATGTTCTTTGTTTAGCATAATGAAAAAGGAAAACTAGCGTCAATGTCAAATTGTCAATTAGTGTGGTTGATAAAATCTTGAGATGATGATATTTAAGAATATGGAATCGAATATTATTTGCATCATTTTTTATTAAGACGATCAATAATATATCAATACATTAATATATTATGAGACTGTGTCATTATTTGCCTATTATTTAGTAGCTAAATAATGGAGTTTCATGTCTAATTGTTTGATCGGCTTGAAATTGAGCTGAATTTAAGTTGAATCCAGCTATATTTTACTAAAAGATGCGTGATCGAGTTATTAAAAAATATGAATGAGTTAGTAAGGTATGAATATGGATGTTCAAAAATCCGATATGACCGATGTTCAAAAATCCGATATGACCGATGTTCAAAAATCCGATATGACCTTTTAACCCTCAATTTAGACCCAACTCTTTAAATCTTTGATCTTGAATTTATGTGAACTCTTCCTTCTAGCATTGTTTTCCATATTACACTTAAATTGATCGATATTTATCTTGTTTGACAATACTAGTACGAAATCTATCTATCTATCATTTATAGGTGAGAAAACACTGATGTATGTAACTTATTTAAATGCGTTAATTTTAATTGGGTAATACAATTTTAATTTAGAAGATAGAAATGTAAATTTTTTTTTTTTTTTTTTTGACAAGATAGATGTGTAAATTCTTTATCCCAAAACAATTAAAAAATAATAAAATACTCCGTAATTAAGTAACTCTTTATTGAGTATCATTAAACTCTCTTTTTTTTTTTTTTTAACAAGAAAATCTCATTAAAATTATCCATGAATTATTTCAATCTTAAACAGCCGGTAATTAAGGAAGTTCATAATTGTGATGATCACAAAACCGTAATTAAGTTCAGCCAATTTCACTCTACAGCCCAGTAGCCACTACCTTCTCCATGGGCTGAGGAGTTAGGACCCAAAACTCTAAAAGGCAAGATGTCAGTGAAATTAGTCCATTTTCCTCCCCAAAAGAGGCTTCAATTAGACGGCTAGATGCCATGTCAATTGTCAATTTGTCACTTAAGTATTTATTTTTTCTATTTTTAAAAAAGGAAAATTAAAAGAAGAAAAATGCTATATGTAGCCCTAAAGGCTTTGTATAAGAAGTTAAAAAGAGAAAGATATTAAATGCTTATTTATAGGCCTACGGACTATGTATATCATTACCCTTAAAAAAACAAAAAAAAGTAGAGGCAAAAGGTGAAATAGACTTGGGAAAAGACTGAGAGACTTTCCCAAAGTGGAGTTAACTAACTACTGCAAGTCTACAACAGATAGTGCCCATTTAGATCACCATTATACATTCTAGAAATTGCGGTGACCATTAATCCATTATACTCCATATATATATATATATATATATATATATATATATATATATATATATATATATATATATATAATATATTGTATTGGGTCACATTTGTATAAAATATTGTTAAAAGCGTATATGACAATCAATGGGCAAGTAAATGAAAACGACGTATTGCTTATCTTAGTTATCTACTACCTCTGTTAATTGTTATGTGTAACTTTGGGGTATTAATTGTGAGGTATAAAATACTCCAAAGTTACACATAATATTTAATGGAGGTAGTATGTACTTTCTTCGTTTTTTTTTTATTATTTAAATACATCAATTTGATTTTTGCATTCTTCACATATGTCATGCTTTACTTAATTTTTTTTTGCTATTATAAATTAAATAAATGTTATTATTTAATATATTGTTAGATTTGTCATAATATCTACTTTCATACTATAATCTTGTTACAATTTTTACTAATGACAATTAAAGATATTAATAGTCAAAGTTATATCTTGACAAATATATCTGTCAAACTGATATATTTTAAAAAAAATAACAATAGAGGAAATACAAAATGTAACTACAATTTTCTAATACAGAGTTAATAAAAACCAATTCTATTATCTAACTATTAACGCGTCACATTACACTCCCCCTCCTACAAATAAATATAACAAGCTACTATATTTATTTGTGAATCAAGTTTTATACACATTTGTCACAACTGACAACTTTCATAGCATTGTCAAATTGTCATAAAGAATGGAAGTAATGCTAAGTTTTATACCAATTTGATTAATCATTTAATCGCTTGTCTAATTAATTAAGTTGCGGAGTAAGAGGGAGAGATAACTCAAGTTTAGTTAGAATTTCTCTTCCGATTTTAGGAGTTTTAGGATCTATTCTCACCCCCTGCTCTTTATGGCTCTCTAAATACCAAAAAAAATTAATTAGGTTGTGGTGTGATAGTAGACTAGTAGGTGTTAGTCCTGTTAGATAGGACGGTGGGCCGTTGGCAAGTGGAAGACGCGTATCTACTATCTAATATACTCCGTAGAAGAATAATTATACAATTGTAAAATTCAACTTGGTAGGGTTGCACTAAATTCTCTTTTTTTGCCCACCTTATTTCTCCCACTTCCTTTTGTATTTAGATTTTGCGGTGAGCCTCTCTATATTTCCTGATCCCCCAACCCCCTTTCTTATTGTACCAAATTCTCCCGAATTAGGGTTTGCATCTTTGAACTGCGAAATCATGGGAGGAGGCAACGCCCAGAAATCCAAGACTGCTCGCGAGAGAAACTTGGAGAAGAACAAAGCTGCCAAAGGTCCTTTCTTCTTATTCTACTGTATTTTTGGGTCAATTTCTCGGAAAATCGACAAAATTCTTCTTGAACAATTGATGAAAAATTCGACCTAATTACTTCTTTCTGAATTTTTTAGGCGAAAATTTTGACTCAATTTTGCATGTGATTGTGTAATCAAGCTGAGGTTTCATGGAACTTTTGTTGATGTTTTGGTTTGGTTTGGTTTGATCTGGTGCAGGAAGCCAATTGGATGCGAATAAAAAAGCCATGACTATTCAGGTAGTTATGCTCTTTGCATATCAATATCTCTTTCTTTTGAAATTGTGTGTTTTTGACTGCCTTTTGTGCTTGATTATATTTTTGTGATATATAGTGATAGCTGGTAAAGATGTTGCTTAGTTTTCAAGCTGTTCAATTATGAATTAGGATGTATACTGAAATTCTGTGATTCGAACACTATATTCGTCTGCAAATGCTGCAACTGTGGAACTAATTGCTATTAAAATTTGAATTTGTCGAATCATAGTTTTATATATATCGAATTTTGTGTGATTGGACTAATATTGCTTGCAATAGCTTGGATATCGATGTTGAACAAAATTAATAAGCTGCTTTGTGTTTGCTATCCGAAGTTCCTATATGATCTGGTGTACTTTGACCCCTAATTGCGTGCTTGAGAATCCCTTGCTATCATACTTTTTGTCAAGAGATCCCACAACATAGGTTCAGTAGTCAATAACTCAAGACTTAGAAGCTACTACTTTTTGTTATTTTTTCTGTGAAGAGTACTGCCTATTGCCTTATACGGTTATACCTTGTCGGACCGTGAAAATTTACATGATCACATGTACTAACTAATTAAAATTATATATGTAATCTAATCCCTTTGATGGACCTATCCTTTTGAATTGCAAAGTGTTATATTGTCTATTGTTAGAGGAGCTCCTGGTGTCCTAGCCTCCTAGGCAAGAAATGATCCTACTGATCTTGTTATATAATCTGCACTTAGATGTAAGTTGTCGTAATCTATTCAAGCTTGACTCTGAATTTACATTTGAAAAAGTGGGATCTTAAGTGCTAGTGATCCCTGGTTTCAACGGACATATTTGGTTTGCATTATAGTCTATATTCAAGGGTGATATTAATTTTGTTTAGCTTGCTATAAACAAATATGCTGGAGTGTTTTTTACTTCATTTGATTTATTGTCTTACCTACAGCTCTTCATATTGTGATTTTTCTATGAAGTGTTACAAATCTTACGATACTGATAAATACTGATCTAGCTTTTGAAGTTATATTTGAAAACTCTATTAGCTATCCATCTTTCTTTGGCTTTTCTGTATGCTGCTCTTTGTCCCAAAACCACAGTGCCAAAGTCTTTGTGATGAAGATGTTTCATGATCTCAAGTCAATGTAATCTGTGTTGGATTTCCATTCCCAACTACTATTGAGCTCATACCTTTATCTTATCGATGTAATTGATGATGCTAGAAGGTGGCTAATGCTGATTTGTTTATTGTGGGCCTTGTGGCACTTGAAAGAATGCAACTTTATGTGGCCTTTCAAACACTCTTGATTGTTTAGTTTTGTACCTCTATAACAAAATACATAGTAATATAAATTATTGTCTGCGTTACATCATCAAACTTGGGAGGAGTCTAGTGCTAAATTCTTCTTTAAACTTTTGAAATACTTTTACCACTATTTGTACTGGAATTTAACTTTTGAATGATGGATGCAGTGCAAGGTGTGTATGCAGACATTCATATGCACCACTTCAGAGGTAAAATGCCGTGAGCATGCTGAAGCAAAGCATCCTAAGCACGCCGTTGATGCTTGTTTCCCACACCTCAAGAAATGACCTGTGCTGTTCTATATCATGCCAAGTTTATGTAATGTGTACGATAATTTAAGTCGGTGGTTGATCTTTGTCATGCCAAATTCATGTAATGTTTATCAATCAAATTGTAGCGTTTGAAATTCTTCCAAGTACATTTGTCTTCAAGTGATGGGTTTGTTTATTGTGAACCTTTGTACTTAATATGACAATGCAATTGGATGCTGTGTGATAAAATATCTTGAATTTGTTACAGGCTTTATCCTAATTTGCCAAAACACCTCTTCAAAGACGACTGATTAAACTTTAAACCTATTGTCTGGTAATTATAATAAGCTGGGTTAACCGCTTACACAGTTGTTTATTCAGATGTTATTTGCTGCGCTACTGTAACCCCAAAAATCTTGTAAAAAAACTAGTTGTGTATCAATTACCAAACAGTTTTGAGTATTTGTATAGAATAAGTATTGAATAATAATAGGCCAATACTTATATCAACACTAGTATGCTTGTAGCTAGTAATATACTCCCTCCGTTTTTAAATACTCGTTCCATTTCTTCATAGAATCTAAAAGTAATAAAAAAGAAATGAATTAAATATAATAAAAGCTTTTCATTTAAGGAAATAGAGCAAATATTTAAAAACGTCCGTAAAAGGAAAGTGGAGCAAGTATTTAAAAACGGAGGGAGTAACAATTTTTGGAGAATATACGGGGTACATTGCATGACAAATCCAAAGAGAAAATAACAAGTATACTCGGTATGAAAGAGAGAGTAAAAATATGTTATTAGATAGGTAAATTTTACTGTGTCACTTATTTTGAGACAGATAAAGTTTCTATTATTCTTGAAATACTAAAAAAAGTATTTTTCAATAGAACATTTTACCTCAAATCAAACACTCTCAAGTCCCAAGTCTCCCAAGCCCCCCCCAACAATTGAATTGGCTAACTGAACCACTCTTAGGGCTCGTTCTGATTTACTAAGCTGAATTGAACTGAAATTAAGCCAAATAAAACAGGTTCTTAGGCTCTTACTACCTATTGTTATTTGGTTAATTAAAAATTTTGTGGCCATATTTTGTTGTAACCGTGGTCAAGAGTCTGAAGACCTCTGACCCCAATCGCTAAAACCACTGACGCACCCCCTTGTTGTTCCCTCTCTAACCCGCTCATCTCTCCGGCGACACTATCAGCCACCTTCAGTGTCAGAGTCACCGCTTACGTAAAGCCGTCGCTCTCTGCTTCGACACCATTTCACCAAAGTTCACCACCTCGCCACTCCGCCATTTAGACGACAGTACCACCGTCTCTCCTTCTTCGAAAGGTTAGGTTTTATTGATGAATTACTTTTTGTCTAATTTTTTTCCTTTAAGTTCGGTTTTATAATTGAATTTCTTCATTCATTAGCTAACTTTTCAAACCCCTGGAGTTTTATGCATTTCTCCGTTCCTACTGCTTAATTGAAAAATAGAAAAATATTGTATTAAATTATAATTTGATACTAAACTCTTGAATTAATGGAATGTTAATATACTATAGTTTGTTTGAATTTGTTTCTGGCAATATAGGTTTTGATTCAGCAGTATTATGAACAATTTTTTTAATAGTGATTTTTATGTGTGTCAGTAGTACCGTTTTGATATAATTATATACATTTCTTCTCCAATTAGGAAGTTGATGAAGTTAGCCTGTTTTGGTTATGAATGCAGGAGTGTGATGAATGTTGCTGCCTTATGTTATAAGGTCCCTCTTTCTCTTACTACTGGAGCTATGGCTTCTTCCAGTAGACTGTTAATGGTCTATCAGTGTCCGGTAAGACGCTTGTGTCTTTCTCGTTTTGCATTATGTTGGGGGTAAAGAATAAATTTCATTGAAGTAGTAGTATCGGGATGTGTCAACAAATGTGAGGACATGCGGAGGGTTGACAAAAGATTTCCCTATTACAATCGGATTGCATCAAGGGTCTGCATTAAGCCCTTTTCTTTTTGCAACGGTTCTAGATGAATTAACTAGACCAATTCAAGATGAGGTTCCATGGTGTATGCTGTTCGCAGATGATATCGTTTTGGTGGATGAGACTAAGGATGGGGTTAATGTCAAGTTGGAGCAATGGAGGCAAAGGTTGGAATCTAGAGGGTTTAAGCTAAGTCGGAGTAAGACTGAATATTTGGTATGTCGTTTTGGCACTCAGAGGGGGACAAGCAATGAAGTGGTGAGTTTGGATGGAAAAGATTTGACCATGAGTGAATGTTTTAAGTACCTAGGGTCGATCATCCAGAAGAATGGTGACATTGATCAAGACGTGACCCACAGGATTAAGTCAGGGTGGCTTAAATGGAGAGCGGCCACGGGAGTGTTATGCGACCGCAGCATTCCCTTAAAGTTGAAGGGAAAATTCTACAGGACTGCCATAAGACCAGTGTTGCTCTATGGTACAGAATGTTGGGCTTCTAAGAAAGAGCATATTAAAAAGATGGAGGTTACGGAAATGCGCATGTTAAGGTGGATGTGTGGAAACACTTTAAGAGATAGAATCAGAAATGAGGTTATTCGCAAGAAAGTAGGTGTGGCGGGCATTGTAGATAAATTAAGGGAAAATCGTCTGCGTTGGTTTGGACATGTAAGACGGAGACCCGAGGGTGCACCGGTGCGAAGAGTGGAAGAGTGGGACCATGGAGGGATTAAACGAGGAAGAGGGAGACCAAAGATGACTTGGTTGGAAGGAGTGAGGAAGGATATGAAGTGCATGGATTTACGTGAGGATGAAGTTTTGGATCGTAAGGGATGGAGGAGAAAGATTTACGTTGATGACTACACGGAATAATCAAATTTGGTTCATGTTAGCCGACCCCACTTTTGGGATTAAGGCTTTGATTGATTGATTGATTGATATAGTTTGAGGTATTTAGGTGTCGTTATGCTTTAATAGACACGGAGGTATCCTTATATGAGAGTATGAAATTATTTGTGAATTGTGATTCTCTAGCATAAAAATTAAACAAGTATGGGAAATTTCTATAACCAAAAAAAAAAAAAAAAAAAAGGCATCTCCGATTTAATTGAAACAGCAGGAGTTCTATATGCTGCTATATGTACGGGAAAGATAACTTGATGAGACTATATCTTTTACCTTCAGAATATCACAAAGACCGCTGCCATATTTATTTGTATTATGTATGTCTTCATTCTAACATCATAAAGAAATTCTTATAGCCTTATCCCTAATATTGCTGAGAAATTACCTACGTGGTTATGCTAGACCCTTGATCTTAATGGCAGTAGATGTGCATGACATTTTGCTGATAATAAATTAATAATATTGATCTAGTACATTGCAATCCAAAGAATGATAACATGTCCAACATAGACTTGCTTTGCAAACAATTAAGTAGAGATTGATTTAGTCCTTCGTTATGATTCATGCTTCCAAAGTTGCTAATGCTCAGAGTTCCAATGATGTTGAAAGTAGACCCAAGAAATCAAGGAAAATCTTAGACTATTGCAGTGTTCAGATATTTTTTTTTTTTAGTGGGGTGGGGGGGTGTTCAGATGTTCAATATTTGTTTTTTCAATTTTATGACATGCTTTGTTTCGAACAGGGAATTCAGTGATAGGATTAACTCTCTTCATCCTTCATTCATAAGTAAGCATTTTGTGTGTGTGTGTGTGTGTGTGTGTGTGTGTGTGTGTGTGTGTGTGTGTGTGTGTGTGTGTGTGTGTGTGTGTGAGTGAGTGAGTGAGTGAGTGAGTGAGAGGGTGACTGGAAATTAGCAGCCTGCCTTAAGCAACACTTTTTTACTGGAGGGAGTACCCTTCTCAGGTTTCATTGTTCTAAACTTCTACTTTGTCAGAATATATTCGGAGCAAGTAGGTGGTATTGTTGATGGCACTGGTTAAGGCTATATTTTTTTTTTCACCTCTCACCTTATATATACTCAAGAGTTTCTACATTGAAGTGGATTTTCTATACCACTATCTGAATATATACCTGTTCTAAGGACTCATTTGGGATTCCATTTGACTATAGGGTGTACATCAAAGGCCTCATACAGAAAAGTTACCAATACAATCTCTGAGCGTCATCTGTTGGAAGCAGAGGCAGAAAAGTGATCGGTCAGTGAATGAGGAGAGATTTTCATCAAAAAAGTCTTATCGATCAGTGAAAAAGGAGGTACTTCCACAGAATGTGGATCTTCCACCTGTATTACCCAAAAAAAAGAAAAAACCCTATCCAATCCCAATAACAGAAATCCAGCGGATGGCACGGGCTGACAAGAAACTTGCTCAAATGGGTATAGAAAAGGCACTTGAACCTCCTAAGAATGGTATACTAGTCCCTGAACTGATTCCTGTTGCACATGAAGTTCTGAATGCATGGGAGGGTCTGATTAGAGGTCTTGCACAACTCTTGCATGTAATTCCTGTCTATGCTTGTAGGTAAGTTTGATTTGGTTTTCTTATTACTGTAGTTTATTTTAGTTTCGTTATCATTATGAACTTTTAGCAAATAAAATCTGGTTTAAAAATCACTTCAAATTATTATATTTGGCTCAAAATACTTCAGGTTTTAGTTTTGGTTTGTGATTTTCAGATTTATGATTAGCCTACTATATGTATCAATAATTCTTAAGTCAGCTATGTGAACACTCCTATGCAAACACTTGAAAACTAGTAGCTCATACAATTTGACTTGAGAGTGAAGCCGAAGAAATCACTCTTTTGTTTGTACACGGTTTGTGTCACGAGTCATGAATCAGATGATTCTTTTGCAGTGAGTGCTCCGAGGTTCATGTTGCTGAGACTGGGCATCAAATACGAAACTGCCGGGGCTCAAGCAGCAATAAGCGTCAAGGGCTTCACTTATGGGTCAAGGGATCAATCAATGATGTGATTATTCCTACCGAGTCATACCATCTCTATGACCCTTTTGGTCGACGAATTAAGCATGAAACCAGGTTCGATTATGATCGGATCCCTGCCATTGTTGAACTCTGTATTCAAGCTGGTGTTGATGTACCAGGCTACCCATCACGCCGGAGAACCAAACCTATTCGAATGATTGGGAAGAAAATAATTGACCGAGGTGGGTACCTTGAGGATCCTACACTTAAACCTAGAGATTCCTCAGCACTCCTAAGCTATGATACACACGGTGCTTTGTTGAGGTTTCCACCTCCACCACCCTCAGATCTGTCTAGGGTTGCTCAAGAAACAATGAATGCATATGAAACTGTTGCAAAGGGTGTGAGAAAGTTGATGACGAAGTATTCTGTCAAAGCATGTGGATATTGCCCTGAAGTTCACGTGGGTCCATGGGGTCATAATGCGAAGCTCTGTGGGGAATTTAAGCACCAATGGAGGGATGGGAAGCATGGTTGGCAAGATGCAACTGTTGATGAATTATTCCCGCCAAATTATGTCTGGCATGCTCGAGATCCTGGAGGACCCCCAATGAGGACTGAGCTCAAGCGATTTTATGGGAAGGCTCCTGCTGTTGTTGAAGTGTGTCAGCAAGCTGGTGCCGTGGTCCCTAAGAGGTATGAACCCATGATGAGGCTTGATATTGTGCTTCCTGACGGTGAGGAAGCTCGCTTGGTTGCCTGATATGACAGTGGAGGTCTTGTATAAGTAGGCACTGTAGCAGAGGAGGGCTTGTAAAACTATCAGTTATAGTATGGTGGATTTGTAAATATGTGTATCAAATTTAGGACTCATCCAATGTTAAAACAATTAAATTTATTATATATATATGTTAAATATTGTAAATTGTTACAGTTGAACTGTTCCACTAGTAAGTAATTGTATTTTTTTCCAATCAAATAAAAAGTGAACGAACTCATTCAGTAGTAATATATATAGGGAAAAAAAAAAGCTTACTAGTTTGAAATTTGCTCATGAAAAGATTGATATTGTAAACTTGTAAATTTGTAATACAATAAATAGGGAAAAAAAAAAGGCTTACTCGTTTGAAATTTGCTCATGAAAAGATTGATATTGTTTACTTGACTAGATTTTAAATTTCAAATAATGTGTGACCTTTTTGAAATTGTGTCCTTTATAGCTTTCTGCATGCATACGAGCATACCCACAGGCCATATGCTCTATAGTCTATCCTTGGTGTACATTGGTCAATTGGTGCCTATATCAATATATACTTCGTATTAACTGTTTACTCTAACTATTAATTATCAGTTTAGCCGGTTATGGACATACACCGTGCCGTTGACACAAGGTCACCATAGACATTTATGTCACCGACCAATAGGCGTACATGATTCCAAACAATCTTTTATGACTATGGAGTACATCTCTCACCAATCACCAATACTTGATTCATCAACATCAGGTCACGAAATCTTCAAAATTGGCCTAAAATAGTGGATTATAACAAGTACACTTGACTATTTAAAGCCAAAATAGATGGTTATGACCACCCAAATGGCCACCCGAGGTGTTGTGGGGTCCATGGAAGAACCACGACCACTTTTCTTTACGGGTCCAAAAAAGTCATAAATTCTATTAAATTTAAGGCAATAATTCACGCTTTTGGACCAATCTAGAGGTTTTGTGATCTGTTGTCGAAAAATCTTGGGATTTTAGGGAATACATATCAAAGTCATATAATTATGTTTGTAACCATATATGACCACTAGTCGGTCATATAAAGTCACGTGGTAGCTTTGATTTAATAATAGACGGCAAGTTATAAAAGTATAAATTTACAATTTAAAGGCAAAGTAGACGGTTCCAACCACCCAATTAACCTCCCGGGGTGCCTTTGGGTCTATGGGAAGCACCTAGAGTTATTTCCTTTTTAGGTCAAAAAAGTCAATTTTTGTTCAAAACTAAAAGCTATAATCTATAAATTTTTTTTTTTTTTTTTTTGAAACAGGCTATAATCTACATAATTGGCCAATTTTGGGTTTTTTTTTTAAAAAAAAAAATTTGAAGTGAATGCGTGATTTCTCCTCCGGGAGTCATATAAGTTGGTTCGAAACCATAACCATTCTATTAATAGACTTGTAAAGTCTAAATAATGAATTTGGTTCACGTATATGGCTATTATAGATTTATATTGTACTGATAGTGAAAAGTTGCAAAAGATCGTTCCAAACTTCTAACGATCACCAACTTGGCATCTTGATGGTCTCGTTAAGGTGCACGTAGCTCTTCATCTTCATTTGTGTGTGTATAATTCCCAAAATTAATTACTCACCACCAATCCACCATGAGTCCATGAGCTAAGAAGTCCTTGGTATTTTAGCGGCAATCGTACGTGGCACACTGACACGTCATAATCCACATCAGATTTGGCGCCCATAACTGTCCACATCAGATATTCACAGTACCACTATTTAAGTTTTCTGTATCCAATCCATCGAAACAAATTCAGATCTGTTTTTTAGTACCATATTAAACCTAAACTTACCCTAATCGAAAATGGAATCACAGCCGTCGGATTCACTCAAAACGCCGGAAAAAACTTCGCCGGCGAAGAAACCTCAACCGTCCGATCAAATTAGCTCTAGAACTCCGACGAAGCTTCCACATCCTCCTCAAAGATTCAAACATCATCGCCGTTCTGTTCGATTGCCGGAAAAGTAATCTCCTTTTTATACTTTGCAATTTCTGTAATATATTCTCATTTTATTGCATAATTTTTCTTTGAATATTATTTTTTATTATTTTGTTTTGATTTTTTATTTTGGTAAATTCTTTTGATTTTTTTGGAATCAAGGTATGAGATGTTATTGAAGTTTTTCGATGCATTGGATGCTTCGTTGAAATTGCTTCGCTTGCGGAATTCAATTCCTTTGTTTGGGAAGATTAGGGCTATGATTGAAAATATGTCTGAGAGGTATAATTTCTATTTTTAGTTTTTTATTTTTTTTTCAATTTACTGCATACATTTTAGCTTAGTTTCTTGGAATTTTGAACTAATTTGTTTAAATCTGCCTAAGTTTTGATGATTTTGTCATTGTTGTTGGACTTATTTGTAGTTTGATACTTCTGTTCGTATTTTGAAACCTCCATTTTACCCCCCTGCATATGTTTTTATAATCTTAAACTAGTTAGCAGTAGCTTGAGCTTAACAATTGTGAAAGGACTGACATCAATATAACCCGAATTGTTGTTTGGTAAATTGTAATCGTTGGACTTGCGAAGAGTGCTCAACTTGGGAGCCAATGTTGGGCATAGCTTCTTGTCCATTTGACTCATGGAATTAGTTATTCATTTGGGGATTGCTAAATGAACAAATGAGCAAAATAATCGAGTGAGGTTTAGGGGGATTCGGGGGAGTATAGGGATGGGGTACATAAGCTTATTATGTTAACTAAAAGCTGAATCCTTACAAAAGAAAGGCTTTTGATCTTAATACTGTTTTACTCTTACAATGTGCCATTTGTTTATTAATCAATATTACATTATGAAATTTTAACCTCACGACTTCTTCTAGTCAACTATTTCCCCTATTTTGGGAATACCAATATTGTTAAAGATCCTCAAACTCTTGGGTATCAGATGTGATATTTCTGTGTTAACTCAATACAAATTTATCACAACAACAGTGAACCCCTTTATGGATGTTCAGCCTTAATGCTTATTGGTAAAAACCTCCAGGAAGTTTGTTTCCCAAGACCTAGCAGATTGATTTTGAGTGGTCGTAATTTTATAACTTGGATGATATTTAGGAGGTTTACTCATCAACATTTGGCGCAATTGAAGTTTCTTTTGCCAGAGGAGATTGGAATCAGAAAAGTCTTGATGGCTGACGAGGAGACTCGCTGCATGGAACATGATCTTCATCTCTCATTGACTATCAATAGGATGACCCGTGAAGACAAAAGGAAGCGAGGAAGTAAGAACCCCTGTTTGAGGGATCTCTTCATTTCAAAGCTTTTGGATTTTGCAAGAAATCATCCTGAGGTAAACACTGCATACTTATGTTTTACTTTTTAATATCTTCCTGATGGAGTATGTCTAGCAAATTATTAATCAGAAAGAGCTACTTCAATAGGTTTAATCTAAATAAACAAATATTAAATCCAAAAATTTGTAATGATTCACACAAAGTATTTAATCCTCCATTACGTCCATCTGTGCCATCTGTGTTTGAGTATATTAGTCTGCATAATGATTCCGTATAGTTCTTTGAACAAGTCGTGTAAAATCGTAGAATTTGAAATGCATCATTTTGAAATGCATCATTTTGAATGGAGAGGGTAATGCCCAGTTCACTCAATGAATTGTTCAGGTTCTGTACATACCTGTCAATCTGTCATTCTCATTTCCTGTGGAAAGGAAGATGTTACAACTTCCCTGGGTTGATATGCACGTGGAATAATGTTTAATATGTACATGAAATTCTGATATTCTGATTTGAATAGTCATAATAATATCTGATTTATGAATGTAGGATACTGATATACCTGAGGAGAGTCTTCCTGAGCCATTTAACCAGAAGAAGTGTGATCTGCTGTTACGTTCCTTCGAACAATCAAGTGCAAGCTCTCGCATTCAGAAATTTGCTAGTGTAGCAGAGTCAGACGCAGCTCAAGCATCCCATTTTTCTCCATCTTTCAGGAAGCATTTTTCAATGGGAGGCTCGTACAGTAAATCAAGGAACAGTCTCCAGAGTCCATCAGATTCCTCAGACCAATTACAATCGATGTATGGTTCTAATCCATCTTTGGACAGAGATGAAGTGGAATCTGTACCTCTTCAACCTGAGACTGTGTCATGTAGGCTACCTGCTGGTATCAAGCGGAAACCTTTTGTTGACAGTGAAATTTGTTCTGCACATAGTGCTAAGATGAAGCAGGGAACACCTATGAAACATGCTGATACTCCGATCAAGCCAGCCACACCAAGTTTGCAAACACCTAAGAGGTTTAGGCTGAGTGCAGATAAAGCATCTGATCTGCCTTCTTGCGCTAGGTCACTTAAATTCGAGGGCCCTTCGGGATCTGTAAATATTGATCTTCAAGTTGATGATGTTGAATGCTCTAATAATATTAGTGATATTCTTCCTGAGAACCTTTTACAATCGGTACTGCTTTGTATTTTCTTTTTGCTTCATAATGTCAATATAATATAATATTAGTGATATTTTGCAGCCCTATAAATTCTCAAATCTACTACATGATCTTACATTTGACCTACTGATTTTGCTTTATGCAGATAAAGGAGAAAGAGAAAAGAAGCATAGAGCTGGCAAAGAGGAAACAGATGATTAAGTGCCTTCCTAAGCTGTTCGACAGAATTTATATATTGTTTCAGAATCCCAAGTTTTCAGCTATAAAAAAAGAAGCACTAATTCGCAACCTGACTGAGTGTCATTTGGACATTACTGATGAAAGTGAGTACAGACTTTTAAATCACATAAACTCCACTTGAATGGAAATATACTGACTCAGAACTTTATTTACAGGTGAAATCGAGGAACAGCTAAAACTACTGCAAGAATTTATCCCTGAATGGATAGTCTGTAAGTTTTCACCTTCGGGAAATGTACTTTATAGGTGAGAAATAATATATTCCTATTTGAACTTTCCTCGAGTTTTTTTGTCTCCTGTTCTTATTATCATCCTAACTTCCTTGCACATTGTTATCAACTTGTCAATTTGTCATGCACTATGCAGAATCAACAAGGCATTAGACCCAAATTCGTTACGACTGACACTTGATGAAGCTATGTGATGACTGACGAGTGCTCCTATAACATAATCCATGGTAAATATTGTTTTTAATGTCACCTTTTCAGAACTATAGGTAGCTGAACATTAGAATGTATCTATCTCTTTGCAAATTTGTACACGAGGGATGTTTTGGAAATCTTAGTATCACAGACTTGGTTCCCTCAAGTCTCTGCAAGGGTTGTAAATTATCCAAGGGGAAGAGCCCTTTACCACTTTTTTTCACTCTTTTGTCATGTTCAACGGCAAAGACGTGCTGAAAAGACAAGACCAATCTAAGTTTTTGCATAATTCCCTTGTCTTCCGAGTTAATATCTTTGAAATATCATGTGTTCAGCCTTAGCTTCGATTTGCTTTGTTATAAGTTCAGCAGACATCCAAATAATGTTGCTCTCTTGAATTGTATGATCTACGGTGGTTTAGCTTGGTCAGTACTTATATGGGCCGTCGTCTAGGTATTGGAGCCATATGGATGTATCACTGTCCTATTTATGTAGTACTTCGTACATCTTAATTTTTGATGGTACACCCGAGCAGAACCAAGGCTATTATTAGTGTCGTTGAAAGCTAGTGGGCATCTTTGGAAGGTTGAATGACTAATGTTTATTTGACTAGGTTGTTGCAGGAGAAACGTCTTAATATAGGGAGGTAATTGCAGAAATTATTTACTTGTATGAGTAATTGTTTTATTATATAACTCATTCTAATCAGCTTACCAAACGGAGTAAAGATTTTAAAGTCATAACCCCTAATGTTGAGTTTTTGGCCATTAATTCTGCCAAAAGTAAAAGCAATACAATATAAATTGCGTTCTTAAAGTTTTTCTGTTCACCATCTGAGGCGAGGCATTAAGGAGGCTCTTTTAAAATATAGGCGTATGGTCAAACGCATCCTACAGATTGAGCTACAGACTTAAAAGTAGGATCGATAGGTTGGAACTTCACAATAAGTTTTTTTATTTTATTTTTTATTTTTTTATTTTACAAATATCTTCAAAGTTGGGTACAATTAATTGCTAAAACACAGATATAATTCAAAACAGGTTCAACACTCAAAGCAGTAAGGCTTATAAAACTATTTTCAATGATGAACTAGTACTAGTACTAGAGATACACAAAGTACTAGAGATACACAAAGGGCTTCAACAATGAAATATCAATTGACAATCACAGTAAGTTTCAGCATTACAGATTTGCAGTTTTATAAAGATGAGTAATGATGTGTTTTACATAAAATACACCCTGTGCAACCACGGCTGTCTACCCAACGCTGCAAGTAGTTGCAATGTTTTTGATGTGATCATAATCAACATGCAATAACTAACGATGGAGATTATCCTCCTCGTATATGTAAAAGAGTGATGAGCTATTGTGTCCGCATTCTGCTACTTTCTGCAGCTCTGACTTGTGAGAAATATGGATGTGCCTGCCAGAAAGAACAAAAAATTGTTACAGATGTTAATCAGGCATGGTTGTTAGCATAGAAGTATAAGTTCCCAAAAGAGTAAAAGAATCATGTTTGACTTACTACAATTAAGATGTCAAATGAAAGTCAAACTCGCAGATAACTAATGCCATCTTAACAGGAGCTAGGTTAGGTTGCAATTACAGAACACTCATGTCACTTAAATCAATTTATTCCATTGGCTAAATCAAACCTAAATATGCAGTATGATTTGCTGACATTGTCCAATTGAACTCACTTCCAGTAAGTATGAGACAAAACAGTAAAAGAGAACATATTATGATGTGACACAGAGACAGCTGATTAATTCCATATTAGGGATTACTTACCTTAGTTAATAGTGATTATAAACATCTTAAAACTATTTAAGGTCAAGCATTCTCACCTGAAACTTGCTTGAGCTCATATTAAAATCATTAGATTTATCATGTTTGTCAGTCAAAAAACTAGAGCACCAAAATAAGGAAATCTGGTTAAAAGTTAGGGTTGAAACCAAAAGGAGCTACATGATGGCCTAATGGGAAACGAAAATGGGTGGCAGAAGAGTAAATGCAAATGAAATGAGACAAAGGCATGGCTAATTTTATAACTTTTTAGGTGGCTAGGGGCTAGGCTTGGTCCTATAAATGGAGAATATTAAGTCAAATAATATGAAGATGCTTGAACTTCTCCCAATACTTAATGTAAATTAGATAGCTAAAATGGAAGATTCTCTAACACGAAGATTGCAACAACATATGAATTATTAAAACACAGAGCAACATGTGATAAAATAACTAGAAAATAAAAAAATCTACATGTATTAATAATCAACAGTACCTTTTCCTCATTTCATTTTATGTTTAACAAAACACAAAAAATGGACATTTATAAGTAGGAGTTTTACAGCAGATATTATAGAGAATTACCATTGCTTCTTTTGCAGTTAGCCTATCTTGGTGGTCATAGCGAAGAAGCTTATCAAGAAAGTCAATAGCCTGTGAAAATATACAAGCTTAGAAGGTCACTCATTGGAAACATCAGACCAACTAAAAGACGTTAAATTTCATAATTTTGAGCTAATAAGTATTAATAATTTTTTATTTGAATTACCTCTGGGGAAACCAAATGCTGATTATCTGGATTGACAAACCTTGACCATGGTTTCCTGCTGTGCCTACAGTTACAAAGATCAATTTTTATGAATAAGATATTTTCTGAAATCAAGCAATGTTCAGATAACATGACTCATCAAATTCTATACAGCGTGACTGCAGATATTTCCTAGAAAAAAAGGGAAAATCTAATTACTAAAATTTTAGCAAGCAAAAAAAGAAAATGTCACACTCTAAAGCTTACCTCCCAACAAGAGCATCAAGTTGAGGATCAAGCTCCAGATTATATTTGTTCAAATATGCATTCAATTCATCAGTTCCAAGTACCTGCATATTATTAGAGAAAGTCCAAATCATGAGTGATTTGATGAGAACAACGGTTTGGCCCAACTTTCTACTCCCAAAATATTCTCATCCAATATGATACACCGTAAGAGGGTTGTCCTCTTCTCCCTTTCATTGGGACCTACTTAACTTGGCTTTTATTAAAGAGTAATAAATCTAATTGTTCCTCTAACCCATGGGGCCACGGCCAATCTTGCTACCTTTAAGTCAAAAGTTTGATTTTAAGTGAGACTCAAAATGTGAAGCATCTAATGATCTAAGCACTGATGTAAAAAGGATGAATTGAAACTGCTGGATGTTATTCACAGATAAGTTTTCTACCACACAATTGTGTACGCACACAAACATCTGCAAGTGCACGTACAGACACTAGGTTCTCCTACTTCAGCCAAAGCTTCAACCTAAATATAATCATTTGTTAAAATTTTTACTCATGCCAACACATTCAGTTGAGTGTACTAAACTTCAAATAGACCCTCTATTTTCAAATTTTGATTTGTAGAATGCACAAGATTCCTAATATGAGAGATTTTCTGAAAAGCAACTACTGCTTTTTATCCAGTGAATAATATCTCTCTTATCCATTTTCAATGCAGTTTCCTTGCCACTTTACACAATTATCACAACCGCTAGAAATGTCATAGGCACAGGTAGTGCATCTTATGCCAAAAGCAGATTTTTCGGTGTAAAAAGGAACTATATAGTTTTCATTAAATCAGAGGTTATGAACCAAAAAAGCAATATTGAATGGAATCAGAAGCATACCTTTGCAATTTTTACAAGCTGATCGTGGTTGTCATGACCATAAAAGAATGGCTCTTTCCGGAATATCTAAAAGACAAAATAGAGGCGTGCTGAGTGATTTCATGTTTAAGATACAATTTATATTTTAGAAAGGAAAAATGAGAACTGCTCACCATCCCAGCAAACATACAACCAAGGCTCCACATGTCCAAAGAATAGTCATAGTCTTGTAAATCGACAAGAAGTTCTGGCCCCTTGAAGTATCTGCAAACAAGATTTAAGACATTCAAACAACCGAAATGTGTCATAATATAGTATAGCACTACTTTTTTTGAAAGATAGTATAGTACTACTTTAACTTGACTGATCTAAAATAATACCTAAAAGGTAAAATATTAATAGCAACATCTATTGTGGTCTTAACAGAACTTTGTGTTCTAGTTGCTACTTGGGCTTTCATATGCCCGATTAAGGCAATAATACACATTCTCAAGCATGGAGGCATCTCACAATTCAAAATCAGACACCTTTTAAGGAAAGTAATTGTTTAAAATACAATGCACAAAAGAAAAAAACCGACCACATCATCCAAAAGGGAGGAAGAGAGAATTCTTCTCCAAGAAAAGAAATAAAAAAAAATTAATCACTATAAAATTTACAACCTACCACTTATGACTTGTTACACTTAGGGGCGTTACAATGGTACGACCATACGAGAATAAGAATCCCAAGGGTATAGATTGAAAATTAAATTATTTTTTAAAAGTTGTTTAATTCACTCAAAAGTCAAAAGTAAGGAGCTAGATTCTATTAATTGGAGGGAGGTATGGATTTTCAACCTTTAGGGGGGTGTGGTCTGGAGGGTATGAGATTGAAGGGGTTTAGAAAGGGATGAGAAACCCTTGGGTATGACATTCCATACCCAATTGTGCTCAACCAAACAAAACTTTCATAATTAATAGTATCATGCCAATCCATTCAATATAAAAGCTTGAACCAAACACCCCATTAAAACTACCAAATATCTCTCCCCTAAAATTCCTTGTAACTTACTCTCTAATAAGGTGTTCAGTTAGAGTGCCAACGGATTAGAATTAGAATCACCCTTATTTTGTCAGCCTTCACTATTATTTTATTAAAGAAATATGGCAAGTATAGAATTGATGACAGAACCAACTTAAACAAGTGGATCTCACCAACTCCACCGCCCCATCAAGTTAAAGATTGATTCCAAAATATATAATTTTAAGAAGTGTTCATCTCTTCAACTTGCAAGCTAGCTAACAGATTTTTCATTAGTCTCCAAAAAAGACAGGAACTTTTCAAAGTAAATCTTCAAAGAAGCCCTCAAACTCTCTACTCTAAGTGCCAGACCATTTCCACAATCACCGGGCACACCATTTAGTACCTCAACAAAGCACCAACAACCCTCCCCAGCCTTCCACAAGAGCCACTGCATATCCACCTTCCTAAACTAAAGCACCACATCTGTAGATCTGAGCATTTTTATGATAGAGAACAAGAACTTGGGAAGCCCTCGCTAATCATCTTTGTAGATATTATAAAGAGTGGGTGACAAGAGTCAACATAGAAAGAAAAGGTGGAGAAGAAACAAAGAGGAAGACAATGAAAAGGATGGAGACGGATAATATTCTGGTTTAGGAGCAAAGGGATGTATGAAGATAGATTTCGACATGCAGAAGTAAATAAAAAATTAAAAATTAAAAATTAAAAAGGAAGTTTGAGAATTTCAGTTGGCATTTCACCAAGTGAAATTATTAAAGGGATTTGAGAAAGAAAGTAATTAAAAATTGCAATGGAAATTTAAGCCTTTCAGTTAGTATTTTATTAGCTTCTATAGGGTATGGATCTTCGTATCACTCACTTTAAGTCTCTGAATTTTATTTTGAAACGATTTTAACATTAAAAGAACACCAGCCAGGACCTTAATACTCATTTATCAAGGTGCAACTTAAATGAAAGGCACAAGAAGTTATAAGTGCAATGAGCTAAGTTAGTAAATATTAAAAATAAATTCACCCTTCGACCCTTCGTTACCAAAAGTTTGACTCACTGTAGACTTGTTGATAAGAAAGTTCGAAAAAAGTGGACGAGTGAAAGAAATATGTAGAAAAAGTAATAGATTGGAAGGAAAAAGTGGGTGGGCATAAGTAAAAAGTGGATGAAGTTAGAGATCAAGTAGAAAGTGTGGGGTAAGACTGTAAGAGGGATAAGGTAGTAAAAGGGATTTGCCAAAAACATAATAAAGTAAAAAGTGAGTCAAACTTTATGAAACACCAAAAAACAAAGAGTGAGCGAACTTTCGAGAGCAGAGGGAGTATAAGATTTTCAGAAATTCCAAAACAATAGGGCTTGCCAAAATTCCTGTAGGGTACATACACACAAGAATCATTTATCCTGTCCCATTACATACTTACACAGGCAAATAACTGAAAGCATTAATGGCCATTTTGGCCAATGGATGTATGAAAACAATTTATGTACAGTTAAAGCTTATATAAGCGCGATCCCAGGACCTGAGGAAACAAAGGAGATCAAGGGAAGATACTGTTCAAATACTACACTTCAAAACCAAGAACTAACCTTGAAGCCACACGAACATTATACTCCTTGCCAGGATGGTAGAATTCGGCCAGACCCCAATCTATTAAACGGAGTTTCCTCAATTCATGATCTATCATGACATTGTGAGGCTTGACATCTCGGTGCATAATTCCTTGCGAATGGGAGAAATCCAAGGCCTATCAAATTAGAGTACCAACTGCGTTAGCTCATGTAAGTGAGTTTATAAAAACAATTATAAAATCCTAAGCCTCCATCTAACATTCCCACACCCATATTTATTATTTCACTAGCCTTCCCTCATTCCCCTGTCCCCTTGCCAGCACCAAGCCACCAACATGACAATCCTAATTACATGGATAATGAAGTGAGTTTACAGATACCTCATAATACAACATCTAGCATGAAGTACCCGATTTATGCATAACCCTTTTATTAGCACTAAAATATGGCTGCCAATGGTTTTCAACCAAAGAAAATTTACAAAGCATCTGGCCCAGTACAAGAATCATGCATGAGGAAAACATACAAAAATCAAAAATTACCTTCAGAAGCTCGTAGATGTAATAACGTATGTCATAATCAGAAAGCGTTGGATATAAAACTTTGAAATCTGTACTGTTGACATACTCGAAAACTAAGCTTGGTGTTTTGGAATGCTGATCTCTAACAATATCAAGCAGTTTAATAACGTTTGGTCCCCCACACAGGTTCTGAAGAATCTTTATTTCTCTTTTAATCTGTCAAAATCAAATTGAAATCACTCTGACTGAGCTTATCATTAAGGCTTGCATCTAATAACCCAGCGAGAGACCAGATTTATCAGGTATAATGTCAGCAATAAAACACACACAAACAGTACAGAAAATAAGCTATATAAAGAAAGGAGAAAAGCATAGCATATATGTGTATTTTCACCTTCCACCTTAAAACTCCATACAAGGCTATGTCCTCTAGAATTTCCAGGTCCATCATACATCATCCCACATTCACTAAGAGAGCAAAATTACCTAGTTCATATAGCCAAATCTCACGAGGCTTAAGAGATGGGGAGAAGGTACCAACTGGAATATATATTTGTAGCTTCTACTCTCTTAGTTGATACCCTTATCTCATTTGACACAGAAAAGAACATAAAGGGAAAAATAGATCTATGCAAGCAAACTTAAGTAATTAAATCAATTTATACTCGTCTTGTAACAACAGTATTCTAAATCCTCACTTTCCAACAATCAAAGCTGATAAACAAGCATCAATAACCATATTATCCCTTGTACATGCACTGACATTAATTGCTGGAAACATATTATAGGTAATAGCACAATAATGAATCTAAGGAACTAAATTACTCTTCTAAAACTTATTGTCAAGAAATGCATTCCACAAATGCTTCATACCCTTGTGCTGGTATCAAAGAAAGCTCACCTTTTTCTTCTTCACAGGTTTCAGGATCTTGATAACACATCTTTCATTACTATTGACATTTATTCCTTCAAAAACTTCACTGTACTTTCCCCTTCCAATCTTGCGTACAACTTCATAATCATCTTGATCACTAAAACAATAACCATGGAAAGATTGATAATACACATGTAAATCACTAATCCCAAAATAGAAGCTATAACAGAGCAAATGTTTAGAAGGATAGAAAATGCAGCGCACGTGCGCACACACACACACACACAAACACCACAACACCCCCCCCCCCCCCCCCACACACACACACAAAAGAGCAGAAATAGGGTAATAAAATGTTATAACAGAGGCATTATGTCACAAACCCCAAACCTAAAGCACTAAACAAAGGCAAAGCCAATGCTAAAAAAGTTCCCCTACTGTCCACAACTCTAAACTCCTGTCTCCACAGATCCTTCCAAGTGTAATTGCATAAATAGAGATACAATGCACCCAAACTACCAAAATCAACACTAACAGGATAACAACCAATTAGTTATCCTCACTGTAATTGGGCACACTGCACAAAACATCCAAATATATCATATGACACTAGTAGTCCCTCTTTATAGGCAGCATATTGCAATCAATTTCTGTAAAGAACTTGACGTCCACTTAGCAGAACCTTGTCTTTCCAAACAAAATAAGCTAGCTAAGCTTCTGGCCTTAGTAGGATGAGGAGATATAATAGATTTAAATTTACAAAGAAAAACTCATTAAAGGTTGGAAGACCACATCCTAAGATCTAGTGCATAGCAATGCTAAAAGAGCCAAGAAAAGGAAGCAAATACCCCGTCCAATCCTAAGACAATCTTCTAAATGAGTACTTTTAGAATATCAAATTTTATGATATTTACTAACATGCAATTGGGGATATTAACGATTTAAAACATGCATTGGCAAACGTGTCAAAGGCGAATGGGAAGAACTTAAAGGATCGGAGGGAGTGAGTAAACATATCAAGTTACCTTTCATCAACTCTGCAATGCATTGAAAATACAAACAAACAAACAAAAATCAACCTCTTAAGAAGAAAAAAGAGAAACAGGGAACAGCCATGTCACATGCTTTTTATTTGTTGTAGAATGCCAATCTGACTACCCTAAGCCTCCTATGCACGATGTGTATGCTACAGGCATGATGGGGAAGGCAATTTCTGTTGTCTGCAGTCATTTATGAGTCTTATAGCTTGGCTTGAACGGTAAGTCAGCGAGACTGATATTTAGTGCATAGGGAGAGCTATTATTAAGTGAGAAGGTGAATTAAGCAAGAAGCTGTATAAATAAGTGAAAGGATGTGAAAGAAAAGACATCCAAAAAACCTGCATTTCCCTCCTTCTGGGACAAAACTGGTGATTTACTCACACTCTCATACATTTGCTCCCCTACTTTTCTACTTTAAACTAAGACTGAAAGAACACCTTGATTAAACTAAGTATCTCTCTACCATTCAGTCTTAGTTTAAGCAAGGTGCTCTTTCACACCTAGTATCTCTCCACCATTTCAGTGACACAATCATAACACAATGCAAAGCAGCCACTTCATATCTGAACCAAGTTAATTTTTCTCTAATACTATTGTCCTTACCATTTTGCTTTATTACTTTTAAAACAAAAATATGTGGGGAAAAAATTAATCTTAAAGCCCTACAAAAGATTAGTAAAGAGGAAAAAGTTATCAAATCACTATCATCACCATCAAAACGACATTTTACTTCCACCTACCCAACAGAAGTTTTCTTCAAAACGACATCCTCAAAGAAAGAGATTTATTGTTTTCCTGATGAGTAGTGATGGATTAGTATTTCCAAATGCCAATTCCTTCTTGAGATAGACAAATTTACCTAACAGCTTAACCAAATCAGTTAGCAACTTAGCACTCCAATCTTTCACAATCTTCTCAGTCCTATACATCCTTAAAAGTAACAATCCAAACGGAAAATAAGAAAAACTAACCAACGGACTGAGGATGAAGGCCATACCTAATCTAAGGGACATCTTCTTCAATAATCGAGATTAAGTACTTCCAACACAATACCACACAACAGATACTCACTAATAAATTCTGCAAATATCAACCAAAAACAAAACTAATTTTCCTTGAGTTATCTATCCACACACGATGCGACACTCTCCAACCTCAACCCGAGACATAGCACAATAAAGTAGCAGGACACTAAAGCCACAAGCTAAAAACTGATCATATCACCTAACCATGAGAAGACGATAGGCATCGCCTTCAATGCTCAAGTAATACTTGTCGAACTCGGCAGCAAAATAACGCTTCGAATCAAACCCTATACCAATTCAACCATCAAAATTTAAAACCCTAGCTAAATAATTTGACTCCAACATACAACCATCCAAACTCTCAAGCATCCATAATTCAAAGATCTAACAAATCAAATCATACAACAATACAACAAACAATAAAATCCATAAATCACCATGCAAATCAATCAACATTAAAAAATGAAATTAAAATTGGAAAAAAAAGAAGAAAAAAGTAGATACCCCCATTGAACGGTAAGAGATTCGTAATCCCAGTACTCGCGAGGTCGGACAACATTAACGTCGGTGTAAACACGAGCTTTCGACATCGCGACGGCGGAGGAAATTAGGGTTGGAGGTGGGCAGAGGATAGGAGGAAGCGCCACCGGCGCACGGAGAGCGAGAAGGGCGCAGAGTAAAGGGAGGCGGAACAACAGGAGTGAGATTAAAGGGTTAATACTTGTACTCCTACAACAACTGTGAGACTCACTGACCTTCACAATTTCATTTTTCCATGTCATCAGAATAAAGCACAAGATTCTGCGATCGACTGATTTTTAGTTACCAGATTCACGACTTTTTTTTTTTTTTTTTTTTTTTTTTTAATTTCATTTTTTGGGACTTTTTTTTTTTTTTTATATATATTTTGTTTTAACTTTGATATTTAATTACTGTTTTATTAATTTCAGTGACTTTCATTTCATGGTGATTAGATTAGATTAGTTTCATTTTATTTCAAATGTGCTTGCTTTCAACTTAAGTATCCTTCTAGATTAAAACAATAAAAATTAAAAAATTAAAAAAAAACTTTTAATCTTCAGCACTTCCTTGTTTTGGCTGGTGAATCAGTTGATCAGTGTGTATTTTCCCATTTGTATAGTTAAGGTGGGCCCTTAAAGTGGGTCCCTGAAGGATAACCTAGTAAAAAGTAGCTTGGTTAATTTTTTTTTTTTTTTTTTTTTGGGTGTTTAGAGAGCCACAAAGGGCAGGTGATGAAAATTTATCCCAATATTATCTGAAATCGGGATGGAAGCTCCAACCACTTGAGCTATCCCTCACTCTCCAGTTTGATTAAATATGTCAGTGAAGAAAAAAAAACATGTAAGTTTTCACGAGATAAATACTCGTATTTTATAATAGAGCATTTAAACATTCAGAAACCGTATAGATTAACTAAGGAGCTATGATAATAATATTACATTTGGATCAATAACAATCATTGACTTCAAAGTTAAGCATCTAGTTGCATCGATCCTATCAAAAAAAATACAGAGTATTATGTATTATCTCACAATGTTATTGATAGAGCGGATTACGTGGAGAACTGGAGATTTATCTCCACCCATCCTAATTGATGGGGCAGGAACGTTGATGTTCTTTGTGCCTAAACTTCATGACTTGGTTGTACTGGTTCACAAATTGTACAGGAAGCCATGACATTTAGGAACAAAAAGAACATGGCATCAACTTCACAAAACATAAATACATACTCCATATTAAATATAACTTCAATGAGAGTTGAAATTTGGTCTCTGAAAACGTCTAAAAGTAAAACAATGGTTAATTTTTTGTTTTACAAAATAAAAATCCGTGTTCTTAAACTTTTCTGCATCTTTATCATTTCTCTTTTGTAACCTGGAAACGGCACAACAGGAATTCTTCTTGCTAAACATGTACTATGTTCTTTTCCGTTTCCTGGCTGCATAATTTATATCCTATCATTATAAAAAAAAAAAAAAAAAAAAAAAAAAAAAAAAAAAAAAACCTTACACAAAATAAAACAAAAGTATAAAGCGGGAGAAATGCATATCTTTACAACCCCCTTGATGGATTTTATAAAAACGTAAAGATACAATGATACATGTTACTTTTACCTAAATCTACACAAGTGAAATTTATACAGGCTTTGGTTGTATTTGCTCAAAGTCAAAGACCTCGAACATCAGGCGTCTCACGTCTGGCTTCCCATAAACTGCATAAGAGAGGCCATGAATGGCTTGACAAACAGACTGTGTGGCAGGATTTCTCAGTTTCCGATTGTGCTCATAAGCATCTTGAACCTGGTCAGAGTATATGATGAATCGATGAAGAAACTTCTCTCGCAAGTACTTTCCACAGAACTTGTTCATAAGGACCCGGCGATGCTTCTCCTCTAGCCACTTTCCAGGAGCATCCAAATGTTTCATCAGGAGCCTTTCAGCCATCACTAGATCCTGCAGTATAAGCAAAAAGATTCATCTATCTTTAGCACACTTGCAATTCACAATATACTAGCATCTTATATAAAGACAGCAGAATCCAACAACGCTAACCTGGATCTTTTGGCCAAGATACTCCAGTCGCTCTAAACAAAACCTAGGATGTTCAAACTTGTGTTTTGATGGGTGCAGGAAACATAGCTGCAATATTTTTAAATATTTCAGAAGAAGAGATCAAAAAAGTTCCACTGGCCAATTCACACATAAATAAGAATGAATAACAGCATAAGATGAGAAGATAACTTGACAATTTGACATCAATAGATAGAACTTTTTAAATGAGCATCAGTTGAGCTCAGTAGCAAAAGATATAACAGGAAGGACTAACATTACAAGTCAGTTGGGCTCAAGTCATCCAATTTTTGTTTTTAACTTGATGATAAAATTAAATTTCATCCTAAAAACAAGGATTTGTGGCATTTGCCAGCATACTGGACTTATATTCAAAATTAATGTCAAACACTTGAAAAGAAGAAGGCACTCAATATACCTGCAGCCCAAGTCCAAGCTCAATATTCCTAGCTTCAGTGATCTCTGGGAGTCTATCATTCATCCGCAAAGGATAACCTAGTGTTCTCATAACTTGGGGTCTGCTATCAAAATCCCATATGTTTCCTCGGAACCGATGCATGCCTGGGGGCACACAAGCTCTAAAAACCCTTGGATGCGCAAAAAGAGCATCCTCTGGAGGCTGTTAGCAGCAAGAAGTTTAAAAAAGAATTAGCAGCAAGTGTGTGAATATTTCCCTACAAAATAAAATCATCAGAGTGCAACATCCCATAACAAAAGAATTCAAGCATCAAACAATAAAATCATCAAACAATAAAATCATCAAGCATCAAACAATGAAATCATCAGAGTGCAACATCCCATAACAAAAGAATTCAAGCATCAAACAAACAGATAATCATCCAAATTTCTTACCCTGATAGCTAAATCTAAGTAACTTAAGTGACTTCTTAGTTAAGTATGTCAAGATTCCACAGGAGCAAAAGAGTAATGACTTACCCTATATGTAGCAACATCTTGCCAGCTGAGTTTTCTGCCATCAAATTCTGCAGAAACATAATCAACATCCTCAAGCTGCCTTCTTTTCTTCGGCTGGCAATCCTCATCTTCCGGGTCCATCCCAAACACTTCAAAAAGTACACGATAAACTTCTGGCATCCCATAACACAAGTATATAGCTCCAAAAAGAGCCCAGAACACAGACCTGTAAAAAGAGCATGAGTTTAATATTTAATTAAATGAAACATCCAGTGATCAACAGTTCACATACAAAATAATAACAAACAGGAGCACTATAATCTGATTTATACAAGGACCATAAATGTGTAGGTGCTTTTCCAACTTCCTCTGAAAGACTGAAACTGTGCAAAATAAACGTTATTCTTCAAAGGAAATTACGCCTTTCCAAACAAAATGGATCAACATCCCAAACGCCAACTCCAGAGGGAAACGAAATGAACGATAAGGTCACAAGCTCCTGAATTCATTTATTGAGCTAAAATGAACTCAGGCCAGTATGTTAGTTCTTATTATGACTCTATCAAATCAAGTGCACCATGAAGGCATGGAGTCATTAACGATGATTTAAACAAGTTGGTGATAGGCGACATACAAAAAAACACCTCACATACAGAAAGGCTCCTATTTTCTACCCATCAGAGTCTCCTTTTCAGAGAATTATTCTGTCCTTCGAACATCATTGTAAACTACAGTCATAGTTAAAGGCCTTAAACACAACTGATAAAAGTTATATTTTTGGACAAAACCCTGATGCAAGGGAAGAAACCCACACTGCCTCACATATTTCTTTCCGTCTTTTGGTTATAAAAGGGGCTGAATCGATGGAGAGTGAAGGAAAAGTTCTTAATATCTAGAGATATTAAAGAGCTACAGGAAGCATAAGTATCACTTAAACCACTAACTACTAAAGTTATTTTCACCTTCAAATTCACCTATCCCAAACAAAAATGATTTCCTTGAAACTAAACAACACATTCGTAAACCATAATTTCTTTCATTAGGATTCCTCTAAATGAAATTATGCTTCTATATAAGTGAAACAAGAGCAATATCTAAAACCCCAATAACCCTATAACAATTAATCGTTCTTCATACAAGTATATCATACCATACCAAATATCAATGCATTCTTCATGTGCTAAACAAATGTTGCCAAATCATAAAACCCATTTCTTTCATTTACACAACCAGCAACAATAATATGAATCAAAACAACTAAAAATCAATCAAAAATAGCTACAAAAACAAACAGAAACCAGAACTTACTTCGAAGCCGGCTCTCTCTCATGGCGCCTCAACTTATCAATATCATCAAATGGGAAGACCAAATTATGCAAACTAGCAGCCTTAATCCATTTAGGCAAGTACCTCTTCCCAATCAAAGCAAACACCCTCTCCCTCATCGGCCCCGGCGACTCCCGGGGATACCTCTGCAAGAAGAACTCACACAAAGCCAATTCTAGCACATATTGCCCTAAAAACATCAACCTAGCATGCCCATGTTTCACATGTCTAGCATTCACCCTAGGACAAGAAACATAATTAGGGTGCTGAAATGCCAAATACAACAAAGTATCAAATTGTTTAGCAGGATTATCATCCCCTAAATTATCAGAAGGTTCTAAAGGGTACCCTAAAGCTTGCTTAACTTCAAGTAAATACTCATCAATCCAAGTTTTATCGGCATTGTTAAGCTTTGAAGAGGGTAAACAAGAGCTTAATAAAGGGAATTGTTTAAGGGACATTTGAGGGCTATCTAAGAATCTCTGAGCTAATTTAGCATCATCTAATGGAGGTTTAAGGATGTATTTTCTAGGGGGTGCTTTTCTTTTTGGGGATATTACTTTTTTACGCTCAGCTAACTCTTTCAGGAGTCTTTGAGGGCTGGTTTTAGGGAGTTCTTGAGAATCCATGGCAGAAACAGCGAGAATTCGGCGATGGCGGAAAAGGGGTTGGGGTTTTTTGAGTGGGATTTGGAGAGAGAAAGATGGGAAAGAAGATGAGAACGAAAGATCCCCGCATTTTGAGAAATGGGGTGTTTTAATGGTGGATGAGAGGTCCATTGGTAGAACTGGGAAAGAGTATTGTGCGTTGCTATAATGGTGATTGTTTTGAGGTATTTAATGGCGGATTTGAGTTGACGCCATTGGAGTGAGGAGAGAGTAAATTGAGGGTTTTTAGAGGGTTTTAGGATGAACTGTGAAATTTGGGAAGTTGAGGATAAGGTGGATTGATTGATAGAATAATCGCTGCAATGGCAAAAATAGGATTCTGAGAAAAATGGAAGAAGTATGATGTATGAAGGATAGAGGGAGATTGTGTTTTTGGGCCTAATTGAAAATTTTGTTTACAAAGCAAAAAAAAAAAATGGCATTAGGCCCAATAGATTCATAGAGAACTTTGATTTTTTTTTTTTTTTTATTTTTTTTTTTTTTTTTTTTTTTGGTCTTGAAGATGATTTAGTATTCTTTACAAATATATACATGTGTGGTCGCTAGGGGTGCTACTTGAGTTGAGCAGCTCGCGAGCAATTCGGACTCGACTTGGTCAACGCTCAGCCAAAACTCGACTCGAGTTAGCTCGACCCGAATTCGACTCGACTCGAGATGTTAACGAGCACGAGTTGAGCAAGCTCTAACTCAACTCGATAAGCTCGTGAGCAACTCGATAATATAATATTAATATAGAACTTGCAAACAAAGTTACTATCTTTAAACAAATTTGACACTTATTAAGCCTTAATTTATATCATAAAAAAAGAAAGAGTAAATTTTTAATAAAATCTATATATAATAAGGAAAACAATATAAATTGAACAAAAAATAAATAAAGGCATATAATAATAGAAGGACCAAAATTTTAACGAGCAGATTGTGAGCTGCTCAACTCGACTCGAAACTTTAACGAGCACGAGTCGAGCAGGTTTTATTTGCTCGAAACTTTAGCGAGCACGAGTTGAGCACATGTAAAAAGTTTTCGAGTTAAGTCACGCACCCCTCAGCTCGTGATCGACTTGCTCGATAAGCACCCCTAGTGGTCGTGTGAGGTTGAGGTGATGGAATACTAGAGTAGTGGCATAGCTCTCACCTCGTATTGCTAAGGTCTAAGGAGTTTTCCTTATCCTTCCTCTTAAATGAGCCCCCCTTCTTCTCTCTCTCTCTCTCTCTCTCTCTCTCTCTCTCTCTCTCTATATATATATATATATATATATACACACACACACACACGTGGTCATTTTTGGATTAGTATTTAAATATGCTTTCATTATATTAACCTCTTATACGTATATGTCTTAATATAATATAATTACAAATATTAAAGGTCAAAGTTGAGTATTAACGTGAGTGTTAGTCAAATTATTTCGATTATTATGAAATGGAGGGAGTGTACATTTTAATTTATTTATACAATGTGCCATTATCTCATAGAAAAAATTTTCGCCAAAATTGCTAATGACATAAGTTTTTAAAATTTTAAGTGTTAGTGAGCCAAAAATGTATTAATGACTTTTCTTTGTTGTACAATTTATTGCAAAATCAATTAGTTTATGATTATTGAAAGAAGTAATTTTTGTAAATCTAAATTGCGTATCACATGAGTATTAACCTAGTTTAGAAAATATCATCAGGCTTCCTTCACTTCACCTCATATTTGCATAAATAAATTTATTTATTTTTTTACTGAACTGAAATAAATATTGTATATTAAGTTATTAACAAGCATTTTAAAAGTTATAACTAACTAACAATTTAATGATCCCACTAAATCATCATTGCTTCAATTTAAATGACTTTTTTAAGAGCAATCAATAACTCAACACAAATGGAAAAACATCAAACTAAACACTGTTTGGTAAGACGAGATTTGTGGTTTTCGAATGATTGCGTTTGCGCTATCAATCCGCAGGAGATACGCTATAAATTTGCGCTTCTCAGTTGAACTCTTGGTATGAACCGCGCTACTTTTCTCCCTGTTTTGTTATTATTATGAATTCAATCAGATTTTTTGCTAATCTAATTGGGTAATTTGCTATTTTTAATCTAGTTTAATATTTGTATGATAAAGATGAGATTATAATGTTGTGTTGTGTTATACATGTAAAGCTGTAATTACTCTTTCTCTCATCTGCATTATCGCTGTTAGATTGAAGAGCTTTATTGTAGTACTTTCAATTGTGTAGTTTAGCTATTAATTATGATGCGAAAACCTAATTGCATTTGGAAAGTAATTCAGTTTGTTATGATATAATTGAAGTAGGGTGACTGCTTTCTTGATGTTTCGATTACAAGACAAGGTCTTAATTTTATTCCAACCCTCCAATTATTATAATAATAGTTTTCCCTAAATATGTAATTGGGTCTAGTGTAGTGATTATGAAAATCGCCGTTTGAGGCTGAGGGATTGATTTTTGTGTAGACTATTTACTATTGTGCGTCACTTCTGATCAAGAAGTAGTTTGTATAGACCCCTGGCTAAACTAGAAAGGTGTGTCATTGTGTGTGTGTGAAAGGGGTTCTTACTAGGGCTTTCTTACTTTTTGACAATAAGCCTTACAGAAATAGTTCTCTTTGAATAATTAAGTGATGATCTAGTGTAGTGTTCATGATAATCACGCCCTTGGCAGTTGTCGGTTTGAATTTTGTATAGACTATACTATATGCAACACTTCAGATCTAAAGAAGTTTTGTTGACCCTTGGTTAAATTAGAAAGGTGTGTGTGTCATGGCCTTGTGGGGCACTTGGGGAGGGGGAGGATACTTGGTGAGTTTTCTAGCATTTTTTTTTTTTTTTTGACAAATAGGCCACACTAGGGTTTTCTTACTTTTTCTTGGTGGCTAAAGTGGAGAAAGCCCCTTTCAAGCAACTTTAACTTTTGTGGAGCTATACGGTATATAAATTTGTTATAGATAGATTACGGGAATATGAACTCATTGCAGAATGCAGATCACAGTTGGGTTATGAAGGTTGGAGATGCTGTATTTAAGTGAGAAATCTCTCCAACAAGAAAATTAGGAGTGAATAATCTATTAAAAAAAAGTGTACAATAGAATTGTTTGACTAATAAGAAAAGTAGGATGAGTTTTATTGATATTGTTTATAAGGTGGGTGAAATTGTGATGACGTGATTTGATCGTTACATATAAGAATCTGTAGGGCAATAAGACACCCCGCCCACTAAAAATTATTAAATCCACTGTAATCAATCAATAAGGAGGAAATTGCAATCTTTTAATCCTCTCGATGTCACTTTCAAAGGATCAAATGGAAATCCAACCTCATGTCCTCACACCCCTTGAAGTAAAGCCATGCTTAATTTGTCTGTGATTATGTGATTTAATCTTTTTCTCTCTCCCTTATTTTTCTTACCAAACATGTTATGATCTCATGTTATCTTATCGGAGTATGATTTAATCTGATAAGATTTTTTTAAAATAATCTGACCTTTATTCCCCTGAAACTTGAATGGTTTTAAAGTTATTTCCATTGTAAAGTGATCAGAAGACAGAGCTTATGGGATTTTGTTTAATGTTTCCTTGACATAATATGATTTTTTGACCTATCTAGTTATCTGAGATGAAATAAGTATTAAAGATTGAAAATAGGTGAACTAACATGGTTGACAAGGGATTTTAATATCGGGGGCTAATGTCTCAGCAAAACCGCAAGTTTTCTTGCATAGGCAAGATGCTTATGAACTTTAGCAGTGAACTAACATGTACATATATGTTTACTTGCATGAGTGGACTGTGAGCTTTGACGGCCATAACTAGGTGCATGCCTTATGTCAAACTGCAAGACTGGTCTGTGTCCTTACTGTCCATGCTAAAGACTTCATTCTTTGTGTCCACAATCAAGAATGAACCCTTGTTTAGCCCGATTGAAACGTCGAAGCACCAAAGGTGCTACTCATTTAGCAACCACGATAGAGATATATTGCAATGATCATTTTTATTAACTCCACTTTTTTTAAAATCCCAATAGAAGTGGGGCTAACCTCAGTTTTTTGCAATTTGGCTGTGATTTGACTAATTGGCAGTTACTAGGAATTGTACATATGACTACATGAGGGTGGCCAGGTAGGTCTGGGCCTCAATGTATACTGAAAAACTGCAATGATTGCTGCTGGTCTGTAAGTTGTTTAGCATGCATAACAGATATGTGCTTGAATTATTCATTTCATATTTCGCCCAGCTCATAGTGACATTCCTGTTATTAGTATACCACTGTAAAATATATGAGTAATTATGAATCCTGTTGTTCAACTTTATAGTATATATGAAAAGGTAATGTGGTTTAAATTTTTATTTTCTTGTGGTATTTATCAGTCAAATTGCTAGCTTAAATCTATATTTTCCTTGGCCATAAGGGTTGATTTTACATTTATGAGTATTTCGATTCTTCTTTTCTTGCGCTATGTCTTGTCTGATGTGTGTTAAAAAGCTAGCAGTACATGAGATCTTCACAATGTCTAGTGGCCTTAAATATCAAATAATGAGCTGTATGTTATTTTATATGTGGTGGATTAAAAACTCCAAGTTGATTGATTGACATAGAATTTACTCAATTTATCATCATAAGATCTCAATTAATCTCAACAATAAAGTTGTCAGTCAGAGTGATCTGGTCGTGGTAAATATACTTTCTCTGTTTTTTTTTTAAAAACTTCCAACACACTTTTTTGACATGCTAATTGAGGAAGTGATTAGAAAAGGTAAAGGGACGGATTAAGCTATAACATTTATCTGTAACAACTCAACGCTTTCTTCTAATTGACGGTAAAGTTATTTCTATTAATTTGTTCACTTACCTAGTTTAATATCGTTCTTAAAGTGCATGCCAAAGTGGTATGTTGCAAGTAAATAAAAACAGAGGTAGTACATTTTTTAACTAAAGGTGGCTTGATTCTGTTTGTCTGTGTTGTCTTTAGTTGCTAGCTTTTCTAACTCATACAACTTATCTTAAAATGGTGGCATGGTTTCACAATTCCAATTTTTTTAGGAATTCAGAACGGTGATATAATTATAGATGCGGAATGTTGTATCAAACATATCTATACTCCTGTTTTATAGGCTAGATCCTAAATCTTATGTGTCACCCATCCGCTTTCTTTATCCTGGCGAAAAAATTATAGAGTTTAGAGGCATTGGGTTTGGGGTATGTTAATCTTGTGATCAACGGTCTTTTAAATTTTGACTATATTTTAAAATTCCTGCAGCTGGGTATCAAAGATCCAAACCCTTTCTCATTTAGTATTATAAACGTAAGAGGTAAGACATGTTATCCACCACCACAACAACAATATAGTGAAGCCTTGCCAAAGTAGGGCTTTGGCAGAGTAAAATTTATAGCTTCACAGCTCACACAGAAGCTTCATTGTGCATAGAACAATGTGTGATGCTGGTTTATGCCTGTCTAAGCATGTGAATTGGCTGCTTCTGGCTGATTATTCTGAATTCTTTCTTTCTATCTTTCTTTCTTTTGTGTTTATTTCACTAGTTAGGGGCCTTTATATTTCAAATGGGACAGGTAGCACCTAGTGATTTATCCCGAATGTCTCAATGTTCATGGCAGGTGGAAATTTAAGTCTTATGTGCCTTACAAATTCCTGCTTCATGACTGAAAGAGCAGGCGCATGATTATCATGTCAGAACTTTTTAAAGCCTTTAGGCTACTTCCAGTCATGACCCCTTTGCTTCTGTCAGTTGCGACATGAAGTGCTTCATGTCAATTGAAATGCCAGTTTAGCATATGATTATATGTTGAATTATTACGGAGTATTAGTTTTTTGTGTTTAATCATCTTAAACATGCTGTTATTCCAACATTCTGTATATATATGCATTTCGTCTTGGTTGATAAATGACATTGGGTCTGTGAAGGGGAGGGAACATATGAAATTATGCCCCAGTGGTTGAGCGTTCAATTTCATAACTTTTATTAAATGAGATAACACAAACTAAAACCTTTATGCATGTGGCCTTTGTCTCAATAATTACAGATGCATTGTTTGCATATTGTTGTCTTTAAGTGGTTTTATGTTTTTCTTTGTGGGTAATATAATGCCTGCTTATTTATGAAATTTGCTGGTAGGAAGTAAGAAAAAGTTGTTAGCCCTTGTTTTTGTTTAAAAAAAAAAAAAAAAAAAAAAAAAAAAAAAAAAAAAAAAAAAACCAACTTCAACTGGTACTTCTGTAACATTTTTCAGCTGCGCCGATCGCTCGATTGGAGCTGTTGACGGTGTTGGATAAAAAATTGATATTTCAATTCAGAAAGAGCAGCCTCTTGCTCTTGTAGCTAGCTGGTAGCTACTTGAACCGTGCTTTCTCTTTCTCCCTTCTGAATCATTACCAATCCTTTTCTAGGTGTGAAGAATCCAAAATGTTAGTGTAAAAATAGAGTAGGTAGCTTACAGCTCAACAAAAGATATGTGTCTGTATAATGCAATAACAGCATTGTATCCTGAAGGACCCATTTATCATTTATCTGCATGATATATTGATGTGATTTGACTTAAACAAAAGCTTCAATATTTTTTTTAGCAATATGTTAACCTTCATCTATTGCTTTCCCTCCCATGGCTATTATAAGATTATAACTGTAGTTGGTACTTTTCTGATTTACAGGATCAAATGATTAATGGTCGACCACTCAATCAATCAATGGTTGACCACTCGACCCAGAAAAAATGATGGCTGCAAAATAGATTGTGAACCTCAACTATTGGCATGAGTTGGCTATGGTATGATGTTTTCATATTTACTGACATGACTATTTTGCTTTTTTTTTTTTTTAACCCCAAACCGCAGCTAGTTACTTGCCTTCACATACTTCTTTTGTGTGTGTGTGTGTGTGTGTGTGTGTGTTTGTGTGGTAGAGGATAGAAGTCTTCTTGTTATGTGTCATTCGGCTTGAAAATGATGACTTTGGGTGTTCCAATACAGATTGTAACAAAGTACTGACCCTGCATTATGATATGTTAATAGTTTCTCAATTTCATGCAGAAAATCCCGCTGATAACATGTGCTGTGTTGATTCTTGTCATGAAAGAAAAGGACTCTAATTTTATTCTAGAAAGCTCATCTTCTGGTGCTGGTTTTCCTTGTGGGGAAACTATTTGAATTGGGTCACCTACTGGTGTCTCCTTGATTTCTAAATATGAAAATGAAAGAAAACTAAAAGAGAGGGCCGTAGTCTTAGGTTCAAGTCTTTATACAAGTATTTTTTTTTCTCAAAAATAAAAAAAATAGAGAGGCCATAGATAAGTTTTTCTGGGGAAAGTTTGCATGATTCTATCAATTATTAGTTGAAGTCTTCTAGAAAAGATAAAGCACTCTGATCTTGACAGATCTGAGCCTTTTGGAGTATGCAAACATTTCTATGTTACCTTATCTGTTACAAATTTGATCGAATAATGCTTTTTTCCTTGTCCTCTGGCTTGGTAGGACTTTTCAAGGCTGGTTAAGATCAAACAAGCCAATCGGTGGATCCATGTGGATAGCTGGATCATTAATCTTGTAAGAATGTGGCAATTTTTTCGTGCACCCGGGAGTACCCAAGATAGCGCTCCTGATTTGGAATGTGCACATCACGCACGTGGCACGCGCATGGAGAGGCTTGTGTTTGTCACTTAGTAGAGCCACATTCTGGGTACTCCAGGCTTCACCATACATATATGTTGGTAAAGCGTGATGGTTGTTTGCAGCACTGCTTCGGCTAATTTAATTAGGCCCAACTGATAATATATAGAATATACATGAATTCTGACAAGATTGTCCAAAGTTAATTACAGTAGTTTGATTATAAGAATTGCTTATAAGAACTATATTACTGGTGTTTTGAATGCCGCAAATCAATAATTTCTGTACTAGAACTAAAGATTGCCTCTATGCTTACAGTACGTGCATTTCTGGAGTCTATCAGTACAAGGCCAGTGTTTGTTGGTTGTTGTGTACATTTGAATTTGACATACAAGCAAAATCCAATCCGTTGTGACCGTTTTTTTTTTTTATATGGGTGCGAAGAAATAAATGCTGATTGAGACCCATTTTCAACCCCTCTCTCATATATGTTAAAACCAACTAAAACATTGAAATAATCTCCATTGTGATGCCCATTTTGGACTGATTATTAATGATGGTAAGATAAAACCGAGTTTCTACTCTTGGCATGCAAACGTACCCCTAAACATCATTACCAACTAAGCTGCTTGACATTCACCTCCCACGATAACTTTTAATCACAACTAGCTACAAGTGATGGTTCGTATTTTCTTCAATATTGATGATGATTAGGACAGGTAAACATGGGTACTTCTTGGATAGTTGGATTTGAGATGTTTCCCACATGGAAATCCAGCGAGACTTTAACTAGTGTTTTACATAATTACATATGAAGTACAAGGTCTATTTAGCAAAGCTCTCTATCTGATCCTATTTTGTTATCTTCCTCAGCTTACTACCACACATTTATGGAGAGATTTTGGAGGACATCCTTCATTTGACATATCTGTCCCTTTTCATTATCATTTATCCCTACCAAGATGTGACACTTTCTATGGTGGCTTTCATCCTCATACTCGAGACCCATTTGTGTAATTTCACAGGTTGGATGATTGTGTATTACCAACATTATTTCTTACATAATTCTTCATTGGAAATTGAGCTTCTACTGTCATTGAACAAAATTCAGTGCAGGATTTTCATTGTGAAAAAAAGATCAGGGTAGAAAACATAGTAGTGCCCAGAAAAGAAAAGGATATCATTTCAGTTTGATTGAGTGACTTTTTTCACCACAACTTTTTTTTTTTTTCTTGGGGTGAAGTTGGATCTACTTTGTCTTCTTTACTGCTGCTTTTATGGCCTTATATTATGGCACTGTTCTGATGTGATTATGATAATAAAGGATTTTGGTTTCGGTTTCCGATCCTTTTCATGATGGGACTTGATCAAGAAGAAGCTCCACTTACTACTGGTGACATGTCCTCTAAGAAGAAAGAGCTGCTGTCTTCAGCTATGAAGAGAACAAATGAATGGTTTGCCTCTCATCTCCTATTTATATATTTATGTTAATGCTTTAATTATTATAATATATATACACCGACTTTTTCCCCTAAAGATAGATGTATGTATCTTGAAAGTTTATCATAAAAATTAAATTATAATCATTAATAAACAGGAGATTATTGATGTAACTTTTGTAATTGCAGGATTATCTCTCAGGAAATTCCTAGTGATGTCACCATTCGTATTGGTGATGATTCCTTTTCTTTGCACAAGGTAATTTTCACTGTTATAGTTGAAAAAAGGAAAATCTTGTACAACAAAAACGTCCATCTTCCTTTTTTTATAAATTTATTTTATTTGATGTGAAAAAAATGGCAGTTAACATAAGCTTAGCTGAAGGTTTATATACTGTACTTTTTATGTTAAGTGCAGTTCCCACTCCTGTCAAAATGTGGATACCTTAAGAAATTGGTATCAGAATCTAATGATTCTGATATCTGCAACGTTGAAATTCGGGACATTCCCGGAGGAGCAGAAGCTTTCGAGCTTGCAGCAAAGTTCTGCTACGGGATTAATTTTGAGATAAGCACTGAAAACATTGCCATGCTTCGATGTGCGGCTGAGTATCTTGAAATGACAGAAGATTTTGCAGTAGAGAACCTTGTTGGAAGGACTGAGACATACTTGAATGAAGTAGCATTAAAGAGCCTTTCTTCCTGTGTTTCGATTCTGCTTACATCAGAAAGCCTGCTACCTATGGCAGAGCAAGTAAAGGTGGTGAGTCGTTGTGTTGACGCTATAGCTTTTCTAGCCTGCAAGGATAGCCAATTCTCAGGGACCAACAGGATGGAAGGCGGCATTGAAGAAATCAATTCTTCATTAGTTCCTCAGCAAAAACCTATTGTGGAGTTTTGGTGGGCAGAAGATTTAACTACTCTTAGAATTGATATGTTTCAAAGGGTTCTGATAGCAATGACAGCTAGAGGATTTAAGCAATATGCTCTTGGTCCACTGCTCATGCTCTATGCTCAAAAGTCTCTTAGAGGTTTGGTGAGATGCCCTCCTCAATTACTTTTGTGTTCATGTTTGATTTAGCTGTTCAAATTCCTAACCTATGTTTTTGCATCTTCGGTTTCCACTTCTGTTATTTGATGGTATAAAATCAGAGACTAGGGGAAAAACATTTACAAATTCCTGTCAATGGGGGATACATTTTATATCGGGAGAGAATATGTTCCTTTCTGCCTTTCTGGTTCCGCTTTACATCATGCCCATTCTTCTTGATTCAGATTTGTGTAGTCATTTAGTTAAAGTATTTTTAAATATCCCCCTTGAATCCGTATATTTTTTTTAAACAAAGATGATAGCCTTGTCCTATAAAACTTTTAATGTTAGGAATTTGTATTTGAGAGATACCTTGCACTCAACCAAAGGAACTAATCAATTTTCCACTCCTATACTAATTTTTTTGACACAACTGAGTCATTATAGAAAACCACACAAGAGTATTATTCTAGGCATTGTATATGATAACTTCTCCCTATCTCTTTCATAAATTCACCAAAAGGTTATAATCTTGTGGAGCAGGAGGTGATTGGTAAGGGGAGGAAGAAATTGGAGCCCAAGCAAGAACACGAAAAGAGGGTTGTCTTAGAGACTATAGTAAGCCTGCTTCCCAGGGAAAAAAATGTGTTGTCAGTTAGTTTCCTGGCCACATTGCTTCGTTCTTCAATATGGCTCGAGACAACAGTTGCTTGCCGCCTTGATTTGGAAAAGAGGATGGCCTTACAACTTGGTCAGGCAGCCTTAGATGACCTTTTGATACCTTCATATTGTTTCACTGGGGACACCTTGTTTGATGTGGATTCAGTTAGGAGGATCATGATGAACTTCCTTGAGAGCGAAGTGGAGGGCAATCATCTGGGTTATGGTGCTGGGGAGGAACATGTATTTCCTCCTTCTAATGACTTGGAAAGAGTGGGGAGATTGATGGAAAGTTACTTGGCTGAGATTGCCTCTGATCGAAATTTGACAGTTTCCAAATTTACTGGTCTAGCTGAGATCATTCCTGAACAAGCTCGAGTCACTGAGGATGGGATGTATAGAGCTATAGACATTTTCCTCAAGGTATGTTCTGTTTCATTTTGCAAATTCAGTATAATAACATCATCAACTTTATTGCTCTTAATTCCACTGATCAAAGAGCTGCTAATTCGAATTAAAATACCTGCAAAGTTCGTGTTATCTTACTGCAGCTATTGTTGCTTTTACTTCTTATTGTTTCATATTTCTTTCATCCTGAACTAATACAATGTCATGTTTGAATTTAAGGTCTAGTATATAAACACTGAATATTTTTAATATCATTATCACATTATGTATTGTCATATCGACGCATTTAGAGATTGGCCTGTTTTGTAGATCCCTGAGATCAGGTGCTCCTCCCTAAAATATAGTCCACGTATTCCAAGCCTCTATTCCTTCTCGTCTACTTGAACAGTTGATTTAGAAATCTTACACTCATCACCTTAAAATAGTTCTAGATTTTGCAAATTTGAATGAGAAAAAATACCTTGATTATCTCAAAATTTGCACTAAAATAATGAATGGCCGTCCATAAGATGAAATATCATATTGCATTTGATGTATAAGGTTTAGAGAAAAAACTCTGTTGTGTAAGTTTGTTAGAAAACTTTGCAGGCTCATCCTACACTAAGTGACCTGGAAAGGAAGAAAGTGTGCAGCTTAATGGATTGCCAGAAGCTATCACGGGAGGCATGTGCTCATGCGGCTCAAAATGACCGTCTTCCTGTCCAAACGGTTGTTCAAGTCCTCTACTACGAGCAGCAACGCCTTCGTGAGTCCATGAAGGAAAATAATGACGGCAATTTTAACTCCTCTACAGGAGCCATAATCCCTAGCAAAACCCTGAACCTTTACTCCTCAACTACACCCTCTGCAGATGAGCTTGTAAAGCTTAAGCGGGAGAATGAGGACCTGAAAATTGAGCTCCTTAAATTAAAAATGAAGTTGAAGGAAGTTGAGAAACCTAAGAATATGATTGATAATAATACATCTGTTACTAGCAGTCCTGCAAAAAGTACTACGTCTGCTTCTGATCAAAAGCCGCCTTTGCCTAGGAAGTCTTTTATGACCTCTGTGAAGAAATTAGGGAGGCTTCTTATTCCTGCTGATGGAGGAGTACTCTCAACTCCTCGCCGTGCTAAGGCTAGTAAGGGTCGTCGCCATTCCATCTCTTAAATTTCGATTTACATGGTTTGTCTTGTAGGACTTTTTTGGTAATGTACAGTTTGAGCTCATGATTCAGTCAGTATTTTGAGGATTGAGAAAAAAAAAACTGCACTTTCTTTTCTTCAACTTCAGTTTGCTAAATGTATTGTTGTGTAGTATATGTATTTGTATATTATCTGTAAAATTCATTTTATATCATAAACATGATATAATCAATATTATCAGTATTGCTTTTAATGAATCATCGTCGACACTTGATTTAGCCTAGGATTGCTATATGGTGTTGTTAATGGTTTGCTATAATACTTAGATCACCATTTTCAGAGGTTTGATGGAGTTCAATTGTCTGAATTCCAGAGGAAGCACTTAAATTTATCCTTTAATGAGATTTTTTAACTCCAAGCCTAATTTACCGGTCAAAGGGAAATTGGGCTGGACGGTAGAATTGTAAGCAATTATCATTCTTTTGGGCCTTAAAAAAATGAGCCATCTCATTTAAAAGCCCATCTTATAACAATCTGTTCTCCAATAAGTGTAAAACAGTAACTTACTAAACAAAAACAGTATAATGATCCGATAATTATTAATTTGTAGAAATCATCTTTACTAGGTAAAATTGATTTTAATTAGTAATAAAAATTTATACTCGGTCAAGATCAGTGGAAAAATAATGGAATTTTGTAACATGTCACGGTCTAGATAACTAATTTAAATGACTAAAAATAACAACATAATTGATGAAAAATGACAACACAACTATTAGTCTATTCTTCGTATTCGAGTACAATTATATAGTATCAATAAATTTGCATCAAAAAAAATATAGTATCAATAAATGTTGAAAAGTCAAAACAATTAGAATTACTCATATATCATAACAAAGAATGTGTAAGAATAGTTTGAAACATAATATCGTGAAAGACAACAACACTTGGGCATTATTTATTTATTTATTTATACTATTGTTTTTTGACCTTTTTATTATAATCACACTAGAAAAATTCAGGTGTGACTAAACCAAACCATTAAGATTCAAGCTAAATTTTATACAAATTCCGACCGAATTATCATAAATAAGGAGAATAGAACATACCCCTAATTAGCAAGAAAAGCTCGAAATTAATGATTTGGTAGTGGGGGTGGTCTTAGAAAGTATTCTTTATACATATGAAATCAAAAAAGGAAGTTTAAAGTAAAGATAGAGTAAAATAAAAAAAAGGACAGGCTAGCAAAGCATGATTCTGGGTCATACATACAATGTAACACTACACAGTTGCTTACAGGAAAGTTCTATCTTTGGGGGAAGAAGATTAGGATACTTCCAAATTATGTTTTTCCAAAATTAAACAGAAATCATTAATTAGATAAATTATGAGGACAGGGCAAAACCATTGATGGTAGTAGCTGTTGTAATTTAATTAATTCAAGACAAGGAATCTCTTGTTACCATTTGGTGGCAGACACAAACAATTCAAAATCAACTATTTTTGCAGGTTCCAACTACACTCTTACAAGACTACTACTGTATATTCTGCTATCTTTCAACAACTTATATACTCCCTTTGTTGTCCAGATAATAAACTAAGAGACCTTATCATCCTCGGGGATTACACGTATTACCTCCGTTTAGTATTAGTTGTAACTTTGGGGTATTATTTGTGAGATTTAAAATATAAAATATTTCAAAGTTGCCACTAATACTTAACGGAGGCAGTATACATTATTATACGTTATTTTCTCCATCATTTTTTGTTTACTCTGTAATTTTGTTTGAGGTGCTCTTTCAAAATCGCTTTATTATCTAAATAGGTAAAAATTCTCATCTGTAATTTGAGCTCAATTGGTCTTTTTGTGTCCTCTCTCTTCTCATTAACGTAACCGCATTTGCAACCCTATGTGCATAGTTTGGTCTCACTTCTTAATAAAGTGAACTTTGCTCTATAAAGAGTCAAAAAGTGACGTGAAAATGTACTCGTAAATTTGTAATTGCGTTTTAATTAATGTTATATCATTTACGAGTTCTACTAATAATAGGAAAGATTAAAATTAAAATTATTAAGCCCTAATAACACATATCGATATATACAGAGTATATGATTTTGTCATATATTTAGAATTTGGAGTAGATAATGTACCAATCAAATGGACAATCTACCTCAAGCTCAAAGATGAAATATTTGCCCAGTACAGTCCGTAACATAAGAAGGCGGCAATTGTACTCTATCCGTTTAATTATCTTGAATAGCGTGGTTAGTTTGATATTCTACTAATTAATTAGAGCAGCGTAATTAAACTAATTAAGACAACGAAATTAATTAGCTACTGTCTTTTATGAAGAAACTACAACGTGGGACGGGAATAATTGGTCATGTGCTTTCATTTATTTCTTAGAAGATGTTGAGGTATCATATCTCTTTGTTGGATTTATATTCAGCTAAGTCAATTTAATTACAGTATACAATATGAAATATGCATGTATTAGTATTAGAATTAATGGAGAGATATTATCATATTAGATCAATAAAATATTAAAAAAAGAAATCATAAACCATAGACCAATCATAGACCAATTCTTGAAACAATCTTTAAAAAAAAAAAAAAAAAAAAAAAAAAAAAAAATTCAATCTTAAAGTGGAGTAAGACTTAGCCACAATGATAAGTTATGAGATCAAATTTCACTAGGCGCTCTTTAGGGTAGATTTTGTTTATCCTTCCCTCTAATCACGTGCACACACAGTGAGTTTGAATAGCAAATTTAGAAGCGCGAATATGCATGCGGGGATGCCCTAGTTTCTCATAGTGAGAAACAAAATTTGTTTCTCACATGACATTTTCGTAAATAAACCAACAATTTTATTCAACTTTATTCAATTGTGGAGCCCGCAATAATGAAAAAGTTGTTGATTTATTCACGAAAATGCTCTAATGAGAAACAAATTTCGTTTCTCAATACGAGAAACATGGAATTTCCCTATGCTTATACAATAGCAAGGATGTAAAAATGAAATTCCTACTTTATAAATTCAATCCTTTAAGAAATGAATTCAAGCAAGCTGTTATTTACAGGTTAGGCATAATGGGTAGAAATTGATGAAGATCTTGGAACCTGTCTCATCATACAACTTAACTTGTAAATAGCCAAGAATCAAGGATACAACAACTGACAATATTTGTCTAGTTCTGCTGATACCATTTCTAGCCGTAGAATCTTTGCCATTTTTTTGTGTTAAAATCTAGGTCCCATATAATATCTTTACCAAATCCATTTTCCAAACTGCATAACTAATTCAACATTAGATTTTAAACTGAAAAAAAAAAAAATCTAAATCTAAACATGTACAGTACTTTTTATATCTTCAACCCAATAGAATTAATGTTTTGAATGAGAAATGTGATAACTAAATCCGAACATCAACATTATATGAAGTACGTAAGTACTCTACAAATAGGAAGTTTTAACAAATCTAATGACTAATCTTTCGTAAGATTAACAAGGTTGTCATTTCAATAACAATTTTAAACTTTTTACAAAAGGGCTCTACCAATGCCTGATCAATCTGTCAAATAGCTTCTCCATTAGTCTCCAAATAAAACTAACAGCAAAAGAGAAAATTAAAAAAAAAAAAAAAAAAAAAATTAAAAAAAACAAAAGAACAACTCCACACAAAACTACAGATAACTGAACCTAATAAACTCAGTTGGTTAAGTCAGCTTCAAGCTCAAAGCTTGGTACAACCATGGAGGATTATTATTTTGTTGACTATTCGAGAACCCGGGTTCGATTCCAGAACCTTGAGGAAAACCGGCCCATGTCGTCGTCATTGAGCTTCTATTAGTGGTAGTACTAGTATTATTTTTCGGACTTGTTTTTCTCGTCTGGCTTGACCCCGTTGAAGAAGATGATATGCTTTGACCTGACTCCGACTTGCCATTCTTTCTTCGTCTCGGGTTATATGTAGTTGGACCTAAGCTTAGAGTGAGCTCAATCTCATCACCTTCATCTAACACCATCATTTTAGTATTATTATTATTATTATTATTATTATTATTATTGCCCTTGGATTCTGCAATGTATTCATAAGCTTCGGATGGTCTTGGACCGCCGTTGCCTGTTAATAATACTTGATTATCAGGTCGCATTACATTTAATCCCACCATAATATTGCTGTGGTTGATCTTCGTTTTCGCAATATTATCTCTTTGTGCTTGTGCTTGTTGTAGAATTAGTTGTTGTTGATAATGATCAATTGTAAAGGCTTTTTGGCTGCTTTCAACCAAAGGGTAACGCTCGAGTTTTTGCGGCTTTTGTTGTTGTTGTTGGCTTACTCCAACACTTTCCATTAGCACCTTCTGAATTCGGTATAAACGATGAAGTTCACTCACCTAAAATTCAATAATTTTAATAATGTTAATTACAAGGGAATATATATATATATATATATAAGTAGTTTATACAAAAATTCAAAGATACAAAGTATGTAAATATTTATTATTACCTGTTCTCTGAATGTTTCTTCATGCTTTAGCATCGCCATTCGCATAAATTCTTTATCATTATTGGACTTTTGAATCTCCATTTGTTGAAAGAAGGGAAAAAAAAACGATAGTTTTTTTTAAGGAAACGATTGTAGAATCAAGTCTTCTTCCGATCTTGTTCCTGAAATATGGAGAAAGAAAAATTAGGAAGGAATTAATAGAAAGAAAGACACTTAAAATTTTATGACAATTTCTATTTCCCTATTTGATTGGTTTAAGACCAAGCAATATGACAAAATACCAAAAAAAAAAAAAAACATAGTAGAATAGTAGGGCATTATTTTGGACCTCTTATGAAAAGGTAATTTGGTGTACATTAGCTTGTATATTTTTGTACATCACTATAATTTGTTGCTTAAATTATCAATGGACTATTTCTTAACAATTTAAAATGCTGATGTGATGTAACATGTCAAGTTTGAATCTTAACGCAATAACATATAACTCCCTTATAAGCTGCGTGTGCAATTCTATACTATGTGTCGTAATGTGATAGGATATACCCAGAAGAATATTAATGGCCCCTGCAAGTTTCCAAATAATATCTCTTACACATCAAATTGTAGGGGCCATATAATACACATCCAAATGAAATCAAACCTTAGGTTATATGTAGATTTCTAGCCAGTTAGCTAAATTAGATATTTCTATTAAGTGACAAATCATTTTCACCAAGTTTTAACCACACATATACTCATCTCCTTTTTTTCTCTATCACTTTCAAAATTCTGCGACTTTGCATGCTTCTCTAAAGTTTTTATTTATTGTGGATCTTATTGATTATTCTTTCCTTCACATCAGGAGTACAATTCAAACATACATGAAATTTATAAAACTTTCTAAATTCAAATTTAGAACATATATAAAAAAAAAATTATTCTCAATTACCTGTAAATATCTCGGATTTAGATAAGAAGACCAACAATGATTCACTTGAAGATCAATTGATGACGATCTCTCCGTATGCACTGATGGACACTTTGTTCCTTGATTAATGCACTGACGATAATTTCCGGTCCTCTCAACAAAAAAAGAGAAAGGATAGGAAGATGATGATAATTTTCCTTTTTACAAACTCTGAATATTAGATTTTGTTGAAAGTGAAAGGGATTAGATCACCTGATCTGGAAGTAAATCTTCAAGTATATATATATAGTAAGAGGAGGAAATAAAAAAGAGAGGGACCAAAATAAAAAAGGGAAGAATATATAAATTTCAGATATACTAGTGATGATATAGTATATGGTTTATATATAATAAGCTTGGTATGTAACTAGTAGTAGCAAACACAGAAACCTATGAGAATTATTGTTATTGTTGTTGGAGTTTGGTGGTTTTGGGTGTTCTAACTTTTGGCATGCCAAACAAATCCCAGAATAAAACTCTTTAACCAATCTGATTTTAGATTTGTGGGAGCTAATTTGATTAGGAGGAGAGAGAAAATGGAAATATAGATGAGATAGATGTTATTGACAGTCCCAGCAATTGCTGCAGGCCTTATTATACCCCCTCTATTAAGTCTGATCCTTTATATTATTACTTTAATTAATTATTTAATAATACCATGCTCTCCTAGATATACACACTTATTATAGGACTAGGATCATCACATTATCTACCCCTTTTTTTTATTGATTGATTATGTTTATGATATAGTTTTCCTTTTTCTTTGGAGGGCGGTGTTATAACTTATAAGAGAATATCACCAGCTAATTAAAGGGTATATATATATTAGAACATAAATCATTATTAAGTTATTATCATGCATTAATGATATGTATGATGATCCTTGTTAGTCTTAGTCGTATAACTAATGGATGAGGGGAACACCGAACGTAAATCATATGGAGTAACGTTTTTTAAGTTTTAGAACGTACCAAGACTACTAATTTAATAGTATCTCTAATAAGTAACATAAACACGTAGTGTTATTAAAAAAAAAAATAACAAAGAACAAAGTAAGTATTTCACAAAGTGGATGATCATCTGCTAGCTAACTCGGTTGGTTAAATTCTTAAAAAATGGTACTTGTGATCAAATCTCGTATACATGTTAAAAATACACGCAACATAACAAAGATTAAAAGATACTTAAAAAAATGTAAGAAAAGAAGTAAATAGAGAAGGAATAATAGTGGAAGAATAATAGAGAGCTCCAGCTTAATTAGCTAACAAGACGGCCGATTGGAGAATCACATGGAGCCAAGTAATGTATGTAATCTGATACAGTTGGCTGATGACTTAATTAAATAATTAAAATGAATAGTACAAATTAAATTAAATTAATTTTAATGATAATCCAAATTAAATCAAGACCAAGTTAGTGGCATCAACCACCGGGCCCGCCGACACAATGATCCTCACCGTACGATCTTTGTGAGTACCTCTTGGAATAGTCCAAAAGTTCTAACTCTAGCCGCAGGATCTTCAATACTAATCTACCAATTGCTTTATTTTTTTGATACCTCTTTTTATTAATTACTTAATTAGTTGATTAATTAATTAATTAATTATATTGCTGTAAGTTAATTATTGTAAGATGCAACATTTAAGGGAGATCAGATTATTAGGAATAATAAGAGGGGTTAGCTAGTGCTTAAATAATGGAGGAGTTATATATATGCATGATCATATTGTATGATGTAATATTATTAATTTTAAAATAGGTGAGTCTAATTGGTTGGATTTTAATCAAATATATCCAAGCACAATGATTGTGGATGTTTAATTGGAGCATGTGGATAGAGTACTAAGAAAATCAATCTAAGATTACATCTCCATGTACTTTCTAACTGGCATACAGCTTATATATTAATTATGATTCTATTCATTAATATTATTAAGATTATGTAAGTAATATAAAATTATGTTTCTAGTATTTATATTATCAGATTTTCAACTTCCATAGGGAATATGTATGTTCATGTCACTTAGATTTTACATGTATATGCAAAAAAGGGGGACATAAGTCTGTAATTGCATTTAAGTTTGTTGACATATGATCACTACATATATAAACCTTAATTATGAATACACCTTAGTTTTTATATTATGCATGTCAATTATCAATTTATATATTAGTTAGAGAGTAAAGAAGAAAAAGCAAATCACTATACATTGTCTATAAGAAACTTCTCCCCTCTTCAATTTCCCCATAAATAATATTAAGAAAAAGTTAGTCCATTTACCTTGGTTAGTACTAATAACATAAGTGGGACGACGAAGCATAATTTAGGGCGTGTAGTAAGGTTATTTTTAAGGTAGGCCTAACTTTGAAATCTTTGTGTCAAATAAAAGACCTCTTTGCCTTTTTGATCATGCATGGATACTAAAGCTAAACCTATAATTATGTCAATTAATTTGGTCAAATATATATTTACAAATGGAATCCTTTAGCTTAGGCTAGCTATATCCTCTTAATGTTGTTTTTCTAGGAAAAAAAAAAATTGACAATTTCATTTGTTGCATCGCAAACTCAATTGATGGTACAACGTTATCAGTAATAACTTCATTATTAGATAGCTGTCACTAATTTCTATCATCTATTCTTTTTGTTATGAAGTAGTATTTTCGATGGTGCATTAAATTATTTCTCCCTGGTCATTTTAACCCTACTTCATAGTTAGCTTCAGTATTACATGATTTCAATATATAATCCATATAAATGCCTCACACAACATCAGTCAATTGATGATGCTACTCCATAAGTCCATATAAAGAAAATATCAAAAACGCAACCAATAAAAAGAATTAGACTAAAGTAGAAAACATAAACCTACAAAATGAAACAATTGCACATAATAATACAATAAATAATGCACAATAATCAATAAGCTAAGTAAGACGAATTTTATACTTTAATGCAAGATTTTCCTTACAAAAATATCGTACAAGCTAAGTTTAGCTTATCCAAGATGTTTTATCAAAAAAAGATTACTGTAGATTACTAAATCTAGTGAAGACAAATCAAATGTAAAGTACTTCAATTTGGGGAATTCTTAGAAGTCATCGATCACTTGATTCACTTCAACTTCAACTTGTTTTTTGTTATCTTCAAGTGGTCCTCCAACCTAGCTACCCTAGTATCTACTATTGTAGTACCGTACAATTTCTGCCCAAGTTGTTGAACTTTCAAACCCGGCCCCCTCCAAACAAAAAAATAAAAATAAAATAATAATAATAATAATAATAATAATAATAATATACGCTTATATGTACCGTTTATACGGCTGTGTTATTGGTAAATAGCTTATTTGACCAACATTAGCTTATTAACTATTAAATAAGCTAACATAAGGCGTTTGGTGAAAAGCTTATTAAAAGAGGTTATTCAACTAAATAAGCTATTTTTCAAAAAAAACTCATTTTTCAATTAGCTTATTCAATTATTATGGTAATTAAAATGATCACACTTATACCCTCATTTAATTTAAAATCCTATATAAACTACCTATCCCACAATTAGCTTATTGGTCATTTCACATAATCAATCAGTTTTAAGAAATCTCTATTTACTAAAAAAATTTATACAACCAACTAATAAAATAAGTTAATCAAATCAGTTAAAAATAATTAGCTAACACAATCAATTTCAGCTTTTCACCAAATATATACCTATATAATTTAGCCAGTTTTCAACCACAAACCTTCAAATCCTTAGTGTTTAGTTTGTGTGCACTATTTATTTACTGAGAAAAAGAAAAAAAAAATATCAGAAGTATAATTTTGCTTAATTTTTAACTTCATTTTTCTATATAGATACATGATATATCTCGTACATTAAAACAAATTGATAGGTATTTCAAAATTAATAACGAAAAAAAAAATAAAAATCAATATCCTAGAGTAGCTAGTAGTACCAAAAGGGATGTTCACATTTCACATGCATGTAGGGCTTAGCAAATGCAGATATAGCGGCTATCGAGATAGTCGACATGCACGCGTTGCCGGTGGACGGAGGCGCAGGGTGGGGCCGGGGTAGTCCTTTGGGTGGGACTGCGAGTGTGCTGAAAAAGCCTGAGACTCAGCCATAACAATTAAGTGAACCCTTTTTTTTAAAAGGTTTTTGCTTTGCTTTCTGGTCCCAACATTATTATTTTTCAACTCCCATGAAAGAGGTTTTTATGTGATTAGGAATTATAGGGACCTAGAGGAACCAAATTAAACGACATATTTATCACTTGTGAGTTATGAGGATGACCCCATTTCAAAAGTTGAGGTTGATTTTTAAAGCATTTCCTATTTTTTTTTTATTTTTTTATTTTATTTTGTTTCTTGCTTTAATTTGAGCTAGAGAGAATCTAGCTATATTGTGTGTATAGTTACTAAATCATCATCATAATCACACATTGCTAGCAATCCTATATATGTAGTAGGAGTTTAATTTGAATTATTTATTGTGTGAGTGTGTATCGTTAATTGAATCATCATCATAATCGATCACATATGCTGCTAGCAAGAAAGTCTATGGCCTTATTTGGTGAAAAGCTGATAGCTTATAGATGAAACTGATTATGTTAGCTGATTTGACTGGCTGATTTTATTAACTGATTTGACTAGCTGATTATATTAACTAATTGTATAAATGTGTTTGGTAAACAATTATTAGCTTATAGCTTTTTGGGTATGTAAAATTACCGATATAGACATAGGCATAGTTTAATGTTATGGAACTATATTTTTTTTTATCACAATGTTATGAAACTAAAATGTACTAATGTTTTTTTTTTTGGGTATAATCTTGTACATTATTAACATACTCTTATGTGTTAATTTTTGGAATGAGATTTTACTAATACTCGTATTGAATATTAATCATTCTTAAGAAGTTAAGATGTTTAAATATACAACTTTTTGTTTTTGCAAAGACTAAATTATTTATTACTACATTTACGATAATAGTTATTTTATTTTATTTTATTACGGAGTATTATTATTATTATGGTAAATATTAATCAAGTGCCATGTGCCAACTATTCCATACAAGTCTACAAAACATTGAACCTAACCCCCCTAAATAAACCCCCCCCCCCTTTTTTTTTGAAGCAATAAATAAAGCCCATTAGATGAATTTTATTTTACAAAGCAAGGGAATATAAAAAGTAAAAAAAAAAACCCTTCAAACCACACACCTCAGTCTTCTTCTTCCTCCTTTCTCTTATTTCTTATTAAATGAAAATGCAACAAAATCATGGTGCTGAGTAATTTGATACTTATTTATCTTCCTCATAGATCTTCTTAAAATTTCAAGTATTCCCCCTTTTCTCTTTTAATTTCTTTTTATTCCAATTTTATTACTGTAGACATTAGCTTTTTTTTTTTTTTTTTTTTTTGTTTCAAATTTTTTTTAAGCAAATCAGATTCATACTTCATTCACGTGTTTTCTCCTTTATTAATGGAATTTTTCTATTGAATTTAGATGGTTATTTATCTCTGATCAAATGGACAATGTTGTAAAATTGGGTCTAGATTTTAATCAGCTCTTCCAAAACGTTGCTAAACCCAACGTTTTCAAAATTAGCTTATTTCATACAATCAGCCTTTTCTATCCGTCAGTTACCAAACACCCACATTAGCTGATTGACTTGGTCAACCCTCTAATTTGAGGCCTATCTGCTGAATTTGGCTCAATCCGCTGAAAACCAAACACCCCCATATATATAGTTCGAGTATAATTTGAATTGATCGAGTACACATATTGGGATTGTATGTATTGATGCTCGTTATACATCATAAGTGTGTATAGTTAATTGAATCAGATCATCATCGTAATCGAACACATATTGCTAAGCTAGCAGGAAAGTCTATATATGTAGTACGAGTATAATTTGAATTGATCGAGTACATGTATTGAGATTGTATGAATTGATGCTCGTTATCAGTTGTTAGTGACACATAACAAAGTCAATTATATTGGTGCTTTAGTTTAGGTCTGCGTGACTCAAATATTCATGGAGTTTGACTCAAGTGCTTGAGATGCATGTAGTGGAGTTTATAATCGAGTGATTGATTGAGGTCAAAGGGTTGCCAATGGTTACTACTGGTTGTGGTCCAACAAACTTATACCTAGAACAGAATTGCTGAGAGTTCAGGGATCAAGCTGAGCTTACGTGATTCATAGAAATAGTGTGAGTTTTGAAACCAAAAAAAAAAAAAAAAAAAAAAAAAAAAAAAAGAATTTTAATCAATTTTGAAATAAATTTTCTCACAAAAGCGTGGGTGAGTAGATGTCTGGATGTGACATAATATACCTATTAGGGTTTTGTCCACGATGAATAATTATTTGAATAAGATAATTCTTTTGTTAAATTTTTAACTGAAATTAACAAACAAGAACACACACATGTTTAATATGGTTCACTAAGGAGATCCAACAGTTTTATGAATCTTGAGAAAAACATATAAATTACAAAATTAATCAGGTTCAAAGTTTATATAGTACTCCCGAAACAAAAACTATTAATTCGGTATTATAATATCACTAGACAGACGTCAAATAGATGAGATAGGAATAGGGGGGTAGTAGGGGAGGTTGGAGTTTGGATCAAGGGTACGCTTAAAACTTTGGTAGGGTGAAATTTTTGAAAAAGGTTAGTGGCCGTGGGGGAATCTAAGGCCACTGCTAAGGTTTTTGGGCGCATGCAATTTGTGTTCCCTTGACTATCTTCGCCTTCCTGTCTCTTGCTTTTTTATCCTTAATTAAAAGTTTAAGTGTATGTGTGTAACACTCACATTGGTTCGTTTCATGCACTTACAATTTTATTTTTATTATCATGTCGAGAAGGGTTTTTTTTTTTTCCCCACTATTCTAGTCTTGTACGGAGAATGTATATTCTTCTTAATTTATTTTTCTAGAGCCACTCATCATTTGTTTTTCTATATAAAGTGGACAAAATTGTCTTTCGCTTTTTTAATATATTGTATGTGAATGGTTTTTAAGTGTTCTACAACTTCTACTTGAGCTCTAGTGGTAGTTTTGTGTAACTTGTGTGATTGTGATCTATGACTTCTATCGTGTGTGTAATGTGGTGTTGTGATGGTGGTCTTCAAGATCTAGGCAAAGGGAGGTAATCTATAAAGACTTTTGCATGACATATCGGTAGGGAATACGTTTTATGTATTTAATACAATTTAATACGATCTCAATTATAATATGTATTATATTTTTAATAGTGAATTTGGATAAAATTTGTCCTTTTTTTTTTTATTTATTAAACACATAAATTGTATTCTCACTTGTCACCAAATATATAGTGTTAAATTTAAGTGGAATTTCACCATACACATCGCATAAAATATCATTAGCTTTCTTGAAAAATAACATTAAAGTCTTTCTTTTGACTAAAAATATATTCTACAATATAATAACTCATCATAATCTCAACTAGAAATTAAAACTAAAAGAATGACATGACAACATTGATAAAAAGATTGTACTTATAAAAAGTTTACGAACCTGATTGATTTTAAACCTTTAATAAAATTTTTTTTAAAAAAAAATATCAAAAAAATTTGCATGAAAAAAGTCTCCCAAAATTTAAGAACAAAGTGAAAAGGTTCCGATCCCTTTAAGTATAATCCATTAAACTAAAACAAAATGTCTAAACTTAGAAGAAATGATAAGCTAATCTAAAATCTTATATTAATGCCTTAAACTATATTGCGAATCCAATCCAACTAGACATTAGTTACTTTAAGTACACCACAATATGCATATTCTCTATCAAATCACATTGCTTGAAATGTTCATGAATCTGATTCATCATGTTCTTGCTAATTAATTATATCAGATATTCCCTAATCATATTATTAGGCGCTTGAGTTTGCTGATTTCGTGTCATAATTCTAGCAATAATCCAATAACTTATCATTTAATTAAAAAGATTTAGTTTCAATAAACTAAAAGTTAGATACTTGATCACATAAACTTCAGATCTAAACCACAAATAATGAACCATTGGCCGTTTTAATTCCATGCCATAACAAAAAATACTTTATACTCCTATTATATGATCATCTCATATAAAAAAAAAATAAAGATAAAACTTTATATTATATGATCATATATAGTATAAAAATAAACGAACTATGGTTAGGATGTTCCCTGAAGGGCTAACTTGCCAGCTCAAAATGCACCTTCATTTGTTTCATATGTTAAAAACAATTCCTCAACAGGTTCATTGGATCAGGAGATGAATATAATTAAGAGCACCTTATTATAAAAATTAATTATATGATTATTATAATTGACGCGTGGGGTGCTTAGGAACTCATATAATTATTCTTTTTTCTGACCTTCGCAGAAGATCAAGGAGTACTTAAGACCTTGATTAAATACAAAAATAGAGTAATTATATTAATGGATATGATTACTTTTAATTTCTGTTGTCATGATCACGGGCACATTACGATATTGGCCGGTTAAGGGATTAAAGGTTTTATGATTAAATTAGAGTAATTATATATACCTAACTATAGTAATCATGGAGGATCAAAGAATCTCTGATCTATACAACGCTTTTATCGTATTATTTTAATCCCTAATTATTTGTTTACATTAGGTGGATAACGATGTTATTGGCCAGAGAATCAATTTTTTTTTTTTTTTTTGGAATTATGTTGTATTTAGAGGGAGAGCCTTATTACTGAAGCACAATCCTTGCGTGTAAATAGTTGTATAATGCGTTGATTGTTTTGGGTACGTAGAGAATAGAGATGGAAATATATATATATATATATATATATATATATATATATATATATATATATACACACACGAAGTATGAAATATGTAAGTATACATAGCTTGAAATTGGAAGAGCAAGGATAAGATAGATGTAATTCGAAATTTGCTTGTTTGATCTAAGTGAGTTAAGGGGGTATAACAATGCCCGCACAAATTTTATGTTACACCCATTCGACTTCTTAGTTTGGTTTGAAGCATAATAAGGTCTATGGTAGGTACTGAGCTAATACTTTGATGAACGTTTTCATTTTAAATTTTAAGACAATCTTATCTTATTCACTATTTTATCAGAACATATACACAAGTATATCTTAGTATAATAATGTCTGATATACACCCTAGTTTAGCCCCAATGAAACAGCTATCGTGCTAATAGGCAATTAATCTAGCATGCAATCATCCATAACGACTTTCAAAACTAATTATCTTGTTTTAATCAATTGTTAACAAATTGAGTCTCTTTCGATCTTTACAATACAACCATTTATCTAACATATGCAAGTATTTGAGTACAGTTTCAACATATCCTCACACAAAATTCCTTGACAAAATCAACAATAATATATATATATATATATATATATATATATATATATATATATATATATATATATATATATATATATATTCTCCGAATTATGTATGACCTAATTTTAAAAATTGTGTAGAATTTTCAAATAGTGTAAAACACTCCACAAAATTATACAAATGACATGAACTTTGACTAGTAACTAGTATGAACTCCTACACTTATTATCTACGCAATGGAGAATATATATGAGAATCAAATCAATATGCTCAACTTCGAACTAAGAATAATATAACAAAGTTTAATAATTGGAAAGAGGATCCATATATTAAGGTAGCTGACTAGTCATTTCTTGTCTCCTTAATATTAGGAAAGTATAAAATTTTAGTGATGATCATATACTATATAATATATTGATTTAAATTAGGTAAGAGGTTTGTCTAGATTTCAATAGTGTTATCGTAATCAATTGAAATTCTAATTTGCAATTGCACGCTGAGGTAGTTGCAGATTACGACTTGTATAGCTTGTCTTTTGCATGGATTGATATTTGATAGTATTGCTTGTTTGCTTCATTCTCTCACCTAGGACCCCCATTATTGGTCCAATTTTAGGGATAAATTTAGAACATATCTATCTTTTTACTTTTGTTACACTACTTGTCTATTTATTTTTGAAAAAAAAAATTGGTATCTTTAGCTCTAGAAGATTTTGCCAAAGTCACTACCACTCTATCATCAATCACCTTTTGTCGTTCATTTAGTTAGCACGGAAATGAGAAAAAAGTCAACAATTTTGTATATACATTAACAGCCTGTTGAATTCAGCTTAATTTTAGTTCAGTTCAGCTCTAATCACTTCACTTCAATTCAGCTCCTAATTTCCTTCTCTCATAAAATATCCATTTCAGCTCTATTCAGTTCAGTTCAACTCAATTCGGTAAATGTGAATATCTTAAGTATTACTCCCTCCGTCCCTTAATTAGATGCATACTGCTCTTTATTTTGTGAGTAATAAGTGCAAGACATCTAATAAAGGGACGGAGGGAGTATATAGCTATAAACTTATATATCTAACAATTATGAATAGAAGTTACTAAAAAAAAAAAGTTGAGATTATAAATATTGTATTAATACCTATTTGACAATATTTTAATTACATAATATCATCATTATTATTTAATAATTTAATGAAATATACTATAGTCAACCTTGATATACAAATAGTGAAAAAAGTTAAAGTGAGTCAATTATTCTGAACGGAGTGAGTAGTAGTAATATTCCACTTTCCAACCGACCAACACTAATTAAATTTTATAGATATAAATTAACTGAAAAAATTCAAATTATATTTTGAAAATATTTATTGAAACTAATCTAATAACATTTAAAATATGAACAATTAATTTTCATATACGTAAATTAAAGAAAATTTTGTCTAAAACTACCCTTAAAATAGGGTTATTTGTGAACAACTATCCGTTTTTTTATTTGTTTAGAACTACCCGCAAGTTATGAAATATTTGTATAGCACTACCCATTAACATTTTCCGTCCAATTAATATGTTACTGGGCCCACTACCCAGTAACCCTAAATCTATTGTTAAACAGGCAGTATATGTTAACCTTTACTACTTCACTTATCATAGTAAAAAAAATGTCAAAAATTTGACGATCAAGCCATTGTAAGTACTAATAACTCAGTAGAAGTACATGTTCTTAAAGAGGTGGACTTTTTTTTTAAATGTAAAAATACGTAAAATCAAACAGGTAGTATGAAACTTTATTAATTAACTTTTCAAATCATGCCAAACTTCCAATTATAATCATCCAATAGTCACTGATCATATGAAGTGGAAAACGACTTTAGAAAGCAAAATATTAGCACAAGAAAGTAAATTAACATGAAATAATTTATAGTACTTTACATTTTTCAACGTCTAAATACGTACGATTTCTTGTAATATGCCTTTTTATTACCAAACTGGCCTAACTTATCAAGTCGAGTCTGACGAGTTTCGAATCCTTGTTAATAAAATAATCAAGTGATTAGTGATAATGACAAAGATAATTAATTAAACAAATGTAATTTTACGGCTAATAATTGGAGGATCGCATCATTTAATCAATGAAAGAAGAAGATTATGCTTTTGAGGGGGGCAGCATCAGCTCTCACTAGCCAACCATAACAGAATATTTATCTTCTTTGCTTTGTATTGTCGTTTTGAGGGTTGTCACTTCATCAAATTACGACCTTTTCATTAGAAGCACTTTTATTAGTCACATTTTTTAAAAAAAATTATTTACTCATTAAACAAAATGAGAGATATTAGAAGTGTCATATATACTCTTCTATGAGTTCTAAGCCACACATATACTCCTTTGTATATCTTTCTATTCAATAGAATTTCATTCGTGAAAAGCGCTTCCTAGTCTCTTTTTTTTTAAAAAAATTGTTCTCATTTTATTACTCATGGTCTTATGGACAACAGGACAGTAATATCATTAATATGTAGCGTTACATGAATTCAGATTATCCATAAATACGGTACGGAGTATTACTAGTCAAAGTTGTTTGTTGTATGTGTTGATATGCATATACATGTCCGATTAAAGTGTTACAAGTAATTACCAAACAACTTGGGTTAAAAAAAGACTTGCTTTAGTATGAGATTTATCACGCATCATCAATACAAAGCACTCGTGGCTCGGCCCACTTGAAGAAACGGACCAGCCCGAAACCTTTAACAAATGCTGTCACGGAAGACCAAAGTTACCTGTTTCTGTGGCTTGAGACCTGGCCCAAGCATAATCTACACATGTGTAAATGGGCCAAACTTCAGTTTCACGATACCAAAGCCCAGAAAGAGTTACTCTAGGTTGCAGCCCAATAAAATGTTCTGACTTATAGTCTCTTGGTTGCAGCCCATCAAAATGTTCCCAAGGAGTATAGTCACAACTCACAAGATCTAAAACGACTTCGTCCTTTAACTCTTTGGAACAACCTTGGAAGCCTGAAGCCCCGAGCCCTAATCGGATTTTGGTCGCTTTTGGTTCCGTATAGCTTTGGTCGTATCTTGTAATGTAAGTTATGCCATGAGATTTCTCGTGGAATGCATGTTTATGGATAATCTTATTATTGTTTTTTTTTAAGAGTAAACCTTTTCTTTTACAAGTGTGTGTGTATATATATATATATATATATATATATATATATATATATATATATATATATATATATATATATATAAACAAGAAAACACTAATTAAAACGGCACTTGCAAATCATTAGTCATCTTTTTTCCTTTTTTTTTGCTTTCATTTACGTGGCATTAGCTTAAAATGTTAGAGGGTTCAATTTGAAAACCTGTGGTTCCCAATTATTGGTCAAATGTCAACAGTATGTTGTAGAAGGAAGTAATTTGAACCCGTCTTCCAACGGCTCTAGAAAAGTCTTATCGAATGCCAGTTTTATGTTCCCTTTCAACACCCTAGCTAATGGCCAAAACACTTTGGCCTAGCTGCTTTGTCCCATAATAAAATCCATACAACACATTAAGCACATTAGATGTTGCTGTAAAGATAATAGCCTTTATGTGTATCTTACTCGTGAAGATATCGTGGATAAACACCCACACTTCACAATAAACCAATTGATATTTCCAATAATAGTACGGTGTAATTATATTCCCTCAATTTTTAAAAGACGTTTTTGCCTGGAACATCTTGATTTAAGCTAAGAGTCAAAACATTGAGTTTGAGTACTCGATGTAAAAGAAAAAACAAACAGTACATGGAGAGGTCTTCTAAAATTTAAACTTTGTAAAAATTAATTACCCATGTGATTTTACTGTTTTAACTCTTTAAATGCATGTGTTTAATAATAATACATAATCAAATACATTTATGGTCATTTACTACCATTAATAAAATGTGAAAATATAAAATAAACATCTTTAATTTATCTATGAATACCTCTTGATCACAAATCTTATATGGTTCGATAAAAGAAACATCTACTCCATGTTTTATTTAACATGTTAAAAAGGTATAGGACAAGATACTTTACAAAAAACATAACTATAAAGTCTATAACAAGTCAAAACAGGGAATTGATCTCACAGGGAGGAACGTTCCTTCTGCCTAATGATTAAGACTACCACTTTATGTGGATGTTCATTATCCAATCTTCTTTCCAGCTCAACTCATAAAGATAGTTCGTAATCTTCTTTATTTGCATGATTTTAGAATTTTTAATCTCTTAATAGACATTTTATTTAAACCAGGTGGTTTATCGTGGTCTATTCTTGTCAATTTTTTTTGCGTACTGTATTTTGTACACTCAACTTTTAATTTGACTCTTTAAACAACAAGATATTGCATATTATGAAACAAGTTAAGCTAACAGCAAAAATAATAAATTTATAGGAAACTAAATTATCTTCACCAGCAGATACTCATATAATTGACATACAATAATTTGAGTTAGTTAAGATTAGGCTCCTTCCAAAATGCCAGTTCATACATGTAAGATGTAACCTAAATCCTCATTTCCTCCCAGTTTTGAATTCTGAAGACACTTCAAGTGTAGAGAATAATTAAACTTGTTTGTTTGTCGGCATAAGTGTTTACGATTCACTTAATATTCTCATTTTATTTTCCATCTTTATAATATAAGATCAATGGCAATCATTCAATGTACAAAGTTGGATTGAACTCAAAAGTATTGCATTTCTAGAATTGAACTATAAGCACGGTAAACTTGGTATTTTTTGTAACAAGTGTAAAATTAAAGTGTTGCCTAAGGATTTCCTTTAAGTATGAACATAATTGCAAAATATGCGAAAACCATATGTATGAAGTATGAAGTATGATGCACGTCGATGTTGAAATTTGAATTATAGACTGATTCACAAATTAAACATATCCAAGTGGACCAAGTCGACCACGTTCTTAGCCATAGATAATGAAATAGACATTCCTAATAATTTCGGATTTATTGGCCAATAAAATTTTCAAAAGACAGGGGTAGCAATCTTGCAGGTAAAGGATCTTTGTCATATGATAGATTAGTATCCCAATTCTGACAACTTTTCACAGAAATTAGTACTAGTTTAGTGGAGTAATTAGCCGCTTCCCCTCACTTTTTGGGTACTTTGCCGAATCTTTAACTCTATTCTTAATAATTTGTCCCACAAGCCTCTCTTTGATATTATCCATGATAAACTTGATAACTCTCAATTAATAATAGGGTAACTTGATTACTCGTAATTAATATTAGGGTGTGTTTTCACTTTTTAGAAGCCAGCACCCGTACATTATTTTTGTGGTTTAATGTGTCTCAAATTCTCAATGATGCCTCTAATGTTACATATTTGTCTACTTTTAGACTACATTATTCGAGGTGGTGGGGTTGGATCGAGTCAATTCATTCGAATATCATTTTCTCGTGTAAATTGGGTCTCAAATCGGGTCCTTCTAGTAAGGTTAGCTTTATCTAGTCTGTATATATCATTCATGCATGGACGTATCAGAAATCCAACGTTGGCGTCTTCTCATCGTCACAATTCTTAGAACAGTCATAATTCTTAGAACATGCCGCCAGACAGTAAAGTTTACTCTAAGATTCTACTCCAACTGGCAAAGTGATGCCCACCTAATGATAATAATTTTACTAATATCACTCACTATAATTAGCTACTGTATTAAACTTAACTACATATATATCGTTTCACACTACACAACTTAGAAATAAATTAGCTAGCTTTATAGTGAAAAACACCAAAACAATGAGTCATCGATTTCATTATAATTTAGTTTCTGCCCTGTTAATTGGAGTCTGCTTATTTACGCCTTACAAAGCAACTGCACTTAGTACGAATTATTATGCAAAAACATGTCCTAACGTCGAAAAAATCGTTAGGCAAGCCGTGCAGAAGAAAATCCAGCAAACCTTCGTTACTATCCCCGGTACTCTTCGCCTATTCTTCCATGATTGCTTTGTGAATGTAAGTATTATTATATCGTACGTACCTTTGATTTCTTCAATAATTATTTCCTCCCTATCCTTATTCCTTAAGCCTTGTTGTTTTCCTAATAGGGATGTGATGCTTCGGTTATAATTCAATCGACGAGTAACAACAAGGCAGAAAAGGATCATCCCGACAATCTTTCACTAGCGGGAGATGGCTTTGACACCGTGATTAAGGCAAAAGCCGCGGTTGATGCTGTTCCAGGATGTACTAATAACGTTTCTTGTGCTGATATTCTTGCCCTTGCTACTCGCGATGTTGTTAATCTGGTTTGTGTCTCTACTCTCAATAAATTAATGTAAATATTGTTCATAGTTACTACTTTAATTTGGGCTAGGATAAATCAAACATTAATACGTATGTATATCACTAATCTATATGATTAACCCAGTCGTGTATGAATGTAGTCTGGTGGACCGTTTTGGCAAGTAGAATTGGGAAGATTTGACGGGTTGGTATCAACAGCAACAAGTGTAAATGGAAGATTACCGCAACCTTCAGATGATTTGAATAGCCTTAATTCTTTGTTTGCTTCTAATGGCCTCTCCCAACCTGAGATGGTCGCTCTCTCAGGTACTCTTACTCTTCTTTTTCTTATATGATACGGAGTAGTATTAATACATACCAAGTATAATGTATTTCCACTAGTTTGCGTTAATAGATGACTTATACAGAGTATATGAAATTTTGAAAAGTAATGCATATACATAATCTAACACGTGATCGAGTCTAGATAATAATTAGTTGGATATAAGATGTCATCATCAACTAGCTAGTCCTACAAACAAATAATTCAAATCTCAATTTTAAAATTTTCTCTACGGAGTATAATATAAGTAGTTCAAATTCAAGTAAAACATATTAATGCTACGTAATACAAGTATATTTCATATTTTCATAGATTAATAGGTCATATTGTACTAGTACTCGTATTTTGAATTTTTGATAACTTTATACGGATTATTACTTTTAGAAAAAAGTGGTAAATTATTATTACATGCGTTACGTAATTGGATGGCCCAAAAATTTGGACGGTTTCACAATAGCATGTAGCCTTTCTTGTCAGCTACATTATTTGGACCTTCGAAAGTAAATTAAACACCGACACTCAACTTTTGCTCGTGATCTTTTGTATGGATTCTGTGTTAATTAGCTTTATTGGACACAAAGAGTTACTAGCTGCACCCATATACAACAAAATTATTACTTGGAAAAGTACTTCAATTTGAATATTGTACGCAAATTCTCTATCATTTTATTAAATCTTTTCATTATGTACAGGGGCACATACGGTGGGATTTTCTCACTGCAACAAGTTCTCTAACCGGATATACGGGTTCACACCAAGTAACCCGATTGACCCAACCCTGAACCCGCAATTTGCTGCCCAATTGCAAAGTATGTGCCCTAAAAATGTGGATCCTAGAATTGCTGTTAACATGGATGTACAATCACCTAGGGTGTTTGATAACGCTTACTACAAAAACTTGATAAATGGAAAGGGCCTTTTTACTTCGGATCAAGTCCTATATACGGATAAAAGAACTAGGGGCATTGTTACAAGTTGGGCCCAAAATTCACAAAGCTTTAAACAGGCTTTTGCCCAGTCCATGATCAAATTGGGTCGGGTCGGAGTCAAGAATTCCAAGAATGGTAATATTCGAGTTCGATGTGATGCCTTCAACTAATACTCTAGTAGATGAATTCGCTTTTAGGTAGCAAGCTACTAGTATAAGTGTACACTACTAGAAGTATTCTTTTGTTATATTTTCTATTGGAAATAAAGGAAGTAATGAAAAAATTGAATTACTTCTTTTTCTTTTTTTGTATGTAAATTCTAAAAATTGTGAATTTGTAAGATTTTAAGTCATGATCTATAATTAGTAATACTCCCTCTGTTTTTAAATTTAATCACAAAGGTTACGAAGTAGCCCCTAACAAAAGTCTCATTTCTCAACAATGTTCATATGAACACTCGATGTACCTATTTGTCACTATCAATAAACCAATAGCATACTGAGAGAAAATCAAACCAAACATCCTTCACATAAAGAATACTGCTTAGCACGATCGATTTTACAATCATACATGAGTACCAAAATATAAACAAATAATTAAATTTTAATACTGTAATTAGAACTGGCCAGTTTTGCCATTTCAACCTTCAAAAAGATGGTAATATCATGAAAGGAAGAAGAAAAACAAAAAAAAAAAAAAAAAAAAAAAACAATTGTTTCCGACAGATTGAATTATATTACATTTCCCTATTATTTCTATCTATACACAAAAATGCAGAAATTATTGAAGTGTTCTGGATTTCCTAGGTTGATTGTAGCATTGTGTACTACCCTATGGCTAGGACTCGTGTTTATGTTGATGATCATGCCTAACATTTCAGCATCAACAAGAATTCCCCGGGAATTAGCCCAAGTTAATTTTCAAGACCAAGTTTTCAAAGACTGCAACTTCACGGTAACTATTTTGCATTGCCTTAATTCTTGATATACTCCCTATTCCCTTAGTTTGCATTTCACCGGGAATCGATAATCACTAACTATGTTTATGTTGATCGATCTAATCATAAGTTCAAATATGATTTAATTCTTCTTAGAACTTTTCCACTATTCATTCTATGTAGCAGCATAAGGTTGCAATATATTCTGTTTGAGTAAAAAGGACTTAAACTTAATGTTTGTCTGTTTATTTTTTACTATCTCTTGTATGAATTCACGATTTTGTCTGCATGAATCATTTGGGCAGAATTGTAATTCTATTGGATCCGGAGACTTTGGAGTTGGCCCTGGTTTTCCATGATCATTTGCACATCTGAGAAAGTATGCATTGAAGAAGCAAATAAGCAGTTCAGCTGAATCTATCTCAATTTGTGTGCAGTAATGTAATTTATATGTTTTCTTCGTTTCCTCTATTACTGCATTCTTTCTATTCAATACAATATAACTTGTGTCTCAATTGAATTCTTTAGAATGACATGCAGTTTAACTCAAATGTTAAGTATTGACTTATTAAGTAAATAAATTGTGGCCTTATTTTTCATTGTGTGCTGTGTGTTTTGTGTTTGCTTTGTAGTCCGTTTCTTACGGCTTCCCCCTCTTTTTCACCCCAAAAAAAAAAAAAAAGAGAGAGAGAGAGAGAGTAAATTGTGGCGTTTGTTCTCAGAGTATATACTTTTAAGTAATTGTTTGAGTATGTTTCAAAAAATAAAAAATTAAAAATTAAAAAAAAAAAGTAATTGTTTGAGTTGCCACAATCCAAAGATTTCTAGCTCAATTAGAGCAATATATTTTGTCCCTACAATCATCATTAGTTCGAGTCAAGTCTAACGACGCAAGAGAGAGTTTGGATAGCTTAAAAGCCGATATATTATCTTAAATCAATTTATTACACCAGGAGGAGATCCCGAATCTCATAAGTACACACCTCTATGTACAAAATAGATTTATATGTGACAACAGCCAACATCTTAACACCTTAAGTATAAAGTGCGCGATGCTTGACACATTCCTTTCTGATGATAAGTCAGGGTGTAAATAAAGTGAGATTACTAAATTGTAAGTTTTGTAACTGAACATAAGGTACAGTCTGCTACAGAGTACAAAAGGTACTCAACTAATGTCACTGATATTCAGATTTCTGAAGAAATTCTCAGCAAATTACAGTAATTAAATACAGTACTTGTAAATGATTGTTGACTTGACCTATACGTCTTAAACCAGTAGCCACCACCATCAGATTCATTATGAAGTACTCGGTCAAAATTGAACCGGCTTTATATTTCATACCATGTCCCCGCAAAATTTCATATGAATAACACTTATTCTACTAATAATATGAATCTAGAGGTCCAAAAATTAAAAACTCATGTGCACCTGGAGAATTCCTTCGTTCATAGCAGTGTGGACGACATTGTTGCTTGGGCTAATGTTAATGCCTCAAATTGTAGGATCTGCAAGACTTTCACAACAGTTGTGACCATATACAGATTTGAGAAGCATGCATTGACGCAAACAAGCAGTGCAGCAAAATTTTGTCTCCTTTACAAAAAAAAATCAACTCGTTTGCATCAATGAAATATATAATCCATACCTTTCTTGTTTTCTGTTCAATTGCAACGTCATTTGATTGGTATTGCAATTAAAATCTTTACGATGACAAGCTGTTTGAACTCAGAAGTTATATTATTGTGTTTGTTCTCAGAATATACTTTTCTGCACTTGATTTCTTAGAACAAAAAACGTTTGGAATAATCAACAAGGAAAAGAAGAGTACCCAGCATTGAACAAACGTGGGAAGAATCAGACACTTATATTATTCAGAGAGCCCCAAATAGTATTAGTAACAAAAATCTTACAATGGTTTCCTATTTATATCTCGTCACCCCCATTTCCCCAACAATAATCCTGCTACATACCATTTTGATGGTGTATATACAATGGAATCGACTTAATCCAAAAATTCCCGGCAATTTTACACTGGATCACTGCTGATAAATCTACTGAGGTTTAAATCAATGTTAGAGGTTATTCTATCAACAAAGCAGCACCTCGTTCCTATCAAAAACATATTTTACCCCACATATCTTCTCCAAACTAATCACTAATCCCACTTTCAAACTCTCGAAGGCAGACCTTCTCGAGCTGCGTTGGCCAATCTTCTCCAAGTACTTGTGGATTCAACTCCATAGCAGTTCGAAAGTCCAAAAGAGAAACAGAAGAAGATATGGATGGACTTTGTAAGTATTTTACAGGCCAAAGTCCATTTAGGCCATAAACACCCTCAGCACTCATTTTTTGTGGTTTGCTTCCATTCCTTGAACTAGCCAATTCTAGTGAGGGCTTTATCAACCTCTTTAAGTAAGTATCCAACCCATTGTTCAACAGATTCACACAATCCAGTGAAATACTCAACCCTTCCTTTTCCAATTTCTGCTCCAATCGCTTCCTTAAAGAGCTTGTGTTGGGTAGCTCGCCATCTCCATGACACGATTCAACAGGAATTCTAGAAGATGATAAACTAGACGATGATAAACTGCTGATAACTTTCCGGTTTCCTTTTCCATTCCAAGGAATTCCTAGAGGTGGCGTGACAGGACTCCTGCTGTGAATTCCCGGGCTAATTGCTGCCTGATCAACTTCTTCCCCATCTTCCACAGAGTTGACCTCAATAGGTCTGCTACCTAAAGACAGCAACTCTGTAGCACTTTGCTGCTCTAGAATCTTATGGCCCAAATCCTTACACGCCTCAACAGCATTGGGCTTCCCATGAGGGCCAAGTGGGCTAGGACGGTCCTTGCTTTTACGATCACGGAAACAAGGAGTCCTTCCCTTGCGAGGAGACAATGGCAACACATCCCTACAGAGAGATTGAAGGCAACTTCTTTGATACCCATTAGCAACTTTATCAACAACGGGACTCTCCAATTTGCTTCTTTTCGAGGGAGGTGTCTTTGATTGACAAGCATTCTTAAGAATGGATTTAATCAGGCGATTGTGCAGGCTGATGTTTTCCCGCCCAATTGCAGCAATGCAGCTTTTATCAAACTCGGACTTTCCGATTTTGAGGCCGAAAAAGCTGTCCAACAGACCAAAGTACTTCTCAGCCCTCTGACTTCCTACTTTCCTACTAATCTGAATTTTGATCTCTAATATGCCAATCCTATCAAAATGCCGATCACCCGGCATTTTGATTTCCATATTTCTTACAACCATCAAAATTTAAACCCTAATTCCACAGAAATTATTAATCGCACTTCAAAAAGAAACAGCGTCTATAATTAAAATTCCAAACCCTAATCTTCTAATTAGATCAGCCATCGAGCAAGAACAACAGTGTTGTCGAATAAACCCAGAATACTGAATCCACAAACAAAAACAAACAAAACCCATATCAAAATTAAGCTCAAATTTCAATGTTTTCATCAAACAACCAAGTATCAACATGAAAACCCTCAAATTAGTGTTCATATTCAAGCAGCGAAAGAATTCGCCAGCAAAATTAGAAATTCATCTCAAATTCAACATAAATCACAAGAATTAAGCTACAAATCATCAATAACCAAGCAATTCAAGAACCAAATCGAAATTCCAACACCCAATAAAGCAGATTCAAAGTTCGATCAAAAAGATCAAAATCAAAAACCCTAGAATACCAAAATTGGGATCGAAAAAATCAAATTCATAAACAAAACAAAAAAGAGAAATTAAAAGCGGACTAACCTGAATAAGTTAAGAAGAATGCAGAAATTGATGAAATTGAAAGTAGAAAATTAGATGAGCTGCTTAATCAAAGTTATCGCGATAGGGGAAAGAGAGAGAAAAAGGGAAAATAATTTTAGGGCAATTTTACGGGTTGTAAAGAGAGAGACTCTAAGAAGGTTCTGAAAGTCATAAGGAGTCAAAGTTTAAAAACGCACGTGGGTTTATTTTTAAGGTAAGGGTTGAATTGTCAATGTGTATGATATGATGATATGTTGTGTCTTTGGTTACCTTTGATTGGAACAATACCCAATCATTTGTTGTCATTCTTTGTTAACTCAGATATGTTGGAACTTGGAAGTCAAACTCAATCAAGGTTTTTTTCTTACTATTATTTTTTTTTTAAATACTCCTAGAAAGGAAAAATCACACACACATACATAAATACTTAAAATACATAATGGTCTTTGCCTCTTTGGTGGCTAATTAGTTAATGCTAGTAGTTACACATGAGTCACTAATAGAATAAGTGTATTACTACCGCCGTTACATATTATTTGCAACGATTTGACATAAAGTAGAGAGGAAAAATGTCTTATCATTGCAAATAATAGTAACGGAGGTAGTATTTGAGTTTATTTTTAGAAATTGTGGGCAATGCTTCATTTTGACAACACATTTTATTTGTATTCTCTCCGTCCTCAAAACTTCGACCCTTTTAGCCTAATTTTAGTCCCAAAATAATTGATCTATTTGCATTAAATACCCATCAAGTTACAACAATATTTGTGCAAAATTAGCTTTTCCATATAAAATTTTATTTTTTCATATATTTTTTATATTTTATCTCTCTACTTTTTTACAAACCCCATGCATGTAAATTTATCGTTTCAATATGTTTTTCTTTCTTTTTATTTAAGTTTCTTAATAACCGCGAAATCAACCCAAAAAGATCGAAGTTTTAGGGACGGAGGGAGTACAAATATTGTGGTGAATTATGGGTCCAAATTAAATTGTTGAGATCGGATAGTGGTGATAATCTGATCCTCGTAAAAGGAAATTCAGATGTGAGTGAGAGTGAGAGTGTTAACGATCTAATCTCATTAAAACATCAAAAAGAATTGCAAAATTCCTATACTAAATTAATGCTTGATATAATATTTTTATGTAAGCGTATAATGTATTACGACATACAAGTATTATTTATTTTTTAATATAAAAGTTAATAAGTACTACTTCCTCCGCCCCTTTTTATAGCTCTCATTTGGAATCTTGATACTTTTCATAATATGAGATAATCTTCTAAATTACTCTTAATATATAAGACATAACATAGTCATGTTGCGTCTTATTTGATTCATCTTGATGAATAGATTATTAATATTCAATTGTTATATTTTTTACTAATAAGCAACTAACGATATTTATGGTCAAAGTGTTGCATTGGCAAACATGAAAGTCCAAATGAGCACTATAAAAGAGGGCGGAGGGAGTAGTTATAAGAAAGTTTGGAGACATATATGTATAAATCAAGATTTAGAAGAACAGCATACACAAACTCAATATATGACTAAAATAAATAAAGATTTCTTTCAAAAAAAAATAAATAAATAAATAAATAAAGATTGGAAAAGCTCAAATAAGTGCATTTCATGTGAATTGAACTCATTCTGGTTTGACTGTGTCTTGGAGTTCTGATTACTACTTATCATCGTCTAAATTGAAAGCAAGAAATTTCAAGGTTATTTATAAACATTTTGAACGATTTAGCAGTCGTTGTAAAGATTATTGACGAGGTTTGAGTTGTACTAGTCATTTTCACTGCCACTTTTATTTGTAATGATAAAGTTCAATTAACTTGTCATTGGCCTGTATTATTATAAGCCACATCTTTAAAATCCAAATGAAAAAAGCATCATATCCTTGTATACGTAAAGCCAAAAAATAAACCCTAAGCATTATCCTAAGATGGTCACTCTCACATTCAGCGTGACGAAGGCAAGTAACTAGAAGAAGTGATCACATTGAACTTGCATATGATATAGCATATCATTTTTGAACTCATTTGTCAATTTGCATTCTTTTTTATCCTTTGTTATCCAAAGTCAATAAATTTTGCGGATACTAGCCACTTATATTAGTCCCTTGCTACGTTAGCGCCTACATTCCGTTGCTGAACGCTTGTCCACTATTATCAGCAAGACAGCAACTTGATTAATGGTCCAGCTTTAATTCTATCTTATTTACTTCAATTTCTCTACCTTTACCAATTGCTCTAATAATGAAAGTATATACTTGATGATTGAACTATATATCTCCTATTTGATGAAAAATAATTAATAACTAATCATTTGTTTTGGTTATCTAAATATCTTTTGTTCCACTAAGCTTAGTATTTTTCATCAAAATTATTTGCATGCATGTCTTTACTTTCTGCCGACTTGTAGGTTGGCTAGATAAACTGACAAAGGAAGATAAAATTAGTAAAACAATATAATGTGGCACATGAGCTTGAACTGTAAAGTCTATGATAAGACTGTTTAAAAATAAATAAATAAACCTAAACAACACAAAGCTAGTAAGATTGGCCTTAAATCAAGCATATTCAAACATACACATGCTCGATAAGAGACACAGTCCCACACGACCAACAACCATATCAAGTACTACACATTTACACGGTAGTGCTCTCAAAGTTTGACCACTTTCTCATCAATGTATCTAAATTTTTGGTTTGTGACGTAAAGAGCTAGGCCAAACTGGGAAAGAATCTGGTAACTTAGTAAACAAACTTTTTGCCGCGGATATAGGTGTTAGTTTGAATAAATGTAACCTAGACTAGAATCGGATTGATATGACACAATCTACGACACTCGCAACAAGTGACTTGGTTAATTCTTTTGGGACTTGCCAAGAATGCCAACTACCTTTGTAAGTTGGGTACTGAACACATCACTGTATTACTCTATTTTACAACTGTACTAATTAATGATTTTTATCTATTTCTGCTTGTCACATTGGATAGATTCCAATACCTTTGCTTCTTTTTTTATACTGGTCCTTCACTACTTTGACACATTTCAATTGTTTGATCCAAATACTATATCTAATTAAACGAATGGAATTAAAATGTTACTCCTATTTTTTATTTGTTTGTTTGCGTCCTATTATCTAATTTTATAGGAGTGTATCAATTCAGTCAGTATTATTTAATTTTACAAGGAGTACATATTTCCATATGATGAACAACAATACTATATTTCTTGAACATATATGTGTTTTTTTTTTTTATTTATTGACGAGAAACATACGTGTTTAAATTAATTAATGAGCAAGCTAGTTTGAAAATAATTGGCAAAGAAAGAAAATGTTAAAAGAAATTGACACGAACTTACAAAAATGACAAAAATCATGCTTTCAAAGTTTCAAAAATAGAAACAGCTTAGAATAATAAGACGCGGGGAATAGTTAGGCGTCAATTTACTGAATTATCAATTTTGGCTGAATAAGGATGAAGCTAGCTAATAATCAAACACAACATCAAACACTGACTAAGAATGTTAATGACTACTCATATATTATTAGTACGTACTGAAGTAATTTAAGAAGGTACCAAAGCAGTAGCAAAAACAACATTATGACCTTTCCAAGTGAGCACAATATCCTCCTCTTCTTTCTTAGACCCCCACCCTGTAGCATGTTCCTCTAGCATTGCCTTCACCTCCGTCATCGCCTCTCCCATGAACCCGACCGCCCTAAACTCCGCCTCCATCATCCGTTGTGACCACCGTGTCCTCGGCTCCTGCCTCTCCACCCTCTGATCCCCTTCATGAGATATCACATTCTCAATTTTCCAACAAATATCGGCCTCGTACCACTCTCTTTGCTTACTCCCCCTCGGCAAGAACGTGTCCACCGTATCGAACGGTATCCAAAAATAATTAAACGCAGATCTTAGCCTTCCAACAAGATTCCTAGTCGTAAAATCTACGTCTTCCTCTACAACCACCACCATTGTCGGGGACAAACTCCGTAATGCCTTAAAAAACATCGACCTCATTGACATCACCACACTAGGGTCCTCTTCTGGCTCTGTGTGGTTTAAGTAATGTAATGACATTTGACAATTTATGATCAAAGCTTCGTCTTCTAAATCTTCATTGTGATGATGAGGGTTTCCATAGAGAAATCTCATTTGTTCTTGCCTCGTCCTGACCTCGTCTAGGACGGAGGCAAACCCATCCGAGGGGGTGGTGGGGACGGCCTTAAACTCGAGCACCACCCCCTTAGAGCGGGCAAAGTTAATAAGCTTTACACCAAGATCATCATAACAAACAAAATCAAACATAGGCGGACCTTGTTGGGTAAACGCCCCCACGGTTAGTGTAACCGTGGGGGGTTGCCTACCTTGGTAACGAGTAGCAATGGAGTCAATAAGAGTAGGAATTTGCATGCAATGAGTGACACTGAGGTCCACGATGTGGACCCCAGTGCGACCCTCAATGGCTTCTAGGATGACTGAGTTCGCCGCAGTGAACCCAAAGCGGTGCCACGGTGTTAAGTGGACAAAATTAGCCAAGTCCAGAAGAGAGAACTTGTGTATATTCAGGTTCATACCACAAGCTATACTACTACTAGTATTACTATTATTAGTATTATTATTACTAGTAGTAATACTGTTGTCGTCGTCGACGTTGTTGTTGTTGTTGCTAGTGGCGGAGTTGAGTACGAACTTACAAGCGGGGGTACGAGCAGCGCGAAGGATGAGAGCGCGGAGGAAAGCGCAAGTGAGTCGTTGATTAGAGTCGCCATCAGGCGGGGCGATGTTGTTAAGAACCCAAAGGATTTGTTGAGCAGGAGTAGCGTCGTTGTTATCAATAGCTTGAGCACAATGTACTAAAAGTTGTTCCATATAATTAGCATCACCTAAATTATAATTATTTTTGTTTAAAGATGACGAAGAAGAAGAGGAAGTGTTTTGATTCGAAGTCGTAAAACCAGGCCAAGGCCTAATTCTATTCATCATGGTTGTAGTTTGATGGAGAGAAATTGTATTTGGTGTTGGGAAATTTGAAATTTCAGTAAATTGCATCATTATTATTGATGTAAGATTGAATTTTTTTGGGTTTTGAATATAAGTTCACACCAAAAAAAGAGAGAGAGAGAAAAATGATCAGAGAAAGAAAGAGACGAGACAAAGGGAGGATAGAACTAGTAATGGGTGGCTTAGCAAAACATAGGGAGACGATCCAAAAGAAATATTTTTGGGGCAAAACGAATCGAAGAAATTGACACTTCAGCTTTTTTATTTTTTTATTTTTTTTAATTGAAGACAAAAATAAAATGAGAGAGAACAAAAAAAAAAAAGTTCTGTGATTGAAAGTAATATATCTATGAAAACTGATGATAAATGGAAAGAAAAGGTTGTCTGATGTTTTTGTAATGAATTTTGAAATTTTGTGGTCTAAAATAGGTAAAGTAGATCTTTCTCATTTTAACCAAGCAAAATGGAAATAGAAATTTATTGGTTTATTTTGCTTTTAGAATAATTATGGGAGAAGATGAAACTTATGGGACTTCTTCAAAGGGTACAATTATGCTTGTTATATAAGAGGGAAGATGAATCTAGGAGAGAGAAATGAATCAATAATAAGAAAGAGTATGTTAATTGTTATTATTAGATAATTAAGCTCGTGAGTTTAAGGTATTGACTTGGATTATAAATTTATTATATTTTGTGTAAATTGGTGTACTTGTGCTAATGTGACTACTTATAAACACAATCATGGTTAGTCATTCAAATCACGTAAAAGTCAATTCGATTTGAATAATATGGATTAAGTTTGTGAGTAAACGATATAATATGTTCATTGATAAATATAAGCTCTAAACTAAAATTATATCTTTATTTTAGAACAATTTAATGATTTAGATGTCTTATTCATACATAATGAAATTCGTACCAAATTCTCATGCATGCATAAGGGGCATGTTCTCATTTACTGAAATGAGCTAAACTGAACTGAACTTATTAGAGCTGAACTGAACTTAAATGAATATTTTATGAGAGAAGGAAGTTAGGAGCTGAAGTGAAGTGAAGTGAACTGAACTGAACTTATTAGAGCTGAACTGACTGAACTGAAAATAATCTGATGAGAAAATAGCCTAAATTAAATTAAGCAAATCCTAACAAACTAAGGAGTATATTGTATTAAATTTAACTCAACCACTACCTTTCTTTTATATATATTCCCCAAAGCTTATTTGAGTACAAGAATTTAGGTTTGTTGTCACCTTATGGCTTGTCAACATCTTGATCTACATTTATTTGCAAAATTCCTAAAAGATATTCAATTATTTATTTTTCAGCCAATATCCTTCCATCTCTAGTATCACAATTATGAAAAACAATTTATTTAGAAAAAGAAAACAAAGTTCCTCCAAAAAAAAAAAAAAAATGCATGCTTTTACAAATATGTTTCAATAACTTCCTATCTTATTTTTTTCAAAAATTTAAAAGTTTGAAAAGAGATTATAAACAAAAAAATCAAACAGAAATCCACCAATCAGTGTGATTTATGTTTTTGTCTGTATAAACAAATACAACAAAATGAAATCATAGGAGATAAAATGATCAGATAAGCTGGAGCATAAGCATGTTATACTAAAATCCTCAACACGTGATACTCAATTTCACATCATAACATCTGTTTTTAATTGCTTAGGCCAACTAACTCAAACTTGCCGACTTGCTTATGTACCCTAACCTACAAACCCCACCTTAAATAGACAGCTCCACTAACCCCACCTTAGCCAGCAGTCCTGTATAAGAAATACCTCCTTTTATTTTATTTTACATTCACTAGATAGTTGACCTAGAATCCTAGATAGATAGTACAATCCAAATCGATACTCCATAATAAATTTGGTTATGTTTAGTTCATCTTATTTTTTCTCATATGATTAGGTTTGAACTTACTTTTTTGTTAATCATAACCGAACTGATCAAATTGTCTGATTTGATTAAACTTTAACCTTATATGAACGCTGATCTATAAGGTACAATTTAGATACTAGACTTGTATTAATTTATATATTTTACATATGTATTTTTCCTAAGTATTTTATTATAAAATTAAAGCATGAAATCACAAATATAACAATAATGTTTGATATGAACTTATTTTTTCTAATATAAGACACTGAATAATGAGATATATATATATGGTTAACTAACCAAACTTCTTATTGAATGATATGTAATGAGGTGGCTCACCGACTCTGGAAACGGGCTTAATGACCTGTGTGGCTCTTGGATGTAATTTCCTCTGATTTTCCTCCTATGAATTAATAAAGCCTTCCTCGTTTTCCTTCCCAAAAAAAAAAGGTACAAAATTAGATACTTGAATTGTCAAATATCTAACAATATTGCTAAATAACAGATTGAGTATAAGAAATAATCTATTTATTGTTATTAGTTTTCTTTGATTAAACCTTGCTTTAAATTAAGCAAGTTGATATAAGGGTTCAAACTTCAAAATCTTGACACTCTTGACATGCTTAAATGCTTAATCATTTAAATAAATTAGGTTGGTTAGTACAAAGAATTTCAAGTAAGTCAATCAAAAAGTATTGATTAGTATCACAAAATAAATTTAGCTATATACCGACACATAAACAAATTTATTTAAAATACATAAAACCTAAAATTTAAATAAAATATAGCATATATATACTTTGTATAGAATTGTATTCCGTATATGAATTTCATACTACGGATTGACGATTAAGTGAAATAACAGAATCTGATGTTGATCCATATAATGAGAATCAAGTAATGTTAAAATCACAAAAAATCTATAAAAAGTAGTATCATTGAAAAGGGTTCCAAATCCTAGACATACAAGAACTAAAAGACACACTATGTAAAACCTAAACACTATGTGCATACTTTGTAACTTTTACAGGAATAATCGTTGTTGCAGTAAAAGAACTAATAGTTCATTTAATCTTTTGCATGCTTTGAATTTATGAATTCAAGCATGTGCACAAGATACCCATCTTAACAAGAGACGACCATATATATTCACTGGACCAACATTTTATTTAAACATTGAACGACTTATATCATATCGAAAACAAAAGAAAACAGACAAGAACTTCATAGAACTTTGGTGTGCTAGCTAAAAGATTACCTATTTCGTCAAATTCTAGACGAAGCTAGTTGTTATATTTGGCTCTTGGCTATACTTGGCAACTACAAAAGGACTAGAGTAATCATTGCCATTGGTTGTTTAGCAATTAATTAGGATTAATTACTAGTAGTACGTAGTGTTATTACTTTACTCAATAACTCTAGTCTCTAGCTATATATGAAAATTGACTAAAAAAAAATTATTGTATGACACTTGTAAGGCCTAGCCTGGTTGGTTGACTGGTAGAGCAGTTAATTATGGAGTACAACTCAACTAAGTGAAGCTAATAAGAATGAATTTATATGTAATTTTACAGCGATAATGTTTATGATAATGCAATCGTCAAATCCTTTGAAATTACGTGGTCTTTATAAATTTATATTACCACATAATGGGTTATAATGAAAGTTTTGGTCATTGATAGAAAAGGCTTACACACACATGGTATATAAATTTGGAGTGTTTTTCTCATATTAATTACTCTAATTAAATACGCCTTAAACTAGGTTATCTACATGAAGAGATTGAAGACAAACAGTGTGAATTATGTACATATATGAGTGATGAGTCTGACCATCTTATGATGACTTTATACCCAATGCACAACATTTAATGTACACGCGTCTTATCTAAAGTTTGTCAATATATAATATTCTCCGAAATCCTAATTCCTAACTATATTTTCTTATAAATCTGATTTCTCAAAATAATTTGAGCAAAGCATCTATCATAATTAGCGAGGGAATTTCATTTATGAATTGTGACAACAAAGTGAGGTCAAATTATTGTTGCCATCCCAAGACGGATGCAGGTTCAAGTAAACAGAAGTCAACAACAATATTACGATCAAGTATTCTTTCGACACACTCATATTTTGAATTAATTTGAATTCATTTTTAATTACAAGAGATGTGGATAAAAATATAAATGTAGATAATAAGAGCAACTTTAATGGCAAGCTAATTGTCAAATTAGCTTGTCATGCCACATAAGCTTTTAAGCTGATTGTCATTTTAGCTCCAATGGCTAGCTAATAGCTTACTATTTAAATGGTCCACACCTCCTTAATTTACGTTAATAAATTTTATTTTATTTATCTAATTTGTTTTATTTTAACAAGTTTTTTTTCCAAGCAAATTAGCTTGACAAAGCTAATTTGCTTGTAGCCAAACTAATTGCATTTTCTAATGGTTAAGCTAGTAGCTAGGGATTATTTAATATTGCAAGTAAGTCCCTAACTACAACCATTAGAGTTGCTCTAATATGCTTCGTATAGCAATTTTATATAAGCAATTTATATACTTGTTTTAAATTTGATATTGAGAAGCTTGCATTAGGATGTCTTTTCTTCACCTAGTCTCTTAAATTGAAACCTACTATATCAAGACCCGTGCCATGCACGGTAAGTCTAATTTTTTAATAAGAAATTTAATTATATCCAACAAATAAAATTTGATAAAACATGCACATAAAATATATAGAAATTATAATGTCATAATCTGTATTAATAGGCAAAGCAAAAAATTAATCAAAATGGATTTTTTAGGGTACCCAAACCTGAGAATTTTTCCAGGCGGGGCACTTAGTTTGATCAGGTCTAGTGGCCATATTAGTAAATACTTATTTATAAATGCATCTAAAAACATAATTTATCAAACAACAGACTAAAAATATGCACTAAAACTATTAGCAAAAGTGCACAAAAAGTCCGCGCGCACACACATATATATTAATTACAAATAATATATCACCTTTTATACCTAAAAAAATCATTTATATGGAAATAAATACCACTTTGATCATTTAGGCAAAAAATAATCAATAATTGGGCAACACTAATCCATATTATTAGATTTTCTATATATGGATTGATGCTCTACATATAAAATTACGTAATTTACACAAACAAAAAAAAAAAAAAAAATTTAACTTTTCCTAGAATTAGACATATGATAGATATAATTGTCAAACACAACATTTATTTTATAGTCATACTATATTGTATAAATCCTTAATTTGTAATAATATATACGTAGTAGTAAAATTTCAGAAATAAAATTGTATTTAATTTGAATATATAGTTATATTGAAATTGAAATAAAATATTAGATAGAGGTATTTGAAAAACAATTAATTTAAGTAATGTGTTAAAGTAATTTATGTTAGATCTATTATATGAATCAATATTATTACTTTTTTGGCAAATCTAATAACACCCCATTTAAAAGATAATTAAAAAGAAATTGGAATAATTATTTAGGTAAGTGTGTATAGAAAAATTATGAACAACAAGTAAAAAGGAATATATCTGTCATAAAGATAATATAAAAGATTTGAAATGATTTTATTATAGAATCAAATATTAACAAAAAAAATTAAAAAGGAAAGGGAAGTTTTGAGAGGGAAAAAACAGCACCAGGATGTGACACGTATCACTCCCAATGTCTGTTTAAATATTAGTCTATTATTAAGGCAATTGGCTAAGTAATTCTGGAGGAATACACGACAAGTAAATTGAGTACTCCGTAATAATATTACATATATGTCTTTTTTTTTTTTTTGACAACCAGCAATAGCTAAGCATTTTATTACTCCATCATAGAGTCACAATCAGTACATATAGCATCATGTATCTCACTAGGATACTCTTCAAGCCAAATACGACATTCATCATACTTACTACTTAGTTTTGCCAAACTATGCGCTACACTATTTCCGGATCTCTTAACAAAAGAAAAGGAGACAAAATGGCAATCGGAAACAAGCTTAAGGATATCTTTCACCATATTTCCAAACGCATTCGGAAGAGTGACGCCTTTCTTCATGTGGTGGAGCAACTTCAGATTATCAGTCTCGAGAATGAGCTTATTGAAGCCTGCTTCCCTAGAGAACAAGACACACTGTCGCATCGCCATTGCTTCACCCACATCAACCTCCACCTCCCCAACTGAGACACAGCAGCACGCCATCAACACATCACCTGCTGCATCTCTCAGCACCCCTCCAAACCCAAATTGTTGCTGCCCAAGAATTGCAACATCCGAGTTGAGTTTATACAGCCCATTTCCAGGAGCCTTCCAACTCGAACCAAGTACCTGCAGGGGCTGGTTGATTGTGCCCTTTTCAAGTGCATTTTCGTACTCACCAACAAGGCTCATAGCCTTATGGATGATATCTGTAGCAGGTTTCATTTTCCTTTCAAACACCCACCCATTTCTTCTTAACCATACCCCCCACGCCAAGCTCCAAAAAATGTCCCACCAAATGCTCTCCTTAATTTTTCCTTCCATACTTGAGCACCAGCTACGAAAATTAACACATCCTTCCACCTGAGTATCAAGACGCAAAGCTGAATATCTCCAAATTGACGCCACATCTGGACATAAGAGCAACATATGCATTAGAGTTTCCTCTCCATTTCCACACATAGGACATATACTATCAGCACTCATGCCTCTGGCCACCAAGTTGCTTCTTACTGGAACCCCATTTTTAGCACATTTCCACGCAAACATCTTCACTTTGGGAGGGACACGAGCTTTCCATACTGCCTTCCATTGAAAAGGAGTGACCTCTGCAGACGAGGACGCCTTCTCTCTTTGCTCTTCTTCTACCAGCAGGTTGTAGGTGCTGCGAACATTATACATACCATTCTTCGAGTGATGCCATGTCCATCCATCCTCTTCTTCATACATGGGAATCAGGATGCTGCAAATTTCTTTAACTTCCCTCTGCGTGAAATGCTCATTTAGCATACTCAGGTTCCACCTTTTGTCCTCCCACAGCTCGCAGACAAACTTTGGCAAATGTTCCCCATCCTCTTTGCTTGATAAAATGCGGAAATCAGGCAAATTTGGGACCCAAGGATCATCCCATATATTGATAGTGCTTCCTTTTCCAATCATCTTTCTAGCTCCTTTTTCAATCACGCCCCGGACACTTAAAATCGACCTCCAAGTGAAACTCATATTTGACGATGGCTTAACATCAAAAAAATTTGAGTGGGGAAAATATTTACCCTTCAAAACTCGTGACATCAACGAGTGCTCATTTGTCACAATTCTCCACGCTTGTTTTGCTAGCATTGCCTTATTAAAAAGTTGCATATTTCGGAAACCCAACCCACCTTGGTTTTTCGCCCGACACATTTTATTCCATGCTACCCAATAAATCTTCCTTTCTTCCCCTTTTTGACCCCAGAAAAAATTCCGGCACAATCTTTCCACCACATTAAGGATGCTGCTCGGGATAGTAAAACATTGCATTGCATATGTAGGGATAGCCTGTGCCACGGACTTGATAAGGATTTCCCGGCCCGCTTGTGATAAAAAATTTTCTTTCCACCCCTTGAGCTTCTTCCAGACCTAATCCTGAATACTCTGAAATACAATTTTTTTTAGAGCCCCCAATGTAAGTCGGGAGACCTAAATATTTATCATGTCCTTCGACAGCCTTAAAAGATAACTTCATCTGAAACATATTCTTCCTTTCAAGATCAATGTTTCGGCTAAAAGACACTTCCGATTTCTCCATATTCAGTTTCTGACCCGACGCCACCTCATAGGTTGAAAGAATGTCAAGAACCTGATCAGTTTCCTCTTCATTTGCCCGGACAAAAAGGAGGCTATCATCCGCAAAAAATAGGTGCGAAATTGGTTCAACATGTCTTCCAATTTTAACACCATGAATGAGCTTTTTCTTTTCTGCATCCCAAAGAAAAGCAGATAACCCCTCTGCACACATAATGAAAAGAAAGGGGGAAAGAGGATCACCCTGCCGGAGGCCCCTACTAGGCTTGAATTTCCTAGAGGGTTGCCCATTCACCAAGACATCAAAAGAGGTCGATGACACACAATTCATAATGTTTTTCACAATAACCTCCGGTAAGCCAAATTTATTCATCATTTTCTCCAAAAAGCCCCATTCAACTCTGTCGTATGCTTTGCTCATATCAAGTTTTAGCCCCAAGAAACCTTTTTTTCCAGAAGTTTTCTTCCGCAAATAATGAAAGCATTCATATGCAACCAGAATATTATCTGTGATTAATCTACCCGGGACAAAACCACTCTGGGACTCACTAATAATAGTAGGTAGTACTTTTTTAAGTCTGTTTGCCAGCACTTTTGATACAATTTTATACGACACATTACACAGACGTATAGGCCTAAAATCAACAGGAGACTCACACTCTTTTTTTCGGAATTAAAACTATGTGAGTCTGATTAGTAGAACCTATATCACCTACATTATTTAAAATATTCAGGGTATTTCTAATCACATCATCACCAACAATATGCCAAAATTTTTGAAAAAATATTGCAGACATACCATCAGGTCCGGGGGCTTTAGTTAGATGCATTTGGAATAGAGCTTCACGCACTTCTTCACCGGTGAAAGGAGCTGCTAAATCAGAAAATTGAGTCTCTGAAATTTTTGTATCAACCTTGTCTATAACACATTCCGCCTCACCTTGACCCCCTGACGCAAACAAATCATCAAAGTGTTTCACCAGCACCTCCGAGATCTGTTCTTCATCCTTGTAGACATTATTCGCAGCATCTTTTATTTGACGGATATGATTCCTCTCCTTTCTTTGACTAGCTTTTTGATGGAAAAATTTTGTATTTTTGTCTCCGTTCCTAAGCCAGTCCTGCCTACTCCGTTGTCTCCAATATAAGTCCTCCCTATTTTCCAACTCATCCATCCTACTATCAAATGCCCGCATTTGTGCTATTATTTCATCAGTTTGGTCCTCCTTCATTAACGACTCCATCCGATTTCTACAGTCTTGCATTTCTTTTATGAAGTCTCCGAATTTGTTGCGGCTCCAAGCACTCAGATTAAGAGAAGTATGGGCAATTTTTTAGCACAAATCACCACCTATATTCCAAGAATTTGCTACAATATCCCCACACATATCATCTTTAAGCCACATCTCCTCAAACCTGTATTTTCTGATTTTCTTTTTCTTTTTTTGCTTGCCAACTCCTTCATCAATACACAACAAAATAGGTAGGTGATCAGATTTGCGTTTTGACAGATGGGACACAAATGAACCTGAAAAACGCATTTTCCATTCTTTATTTGCCAAGAAACGATCAAGACGTTCTTGGGTATTACGTTCACCTCCCCTATTATTTGTCCAAGTAAAATCATGCCCTACAAAGCCTAAATCTTCCAGCTCACATCCATCAATAGCTCTTCTCAAAATTTCAGCCTCTGCTACATCAAACTCGGTCCCTCCTTTCTTCTCACTTGACATAAGCATCAAGTTTAAATCTCCCCCACATAACCATGGCCCCTTATCTGAGTTATGTAGAGCCTCCAAGAGCAGCCCTGTTTTATACTTTTTATCGTCCTCAAGATGGCCATACAAGCCGGTAAACCTCCACCCTCCATCTATCATCGCATTTACCCACGCATCTATATGGTTCAAGGAGTAAGATTTTACGACCACATCCAAATTATCTTTCCACAACAATGCTAGGCCCCCACTTCTCTTCCTTCCCTCACCAGCACAATCAACAACAAAACAGTTACTAAAGTTTAGCTTTAGTTTTATTTTATCCATTTCGTGGCCCTTCAGTCTAGTCTCTGAGATAAACAACAGCTGGGGTTTTTCAAGAAATGTTACATTTTTTAAGGCATTAACAGAGGTGTTCCCCAAACCTCTCACATTCCAGCATAGTGCGTAATTCATTGTTCACCGGAGCCCATGGTGTGGGGCCCGCCACATCTTGTGAGAAAGAATCAGTCCTGCGCTTTTTATATCGCTCATCAGTGAGATTGTCATCTGTCATCATAGCATCTTCCTCTATCTCCTCCTCCCTCATACCCCTCTTACTTCCTGCCAGAGAATTCTCCACTACTCCTTTTCTATCACCCTTCAGAATCATCACTTTTCTGAGTTTTCTTCCTTTTTCAACAGGGGATACATCCTCCCTCATATCACCTTTTGTCTCACCTAGCTTCCCCTCCTGTGCTCCTGGTAACATTACCCCCCGTGTTTCCCTTATTTTTCCTTCACCCCCCTGCCCTTCCTCTTGGCTACACTTATTCTCATCCTCACTCAACTTCCTTATTCTCTCCTCTTCATTCATCTGTTTTTTCTTATTTTTTTCCCTCACTCATCTCCTTCCCAATAGTTCTCAAGACCAAATTCGAGCCACTCTGATCAGGGACAGCCACTAGCATCGCTTCCCTGTCTTTTAAAGACTTATTTTCTTCCCCAATAGCAGGCTTTCTTAGAGAAGCAAACATTAGTTTTCTTGCAGCTCCAATCAGACCCAACTTTACAGCATTTGGGTCATTGTAGGATGTCATCTTCTTATTATTTCCAGAATTTCTCAATCGGTCTATCCATGCTTTCTCGTATTCTTTGTCAACAAGATCGACCCTAACTTTCTTCTTCGGAGATGCCCGCATCTATGGTCCATATTGATAGACCATCTTTGAGTCATTAGCACTTTCTTGCTCCTTGTGCTGGCACTCTTTCTCAGTATGGTCAAGTCTTCCGCAGAAGAAACAGAAATCAGCCAATCTCTCATATTTTAAATCAATCCACTGAGATTGATTTTTTCCTCTTGCAAGGAAGAGACCTCGTCGTAGAGGTTTGTTTATATCAACCTGAATCTTTATTCGCATATGCTCACTCCATAGCAGAGGATCTGACTCATCCATCTCCAAGAATCCCCTAAGGAACTCCCCTACATCATACATCACCTCCAGCGATCGCTTATTCAAGGGCACGTCGAGAAGACGAACCCAAATAGGCGTGTATTTGAAGAGTATATCGGATGGTTGTTCGTCTCCTTGAACCTCCTGTAACAGAAGGAGTTTCTCATCAAAAAACCATGGCCTCCCTTCTAGCACACGCTCTTTGTCCTCTTCGCAAAAAAATTGAAACACGAATAAGTTCGATTCCACAGTCCGAATTGCAAATTTTTCCTTAAGCCTCCAAACATTCGCCAAGGTTCGTTTCATAGCCTCCAAGTTATATGGTTTGATAGTCCATAATTTCCCCACCAGTGTAAGATTCAATTTTGCTTTTGTATCGTCACTAACAATTTCAACATAATCCCCCCCTAATACCACTTCTTCGTCCTCTGTTAAACGAAGCTTCTCCCACTCTTTCATTAACTCATCCCCCATACTTCCCAGATTAACGTTCATACGAATTTTCGATTAACAATGGTGAAAAAAATAGACAAATTGATGAATTCTGGAAGAAAAATCGACTGTCACTCACAAACCCTAGGTTGGGACTTACTCACCCTAACGAGGGACTTTTTACACATATATGTCTTTGATTATACGAAGTATATTTGTTTTTTTTTTTTTTTTTTTTTTTTGCCCCCTTTGAAATCGGGTCTCATAATCAATTAAATCATTCACCAAATGTTTCCTCTTTTAGTTAACAGGCCCACATCACATGGTCCAGAATTTAAGACCCGACATGGCTTATGGGCTAATTTTACAAACCAATGACATAGATAGGCCCAATTTTTATTTTTATTTTTTGGTAAAAAAAAATATTTTGACAGTACAATTCAGTTCGGTTACTATACTGATAAGCCCACATTGCAAGGGATTTCTAACTAGATGTCTATTGGCCCAAATTTGCAACAGTAAACTTTTTTTTTTTTTAAAAAAAAAAAAACTTAAAGCAATTTGATGACCTATATGAAATTTTTTTTTTTCATCTTAATGAGATGTAAGTCACCTTACAAATTTGGTACTACGGGGCTATTCTGATTTCTGAACTGAACTGAATATTTTATGAGAGAAAAAAATTAGGAACTGAACTGAATTGAAAATAAGTTGAAGAGAACATGCCCTACTTCCGTTAACTTTTAGTTATAACTTTGGGGTATCATTTGTGAGATATAAAATAGGAAAGTTGCAATTAAAAGTTAACGGAGGTAGTAATTTCTTTCTCTTGGTAAAAATTCCTTTTTTTTTTTTTTTTCTATATACTATGTACGAAGTATATAAATTTCCTCCCTTTCTAAATATCAGTAGTTTCTATTTCACTTATTAAACTTATTTATCTTAGTTGTCGTCATTTTAATATCCGTGCTCCATTTATCATATAATCCTCCAACATTAAAGTAACACTCCGTACTTCTTAGTTTGTACTAGTAATAATAATACTATAATCATTAAAGATAGAGTAGTATTGACAATGAAATTAATTTGTTATTATGGGAGGATGTAGAAGCCAAATTGAATTTGAGTATTACTTTATTAAACTACAAAGAGTATGGGCAGATTTTATGGGTGCAATCATAAGCAAGTAGTTATAAATTACAAAGTACATTAATTTAGATATATGCATAATAATTTTTTTTTTTTTTTTTTTTTAAGGAAATAATAATTATGCATTGTCTATCTTCATTATATTTATAGTTTTCAATGATGAAAATGCATGGGTTATGGGTTTATACATCGCACAAATCAAAGCATATTCTCTTATCAAGTTATCAAGTACGTTTTAATCCTATCTTTGTTACGTTGGTCTTGTCCTGCGGCGTTACACGTGAAAGTAGCCTCCTATCACGTGTCCTTGCTTTATGCCATTCTTTCCTCTGTCTCAGGAGCTCAACTAGTACGCATCTTATTCTTCTTCTTGTTTTGTACCTCTTTGATTCACTGATAGGTTCGTTTAAGTTCAATACAAGTACATTAGTTTGGGGCTACTATTAACTTGTTACTTTATTAATTAACACGACTTACATTACATCTCTCATTACGCAACACCCATTATTTATTTTTATTGTTTGGTTTTAGAGTATGTTCAAAGGTCAAATAACAACTCACTTAAAATCTCAGAAACGGAAAACAAGATAAGTAAATTAAAACTAGTGTTGATCACACGTTTAGCATCAAATTAAGAAAGTCTATACTTAAGCTAGGAATCTAATCTCTTACCTTAATCTATCTTTTGTAAAATATAAATGAACTTAAAAGTAAATTCTATTTTCCTTGTAGCTTGATGCTCTTACTAATAAACAAAGTCATTAATTAAAGAAAATTTATTTGCATAAGCAAAGGCAAGCATATTAGGTTTCTTATTATAGCATTACTGCATTAAATTGGTAAAACAAAGAATCTTGGAAGGTTCTAGTATGTGTTTTAACCCCTAAATTTTATGAATAAGTGTCCCAAATAAATCATAAATAATAAAAGAGGGACAAAATATAATTGTGAAGTGTTGTTATAAACGACCATAAATTGCATGAAAGGTCAGATGTTTCTCCAGAAATACTAAAGGGTATTTATTTGTATGTATAAGTGGTGAAAGTTAACATAGTCTTATTGTAGCAACTTAATCCAAAGATACTGATTCTTTTGGACAGTGACCATGAAATTATAATTGGGAAATTTAAATTAGAAAATGACATTTAAAATTTGATCTCTTACTCCACTTCATTTTGACCAATTAGTCTAGTATGTTCTTATTCTATATATCGTTCATTCTTAGTGTTGCTTGATTTGAGAATGATCATTATGTTACTTGTTTGTTGCTTGTGAGTCAGCCATTTTCATTTTCAAAAGTCTAGCTAAAGGTACAATACTATTTTTTGGTTGACAATTTGAAAATTCGATTACACGTATGAGGGGTTAAGCTTTAGCTAGCCTCATGACCCATTAGCATGTACTTAGGGTAAGAAATTAAAGGATTAATAGAATTTATAACAATATGAATAAATCATTGGTAAGAAAGAAGAGTAAGGATATTACGGTTGAGGTTCTTTTAATTAAATTGTGTGACCATCAATGTACAATATACGAGTATTTATTAAGATGCATGCCAAGGGGGCAAGGTGATATGACACAATTGTTGACTGAGAATCGTAGGATGAATACGGGATAAATTTCGTTGTTGAATTCATTCTTCCTTAAGATCACCTGTTGTAGATCTAGCCGATCCAACTTCTTCAGTATTTGAAACATTAATTGATGCTCCATAAACCTTTCCCTTTTTATTACAATGCAAGTATGAGGAGTTGAGGACATATTATTGAATGTATGTACTATATAGTCATCGATCTTGAGCAAGACCTATACATATGTTAGGAATGGAGGTGAGATAAGGCACGCTGACAAATTTCTTAAAATCAATTTTTAATAGAAGTAGCTCATTTGGTATATAATCAAACGGTCTTTACTTTATCTTTTAGCATTAACAAACATACTCACACTTGTATCTAACACTATAAATAACAGTGATACGGTGTATAGAAGTAAGGATATAAGCATTTATTAGTTAAAACATTGAAGAAACTTTTACAACATAATGTTTTCTATAGACCCGTATGAATTAAAATTTAAAACTTATTATTTGTTAAGTGGCCAGGTAAATTAAAAAGTAAAATCATTTTCACTTTCACTAATAATCATTCTAGGCTTTAATGTATGGTTCGTTCTTTTCCCTCGTTAAATCACACTCTCACATCTCATCAAATTAAAAACCATTAAACTTGATACTTTACGGAGGTGACTAATCGACAACTTTTGGTAATTAACGTTGAATCCTTCATTAGTCATCCACGTATTAAGGGGACAAATAATTTGATATAGCTCTATACAAACCACTTATAGTATGTATGTTACTGGTCTACTCGTAGTCAATTATTTGAGGTACGTCATGTTCAGATCAGCATTTGCCAATTCAATAACAACTTTAAATAAATTTGTTCTTTTAGTGATGTCTCAATTGAAATTTAAGGTATCCAAACCTTAAAGGAAGAAGTGATATTTTTTTTTTTTTTTTAATTTTTCATAAAGCGTATACGTGCTTTGAATGTCTTCATTCACGACTTTGTGTTTTATAATTTTTGCTCGAAAAAATTAATACTTCATACTCCTTACATTAGATGAATACGGAGTATCATTGAGTACATAGTTCAATTTATTAACTACAAAAAATTTCATTTCATTCAAAAAAAAAATGAATTGTATTTCATGGCTGAAAATTTATAATATCTATTACGTGAAATTTGAGTGGAAATTTTGTCAAAAGACTAAATTCCTGATTAATCCTTCAGACGTGGAAAACAGTAGGCGAGCAAGTTAGGCACGCATAGTTTTGTCCGCTTTACACTAAACAATAGGAGTACTTGAAGTTTTATTTGATACTGCAATTGAGTAACCAATTTGACGACAAAAGCTACGATAGCTAACTGCTAATGGCTAGATACAATTCATTTTTGTAAGGTTTTTTTCATAGTTAAACATTATTGATGAACCTTGAAGTAGACAAACATATCAGTGACCCAATTTTACGTAAGATATGTTTTGGCATATTTTCACACCTTGAAAACTTTAATTTTAGATTACTAATGTTACATACGAATATATAAGATGATCATTTTCCTCCAATATTTTTTTGATTCATATGAGCCACAAGGGCGGGTACAACGGGGGGCGGGGGAAATTCCAGCATATGCTGGGGCAAGGATCGATCCCGTAACCTCAAGGTTACGAGATGGGAGTGCTACCATCAAGTCAACTCCACATCCTTATATATATATATATATATATATATATATATATATATATATAAGATGATCATTATTGTCATATTATGATTCGTACTATGTAACATTGCAAACATTTAAAAAAATTGGATTATATTGTACATCCGCTATAAAATTACCTTAAAATGATTAAAAATTACCCTTTAATGAATGAAAGTCACCCAGTATATATAAGTTACCCTGATATAAATAAAAGTTATTTATGCTTTATTGATAAAAGTTACTCAAAAAAGTGCAAAAATTACCCTAAATTCAATAAAAGTTATCCCGATGTACAGTAATATTAATGTATATCGGATGTATACAAAAAATTTTGATGTAATGTTCATTTTCACATACTAATCACATCAATTCAGACATGTATGTGTTCAAAATTTCAAATAAAAGTATTGAAAACCAACTAAAAAGACAAATGAGACGAATAAAAGAAATGAAGGAAGTAATTTAGCAATGAAAGTATGGAGTATTAATTTCTCATTTAGGTGTTAGTTATTATGATATTAAACAAATGGAAGAATGATAGGGCTTTAAAACACGTCAAAGGGCACCAAAAATTCCAGGTCATAGTATAGTACATAGTCCTGGATACCCATTCAGCAACAAGAAAAAGTAAGCAATCCTTTGATTAACAAGATTATAAAATATATGAGATCAAATTAAATTTGGATAAGTCTCCACTTTTCTTATCTAAAAAGCAATGAGGGATATCGTACTATTGTACTAATCAGTTGAAAGCCTTGAACAATTGTTGGTAGTACTCCGTAATTGCTTAGCTTAGTGTTTAATTTCTTTGGACAACCATCAATTTGCTTGTCATTATCTTCTTTCTTCTCTTGTTGATTTATCTTTATATTATCTATTCATTGTATGGTCATACCTAAGAAAATTTTGCCATGTTTTTTTATTTATAGTGTACAAAAAGATATAACTATCCAAGAAGTTTGGTTTGATTTTTCAAAACATTAAATTTCATGTTATAAGATGATAAATACGAAGTACTTCAATCAAGTGTATGAATGGAAAATTCTATTGTAAAAATAAAATAGGAATATTTGAAATGAAGGTAGGTTTTTCTAGTGAAGAACATTTTCTTTAAGGGGATAACTCTTTAGTACAAGTATATCGTTAAAAAAAATTCATTACACCAATTTGCGCGTGATTTTATCATGATATATATAGGGTAATGATATATGTAATCCTTAGGGCTATGTATAATAAGCTAAAAAGAGAAATATTAATAATAAATTAACATTAATTACACTGATTTGTACGTAATTTTATCATGAATTTCCAACTTAATTTCATTTAATATTTTTAATGCTTATATATAACCCTAAACACTACATATATTATTACCCTACGATTTACCTTTCTGGCTTTCTCATTCATTACTACGTCGATATAGATGTATATTTTTTATGTTACATAATAGTATAAGTTTGTTTACTCATGATTAATTAGTATTTTAGTTGATGATCATAAATGTTCAAGAAAGCAAAACAAAGAATAGAGGAAGGAACATCGGAGGGAATCTAAAGAGAAGCACATGGTGGGGCCCGGCGGTGGGGGGAAGTAACATTGAGTTGCGTCATCCACCACCACAGTTGACAGTACAACCTCTCTTTGCCTTTGCCTTTGCTTTTCTTCAAAAGGTCTTTTATTTATTGCTTCATCCCAAAATCATAATCTTAATCAAAACTTTCTGCTTGCGTGTCAATTTCTAATTGGCATTTTTCAAGTTGCATTATACGGAGTACTTCTTCACTTACTCCTAAAAACTCGGTCGTGGTACTACAATTTACCACCACTCTCTAACTCCCTAGTACGGACTACGGAGTACTATTCTTTTTAGGTTTTTCGTTTTACTATAATTGTCTTTATAAAAAAAACGTAATTTTTAATTGGATAAAGTTAGCGAGAAAACTTGATGGAACTAAAATAATGTATGTGAGAATATTATGGTTCTCTTATGTTTTTTGTAGTATAGGGCAAACTCCATGAAAAGGGAGAAAATAAAAAGAGATACGATACATACAATAATTCTGATTAGTCTTTACCTCTACAATGTTTAATAGGTAGTACTAGTTTGTACCATACTTACATTCATTTCTCCTCCATTCATTTAGTGTCTTAGGACACCTTTTGTCTAGTTTTAATATATATTGTCACAATCTTACGGTCTTACCTATTTTCTATAATTCTACTAGTCTACTACTTCATAACTCATATGTTGATACCTTTATTTTAACAAGAGGAATTTGAACCCATGATATATTATATGCAGGTTCTCAATTATAACCGTTAAATTAAGACCTCATCATTCATCAATGCATATTATTATATAAAACAAAGTATGTTGTTACAAAAAAAATTATAAATAATAGTTCTAATTTAGTCCGTATTTTACTATTTCTTAATTGGCAATGACATGAAAGAAGGGTTATCATTATTTAACATATTTTTATTTGGTGCAAAAAAAAAAAAAAAAGGGATAATGGAAGGACAAGATCTGAGCCCAGGAGTTGGGAAATTTTGTCGTAGGTGTCTAAATTCAACGATAGAGAACGGTGGTGAAATCCGCGTCACATTCTCATTATATAATTCTGATTTTCTACAATTGTTAATCATATAAGATAAAATAAAAAAAATAAAAGAAAGCAAAAAATGGGCCATTGCTCATGTAACCTCCAATAAATATAGTAGAGCCACTAGTACTACTTATATAAGTTGATTTGTTAATAAGAATATAACTTGGTCATCCTTTTGGGCCCCTCATTAAATAAGTTGTTGTTCTTATGCAATTGGCTCATTCATAGTCCCCTCACTAATTCGAAGATTCTTATTTTTAATTTCTTTATGAATTTTAATCTTTATTATTAATTTTATTATTATTGGCTTTTATTTTAATAATAAAGTTTTTTTTGGCAACCTTTGCACTAAACATTGAGCCTTCTGCCTCCTTAACCAGTTAACCTAAGCCTCCTGTCTCCTTAACCTTAATAGTTAAGCCCATTGGTTTCCTTCATCTTAAGTTAAGAATAATTGAACAAGGGGCTGGATTCAGACATTGATTTTATAATATTAATTAGTACCAAGTATTACGTAATCCGTAATTAATTTGGTTGTTTAAACATACCGGCCACTTGATTAGTTGATTTAATTTGATTAATCAGTGCAAAACTACATTCATTATTGATTTAATAATACACATTAATAATCTATTAATTGGTACGAAGTACGTACTTCGTACTTAAATAGTTTCTTTTATTGAACGTACAAGTATATTTTTAACAAGTGCAAAAACTACGATGAAATGTAATAATGACGTCCATTATGAATTTCTAAACCAGATTCGTTAGTTTGTTAAAAAAATAATTGTTTAAATGATATAAACTTGAATGGTCATTGGGTGGTTGTGATTATTATGAATCCTGTACCAATATTACAAATACATGTGATAATCATGAATTGAATCATGAGACATTTGTCAAATACTATGTATTTATGAGTTGATTATTGGGTCAAAATGTAGTTTTCTTTTATCTTTAGGTAGCTCTTTTTGATGTCCCTTTATAAAACTTATCTTATTTGAATTTATGAATTATATTAATATTTATCGAAACTTATTTTCATATTAAAAAAAAAAAAGGAGTAGAAATAAGATGAACTAAACATAACTTTAATTCACCAATATTTGTACGATAAAATTGATTATTAAATAATTGTAATTTATCTATGGTCTTATTACTTACAAGTACGTACTTCATGTATTCATGTCATTTCATTCAAAATAAGTTGAATAAAACATATCCTAGGGGTCTTATTACTTACAAGTACGTACTTCATGTATTTATGTCATTTCATTCAAAATAAGTTGAATAAAACGTATCATAGGGTGTTGATTTGTTGAAAATTGAAATCGATATAATTTAAGTAGAAGAGAGAAGGCACTAGTGCAGTGGGCTCAATGCATGATATTTGTTTTCTCAATCAGTGGACAATTGAGGGCCGAGCGTATATATGTTCGACGTAGTATTGTCAATTTGTCACTGTTAGAGTTATATGGATGTTCATTATTCCAGCTACTTTGTCCTTTGGAGTTACATATATATATTCAATAATAATTCGGACCATTATTTTGATAAATATATTGATTGTAAAATTAGACAAAGAAATCAAAATAACAGGCTAGATTAATGTACCCCGCCAAAAGATGGTGACAGACAACATCCCCCAAATGCAAGGAATTGGCTTTAAAAAGCAACTTGTAATTTGTGGTCCAAAATTACAAAGATCTAACTGAAATTGATGTAAGCTCTAAGAATATCTCTAAGCTACACCAAATGACAAGTTTTTTATGGTCCCTAATTTATTACCCAAGGATTACATGGGACATAGGAATCATAGTCTTATAAACATAACAGGAGAGCTGAAAACAATTTCTACAATTTTGGATCACAAGTCACATGCATTTAGTAGGCCGGTGGCGTGGCAACAGAAAACTAGGAACAACCTCTTATATAGTTGTGTGTATGACACATACTAACATTATGAAGTACTACGTATATCATATGTGTGGTTATCATCTTATAATAAATGACGAGACCCATACAATGTTTGTATAGCTTATAACTTGTAAGGCCTTGACTCCTATAGAATTTCTACCACTAAACATACATTATTAACAATATACGTAGGGCGGGAGGGTATTCCTTTTTCTATTTGCATTTCTATAACTTCTAATACACATATTTGAACATCAATGAATCTAATTTTTGACTAATTAAATTAATTAGTCTTTATAAATATGTAATGACTCAAAACTGTATTTTAAAAATACATATTGAATATATCATAACAAAATTTGTACATGCTTTAGATTACTTTTGTTTTTTTTTTAAAAAAAAACTCCTAGATTTAAAATCCACTTTTACATAATTTAATTTTATTTTTGCATGACTTCATGATTTGGTAGATGCACTTATATTAAAACAATTATTTAAGCATAAAAAAGGTATAATAGGGAGAGATATGGTGATATATATGCAGCAAAAAGAAGGCAGCAAAAGGAGAAGAAGGTGGAAGATAATGCGCTGACGAAATTAAATTCTGGTTTGGGCCCACTGCAAATGCGGCGAGACGCTGCATTATCGCAGGGGAAAATAGCGCAAAAGATAACTTATTTATGTGTTATTTTTTTTTAAAAAAATATTAATTAGGCATGGGTGTTGGACTTATTTGTTATTCTAAAGGACTAATAATATCTATTTGGACACTTAAATAACAATTTGACAAATAGATCTGACGTGTTATGCTGGCCCACCAATCCCCAAAATGGAGGAAAGGAACCCAAAGTAGACTACTTGTACCATTATAACTTTTTAGCCCTTTTAAGTGTTTTTTCTTAATTGAATATATAGATGGCTTTAAGTACCTAACTAACCCATATAAATTCTTAGCATCACTCCTAAGTTTCATATTATTTATTTATTTATCTTTTTCTGTTTTTCAATAGTTAAATTTGACTGTAAATTTTTTTTGTTGGACTCTGAAGAATAGTTACAGAGTACATGCTTATACATATCATGAATTATAAGGTATAGCAATCGGTTTTACCTTGTGCATATTACAATTAAATTACAACGCATCTAACAATGGATGTCTTTGGGTTACAATTGCAACGACACCTGATATACTAAGCATGTTATACCTCTCATAGTTTTAAAGGCTTAAAGGTGGGCACAAACTGAATTGTGTAGGCTCACATGATATGTCAACATGTTTTATGCTTAAGTAGGCTGTGCTTGGAGATTCAAGAAATAACTGTGTGTTGTATTTGACTTATGCAAACTAAGAATAAGCCAATACGTGAGCTCATGATAGGTTTATGTAGAAACCATAGCCTACCGATGTTCCATATCAAACTTATAATAAGCTCGTACGAAATGAGACTATTTTTATATCGTACCTAACTGGCCTCGACCAATCTCTACTTGTATAATTGTAGATTTGTGGGTGGGGTAAAAAAGATGATAACAAAATAAGCAGTTGAGGGAAGGGTTAGTATATGGTTATCATGGAGACAGCCAAAATCAACGCTGACATGGACCGTACAATTGGAAGCAAGTGGGAGTGTTGGATAAAGAGTTGATCATTAAGTGACTTGTACCATACCAAATACACTTTGATGCTTTAAAGTGTAAAGAATTGGTAGGTCCCTTACCTCCAAAATTACACTATTACCCCTTCCCCATTAATACGACTCTTTCAACCCTTCAAAAGCCGTCTTATGATACATACAAACTCTCTCTCTCTAGAAAATAAAACAAGTTGCGAATTTCTCTCTCTTAGGTCACCCAAGTTAGGCTGTCCGCCGAAAGGCGAGAAGCTTATAATTGAACGTGAGGTAAAGCCAATAGTTTGGAGCTTAGAATTTTTATAAAAAAGAAAAAGGGCTTTTTCTTAAAATGGGTGTATTAAATGCAGCTATAATCTGTGGATAGTCGTCCTTTTGGATAATATTAAAAGGTAGTGGATCGATACGCAACAATCCTGCAACGCTGAGAATGTGATCTTCGAATATTTATCTTCCAAGATTTTCTTTTCTTTCCACGCGCTTTCTTCTTCGTACTACTACTTGGCTCTTAATTTGCTCTCTCCCTAGCTTTGTAGTTTGTAGTACTACCCGTACCCATACCCGTCCAAAACTTGAATTTAACCTCTATCAGATTAAACGAGTTATATCGATTTGTTTATTATAATAAATCGGTTGATTTGGACACACTCGAATACAATTATGTACATAGTACATGTTTTTTTAATAAAAATACGTAGTACGGAATATATATATCGCAATTTCAGTTTTATTACTTGAATGAAATTAATATTGTACGGAGTACTCCATAATAATTTTGTGAGGAGTATCTAGGTAAATGGAGCTTAAGGAACCATACAAAATCATCGTGGAACTTTTTGGTCCAATAACATTAACACGAATGATATTTTTGATAATTGACTTTTTTGTTCCAATATTTGATTTTGACGCTAACACTATGAAATCACATTTTCTTAATGCGTTTCTCATGAGAGTAACTCTATCACTACTCACTAATGTTCTAGTCAAATTCTTAAATTGAGGAGCTTGTGAAATCTATCATTATTGGAGTATATATTTTCAAATTTCAATAAATAACAGTATTTGTTGATGTAATGAAATCCAAAAAGGTTTAGTAAAATGTTTCCCACTAACTAGGGATGGCACCCTTCGTACTTTAGAGATGAGCAAGTCAATGCAATGAACTTATCAACAAGATCAAAGATCAAGGATTGGTTGGAAGCTAAAGAGCAAAACTCACTATTGCTAAAGATTATTTTTATAAACCCATATTCCTTATCAATTAAGCGAAATTTTGATATGCACAAGTCTTATCAAGTGTGGGGAGTAAAATTACACTATTTTTTGTACTTGAATGGTCATTCATTTCAAAACAAAGTCACCTAAAGAGGAGTATTCACGTTTCTTATTATCTTGCCATGGTTAACTAATAAACCATTATTACAAGAGGGTAATGTTGTAACTTTTTAAGGATTATTTTTGACGGACAAATTAAAAGATTTACTAGTAACAGAGTAGAGTGAAGATGAAAAATCTATGAATATATCATATTAAAAAAAAAAAAAAAAAAAGAAAGAAAGAAAAAGTGGTAGGTACAACTTCGATAAATACAAGTAATTCATAAAGTTAATGTTCCAACCTCTCCTAATTGAAAATAAATCACATTTCAAAGGAAGCAATATTTTAGGCTCATAGCTATTTTGTGATAGACTACCAAATTAACAACCAACCTCACCTTTCATAATTAGAAAAATTAATTAAAGATTAAAAATTACTACACCAACAAGAATTAATAAAATAATTGAGTCAAAAATACAATTCTTATTTTTATTCATACGTAAACTTACACGTAGTCATAGTCACAGATCAAAAAAAGTGACGAGCCAATGAGAAACCACCCCAAAAATTAAAAAAAAAAAAATAATAATTAAAAAAGAGGAAGAAAATAGACGCCGCCCAGCATTCATCTTCCTTTCCCCGCATTTTAGGGTGAGAAATCTTTGCCGCCGGTCATTTACAAAAATCTTCCCGGAAAAATCTAATTTCCGAAAATAACCTTCTTATCCCACTCCACTGATTGTTTTTAATCAAACACAAAATTTCCTCAGCAGTCACCACTAAATTAAAGAGGGTAAATTGTAAATAGATCTAAGTTAATAAGTTTACTCCAGAACGCGTCGTTTTATTTAACCGACGAACAAGTTCAAGAGTTTAGGTTGGTAGTAATTATCACTCTCGAAGCTGACAGTAGTAGCCGATTCTTCGGAGTTCAACGACGGCGTTCCCGGCCGTTGTTGCGGCGGCGCGTGGAGAAAAGTCGGCGGTGTAAGGCTTAGATCGAGATGTTTCACGTGATAATCATCTTCTTCTTTACGCCTTTTACTGTTGGTGAACCTAGGAGGTGGTGGAGATGACCGTGATTTCTTAATGTTGTTAACATCTTGGTGCATCATGTTCAATCCACCAATCTGCTTCCGCCACGTGTTGGTGTTAGAATTGGAGGGACACACAACCTCGGAATTGTCATCGGCGTCAACAATTGTCGGGACCGGAGATGGCGGAACTCCGACAAGGAATTCGGAGATTGGTCGGAGTGTTCCGCCACGTAGGACGGTTTCAACGGCGGCTTGACACACGTGCCAGTTTCCTGTCCATAGTAATCCTACGGCGCCACTTACGGGGTTCACGGTTCGGCCGCATGCTTCGTATAACAGAGACTGGAATAGAGCTGAAATTAATTTTTTTTTAAAAAAAAAACAGTTAATAAACATTGGTCGAGAAATATTTTTAGGAAATATATTTAATGCTTATATTAACAAGTCCTTACCAGGGCGTTGAGAGTCAGGGACGTTGGAGATGAAGGACATGAGACCGGCACGGCCAAAGAATTTAGCGACGAAGACAGTGGCGTGACCTTGAGATTCAGGGGTGTCAATCCATTGAAGACAAGGTCTTAAGATGCAAGATTCGCTGCATCCTTTTCGAAGAACTCGGCAACCATTGCAACTCATTTTTGTTTGGTTGTCTTAGGAAAATAATAAATTAACAAGTTAGGTGCATTAACTAGAAAGAAGAAGAAAGAAGGTTGTTATAAAAACTTGGAGAAAAAGAAAGAGAAAGGGGAGAATAATAGGGTGTGAAGGGAGCAGAACAAGGGAGATTTATAGATTTAAGAGAAGAGAAACAAAGTTGAGAGATGGGTTGGGTACTTGGGTTAGGTTAAGTTAACCCAAGGGTTGAGTTAGTTTGGTGGTGGGGTGGTAATGTGGTTTGTGAGTTTTTAACAAGAAAGAAGGGGGCAATTTGTGTTTTATTTTTTTTATTTATTTAATTTAATTTAATAAGTAAAAAAGGATACATAAATAAAAGAAAAAAGAAAAGGGGTCAGATTCCAAAAGACTTGGGGGGAGAGAAGGGCAAACGGCCGCGTTTCTCCGCAAATGGAGAAAGAGAGTCCACCGTTGGATTCCTTCCCACTTCCTCCACCCAAGGAGAATGAACCCCAATCAACTTGCTTTCTTTTTTTTAAAAAAAAAAAAAAAAAAAATTTAAAATATTCAAATTTTATATATTTCTTGTTGGAAGGTTTTATTCATTGCTAACTATTCACGTCTTCCTATACTTTGACATTCCTAAATAAATGCCACTTTCATGATCTATCTAGATCTTCCATTCTTTTTAACAAAAACAGTGTTTGAGTTCAACTATTCACATTTGACTATCCAATCTTTGTACTTTCTTTACAATTTTATTAGGATCAAGGAATCTATTCAAGTAAATTACAATTTTGATATAAAATTTCATTTTAACATTTTCATTGTATGATCACATTTTTCGCATGATGTAGATACTCTATATTTGTTGATGTTACTAAGGTTTACATCAACATCACGTTTCAAATAATACCCCCAATTAATTATAGTTTGAGGTTTTGAGCATGATCCTTGAATAATTATAATTTGTGCTTAATAAATATATTCTCTTTGTTATCATAGAAATTTAGTTTACATATTAAGGTCTACATTTTATTGTTGGTATCTTGAACTTGTTATGGACATAATTACAAGTAGTTAACCCCACACGCCCACATCACACCGATTGATCAATTTTTCTCATGTGCATGACACATCATGAAAGATATGAACTTTCTAATTTCCACAATAGTAATATTAGCTTATTGCTATTAATACTCGATATAAAGTAGTGTTTCTTTTATGTCACAATAATATTACGATTTTTTTTTTTTTTTTACGAGACTAAATCACAAAATTTATCATCTTAAATTCCCTGGATTCTTTAAGCCCTCCTTATCTTTAATATAAATGTACGTGTGATTATTAATTCACATATGTAGGATGGATCATATAACAAAATAAATCAAGTAAGCAAATGTTTTGGAATAGTAAAGGCACAAAATAGGAGGGGAAGGGAGCAATCCACCACTAAAAATACTAGATTATACTCATTTCAAAATCAACAAATTATGTTATTCCATGCTGTTTTATTAAAAAAAATAAAAATCATCCAATCTCTTTGGATGTGAGACATGCAATTTGGTTTGATTAATGATATTCTTGATGGAGCTATTCAATCAGCAAAAGAGGTAAGGCCCACGAATTATTCTTTTAGAAATATAATAATAAAAATATTATTATCCAAGTCACTTCCACATGGGTAGTGAGGTCATTAGCCATGCGGTGCCCATGCTCATACCCAGGCCAGCAAACTCTTTTACTACTGTTATAATTCTTTAATTTTTATTTATTAACAAGAAAAACTGAAATTGCATTTAATTTGTATGATGATGTGTATTTGTGTGGACTCTCAACTTATAAATACATAAAATAAACCATATAGTATATAGTATTAAAACTATAGATTAATAAGCCAAGGTTTAATTGAGGAGATAATGATATGAAGATCGGAAGCCTGGTATTTATGACATTAGGGAAGAACTAGTTGTATTATTATATAAGTGAGGTAGACAATTTTGTAGGATGTTCGAGTTTTTGGCCACCACCGCCTATGATATTGTTTCGGGTTTTCCGCGTCTTGTATTATTTATACAAATACCAAGTATTTCGTATTTCGCTCGTCAAGGTTGATAAACTATTCAAGGTTCTATACATCAGTTTTATCAACTAGATTTTGAATTTTAGTTGGAGTGATTTCACATGTAAGCAAAATAATATGGAACTTGTAAATTTGTAATGTTTCTAGATCCACCCTTTGTCTGATCCCCAAAATATGGCCAAATAGTTAATTAGAAAACTTTGTTTTAGTTATAGTTATTTCGCGTAAAATTACAAGACTAATATAGTTTACGAGAACTTAATATTCAAATGACTTATTTAGAAAATAAGCAAATCGCAAAGGAAGACAAGACTTTATTTTTTAAATTTAAAGAATGAAAATAACTAAACAAATATCCAGAAACAATTTAATAAGGAATTCTAAACAAAACTTATTAAAAGATGAAAATGTACAAAAGTCAATAGTGAATACTACAATAGAAATGCTAGTATCACCCTAACAGATCCCAGTTGCAACTCTAGCAAGTTAACTAGAAATTAGATGGGACTTGATTAGTTACTAATTAAAATTGACATGTAACCAATAACTTTAAAACAAAAGCTAGTCCCAACAATTACCCACTAACACATAGGCTAATCCAACTAACATCATAAACTAACCCCACTGATAGTATTCATCAATTTAATCATGATCAAACCACTTGGGATTAGAAGCATCCAAGTTACTAATAGGCACTGAAGTTGTACGCGAGTAATTAACTATATGGTTAATCCGTTTTAATTGGTCATAACTTTCTAGCAAGCATTGCAATCTACTCAAAGTCGACTTGGCTTGGTTAATGAACTCGACTAAAGCTCGAACTCAAATTCTTTGGTGATTAACATGGACAATTAAGAGTGTATTACAGTACAGTAGTAGGTATTATACAGTAAGGAAAGGGAGCAGCTAGAAACAAGGTTTAAAAAAAAAAGATGACGTAAAAAAAAAGACAAAAGATAAAAGGTAGCCGTAGTGAGTGACCAATAAGAGGAGTCCCAAAAGAAAAGGGGGGGCGTGAAAATGAATAGAAAAAGGACAAGCTTTTAGTGTTGGCTGTAGAGACCACCCAGAAGTCAGGGAATGCAACCACAACTCCACAACTACAACTACAACTACTACTGTAACTACAAAACTAACAACTAAGCTTATTACGGACTACTTATTAGTTATTACTGCCATTATTATATAACTAATGTCAATGTCTTTGTCTTTGCTTATGTGTCATCCTTATCCGCCTCACCCTCCTTTTACAATCTTTTCCTGCCTTTTCCTGCTTTCTAGTATCTACCTTTTTTTTTTTTTTTTTTTTTTGGGAAAGAATAGGCTTCCTGCTACTATCTACCTAGTCCTATTATATTTTTATTTTTAATTTTTTGGGAAAGGTAAAATATCTTCGGGTATTACTATTGCTACGTATTATCTTTAATAAAGATTAAGGGTACGTATTATTCACTTCATTTTCATTCATCAAAACTTATTTATATTACGAAGTAAACCTTTTTTGAACTTATTTACCATATACTTGTTATTTGACCTTATCAACTTATTTTTTAAAAAAATAAAGTGAATACAATAACCTACACCTTTTACACAAAGTCGTAATAATAATAAGAAGAAGAACATGACATGTAGCTTTAAAAAAAGGGTTAATACTTAATATCTTAACGTGTCTCTCTATGACATGATGATAATTAATTTACCTCATAATAATCATCTAAATAAGAGTTATAACATCCATAAAGAGATGAATTTTCCACAAATTCTAACAACTCATTATGACTACTATGGTCCTCTCCTACACCATTCTTCATTCCCCTATTAAAGTATTAATATTGATAAATGATTTAGATTACATCATACTTATGATTGAATGGAGGACCTAATTTAATGTTCCTATTATGTTGGTCTTATATGGTACGTTACGTATTACAGAGTACTGTTGATTATTGGCCTTCTTAGTTGTTATAAGAGACTCAACTGTGGAGTTGTTTGTAGTGTTAATTGTTTGTTTTTAGAGGAAAATAAAATATTACTCGGGTAGTTCGGTTATATCAATGACATACGTCTTATTGTCTTAGGTTTGAACGAGACACTGTGTAGAACATGGTTATTTTTTTGAAGGCATGCAACGAAGTCAATCAAAGATTAATTACTACTCGTATTAAATTGTTTTTTTTAAAAAAAAAAAAATAAATAAATAAAATAATGTAGAGAATGAATTGAATCAACGCATATAATATGTATCGGTAAAAGAGAAATATCGAAATTTCTCATGAGTTTCCTTGGCATGGAGTAAAAATGGTTTTCCAAATTAGGGGGAACAAAAGATGGTGCACGAAGGAAACATTTTCCAAAAATTGATGAGTTAGGGAAGTATTTTTCACTTGAATTGAAGTCACCCAAGTTAAATCTATATAAATCCTTACATATTATAATAAGAAGGGTAATGTTATATGAAGCCTTAAGGGCTATATATAAACATTAAATACATTTTTGAAAATTGTATAAAATTAGAAATTCATGACAAAAACACGCGTAAATCACTATAATTAGTGTTTATATTTTTATGATTTGTTAACTTTTTACGATTTTTAAGTGTAAATTTAATGCTTATATGTAACCCTAAGGGCTATGTATAACATTTTCCTAATAAGAATCCTTGGTAGCAAAAGTCAGCAACATCGTTATCTTGATGATAAATTAAATGAAATATCACAAACTCAATTAAGCAAGCTGCTGGGTCCGTAATTTTGTCGTATAGCTAAAAGAGACCAACATTTTTCTAGTTTAGCGATAATATTAATTCTAAATCACTTCAATCATATCAATACAAGTATCAAGAGTTCCATAACGTTAGCACTTTTAATTAACATTAAATGATAATACTCTTATTTAATGGATTGATCATAGATTAATATGAGTAACATTATCGAAAAGACCATAATGCCCTTAGGTATGTAAAGCCAAGGTTAAAGTAGTATTCACAAAACATGTATTTAATGAAGTTATTTTTCTAGAACATAGTCAAATTGTATAAATTCTCCTCAACTTATTTTAGACAAGTTTTTTTGATAACATGAGTTTAGATATGTCCTTAGTGACTGTATATAAACTAATACACCACTCATTCCCCTAAATACTTTCAATGTGTACAAATAATTAAACATATGGGAACTAACTTGGGCATTGGAGGCTCCAAAAAATGTGAATAGTTGAATGTTCAATTAATTCAAATAGTAGACACCTGATAATCCTCAATCTTCATATTGTGCACCAACAAATATGTAACAATGACGCTAAAAAAAAAAAAATTCAAATACTACCTCCATCAACAAATATTAAGTAGTTTCTAGTCAAAATCATATACTCTAATGTACTTAAACAATGAAATCTACTCAGCTAATCATGTTTGATTAGGATGTAACTCCCAAGTCCTAATGATAGCATCCCTATATAATTGGCGTCGTATTACAACTTTAGGTGAAAATTAATTGATGGCCACGTATTAACAAACATTATTACTAGCACTACTTAATTAGATATAGCTCCTACCTCATGGGCTCGGCCGATTGGATTAATTTGTGCCACCTCATATACCTATGTACTAAGTGTCTAAGTGTCCTTACAGTATAATCATCAAGTCCCTAACCTCTTGCATAAAATCGTCACACACTATGATTAGTATAATAATAATCCCACTTTAATAACTAACCCGACATAATATTGCACCATTATTAAGATTAACATAGCCTCGTATTAATATCTTTTGATTACTTGAATTTTCCCTTTGATAAATATGTCTTCGCACATTATGTAAATATCGTAGCTAGGGTATATATATCTATATATATTTGATTAATGATAATATTTCTAGTTAAGGAGAACTACACGATTCCGCCAAACCAATTCATACAAATGTGAGCTTTTTGAAATGAAACGAGGAAATAGATTTAATCACAAATGAAATATAAAGTGGGTACACTATACACAACATAATGTGAGCTCAACCTACGACTTATTTGTTATAATTTGATATCAATAGTTATTTGACCTAAGTTAAATTTTAAAAATAATCCAAAAATTATGCAAAGTCGAATTCAAGCATGATCCATATTACTCAAAAGGTAACAACACTAGAAACAACATAATTGACATGATTTCAGAAATTATATTCCTCAAAAAAATTAATGTTGTCCTTTGAAAGACTGAAAGTTCCCAAACCGAAAAAGAAAATTGATTCCTTAATGAATAATGACGTAATTTTCCACTCATTATTCCTAGAACGATTAAATCTTGTCCTAAGAAAAGTTCCTAATTAAAGGAAAGACAAATGAGTTTCAATCAAATTTATAAGGACGGTCCATCCACTAAGAGAAGCAACAGAAACCACCAATGTCTAAATAATATACTGGTACGTCAAATCAACTTACCAATTGTCTCAAAAGGGACTTTAGTCGCAGTGTTACGATTAACCAGTGGTTATTTTCAATTAACTCTTTATATCTACTACTGGTCCGCTCGTATAGAATTGTAATTTAGTTAAAATCTATCGTCAAAATGTACATTATACAACTCATAAGAAAATGACAATCCTACTCGACCTAGTCTCATGTTTAGACAACAACTATCCATCCCAAATTGTGGCCGGGCTACTTTTATGTGAGTACGACCCGAGTTACGTGCTTTGATTTGGGCCAATTTTATGCCCGGCCAACACTAACCAACCTATCAGCACTAAGACAGATAAACCAATAATATGACACAGGAAAAACATCTTTACCAGGGAAAAAATTAGTCTAGTGGAAAGGTAAATCATTTAGCTGAGCATTTCTTTTTCAGGTGGACTGAATCAATGACTTTATTATATGGTGCAAGAACTGCAGTTCCTATAGATCTTAAGAAGAAGCCATGGGAACAGGAACATCCCCTTCACAACCGGTGGCACCCTGATATACCGGATGTTGCAGAAGTGAAGGTTGGGGAGGTTTTCAGGGTAGAAATGGTAGACTTCACTGGAGGTGGTATCAAACATGACTCCTCTGCTGAAGACATCAAGCATGCTGACCTTTCTGTGGTATGCTGCTTTGTCTCACACTCTTACCTCCTTTTCTACTACGTAGTAAACTAGTAGTATATTTAATGATAACTTCAGACTCTCCGGTTTAACACTGTCACTTTTTCCTAGAAAGGTGAAGGTGATCATAAGTGAAGTCTTATAACATAACCTATACTTTACAATTCACCATGTTCTTTGCTTTTAATTTCTTATGCATATACAATTCTATACATTTTTTGGATGGTAAGACGAAAAGTATTATCGGATCCTCTTACTGGTCAACTCAATCCAAATTTGCACACTAAGGTCCTTAAGACTTGAGAAAGGAGGGGGGGGGGGGGGGGGGGGGGAGCTGGTACCAACACACATCATATATGTATGTATATACATACATATTGATTGTATATTCGTATTGCAGTGTTTTCATGTATAGAATAGAAGTACTGGAAAAGAAAAGGATTTGTTCTTTATATAAAAACACAGAAAAAAAAAGTGTACGAGTATGAAGAAAAGATATTCATCTATGAAAAGAAGCAAACCAGGACCCTAGATGTCAAACTCAGTACCCTTGAGGCCTTGATTGATAGTTATCCTTTCATATTTGTCCATTAAGAAAATTAATACTTGTATGAGAAAAGGACCACCAGGAAAGAAAACAGGTTACAGAAATTTGTCACTATTAGGCATTTTCTATAGTCTAAATCAGACAATATATCAACCAAATGCATGGAATGTCACTGGAATATTATTAAGGTTGAGTTGTCAGAAACATATGGTATGCTTGTAAACTAAACCACAAAAATGGGTCCTCGTACACCAACATTAGTGGTACCAGTAGACTTGAAGAAGAAACCATGGGAGCAAGAGCTACCTCTTCATAATCGTTGGCACCCTCAAATACCTCCAGTCGCGGAGGTAAAAGCAGGGGAATTCTTCAGAATTGAGATGGTAGATTGGACAGGAGGTGTTATCCGTGATAATGACTCTGCTTCTGATGTAAAATTAATAGACCTCTCAACTGTAAGAACTTAATACCTTTAGGCTATACTAGTTTGTAGTATATCATACTTCATACGGTCATACCATTATTTGTTTGAGATGCCGAACTTTATGCACAGACATCAGATTATCAACAACGTTTCTGATTGAATTCAATCATATAATTTGGAGGTTTAGTTGTGTTTATAACTGATTTGAAATTTAACCAGGTTCATTACTTAAGTGGGCCAATTAAAGTTTCGGATGTAGATGGGGTTCCGGCTAAACCAGGTGATCTTCTCTCAGTGGAAATATGCAATTTAGGTCCTCTGCCTGGGGATGAATGGGGATATACTGCAACTTTTGACAGAGAAAATGGGGGTGGATTTTTGACTGACCATTTCCCTTCTGCTACTAAGGCTATTTGGTATTTTGAAGGGATTTACACATACTCAACTCATATACCAGGTGAGACCTATATCCACAAGTCCACAACTATTAGTACAGGTTTACTGCAATGAATGGTTTATGGTTTTAATGCTTTTCCAACTTATGCTACTCAGACTCTTCATTTCACCTTAAATACCCATGCCAGAATCTTGACACTTCAATATGAGTATGGACACTTGACAAATCATTTTGAACGAAAAAACAGAAAACAGCTCACAAAATAGTTGAGTTTGACATTTGGACAAAGACCAATGTTAGACATGAATACCCAATTTGAGCTACATAGTTTCCAATTATTGCTAGGCACCCAGAAAGTTTTGTGAAGTTACTGTTCCATTCTGAGCTCTGACACAAGATCTATGTTTGCTTCTACATGCATATATATCAGGAGTACGTTTCCCAGGTTTAACCCACCCTGGAATAATTGGGACTGCTCCTTCAAAGGAGCTCCTTGATATATGGAATGAAAGGGAAAGCGAAGTTCAAGAAAACGGTTTGAAGTCTCTAAAGCTGTGTGAAGTTCTGCATTCTAGACCGCTAGCAAACTTGCCATCACCCAAAGGCTGCCTATTAGGGAAGGTAAGAAAACTACGGAGTTTAATTGTAAACAAATACTAAAAGAATAGTGTTTGATTATTCTGATGGAATATACTGGTCCTGACTCCTGAGTAGATAGATAAAGGCACACCAGAATGGGAAAGAATTGCAAAAGAGGCAGCAAGAACAATTCCAGGTAGAGAGAATGGAGGAAATTGCGACATCAAAAATCTTAGCAAAGGTTCAAAGATTTACCTGCCAGTGTTTGTCAAAGGAGCTAATCTAAGCACAGGTGATATGCACTTCTCTCAGGGGGATGGTGAAGTCTCTTTCTGTGGCGCAATTGAAATGAGTGGCTTTCTTGAGCTCAAGTAAACTTTCTCTACTCCTCTTTTCTGCACTTATGCTGCAAACAAAAAAAACTTTAAATGTAATAACAAACCATTACAACCTAAAAAAGTTATATCACTAGCATACCAGAAAACAGATCCCCTGCAGAATCCTGCTTGTGCAAACAAAACTCAATACAATTCTACCACCTTTTTCCTAAAAGATAACAAGCCTCACTTCTAGTTTAGTTCATTCCAAACCAAAAAAAAAGAGGTACAGTGAAGCTGTAAGCCTGTAAGTAAATTATATTTATGTTATGTTAATATGATTTCTAAAAAGATGATCTAAATCAAACATGGCCTATATAGAGATGGAGGGTATACTAATTTAATCTGCGGCACTATAGGCATGTTATTTTGTAGACTGACATGAAAGGCAAGAAAGAGAAAAGAGCAGAAAAATCCAGCAAAATTACAACATCAGAATTCAGATGATAGTTTTGTTTCAGAAAAGAGTACATTTTCTACACCTGGGCAGTAAATGACGCTAAGAAATACTACAATACTATCTAAGAGGCCAAAAGACAATTAAAAAGGTGTAATATAAGATGATTTAACAGACTTAATATAAGAAGTTGATATTACAATCAAAGCTAGCTAGGAGATTATGTACATGTATGTATTATTGTACGTCTGCTAATAACAAACTACTATCACTTATTAGGTGTGACATTATAAGAGGAGGAATGAAGGAGTATCTCACACCAATGGGTCCAACTCCTCTGCATGTAAACCCCATCTTCGAGATAGGTCCAATTGAACCAAGGTTCTCAGAATGGTTAGTATTTGAGGGCATTAGTGTTGATGAGAGTGGAAGGCAACACTATCTTGATGCAAGTGTCGCTTATAAGCGTGCAGTACTCAATGCCATTGATTACCTCTCCAAATTTGGTTACTCAAAGAAACAGGTTTGATCCTCATATGCAAAAATGCAGCTGCTAATTCATATAACAAATTAGGAAAAGTTAACTTACCCTTAAAAACTGTTGGAATGCTTGCCAGGTCTATCTCCTGCTATCTTGCTGCCCTTGTGAAGGAAGAATCTCTGGAATAGTTGACTCCCCAAATGCTGTTGCCACCCTTGCAATACCAACAGCCATCTTTGATCAGGTATTAGTTTCATGCATTAAAAATGACTTTAAACTACACTGTTACAGCCTATTTTACTCTGCCCCTTCATTTCACCTCAATAAAATGAAATTTTCGTAAAATGGTCAAGTTTGACAATCGGACCCATACTCTTGTCTAACACGGAAAACCAAGTCCTAAATAAAGTGTACCCATTAGCTGATTTCAGTAGTTGATTAAAAAAATCCCTCTTTTTCCAGAATTTTTGTGTGTTTATTACACTGTGGCTGCAGGACATTCGACCTAAAAGCAGAAGGATTCCTGTCGGCCCAAGGTTAGTGAGGAAACCAGATGTGTTGAAATGCACTTATGATGGTAACTTGCCAATTACAAGGAACCCAGCTGCTTCAACATGACTAATGCAAGCAGAAAACATCACTACTCTTGAGCAGGCCCTTTTTCACAGCAGTTATAGGAGGTTCAAAAGAAATGAATGGTCAAACTTGCACCATTCAACTTTTTTTATCTCATACTCTCTCTTTGTTATCAGTTTAAAATAAACATTAGGAAAGAAAGCTAAATAATTTCTTTTTGTGCAGAAAAAGGATGGAAATGCTACATTGGTGCTAATTCCAAAAAAGCATGACCAAATTTACTTGCACTAGCTTTTAAGAATACATTAATCATCCTAAATTTAACAAGATCAGAAGAGGCAAAATAAATCTTCAACGTGTGTATGCATGATGATTGATAAATTAAAATAAAAAAAAGGGCAACAGCATAGCTTCAGTAGTATTTGGAAAGTGTCCTCTGGTGAATGAGAGAAGGTAACTGAATGCTATAAGACCATAAGCCAATGATCCAGCTCGCTCAGCTCCTGTTATAAAAACTCATCAACTACAAGGAGAGGAATGAGGAGTAGGAATTTCATGGAATAGAAGCTTAGTGTAATAGTGTTTGTAAGGATACTCTTGAGTCTTGACTCTTGAAAGTTGAGATATTGAGACTTGGGAAATCATTGGCACCTACTGTCCTGAAGCACGTAAGTATCTTCTAAATGACTAATTAAACTAAGTTCACATCGTTCTGATGGTAATTTTAGTACCAGGAAAGAATTCTATGCTTGTTAAAGCTTCTTGCTCAGAGCAAAAATATAAAGTAACAGAACAGACAGGATGAAAGCCAATGGAAAAGAGACATTTGTTATGTTATTTCGTTCTCTTTCAATAGGGAAGAACATCCAGCACCTTTCTTTTGACAGTATCTTTTCATTTCACAGAGATCAAGAGTTAGAGTTAGCATACTCGGTATCATTTGCATTAAAAAAAAAATGTAGATGCGCAAAAGACTGACGTACAAAAGACCATCAGAAATGATCCATCACTTCATCAACAACAATCCTTGGCTCACAAAAAACCCTTGTTGCTAATTCCAGCAGTTTGTATTTCTTTTTAGCCAATATAACATCATGCTCAAATAAATTACAGGTTACAGCCTTTACAGGCAACAAAAGCATGCTCAAAACCCATATTTCCAGGCTGGTTTATGACATCTCTAATTAGAACAGATGGCACATCAGTCAACAGGAAATTTAGAAATTGGATCCCCCTACGAAAAATACACTAAACAGGTGATTTCCTAGTTCTTTATACGCTAAAAAAAACACTATAGCAAATCTGCCCCTACCCCCCACCCAACCCTGCACAATCCATGCTCAGTTGCTCACATAAGGTTGTATTTTAGTGCAGCACCTTGTCTCAGTTTAAAAGGTGAGTTCATATCACATATGATCTTAAACTCAACACTTTGTTTGGATAGAATAAAATGGAAGGAAAAGAAAGGAAGAGAAAGGAGAGGGAAGGGATCCAATTTCCCTCTCACTTTAATAAGCATATCCCTCCAAAATTGGAGAGATTTGGAGGGAAAATGGAGCTCACCTCCCCCCTCCCTTTCTTCTCTCTTCCCTTCCTCTTCTATCCCTCCCCTTCCTTTCCTTCCTTGTTTCCTATCCAAACAAAGTGTAAAAGACTAGCACCTGAAAACAAAATGGTTGCAAAAGATATTCAGATTTACCTGCTTCCAAGCTTTTCAACTGGATCAAATCCTTCGTCTTTTGCTACAGCATGGATGGAGCAAGCTCGTGATTCTAGCTCCACGGCTCCACCTCAGTGCCTGTATTCTGCAAAAATTGTGACAGAACCTGTCATAGAAATCCACAAAACCCTAGTCCTTGAATGCACCCCACAAATCTGCTGCAAATAAATGTGCCCTTCTGTACAAAAAACTTGACGACCTTTATATATTGTGTGATCACTAAAGTATGCAGCATGTATACAATAGGAATTTAGTGAGATAAAAGTTGCAGAAATGTCGTGCATTTCAAAAAAAAAAATATGTTATAAAAGACCTTTTATAGGCTTTTTGTGGGATCTTCAGGAACAAATATTACAGAACAGGTGCTAAAAGACATGGACACCAGCATGAAAATACCACCTCATGGAGTAAGCAAGCTCATTCATCTTCTAAAGGAAGTGATCGCGGCCAACTTTAGAATTTCTTCAGCTCAGGGCCTGAAACAACCTTCACACATGTGAGTTCACGTAGCCTGAATGTATGGGTAAATCTGTATATATGCATTTGCAATGTCAATCACCACTCCAAATTTCAAGAAATTGTTCAATTTCATAGAAACAAAAACAACTTAAATCTACGTAATAAATGCAAACCTAATGCAACAAATTAAGCATTTGATTGCAAAGTAATTCACGAACAAGACAAACGTACACCACATTTGAGTACTTTTGTATCCTTTGTAGGCAATCTACAACAATTCTGCATCAAATGTAGAATTGTCATGCTTCATAGCTCTCTTTAGTTCAAAAAAAGATAGGCCATAGTTTAACTCCTCTTTTACCCAAAAAAATGATACTACTATACTCTAATGACACCTAGAAAAGTAAGTACTTGGGAAATCGGTTTCCTTAGTTTTGTATTAAGTGAATACGCCATACATTTTCTGATATATAAGCTTGCTTTGAGTAAAAGCAATACAAAATTACAAACATAAACATGTGGGCTAAATTAAGCTAATTACACTATGTACCCAAATAAATCCCAATGATGTAGAACAAAGTCCATGAACATCAGAAAAATAATATGAAAAAGTCGAAAATGCTAAAAACAAGTCAGATTTCTGATTTCTGATTTCTGATTTCTGAAAAGAAGGTATGATGCATTATTACAAATCTTAGAAAGACTGGTGATCGTGAGATAATCTAAAAACACATTGTTCTCTATCACATTAGAGTATACACAATAGAGCATAGACATAGCATACGACATTACGTAAGGTTACTACGTAATTAATCACGTTGTTTATCAAAATGACCATGGCTTAACAAATCTCTCCTGCCTCGAGCTCATCAGTCATCACATGTTATTGGAAACTAAACCATAGTACTTCTCACAAGTACTCGCAATAATAAAAATCACGAGTAGAGTTGATCATGGGTCAAATTATACATTTGAACCAATTCCGGGCCGAATTGGCGTGACTTGACAAATTGACATAATAGCGAGGCCCATCATGTCAAATTGTCAAGTAACGACTAGAAGCAGATGCACCCAAATGCTGTAAGATGCAGTACATACATTATACATACCGGACAAATACAAATAATTGTTATTGTACAAGACAAACTCGTTAACCTAACACGATCCTAAGGATTGTCTATACCAATCAAATTACGAAATTCTGAGTTACCGAATACAATAATACGAGTAATAATTTTAGGATAAGATAAAATTAAATATGATATATGTTACATACCAGCCAAAAGCTAAAATTCATGAATAAATAATGTATACCCTAATGATCCTTTCTCAATTTCTTTGCAATTTCTAAAATTATGTCATCATTATCATGTTCGATTAAAAAAAAGTGCATTAAGAATATAAACTTTACAAAATTGGTAATAAAGAGAAGAAAATTAGATAGAGAAATTACCTGGAAAATCGATGAAAGGATGGGATGAGATGGGTTTGAAGCAACCCAAACGGCGGATAAAGGAATGAAGTTGATATGAAAAGGATTTGGAAGTTGCGCCTTTTATTTTAGAGAGACGAGAAAATTTCCCGCTTTTGTGTTTTTTCTTCTTTGGTGTGTAGCACGGTCGTGTGGACTGTGGAGCGTGGACTATTAGTAGGGAAAAAATTTACGTTCCGAGTTTTGTTCAATTGCACCATTCGTGATTTCATATTTCCCTACCTTATAAAAAGTGGAAGATTATACTTATGAATAGTGCACGGACGTTTATGACCTTCAAAATGTTTGTTTACCTTTTTACCCTTATTTTGTAATTTAAAAAGTGGAAGATTACACTTATGAATAGTGCACGGACGTTTAATTTAAAATGTTTGTTTACCTTTTTACCCTTATTTTGTAATTTATTAAGGATTTTCATTTTGGGTTTTTCACAAAACACCTTTAGACTATTAGATGGATGAATTTGAAACATCTACTCAATTAATGAGAAATTAAATGGAATAATAAAGTTTGAAATATTTGATTTTTATGAAATGGATATTTATTTTTTTTTTTACCTAAATACTGAAATACAAGTATCCCCACGAAGAAGAGTCAGGTAAGCAATATGCATTAGTATTATTTTTATTTTTGGTTTATTATTCTATGAAGATAGAATTAGCATCATTTGTGTTCTAACTTCCGTTCTTTCTTTGCAGAAATAATACAAAAATAATTTTTCCTTATACAACAATTGACTAAACCACTTAGATAACTTTTTCATAAGAAAACTTTTCTTATTATAAAATTACCTTACCCAAACTTATGCAAATCAGTAACCAGATAATTAATCTTAGAAAAAGATAATCTAAAATAAATAGTGGTCACATTTAGCATTTTCAACACCCATTTAGAGTTACCTACTACAATCTCTATATGAACGTATAATTGAGAGTTGTAGGTAGTTTCGACATACTATCTATTTTCTATATATGCCATATCATAAACTATATGCGCTTGCTTATCTACCCTAAAGCTTGCTAAAGTTGCCTGAACTAAAATGTCTAACAGTAGTAGCTTCTTTGATTAACTCCATTGTCTTTTCCCTTAACACATTTACTGTATTACTAGACAGGGTGATTGACTAGAATTTGAAGCAATAGCTACCAGGTTAGCGACTAAGCCCATGTTTTCCTAGATTGCACCAACAACTAACCTGAATAGAATCTAGGCTCTAAAATGAGCTTCGAAAGCCATTTCCTTTGAGCAAGCTATGCTATTGCACTAACACGAATACTTACACAGTGTGCCTTCTTACAAAAACATTGGCAAAGACTATACATGTATTGCGTACTAGCAACATTAAACTTTGCTTATGAGTCATCGGTTGTAATAGTTGCTTTTGAAAGACTCATATCACTTTTTTACTCTTTTGTCATACAATTAAATAGCCTATTATGGTTATGATATTAGTTAACTTACGGTTCACATCTTCAAGCGTTTTTGTAGTTGCATTACACATAATAACTATGGACGTGTTTCACAATGCTACAATTAGAAACACATTGATTAGAAACATAGTATTGCTCATGAGATACAAAAGCAATTAATACACAAGAGCACAGAAAACAAATTATATGTGAAGAAGTTTTTATTTATAAATTATTTATCTAAAGTCTGCTAGGTTTGTTTTCAAAAAAAAGTCTGCTAAGTTTAAGCTTTACTTGTGATGCTTCTGTTCTAATGTGCCAAAAGGATTCTTCCATTCATTTCGTAATACTACGTATATAACATTAATAAGACGATATGTCTCACTATATATATTCACATTATAACTGAAGACATATAGCGAACGGTTTCATTACCAATCCATTACTTATGTGTGGAGTGGAAACGCAAGCCAAAAGAGCCTAATGTAACAACTAGCCATCCGCGCGCATCGCGCGCGTGGACTACCCTAGTACTTATGAAAAGTACAACTGCGACGATTAATTTATTTATGTGCTGATTTGATGCTTGTTTATATAACTGCTAGCCTTTCTAAGTTACTATACATGTATTTGTTTAAGGAAAAATTGCAAAAAAAAAAACCTTTATAACATCTTTTTTTGTAGAAAAACACCTTATAAAAATTTTCTTGTGAAAGCACACCTAAAACCACTTTTTTTTTTACGAAATAACACCTTAACCCGGTTTTCGGTGTTTGACCTGGTTTTCCGACGTTGACTTTGCACGTATGGGTCACGTGATCTCATAAAACCGTCTTCCTTTATTTTTTTTTCTATTTTCCCTCACCAACACCACCTCGCCACCGCCGCCACCACATCACTGCCACCCCACCAACACCATCTCACCGCCATCACCGATTCACTACAACCCTCACCAACGCCATGTCACCTAATAAATCTACTCCCCTGGAAATTCCACCCCCGTTAATTCATCCCCATCCACCCAAAAACCCCACTCCACCTCCTCACACCCTTCCTCCATTGAAGACCGCATTGTTGTACATTGGTCACTCGAAATTACTCCTAATTTCATCATTGGTGGGCAAAAACGAAGAACCCTAAATTTCAATTACAACCCCTAATTTATGAAAATTCGAAACCCAACATTATGTACAACAAATTTCAGTAATCACAACAACTTACCTTACTCAAAATTAGGTTAGTTGCAGCAATTCACGCTTAAAAATGGAGTTTCCTTTGTCAGTGGTGAGTAATTGGGGCTTTGTTGGAGAAGAAGGTAGGAGAGAGAAAGTTGAATTGGAGAAATAGAAGGAAAATTGGGAAAAAAGAAAAGGAAAGGGAGAACTGACCGGAAAACGTGCTTCTCACGTGCAAGTCAATATCTGAAAACAAAGTCAAAGGACGGAAACCAGGGTAAGGTGTTAATTCGCAAAAAAAAAGTAGTAATAGGTGTGCTTTTACAAAAAAAAAAAAAAAAAAAAAAAATTATTAGGTGGTTTTTTTGCAATTTTTCCTTTGTTTAAAATAATTTAAATTAATTTTAAACAATACTTTATACTTCGTATTAAATATCAAAAATTTTAATTAGAGTTAAAAATAAAGATGATTTGATATGATGAGAAGTTTAAGTTTAAAACAATAGATAAATGTAACCAATCAATATATAATACTCCGTATAAACTATTTGAATGTTACGTATAGGTTTATTAACTAGTTTATATACATGTAGCGTGTTTAGATATTGAATTTTACAGAGTATGTATAACGTATTAGGGCCTTAGGGTCTTGATAAATATATTTAATTATTGGTCTACTAGTTTGCACTAATTTTGTATTTGGTATTAAATTTCCAAAAGACTAGAATTTGACAGCAATGTTTGTTAAAACACACAACCTTAGTCCAAGCAGGGTACATCAAAAGTAAGGCCTCGTTCTTTAGAGCTGCTCTGCTCTGCTCTGCTCTACTCTATTTTCAAATAATAATTAATAATAACAATAATAATAATTAATATTCAATAATAATAATAATAATAATTTTGATGATAATAATTTATTATTTTGAATAATTATAATAATTATTAATAAAATAATTTTAATAATTATTAATATTAATGATAATTAATATTTATTAATCATAATAATAATTAATAATAATAGTTATCATTATTAATATTTAATAATTCAAACTATTAAGAATTAATATTTAATAATATTATTAATTAATAATTTATAATAATTATAACAATTCTTTCAAAAAAATAAATAATAATAAAAATTAATAACAATTTATTTTATAAACATTTGATATTAGAATCACAATGTGTAGAAACATTATATGTATGTGGGTATTGATTGTTAGTTCATTGAGTTGAATTATTTTTCAAATCTTTCCATACAATTTAAGAATTAAAAAAAAGAGGTTGTTTTCAAGTAGTACTTTGTATATCATTATTGAATTTAGGGTATAAAATATATGATTAAGACAAATTTATAAATAAAATCATTATTACTCATTAAATCATTTTATTTTAAAATTTTTGTGAAATAAATATAAGTAAACCGTTGTCTTTTATCTTTCTACTATTAACATATGTTAAATATGGTATACATATATTTATGTTTTCACTCACCTAAATCAATGATATATGCACTTAGTAATAGTAATAGTAATAGTAATAGTAATAATAACAACAACATTAATAATAATAACATTAATAATAGTATTAATAATAATAGTAATAACAATAATAATAACAACATTAATAATAATAACATTAATAATAGTAATAATAATAATAGTAATAGTAATAATAACAGCAACAACATTAATAATAATAACATTAATAATAGTATTAATAATAATGTTGAAATCTGTTATGCTCTGCTCTGCTGAAATTTAATCTGCTCTGCTCTGCTGACCCCTGCTCTGCTCTGCCTAGAAGCTCAAAAGAACAGGGCCTAAGTCAATTATGCAAGTTGTTACAGTGTTTTCGTCAGTCAAATTTTCAACATGAAACTGCTTTGGAAGCCCACCTACCATGAATGCGGATATTTCATGGATGTTAAAGCCATCTCAATAGAGCATTCTTAGAGATGCACTCCCCTAATATTGACATGGGATTGATATGGTGGTCACTTGGTTGAATTGAATTTAAAAACTAGTTGAAATTCTTTATGTAGTAAGTTTGAATATGTAGTGTAGGACAAATGATGTAAGATTTCTCGTGGAAAGCAAGTTTAAACCCATTTGTTTGAAAGGAATAAATAAATAAATAAATACACACATAGGGCCTGTTTTCATTGACTGAATGAGCTGAACTGAACTGAATTGAACTTAACTAAAATGAATATTTTATGAGTGAAGGAAATTAGGAGCTGAATTGAATTGAACTGGACTTATTAGAGTTGAACTGAAAATAATCTAATGAGAAAAGGGCCATAAAGTGTCAATTCCTAGCTATTTGTTTGCAACTAAACAATTTAACATTTCTTTTTTCTTACAAAAATACCTCATTGATTTTCTTTATCAAAACAAACAAATGTTAGGCATTAGAAAAAAAAACATTTTAAACACGAGATGTTATAATTAGATAATATGCTATTCTTTAGTCTGTGTAGGTAACTATTAATTGTTGCATTGCTCATCACAAGAAACTCGATATGAAATCAATTGGGTGTTACACAACGTACATAGAGAAAAAAAAGTTGTAAGGCCAATGCACCCCAATCACATTCAAAGATGAATGTCAAATGATAACCTTAATGAACTTTCATGGCGAGTTAGTATAAAACTTTGTAGTTTCATCGTGTTTTGAAATAGCTAACGCATAAGGTACTCAAGCCTTATTGGGCCAGACCAGTAGCTACGATTGACTCATGCCATATAAAGATATAACAATAAGATGTCATTTAACTTGTCGTGTGTTTGTAAATCATGATCGAATGTATTGTATAATTAATTAGTTGTCCTCAATTTGTCATGTCTCAACATGCTATGTGATGGTTAAAGCAAAGAGGCACACGAGTAACACCGTGAACCTATAAATCATCTTCACTCAAAATTTAGATCATTAAAGGGTGCACAATACCAACAAGGACTATAAATCAAACACTAACATGCACACAAAAAGACAAAGGCAACCAATATCATAAAATTCAACTCAAGCAACCCTACACATGCTTCTAGTACTTCAATGATTTATGGTCCTAGTAGGTTGATGAAAGTTAACTATCACCTCCAAACACCACATTTTAAAACCATTGTCCCCCTAGCTAATATTCGTGTACCTTAATAATACATTGTGTAGTTACATATTTGAAAATAAAAGGCATACAAAACACTGCACATACTCTTATTTCGCCCATAATATTTCATCAATTCTCGTTTAACACATGACATCCAAATTCATTCAACGAGTAAATACAAAAATAAGTTCCCATTATATACTTTTGGGAAATTTCCACTTATACCACTTTGGAATTGACTTATCCCATTGATACACTCTTAGGACATGTTCTAATTTACTGAACTGAGCTGAATTAAATTAAACTAAACTGAACAAAACTAGTTAAAGCTGAACTAAACTGAGCTGAACTCAATTGTTTATGAGAGAAGGAAATTAGGAACTGAATTGAACTAATTGCAGCTGAACTAAACTGATATGAAATTAAGCTGAAGAGAATATGCCCTTAGTTTTTTGTATTTCATTGACAGACTTGTAGTTTAGTCTTTTTCCCAGCCGTGACTAACGCTGTAGATAACTAGCAAATTAAGAAAACTAATCAACGAAAAGACTATAATACACCTATTAAAATCTAATGTCTCGATTAGTGGGGAGAAAATTATCGGAAAAGTTTATCAAAAAATTGAAAAATTCTTATCTTGAAACTGACTCCCAACTTATCTTAGGAAAGAAAATACGGAAATTTACTATCCATATTAGGTCTATATCTGGTGTTATGGTGGGTAATTAACAAAATGGCTACAAGGAAAGAATCAAAGAAAATATAAAAACAAGATTAAATCAAAGAAGAAATTTAAAAAAAAAAAATGTACTCTAGAAAGAAGAAAACAAGTAAAAAATCCTTGAATTGAAGAACTGAAAGACAATAGCGGGAGTTAGAAGACCCAAAACATTGTGCCCTTTTTTCATTTCCTTCCTTATATTTGATGGCCGTAAGGCCTCTGCAATTCACTCTCTCTCCTCGAAACCACCAACTCATCTTCTCCATCTTCGACTTTCCATTTTCTCTCTCCTCCAATCTTAACCCTAATCTTCCTTCTTCATCCTTCTTCCCCAATAATCTTCGTCAATTCGGGTCCAAAACGACCCGTTTTTCATCTCCGGCAAAATCGTCGGAGCTTAAACGGATTGTTAGGTCGTCGACATTTACAGATACGCTGGCGCAGAGGATTGGTAAATCGATTCGCCGCCCTGGCGCTGCTTCCAAAGCTAGGGTTTATTCCGATGTTAATGTTGTTAGACCTAAGGATTATTGGGATTATGAGGCTCTTACTGTTCAATGGGGGTTTGTTTTTCTTTTTCTTTTTGAATTAATTTGATTTAATTTGATTGAATTTGCAATTCGATCTGTTGATTAATTGATTTGTTCTGGTGATTGGAAATTTGCAGTGAACAGGATGATTATGAGGTGGTGAGGAAGGTTGGGAGAGGGAAGTACAGCGAGGTTTTTGAAGGTGTTCATTGTACTAATAATGAGAAATGTATCATTAAGATCCTCAAACCTGTCAAGAAGAAGAAGGTTAGTTTTTTTAATCTTTCTTCTTTATTTCTTGGTGAATTAATATATATTTTTTTCTATAAAGTTGAATTTTTAATGTTAATTGTAAATGGATTGTTGCTGAAACATTAATTGGTAACTGAGAATTTAGATTGTGAGTGTCAATGTCATGGTTTTTTTAGCAATCTCCGTGGTACTACCTAACATAGGCGGAATTGGGAGTATTTGTTCTGAATTATCAATTTGTGGGGTGTTGTGAAGGACCACTTTGGTGTGGAAATTAGGTTTAGTTTTCTTTAATGCTAATTTCATTAATTTATGAAATCCATTTTTTTGGTAATGTTTCAGGTAAAATTAATATTTTGTAATTGCATGCATCCGACGGGCTTGTTCTCAAATAATTCTGATTTTCTTCTACCAAAAGGATCTCGAACATAGAAAGAACAGTTGACGATATCTTGTAAGAGGACCCTCCCCGCCTTTTATAGTGATAGAGTGTGAGGCATTTAGCTAACTAACTAACTGAATAAAGTCTTTTTTGTTGTTATGTGAGTTGCTAGTATGCTTTGATATGTTGGATTAGAATTATCCCAATAAGGGCTGTAGGTTGGACTGTTAGAGACATCACCCAAATTATCTAAATAGTTTGCAATCCTAGGTTCCTATCGTGTATGATGGTAAACAGTCTGAGTGATGTTGGCTTCACTTTTTCTGATACGATTAGCCTTTTAGAGCTTCTTGTTAAAGGGAGAGTAGATATATGAATTCTGTTTGTTCTTTAGAAATGGGTTTTTATCTATACCTTCAGTATCTACACAAGTGAGGCCAGCAGAAGCAAATCATTTTTAAAGATGATTGCAGAAAGATACTGCCATCCAGAAGAAGTTATGAGAAGTTTCCATCAGTTATAGAATAGGAAATGGGTTTTCCTTGCAATTTGTATCCTGTCATAGTGGTTGGAATCTGAGTTAACCTTTCTTATTTGAGTGTTTGACTTTTTACTTTTGAGATTATTATCTTAGTCCTTTTTCATATGGTGTAACAAGTTTATGATGTCAACATTATTTGTGTTCGCATGATATGCTTTTTTGTTTGAGGTTTATGATGTTTAAAAGCGTAATAAACAGTTTGTGTCCTTTGTGATGTTTGCTTTGCACATCTGGTTATGTGGATTAATTTGTTTTCATGCATTACTACAGATCAAAAGGGAGATTAAAATACTTCAAAACCTTTGCGGTGGACCGAATATTGTGAAACTGCTTGATATTGTAAGAGATCAGCAGTCGAAGACCCCAAGTCTTGTATTTGAATATGTTAATAATACTGATTTCAAAGTGCTTTATCCTACATTGTCGGACTATGATATTCGCTACTACATCTATGAACTTTTAAAGGTTAGCTTACCAATGCCTCATTCAGGTTTTTTGAATTATGTATCTTATAACTTTGTTAAGTTTGAGTTTATTCTTAGGTTTTGCTGTATTGCTTATAAATGGCTGTCATCAGTTTTAATTTTCTTATGTAATCAACATTGAAGTTGTCATCTGAATAGATTGATTGTTATTGTTGTAATTTATGTTGAATATCAATTTATTGAAGTGGTGATGGAGGATTGTGAAAAGAGTTCTTGTTTTTGCACATACTTGCTCTTCAAAACATATGCACAGTTCTATCAATTTTTGTTTTTGTTTTTGTTTTTTTGTTTTTGTTTTTTGTTATTGAGTGTGAAATTTTGCGCTTGTTTTTAACATCTATCATGTTCATAAAAGATCCAATCTCGTCTCTGATAAATGTGTCTTGACAAGTTGACATAAAATTTAGTTTGGAAAATCTGATTCAGATTTTGACCGAAGAATGTTTTTAATATCTAAAGCTAAGGTGGTAAGCCTTGCCTTTTTTAGGTCTCATTCGAGTGACTGCCCCTTATTTGATACAGCTTAGCCCTGACTAGACCCTTATCTGTATATATATTTTTATGGTTGAGATCTCCTATACATAAAGTGAGCTTAAAATTTGGCCTATCTTGAAAGTGAATCTACTCATATTGTATTCAATAGGCATGACTCAAACCTAATGCATCATGATTTGTGATCTTTAATGCAAATGATTCCAACCTGTAAGACCTGATAGAGGGTTTTGTCATCACCTTCTGTTTCATTTTTCTTTTTAAAAAATTATTGGTAAGTTGTGGAATGGTGGTTTGAGGTGTTTGCAGAGTTGATGATATGCCTAGGCTGTTGAGTAATTAAGCCGTCTACTGTTGTTGTAGATACAACTTATATTGTGGAGGCAGTGTGGAGCAATGCATTTTTGTCAATTTTGGAGTGTGAATTTAAAGTTAATGTATTATTGGGTATGGAAGTTTTGTTGGTTAGTGACTAATTAATGTGTGAAATTATGAGCAGTTTTAATGTCCTTTTACGTGGCTGTTTTGGTGAGAACATTCCTTAACCCCCCCCCCCCCCCCCCCAATGTAATCATCTTTGCCTTTATAAATAGAGAGCTTGAATGGGATTCCTTGGAGTTGATCGAGGTTAGATGACCTAAAACAGTTGGCCAAAATGTAGATATTGCGTTTTGAGATTCACCATTTTTTTGTCTCTTGTTTGCTATTTTCGATAGTATCTTTTGTTGCATTGGTCATATAGCTATATAACTGGAGTTAGCACGGTGTTTTCTTTTGATGTTTTACAAGTTGAGTTATGCTTTGGGTACCTTCTTCGATCTAGTCCAAATATGTATGATAAAACTTCTGTTCTTTTTTTCTTTTCCCTTGGGTTTCATCTCAGTTTGTGGTTTTCGTAAACAGGCTTTAGATTACTGTCACTCACAAGGCATTATGCACCGTGATGTGAAGCCCCATAATGTCATGATTGATCATGAGCAGCGAAAGCTACGACTTATAGATTGGGGTCTTGCGGAGTTCTACCATCCAGGGAAGGAATACAATGTTCGTGTTGCATCAAGGTTTGTTTTTTATGCTATTTATATCATAGATATACCCTGCTGTTTCTTGTCTGGTTCACTTCCAAGTTATTATCCATGTAAATTAAAACATCTAGAAGTTGTCCAGAACATTTTCTTTTGACTTTTCTAGCTTTTACTGTCAACCATCTCTTTTTCAGATTGTAAATCTTTATATCTGGCTTGAATCTGTCAGATGTGAAGATTGAAAGCCTGGAGGATTCATTCCTTTTTTTTTATCAAGAAAAAGGTTCAAGGTAGAAATAAGTCAAATAATTATCAGAAACTATAAACTGTGATTGTATAAATAAATCTGAAAATACTTGAATATAAGACACCTTTAGAGCAAAAGACTATAGAAAGGTGGTACATGAGTTAGAAAATATATTATCTAACTTTACTGCTGTGGATCGTTTTGGATCTTTATTTTCCAAGCATGTTCTTCTGCATACTTTTTTGGTAGTCATTAGTTGAGTCTAGTGCAGCTAGTGAAGGATAGTATGGTTGTCACTGAGAAAGTTTTCATGAAAGGACATTATCTTGAAGGGATGAAAGATTAAACGTTGATGAGGGGATGGACTGATGTGTTTGTCCTGGAGAAAGTTTTGAGTAGAGGGGATAAAGAGAGGTGCTGCCATTTGATTTACCTGGGAAAGTGGAAATTTTGTTCAAGTTTTGTTTAATCTCCAATTTTCTGTTTTATCGATGTGCTAGGATACGGTAGTCTCATTTGGCTAGTTTTTGGCTAATGTCCCTTTTCTGCACCTTATTCTTTTTGGTTTGTTAGGCTCTGATATATTCTTTTGGCTACCCTGCTATTTAATTTTAGACTTCAGTTGTGTTTAGGATGAAGTAGCTTAAGGTGAAAGACACGCTTGTCTCTGAGATAGCTACATGGCTAAGTCATTTATATGTGAGGTGTTGGAATTTGGAACTGTTTTTTTGGCTGTTCAATGGTGTACATAGAAAGATATAACTGTGGTTTTGAGGACTAAGCTACTGGTTTTTTAGGCTTATTTTACTGCTGATTTGAACATCATCTTTGTTCCTCGCTTTTTACGTAAAAGTAAGGTAATAATCTGATAACCTGAGGGTGTTAAAGTTTTTGCACTTGCCCCGTGTTTGTATATCAGATGGATTAGCAAGAGTAACAAGTGAAAAAGAAATAAGGTTGTAAGATAATATTATTTTTATCCTGTCTAAGATGAAGGTTAATGTGAAAAAAATTAGCATCAAAGAGTAATGCCTTCAGAGCCACATATTATGGCTAAAAAATTGAAGCTTACAAAATGTGAATTTTTCTATGCTTAAAGTAAACTGATTATTCTTGAATTTATGTTTTTTTTTTTTTTTTTTGGCACCTGCCTATGGCGGACTTAGTGGTCCTTATTATGTTTGCTCTTGTAATATTTACTTTATCTTATTATTCCCTTTCTCCCTCTAAAGAGATATCCTTCTACTCTTCAGTATTCTTTCAGTACACTAAAGTGCTTGTTGATCCCTTGCAGATATTTTAAAGGTCCAGAACTTCTTGTTGATCTGCAAGACTATGATTACTCTTTGGACTTATGGAGCCTGGGTTGTATGTTCGCTGGAATGGTGAGCTATCTATAAATCTTTATTTGATGTTAATGATTTGCACTTCTCCTCACTTTGAACCACACTAGTAATTTAGATGTCCTGTGAAATTGTATTTTTCAAAGAATGGTTGTCTTTGATATGCTTACTCTAATGGGAAAATTCTCTCTCTCTCTCTCTCTCTCTCTGTGAAGCCTGTCGATTGTATGTTTTGTAGAAATGGGAAATGAAAATGAAGAATTGGTGAAAAGAAAAAGCAATTTTCTATACTTGGTAATTAGAAAACACAGAATCACAAAACTTAAAATATTAGATCCTACGTCATTTAAAGTTAGAGGTTTCTACTAAGTTTCCAAAAGGGTATCAGGATCCTTATTAGATCTCTGTGCATCCAATGCTGATAGGCGAGACTATCCATTGTAGACATTTATAAAGTGGAAGAAAGATAAGCTTGATTAAAGGCACTTTCTGATCTCTGTTTCTCACTTGCGTCAACACATATTTCAAAGTTAGGGTTAGAGCGATATCACACCTGAATATCAGCTTGAACCTGATGAGTTGGCCATGGTTTCTACCATGAAGTTGAATTTGTGAACAAGCGCGCTGTTTAGGCAAGTGTGCTGTATTTTCCTAATCATTACTTTGATATTGACTTCAGAATGGTGTTGTTTGCTCTGTTAAATAATCTCAAAAGTATATTATAATGTGGTCTTACCTGTCATGCTCTCACTTTGCATGCATTTGATATTGTACTCATTTGTTTTCGTGCTTTTTTCTTAAGGCTCTCCTTCCTTTCTCCCTGAAAAGGGAAAGACAATATGAGTGTGGAATATAGCTGGTTCTAGTGTTGTTGACTTGAAATTTATTTCTTGTGCAGATATTTCGTAAGGAGCCATTCTTTTATGGACATGATAATTATGACCAATTGGTCAAGATAGCCAAGGTATGTATTTTTTACTCCAGAAATTGAATTTCATTTCCTGCAATGTTTTGGGTGTGTGTGTGTGTGGAAGTAGTTCTGCCTTTTTTACGAGTCCTGTATAAATATTGCCAACTTTAATCCATTTTTTTTAGCACATTTAGTCATTTTATTTTACCATTTGTAATGTCACTCGAGTAATTTGTTGAGTTTTGTGGGGTACCATCTGAAATTTCCGTGTTGTTTGACCTGTTTTCTTTTTAGGCCATCTGTAAAAGATTGTTCCATTGTATAAATCAATGAATTTCCATGGGGGACACAACTTTGTTCTCACAAAAACTACAATACGTCCCACCACTTTTTTCTCTAATTAAATTCACCCAACTAAATCTTTGACAATGGGGCAAACAATTAGGGGCAGAGGGAGTATGTAATTAAAAGGCATTGTAATGCTTACTGTTCTTTTCTGAATGTTCTAAGGTAATGCCACTTGACATCTCCATAGATTTAACTTAACGTACACTTGAAAGTTATAAATGTTTCAGTTAACTTTTCAAACCATGAAGTATATTATTGAGCATTCAGATATATTAGCTTTGTGGGCATTGTAACCCCACATTACCAGCTTGTCTAATTATCCTCTTTGATGTTACAGATACTAGGGACAGATGAATTGAATGCGTATTTGAACAAGTACCGCATAGAATTAGATGCACATCTTGCTGCCCTTGTGGGAAGGTTAGCTATTGTCAATATTTTCCCTTTCTTTTTTTTTTTTTTTTTTTTTTTTTTTTTTTTTTACTATGTATTGTTTCCGGCCTTGTGATAGGCAGGTCTAGAAGTTAATTGTTCATATGAGTTATGTTTCAAATGTTGCAGGCATAGCCGAAAACCATGGACAAAATTTATAAATGCAGACAATCAACATTTGGCGGTTCCAGAGGTGTTATTCTTGGTCCTTTGACATTTAAATCCAATATTTACAAAACAAAATTGCTCATTGTATTTGATCTGGATTGCAGGCTATTGACTTCGTTGATAAATTGCTGAAATATGATCATCAGGAAAGGCCCACTGCTAAAGAAGCAATGGTAAGACTTGAAGTCCTATAACGTCTGGTCCATTATCTATATTTTGCTTTCTTTGTGATATCTTTATATCGTACATTTCAAGGTTAATTACTCTTGTGTAAATTGAGATGAACATTTAGCTAATTTCTCTGTAATATTGGTAACTTCTGCAGGCTCATCCTTATTTTTATCCAGTAAGAAATGCAGAAAGCAGCCGAACTCGTACACAATAAGTTGAATTGGGTCCAAGGTTATCATTGTATGGTCGTATGGATGACTCACATTATGTGTTTTGAGTCTCTTCTGTTTGTCAAGCTGATTTCAAATGTTTTTACAAGTCTTGTGTCTCTGTTCACATTTCCAGTTCAGTATAGGCATCTTTAGACGGTGGTTTACATTAACCAGTTCCGAAAATTAACTCTCTTTTCTCGTTATGGTTTGTGTAATCAATGTTCAAGGCTTCAATTATTTTTGGATCGAACTGCCCCATCAGGTTTTTCTTCTGCTTTACTATTTGTTAAAACTGTATAACTCATAGGCTTGTCATTATTTTAATGATTCAAATGAATCGCTGTTAAAGTTATATTATCTCTTTTATTAATGTTATTTTTGGGTGGGAGGTTGAACTAGTTGGCTTTTATCTGAACTGAGCTATACGAGAGGAATGACCAAGCTTTCTTTTTCCTGATTAAACACACCCTCAACCATTTATGAAAAAAAACTTGAAACAGAACCTAGGATGATATGGAGTGTTATGTGACTTACATCTATTTTCAAATGAATGGCCGCTGTGGCGCTGCCCACTGACTAGCAGTCTAGCACAGTAGCACGGCAGCGTTCATTATCAATGCAATGACCATCTAGATGACAAAAATGGTGTTATGGAATTGTGTTAACACTTTTTCAAGCTTGTTAATAGGTTGTAATCTGGTCCAAATGCAAAAGAGGACTTGTAAGTTTTGAACCTCCCTTGGGAGTATATCTGGATATTTTTTCTTACTGTAAAGGTCAGGGTTCTTCTCCAAGCCTTGTGTCAAAGTTTGAGCCTTTGTGGTGATGCGTTTTATTATTTTTACCATTAAAATTTTCGTTTTGTGCAATACCAAACAATGAGCAGTGAATTTTGGAAAAAATTATAGCATTATTCTTACCATCTTTAGTGCTTGAATGAAGTTTAGCTAGGTTTTGATCTTATAAAATGTTTACGGAGTGTACCAAGAGTTCAAGACACAGTTAATACAGAATTACAGTTCTTTCAAAAAATACATACAGTATTTACATCAGATATTAGTCTGAATTTTAGGCCCATTAACCCTCGTGTGGGTTAATACCATTGACTGGCCAAGAGTTGAGCTTCAAACAAGTAGTTACAGACTTCCAACATTTCACTTAGGCCCATGCATGTACATCACTTTCATTTTTGTACAACTTATTTTATATTTCTCCTCACATGATTACCACTCTTACTTTAAAAAAAATAAAAAATTAAAAAAAATAATTATTGTTATTTCTCTTCTTTCATATTTCTTGTGTTTTAATAAACTATTACCTCACTTTCTCTATTCTATACTTCTCACGTCCTTAACAAATTTCCCTTTCACTGCATTTTACTTCATTCAACTCATATTTTATTAAATTTTAGTGCCAAAAAAATCGATGCACTTAATCTAAAAACGGATGGAGTACTAGTCTACTTATATAGACGTTCAATAGGGGTGAAGAATAAATAAAGTCTAGAGAGATACTCCCTAAAACACCACCTTGTTGAATACTTTTGGTTGAAGCCGAGACCATGCTATGAAGAAAATAAAAATTGTATTAATGTAAGGTAATTTACTAGTTTAGCCCTCTCTTTATTGTGAGTGTTTGTCAAGGTAGAATGTTTGGGAAAAATTGACACATAGGTATCTAGTTTGTGTATATGTTAAAGTTAATATTTAGCTTAACTAATTTTTCTCAGAACTATTGTTCCATGCTTTTATTTTGGAGCAATTTCCCTCAATATTGTTGAAACAAAAATAAATTTTCATTATGCACCAATTTAAAAACAAATTCCCAAAGTACTGTCCATATAGAATTGGTATTTAGTTTGGCTTAAATCCGCTAATGTCGTCAACAGTTTTATGTTAAAACCATTGACAACATTAGCGGTTTTGTATTTTTTTTTTGGAAGAGGCAAAGAGACCAGTTATTACCGAAAGCCGGTCTCTTGAACTTAGCAACATTAATATTGGCAGCTTGGCGCTCTCTTTAGTTGCTTTTGGACAAGGATGCTGTGAATTAGGAAGAAAAGAGACCACCTTTACTATTAAGTAAAAGGCGGTCTCTTTCTTAAGCTGAACCAAGTGAACAAAAATTGATACCCAACACCAATCTTAAGTGGACGATATTTGGGAAATTTGTTTTTAAACCGAAGCACAAAAGAAGTTTATTTTGTTTTTAACAAAATTGTGGGAAATAGCTCTTGATTTTGATAAGATTAATTTTAATTTAATTGTATTTGTAAAGGCTTTTAGTTACTTCGTACTCTTCAAAAAGTTAACTAAATACTAATATAAAATCGAAAATTACTACAACCACCAGCAATTTTTTAGTTACTTCGTACTCTTCAAAAAGTTAACTAAATACTTGTATAAAATCAAACTCTGCCTTGAAAAAAAAAACAAACAAAAAACTCTATATAAGTATTTGTTTACTTTTTAGTTAGTACAAAACAAACTGCCGGACTCTTCATTTTACCTTCTAATTGAATCTACATATTTATTCCGCATTAATATAATATGTATTTTACCAAATTTTCAAATGTTAGACTTGGTAATAATTCAAAATATGTGGTACCCAAGATATTTTTTTTGGTGAAATGGTAGGCAATATATTGAATTGACATGGGATAAAATGGGAAATCATAAATAATGTATTCCATGCATGCATGGTAAGTAAAGCGATTGAAGTATGATTTCAAACAAGATTGTAAAAATACTTCGTAAATTGTTGTCAATCACAGAGAAAGGAGCTAGCAAGTAGAGTGGCCATGCTTTTTTTTCTGTTTCAAAATTACAAAACCTCCTTTCCCCACCTTATCAAGTGCCGTACAAATGTTTCAGATGTCCATATCTTTGTATTTTTATATTCGTGGATATACTTGCATGGGCATCTACGTATTTCTCCATATTATTCAATGCATGACTTCGTAAGGTGCATGACTTAAATGTAAAAATTACTCGTAGAAACTAACTACTCGCTTTGTTTGTTTTTATTTTTTGTTTTACTGTAATATATAACTGATATAGTTCTAATAAATATAAAACATATTCTTGAATTTCAACCATCAGATTAAGCTTCTTGTTGAGTTGGTCTTTTAATAGTTTTGGTATTAGAAACGAGTTTAATTTGGCAAACTAATAGGTATATTTTAAAAAATTACAATACAAAAGCTTTGACACGTACATACAAAGAATTTTGGCAATAAGAATTTTGACCTAAACGTAATATCACACACTATTACTCTCATCAATCATAAGCGTTATTATCCCCCTAGGCTCCCCTCCAGCAACTCTTTTTTGTCATTGATAATCGAAATCTAGCCCATACATTATGACCTTGTTGCTACTCCGTCCTAAATGTTTAGAACGAAGTAGCATAATTAATATGTTATGTAATCAAGTGGGGGACAATGAAATATTTTTAAATGTGTTATGTCAATTCAAGTTTAAAAAAATATACATGCACAATCTTATAGAGAATGAAAATGAAAACAAATAAGATTTTAGTTGGCATTATATTGTATCGTTCTTTCTTGTACATGAGATTACGACAAGCTACGCTATAGATAAAAAATTTTGTAAATTGATTTGTTACTTGGTAGTAATTAATTGAATGATCGATCTGATGTGAAAGTTACATGGACATATAAAGGAGGATGATCATTTGTACGCAATGTCTATCCATATGTTGTTGCCATAATGAGCAATTAGACAAAAAAACACCGTGTTAGAAAGCTAAGGTTACATCTTCGATCAATCAAAATTCAAAAGGAGATGTACACAGTACACATAATAATAATTGTACTTTGGCATACAAAAAAGCAAAACAAAACAAATGAAAGCATGGGCATAATAGGTAAACCAAATTGGTGCGTAATCTCTTCAATTCGTGTAGACTTGATGATGATCGAGTGACCCTTAACTATAAGGACACACCCTACCTTAATGTCGGATACTTCTTTTGTCTTTTTGTGATTACGTTATCACCATAATAGATACCCCTATAATACAGGGTAGGCTGCTACTCTAGCTATATAACAATACAAAAATTTCTCTGTTGAGATTTGACTACACCTATTGTTTGGTGTACATCTCCCCATTTTGGAAATTGTTCTTTCTTGATTAAGTATCCTGCATGCCTATAATATGTAGATAGGTCATAGCCCTCATAGGTGTGTCATGTATGCTAGTTGGTTGAAAATTTGAGAAATTATTTTGTCATGCTAAAAATTGATTTAGGCATAATTTTTTTTAAGGTTGCCCACCCGGTTCACCGGAGCTTAGCTCCGACTACATCCGGATCCGACTCGGGTAGCACACCTGGCTTATGGTGGGTGAGTCTCCCAACAAGAATTTCTGCGTACGGTGAGGCTCGAACCCGAGACCTCCCTTAAGCGACATCAAGTTGCTTACCACTTGAGCCAACTCTTGTTGGTGATTTAGGCATATTTATTGTAGGAGTATATATTTGTGTTCCTCTCCCATTCCATAATCAATACTCCCTTTGTAATTTAATAATCCCTCTATTTTTTTTATATGCATCAATTTGACTGGTATATTTGTCAAAACGCTGCTTTAACTATTAATATATTTAATTATATATTAGTAAAAATCGTAACAAAATTATATTATGAAACTAGACATTATGACAAATCTAATGATATATTATATAATAACATCTATTTATTTTTTAGAGGTGAAAAAATTAAGTCAACCATGGTATGTGAATAGTGCAATTGTCAAAGTGAAACATTTAAAAGAAAAAAAAAGGAGGGAGTAAGTGTTAAAGTTTGATCATATAAGTATGTCGAGAAATAATTTTGATCATTAATTTACATAATTACTCCCTCCGTCCCATAATATAATTCTTGTTTGTATTTTTTCACGGTATTAAAAAAAAATAAGAGGAAAAGTAGATGAACTACATTGATGAAAATAAAAAAGTACAATTATGGACAAAGGTTAGAGAGGAAAGTGGAAAAAAGTACAAGACATTTGCAAAATTAAATTATAAGGCAATTTAGAAAGTACAATAAATAAAGTTTAAAAAGTGAAAGTATAATGATCTTTACATACTATTCAAAAATAGAAACAGGATTAACATTTTGGATCTCCAAAATAGGAAAGCAGGAACTATATTATGGGACGGACGGAGGGAGTATATGTTAGTAAAATTATATGAAAATTAATATTATGATAGTATACACTATAATGAATCCAATAATATTAATGTATTATACAATAACATTTGTTTTTTTTATACATTAGTAAATTAATCAAGTCAAAATCATTATGTGAATAGTGAAAAAAATCAAAGTGCAACATTTATTAAAACCCAGATGGAGACTATGGAGTAATAGGTGTATCAAATTTAATAAAAGATCTTTGATCTAAAATTTTGTACTCCATATAGTATATGCTAATACGGAGAACTATTATAAATAAATGAAATGTTTTAATTTTGCGTAGTTTTAGGAAAATTAGTTGAATTTATTAATATATAAATAGTGAGGTATAAGTTTAAGGATAGGGAATAAAGTAATAAGGGGTTTTGTAGAATCCAAAAAATAGAAAAAAGTTACAGTATTAAAAAAGAATAAGTTTTATTATTTTTTTTTTTTTAAGAAAAACGTTTTATTTATTTAAACACGATTAGAAAAGAAAAATATTTCAATTAATTTAAATACGAAAAGAGTATTATTGTATCTTAAAACGAACGGAACTCCTTCATAAGAAATAAAAGAAGAAAAGGAGAAAAGTAAACAATGTTTAGACAAGGGAAAGGCAAGATAGGGAATATACAACTGTGCATGGGGGTGCGAAAGGGGCAGGGAAGATATCGTTGGTCAGGGAATGGCTACAGTGGTAGGATCTAAACAAATAAAGAAATGTCATTTTTGGTTATAAAGTTGGTAAGACCAATATTAGACAACCACAACAATAAAGTTATGGGATCACAAAATATGAATATAGGCTTGCTAGCTTGTTTTTCTAGGTCAATTTCTGCATTCGTAAAGCGTCACAATCCATACAAATTTTTTTTATTTATTTTTTTTATTTTCATTTCATGGGCATCGACCCCGAAAACACGTAACGGAATAAAAGAAGACCATGGTCTCATCCTAGATCTCCCACATTATAATTAAATAATAATTTTAACATGATGATGTGGAAACCTAATTATTTTTATAGTATTTTCTTGTAAAAGAAATTTATTTTAAATTAACAATTTGTATAATTAATTTTTTTTTTTTTTTCAATGAGCTGAACTAAGTTATACGGAGAAATAAACTAGTTTAAAAATAAACTTAGTTGAAATGAAATGAATTGAACGGAAAATAAGGTTAGAATAACATAACCTTAGTCCTTTATAGTAAGATTAGCTTGTGTAGAGATGTTGAGGTATAGTCGTATATGTACATGGGATTTCACTCTATATTCACATATTAAAAAGTCGGGAATAATTTTCAGTTTATATATTATCTGAAATAAAGGATAAGGACATCACATGAGATCAAATAGATTATTAACATATACTTCCTCTATTTTTTTTAGTTGACAATTTTCTATTATCACGCTTGCCAACACATATTTTTAACGATTAATATCTCTAATTATCAACATTGTAAAATTATAAAAAGTAGATATTAATAAAATATACATTGAAACGATTCAAACAAGATCCCATATGAATATGTTTTATCGTATCTATAAACCATAAAAGCGAGTCAAAGTATGTTATGTAAATAGTGTAAAAGTCAAATGATGTCAACTAAAAAAAAACAGAGAAAGTATATGTTATCAACCTGAAAATGTTTATAATTATCATTAACATTCAATTCGAAATATTAACCTTAGGTTAAATATCTTCAGGTAAATGAAAGAAATATTTCAGGACAAAGAGATCAGAGTACTCGCAACACAAATACTAGTGTATACTCGAATGACCGACACAAGTGAAATTGTGAAAGGAGAAAGCCCATAAAGAACCTTTCATATAAGAGGCCACCCAAACAATTTCATAAACTATACTCTGAATGTTTTGGTGCTTTTATTAATTACGAGTAGTTGATTTCACTAAACCTATAATTTGGGTCCCCCTCATTCCCACTACCAAGGATACGACTCATGAAATTTATTTTGCTAATATATGCGGATTCCTTTTGTGTTTTGAAGGTCTCGATAAATAAAGCTAACCTCAATCAAGGGAGATCATTTTGACATTATTGTAAAAACTAATTTTCTCACTTTTGACATTTTTTGTGTTCACTTGCTCACAAAAGAGAAGGGTAAAAGTTTAGAATTTTCAAGTGAAATGAAACTTCTCATTTTTAGATTTTTATTCATGTGTCGTTGCGTTAGATGAAAGTTTTTTTTTTTTTTTTTTTTTTTTTTTTACTTATTTTACCGATGACATGAGAATTTGAAATTTCTTATGAGCTAGTTTGGATTGTTTAAGGGGATTTTGCATTGGTAATTATTTTTTACGTGAACTGTGTATACTTTTACAATTATAATTATGGTACTTAATTAACAATGTTTTATTTCATTTTCACACTCCTAATTCATCTTCCTCTTTAAAGTTATTTTGTATTTTCTTCATCCCGAGCTTTAATATGACCTGTACGTGCATTACATGATTCATACAACTAACTCTTAACAACTCGTTAGTCCAACTTAATTAGTATTTCTCAAGATACCCCTACTAATTATTTGACGACACTAATTATTTTATGATCAACTTGATTTGATTGCCTCATTATCGAGATAACCATGAGTAATAATAATGTATAATATATAAGACCCCCGTTGACAAAAACGTTAGTTGTTAGGGTTTAGTTCCCACAATGCAGGACAATTAAGCAAGAATTAGGTAAACATGTTGCTCATCTAATCTAATCTTTTACTACTAATAATACTCCGTATTACATTAGGATCATGTGTTAAGAGACATTTGCCTAATTATGGGAGGCCTTTTTGTTTCTGATCAGAAAAACATTTCTATTTGTGTTTTGTGCCCAACATAATACCTTATTTATTTTTTAATTATTCATATTCAACCTAGACTATGATTGGAGTCAATATGGCATAACCGTACGGAAAGAATATTTGATGATTTAAGCTAAGTTTAGGGCATATATCTCGCAAATTACTCGTTGTCGAGGTACTGTTGTGAATCTTGTGATTACACTTTGATTTATTTTATTTTTATTTATTGGGTATGAGATTAATCTTGGATTTTTTGTTTATTTGATGTTTGTATGTTCCCGTATTTTATGTAATTAATATTTGAGACACAATGGTAGGTATTGAGGTACTATGTTTACCATTTTGACTGGTTGTCTTCATTTATACTAACAATTTACCCTATTACTATATATAGAGACATAGAGTGATATATAACCCTAATAAACTTAATGAAAAAATAAATAAATTCTATGTATAGTAGTCTTATGTATGTATATATGCGTGTATTGTTTATCCTAATAAATACTCGGTATATCGAGGGAATTAGAATGTGTTGTATCAAAGAACATATATAAATGCATAGTATATAATCATACAGCTCGTATTAGTATATATATTTAGCTAATTACAATTTATGTTCTTGTTAGTTTCTATGCCTGGGGTAGGTGAAGACAATTTTTGAATGCGGGATCTGAAACAATATTATACAACGTGATATTTCTTGTACTATATGAATTAGGTTATGTATTTATTCCTAATCTTTGTTGGTACAATTTGATCAAAATAAAGTTACTTCAATTTATCGATTTTTTTTTCCCCTAAGCTTCAATCTCATACTTTAGACACCGAGAAGTTTTAATACGTAGTAATTTATTTGCCAACTAAGGTGGTTTATACGAGTATCACGAAATTGAGGAAAAAAAAAATAAAAACTCCCTCTAAATAACATCCAGCTAGCTAAGCAAATTATAAATTATTGGAGTAGGCATAACATCTACAACAGTTTATATAATAAAATGGTGATACTGTAGACAAAGCATATATAATCAACCAGCTAATGTGGTCCTTAATTAGGTTACAAAAATAAAATTATTGTGGATTTCGAAGGCTATTTGCATGTTAATCTTCCAACTAAGAAGGGTTAAATATCTATTATACCATACTTTGGTTGGACTTTGAACAGCTAATACTACAGCACTAAGGAGACAAGGCTAAGGTTAAGCATGAAACATAATCCAAATTCTACGCCCCTAATCAAACAATTATGTTAATATGATAACGATTTTACTACTCGTAATTGCTTCCGTCACCACGGTAACTAGATCCGACCATAATCAAGTAATTTATACTCGTAATTCATTCGAGGGAGTATTTAATTAATCTATTAGCATAGATATATATAATATAATATATATATATATATATATATATATATATATATATATATATATATATATATATATATATATATATTTGCTAAGTATATATACATGACATTATTTATGTCAAAGACAAAAATCTTCCACGAATATGTTTAAGGGAATCAACGTTGAAACCGTATGAAAAGTGATTAGTAGATGTTGGGTTGTAGACCATTTTATAATGTAGGATTTGAAGAGCATGAACTATGTTTTAATTTAGGTTATACACAAAAAATTATATAATTTCCAAACTACGGAGTATTAATGTGTTGAAATTGAATGTCGTAATCGTAATATACTCCGTATATGATTAATAACGTACACCGTATAATGAGTACTGCCACACAATATTATAAAAATAAAAAAAATAAAAAAAAAAAGTAAAATTATGAGTAGGAAATAATAAAATAAAAATCAATAATTAAACCTTTTAGTTTAATAATTATTCGGCAAAACCACAAATTGAGTTTGATTTGTACTAAATTTTTGGCTAATGGGTTTGCAATCTTTTTATAGATTAAATTCATTGTTACCAAAAAAAAAAAAAAAAAAAAAAAAAAAAAAAAATCTTTCTTTAAAAGCACAAAGTGCCTTTGAAGGGGAAGATTACAAGTTCTAAATGATTCATCTAAATACATACGTTTGTTTTTAAAATAAGGGGACACCCTCCAAAGTCCAAAACATGCAGTTTGTACTTTTATAAGCCTCATCAAAGGTGGAAGTATGACTCTTAATTTAAAATCATCCAACAATTCCCAATTATTGTCCTTAAATTTTTTGATATAGTATAATTAAGCTAGTTTTGTCCTAAACTTATCCAATAAAAAGGAGTATTACTCATTATTAAGTTATTATCTAAGGACAAATTGTCAAATTATCTTAGTAGTTTTTACTTTAGTGTGAAGTGTCACTTTCCATTATCGCTTAATAAAACTTGTACTAGTACTAATATTTGAGTTGATGGCTTGATAATGTTGTATGCCTGTATTGAAGGTATGATCTAGTTATGGAAAAGTATCGTGTAGAACGGACTCACGTGAGTCCGGTCATACATACAGAAAAAAAATAAAATTCTTAATTGTCAGAAATTAGATGACAATGATCAGATATTAAGTTATAAATATCAGATATTAGATTAAAAGTGTCAGGAATTAGATCATAATGGTCGGATATTAGATTATAATTATCAAATATTAGATTATAAGTGTCAGATTTAGGTTTAATTGTTAGAAATTAAATTATAATAGTCAGATATTAGATTATAGTTATCATATATTAGATTGTAATTGCTAAAAATTAAATTATAATTATCAGATATTAGATTAAAAGTGTCAGAAATTAGATTATTATAATCAGATATTGGTTTATAAGTATCAGATATTAGACAATATTTTCACAAATTACAAAACAAAGAAATGTTATACAAATCTGCAAACAAATTATCCCAAAATACGAGGAGCATGAAAAAGCTTCGAGATCATATCGGCATAGATATGCTTCTTAGCGTAGGGATTACCAATGAAGACCCAATGTACACCTCTGAATGGTCTAGAAGGACTGGAACCATAAGAATTGAGCCGCAGTAGCAGGTGTGGGAGACGAAGGATTTGGGTTGAAGTCGTCGTCATTGTAGTCAAATTGTCGCTGAGCTGCAGTGGAGATGGAGGCGACGCCGGTGATGTGGTGAGGGGGAGGGTCGCCGGCGCCGGGGTTGTGCGTGGCTTCTGGGGTTGCGCTTTGTGACGAGGGGATGTGTTATAAACTGGACTCACGTGAAATGGACTCAAACAAAACCTTCTCTCTAGTTATTCCTCCCAGAACAATGAGACGTATTAAACAAGTATAACAAATTGTAAATTTTTACTCGACTTTAAATTAATTAATTTTTGTCTTAGAATTATAATTACATTTTCATCGACAAAACTATTCTATTAGGTATATAAATTAAAGGGTAATGTTATACATAGCATTAAAAACACTCTTGGAAATAAAATAAAATTAGAAATTCATTACAAAAATATTAATGTAATTAGTGTGTTTTTGTCATACGAGTATGATATTCTAAATTTAAACAATTTTCAAGAGTTTTTTTAATGCTTATATGTAGTCTTAAGAGTTATGTATAGCATTTTCCTAAATAAAATACTCCGTATTATATTATTGTTTCAATTGAATAATAATCATAGAATTGGCGTGACACATGACCACCCCTGGAAAAAATGAATGAGTAATGGAATACCATTAATCACCTTTTTGTATATATTTAGAAAACTTAGGATTAGTTATAATTGATGAAGATAATGATGTGGAAGTGAGAAGAATAAAAGAGAAAACTCCGATCAGTATGCACTTAAAGAAAAAAAAGGGTTCCAATAAAAAAATTAATGCCCTTATCAGTGATGATATAATTACCACATTAACCCACAAATTAAGTACTCGTACTAAATTAATTAACGTGTCCACTTCCTAAAAAGCTCTAATGATTAGTAGAATCGTTTTGTTTTGCCTGCCTTTTACTTTTGCCGCCAAATTAATCTATGAAATACATTAGTAGTCTCTTTCAATTCACTAATTAATTAAGTAATCACATCCGTTGCATATGGATCTCTTTCTTCTTCCCCTGGACTCCCAAAAAATTATTCAGCATTAATCTAAGCATGTTTTGTGCAACATAGATACAAATTTAAGTAGTCAAGTATATAAGTTTTGAATTAAGTTATTTGAAAGTGGGCGAGCAATTTTGCCCGAGTGATAAATTATTTTATAATTATGTTATTTTAAGTTATACTTCCTCTATTTTTTTTATACTTGCAATACACCTTTTATCACGCTTATCGATGAGGTGATTAAACTAGGTAAACGAATGAATTAAGCTGTGAAATTTAAACTGTAGCAACTTATCCCTTTCTTCTTATAGGTGTTAAAATTTCGTAAATTAATTTATTCATTTACCTAGTCTAATATTTTCTTTAACATGCGTGTCAAAGGGGTGTGTTGCAACTAAATAAAAATAGAGAAAGTATATTCATATGTTGTAATTTTTTTTTAACTAAAAATGTAACATAATATAAATTAGTGGAATAGTGGATAACAATCTGAGGTTCCAACGAACATAAATCGTCATATTTGAGTATTTCTTGTTCTATAAGCTTGGATAAGGATGAATAGAAAATATCCAAGGTCAGCTTCAACGTAACTGAAATAAGTTCAAATACAAAAATTAAGTCACCTAATAGAAATCTAAATTAAGTCACCTAATAGAAATCTAAAGCAATACGAAGTACTCCGTATATTACTCTCTCTATTCCTTTTTTTTTTCCCCTTTTTATGTATTCTATTATAGACATTTCCCTTTGCTATGTAAGTTTCCTTTTTATGAATTACAAAGTATATAATGTTTTAATTTTTTCCCCTAAAAATATGTGGTGTAATTAATTTTAGGGTAATGATATACATAGCCCTTAGGGTTATATATAAGCATTAAATTTACTCTTGAAAAATGTATAAAGTTGAGAATTCATGACAAAAACACGCGCAAATCGGTGTAATTAGTGTGTTTTTGTCATGATTTTTAAAATTTAAACAATTTTCAAGAGTAAATTAAATGCTTATATGTAGCTCTTAGGGCTATGTATAGTATTTTCCTTAATTTTATATCCATTGAATTGAAATCAATTTTTTTCAAATTTCATTCACTTAACATTTCCTAGACTCTCATTCAATTAACCTACGGAGTAATCACAAAAGTACAACATATTAACTTTTTATTAAAAATAAGAAAATATCTCTACTTTAATTATTTCTTAGTCACCGTGTATAATATAAAACATAATTGTACTTGTAGTACATATATAAGAATATATTGAGTAATTTTTATAATATAAAACATAATTGTACTTGTAGTACATATATAAGAATATATTGAGTAATTTTTATCACAGATCATATGACTTTAAAAAATAGTGGTTTAGTTACGTTCCTTTACTCTACATATACTTTGTATGTTTAACTCCTTATTTCTTTAAGTTGTTAGAAATGTTTATGTTCAAGCATAAAATTAAACTAAAAACTTACGAGTAGTCACAATTGAGGTGAAAGAGAGATGAAGATTATTAATTTGATGCCAAAAATTTGTTGTCCTCTATTGTAATGATCAGCATCAGCTAAATCGTTTAGTTGTAATGATCCTACTTCCTACCCTATTTTGTCACATATATCAAACGGCGCAAAACTGCGGTTAAGCCTTGGAATGTGGAATTGACGGCACTCAATCAGCCTTGTCATCACTAAACCACACTTTTTTTTAAATAAAAGAAGATTTTGTTTATAATTTATACTCCATAATAATAATTTTGTTCAAAACAAAAATCTTATTGATTGCCTATTAGCATCATATAGTAAATGGAAAAACCACGGGAATTGAGGTTTAGTAAAGTCCCTATCTATATCGGAAAAAAAGAGATAATAATGAATGAATAGCATTTATTCATCATGTCATGGCATGTAACATGTATGTATGTTTGATGCAACATGCATATCCATACATACATAGATGCATAGAGATAACGTTGTGGGTTGTGAAAAAGAGAAAAGCAAGAAAGGAACAAGACTCCGAAGCAGAGTAAAATGCGGGTTTGATCTACCAATATTATGATGTTTTAAAATTTAATGGTAAAGGAAATGTCATGATGATGATATGATGGTGACTATGATGTCGATGGTGATTGTGATGTGTTTTGATGTTGATGCAATGATAATGGATGTATCATGTATGGCAGTGGAGATAGAGAATGAGGGGTTTTAATCATTTCTAATGGGGTCCTAATGGCAACGCGCCAACGCTTCTTACGCAGCAATAAATTAATCATTATTATCATAATTTAAATTATTTTAAAACAAAACTATACAGTAGATTATACTCTCAGCCGCCATTTCTTTTCCTCATCATTATATATTTATTGCCTCCACCTACATATATGCCTTACCAATTTTAATGAATTTATTTATTTCTCCCCTTCTCCTCCTATACCATCTACTCGATTTAATTTAGAAAATGTTAATTTTACAATATACGAAATATATATTTTGGGTCTGTTCTAATTAATTAAACTGAACTGAATATTTTATGAGAAAAGGAAATTAAGATAAGAACTGAATTTATTAGAGCTGAACTGAATTAAACTGAATTGAAAATAATCTAAAAAGAATAGGCCCTTTCATTATAGAATTCAGTACATCATTTGTAACTAGACATAATAAGAAAATACACTGATTAAATAATTATATAGTGTAATTTTTATTCCGAGTGATTAATTTAGCATAATCGATGTAAACGAGTATAATATATATGTTGATAAAAAGACGAAAAGATAGGAGATTCTAGAGCGATGGAATATAAATAATTACAGAATTAAAAGAAAAGGGGGGAGAAAGAAGGTGGGTATTAAAAGAGCGGAAAACCAAAAGAAGCATGCACTTGGTAGTATCTCAACAAATGATTATATTTATCTATAACCATAATATTAATAATCCATCCATATTCCATCATTATTTACTTTTTTTTATTAAAAAGAAAAACATTCTTAATTCCCCAAAATAACTTTTATTGTTATAAGAAGCTTAACGGCTTTCCGTCCTCTTCCCTATTTTAAAAAAATAAAAAATCCTCTGTTCTATTACTGTCAAAACCTCCCCCTATATATATCTGCAAACCTGCATATATACATAGACTCTGCTATATATTACACATAAAATATAAAAAAAAAAAAAAAAGCTTAATTACTTCCAATAACAACAAATTAAAACTGCCTAATTTCCTCTTCCTTCAATTATCCAATCCAATCCTCTTTTCTCTTCCCCTATCCTCTGTCCTGTCGTATCATACACCAGTAGCACCTCCTTGAAAACGCAGCGTTTCTTTTTTTTTTTTTTTTTATATATTATAACCAACCTTATATTATACACATATATTATAATTATATTATATAGTTTGAGAGTTGCATAGATTAGTGAGAAGCTCTTGTGTATAAATACACCCATCTACAGGTGAATTTGTTCAAACACTACTGCAACTAACACAACAACAACGAACTTGTTGTAGTAAATAGAGAAAAATGGGGATGGAGAAAGTATTCGTAAGAGAATACTCAATAGAGAGAGATAGTAAGGAAGTAGAAGAATTAGAGAGGAAATGTGAAGTTGGTCCCACTTCTAAAATTTCTCTGTTTACTGATCTTTTAGGGGACCCTCTTTGCCGCATACGCCACTCCCCTGCTTTTCTTATGCTGGTACGACTTCTGCCTTCTTCTACCTCTTTGAAGCGAATCCGCTTCGGAATATATTATATTGCACATAGTTGAATTGTAGCTATAATTTGTACGGAGTAATGAGTTTGGTATGATGGTGGTGGGTTCGTGGTTCGTTTCGTGTGAACCCACCACCAATCTTCCCAATCCGGGTTCACTCTTTTTTGGTTTGCATGATCACATGTATCCGATGATATGCCCTTCCTTTTTTTTAAAAAAAAAAAAAAAAAAAAAAAGATTACAACATTATTATTATTGTCATGACCTTTGAGTGGGCTAAATTGTTTGATGTGATTTATTATAAAAATAAATACAAGTAGTTTACGTTGTTAATTAAATGAAAAGGGTCCACACTTTAGAATCTTATTCTCCATATATTTTGTTAAAATAATTTTTCTTTTTCACATTGTGCTACAATAGTACAATAATTTCTTCCAAGTTGTACTATAATTTCCTTGAAGTTGTACTATAATCAACAAAATACTATTGGATTGACTTTTTAATGAAAATGTGTTGTGGAAAAATTTCAGGTGGCGGAAGTAGTGGAAGAAAACGAACAAGGGAAGGAAAAACGAGAGATAGTGGGAATGATTAGAGGTTGCATCAAAATCGTTACTTGTGGTAAAAAATTAACCCGATCTTCCAAATCTACCCTTTACGAGAATCATGACTCTCCTAAAATTACTGCTATTCTCACCAAACTCGCCTATATCTTAGGCCTTCGTGTTTCCCCTTCACACCGGTATGTATTTAATTTTTTAAATTTTTTTTATCAATGAAATAAAATTATGTGATGATAATAGTTATGCATTTATGTTTTAATGTCATGATTAATAACGGGACTTTTTATTTTCTTATAGGAGAATGGGGGTAGCGTTAAAGTTGGTGAATAAGCTCGAAGAATGGTTTCGCCAAAGTGGTGCGGAATACTCGTACTTAGCCACGGAAAATGATAACCAAGCTTCACTCTCTTTGTTCACTAAAAAAAGTGGCTACACCAAGTTCAGGACCCCGTCTATATTAGTCCAACCAGTTTTTGAACATCGAGCTAAGGTCTCTAAACGGGTGTCCATCTTTCGGGTTTTGCCTTCTGATGCCGAAATTCTCTACCGCTACAAGTTCACCACCACGGAGTTTTTTCCACGGGACATCGACGTGATCCTAAAAAATCCTCTTAGTCTTGGCACGTTTGTTGCCGTGCCGCGTGGACCACACGCGCTGGACTCGTGGTCTGGGGCGGATGAGTTTTTGTCTAATCCGCCGGAGTCGTGGGCGATAATCAGTGTTTGGAACTGTAATGATCTTTGGAGATTGGAAGTACGTGGCGCTTCGCGCGTGGGAAGAGGGTTGGCTAAGACAAGTAGGATTATGGACCGGGCTTTTCCTTTTTTAAAAATCCCTTCTTTTCCGGAGGTTTTTAAACCATTCGGGCTTCATTTTTTGTATGGTCTTGGGGGTGAAGGCCCAGAAGCTGTGAAGCTTGTTAAGGCTTTATGTGGATTTGCTCATAATTTGGCCCAAGAAAAAGGGTCCAGTATTGTGGCTACTGAAGTAGCTAACAACGATCCGCTAAAAGCTGGAATCCCTCACTGGAAAAAGCTATCTTGTGACGAAGATATATGGTGTATTAAGAGACTTGGGGAAGACTACAGTGACGGATCTGTGGGTGACTGGACTAAGTCACCGCCCGGTGTAACTATTTTCGTTGATCCTCGTGAGTTGTAGACTCTTCGGATGTTAGTTAGTTTAGTTAGTTAGTTTATCGTAGTTTCTAACTTATCTCAATTAACAGGTAAGTAAAAAAAAAAAAAACAATCGGATTTTCGTGTTTTTTTTGTTAATAATCTTTAGGATTTTAGCGATTAAATTGGAGGAAAATGATATGATCAGTTTTAGCAAAGTGGTGTAGTGTGTTGTAACGTTAAAGTAGGGTATATGAGTATATCCTTTGTTCTGTATTTTCACCATTTAATTTCTTTGTTTTAATTTGTCCTTCTTGTAAATGGAACTATGGAAGTGGCTCTTTTTTACTTTCTTTTGTTCAATGATCCGAATTCTAAACTTAGCATCTGATTATGCCTTACCTTTTATTTTGTTACTTTTGCAAGCACTATATATGTTTGTTCATGTAACTTAATCCTTTAAGTATGATTACCACCTTTTTATTCCTAATGGAGGAGAGAATAAAGTTTAGTAGTTAATGGCGTGTGATCGTGCATATTACTGGAGGTTTAAAAAAAGTAAAAATCAATACTAGTATAAATCCCAGTACGCATAACACATGCGATGCATGAGCTTGATTAGAAGCACTATCTTCGACACTCCTAGGCGCAAGAAATTATTAGTCCCACACTCCCACATAAATAGTGTACTTGGTGTATGACTCAATGCCACCACAACAAGATATATGTAGTGACTCCTCACTCTTGTATTGATCTTAGCCATTCCTTGTAGTTATGCTAAAGTTTTGAAAACGTTGCGCAACAACATCATGTGCTATGAATATCCTTTGTTAGGACCATCTGCAAAAAGGTTTTTTCTTTGTAGAAGTATGAAATCTTTTTGATGAGAAAATTAAGGATTGGACAAGAATGGTATCATTGAGTAAGATCTCCTTGCTTTTTTCTCTTTTGTTAAGATTTGATAATTATTTAACCAAGAGATTTGATAGTTTGTGGTGGATAAACAATTAATCTAATACTCCCTAATAATTTTTAAAAAATAATTAAACTTCCAAATACACTGTATTACAACTAAAAAAAAATATGAAATCTTGGTTATGCGCATATTTGGTTCGTGGAGATTTGTCTTTAGTAATTAAATGAGATGCGAATTAATGAATTTGTGGGGTAATTAATTAGATTAATATTCAACTTTTAGGATGATAGTGATAGATTATGGAGCATAAATTGGCCTTTCATTGTTACCTTTTATTGTCTCTAATAAGAAAGAGGATAAAGGAAAGCAATAGGTCAAGGCATTTGTGCACACAAAAGGCATAAATGTCCTTTTTGTGGGACCTTCCATTTTAATTGCTCTTTTCAATAATTTCTTCCTTTATTTGTCGATTTCCTTTATATAACGACACAATTAAATGATGGAAAAATACTTGTGCTGTATTTGCTAGATTTTGATCAATCTAGGAACCCACACAATCAAAAGAAGTCGACTTGACTTATTTTATGCTATCGTCTTTGAGTTTTGTGTTATTTGCATTGAAAATTTGATAAATATCTTCAATTACTCCATGTATAATGTCTGAGTCTACAACTGGTATGTACTAGTACAATCAAATATTTTTTCACTCTTAACATATCTTATGATTCCCCACACATACATGTCCTTGATTTCTTCCCTCCATTCGCATCTCAATCCCAAACACTCTTAATGCGCACTCGTTGTTGTATCATTGATAATGACTTCACGAATAAACGTGGAAAAGAAAATCTTATCTCTAGATATAAAATACCGTTGGTAGTTTCAACAATAGTGTTAAATCATTTCATTTATAATCACTTTAGTATTGTTTAAACACTGTTCGTGATTCACATTATAGCTCCACATATTTCTAGGCGATATACAATTGACAATTGATTGGTCATCAAGACTACTATTACTCATGAACTTCATATGGTTATTTTCATGATCATTATATCATACTCAAATGTATGTGAAAATGGTAGGTCATATTTGAAGAAACTAAAATCACAGCACGCAAATAGTCATGACGAATTAGAAGTATAGCCTTTGCCAACATTGTACTACGCTACTATTGAACTTTCACCGTACCTACCGATTTCATCTTGTTCGCCTAAATTTTCTTGAAGTGAACTAATATAATTATATAAACTTATTGACTTTTCTTACATGTCATGCATAATTTTGAACTTATTTTTGGCTTTACTCTCCATGGTAAATTTGGTGGTTTGATTTTTCTTATATAACATGCATAATTTTGAACTTGTTTTTGGCTTTACTCCGTATGGTTATTTGGTGGTTTAATTTCTAGAGGATCAGAGGCATATCAATGCTACCTTTATAAATTTATCTTAACCACTCATATCATACTCAAAAATATAATTATGTGATATTTAATTATTGAACCTGTATTTTTTAAATTAGAAATGAATATCACATAATAGATATAACATGGTTTATCATGTATTACATACGATTGCACATTGAATTGAAAATTTTAAATTAATTGCAAAACTAATGCAGCATGAAAAAATAAAAAGTTTTAATTCTACTAACTTGAATTTACTTATATAGACTCCTTTTCTCACTAAATTTATTAACTTAACCGAACCTAATTTAAACCTATTTTTTCTAAACCAACTTACCAACATTTAGGTGAAAACTGAACTTGAGTAGCCTATGTTTTTTCTAAACTGAACTAGTTTTTGTTTTTCTTTTGAATGAAACCGATATGAATTTATTTTTACCCAACCTAAACATATCAAAACTCATTATTTAAATCATCTTTAAGGAAAAAAAAAGGCGAATTGATCTAAATTAAACATGGCTTAACTTAAATTTTTTATAAAAAGAAATGGTCCTCATGTAGATTAAAAGCCTTCCAATGATGTAATTCGACAAAGGGGCCAATCTAATGATCAATCTTTTAGTTGGATATCTCAAGATATATAACTTAATTAGCATATATACAAGTATACAACTAACTACGTTACTTTGCACTTCCTCCACTTGTCCTAGCCCGTTTATAACTTTACGCACCTTTTTTTTTTTTTTTTTTTTTTTTTTTTTTGGGGGGGGGGGGGGGGAGGGGATGGGGGTCTAATGGGTTAAGTGGTCGTTCACAATATTTTGTAGCTACTAGCTAGTGGTGTCTTACAACAACATTATTGCATTTTTAGTTATTTAACATTCATTCCTTTTATGATTAATATGTGGGTCTTAATTGTGATTAGAAGCTTTATTTGTGAAATATGAGATTGCCCTTATCCATCTCTCTACTCCTCAAAGGGTCAAATCGTAAAAAGGTTGTGGTAGGTCAACTGGTAAAACGTACGTAGAAAGGTTAAGAATTCTATTACGAAATAGTTAGAGATATGCTGAGAAATTTTTAAAGAAAAATACGTTCATTCCTAACAAATGAGCTATCGTGTTAATAAGAGAGTAAGAAAATATTTATTTAAATTTATACTACGTATTTATGATAGTCCAAGTTAATATATATAATCAATCTTTTTTTGTTGCAAAGTTATATAATCAAACTTTGTACGTAATAGGAAAAAGTATTTTACTATTACACTGGTTAGTCTATATTCTATAAATTATGTCAAATAGTAAGAGATTAGAAAGTAGAATATACCTTTATGATAAAATAAAGTTTGGGCCTTACAATTAAATTTGGAGAGGTCGGGCCTATTATCTTTTAAGAAAGTGGATAGGCATGATGTATACAATTAAACGAAGTAAACGCAGTTAAATTAATGCTTGGATGAAGCACTGAGTTGCTACAATAAGGTGGGATGATAACATATGAATATATGACTATATGCACTATATTGTCCATGGAGTATATGGTGTACATGCATGATGCTTATTGATGCAAATATTTACAAATATAGAGCACTTCATATAAAATTATTAGGAGTAACAATGAAGATGAATATAGGATTATTAAATCGATGAAACAAACTAATTTTGCAATTCTCATATCTGACTTTATATGAAGTTTTTTTTTTTTTTTTTTTTTTTTTTTGGTATTAGAAACAGTTTTTATTTGTAGAATGGTAGAATATGTGTCACCCATGCTTCTTATTAAATCCACCAATTATTAATAGGTCGGTACTATTGTAATTATAATATAAATTTATAGGGGGGATTTTTCATAGTATGAATCATACATGAGACAAAATGGAAGGCTCACGTCGAGGAACAAAGTTTGTGCAGGTGATGATCAAAGTGTTATAATACAATGCCATCACTAAATGACAAACTGAACTTTGGTACGGTCTATTTATGTATATCTATATTCTTCATTTAAAGCTAGGTCCTACATATTTTTAGTTCATCTTGGATTTGTGAGTCAGGTTACTTAATGTGGGCCTTGTGGGCCCCTTTTACCTCCCACAAACTCACTTTTTTCAGCCCTAATTGTTGCAAGCTTGCTCCTTTTGTATTTGGGCCCGGGTTCATAAGTCGGTCAATTACAGTCCAGTATTTTATAACTTTAGACTTATACGACAATACCCTCACCTCCTATTGTTTCACATTGACTCTCTTAATTGTTTTGTGTACTAACTATTTTGAGTATTGATACAATCACTTGATTATCTATGAATGGATAATTATTATATTGAGGTAGATAAAACACCTTAATGTGTCCATGCTAAGTTTTCTTATTCAATAAGAATATATATTAATAAGAAAGACTTGTAACGTACTTGTAATTGATATGTATTAATTTTGCTTTTGTTTCGTCAATATAACATGTTTGAAATCGGACTTGTCTTGTTAATTATTTCCAAGTTATACCATTGTGCATTTCCTAGCTTTTGTGTTGTTCAAAGTAGAAAGTGGTCAACTTTGTATGGTCTCATTTCTCTTCGCAATTTCATTTGTATTATTGATCAAAAACAGTTCAAAAATAAAAGGGAACTGATTTTGGCACACCCTTAATTGATATTGGCACAGCTCCATGTGAGCCTGTGAGGAGAGTATAAAAACCATGCTCTCACATAAGGTGTGTCAAAATCAACTTATGGTGTGCCAAAATCATTTCAAAAGTAAATTTTTTGTCATTAATAGATATTAATTACATGTTGTAAATGAATACTTAATCACTTACCATAATTAAGTGTGAGTAATCTCAATTATAATGATGTTTGAGTGGTGATGATAATGATTAATGAGCTCCACTTGGGTAGTTATAATGGAAGAACTCTAAAATATGATATGCAAAAGGACAAGTCACTTTGCACTTAATGGTGCTAGCTTTGGGATTAAAGTTGAAATCTCATTATCAAGACATGATGCTAACAAAAATACAAAAATTAAATAATTAAAAGAAACAATCTAAGGGGACCATTTAACTAATGTATTGTCTGCGCTACATGTTTGATGAACAAAGTTTAGTGGTCTCTTCCTTTCTTTGTTGGTAACATTACTCTCCTATCCCAAAAAATCTGGGAATGAATTGCACCTCTTTAATTGGTAACATTTCTAAGCCTAATTTTCTGTCATACTAAGCAAAATTAAGTAGGTAAATGTCATATACTCCATAATTAAAGCTAGTCTTATCGCACTTGTATTATTGTTAATCACTCTTGTTTATATTGATCAAATCAATTAATCAAGGATAATGAAGTGCCACGCATTTTTATATATGTAACAAATCAACCAACTATTTAGTTGGAGACAAAATGATTAATTATACATTTTTTTTAAGAAAAAATTGCCTGAAATATTCCCCCTTTTAGGCCTTCCGTTAAAAATAATCCTATCTTTGGATTATTTTTAAATAATCTCACCTTTATCCCCCGATCTTTTTTAATGGTCTAAACCGGATAGTTAACTTGTTATAGCAAGTTACTTGACACGTGTCGACACCCAATTAGTCCAAAAAATAAAATTTTAAAAAAGATTAAAAAAAACAATTTAATTAATTTTAGAAACCACCCACCAGCCAAACCACCTCCCCTACCACCGATCCTGGCGCGCCGACCTCCCCTGCCACCCCTCCCCTGAACCACAGTCGAACCCCCTCCCTGAACCACCCTCGAACCCCTCCCTCCCTCACAAACCTCCCCCTGAACCACCCTCGAACCCTCACGAAACCAGATACACCTCCCCTTGAACCACCCTCGAACCTCCTCCCTCCGTCACACAGTTGAACCTCCTCCCTCCCTTCGTCACGTCGCTGAACCTCCTCGATCCGTCACACGCCGTTGAACCTCTTCCCGCCGTCACGCCGCTGAACCTCCTCCCTCCTTCACGAAACCACGATTTCGGCCTCCCATCACTCTCCCTTACCTTGATTTCGACCGCTCAGCACCTATCCCCTTCCCTTGTCACGCGAGCTCCGATGGTACGGTGGAGTATTGCGGTGGCTGGGGCTGGTGGTATGGTGGAGGGCTATTCCGTAATTTTTTTTTTAATTTAAAATTTTAGACAAATTTTAGGGTGACATGTGTATTTTAAATCCCAAAAAAAAAAAATTTACCTTTGTAACAGGTAATCGATCACTTGGGATCGGGAGCAGATTGAGGGTAAAGGTAGGATTATTTATAGCGGACGACCCAAAGGTGGGATTATTCTCAACAATTTTTTTTATTTTTTTTTATTTTTTTTTATTAAATATGCATAATGAATGATTAATTAAACTTTGCATGCGATATTTTTAATTAAATTAAAAAATGGTTGTTTTGCATCATGCACACTTCAACAATTGACCTCATTGTACGTATGAGATGACGTGGTAATAAAAGCCTAAAAGGAAGGTAATTTAACAATTGAAGTTTAGCATAAGTGCAATAGCATGATTGAATTTATAATTAGTTTTTGTATGTGTACTTATTTGTCGTTTAAGTTAGCCTTGATAAAAGTTATATTTATTATCTATTGATCTTGATATAGAATATCAATTGCAATGCAGGCTTTATGCTCTTGACGGACATAACTTTTATCCTAATTTTTAACTCATAGGATCGCTTAGTGTAAGTTTTTATTTGTTTACTCACTTTATATTGAGTATGGAACGAATTGACTGATATATATATATACAACAAATGTTTGTCGGAAACACATGTATTAATGCAAGTATATAAGTAAGATTGTGGCAAATTACTTCAATAGTAATCATCAATTAATTTTTTGAAAAACAGGGTTTAACTAATACCCTTTACGTTAAGCAACCAATGGAAGGATGCAAAATGAGTTGTGGTACCTTTAGTTGGTGGGTCTAACTGGGCTTGCTTATGTTGGGCTAATTAATGGTATCAAACTTTTTAATATATGGTCGAGATTCATTCTTGTGTTTCATGTCGACACCTGATTTTGAACAGGGGCTCCAAGACCGACCGACGAGTCCAAATATTTTAGATGGGCCACATCAATGGACAGAATGGGTTGGGCCTCTAACCTTTTTACACATAAAAGACAAGACAGGTTGGCCCACTAAATTTGGTTGAAGCTTCAAGGCCTTCAACTACTACTACTACCATAAAATACTCTCTTTGTTTCTTTTAAATGCAACACTTTGACTAGCATATTTGCCAAAACATAATTTTGAATATTAATATCTTTAATTGTCTATTTGTAAAAATTATATTATAACATTGTGATGAATCTAATGATATATCATATTATAACATTTATTTATTTTATAATAGCAAAAAAATTAAGTCAAAACATGATATATAATTAATGTGAATAGTACAAAAGTCAAACTGATGTCTTTAATAAAAATAGAGGAAGTACATAGTTAAAAAAACAAGTGCATTTGAGTTTATGCACATTTTAGTATTTTACTCACTACTTTTACTCCAAGCCAACTTTCTGTCTGCCGACTAAAGGAGAAATATTTTATATGGACAGATAATAAATGTCGATACAGAGTATTATTTTGAAACAGAGGGAATACAATGTAAACATAAGAAACTACATTTTGAGAGCTTAAGACCATTTCTCTGCAATTTATAAAAATTTACTCAGTAAAAAGTATCACCTATACATAGCGCTTTAAACAACTCAAATCTTGTAAGTTGTAACAGCGGCTCCATATGATATACGAGTGATTGAGTAGCAAACATTTTACTACTGTTCTTACAACTCAGTCATCCTAAACTATCTAAATTTCAGCATCTACAATAAGATTTCATTTGTTGCTTAAAGTAGCCAACAAAAAAACAAACTGATAGAAGGGAAATACATTTCCGCTTTCATATATAGGGAAAAATCTCGTGTTAGAACCTAAAACTGACACATTACCTAAACTCGAATACCTTGACACCTGCATCGAGCCTTAGCTCCTATACCGACGAACCAGAGGGGCAACCTCTAACACTTTGGCTCATCGGATTTGTACATGGCGAGATAGAATTTGTCAGTCGACCTACCTATTCCTACATAGGAAATAAAAAAAGTGAGCTAATTTTACATTGTTGGGGCACACTAAAATGCACCGTTATTCTCTTGACTGTAAACCTTGAACAAGATTGTGATTAAGGTTGAGAATGCCTCCTATTTCTGGTAGGGGTAGATCTAGTTTCTTCAGCATTATTCGTCGATGCAGGGCTTTCAGAGGTATCAGAACTACTGTTCTCTCCGTCTTTTTCTTTACTGGACCACAGCTTTGAGAATAGCCTCTTCGACATTAGTAAGCCTCTGACTTTGTTGGCAACAGCTTTCTCGATATCGTTCTTAGGGCCATCACCGCTAGTTCCTTCACCAAACCCTAGTCTAAGGTAGGCTATTTCACCTTTCAGAGCCCTCAGCTCTTCTGTTGTGGGGACCCCATCCCAGTCATCCTCCGTATTTGTGGTTGCGGACCTGGAGCTTCCGTGAGATCCACCAGGAAGGGATGCTCGGGCAGGACGCTGCAAGTCTGGGGTCCGATTTCCTGGGGACGATGATGTGGCCCGAGCTTGCTCAAAGAAGAGTACCTGAACCACAACTCGCAAGGGAAGGCGTTCGTTTTGCACAGCGTGTGCACAGGCCTCTACTGAGAGCTTTCTGCAATCCATCAGTTTGCATATTTTCTTCCTCTCACTCTTACTTATACCGGGATGTTCCTGCAGAATTTCAAATTTCATTTGAGTAACAAATAGCACAAAAAATGAAGAATTGAAAATCAGGAGTGGTTGTCAATTTGTCATTATTGTCAACAAACTGATATTGGTGATCGAGTTGTTTTAGAAAGTTCTCTAAACCAACATGTACTCATGTAGAAACATTCTTGAATGAAACAGGTTAAACAGCATACTGACTTTACCTTCAAGTACATATCAATAGCACGGTATATTCCATCATGGGTTGATCTTGGAAATCCAGAAACAAGCTCTGATATTCCGATGAATTTAGACAGTGGTAGATTGGGGTCTCTTGAAACTTCGGCAAGGTAGCTGTCAACTAGCTTAGCAACCATTCCCTTGGAAGCATCTGATACGACCACAGGCTTCTTTAGCTCCTGAAAATCTATCTCACTATGAGAGTTACTCTGAATAACACGTTCCTGCATCACAAACTCCTTAACCAGATTCTCCACCAAATCAATGTCATAAACAGTAGTTTCACCAGGCGGAGCTCGGATCAACAAATCTGCCACTGAAGCCTCATCCAACTGTAACCCAATTCTCCTCAGCAACTCCATCCTAACCATTTCTCCACAACCTAAAGACATTGATGCTCTCAACAATCGAAGCATAAAACTAGAAGAGACACTGCCTTTGTCTTTTGGAAGAAGTCTAACTATAGTCTCAACTAATGATTGGTTCTTCTGCATATCACCACCTTGAACCAAACCCTTACTGAATCCAGGCAACTTTCTCAATGCATAAGTTTTCAAGGCTTCACCAATGACATCACTTGAAACCCTTCCTTTCGCCTTAATTGTAATTATTACCCGCTTATACAGATCTATGTCAAGGTCTGATAAGTCTTCTACCCACCAGTCTTTAGGAACTGTAAGTTGTTTCCTCACACCATTGTAATGTTGTTCCCCTCCGTTCTCCAATGGGTTCTTCTTCCTGTTATAGGTGTACGACCACTCAACTTTGGAAGTATCCATAGATGCTTTAGAAGCTATTGCATCGAGGCAGTGGCTAACTATTTTGAGCTCTTCAGACCATGGAAGTAGAGACTTAGTTGTTTGGAGAACGATGATGGAGTCTTTCCAACCTCGGAAGATACTAGAGTTGAGAAAGACATCAATTTTGTAAATGAGGTTTCCTTTCTCAACTGTATCGTACATTTCTAGAAATTCAGCTGCACATCGAGCTGCAACCACATTGTAGGCGTTTAGTGTGACAGTCATCCCATAACAGTATTTTGCACATATTTCGAAGGCAGCAGGTCCCCCAGGAATATCCTCGATGAATATTTCGTCCTGACTTTCTTGACTTGCCATGGCAACAAGCTTTTGCAAACGAGCACTCTTGGACAGTAGGGGAAACTGGGAAACAAAAAAAAAAATAGCACGTAATATAAGCATTACAATAGAAGCAAATTGGAAGCTTATTGGTAATGTATTCCGTTGTGTAAGCAATGCTTTCAAGGATGTTTGTTTTGGGACATCTTTATGGATTAAAAAAAAAAAAAAAAATCACCTTGCTACTTCCTGTCATCTAAACAAACAAAGCATGTAATATGTTTAGGACATGTACTGATGACAACATAAGAAAAGAAATAATCAACAGCCAAAAATTTCATATGCCAACCTCTTTTTTTAGTAATGAGGCCAAAAAGTCAGACGAAAAAAGGGAAACAAGTAACCTAGCTAGGAAGAGAGGATATATAGCACCATCGTATTACTATACAATATTATGTTTTACAGAAGTGAAACTTTTAAGATTCTCATACCTTATGTAGATAGAATTTGACGTCCGCAACATTGACAACTATGTCGGTTGACAACTCAGTTGCCACATACCTGAAAGCGATGATTCTCAAGTTTAAGCCATGGTAATAGAATATAAATTCCAATCTAAATAATATTAAAGGGTAAGCTTTTCGGACAAGCATAACAACAAAAATGAAAAGTTCTATAAAACGATGCACACATGATCATAAAGCTAGCTAACAGTCACGAACTTCACATGATACATAGTTACATACTAATGTCTGATGGACTCTAATCATATACCAATTGATCATTTTATCTTAGCATTCATTGCAGAATAGCAATTTGCCCCATCACCCGGATTCACCCCTTCCCCCCCCCCCCAACACACACACACACACACACACAAAATTAGTGACAGAAAGATCGCATCAAAGCAGGGCACTTTCCATATATGTCAATGATTTTAGCATCCGACTTCCCAGTGTTCAGAGTGAGACTTGTGTTTCTACTATGACAATAACAAAAGTAGTCCATATAAGCAGAAAAGCTTAACAATATCAACTACTCCATAGGCAAAAACCACAGGCAACAGAATCAGTGACTGAGACAGTAATAGAAGTCGGAAAATGTTGCTTCGACCCAAATTTAATTTCAATACGATTATACTAGAATAAAACTTTATTTTTATATTAACATCCCAGACGAACATTAGAGTCCTATATTGGTGATTGATTTGAAATTAATCCAATCTCGTAATTTTCTATTACAAAAGCGCCCCCTAATCACTCAAGAAAACCCGGAAAACATCATTATAAATACCAATAATTTATACACGGGATATATAAAAAAAATGTAATGTCACCGTTGTTGGACCTTTTCGTAGCATCTCAGAGATAGATATAACATTGCTCCCAACCCGTATTGGGATATACGGGAGTATGAATAACACAGAGCTAGCTAAGCAGAGACAAGGAGACCAGATAACAGAGCAATCAGTGTTTTCAAACCTCATTCAATGTCTCTATGAATGGCAAAGGGACAAGACTATTATTATGAAGCGTGGTAAATCCATTGAACTCATGTTCATTAGCTAGCTACAAGAACGACCCAAAGGACCCCACAAATTTACAAAATCCAGCTCACAATGTCAGACCAAACCTCCAAATCAAGGAACAATCAACATAAATTAGTGTAGGCAGCTTATTAGTAATCACAAACATCAATACTATACTACCAACTTTCGCCTCTAAAATGTCATAAATACCCGAAACACATACACACCCATTAATTTCATTTGAAACAAATAAGTAAATAACTCAGCCCCATTTTTCAAACTTTGAATCACCATTTTTGTAACAAGACTAAACCTTATTGTACTCCTTGATAATGAAGTTTCTATAATTAGAAAGTTAGAAACCATAGTACTACATCAAGAAAGTACAGTACAAATTGAAACAAGAAATAACAAAAATCAAAGCTTTCTAATCAAACAGTAATAACAACAGCTTAATAATCAAAAAGAGAGAAAAAAAAAAAAATCTGACCTGATATTATCACCATCAGTCTGAAATGAATCAGGTTTAGATCCAAGCTTCATAAACTTCATCTTTACCCAGAATTAAACAACACCCACCAACTAAAATCAACTAAAATCAAACACCCAGAAACAGAAATCTGGGTAAAAATGAAAAAACAAACTAAAAGATCAAAGTAAAAACTAAAAATGGCCCTCCTTCAAACACCTTCTTTCCTCCAAGCAAAAGTTTAAGAGAGAGAAAGTGAAAGTGAAAATGAAGAGAGAGAAACAAAAGTATAGTAATTGACGAAGAAAAGGGTGGAGGTTAAGTTGATTATGCTTCCTTACTCAGCAGCACAGTGCACTGAGCCCGGACATAATTTGGGAACCCAAGGTAACATTTTTACATACCCATAACATTATTTTCTCTCTCCTCCACTTGCTTCAAAGATTACACCGCCTTTTTCATTAATTACCCCCAAATTAAAAGGGGAATTAGAAAGGGAAAAAACCCAGAAATTAAAAAATTAAATTAGGGTTACAGAAAAACCCTAGATTGAAGAAAAACCCCCTTTTTTGTTGTTGAGATTGAAATTGAAGCCCTGCAAAAAATGCACAAAACATAGGGTGGACAATCAGCATCTCCCACACTTTTTTCATGTGGACAAACAATCTCTCTTACCAACAAAGTTGTTTCACTGATAATGTGCAGGTTTTTAATACAAGGATTTTGCAGTTTTTATAAATATATATAAATGAGTACTTTATTGTGTAAATTTTTTTATATTGGAATTAGATTTGGAAGAGAATATTCATAGGACACGAATTTTCATGGAAACCCATTAAAAATTTTGTACTTTAAAATATTGATTTTTTTAAAAAATATTGATTTTTTAATACAACTCTACCAAAAATATTAAACTTATTAGAGAAAGAAGAAAAAAAAGTTAAACCCAGAAAAACAGAGGTAAAGAAAAGAAGAAAACTGAGAGGAAATAGTAGTAATCATTAGAAGCAGAGGGTCTAAGGCTACTAGTCTAGTGAAGTGTGTTTGAAACTGACCTTTAGAGAGAGAAATTTTCCTTCTTTGTGAATGCTAATAACCAACATTAGCTTTATAAAGAATCAATCTTTGTACGGTAATTTTTACTAATTTAACACGATTTAAGTTGTCGACCTGATTTTCTTTTGTAGTGAACTTGTATGATCGATTAAATGAACATAAGTAAAGACACGAAGGACAACTCCAACTCGAATGTCTATTCGAGCGACAATTAATGAACCAAAAACAACATATGGTATAAAACACTAGAAAAAAATCAAGAAAGAGGAAACAAAAGATTATGGTAGAAAGAAATTAAAAATGGTATACCATTCCATAAATCAGAACAATGAGCTGTTGTTTTTTTAAGCTTTTGTCAGCCACCTTAACTACACGAAAAGCTATGTTTAAGAATGTTTTTTTTTTTTTTTCTTTTAAAAAATATGAATATCTCTCTAAAAAAAATGTAAACTTCAAGCAAAATTTAGGAAAAGAAGTAGGAAAAATAATTGGTTGATTGAAATAAAAGGAAAAAGAGGAGCAGTGGGCAAAAATGGAAGATGCCCACCCTAAATATTTTCTCTCTCCTAAGAAGAGTCACAGTGATAGGCACGCCAACCTGACATTATCAACATGGCTGCTCCCTCTCACAAATACATTTTCTTTTTATTTTTATTAATTAATATTAGAATAATGCTTGATTTTTTATTTATTTATTTTTTTTAATTAGTGAATTAGATTTATGGAACTCAAAGAAAATGACTCATCTCTCTTACTTTGATAATTTTTATTGCTGGAATCCATTTCGTATTTCCCCCCTTTTGGCCATTTTTTTACTATTTGTACTCATTAAATAAAATTTTATTCTGAGAAACTGTTTCTGTTTTTGGATTTTTTTTAAGAAGAAAGTAAAAACGGGAATAATTAACGGAGTGGTTAAAGGAAAAACGAGAATAATTAACGAGAATGGTTAGAAGGAAAAACAAGTACTCAAGTCTTAATAAGCGGGAATTAATTTGGAGTAAACTACTAATTTTGTTGTAGATTTACAACATCGTTGATATATTGGATTAGGGGTGCTAATCAAGCGAGTCGATCACAAGCTGAAGGGTGTTTGACTCGACTCGAAAACTTTTTACATGTGCTCAACTCGTGCTCGCTAAAGTTTTGAGCCAATAAAACTTGCTCAACTCGTGCTCATTAGAGTTTCGAGTCGAGTCGAGTAGCTCACGATCCGCTTGTTAAAGTTTTTGGCCCTTCTAAAATTATAGATCTTTATCACGATCTACTCAACTCTTTCTTTTTTGATAATATTAAGTAACTCTTATTAAGTTTCAAATTTATTTAAACATGGTAATTTCGTATATTTCATTCGTCTCTAGAAGTCTTTATTTTGACTTTTTATGTGAGACGATAACCTAATTAAGAAATAACTTTTAAAACCAACAGATGTTTTTTTTTTATATTTTTTTTTTATTTTTAAGTTTATTATTAAAAGACATGTTAAATGCCATATCTAAATGTTTAAAGTCCTTAACTAAATATTGATTCATTATTAAACAAAAGGTTAGAGGTGTAACATAGAGGGTAAATTGACTTATTAAAACACTTTTTTTTTTTGGTATACACCGCAATACTTGTGTAGGTGTCACATGGCCTACCACCATACTTTCCCCATTGAACAAAACCTTTAAATGGCCAACTTCCTCCATTTCAACATTTGCTAGTATATATTATTCATCCTTCTCCTTCACTTTTTACTACTCTATTTAATTTGTAACAACTCAAGTGATTTAAAAAGGATGAAGGATGTGTTCAATTCAACATGTCTAAGATTATTTTTACAAAAAAAAAAAAAAAAAAAAAAAAGCTTTTATAAAATGATTAAGTTTAGTTTAGAAAAATCAACTAAACTAATACTCACTCTCCATTTAACATATGAAGCAGTTAAACAGCTACTTTCTTTTTCTCTCGCCTCTTCCTCTCTCCCTCTCTAAAAAACCCTAAAATCTCCGGCAGCCGCTAGGGGCTACCATCATCATCTCTTTGATGATGGTAAGCCCCAATTCTTTCTTTATTTCCTTTGTTTTTTGTTTTCTAGTCATTAATAATCCTCCTTGCTCTCTCTTTATGAGAGTTTTCTTCCCAATTTTTGGGTTTGTTCTCTCCTTTTGTGAGAGTTTGGTGTTTGTCTTTCTTATCTTCCCTTATGGAAGATTGGAATTTATTTTTAGGGTTAAATATGAAATATTGGATTATTCATGGGTTGTTATTCGTACAAATTTGCAATTGGCGTTGGAATTGAGGATGCGATCGACATGGTCAAGTAATGAATTTTCCCGAAACTATGTCAAGAAGATGGACTCCCTCATAGAAGGCTGCATATTTCAGCGAACAATCGGGGACTGTGCTTCATCGTCAGATCTAGTTTCTCATCATCATAGTTTCTTTAAAGAGGATTTTTACTTGATTAATTTAGATTGTATTTTACTTTTCTATATTGCTTATTGTAGATTCCGTATGGCTTTCAATTAATGATATTTTATCTTACCCTTCAAAAAAAAAAAGTTTAGTTTAGAAAAGAGCATAAACTTCACTTTTATTTCAACTATTAACCTTTAATTGCAACATCTTTAAACCTATGTTTAATGTATCTTTGAATTGAAACTTTATGGGCTATGAACCTAAGCTAATTATCTAAGCTTATAGGCAAAGGAAAAAAAGCTTAATCTCAATATAATAGGTTATCTTTTAAATGTACCTAAAAAGTAAAAACTTACTATGACTATATGACATGATTAAGTATAATGTATGCATACTTATTTAAGATGTACCAAAAGCTGCAATAATTTATTTATTTATTTATTTATTTATTTATTTATTTATTTTTTGATTCATATGAGCCACGAGGGCGGGTACAAAGCTGCAATAATTATACAAGGTAGAAAAAATATATAAAATTTTCAGTACTCTATTAAAATATAATCAAGAGGTTTATTTTGTAAATTTGCATGCATTTTATACATTGAATATATTATATGCTACACGTCTGATCTATCTCTTATTTTATACCTTATTTAATTACTCTATAACCGTTTTAAAAAACTATAATAACATCCCCATAAAATACATCACTCTCACCACATAACCTTTGTTCCTCTATTAATTCCTTATAAATCAATTTTGGATTAAACTCATCACAATTTAATTAGCTCATAGTGAGAACGTTACTTTTAGATAATTGACTTTTCTTCTATAAAAGTGTGTCAATATCATGAATATCTAGCTTTTTTTACGAACAACTATTTTGAATTTATGATTTACTAAAGCTTTTGCATGCATATAAAACGTGCAAAATTCATTTGTTTAATATATATTACATAAGTTTTAGAAAACGAAAATTTCAAGCCTACATATTGTTGCCTACCCAACATCCATATCTAGTTTCTATTATTATTTTTATCCATTTTAGTAAGAAAAAATGCTTTCACATCTATTAGTCAAAGGTGATTATGGCAAAATGGAGACAACGTCCAGACATCAAATAATTACTTACATAATAGCAATATTTGACAAGGAGATTTAGGCCCTGTTCTCTTCACCTTAAAAAAATAATATTAAGTAAAAATAATTTCAGTTCAGTAAAAATAAGTTCAGTTCAGTAAAATTAATTTCAGTTCAGTTCAGTAAAATTCAGTTTTCTTAAGAAGAATTATAATAGAAAATCAGTAAAAATAATTTCAGTTCAACAAAAATAATTTCAGTTCAGTAAAATTAATTTAAGTTCAATAAAAAATAATTTAAATTCAGCAAATATAATTTTATTTCAGTAAAAATAATTTCAGTTCAGCAAAAATAAGGTGAAGAGAACGGGGCCTTAGTTAGTAATTATATAAATTTACTGGCCAGTAAATTAAAAGTTACCAAGATTTGGAATTGAAACATGATACCTAAAAATTTAAAAAGAGGTCCACTTATTTCAAGTTAATCAATGATTAATAACAGACATTACTTTTATTACTTATATATTTTATGTCGTACTCCAACAAGTATAAACATACTGTATCTGTTATCCACTTTAAGTCATAGAATTACTATAAACTCGATTTGAGTCAAATTTAACAACATATAATAACTTTGTATCAGACATCTACTTAATCATTGAAACTTATATACCTTAATTCATGCATACAGTACGAACTCAAAAATATATCTCATCGGCCCTTTTAGACATTATTTAGGCCTTTCTAATTGAATGACACACAATGATACAAAAACTAAATGACACTTGACGTCCAAGACAAGCAACTAGCATCCACAAATCTTTGGTGTTTTACGAATGTGGGCGCAATTACCAAATCAATATATAAGATTGCCTTCATCTAATTGAAAGAGAAACATGCATGGCCGGTTGGTTTTGATGTTCACATATCTTAATTTGACTCGTCCAAATCTAAATAATATTTTACGTAATCCAAATTAAACTATAAGCTATTATATCTTTCCATTACCTAATGGACAAATTATAACCACATCAAGCTAGTAATAATATAAACTATTATAGTAATCTCCTCGATTTCCTTCAATCAAATCTTTTTCTTATACTCGTATCAAAGTTCACATGAGATGCTCCCATTCTTCTTCCTACCCAATTAACAGCACGAAAATCCCATCATTGCATTAATTAGCATTCAACCTTTTTGTTTGATCAAAGTAATTTGAATTGAAGATATTAACATAACCTTGACCAGTACTAATCGCATATCATATATACTTCAATTGAATATATTATGTGTATTGATGTTGTTGTATGGCTTCTGTGTGACCTTACAACATAATTTACAAGTGCGTAATCTACCCTGCATCTTAGAAACCACTTAATTTTACACATGCATGTCATGTGACAAACAAAAATCCAATTTTAACCATCTCTATTTTTCTAAAGAAGTCAAATTATTAATTCAGTATAGAGGACAATATTTTGTAATTTAATTTTATTTTTTATTTTTTATTTTTTTCCATGGAATTAGATGGACATATATTTAACAAATTAACTAGATAATGAATGTTTTGATGAATGAGGGAATAAAAATGAGTAGAGGAAGAAGTCAAAAACAATGTCCAATGGTAGAAGGTGGTTGTTCCATATTTTGTTTGGCTTATTGTTGGAAACTCCCGACAGCATGACCTTTTTTTCACTTTGATTTTGCTTGCCTTTAATTATATGGAGTATCTTTATTCATTCCTTAAAAAAAAAAAAATATTTTAGCAAAGTATGGTAAAATTTTCCAAAATGATAGGAAGAAGAGACGGTCTCCTTTTTAATCATTCATTCACGAAATTGTATACGGTTGCACATATTTGATTTAAGGAATTAAGGATTAGCAGAGATTTATGTCACAAGTACTTGATAAGTGCCCATAAAAACAAAATAAAAAAAATATATTTTAGCAAAGTATGGTAAAATTTTCCAAAATGATAGGAAGAAGATACAGTCTCCTCTTTAATCATTCATTCACGAAATTGTATACGGTTGCACATATTTGATTTAAGGAATTAAGGATTAGCAGAGATTTATGTCACAAGTACTTGATAAGTGCCCATAAAAACAAAATAATACGTTGTCAATACATTCTTTGGATGCTATCAAGAAGTCTAGAGTATGAGTGTGAGGGATAGCATAGGTGGTTAGAGCACCCCTCCTGATTCCAAGAGATCATGAGATCGATTCTCATCATCCGTCCTTGTGACTCTTGTAACACAGTGTCAATCACATATGGTGTTTGAGAAACCTAGCTACTAATACTATAAAGATATTACAACATTTGTTTGTGAATAATAAATAAGTTTAATTGGTTAAAGTTTTGAGGAATGACATTCAAAACCTGAGATCAAATCTTGTATACATCATTTGTCCTCGTGGCTAATAATTTTTGAGGAATGACATTCAAGACCTGAGATCAAATCTCGTATACATCATTTGTTCTCGTGGCTAATAATTTTGAACAATGGAGGAATTGAAGTAATGAAGTAATACGGATCCAATTACATACAACCAAGTTGAATGCAGTACAAAGAACTTTACGAAGTATTATGTTACAAAAACATCCACGTCTATGTTTGAAGTGTGATATAAGTGTTGAAAGGCAAGGAAGTGGGAAGTAGGTTAAGTTAAGCTAGAGTTAGGTCTGATTGTATAGGAAATGGGCCAGCTTTGCCATTTTGAAGGGACATATACAACTACTTTTTCAAATCTAACTACAACTCTCTGGAAACTTGTTTCCTCTTCAAAGAGATAGTTAAGGTTCCACGGCTAACACCCTCATTCACTCACCAAGATGCATGGAGAGTTCATCCAACTATTGTTTTCATGTCAGATATCGTGTTAGACACCGATATTCGTTGGACATATGATGATACGTCTTGGACCGTGTTCTACTACGAGGTTTTTTTGAAGGATAAAATGAGAAAATTTAAGTATAATAGATTAGGTAATAGTTACATAATAGGAGTGCCTTCATAAATAGCTCATTGTTATATGCGACCTAAATGAATATTATGATATTGTTAATATGATATAGTGTGATCTAATAAAAGGACTGAATGATAGAACTAGAGTGGAAAACGAAATCAATTAGGCAAGTACTTTACGCTGATTAGTTTGATAATTGTGTAACGTTTGCATTTATGATTCTAAGTGTAGGTCGGTCATGCATGAATTTTAACATCTCGAATTCCCTATTTTTAGATTAATGTTTTCCCGTATTTATTTCGTACCCGCATTTGTGTCAGTATTCGTTCTCGTGTGACCTAGTTCACTCATATTTTATCTCTTTAAAAGAAAAAAAGAAAAGAAAAGACCTTAATAGGTTAGTGGCCCATGAAATCCAGTAAGAAGATTAAGGCCCATTTTTGCTAAACTTATATGGGTTGGGCCTCTTGGCCTGTGGTAATTCCTTGACTCTTGATATGGCCCTCCATCTCTCTTACATGCTGCTAGCCGACCGCCGCTTCACCCGCCGGCCAGTTCCGCACTTCTCTGACTGTTTCAGGTTGCTGGGATTCCTCGTCATTTAGGTAAAGCTTACATTTTTTTTTTCTGCAACCTAAAATCTATTTCATTGCTTTTTCTATTTGAATTCATGAGTTGGGATCTTGATTGATTGGAAAAAAAAAAAAAGAGGTTATCAAGTCTAATTGTATAAATATGTGCAACTAGTCTTGAATTTCACTCACATTTGGATTGTCTTGGTTTTGAATGTGGGTTATCACGTGTAATTCTGTTGAGTTTCAACAATTCAACTTAATGGGCGCTATTAATTTCGGCTACTGAATGTATTTTTATTAGGGTTTTATAATCATTTAATTATCGATGCTCCGTATTATATAGGAATGTGATTATAAATGCTGAAATTTTTGGATGTTGAATATGAAGAAATTTGTTTGTAATTCAAATTGTTGATTTTACTATGATTTTGGACTCTGCATTTTGTATTATGTTCATATTGATCTTGTATCCACATCCAGATTTCTGGATCCGCCACTACTGTATTGTATAACAGTAATCTAGGTGATCGTTTGTCCTCTGGTAAATATTTGCAATTGGCGGTCACCTGAATTAGTTAGATTGAACATGGGGTTGGTTTATCTAAGTTCTTTAATTCTACGTTGCTTGATTAGCGTCTTTTAAAGGGTTTGCAAATTGATTTGGTTGTTGCAGTGCTGCTCGAAACTCGAGTAACACTCCTTATATTGCTATTGAGGAAGGACAATACATTTATTAGGAGACTGATAACACATTGAATTAGATAGTTACTTGTGAGATTGCATAGTAAAATACAGATTCAGTGGGAGCGAGTTTTGATTTTTTGTTGTATTTGTTTGTAATCGCTTGAGGAATTAGTTTGATGTTAGAATAGCTTAGAAAATAGGAATATTTTGCTTGCATCACTGTCCATGTTATTCATGATGGTTTTTGGCCAAAATATATCAGATAATCAATATGTACAATAATGTGGGAGCTCAGCCTGGGGGCCGACAAACGTCTTTTCCTCAAGCTATTCCATTTGGTAATGCATTCTCTGGGGCAACTTCTGGGTTGATTAGTAGTGGATTGAGTGCATACGGGGAGAAAATATTCGGTTCAAGTTCCGAGTATGTGCAAAGCAATGTAAGTACCCTATACCAATATTCTGTCTTCTTATAGATCTGCTGTGCTTGAAATGGATGTTCACATCCTTATTAGAATCTTTCTACTTCCTCTAAATGTATGTGATTTATTAATTTTAATAGTTTGGCATCCAATTTCTTAAACTTGGCTTAACCTTTGGCTACAGATTTCTAATTTCTCTTCTTTTGGATTTGGTTATGCCAATCTAAGTAGTTTCTAACATTATTGTTTTTAAGATTAAATTGAATGAAGCAAGTACAAGTATTAGATATTATTTTGTACTGTATTTATATGTTCATCATTTGAAGAATTGAGAACCCTGGTCTTCGTTGAGAAAATACTTGTTGACTAATAAGTGTGAGTTCCTTAGAGTCATCTATGTTTGACCCTCCTCCCCGAAGCACACTAACGAATATGCGTTTCTACTATGAAGAAGTATATATGGGTTTGTCAGCTATCGTTTTACTCAGTTTTGATTTCTTTCTTACATGTGCTATCTAAGTAATTCATAGTGCCATTTTCATTTTTGTGGCTCATGGCTCATCCTCGGTACTTTGTAGTGGTCCTTTTATTTATGAGTTGACTTTGTGGCGCTGAGAATCTAAGATTAAAGAATTTTCATTTTTATTCCCCGTGGTTATGAAATCTTACAGATAAGTAGGTATTTTGCTGACCCCCAATATTATTTCCAAGTGAACGATGACTATGTGAGGAACAAGTTAAAGATTATTCTGGCTCCTTTTCTTCATCGGGTAAGCATTCCTCACATTGTTAATTTTTGTTTGTCTTGTGGTATTCTAAAGTTTTCTATTTGCGTCAGCAATGTAGTTTATATATATTCTGTTTCTTTGAATCTCTTTTTTGCTGTAGGGACACTGGACAAGGATAACTGAGCCTATGGCAGGCAAAATTTCCTACAAACCCCCAATCTATGACATTAACGCACCAGATCTGTACATTCCTATGATGGCCTTTCTTTCCTACGTTGTGCTTGCTGGTTTTTCCCTGGGACCGAGTGGAAAGTAAGTACTTTAGTTTGCTTTGGATCAATGGTTGTTTGCTATTCCAGGTTTTGACTCCTACTGAATGCGGTATAATTGCTGTAAAAGCATCGGATATGATATTTGGTTATTGATGTTTCAAAATCACTGAATATGATATGATTATTTGGGATCCACAAATCCACAATCAAATCAAATCATATGATGTAAGATGGGGGTTATTGTGGATTCTGTGAGGTGTGAGTTCTATGTGTGGGCTGGTCTCTTCTCCTGTGCATAGAAGCACAAATCCTTCCTATTAAAGAAGAAAAATTGGTTCATTTCTAATATGGTACTTCTGGGAACAACTTGAGATGGCCAACATATTGATTCTTTATATATTTTATGTACCAAATTTCAGAAAGTATCTGGAAGTTTTCATTTTGAATCAGTGTATTGAGATTGTTTTCACCTTAAGATTGTATGACTTCCTGGCAAGTAGCAAGCCAACCAGTTAGGTCATTAGTGACCTAGCCTTCCAGGTTGATGAAAGGGGAATAAGGAGAGTGCTTGTATTTATAACATCTCTTGTAGAAGTTATAGCTTCGGAACGTGGGCTGGAGGTATCTTATAAATTGTGAGAGAGTGTGAGACTAGTTTTCTTATATACTTGTTGAGTTGACTGGCATGTATCTTGATTGTAATGGAGGCCTCAGGCCTGTGTTTAGTTTATACCCATGTTGATAATTTAACTGGTAAAACTGCTGTTCTCTGTAGCTGTACTCTTTAGCAGAAGACTTTTCTGAAAAATTGTTTTTCCAAATCTTCCTGGTTTAACCCAGAGATGGTGAATTGGCTGCTTATGAAAGGATTGGTAGGCTGGATTTTTCAGGTTGTAGGTCTCAAAGTGTCACTAATGTCACTCAGCATTGGGGAAACACCATTGTTAGATATTGTGGCATATGCTGGTTATGCATTCACGGGTATATCTCTGGCACTCTTTGGAAAATTATTCTGGAGACATTCTTATTATATAGTGTTACTCCTGAGCTGCCTTAGCATGGGAATCTTCTTAGTGAAGACGATGAAGAGAGTTTTGTATGCAGAGGTGAGGAGTCACAACTCAGGCAAGCATCATGTTCTTTTGCTCTTGATTGCATTAGCTCAGTTTCCGCTCTTCTTGTGGCTTGGCAACATTACCATCAATTGGCTATTTTAGACCCCCCTCCCCCCAAAACTATCCCTTTGCTTCCTGTATAGGCGTAGGTGCATACTAACTCCTTGTGAAGTCACGGAACTCAACAGGATATTATAGGAGAGATTTATTCATTGTCTATAAAATTTGAACTTTTAGCTTCTAATGTCCTTACATCGATTTGATTTGTAATCCATATTAAAGTTAAATTGTTACTTTTTTTTTGAGGGAATGTTAAATTGTTACTTTATAAGTAGAAATATGTGCAGTTTGGTTAGCAATAGCACAAGAAGTGCAACGTTGTTGTTGGAAGTACTGTTTCCCATCAATGGAGGGACTTCCTAGGTTAGGTACTCCCGACGTTATACCAAATCGCTTCGTATGGTTCGCAACAGATTGTCTTTTAGACGGCATGGATTCTCTTTACCTATTAAACCGACTACTAGTCACATGAGTAGTATGTTTGCCGATGTTTCATTATCTTTACCACTTTCAAGTTCAGAGGTGGTAGTTGCTGGCAGATTGAAGTGAAATTTAACAATCTTTGGCTGTCTTCATATCCTATGTACCTCTTATCTTCATTACAAAATTGAGTATATGTACATGATTGAGCCTAAAGTTGTAAAGTTGATGTGAATCCCATCCTCAAAATTAAATTGTATAGAGTATTAAAAAAGGAAAAAGATATATGCAAAGGGCTGCATATAAGAAGCTAAAAATGAAAAGAATTAACTATAAATAAACATTTATTACATCGATTTACTCGTGAATTGTTGATAAGTTCCCAACTTAATACTAAAAATGAAGTATATTAAATGTTTATATGCAACCCTTATTACCCTTTAAAAAAAACCCTAAAATATAAGTTTTTGTGGAAATCATAAGCTTTTTATGTCAATAAATATTAAGTAGAAAAAAAAAAAAAAAAAAAAGTATGTAACAATTTTAAATTCCGAACTCCGTATCACATAGACTATAGTACTCCGTAATGAAGTTGATTATCAACCTTTATTTAAAGGTTAAAAAATTCTCTTTTCTTTGATTTTTTTGACATGCAATACCCGTTGATTAACAAACTGAATTGCATGAAGTTGGTGGGAGTCGTTGTATTGTGCATATTACTTGCATGTGAAGTCAAATATTTTAATTTCAAGATGTTAACAATAAATCAGAGTGGCGCAGCGGAAGCGTGGTGGGCCCATAACCCACAGGTCCCAGGATCGAAACCTGGCTCTGATAAATTAGAGAAAGCATCCCGCAAATTTTTTTTTCCTTTTTTTTTTTTGGTGCTGTCTTCCAATCAACTTTGCCTTTTTCATTATTCAACAACAAAATAAAAATTAGTATATAAAGTTATTTTGAGTCTTGGATACTCTGGATGCAAGGAACCTTTCAGGTGAATGCTTCCAAATTCCAAAGACACAAACCCCATAATTAAGAACAATAAACAACAAAAGAGCCAAAAAGTATAGCAAATAGATACTCTATATAAATTAGATACTCTTAATTCTCCTTTTGCTCCCATACAAATCAAAGGGCACTAAAGTTTTTGTCCATCAAGCACCATACATTTAATTTAACATTGCTAAAGTACAAAGCTTTAGTAACCTTCAAATTAACCAAAAAAAGGCCCCATCTTAATCCTAATTCCTACCCTAATCAACACAAATTAACCCATACTTTCTACTTAAAACTATAATCATGATAATGATACCATCATTAGAACTGTTCATCTTTGGCATTCATATTTCACTGACATACCAATAAAGCTCCTTGAAATCACACCATAATGAACTTACACTGAAGAAAACCTGCAAAAAGAAGGAAAAAAAAAAAAAAAAAAATTTAAAGTTAACATCATAAAGATTAAAAGAAACTAATGTAATAATTTGATAATAAATAAAAATAGTTGAACATACTAGGATCAGAATTGATGAGCATGGCAGTGCCACCAAAGTCACAAGTACCACCATTAATCTTGTTCTTCTGCCAATAACTATTGAAAGCATAAGAAGCATGAGAAACAAGAGAATCAGGAAAATAACAATTCCCATTTGGTTGAATTTCATCACATTCTGCTCCTCCTTCACCACAAGCATAATCCATTGCTTCCTGCAATGTCTCTGCAGGAACACTTGGCTTTGCTACACACCACAGTTTCTCTCTCGGCTCGAAAGCCGGAGTTGGTGCCGAAGCCTGTGGCGGTGCTGGTGGTGCTGCCGCCTGCGGTGGTGCAGGGTAGCAGGGTGGTATGTAGTGGTGGTGGTGGTGGGGGTGAGGGGGAGGGGTTTGGGTTTGGGTTGGGCTAAGCCCTAAATGTGGGGTGCCAGGGATTGGGCTTGGTGGGGAGATTGTAGGCCCAACACCAACTAGAGGAGGAAGTGAACCTGGGCCTCTAGCAGTAGGTAGTTCTTCTGGAGAGGGAGTTGGAAGAATGTATGTCAATTTTCTCATTGTTGGGTTCAATTTTTGAGTTGGGTTGTTTGAAACCACCATAAAATTGAGGTCTTCTGAGTTTAAAAATCCAAACTTTTTCAAAGATTTCAAGTGGGATAAAGCTAAAGATTCAAACTTTGGGTAAAAAATTGGGGTTTCATCAGAAGATGGGTTAATCATATAAGAAGAATTAGAGGAATGGATGAACTGTAGGAGGGGTTGGAGGAGAGAGAAAGCAGAATCAGAGGTTAATTCCAGACAAAGGGAAGAAAAAGAAGGGGAAACCTTAATTTCTGAGTGTAAACCCCATCTAGTGAGAGAATGGTGAAGATTTTTGAGAGCAGGTAAAAAAAGATGGTGATTTTGTTGCTGGGTTTTGGAAGAACAGAGGAGATTATGTCCCACAACAATGTGGGTAATGTTATAAGCGGGGTAAAATTGCAGGACATGGTTTCTGAGCCAAGTTTCCGCCATTAAAACACTGTTAGAAACCTCAGTGAGGTCTTGGTTGTGGACTGAAACAGCCATGGAAGTTGCAGCAGAAGCAGCAGTACTGAGGTCTGAGCGGACTGTCAGGATTTCAGCAGAATTTATGGTTGCAACTGCAGAAAAAAAAAATAATAAAAAACATAAAGTGCATGAAATTAACATAAAATTGTAAGATTTTGAGAGTAAAGCAAGAAAAATTACCAGTAAAACAGAGGAAGAGGAGAGAGAAAGTGAGGAATAGGCATGCCATTTTGAACACCATTGTTGAGGTGCTATGATGCATTTACTCACTCACCAAGTGTGTGTGAGAATCTTGAGTAGTGTAGTGTTGGTCTTGGTCAAGGCTTTGTGAAAGTGTGAAGTGTGAAGTGTGAAGAAGTGAGCATTGAAATATGTAGGGTGAGTGCATAGAATGGGCCAACCGTTTTTGGTTCTCCTCTGTCATTTTCCTTCTGTCCATTTCTGTAGTCCTTTTACCCAAGTTACTATTTTACCAACGGCTCTAAATGTCCTTTCCTATAGTTGTTTTACTGTGGCTGTAATTTTTTTTTCTTCTTATTTTACATATATTTTTTTAAAAAATCTTTTTTCAGCTCATACAAATATACAATAGATAGCAATTTAGAAAATACCAAACATTAGGTCATATGATACGTGAGAAATGAGAATAGATGTATGACAATATTAAATGAGTATACGGAGCAATTATCAAAATACCAAAAAAATAGGGATGCGCCCTAGCTTTGTAAATGCAAGGGATAATAGTTACTCATCTTTGATACTTGGTAATATTTATTCCGACATTCCTTTCATTAATGGCAAAATAATGTTGTCAACTCATATCAAACAATTCTCATCATCCATATATACTAATATAGTACGGAGTACATATTATTAAAATAGCAGAAACAGATCCAGTTTATTCTATATTCCTATGATCATACAAGTAACAAACATGGGTTATGTTACAAGCGGAAAAATACTACTCCTTACCATTCACTATTTTACATCCTCAATTTTGATACACCAAGCAGTCAAACACCCTCACCAGTCAACAATCATGCCAGGTACTTAATGAACTTGACCAACTTGTTAATCATATGGACCCGGTTATACGGTGAATGGGCTGATACATCAATAAACAGGCCAGGAGCACAGACAATATATTGGACCATAGTTAGTTTTCACAATGGGCTACAGAAACCCAATTTAAATTGTGGAGCCCATTTGTGATTTTTGACTATTTTTTTTAGTTAATAAAGTAGCAACCCAATTTAGCAAGCTATTCAAACGTGGAAATTTGGTAATATGGGTCACGGGCCTTAATTTAAATTTGGTGACAATCTCGTCAAATATAAAAGGATTTGACTAGTACCAAAACAATCAACAGTATCCTCTGGATATTCGCAGTGTAATGGCCTCATGGGTGGGTCTGCTGGCCCTAATTCTCAGCTACTAATGCAGAGTACTATTCTAAGTTCATTTTACTACAGAGTAAACACGGAAATTGAATTTAGTACACCGTTAATTGATTTAGATACACTTCTATGTGAGAGAGCATAGAAAACTATACTTTCACATAAAAGGTTTGTCAAAATCAATTTTGACGTGCCCAAATAATTTCCGGTAAACACTAGAATTCCCTCCGGTGTTTAAAGATTTTTTCCGCCTTCCATTAAGAATTATAACGAGTGCGTAAGTAAACTAATTTTATATACGAGTGGTATGTAGGGTATGAGATAAAACCACAAAATAAAAACGCAAACAATTAGGAATAGAGTGGCACGCAGTGAAAGAAACAATTAGGCACTATTCATATGAATAAGAAAGGACACCTCTAAGGCCTAAACTTGATGGTAATAAGGTGGCACATGAATAATGCAGCATAGGATGCTGCCACACAGAAAAATGTCCAATTGTAAACAGAAAATTAGGCAAATGTATAATACAGTTAATACGACGTAGTAATATAATAATATGAGTTGTTGAATATTTAACTCACTTTCTCTAGTTTAGTGGTCTGAAATTGTTCCCCTGCCTTGTTCTGTACATTTGTCGATTTCCAGAGTTTGCGTGTAATATTCCATATGAACCATATCTTATTAGTCAGTACCCCTTATTATTTTACTCTAAGACCACATTAAGGCTGTTATACAAAATTAGCCAACGTATAACAAGCTAGCAACACTATATTAAGGTGTATTAATTAAGCTTTATTCCCTCTCAATTATGTTGATTAGCTGATCTATGACTCTAAGAAGGCCAGTCTTTGACCGAACTCGGGAAAATAAGTTGGAGTTTATGTAATAATCGTATAATGTAATCATTCAAATAGCCTCTATGATATTCTTGGTAAGGAAATTTAGAAATAAACCATTAAAGTGTATGAAGAGAACTTTTAAGACATCTTAAATTAATGAAATTAGTTATTATTTACGATATATATATCATCAATGTGACTACTAAATCCAAATAACGAGAGCATGTCCTAAATGAAAACGAAGAAAAAAAGTAAGCTGCAACGGACAAATCCATAATAAATTGATAAGATTATGGTCAGCTATTTACGTGAAATCCATAATAAGATTATGGTCAACAACCCAGGGCAGGTACTAAAATAAGAGTTGAACCCTCATGAAAGTCATGTTGGAATTTTGGCTTATAGTGTCGGTGGAAGGTGAATAATGCAAATTAAAGTACGTACTAGATTCATAGGGGTGAATCAGGCATTCTATTCTAATATAGCCTATAGTGGGCTGATGCTACACCTTCTAATGTCCTTATATAGAAATTATTATTATTACTAGGCCGGGCCAACCAACAAGCTCGATGCGCGAGCCATTGTTAACCATACTCGCAACTCTTTTGATTTAGTTGTTGACAATATATAAATAAATGAGAGAAAAATCTGTAAACAAATTTATTTAGGGATATAAATGTCCACGTAATATACTTAAGAAATGAAAATAGAGGATCATGAGTAGAAGAGATAAACTTTTGATTTACGTAGCCAATTCCATTTTAAAGATTGAAGCCTCAATTGTTGCGTAATTATACTTCGTACTCGTATTAAATTTTCCTAGTATTGTAATTGTATGTATGTAGAATGTAGAAGATGAAATAGAAGTGAAGTGTGGCAAATGTTGGTTGCATGGTTACAAAGTAAGGTTTATGATACTTGACGTGTTAATATTTATTAATTGGTGGTGTTTACTACAATTACTATCATGTCTTTTATTTGTCAAGTTTTTAACCAATAATGCGTAAGACACAATCATGGAACATTATCACAAGATTACATTTTTATAAGATTTTGGACTATCATTTTTTCTTTGACAGATGGAGAAGTACGGGGCATGTTTCACAACTTTAATAAGACTCGATCAAAAGGAGTAAGAATAGGTGCTGCATGAAAATTACGTATGGGGGGTACTCTAATTCAAATTGAAAAAGTGAAAATTTTATTACCCTTTTTTTTTTCGGATGTAAACCAGCATCTCAAAGATAAATTTTAATTATGATAAGTACGTGTTAGTAACATATATCAACTAAATACATCAATAGTATAAAATCTAGACTTTAAACAACTTCTAGTCATTAAACAATACTTAATCGATCCCCTTGTCTACAAATGGTGGTACACAAACCATGTTGGTAAGGGCATATTAGCCTAGCCAATCAAATGTCTAACACGAGACACTTCTAACAGGTTTTAGACACAGCTAAAAGTCCCTCTGTTTTAGGGGTTTCATCAATAGTTAGAACAAACATAAGAAAGTAAAAAAGAAGAAAAAGAAAAAATAACATAAAGTAGGAGTACAATGCTTCACTATAAGAAGCTAAGAGGCCAAAGGAGGAGCCAAGGGACATATTGTAATAGTAATAACTAACAAGGACTAAGAAACATATTGAGACACTCATGCATAATACTCTTGCAATTAGTATGATAATTTTGTTACAACTAAACTAAATTTCCTAAAACACTGTTTACATATTATCAACACTCACCAGCTTTTGACCTCTTGTTCATCCAAATTTTATTAATTTATTTTCTGACAACCAAATTGTTCATCTATTAAATTCAGAAGTTTTTTGACAGTTGACTTTCAGTTGTACAAGATTATTGATATCCGTTTATATCTGAAACAATTAAGGATTGATAGCCTGTAAGGTTAATTTCTACATAAAATGCCTCCTAACTGTCAAACTTTATTTATTAATGAAAGTGTACTGCAATTATATTTGTACAGCAATGTAAAATAGTACGAGTAGTTGAGAGCCTGCTAAAAATCAATCATGAAAAGGCAGAAATTGGTTTTGACATGCCACTATTATTAGTGATGGACATACAATCTCTACCACTTCTAATGTTGGTCTTTGGGGCTTCAGAATTACTACTTAACATGCCACTATCACCCATTAATAATGTACTAATCATGAAAACCACCCATTTTAATTAATTATGCTGACAATCCAATTTCGGTTTTTCTATTGAAATTGGCCCCAACTTTTTTTAATTTTAAGAGATTAGACTCAGAAACAACTCTTACTAGGAATGAACATCTAATAGAAACTCCTTAACTAGTCGAGTGAATGTAATGTAAATGACCTCAACAGCTCAACTAGTTATATAAACCGTAACAAAATTATACAATATGTATACATATATGAAATATTTTATATCAAAAGCCTGATTTCTTCCCGTTGAAAAGATCCGACCTATGTTCATGTTTGGGAAGTAATTCGAAATTTCGAACTATGTCTATACCTAAAGGACAAATTAAGCACAGATACAAAAGCTTAAGAAATCCCCCCAAAAAAGTTGGAACTTGTACATTTTTGTCCATATGATCACTATTCTTTCATCCTTGGTTGAGAGTTTATAAATTAATATTCCTTCATCTTGAAATGGCAATTAGTTAAAAAAAAAAAAAAAAAACTCTTATATGCAGACTCCATACTACCTAAATATTGGCCATATTGCACAACTGGAGGAAGTAAAAGATGATTTTATCTAGCTTTAATGCTTCAATACGACACTTATTGATACATTCCGATCCGAGAAAAAGTGTAATACTCCTAACACATAAAGCTACAAGTATACTTGTATTAACTACCTTCATTAGTTCAGCAAAAACAAGTAACAAGAAAGGTGGAACTTGTACAATTATCTCCACAAATGGGATCACTATTCTTTCATCCTTAGTTGAGAGTTAATAGATGTTCTTTTATCTCATAATGACAACTTTTACTTATAAACATTTTAAAGGAGTACTACCTAAATTTCATACGACTTTTATTTATGGACGGAGGAAGTAAATTGAAAGATAATTTTATCTAGCTATAAAGCTTCAGTATGACACATTCCAAGAAAAAGTGTAATATCGGGTAAAGCTACAAGTAGATCATGTTAACCACCTTCATAAATAGATTAGTTAAGCTAAGAAAAAGAACAAGTAGTAGCAAACATTCATAATGAGCAACAACTTTCCAGATAAGCAAAGGGAGAATTAAAACCCTGATCTAAAAACGGTCATTTTGTAGCTAGAAGTTGTATGATGAAACGCAATAAAAAGCTTTAGAATGATTAAAGTTAGTCATACAAACACGCAATATTAAAACAGTAAAGATTGCTTTTATTAAACGATTAAAAAAGAATTAAGGATCCTAAACCTAAAGGGTTGGAAAAGGATAGCATTGTCTTTACACTCTACTTTGGAATTGAACACTGAGCTACACACTCACCCAAATACCAACAACACCAACAAAAGTAAAAGATTAAAGCAAGAATTATGTACTGTACGTCTAAAGAAAGCATATGCTCTTCATCTTGTCATACTGTCTTATGAGTCGGTGACTTGGTGGTTCACTGGACCAGGGAGGTATCAAATCAAAAGGCATAAATAATGTTCAACATTATACATCAACCCTTTATTTTTTTCTACAAAGAATTTGACAATTACGTCTTTACCATTATACAATCAGCGGTTTAGACAGGTCGTGTAGAGAATTGTCAAAGTCATACATACGTTACATTGATTGATCTTGAGAAAGATCGATGTTTCTCTCAAATTTAAAGACTGAAGGTCAGTTAGAAACAACTTCTTATGTATCGAAAGAAATAATCCGTACTCGAGTATATTAAGAAATGGCCTTGATTCTTTTGCTTTTTCAGTCATAAATAAATTCATGGGCCTAATAATTGGAATTCATGTAAGCCCTAATACCTCCCACATTTAATGGTATAAAAACATTTTCACCACCTGCGACAGTGTACTAACAACAGCTAGATCTCAAGCACTTAGCGTGTGAGGAGGAGTAGGGTATCAATTTTGATTAGTACTCGTATTAATATTTGACGTTTTACTATACCACGTGGCCAAATTTCCTTTGTTCTTATTCTTTGATTTAATGTTCCCCTTACTTCTATAACTAGGGTCCAATATGACAGACCTCAATCATGTTAGTGACAGTAGATTGGAAGTTTATACGGTGTATTACTGAAGCACAAAACAAACTATTTATGTATAAACATGGAGAATTGTTTTTATATCTAAATTAGGATTATAAAACATGCTCTTAACTTTTATGCTACAGAAAACGACCCAAAGATAAACCGTACATATACTTTACACTATTCCTATGAGATTTGATCCCTAAACCACAGAATATGAAGTAGAGAGCGATATCACTACTCCACCACTACAACCTCATATTGGGACATTCGAACTGGACGGCCATTTTTGTAGAATCATGTTGGTTTATGACTATTCGACCGATGGTAAAACATGATGATGAGGGGTTATCTCATATCAAAGGAAATGAAAGAATCTGCTAAGGTCTAGGAAAAGTTTAGAAGCTCTAGGCATGAAAACAGGAGATTGCCGCCCCACTGAAAGTATACAAGGAATACTATGAAGAAGTGATCCCGAAGCATTTAATGGCTCTAAAGAAAGAATAACTAAATGAGAAAATAAGGAAAGAGACAAATTAGTTTTTTAAAGGATATTTTTCACAGCAAGGACGAATAAACTTTATTTATTTTTCGAATTTAGCAGTTCTACCAACCAAGCAAAATTGCTTCTTTAAATATTTTAGCACTATCTTCTCACTATCTTCCTTTCAATGCAGAAAAATAAGAAAAAGAAACCCATTTAATAAAAAAAGAAAGAAAGTAGATTCTCTTCCTTTTTCCACTTGGCAGTAGATCTCTCTTTAGAACAGCAAATCAGCAATCCCACTATTCTACGTTAGATCAGTAACAAAAATCATGAAAAAATATACCCCATTGTTGAACTTTTATAATTAAGGATGTGACATAAAGAGTAATTTTAATGAAATCGATCTAATTTAAGTTAAAATAAAAACGTTGAATAATAATAATCCATTTGAAAATCCTGATTAAGGAGTACGGAGTATTAAATAATGTGACAACTTTTTTAGTTTTTTACATATAAAATAATACAAGTATACGAGTACATGATTATTACTCCGTATATTTTTAGACCGAGATTTAGATGCTTATTAATTTAAAAAGAAAGAAAAAAAAAGGAATGCGGCTAAGTTGATGACATCATTTCACTTCAGTACAGAGTTCTGGGCATCCAGATCTTGCAGCCTAAAGAAGGTTCCCTCCACACATACTCTTTTCTCTCTCTTCTTTCTCCACAAACCAAGATTATTGGAAAGCCAAATAGCCAATGAATTTAGACATGAATTGGTGGGATAATATACACAAAATAAAACAATCCTACCAAAATTCACAATGAAAAACCATTCTTTAAACTTGATATTGATCATTTCACTAACCTTATCTGTTGTAGCCAATGGTGAGAAATTAAGGAATGTTGAAGTCATCAGAAGAATCCTGCATCAACCATTGTTCCCAGAAAGCTCATCGCCTCCACCGGGACTCGATGATTCGTCATCATTGGCACCACCTCCGCCTTCAGCTGATAATTCCGGGGACACCCCGGACCAACCCTTCTTCCCGGAGGTGCCAGCAGGGTCAACCCCAACTCAGAACCCACTACCGCCACCTCCTGTGACGTCAAATGGGGCAAGTCCGATACCAACCGCGACACAACCAGCTGCAAAGCCTACTAAGAAAGTGGCAATTGCAGTCTCAGTGGTAATAGTAACATTAGGAATGCTATCAGCATTGGCGTTCTTCTTGTATAAACACAGGGTGAAGAACCCTGTTGAGACTCAGAAGTTGGTTGGTGGTGGTGGTGGTGGTCGTGGTGCGAATAACTCGACGAGGCATACAGAAGAACCAAGAGTGCCCCCTTCAAATTTCCTGTATATAGGGACAGTAGAGCCATCAAATCAGAGATCAGTACCAGTCAATGAGAATAACATAGCCAATGGATCACCTTACCATAAGCTGAATAATAGTAATAGTATTAATAATGATAGTTCAATGAAGAGGTCAGATCGGTATAGGCCTAGTCCTGATTTGCAGCCATTGCCGCCGTTGAATAGAGCTCCTCCAAGGAGTGTGCCACAGAGGGGTTCCCCAACGGCTACTATGTCTTCTTCTGATGAGGACAGAAGTGATACTCTGTTTTATACTCCATACGGCTCGATTCATGGCTCATTTCATGGCTCGGTTGCTAGTGGTGATGATGGGTATTGGACTCAAGCTACACGTTCAAATAGTAGAACCAATGGTGGAAGTTCCTTCCCTCATTCTAAGAGGACTTCACCTAAATCAAGGGGTTTAGCTTCATCATCTCCTGATGTTATCAAGCATGCTATCATTCCATCTATTAAGGCCACTGCCCCACCTCCGCCCCCTCCACCACCACCCCCGCCACGAGCAGAGATGGAGTCAGATTATGAAAAAGAGTATGAGACTCAAGGGAAGGAGGAATCAAGGTCAAATATACCCAAGAGGGCTAAATTTGCAGCTCCTCCACCACCACCGAATTTAGCACTCCTCCGAAAATTCAGCAGTAATAGTCCATTTCATCAGAATGCTAATCCACCACCTCCGCCGCCACCTCCTCCTCCACCGCCACCACCACCTCCTCCACGGGCACCATTACTGACACCGAAGAAAGTATCTAATAAGATGGAAAATGGGTCTACAGGGGCTTCTCAAGTGTCACCGAAGGCACAATTGGAAAGTCCTAACTCAAGAGATGGCCTAAGAAAAGGAACAATAAAAACAGATGAAGTGCTTGATAATGAGTGCAGTTCTACTGGAAGGCCTAACGGAGACGACTTAGATGAGAGAAGACCAAGGCTGAAGCCCTTGCATTGGGATAAAGTAAGGGCAACCTCTGATCGAGCTACTGTTTGGGACCAGCTGAAATCAAGCTCCTTTCAGTAAGGCCACCAGAACAATTTTTGTGTATTGGTGCCAAAATAACTTATGACTGACTCCTAAGTTTACAGATTTCACTATCTTGCCAATTCATTGCAGGTTAAACGAGGATATGATGGAAAGTTTATTTGGCTGCAATACAGCCCCTACGACGGTTAAGAAAGAGACAGGTAGAAGATCAGTTCTCCCTCCTGTTGAGAAAGAGAACCGAGTTTTAGACCCAAAGAAGTCCCAGAACATTGCCATTTTATTAAGAGCATTGAATGTGACTCGGGATGAGGTTGCTGAAGCACTTATGGACGGTATGCATAACTCTCTCCTTAATAATCCCTGGGATAATTCCTTCATGCTTTATTTACAGACCTTAATTTATTTTTTGTTCTTGCCCGTAGTATAAGTGGAATAATCTAGATCATATAGGAATGTGTAAGGAAATTGTCTGAAACACATACATGATTTAAGTTCCTGTTTTTTCTGAGACAGTCGAAAAAACTCCATTCCTTGATTACATTAGCTAAATCACACAGATTAAGATATAGGGGCCAGAATTTGTTGATACTCGCAGAAGTGGAAGAGCTCAATCTTGATATATATATGCTCTTTCAATTGAGATCCTTTCTAACTAAGCCTAATGACAGTACAGAAAGGGATCACTTGTCTTAGAGAATGCTGAACATTCAAAAGTCATTCAAAATACGTAGTATTTCCTAGTTCAACAAGTAAACTTTGCAAATTGTTTACTGTTTAAGCCTATAGTGCTGAAGTTCTCCCAGATGATTTGACACATAAATAGAGAATTACCCGTGGTGTATAGAGAAATCTCTTAGATGCGTGATTTATGTATTAATGATATAGCTTTGGGAGGTTAAAATAAGAAAATTACAGCATAGTCCAATCAATAGGCGCAGGATATACCCAACAAAGCAAATGACTAAACCAATAAATTCTATGGCAATCTACTATTAATTAAGTGGCTAATTTACATGAATAATTTGACTCTTGTACCAACTTCCTTATAACACTAACTCTGTATTTCTTGGAGCAGGCAATTTAGAAGGCTTGGGTGCAGAGCTTTTTGAGACATTGGTCAAGATGGCACCTACGAAGGAAGAAGAAATAAAACTAAAAGACTACAATGGCGACATCTCAAAATTAGGTGCTGCTGAGAGATTTCTCAAGGGTATACTTGAGATACCATTTGCCTTCAAAAGAGTTGAAGCTATGCTTTACAGAGCTAACTTTGACTCAGAAGTGAAGTACCTAACAAAGTCATTTGAAACCCTTGAGGTAAAGTGCCAGAAATCCCGACCCTCTAGTTTGACTCCTTTTTACAAATGCCCTAAGTAAATGACATGTTACAGGTAGCAAGTGATGAATTGAAAAGTAGCAGACTCTTCCTTAAACTCCTTGAAGCTGTTCTGCAAACAGGGAACAGAATGAATGCAGGAACAAATCGTGGAGATGTGAAGGCCTTTAAACTTGATACACTCCTAAAATTAGTAGACATCAAGGGAACGGATGGAAAGACCACATTGCTCCACTTTGTCGTCCAAGAAATCATAAAGTCTGAAGGCATTGGCAATGAAGTCAATCCTCAGATAGCTGATCAATTGAGCTCCACAAAGAAGGAAGAAGCATTCAGAAAGCAAGGATTGCAGATTGTGTCAGGACTAAGTAGAGAGCTAGGAAGTGTTAGAGGTGCAGCTGGGATGGACTCAGATGTCCTAAGTAGCTATGTGTCAAAGCTAGAAATGGGGCTCCAAAAGATGAAGCTAGTTTTGCAACTTGAAACACCAGATATGCAAGGGAAATTCTTCGAGTCAATGAAGAAGTTTCTTAAGGAATCCGAAGAACAAATTGCACGAGTCAAGGCTCACGAAAGGAGAGCATTGGCTCATGTCAGAGAAGTGACTCAATACTTCCACGGCGACACAGCAAAGGAAGAAGCACACCCATTCAGAATCTTTCTAATCGTGAGAGACTTCCTCGCCGTACTAGACAATGTGTGCAAGGAAGTTGGAACAATGGAAAGCAGAAGTGTAATGGGAACGGCTAGATCATTCCGAATATCAGCATATGCAACAGCACCAGTCCCCACAAAGTATAATGTTCGACGAGATGACAGTTCAGGAGACGAAAGCATGTCCTCATGATACAAGAGAACAATGCCTCCACACAACCACAGGTTGTATATGAGTCAGATAATCAAATTGGAATATAAAAACGAGGCAATCATGCCTAAGAAGCCATTCATTTATTTCCATTTGAGAGGCAAGCAACAATACACAACAAAAAAAAGTCGGTCGACAAATCGATTCTTCAGGAGCATTGACAAGATTCTACTGAAAATACATAATTATATAGCATCTTCTGAAAAGACCCAGCAATCAAAGGCTCAATAATTTCAGATTTTTTGAGCTTTAGTGGAGGAATTATACAGTAGTCAGGTTAATTAGTGTTTTTTCTACAACCTACACTTTGAAAATAGGTTTGGTTCCTATTCCATGTAAAATTATTATTAATTTTATTCTACCAAAATATCTTAATAAATGAAGCATGATTTGTTACAATTTGTACAATATTACACTAAAGTTGTTCATAAAGAAGTGCAATTTATGAACAATGATTGATGGGATTTAAAGAAGTGCACACCACATGTTTGTGAAAATGACTGAATGAGCAGTGAATCAAAAGATATGAAAGAAACCATAATAAAGTTGGAAAATTTGCATTCTGGTATTAGACACTGTAAATTTCAACCCAGAAAATTAAAGTTTAACGTTAATTAAGGAAATTTTGGCTAAAATGCATACCTAAATAGCGACGGAAACTGCGGAATTTGGCGGTGACAGTTGGATCCGATTAGCGGGAGCTTTCAAATACAACTTCTTTTTTAATTCTGTTTGGATTTTCGAAAAGAAACTGGAAAATTTAGGCTTTTTATACTCGTATTTTAGTGGTTTGATTTAGAAATGAAAGCAATTGATTTCATTTTGATTGGCTATCTAGCCTTCTAGGTATGAAATATGAATAGATCAAGTCTTTTGTGTCATTAACGAATTTCCATTTATTTTGGGATTACATTTTACATGCATTAGGGAAACAGGGAATAAGGTGTCAAATTAAAGCACTTTTGTGTAAGGCACATGTATGTAAATTTTATTGTAAGACGGTTACTTTAACTATTTTTATGGTAACTTTAATCCTTATAGGATAACTTTTAATTTGTCGTTATTTTGAATTTTATTTTAATGTCTAATTTCTTATAAATTCATGATTACATACTATAAAGGCTAATATAATTAGTCTAATGCATTAAGTTTTTTTGTAAGAAATAATTTATTAATTAGTGTATAATAGTCCAATAGATGTTCCGATGAGTGAGGTGAGTCTATTAAAGAATTATTTTTTTGTTGATTTGTATGGTTTCTTGCTTTCTTTTTCTATCATTTCATTACATTTATATTATAGAGTACAATAAATTGATTTGACGTTAGCTTTTTTTTTTAACAATGCACAACAATTACTAGCTGGTTTATCCAATTATTAGGATTTAGGAATAATGAGCCCAACAACCTTGTGGACTTGCTTGATTCTTAAATCACTCATAAAATTAAGCATGTGCTGCTATAATCAATAAGTTATTAAATAGACCCGGAAAAACACCTAGCATGATGTTTGTGTGTCAAACTGTCAATCACACACTAGTGAAGGAGGCGTAAGCCCTTCATGCACTAATGCATGAAGATTGAAGACATTGTAGTCCCATTTGCACAATGTAATTTACCACATACCCAAATTCACAATGTAATGTGCACCTACGAACACATTGCAGGAGTTTGCGGGTGAGCCGAAGGTGTGCAAGTAGGTGCGCAAGTTATCATGGATCTTAGTGTACCATTTTTGATTGATAAGTGATGGTATACCGTACTTTTTTCACAATGCCCCTATTTGTCATATATTATACGTAGATGCTCTATCATATACATTCACATACAAAACTCCTACGAACCGTGTACAGTTAATCATCCAACAACCCAATGAAACCCTTACTATCCTACAAGGTCCAAGGGGAAAGGAGGAAGAAGTTATGCCCATTAAAAAAAATAGAGCATATATTTGCCCACGCCCTTTGAATAAAGTTGACACTTTTAATGAACAATACTCTAACACCTCACGTAATCAAGAGACAATATTCGTGCCAAGAATAAAGAATAAAGAATTTTATATATTCAATTGTCAAGTAGCTGAAAGTTGTTCATTACATTGTCATGTGGAGCTAGCCAAGGAAAAGAATGGTGCTCCGGAGACACTCTTGGATCTAACTATCTTTCTTGCCAATATTTTCCACCTCATTTCTTCCTTCTTGTTTTGCTTCATACTTTTGTCCTTGAAGTTCCTGAAACCATCAAATTTTTCCTTAATTAGTAAAGCAGTGGGTAATTACAAAATGAACAAATAGTAACAATCGAAAAGTAAAATATCTCTGTCCTATGTATATGCCATAGTTTTTGCTATCTTTATCAGTTAATCCCGGAAATAAAATCACAGTTGGTCATACAAACTTGCTCGTAGGTTCATAAGTATTTTTTAATATGAGCTCAAAATGGATATGAACAGATATTGTATGTTTCTTGATATATGAGTGTGTTATTTCAGATATAACAAACAAAGTGCAATGTAAAGAGAGCATTCGTTGACAAGTAACAATAACCAACAAGTTTTACTTTCAAACTAGCTTATAAGAAAAGAAATATGGAAAGGAACATCTTAAGTACCTGCACAAGGGAACTCTGCATGCTTCAGAGTCAATGCAGAGGCGGGAGTGCAATTCAAAGAGCTGCCACATCCTCTTACACTGAGAGCAACCGCCAGGAACTCTAAGCTTGCAGGCAGCAAAGTGACGGACTAATTGTTCGAGTCCTTTGCAGGCCGTGTACCCACAAGGATGTTCGTCTTCCTTTAGTGCTTTATCATGAGGGCCAATTGTTTTGCATCCATCTCTGCATATATGGACTAGAGCTTCCATGGCCTCGTACAGTTGTACATACATCTCCTTCTCCTTCCTCTTTCTAAAGAGTACCCTTTGTCTCTGCAGGTCAAAATAATGACAATGAATAAATTGAGGACATGAAGCTGGGTGAAAACACTGCAAAACTAAATTACGAATGAAAAAACCCTAAGCTTTGATCTAGGTAAGTAGCTGCTACTGCTGCAAATACACAAGCAACACAGCCTAATGGCCTTAATATGCATGTTTAGAGGCTCAAGGACATTAGAAAAAAGATGTTTCCCCAACATTTCCAATGACAAGATTTACGAAGAGTCAATGCTAAAGTTATGATTTTTGTTAGTTCATTGTTGGCGATTTGGTGGTCGTTACAACCTGGTTATCTAGTTATTCAAGTCAGGCATCAGAAAAAAGGATAACAGCCAAGTTGCCAGGCCAATATTTGGATAATTTTTTTGTGAGGAGATTGGGATGGGACTCCAGAGGGCTAATGGGCAATGCCGAAGGGGTGTTTATTTACTTCCAAGTCATTTCAAGTTTGGGAGATGTTAGTTTATTATAGAAGGAAAATGGATCCATCCCGTTCCTTTCCCTCCCCTTCCGGCCTTCCTTAATTTAACCAAGCAATATACCAATCAATGGAAAATTAATCCCTTACTTTTCCTCTCCTCCCATTTTCTCCAGATCCCTTCATATAAACTAACTACTTATAAGAGATCAAAAGAGCTTGGTCCAGAATTGACAAAATGAAAAATGTACCCATACATAAAAAATTAATGTACACAGATATGGAGCACCATATAAGATTAAAGATGAATATATATTGATCAGCCATAAAGGTGTATTCCGTATACTTACCCTATCAGCTTCGGCCACAGTTGCTAGAATCTCTCTTTCTAGGATTGGGTGAGCCTCTTTCATCGCATTCCAGCCATCGGTGGCTGAGACAGCCTTGAAATTGTTCAAGATCATCCGGTGACAAATGAGGCTGAGCCTTGGGGCATCACATAGAAGAGCAAGCTGGAAAGCATCAACACTGTTCTCTATGTTAAGCAAGCCATTCTCTAGCTGTACCTCACACTCTCTTTTCAAGTGAGGAACCACATACACATGAGACAATACCAGAAGGTGCAGAATATATTCTTCCATATCTTCTGGGTTATAGCTGCAGAATGACAGCAGAAATTCAGCAATCAGCATCCATTAACTAATGTGCTTTCACAAGATTCAATATTACTGTATACAATTAAAAAATGAAACTCTGCAATATATTACCATGAAGAGTAGAGAAATCTAATGAAAACACGAACTGCATCATGTGGAACACCACGAATTGTGATGGATCTTCGTCGATTTTTGCTTTTGGATTCCTTCACCAGGTGTCTGATCACTGGAGATGTCATGCCCTGTCAATAGACAACTATCATCAGCAAAGGCTACAAAAAAGTTGTTGAATCAAGAACATCAACATCTTCTTGAATGACAGCATAAAATCCATCCTAATGAAGTCTTCTTTCCATCAAGATAACTTGGGTATATTGGACCATGCATTGACAATAACATCAATCAAAACACGTGTTCTTTCAACAATTATATACTGAAAAATCAAAGTTTACAAGCCTATATTGAATATAAGCTGAATTAAGAATTGTCTAATTTCATACAAAAAAAATGCAAAAAGTCAAATGGGTTCTGAAAGATCTTACCAAAATATTAGCATGGGCATAAATCTGGCCACCATCATCTGTATGAACGACAACATCAGCTCGATAAGCTTCATCGAAAAGGCGGTCATACAAAGCCGTTGTTGCAGTACTCACAGAGCATTGATCTCTGTTAGATGACATGCCCTTAGACTTAACCAAAACCCTCTTAGATTGTGCACAGGGCAATGGAGGTGCTGGTGGAGGAGTCACATCGACGGAATTGTCTACTACATCTTCCATTTTACACATTTTTGAAATTTCTACTCCTGCTAATAATGAAATATTACTCAATTTTAGTAAATCTTCAATTTCTCAATCATAATTCAAAACTCCTCTATCTTCTACTCCCAACTTATATTGACTATAAAAGGCTCCAATCAAATACATACCTAAAATCAATCTCTAAATTTAGTCTAGCATAATTTATTAATTTTTCACCTTCCCAAAATTCCACCCAACAAATTATAAATCTACAAATTTAATAATAAGCATAATAAAAATTAATAAAATCCCTTTTTTGTTAAATATTGTACAAGCATAATTGAACCAACACTTACTTTCATATAAGATCATACCACCAAAAAAAAAAAAAAAAAACTTTTCAGACATTGATAGTTGATACCCATATGAATGACAAAGAAAAACTAAAACAAAGAATCAACACCCAATAAAACTAAATTATAAACAGAGAAGAAGACTTACAATATGATGACCAAAAAGAATGCCTGAATTAAGAACAGTTGCTATATATTTTTGATGAAGAAAATTGAAGCCAGAAAATATAAGAGTAATGTTACTTTCTCTCTCATTCTTCCCTTAAGTAGTAGTAGTTGAGGGAGATTAAGATTTGAGAGGTGGGGTTGATTGAATCTGTGATGGGGTCATGGATATGAATTGGCTGTGTAATTAACATTAACAAATAATAATATAAATTAAATCCATTATTAGCATTTTGTTGAATTGGAAAATACAAGATAAAAGGTAATAAGACAGGGCACTTATCAGAAAACTATATGATCTTCGTCTACTTCCTGTCACCTTCCTTTTTCTTAGCTGTTTCTGGGTTTTGTTTTGGCTATTCCTACACATTTTATTGCTGCTTCCTTTTTTTTGTCCTTTGTGATTTTGCTGTAAAACCTAATTATCCTAATTTATTTAATCCCCGTGATTTGATTGATTATTGATTAAGCTACTGAGACGATAAGGGTTAATAAGTTCATAATTAAAATTTTAAAAAAATCTCCTTAATTTAGTGAAATCATTACATTTTAATCTCTTACTAAAAATTAATGTACTGCGTCTCAGGATTATAATCCCAATTTTTGGATAACATTATCAAAACGTTATCCAACTATATCTGAGTTTACATGTCAAAATATTATCCGTAATTAACAAATAAATGATAAGTTATAATTAATAAGAGCGCTTTATATATCCACTATAATTGATATAAAGATTCAACAATTCTTCATCCAAAATTTGCGAACTTTTCAATAATTTAGCCATGGACTTATTCATATATTTACTTTTCTTATTCTTATAATTGGTGCTCATACTATTTTAAATGAATTTGTTTCCAAAAGGTGCTTGGTCCTCGTTATCCACATAAGAAAAAGGATTATCCTACTCATAATCTAGTCATGAACAAATTGTATGCTAAAGTAGTAAAGTACACGTATTAGTAGAGGAAAAGGTACGTTCAAATTGACAAAACAATCTATGATACGTTAGTTATCCATTATTAAAAATGATAATTAATCAAACCACTTCATAAAGTTTTTCTGTCACAAGTTTTTCAGTTAGAAGCTGCTCCAGCTAAAAGATTAATTATAAATAATTAATTTTGTATGTGTGGATAGCATTTCTGGTAAGATAGTACACGAGAAATTGAACATCATCATGTTGGCGTGGATCCAAGTCATTGCAACCTTACAATTTTTATTTTGTCAACACCTAATAATCAGGGCCGTTTCTGAGTTTTTAGGGGCCTAAGGGCAAACTAATAATTAGGGGCCCTATAATTAGGGTGTTTGCGTAATTTACTAAATATAATTCAATTTCTTAAATACTATACTTAAAAAATAAAAATAGTATTAACTTAAAGTGCGAATATGCTACATTTAAGATAAAAATGTTATTGTATAAAATTCATTAAAAATATTAACACTTGAAAAAGTAGCCAAAAAAAAGTCGGTACTCGGGAGTATCATATATGTACCTTGGATATACTCAAAATAAATAGTGTTATTACACTTTTTATAAGATATTAGAAAATTTATACCCTATTTGTCTTGGTTTATACTTCATGTATTCTATTTTTGGTGTTTTAAAATTTCGTTAACGTTCTAGTTTTATTTTACATACTTTTATAATATCTCCTTTGTTTTTTTTTTTTAAATTCCTCAAATTGTTTTTGTACAATATTAAGGGACAAGAGAGTAGTAAATAATTAAGAAAATTGGATGCCGACTATATATAAAAATAAAACTCAAAAGGCTCAAACAATAAGAGGGAAAATTGAAACAAATACAAGAAGAAAACAAGTAAACATGAAGAGTTCTTATAAAATTTCCCAAAAAAAAAAAAAAGAATAAAAAAAAAAGCAAATGGTTAAAATAGAAAGAAGAGTAGATTAAAAATAAAGAAAGAAGCAGAATTGAAAAACGAAACAAAAACATGAATGACAGGTATCGAACCCAAAACACAAAGCTAATTAAAATTCCACTATAACAAGATACAACTTTCTATTGGCCGTTGCACTAGTTTATTTATTTGTCTAACATTTTAGGAGATTAAACTTAATAGCTTAAACATTTTTCATAGAAACAGAGATTTTGATTTGGGGGCCCTGGGCGGCAGCCCCGGCTGCCCTGGTCCAGCGACGGCACTGCTAATAATATTTCCATGCTATCTTCTGAGATTTTTTATTATTAGATTTATACTTGTATATAACAACAGCACTTTTAACAGTTTTTTAAATAGAGGTAGTTATTTAAGATGGACGGTGGAAAGGATAGTTCGACCGCCTTACGTATGTTCATACAAGTATTTTACGTTGCACTGCTACTTAGGGATTGCCCTTGCCCCACACGGTCACCTGCCTCATGTAACACATGCATTTCCAAAAAAAATCCATAAATTTTGTCAAGATCTTTAATTTGGACAATTTAAATAGACATCGCAAAAAGTGTAAAAGAAGTTGAAGCTTTAAGTGCAAGCGGCTTCAATTCGTATTAACTGAATAATAGATGTACGCGTGAGGAATTTGTCATTTGAATTGCACAAGATGACACCATATATCTATTTAAGTCACTACAATCAAAATTATGTTACGTTTGAAGAAATTAGGTACAGTGGTGGTTTTGATGTATACATCCTAAACACCCATAATGATGTTGAATTGAGATAGTCGTGAAATTTGAGTTTTCATATAATGAATCGAGGAAATGGACAAACCAAGGGAATAAGTTGTCTGATAGGGTATATAAACCAATTTAGGGCTTCAACCATCCCCTTAAGTTTTTGGTCGAGTCAATCCTTTAACATTGTCGGCACTCCTTTTCTCCTAGATCTAAATAGCTAAACCATGTTTCATTAACATTCATCTCATTTGCTACAAATGTCTTAATTTTTGAACAATATAACATGTGTGAGTTAAGGTTAATCGATCACCCCACATAAACATTGAGAAGGGAAATAATTAACAAGTCAGTCTAGTGGTCAACTAGCTTTTAAAGTAGTTATTACTTTTCAGTATTTTCTCATGAGTTGAGGATTAAACCATGTTGAATTTGGTTGAGGATTAAACACACATATGATTGTCATATTTTCATATGAAATATGCTTAAATAAAAAACATAACAATTGATCATATACATTTATGATATACATACAACTAGGGGTGTTCAGAAAAATTGGTCCGGAACGAAAAATGATACAACTATACAAGTGATACAACTTTTTTTTTTTTTTTTTTGAAAAGGTAAGAAAAAATAACACTAGGAAGTCCTCCTCACGAGGAGAATTCCTAATGTGTCAGAAGAAAGAATAGAAAACAAATTATAGTTATTACGAACATCAATATCCATACTACTACACACTAAATGGCCTATATTAGCTATCCAATCCGTTTTTTGCCTCTTAGTAGACGTGTTGGATACTCCAATTGTGAAACCGAGAAAGAAGAGAACAAATGTCTTCGATAATATTTGCCAAGGTACTGCCCAAAGTTGATGACTAATAGGTTATCACTTTCAATTTCAATTTCAATGTCTAGAATGCCACATTGAAAAGCTTGTTGGACTCCTTTATGAAGAGTCATAGCTTCCTCTATAAATACTTTGGCGTTATGAGGTTAAACGTAGATGCCTTGATAAGTGTTCCACTGCTATCTCTAATAATAACACGTGCTGCTGATGAGTTGTTACAAACCAAGCCGTTGAAGGGGATTGAGTATGAAAAGAATGAAGAAACATAAATACTTGGTTTTCAGCCCAAAAGGCCAGGAGCACGTCTACCCCAATTATTACAGGTGGGCCGAAAGTGCTAAACTTAAAAGCCTAATCACCGAATACATATTTTACTTAGGCTTGGGTCAAAGTCTGATTGGGCCGTCAATGGGCTTCACCGAACATGTGGGCTGGTAAGGTCATTTACGGTCAACTATACCTCTATCTCCAACATAAAAAGAGAATAAAATAAAGAGGTCAAGTCAAAGGTGCATTGTTCAATGTTGGAGTATTTCAGTACTTGTAATTGAATTCATTCATTCATTCCTGGATAATCCCAGGTAACTCCATATCATGATACTACGGCTCTCTCTACAAGGGTGACAAGCTGACAACTGAATCTTTGCCGTTCGATGCACGGGGCTCGTTACACATTGCATCGTTATTGCCACTTTACAATTTACAACTACTGAGACTAGAGAAAAAAAAATAATAAATACTGAGTAATGTGTATTATAAAATGAAAATGATGTATTACAACTCTGTTCTTTTGATCCTTTTGAGCTGAGCTGAGTAGCTGTCAGTATAGAAAATATTATTAATACTCAGAATAGCACAACATCTCAAAATAAGGGGCATTTGTTTCTAAAAGCTCGTCTCACTAGCTCATTATTTACGTGGTCAAACTTTGACCTTGTGTTTTGATTTATACAATAGATATATATATTTTTTTTAAACCATACAATAGATAGATATAAACTAGCATGTGATATCTTTTTAGATTTTCCTTAATATATATTCTCCAAATGTCAACTTTTTTTAATTTTCATTTATATATATCCAAACATATTCATGGTCAAAGGTACACATTGGAGACGACCGCGTAAATGCAAATTAAGTTGAACTTTGAGATTCAGAGGGGGTATATAGTTTTTAGGGCTACATATACATAAGAAGCTACAAATTGAAAAAATACATGGAATTTAAATTTACTATATTGAATTACGCATAATTTGGTCCTGTATTTCTAACTTAATATCAAATTAAGAAAGACATCATATGTTTATGATATTATATACTCCCTCCGTCCTTTTATTAGAATTGTTAAATTATGTATCAGAGAGCACAATATTTATAGTAGGTTAATGTTTTCGTAAATAATGTTCTCTCATTTCACATGAATGTTCCTTATCCTATTTTTAATGTCCATTGATTTTTTTTTCCGCATATATTTTAATGTTTGTACAATGTATTCGTCCTTTTAGTTCAAATTACTGAGAACTCGTATAAGGGTTGTAAAATATATATATATATATATATAAAGAACTCGTACAAGGGTGTGATATAGTGAACATAATAACGATTATGTACTCGCAAGTTAACTTCACCTAATTATCATCACATCCTCAGGAGCAATTAGTATCAGAGGTGCAAAGACGCAGTTCAGGGTGGTAGCTAGACTAATGATCGATGAAAAGTGAACTACAAATAAGAAATTTAGAAATCCGAGTATTTTTAAATAACACGTGAATCATTATTAAGGGTAGATCGACCAAATTTGTATCCCTTTCCGAAATGTGTGTCTATTAATTATTTTCCTTCAAGACCCTTAATTAATTTTTCAAAAAAGGGGATCATTAATAGATGCATGACATGTCTTTAAATCTTTGTTAAACATAAGAGGCATTATGATTAATGAGAACATCCTGAATAATAAAAGGGGAAGGCATGATTTGGATACCTGGAATAATTTGGATCCAATGCACTCATACTAATGCGAGTCATAACTTTTCCTCTTCGAATCTATGTGATAAACCTACTTTCTCAACTAAAGATATGATATTCTTTAAAAAAATTACCTCTATTTCTATTTATTTTTAATCTACACATTGTTACCTTGTATTTTTGGAATCTTAAGAGTTACTATAAGCTTTAATTATCAGATCAAATATCAACTAGCAACTGTGTCATTGACTTGTATTATTTTTTACTAACATTATATTCATTTAGTTAAATTAGGTAGAGACACAAGATACTGTAGCTTAAGAATTAGGTAGACAGCAAATTGATTTTGTGAAGTGAGTGATAGTATAAATGTCACACGTTTATTACTTTTATTTTTTTTTTTTTAATTTTATATATTGACAGCCACGTTTATGGCTAGGTGGGCTGGAAGATAAATGGGGACTCAAATACACTAATTTAATAAAATTGCAATAAATTATACAATAGTGTAGCATCTAAATTTAAGTAGGGTGGAAAATTGGGTTGGTGACTTGAACTAATTAATAATTTACACTGTTGTTGCCAAAATTGAAACATGATTTAAGGATAAATATGGAACCTAAATTCAGTAGGCACTACTAGTTTTCCTTAAAAGTCATTGGGTTTCTAAGTAGATTTCACATTTGATTTTAGTGAAAAAGTTAGTATAACAAAATAAATTTGTAAGAAAAATGTTGTGAATGACTTGATTAACGAACTAAAAGTCTTATTACATCTTAAATGTAGTGAATGTTAGTAGAGAAGGAGTTATGTCCCCGCTAATTGGTTGTCATATTAAGTTTCACACATAGTTATGTGAAAATATTAAATATATTTCCTACTCTGATGTACTCTGTAATTATATTTTTGTGAGTTTGTCTAATTTGTATGGTATCAGTTGATTAGTTCATACAACTTTAAAAATAATTATAGGATAAGTAAATATCACATTTAGAAAAAATCGAGCTCGAGCCATATTATCACGTGTCTAGGTAGTATTTATACGTGTGTTCTCCCAAATAGTACCAACAAGTAAAGTTGATAATCATATTATATGTATAGAGTAGAGACAACAAACAACAACCTTAGTCATTTTGCGCTTAATAAACACTAATTAAAACTAGCTGTTCAAGAGACAATTGCATAGATTAAAGTAAGTTATTGACATGACAATTACTTAGTCAGGTTAATGGTGAAGTATACTTTATACCCAGGCTTCAACTCCATGTATTCATCGGTACAAATGAACTCCTAATTTCATTTATATCATACACAGTTTTAAATTGATAGATTAACAAGTAGAATCTATCATCTATTTTTTTTCAACATACTTATAGTTTAAGGTTAACATTTGGTCAAACCATGACAATTTTAACAGTTAATTGCTCACATACTAGTATAAAGTAAAAATGTTACAAACGTTTGTGACCTTTGAAAATGAGATGCACCCTTGGATTAATGGTAAAAGATAATTAAGTGAAAAGTCCAGTAGTGAAATTGTGATTTATGAAAGCAGCAGTCCCAAACCAACCAGAGAGGAAAACAAATACCAACTGGCAAAGTGAGTGAGTGTGAAATGTGAAGTGTGATTATTTTAATAAGGGGTATTTGCCAGTTGGGAATTAGAGTAGTCAATATTGATAGTTGAAATGTTCCATTATTTTGGCGCCAAATTAAGCAAAATAATTATAACATGGAATGACGTTGTGGTCCCTCCTTTTTTCTGTTTTCTTCCCACGGGGATGATGCTCGTGTTTGCTAATTATACTCATCTCTGCTCACTCGAGTATAACAGTGTATTTTGATAAATACTACTAGTATAATACTAAGCGTCTGTTCTTTTCAGCTTATTTTCAATTCATTTCACTTTAATTCCTAATTTTTTTCTTTTATAAAATATTCAGTTCAGTTCAGTTCAATTCAATTTACTTCAGTTCAGCTTAACTCAGCTCAGTTAATGAAAACAGACCCTAATACGGAGTATCTAGCACATATTATATTTCGTATTAATGAAATTGTTGTATAGCATGAATTAATTTGTCTTCATTCTAAAAGCGTTTCATTAAGAATTTCTTTTTTTACTCCATGTATTCGTATGATTTAAAATTACATCTAGTGAAAGTACAATATATTTTAGATGACACAACTTATAAGTACAATAAATTATGTGTTATCAATCAATTATATTATAAAAAAATCTACCATGACATTAAACCAATGTATTGATTATATCTATTGGAGAATTACTCGACTAAAATATCATTATAATACAAGTTTTCATTAATTGTAGCTCTAGTCTCCTCATCTCGTTATTTCATGAATAGTGACTAATAATGTTCTTTATATGGAGTATAATTGAAAGAATGTCAAATACTTCCCCATACTCTGCGATTTTTTTGTAGTATGCTTCAGACACTTAGCCACTCTACATCTTATCAATATCATACGTCGTATTACAAGATTTACAACAAACATTACCATAGCTAGGTTCGATCTTGATAAATATTTATAAATGGTAATGTATCGTCAGATAATTAACTATTTAATTTTCATGATCAACTTTTCTTATTTTACATCAACAAACGAGTATCATCTTGAAACCAGCTATGTGGCTAACATGAAATCATCTTGAGTTCTTATCCTTAAAAAACAATATTCTTTATATGGAAACTTGAGAGGAATCTTTCTAATTAATTTGTATATTTTCTTACAACTACGTATACTTTTGTACTCCGTATTTTTCAATAAGTTACTAATCATGATGATTTTTACTAATTAGAATTGATTAAATCCGAATTGAATTTATCCACGGATAACTTAAGTATGTATTTGGAGTAGAAAACAGAGCTTAATAGAGTATAGTTTGTTTAAAGAGATAAGAATTTGAATATTTGATTGTTATCTTCATGAGAAAGATATACTTGAGTGAAAATGGTAAATTTATTGAATTTTTGTTTCGAAAGAAAAAAAAATAAAACAATTAAATTACCTTTTTCAACTATATCTTTGAATTTAGACTTTTAGTAGTTAGAAAAATACTCTTTGACCGATCGTCAAACTTTATTAACCACCTATTAGATTATTGGATTAGTGTTATAGTTAACAAAAATACAAGATTTATATAAATAATTACTGTAATTCATATGATTTCTCCTTCATTTTTTTTTGACACAATGATTTCTCCTTCATGCTGGCCTAATAACTATCCATTTCCATGACTTTGCTCTAAAAAGAGACGAGGCCATGTTTTTCAGTTGAGAACCCTTGTGAAATTCATGTTATCTATTTTTTCTATTAAATATTATGAATATTCATGCTTTATCTCTGTAGATATTCTCCAAAATCCAAATCAATTCTATATATTTTGCCAAAAATAGCTTAATGTCTAATCTTCTCTATAATTATTTTCGAATACCCCTTCAAAAAAAAAAAATAAAAAATAAAAAATCGAATAATGACCATATAGTGTCAAGTGTTAGTCAGCTTCTAAAATAATTACATGAATTAGTGAGCAATATATTACGAATCTCCTTTTTTAAACATAGGATGCAATATACATACTCATACTACCGAATTCAATAGTTTACCATGCATTTACGAATACATAAACTATTAACACGTACAACACATGTATGTAACAAATAAACATTTTAATCTTTCTACATTCATGTGCACTGTATACTGCATGCAAATATTAGTTAGATCAATATCATCTATCTAGTGTGTACATTTACACACACCACATATACCTACACACTATTTTCAAACTCGTACTTAGTTGACTTTATTACCATCAATTAACTCCTTAACCCACATTTTACACAGCAGTCAATCACTAGTCAAAAAAAAAAAAAAAAAAAAAAAAAAAAAAAAACTGAAACTTAAGTGAGTGCAAAAAAAAAAAACAACAGTTAATTCATATATAACCGCTGGAAAAAAAAAAAAAAAACACAATCTGTATATCACATCCGCTAATTTTGGCGGCACCAAAACCGCTCTCAACACCTCCCCCACACCTTTTAGACACTCTTTTAGCGCCAGAATCCTCTCTCCTCTTTCCTCCTAGATTACCTCAATCCCAATTTTTCTCCTATTTTAGCACTTCAATTTTCCTACTTTTTCTTCTTTCTTCACTCCTTAATTTCATACTACTACTACTGTAAATTCTTCATGGAATCCAAACCCAAAACCCCACAAAATTAAATTAAAAAAAAATAAAATAAAAAAAATAAAATAATGGAGGGTTCAAGCTCTCAACCTTCATCATCTAATCTACTCTGTCGAGAAGATAAATCTTACTTAAATGAAGGAGATGAACAAAATCGGGAATCCCAATTTCAGAATTCTCAATTAGTTCCGTACTATCAAGATTTGGATTCTGAAGATGATTTTTATCTTCAAATGTTGGTTAGAAGAGAGATTAATTCATCGTCTTATTCTTCTTCCAATTTCCCTTCTTGGTTAAAGAATTCTCGTGCTCTTACCATCAATTGGATTCTCAATGTATGTGCGTTGTATTTGTTGTCTTCCCTTTTTTAATCAATCACTCAATTAATTAATTTATCAATTTGATTTGTTGTTTGTTTAATGTAGGCTAAAGATTCATTTGGGTTTCAAAATCAAACTGCTTATGTATCAATCTTGTACTTGGACCGTTTCTTATCAAGAAGATACATCTATGTGATTTCTGTTTTTATCATTATCTTTATCTTTTTTTTTTCTTTTTTTTTTTAATTTTTTTATTTGGTTGTTGAAAATGAAATGTTGAATCAATTTAATTAATGGGTTTGATTAATTTTTATAATATGGTAGGAACATCAACCTTGGGCAGTTACATTACTAGGAGTATCATGTTTATCATTGGCTGCGAAAATGGATGAATGTAAAGTGCCTGCATTATCAGAATATCAAGTACCCGATTTCGAATTCGAAAGAAATGTGATGCAAAATATGGAGCTTCTTGTTTTAACTACTTTGGAATGGAACATGACTTTGAGTACTCCTTTTGTTTACCTTAATTACTATGCTAGTAAGTTGGATGATCAAAATGTTGATCGACTGATTTCAAGAGGAACTCAATTAGTAATGGGGTTTATTAAAGGTATAGTCTTTATCGGATAATCTTATGTAATTTCAATGTTATTGAATATTTGTATTGTTTTTGTATAATATATGGTTTGATTTGATGATGCAGAGAGTAATTCGGTGGGTGATTATTATCCATTTGTGGTTGCTGCCGCGGCAGTGATGGCTGCTATTGATTGGCAATTAACTCAAGAAGCTTTGAAGCTTAGGATTAGTACTGTTTCATTGTGGCAGGCTTCAGACGATGTAAGATTTCTTTCTCTTTAAACTCGTGATTAATCAATGCATTGTTATTTGTTAGTACTTGTGTTACCCGGACATGGGTACGTGTCCAAGTGTTGGACTTGAATAATATAGTGTTTTTTGAAAAATTTTGATACTCATGTGACAATGTGGGAGTGTTGAGGATCCGATATGGGTACTACACTAGTACGTGAGTTGAGATGAAGAGTTTGGAGCGAAATGTAGTAGATTGGAGCAACTGTAATCTGATTCTGTTTACATGATTGTAATGCTGCAGCAGCAGAAGCAGCAGCAGGAGAAGCAATTGGTTTCCTGTTATAGCTTGATGCAGAGATTGTGTTCTAGGGAAATTCCTAGTACTCCTAACTTGACTACTGAAGTTGAACAAACTACTACTACTGATAAACCAAGTACATCAGGCACAAAGAGAAAGCTAACATTCAGAGACAGTGACCAAAATCCTGATCTGCCGGACTGACAAAGCTCAATTGATCGATCAATAACCAATCCCGGGATAATAATCGAGTTTATCGGTGATTAAGCATTGTTTTAGGATGGATGGATTAGTGCAAGGGAGGTGCTTATCTTAGTTGAGAAATTGGTACTTGCATTATTTTTGTTTTTGTTTTTGCTTTAGTTTTTCCTTCTTATAAACAGAAAAAAAGAAGGGAAGTTTTTTTGATTGTGGGGTTACAAATTTCCTATACCCAACAAAAGGGTCTGGCAGGGACAACCTACCATTTGGACCAGAAACATGGAAGTAAATAAATAAGAGAGAGAGAAAGAGAGAAATAGATGATTTTTCAGAACATCCAGGTATAAGAGGTTGACTGAAAGGCCAAAAGTCATTAAGTAAGAAATAGCAGAAGTGAAAAAAAGGGGGCCAATTATTTGTTCTTTAGTTCATTCTTAGGATACTGTTTCATTTCTATGCCTGCCTTTTAACCATTTTTCATATTTTGTTGTAGTAAACTAGTAGTAGTATTTATATTTATATTGCTTTCTCAGACTTTTGTTGATCATATAAAATGTATTTTAGCTCGTATTGTTTGTTTGAGCATTCATATAAGCATACATACTCTTTTTACAATATGTATGGAATACTTTTCAATGAAAATCCCTTCTCCTTTGGAACTCTATGATTTCTACAAATTAAAGCCGTCCGTTTTCCTTACGTCTTATTTTGTGCATGTAAACTTGATAAAGTTGACTCATACCTAATCATTTTACCTAATGTAAAAGTATATGGAATTATATTGGCTTGATTTTGACTCGAACTGAAATTGACCATAATTGAATATTAAAACAAGCTAATTACTAACATTTAGATTCGATTATGCCTCAGCCTTGACTCTAATGATTCATCAGTCGAAAAAGATCTAACCCTAAATCATCGGTGCCCAGATGAAATTACTCTATTTGCACGTTGATAGTATCACATATTACTATTTAAGACCTACTTTTTGATTTTGGAATTTTTACTTTAGACTTGCTCATAATACCCTTTTTCGAAATATTGAAAAGAATATAAGCTTGTGGAGTAACGTATATAGTGCAGATGTACAACTTTACATAGAGGAGAATCAATTAAAATCACAACTCAATTTAATACTATATATAATCACTATTATTAAGGGACCAAGTATGGTGAAGTTTTTAGGTCTTGAACAATGAAAGTAGTGATGAATGTAAGGCATTTACTTCTGTTAAGGTAGATTGTAAATATGAGCTGGTATTTGGTAGTGTTGCCCTACCCCTTTTTTTTTGGTTGGACGTGCTTCTTAATTATATGTAACTTCATGTGCCTTTCGAAAAGATTGAGAGCTATGAAGAATATATACACTACTAAGCTCTTGCTTTGGCTCGATTTGACGTTTTTGTGCTACATATTGATCTAATTTTCGGAGATTATTGGACAATATGATAAAGACTAATTTGTCAAAATATAGAAGGGCACATGCCGTTTCCCTTTTTTGGAGGGTTTAACTAAAAAATAAATCATCAAACTTAGTATTAATAACTTAATACGACATATAAAACATCAAATGTCTAGATGATTCGGTTACTCAAAACTAATTAGAATCTTATAAACTGCATGCAAAACGTAAATTGACGAAAAAAAGGTGTACATCATTTTGTATTATATCAATCTCAAACAAGGGTTGATTATGAAGTACACATTGGCAGAAATAGTACAGATAATTATTGCATATATACCGTTAGAACGACTAACTTATAGTATAAAGACAAGATTTGGAAATTGCTCAAGATATTACTACGACTATAAATTATTGAAGAGTCCACTATCATCTGTCCACCAATTCTGAGCTCGAACATTAGATCAATTGTGGAGTAATTTAATGTCAATTAGTTAATCACAATTGGGTTTACGAGTAATGGGGTTGCTGCGGCTACTCAAATATTCAATACTCGCTCCTCGTGGAAGAAATTAGTTATACCAACTTCTTTAGCTAGATAATTGGCGTGCTTAAAAACTAAAAATTAAAAGAAAAAAATTTGTAATGAAGGTGTAAAATACTATAGTCTAAAGACTAAAGACAAATTAAATCGATAATTAGGTTTATGGTTTATCACATATGTGAATGTCACTTGGTTGTCTTAAACACCGGAATGATAACATCTTGCAAATTCTAACATTATAGTTGCTTAATATTTTTTCCAACACTTTTCAAGAAATGAATCGCATTGAAAAATACAAATCTACGAAAAGTATTCTATAGCAAATTCTGCATCTAATCAAAACGTTTATATGAAACTATGTTAAAAATTAATATCGACACAGAAATAAGTGTTGATTGCGTTACTTTTTGGGCACAGGTAATTACAATTGGAACTAAATTAAATCTAGAATAACAAGCGAGTTTAGAAGTCATTTGTGATATTCATGATACTCATGAAATTCACAGCTCGATGGAATATGGAACTAAAAGACATCCATTCATTCCATATAGTAGTAAAAGAATTGATGAAGAAAGCATGTGAATCAAATGAATGAGTGTGAATCTTGTAAATATCACATTGACTACAGTACATGAGGTAATACTGTTATAGTAGTGGGTAGAAATAGACCAAATTTAAAGCCATTATTAATCAAGCACAAAAAGAGTGCTATGAAAGAAATTCATAGGGAATGCAAGTCAGAAAAAGGAGCCATTTTCTCATTTACAACTTAGCCAAAAAAGGGTATGAAAATTTAATCAAAGTCATTTTCACTGCCTCAACATACATGCAGTAAGCAGTATATATAATTTTTTCCATTAGCCCATAACAGAGTGGCCATACCATACCATACCACTGGAATTGAATTGAATTGATGAGTGCTTGTTTATGCCATCAAAAGGGCTTTTATGTTTCACTGAAATGGTTGTATATGTGATATGTCCCACTTCACACCATTTTTTCACTGTGCCAGTCAATGGACCTTAGCTTGCATGGTTGCAGAGTATATCAGTTTATGCATGTGCTATATTACAAATATGAGAATGCTCTTGATCATGATTGAATTTTTTGCTCTTTGCTTTGTTGTTCTTTCTTTCCTTACATGAGTTACACCACCATGACACTTGTTCAGATATAAAGATTCAAGGACGATAACAATTTTCTCACTTAAATATTTTCTTATCTGGAATTACATGCGTCGTATGAGTATATATATATTTTGTGCTACTTACCTACTCCTATAGATTCTTCTAGTGGCTAGTTTTCCAAAGTCAATAAAGATTATATGGAGTACCTCTTTATAAAACATAGCTTAACAATTTCACGTGTGAATCAGCATCAGATTTATAACTAGCCAACTCAAATTTTTTTGAATGGTTCTATTGTTATGTGCTACCTTAATTATTCCTATAAAATTTAATGTTTTGTTTTCACTTAATTAGTTCATCAGTAAGGCATTGTTCTTTTAAGTTACTCTGCTCTATTCTACTCTACTGAGCCCTGTTCTGCTAACTCAATCAGCACTACTCTGCTGAAATCTGCTTTGCTTGCCTAGAAGCTCAAAAGAGTAGGTCTAAAACTACACGGGGATCACTTTAAGGCAACAAAACCATTATCCTTTAAATTCAAGAGTTTGTCAATTCAATAACGCTTATAGGATGATTATTTGGAATTCAAAAATTTAGGTTCTGTTCTCATTAGATTAATTTCAATTTAGTTCAGTTCAATTCAGTTCAGCTCTAATAAGTTCAGTTTAGTTCTAATAAGTTCAGTTCAATTTAATTCATGTCTAATGATATTGCTAATGATATAAAGCCAAATTTCTTACTTTTAAGCTTATATTACAACAACGACAATAATAATAATAATAATAATAATAATAATAATCATATGAAAATAATAATAATCATATGAAAATAATAATAATAATACGGTTATACCATATTTCACTTAATAACTATTGTACCATATTTCATTATTTGACGAGCTAGGAGTAAAAATAGGATCAAGTGAGTTTTTAAATAAGATCGGCCCAACTCTTTGTTTTTTATTTTATTTTTTTCATTTTGAGAATTTTTTAAAAAGTGTTTTGTGTTCTTTTGTCATTTTAATATATATATATTTTTTAATTATATAGTATATGTTTTTAAAATTTTTTGGGGTTCCATGTTTTTAATATATTTTTCATATATATTTTAATTATATAGTATATTTTTCTTAAATATTTTAATATGTATATTTGTATATACACATATATATAATAATAAATAATCAAAGATCATTAATCCGTAGTTAAAGATTACTAATTAATAAGTTCAGTTCAGTTCAGCTTTAATAAGTTTAGTTCAGTTCAGCTCATTTTAGTCAATAAGAATAAGCCCTTAGAAATAGAAAACCAAATAACTCAATTGTCCAATTGGATGTTATGCACTAAAACCCAAAAAGAAAATTCTTTTTAATGAAAGCACACATCACCTACCTTAATCAGCAAAAACAACCAAAAAGTAGTACCAATAAATTGAATTTAGGAGAGGTTAAAATCAAATTGCCTTTTTGTAGCTTAACCAAGAAGAAATAATAATAATAATAATAATAATAATAATAATAATAATAATAATAATAATAATAATAATACATTAATAGGAGTACAATAATACGTATACGAAATAGAAGCCCAAAAAAAAAGTCAGCTTTTTCACATGATATCCGAATCCTTAGGCCCAAACCTTCCGCAAGTTTCATAACCCACATCATTACGTAAAGTACCATTCATTTTATTCACCGCCCATAAAATTTCTCATCCTAAGTTCGTCTTTTCAACCCACAATTCAAGCCCATTTTCTCTCTCCTCTCTCTCTCTTTTTCTGCCGTCGATTTACCAGATCTCGCTCGCCGATTGTCGTCTCCGATCGCCGATTTTAGGTATTTTATTAATCATTCTTATCTCTTGATTTTCATGTATGTTCATTATTTTAGGTTTTTTTTAATCCATTTTTGTTTTTGTTTTTGTTTTTTTTTTTTTTTTTTTTCTGTTGATCTTATCATCGTTTTTGAGTATTGAAGGTTAGTTATTGTATTCGACGTGATTGATTTTTAATTAGGTTTTTGATTAATTTTGAATTGATGATTTATTCTTTTTGATTTGTTTTTATCGTTTTTGATTATTTTTTGAGTGATTTATGTCAGCTTGATTAAATTCTGATCAATTTCGTCCGCACTTTTATTTTTTGATTGCTGCCTCATGGAATTTAATTTATATAGTTCTTTACTCGCTACTTGTAATTCTTTCATAATTTAATTGATTCATAATGTAATCTTTGTTTTATTTTAGTTGTTTTTAAAGTTAAAAGTAGAAACAGTTTATTTATATTATACTTGTGGACCTAATTGTCGACCTAATAGTTGAATTGGTAATCATTATTATTTGAATGTGTAGTTTTATATTTTAGAGCATATCGCTTGTATTCAATGAATTCCTTTTTTTGTGAACATTAATGTTACATATGTAAGGCTTACGTAGTAGTTTAATGTTTGATCACTGTGGCAGATGATAGTTACATATGTAAGGCTTACGGAGTTGTTTAATGTTTGATCACTGTGGCAGATGATAATTACATATTTAAGGCTTGCGGGAGTAGTTTAATGTTTGATAACTGTGGCAGATGATTATATCATATGTAAGGCTTACGGAGTAGATAAATGTATGATCACTGTGGCAGATAGTAAATTTTTGGTTACTCCTTTCTGAGTTCTATTCCTAAGAGAATTAGAATGTCATGTACTATGAGAATGTTAGGTGTGATCTCACTTTGATTGTAGTTGGTAAACTATAAAATACTTATCTTTAATTGAAGGCAAGTTGCTTCAAAGGGCATTTCAAAGGAAAAGGTGAATATTTGTTTTCTATGGGATGAGAAAATGCTGCTGGACATTTAAATTGTTGAGATAGGGAAGGAAGGTGATAAGGACGCTGTTTTAATGTTTGTTGGGAAAAAATAGACTTCCCGTATATTTTGCTGAGGATTTGTTTTTGGTCAATGTTTGACACTTCAGTCTTGAAGGAAGATTTTGTCTTGAAATTCTACATACTGTATGTTTGCTAGAGTCCTACATTCCTTCCCTCTATCCCCTCAATATTTTAGTCAGATTGTCGTTCTTCTTTTGTTGAAGTTCAATCTAAGATGGTTTTCTTTATTTTTCTTATTCTGGCCACTGACCTGTCTTAAGTGATCATTATGTTAATCACCAAATTTCTTATTATCATTGTTGAAACATCAATTATATTTAAGTTTAACATTAAGTTGTACCATGTTGGAAAATAGATGATAAAAATGTGTTCGATGGGAGTATAGAAAGGGTGCGGGAGGTAGCTTGTAATTGATCAAAGTCGTTCGCATAGTTATGATTTCTTGCATAGTTCATTTGGATGGAGAGTGGAAATATATGAGTGTCAATTTGATGCATTATCGTCGTCTTCATTGGTGTTTGATCTATATAGAGAAAAAAAAAGGAATGAGGGAGGGAGGGGCTTTTCTTTTTTGGGAAGAATGATGTTTGGCAATTACCAAAAAAAAAAAATACAAGTATACACAAGTGTATTCATCAAATTATACTTGTTCTGTGTTTGGTCATTACTAAATATTATGCTGAGTAATAGTAATAGTAAATGCCAAGAAATAGGAATTAAGTGTTCACCCAAAATATGCCAAACTTGATCACTTTGACTATTTTATAAAAGTATAAATTTATATTTAAAATGAATTTAATGAGTTTACTTATTTTTCTCAAAGAGGAAGAATTTAATGGCAAACATTACTCAAATCATTGGTCAAGATTTAATCATTACAATGGTGGTCTTTATTAGTAAGCCATTGTAGAGTCATTGATTTTAATTTCATGTGCAGTATGGGCATATGCCATATCACATGAATGATGCTACTTCATGAATTTCATGTCTCTCTATATTTTATAGTTACGATTGCTCTCCTCAATTTTCAGAATCTCAGATTATGGATATTAAAGGTCTGCTTGTGGCTTAAATATTCTCAAAATTAGGTGCTCCTCATCATGCATTGTGTATTCGGCCTAGTAAAAGACACAACTTATTTGGTTTAATTATGGTGAATCTAAATCTGTTTGAGATTGAGACAATTTGACATAACAAAAAACACAAAAATGACTTACTTTTTAAGAAATTAATACTTCGTAATTAGTTGATGTGCCATCGAAATTTGAAAAGTTCTGTAGCTGCATGTTAGAAAAGGAAAGTAATTGGAACATGTGAAGATAACTCCTATAAGCAACGGATTTGTGATGAATGGCAATTGACTTTTGTTTTCTTGTATCTCGGTTCTATAATTACTTTGCCAAAAATGTTGATTTTTTCTGTTTTTTAAATCTTCTAATGTTAAACGCATACTTGTGGTTTTCCTAGATTATAGATTTTTGCCTAGAATTTCTTATTTTGCATGCTCTCTATGTATGGCTTTTGTTATGGTTAAGTTCTCCCTTATTTGCATTTACTATTATTAAACTTTGTGAAACTTTTTGCCTTTGTTCTGTTTGTGTTATATGTCGCTTAAGGAAACATTAAATTGGGAATTTCTGATATTCAGGGATTATCCCACTATTTTTGAGGCATGAACAAGTGTCTAACTTGTTTTCAGAGTATGTGTGTGGGCGCCAGTTTGTTGGAATATGACCTCTGCTATCATTGACAACTTATGCAGGTTTTGTCGATCTAACATACAAAGATGACTACTGAAGAGCAAGATCAAGATGTCATTCGGTGGGGTTTGAATCTTCTTGATTTTGGACCTTTGTTCAATAGTACGTATGGTGGGGATTATAATACAGAAGATGGGAGCAGTTACAATCAACAATATATGAGAGAGTACAATTACGATACAGCGTGTAATTCCCACTGTAACTATGTAGAAAGTGATGCAATACTTGCACATAGTCTACAAGAAGAATTCTCACGATTAGAAGTTGATAATGCAGCTCAATCTTCGCATGCAGAACAACAGCAGTTTCATTCATCAAATGTTTCATCAGACTGGCTTATACCATCTTCTGCCAATTACTGTCCTGGTATTTATAATTGCTTATAGGGTGACTCATCTCCTTGTTCTTCTTCCATTATCATGTGCATATTCTTATATTGTGCTTATACAAGATAATATCAAATTGCAGCTCTTGAGAATTCCCAGGAGGCAGATGATACAGGACACTCAAGCTCATGTTCCAGCCCAGGAGAAAGGTCCAATGATGGTGAAGACTATTCGTATTCTCTGGAATTTGCAGATGAATCTGCACTTGATGGAGAATTGGGGAAGAGGTTAAATCAAATGATCCCTGTGCCAGTAAGTAATCCTTAGGTCTAGAATTTTTTCACTCATTTCTTGCTCATCTGTGTACATGTGTCCCATAGTTGATGATTCTCTTGTTCTGAGGTTTGCACCTTCTGTGTAAATATTTTTGTGATTTTTCCGTCCACATTCTTCCTTGGAGTAGCGAATAGGAGTTAATGGAGTTTCTGTCCTATAATCAACAATGACACTGCCTTGAATCTTGTAGCTGTTGTTGACTTAGAGTGAGTTATACTCTTTTCTTTATCTACTTGAATAATGTTTTCATTGATATCACTATAGTCCATGAAGAATTGTGTTTTCTGCTGGAGGCCTGAAGCTTATCTAGTCGCTATAAGAAAATTGAATTTTTTTTTTTTTTTCCCACCGTGAATATAACCCGCAGCCTATAATTATTAAGATTTTTTTGTTGTAGTAGTAGGGGGGGTGAGGCTGCATACTGCTGATCTCCTTTAATGTATTAAAAGCAGCATGGGCCTCTTTGGCGGCATTGGAGTAATGTGATTGTTGGCAACTTTTGCTTTTTCTATTAAATCAATGGCTTTTGCATGGTCTCCTACTCTATGATTTAGTTAGTGGAAGTCGATGTTATTATAAAGTATTCTTATGCACTTGTATATCCTTGGTCAAGCTATATAATGGAACATGACCATTCAATTGAAGAATATTTTTGCCTATGCAGCATGTCCCTCGAATTAATGGGGAAATACCTTCAATGGATGAAGCGACTTCAGATCATCAAAGACTACTAGATAGGTATGGACATATCTTTAGAGTTTGTCTTTTTTGCTTTTTTTTTTTTTTTTTTGGGGGGGGGGGGGGGGGGGGGGAGTTATCAAAGTTTACTGCAATTTATCAGTTTTCCTTTGTTTTTTTGTTGCCTTCCAGAGTTTTTTCATTATTAAATTTACGTAGATATTTTTATGTTACCATGTAGTACTGGCTGCTGGGACTGTTTTTACAGTGGCTGCAAGGTGCCACTTTGGAGATATTTAATTAGTTATGTTGCCTATTATTGGTGGTTCTTGTCAGTAATTACAATCCAATTGTCACTGTTATGGCTTTGATAACAGAGGCACTTTTGATCAGATTGCAGTTGTATGATTTGGTTGAGCGCAAGGTCCAGGGGGATGGCAATTGCCAGGTCAGTTGTTTGGCCTTGATATTTATTTAGCTCTTGTTAGTTCCTGCACCAGCTGAAAATTATGATAACTTTGCTGCTTGTTTTAATTTTTTATTACTCATCAAATGTTCTTATTAGATTCCATAATTGTATTATGTTTATGTATATATCGTAAAATCAGTATATGGTCATCATCTGCTAGTATTTAGAATAAAATCTAAAATTTAATACTGCATATGTTCACATTGGTAGTTTAAAAACTACTGCTTGCAAGTTTCATCAGAATCATCAATACTCTCTAGACTTCGATTATGTTACCATTGCATCACTAACAACTGATAATCATTTCAACCTTTAATGTACTTTTTCAGTTTCGTGCTTTGTCAGATCAATTCTATCGCACCCCAGAACACCACAAGTTTGTGAGGCAACAGGTTGTCACTCAGGTGGGTTTCCTGAGAAAACGAAATATGAATTGTTTTACTTTAGCTTTCTTATCTGGCTGGCGTTACCGTTCCATTGGTACTTTGGTAGTGTAATTTCTTATTTGCTCAACTGTTGGATATTTCAGCTCAAGTCAGATTCAGAGGTTTACGAGGGATATGTGCCCATGGAGTATGGTGAATACTTAAACAAGATGTCAAAGTACAGTTTGCTTAACTTCCTTTTTAAATCCACAGTGCTATTTGAAGAACCATTTTATGATTTTTGTAAATGTCGGAAGGATTGGCACCCGGTCATGTGCTTATAGGGTTTTGTTCAGTCTTTTGGGTTATGGTGGTCTACCAAGATGTACAATATCCTATTTGTAGTGTGCTATACCTTATTTTTTAAAAACGCTTTTATTATCATCTCTTTGACTCTTTCACAAAGTTGCTTCACTTTATTCAGGTTCCTTAGTTTTTGGGCTCTCTTAAGCGGAATGGTTTTTTTCCCCTTATGTTGGGAGAGTCTTGAATACCCTTTTATTTTTTCCTTATTTAAGGATTTTTTTTTAAAATTATTATTTATTCATTTTGTTCGACAGATGATTGTATGAGGGTAGTTTGTATATCTTAAATTGGGAAATCATTTATGTTGTATTTGCCTTACTTATTTTGTTGTGTGTATATGAAAATAGGAGTGGTGAATGGGGAGATCATGTCACCTTGCAGGCAGCTGCTGACTCGGTACTTCTCTGCTCTTTACATTTTTTTTTTTTTTTTTTTTTTTTGTAAAATTTTGGATTCTCAAACAAGAAACATGGTGCTTGTTTTTAGAAGTTGGAGACATATTTTTTAAAATCTTGGTTTCATTGAGTTCAAAGTTATTGAATCATGATGCTTTTTATAAACATAGTAGTTATTGCTGTATTTTTAGTATGGTTAAAATTGAATCCTTACTCAAAATCATGTGCATGCAAGCCTGTTCCAATTTAGAAAACAGGCCTTGCAGACTTTTAATTTTAATTCTGAAAGTGGTCTATAAATTAAAAATTTTACTTTAGGAAATTGTCTGTTGTCACCATTAGACCTCCTTGCTGCTGACGCATCACAACTTTAGAGAAATTTAGTTCACTATATCCTTATATCATGGATTACAGGTGAGATTTTTGTCAGTCTTGTTTTTGAACTTTTCCCTTGATGTCAGTTGGCCTGTATAGCTGTGGAATGAGGCTCTTCTGTTGAATGATGAAGTATATTCACATCCACTGAAACTATATCATACCTTACCATGCATATGTTTTGTTGAATTGTCTACTTGACCCATTTTTGTGGTATTGAAATATTTTCTTTACTGATAAAGTGGAGCCTATTCTTGCAGTATGGTGTTAAGATATTCCTCATAACTTCTTTCAAGGACACCTGTTATATGGAGATTATTCCGAAGGTTCAGAAGTCAAAGCGAGGTGAGTTGTTGGGGGTGTCTTTTGAGTACATGCTGGCAGCATTTTAGTATTCTCTGCATGTGTAATTTAACTTACCTTTTTTTGTTCTCTTTTATGTGCTCGTTGTGTACATACCTTTTTAATTCACATTATCTTAATTGGGTGTCACATTTGTTTGATTGTGGCTCAGTTACTAATTAGTATTATTGGATTGTTGAAGTCTTTGAATATGGAATTTCTCAATGGGTATTTTTTTTTCCCCACAGACTGATGCTACAGAATTTTCAACAAATATATCAAACTGAAAGGATTCCAATTAAATAAAGATTAAAATGTTGAGTCCATCTGCTTTCAGATGTTGTTAAGTGTGCTGTTTTTGTCCTTAGACCTGTAAAAACTGTTGCAATTAATCATTAGTAAAGCTTGTTTATAACCTTATTTTTATTGTAATGTTAAGTTTCTGCTCATGAAGAATCAATCTTGTTTATCTTTTTTTCTGGGTTGTGTTTTGTTTTTTTGTTTGGAATGCAGTCATCTTCCTTAGCTTCTGGGCAGAAGTGCACTACAATTCAATCTATCCGCAAGGAGGTAAATTCAGTCCTTCATAACCCTTTACTAATCTGTCTGGTTTAGTGTGCATCATGGTCTTGCATAGTTACCCGCTGACTGTACTATAGAAAAGTGGGTGTGAAGCACTTTATTCTCTACGAAATTTATAGTTGTTTAAATTGTTATTCGTAAATATTTTGGTTTGGTTGTGTGTGTGTGTGTGGGGGGGGGGGGGGGGGGGGGGGGGAATGGCAGTGGGGTGGGTGGAGAGGATGAGAGGCGATTTGAAAGACATCAAATCAAATTCAATGGAAGAGTGTTGGATGATAAGAAACACATTATTTTACAGTAATTTGTTTTATGTAGACGTGGAAATGCAATGAATTGGAGTGTCCATTCAACATCTCTTGGTTGTTTATGAGACTAAAGATCAAGGTGAACTCTCTTTCTTAGAATCATCTACAAATTCCTTTGTGTTTTATATCCTCCAATTCTGAAGTTGAAGGTCCATAATTGTCATTATGAGTGTTGGGTTATTAGGGACTGATTAATGGCTGTATTAGTGAGCAAAATTAGGATAAGCAGGAGAGTTTGCAAGGCAGCTACGTTCTTATAGTTGTAATGACAATACTTTTTATAGGGTTACAACCAATATTCCCTCTGTAATCCCCCACAGATCTTGATATATGCTTTTTAAGCCTGAATGCTGTGTGAATCCCAGTAGCAGTTGTGTAGCACCTTTACCAAATGGATGGTGATATGTTGGCACCTTTTACGTATGACACCCCACGGGTTAAAACTTCATTGCCTAAGATTGGGATCTGTTATGGGAGCTAATTGTTGAGCATGATAAAATTGTCTGTAGTTCTGCTCTATTCCTTTATACTCGTGCTTGCTTTGAAATGAACTGATTTGAATAACGTTGAGAAAGTAGCTAATTAAGGTGTTGAATACATAATGCAGAGTTGCCGCCGCCCTGGGAAATGAAAAAGAAGAAAAGATGGTGGCTTTTCAGAAACAATTGAGGAGGCCGGTTTTTGTATTGATGCTTTTTAACTTCTAATTTATCTGTATATATGGGTCTAGAGCAGCAATGCAAGCAGCACATTTTATTTGCAATAATCTCTTATTCTTTCTTTGTATTTCTCTGTTTGCGGCCCTGGAGAATATTGTGCAGGTGATGAGAATTAGCCTGGAACATAAACATATATATAAAGGCTGGCATGCTTTTTGATTTCGCATGCCATTTCGGTTTCATTTTCTACACTATCTCCTGCTCCTATTCCTCTTTTCTTATCGTACTACTGTAACAAACTTTCAAAGTAGTAAGAGGGAGTACATATCAAAGTGATGTCTAAAATGATGTTTTTATTTCTACCTCTGTTCTCTCTAGATCTCGAAGTGCCATCATATCAAAGTGAGTGCTCTACGTTCTTTAAAAAAAGAAGTCACTGCCGAATGTTAAAGAGACACTTCGTAATAAACCAAACTAGTGAATGATATCATTCACTAGGTTCATATCCGTAAGACCGTAATATGTTACATAGAAAGGCATGTTAAATGTTACAGATGACATAGTGATGTGGAAAACTCTTGCCTCCAAAAAATTAATAAATAAATAAATGATGTGTGCACAATTTTTTTTTTTTTACATCACAGATACTGCAATTTCTTCTTTTACAGAGTATTTTTTCTTGGAACGCCCAGGTTACTCAAAAAGAGTAACCAAATTGTGTTACTCAAATGACATTAACCAAATTGTGTTACTCAAAAGACATTCATGTAAATACTTGCCCTGATATTCGTGCAATATTATTTTTCAAATGAGCTGAGGTGGATCAGTTCTAAATGGTGTAAATGACTGTTTATTGATGTCTTGTTGACAGAGCTCCACCTCCATTTTTTTCACATCCAAAACCACGACTCAATCCACATCAAATTAGTGTGTATATTAATTAACTTTTTTTTTTTAGTGTGTCTTGTTGACGGAGCTCCACCTCCATTTTTTTCACATCCAAAACCACGACTCAATCCGCATCAAAGTAGTGTGTATATTAATTAACTTTTTTTTTTTAGATCTTTTTTAATTTTTGTAAAATAACTAATTATATTAAAAGGTTGATATATTAATTTTTAAAAATTACGGTGCATGACACGGGATCGAAACTAGTTTCATATGACGTATATGCTTTACTCGGAAAATGCTTAAATATGCTATACAGTATACACCCTGTGATCTTCTCTTGGAATCTTTTTATGGCTTTGTGAAATACTCTTTTATACATGACCTGCATAGTTTCTTGTAGCCCAGCTTTAGTAATTCAATAGATGTTGTTGGAGTAGTGCTCTTTGTAGAGGAGCAAGCACGAATGATTCAGAATTCACGTGGTCGTGAAGTTTGTTATTACGTACATGGCTTCAACATGAGCTGGGATCTGGAAACAAAGGCACATCGCAAGCAGCCTTTGGTTATTGAATCTGAGCCAACTGCTCAAGACCTTAACACACTTGATGATGCTGAACTTGCTCAGCTTGAAGAATAAAGACTTGCTTCTGAACAAACAGAGGCAGAACATCATTTGCTTGGCCTTTCAGGAAATGAAAAGAAGCTACCTTTTGAATCTGTTAGCTTGGAGGAAATAGCTTCTACATGGTCTCAGCTTTCTCTTAAGCGAACCAGCAGCAAGGGTAAGGAGGTTGCTGCTACAGGCATACTGCCTCAAGTTCAGGGTACCAGAAAGACGCTCAAAACAGCTTTGTTCATAGGCAATGATGACAAGGAAGATCATGTTGACAAGCCGTAAATCTCAGGAACTTTCATAGTATATGTATGGATCCCCTTTTGCTTCTTAGAATAGTATGGGTTTAGTTGTTGCTATGATGTTTAAATTATAATGCATGGAACACCTTTCTTATAAATAGGCATAAATCTTCTTGGTGTTTAAAAGGAACATTGGTCCTTTTTATTGTTCTCTATAAACACCATTATTGTAAATGGCACTTTATGCATCTAGCGCACTGCTAGTTTAGAATGCAGCTAATATACAAAGTAATATTGGCATATATTGCCTTAGCACTGTGTACTTTTATCCTTAAATCAGGATAATAATATATAATATTAGTATATTTGAAACTTTACTTCCCTTTTATTATTTACAAGTATTATTTAATTCAGTTCTTCCTTTCTATTATTTCCTTACAATAACACATAAAAGAGCATTAGCTCTGGCACTTAAGATCAGTAGCCAAATTACCAGAGCTTTTAAGCACAAGTGAATAGCATTTAAATGGTCATTGAACCTTGGTACATTTTCTGCATTCCTCTTCACATGCACTAACAAGAAACACTTCCAAATTATTGCTTAACAACTAACCAGCAACGTTCAGTTAAATACACTTCGAAACCAATCCATCCTTTTAAAATGTTCGCTAAATGCCTGAATCTCTGATATTCCCGACTTCAAAATGTAGGCAGTGCCTGAATCTCTGGTATTCCTGAATCGCTGAATTTAGATGATTACGCACTGCCTGCATTTTGACCAATGTCTGGAAATAAATCTAAGGGTATGCATTGCTTGGTGTTGGACACCTCTATTTTCTAGAAAAGGTAATACTATCCCATTAAAGATATTGAAGTTAGTGGGATCGATTTAGTTTTTGTAGCACCTCCTAATTTCGATCACTCTAGAAATATTTCCAATGGCACACTTGCTCATTAGTTTAGTAGTCTCATACTTTCATGTCCAAATCATGATATTGGAACTTTAGAGCTGCAGTTTCTACATTCATCCTTATCTAAACAAATAAAAACCAACTTACTAACTATACTACATTCCAAATTATTGCCTAATATTAATTCTAACCTTTTTTTCCCTCTAGGTTCTCCTTGGGAGGGTTTCTCTCTAGCTTCTTGGCTAGGTTTTCCTGCTTTTCCAGGCTTTTCTCGATTCGATCTCGAGTTTGAGCATTTATTTTCCTTGTTTTTTCTGTTGATTGGCCTTGAATTCCTCATGGCGGAGGCTGATTCGACACCGTTACTATTGAAAGAGAAAGAATCAGACGTACTCAATACAAAGGTTCCCTCTATCGAGGAGGACCCAAATGAAGCAATTGAATGGGATGACAATGGTACAGAGGATGAGGATGCAAGATGTGAACTTGCGCTTGTTGGATCGCTCTGGACAAATCGAAAAGTTAATACGAACGCTTTCATTGAGACAATTAAGGGAGTTTGGCAACCCAAACATGGTGTGGATATCTCCAATATTGGAAATAATCGATTTCTTTTCCAATTCTATCACTGGAGGGATAAGCAACGTGTTCTTGATGAACAACCTTGGCACTTTGATAGGCACGCATTGATTCTTGGAGATACTACTGATTCGGTGAAACCCTCGGACATCGAACTTTTTCACTTGCCAATGTGGATTAGAGTTTATAATCTACCTCTCAAGGGACGATTAAACCTAGCGAATGTGGAGAAAATAGGCAATAAACTAGGTGTGTTTGTGAAGATGGATGCAGCAGCGAAGGTGGGAATTGATAAGTCCATAAGATTGCGTGTGATGGTGGATGTACGCAAGCCTCTTTTCAAGAATGTCAAGCTGAAGTTGCGAGGTGGAATTGAGGAGTTGTTTGATGTTAAATATGAAAAACCTCCTCTATTCTGCTTCTTTTGTGGGATGATGAGACATGGGCTTAAAGATTGCGAGGATCACAAAGAAATTGAAGAACCGAGGCTTCCCTTTGGATCTTGGTTGAAAGCATCTCCATGGAAGTATAGTATGGGCAGGAGGGAGGATGAAGAGAGGAAAGGTGGAAGCTGTGCAAAGACTTTGTTCATTACAAAGCCGAAGCAGAGCAGTGAACAGAAGGCTGCTAGTAGTACTCATGTGAACGAGGTGATAAACAAATTTGGTGATGTTGGCTTGAATAGCAATGAGGGAACTACAACACATAAAACAATGTTAGACACTGAAACCTTTGTTTTTAGTAGTGTGGAGGAGATAGGGGAAGTGAGTGAGAAAGAGCTTGAGGGAGAAAAAACAAAGAAGAAGGGGCTCCAAAAAAATAAATACTGGAGGAGGAACAACACGAGGGAAGTTGACCACAGTATGACTAGCAATGAACAGATTTCTGGAGGAAAGAGGAAGAGTGAAGAGCTGAATGAGGGGACAGGGAGTTTGGAGAATGAGGAGGTCAATGGTGCTAATAAACGAAGATTGATGCTGAGTGAAAACAATAGTGTGGCGGGCCCCACCCATAGGGCTCTCGGTGATCAATGACTTACATTATTTCATGGAATTGCAGGGGTTTGGGGGGCAATCCTGCGATAAATGCCTTGAAACGTATAGTGTTTCTTGAGAGCCCCCAAATTGTTTTTCTTTGTGAGACAAAATTGAAAGCCTTTGAATTTGAGAAAATAAAACAAAAGACAAAATTCGAGTGTGCTCTTGTTGTGGATTGTGAAGGCGAGGGTAGAGGGAGAAGGGGTGGTTTAGCTTTAATGTGGAAAAATTCAGTTGATGTTGTTGTAGACTCTTACTCGCAAAATCACATTGATGTGCGAATTAAGTCTATAGGGCTGAAGGAGTGGCGGTTCTCAGGCCTTTATGGTCACCCGGAAGATGAGTTTAAATTCAAGACAGGTTTGCTAATGAAGAGCTTATGGGTTGCAGATGGATTACCTTGGTTATGTGGGGGGGATTTAAACTTAATGTTACTGTCAAGTGAGAAGGCAGGTGGTCGAATTTTTAATAATGGGGATGCTGAAATTCTTCGGGAGGCTATATCACATTGTCACGTGGAGGACTTGGGTTATATAGGGCATGATTTCACTTGGTCGAACAATAGAGGTGGGGTGGAGAATATACAGGAACGTTTGGACAGATTTCTTGCAAATCGTGAATGGCGGGAATGCTTCCCGGGTTCTTTTGTCTCTCATTTATCAAAAAGAAAATCTGATCATCTCCCATTACTCTTATGTGTGAAAGAAGCTATGCATACTCCGAAGAAAAAGAAAAAGAAAAAGCAGTACCGCTTTGAAGAGATGTGGCTCCGGGATGAAAATTGTGCTGCTATAGTATCGGAAGCTTGGGAGAGGGGTGGTGACTTGTGCTCTAAAATAGCCTTTACATCTACCAGTTTGAGTGCTTGGAGTAGGGAGAAATTTGGTGATTTTGTGAGGGAATTGCAGGCTTGTAGATCGGAGATGGAGAGACTTATGAAGGAGGAACAATCTGAGGAGGTTATTGCTCAAATGCGGGCAATTGATGATAGAATGGATGAATTGGAGAGGAGAGAAGAAATGTACTGGAAACAAAGGAGTAGGCAAGAATGGTTGAAACATGGAGACAAAAATACTTCCTTTTTCCATACAAAGGCAAAGCAGAGGTTCGAAAGAAATAGTATCAAGAAAATAAAAGATGAGGCTGGAAATGTTTTTGACGAGGAAGAGAAAATTACAGAAATTTTTGTTCAATATTTTACGGAGCTCTTTGCGGGTAGCAGCCATATTGAGACCGACCCAGTGATTGAGAAAGTGACTCCCATGGTTAGCGACAGACAATGCAGCACTCTAAGTGCCGCCTACACTGCTGAGGAGGTGCGAATTGCCCTGTTCCAGATGCATCCGACGAAGGCCCCTGGCCCCGATGGTATGTCCGCCATATTTTTTCAGAAATTTTGGGATATTGTGGGGGAGGATGTAGTTGATAAAGTGCTAAATATTTTGAATAATAATGGTGACATAGGCTCTATTAATCAGACTCACATTGTACTTATTCTGAAAAAAAAAGAGTGCGAGTCTCCTGTTGATTATAGACCTATTAGTCTTTGCAATGTAATTTATAAAATTGTCACCAAGGTAATTGCTAACCGTCTTAAGTTAGTTTTACCTTTTATTATTCATGAGTCGCAGAGTGGTTTTGTTCCTGGGAGGTTGATCACAGATAATGTTTTGGTGGCTTATGAATGTTTCCACTACCTCAGAAAAAAGAAAACAGGGAAGAAAGGTTTCCTAGGGTTAAAACTCGACATGAGTAAGGCATACGACAGAGTAGAGTGGGATTTCCTGGAGAAAATGATGCTAAAATTGGGTTTGCCGTGCAACTTTGTTAGCCTGATTATGAATTGTGTTAGCTCTGCAGAATTTGATGTCTTGGTGAATGGGCAACCGTCGAGACGTTTCAAGCCTAGTAGGGGCCTTAGACAAGGTGACCCTCTCTCCCCTTTCCTGTTCATTATGTGTGCGGAAGGTTTGTCGGCTCTCCTTCGTGATGCGGAGAGCAAGAAACTCATTCACGGTGTTAAAATTGGAAGACAGGTTCAACCTATCTCTCATCTTTTTTTTGCGGATGACAGCCTTCTTTTTGTGCGAGCGACGGAGGAGGAGATTGAAAATGTGTTGCATGTACTTTCTACTTATGAGTTAGCTTCGGGACAGAAACTGAATATGGACAAATCGGAAGTGTCTTTTAGCCGAAACATTGAACTTGAACGGAAAAATATGCTTCAGATGAAGTTATCCTTTAAGGCTGTCGAAGGACATGATAAGTATCTTGGTTTGCCAACCTACATTGGTGGATCGAAGAAACAAGTGTTCCAAAATATTCAGGATCGTGTTTGGAAAAAACTCAAAGGGTGGAAAGAAAATTTTTTGTCTCAAGCGGGTAAAGAGGTTTTAATCAAGTCAATTGCTCAAGCAATCCCAACGTATGCAATGCAATGTTTTGCTCTCCCGGCTAGTATTCTCAATGAGATTGAAAGATTGTATCGAAATTTCTTTTGGGGGCAAAAAGGTGAAGAAAGGAAGTTATGTTGGGTGGCGTGGGAAAAGCTTTATACATCTAAGAAAGAAGGAGGGCTTGGATTTAGAAATATGAGGAATTTTAATAGTGCTCTCTTGGCAAAACAAGCTTGGCGTATTATTTCGAATCCGGAGTCCCTTGCGGCTAGAGTCTTAAAAGGAAAATATTTTCCTCATTCTACATTACTTGAGGCAAAGGTGTGCCCGAATGCAAGCTACACATGGAGGTCGATTATGGGAGTTAGAGATGTGTTGATGAAGGGTGCTAGAAAGGCAATTGGAAATGGCGCTACAATTAGTATTTGGCACGACCCCTGGGTGCCAAGTCTGCCTGGTTTTAAGGTTGCTCGTGGTTTTGTGGTGAATGATGATGGTCCTGCTGTTGTGCGTGATTTATGGGTGGATAGGTCGTGGAATTTGGAGACTCTAAACATGCTCTTTTCTCAAGTAGAAGTAGCTGAAATTTGCAATATTCCTATCCCCTTATATGACAGGTTAGACTCTTGGGTGTGGCAGCATACTAAAGATGGGCTGTACTCTGTCAGAAGTGCCTACAATCTGATCACGTTGGAGCAAAGGCACAAAAATTATTGCCTAATATTACTCGCCAGCAACGTTCAATTAAACGCACATAGAAACTCACTCAAAACATCTTTGACTCAACACAATATTTCATTCCAAGAAATCCACCCAACATACTTGTCAAAATTCTCTTTCAACAGGTTAGTAGAAGTAACAACACTTTAGCTATGCATAATGACTTAGATATCACACTATCAAATGTTCAAAATTAAACTCGAATTGAACACCAACTCTGATCTTATTGAAAAATAAACACCAAAAGTCCAAAACTCTAGACAACAAATTACAAACTCTGTTACTTAAAATCCTAATCTCAAAGTACATTATCCCTAACTACACCAATTCAAGCCTAGTCTAAGTCAAGCACACAATTCCACGATCAAAATATTGTCATTCATTTAAAGAGTATTGAACTATAATCATGTCACGAAAAAAAGAAAGTAGCAATGTATCACAAAATTCTAACAGCAATGCATCGTCTACAAAAACAAAAGATTCTCTCAATTAAGCTACAATCATTACTGAACACCCAACGGTGTGCATCGTGTGTATCACAGGCCTTAAAAAGAAGTAATGTCCAGGCAAACGCAAAGCAAATGGTAAGGTATATTAGGAATTCTGCCTTGTGCTGCTTTATTATCCTGCTGTCTGTTCAAAGCTACTTATGAAAAGAGCCCATGCATCCTAGATCCTACTGTTATTGTTTAATAATACTCCGTAACATTGCATGAAGCCCTATTATTATTAGATAAATAAAAGTTGAGTAACTTAAAGCTAATATTTGAAATTCTATCTGTTAATAAATATTAGATCACATTTTTATTTATGATCAAATCTCTTCCACTTTGACCAGTATAATTTAATCACAGACTATTCGATGGCTTATGATAGTGCTATTTCTTAAAACAAAATTTATGAGGGTCCGATGCCAAGATTAGTAAAAGAAAGAATATGAGACACAGATGACAATATTAGGACCAGGCATCATATTATAAGATAAGTAAGCATATATGCTCAATTGACGGTGAATATCTTTAACTGTGAGATATTGCCAATTAATATTATAGGATTATAGCACATATATATGTGTGTGGAGTCCTACAACGTCTGGCAAAAACATATATAAGACCAGATCAGCTTTCAGCTTTATGCGAATCAGGGATTATGATCTTACTCTAGCAAAGACTTCAGCCAAATTAAGCATATGTGGTACTTCAATTTCAATATTTGCCGGTTGTAGAGATTTGATTGTGTCTCCCCAAAAACCAAACCCAGTGATGAGTACTTTTCACGCCATTGGAATAAAACAATTCTATTTGGAATAAAATAAGTGTTTTAAATCCGGTTTAATGAAAGATAAGTACAGACTCTAAGTAACCCAATTCCATTAGAAGAAGGACTCTGTACGGAATTTCTATCATACAGCTACTATCGCGCCGCGATAGGCCTATCGTCATGCGATAGAGCCATCACGTCGCGATAGCCCTGTCGCATCGCGATAGTGTTGGTTTAACTCCGCGTCAAATTCTGACTCTTTTATATCTTTTACGTTCGTTTTTTCTCTATAAATAAGGTTGATTTCCCCCATTTTAAAATCATCAACAATCATCTATTTTCTCTTCTCTCTCTAAGCTAAACCTTATTCTTTCTCTCTTGAATTCTAAGCCTAGCCTTTTCAAAATACACCATACGTTCATCACGAGACTCGAATACACATAACTAAGCTCGAAGTTGCCTTAGACCTCAACGTGAAAGGTTGATAATTCTGAGGGTTTGGTCCTAAATCTAATTTCAGTTATTATTATTATTCTTGTTTGATTTAATTTAATTACTTATGTTAGGATTAAAGCTTTGATTTTTAATGTTTAGTGACATGCTAGGATTTGTTATTAATCATGTTAGTATCATGCCTAAGATCTTGCTAATATTATGCTTTGAGAATATTATGATGATGATGATTGTTGTGTCAAATTATATATATAATTTAACGTTATTTGTTCATTTACGAATATTTTCACGTTATTTGTTAATTTACAACTAATTCATATATAGTTTGTTAATAATTATTATGTTGCTTGATATATTATTGTTATTGCTTGATCACGTCCTTTCTTGCAGGTTTAAAGGGAATTTGTACTTAAAATCAAGCTTAATTTTTTTTTTTTTTATTTTGGTGCACGAGAGGGGCAAGAACCCCAAAAGGAAACAACAAACTAGGAAACTAGAAAAAGAAAAAACAAACAGAAAGCAAACTAAACACAAAGAAAACAAAACTAAAAGCAATAAAAACCCAGGCAGCTCCTAGAACACATCTCAAACCGAAGTCTTTGATGGAACCTTTCTCGCCCAAGCAACTCCACTAAGGTCCTCCAATAAAATAGCACGAAGATCCTTCGGGATCGCCTCAAGAAGAACCAACCTTTAATCGGAACGAACAAGTTGTTCCTTATGCTCTAAATCCATAGTATCCGCCACGAACGAATCCATTTCCATCTCATTATGAACATCCTTGGATGATCCTTCATCTAAATCACTCGCTGCTCTTTTATATTTTTATTACTTCTTTGCAGGAGGTCATTTTCCTCACTCGACAAAGTTTTCTCTCGCTCTCACTCGATGCTTTTTTAAACGAACGAAATCACGCTTCACAACATAATATAAACAGGTTTAGGATTAATATATTGACTGTTAACCTCTAGAGTATGAGAGGCTAACATGATGGTGTAGTGCAATGCTCTTGTTTCTGTGAGTGCAGCAGCTGCTTGTTGAGTCTTTTCCTGGATCATTGTGTACTATGCTCTAATATTCTAATCCGGAGGAAATTTAACCGTTGTCAGTTCAAATGCCAAACTTCAAGATTTGGATTATCATTCTCAGCCTGCTCATGAAAAATTTCCAACACCTGATTATACTCCGCCGTGAGAGCAGCAATTGTTCTAATTGTTGAACAGCGGGGTTCTGTTGTAGCAGTATTTGTTGTAAAGCTACGTATGCAATTATGGAGCGACTTAGCTCCACTTCGTACATATCCATATTTGACCCAACCAATGAATAGCAGCAGAAGCAATTGTTGAACCTAAAGATTCCAGTCGAAACACAATAAATGCAGGATAACTATAGGCAATGCCCTAATTCGAAGAAAATAGGCCATGTACAAAAACCTTAAACTAAATTATACCGTTCAAACACAAGAATTAAACGATTAATGAAGCGTTGCAAAACAATTTAGCGAAATCATCTTTGATTAAGTTGAAAATTGAGATTATGAGTAATTACAAAAAAAAAAAAAAAAAAAAAGCTAATTACTTTAAATAAAATAAAATAAAATAAAATAAAAGATAACTTTTTTGAAAAATTCAATTATAGTATAAAAATCTTATACAAAATATTTATTTTATATATGTTAATAACAAAGATAATTACTTTAAATAAAAAAAGATTTGATATACCTTTCCAGTTTCCACACAAACATTTATGATTATAATAGAAAATATTAACTTAATTTACAACATATTTTAAATTACTTCAAGATTTCCATAATACCTCCACCTCCATTTTTGTCCTCTTTCTTCCTCCTCTTAACATCATTTTTAATGTAACTCTCGATACACCATTGGAGCGGCTCGAGCTTTCTTCTCTCGTGCACTACCATTTTCACCATTGTCTTTTCGACGACTTTGCGCGCCGAATTAAACAAAAACCTTAAGAAAAATGGAGGAAAGAATGGCATGGTTAGCCCCAAAGGGTATGAGATTTGGTCATACATTAAAGCTGATTGCAGAGTTTGATTTCTCTATTGAAGACTTTGAAGATATTATGAATTTTCTCCATTAAAGCCTTTTTATTAACACCGTTTTCTTCACTTTTACGTGGCTTGACAAATTTACCCCAACCTTACATAACAAAATGACCGGCGTGTTATTTGAGTAACTTCAGTTGTTACTCAAATTGTATTTTCTCATTTCACTTCTCCAATTTTTTATTTATTTTTTTTTTTTTTTTTAGGAAATAAGATTACCAAATGCCCCAAAATATAGAGTCTGAGAGTTGAGCGCCATTGTCCAACCTTTCAAATTTGCACTCTTCTTTTCCTCTCTCCTAAAAAAATGGAGAAACGGCTTCGTTCTTCTCTGCAAAATTCTGCAGATTCATTTCTAGCATCAGCCATCAAATTCCCTCTAAAATCAGCTAGACCTTCACTCAAAACCCTAATTTTCTCCATTAAACCTTCTTCAGACATCTCTGCTTCTCTCCCTCTTTCTCTCCACTCCTCAATTTCTCAGTCAATTGCTTCCTTCAAATTCCCATCTAGCCCCAGAACTCTGCCTTCGCCGCCATTGAAAAAACCTCGAAGATCCTCTCGAAATTCAACGACCCAAGTCGAAGAACCCCCCCAACAAAAAACCCATCTTCACAATCTTCAAATCTACGCTTACATTGCCCTAATTTGTACAAAACATCCCCAAAATGCCTTCTCTGCCTACGATTTGTTCCTGTCTGTTCAAGAATTGCACGATCATTTGATCCTTTTTGAGTCCGATAATGGCCTGTTATCCGACATTTCTAGCTTGTGTGAGTTATGGTGGAAAGAGGAGCTTGTTGGGAGAGAATTGATAATCTCTCAATTCGTCCCATTTCTTGTTTCGAGGTCGTTAACTTTAAGGAAAAAGGTTGATATTCATAGGGTTTATGTATTGAGGGAAGCTTTTGTGTTGTTTGATTTTGAGGATGAGAGTATAGAGGACTTGAAATTGTTGCTCATTAGATGTGTGATTAGTCCTCTCTACTTAAAAACCGAAGATGGAAGGCGGTTTATCGCCTTTTTGTTTGGTTTAAGTCTTCAGGTTCTGAAGGAGGTGTTGGCAATGATCAAATCCCAAATTCCTTTTGGAAGGAAGTCAATGTTGGAGGCTTATGGGGAGATTTTATTTAAAGGGTGGAAGAGTGTGGAAGGTGATCTTAGGAGAGAAATTGAAGATGGGTTTTTACAGGGTTTGATTGAAAGTGCAACATTTGCTAGTTCTGCTTCACTTGCAGCTTCTGTTCGCAGGGTTTTAGGAGGGTTCATCAATCAGAGAACTACTGATGGGGTGGAGAAGATCCTTTTTCGCCTCGCTGAGCCTGTGATTTTCCGGTCATTGCAGGTACTTTGGATGCTATTCCAGTATTTAGTAATGGTTGATCATTAAGATTTTTCCTTTATTCTGAAATAGAAATAATTTATGATTAGTTATTCCCAATTGTCATATCCTTGAATGTTAAGGGGGTATAATATTGTGATTAGACATTTAATTGCAATGAATTGGATGATTTACTGCTATATTGCTTCTGTGGTTTCCTTCAGTTAACAACATAAGTCGTATCATTAGGCTTATGTAGTTAACTGCTATTTAACATATGTTATACTTTTATATAACTAATGCATTTGGTGTCTTAACATCAGTACTATGCTGCTTATTTCTGTCATTTTTGGACATTCCAAATGGTATTGCTTATTTCATACCATGTAGGGGAAGGGTTGTGAATTGGACACTCCAATTGGTATTGGCTCCTCTTTATTTCAATAGGTAGGGTATAAATTGGGATTTAAGTTGTTATTCTCTCGAAGACATTAGGCTTATTATTTGGAGAATTCGTGTAAAAAGTTGTTTGAGCATTTGATCAATCTTGCCTAATTTGAGTGTGAGAAATTCTACGTGATAGGCCCTTTTTCTGAAGTTTCCAATCTTGTAGAAAACTTTATTTCAGTATTCACATGGAGTTGACACTCAACTAAATTGTGCTGGTTTGCTAAATCATGTGAAATTCGAAATTTAAAATTACCATCAAATAAAGGGTTTAAAACATCAGTGTCATGTAAAATTTATTTCTAACAATTGTGTGCTAAAGCATAGTGGTGCAAGGGCATAAGAATGTCTGCATTGCTATTGTCTTTATGAACTGGTAACTGAAAACTTTTGCAAATCAAATAAGAATTATGTATGTCTACCATTGCAGGTTGCAAATTCAAATGTTCGGCAGAATGCACTTCATTTACTCTTGGACATGTTTCCTCTTGAAAATCCAGATGCTACAAAAGAGGCCAAGGACACTTTGTTTGAAAAGCAATCTTTCTTGTTAGAAAAATTACTTAAAGATGATTGTCCAGATGTGAGGGTAGTTGCAGTAGAAGGTTGTTGTCGTATTCTTCGTTTGTTTTGGGAAATCATTCCTTCCTCAACTATTACAAAAATGTTAACCATCATTTTTGATGGTATGTCACATGATATATCCAATGAGGTTAGACTCTCCACATTGAATGGCATAATTTATTTGATGGGCAATGCTCAAGCTCATGAACTCCTTAAAGTACTTTTGCCAAGATTGCATAGTTTGATTTTGGATTCAGTTTTGTCAATTCGAATTGCTATGGCTGATCTCCTTCTACTTATTATGGATGTTCGAGGGTTCCAGTTTAATAAGGTAAGAGAAAAGTGCCTTATACACAGCATCAGTATTTTTTTTGTGATTGCCACCTACTTTTCTCCGTGCTGGTTGACTAATGCTGTTGTATTTTAATCTTTAGGTGGTCAATTTAGATGTTTTATTGACTACTCTTGCAAATGATCAACCACCTGTTGCCCAAAGGATTGTACGGTTGCTTTTACCGTCTTACTTTCCATCAAAGCTCAATGTAGGAGAAGCATGCACTCGTACAATCACACTAATTAAAAGGTCTCCTTTGGCCGGTGCAAGATTCTGTGAGTTTCTTGCATCAGAAGGAGCATCTTCAAAGTCTCTCACACAACTAGTCAGCTTTCTCACTGATCTAGTCCTTTCTTCTGAGGAACTTGATGAAGATCATACTAAGGGGATATTTGTTGCTTTAGGCCACCTTTGTAGAAACCTAGTAAACGATTCATCTCACAGAGACCCTCTTAAGAAACTATTTTCAGGTGAAATACTGGAGGGTTTGTTGGCTGCTGCAATGCTTGGGAATGCTCAATCCTCATTTTTTGATATCATTTCTGTTGTCTCTCCTATTGGTGCAAATGGACTACTTGAACAATGCTTAGCTGCAGTCTCAAACTGTCGTGGTTTGTCTGGGAATGAAGAAAAGCAAGCTGAAATACGCTCTGCACATAAACTGGCTATTTCTTGCAAATGGTTTGACCAGATGTTTGAGGTTCTATCAATGCTCCTGCAAGACACTGTTATCCAGTGTAATGAATACTTCAGTATAGAAGTACCCAGGGAGATAACGCAATCTGCAAATAGGAAGAAAAGCAGACTCACAAGAAAAAAGGGAAAAGGGAAATGTGCTAATGGAAAAGGACCATTAGCATTCAAAAACAGCTACCAAATTTCAGTAGGAATAGCATGGCAAATAAAAGATCTCTTAGCTTCAGAGATCAGCCGAAAAGCTATATTCAAATCCAAGCACTTAAAACTGGTGACTGTTTCCTTAAAGGTCATATCAGAAATAAGCATTGGGCACAGTATGTGTTGTGAATTTATGGATGCATTGTTGGTTGATGCATATATGGCTCTTTCTCTGCACATGACCCTTCAACATATTAGTTTCAATGACGTTGATGATCATAATGGCAGGGAGAATAATACGCAAGGTTCTGGATTGGAAGAGGAGGTAAGTAATTATAAATCTTAATGCTTATAGGTCTTTCAAATAATTAAGCTGATAGATTTATTTTTATTGGATATGTTTTACTTGTATTTTTTTTCTGCATATTAACCTTTGTTAAGGTATATGATTGATACCTCAGATACTAGTAGGAAAAGTTTACAAGCTTGCTTATTTATTTGTTTATTTTTTATTTAAAGTTTTTTACTTTTTTGGAAGAGGTCATTGTTCTTGAACATTCTTGTGATCTTTGATATTAGGTCACAACTTCACAAGTTTATAGTAGTCTGAGGTTGTACTAGAAGCTCTTTACAGTGACATCAGTGTAGCTGCAATAATATAATGTAATTGATGATTGTTTGGCAATATCCTTTTATTCCTTTTCAGCAAACACTAGTGGACAAGACATTAGATCATCTTCTCATCTGTACAGAGAAAGTACTTAGATCTGGGGGTTTGGCAAAAATTGGATCAATGTTGTCAGGATGTAAGTTATGTAACAACATGGCTGTTCAGCTTTGCAGGCAAAAGCAAGAAGACTCCGATGTAGATGATGATGGTAAGGAACATGCCCTCTTTTCCCATATTAGTGAGAATAGTGACCATAACCAACAAGGTAAAAAAGGATAAAAGTTGTGTAATTTGTTGAACTTAGAATGACATGTTTCGTACGAGGGTTTATGAACCATTTAACTTTCTATATTATTGCTGTCTATATCCTTTTGGTTTAGAATGACTAGCTCCTGTTAATCTGGCATTCGGTATGAGATTGGTTTTAGTAACATAATCAAGGAGTTTTTTGTGTCTTGTTTTGTTTTACATTTATAGTGCTTCTCATGAGTATATTTCCAAACTTGCTAGACTCTAAACAGATAGGAAACAGTGTTCTGGAAACTGTGTCCCATCACGGATTTTGTTTAATTTTCTGTTGACCTAGCTTAACTTGGATGCGTAGTACAAACTTTTTCGGTGCTAAGTCTACATATTTCACTATCTTGGGAAGTGGTTGCAATGACTGTTCCATTTTTCTTTCATAAATCTGGTAAATCATTTTGAAATTTCTTATTAGATTTCTAGTAATCACCCTGTTACAACTGGAAGGATCATGATGTTCGCAGTCATTGATTAGCTCAGATTTATTTTAATCATTTCTATCTAACTGCTTGTTCTTGTAGGAGCTGCCTTTTCTTATCGACAAAAATTGTTGAATTCGGTGAAAATTTGCACCGCAGTTCTGAAGTTCATAGTCGATGTTGCAGCAATGGACCTTATCTTTCATAACAGACACAAGGTTTTGGTTTTTACATCTGGCTATTTGCAGAATATGATATCCATCTTAAAACGATGCTTTCATGGCGAATTGAAGTTTCGTGAGGAACAATTGAAAGAACTTCATTTGTGCTTGAAGAGTTCTTTCACTTATGCCGCGAAGCTGCTTAATGTAGTTCTTGCAAGCGCCACTGTAGTTTCCCCTGCTCCAGGAGAAGTCTTTGAAGTTGCAAATAATCTGCTTGATCTAATAGCCTCCATTGAGTTATATTGTGGACCTGGTTATGCAACACGCGTGGTAAGTTTAGCAAAACAATGGCTGCCCGATGTGATTTTAAGTTTGGGATCTAGGAACATGCTTAAAAATTCAATGGAAGAGAATGTCTCTCTTCACTTGTCTAGTGATGGTGAAATGCATATTCATCCGTGGCTCTCAATTTTAGCGAGTATTGAGCTTTATGAAACTAAGTGCTCTGAATCTGGCGATGAGGAAGATGATAAAGACGTGGTGAATGAAAAGTTTCCAGCTTTTAGGAAGCTAATTGGAATGATGGTTCGACTAATTCGGATGAATCACGAATTTTTGGACATTGTGGGACTAATTTTTCTAATTGGCTCTACAACATATTTGTTAAGGAAGGAATTTCCCTCTGCCTTGGGACTTGTACGCTTTGTTTGCACGAAACTGTTGAGGCCGGAAGACATACAGTTGGCAAAGCTCAGTATGATACTTTATTATCTGAAACAGCTATACCCACAAGTTGAAAGCTGTATTGAGGATGCAGAGAACAGTGAAGGATTACAAGAACTTCTTGGTATCAAAGCATTGCTTGATCATGTCTGGGATTATTCATGTGACACCTGATGTATATCGTGATAAAATATTGGATTTTTCTTATGCACTCTGAATAGTTCAGTTCTGTAAATAAAAAACCCAAATTCGACTATATGCAATGTAATAGTACTAGAAGTTTCCCATGTGGACGCGACATGTAAAAACAAACTTGCATTATCAAATTTTTTGTATCTCTTTCCAAATACTAAGTTTCTAAAGCAGCAGTAACATGGGTGATATTGTGATAATATGCTATCAAAGTGTTTCAATTATTGTGTGTTTTTACTTCTATTTTCAGAGAGGATGACTTTTGTGATGGAGTGTAACTATAACATCAAAATTCTAAGCGTGCAATATTTTGTATCTAAAGAGAAACATAACCCTGCGAGATCTGGAATTCACATAGATGGTGATAAGCATTACAGTTTGACTGAATGAAATCAAGAGTCTAGTTACAGAGAAATCATGTTGATTTACAAGTCGTCAACTTAAAAGGAATCTAAATAACAAACTACTTCCTAAACCCTGGCATACAAATGCATCTTGGTTGTAAAACATTAAAAAAAAAAATTTAAGAAAACAAAGTGATCTCCTGCTCTGCTGCTCATGATACTGATATTAGAACATTTACTTTAAATTCTTCTAATCAAATGCGTCTGCAGGTCATGAAGTTAGCAGTAGGTAACAAAAGATGTTAGACTGTTAGTGCTTAATGCAAACAATGCTTCTGGACTTGTTCCATACATAGTGCGCTTGTGTGATACAGGAGTCTTAAACTGGTATTTTCTTTAAGCCGGCTGCAACTGGCATGCCCAAGAATCCAATGAAGATACTAAGGAACCACTGCATGAAGCTGAGGGGAGTGGTGTTGGCAAATGTACCAAGATATTCGACGATTATAATTTGGAAGAAGAGGGTAATACTGATGACGGCAACAAAAACATAATTGTCTAATATGCCCTTAAATACATCTATCTCCTCCATGTCTCTTGAGCTTATTTCATTGAATATCTGCATGAAGAAAAATGCATTACTGTCAAATTTTGCAAAACAATAAAGATCTTTCCTTATTAGTAATTCGCTAAAACAGAGCTTCTTGAAGCATAGAGAAACTGTAAATACCTGACAGAATACAAAGGAGTTGAAAATCAGAGTATTCAAGCTCAAATCACCCTCTGGACCTTGAAGACCAAACAAAGCTTTTCCATTTGCTTGCAGAAACCAAATTACCATGAACTGGTAGAAGGATTGGCCTAATATATTCCTCCACATGACATTGCTGATGAAATTCCCTTGCCTCCCAACTGGTGTTCGCTTCATTAAGTCGTCATTAGGAGGCTCAGTGGCCAATGCAAGAGCTCCCAGGGTATCCATGATCATGTTGACCCATAAAAGCTGAACAGCAGTGAGCGGAGCACTCCCTGAAATAGCCAGATCAGAGTGTCAGACATCTAGGAAATTGACACAGTACAATTACCTTGAATAGGCAAGATTAGTTTAGATAAACCAAACTATTGATCAACGTTTTGAATTAACCTGCTTTTAGATTAATTCATAATGATGTTACATATGGCCAAAAGATCGAATTATTCATATAGAAGGATTCTTACCGGTCCAACAGGCTGAAAAGAAGTTAACAAGCAAGGCAACGATATTAACAGTCAGCTGGAACTGCACAAACTTTTGAATGTTTATGTAAACTGAACGTCCCCACTTAGCAACAGTAACAATTGTAGAGAAATTGTCATCTAGAATGATAACATCAGCACTTTCTTTAGCCACCTGAAGATTTAGAGACAGATCAATGTCACTGCGAGTAAACAAAATGATCTGGAATCTATATGACGCCAATTTTATACTAATATGTCTATATAGTACATACCTCAGTACCAGCAATGCCCATTGCAAGTCCAATATCAGCTTCATGTAGAGCAGGGGCATCATTTGTCCCATCTCCTGTGACTGCCACGACTTCATTAAATGTTGTTCTCAAGTGCTTCACAAGTGTGTGTTTATCTAGGGGAGAAGATCTTGCCATCACCTGCAAAAAGAAGGTTTTGATGAAATTAAAACTTGTTCTCTTCAACCGTAAAAATAAACCTTGGGCTTAATAAAAATCACATTAATTTAGTAAAAATCAATTTTAGTCATTAAAAACCAGTTTAAATCTATTAAAATTGGTTAGTGGACCAACCTGAATTTTAGGAACGATTTTCTCTAATTCTTCTAGGCTCTTCTCTCGGAAAACCGGACCTTCTATGGCAATACCATCATCAGTAAGGATACCACATTCCCTAGCAATAGCCTTGGCTGTATTAATGTTGTCTCCCGTAACCATCCTAACAGTTATCCCAGCTGCACGACACATTGCAACAGACTCCTTGACTCCAGGTCGAACAGGATCTTTAATACCCACAATCCCTATACAAGTGTACCCTTCAGTGGGCATAGGGTCATTTGGAGTGAATCCTGCATTCTCCATATCCATATAGACAAGACACAAGGTTCGAAGGGATTCATTTGCAAACTGATCAATTGTAACTGTAAGATGCTCCAAAATTTCTGCATCTAGGGGAACTGTCTCTCCATTTGCATTGATCACTTTATCACAGGTAGCTAAAACGATCTCAGAAGCACCTTTGCTGTGGGCTCTTAAACCTCCTCCATTAGGAAGCTCTAATACTACACCCATCCTTTTCTTTGTAGAGTTAAATGGTTCAACTTTGATAAGCTTAGATGCTTGCCTCTCAGCATGAAAATCACCACCAAGTGACAAGGCAAATTCCAAGAGAGCGGTTTCTGTTGGTGTTCCCAGTATTTCATGCTTCCCATTTTTATTGGCAACAACCTCTCCTCCCGTGTTATTGAATATGGATTGAAGCAAAAGCTTCAAGGTAGAATCAGGCAGCTCAGTGCGCAAGCTAGATTCATTGGTAATTTCCTTAACATTCAAGCCAATGCAAGATTTAACCACAGTCATGTGATTGGTAGTTAGAGTCCCGGTTTTATCACTACAGATAGTAGTAGATGATCCCATGGTCTCACAAGCAGCCAAGTTGCGGACTAAGGCCTTATCATTCATCATCTGCTTCATGGCAAACGCAAGACTCAAAGTCACAGCCAGAGGCAACCCCTCAGGAACAGCCACCACAACAATGGTAACTGCAATTGCGAAGTACTCTAGCAACTCCAGTGCTTCATCCCCAGCCCAATACCAATGAGTCCCTTCTCTCCATTTGCGAGCAATTAAACCATTTACAAGTACTGCAAAAGTCACCACAGCAAAGAAAAGTCCAATTTTACCAATAATGGTGGCAACCCCGTTGAGTTTGACCTGTAATGGGGTCTCATCATCTCCCCCCTCACTAAGAGTTGCCATCAACTTGCCCCATTGAGTCCTCATCCCAACAGTTGTTATAATCATCTTGCATGATCCATCTTGGACTTTGGTCCCCGAGAGAAGAAAAGGGTTTTCATCACTGACCATATCAGGTTCACTCTCTCCGGTTAAGCTTGATTCGTCAATCAACACCGAGAATCCTGAGACAAATAGCCCATCAGCAGGGACTTGATCCCCTATAGAAAGATGCACAATATCACCAGGAAGTAGGTCATATATAGACATTTTCTGCCTATCACCATTCCTAGTAACTTGAATAGCAATCTTCTTCTTTTCTTTGTCAAGATCCCTGAACTGCAAGGACTGACGATAATCACTTGTTGCTGTTACAAACACAACTAATAAGATGGAAGCTACAATGCCGAGCCCATCATGAGCCCCCAGAGGCCACCCTTCTGTAGCAATACCAACTATCAGGGAGAAAAAAGCACAAACTCCAAGAATCATCAATGTCATATCCTGAAGGGCTTCCCAAACAAACACCCAGAAACTCCGAAGTTGAGGCTCAGCAAACTTGTTGATCCCAAATAAGTCCTGCCTACGAGCAAGTGTAGCTGGATCGGTGGTAAGCCCATTTTCAGTTGATGTGCAGAGCTTTTCTGCAATTCCCGTTACTCCTCCATGGGCTTTAACCTTCTTTAGGTCATGGCCTTCGGCAATGCAACTCAACTCATCAGCACATATTCCATAACCTGCTGCTTTCACTTCCTCAGGGACTGCATAATCACTTGGTGCCACACCTGCACACACGAAATGTGCGAACAATTTTAACACTCAGCTCAAGCTCCTTGATTGTAAGACGTCTATAAATAAATTTTCAAAAGCACTCTTACCCTGTATAAACTGGAATGCAGCCTTTGAAACCAGAACAGCAATCCTCAACTTCTCCTGTAACACCAACAATGAAAAGCTAAAGTCAGTTGAATTCTACCAATAAATAGCATATTGATGATTGACCCTCAAATCAGAGGTGACAATCTTGACTAAGGAAAACCAACCCAAAATCAACAAGAAATTACATAAATTCGTACTTGACATAAATTCGAACACAAACCAACCCAAATCTATTTGTTGTCATCTTGCATTTCATTAAATTATTGAAAACTGGAAACTATTTCAAATTAATGTGAAATCAAACACAAACATGACTTGTTTCTCCAAAATTCTTAAGTTCATCAAAACAATACAGTGGATTTATGTGTTACATTAATATTTGTCACGTAAAATCTAGAAATTAATACGGAGTAACAACTAAAATGCTTCCTAGCATAAAAAACTCTGAAACTGCATCATGATTAGCAATAAAATCAAAAAATACATGTAACAACAGTCTCTAAAGAAAAATCAACCAAAAAAAAAAGGAAAATCTAGAAGACACAAAATATATTGTAAGTATTAATTTAGCTAAATTTCTTTCTTTAAAAATGACATAGCATCCAAAATGTGTTCTCCCTGTTCTAGTTCATAAAAAAGTATACATTTTAAACCTCTTTTACAAATTTACCAATACGAAAAAGAAAAAAAAAAATCAAACACTAAAATATAGTCAAATGAATTTTATTAGATTTCTCTCAACATGTACAGATTTACTCGTAGTAATAATAATACACTGTAAGCGTGAAAGTCGAAACGATGCAATTCGAAAATACGATTGATTGTCCAAGCTGGTGAGCACAAAAATTTACATGTTGACCCACCAAAAAAAAAAAAATAAATAAATAAATGACTGAGAGAGAAACCTGATTGGTACGACGCATAGCAGCCGCCTCGTAACGCTTGGAAAGGTTGGCAGTAAAACGAAAACGACGCTTTGGATTTTTGACTAAGCCACACAAATTCCTCCATCTTTCCAACACTTCATCTGATGTTCCTTTTGGTTTCACCTCGAAGTTTTGACTCAAATAACTCTCCATTTTTTCTATCTTTTCTCTCTCTAACTTCAACTATATCTGCTCTTATCTTATATACTTCAATTCGTATTTATTTCTAACTTCTTACCCAGAAAATAAAAATAATAAGATCGAATAAAATAATTCAGCTTCTTCTCTCCATTACTTTATACTTCATGTAAATAACGACGATTGACCCATGAAACCGAGTTCAATATTATAAAGAAGCGTTGAAGAGAAATTTCTACGAAGAGAGAATAATATTTCTGTTTTGTTTTTTTACCCAATTTTTCAAAAAAGGTACTGTAAAAACGTGTATGAAAATAATTAAGTTTATTCTATTTTATGAAACATCATAGAAAGAGAGGCTAAAAAGAAAGTAGCAAAATTATAGCATTTGCATTAATTGAAAAGAAAATGAGAAATTACAAATGCCATTTTTTGTTTTGAATTTTTTGGCTGCTTTTTTGAGGTGAAGGTGAGGTGATCCGAAATTTGGTGGGAAATTTGTAGTCTAAAAAAAAAGAGTTTCCCCGTAAATTTGAACGAATTGCTCGGAGACTTCATTCAGATTGTTTATATAATCCACAATAGTAGACTACCACTCTTTTTCGTACCACAAGACAATAACTTCATGGGGTATCATTATTAACCCATGTCAACTTGGCCCTATTGTCATTTTCATTGTCTTTCATCTATGACCTATAGCTCTACATTATTATCGATGCTTTTCTCGCTTTTTTATATGTGAATCGGATACTTTTAAGATAATAACAATCTTGTTTTTGAAAATATTATTCCTCTCGTCTTTGAATGTTTAGGCAAGAGATATAATTGGTTGTTAATTGATATTCAAGATTGTACGTCATCTATACGTGTTGATTCTTAGTATATAATGATTTTTTCTTAAATTTAAACATTTTAATACTTTGAACAATTAGAATACAGCCGACTCCCTAAAACAAGGTTATATCTTCCTAAGATTAAGTACTCGTAACACGCATAGTCCAATATCTTACATACAATTAGAGTACACTATGTCACATTCATTTTACTTTATAAATATATGTGTTATATCCATATCAATTTCTAAATATAGGAATATCATTTATTCATATTATAACCACTTTATTGCTCTAGTGTTCTGTTTTTGGACTACATGAACGTGATCATGTTCTATGTTCATTCAACCATCCAAAATATCTTCATCTTGACGAAGTAAGGAAAACATAGTTATTTCAACCCCCAAAATATTCATCAAAATTTCAAAGTAATAAGATAAGCAGTGTAGTACAATTAGTCGACTCTAATTGAAAAAATTAATAAAACGGATAAATTAATTTAAGTATAAACAATGGTTACTAGAAGTCTTAGATCGTGTCCATTACGCGTAACGAACTAAACAGTCATGGAAACTACTAATTATACACGGCTCGAACATGTCTGCAAATTTAATATGAATGTGGGATAATTGTCTTGGACCACCCCTTTTCCTAATACTCCTAACCCAGAAAATAACTAAGGAGAAAAAATAAAAAAGTTATGGGATCCCTCTAAACCCCCACACAATATTTTTCAAGGCTAATTATATTTGCAACAATAATTAATTAAAGGGCTTAAATAATTATTAATTCTCATTAAGAAAAATTAGTTATTAAAAAAAATGGCAATCACATGCCATTGCAGTATGATACCATTATTGCGCAGTGTTAAAGACAAACTCAACTGTATGCCAAGATTGATAACCTTGTTTAAATGTTAAAATAACATTATTATGTACGTAAAGATCCGACCTCTTTTGAGAAAATAATCTTTAAAAAAAAAAAAAAAAATTGGGTATTTTTGCAAATAATTACTTCATATTAATCATTTTGTTCAATCAAAAGCCTCATTCCTATAAGTGAGGATTTTGTTCCTTATAAAATTAATTAATTAATTAATTATATATATATATATATATATATATGCACATATATAGCTATCACCAACTTTCATATGTAGTTTTTAGAGGTGTGGCTATGCCTCGGTTTATCCCTTCATAGGTAGTTTTTTCTTCGTGTGCTTGTAGTTTTTTATTGTTTCTTTTTTCTTCTCTTGGATACCCATTTCCTCATTTGAATCTAAAAAAAAAAAAAAAAACCAACTTTCATATGTGGCTCACCCTTTATTTCCAAGCTCTCATTCCTGCTTATCAAACTCCTTTTTATTTTAATAACTTGATAGTTGGAAAATCTCAAAAATAATTGATGGAAAGTATCGTGCCTCCCAAAAAACATCCCAAAGTTGCAAAAAGTCTAAATAAATCATTTAGATCTATTGCTCCATAACAACCCTCCTTAAAATATTAAAGTTTATACTAGTTAGACCATCTATAAGCCATAAACTCACTAAGCTCTCAACTTCTCATATATACTTCCTATAAAGTAATTAGGTCAACTATATGTAATAATCCATAACTAAGAAATTAAGAAGAAATAAAAGGCAAAAATGTTAAGGAATTGCTCGAGTGTTTACTTACCGGATCACGACATTTTATATTAGATATTGAATAATGTTGTAACATGGGAAGTTGTAATTAGTCAATACATAAGCTTGAGGAGAAGCTAATGTGTCATATTATGTAACATTTTTTATAGATATATAGAGAGTTGTAATAACAAATGATAGATGTAAACATAATTTGATCTTAGGTGTTAAGTATCACTCTTTAAGACTTTAACTAATTAAACTAGTTGATCATCCGTATAAGAGTAACAAATGGGTGTCGTAATAATCATAATTTATGGCATTAAGCATTGTTTTATGACAATTCATATCAAATAGAACTTTAGAAACTAGAAATGTTTCCAAAGATATTTGGTCTTTGCTTTTGCTAAAATTAAAGGTTGGGTATATCTTTCCCCTCTTTTGATAGGTTTTTTGGAATACAAATCATATATACAATGTAAGAATAGCGATAGAGTTGGTATAATGAATATGTTGATCTTTTTTTGCAATTATGTTACTTAATGACATATAACATACGAAGAATTATCAAGTAAACACGTTACTTGTTGAAAAGATAGTATGTTTTCCACCAATGACCAACCATATATACTTCTCAAGGAATTTCTTGTGAGATCTAACTATTTCTACAAAAATTCATCGTTAAATCTAGTTTAGACAATAGAGAGTTTTTAGTGAAATATTAAACTATTTATGTTTCCATTATTATGACAATATGATACACGTACTACTTATGATTTTAAGCATATCTATATTCTACTTGAAGTATTTATAAACATTCGAAGAAAAAAAAAAGGTGTCATTTAGCATTTCTTTAATGTAAAAGTTTGCTTTATTTGAGAATTGATTAGAGCAAAATAGATTAGGTGAGACCATATCTTTTTATTTGTGTTATCCTTTGTAATATTAGGTCCGAGCAAAACTACCCGAAAAATCGAAAACCTAAAAACCGGTCCGCAACCGTTCTGAAAATTAGCGTACCCAATCTAATAACCATAATTGTTCGGGTACCCGTTCCGATAAATTGTTATCGGGTATGGTTATTGAGTATCATTTTAAAATTAACGATTATTCGATCCGATCCGATAAGCATTTTTTTGTTTTTTTTTTCCCTACTTAAATCTATTTTTTTTACAATCTAAACTCCTACTTTACTTCATAATTACTTTATTATATGATCAATGATTAGTAATATTATTAATAATTTGGTCAAAATCATATATTGTTGTTAATTAGTGGTAATTTATATCATAATAACCACATAATTAAGTTTAATTATCATTATTGGATATCTTATTGGGTACCCGATAACCGATCCGAAAATCCGGGTACCCTCCCGAACTTATCGGTTTGGGTTATGAATATCACTTTTAGGGATTTTGGTTATCGAGTACCCGAACCGTTAGTACTAACGGTACGGTATCCGTCCCATGCTCACCCTACTTTGTATTATCTTTAAATGCCTTCACTTTTTTTGATTAAAAATGAAAAATTCATATCGAAATGTGCACACCAAAACAAATCTAACATTTTATTAGACTTTCCTCAAAAATCATCTTATTAGACTATGTTTCTAATTCTGTGATTTAAAAAATTATAGTTTTTTTTTTTTTTTTTTTTTTTTTTTTTTTTTTTTTTTTTTTTTTTGACAAAAGAGCTATGAAAAAAACTAATACTGAAAATACAACAATTGCCTACAACGAGCACACCCGGCCAACCAGTGAGCTGGTGAAACCCAAGCCCGAGGAACTTTCCAAATCTGACACACCAATAGGGAACGGACGGCGTCTCGCAAGTCTTGAATCAGCCACCAAACCGAAATGTCTAAAGACCTCGAAATGAGAGAAATGAAATGACATCAACATAATTCGTATGAATCCGAATCTTCAAGAATCCCTTGCGCATTGCAAACTGAACCCCCCATATACAGGCCTGTAACTCAGAATGTAAAGCAGAACTCGCCATAAAAGCCCGACTCCCACCACCTAGGACTTCTAACGAGCAAAGGTCACGCATAACCCAGCCTGCCCCTGCTCTATTAGTGGAACCATCCCAAGCCCCATCCACAATCAAGCAAGCTGTTGGGAAAATATTAGGTAACCCCTGCAAGCAAATCCACGAGATGGCCGACAGACCCGAACCAGTAGCCGGACGAGAACGAACCAAAGAGTTCTTCAGCTCCTGAGCCTGAACCCACCGATAATACCGTTCCTTAACCATAATCTCAATTGTACCAAGCGACCAGTCTGCATACCTGAACCTCAGCTGGTTCCTAGAAAGCCAAATAGCCCAGAGAATAGCAAATAAAGCCATAACCTTGTTTTCAGAGCCAGTCGAAGAGCAACGAGAAATAGAATCAGCCAACCAAAGACTGTGAAAACACCTAGGGAACCCCAACACTTCCGACTTCCGCAGCAGTTTACCTGTAGTTTGTCCAATTGTGCTTCTTTTCTTTTCCATTGTAAGCTAAAAAATTATAATTGAAATGTGCACATCAAAACAAATCTAAACTTTATTAGACTTCCCTCAAAAATCATCTCCTAAGGCTATTTTTCCATAGTTGTGATTAAAAAACTGAAAAATTAATAATTGAAATGTGCACAACACCAAACAAATCTAACATCTTATTAGAATTCCCTCAAAAATCATCTTATAAGACTATTTTTCCACTTTTGTAATTGAAAAAAAATGTAAAATTCATAATCAAAATGTGCGGACCAAAAAAAAATCTAACATCTTATTAGACTTGTCTTACAAAATTGAAAAATTCATAATTAAAATGTGCACACCTAAACAAATCTAATATTTTATTACTTATTAGACTTTTTGTTTATTCAGTAATTAGAGTGCAAATAATATGAAATGAAATTTAATCAAAACATGAAATTAGATCAATTTAGATGGAGTTTTTTCGATATATGAAGTTTTTTCGATTTTACACCTGTATATCCACGGGTCAAAAAAACTAGTTACGGTAACAATATTTCTCCTACGCCACCTTTTGAGCCTCCGCCGTTCCTTACTACAACCTCGTGTTTTATTTCCCTCTTTGTCATTTTGTTGGTACTCATCGACTGGTCGTCACCTTCTTCTACCTTCTCCTCTCTCTACCCCTTTCTCTCTCCTCTCTCTTCTCTCTTCCTTCGTCGCTGCAACTATGGCCAACGGTCCAGGTCTCTTCTCCGACATCGGAAAGCGTCCCAAAGGTTCTTCAACCATTTTCCTTCTCCATTTTCGCTCTTTTCTTCTAGAATTTCTGATTAGATTTGTTGTGGAATCGATTCTTGTAAATATAATTCGTTCTTCAAATTTTCGTGTGCAGATCTTCTTACGAGGGATTACGTCTCAGATCAGAAGTTTTCAGTTTCATCAATCAGCGTCAATGGCGTGGTAATTTTTTTTTTTTTTGCCCTAATTTTTTTCGCAATAGTCATTTTGAGGAATTTGAGCTGATGTTAATGTAGTTACGATCGATTCGTAGTATGCGAAAGTCATGTTGTCCAGTTTCCTGATGTTATCACTCATTTCATTATATTTGTAATCGGATTTTGTTCTTCCTATATTTGATGCATGATGTTCTATTTATCAAGTATATCCAAGTTATTTGTTCAATCGCTTCTACTACATTTGTACTTTTGTAGTAGCCAGAATTTGAATTTGGTTTGGTGAATTTCTGTGGCAAAATGCGCAATGTTTGGATGTTATGAATATGCTTGACTACATTATGTTTAGATCCAATTGCGTGCACATTTGTAAGCAATAACTTGTCCGGTTCCGGTTTTGGAGATAAGGAGATATAACATTATAACATATAGTTAATCTTACAAACTTAGACTATTGTTTTTCGAATAGAATTTTTCACTTAAGCAAGCGAGGTCCAAGGATAGTCTTCTGCATTCGACAGATTTATTTAGCTGACTTGCCTGAAGCACCAAGCTAGCCTTGATCCTCACTCTTGAGTACTTTTCTGGTGCACATCTTCTTGTAATCAGAGTAATGTTTTTCTACATTAGAGAAGTTTTCTGATGCACGCATACTCCTTTCAAGTTTTGACCCAGGCGAGTAACCACTGATATTCTAGAAGACTAGAACTATATAAGTCATTGATGTCTTTGTGTTGGAAGCAAAGGACTGCATTGGCGTATGCTTTAGTGCTCAACTCATGCCAACTGAGTGTATTGGTTGTTTTATTTCTGAAATTTTAAACTTTGACGAGAAATTGGATGCGTTGGAGACTATTGTATAGATGAGTGAGAAACTGCATTTTGTGGAAAGATAACGAGCAATTAGTATAGTGGATGTGTGTGAGGCAGGATCTTTTTTGTTTTTTTTTTTTTTTTTTTTTGGGCATTGGGGACAGTATATGTTCAGTTACTAGTTGACATTTCTTCTTTGCATATGGGCCTAAGAGATAATCAACAAAATTGATTGTGGTCTAGAATTTAGTCAACAGAGTTTGCATAGTCAGGATATAAGGCTGTCCATTGTTTATCATATCTATTTAACTGATTTGATGTGTCATCTGCTCCCATCTCCTCCTATCCAACCCGCAAGCATTTGATAGTATATAATCTAGCAGTTTGCCTGTAGTTTGTCCAATTGTGCTTCTTTTCTTTCCCATTGTAAGCTAAAGTCCATTTGCGGAGAAGCTATAGTCCTGCTATGTTATCCTTATTTTCTGACTAAGAGGAGGAAATCCTGATACTGGAAAATAGCTCTTGGAGTGTTTAGGGCTCTTTATGCTGGCATGTTTACAACCTACTTTAAGCTCTTTATGCTATGGAATTTACTTTAAATTTTTTTCATGGATGAAGTTGTTTACACTCTTGTTGACTGTAAACTCCATAGTTTAACAATCAATGGCTACTGCACATTTTATTCTTTTGTGCTCATCTACCCCTATCAAATATGTATCCTACCCTAGTTCTAGCTACTATTGTCCTTTAACAATTAGAAAGTGCTTTTCAAATTGACTTTCTAATTGCTACTATTATCCTTTAGCAATATGTATCCTACCCAAGATTAGTAATGCAGCATGACTTTCAAATTATGACTGGAAGCAATGAAGCATGACTTTCTATGCTGAATTCTATCCTGTTGTTCGAGCCGCTTTCACATGGGTGGCTAGGCTTCTAGCTTGCTTGATCACATATGCTGTCATTTACTTATGCATTATCTAAGGACTCTGACCTCATCTTCTCTTAAATCTACCAAGAAACTAATAGTTATTAGGCCTGGTGCTAATCTTTTTTGACTATGAAGTTGATTCTCTGCAAGCTCATGTTAGGTTGAAAGTAGAATATGAGGGAGGTTAAAAATTAGGAAGTCTGAAAGCTGTTTCAATAGTGATTTGAAGGTTTTTGCAGCTTGCTAACTTTGAAAATTTGAAGGATAGAAATGCAAGGTAGATTTAAGAAAAATGACTTGTGCAGGAGATTGTTTACATTGACTTTGGAAATCACAGACTATTATTAGGTCATGCAGTATTTGAAGGGAAAAGAGGACATTATGATCAATTTATATTAGCTGCTATGTTATGTTTAAATGGTGAGGTTATGAGTGCTGTAGACATATGTGGTGCACTTCAATTATACTGTCCTTCGGTTTTTGAGCCAATGGTCTACCTTTATAACTACCACTTGCACAAATATATAATGGGCCTAATAACAGAATGAGCTCCTTGTGGTTTGATTAAAGTAGAAAATCTTGCCTTATAATTGATTTCTGGTTGCTTCATTTCCTTGTTTATGTAGTTTCATGGCCTTTCATCTATAACTGTTTTCATATTTACATTACTTAGATTTAGGTGATTTGAACTTATTTTGTTAAGGTCAAGTTAGGTCTGGTCTTAATCTTTTTGGTGTGGTCTGTCTTGATATGACCAAAGATTTACTGTATTCTGATGCTAATGTTTAACTTAAAAAAATTATCATGTTGTGTCATCTTCATAAATTTTATTTGACCAGTTTAGGGTTGTGTTCTCTTAACCTGAATGGAATTGAAACTATTAAGGTAGGTTGGTCTGTATTTTGGTTTGATCTTGTTATGCTGTTACTTTATGTAAATATCTAAGAAAGAATATTTACAAGTGGGATCTTATTCATCTCTATATGTATCTTTTTAATTATCAATTACCCTACAATCTATTATATTCCGCACATCCTCTATTTTTAAACAGTTGCAAATCTTACACTTTGCCTTTAGGGTCAAAGATTAAAAACTTTGATCATTAATTATCACTATTATCATGTGAGATCTAGTTGGCTTTGTATTCACAATGCATTTTTAGAATATCAAATTTGTAGTTTCTTTGCTAATACATTAATACTGATATGCTTGTACATAGTAAAAGGTTCTGTGCGTCGGTAGTTGGAGATTGTGTAAAACCAAGTGTAATTAATTATTAAAATAAAAATAGAGAGAGTAACTTTTAGATGAAAATATAGATCTATTATGGTCTGAAGCTGTACAAATATTAAGCTCCTGAAATAAATTCTCATTTGTGGTGGTCCAAAATTTTCTTATTCTGATAAGAATTAGTATTAGTTTATGCATGCAAGTGATAATTTCTTGTTTTTTGTAGTCTAAATCTTTTATTTTATTCAAAGAAAAATAAGTTTTAAGTATCTGAAATAAGTTTTAAGTATCTGAAATAAGAAGGGAACATATCTTAATGTCATTTTCTTCTCCAAACCTTTAGGCATTCACCTCAACTGCTGTGAAGAAAGGAGGACTTTCAAATGGAGATGTGGCTACCTTGTACAAGTACAAGAACACTGTGATTGATGTCAAACTTGACACAGAGTCAAAGGTAATTTATTTTTCTGTTTGTTTTTTGCTAGCAAAGGTTAAATGGCAAATGTGTTCTATATCTCACAGCATCCTATTGTGTATAAGCTCGTGCCTATTAACTCTATTTTGGCAGATCTCCACAACCATCACAATTGCTGACATAGTCCCATCAACAAAAACTATTGCTTCATTCAAGATACCAGATACATCTGGTGGCAAGGTATAATATGCCTTTTGAAAATGGATTTCCTCTTTTTGTTACCTCTATCTTAATTTATTTGCCATTTGTCAAACAGCTGGAGGTTCAATACTTCCATAACCATGCAACATTTACATCAGCTGTTGCTTTAAACAAGTCTCCTGTTGTTGATGTTACGGCTACCCTTGGCACCCCAACTATTGCCTTTGGTGTAGAAGCTGGTTATGACACCACTTCTGGTGACTTTACCAAGTATACTGCTGGTGTTAATCTTTCAAAGCCAGAGTCATGTGCTTCTATTATCCTGTAAGTCCTCGCTGATTGACTAGTATTTATCTGTTAAAGTTGGTGTCATGAGAATGGTACATTTTTAACACTTAGAGTGTCTTCCTACACAGGGGTGACAAGGGAGATACGGTGAAGGCATCATATTTGTACCATTTTGATCAGCTGAAGAAAAGTGCTGCAGTTGCTGAAATCAGTAGAAGGTTTTCTACTAATGAGAATACTTTCACAGTTGGAGGATCGTATGCAATTGATCATTTGACACTTGTCAAGGCAAAACTCAACAACCATGGGAAACTTGGCACTGTTTTCCAGCACCAGGTCATTCCTAAATCAGTGCTCACTGTCGCCAGTGAATTTGACACCCAGGCCTTGGATAAAACTCCGAGGTTTGGCTTGGGACTTGCTCTTAAGCTTTGATAGCCTGATGCTTTCTTCAGGAAAACGTTTTGCAATCCATCTCCTCCCTTTCCCCGTCCCCCATGGGGCTCTGTTCATTGGAGCTATTAATAAGTAGTTATACAGATATATTCATTTGTTGGTTCCCTCTGGTTGAGGTTTTGTTGCTATAATACATTGTTGTTGATACTTGTCTATAGATTCGGGTCTGTCCGATCTGCAAGGAGGCATTGTAATTTGCCAAGATATCTCCTGGTAGCATTTTTTTAGTTGGAAGAAGTTTTAATTGTTGATACTGGTCTTTTTGAAATTTTGAATGCAGACATGAAATGGAATAGGTTGTTGGCCTGACTAAAATCTTAAGTTATTTTCTATGTATCGTGCAATTTCTTACTCTTGTTTAATCCTGGGTGCTTCATCATTAAGTTTCATTTTACCAGGTTAGTTGTACAGGACTGCGGTGAGTTACACTTGTATCATTGACTGGCAACAAATATCATTAGAATGAATTATATTCAGTATTGCCATAGCGGCATAGCCCATAGGATTTCATTGTTTGCTCAATTGCCAATAATTTGCAATAAACTGAGGGGCCGTTTGGTTGGGGGTAATCAGGAAAGGGAATGGGAATCAACTGGCTCGATTCCCTTTGTTGATGTTTGTTTTACACTTTTAATCATTCCCTTTACCCTCCTCATTACCCAAATCCTTCCAACTCCATTCCCCACCCCCCTTAGACTTTCCCATTCCCTTTCCCTACCCACCTTCACACCACCACATCACCACCTTCACACCTACCAACACCACCGAAAAACCAGCCCAGACCGCCGCCGCCCCTACCATGACCTCCGCCGAGCCTCCCCCGACCACCACTGCACCTCCCCCGACCACCGCTGCACCCCCCTCCCCCGCAAAAACCCACAAAAGTTGAACCCAAATTAATGAATGTTCCGAAGAAAATGCAGCAAGATGTTAAATTTGATTTCGAAATGAAAATCTAAGTCTAAAAGCAGATAATACCATCAAAATGTATATATAGAACAACAATTCCCACTAAAAAAAATTATAGAATTAATCAATTAAAAAGAGCCCAAATTTGAGAAATTTTGGCAGTAACTATACATTATGGTGACTCAGGCAAGGGGAGGGGGAGGTGCGGCGAAGGGCGGCGAGTGGTGGAGGATGTGCGGCGGTGGCTGGAAATGGTGGGAAGTGAAAAATTGATGAAATGTGTGGTGGTTGTGGTGGTGGTGGTGTGGTGTGGGAATGATTCCCTTTGTTTTAAAAACAAACAACAAAGCAAAAATAGGGTATTTTCATTCCATTCTTCTCCTTTCCCTTTGTTCATTCCATTTCAATTCCCTCGTGCGAACCAAACGACCCCTGAGTGTCTTTTTAGTAAGCACCCTGTATGAATGTATGATGTTCATGGAAATTTTCAGTTTAAGCCATAGTTTTGAAGTTGAAGGTTGGCAGATTGGATTAGGAATTGGGAGCTCTTGGAAAATCTTTAGCAGTGAGATTAAAATGTTCTAAATAAGTAAAATATGCATGTTTTAAAGTGATTCCTTGATGAGTTAGGGTATGTTATCATGTTATTTGTTTTGAAGTCTTTTGAGTTAAATATTCTATGAATTTTTTAATGGGATGGTCAAATCTTCATTAACTCGAAAGCAAGAATTGAATTCAAGGCACCAAGAAACATATAGCAACAAAAACTATAATCTCCTTATAAGAGCCAAAATCAACTTGAAAAATCATACTTAGCAAATCAATGAGGAAACAAACATCTAAAGGGTGCTTGGCGGATAAAGGTTCAGGGCTCAGAGAGAAGCTAGACACTTGCCCCACAACTCTAAAAAGATTCCGAGGTATTGATCGGGAGAGAACTGGAACCAAAGTGCGAATAAAAAGGCTTCAAACAATACAGGGAAGATAGATTCTTAATCTAGCAAATGTCAAATGTAGTTACTCCGTATAATATGACTTACACCAATTTCATGGTAGGACACGGAAGAATCTTTGCAAGTAATTCAATTGTAGGATTAAGGATCGATTGTTATTGCTCTTGTTTTGTATTGAAGGAAGTTGTACTCCGTACAAGGTTAAAAGCCTTTGACAAATTATGTGAATAGAAAACAAAAACGACCACATCATCAAATCTTAATCTTGCTAGTGCTTGTATACCATACATAGCCTACTCATTTACCAACTTTATGATACAAGACCTACATTAGCCCTTACGCTTCATATCATACATAGCCTACTCATTTAGTAACACATTATGATACAAGACCTATATTTGCCCTTACACTTTATATAATCATATATGACATCGGATACAAAATAATCTCAGAAGCAGAACCCAATAACAATAACCCAGATTTGTATACTTAATTCCATTGTCATATAAAGATTTAACCATACTAAATGAATCACATCAAACATCTACCTGACTACCTTCTCACAGAATCACAATTATTGTCCAATCCCACATCATACCATAAGCATTGAATTGTCAATCCAAAACGCATGTATCCAACTTTCAAAATTGTGCACATCCACCACATACCTCACATACACCTTAATAATTCAAGAAATATTGTCAGATCTTTACTACCCTAAGCATTACAGCCAACCTCTGTAAAAACACCAATGAATCCTTCCCCAGAGTAAGTTGAAGAGAAGAAAAGAGCAAAACTACCAAAACAAAGAATCAACTAAGCAACCCTTGATGCTACCCTAAACATTACAGCCAATACCTTGCATCTACAAGTCTATATCATCTAAGAACCAAACCACCAAGGCACCAACAAAGGAACAACTGAGCACAAGTTCAGTGTCATTTAAAGGTTGCTCTGTTACTGTGTATAGGTTCAACTATTAGAGTATAACACATTAATTGAATACTCTAGCCTCATTTATACTAATAGCCGCAAAACTTTTGATCATACAACCAAATTCAACTCAATTTTCAAAACTTTTATATGCACATAAAAGGATAAGATGTTCAAATGTTAAGTCAATTACAGGGAAAACAACTGCTGTCTATCATCATATAAGAAGCTTACTTAGAATATTAAAGAACTAAACTTGCACCAAAACAACCACATTTAACTTTAGGAAAACAAACCCCTGTAATATCTTAATATTCAAATGCTTAGTCTATTACTACTGAAAGAATCAACTGTGATTGTCATTATAAATTAGACTAATCACAAAACATTGAAGAGCTAAACTTGTATAAACGACCCATTTTGATTAGCTTTAGAAATTCCTGTCAAAAACAGAGCACAATAAACAAAATTTGCCTTGAATTAATCAAATTACCTGACAAATCATTCCATATTAGCATTACTCAAGATTGTCTCTTAGAACCACATACAACCCATCAATAGATAATACTAACAACATCCTAGAAAACTATCAAAATCAGAACCATTTCATAATAACACATCATCAAACAAAGATAAATAATATTAACAACAGTAATAAGAACGTAGAAATATATCGCATAAATCAGAGAAAATCGAGAGGTTCAACAAAAACCCTAATTAATAAACTAAGCAGCCATAAATTTAGATCCAAAATCTTCTTATAACATAATAATACTAACTTGATAAAAGTTCCAAAAAAACAACAGAAATTAACAATAACAAAAACCAAAAGAGCAAAAACACCCTTTCATTTGAATTACCTCTCTCAAATTCTCTCAAAATGAAATTTAATCAACACTCTGCATAATATCCTCAGCACTGAACTTGGTACCCTTATCCTTATCAGCAGCAGCCCTACCCTTAGCCTTGCGATCCAACAGCGACTTCCTGTCTTTGTCCAACCTCAGCTTCGTAATCACAACCTTGGAAGGGTGGATTCCGACATTAACAGTCGATCCATTAACCTTCTCACGAGTAATCCTCTCAATGTGAATCACCCATTTCTTCCTGTAAACTTGGACAACTTTACCCTCACGACCCTTGAAGGTACCACGAACAACCTGGACTTCGTCGTCTTTGCGAACCGGCATTGATCGGACGTTGTACTTGCTGCGGAGGTCGCCGGAGAGAGGTGCGCTCATGATGACACGGCGGACGCTTGAAGGCGCCGTGAAATGGGCCTTGCGGCATTTCCGGCGAGAGCTGGAGACTCTGGGGTTGTGCTTCATCTTGGGTTTTTTCTGGGGTTAGGGTTTTCTGAAAGGGGGCGGAAAAGATGAAGAGGTTGATGAATTAGGGTTTGAGAGGGTCTTATAATAGGGAGAGTGTGAGTGTTGTTAGTGTGAACAAGGGTTTTGTTGTTGTTGGGCTGTAAAATGTTATGGGTTTACTCGTTTTTGTTTGGTTTGTTTTTTGAGAAAAATATGGATTCTGAGTTTTTTATTTTAATTGATTGGGTTGTTGGCCCATTTGTGTATTGTTAACATTTCTTTTGGAGAAGTTTGGGTTTTGATTTTTTATTAATCTACATGGAACATGGTGGATTGGTTGTAACTTGTACATGCTTTGATTAATCCCATAGTAAAAATAGTATTTGATGAGGGTGAATGGTTAAATGGCCTTGTTTGGCAATTGGTTGTTGTCGGCTGGTTCAATCGACTGTTTGTCATAAAAACACAAATGACAATTGAAGGTAGCGTCTTGACTTGCCTTAAGTTAAGGCAAACACATAGCTAAGCGGAGGCAAGGTAGTACATCTTAAGAAATGATAGCAAGGGGTGGACCAAAAAATAAATGAGGTGGTTTTAGGCACCAAGTATGTCTCTAAAGGCATTTTAGGAACCTCGGGAAATAGCTTGATGCTTATCCTTGGTAGGAACTAAATGATCTTCGGAGGCTAAATTCAAGGCTATAATACACGAGATGGAAACATTATAGGAAATTTTGGATCTGGTGTTGAAAATTCAAGTGTCAGCAATAGATCGATGTGTCCCGAAACTCGAGGTCATATGATATTGTTTGATACCATGTATGGTCATTAGTCAGCACATAAAAGCTTATGGTGGTCTTGAGTTAACAATAGAGGGTATGCACGTAACTGGATAGTTAAGAGGCAAACTAGTTGGTTTCAACCTCCCAAATGACCTAACAGAATCTCATGGGCTCCATGAAAAGCACCTCATAATATTTACTTTACATTACAAGCTCTAAAGTGTTAAAAAAAATAATAATAAAAAAAAAATAGTGTCTAAAATGTAAGTCTACAATCAATTTTGAGTTTCTTTCAAAATTTAAATGAGTGTTGAGGATGTCCCTCAGGGTCATAAGTGCTGGTTTATAACCATAACAAGCCTATCAATAGGTTTATAAATTCCTAAGAATGAGTTTGTTCCATTATATGATTGTTTCGAAAATTGGTTCTAATGCTAGTCAAATGTTATAAGAAATTTTATTTCCAATCATTAACTTAACATCCCGAGGGTCATATTACTGTGTCTGGAATCTTTTGTTAAATTACCAAACCAAATACCCGCCCACGCATCATCATATTGTTGAATGTTGATGCATGGATTGGTGTTAGTGTTACCCATTGTCGTTGATTGATAAGGTATTGATGAGCACTATTTTTTATTACATTATTAGCTAGTTACCAGTTAAAGCTGATTTTCTTACATCTACTAGTATATAAAACTCAAGGGGTGAAAGTCATAGCAGCTCTTCCATTTATCTTCAAAGAAATTACCCAAGTCTAAACTTAAACCATTAATCGTACGTTGCGTTGCATTATGCATACATATAAATAATTAAATATGTCAGTGCTGAGTAGTGTGTGATGTGAGTATGATTACCTAGCTAGTTTGTATGCCAAAGACATAGTCAAATACTCAAATTATAATTTTCTAACTCGTGAAGTAATCCGTGATTACTTTGACAATATATATATATATATATATATATATATATATAGTTGCCACATGTATGTACTAGATACAGAATATTTCTTTTTTGCTTATTTCATATAATGATCTACTAGTATTTATGTATTGCATGAATAGTTTTTTGAAAACAAATTTATGTATACTTTAAATAACAATTAGTTTGGTCAAATTTCTTTTCTTTTTATTTATTTGATAGGGATTGATATATTATGACAAAGCGTACTCTCTTGACACAATTTGTAATGATCCAAATCCAATCAAATTCATAAATAAATACATATTATTACTAATTTGGATACCTTTTAACCACCACATCTTATTATTATCCTCACACCCTATAAGAGGCCAGGCCAGTAGCCATATTATATGTCGTTTGAGAGCCACCTCTTACCTTCCTTCAACCAAATATTTCAAAAGAGACAAAATAAATTATGTCTTTTGTTGTTGTACTTTGGATTGATGCTAAGTACATACTTTTTGATATACAAAAATAATTCTTGGTCTATAGGTGGATAACTCAAATGGTTAAATAGATAATTGTTATCATAAATATTACAGTAGTTTGATGATATTTTAGTACTTATATTAAATTAAATAATGGGTTATGATTCATATAACCTATTATGATATTTAAGTTTTACCCATTTTTCCATTAGATTTTTTTTTTTTTTTTCTATTTTTTGTGGCCAGGCAATTAAAAGGCAATGTTAAGTTGATGGCTGTTGAGCCAGCTTTTCATCCAAAATTAAAAATTAATTAATCAGCTAGAAAGGCCTCTTCTCAATAGCATGTGTTAGAATTATTTGGTCAACAGTTAGTTAATGAACACCTAATATCCAACAATTGATCATTTTTTTTGCAAAATCTTTGCAAAAAACCAATAATATTATCCAAGAATGCTAGGTAGACCAAATAAGGCAAAATAATTAACTAGTCATTAGATTTCCAATGACACCGATATTTTTTTAAAATATTAAATGTCTTCGTCATACATTTAAGTAGAGTGTTAGAGAAAGGATTAGACAATGACAACTTTTTTTTTTTTTTTTTTTTATTTACAACAAATACAAAGACAACTTTTACAATATACGTAATACATGTATTAATGTAACCACGAAGAATTGAAACCATCCGAGTCACTATATCTATTCGATCATAGAGCATTAAAATAAATAAACTCTGCGAAAACTACCAAAGTCCAAAACAATAATGGTTAACCAGGAATGATGAACCTCTCTCCAAACCAATTTGTTTTTAGCATTTCTTCTCACCAAACCAAGTCTGAAACTACCAACCTTAGAGAAATTTCGTGTCATATGATCCCCACAAAATAACAATACTTCAAATCTTATTATTATTATACATTTATTTATTTCCATAATAATAATAATATTTTTGAATCTTATTTATATTATTACCAATAAAATGTAAAAGATCCATTGCATTAAATACTCTCACAATACAAGCAGTAGGGAAATGACATTAAATACCCTTTTCCAACCAAATTCTATATATAACAGGCAAATTATTTATCACCCTACCCAAAACTTCTGCTCCATTTTACTGCTTTACAATTATTATCAGGCCCATTTTCAGGCCTTCCTACAGGAAGAGAAAAAAAAAAAAAAAAAAACCTTACAACTATTTTTTTTTGTTTGATTTCATATTTTATTTTCTACTATACCCTTTTAAATCTCAATGTCATCTACTGCTTGTAATGAAAGAGAAGTTGAAGAAAATATGAAGGTGGGTTGGAGAAATTTAGGGGTTGCTTCAGAGACTATCTTTGAAGATGAAGACGAACACGAACATGAAACCGAAGACGATGAGGATGAACTGGAGTCTCTTGGTTCACCTCCTCTTTCTTCTCCTTCTTCTCCTCTTCAGTCCGGTGTTGACGCTTGGTGTGTTTATTACATACTAATTATTTGTATTATTATATTTTTGTTACATTTGTGATATGTTTATGCATTTCTTTAATTAATTACTGTAATTTAATTTTTTTCTAATTAAGGACGGAAGCAACGGGGAGGAAACCAGACGTTAAGATACAAGTACGAGGCGTATGTTTTCACTTACACAAGGTATGTACTGTACGTTTGCCCTTCCTTAGAAATTACTTCATAGTAATAATATTTGACTTAATTATAAATTAATATGACCTTTAAAGTCTGAAACTGATATTATTAATTTTGATTTAATAGTTATGTCGTTAATATAAGATATTAATACTATTAATGTGTTTAAACTTAATTTTTCCAAAATTCATACTATGTTCATTAGCCCTTTGCAAATTTCAAGTTACTAAATGAGCCACGTCTATCTTGTTGTTTTCACATTATAATGAGAATTTTGCTAATATGTTCAGTTTAATTGTTATGTCATAGCTAAGATTATATGCTTAATTAAAGATTTGTATTAATGTAAACATGTAATTGGGATGCATATGTGAACCCAAGAGATTAAGGAAGAAGGGCAAAAAAAACAAGAAAATATGAAGAGTAGAAATTGTATGATGTTGACAATATGATAGATTAACAAATATAGAAAATTGTCTCATTAAGTGTCATTACCAAAGCTGTTATAATCTGTTGACATTTTTGAAAATTCAGAACCATATTTGTCTTTCATTATGTTCTCATTATCTTTAAGTAATCATTTGTTCGCATGTAAGGTCAATTCATTATTACATTGATTCATATCTTTAGAGTATCAAATATCCAAATAAGTATACAAGCAATTTCATTTTGTTACCTAATGTCTAATGAATGTAAAATAATATCTAAGGTTTCTAATTGTGCCTTAATTAAACACAAGCTAATAAGTTTTGCAAACTAGTTACAATGTTGCATCACATGACCATATAGAAATCAGATATTAAAGGTTATAACAAGTTCTAGAAGTACACTAAATGCATAAAAATTGTATACAATGATAACAATAGATTATTGTGATTTGTGAACCCAATTAGTAGTGTTTGTACTGATCATACTCCACTTTGATTTAAGATTCCACGTCAATTTATAAAAAGTACAGCCAAATTTTACAAAGTTTGACTAAAGAAGGAAATGGTGCAATTAAAACACGAAGAAAGCATGTGTAACGGTTTACAAATGCAATTATATAGTCATGTGTGAATAGTATAGGAGAAGCAATTCTTGTTCTATAATTCCGGAAATTGAACGATCATTCGAATTATTACATGAAAAAAAAAAACATAAACAATAAGGGGCCAAAAAAAATAGTGAAAACCAATGTACTTTCAAGCCATAAATGCAAATGAAAAATCATTATCAATGAAATAAATACAAATTCAGTACGTATATATTAAAGTAGTTGTTTATTTGTTTTTGTAACAGGATGTTTTAGTTTCAAAAAGTGGTTACTTTAAGCGCCATTTAACAAGGGTTTCAGAATTCACTATTTCTCCACCGTTAAAAGTTACGGCAGACACCTTCAAACAAGTTGCCGATTTCTGTTACAGCAATTACGCCGTTATAACACCGTCCAATCTCGTTGCTCTTCGAATAACGGCCCAACTCCTCGAAATGGACGGCATTGTAGGTGAAGAAAGCCTCCGTGAGTTAACGGAGTCTTACTTCCGTGAGGTGGTTATTGTAAATAGAACGTTAATATGTAACGTTTTTTGTTCGAGTTTGTCGTTGCTTCCTGAGGCAGAGCAAACGGCGTTTCTTCCTAGTAGATGTATTGAAGCGTTATTGGATGACGGCGAGGGAGATGGAGCTGTTAGTTGTGCTGACGGACTTAAGACGGTTTCGCCTGAGGGGATCAAAGTGATTGCAGACTCTATGCAGGGGAGATATACAGCAAGTCATGATCTTCTCTATAGAGTCATCGATCTTTATTTTCTGGTAAGTTTTCTTATACATTACACTCTTATACTCGTGTTATTATTCAAAGTATGACCATATAATAGAATAAATGACAATGTTAGAAATCTTAGAATGTACAAAGTTGAGGTGATCACATGTTTTGGACGTCTAATGAGAGTGTCACATGACAAGTAGAATTATATACGAATGTTTTAAATGGATTGTATATATGACAATTGACAATTTTTGGTTGAAACATAATTGACTTGATTGAGAAGTTGAAGGAATTCGATCTACTGTTTTGTTTTCTTACTAGCGAAGTACTAGAGTAGACAAAGTAGCATAAATGAAAGATGTACAGTACTATATTATTGTTAAGAGAGCATGAGAAACTTCTAGGAATGACACTCCTAAGGTGTACAACAACTATTGAACATGGCGCAAATAACTGAATAAGTTGTACATTGTCCATCATTTATCGTGTGTACAAATATAGATTTTTTTTTTTTTTTTTTTTTTTTGGTGCTTAGAGAGCCACAAGGGCAGGTGATGAAAATCGATCTCAAGATCTCTTGAAACCGGGAGGGAAGCTCTAACCACTTGAGCTATCCCTCACTCTCACAAATATAGATTATTGAATGTATTTCATCCCATTTTATAAACCAAAATTTGTGTTTCATGAGAGCTCTCTAAAATCTCAACTTTCAATCCACATCCAAATTTCAAAGTAGGCAATTGTTTTTAAGGAAAAAAATTTGCATTATTGATCATCTTTTTTTAATTCCCCTTTTCATGCGTTTCTATGTGATTGTGATGTGATGTCTGTTTACAAATTTCAAAATTCAAAGTGTACTATTTACTGATGCAATTTCATTAATTACAACGTTTGACAATATAGTAGCTATGACAATGATATATAGATGAGTCGGTTGCACAAGTACAACTGATAAGAGTGATAGATGAATATACGAAATATTTGATATCTCTAGTCATGCATCCATGCATTTTCTTCATATCTTCATCCTGTAAATTAAATAAAATCAATCATTACATATATAACAACTACGATACATTACACAGGTATACAATGGAAAAATGTCAGAAGATCAGAAGACACAAATAACAAGCTGCATAGATTGTAGCATACTATCTCCAACACTCCTAATGCACGCCGTACAAAACCCACGTATGCCTCTCCGTTTCATTGTCCAAGCTATGCTTATTGAACAACTCAACACACATCGTTCTCTTTTCTCCGTCCTTAACCCTAACACAACTACGAATCCCCTACAACACTCCCAATATGACCCACGGACCGACTCCCCGGCCACCCTAGGTGCAATCCTAGAGAGGGATGCAGCCCTACGCCAGGTTACACAACTACGATCAGCAATTGATACGACGTGTTCAAGGATACAAAGCCTAGAGAAGGAATTATGTGGTATGAAGAAGCTTCTTATGGAGTCTGAAAGAGAGAAACAAAAGGGTGGTGGTAGTGCTTCATTGATGGATGATCAAAGGAGGACTTCGAGTTGTCGCTTTAATAATAATAAGGTGGAGAGAGGAGAAAGAGGGTCTATTTCTTCGAGTTTTTTGAGGTTCGGAGGGAGTAATAATAATAACAATAATGGTGAATTTTGTGACATGAATATGGGATCATCTTCGTGTTTGGATGACAATAGTGAAGAGAATAATAATAAGGTTGTGAAGAGGAATTTAAGGCAGAGGTTAATTAGAGGTTTAAGGAATGCTTTTGGAGTTTCTAGTAGTAATTCTAAGGTTAAAGACAACGGGAGATTTGATGGAGGGGTGAGAAGAGGAAGAGTTCTTAATAGCTAGCTAGTATTAGACTGAATTAATTGAAGGCTCTTTGATCTATTTGGGTTAATTGTGTTAATTACTTTGTTTGAGCCATTGGCTTAATTAGTTTGCAGTATAAAAACAAATTTTTTTGGGGGAAAAATGTAAGTACAATGATATATTTGAGTGTGTTTTGCTTTGATTTAAAACTTACAATTTTCGTCTAGTCTTATTGCATGTTTGTATATATATACATATATGTCTGACTCTATGTTACATTTTAAAGAATATATTGTAACTCTTATATCTCATAACCCGGTATTTCGTATCTTCTTTGCATCCAATACTATGTACAGTATCTTAAAACACATTATTTATATACATGTTATGGGGTATAATTTGGATGATTTATCAAAATATGGTTACTTTAAAACTTTTTTACACTTTTGCATCGGAATAAAACTTAATTACGGAACTACTGTCCACGTAGGCTCAGATAAGTATATTTTTGTTTTTTTTTTTTTTTCTTTATGTACTAAAACCGCTACTTGAGGTGCGGTTTTACCCTTTATAATGCTACTCCGTATCTTTACTTGGAGTGTACTAAAGGCAAATTAAAAGTAGCGGTTTAGACTATAACCGCTACTTTTTGTCTCTAAAGAAAAAACTATCCCAAATGTATTACCGAGCCTACGTATACTGTATTTTCGTAAATAAGTTTTATTCCAATGCAAAACCGTAAATAAGTTTTTTAAAAGCTATATTTTTGTAAATCATCCGTACCAATTACGAAGTATAACGTTATGATGTGAAGTATTTGAGATTCTCTAATGTACACAATTAGAGATTAAACAATAGATACCTCTGTACTGGTGTAATTTTCATATCTTTGTAGATCATATTTAAAGTTAGCTGAGTTGTTTGACAAAAACCTCCAATTATTATAAACTTGGGCCTGACCGCAGTGGCCCATATTGGAAATTGGAAATAATTTCCAATTATTATAAACTTCTTAGGAATTTGCGGAGGGAAATAATTTTCCATGAATTGGAAATTATCATGGGAAGTTAATTCCCATTGCAACCAAACGAGTCCGTATGGCTGAGCAGGTAAGGAATGCTGACCTAGTCTGAAGGGATTGCTTAAACCAATTCATCCAATTAACAAGCACCATAATTTTAAGAGTGATACTCCTACCGTCCCATATTACTTGTCTCATTTAAAAAAAATAAAAAAATAAATAAAAAAAAAGAAAATTCTATAAAATAATAATAAAAAAAAAGGCAGGGTAATATACAAGTACTACATAGATACCTTTATTGTTTTTCTTTAATTGACGTGTATGACCCTTCTTTGTAAAAGTTTTGTGTAAAACGGACTCACGTGAGTCTAGTCATACAAAAAGGGAAAAAAAAATCTTAATAGTCAGGAATTAGATTATAATGGCCAGAAATTAGATTATAATTCAGATATTAAATTATAAATATCAGATATTATATTATAATTGTCAGAAAATAGGTTAAATATACCAAAAAATAGGTTATATATATATATAGAAATTAGATTATAATGGTCAAGTATTAAAACCCTTCCTTCCTTCCTCTCTTTCTCTCTCTTCAACAACCCACCATCTCTCTCCTATTTATCTACAACTCATATTTTCTCTCCTTCATGAAAGTGGCGAGACCTCAATCCCACCACAACTATCAAATCACCATCAAACCAAATCGCAACATACAACTAAAGCACAACCAAATCGAACCATCAACTCCGTCAAATCGAACCATTAAATCGCAGCCATCAAAGCACAGCCAAATCGCAGCACATCGACTATGGGTTTATCGTTTAGTGTTTGATGACGGCGGTGTTTAATTGTTGCGATTTGAGGAAGGTGCGTTGTTAATTGCTGCATTTCTAGGTTGAGGTGGGTGGAGGAGGGCCGATCTGGGTTTGGGCTCTTTTGGGTCGGTGGTGGTGGAGTTGTGGCTATGCTTCATCAATTGACGACTATAGAATCGTGTTTGTTGGGGCTCTTTTGGGTCGGTAATTGGGAAGGTTTGCCAGCACCGGGGCTTGGGAGGGAGAAGGTTGTCGGCCGCCGGCAGGGGCTGGGCAGTGACAATGTGTAGGAAGATGGGAGTATGCATTATAAACCAGATTCACATAAAACGGACTCACACGAAACATTCTCCCCTTCTTTTTGGTTACTTGTAGAAAAATTATACGAATTATTTGTATTGCTTCAAAATCTTGGGAAAAAAAATTCTTATACCTAGTAGATAGTTTGCTCCACACTAATTAGACATGCAAAGTATGAAGTATCAAAATAGTGTCATGTATTAATTTCTTTTAGCAATTTCAAATTCTTGAATTTTGTTCTGCAAATAACACAACAAGTACTCTTGGTGAACCTAAAAACAATAATTAGTAGCCGGGTTCAAAGGCAAATTGATAAAAGAACTTGCTTGCATCTTTATTAATGATACGAGTACCATTTATAAGTAAAGCTACGCGTACATTAGTACATGCATTATGCAAATTTGCAAAGAGAAATAATGAATTGAACTAAATGGGAAAATAGAGAAATACATGCATCTTTTTAAATTGAATCATTTGTTTTGGCAAATCCAATATGCATGAATCATCAATACAAATGCATAGAGATTTCTCTCTCACTTTCAATTATATATATATCTCTCTCGATTTGTCTTTGCGTTTACGTAAGGGTTTACTTGTCTAGATTAAATCAACAAATGTACATAATTAAGTTCATGATTCATGTGATCTAGTACATAATTAAGTTCATGATTCATGTAATCTATGCTTATTAAATCCTACAATTTATATTTCTTCAATCTCATGACTCATGCCTTTTGGAGTATTTATTTTATTTTTTTTATAAAAAAATAAAAGACTTCAACAATTTTGTACGATTATTTCATCAAACTTTTGTTTGTCACATATAAATATGGTTTCAGATAAAACTTTAAGTGGGGACACCACTAAATAACAATCATGCAATCATCCAACTAATAAGTGGAAAAATATGCAGAATTCACTATATAACAATTTACAATAATCTACAATTCAATAATCCTATATCTGATGACGTACACTCGTACAGTACATGCTTGATCGCTTAATGCTCATGTTTTGGGTAATTAACATTTTTGAATTTCCATTGTAATCGATCTCATCCATATACATGCTTTAATTTGATGCTTCCCGTTGTTTACTCTTATCATTCAATAAAATACATTTACTATTGTAAATGAATGACCTTAAAAGCAAAATGCATGTTGTATGTGCAAGAATATAAAGAATAATTGAAATTTTGAAAGTAGTTGATAGCTAGGAGTATTAAAAACAAAGTCATATTAATATTATGATCACATCCTTTTCTTAATCTTAATTGTTTACAATAATATTATGATCTTTAGCTACAGGGCCGTTTCAGAAATTTCGGTGGCCCGGGGCGAAGACAAAAATTGGGGCCCTAATTCACATATAGAATTTTAAAATAAAATAAAATTTGGGTGGGCAAAAAAATACATATTTTATTACGCATAATAATCTTTAATAACATCAAATTTCCTATAGATAAAACATTGAAATCAAAGCCTAAGCGTTCATATGAAAATATTTCTACGAGCCTTTCTAGAAGCAAAGTCATTAATAATAGTTTCTACATTGATATGTTCTAACATATTTTTTTCAATACATAAAGTAGCTAAACCATTCAACCTTTCTTGTGACATTGAAGATATCAAGTAGGTTTTTAGTAACTTTAACTTTGAAAAACTTCTTTCAATAGATGCAACTGTCACCGGCATAGTTAAAAGGATTCGATAGGCAATAGAAACATTTGGATAACAATCTGCAGCTTTGACAAACTCAAGGATTTCAGATGCTGACATCAAATTATTTGGCAAAGTCATTTGTAACACTTTCAATTCAGAAAAAAGATCATCTGCATCAACATCCTCATTAGGCTCATTTGCCTCATTATCAATATTTTCATTATTTATATTCTCATTGAATTGTTCATGATTTTCATCTTCACCCAATTCATTAGAAGACTCTTCTACTTGTACTACTTTAGTAAAAAAATTGTCAATGAAACCCTTAAGAGATTCTCTTAACTATTCTGTCCGTTTTCTTTTTTTCCTCTTATCATTACCAGATAAATATTTTCTAGGCAACATTCTTTCAAACAAAACCAATAATAAATTAATAAGTATAGAATAGAACAAAAACACCTGATTATTGAAGCAATTGAACAAAAGACTTAGTACGCTCAATTTGCACTCCAAACAAATGTCATTTCAAGTAATCAAATCTGAAAAATACAAAACAATTGAAACAAAAAAAATTAGTAAAATTAACCAAATAAAAATAAAATTACATAATTACATTATGATTTAAGAATGAAAAAGTACAAAATTAAAAAGTTAGATAAGAAATTACCTTAGCAAACTACTCCAGTACTCTGTAGCATTGAATGATGAACTCGTAGGCCGTAGCTCTCGTCAAACGAGTCGAAGCAATTAGCCAATTAGCACAATTAATTGAATTAAACAACCAATTCAACCAGACAAGTAGACAACAGTTTAGCTAGCAAAGATTGTACAAATCCAGAGTATAATATAACGTATACGTAGTAGGAAATTTTATTCATGCATTCCTAGCTATTGATCTAAAGAATATAAACCATTTATTTTTCATAAATAACAAAATTGGAGAGGTTTCAACTCCAATAAAATAACTCACAAGCTTGTGGCATGTGAAGTCTGTATTTGACATTGCATTATTTATGCATGAGATCTAATTTGTCTACCAAATATTAGATATTTCCCACCATTATTAGTTGCTAGCCAATTTCTAACTAGTCATGTTAAATGAACAGGGCCATCCCATGCCAATAAATATGGAGGGCCTGTGCATATCTTAAATATAGAACTAGTGTGTGACGTAAGTGATGTCCCGGGTTGCTAATTTGTACTTCTTTAATTTGATAATTATGTTCAAGAGTTTGTATAGCTAGTGTGTAGTCTGGACGTTGCCTCGGGTTCCAATTTTTTTTTTTTTTTTTTTTTTTTTTTTTTTTTTTTTTTTAACTTACATATGTATTTGTTTTCTAGTCTTGTGAAAAATAAACAAAATTATATAATCTCTAATTTACTTAATAAATGAAAGGAATATATAATGTTAATAATGTGAAAGTAAAAACATTAATAAAAGTTGGTTAAGATGATAATTATATGACCTTTATGTGTTGGAGGTCATGGGTTCAAATATAGGTCAAAGTATAATTTATTTTGTTAAATGAAAAAAATCAAAGAACCTACATTTGTCTAAATTGCACAGGGCCTCCATATTTATTGGGACATGATGCATATACTTTGAAGAGTGTCACGTGACACCATTCATTTGAAACGAATGCTTTTTACTTTATAGTATAGATATAAAATAAATTAAAGGGCCTATCTTTGTCTAAATTGCATAGGGCTTCCACGACTTTGTTCATTTAATAAGCTTGAATTAATAACGGTGGGAAATATTTAATATTTGGTTGCACAGATGACCAAGGGTTGGGCGAAATTAATTTTAAAGTTCAATTGATCTCCTACCCCTTTTAAAAGTTTGAGATGACTTTTATAAATAGTGTTTAGATAATTATACCGTCCAATATATTTATTAAGTACTTATTTATCTTGACTAATGTTTTTTTTAGCTTTTTAGAATAGTGTGCGGATATTTATACCCTAAATATATTTATTTACATATTTCCATTTATTAATAATATAAATTAAAAGAGCTCCCAAAATATAGCTAGATATGAGAGTCTATGACGCGCATATTAGCCGTACTAGTTATTACGACAAATGAAAGGTTGTAAAAATAAGTTTTGTAATCGTGGAAAACGAGCTCTAAATCTGTAATTACTAATTAGGTACGAAAGTAGTAGTACTTCGTAAATCGTAATCGTTAATAAATGTAAGTTGTCATTATTTATAAAATGGGTGCGTGACAAATAATTTCCCGCCAGCCGTTTTTCCCTAATCTTCCGTCTTCAATTCTCTCTCTCATCGCCCGTACCAATTTTAATGTTTTGATTGGATTCCCAATTTTTGTCGGCACTTTTCAATCTTCCGATCTATCCGCCGATAATTTAGGGAGTAAGCGTCAGAGAGATGACGGTGGCTTTCAAGCTGCTGTCGTTGTTAATCGGAAATGTATCGCCGGGAATCGTTTCTTCGCCGGGATTAGGGTTTCCGATTAATTCGGGTCGTAATAGGATCCGATTTGGTAGTCATTTTGATCATCGCAAATCGAAATTTGGGCAGCTGGTGGGGAGATTAGATGAAACGTCGTCGTTAAATGACGTTAATGGTCAAACAGATTGTGACTGTACCAACGGTTTTCCTAACGGAAAGGGTAACTTATTTTTTCTCCATATTTTTTTTTTACTTTTGAATTATATTCCAGAATTTTAGTGATTCGTTTCGAAATTACTCTTTATAAAAAAGGAAAAATCGAATTTTGTTTGACTTCCTCTATCTTTGGCAAAAACATTTCTGTTTTTCCTCGACTGCTTGTCAATTAAGCGAAATTGGATTTGGGTTAGTTTTTATCATTTCTTTGTTTGTATTTTTTGAATGATTTTTATATTGGTGATTTAATCTGGGTTTTTTTGATGTATCTGATATAGGAAATTAGTTGATGAGCTTAAATCTTGTCGTATTCTTAGATGGGGTTTTTCTGTTTGTAATCTAATTTTTCTGGTCAACATTAAATTATTACAAAGTTTTCGTTTTTATTATGTTTCTAGAATATATTCCAGATCTTTGTTATCACATGAATTGAATTTCATTCACCAATTAATTAAAAATTATGAGTTTATCATATTTTCGGATTCAATTTTTATGTGATTTGGGTTGATTTTTGCTGTTTTTATGTGGTTATGTTGTGGACCTAGTTAGTTTGAGTATGCTGTTGCAAAAGGGTTTTTATGGTTTAGCACTGTATAGATCAACCTAAGCACTGTATTTTCTTCGTCGCCTCAATGTAGACTGTAATACCTATATATATATATATATATATATATATATATATATATATATATATATATATATATATATATATATATATATATATATATATATATATATATATATATATATATATATATTTGATTCTTTGGATGAATTACGAGTTAACGATTAGAGGAACTGATAAGAGGTTACTGACTAGGTACATTTCGAAAGCAGATGTCAACAATTGAGAAATCTACCAACATTTTATGGCATGAATGCTCGGTCAACAAACATGATAGAGAACGATTACTACAACAGAAAGGTTGTGTCATCTGGATAACTGGTCTCAGTGGTTCAGGTTCGCTTCTCTTATTGACACTTATATTATTGGTGCAATTTTATTTGCACGTTTGTATTATTTGTACCACATGTTTTGAGTTGTATTATTTTCGTTGATTCACCTAACCATCATTGAGCCTTCAATGACTGAACACTTTTGTTTGCTCATGTTAAAGTGTTACCCTACAAAAAATAGGTTAATAGTACGAGTTAATTAAGCAGTAAAAACGATGGGTTTTATTTATCCTTGGTTAATTTTTCGGATAAACTATTGAGGAAATGAATTCTAGTTGCTCGGTGTTGTTTTGCTCTGCTGTGCTGGAATTAACTTGGTGGTTCTAGTTACAACATATTTTAATGCCATCTGATTGTTTGATCTATTATAGAAACTGTAAATCACCATTACTCAATTTACTGCACTTTACTGTAGGCTCCTATTTTGAAAGTTGCAATCTTTGTACCCTACTATGTTGAAAGTTGCAATCTTGTACCTATTAGCACAATGACAATTTTATGCCGTCTTTTTTATTCGAATCAATGAATCAAATTTTAATGTTTTGGAATCATAGTCCATAGATTCCATACTTAAATAATGCTTAACATAATTTCTCCATGGTGATGTTGAAACTATGATTTTATGGTGTGTAATCCACGTTTTTTTAACTCTATGGACCTTCCTCATTTTTGAAAAGTTGTTGTATTGTTGTTTGATTCTTCCTTGTTCTGACCTCATATTTTGTCACAGGGAAGAGCACATTAGCTTGTGCATTGAGTCATAGCTTGCACTCAAGGGGAAAGTTAAGTTATGTCCTGGATGGTGATAATGTTAGGCATGGTTTAAACAAGAATTTAAGCTTTGGAGCGGAAGATCGAGCAGAAAATATTAGAAGAGTTGGTGGGTGCCGTATTAATTTTCTTTGTTTCAAAAATTGTTTTTATTCCCCTTCTTTAACCATAACTAAGTTATTATGCTTCTAGGTGAGGTAGCCAAGCTTTTTGCTGATGCTGGTGTCATCTGCATTGCTAGTTTGATATCTCCTTATAGAAAGGACAGAGATGCTTGTCGCGCCCTATTACCGAAGGGGGACTTCATCGAGGTATTTCTTCTCCTTTATTGGTACTTTCTCTTCTTGCCGTCTTTGCTTGTCTGAAAAAGATAAAGAAAGTCCATACTCTTATTTATATAACGACTCAGCTTTCAACTCACAGGTTTTTATGGATGTTCCACTTCAACTTTGTGAAGCCAGGGACCCAAAGGGCTTGTACAAGTTGGCACGAGCTGGAAAAATTAAAGGTACTTTCTGTAGTGTGTTTTAATTGGTGTGCTTTGATGTTTGTCTCACTGCTTGCCATGGTTCTTCTGTGATTCTCCTTTGACCAAAGCTAGATGAAAGTTAATGGAGTAAAAGATTTTATGTTAACTTAGTAGATGAGAACCTATCTGGGTCTTTCAGAGGTGTTTATTGAGTGTCTGAGTCCTATGAGGATATCAATCATTAGGGTTAGGCCTAAATTTAGATATGGTTGTTGATATGGGTCTTGTGGAACACTATCAAAACGTACTTATATTTTCAGGTAATTACATTTCACTAAATAAAAGGATAGGTATTATCGAACGAGTGGATTGATTAATGAACTCAAGCCAATAATTAACCCTCACACCTTGGAAATTAATTAAAAGCCTGAGTCACCCATAATAAGTCCAATAATAATTAAAGTTCACTTGTAAAATCAGACTTTAAGAGTAAGGTAAAACCAAGAGAGTTTTCCTAAATAAAACTGTAAAGATAGCCATATGGAGTCTTAATCTGCATTAGTGGTAACTAGTAAGGATTGAATTGCTAACTGAATGGTTAAAGGCATTAATGCCATGACCTAGATGAGTGTTGGTCAGTTGTCACTAATCCTGGAATGGAGTTGGAGCTCAGTTTAAAGTACCTTGCGCAAGGTAAAGGTCAAGTTCAGTTAGCTTCTGTTCTACGCCGAAACTTGTCATACTTGAACTCAATTCAAGTTCATATACTAGTTCCGGTTTTTTGTACTCGAGTGGCAATAAATAGGATAAAGCCTGATATGTTTATTTCTATAAATGTTTGGAAAATTTGAATTATGTGGATATAGTTTAGGTGATCTGGTTTTGCTAGCTTTTAACCCGGCTCCGGCAAATCCTGATTTCAGCCTGTATAGTCAATCTCACAGTCAAGCTGAAGTTTGGAATATTTAGCTAATCAAACTAAATATTTAGCTAATTATTCTTAGATTGTCCATGAATTGCTCTACGTGCAGCCCCTGGAATGTTTTGAGGGTAATTTTGTGGGACCTGAGCCTCTTGACCTATCTTTTTGTTTCCTGTCTTCTTTCTGTGCTATGGTTGTTATCTAGAGAACATGATAGGATCAATGCCTTCGTCTCCTCTATTCTAGCTTGTGTTTTCTTGATATTACAGTTGCCATTGACTCTCCTCTTCGATTCCTTTTGGCAAGTCTTAACTGTAAGGCAATGGCACATAGCTATTTCGTTTTCATATTGTTGTTTTGACGGAATGAACTCCACTGTGCATTACTTTCAGATTTCACCGGGATAGATGATCCTTATGAACAACCTCTAAATTGTGAGGTACAATCTCTTTGTTATACTTTGTTCTAATTATCTGGACAGTGCATTAATGCTTATTTATTCAAGGCCCTGATCTCATTCGAGTTTTTCAGCTGACCAAACACATCAGCTTACAGTTTCCTTTAAATAGATAGACATCTTTATTTGTTTTCTTTGTTTACAAGTCCTATACAAAGGTCATGGTCCTCATTCTGTATGAAATTATGAATGCTAATTTTGCAGATCGTCTTAGAACAGAAGCCAGATACTTGCTCTTCTCCATGTGAAATGGCCGAAACTGTAGTATCGTATTTGGAAGGTCATGGATACTTGCAGGCCTAATGCGATCATTATGTCCTGGTGCAAGACCACTGTACCTGTCTATATCAGAAATAAACCTCTTCGCCACCGATTTTTGAAATGCCAAATTGGAAACTACTCGTTTCCCATACCCAGTAATTTTAGGCAAGTTCTTTATTCTCGTCCCGTCATGCTAAATCCATTTATTGTAGTTAATTTATTTGGTTGTGTTAAAATCTCTTGTAGCATGAGATTATAACAGAGAATCAATACTTTCTGTATGTATGGATGCATGAATAAAAGAAATTATTTGTGGTTAGTTTATGTAACATTCCGTATGTTATTGTATCCATATAATAAACGCTTAAATATCATAAGTGAGCTTCACACATGAAAATGCTGATAAAATTATATTTACTTTGGACTCCAAAATCAGCAATGAAGATGCTAACAGACTAACTGTTTACTAACTGCATTACAATTGTAGGAGTAAATAAATGAGTAACAATCTATATTTGAGCTGGGAAGGGTGTGACAGTCATTTTTAGTTTAGCTATATGAGGAAAATGGCCAAAATCCTTTTGCCATGCATAGAACTATTACATGAAGAAAATTCTATTTGCCAAATTAGATAGACAACTGGAGGGAGCAACCGCCAGAGTCATTTTCTGTTACTTTTTACTTCAGACTCCGTCGGAGACTCAACAGAGGGTGAAAAGAGTTACATTTGGTTGTACAGACATGCAGAGGATCATATGAAGGCATAACTCAGCTCCCCTCTAGTCTGAAGCGAAAAGAAACAGAAAATGAGCCCCATAGTCATGTATCTTGCACCTGAGCTTACAGCTTCAAACACAGCAGAAAATCTCCGTTCTTGCAGCCCCCACAGTGTGTTCATGCAGTAACCCAGACCTCCAAACACACTCGACAGCAAGATCGCCATTTCACTCGATGAGAAACTTAAAGAGAGACGGATATTGAGAGGATGAAGATGATCTATTGGACAGCTTGAATCTCAAGCAGAAGGTGGCTTTTTTCTGTGAGTTCTTTCACCTAAAATGAGGTTGAAGACACAAAAAAGTCGGAATTATTTATAGTAAGATTAGTAACACTATCACTGCACTAAAGAGAAAGCCTTTGGTCTGCCGTAATAATTAATTGTTAGGAGCATATTATCTTGAAAAAATTTGTTATTTAGCAGTTTATGTGTTCCAAAGAAAGTCACTTTAAATTGAGAGATGGGACCATCTGTTTCTTTACCATTAAAATCTGCAAAATTCATGTTAAAAAAAACTGCTAACTTGACTTTAGAAATGCAATGCCACATGCTTTGTTTTGTGCTCCTTCAGTTTTTTGTTTGATTTTCTTCGGATTAATCAACACCTGGGTTCATTCTACCACTAATAATTAAACGTTTTTGTATTTTCTTCCCGGAAATATTCATTCAGCTCTTTATTTTAGAAGTCCTTGTCAGAATGTTAGTTTAATTATTTACCACTAATAGAAAATTGGATTCTCTTCTTTTGTTGCCAACTGATCATGTTAGGTTATATTATTGTACGGAGTACATAGATACACAATTTTTTTTTAAAAAAAAAAACCATAATTGATCCTGTTAGATTTATAGAGCAACTGTAGCCAAGGCAACGCAAGCCCAAGCCATGAAACTATTTGGCAAATTCAAAATTATGTTACAATTGTAGTGATGAGTTGCAAGATCGAGATGATTGTTTTTATCAGCAACTTGGCATCCTGGGATCATATTAATGTGTCGGAAATCCTTCGTCTTCCCAAATTCTCCATAAAACCAATAAATAACATAGGTTATTTGTACTACTACGTATAATACTCCATTGGTTTTGTGTTTGTCACTCAACAGTCAACACCAATCAAAGTTGATTTTAGTTTGATAGTCTACAATTGTTAATTTATAATGGAATGAATGAATGGAAACCAATCTATCTCAAGATGATAAAGAATCCATAACAAGATGGAAAAGTATAAATAGAATACGAAGGATAATTCTGAATTAGTTAGGAGGAAGAGAAACCAAGGAACACTTTTTCTTAGCTGATCTCAATTTGCAATAATATCCTTCCTTAAAGGTAATCAGAACTGACATGTTCCAAGCACATTGTTGAATGCAAGAAAAAAAAACTCCCTTAGATATGACTGATTGAAACGCAAAGAAGTCAAGGGATCAGGATAACACCTGCTTATACTAGATACCTGAGGCAACTCAAGTTCAAAAATTTTTCGTTTCAAATACATTTTTCCTAGCCTACAAAAAGTTTAATACAACTAATGTCCTGAATCAGACAGGAGGTGCATTCAAGGAACAAAGTATTGTTTTGGCGGATGGGGATAATCAGTAGGGCATCTCAGATTCAAGTTTAAACTAACGAACTTAATATTTCTGCTGCGTTTCTCTAACGATTGATGGCAGCCATTTCTCCCCCCTGATTTTCTTCAGCTGTGCAACTCTTTCTTCCTCTCTCTTAGCAGCTTCTTTTGCAGCTGCTTCTTTGGCTTTCAATTTAGATAGAGATTTTAAGCTTGCATCTTTTGCAGTAGCTAAGATATCCATTCCCTCAACCACAACAGACTGCAATTCTCTTTTAAACTGCAGGCAAACATAAAAAAAAGCCAGAGAATCAGTAGCCCTTCTTACATTACGTATATTCTCTCTATAGGGGAGGGGGAGAAGTTAGACTAATGAGAGTAAGAAGAATAAAAACCTTCTTTGATTTCTCATTAATTACTTCACCCGGGAGAATTCTTGGTTTCTTTTTTGGTCCCTTTAGCTCAACTGAAAACAAAGAAATAGTTCTGACTGAATATTTTCCAGATCTAAATTTCAGCATTTGAGCCTTTGAACAAGTGGAAAAGATACAAGAGAAACGTAATTATACCTCTATGATCAAACACTATGCCAACAGGAGCTTGCTTGAATAAACGAACCCCACAGTCATTTGCGACAGGATGATCATCATTGATGTCGACGGGATCTGAAGTTTTCACCACATCTAAAGATTTTCTCATTATGTCATCCAAGGTCTTCTGTGCCTGTTAGTTACAATACAAACTCTCAGCAAACAGCTTAAACAATGACCTACTCAGACCACTTTCCTTGCTGAATAATGTGATTACTTAGGAGACATGCAAATAAGTTCCCGGTAGAAAAAAAAAAAAAAAAAAAAAAAAAAAAGTCTCTCAATGACACTTGAAAGTAAATGTAGTATACCTTTATATTGTTCTAGTTTGATAGCCTGACTTGAGTTTTCTCTTTCAAGGCTTCAAGTCCCTATACTCTTTTCATTTTCATTGCATAGCAAATAGTCTGAGTAAAAACAAAAGACGCAAACCGGATGAACATTTCTTTTCCTAGCCTCTAACAAACATTAGGTATAGTATTGCAAAAGGGGTTTCGAGGAATAATATGGCTTTAGCATGATAATATCCTAAGCATAAGGTCAATCAATCGTAGCTTGTTGTCATACACGGTTCCATCTGACAATGTATAGTCTAAGAAGGCTTCCTCTCCTATTCCCATTGAGACCTTCCACTATTCTCATAACAACTTAATGAGCATGGCATACAATTTAGTATTTCACTAAGTCAGTACATATTCAGTGCCATCTTTAATTTTCAGTTTTCACTGGTCAATACAAACCTAAGGCATCTTATGATATACAGAATAAATTAGGAGTCAAGAAGACAAATTTCTCAATTTTGTTAAGATAATCCCCCACATATGTACTCGTCTACAAGTCCCCCTCCAAGTTTCCTAGCTCTAAGAAGGCTAAGCTTAAGGAACAGGACTAACAGGAGTTTTACATGATCTTAACATGCCAACCAGATTTTCTTTTCTCAGAAAAGTGACAAACATGGTCCATCGATCTTTGGAATGACTTGGAGATGAAAAAGGAAGTCTCCTTGCGAAGCTGGTCTGCAATCAGTATCCTAACCGAGATCAAAACCCTAATCAGGATCAATTGATGCTGCGGCTGATAACAGAGATGGTCTTATACGTTGGTTTAGGCATAAAAGAGATTATTAGGATGTCACTAAGATAATGAGCAAGGGGATAAGCGCTCTTTGCACCGAGTTTGTCATAACTTAGCAATAAAGTTTCACACTGCAAGGTCTGCAACCAGCATTGTTCTGAACCAAACGGATCTATTCAAGCTTGCTCATCCTACATCAGCTACTTGCAAAGCGAATATAGGGGTTTCTTAGGAATATCTTCGATGAACTGGGAACTTCATTTTACTACTAGTTAACTAGTTAAGGACATATGGTAAACATTCAGCCAGTTATGGCATTATACATCTCAAAATATAAAATAGGATTATTGGCTTATTGCTAGTATTTACTAGATTGAGCCACCAAAGTAGTTGTTTATTCTACCTAATGGAATTGCAATTTTCAGTTCTTGGGAAGTTGCTCAAAGTTATATTTCAAGTCTTAAATCAACTAAAAAATCACCAATCAAAAGATAATCACAATCACATTCACAATCACCACCCTAATTTCAACCAAAAAGCTTCAAAGATACCACCTTGCTAACTAATTTTTACCATCCAATAAATGGTAATAGTTGAAATTACCACAATTTTGATAACTTCTATCAAATGGGGAATTTGTAAAGCAGGTTAATATGAACAAGAATTAATATTTAATGACATAAAAGTGGAATAAATTGATGATGATATTACGATGAAATAGGTAGGAGGAGGGAATGACCTTGATTTGATAGTGCTTGATGGGCTGGGGTTGAAGAGTTTTGGCGTCTTCATCATCGTTATCAAGCGCAGGAGTGGGTGTTTGTTTGGGCTGCGCACAACCCAGAAGGGTGGAGGCGGCGGCGCTAATGGCGGCTTTCCATTCATCATCACCGTCTTCGTCATCACTGCTGCTGCAGTGTGGTTCTTCTTCCATTTTCTTCGATGGAGTATGCTGCTGTGTGCTGTCTCTCCCCCCTCTTTTTTTTCTTGGTTGGGCTTATTCTAGTCCGGTTCCATCAATAAACCCGATAAGCTGGTAACGCAAAACTTTTATGGAGTTATTGTTTCGTTGCCTGTTTGGTTGTTAAAAAAAACGGAAAATGAGACTATCTAATAAGGTTCTCTTCACTCCATTTTAAAAAAATAATATTCAGAATTAATTTTAGTTCAGTAAAAATAATTTCAGTTTAGCAAAAATAATTTTAGTTCACTAAAAATAATTTCAGTTTAATAAAAATAATCGGTAAAAATAAGTTTAGTTCAGTAAAAATCAGTAACTTTAAAGAAGAAATACAACAAAGAATTAGTAAAAAAGAAATTCAGTTCAGCAAAAATAATTTCAGTTCAGTAAAAATAATTTCATTTCAGCAAAAATAAGGTGAAGTAAATGGGGCCTAATTACAGGTTAATTGTATTGTTTGGTGACAAAAGTTTAATAAAATGAGGAACGTCAATTGAGAAGGTCTAAGAGGGTTACTTGGTTAGGCTTGAGGTAAGGAAGTTATACACGATTTTGAGTTTAACATGTCAACCACATGTCCATATAGTGACAAACTTGGTCCATTGATCATGATGAGTTGGATGGAAAACAAAGTTTCTTTGTGAAATTAGTTAATCTAATTGAGAAGTCAATTGAGCAACAAATTATGTTGCAGCTTTAAGCCATCAAATTGCAAATTAAACATTGACCCATAAAAGTTCAATTATTTCTTATTAATTTCATCAAATAAGTTAGGATAGTATTATAGTAAAAAAAAATAAAAAAAGTTTAATTAGAGCAAGCCCTAAAAATAAAAGTAATTTCTCAAAAAAAAAAAAAAAAAAAAAAAAAAAAAAAAAAAAAAAAAACGTCAAAATGACTCGAAACAACCCGTTGTTCGTAAATAAACACCGCCTAGTCTAGTCAAGGTCACCTTAACCGCCTCATCGTGAACATCATAAACCCGGCGACTTCTCATCGGAACCCTAGAAAATTTTATTAATTCAATTTTTCCCCAAATCAAAACCTAGGGGAGAGGAATTGAAAGAGAAATTGAAAAATGGGGAAGAAGCAGCATAGCAAAGATCGCATGTACATTACCAAGACAGAGTGGGCTACTGAATGGGGAGGTGCCAAGTCCAAAGATCTTCGTACTCCCTTCAAACGTCTTCCTTTCTATTGCTGCGCGTAATTATATCTTCTATCTTTTGAATTTGATTATTATTGTTTGATTATGATTTTCAAGTGATAATTTCCAGATTTTTTTTGAATTTGATTTTGCAGTCTCACATTTACGCCTTTTGAGATTCCCACTTGCACTCAGGATGGCTGCGTTTTTGAAACAATGTTAGTTTTTAATTTTATTAGCAATTCGATTGTGTTTGTGAGTTTAATTGAAGTTTTAATTGGTTTGAATTTATTGGGTGATAGGCATATAATACCATACATTAGGAAATATGGGAAAAACCCAGTTACTGGAGCTCCACTCAAGCTTGCGGATCTTATTCCTCTTGCATTCCATAAGAATTCTGAAGGTATAATACATTAATTTTATAATTATTATTATTACTATGCCTTTTATTGCTTGTTTTTAATGTTCCAACATGAATGAGACTTAATTATGTAGCCATAGATTAGAATAGTGTGTATTCCATCACCGCTCTGTGGTAATTTTGAATTGGGATTATCGTGCATTTCATATTTTGATCACTGTACGCTGCCGGGTGGGGTTGGGTGGGGTGGGCTGGGGTGGGATTGAGATTTAGCTAATCTGTTGTTCTATATGAAATAGCCTCGTTGCTTCAAAAGTTTGTTTTCCTTAATGCATTGATCAACTATTGCCATCATGGTAAGCAGGGTTCATTGTTGGCTTAGGAATAGACAATGTTGACTGACTTATGATTTTGAAGGGTTTCTTATTTATACAAATTGTTTACTACTTGTGTAGTTTGTATGGGACGGAAAGGAGTGAGGAGAGGAAGGTAGAGCAATGAGCCAATGACTTCATATTCCAGATGACTGCAGTATTCTTGTTTTCAGATGTTTGCATTTGGATGATTTAATTCATATATATGTGTGTCTGTGTGATGTTTGCATTGTGTGTGTCTTTATTGAGTTTGATTATCTGTTGATCTTTTTCTTTTCTTTTTTTCCTAGGGGAGTTTCATTGTCCAGTTTTGAACAAGGTTTTTACTGAATTCACCCACATAGTTGCTGTGAAGACCACTGGAAACGTGTTCTGTTATGAGGTTGGTTCTTTTCTTTGCCTTGCATATAAACACAACCGTTGCAAATAATTGTGTAACATTTTTAGACAAGGCGTAAGACTCTTATAATCTACCGAAATTTCTAGGGTTTAGATGGATATAGGCTATAGAGAAACCAGTGTAGCACAGAGATATTGCTGCTTCTAATGATACCCATACATTGTTGAGTTACATTCATGTTCACAGTAGCTACCTACTGACCTTAATTTTTGTGCATTTTCTTGTACAGGCAATCAAAGAGTTGAATATTAAAACAAAGAATTGGAAGGAGCTGCTCACAGATGAACCATTTACCCGAGATGATCTCATTACCATCCAGGTAATTAGAGTAATTATTATGTTCTACTTGCCTGTTTTTAAGTTACTCATATCGTCCCTAGTCACCATTAAGCCCCTCACTGACATTTCTGTTATCCCTATGCAGAATCCTAATGAACTTGATACCAAAAAAGCTCTAGCTGAATTTGACCATGTCAAGAAAGGCTTGAAAATTGATGATGAAGGTATCATTTTCGTGTAAAAATTCTGTTGCATTTGGCTCGTTTTGCTTCTGTGGTCACATTTGACATGTTTGTTAATCTCTGTCAGAACTGAAAAAAATGGAATCGGATCCAACATATAACATAAATGTTAGTGGGGACATCAAGCAAATGCTTGCAGAACTTGGAACTGAGAAAGGAAAACAAACAGCATTGCTTGGAGGAGGCGGAAGCAAGGCACAACAAGAAAGAGCTGCAGCACTTGCTGCTATTTTAGATGCAAGATCACGCATTGTAGATGATTCTAAATCTAATGGAAAGACTGAAAACAGACAGGGGTTTAGTGTTGTAGATGCTGCATCTGCTTCAGTACACGGAAGAAGTGCTGCTGCTGCAAAAGCTGGCTCAGCTGATAAAACTGCTGCTCGTATAGCTTCCCACATGGCCGGTGAGAGAGCTCCTGTGAATGCAAAGCTGGTTAGTTTTATTAAGCTAGATTTCTCCCCTTTGCTTTCCTTAGATCTTTGGTGTGCTGCTTTTGTTACATATTGTGCCATTGTCTTGCTGGCTTTGCGACACAGCCTTGTCAGCTGTAAATATTCTGCTTTTTTGTGCTATTGATGATATTTTCATGCATGAGGCATGGAAAAACACTCCCTGCTGTATTATTTATATGTCTGAGATAGTGAGATGTTTCTATTTATGAATTACCCGAAACACCTTAAGCAGAATATTTAGGCTGACTTTTGAGATGTTTTTGCGACCTTTTGTCTCTTCAATAAAGGTTTTGTGAGGTTTGCAATTTGGTGGGTTCCCTCTCATTCTAAGCCTTACTCAATTTCTTCCATTCCTGTTGGCTCTTTGTTATGGCTTTCCATCTCTGTTGGTTTTCCGTCTATGGTTGCGCTTATCCTTCTCTTCCAGCTTTTAGATCTGCTTATTAACACAGCAACACACTTATACCTGAATGCCTTTATGTCTCGTCTCACTCTTGTTAGAACCTTCAGTAATCCAATTCAATTACTCCATCCGCCCCTTAATATTTTCACATGTTCCTATTCACGCTGTCCAAAAAAATTAAAAAAATAATAAATAAAAATTAGTGGGTGAGAGTGAGTTGTTTTTATTGTCTTTTTTTTTTCTTTTCTTTTTAATATTTTTAATGCATTTTGACATTTTGTTACTTTCATGGTTGATATTTTCTCTTCATCCAGTGTCTTAATATTGTGGCCAATTGCTTTTTGAAAGAGAATGTGATAAATTTACTTTTGGTGTGACGCAGGTGAAAAGCCGTTACACAACTGGTGCTGCTTCAAGATCCTTCACGTCGACTTCTTTTGATCCTGTCACCAAAAATGAATATGAATACATCAAAGTTGAGAAAAATCCCAAGAAAAAAGGATACGTACAACTGCATACATCTCACGGTGATTTGAATATTGAGTTGCATTGTGATATTGCTCCTAGGACATGTGAAAATTTCATCACTCTATGTGAGAAAGGATACTACAATGGGGTAATCTTTCACAGAAACATAAGGTATGTTGATATTCAATTTTTTTACTGCCTTTATTGTGGTTATGCTCAAACTAAAGGCTGGTAATATGATGTTAGGAATTTTATGATTCAAGGAGGTGATCCAACTGGTACTGGAAAAGGGGGTGAATCGATTTGGGGTAAGCCTTTCAAGGATGAGGTGAACTCAAAGCTGCTTCACTCTGGTAGAGGTGTTGTTAGTATGGCAAATAGTGGACCTCACACAAATGGTTCTCAATTTTTCATCATGTACAAATCTGCAAAGCATCTAGACTATAAGCACACTGTATTTGGAATGGTAGTTGGTGGCATGACAACACTTACAACATTGGAAAAAGTTCCTGTGGATGATGAAGATCGACCTCTGGTGAGTTTGATTTTTATTTGGTCGTAATTTATCTTTTTGTGATCAAGCAATGCCATAGCTGGATGGTTTTCCAAGTTATGATAGCTTAAGGGCGTGTTTGGCAAAATATAGCTGTATAGGTAGCTGTTAGTTGTGAAGGTAACGGTTAGCCGTGTAGATAGCAGTTAGCTGGCTGTTAACTATGAAAATAGATAATTTAGATATGAGTGTTCGGTATAGTAGTGGTTGACTAGTTGTTACGTATAAGAATCAATATTTTATTTTTAAAACTGTACATTAAATTTTCAACAGCTACCTCTAACTTCAAAAGCTAATAATCCTAACTTTTCATAAAAGCTACCTCTACCACTAAAAGCTACCTAAATCACTATTTTGCCAAACACTTGCATTTTTTGTCAAGTAGTGGTTTGACTTGGTCAAACCACTAAAAGCTACTCAAAAGCTAGCGCCGAACACGCCCTAAGTTGATTGGCAATTTCTCTTTTGCGAGTAACACTTACAGATACTTATGTGGAATGATTGATTACCAGATAAGAAAAAACTGGGTTGGTCAAATGTCAACATGTCCTCAAATTGTTGTCTGGTTTCTTTCATGATAGACTCATCTGTTAATGTTTTTTAGTTGACTTGGTAGAAGGGAGTTGAGGGAGATTAAATCTAGGTTCTTGCTGCTGACCCATCACCCCTCCCCCCCCAAATATATATGTGTATATATAAAGGAAACCGTAAACCTGGGCTACCTGGCAAATCTCATAGAAGTATTAAAATTGTTTTAAAGATCCTGGTGTTTACGTATGCTATTGCTACCTATATTTTGGTCACTAAAACTAACAAACACAAGGTGTCTTCCAAATTGGCTGTGTAATGGACTGCTTCCGAAAATTTGGTTTCATGCCTGAACTTATTAGTGGTGTCTCTTTTCAGGCTCATTTATTCAGTTTAAGCAATGCAACTATGGGTGACCTGACCCCTCTGTCTGCCCTCTCTTCGCCCTTTTATATGTAGGAGAAACTGACTGCATGTATCTTTCCATTTTTGTTGATCTTAACAGTTTTGTTCTTGTGCTGTTTTACCAGGAAGAGATTAAAATAAATAGGGTAAGTATTTTTGTCAACCCTTATGCTGAACCTGATGAAGAGGATGAAGAGAAAACCAAAGAAAATAAGGCTGAGGATGAAGAAAATGTAAGTGTTGGAGACTTTTTCTCTGTCTTTATGTTACCTATCATCTCATTTTCATTACAGAACTGCAAGTACAGTAGTGTGCAGTTCTCTCTCTTTTTATGTATTTATTTATTTTATTTTTTCATGTTCATATGCAAATTTATCACCCCGTTTCTTTCCTCTCCACCCCCTCTTTATTTTAGTAATTCTTTTTTTAAGTTCTTAGTACTCTATTTTTTGGGTGAGCAATTTGAAAACCGAGTCTCAAAATATTGCTTTTGTGAACTTTAGGAAAAGGTGGGATCCTGGTACAGCAACCCCGGCACTGGTGCAACAGATTCTGGTGCTGTTGGTGGCGGTGTTGGGAGATACCTTAAATCAAAATCTGCCCCAGTCGAACCAGTTATTGCTGACATTAGTATTCCAGCTGCTGGTACCAAGAAAAGGAAAGCAGGCCAAGTAGGATACTTCAAAGATTTTTCTGCCTGGTAATTATTTTCACTCGTATGTCTGTAATTGTAGTTATTTAGCTCTGTAGACCTATTTGTAACATACAAACACTTTTAGCAGAAAGAAAACCACCAAATACAAACAGTTTACTAATGATACTTAGGTTGACATTTTGATTTGTATAACCTTATTCATGGAATGAAGTCGCAATTTGTTGCTTTCTGAAATAGGTAGCTAGAAAAGATTCTGTTCGATCTAAAAATTTGTATGATCACGAAGACTTCTAGAAAATTCACCATTTGAATCAGTTGTTGTATAGGCGCTATATGACCTCAGCTGTAATGCTATGATGTTAATTGTTAACCCATCAACTCCACTACAGGAGTAAACTTTGTGCATTAGTTTATGCTATTTAGAAAGTGAAAGATATATAGCTTGATTCTCCTCCGGATAACCAATATTATCTGAATTAGTTCTCTAAGATGTCGAAAAAAAGTCATCTGGTCCCTAATATGTTCTGGGGTTAGGGCGAGGTAGAAATGACCCAACTATGAACTCTAGGTCACTATCTGTTGAGCTTACCATGAAGTTTTCACTTGCTTTTGGACTCTTGGTAGTAAGCATGATTAGAATAATGGGGAGATATGTTGAAATATTTGATTAGTTGCGAAGCCTACCAAATATTATATAGACCTATGGAGTATTTTATTGTTGACTTTATAGGAGAGTAGCTATTAGTCAACGTATTATAAATTCCAAAGGTTCTTGACTTTTTCTCTATATGAAATCGTTGTACCTAATCATTAGTCATTTACTAGAATTTGTTTTGAGAAGGGGTTTAACTAGCTTAAGTTCTACGACCTAATTGTGATTAAACATTTTTAGTGTTATCAAACTTCTGAGTGAGCATTTTGGTTTAATTATTGTGAGTTAGTAATAGTAATTTTACTACTTAAAACAGTAAAAGTAAATCTTTAACTTAAAAAGACTCCTCCTATATGTAGTTTTATAATAAATCATTGTGATACAATCTTACTTTGCTTACTTTTAGGCTCGAAGAACTGTCATGAACACCAAAGTAACTTACATATTGAATGAAATTGCGCTTTAAATTTGTCGGTTTGAAATTATTAAAGGCAAACTCGTACAATTCATAAATTTAAAGTTGGTTCCCTGTTAGGAAAAGAGATAATTTCATGATACTTCGTTCTAGTAAAAAGGACAAGCATTTCTTCACAAGATGGCTACTTTGCTTCTAAGGGACCCCCAAATCTTAGAAAAAACAGCATTAAAGTGATTAAACTAATCTCTAATGATCTAATCCTAGTTTAACCATTCTATTATTGGAGTATAAGTATTGCATTTGGCAATATTGGCATGTGTTAATTGTAATTATATGGTAAATAGTTCTGTTAAGGATGTGAATTGATTAATTTCATGGATAATCTCTTCGGGAATTGAGACTAATTGTTTAGCTGCTTTTAGTTTTGGCCTTTGAACAATTTCAGCGGAAATCAGTCCAAGAACTGGTATTATACTGTAATATCAGAGTAACAAAGAGACAAAATAAACCATATAAGTCCAAACACCTCCATTTTTCTTGCAATGATGAGGAACCAGAATTGTGTTTGGCGTTTTATTTCTTGGACCCAAAAAAACTAAACTGTTATAGTGATTTCAAATTCCAATAGAGGGAAAGATTAGGTGATTATAGTTAACTAGACTAGATTATCCTAATTTATGATTACGATCAATATTTGAGGTTTGAGATGTTTGTATTTAAAAGAGCAAGTGTTTCAACTACTATTAAAATTGCAGGAAATATCTATACATACTAAAGTTAATTATGGATTAGGTTATTGCAAGTAAAAGCTTTTCAAGGAAAAAGATACTCCCTCCGTTCTTTTATTAAAGTCTCATTTTTAACATTTATTACTCACATAATAAAGAAAAATGAGACTCTAATATAAGGACGGAGGGAGTATTTTGAGGATCGGATGGTGCACTTTATTTTAAGCATTACAAGGTAATTTATTGAATATAATGAATGGAAGATAATGACGATCAAGAATTATGATTAATTATATTTATAATATAATGAAAAAGTTATTTGGAAGTAAATTAAAGGGTTGGCTAACCTCATTATCATGCAAAAGAATAAAAATTTGTTAATATAATTAGGATTTTGCTTAAAAGAGAACTTTTAAACTTTGAAATAATGACAAGTAGATAGAGAGATTATTAATTTTATACACTTAGTAATAAAGTGGTGTGTAATGTACGAGTAATACCTAAGCTAATTTTGTCACATGTTGTTTGGCTTTAATCCTAGATCATTTAAAGCTACTTCAAAGATTTCAGTGCAGCCAAATGAGTTGTTAAAATATGCAAAACTTTCGGCTTATGAAATTGACATTATACTCTTTGCATTATAAAGGGTCAAAAACGGAGGTTTTTAATTAATTATGAACCTCAAACATTCTTTCCTCTTCTTTACCTAATTATTTACTTAGCTTAATCACTAAAGATGACAAATCAAAGTCTGACTTAGCACTTAGCTAAGCGGCATGCAATAGCCTTAATTGTCTACTTTAACTAATAATTAATTCAAAATTACTTTAGTTATAAGATCTTTCAGGATGATTAATTAGTGATCAACACATAAGTCTATAATAATAAAGTTGTCTATACATTAAATGATCGACATCTTAGCTTTTTCTATATGATCAAGGAACCAGTTATTTGAAGTAAAGATAACTTTGACAAAATTTAAATAAAATGTTAGTTAAAATATGTAAAGTATTGTATATTTAATAGGAAAAATTGTCAAAAATAATACAAATTTTGAGCAATCAACCAAAAACAAGTCAAACTTTTAATTATTTTTGAATAATACAAACTTTGAGAGGTATCCGATTTAAACAAGTTAAAACCGATTAGTTAGCTCATGAACAGGTTATATGGAACACGTGAGATTGTATTATTTTTTTAAAACTATTAAACAACTTTATAAGATAAATAAAAAAAATTACCGGCTAAATAAGTCGTAGGTAAAATAACTTGTTTAAAGCGATTTAGAAATAATTAAAAGATTGACTTATTTTTAACAGACCGCTCAAAATTTGTATTATTTTGATAATTTTCCCTCCTTAATATGACATTCTTTGTGGTTTGTACCTCAAGAGTTCATGTGCATTTTCTCTACTTCTCTAACTTCTTTTTCATCTTCTTTTTGGTTGGACAATTAGGAAATTAAAGCAACTAACACAAAATCAAAGGTAAGCAAAAATTACAAAAGAAGCAAACCCTTTTTAAGACATAGCTACCCTACAATATATATTTCAAACTTTCAATACTAAGATAATGTTAATTATTGTAATGATATTCAAACTTAAAATACACATACCATTCCAATTTTCAATTGAAAAAAGAATAAAAAATGAAAAAACGTCTGATGTACAGTCTATTGAATCTTAAAATGGATTACAAAGAAAATGAGTCCTAAACTATTTGATATGAAATAATTAAGATATACGATCGAGTAAGTGTTAATCGAATTATTGAGTCTGAGCTTGCCTACAAGAAGACCTTTAATTTAAAAATTTAAATGCTAGTTTTCTATCTTGTCTATATATATCAATTTTTGAATCTTAAATCCTATTCTTCTAATTTGCTTTTAATCTCGATAAACCTTTCTTAACTTGCATATACAATAAAACAGGACGGATAATAAGATTTTAAAAATCAACAATTATACACTAATAATTTTTTTTATTAGCTTCAATACCAAAACAAAAAACTTACATCCGATTTTATATAACTTAATAATACAGTTTATTTTAGAGTTTGAGCGACACACGGAAATTTAATGGATCCAAATGTCATACAATCATTTTATGCTTTCATAAATTTCATCATAAATTATACAACAATTTGTATTGGTGAAAACTTACTCACATCTATACAACTCATATCTATTTGTGAGAGCTCTCATCTCCGGTGAATATTATTGACTCCACATTACAAATTATGATGCTATCCCATATTTATAGGTGCTACATAGCTTAATCCAAATTGTTCTACATTTTTCATACAAAGTGTGATAATATCTAATGCTATATTATTCTAGAACTATATATATTTCTAACACATTCTAGACATTAAAACTTACTAGAATTTTCTAGACTATATCCTAAGTTTACATTAGATATTCTTTTAGATTTTTCTAGATTACTACTTTCTCCGTTTTTTTATAGTTTCAACACTTTCCCAAAATGGAAATGTCATAATAGTTATAACACACTATAAAAGGAAGGTTTTTATGGTGAAAATTGCACTATTATCTTTATTTAAAACACATGATCTACTTGATTATGCTCCCAAAACCTATTAATCCCATTTTAAGTATATTATATCATGTGAGATTCACTTTTTTTAAATACTGTGATAAAGTGTATGTTGCAACTATAAAAAAAAACGGAGAAAGTATATTTTAGTAGTTTGATGTTTTCTTTCGTTCATATTATGCACTTCTATATAGATAAATGCAATGATCAAGAAAAATTTGCGGAATGCTTCTAATTCATGACACCTACAATAGAATAATGACACCAATAATCATTTGAAAGCGTTAATCCTAACAAAATTAATAAGCAAGAAAGTTTTTAAAACCCAATAATCTAAAAGCATACATTTTAATTTTATGATTTATAATGTACAAGTTCGATTTTGTTATCTACTTAACCTTAAATGTAAAAAGTCTTAAAAAAAATATGGAACATGAAGATGGATAGAAATAGTCAAAGAAGAACTTTCACGATTAAAGACAATTAGGAATCGATAAGCAAGAAAAAGCTCAAGATTCTTGCTACGAAAAGGTGGAACTATGATGAGGTTGCATCCTTAGACTGCATGTGTGTTGAGCAAATCAAGTCCAATGTTATAATTGTGTTTCATTGGAGTGTATAATCTACGGACTATATACTATACACTATATCATATCTATCATAAGAAAGCGAGAGGAAAAAAAGCTTAAAGCATGCTCTAGATTCGGGCGAAATAGTGCACACATACATTTGATTTATTATTTCGTCCGTATTAATTTACTTGCTCCATTTTCCTACTTCAAATGTCTTATATTTTACGATCTCTTTTTTTCATAGGAAATTATTGAATCAGGTTACACCTTGGCTATATACGTAGTATATTTTTTCTTACAACTTTTGGATGCAAATGGTTATGCAACAAACGAATTAGATCAAGAGAGAATATAATACAATAATATTTATTTTTTAGGCAAGGAGAAAAACCCTACTGAACTAACATCTCTAATAAGTCTGTCAATCCAGCTATATTGATTAATATTTGAGAATAAAGTTAAAGTGATAGATAGGGGAATTCCCCTACTCCCGAGCATATGTATACAGTGAGGCTAGTTTAAGATAACATAAGGTATGCAAAAACAGTAATATGATGGAGTAAAGATAAAAAAAACTACAAGTAGTGTAAATGAAGAGCAGAAAAAGTAGAGAAGCTAAGGTGAAAATGGCAGAGATTGGAGGAAGAATGGGAGGCAAAGAATGTGAGTAGATGTGCCCTTTTTGGTGGTGGTGGGTTTGATGATCATCATGCACGCCGGCAGCTTTTTTATTTTCTCTCTCCTCTAACACTCTCCCCCCCATTTGGCACGCCTGCTCCCACTCACCCTTTTTTTTTTTTTTAATTTCTTCCCCATATTATTATTATTTTTAGTATATACTCTATAGTTTATTTATTTGGAAATTAATTAAATGAGTTTTTGAAAAGCTAGCTAGCTAATCCACCTTAACATATGGAAATTTTGTCAATCTTTTTCACTTTTTTTTTTAAAAAAATGTCAGACTGATGAATTCCCACTACTCTATTTCTCAACAGCTGTTCCACCTCTTCTCTTCCCTCAGTTTTAACAGATTTACCTGTCTAACAATATATTTACATGAAACTAGTTAAATATTGAAAATTTATGTTTAAGCTTTAATAACTGAAACTTACTAATTATAGTAAAAATAACAAGATACTTGATTTTTAAATAAACATGCTTCATGGTTAATGAGAGATTCTATGTGATTCTATATTTTTCCTACTTGTATAATAAAAGATGGCCTTTAGCAAAACTATTTTATAGTCTTAGATATTTAACTTATTATGACTATTGAGAACCTACACATTAATAAGTTCAAATAAGAAAAATTCAGGTAAAGATTAAACACGTTCAGTCTTACCTCTATCTATAACCAAATATGAATGTATAATAAATCATTAAACAAATACAATAAATAAATTAAAAACAATACCCTTTAGGCATTAGGCCTTTACATTCCCACACACTTCATCGATTAGACCAAAAGCAAAAAAGAGAGAAAAAAAAAAAATAGAGATTCTCTTTTCCCATTTCTCACAAAATACTCTTTATATTCTCTCTCTTACTATACTAATGATGTTGAATGAGCTAAAATCCAACATCAAGATACTCCTTTATTTCAAAAAAGTAAAAAATAATTTAATTTTTTCTTAGAATTCATTTCCTATCCACTCAGTTAAAAACCCACCACAGCACCCCATATTCTCTTCTGACGATTTACACACTCACAATAAGTTGTACGAGTAGTTAGTTTCAATCTAAGCTAAGTTAAGTTTTAGAAGTGGGTGAGTTGATTTTTCATTTTTATTTTTAACCCATAAAAACAAATTGTTTTTATCACCTCATCATATCATATTATTCATCATCATCAAATTACATACTTGATGGTTGGGTTAAAATGGATACTTTGTTTAGACTAGTCAGTTTCCAACAAACACACCCACAACCACAACAACAACAACAATTATCTTCGGATAATCAATCTTCTTTCAATAATTCCAATTCTAGTTCTTCCTCTATTATCTCTTCCAAACATTCTACCCATAATAGTAACAACTACTATTACCATCAACAACATCAACAACACTATCCTCAAGACGAAGAATGCTTCAACTTTTTCATGGATGAAGAAGACTTCTCTTCTTCCTCTTCACACAATAAACAACAACCTCAACCTCATACATCATCCTCGCCTTTTTATCCTTCTTATCCCTATCAGCAGCAGCAACAACAGCAACATCATCATCAGCAGTATCATCATCCTTCCGCTTCGCCTTCCACCACTACCACCTCCACCCCCACCACCACCAACACCCCTCCAACCACCCATGGCGGTGGTACCACAACAACCCTTAACCTAGAGTTGTTATCCGACCCATCTTTTTACGTAGGTAAATGGGCTAACAACCTTCTACTGGAGGCAGCTCGAGCGGTGTCAGACTCTGACACCGCTCGACTCCACCAAATACTATGGATGCTAAATGAACTCGGGTCCCCATATGGGGACGTCGAGCAGAAGTTGGCATCCTACTTCACACAAGCTCTTTTTACTCGAATGACCGACTCCGGCGATCGATGCTACAACAACATGAGAGTTGCCGCGGATAAATCATTTTCATTCGAAACAAATCGAAAAATGCTACTTAAGTTCCAAGAAGTTAGTCCTTGGACTACATTCGGACACGTGGCGAGTAACGGTGCATTGATTGATGCCCTAGATGGTGAACCTAAACTCCATATTATTGACATTAGTAACACTTTTTGTACTCAATGGCCGACTCTTCTAGAAGCTCTTGCCACACGTATGGATGACACGCCTCACTTGAAGCTAACCACCGTGCTCGATAGCAACGATGTTGGAGTCCAACGTGTGATGAAAGAAATAGGTGTTCGATTAGAGAAGTTTGCTAGATTAATGGGGGTACCCTTTAAATTTAACGTTATTCATCATGTAGGTGATTTGTCTACTTTAGATTTTTCTGATCTTGATGTTAAGGATGACGAGGCTTTGGCGATAAACCTCGTAAACTCGTTACATACGTTGAGTTTACGCCGCCGTGATGGGTTGTTGTCGGCGTTTAAGGGGCTGAATCCGAGGGTGGTTACGGTCGTTGAAGAGGAGGCGGATTTTGCGGCGGAAGAAGAGGGTTTTGTACGAGGTTTTTCGGAGTGTTTAAGGTGGTTTAGGGTTTACTTTGAGGCGTTAGAGGAGAGTTTTGGTAGGACGAGTAATGAGAAGATGATGTTGGAACGGGCAGCGGGCAGGGCGCTTGTGGATTTGTTGGCTTGCCCGGAGGCCACGTCAGCGGAGAGGAGAGAGAATGCCACTAAGTGGACAGGCAGGATGCGCGGGGTAGGGTTTGGACACGTGGCGTATAGTGAGGAGGTTTGTGATGATGTAAGGGCTTTGCTTAGGAGGTATAAAGAAGGGTGGTCGATGGCACGGTGCTCGTCGTTAGCGTCTCCAGCTGCCGGAATATTCTTGAATTGGAGGGATCAACCCGTCGTGTGGGCCAGTGCATGGAAACCTTAGTTGTGGCTGGCACGTGCGATCGTGGAGTTTGAAGCACGCTCGCACGTGCTTGCATTTCTATGTGTGTGATGAGGTTTATGAATGTGAGGTTTTTATTTTTTTTTTTTTTTTTTTTTTTGTTAAACAAGTAGGAAGTTAAAAAAAAAAGGCATATTGAGATATTATCGATCAAATTAGGTTGCAATTTGGATTTTGGATAGGGTTTGACATTGCAAAATGGATGATCATGATCGTAACATCTTTAATTTGGGTCATGGATTTTATTTTCTTTGGATTTGGTTACTTTATCAATTTGATCACGTTTAATTGTGATTATTATTTTTTTTTTTTCAATAGAATATGTCTATGAATTTTACAGTCAGATTGAATTATTTTGGTATATACTAGTATTATTTTCATTAGACTTGGGAAATACATAACTACATATGTATATGATTGATGCTAAAATGCAAGAGAGTATTTCTTCTTCTTGCTTTTGTTAATCTACTCGTATTAAACTGTACGGAGTGGGTTTTGAAAGAAAAAAAAAAAAAAAAAAAAGGTTTTTATTTTGAAACTAAGTAAATAGCAACTAAGGTTAAATTACTTAAAATGCAACTACACAAAATCTAAGTAAATAGCAAAACTTATATTCAAAGTATGTGAAGGACAAATAATTGTAGCATTTGAATCGCACAATCACCAATAAGCATTAGGCAAATAATTGGTATGTCAACCCAAATTCGCCAAAGTTATAGGAGAGCCATATTTTCCATGTTAGAGAAAGAGAGGGGAGGGCCTATTCGAGAAGCTAAGACATGCATATAGTAGTAGCCTAGTAGAGTTGCTCATTAGAACAATTTTTATCATTCCATGGCTTTATAGGTGTAAGTATATATATGTGCATTTGGGCTCCACCATTTCCATCAAATAAAACATAGTATTGACCTATATTCATGCTAATCACACCAACTTGCAATGATTATCTAATTTTTGGATATATATATATGCTAACTTCGTGCTAGCAAAATTCTAATTAAGCCATAAGCGATACATAACAAAGCTTAACACTCCTTATATCTCGAAACGTCTTTCTGTTTTGATTTATTTACGAGGTAATCACTGTCAAAATAGAAAGAACTGTTATAAATTGAAGGAGTACGACTTTATATATAGATTGCTTTAAATTGAAGTGAGAAAAGACTTTGAGTGGGAAGAGGGGGGTGTTTGGACCTAAGTTTAAAGGGAAGAAAGAGGGTCCTACAAAGGTTCAATATTGGGGTACATGTGGGTTAGATGTGACTAGTCCACCAGATGGCTAAAGTGGAGATGGAAAAAGAAAGAAGGGGGAAGACATCCAATAAAATTGTGCCCACTTTATAAATTTTATTTAAATTTATTTATGTACATCTATCTTTTACATACTTCTGATCTTAAGAGCTGGGGTTACATTAAGTTACATGGAAAAAACGATAAATCCAAATAGATAGTGGAGTTGGTACATCCATCAGAAACTTGGAAATGAAATGCCATCCATCACAGCTAATTTAAAGTCCGGGATAAACTTATAAAGAGGATACCAAAGCTACTTTTATTATGCTTTAAGTTGTAAAGAGGAAAATGAAAATTGTAAAGCCTGTTTTTACTTTGATCATAAATTCATACTATAAAGGTTTTGAATATCAATACGTGCCATTGTGCCATTGTAACATGATTTAATATACGTTGTAAAATGGATGTACAGAGATGTATGTTGTAATATAGACAATTTTATGAGATTTTATAATCAAAATTACGCAAAGTAGCTTGCTTGATTGATAAGTTAGATAAACCGTACGAATAACATTGAAATTCGGCTCTTACAAATGATGTACTTTAAGACATTATAATTTAAATTATTCTCAAGAATCCAAATAAGCTATATGTAGAATCAATTTATTTTTTTTTAAAGAGAAATATGTGGAATTTTATTTGGTTTATGCATTGCTAGTGAGTGGAGATAAGATATATATGGGCTCACATAGTGGGCCGGCAGATGTTGCTTGTTCATGAATTATTTTTGCCAAAAATTTGTGAAGAAGAATAGTAGTGCTTGATTAATTTTTAAAAGATTTACAGGAAAATATTTGGGGCCCATACATTGAACCTTTTTGGTTGATTCAGAAGGGCTAAATTTAAAAAGGGCACTTTTGGCCCACCAAACCTGGTGGGATTGTGGGAACTTCTTTCAGAATTTCCACTTCTAGTACGAGTACATCTAATCTTTTGACTTGACTCTCCTAGTTTTTGGCCATCCTTTTTTTTTTTTTTTTTTTTTTTTTTTTTTTTTTTTTTTTTGGAGATGGTATGATATATTATATCACTTTATTATTTAAATTAATCTAATGGTAAGTATATTTATTCGAATTTTTAGCTACAAATTTATTTTAAACTGATTTATATAATCTTATTTATCTTTATCACAATCAATCTAAATTTATTTTTCTTAAACTTATCTAAGCTTAAGACCACTCAAAATTAACTGACCGGTTTTTAAAGGGAGCCTGTGGGCTGTGGCCCAATTGCCCGTCCAATTAAACAACAATAATCACACTCATTGTGGTCAAAAACGGTGAAAGTGATAACATAAAATACAACTCTTTTTTTTTTTTTTTTTTTTTTGAAGGATAAAATACAAGTTAAGTTAAAAAGGCATAAAATGGGAATTGACTTAGCAGTTAGCACCACACAAAGAGGCCTCAGTAGTTGTCACGATGCAATGATATCAATGAAATGGACTTGTTGGGTTCGCCTACTGAGCCCAATATTGGGGCTCCGAATATAGATCCGCAAATGTGTAGACCCAAATATTTGACTTTGGTGATTAAAGGTCTAAACTCTAAAGTCCCTCAACTTTATTTTCCTGTTTTTATTTTATGTTATTGAGTCGTGTTTAGCATATCATCAATAATACCCAACGTACCTTTAAATTCATACGATGTAACACTTGCATAATCATGAAACTAATGGTTACATTATATAATCACAGGATTTGTAGTAGGATAATGTGTATATGTTACCTAGGATCACAAAATGATTTTTGTGCTTATGAGTTATGACTTATATCCTGTTTGGTTTGATATAAGTGTTTTTATGGAAAACGATTTTCATATGTTTTTATATTTTTATTTGTTTGATTTGTGAAGATGTGGAAAACAATTTTCCTAATGGTGGAAAATTACTTTCTTAATACTGGAAAATATTTTCCTTTATAAAACAAGAAACATTTTCCTCCCTGTTTTAATGTCCTTTTTACTTTACTTTCATCCATCCTCACCTTTTCACTTCTATTTTTCATTACACACATTATGATAAAATATACTACCTCCGATTCTTATTACTTGCAACAAAGAGGTATTATTTGTGAGACATAAAATATCCCTTTGTGGCGAGTAATAAGTGAAGGAGTTATGTCTTCGTCGTGTGCAATTACTAGATATATAATTGGATCAAATTATGGAGATAATTAAGTCCGGACATTTGGGTCGTCGTTTTGCCATAGCTAGAGGTACTTACGATCTTTGAACTAGTAAAATAGGCCAAAGCCCTATTGGACGGATCCTATAAGGTCACACAAAGGGGCTAGATCGAGCATTAGAGGACGAGGCCCATCATGGGCCTCATCACTCTAGGTGGCCGGCCATATGGGGCTTTGAGAGGCTATTGGGCTTCGTGCCCTAGTCTAATTATAATGAGATTATAAATAGACTAGGTGCCTAGGTTTGCAAGGTAGGAATTGACTGATCATTTAGATCAAACCCTAATTAGCAAACACGAAACCAACCCCCTCTCATACTCCCTCTCTCACGGCTCTCTCCTCCTCCTAGGCGCGGTGGTGTCTCGTGGTGGTTCGTGCGGTGGTCGGTTGTCCGAAAAGGTGGTGATCGCGGTTTTCCTCAATCACTCGACCAATCTAGTATTGGTGGACGGCTCGTTCGAATCTCGTGGACTAAGTAGAGGAGCAACACTTGGGGCTCTATTCTCTCCCTAATTTGCCTGTCGAATAGTTTCGTGGAATTCACGCTTCAAAGGTATGATTATGTGTCTTGTGTGTTATGCATGCGATCCTTGGATTAGGTACTCTATTGAATATGATTCATATATGTTATTTCCGCTGCGTAGTACCTATAAACTCTTACAGTGGTATCAGTTAGCCTCTTGCATGAACGCGCTAGATCATAATAATACAATTATTTGATGTCCACGTTAATTTTATAATCAATTAAGAGGGAGAAATTAATTTAATTATGGTTCGATTATTATATTTAATGTGATTAAACTTTTGGAATCGATTAAATGCGATTTAATTATGCTCAAATAGCCATGAAGAGGACCGAATTATGCCCTAATATTGTTCAAAAATTTCGAACCCTAACCCTAATTTATTCGAAAATTCGAACCTTATTAGCCTTAAAATTACGAATTTTGATGCTTATTTTGGTTGATTACATTTTAAATTTGTTTCATAATTTTAATTGAATTGATTTATGCATAAAAATGTTTTATGTATGATCATAGATTTAATTTTAAATGTTAGAATTAAATTGGGATTAATTTTATGATGAACCCTAATTTTAAAATTGAATATGATTTAATTTTAATCTTATGGACTAATTTAATTTAATTAGGATAAATGTTAATTTAATTAAATTGAAAACAAAAAAAAATTATTTAAGGTCGGCAACCGCGGCTGGGTGGCGCAGCCACGGCGGCTGCCGACCAGGAGGTGGTCCAAGAGGGAGGGGAAGGGAGGGCGGCGGTCTTGGTGGCTGGGGCAGCAGCTGTGCAAGCGTTGCACGCTGCTGCCGTGGCTGCCTCTGCTGCTGATTGCTGCTGCCTTGCGGCAGTGGCTGCTGTGAAGCGGCCAGCCACCGTGGCTAGCTCCGGCTAGCCAACCACGGTGGCCAGCAACCGTGCAGTCACGGTTATTCAAAAAAAAAATCAAAAAAAAAAATTATGTTTTAAAAAAAAAAATTATTTCAGGATAATTACGAATTATTTTGGGATAAAATCGGTTTTATTTTGGATAAGTTTTAATATTTTCAAAATATGATCTTTTAGTTTAAAAGATAAAGTTGGTTTTATTTTGATAAAATCTTTTATTTTAGGATAAAATCAAATATTCAAAAGTTGTTATATTTGATATTATCCATATTTAGTTTGTTATTTTGATAATTATCCTAAATTAAAGTGGTTAATTATGGATAAGATTGACTAGGATATTCTGAGCATATTCCAAAAGGATAATAATCGATTTAAATAATGTGATTATCCCATAATTAGATTAGGATGTAATTGATTTTAAAATTATTTGATTGGCTAGTAATTAGGATAGAATCTCCTAAATTAGTTAGGATAATCATGGAAGATTAAATATGATTTATCTTTCTAGATTAAAATATGATTTGATTCTATCTCATGACTAAATTAAATATATGATATTTTATGAACCGTCATGAATAATATATGATATTATCTAATTATGATTAAAATATAAGATATTTTAGGAAATGCGTTGACTTTATTATGAACATTCGATGTTGTAGTTTAGACAAGCATGTTGAGTGAATTATTATATGGCACTTTTCTAATATATGATATTATATTGCTATATATATAGACTAGTATGGCCCATAGATTCTTAAATACGATCTGCGTATCGTGATGTATTTTTGTAGTCTAAATACGGTCTGCGTACCGTTGAGTATTTTCATAACTTTTATTTAATGTAAATAGAATAGTTATTTAAATGGTGTTAGCCCAAAAGAAGCCCATGAAGTGAAGGCTCAAAGGAGCAAGGTGGATGAAGATCCATGATGATTCAAGTGAGAGTATTTTTCATTTCTAGTTTTCTTAGGACTAAGGGGCCATACTATGTCATATTTTATTGCATTAGTAGATTATGCATGTTTAGGTTTATTTATGTTGATTGATGATGCGCTAGAGTTCACTAAATAATCACAACATAATAAATCTAGATCCCAGTAATATTGATGCAGCTTTTCCAATTAAAAACCCGACGAAAACCTTGATCGTTTGTGATGGGTCGGCCTCAGCAGAGCGTCATAATATATCTTGGGGAAGTGGGGGTAGATCACGTTCTACACTTTTAATTGGTTATATTCAACAAGGTTACCTAAAGATCAGTTAAGAACCTTGAAGCTAAGGGTAATAATTAAACATGTGATGGTTAATTATTCAACCAAGAATTACAAGAGTTGTAATCAGTAAAGAGTTTACTCACCTTGAAAATGTAATGGTTGATGGCAGGGCCTCAGTCCGGTCAATTATTGCACAAATAAAGGATCTTGGAATCACTTAAAATTCAATTGGGATCATTTAATTATTGAATAAAGTGTTTTAAAGTTACCAAATGAATGTTTTATGGTACTTTAATTTTATTAAACATAATTTTAAACTTTGCCTTATTTTGACATAGATGGGTAGCCGTAATAACAATGACAACAACGTTTACAATTTGCGACCATTCCTTGAGAAGGATAGGTTGACAGGGGAAAACTTTTCCAACTGGGAAAGAATGCTAAGGCTTGTTCTGAAATCTGAAGGTAAGGAGGATGTCATTGATACCCCATTACCAGGACCTCTGCCAGAAAATCCAACTGCGGCAGATATCAAGAAGCACAAGGAAGCTCATGATAGAGCTATGCCTATCACTTGCTTAATGATTGCTACCATGGAACCTAGTCTTTAAAAGCGTTTTGAAGACCGGGATGCCTACTCAATCATGGAAGAGCTCAAAGTTTTGTTTAAGAAACAAGCTAGAGTTGAAAGGTATGAGCTTCATCGTGAGATTATGGATTGTAGAATGGAGAAGGGTGCCACAGTTCATGATCATGTTTTCAAAATGATCGGCCTAATTCAAAGTATGGAGAAACTAGGGTACCCAATTAGTGATGATTTGGCAACGGACATAATTTTCCACTCACTTCCAGAAAATTTCAACCAGTTTATCATGAACTTTAACATGACTGCGAATGCAAAGACTATGAATCAATTGCATGCAATGCTGGTTAGTGCTGAGAAACAAATCCCTAAGGAACCTAAGAAGGAAGTTCTTATGATTGAAAAGGGAAAGGGGTTCAAGAAGAAGGGGCAAAAGGCTAGCGCCAAGAGCAAGGGCAAGCAAGTTGTCAACACTCCTGAAAAGCCTAAGGCGAATCCAAAACCCAAAGTTGCAAGTGAGAGTGAATGCTTTTACTGCAAGAAGAAGGGGCATTGGAAACGCAATTGCCAGAAATACCTTGATTTCCTCAAGAAGAAGAATGGAGCATCAACCTCAGGTATCATGTTATAAACATTTTAACTTTCACTAAGGTATGTGATACCAAGTTGCAGAGCTTAACATTATGATGTTGCGCAGGAACTGCAAACAAGTGAATCTAGCATGGAGATGGAGCTTGAAGGTGCACTAGGAGTATTTAAGTGGCCAGAGATAGCTTCATAGTTTTATTTTCTGATTAGTTTATCATGACATTTAGAACTATTTCCAGTTTTGATGAGACAATATTTCAGTTTCTTGTTTTGAATACTGATTTGTTTTTACTTGGCTTGGACAAATGTTGATCCATGACCAAGGTAATAAATTGTTTTCATTTTGCTAGATATGAGTTAATTTTGGTTTTATGACATTGATATAAGTAGATCACAAAAGTAAAATTAGATGATTCAAAGTAAACTTACTTATAATAAGTAAGGTTAGGTCACATAAACCATTTGCACATCCAAAGTTATGGATGGACTCTTACTCTTATATGATTATGAATCACTTGAGAATTAGAAGTCATGCTTGATAAAATGACCAAGGGTAAAAGAGCTAAAATGACCTTTTGGAACACAAACATATGATATGAGTGTACCATAAATTCAAAGTTAGTAAGAGATTTAACTATTTCGTTGCTCTTATTAACGATTTAAGTAACTATATCGATAATTACTTAATAAAATAAAAGCTGGAATCATTGAAATGTTCAAAACTCCAAAATGAAATGTAAAATCAAGTTTGAGATAAACAATTTAGCACCACAATATGATTGTTGTAATAAATATTTAACTCAAAACAAATGATCATCTAAAGGAATTGTTGAATTTGTTCACAATCCAGGAACATTACAATTAAAATGTATGTATAAAGCAGGAATCAAACTTTGCTTGCCATGGTTCGATCCAAGATTTAATGATTTACAAATATCGTTTTGAGGATATGCATTAGAACAACAACAATTGCGAATATACTAAACAGAAACTTAACCAAAGCAGTAGAAAAGATGTCATAAATGTTATAGACTGGAAATGTTCCAAAGTAATCTTTTCTAAACAGGATTGAGGGAGTATGAAATTTATGTAAAATGTTTACAAAGATGACATAATAAACCCTAAATCAGAGGTATTATTCCTACAATCGCGTAAAAACAAAATGTTTGTTGCTCGCGATAGTGTCTTTATAGAAAGAAATGTCTTCCTACAAAGCCAAGTGGGAGTAAAGTTAGATCTCGATGAGATTCGAGACGAGCAACAAAGGGATGTAGATAACACTACATCAGAGACGAATGCGCATGAAATCAGCTAATTTGATAAAACATGTGTCGAAGCAAGCTAATTCAACTAGCGAGACTTCTATCGTCCTACTAGAATGAAATACTTCAAAGAGTTGAAGAGAATAATTCTATTGTCGCTCATACCTATCGTAGGTTACTTAGGATTAAAACAAACAGTTTGTTGGAATTCTAGTAAAAGGTGGATTCTAAAATTTTCTTATTAGAATGGTTAGAATCCATGTCTACAAGCAAGCTTTGGACAAGTGCCAACTCAGGAAGTGGCTTAAAGTCAAGAAATCCAGAATGGACTCCATGTCTATAAAGATGTGCTAGTCCATGACAGTCTTACAAATAGGGTCAAACCTATTAGTCATGTAAGCCTATTTGGATTATTTCTAGTTATGGAAATCAAAATCACCTTCATGAAATGTTCTTGATGGATGGCATGTATATGATACAACCTAAGAGTTTTGAATTCCAGAAATTCCTAGAAAACTCTGCAAACTTCAGAAATTCATTTATGGATTGAAGTAAGCATTAGGGAGTTGGAATATTCAATAGGAAATCAAACAGTTTGATTACCTTGGAAGAATGAAAAGGAATCTTGTAGAGACAAGAATTTTAGTGGGAGCAATTGGTTTTCTTAGTCAAGTATGTAGTTAACATACAGTTCATATGAAATGATATATCAATGCTTGAATAAGTCAAGCAATGGTTAGAAAGATTGTTTCTATATGGGAGACTTAGGAGATGTTGAGTACATATTGGAATCAAAATCTACAAAGTGAATCTTGAAGGATGACTGGACCTAATCAAGAGACTTATGTTGATAAGATTCTTGACAAGTTCAAGATGCAAGATTCTAAGAGAGGATCTTTTCCCATGCCTCATGGTTTTACACTCAGTAAAACTCTATGCCTTTAAAAGTTAGTAGAGTTGAGTTGTAAAGGTAGTGTACCTAATGCTATCGCAAAAGGGTCCATTACATGTGCCATGAAATGTACAAAGCAAGTTGTTACATATGACTTGTGCATGTGTAGCAAGTTTCAGGCAGATACAGAATAAGCATACGGAGAGTTACCAAGAACAAATCCTTGAGTACTTGAGAAGCGCTAAAGGAATTTTTTCTAGTTTATGGTATTAAAGATAAACGAGTTGTCAAAAGGTTTCACGGATGCAAGTTTTTCCAAACAGGCAAGATGATTCTAGAAGTTGATCTAGATGCATATTTTGTCAGTATGGAGAATTACAGTGAGCTTGAAGAGTTCAAAGCAGAGCACTATTGCATGCCCAATGTCAGAATATGTGTATTAAGCTATAGTCGGATAGTTTTAGAGGAATTTTGGATTAAAAATGTTATGTGACTAAAGGGTCACCTTTGCCCAAGAACAATGGAGCCAGGGTCACATCACAAATCCAAACAAATGGATATGAGATATCGCCTCAGTTATGAGATCATTGACCAGCAGAAGGTCACGTTCTGCAAAGTTTTATTATGAGTGAGAAATCACTAAAACCCCTTCCTTAGACTAAGGTATGAAAGTCATATTAAAGTCTTGGATTGAAGCTAATTATGTAATTTAAGATGTATGTTTGAGAAAACATATTACATAAGAAAATACATCAATTTGCAGAATTATGTTTAAAATAGAAATTATTATTTCTCTTATTTAATTATGGTTTGAAATTAAATAATATGTCCAAAATAATTATGAATTGATGGGCTCACTAGGTTGATGACCTTTTGAATGGAACCCCACAGGTGAACAAAATTCATATATTATTTAAGTTCCTAGTTCGAAATCATTAAAGTGGGCATAAATGATTTCAATAAATGGACTAGCATGTAAGATTGACTGGATAGCGCAGTTTCATGGGCTATAGGGGCATAGTGATGCTCGGTCAATCACTTGGATATGCATGAATGATGCATGATCGAACTATTGACCTACTTTGAAGTTCAAGTATAGAGCTTCCGGATATATTAGTGGATTCCTTTGACATGAGTGGAACATTGATCTCATTCAATGATTGTTTTAACTGTGGTACATTCAAACGTCTGGCCGTAACTGGAGATTATAAAGGATGTTTCCCGGTTACTTCATGAGTTGAGTGGGAGCTTTGGTTGCCATAAGATTGGATTGAGTCTACCTATTAAATTAAGAAATGTGTCATGGCCGCTTGAAGAGGGAGAATTCAGAAAATACGTGGCCGCGTTCAAATACATTACTCAGTAATCATTTGGTTTTGTAATTCTAACTCAGATTTCAAGAAACGATTTGTAGATTAATATGATCTCGACATGTGATGCAATCATATTATCAAATCGACATATACATTGACTTAAGGAATTTGAATATTGCACCCTTGTCTCAGACAAGTGGGAGATTGAAGGAGTTATGTCTTCGTCGTGTGCAATTACTAGATATATAATTGGATCAAATTATGGAGATAATTAAGTCCGGACATTTGGGTCGTCGTTTTGCCATAGCTAGAGGTACTTACGATCTTTGGACTAGTAAAATAGGCCAAAGCCCGATTGGACGGATCCTATAAGGTCACACAAAGGGGCTAGATCGAGCATTAGAGGACGACGCCCATCATGGGCCTCATCACACTAGGTGGCCGGCCATATGGAGCTTTGAGAGGCTATTGGGCTTCGTGCCCTAGTCTAATTATAATGAGATTATAAATAGACTAGGTGCCTAGGTTTGCAAGGTAGGAATTGACTGATCATTTAGATCAAACCCTAATTAGCAAACACGAAACCAACCCCCTCTCATACTCCCTCTCTCACGGCTCTCTCCTCCTCCTAGGCGCGGTGGTGTCTCGTGGTGGTGGTGGTTCGTGCGGTGGTCGGTTGTCCGAAAAGGTGGTGATCGCGGTTTTCCTCAATCACTCGACCAATCTAGTATTGGTGGACGGCTCGTTCGAATCTCGTAGACTAAGTAGAGGAGCAACACTTGGGGCTCTATTCTCTCCCTGATTTGCCCGTCGAATAGTTTCGTGGAATTCATGCTTCAAAGGTATGATTATGTGTCTTGTGTGTTATGCATGCGATCCTTGGATTAGGTACTCTATTGAATATGATTCATATATGTTATTTCCGCTGCGTAGTACCTATAAACTCTTACAATAAGAACCGGAGGTAGTATAATGAAAAAAAAGGTAAGCTAACTTTTTTTTATTCTCTTTTTACTTTTGGAAAAAAAGAATGACGTAGGCTTTAGACTTTGGCTCTCCTTTAGGAGAACGAAGATATCTGAAGACGCTTTCATAGTTGTATAGGGTCTATTGTCGTACATGGATGACAAAGATGATTTAACAATTTTTGAGTTAATATCACAACTAAAGATTGAATTGGACTGAGTAAAATTTCCTCTAAATCTTTTTCTGATTTTGATGGTACATGTCAACCACAATGGCAAAGAGTACTGAATTAGTAACAGCAATCAAGTGTAAATGCCGATTCGATATAGGAAAACCTCAAACATGTCATTTGATCCTCTATAGAGCAATACGTATTCTGTTTCTCCCTTGATATAAACACTAGGACACTAGTTTTATTACTACCAAGCTAAGTGTAAAATCGTGTAAACTGTAAGAAAAAATGATACTGTTACAACTTACATATGAGCAACGAGAGATTGAAAGAAAGAATTGGCCAATTTAATTACCTCATGTAGAATATGATACAGGTAACAGAATCTAACCACTCAATCTGAAAGGAAGTCTCCATCTCTTGTGCCAGAAAATCGACACTCGGGGCCATAATGGGAACCCAAAGTCATAATCGAGAGGCTGGTCCACTGGTCCTGCAACCTTCAGAGGAAGCCACACATATCTTGAGTCCCTCAAATCCGCCGGGTTCCATCTATCAGCCATAAATATGTAGTAGTTTGGAAGCCCCTTCAGGGGTAGGACAAATGTGCTCTGAGCGAAAAAAGTAGTTTCCCTAAATATTTTGTTCCCTCCTAAACATGGATTTCCCATAGTCTCCCAAGGGCCCATAATGGTATCAGATGCATGAGCCAATGCTTCGTTTGGAGCCCAACCTGTGCAGCCCGACGTGATCATGTAGTAAGTGCCCTGATGCTTGAATAAAGCCGGGGCTTCACGGTGGTGACCAATGAGAACTGGACTCACAATGTTTGAAACATCAAGATAATCCTTAGTAAGTGGACTGACATGGAGTTCACTATTTTCAACAGAAGAATAGATGAGATATGCAACGCCATCATCATCCCTGAAGACTGTCATATCTCTGCTGTCGAAGCCATGAGGGTTTTTGCTATATAGGTACTCAAATGGACCATTCGGATAGTCACTGACAGCCACACCCACATGGGCTTTTGTATAATTTGTATCATCTATATGCATCCACATAACGTACTTTCCTGTGTTCTCATTGTACAAAACTTTTGGTCTCTCAAGCACGTTGGATTTGTGAAGATCATGAGTCTCGTCATTTTCTTCAGCTGCAAGCACAATCCCTTCATTTTTCCAAGTCCACAAATCCTTGGATGAGTAGCAACCAACTCCTATTATATCAACCTGAAAAAATAAAAATAATAATAACAAATCAGACTTTATGATACTTGGAAGCCAACCAAGAATGGCAGGGAGTATGCTAGAAGTGCCAAAAAATTGAAACTTTACATAAATTTTAAATCTTTGTATGATAATACGCAGTAAATTTCACACGAGATACGCCAAAGCCTAAGACAGGCAGCCACTGAATTTGAACACCTGATATATCCACCAGAACACAAGCAGTTCCAGGAAGCAGGAACAGAGGTGATTATGTAGCCAAATGTCATACTTGTATCAGCTATTAGCCAAAAGCTGCATTCTGTAGCCTCAACCCCATATTGAGAGGAGCAACTGGAACATAAATAGATCAAACATATACAGGAAAAGAGGTGATTTTATGGTGAGTAGCACCTGGTGTTAACCAAAAACTAGGGTGCGTGGTGGGGGGACTTCGAAACTCCTCAGGGGCCAGAACCACTATATCTTCCACAGGAAGTGTTCCATGACTAATGCAGCATTCCAACATTGAAAACTCAGCAGAAACCTATATAATTTCCAAACAACATCTAAAGATCCCAAACTAAAGTGCTTAACATGGAAGTATGGTACCAGATAATCTTGCCGTTCTCAACTGACGCAATTAGTAGACACTTCCCAGTATTTTTAATTTTTAAAAAAGGAAGTTGACACTTCCCAGTAGAATACAAAGAGTATTTGACTCCAGTTCCAACATTCTCCAATTAACAGAAGAATAATTTAGGTGATCATGTAACAGTGAGCTTACTGAGCTAGAGCTGTGATGAGTGCAGAAAATGGTTTCACAACCATTTCAAATTTTCTGAAACTCCAATCAGGTCTTAGTTCCTTATTATCCTTTCCTTGTTTCCTAGTTTTTCTGAAATTACCATTTCCATTTTTATTTTCCTATGATCTAATCTGAATCAAAAATTTAGTATGCAAAAGAAACCAACAGCAAAATTTACTCTGAAGGCACTATACTAATAGCTAAATAGCGAGCCCTAAAACTTAACCATATCAAACCTATCTCATTTGTCTGAAGTAACACCTAATCCTGACTTCCATTCATTCTCCATTAACAGTATGGCCAGATAACTTTGCCTTTGTAACATCAACTCATTAAGAACTAGTGCTCCTACCCCCTTCAACCCCCCGAAAAATGGTCCTCTGTTCCTTTTAAGATGATAGGTTATACTTATTCCCAAATTAGCACCCCAATGAATGTTCAAGTAAAGTTGCTTATAGGGAAGAGAGGTGTTGGAAGTTATTTGTGTAGGGAGAGAGAAAGACTGGAGATAGTCAGTGCACATGACATTGTTTAAATAGCCATGAAGGAGTATGAAGTTGAGAGCCTCAAATTTTCACGGTTACTTTCCGCAATAATTAAAGGGTCAAGACTCAAGAGAGGAAGGAGGAAGTAAGTATATGGTTGCAAGAAAACCAAGGGGGAGTCTCCAATGAATAGCATATACGATATATTAGAACAACACCCTCAATAGGGTGGACAACTAGACATACAGATACTACCAACAAAGTATCTTCACCTCAGATTTTTTCAGAATCTACTACATACAGTAACCTATTAACATATGGATCAAAGAGAAAATCAAAGTAGCAAATTTGATAGGGCAATAACTGCTTTCCTGTTTTCAATACTGAGATACACGACGACTCAAACTAGATAATTATTTTGAACTTAAGTTCACACAAGACTGGAACATATAGCAGGAACCTGTTTGGTCCAGAACACTTGGATCGTGAAGTCATAAGAGAAATCCATCACTTCAAAGACATGAACCACCTTATATCATGTGATTATAAACTCCAGTAGAAGCATTCCCACATGAATAACAAGCTTTCTTGATGGTTGAACCAAAGTTTCTATGAAGATATTGTAGTAACGCTCATGAATTTGACATGCCTGGGTGTACAGAAATAATATAGAAAGTCCTTGGTTCACTCAATCTCCATTCCTCTCTAACCTTTGTCTTCCTTTATCTCATCTTGGCATTATGCTCTCACTATGAAGAGTTATCATGTTAGGTCTGCTACATAGCAAATGTCACAATAACCTTCTCTAATCATTACTCCATTTTTCTTCAACAGTTTTCCGTCTCAAATTAATTAAATTTTACAAGCTAATGCATACAAAAGAACATTCTCATAAATAAAAACTTACTCGTGCTGCTCCTTTCTTGTGGGCATGATATGTTGGTCCATCCTTGTACTCCCCATACCAATAGTATGTCTCTGATCTATCATCATACAGAATGCCACCACCATGAGCTTGGATAGGATTTCCTTCTGTGTCTAACCATATTCTTCCAGGGTGATAGTAGAAGCTGTCATTCCCCTTGTTTGGATCAATTGCAGTTTTTATGTCAGGAAAGAAAACATGCCGCATTTGAGACGTCTCGTCAAGGAACTCTTCAATAATTGTAGTTGGCTTCTTGGGTTTCCGTTTAATAGCACGTGGAGAACGTTTTCTTGGAGGGGGCACTTGGATGTTCTCCTCATCAACTTCTTCAAGCTCATGGAAAGTTTTACTAGTGAGTATACGAGTATCCAATTTAAAGGCATCCTTTTGGGGAAGAAGAGTGTAAAGCTGCAGTAGAAATAGGCACACAACCACACTAACCACTGCAACAGGTAATGAACATCTGTTCCCTGCACTGCAACGCAAAGTGGTTGGTTTCTTGTATTTGTTCCTCATCCTCAATTTTCCTTCCATATTATCCCGAAGATAATACTGCAGTTAAGAAAATACAACCTATGCAGATGCAAGAGCAGGTCACTACCACAGTGTTCTATTATAGCATAAATGAAAGTGAATATAAGTGATTTCTGTTTTCTAACATAACAATCATGACACTAAACAAATTTTGAAATTCTAGAGATTAGTTTCTCAATGCGAAAACATCAGCATTGGACATGAAAAATAGCACAAGAAACACCAAATCCATTTCATATCCTCCTAACCATAGCAAAAAGATGCACAAATCTAATTCTCATCTTCCCCTCGATAATTTCGAAGCTGCAATTCTTTTACTCAATCTAACTTTCAAGTTCAGTTTATCAACCTGATAAGTGGAATCTCACTCATTCCTACATTTTGACAATCAACATAACAATTCCGAATTTATTGCTGCCCTTCACTAGATGAAGATAAAGTTCTTTGTTATAGTGGGCACAACACACCAAACAAGAAAAGTGTGACGAATTGATGAGCTCACAGGATTGAAGCTTACAATAAATGATCAGCAACTGGCATTGATCATTGATCTAGTCAGTAAATCCATCACATTATGATAAAATATACAGCCAAATCATCAATTATTTCTAAATCAACCACATTATCCATAATTCCCTAAAATAAACCAATCTTGAAAGGTGAAATTATTAAATCATACACAAATTTAGTAAAGTACAGATATAGATGGGAACATTGACCAATTAAAGAAACCCAGCTCAGAATATAATCATCAATATGTTCAATTAATAAACTTAAACCCCACAAATATAATACTCATGAAATTATATTTAAACAAATTAATCAATGTAATTAAAAAAAAGCAGGAAAATTAACAGATATGATTAAGAGCAAGAGCATAAAGTCAAACCAATTACCAGACATCAATCGAGCACTGGATGAAGCAGAATTTGCAGACATGGGGTTCTTCAAATCTTCAAAAAATTTCAATTTTTACATAATTTCTTGGCTCAAATTGATACTAACTTCCAGTAATTTCTTTTTCTTTTTTTTTTTTGGCACCCTTGAAAAAATTCTGGATTAACTTTAGTATAGAAAAATAGATTAAGTTGGTTAGTGAAGAATAAAAAATAAAAAAAAAATAAAAAAAGTAGACAGGGTGAGAAGAAGAAGAAGAAAAGGAGGAGAGGTTAAGTTGTCAAAATAGTAATGGTGGATCTAATAATCCAGGCATAGTATGATGATTGATTATGACTTTAACCCCAGAAAAAAAAAAAAAAAAAACAACAGTCTATACTCTTCTTTTTCTTTCTCTTCCGCTTCAAGGGTTTTCAATTTATTTTACACGTATTACCCCTGCCTCTTCACTTTTTTCAACTACAACTTTTGGGTTTGGGTTAAATTTGAGGGAGTTTAGTGTAATTTGATTGGTAATTTTTTATTCTATGTGAATGATGAGATAAAAATTAATGGGAGCATTGGGAAAAGTTAATTTAACCTATTTGTCACCCAGATTTTTACATTATGGAGTATAAAATAAATGATATTTTTCATGATTTAAGTTAGGACGATAATAAGATCAGATTTTTGTCAAAAAGATAATAAGATCGGATAATTTGTAAACTACTTAAACAAATTATTATTTGTATTAATGTGGTATGGGTATCATAGAATAAAAGAGTACTGTATTTGTATTATGTAAATACGATTAACTTTCATTTTCAAGTTGATCTCATTGTGAGTTGGATCGAGTCTAGTTTAAATCAATCATAAGTTGAGTAATTAATTCGTAGTAGACATACGCATGTCGAGATTTAGCTCACACATTGTCTTACAAATACGTATCAACCTCAATGTTAGTGAAATTTCAACCAAATACTCCTTAGCCCTTCCAAGAAATTTGTTGCTATATGAAATTTGATAAAAATATAAAGTACAGATTTACTACCAGTAATTTCTTCTTGGTAACTTGCATTATGTTTTCCTGCCTTGGTCACATGGATGTAAGGCAGTCAGCTATTGGTCGTCCACATTTTTAATACTTAATTAGTGATATATTATTATTATTGACATGTACTTCATCAACTATATTATGTTGACAACTAACTATGGAGTAGTTTTGTAGTCGTTGAGACGTGTTACTAGGATATGAAGTAGTCCGTACTAGATAGAGTTTTTATATAATTTTTTATTTTATTTTTGGCTGAGAAATGTTATCACTTAAATTAGATAATGACAATAATTCTTTTATTTGATTTTCAAGCTATCCAATCCAAATATCCAATGGATGTACCTTGGCAGCCTGGCAGGAATATTGCCTTCAACATCTTTTTTTATTCTGTACCGTTATCGGTTCATATTACACTAATTAACATGGCAATTTTAATTTTTTATTGATGAGAATTTATTAAATTTACTAACTTTTGTAATAATTACATACAGAGATATACTTATAGGAAATACATATTGATAAAACGTAGTACACTGTTCATACCATTGGAAGACGCATTAAGTTCAAAAATGAGGTACATAATATGATAATACAATAGTAAATTACGGAGTTATGAATCAGATGGTAAATGAATCAAATGGAAAATAAACATCATCATAACATCTATCTCTCCAAATATCTGCAATATGTGTGAGGAAGATGGAGTATCCTACAATGCATGATCTTTCATAGGGATCATAGTTTTGATAAAGACATAAATTGATTCAATAGATATTGGCAAGTGAGAAGTTGCACTAGAATAGTAAAATAGACCATTCTATGTATTCAAAATATCGTTTTAATATCACTCCGTACTTTATTAATATTCCGTAATATTAATGAATGGCAAGCCATAGTTTGGAATTTTAATGACATAATTACCCCACTATGATGACTTAAAATACTTTATTGAAAATTAGTACGAGAAGTAGAATAAATGTCTACAAGACTACATGTCTTACATTTAGTTAAGTTGCTGTGTAGTGGTGTCCGGCCTGTCCGCTACATCTCGACATTGGGCTGTTTTTGGGTACATTTCTTATCCATGAAATGTGATGCATTGTTACAATGCAATTAACCCCGTTATAATGAAGATCACATAATGTTAAGTTTTGTTTTACAACAAATTATCATATTAATGAATTAATTAGGCAAAAGAAATGGATTGATTATGAGTTGCAGGGTCTTTCATGTAATCTTAGATTAATCGATCAAGAAGTCATCACAATAGTGGACATAAAATAAAATTAAGGATAATCTCAAACAATTTGCTCGACTTTGTTAATTATTCAAGTATCTGAAGCTACATATGTACATTTGCCATTGTCTCCTCTCCCTCTCCCTCTACTCTTCTCCGATCCTTATTTTTCATTGTATACATGTTTTTTTACAAGTTTACAAGAAGTTTATTGAAGAATATAACTCAATATATAAATAAAATAAATCAATTAATAAAAAAAAAAAAAAAAAAAAAAAGTGCCTAATCTTCTGCAATGTGTATTAGTGTATATTTATGTTCAAATGTTTGGCTAACCCTTTAGGGTTCTTGATATTTTGGTATGAGGGAACACTTTGAGAAGCTTCTTCTATGACCTTGGTAAACTTTAGCCACCCAAAGTAACACCAAAATGACCATGCTTATTGATAGACAGAGTATCGAAATCCATAAACCATATGTAGAGACCTTAAATGGCTTGCATTGGTGCAAGACCACATCGGATATCCGATCTTTGACAAATGAACAATGAATAAGGTTCTCCAAATCAGGATAAACATTAGTCAAGTATTCAATTGATCGAATGTAAGCATATGCCATCAAATAAGTTGGTTTCGGAAGAAATTTCCCCTTGCCTTTACACGACTCCAGGGATGATAACTCACTGTCACACGTAAATTTAGCAAGAATCTGCATGAAAATTTAAATTGAATTCACATCAATTATTAAAACTCCATACTAGTTGAATTATACTCCAAAATTTGCTAAGAACGGATTTTAATTAGTTTACTTACATCAGGTAATTCGCGAATTGGAATGGCATGCTTGGGGCATTTACCAGCTAGATACTTGTAATCAGGTGGACCAGCAAAAGGATCACAAATTTTCCTATCTCCAAAACCATTTTCATAATGCATTTCATCTAATCCAAGCTGCTTGGGCATAATTTTCATGTTTAGATTCAACTGCATTTTCATAGTACAAATGTACATTATTTTATAACAAGCTGAAATTGATACATTATACATAATACGTCTAACCAAATGACTACTATATGGCAACAATAGACTGCGTTAACGTAACATTAGGCATATAATAATATGTATACCTGTGTAATAAAATCATGGACTGTTTGGCCAAGTACGGTGATGACAGTTTGTGATTTTAACGCGTTTGCACAAGGCAGTAATGAGCTTAAGCTGCTATTCACAGGGTTGTCTTTGAAATCTTCAAGTGCTGTGCACGTATCTTCTGCAAAACTGCAATATTAACACAATGATGGTGGAAACAACGAACAAAACTCAAAGTTTACATAATAAATTGATGACATTAATCAAAGTGAAGTATTTAACGAGCTTATTATACTCACTTGTGAAAAAAGAAATCAATGCCAGTCAAAAACCAACATGCCATTGTTAATATCCAGCAAAAGAATATTAGACTGCAATCAAAACATTATTGATCAACTTAATATATAATATAGCACCACAGTAATGTTACTATTAAGACATAAAAGTATATTGATATCAAGCTCGGTTTACAAGTTTAGACTTACATGAAGAATCCTGGGTGCCAGTGTAACAAGATTAAAACTGTATCAAAGCAAGAATTATCATTAGTATATTAAACAACACAAACAATAATCAAAAAATGAAGAAGAAAACCTCACCTACACCAGCAACCAATAATAACAAGTAGAAAACCTCACCTACACCAGCAACCAATAATAACAAGTTAACGGTCACAACTACAAGGTTTGTTATGTACCTAAGTATTAAGGACAAGAAGAGGATAGATCAGATCAACTTCTGTTAGAAAGACATACAAATAATGCGTAACTATGTATAATAATGCAAATATTAGTACAATAATATATGATACCATCTAACTGATATTGATCAAATTGCCCAATCTCATTAAATTATTAGTGCATAAGTTAATGTAATACTTACAGAGCCCAAGTAGCTTGATCAATGGAATGTTCGTTCTTTTGGATAAATTTTTTGATGTTGTGGGATTCGTTTCCAAGTTGTAGGCTTGTGGCGTCTAATAGAATGCAAGTTTCCTGATCATATGGAGTTAGGAGGGATTTTATGCTGGTCATTACTTTGTTTATTTTGTGAATTGTTCTGCGAGCCTCATTGCCTGCTCCTAGAATTGTTTCTTTCAGTTTCTTTGTTGTATGAAGAGTTTTCTGGTTTTCTGCTATCACGAATCCTGTGGCAATCCTTCATTATTGTCAAGGCAACAATGAAAATATTAGCGCAACATACATAAATCATATGCACCTTTATTTGGTACTGAATGTGTACAAAAAACTCCAAATTCAAATGCACATGTACAAACCATTAATATTCCCAAAATACTTTAGTGTTATGCGTATGTGTTTTAGGTAGAGACAAGCCTTGGTTATTTACTGGTGAACGATTTACAATTAAGGGTACGGTGATGGGCCTGGTGTGACAAAGATGGTTTATCACAACTAATTCCGTATGATAAGCTGATAGGTAAGAGAAAAAACGAGACAAACTTTATCAGTCAAAGAGTAAGAGATAGAGACGGACAAAAACAACCCTTTTACGATATAAAGCCACTTGATAGAAAAATGGAACAACCAAAACAACAGATAGACAATACGTGTTACGTGTACGTCACAGTCCATTGTTTTTAGTTAGTTACGTACTCCCTAAAACAATCCATTTTTAGTTACAAGTATAAGACGGTGACACTATCGATGATTTCCGAATATCATGCATCTAACAAATCACAAAGTGATGTAACATTGAAAATTGAAACACTTACATGGCAAGGAGCGTGAAAAATAGCAGCAGGAAGAACACCAAATAATATGAAAAATTCGAATATTTTGATTGATTGACAGAAGAAAATTGATTATTGCCGCTCCAACAATAATTCTTGATAATCAAGAAAATCCCAAATCCTAATCCACATAACATCCACACTCCTGCCATTGCATACCCATGAACTCCCGTAAAAACAGCCGACTGAAAAACAGAGTATCATAGTTAACATAACTTAAAACAGGGGAGTATAAAGAATTAGAACAAAAGAAAAGAAACTTAAAAACTTACAGCCCAGTAATGTTTGCTTTGAAGATTGTAACCTCCATGATAGAACTCAAAATGCTGTAACAGATCACGCCTATGAATGTTAGAATCTGACAATGATGAAGGCGAGGCGAAAGCGAAGGGGAGATTGGAGGAGAGAATGGAAGAAGAGAGCAAGAAAAGAGAGAAGAAAGTGATGAAAGAATTAAGTTGATGATTATGGTGATGGGTTAATTTGGATTTGGACATTTGACATAAATGAAAAAGTGAACTCCCCGTGTATTTTTGGAGAGTAGTTGTCTGAAATCAAGTGATGATGAAAAGAGGTTCAATTTGTGAATTGTCATGAGAAATCGATGAGAGAAAAAGGAAAGAGGAGAGCAAGGGAGATTCAGAGTGTAACTTGCTTAGTCAGGTAAGAATAGCTTGTGACCCTGGTTTTGGGGAAGGAAGGGTTTCTCAAGAGAGGTATAAATTATGGGGTCAGTAACGAATCATATTAAACCCCCTCTTCTCCCTTAATCAACAATTATTAATTAATTAATCTTATTTGGTTAATTCTTTCGGGGTGGTAATGGTATCCAAGACATAAGAAAAAATTTCGATCATCTATGTTATTTACCCCTTCACTTTCTATTCATATAAAAATATTTCATTTTAAGATGAAATAAATCAAAAAATTATAATGTTTGACATTATAACGTCAATTGTTATATTTAATTTGAAAGAGAGATATTATTATCAAATAGAGGCCCAACTTCATTATATCTTATGCTTATGGGAAAAATCATATGGATGCGTTTGTGGCGGCTTCTTTTCTTACTAGTTACTACCTTTTGCTCTCCTCTAAGGAAGGCTTTTATTTTGGTCGACTTTGATCACTTTTTTGGGTATTTGTTTTCACTATATATAATTAAATCACTCCTTAGCATCTCCTGAGGATATCATGCTACTTTTCTAGTTTTCTTTCACTTTGTTGAATTGTGGTGAAAACCATAAAACAAAATAACTATAATTTGAAGAGTTAGGGCTTGTTCACTTCAGTTTAATTTAATTTCAGTTCAGTTCACCTCCAATCAATTCAATTCAGCTCCTAATTTCCTTCTCTCATAAAATATTCATTTTATTTCAGCTCCAATCAGTTTAAATCAGTTCAGTAAATGTAAACAGACTTTTAGAGACCAATAAATCAATCATTATTTTTTTGTTTATAATTAAGATCCAATTGAAGCACTGAAATTTACCTACTCAACATTAGATAAGGTCACAAATTGCGATATATAATTCTTAGTTTTTATATGTGTAACATACTTTTTTGACACATTATTTGATGAAGTGATAAAAAAAAAAAGGTAAATGAACAAATTAAATTTTAAGACTCATATCGAAATAACTTACACCATCTTCTAATTGGTGGTAAAATTATCTCAGTTAACCCTTTTACTTAGTCCTTTATCTTCTTTAAATGTGTACCAAAGTAAGGGTCTGTTCACTTCAGCTTAATTTTAGTTCAGGTCAGCTCCTAATTTTTCTTTCTCATAAAATATTCATTTCAGCTTTATTCAGTTCAGTTCAGCTCCAATCAGTTCAGTAAATGTGAACAGGCCCTAAAGGGAATGTTTTGTTCACCTTATTTTCACTTATTTCAGGTGTAATAAGTTTAGATTAGTTAAGTTATCTAAATACAAATTATAACTAAAATTAGTTTTAATAAATTCTAATCTATCTATATATTATACTAAAACAGGGTACACTAGCTCCAAAGCCGACATGTGTCCCTGTTATAGATTTTTAGTTTTTTTTTTTTTTTTTGGATAGACTATATAATTGTCAAATATCTTATTATTAAAGATACTCCATGGTAATATCCTTGACTTCTTAATATTGTTTCTCAATCAATTTTATTCACGGGTATTCAACATATATTTAGTCCATGTTAGTTTACTTTAGATTGCTTAATTCAGATAGAGTATATGTTTTTATTTTGTAGAGTATATTTTTGCTATTTTTATTAGCACACGTACAACTATTGTATATGCTCTAGACTTTTTTTTTTTTTTTGGTAATTTCCAAATGAGGCTACAAATAACCAAGAAAAGCAAAAATCAAACAAGCAAAAACAATAGAACTAAAAGAAACAAAAACCTAAACACCTAATTACGGAGGAATAAAGCCCTTTCGTGGTACTAGAGCAGGTTGTTCCTTCAATAACCTAATTTATTTTTCCCTCCCCACATTATTCCTATGGCTACCAACACCATTTCTTATGATGTTGAACCTTTTTTGTTTTTTTTTTTTGGAAACCATGATGTTGAATCTAACTGTGCTCTCATTGTTGTCAACCTCGCTAATATTATTAAACTCAATTCGACCAATTATTTATCCTGTAAAAAAAATATGTTAATTGTGACACGTGATCAATGTTTTTTATCCTCCACGAGTGAAAGAAAAATATGAGAAATTATGTATATATATATATATATATATATAAAGATATGTTTTTTTATTCATGTTATCTAAGAATATCAAAAATCCTATTTTTTAGAATTTCAATTCATATTAAATTTCAAGTGTATTTAGAGGCTATATAGGAGAAAAAAGATATAATATTATTTGTGATATATGAAGTACAATATTATATATACAATGATCACGTTGTTATTATAATAGTAAAATTTTCCAAATATATATGGAGTTTGCAAGAAAGTAGGTGTGGCAGACATTGTAGATAAACTAAGAAAAAATCGCTTGCATTGGTTTGGGCATGTAAGATGGAGACTCAAGGGTGCACCGGTTCGAAGAGTGGAAAAGTAGGACTATGGAGGGATCAAATGAGGGAGAGGGAGACCGAAAATGACTTTGTTAAAAGGAATTAGGAAGGATATGAAGTGTATGAATTTGCATGAGGATGAAACATTGGATCGTAAAGGATGGAAGAGGAAGATTTATGTCGATGACTACACAGAATAATCACTTTTAGTTCATGTTAGCTGACTCCGCTTATGGGATTAAGGATTTGATTGATTTATTGATTGATATATGGAGTTCATCACAAAGTTTCATATGTGGCTAGCCACACTGTGTAGCTGATTACTTGGTCAAGGGTTACTCAGTCGATTAGGGGTTACTTGGTCAAGAGTTACTCGGTGGGTTAGGGGTTACTTTGTCAAGGGTTACTCGATCGGTCAAGGGTCACTTAGTAAGTCTGCGTTACTCTGTCAAGGATTACTCGGTTGGCTGGGGTAATTCATGCTTTGGTGTGTGCCAACTGACCACACAAAAAAGCTCTGTATTGAGTTTTAATCATTTTAAAATGAGGTGGCCAGTGACTCATGTAGAAATGAGAAAAAAAAATGAATTAGGACCTGTTCTCTTCAGCTTAATTTCGGTTCAGTTCAGCTCCAATAAGTTAAGTTCAGTTCAGCTCCTACTTTCCTTCTCTCATAAAATATTCATCTCAACTCAGTTCAGTTCAGCTCCAATCAGCTCAGTTCAGTTTAATTCAGCTCATATTAGTAAATGTGAATAGGCCCTTAATGTAGGTATTGATTATCAGTTCATTGAGTTGAATTATTTTTTAAAACTTTACAATCAATTTAAGAATAAAAAAGTTATTTTAAAGCACAAACTTTTATATGTGGCTGTCCACACCGTGTATCCAGGGTTATTAGAGTTACTCAAACAGGGGTTACTTAAGTTACGCGATCAAGGTTTATTTGAGGGGTTCGGTCAGGGGTTATTTGAAGGGTTCGACCAGAGGTTATTTGAGGGGTTTGATCAGGGGTTATATACTTAAGGGGTTACTTGGTCAAGGGTTACTTGAGGGGTTACTCGATCAGGGGTTACTTGAGGGGTTACTCGAGGGTTTATCTGGTCAAGGGTTATTTGAGGGGTTCAGTCAAGGGTTATTTGAGGGGTTTGGTCAGGGGTTACTTAGTTAGAGGTTACTTGAGGGGTTATTCGGTTAGGGGTTATTCGATCAGGGGTTACTAATGGGTTTACTCGACCAGGGGTTACTCGGTCATTGGCTACTAATGGGTTTACTCGACCAGAGGTTACTCGGTCAGGGGTTACTAAAGGGTTTACTCGATCAGGGGTTACTCGAGGGGTTCAATCAGGGGTTACTTGAGATGTTACTCAGTCAGGAGTAACTCGAGTAACCCCTGATCGAGTAACTCGAATAACCTTGGCCACACAGTGTGACTAGCCGTGCAGAAAAGTCCCCCATTTAAAAGTAGTATATATTTTGAGAGGTGAAAAATGTATGATTAAGATACTTATATAAGTAAATTCATTATTACTTATTAAAATGTTTTATCTTGAAATTTTATTAAAAGAAAATAAATATTAAGATTTGTAAGCTGTGCATCGCACGAGTGGTATGCTAATAAGTTCAATTAAATTCAGATTAGTTAACACCCTCTAAATAAACCCGTAGGAAGTAAAAAGTATAATTCTGATCATCATGAGGCCCGTCTGAAAAAGTCCGAGTATTTGGGATGGGCTGGCTGAAGAAAATTTTCGGGCTAGACATTTTTAAGCCTTACCCATCAACATAATGGGCTATAACAATATCAAGACCAGAGCATAGCCCATTAGAAGAAGAATAGAAGATTCTTCTGGAAGCCGACTAAGCTAATAACACTTACTGCCAGATAAGCAAACTCTGTCAGACATGTTGACGCCGGTCACGCCGCTATATAACTCCACTCTCTTAAACGACGCGTACCACTTTCAACCCAACCAAAACAATGAGCGTGAAATTCACGCCAAAAAACAGCGAGTAACATTCAATTGACACCCTGTATGATTGGTCCACAAATGCAAAGCACGTATAATACGGGTCCGTGTAATTTGAACCCCAAATCATAGCATGGGCCCACATTTTTTTTTATTAAAATAGATAAATTAATTACTGCCCCTCTTTACCTACTAATATCTCTCCACCTATATTCTCTAATAAAAATAATTTAATATAAATTGTGAAATTTCTTTTTTTGTTTTTTTCAATTTCATTTCAAGGTCAAAAGAAAAGAAAGAGCGAGTGAGGGAGAGTATATCCTCGTAGATCTCTCTCTCTTCTTTCTCTCTCTAACTTTCTTCTTCCGTAGCCATGGGTATCTGGGAAGCTTTTCTTAATTGGCTTCGAAGGTTTGTCTCTCTCTCCTACTTTTTCATCTTCTTTTTCTGTTTTCTTGTTTTTTTCATTTGTGCTCAATTTCGATTTCATTTTTGTGTTTTATTTTTGCCAGAATTTTGTTTCTGTGAATTTTTTTGATGAAATGGTCTGAATTTTGAATTTTAGAGATTAATTTCTGGTAGCGGATTGAAATTTTCACTTTGAATTGTCAGTTTTTAAATTAGGTTTTAGGTGGTTGTTTTGGTTAATCAATTTTTAATTTAAATGACATATAATTGATAATTAATGATTTTTATGAAACTGAACTGGAAGAATCGCGGTCAAAATACAAAATTTGAGGTAATTCCACTACAAAATGTTGTTTTTGCATGATTTTTTAAGGCCTACACACATCGCAGCAACTGATTTTATGTTTTTCTTTTGTTGATACTATGATTGTAATGAAATTGATATTTTTGATAAGTTTTATAAAATTTGATTTTATTAAAATTTTATATAATTGAAATAATGTTTTTTGTCTTTTGTTGTTGGTGAATTGAGAATAATTACAAGCTTTGCATCATCTGTTACACAATCATACTTTGTTTTTATTGTTTTTAATAATCACAAAAGAGAATATATCTAGGGTTTGTTTTATCAATGTATGATTGTGTACTGCCTCTTATGCCCCATGCTGCTGTATCATTTATGTGCTGTGTTTGTTCAACTACTATTATGTATAATCATGTGCGCATTGTCCTTTTCATGATCACCATGTCTGTCGGTACTAGTTTGTCAATTCGCTGTGCTCGAATTGGTTTTAGATGGTCTAATTAGTATGGCAAGTGCTTGTATGATCCTTGCCATAATGCCAACGTAGGCGATTTTAGTTGTGTAACCTGCATGCACTTTGTTTCAAGGATGACTTGTGTTATTTTGTCTTTCTGTATTAAATGTATGTTATAAGCGAACCTTCATTCATTACGGAGTTGTTTTTGATCGCTTGTTATAGTATTTTTTTTTCATTTGCATTCCTTTTGAGTATGAACTTACCTTTGTCTTTCGAATTTAAGTATTAGTCTTTCTGTTGGAGAATAATTCCTGGTAGTAAAATGAAAGCTTCTATTATATTGTCGGAATTTTCTAATTAGGTTTTTAGGTATTATTTTTAAGAATTGATTTGAATTTAAATGATACTAAACCTGCAAAAATACAAACTGTGAGATAGTTCCCCTAGAAAACGTTGCATTTGTTTGGTTTGTAAAGCCCTAGATATTTCATACTAACACGAAGAATATTCAACTACTTTGATGTGTTTGTGTTGAAATTGTAGTAACTGTCTTCTTTTGTTGTCAAGATGAGAATAGTTTACAAGCTTTGCAACATTTGCAATATATATTATATATAGACTCATATGCCCTATGGCTCTTTATTATTAACATGTTGATTTTGTTCAACTATTACTCTGGAAAATCACCTGTTTTATGGTACTAGTATGCCAATTCTCCGTGTTCTGCAGCTTATAAGAGAATTTCCTTCCGATTCTCTATTCATTATGGCAAGTAGCCAAGTACTTTTATGGTCCTTGCTAACATAGGCACTTTTAGTATGGCAAGAACTCCTGTGATCTTTCTGTAGATTTCATTAATTACTATGTCAATCATTGTTATAAGCAAGTCCATCATACGTTACAATATTCTTTCTTTTTTTTTTTTTTTTTTTTTTTTTTTTTTTTTTTTTTTTGGGGTGTTTGGTTTGGAATATGGAAACGGAGTGGAAAGGAAACAAATAAGAGGGGGGGGGGGAATCATTTAGCTATTACCTTTTCATTTGTTTGGTTTAACCATGGAAAGGGTATTTGTTAAAAGGAGGGTAAGGGTATTTGTTACCCCAAGTTTTTGAGAGGTAACAAATGAGGGGTAACCATTACCCTTAGGTAATGGTAATTGTTACCATGCCTCAAACCAGATACACGATAACGGTATCGGTTTATTCGAATATATGTTTCCAACCCAAAAATTACACTAACCAAACGCCCCTTTAGTGTTTTTCTGATTTGCCTTCCTTTTTACTCGAAGTGAGAATATCAAAAACAAATTGGGGTTAAACCAAACTCTGAGCTAACATTTCAATCTTGAGGTGATTCCACTGTAAAAGGTTTTTTTTTTTGGCTGATTTGTAAAGCTCTAGATATGACACCTCATAGTCTCATACTAACTATAAGTATAGGAAAAGTTTTCGATTATGTTGGTTTTCGTTTGGAAATAATCTTTTTCTGCTGTCGTGATGGGAATAATTCCATCTTGCAACATCTGCTCCACTTTATACTTTGTTCTTTTTTTTTTTTTTTTTTTTAATGATCTCTACAGAGATTATAACTAGGGTTTTTACAAATGCAGTCAGCCTTTTATTTCCCATGCTTCTGTATGTGTTATTTTTTGTTCAACTGCTACTGTGGAAAACCATGTACTAATTTGTCAATGCGCTGGCTCAAATTGTCTGCAGATAATCTGTTTAGTATGGTAAATACTCCTATGATTCTTTCTAACTTATGCAATTTTAATCTTTCCGTCTGTTGTTATCATATCATTATTATGAGTTTATGACATTAATTGCGATGGCTTATACAAGTATTATTTTTTTTTCATTTGCATTCCTTTTTAATTACAAACTTACCTTTTTTTTTTCTCCCATATCTTCTTGTAGCCTTTTTTTCAAGCAGGAAATGGAGCTGTCTTTGATTGGACTTCAGAATGCAGGAAAGACCTCTCTTGTAAACGTTGTGGCAACTGGAGGATATAGTGAAGATATGATCCCAACTGTAAGGGTTCTATTGCCTTAAAATTCTATTCTCCGATTCATCTCTTGATTCTTCTATGTTATTTTCTGTTTCTGTATAAAGGAAGATGTGAAAAAGATGCCATTATAAAAATCTTCTTGTTTGGATTTGATTGCCAGGTTGGTTTCAATATGAAGAAGGTTACCAAAGGGAATGTTACAATAAAGTTGTGGGATATTGGAGGTCAACCAAGGTTTCGTAGTATGTGGGAGAGATACTGCCGTGCTGTCTCCGCTATTGTGTATGAGCCCTTTTCTTTTTCCTCTCTTTTTATATATTGCTCTGTTCTTTCTTCTGGATTACGTGCTTTGATTTCTCTGCTTGGCCTTTCATCACTAGGTTTGCTCAATGTTCTATTGTACTTTGAAATGTTGTGAAGCTAGGGAGCAGTGAACCCTATTATGTGATCAAGTTTGGTATGCTCAAAATTTTTATTTATGATTCCTTGTTGGACTGATTAGGTGTTTAATCTTTACAAAGACAAGGTTATATTGGTCCTTAGAACCCTAAACAATTAGACGGGTCATCTAGTTATCTTAGGTGCAATAATGCATTATGCTGTACTAATATTAAGACTGTGGATCTGATGATATTGTCCATGATATGTGCCAACAAACCAACCGTTTTGAAGATTTTCAAAGCATCCTTGTAGTCCTAACTCCTTAGTTCTAGCTAGATTCAGTTTTCCTTTGCTGCTAGCCTCCTAGTCTTCCTTCCAAATTGTCTGTGTCCTACCATTGCTATATGTATTAGTTATATGACTTATATCACGTGTATATCTTTATAAGTGTGCTTCTCCTTCTGACTGTCTTGTGTTATGCATACATCTGCATGAACCAGTTGTTAATTTTGCCGGATTATATAATTTACAGTAACAAGATTAGATGTAGTTTTTACCGTCATGTCCTGTCTTTTTTTGTTTTATTACTCTCCTTTCTAAGCTGCGAATTAAGCTCCTTATTTTGATTCTTGAAATTATGACTTTCATTATTTTCTTGATAATGGGTGAATCTATATCTGTTGCAGTTATGTTGTTGATGCTGCTGACCATGATAACTTAGGCATATCAAGAAGTGAACTTCATGATCTGCTTAGCAAAACTTCATTGAGTGGCATCCCTCTCCTGGTGCTTGGAAACAAAACAGACAAGCCTGGAGCTATCTCAAAAGAAGATTTTATGGAACAAATGTTAGTCCTTTTTTCCGTACTTCACACTAACTTGACTTTTCTCTAATGTACTTGAATGGTTCGTGTAAATGTTTTTTTTTAGTCTTGTATGAGTAACCTGTAGTGTAAATTTTTTTGAGATCAATGTATCAGCACTTAAAAAAATTTCTTGTGCAGGGAGCTCAAGTCAATTACGGATAGAGAGGTATGCTGTTTTATGATCTCCTGCAAGAACTCAACAAACATTGATGCAGTTATTGACTGGCTTGTGAAGCACTCTAAATCAAAGAGCTAAATAGAAGGCTTATCCTCCATATTCTTGTGTTGAAGTTTTTATTAAACCTTGTTTATTAGTGAAATATTGAACTTTGACATGGCTGTGTCGATATCCCTTATATATAGCTTTATAGTGGGTGTAAATCAGGGTTTGTTTATGAATGAGAGGATTTCTGGTGCGTTTTCCTGTCTGTCTCTTTCATCTGTCATCTTGCTGCAGAGTTCACTGCATGAGAAACGTGGCTGATCTTTAGGAAGTTTGTAGAAATGTGTGCTTGTGCTTGTATCTTCCTTTGGTAGGTTATTCAATCAGGTTGTTCGTGTCAGTTTGGATTTGGTATAGGCTGTTTTCAAATTGATTTTGGTTCATACTATGCTTTAATTCGTACCTTTGTTTTGGATCTTTACCTAAACATTCTATGGATTAGGAATAGAACTTTATGGACCCATCGGTATGCATCCTACCTTGTTTTTGTTTGGATGCAAATGAGGACTATGCCTCAGTCAGTATATATGTATATATAAAAAATGTGGTACTGCCACATCTGCATAACATCATGAAGAAGTTTCTTGGAACCCGGAGGATGATGAAGTAAGCTTGTTGGATTGTGCAACTCTTTTGGCTTACTTGCTAGTCAGCTCCGGGGTGTAACCTAGTGGATTGGCATACCTCGGGTGTAAGTATGTGGTTTTAATCTGATTCCTATGTTATTTGTTTGGTTGTACATTCATTGACAGGAACATTTAATTCAGTTGAGAATTTTTCACTCTTTTCCTAACAAAAATGCTCATTGTTGAATTTTTATTGCCTCTCCTGCAAAGTTCTAATCTGCTGTGACTTGTTTTGGTACACATCAATACAACTGGCGTTAACCAGAAAAGAGGAACACAACTGACCAAAAGTAACATATTTGGGAACATGGGGTGTAATAATTTGGAAATTTTCAATGATATACTTTGTACAGTACCTTTTAAATTCTCTATTAACCCTACTCTAAAAGGCATGGGGATAAATGAAACATTGATATCACGGTGACAATGAATGGAACAAAATCTTCTCGCCTTTTGTCAAAAAAAAAAAAAAAAAAAATTAAACTTCTCGCCTTGGAGAATTATTCCGTTTAAGCAAGATAAACGTTGAGTACTAAGACTTGGATTTTGCTGGGACATCGAATTCCAAAATCTAATACAAGAATTTGTAGAATTGTAGCATTGAAGTGGATTGGTGTTTAAATGAAGTTTTTAGCAATTCTTTGGCTTTTTTTTAACAGGGTAATGATATATGTGGGCTATGTATAAACATTAAATATACTTTCTAAAATGGAATTAAGTTGGGAATTCATGACAAAATTACGCGCATATTGGTGTAATTAATGTTAATCTATTCTCATTATTTTCTTTTTTAACTTCTTATACATAGCCCTTAGGGTTATGTTTATCATTTTCCTTTTTAATACTCTTTTTAAGAAAACATATAGAAAGTAGTTGAAATAACGGTAAAAGGAAAAGTTTTTATGCGAAAAACTTATACATATCTCAACAAATATATGAGTATTTATTTGGACATGTTTTTAAGAAGAGAAAAATAATTGATGTAAATATAACAAAATGATTGATACCATAATTCCATAACACAACAATTTAACATAACATATGAGTAATAATGTAAGCCATAATTGAATATAGTTTTTAACGATTCTAATTAGGGTTGGATTAGCTCAATTTTATAAGTTTGAATTTCATTTTGGTTTGGTTATGATAAACAATTTATTCACTTTTCTAAGATTAGTTTTCATTAAGTTAATGTTGATGATATAGACAATTTAGCTAAGTCTTTTGTCTATGTTAATTTCTCTTATGTACAAAGGCTCGTGAATTTAATAACTCATTTTGTAGCAAGATAAGATACCGAGATAATTTAGAGCTAATTTGTATGAATGTTTTCCCCCAATGTCATTTAATTCAATAATAAACTAATAATCCGACCTTTTTTACTTTTTTAAAGATCATGTTGATTTGGTTAGATGTTCGGTTAGTAAGTCAATTTTTAGATAACTGGTAGAAATGGACTAACTGCGTGTTCCATATCGACAAAGTCTTTTTTAGATAAAATCACAAAACCTCCCCAAAACCCCTTGATACGTGCCACTCTTTTGAACTCCTCATCCAAATTCATCAGCAATGGAGGTTTTCGCCGGAGCTCCGGCACTTCCAAGCTGTAATTCCGTCGACCCATTTACCGAACAAATCAAACAAAGACTTCTCAAAAAAGGAGTTCACCCAACCCCTAAAATCATCCACGCCCTCCTCATAAAACACCGCCAAAAATCCCTCCGCAAATCCAATCGTCTTGCTTCTCAATCCCCTGACGAACCCCTCTCTCAATCCCAGAAAGAAACTTTATCTCATGAAGCTTACTTCCAAACCATTTCCCAGGAATATAGAAATTTCAATAAAGCCATTAATTCAAAATCCCAGAGGTCGAATTTGGTGGGAAAGCCATGGGAATCTTTGGAGAGAGAAAAATTGAGGGAATTGGCAAGTGGGTATGAAGAAAGAGATTCTAATTTTAGTGGGAAATTGAAGTTTGAGCATTTAAGGGAATTGGGTTTGATTTTTGAGGAGAGAAAGGTTGAAGATTTGTCTTCATTTTTGGATGATGATGTTGAATTGGAAGAGGGTATGATTGAGGGTGATAATATAAGTGGGACATTTGCTCAACGTCGAGTTTCTGAAGCTGAAGCTATTAAAATCCTTGTTAATAGGTGAAACTCTCAATTTTAACTAGAGTTTATGTATTTGTTTGTTTTATATTTTTGGAATTTGGCTAATGAATTGGTGGTGTAGGCTTAGTGCTCGTGAGATAACAATGAAGGATTGGAAGTTTACAAGGATGATGAAACAGTCACGGCTACAGTTTACTGAAGATCAGTTGCTTAAGCTTCTTGGCCGGCTCGGCGACAGGGGATGTTGGAGGCAGGCCATTGAGGTTGTGGGATGGTTATATAGCAGAAATGAGCATAAACATTTCAAAAGCAGGTATATTATGTGATTTGTTTTCATTCTTGGGGTTTTTGATGAATTGTTTAATGGTTATTAATGGAGAATTTTTTTGCTTGTTTTTCCATTAAGTATATATTTAAGATATATAGTACAGTTAATGACGAGCTATCTGTAAATAATGATACTGTAATGATGATAGAATATGAGTCATCGACTTTGGGATTTCTATGTTCTAAGCTATACTTTTGTTCTTCTTTCGCCTGTGTCAAAGGTTTGTGTACACCAAGCTTCTTGCAGTTCTTGGGAAGGCAAGAAAACCACATGATGCTCTCCGAATCTTCGAGCAAATGCGTGTAATGAGAATATTTAAAATTATTACTTGACAGTTCTTAGAATCAATTCAAATTTTTTATCGTAATTCGATGAGATCTTCAATTTAAGTGCCATAGGGGGATTTCCACATCTATCCAGACATGGCTGCTTACCATAGTATAGCTGTTACTCTTGGCCAAGCCGGAATGGTGAGGAAGCTGATGAGCATTATAGAGCGCCTGAAGGAGAAGCATTCTAAAAATATTAAGAATATGCGTTCCAAGAGCTGGGATCCCACCCTTCAACCTGATATAGTAGTATTCAATTCTGTAAGAGGGTCACTGTTTGTTGTCCACTGAAATATTCTGTTTGTGTTGTATGCCAATTGAAAATAATGTAATAATTGTAGGTACTGAATTCTTGTGTCACTTCCCATCATTGGAAAGGGGTCTCATGGGTCTTTGAGCAATTGAGGAAGTCTGGTCTAAAAGCCAATAGTGCTACATATGGACTTGCAATGGAGGTATAGAACTCTCTTCTTGTTTCTTTGTACCTTGTTTATGCTTCGTTATTGTCAAATTACGTTGCTCAAGCTTTGCTGATGTCTCTTTGCTAGGTGATGCTACACTCTTCAAAGTATGACCTAGTTTATGAGTTGTTTCAGAAAATGACAAAAAATGGCAAGTCTCCAAATGCTCTTACTTACAAAGGTATGTTGCTTGACCTCTCCCTCTCTAGTCCTTTATTCATCCAAAATAATATTTATGACCCCGACAGACATCCCCCACATTCGTATTTGGAACATTTCGAATTATGAAGGTTGGAGATTGGGATGCTTTTAATGGACACCATGGGACCCTAGGATGCCAATTGTGTATTTGGACTGTTGGAAACATATTTTTTGCTTCTTAACTAACAATTTAGCATGTTTTTAGACATGCCTCTGTCTCTCCTACTAATGCCTAATTAATTCAAAAAAATAAAAATAAAAAAGATGTGTAATAAAAAATAGCTTGCTCCAAAAGTGTGTATTAGCCTTCATAATTACAATATTTTCGACTTTCCGGAAATTTGATGGTGGTCAATATGTTTCTCATGAGCCCTGTGAAAATCTGGGAGGTCATATTTGAATGGTTAAACTGTTTATTTTTATTTTTTTTTTAATTTTTTTTTGTTAATTTTTTTAAGGAAAACTGTTTACTTTATTTCATAATCATCAATTTAGTCAATTTTTTAACACACCTCCCGTTGGTCTTTCCACCTTTCTTATATTACATTATGGTTCCAAACCAACGTTTATGCCCATCTACTTTAATTTCGGAATTTTGTTTTCCAAAATTGCTCGAAATTCCCACATCTACTCATGTGCCTTCATAAACACTTGACTTTTTCGAACAAGGTTGAAGGTCGAGATGCTACCTTGGGACCCCGACAAAGATGGTTGGATTTATTTATTTTTCTTTTTTAACTTTCAACTTTGTTGGTTTTAGAACACGTCTCCCCTAGATCTTTTCGACTTTACCTCTATGGTCCATTATGATTCCAAAATTCAAACCCACATATATGACCCCAAAATATTCCCCACCCTTACCGAAATTATTGAAAATTTTACCTAAATTGTTTCAAAATAATGTATAACAACTTTCATTATTGGAACTTTTTTTTTTAATGCTACCCATGGGATCCCCTGAGCAAGAGCCAAGAGGTCTAATAAGGGTTGGAGGTTGAGATGCTTAGTCATTTGGAATGTTGGAACCATCTACCTTTGTTATGAACAATTGATATAGCCAGCTTAGAATAGGCTTCCCAAAGGCCTTTTCAGCTTTCCCTCGTTAGTCCATAATTGTTCAAAACCAATATTTATGATAGCAAAATATATCTATCACATCTTATTATGTTCCTGGAATTCTGGAAAACTTCCCTAAATTGCTCTTCGCACTATAAAAGTCAAAAGGTTAGAGGTTGACATAATTCCCATAGACCCCTTGAAACCCCAAATGACCGTTAGGTTTGAATCTTCTATATTTCTTCTTTCTTAACTATCAAATTTGTTGGTTTTCAAACATGCCTACTATTGGTCTTTTCTCCTTTACCTCTATGGGTCCTTAATTATTCTAAACCAAGATTTATGGTCCTATGAGACATCCCCCACATCTACCTTTGTTTCGAAAATATTCCCTAAATTGTTCCATGTGTATTATAGTCTATATAATCAGAAAATATTCAAGTTTTGAATTTTTTAATCCTAAAAAGGTTGGAGATCAAATTTTGAGTATCATGGGAGGCTATTTGGGTCCATCTTATTGCCTTTTAACCAATGATTTAGCTGGTTTTCACTCGCTAAATGTAATTGAATCAAACTAAACTCATTCTTTGGGCTGTATAGACATCTTTGTAGGTGTCTTATGGTTCCAAACTAGATTATATGATCACGAAAGGTCACCCCATGCATAGAGTTCATTATTGGAAAAAATTTCCAAATTTGGCCTTAAATCGTGGAGTATAGGCTATATAGCCTTCAATTTTCGACAATAATAGACTTTTTGGGACCCGAAAAGAAAATTTGCCAATGTAATTCCTATAGACCCAAATACACTCCGGGGTCCATTTGGGTGGGTGGAACCATCCACTTTGCCTTTAATTGTCAATTAGAGACATCAACAAGTTACGCCTTTTTCATTAACTCATGGCCACCATGGACATTTATGATAACATGTAATGATCATATACGGTAACAAACGATATTATATAGCCTTGCAATGTATCCCCAATTATCTCAAGATTTTTTGACATCGGGACCCAAACCTCCAAAATTGCTTCGATTTCGTGTATTATAGTCTTCAATTTTGGTTAATATTTTACTTTTTCGAGTCTAAAAAGGAAAAAGGTCATGGAGTTTCCCATGGACCCTATGTTACCCCAAGAAACAATTTGGGTCCATCTTATTGCCTTTTAACCAATAATTTAGCTCGCTTTCACTCTCCTAATATGATTGAATCAAATTAAACTCATTTTTGGGGCTATATAGACATATTTGTAGGTGTCTTTTGGTTCCAAACTAACTTATATAACCTCAATAGGCACCCCACACATTCCATTCATTTTTGGAAGAAAATATAAAATTCGCTCGAAATCGTGGATTATAGCCTTCAATTTGGACAATTTTCGACTTTTTTGGACCTGGAAAAAATAATTGTTGAGACGATACCCATATACCCAAATACACTACGGGGGTCTATTTAGGTAGGAGGAACCATCTACTTTGCCTTTAATTGTTAATTAGAGACATCAACATCTTATGCCTTTTTCATTAACTCAAGGCCACCATTGACATTTATGACAACATATAATGATCATATACGGTAACAAACGACATTATATAACCTTTGGGATGTGTCCCATATTATCTCGAGATTTTTTTATACCAGTAACCTCTTAAATTGTTTCAATTTCGTGTGTTATAGCCTTCAATTTTGGCTAATTTTTTAATTTTCTGGGTTTGGAAGGAAAGACGTCATAGTGTTTCCCATGGACCCTATGATACCCTAGGAAACTATTTGGGTTTATGTTATTGCCTTTTAACCAATAATTTAGCTAGTATTCACTCTCCTAATATGATGGAATCAAACTAAACTCATTCTTAGGGCTCTATAGACATCTTTATAGGTGTCTTATGGTTCCTAACTTATATAACCTGCAGGGGCACCCCATGCATTCCGTTCATTTTTGGAAAACAAATCTAAAATTTGCTCAAAATAGTGGATTATAGCCTTCAATTTTGGACAATTTTTTTACTTTTTTAGACCTGTAAAAATCATTGTCAAGGTTATACCCATAGACCCAAATACACTCAGGGGTCCATTTGGGTGGGTGAAACCATCCAATTTGCCTATAATTGTCAATTAGAGACATCAACATGTTACGCCTTTTTCATTAACTCAAGGCCACCATGGACATATATGATAACATGTAATGATCATATACGGTAACGAATGATATTATATAGCCTTGGGATGTATCCCCTATTATCTCAAGATTTTTTGACACCAGGACCCAAACCTCTAAAATTGCTTCGATTTCGTGTATTATAACCTCCAATTTTGGATAATATTTTACTTTTCCGGGTTCGAAAAGGAAAGAGGTCATGGTGTTTCCTATGGACCTTATGTTACCCCGGGAAACTATTTGGGTCAATCTTATTGCCTTTTAACCAATAATTTAGCTAGCTTTCACTCTCTTGATATGATCTAGTGAACTTAAACTCATTCTTGCGGCTATATAGACAACTTTGTAGGTGTCGTAGGGTTCCAAACTAACTTGTATAACCTCAAGGGGCACCCCACACATTCAGTTTATTTAAAAAAAAAAAAAAAAATCTAAAATTCGCTCAAATCGTGGATTATAGCTTTCAATTTTAGACTTTTTTGGACCTGTAAAAAAAATTGTCGAGATGATACCCATAGGCCAAAATACACTATGGGGGTCTATTTGGGTGGGTGGAACCATCTACTTTGCATTTAATTGTTAATTAGAGACATCAACATCTTACGCCTTTTTCTTTAACTCAAGGCCACCATTGACATTTATGACAACATGTAATGATTATATACTGTAACAAACGACATCATATTACCTTGGGATGTATCACCTATTATCTTGAGATTTTTTTGACACCGGGACTCGTAACCTCCTAAATTGCTTCAATTTCGTGTGTTATAGCCTTCAATTTTGGCTAATTTTTATTTTATTTTTCCAGGTTTGGAAGGAAAGAGGTTATGGTGTTACCATGAACCCTATGTTACCTTAAAAAACTATTTGGGTCCATCTTATATTCTTATTGCCTATTAACCAATAATTTAGCTAGTATTCACTCTCCTAATATGATTGAATCAAACCAAACTCATTCTTAGGGCTCTATAGACATCATTATAGGTATCTTATGCTTCCAAACTAACTTATATAACCTCTAGGGGCACCCCACACATTCCGTTAATTTTTGGAAAAAACAAATCTAAAATTAGCTTGAAATTGTAGATTATAGCCTTCAATTTTGTTCGATTTTTTACGTTTTTGGACCCGTTAAGAAAAATTGTCGAGATGATACCCATAGCCCCATAGGCTTAAATACACTTCGGGGATCCATTTGGGTGGGTGAAACCATCCTTTTTGCCTAAAATTGTCAATTAGAGACATTAACATCTTACGCCTTTTTCGTTAACTCAAAGGCCACCTTGGACATTTATGACGACATGTTATGATCATATAAGGTAACAACCTTTATTATATAGCCTCGGGATGTATCCTCTATTATCTCAAGATTTTTTTACACTCGAACCCATAACCTTCAAAATTGCTTCGATTTCGTGTATTATAACCTTCAATTTTGGATAATATTTTACTTTTTCGGGTCGAAAAGGAAAGAGGTCATGGTGTTTCCTATGGACCCTATGTTACCCCAGGAAACTATTTGGGTCTATCTTATTGCCTTTTAACCAATAATTTAGCTAGCTTTCACTTTCTTATTCTTGGGGCTATATAGACACATTTGTAGGTGTCGTATGGTTCCAAACTAACTTATATAACCTCAAGGGGCACCCCACACATTCCGTTCATTTTTAGAAAAAAAAAATCTAAAATTCGCTCCAAAATCGTGGATTATAGCCTTCAATTTTGGACTTTTTTTACTCGTAAAAAAAAATTGTAGAGATGATACCCGTAAGTCAAAATACAGTACGGGGGTCTATTTGAGTGGGTGGAACCATCTACTTTGCATTTAATTGCCAATTAGAGACATCAACAACCTACGCCTTTTTCATTAACTCAAGGCCACCATTAACATTTATGACAACATGTAGTGATTATATGCTGTAACAAACGACATTATATAACCTTGGAATGTATCCCCTATTATCTCCAGATTTTTTTTGACACTGGGACCCGTAACTTCCTAAATTGCTTCTATTTCATGTGTTATAGCCTTCAATTTTAGCTAATTTTTTTTATTTTTCTAGGTTTGGAAGGAAAGTGGTCATGGTGTTTTCCATGGACCCTATGTTTACCCTAGGAATCTATTTGGGTCCATCTTATTGCCTTTTAATCTATAATTTAGCTAGTTTTCACTCTCCTAACATGATTGAATCTAACTAAAGTCATTCTTAGTGATCTATAGACATCTTTATAGGTGTCTTATGGTTCCAAACTAACTTATATAACCTCCAGGGGCACCCCACACATTCCATTAAATTTTGGAAAAAAACAAATCTAAAATTAGCTCGAAATCGTAGATTACAACCTTCAATTTTGACAATTTTTTTACTTTTGGACCCGTTTAAAAAAATTATCGAGATGATACCCATAGGCCCTAATACACTCTAGGGGGTCCATTTAGATGGGTGGAGCCATCCACTTTGCTTTAAATTGTCAATTAGAGACATCAACATCTTACGTCTTTTTCATTAACTCAAAGGCCACTATGGACATTTATGACATGTAATGATCATATACAGAAACAAACAACATTATATAACTTTGAAAGGTTTCCCCTATTATCTCAAGATTTTTTGACACCGGGACCTATAACCTCGTAAATTGCTTTGATTTCATGTATTATAGCCTTAATTTTTTTTACTTTTCCAGGTTCGAAAAGGAAAGAGGTCATGTTGTTTCCCATGGACCCTATGTTACCCCGAGAAACTACTTGGATCCATCTTATTGCCTTTTAACCAATAGTTTAGTTAGCTTTCACTCTCCTAATATGAGTGAATCAAATTATCCTCATTATTGGGGCAGTATAAATATCTTTGTAGGTCTCTTATGGTTCCAAACTAAATCGTATAACCTCAAGGGGCACCCCACACATTACGTTCATTTTTATAAAAAAAATCTAATATTCGCTCGAAAACGTGGATTAGCTTTCAATTTTGGACAATTTTTGACTTTTTTGGACCCGTAAAAAAAAATGTGTCGAGATGATACCTATAGAACCAATACACTATAGGGGTCCCTATGTTACCCTAGGAAACTATTTGGGTTTATGTTATTGCCTTTTAACCAATATTTTATCTAGTTTTCACTCTTCAAATATGATGAAATCAAACTAAACTCATTATTAGAGCTTTATAGAATCTTTTTAGGTGTCTTATGGTTCCAAACTAATTTATATAACCTGTAGGGGCACCCCATGCATTCCGTTCATATTTGGAAAAAAAATTCTCGAAAACGTGGATTATAGCCTTCAATTTTGGATAATTTTTGACTCTTTGGACCTGTAAATATAATTGTCGAGATGATACCCATAAACCCAAATACACACCGGGGGTCCATTTAGGTGGGTGAAACCACCCACTTTAGCTTTAAATGTCAATTAGAGATATCATCTTACTTCTTTTTCAATAACTCTAAGCCACCAAGGACATTTATGATAACATGTAATGATCATATACGGTAACAAACAATATTATATAGCCTTTGGATGTATCCCTTATTATCTCAAGATTTTTTGATACTAGGACCCGTAACCTCCTAAATTGCTTCGATTATGTGTATTATAGCCTTCAATGTTGGATAATTTTTTACTTTTCCAAGTTCCAAAAGGAAAGAGGTCAGAATGTTTTCTATGGACACTATGTTACCGCGAGATACTAGTTAGGTCCATCTTATTGCCTTTTAACCACTAATTTAACTAGCTTTCACTCTCCTAATATGATTGAATCAAACTAAACTCATTCTTGGGGCTATAAAGATCTTTGTAGGTTTCGTATGGTTCCAAACTAATTTATATAACCTCAAGGGACACCCCATACATTCCGTTCATTTTTGGAAAAAAAAAATCTTAAATTAGCTCGAAATTATGGATTATAGCCTTCAATTTTGGACAATTTTTCACTTTTTTCGACCCGTTAAAAAATATTGTCGAGATGATACCCATAGACCAATATACACTCCGGTGGTCCATATGGGTGGGTGGGAACAATCCACTTTGCCTTAAATTGTCAATTATAGACATCAACATCTTACGCCTTTATCATTAGCTCAAAGGCTACCATGGGCATTTATGACAACATGTAATGATCATATACGGTAATAAATGACATTAACTTAAAATGTATCCCCCATTATCTCAAGATTTTTTGACACCGGGACCTGTAACCTCCAAAATTGCTTCGATTTCGTGTATTGTAGCCTTAAATTTTGGATAATTTTTTACTTTTCCAAGTCCGAAAAGGAAAGAGGTCATGGTCTTTCCCATGGAACCTATGTTACCGTGGGATACTATTCCATCTTTTAACCAATAATTTATCCGGCTTTCACTGTCCTAATATGAGTGAATCAAATTAAACTCATTATTGGGGCAGTATAGATATCTTTGTAGGTGTCTTATGGTTCCAAATTTACTTATATAACCTCAAGGGGCACCCCACACATTACGTTCATTTTTGTAAAAAAAATCTAATATTCGCTCGAAAACGTGGATTATAGCTTTTAATTTTTGACTTTTTTGAATGCGTAAAAAAAAATTGTCGAGATGATACCTATAGAACCTAATACACTATAGGGGTCCTTATGTTACCCTAGGAAACTATTTGGGTTTATGTTATTGCCTTTTAACCAAAAATTTAGCTCGTTTTCACTCTTTTAATATGATGAAATCAAACTAAACATATTCTTAGGGCTTTATAGAATCTTTTTAGGTGTCTTATGGTTCCAAACTAATTTATATAACCTGCAGGGGCACGCCATGAATTTCGTTCATATTTGGAAAAAAATTCTCGAAATAGTGGATTATAGCCTTTAATTTTGGACAATTTTGGAATTGTAAAAAAGATTTTCGAGATGATACCTATAGACCCAAATACACACCGGGGGGGGTCTATTTAGGCGGGGAGAACCATCCACTTTAGCTTTAAATGTCAATTAGAAATATCATCTTATTTCTTTTTCATTAATTCTAAGCCACCAAGGACATTTATGATAACATGTAATGATCATATACGGTAAACAAACAATATTTTATAGCCTTTGGATGTATCGCCTATTATCTCAAGATTTTTGATAGCAGGACCCGTAATCTCCTAAATTGCTTCGATTATGTGTATTATAGCCTTCAATGCTGGATAATTTTTTACTTTTCCAAGTTCGAAAAGGAAAGAGGTCAGGGTGTTTTCCATGAACACTATGTTACCGCGGGATACTATTTAGGTCCATCTTATTGCCTTTTGACCAATAATTTAACTAGCTTTCACCCTCCTAATATGATTGAATCAAACTAAACTCATTCTTGGGGCTACATAGATCTTTGTAGGTTTCATATGGCTCCAAACTAATTTATATAACCTCAAGGGGCACCCAACACATTCCATTCATTTTTGGAAAAAAATCTAAAATTCGCACGAAATCGTGGGTTATACCTTTTAATTTTGGACTTTATTGGACCCGTAAAAAAAATTGTAGAGATGATACTCATAGACCCAAAATACACAACAGGGGTCTATTTGGGTAGGTGGAACCATGGATAAAAAACTCGGTCGCGGTCGCGTTTGCAGTAACGGTCGCGTTGTCGCGGAAACGGCTTGTAACGGTTAAATAGAACGGATCGCGGATTTCGCGGCGTGAATTTTTTTAAAAAAAACACATAAGTAGAATTTTAGCTTGTTTACTTGTTGCCTAATTATTTATACCATATTATGCTAAAGCTATGACAATTACACTTATTAATTTTTTTTTGAAGCACTTATTAATTTGGTTTTGATTTCTTACTGATTTGGGTTTTTTTTCAAAAAAGAAAAAGGGTAAAGATGACTACTTAATAAGTAAGTCAGTGACTTACCACAAAGGATAAGTAAAAGGTGTAAAAAAGTGATGGGACACAAATGTTACAATAAAAAGGATTTAAAAAAAGTACCAGTAAAAGGGGGAAAAGGGAGACAGCTGTAAAGCATCATGTGACTTTTTTGACTTTCATTTTCTTTTTGTACTTCCTTTCTTCTTCAACCTCCCGTCAAAAAAAAATTCTGACTTCTCCATAGCCATGGCGCACTGGTTCACAAAGATGAAGGCTATTCCGAGCATCACAGTATGCCCTAAACGATTACTCGCGAATGTAACGGTTACAGAATGACGTTCTACCGTTACGTAACGGCCAACTCGGCGATTTGGGTGTGAATTTCAATTCGGCGTTATATAACGGCCTTTTTCGGATCGGCGACTCTGAAACCCATTACAAAGCGGCCGTTATACAACGGAACGGCCGAGTTTTTTTTCCATGGGTGGAACCATCTACTTTGCCTTTAATTGTCAATTAGAGACATTAACATCTTACGTCTTTTTCATTAACTCAAGGCCACCATTGACATTTGTGACAACATATAATGATCATATACAGTAACAAACGACATTATATAACCTTTGGATGTATCCCCTATACTCTCGAGATTTTTTTATAGTAGGACCGTGCAAGAGATCAGCCTAAGCCTATGGTGCGTTTCACATATGCAAGGAGGAAGTTTAAGCAAGGGTCTGGCAGAGAAAGTGAGCTGGAATTCTGAAGCTAAAAGTTGTTATAGGGAGGGCAAATCTGTCATTATGAGAATTAGTTTGTTAGTCCTTGTTTTGTGTGATGAGTTTGTTATTTCTGATTGTTAGTTATTTTTAGCTATTTAAGGAGAGTTTGTGTAGAGGGAATGTCTCTAGAAATCAATTGTGGGAATCATTCCTTGGGAGAGCATCCTTTCCTCTCAAAAGAAAGGAGTTGTATTGAAGTTTCTCTGACTTGCAATACAATCTATCGGTTTTGGCTAACATTTCTCTCTAATTGCTTGCTTGCTCTGTTTTTACTGATCCAATTCCTAGCAAATTGGTATCAGAGCAGTGACGATCGGAGCGGCAATGGCACGCCTAACCAATGCGCAACGCATGGACTTGATGTAGCAAGAGATTGCTGAGATTCCGGCGAAGGTGGCTCGGGAGATTGCTGCTGCTCTAGCGGCTCTCAAAACTGACATCAACACCATCCGTGCTGAGGTTCGCACCTCTGCTAGGTCGGAAACAGGGCCTTCTAATGGTGGCTCCTGGGATAACCCGTTTTCCGCGCAACACCTTGAGTACGGTGAAGGTGGCGGTGGCGCTCAAGGAGGTGGAGCAAACTGGAAGTTGAGGAAACTCGACTTACCCCTGTTTGATGGTACAAACCCCGATGGGTGGATCCTCCGTGCGGAGCGTTTCTTCCATTTTTACCGCTTGGCTGAAGAAGATAAGGTGGAGGCGGCGGTGGTGGCGCTTGATGGTGACGCGCTGCTGTGGTACCAGTGGGAGCATCGTCGCCGTCCCTTGCTGACTTGGGATGCTATGAAGCAATTGATCCTTCGCCGCTTCAGAACCACCTCGACAGGCTCACTTCACGAGCAGTGGTTGGCGCACCAGCAGACAGGATCGGTGGCGGATTATCGGCGTCGTTTTATCGAGCTTTTAGCTCTGATTGAGGGTGTTCCAGAAGAAATTGCTAAAGGGCAATTTATTAATGGTTTAAGCGAAGAAATCCGGGTCGAAGTTCGATTGTTAGACCCGATTACTCTGGATCGGGCTATAGAGCTTGCTATGCGGGTTGAGGAGAAATTAAGGCTTAGCCCACGGCTCAAGCCTAATACTAACCCACCCACGTGGCGCACACCTAATCCTACCCTACGTTCTAACTCCTCTTCCTAGATCCAAAATTACCCAAACCAAAACACGAACCACCCAAACCTAAACACATACCCACCTCCCAAACACGCAACCACCCACCACAAAACCACCGGCGAGATAAGGAGGTTGTCGGAGAGGGAGCTTCAGCAAAAGAGGGAGCAAGGGCTGAGTTTCAGGTGCGATGAGAAGTGGAATCTCAACCACCGTTGCCGCCGCCGTGAGTTGAGTGTTTTGTTAACGGTGGACGATGAGGAGATGGAGTGGAAGGATTCCGGTGAATTTTCAGCAGCAGAAACACAAATTTCCGATCCGATTCCACCCGTGACTGAACCCGCAACCAACCCCAAGGTAGCTCTGTGCTCCGTAATGGGACTTACGAGTCCTAAGACTATGAGAATGTTAGGCTCCATCAAGGATGATAAGGTGGTGGTAATGGTGGATCCCGGCGCGACACACAACTTCATATCTTCCATCGCTGCCGAGCATCTCCAGCTTCCGGTGACCGAGGCGGCAAGTTTTGGGGTGACATTGGGAACAGGGGACACGGTGCAAGGGAGTGGAGTGTGTCGTGGTGTGGTGCTGGAGGTTCAAGGGATCACCATTGTTGAGGACTTCTTGGTGCTGCCCTTAGGAAACTCATATTTAATTCTGGGAATCCAATGGTTGGAGAAATTGGGCACTACCATGATTGGAAGAATCAGACTCTCAAATTTCAGCTAGGGGGAGAATCTGTCACATTGAAAGGAGATTCTCAACTTGGCAGGACTTGTATTTCGTTGAAAGCCATGTTCAAATCATTGCAGAAGGAAGGACATGGGTTCATAGTCGAATGTAACCATTTGGAGAGTGTGGACGAGGAGCAGCCCTCTGTTCCTGCCAATTTCCAGCCGTTAATTCATGAGTTCCAGCAAGTTTTTCATATGCCCGAGGGCTTACCACCCAGAAGTCCTATAGAGCATGCCATCACACTGAAACATGGAGCAAATCCGATCAGCGTTCGCCTATACCGTTACCCCCAATCTCAGAAAGACGAGATTGAGAAGCTAGTGACAGATATGCTTCGAGCAGGTATAATACAAACTTCCACCAGTGCCTATTCTAGCCCTGTTCTGTTGGTTAAGAAAAAAGATGGTAGTTGGCGATTTTGTGTAGATTACAGGGCCTTGAATAAGGACACAGTGCCTGATAAATTTCCCATACCCATGATTGATGAATTGTTGGATGAGCTGTGTAGTTCCACGATTTTCACCAAACTGGACTTGAAATCTCTGGTATCACCAGATTAGAGTCAGAAGAGAGGATGTGCCTAAAACAGCCTTTCGTACCCATGAGGGTCATTACGAATTTCTCGTAATGCCCTTTGGGCTCACAAACGCCCCTCCAACTTTCCAGTCACTTATGAACGAAGTGTTTCGCCCTTTTTTGAGGAAGTTTGTCTTGGTCTTTTTCGATGATATCCTGGTATATAGTCCATGTGAGGAGTCTCATCAACACCATCTCAGGAAGGTTTTGGAAACGTTGGCTGCTCACCAATTGTATGCAAATTTTAAAAAGTGTGAAGTTGGGAGGACTCGGGTAGCTTATTTGGGGCATGTAATTTCAGCAAACGGGGTTGAAGTGGATGCTTCTAAGGTGCAAGCTATGGTGGAGTGGCCTGTTCCTACCACCATTAAGGAATTGAGAGGATTCCTTGGACTTACAGGGTATTATAGAAAGTTTATTCAAGGGTATGCGATGATTGCTCAACCTTTAACTAATCAGCTGCGCAAAGACTGCTTTGGATGGTCAGAACAAGCAACCTCTGCCTTTGAAGCCCTCAAGGCAGCCATGGTTACAGCCCCTATCCTAGCTGCTCCAAATTTTTCATTGCCTTTCATAGTGGAAACTGATGCTTCGGGGCACGGGTTAGGAGCTGTCCTTCTCCAAGACAACCACCCCATTGCTTTCTTCAGCAAAATCTTGGGTTTGAGAGCTAGAACGAAGCCAATATATGAAAAAGAACTCATGGCCATTGTGTTTGCGGTGGAGAAATGGCGACACTACTTGCTAGGAAGGCAATTTGTGGTAAGGACAGACCAACGCAGCCTTAAATACTTGCTTGAACAGAAAGAAGTAGGCCAAGCTTACCAAAAATGGGTAAGCAAACTCTTGGGGTATACCTTTGACATTCATTACAAGCCAGGGGCCACTAATAAAGTGGCAGATGCATTGTCTAGGCATCATGGTGTTCTGTTAGAGTGTGCTGCTTTGGTCACTTCTTGCGGGGTTCAACGGCAATTTGTTCAGTCTTTTATTAAGCAAGACAAGACCATCCAGCAGCTCATTGCTCAAATACAAGCCGGGGATGTAGTTCCAAAAGGGTATACACTCGAAAATGGGGTGTTGAAGTACAAGAGCATGGTGGTTATCCCCAAGCAAAGTGAACTCATCTCCAGGTTGCTTAAGGAATACCACGACTCACCAGTTGGGGGCCATGCCGGGGACTTCAAAACATATCAACGGCTTGCGGGTGAGTGGTATTGGGTGGGAATGCGCAAGGATGTGACAACTTATGTTCAGCAATGTCACATTTGCCAACAAAACAAAGTATCCACCTTATCTCCCTTGTGGTTTCTGCAACCCCTTCCTATTCCCGAGCAAGTGTGGGAAGATGTTTCCATGGATTTTGTGGAGGGTCTTCCAAAATCTTTGGGGTGGAACACTATTCTGATGGTTGTTGATAGATTGACCAAGTATGGTCATTTCATTCTTCTCAGGCATCCTTATAATGCTCAGTTGGTTGCTCAAGTTTTTGTTAAAGAGGTGGTGAGGTTACACGGTATGCCATCTTCTATAGTGTCAGATCGGGACAAAATTTTTCTCAGTATATTCTGGAAGGAACTGTTCAGATTACAGGGCACGAGTCTTCGGAGAAGTACAGCTTACCATCCGCAATCAGATGGGCAGACCGAAGTGGTCAACAAGGGAATTGAGTCCTATTTACGCTGCTTTGTAAATGGGAAACCATCGAGTTGGGCTAGTTGGATACATTGGGCAGAGTATTGGTATAACACGGCCTTTCATACAGCCACTCAATGCACTCCCTTCAAGGCTCTCTGTGGAAGAGATCCTCCCCACTTGGTCAGATTCTCTTCAGGGGGCACTTCACTTTCTTCTTTGGAAGACTTACTTTTGGAGAGGGATGCGATCTTGGATGACTTGAAATACCACCTGGTGCACAGGCTTACATGAAGCAATATGAGAATAAGTCTCGGAGAGATGGTGAGTTTCAAGTGGGGGACTTAGTCTATCTTAGGCTGCAGCCTTACAGGCAGCTCACTGTGGCTAGGAGACAGTCTGACAAACTCTCTCCTCGTTTTTATGGACCTTATGAAGTGTTGGAACGTGTGGGTAAGGTGGCATATCGTTTGCAGCTCCCTGATACAGCTAAGATTCATCCTGTTTTCCACATTTCTCAACTGAAAAAGGCCTTGCGACCAGGACAACTGCCTACTGTCTTGCCTACTCAACTCTCTGCTGATTTGGTGTTAGAGGTGGAACCAGAGGCTGTGCTTGGGGTGCGGAATTCTCAATCTGCTACTGAGGTTCTGATTAAGTGGAAGGGTTTACAGGACTTTGAGACTACTTGGGAAGACCATGATGAAATAGCTGCTCGTTTTCCTCAGTTCCACCTTGAGGACAAGGTGCTTTTTTGGGCAGGGGGTATTGCAAGAGATCAGCCTAATCCTATGGTGCGTTTCACATATGCAAGGAGGAAGTTTAAGCAAGGGTCTGGCAGAGAAAGTGAGCTGGAATTCTGAAGCTAAAAGTTGTTACAGGGAGGGCAAATCTGTCATTATGAGAATTAGTTTGTTAGTCCTTGTTTTGTGTGATGAGTTTGTTATTTCTGATTGTTAGTTATTTTTAGCTATTTAAGGAGAGTTTGTGTAGAGGGAATGTATCTAGAAATCAATTGTGGGAATCATTCCTTGGGAGAGCATCCTTTCCTCTCAAAAGAAAGGAGTTGTATTGAAGTTTCTCTGACTTGCAATACAATCTATCGGTTTTGGCTAACATTTCTCTCTAATTGCTTGCTTGCTCTGTTTTTACTGATCCAATTCCTAGCAGGCCGGTAACCTCTTAAATTGCTTTAATTTTGTGTGTTATGGCCTTTAATTTTGGTTTTTTTTTTTTTTTTTTTTTTTTTTTTTTTTTTTTTTTTTTCCGGGTTTGGAAGGAAAGAGATTATGATTTTTCCCATGGACCCTATGTTACCCTAGGAAACTATTTAGTTCCATCTTATTGCCTTTTAACCAATAATTTAGCTAGTTTTCACTCTCCTAGTATGATTGAATCAAAACTAAATTTATTCTTAGGGCTTTATAGACATCTTTATAGGTGTCTTATGATTCCAAATTAACTTATATAACCTCAAGGGGTACCCCATACATTCCGTTCATTTTTGGAAAAAAAAAAATCTAAAATTAGCTCGAAATCATGGATTATAGCCTTCAATTTTGGACAACTTTTGACTTTTTTTGGACCCATAGACCCATATACACTCTGGTGGTCCATATGGGTGGGGGGAACAATCCACTTTGCCTTAAATTGTCAATTATAGACATCAACATCTTACGCCTTTATCATTAACCCAAAGGCCACCATGGGCATTTATGACAACATGTAATGATCATATACGATAACAAATGACATTATATAACATTGAAATGTATCCCCTATTCTCTCAAGATTTTTTGACACCGGGACCTGTAACCTCCAAAATTGCTTCGATTTCGTGTATTATAGCCTTTAATTTTGGATAATTTTTTAGTTTTCCAAGTCCGAAAAGGAAAGAGGTTATGGTGTTTCCCATGGAACCTATGTTACCCCAGGATACTATTCCATCTTTTAACCAATAATTTAGCCGGCTTTCACTCTCCCAAAATGATTGAATCAAATTAAACTCATTCTTGGGGCTGTATATACATCTTTGTAGGTGTCTTATGCTTCAAAACTAACTTATATAATCTCAAGGGGCACCCCACACATTCCGTTCATTTTTGGAAAAAAAAATTCTAAATTCGCTCGAAATTGTGGATTATAGCCTTCAGTTTTGGACAATTTTTGACTTTTTTGGACCCTTAAAAAAAATTGTCGAGGTTATACCCATAGATCCAAATACACTACGAGGGTCTATTTGGGTGGGTGGAACCATGGATAAAAAACTCGGTCGCGGTCGCGTTTGCGGTAACGGTCGCGTTGTCGCGGAAACGACTTGTAACGGTTAAATAGAACGGATCGCGGATTTCGCGGCGTGAATTTTTTTAAAAAAAACACATAAGTAGAATTTTAGCTTGTTTACTTGTTGCCTAATTATTTATACCATATTATGCTAAAGCTATGACAATTACACTTATTAATTTTTTTTTGAAGCACTTATTAATATGGTTTTGATTTCTTACTGATTTGGTTTTTTTTTCAAAAAAGAAAAAGGGTAAAGATGACTACTTAATAAGTAAGTCAGTGACTTACCACAAAGGATAAATAAAAGGTGTAAAAAAGTGATGGGACACAAATGTTACAATAAAAAGGATTTTAAAAAAGTACCAGTAAAAGGGGGAAAAGGGAGACAGCTGTAAAGCATCATGTGACTTTTTTTACTTTCATTTTCTTTTTGTACTTCCTTTCTTCTTCAACCTCCCGTCAAAAAAAAATTCTGACTTCTCCATAGCCATGGCGCACTGGTTCACAAAGATGAAGGCTATTCCGAGCATCACAGTATGCCCTAAACGATTACTCGCGAATGTAACGGTTACAGAACGGCGTTCTACCGTTACGTAACGGCCAACTCGGCGATTTGGGTGTGAATTTCAATTCGGCGTTATATACCGGCCTTTTTCGGATCGGCAACTCTGAAACCCGTTACAAAGCGGCCGTTATACAACGGAACGGCCGAGTTTTTTTTCCATGGGTGGAACCATTTTCTTTGCCTTTAATTGTCAATTAGAGGCATCAATATCTTTTTCATTAACTTAAGGCCACCATTGATATTTATGACAATGTATAATGATCATATACGGTAACAAGCGACATTATATAACCTTGGAATAAATCCCCTATTATCTTGAGATTTTTTTTTATACTAGGACCAGTAACTTCCTAAATTGCTTCAATTTCATGTATTATGGCCTTTAATTTTGGCTTATTTTTTATTTTTCCCGGGTTTGGAAGGAAAGGGGTCATGGTGTTTCCCATGGACCTTATGTTACCCTAGCTACTTTGCCTTGTCCTTACTTTGCCTTGCATTATTGGCTTACTTTTGAGTTTTATGTTAGTTCTTGTCAGAACATTCTGGAACGAAGGTAAAGTTGATGAAGCTGTGCGTATAGTCAGGGACATGGAACAAAGGGGGATAAAGGGATTTGCCAGCGTGTACTATGAACTAGCGTGCTGCCTTTGCAACAAAGGAAGGTGGCAAGAAGCAGTGATGGAGGTAAGCTGCTACATGGATCTAGATTGCTTGTTTTTGGTGTGATATCTATGAATATGGAACTTTTATCGCACTTTATCCTTTTCTTGAAAGGTTTTTTTATCTTCTGAATTCATTGGCAGATTGAGAAGTTGAAAAAACTGCGTCTTACAAAACCATTGGCCGTGACTTTCACTGGCATGATTATGTCTTCTATGGATGGTGGATATGTTGATGATTGCATATCTATATTTGAGCACATGCTAGATCATTGTCCTCCAAACATTGGAACTGTAAATGCTATGTTAAAGGTTTATGGGCGTAATGATATGTTCTTAGAGGTTAAGGAGTTATTTGAGAAAGTCAAAGCTGGATACAAAGCTTTTCTGGGTGATGGTGACACTCCTCTAATCCCAGATTTCTATACATATGGAGCAGTGCTTGAAGCATCAGTTTATGCACATCAGTGGGAGTACTTTGAGTATGTTTACAAGGAAATGTGCTTTTCAGGATACCAGTTTGATCAGGAAAAACATGCAGTACTGCTTGTCGAAGCATCAAAAACAGGCAAGGTAAAGCAATTGAATTAATTCAAGAATTCTAATGCAGTCTTTATTTTGATAGTTTCATTGTGCAAAATTTTTTATCATTATTCATTTTAATTCCTTGTGCAGTGGCATTTATTGGAACATGCCTTTGAAACAACTTTGGAAGCTGGAGAAATCCCACATCCAATGCTATTCTCTGAAATGGTCTGCCAAGCAATTTTGCAGGATGATTACGAAAAAGCTGCCAGACTTATCGATTCAATGGCTCATGCTCCATTTCAAATAAATGAGAAAGACTGGACTGATCTCTTTAGAAAGAATAAGGATGGGATCAGTGATGAACATCTTAAGAAATTATCCACTACACTTAGTGAATGTGAGTTGTCGAGTGAATCCACTGCCTCAGAACTGGTGAAAGCTTTGCATTCTATATGTGGGTCAGCACCAGCTGAGAGCACCTCTTGTAGTGATTCATATGCAGCCAAGGGCACCTGTGTCAATGGAAAAATTGCATACTATACTGGTGGACACCAAAAACTGCTTAATGATGACTTCTACCAAGATAAAATAACAGTTGTTAAATCTAGTGATGGAAAGCCCAGTATGAATGAGCTTCATGCTGTTAGTTCAGGTGATGGTTCTGATGAAGATGAAGATGAAGATGACAAAGCCAGCTTGTGCAGCAAGTCATCTAGCTTTGTTGATGTGGCCTCTGATAAAATTGCTTGTTTAGGTGAGGATTTTTTACATGTGCAATCGCATAGTCAAGATGCCTTCGATGAAATGTTAACATTTGATGATTGGGATTCTAAAGCCAGCTATATATATGATCCAGGATTACCTTCAGCAGATGAAATATTGCAATCTTGGAAGATAAATCAGGAAAAAGTATGGAACTAGTTCCTTCTTGAGCTCTAGTTGGAGTATCAGTGTTGTATTGGATATACTGATAAATGATTAACTTTTTTTTGAAGAAGAAGAAGAAGAAAAATGATTGACTAATTGGTCGTAAATTTTTTGTAGCATGACATTATTATTATTATTATTATTATTATTATTATTATTATTATTATTATTATTATTATTATTATTACTATTATTATTATTATTATTATTATTATTATTATTATTATTATTATTATTATTATTATTATTATTATTATTATTATTATTATTATTTAAAATTCCTTTTCTTCCCCCCTAGGCCCTAAGTGCATCTGCAGTTTGACACAAGCATCATACTCCACATGTTTACCAATTTACGAAATACACTCTCCTACCTGTTTGATTTTCCAATTTGGATTTGGGAAGTAAATTATAGGAAGTAAATGTTATTAAGAGAGAAACAAGTAAGGTAATAGAGTTTATAAATTTTAAGAGAAGGACAATGATGTGGTGATTGAAATGAGAAAATTATGACTTAAATTTGGTAAAATAAATGGGAAAATAAAGAGTTTAAAAAATTAATGGAAAGGAGATAAAGTTAATTAATTTTGGCACATGCACCAAATAAACAGTGTCTTTGCAAGGCCTAGGATAGCAAGGCAACACAAGTCAAAGCATCACACTACTAAGCTTGGCCAAAGCGTCACAACTCACAAGGCATCTTAAGACTAGACATCTTAAGACATGATTACGAAGGGAGGTACAAGGCATGAATGAGAAAGTTTTGGTCACCAAATAGGACAAACACATTGTCAAAAAAAAAAAAAAAAGAAAAAAAAAATAGGACCAACACTTCAATGCATAATCTTGTTGGGTTCCAATATGTCCTCCAAAAACAAAGGCTTTTTGAACAAACTTGAGAGATTTCAAGATTCAATATCAAATTTTTTTGACAGGGTAAGAATTGCAACCCACATATAATGTTGTATTATTGACAATTAAAATACAAAGTAGACAATTCCAATCCTCCAAATAGTCTCTCAAGGTATTGCAAGGTGCATGATAAATTGGTAAGCACCCCAACAAAATTAGAGAAAGTAGTAAAAATAAATAATGGTCAAAGTAAGTCTCGCATAATGGTGAAGTAATATGAAACAATTAACAGGTAGTTTCTGGTTTGTTAAATCGTTTTCACAACCACCACAACAGTACACCACTTACTGCACCAAAATTCTTTCACGATAACCATTTGCATTACTAACTGAAAAGACAACAATAGCTGAGATTTATTCAATTCAACAGAGATAATAAACCTTGTATGCACAAGTATAACCACATAGCATCTTCACATATACATATAAACTTATTCACACTATCATCATTATCAGCAGCAGCACCTGTAGTCCTGTACTATCATTATCAGCAAAGGGGGAAAAAAAAAAAAAAAAACACCCTGCATTTAGACTACATTAACCTGAGCTCTTCTACAAAATTGCACCTGTACCATTTCTCGGGAAGCTAGTCCTAACTTGCATTTTTAGAAGCATCACTAACTATGAAAGTGCAAGCCCTACTTGTGTAACTAACTTAACTACTTAGGGATAACTACTAAGGTCACATAACAGCTATCCCACTCTTGTCTGGAACCAGCCTTTTCATATAATACTTGGAGTTGCGGGATAAATTGATCCTTTTCCTTCTTTCTTCCGGTAAGCAATCAATGGTGCACTCTGAAAATCCACGTCTTACAAACCTGTGATAATCTTACATGAGCATTGCTATCGCACAGATAAATGGGCAAACATATTATATGAATCATGTAAATGCCGGTCTGAGCTATCTCTAACTGGATAACACAAAAATTCAAAAGATTTCCAGGTGGAAACCAATTAAAGATTGAAAAATTGGCATCAAAATGGAAAATTCTTTCTACAGAGCAAAGAGGCGTAACAGTTCCTTCTGTAGACATTTTAGATATCTACGCATGTTAGGAATTATCAAATTGTTAGTGTAGTGGATATAAAATATTCCTCTGAATCCCCAAATTACAGTAAATATAATTATAAAATGCTATTAGTCCAATTAATTAACAGAAGTTTCCAAGTTTTCTTTCAACTACCTAAAAAATAATGTTTATCATAAAATGGCAAAATCTAGCCTTTTGTATTCATTTTGCCCCAAACACAAAGGAACATGTATATAGATTGTGAACCTGGCAATAATAATGGCGAACTTACCAATCTGCAGTGCGTGTGGTTAGTAGAAAAAGCATTTCTAATCCAAGGGATGATGCTTTTTTCTCAATATAATCTGCAGTGTACCAACAAAAGTGATTATCTAGGTAAAAAAAAAAAAAAAGCAGTAAACAATGTGATCAATTTAGAGGATAGATTATTTAATCATACATCCCAGCCATCATCACTCTATCTCTCTGCTGACAAGGTTTAGGATGTTCAAGTGTATGTATGTAGCTTTACTGCTAATTAGTCTACACTAGTAAGTAGACTAATCTGAAGTATCCACAAGCATACACTTTTGGGAGAAAACAGTTAAGGAAAAACTAATACGTCCACCTTCTTTTAATTAAAAGTCTTCATTTTCTCACACAACTTCTTTTACATTAAATCAGACCTTGATTAGCAGTACTACTGTACCAGGATAAGTTTATAAGAGTATACTTTTCTTCCAAGATTATCACAAGTCAGAGTGCATGGGCAGTTTGACAACATTATTGCTACAAACGCATGAATGACTTATAAACTTGACATACCTAGTAACTTATCACCCTGCCCTTGTCCTCGGCATTCTGGAGAAACAGCGATGGCAGCAACTTCGCCACATTTATCCTCAAAGAATGGATATAAGGCAGAACAAGCTATAATCTGACCTTCTCTTTCCACAACAATGAAAGACTCAATTGCTGCAAGTAACTACATCCATAAAACAAGCAAAAATGTGCACATTAATCACAGATCAAAGGGTAGGAGGCCAAAGGAGCTCCATTTAAATCTGTAGTGAGGAAGCCTGAGAAAAGAAAGAGCTAGAGCAATCAAAATTAATGCAGATAACAGACCTCTTCATCAGTCCGTCGGATTAAAGTGCCAGACTCCTCTAAAGGTCGGAGTATCTGTCTTATTCCAGCAAGGTCGCCCTCCCTAGCCATTCGTGTTCCCTCATACACGTCACTGCAAAGAAAAGATTTGATCACATTGAAAAAGATGTCCATCTCAAGTTTCAGCAAAAAAAAAAAAAAAAAGGCTGTATGGAGAGGGGTCAGAGAGGTGTGGATGACCTAGAGATAATGTCCAAACTTGAAGTGTCCAAATACCTGGCACTCACAGTGACCTAAATAAATGAGGCCTAGAGTTCTTTCCACCATCACAATCAGGTTTCAGGCCCTCAGGATTTTGGGGAACAACTCAACAGGTTCAATCCCTTCGGAAAATGGCCAATGACTAAATAAAACGAACAAAACAAAAAGGTATTTAAATTCAAGAATCTGAATGTTAATAACCAAGAGAAGCTCTACTACATATCTCCTGTTACAAATTAGTATGCAAAGCTTTTCCCAAAAAGCATCAAAAGTTTATTCTCCATGTATATATAGAAATGCGAGTCAATTGCCTTTTGTGATCCTCAATCATACTACTACTACACGTCTACACTTTTAATTATGCTTGCATTGCTTCTATATATTTTTCATCACATACTTAAATACAATAATAAAATAAAATCAAAAAATCAAAAAATCAAAAATCAAAAATTATTCAGATATCATTAAAACCAAAAAGATAGATGTTGGCCTTTGATCCCAAAAATACATCTTATCATGATCTTAAGAAAAAATGTCACAGCAGACACCTGACATAGTTCTTTAGGTATGCTGACCTGAACAGGCAAACAACTTTCAACAAACAAAGAAGGGCTATATAGGAAAAAGCCTTTCTCAACAAAAAGAATGCAGCCCCAGAGTAATTTAATTGACAACTAGTACAGCATTCAAGGACGTTTATCAAACTCCCCCTCCCCACCCCCAAAATTAGAAAAAGAAAGATCCCCAACAAAGGAAAAAAAAAACACACTTCTGATATATGCACCTAACAAAAAGACAGCAGATACCTTGCTACCATTGTCCCCACACCATCTCTCTGAAACAATTCTAACAAAAGGACTCCACCAATTGTCCCATCCAAAAGATGAACTCTTTGGACACCACCCTGTAAGGAAAATGAGGAAGGGCAAGAAAAATACATATTATGATTGCCATGTGATGCACAGAACATACACAAATAAAGAAATCAATTGAAAGCTTCATAACTAAGATAATTACCACTTTCATTGGATATGTTAGAAAGTCAACCAAAGCCAAAAACAAAAATTAGAACAGGCATGATGTGCTGTCAGTCTATCACAGAAACCTCATCATACAAGAGAAACAAATGAACTCATAATTAAACAGCGAAATTAATGTATGCACCAAACCTCAAACAATCCTCCACCACTTTTTTCTAGTCAGGTTGTTGGGGGCAGGGGAATCGGCATCTCGAAGTTACATACTTACATACTACTCCATCTCCATCCCACTGAGATTTGCAACGAGCGTGGATATTCAACAAAAGATAATTAGGCAGAAGGTTGATTAGGTTTGATTAGCTAAAAGCTTCCGTACACACGTCAATGTCTTTAGGCCATTACTCTCAATGTTTCTTCATACAATTTCTGGATACTTACTCTCTTCTAGGCTAGCTCTATTTATACTACTCAATTGTAATACAAAAGTGGCCTAGTGCCTTAATTGCTACCTTTACTATTCTTTGTCTTCTTGCCCAAATTGCCTACATTACAAAAGCTTGGAATGTTTTCCCTACTGTTGCAATGTGAAACCACAAAAGGGAAAAAAAGAAAAAAGAACCCGCATGCTACCCAATTGAACCAACTCTTATGAGAGAGAGAGAGAGAGAGAGAGAGAGAGAGAGAGATGGGGCAATCTAAGTGGATGGATGGAGTATATTATTTAATGCAAAATCATGTCTGTGTAGTGTATCAATGAAACCATACTCCTAATAAATTTCTGAAACCATTAAACTGTACCTCTCATACTATATTGCCCTATGGTATGCAAAAGTCAACCACATCTTAATTGTGTTCAATATTTTAATACTAACAAGTAACAGCAAATGCCGCAAAGTTGATTAATAAGAGCCTATTTCAATAGATGTTTAGATATTGTGTCTCTTCGGCTAGTCTTCAGCTCTTTTGATATTGAGGATACACCAATAACAAAGTTCATCCTACTTATAATATTTCATTAGTTGTTGGAGTAAATTGAGGATTGACTCTCCAACTAGTCTTCAACTTGTCAATATGGACGATGCACTAATGACAGTCCACTATTCTTTCTGGAATTCGTAATAAAATATACCTAAGCTATTTGGTGTTGATTAATGACATGAGAATAATAGTGAATCAACCAAGGCCTAACCAGTAACCACCAGAAAAATTCTTACCAGAACCAAAATATCAACATACAAAAAAATTAACAAAAAGAAAAAGAAAAGGATTGGAAGTGGCGCTGTGGAGTGGGTTAACCTCACTTAAAAATGAAAAAAAGTTAATGGAACCAGAAGAAATGTTATGGACTGGGTCAACGGGGTCAACACCTCAAGTCAGCCACCACTTTTGGTGTACACGAGGCGCACAAAGATGGGGCAGCAAGGGTCAAAGGTAGAAAGGAACAATGAGCAACAAGACAAAGCTAATTAAAGAGAAATTAAGGAAAGAAAGCAACTCCTTTCAGCAATGTCTATTATGGTTTTTCTATTTTAGCTAATTATGTCACATGTATTATCTAAGACTTGAGTATAAGTATTGTAGTCTAGTATTAGCAGAAATCATCCAGAAAATTGAGTGAAGTTCCTAGAAGAGATTTGTGGACTAAAGTCACTGAGAGACTCATAGCCTAAAGTTATGCTTATCCTCTTTATCTGTAATTTGGTTTATTAATCAATTGAAATACTCAAGCTTTCCTTCTTAATTAAGCTTAATTTAGTATTATTAGAGTGTGCAAAATCTGGTACATAACAAGAAATTTGCCCAAGATAAAAACAGAACTTACTTTGCATACAAAAGCTGCAGCAGCCAATTCTGAAAGGTAACCATTAAGCCTACTTAGCCTCTCTTGACCACCAATAGCAAAACCCTGCTCGCCATACCATAACCCATTTCCATTGTCAAAACCAAGACCATTTTGAAATGTTGCATTTCCATTTACATTCAACAGAGATGGGATGGTATCAGTGAGCTGATACTGCTCCTGAGTTTTGAGATCTTCCTGACTAACAGCTTCTACATAATTAGCAGCGACCTCACTTTGTTTAGCTCGTTGACGAATAAGCTTGTCTGCATCATGAAGGCTGAGGTAGCGGATAAGATGCCCAAAGTCATCCAAAATAGGCCCATCAATTACACAAATAAGTTTCTCGGCATTGAGAGCCAGGGCACAAGCAGTTGCGACCTCATATGTACTGTTAGAAAAGGAAAGGAAAATTAAACATCAATGATCAATTACTTGGTTACAACCCAAAAATACACAGAAACGAAACAGAAACCAAAGTTCATCCACATACTTGCAATTTAGTACTTCTCCAGAGCTGGAATAACCCAAATTACTCAGTTGCACTATGCACCCTGCATCAAGCCTCTCACGAATACGAGCAACATCTACTTTCTTGACTTCTCCAGTTGCCCCATAATCAATACCCTTCACAACTCCTCTTCTCTGCAATAAGTTCACAAATTAAAATAAAATAATTGTGAAACTACTAAAAGTTCAGTATTACAAAATGCAACCACAACTTAAAATGTAACAATTTTAAGGCACGTTCGATAAGTAGTAATATATGATGGAGATGGTTATAAGTTTCATATAACATCACAAAGAAAGTCCCACAGCCAATGTTAACATTCAATACCAGATTACCAACTCTAAGGGGTGGAGTAGCATTACCATAGACACTGTCAAGGGACCTTCCTTTCAAAATGATACAAACTTCAGCATGTCATGTCATTCTAAAATGAGAAAATACAAGTTTATCTTCATAATAAACAAAAAAATGTTTATCTAGTGGCAATTTGTAAATAATTCAACAACGTTTTATAAAATTGTGCATTGCATGTATAAGTCAATATCTTACCTTAGCTGCCAAAAAGTTTCCACTTGCAACACTTACACCAACATCATGCCATCGGCTATTTTCCCCATGTCTGCGTATATTACATAAAGATGGTCCAGCAGCAAGTTTTGCTTCTATCATTATACGTATTCTTCCAGCTGCTTCCATAGCTGCTTCAAGGGAATCAGAATCTGTGATTCTATATGGCCCAACATACCGAGCCTTGCTTCCTACAAGAATACATTATAAGGATACCTTACAACCTGACACAATATGATATCTGAGAAAATGATAAGACACAGATAACACATTCGAAACATCCCATAAATAACAGATCAGCAATCATGACAAAAGCTTCAAAATAATGCTTGATGCATGCAGTGAATATTGGTCCACAGTCATCTAAATTTCAATCCAGATTAATATTCACCACAGGATTGGTGAGATCACTATTTGCTTTCTAATGAAAGGCAAAGAATCCAGAGTAATTATCTGAGGTTTTAAAGTACTACAATGACATTTTGTTTCAAGCCTTGATAGACAGTAGGTAAATAACTACAGCTGAACATAAGTCGTTCTCCCCTCCGCATAAAAACAATTGTTGGCAATAAATTAATATATTATTAACCTAAACCAACAGTATATTCTCAAAATCAACACAAATAATTAGTGCTCAACAAGCAAAAATAAAGGGTAATATCAATATCTTTTTTCACACAATTTGTGATAATTGAGAGGTATACCATCTTTTGGGTTATGCAAAGGTAGTGTAGCACATGTCTTTTGCAATGAAGTACATAGTATTTTAACACAATGGAAATTAAAACTCAATAATACCTTGATAAAGGAATTTTCAATCATATGTTTTTCCTCCCATAAATATGAAACAAATGTATGAAATGCTACTTCTGAGTATACACGTGAGAAACTCATTAATTTTGACTAACCTCTCTCTGCTAAAAGCTTATCAATGTGCACATGAGTACCAGGAACAATCACAAATTTGATCCCTAATCCATGGAGTAACGAAATGTCCTGCAACGAAAGTATAAGTTTTATCAGCACCAAATGAACTAATCAAGTGAATATGGCAAACCTCTCTTAGCACATGCACATACTCATAACGCATATGACACACACATAGAAATGGAAAATTTAGCCCAAAATCTAGAATAAAAGAAGCAAATTCAGGAGTATTTCCAACTAATTAGTATGAAACGTTGATGAATTAATCAGTATGAAACATCACAATATAACTTAGGTAAAAATGAATGTCTCACTCTTAAATTTAAAGGCAAAAGCTAATAAACACCCCGGGGTGTTAGATAAGAAAACTAAAAATAGAAATATTAACTTGAAATAAACGTTAAATACACGGAACGTGATTTTGGCATACATTCCCAAATTAATACTGGTACATGTTATGAAGTATTTTAAAGGGTTGTTCGTTAGCAAGGTCCAAATTTAAATAACCATATAGATACAGAAATTCTTAAACTCAGCAACAATTTCCTAAAATAGTAGTAATTAAATTGAAAAAAGCAAAACAACAACAAAATCAAATGTAGAAAAAATTAGTAACAGCAAAATGAGTATATAATGAAAGGAAATAGAAATAAGGAAATATATAAGACATGCCTTTAAGAGGGGGTCTAAGAAATGACTAGCAACAATCTCACCGGAGATGATAATGACAAAAGTACCATCTCTATGAGCCCTAAAATACGGCCAAGCTTCTCGAAACCACCGTACAAATTGTACTTCCTTCATCATTGACGCCGACAACGATAAAAACCCATCTCTTTCTCTCTCCTCCTCTTCTTCTCCCCACTCTGTGTCATTGGACACTTTGCACTTGACTACTTTCTCGCCGCCATTGATAGATGCTGCGGAAAGAGGCTTAATCGTGTCGAATACGAAACCATTGTCGGAGGAACGTCTTTTCTTAGTTAGGGTGGTGTTGTTTGGTGGAATCAATTTAGAATTGATTTTAGGGAGGAATAAGTTAGGGTTTATGTAAGAAATCGCCATTTTAATTGCAGAGTTTTAATGGTGGATTATCGTATATAGACGGAGAAGAAGGAAGGAACAAAAACAAGGGAACGTGTTAACCGCTGCTAAAAATGCCTAAACCTGATTTTTTTTTTTTTTTTTTTTTTTTTACAACGCTACCAACGGCACCGTTTCTTTCGTAATTGTCGTCTTATTTGAAAATTGTTGTTTAGGGAAGTTTAGTGGTTGAGGCGTTGGCAAACGGGGATAATAGGGTGGGTTTCAATTTCATGGGAGTTGAAGATGGGTTGAAATTTTGGAAAGTTACACGGTAATGTGCAGCAGATAAAATTGGCAATAGTTACACATAATAAGTAATGGATATAGTATATTAACAGTCAATGTTAAAATGAGTCTTAGCTGGGACTCAACGGGTTTTTATTTTTCTATGACACCTTCCATTGTTATTTTTATTTAAAGACACATTAGCTTAAGTAGGAGACCCGATTTATCCCTATACATGGAAATAGGATTTGATAGGTAATAAGGCAGAGATGGATAAAATCATACTTGTCATAGATGATGGGATGAAAGTGAATTTTAAGTTGTACTCTCCCGTGCCCCACCCGTCCCACTCATACTTTTACATTATCTTATTAAAAAAATTAAATTAAATACACACTTCTAAAGAATTTGTGACATGAGAGTTATGAATTTTCAATGCGGTCTGAGTATGTAAGAGAAATAGAGAATATACTACCAATCCGAAAAGCATTCTAAAAATGGGAGCATATGAAAAAGGGATGATTCTCTTAGAAAATCAAGCAATTTCCAATTGAGCTTATAGTTGCATTATGTAAGGACCGTAGGGTAGCAGTAGCATGTGACATAATGTCATAATGTGAACTTAAATCTATCGTACAAGATTACAAGCTGCAAATTTCCACAGAGTTGCACCAGTGTGTCTCTTTCTTTTTTTTTTTTTTTTTTTTGACAAAATGTCTATTTTGAATGTACTGATGATAATTTTTTATCCTATTCGCTATGATATGATCCATAACTTTACTCTCGTGAAAATTAGTACAAATCTAGATGAATAAACATGATTTCATATTTCGTATGATTATATTTTCTTTACGTATCGATCACATATAATAATTGAAATTATAAATCAAGATGATTATAATAAGAATAAAACAATTAAGTACTAAAGATGTTCTAAGAGAAATGCATAAATAGTTATAAAGTCCAAATAGTACAATTAAAAATTGGACAAATTATAACCACAATTATGACAAAGTATAAACTAAAGGGAAGACAAAGAGAGAAACCTGGAGGATTGAGTGGAGGAGATTTGGGGAACTAACAATGAAGGCAGAGACGACAACAACAAAGGTAGAACCCCTATGTACTTCCAAGTATGGCCAAGCTTCCCTCATCATCTTCACAAACAGCTTATTCTGCTCACCTTCCTCATTAATAACTCCTCTCTCTGATCTCATATTAGTTAAATGGTGTTGATGATGATTATTAGTATTGCTCCTGCTAGTAATTGTGAGAAGAGCATTACCACAGCAACAACGACGACGCCGGCCTGATGAGGGGAAGCCCATTTTAAGTAGTGTAGGCATGATTGAAGTGTTCTTCTCCGCCTTCAACTTAACTACTCCTACTGAAGTTTTTACCTGGTTCTTAATCATAGCTGTTGTTACACTTAAATTATGGTGAGAGTTTTGAGTGACAAAAAGACTTGGTAACATTTGTGAATTGGTAGTGTTTGAGGTTATTTAAGGGGAGGAAAATTGTAGAAGGTTGGAGTTTTAGGAGGGGGGTAAGGGCTTTTGGCTAGGGGATGAAAGTCTAGTCAATCTCTTAAGAAAAAGTCGATTTTTTTAAAAGAAAATAACGTCTAGAAATAGGGTAATTATTTAAGAACAGAAGAAGCAATAGATTGATATTTATATGTCTTAGTGGATGAATACACAACTAAGTTATTTTGTATTTATTAAATTTATTTAAGAAATTAATTACGAGATAGCTACTTTGCTAGAGGAATGAATGAGAATAGGTGGTGTATATCTCCAACTTGACATAAAACGTGTTTAATTTATCTATTAAGTGCTGAAAATGCGTCTTCTAAACAACTTAAATGTCCTTAGTTACTCAAGGGTGAGTGATGTGTGTGATGAAGGTTCGAGTGAGTGATGATGACATAGATATTTGTCAAAAACATACGATGGTCCCATGCCATGCATATGCAGCGACACGACGATGTAACTGTTTGGTTGCTACCGTAATTCAGATAACTATGCTTTCCTTTGCTGACTCCAACTTTGAACTTGAATTGCTGACTACTCGTAAATCATGCTTGATTTTTTTTTTTTTTTTTTAACAATTCATTCAAGTTGTCTCTCGTAAATAACCTTGTAAACACTTTTAACATTCATGCATTTGAAAGAGGTCATTAAGGATTCAAATACGAGTAATACAAAAAAAAAAACAGAGAAAGTACTCATGAGTCATGATACTCTTCAGATATGCTCTTTATCTTTAATAGCTAGTAAGAATTCAATTACTCCACACCAATAGCAAACAAAAAAAAAGAGAGAAAGAAAACAAAAAAAAAGAGAGAAAGAAACGTATGGAGTTAAGGATTTGTCATGTCCTTGTTTGTTTGATTGATTATATGATTTTAAAAGTGAAATGAATCCAAATTAATAAAAAAAATTGTTCAGAAGATAGGAGTATATTTCTCTTTCCAAACAAGTTTTTTAAGACATTTGATGCGGTGTCGAAACGCACACAAATTAATAATAATTACCCTAAGACTACTAACTTGTAATTAGCGGAAGTAGGGGTCGATCCCACAAAGAATGTGCTTGCAAATAACTAAGAATAACAAGGACTCAAAACAGTAAAAGAATGATTGGGGGGTGTTTAAGGATAAAGATAAACTAACAACTAGGAACTTAAACTAATAAGAACAAGAACAGATAAGGAACTTGATACTCAGCAACTACATATAGAAATCCACCATGCAAATGTATAATCACGGACTTATTACTTAACCCTTTAGAATAGCTTGACTTATGGAACAAGTTCCTCTGTTTTCCCTTAGTAATGGTTAGATCACGTACGACTTTCACTAACCCTAACCAACAGATAACCCCTATACTACGAGCAAGGAATTTAACCTGATGACAACATTAAGAACTAGGAAAACATCAGGCCAAGACAACCACAACACTCCGGAACTTACGTGATTTGGCCTCGATCAAGAATTACTTTTCAATTAATAGAGTGGAACGTCCTCCTCTACAATTGTTTGCTACTCGATTAATGTTCCCAAGCAATTACGGACTTAGTAGTATTAATTAGCAAAAGAAATCAGACCCAAACAAATAGTTGTACACCTACTTATAAGAAATCATCATTCGTATGAACAAAACAATAATTCAAGAATACTCTAAAGCATTAATCATTAAAACAACAATACTCGTCTCAAATACTTAATACATGGCTTCAAACTAATAGTTACTGAGCATAACAAGCTAAGGACTCATAATACAAAGATAAGAAAAGAAAACGAAACAAGAACCCATCAAGTTTCTCAGATTCGGATCTGAGTTCCTCTCAGGCAACTCTGAATTCCTTCGCTGCAATGTATCACGAAGAGTGACCAACGACTCCTAACCCTAGAAGGGTTTTGGAGTGAAGCCTCCCTTCTCTCTCGTCTCTTCTTCAGTGTCTGGCTTGTTTTCTCTATGATTTTGTGGCTTTAAATAGGCTAAGAGATAATTGGGAATCTTTCAAAGATAAGGAAAGTAATTAGATAAAATTGTGAAAAATATATCTCTTCCATATCTTAACCAATTGATAAGATCTTCTTTTCATTCATATTTATCTTTTCCAACAGCTGTAGATCTTGTGAATTATTCCCCAAGATTTCCCAAATTCGTGGATTCAATGAACCTAGACGAACAAAACGTGCCCAGCAAGCTGTTTTCATCTCCGTCAGTTTCTCAAGTTCCTCGGCAGGAACTTCCAATTGTGCTCCGCATTGACTCCTTCATTTGGTTGATCTTTTTACCTTCTAAAACCACTCAATAACCTATCAAAACACACAAATGAGAAATAAGCCACAAAATATCAGAAACCTAAATAAAAACACTAAAATGCTAAAGGAACTTATCCAAAATCTAAGGAACATATATATAAAATAGTGTCAGAAATGACACTCATCAACATTTTTCTGTAGAATAACTAAATCCAGAGACGCATGTAACTTTCTAGCATAGTCAGAAAGAATAGAGGGATGAAATGAACTTAACATGTGGTACTCTTAAAGGACGTGTAAGGTGTACTACTAACCTCAGAAATTCAAGAGAGTTGTGAGGGAATTACTGAGGTAAAAATATGGCAATCTTACCACCTGCGCGTGGAAAAAGTAGTAGTTACACTGTCATAGATATAGAATTACAGATAGTGCCTAAACTTGTCTGCTATACATTACACACTCCAAACATCCAATGAGGTCAATTACCAAATCAGCCTAAGAGCTAAGAGCATACTAGTGCATACATGATTATGTGCAGTACTACGTCGCGGAGTTGAAGATCTTTCAGAATCCATAACTTCCAAAGCCAAAGCCTACCACTGACCGTACTAACAAAAACTACATCTCAGTAAGCTGGTTCTGAATTTGACAGAAAAAATCCTGAATCTTCAAGTTAATCTGAATCCTCCAATCTACCCAAATCAATAAAACCATCTATACCACCTACTATTTGAACTGTGTTCCTTCTCAGTTGGAGCTAATGTGATTCTTTCAGCATGAGCCACAGCCCATCTGCTAAATTCAGGAGAAGAAACCAACTCTTCCAATCCTTTTTTTGTGCATTCTTTGGTCACTGATTTCAGCTCATCAGCAGAAAATTTCCTCCTCTGTGGGGTGTTATGATAAGTAGAATAGAAGGTGTCAGATTCTTTAGGAGGGGGAGGAGTTTTCTTTGACGGCCCTGAAGGAAAAACAGGAAAATGTGCGATGAATACAGACACTACACACTAGTACAGGTTTCAAGGTTCCACATACCAAAAAAAATTATGGGTGCAAACCTTTGACATTAGGATATGAGGCAGCCTGCGTGGTGCATTTGGATGGAGGGCTCAGGAACATATCTTGAGAATTTGGGAAATTGCTAACATGCTCTGCATATTTATCAACAATCGGGGATGAATCATGATCCCTCGATTTCTGATGACTTCTTGCAACAGCTTTCTGAAATTTCCTGCATATATTAACACAGTAAACCAAATTATATATCTATATGAAGTTGAGTAATATAATCCATTCATGCTTTAAACACTACCAGTTTGCCACTGCCCACCCTCGGAAAGGAAGAGCAGAGAAGAGTCAGAAGACAACAATACAACATGTCTACTCTGGAAATTCCAGAGTCAAAATACCAATGCTATAGATGGTAGAGCTTAAATTACATGATTATTTTGATTGGAAACAAGTTTCACTGAAGCCAAAAACATAAAAACCTCTTGATCTTACCTGTAAAGTCTACGTAGCAATCTAGGTCTGGCAAATTTGCGCAAGATTGATGATATGAAAATAGCAGATACCAATGCTTCTGCTGCCAGCAGAGGATCCAAAGAGCACTGGAAATTGACATAAGCTCATCAAAATCTATGAATTTTTCCTGGCTCAAAGGTGAATCATAAAAGAAGAAATATATAAAGCAAAACATCATCATTTCAGAACTCTAGATATAATAAGTACCTGCAAGATCATAACAGCACCCAGTATCCGGATTGACCAGGCCACAAACTGAGATACATTAGTATCAATCAACCCTTCTTCAGTAAGAACCAACTTGCGGACAACCCAAAAGCCCAACCATGCTCCAGCAAGTGAAATAAAAACCAACAAGAATATCGCCAGCTGCAGTCCATTTGTAGATGCATTAGCATATTAATGTTTCTTATATTTTGATAGAGAAGAATATCCTTTGACCCATCATTATAAAACGGATAAGGCAAGCGAATGACCTTTATGTGTGTGCACGCGCATGTGTGCGTCGGGGGGGAGGGCTGGCAAAAACTATTTGCATTAATGTCTTGTAAGGTTTAAGGTCATAATTTGAGGACATAGCAAAAAGATGGTAACATGAAATATTACCTATTTTAGAGAAAAAGTAAATCAAATACCTAACATGTATTCATTATCATTCATATTTCATATTCAGGTCTCTACATCATAAACAGTACTCAAGGTCATCAAAGATATCAAAGATGATACACGTGTTTAGTGGAGGATTGTTGCCATAAAAATTCACAAGTGCCATCCCATGCCCATTTACACACTAGCTTCATTTTCATTCTAAACCAAACAAGTCATCAAGTATGAACACTAGCCAATGAAAAGTCTATAAGGTATACTTTGAAAAGAAGGAAATGTTGTGAAGAACCCCAAAAAAGTTGGGGCTCTTTAAAATATACCCCCATTAATTTATTTTTTTAAATTAAACCTCCAAGGTTTCTTAAATAGTTCAACTAGCACCACCAAACTAACAGACCAGTTAAAATTTCCGTCTTCTAGACCCAACTTATACTTCAATTTAATTGTCATCACTTCCTTCTTTGCAATCTTCTATCTCTTCTACAATGGTCATATTTCATTCTCCAAGAATCAGAGAAAAGAAGGCAAATTTCCTGAGCAATCACGCGATGTTGAGGGGTTTTTTTTTAAAGCCAATTAAATCTAGTGAGTTGTTGCAACAGAAATTAATTCCAATAAATTCAATACACGACTATAATAAGTGTACATAAAGTTTAAAAGACATAAAATGGGATTTTATGGAACTAGAACACCATAGCCAGCTTAAAAGGCAGACGTAAATCACATAATGTCATATTCAATCTAAGACTCTAAGATACAGAAAATATTACCACTGATGATCACTTGTGTGAAACAAATAAAACAACCACAAAGATATGATGCAAATCCAAATTTCTTACAAGCTGTACTCTTCAAAATAAATCACATAGGACTTACATACAGGATTGTACATGTCCTCGCTGATACCCATCTCCGCAAGCATTGAACGCAGCAAACGTGGCACATAGCTTAGGAGAAAAGATCCAACGCCAATCTAGATATAAAAAAGTATACACAATCTGAGAGAGGATTACTATGAGACAATTATCACAGCAAACAATAAGTATGATACTCATGAAAGACGAGTATATAAAAATAGCAATAGAATTTCCACGACCAGTAGGAAGAAGCTTCATTCCCTGCCAAAATTCATAACAATAAATACACAAAGAATCAGTAGCTAATAAAGGACCTTACAAAATATTTATGGTAACAAGGCTTCTTAAGGAAACCACTAAGGGGTTTGTGCAATATAGGAATTGAACTAAATATATGCCACAAGAACTTTCAGTAAAACAGACACTGGATTTCAGCAAGAAATTTTACAAACTACAGGTTATATACAAGAAAATCAATAATTACCTGGAAAGGAACAAGTAGTACCACAAGGATGATCCCAACAGCCATAGCACTGCTATAGTAAAATATCAAAGACTCACTGAATGTGGGAGCCAGTGTAAGCAATAACGTACCCAGGACTAGAAACACAACGCGATATGCAGAGAAATCTGAAAAACAGATGTAAAACAAGATTAACTATTGTCTAACTCTAACATAGTAAATCTTCATAAATATTTGACAAAGTTGGATATTCTTAAACAAAAGTGCATTTTACCCTAGGTTGGATATTCTCAAACAACAGTGCATTTTACCCTAGTACACAAAAACTTCTGAAAATGACCCACCTTCATCGTTATTGAACAATTCACTTACGAAACCATCACTAATTGATTATTGATAGTATCAGTATCTTTGCTCAAATATTAAGGTAGAGGCTTCTCATTGACACATAAATGAGTGCCAGTACATGGATGAAAAGTTGAAAATCTGTCAATAAATGGACCCAAGCGTCGATTTTTTTTTTTCTTGGGGGGGAGGGGGGTGATGGGCAGCAACAACATGGGAGTATTAAATTGGGATAAAGTCGGTAGTATTTCTTATGTAGCCGTGGGTGGCTTATTAACAGGATGTTCAAATAATAATAAATCATCAAAAAAGAGTAGGATAAACAAAGATATAGTGAAATACCACCATCCAGGCTCCAGTTAATGCAGCTCTGTGCTAGGAGATATTGGAGGTTAAAAGAAAAGTTTTCATACTACCCACAAAACATCCGAAGTTAGATTTTCGTATGCATATAATGTCATCTACTAAGGAAAGAGGTTAAGGAAGACAACAAGTCGAGTAATCTGACATGGGCGAAATCAAAGTCAGGAATTGTAACTGAAACTAACTAAAGGTAGCAAAAAACAAACTTTCAAAACCAAAAGGTAACATACAACATAGCATGCCCCAAAGCCCCTCCCTCCCCCACCCCACCCCACCCCCCCACCCCCCCAACCAGTCAACCACCACCAAAACCAATTATGATAGTATAAGCCATCCGCAATTGGTATCAATAAATTAGCAAGAATGACCTGCTATGCAAGGATCAACAACACAGTTTACCTTCTTGTAGGGTCAACTCCAATGTTCCCAAAGATGAATTAGCCATCCTTATATCTAAGAGTTTGTGGTCAAAGGGTGACATCCGTTGAGCCCATGAACCCTTTGAAACCTTTTGCCACTGACTTGGGGAACACATTCCTACCCTAAGAGACAAATTTCTGCAAAAGAAACATAATTTTTCCTTTAGTTGTAAGAGCCACAAATCCATTGATTCCATACAGGTTATTTGATTAAGTATGACTACTATCAAATTTTAATTTCAAATCAGGCAAAAAGATTGTCCTATCAAAATGTCTGATGCAATTTCCACATAATTTAAAAGGTTACTAATATTACTATTATAAACTAATATGTGGGGTTAGTCATTAGTGTAAAATACAATGTTCTTACACATAATACACATATGACAAATGCGTCTCTTATAAGGCTGGTTTTTCCAAATAAGAAGATTAGTGCAGAGTAAGTGTCTATCTTAAGATTCATCCCTGCAAACATATAATGGTCAATTTGGCAAGACAGTGCTGCTAATTTACTTTGCTCAAATTCTTTGGCACAACTGAAATAAACCATCCTGGATGAATACCTTTACTTCTGCCGAAGGCTATACAATGTATGTGTCTGAGTAGTTAATCTATTCAACTCTTTTGCACCTATAGCTTATCCCCTTCAACCAAAAATTTCTTTAAATTTTGTCTCTATACAATAACTAAAGCCACATTTTTCTTGAAAATTTTAACTCAAAACCTAAAGTCAAATGACTCATATTTCTCAAGGATCAAGAGGAAGATTCCACCCAACTTAAATGTAAACAGTTTGCATCTTCTTTATCCCAATCAATTTTAATGTCCTATCACATGCAACAGGGATGCAATTTCAGCTAAGAAAAAAATATTCATAAGTGGAAGCTCTTTGATTCAGTTATTGGCAGTACCAACTCAGGAAGTTGCTATAACCATATTCAGAGACAGAGACCACATGATTGCTTACCTGTGAAAACAGATCTCAAAATTTGGTTGGCGAAGACTAAAATTTAGGTGCAATACTTTCACTGTCACAGAATGGGAAAATTGTTTGAGATTCTTCATCCTTGACAAGCCATATACATGCACCCTTTCAGCAACGTTGACATGGAGTTTAGAGCCAGGTGAATTTTTCACAAGCAAACTTGGGACTATCTGCAATGCAGTAGATTGACCAACAACTGCATATTTAAAGGCAGACTAAACAGTCAATATTCAAGTATGAAGTATTTAACAGCAACATTTAAAGTTTACAAAAACCAATACATGAGTTGAATACATTTTCATGGTCATGAGATTACTTCCCAAATTTAAATACATATAAGATATAACAAAGCAACTATGCAACTGGGGCAATTATTTTCATGAACATGCTCCACAGTTGTCGGTCCAAAAAATTGAAGAATATAAGCATGTTATACATAGTTGAGACGTGTATAACATAAGTTTATTACTTCCTCCGTTTTTTATTAGATGTATTATTTTTAAATTCACGGACTCCTAGGCAATTTTTAGAGATGAAAGAGACAAAGAGAAAGAAAAAAGTGGACTCATGTGATATGAGAGAGATAAAGATAATTTATAAACTAAAAAGGAAAGTGATGCTTCTAAATTGAAACTTCCAAATATAAAAAGTGATGCATCTAAAAAAACAGAGAAAGTAGTGGATATATAATTAACTAGAGTGGTAATTGGACCAGGCCATCCAGTGACATAAGAATTAGGCCACATATTAAGGGGTTTTACCCTTTAATTCTTTATTAGACAGAGGCGTTATAGGGTCAAGTAATAATGGTCACTACAGGGTTTTAGTGACAACCAATTGATATTGCTTTTTTTTTTTTTATGGTAAATGGCCCAATAATCAGAAACTTGGAAGTTTCAGGACACCCTTTACCTCTCTCTCTCCCCTCTTTCCTGTCTTCTCTTTTCTCTTGTATGGTAGCAATTTCTCTCTCATTTGTACTCTAATTACCTTAGGCCATGCATTTAAAAGATACGGAGTATATAATATTGGATTTCCATCTTTTAATTTGATTATTGGATGATCTAATTACTAGTTAAGCTCCCCAATATTTTGCCAGCAGCTCCTTTGCTTAGTCAACCTTTGGTTTCTCACTGCTCCTCTCTCCATCTTCCTTTTGGTTCTAGTAAAACGAAACCTAAAATAATTAAAATTTACTAAACAATACTTTTATTTAGATTGCTCTACTTATCAAAGTCTCAAATTTCCCAGAAACTTTAAATGAGTATGATATACATATATAGGGTTTTAAACCATGATTATTATTATTATTATTATTATTATTATTATTATTATTATTATTATTATTATTATTATTATTATTATTATTATCAAAGTAAAGGATTCTTTATAATATACCATAACCCGCTGACAACCCCGTATTCGACTGACAAAAACATAAACCCTGATCCGGCCCTGATCTGCATGATCCTGGCCCTATCTTAACCCCACTAACAATTTTGAATAGCCCTCTATTGACCCGCCTCTGTAGCAACCTGCATAAAGCTGCCCCGACCTGTCCAATAACCAGACCCACCTACAACGAGCACGAGTTCAATTATCATGACAGGTGAAGCTTTAAAATTGCACAAGACCTAGATATTAGGGAGGATGTCTTAGATTCAAAAGCCCCTTCACCCTCATCTCAATTCAATGTATCTAACTTCTTTCCACTTCAATTCGCATGATAAAGTACACCCTTAGTATAATTAACCGCCCAATTTCCCCCAACATTATCTTATTTTCAAAAACAAAAACTCATCGATATAAGAACCCCGAATTACATAAACAAGGAATTAGGGTTTTCTACGACAAAAAATCCATCACGAAAAAGGAGAAAATTATACAAAAAGAAGAAGAAATGATTAAATGAGAAGAAAACCCTAGAATTTGGTGAAGAAAAATTGAGGGATGAATAAAAAGAGAGAAAGTACCTAACGCAAGTTCGTCGGCGGAGACAAAGGAAGATGAAGTAATTGCGATGAAGAGAAGGAGGACGACGCCGGTAGCCATGACTACAGTTGGGCAGCTTCAGTGTCGGAATTTCTCTCTCTCAACTCTCAACTCTCAACTCTCAACTCTCAAGTCTCAAGGCGGGACTTTTGTAACTTGAAAATTGTGGGAATTTTGGAAGATCATTCCTGTTATATGTTGGGTGGAAATTGGAAAAGAACAACCATGTAATTTATTAACAAACTGGTAGTCGGAAAAATCGTTACTCTAGGGCTTGTTCATATTTACAGGGTTTGTTCACATTTATTGAAATGATTGGAGCTAAATTGAACTGAACTAAACTGAATTGAACTGACTGGAGCTGAATTGAACTGAACTGAATTGAATTGAACTGATTGGAGCTGAACTGAACTGAGCTGAAATGAATATTTTATGAGAGAGGAAAATTAAGATCTGAACTGAACTGATTGGAACTGAACTAAACTGATTGAAGCTGAATTGAACTGAACTGAAATTAAATAAATGTGAACAAGCTCTTAGTTGAAATAAGTCTTGTTGTAAAAGCTGGATTCACGTTAATTTTATTGTAAAAACATTGAAATTAAAGGTAACTTACATAATTTTATGTTTTTTCCCTACATTATATCCCTACATTATAAAAATTAAAAAATAACTCTTAGGAATAGTGTTCTACCAACTATACCCTTAAAAAATATGTACAAAAATATGTATTTACTTTTTTACCCTCATTAATATGTTTACAATCATTAATATATTTAATGTTTTTTAAATTAAACCTATCATCAATTAATTTAAATTTTTTTTTTAACAAAAACTTGTAATGCTTTTTTTTTTTTAATAAAAAAATTGTAATGCTTTATACTTCATATGTTATTGTTATTATTTTTTAAAAAGAACAAAAAAAACTGTATGTACGAAGAAACTGTTTATTACCAAGAGACTGTCTATTTTTACCCCTTCGTGGTTACTCTTCTCATTTACAATCTTGTTGTCATTTAATTGCAACTATTGTTAAGGTTTATTAGTTTTGAAATCTACATTGTTTGATGGCACATAAACAACATTATGGAATTTGAATGGGATTCATATTAAAAAGTGATATTTGAGCAGATGTTATCGAGAGGTATAAAGAATCTTAAAAAATCCTAAAATCAAGGGAAATCGATGATAGGAAAAAAAAAATGGTATTAATTAATTATGGAGGGGATTTAAGAGGAAAAGTATACCTAAGTGAAGAACTTACATTATTAAGTTTTTAGCTACAACGAACATTTCACATTTTAAAACTCCGTATGACCAAAGCTCACAAAAAATTCATTTGAAGAAAAACACACTAGGTATTACTGAAACATGCAAATCAATTAAGAGTTCTAAACTGACTATTGCCGCTTAAATTATGAAGGGATCGGATGCAAATCAATTAAATATTATTTAATAATAATTTTGAAATAACACTATCAAACTTTTGAGGGTTTTAAAAAATGACTGTGATAAGATATTTTGGTAGCTTTCTTATATTTCTACATAGCTACCACATAGGCACATAAATCAAATAGTACGTATTAAAACTACCAGGGGGTGTAAATACACGCCAATACAACTTCGCTGCAAGAGCTAGCCCTTTGCGCGCATCGTGCGCGTAGTCCACCCTAGTTTTAAGAAAAATGACAAATGTACAAGAAGTTAAAAAATGAAATATTGAAGATAAATTATTACTCTCTCTGTTTTTTTTTATTTGCATCACTTTGATCGACACATTTACCGAGACGCAACTTTGACCATTAATATCTTTAATTGTCTATTAGCAAAAATTGTTTAGTGATTTTATTCTGAATCGCTACTTGAAATAATAGTTTAAAATACCGATTTTTTTTCTATAATTTTTTAAATCTAACCTTTTGAGAAACACATTTTGATAATTTGGATCGACCTTTTCTTACAAAATCATTGAGTTTTGAAATGAATATTGTATGTCACGCTGCTCACACGGCGGCCTTCCCTTCACATGGCCTAAAATTTTATGGTTTAGAACAACGATATGAACATGTACGTATTATAAGAATTATATTTTCAATTATTCTTTTTAGAATATGTTGAGTTAAGCTAAATATGACCTACAGATTGAAGTATTCCATAATAATATTTATAATATATAAATTGAAGTTCATTTTTTTTTTACAGGAAAAAAGAATATATAAGCTATAAATTCAAGCTGGTAACTGGTCCTTAACTAGTGAAAATGAAGCAAAAGTCTGTTTATTTCATTATGCCTCTTATTTTAACTTATTTCAAACAAAATATGCTATGGTTAGGGTGAAGTGTGTGTTATGGTGGAATGATTATGGTTGTCATTATGCTCCCTTCTTTGTAGTGATCATTGTGATCATTACTCCTGAATTTTTCTATTCGAAGCAGGCACCCAAACTTTGTTTTGGGGTTTCTCAAGTCTGGACGTTGTCAAAGCTTTCTTGTCAACAAGAACTACTTTTGAAGGAAAGGTCACATGTTCAAGTGATCAGTTTGAAGGCCTTACTTGATGATAAGTTGATCCCACTAGATAATGTTAAACTAGCCATGATCGAACAGTTTCAATACTCTCGGCTCTCTTTGTGTTTTGAAGTAGGTATCCGCTCTTTGGCTTATAAAGAAGTCCTAATCCGCTACATGTCCGGCCAACCCCAGTTATGTAATATGGTTTTTAGTGTCCAAAGTTGTAATGGCTTAAATGTTAAAAGCCATGAAGTAGTAAGTTTTAGTTTTTATTTCGTATGTTGTAAACTTTGATTTTATTAATATAATTTGCTATCGTTAAAAAAAAAAAAAAACTATACGGAGCAAGTTAAAATTATATGTAATTGATATATGAAAATTTTACACCAAGATGAATCTTATAAAAACCCGCATACTAATTTTTTTTATTTTGCTTAAATCATAAAAATGTGGTCAAAATTATTTTATTTTGACATATACGAAAATTTACAAAAATATTCAGTAAAAATAATTTCAGCTTAGTAAAATTCAATAACTTTAAAGAATAAATATAATAGAAAATCAGTAAAATTAATTTCATTTCAGCAAAACTAATTTCAATTCAGTAAAATTAATTTCATTTCATTAAAAATAATTTAAGTTCAGCAAAAATAATTTCAGTTCAGTAAAAATAATTCCAATTCAGCAAAAGTAGATGAAGTGACCAGGACCTTATTTATTTTGCATAAATCACCAAGGCCCTGTTCTTTAGAGCTGCTCTGCTCTGCTCTGCTCTGCTTTGCTATGCTCTGCTTTGCTTGTCCCTGCTCTGCCTTGCTCTGCTCTGCTGAAATCTGCTCTGCTGAAATCTGCTCTGCTCTGCTCTGCTGAAATCTGCTCTGCTCTGCTCTGGGTTAATATCAATTAATAATATCAATAAACCAATAATTAATAATACTTAATAATTAAAGTACACAATAATTAAAGTACATATTTTAAAATTATAACAATTATAAATTCACAATACAAATTTTTTATTATTTATTAATAATAATGTCTAACAATTTCTAAATACATATTGATCTATATAATAACACATAATACATGTTTTTTTGGGATCAATAATACTACATTATTATAATAATAGTGAAAAATAATGATATAAAAAAGAAGATATTTTACTAATTTGTTACCTTTTTTTTATTTAAAGAAAATAAAAAAGTAAATTGAATTAATTAATAATTAAATCTAACACTACCCATAACTATATATTGTGTTTAAGAAAATTGGGAAAAAACCTAAACTAGAGAAGGTCAGCAGTCGTTCGCCATACTCTCAATTCTCCATTGAAGTTGCGCTTCCGAGCTTTATCTCCTCCATTGAAACAACTTTTGAGGTTAGTTTTAATTAATACTCGAAAATCGATTACGCAATCTTGTGTTTAGTTTCATACTTTCGTTGCTTTAATTCTCAGTATTGTCTATAATACTGACAATGAAGACAATGCATATCAAGATGGTAGTGAAGATGATGAAAATGAAGATCAAAATGACAATGAAGATGATGAAAATGAAGATCATATGGAAGTAGATGGTTAATTCAGCACAATGTTTTAATAATTTGAATATGTAATGATTTGAATATTTTAAACCATTATCGTCTTTTATCTATTCAGTATAAACATATGTTAACGTGGTACACATCTATTTATGTTTTCATTCACCCATCAATTATAATAGTGGTAGTAGTAAAAATAATAATAATAGTAGTAATAATAGTTGTAGTAGTAGTAGTAATAATAATAATGGTAGTACAATGCGATAATGATAGTAATAGTAGTTAAATTAAATAGTAACAACATTAATAATAATAATAATAATAATAATAATAATAATAATAGTAATAATAATAAAATTAAAAAATAATAATAAAAAAATAAAATTAAAAAAAATTAATAATAATAATAATAATAACAATAATAATAATAATAATAATAATAATATTAATAATAATAGTTGTATTAATATTAATAAAAATAATGCTAAAATCTGCTCTGCTCTGCTTAAATCTGCTCTGCTCTGCTCTGCTTTGCTCTGTTGAAATCTGCTCTGCTCTGCTCTGCTTTGCTCTGCTGAAATCTGCTCTGCCCTGCTCTGCTCTGCCCAGAAGCTCAAAAGAACAGGGCCCAAGTGTGGTTAAAATTATTTTATTATGACCGTTGATCACGTGAATGGTTGAACTTTCAGAAACGAGATACGAGTAGCATAACTAGCATATACGGAATACGGAGTACAATAAATTGAACAATATAACCTCATATTTAGCGGTGAAAACCAATGGCCAAAATAATTGACAGAACAAGACTAGTCGAATAGTAGTATCTCATAATGCAACCCCTTTGATTTACTATTGCTTTACCTTTCACAACCAATTTGTAATTTGGTTTTCCAAAGATAAACACATTGAAGTGGAGTTTGTAATTGAAGGGAAAGATATGATTTTGATTAATGGTTTTCTGCAAGAACAATTAAGGGTCATGATCCTGATTATTGGTTTTCTGCTACTGCAACCTCCTTCAACTGTAAAGGGTTACAGTTACAGCAGAACTGATTTCCCCTCTCATTTCATTTTTGGCTCCGGCTCTTCTGCTTATCAAGTTACCTCCTTATTCTCTCTCATTCATACAATTACCATCACTAATGCTAATATTAATACTAATGCTAATACTAATACAGTTTTAATGGAGTTTTATGCAGGTTGAAGGCGCAGCTTTTGAGGATGGCAGGACCCCCAGTATTTGGGACACCTATGCTCATGCTGGTCAGTGTTCATTTTTGTGTTTTCTTGAAAAATTTAATTCTGGGTTTTTTGTGATTTTATTGTCCTGTAAGTGTAATTGGTTATTCTTTATTGTCTGATTGAAGGGTTTAATTTACACCAGTAGCAATTACTTACGGTTGAATAAGTATTTAGGGATGTTAGGCAAAATTAGCTATTATAGATTTATAGAAAAACGAGACAATTATTTTCGAGCATTTCAAACTAGTATATGCAACTATTATTTCCGTATGGAGGGAGTGTCAATTGTCAAATAGTAGTAGTTTTAGTTCCCCGGACTCATTATAGCAAAAGGCTCAAGTTGTGCCATAATTTATAATCATTTTACGGTGGGGTCATACTTGCAGCTAGGGCTTGGATTAGTGACCGTGTTTATAAGACGCTATCAATGTCTTATTAGTGCATTCCATTGTTTCAGGTTATGTGGATGGATATACTGGGGATATAGCATGCGATCAATATCACAAGTATTAGGTCATTTACCTAAATTTTGTAGTTTTGATTCTATTTTTTTTCTTTTCCTTAGTGGCTGCAATCTTTATAATTTTCTGTTTCATTATCCACTCACTATTTGTTTCAGAAAGTTTTATCTCAAACAAGAGCTTACTTTCTAGTATGTAAATCACTAAAGTTTCATGATGTTTTTCTCACGTTTATGTCATTTATTCTTCCAACCCCCTGTTGGAAGAGAGCAGCCTCAGTTTGTTGGTGACTTAAAATGACTGTCATAGCCATGCTATGAAAGTTTCCATATAATGTGCTTCATTTTCACTTGAGGCATGCTCTATTATTGTTCATTTGACAAGATATAATCCCTTTGGCTAATATATGATCAACATCATCTTCCTTCTGGATTGTATATAGTAAACTACTAGTATATATCTTCTATTTTTATTTTTTTAATATTGATGTTATTTCCCAGGAAGATATCCAGCTAATGGTAGATACGGGTTTAGATGCGTATAGGTTCTCCATCTCTTGGTCAAGACTGATCCCAAGTACAATATGTCCTTTTGTAGCTATCCAATATGTTAGTGCAGTGTTTCTTTGTTCTAGCACTAATCCTCTCTTCCTGATTTTTAACTCCCAGATGGAAAAGGACCTGTCAATCTAAAAGCTGTAGAATATTACAACAATCTTCTCAACGAACTCATTTTTCACGGTAATTATCAAAATTTCTTCAGAATTTGGGTCCACCAATATATATGAAAACTTTACTAGTCCATAAATATATAGGAATTCAACCACACGTGGTCTTGCTGCATATGGACATTCCTCAAGCACTTGAAGACAATTATGGAGGATGGGTTAACCAACAGATTGTGTATTGATCTTAAACTTTATCTCCTTTGTTTGCTATGCATATAACAAAAGCTCATGGTTTGGCACTCTTTGTGAAATGCGGATGCAGGGAAGACTTCACAGCATATGCTAATGTGTGCTTCAGAGAGTTTGGTGATAGAGTTTTGTATTGGACAACATACAATGAACCCAATATGTTTGCTGAATATGGTTATGATCATGGATTAATTCCGCCTCAGAGATGTTCTGAGCCATTTGGGTCTTGTACAAAAGGAAATTCTACTACTGAGCCATATCTGGCTGTTTACAACTTGTTGCTAGCACATGCATCAGTTGTGAGGTTGTATAGGAAAACATACCAGGTTCTTCTCACCGAAGTCTGAAAGTGATGCTACCATGTTACCTATTGAGCAATTTGTCTTTCTTAGAACTTACCTATAGAATGACATGCATGCAGGGAAAACAACATGGCTTTATAGGTCTGAATCTCTATGCGGAGTCAAGTGTTCCTGAAACAAATTCAGAAGAAGATTTACTTGCGGTTCAAAGAGCTCACGATTTCAGGATTGGTTGGTGCGTGATGTTTTAACTTTGTCCAATATGCCATAATTTTTTTCTTCAGATCATCATGGCTTATTAAGTGTCTGCTACCTTATGCTCGTTTCTGATAGCATGCTATTTTGTATGATTATAGAGTGGTTTTTAACGTTGAATATGTGAGGAATTGATGTCTTAGTTCATTATTCACTCTATTTTTATGCAACTTTTGTGTATCCTATGCATCACGGGTTGTTAGTGTTTTTGTTGAGTTTTTAGGCCTAAAGACGACCAATTGAAGCCTATGGATGATAAACCAAGGTTGAAAGCAAGAAGATGATGGAAAAAAGCCAAGGCAAAGGAGCCAAGTTAAGAAAAAGGAGAGAGCTGCAGTGGAGAGGCCTCTCCACAGAGTGGCGCGACCTCTCCAGGTCAGTGGAGAGGCCTCTCCACCTCGCTGCTGTAGCTGCTGCCTCCTTGGCAGAATGTAGGAATTTTGTGGGGAGAGGCCTCTCCAACATAGGTCGCGGCTTCTCCAACTAGAGCGGCCTCTCCACCTATTTGGAGAGCCCTCTCCACCTTGATGCAAAAGTTCCTGCCTCCCTTGGCAGATTCAAGAAATTTTGCAATGAGAGGCCTTTCCAACATAGGGGAGCGGCCTCTCCACCTTTTTGGAGAGCGCCCTCTCCACCCTGCTATGGAGCATTCTGCCCCAATTTTCCCGAGTTTGGGGCGGCCACTCCAAGACATGGAGCGGCCTCTCCAGTCTTAGGAGCGGCCTCTCCAGGCCTTGGAGAGGCCGCGCCCGATAGGTCCTGGGAACTTTCTATTGCGGAGTTTACTTTGTAATTGGGGGTTATAAATAGCTTTTCGGGACTCATTTGTACGGATCTTCTTCTCTCTTAATTCCCTTTAGTTTTCTTAGGCCCTTAGTTTCTCTAAACCCTCTTTAATTAGTTTAGTTTTCCTCAAAACTCAATCATTGTAAGAATCATTTGAAGTTTGTTCTATCAATTCCAACAACAATTATTCTCTGAAGCATCAATTAATAATCTCTTTCTCTCTCCTTTGTTATTTAATTTTCTAATTTTATCTTTGATTAATCTTAGTTCTTGCTTAATCTTTGTTAATTGTTCTTACATGTTCAACCATCCTTGTATAATCTCTCTCCTAGTTTAATTGAATTCATGTTAACCCTAGATTTAATTGCTAGATTGTTTTTCACCATGTTAACCCTAACCAAGCCATGGGTTGATTGTTGTTTGTGCTTGCATGTTCATTTTGGGTTGATGATTGATTGTTAAAGATTTGGTTAATTGCATGTGTAATTGTATGGCCACTTATTGCTCATGTATTCACTTCTATGCTTGCATTAAGAGATGGAGTCTAGTTGTGAGCCTTTTCTTATATGATTATGCTAAATTCCTCTTGATTATGGTTCCTTGTTTGAATGATGTAGTAGTCTTAGTTGCAACAATTAGGTGAGAAATCCCAATTGCTTGTGCCTTAATGCTTTCTTGGACGAAAGACAAACCTGAGTTAGTAGTCTACTTCTCATCGTTAAGACTTGGTTGGCCTATCTTGTTTTTTGAGTTTGGTTTAGGAATGCTTAGTGTTGTGGCTTCAAAAGGAGGCAATGTTGAGTGCTCTTTCTATCACCCAATTTGTGTTCATGCTTGCCTATTGTTTTGATCCGTTGGTTTGGTTGGTGTCGGTTCCCATTTCCCCTAGTGTTTGTCTCCATAGTAGTTATCTAATCAAAACCCCCAAATTTGTGACCGAGCTAGCTTACAACCGTTTCATACTCTTGGTGTTCTTGACCCATTCCCTGTGAATACGATCCTTTACTTACCCTAGACTTGTCTTAGGTTGGTTTAGGTAGAAATATTGTTTGGCTTTAGGGTGATTGTCCAACGACCGATTATTCCTCTTACCAGTTTCCCAGTGCTATTCATCTCTATTTTGAAAATGTGGTGGTACTTATTGCGACATCTTCAATGTTGTATCAGGTTTATGGATCCCCTGGTGTTTGGTGATTATCCAGACGTGATGAAGAAGTCAGTGGGTGGGAGACTTCCATCTTTCTCAGATCATGAATCTGAACTAGTGAAGAGCTCCTTCGATTTTATTGGAGTGAATGTCTACACAACTATAGGTGTCAAGGACAACACAAGCAGCCTCACAGCGGACCTTAGAGATTTTGATGCAGACAGGGGAGTCGAACTTATCTGTATGTTTTAGTACTCGTTGACTCAATTTCTAATATTCTCTATCAAAAGTATTTTTTGCCTGGTTTTGGGAATTTGTAATCTTATTTCTAAGATAAGTGCTAAAATGCTAGGTTGCTCAACTTAGTGCTAATCAAATGTTTACTTTCTGCAGATAGAAATGATGGTGAAAGGGTGAGAACTGATCTTGGTCTAGAGCAGGTCCAATTGTATCCAAGTTTGTCCATTAATTTCTGACTGGTTATTGTTGCACATCAGGGTGTACAAGGCGTTTTGGAATATTTTAAACAACAATATGGAAATCCTCCTCTCTATGTACATGAAAATGGTTCTTCTATCTCCTCTCATATTTATACAACAAATTGAACCTATTGCCTTTTACACTTGACCACTATTTGCTAATACTGCACCTATAATTTTTAGGTTACCGAACAGTGTAGTGCATCATTGGAAGACACGTCGAGAGTTGAATATCTTAATGCTTCTATAGGATACTTGCTTGATGCATTGAGGTATGATGTCTGACTATTAAGAATTGGCTAACAATATAGCTGCTAGTAGGTGTGTGACTTGCAATAAATTTTTATGCTCTTTATTTTTTCTTAACCCGGAACTGAAGGAATGGATCAAACACAAGAGGGTATTTCTTATGGTCATTTTTGGATATGTTCGAGCTAGGAGGAGGATATAAATGGGGTTTTGGCATTTATTATGTGGATTTGGATGATCCAGATCTAAAAAGATATCCTAAGTTATCTGCGCATTGGTATTCTGCACTTTTGAAGGGAAAGAATTTCAACTCCAGTGGGATTATCCAACAAGCGAGCAACTTAACTATTATGTCCAAAGCTCTTTCTGACAAATAGATTTGAGCATGGCATGAAAAGATTTCTTCAAAGTTGAACATTTTACTGTTTTTGTAGCTTCCGAGGTATGCAATTTTTTCTTCAGCGACCACACCTGATTTCGTACCTCCAGATGAATAGTGTAATAGCGAAGAGGGAGACTGTTAATCTGTAGCCGTACTTTATCTATCTGAGCATTTGAGATGTACTAATTGATCATACGATCTGTGAATTTATCAATTTATATGCTACACCTTTCCATTTCGGTTTTTCTACATTGAATTTGTGGTGATTTTCATGCTGCCATGGTGGTTCAGATGTATCACAGAGAACGGCAAATTTTATCAGTTTTTCTGTAGAAGTCTAGACATCTACTGAGGATTGTGTGTTTTTATAAGTTGTAGAAACTGCCTTCCCTGGTGATAAATCAGCGATGCCATTCCAAGATATGTTCTTAGGCTTTTAGTTTTTTTGAAGTTCTTGAAGGATGGTGAATGGTTTCAACTCTGTACTCGAGGCGTTCAGGGGAATTACTGCAAGGAAAATTTTCAAGAGATCAACCTGAAGTCCTGAAGTGGGCATGGAATATCTTGGAGTACTTAAGAAGTTATAATATGAATGTTTTACCAAATGGAAGCACTCTTTCCCAGTTTTCCTAGTTTACGAGGCCATAGGTCAGGGCTTCGAAATCAAGGAAGTTAACTTTGCTTTTTTATAAACTTGTTGGTGGATGTTGTTTGCAGAAATCTAAAACTTTTAAGATATTTGGTAGAGCTGCCACTGATGTTCTAAACTTGCTCTTACTAAGAGAATAAGATATATTTCCTTCAAGTCTCCCTATAGACTATGCTGTTAGTCCAACATTTTGGTGTGTTATCATTCATATTGAATCTCTTACTTAGTCGCTGATAAGCCTATTGCATTTGTTGTCAGACCAAATCCGAAGGGATAAAGAGGATCATAGTGTGGATCTCCAACATTCATGGGGAGCTGATCAACAGTTTTGAACCATGTCCTTGGCAGCTTTCCAGTGAACTCATAGTCACCAAACAGCAGATCAGCAACTCCTTGGCCTTCTGTACCAGGCAACCATGCTGCAACCAAGGCATCGACGGGGGCAATGTAAGGCTCGATGGAAAGGGGGCGGCCAGAGATAACAACAACAACACTTTTGACGGACCCACTGACATTGCTGATCACAGTGGGTCCAGGTTCTATCATCTTGAGTGTCTGGCTATCACCATGCATCTCTGCGTAGGGAAGCTCACCTACAACAATGATGGCATGAGTGAAGTTGTTGGACTTGATGAAATCTTCGTCTGGGTTCTCCTTGTATACAACTTCTGTACTTGGGTAGACAGCAGATTTCACAGCATCCAGAATTGTTGTTCCTGCTCAATGTAGAAAAAAAAGGGATGTTTCATAGAAACATTCTATGTGGCATTTTTAGAAAATAATCAAAAGTTTTAAACTCAATTCAACAAGTAAGCTAACCTCTGGTACCATCATTTCCTGTAAATCCCTGCCAAGTAGTTGTCCATCCACCACATTGGTAACCCAAATTATGAGCATGAGTACCAGCTACAAGTATTTTTGACTCACTTTTAGGAAGGGGCAATAATGGACTCTCTCCTTCTTTACCATTCTTTAGGAGTACAAGAGATTTTCTTACCGCCTCTCTTGCCAAGTCTCTGTGAGCCTGCATAGTAAAATATGAAACATCAGTCTAAAAGGAAACTTAGAATAAAGCCTGCAAATGACACCCTATGATGTGAACCTTATGCTTCATTTTCCCTTTAAACTTTTTTAGAACATACTTATTAACACAATTAAGGGACTGTATTCACTGTAATATACAAGTACAAGCATGTTTGTCAAATGTCGCTGTTACCTGTTTTCCAAGCTCATTAACCAGACTAAAATCGGCCATAGGATTTTCAAATAGACCCATTATGAACTTGACATGCAGAATCCTCTTCACAGCATCATCAATACGCTCCATACTTATAGAGTTGTTCTTCACCAGATTGGTAAGAGTGTCTATAAATTCAGTAAAATTAAAAGGAACCATTACCTGTAAATGTAACATAATACCATTATGCAATGTCAGAACGGGCATCTTTGAGGTGCAAATATTACTAGTGCCGTAAATGTTAGGCAGAGACTAGATAGAGGATAATGATAAAGTTTGCTTGAAAAACACTAACCATGTCTATTCCAGCTTGAATTCCAGCCAAAACGGAGTATGTATAGTCTGCATGATAAGGAGTAGTCATCCTATCAAGTCCCTCCCAATCAGAGATAGTAAGTCCCTACTTGTTCAATATAATTCCGATTAATGAGAGAATTAAATCGATGGATTTTTGGGAAATAAGTATTGTGCATAGCGCGAGTTAACTATGAAAGTGTTACTTTACCTTGAATTGGAGAGTGTTCTTGAGATAGTCTGTGATAAGGGTACGATTGGCATGCATCTTTTCTCCATTTAAGCTAGAATAGGAGATCATAATTGTTGACACCCCTTTGCTGATACAGTCGAGATAGGCAGGCATGTGGATTTTATACAACTCAGCAGTGTCAACAATTGTGTTACTTGCATCAAGGCCTTCGGTTGTCCCCCCATCACCCACGAAATGCTTAGCACAAGCTACAACTTTGTCCCTGTATCAACATATATGATTCGAGTTAAAATACTGATTGTTCTGATAGGTGAAAGATGAGAGTGGAAAAATGTCATTTATTCATGTAATATGGTGCATAGTCTGCATACTTTCCCCCAACATAAGGAATGCCATTTTGAGATCCTTTAGGGTTTACTCCTTGTAAACCATAGATTATCTCAGTCATCTCCTGCACAATCTGGGGATCCTCACTATAAGTCTCGTAGCAGCGGCCCCATCTTGGATCTCTACAGACCTGTGAATCATAATCTACCATTTGTCAGACAAATTTTCTTCCATCTGGAAAGATACTTATACAAATAAATGAACTTTCTGCAGTGATATACTCACGGCAACACAAGGAGAAAAGGCGTATGGAATCCCTGTAGCTCTAACTTCCAGGGCAGTTGCTGCACCAATCCTTCTAATAAGGTCTGGATCTCTACACTCAGCATAAGCAATTAACATTTTTGTCTATCAGCATCATAAAGATAGTATTTTGTTGTGGAGAGGTACATTAATAAAGATATATAGCTGTTTCATCATTCCATTATGAATGTTTGCATTAGCAATGATGTCCTAGGGGCTTTATTGTGTTATACTAGGGGGGAGGGGTGCCCTGAACATAGTTGTACATGATTTAATATAATATTGAAAATTAAAATCTGTCAATTCCTAACCCGACTTACTGAGAGAGAACCCGAACCTGATCCGACCCAAATCGATCTGATTTGACCCATTTATCACATTTTGTAATGAACCAAACGATCTGAAATTTGACCCAAATTGACATGTCTAATTGAAATCATAGTTTTAAGATTAATGTAATTAAAAACATAGTTTTACATAATTAATGTAAACAATCTTTATTTGAAAAATCACGGTTTTATGTTTCAGTTTTTTAGATCCAAACAAGGTCACTTCGATCCGAACCGAAAATCCAAAGTTTCAAAAAAAATTCAATCCGATACGATCCGATCCTATCTAAAGTTCGAATCCAATCAAATTAATAATTTAGTTTGAATTGGATTGGAATATTAGATTGAATTTTGATTTTAATCCGAATAATGAATACTCCTATTAACTGTTAAATCTACATTCAGTATATAAATATAAATTAAGGCTAACTAAAAACATGAAAAGTGAACACTGAAAAAAAACTGGGATAACAACTTGCCTAGCAGCTCCAAGGCCAATGTTATGGGGGAACACAGTGGCATTGTAGACGATGGCATTGCCATGAATAGCATCAATTCCGTAAATCGTCGGTATCCCCAAACGAGTAGCCAAGGCACCTTCCTGAAATTTGTTAACTGTGTTGATCCAATCTTCAGCTGTGGCTTTCGGAAAAGGCGGACTGTCTCCCCCACTCAGCACACTTCCTGCGTAATTCTCATATATCGCCTCCAGTAAGCTTTCCCTAACTCTCACATAAGCAGGTGAATGAAAACGATATAACTTATTTGATAACAATGATAAAAGTTACCAATAGAGTAAGTCTTCATGACATCAAAGGAGGCGACAGCACGGTCGATTTGAGTCATCTGACCTATCTTTTCCTCCAAACTCATTCTGCTAAGAAGGTCTTCAACTCTAACTTCAACCGCTTCATGCTGATCTTTGTATTTCATGTATGTTTCAGCCATTGATCAGGTTGACTTTTGATTTTGGATCACTCCCTAAATACAAAAACTTCAACTCTACATTAATGGAGGATTTTCAAATTACAAATTTGCAAGGAAAACACAAATTTGAATACAGTGAAATACAATTCTTAGTTTAGTCTAATATAGGCGTTAACATTCCCAATAATTGCAGAACTTCAAGCATTTAAAAATGACTCTTACAATGAACTAAGTTCTCTTATAATAAAATAATAATACAATAAACTAAGTCCTATTATTGATTGGGCTCACACGCTAACAAAAGTGATCTGGAATTTTTCAAACTGTACTGATTGTCTCTATGTGAATGTTAGCTATTTTAATTGGTTAAAGTCTTGGGCAGTAATACCCAAGGCAATTCCAATTAGCCGGACTACTTGGATATATTAGCTAAATTAACCCCTAAGGTTAGTCCCTGAGTCTCAATAATATGCAGGATAGCCTCCATGTTCTGGAACATCATGGCTGTGCAATGCAATGTCAGAAAATTGCATATCAACAACAATTTTTGAAGCAACATCAACGAGTATAGTATAGTCATTAACTAGTGTATCCATAGCTTACAAAAAATAAAGGAATTACATAATCCATGCCGAGCTCATACAGAGTACTTGTAGCACTGAAGTGAAATTCAGTTGACACTGATCATGGTTTTTGAACCCCAAAAGAAGATAATGTGCATGTTCTTCTTTATTTTTTTAAAATGCAATCTTCAGCATTACACAATACACATGTGAAATTAGATATGCAGAAAGAATTTATTTTTTTCGTCACTGTATGTCTGTATAGCCTGTCATTGACTTTGTATTCTTGGCCAATTAGCCTAAGTGTAACCAAACCAGTACAGAACTACAGAGTATAGACTGTATAGTAATGCTTCTCTTCTTCGAGATAGTAGATTTTTTTGCCAAGTATTCAGGATTCTTATCATTCATATTGAATCTCAGACTTAGTAACTGATAAGCGTATATTGTTAGCTGTTAGGCCATATCCAAAAGGGAAAAGCGGATCATAGTGCAGATCTCCAACATTCATGGGGAGTTGATCGACTGTTCTGAACCACGTCCTTGGTAATTTTCCTGTGAACTCATAGTCACCAAACAGCATATCAGTAACTCCTTGGCCTTCTGTACCAGGCAACCATGCAGCAACTAAGGCATCGATGGAGTCCATGTAAGGCTCAATGACAATGGGGCGGCCAGAGATAACAACGACAACACACTTGATGGACTTGCAGACATTGCTGATAATTGCAGGGCCTGGTTCAGTCATCGTGAGTGTCTGGCTATCTCCATGCCATTCTGCATAGGGGAGCTCACCAACTACAATGATAGCATGAGTGAAATTGTTGGAGTTCACGAATTCTTTATCCGGCTCCTCCTTGTATATAACTTCTGTACTTGGGTGGACAGCTGATTTTACAGCATTCAGAATTGTAGTTCCTGCACAATGTTTAAAAAAAAAAAAGGTATGTTTCAGTTTATTCTCATCTTTTGGACATAGAAGCATTCTATAAGTTATTAGAAAATATCAGATAGTCATCATAAAATCACAATCAAATCAACAATTCTGTTTACCTCTATTTTCATTATTATCCAGAAATCCTTGCCAACTAATTGTCCATCCACCACATTGACAACCTAAATTATGAGCATGGGTACCAGCGACTAGTATCTTTGATGTTCTTTTAGGAAGGGGTAGTAATGGGTTGTCTCCTTCTTTACCATTCTTTAGCAGTACAAGAGATTTTCTTACCGCCTCTCTTGCCAAGTTTCTGTGATCCTGAAAAATCGAAATTGAAATGTCAATCTGAAAGGAAGCTATGAATGAAGCAGCAGATGACATAACATGATTAGGGGACTGATATGCAGTTTGGCAAATGTCTCTGTTACCTGGCTTCCTAGCTCATTAATAAGACTAAAATCAGCCATAGGGTTTTCGAATAGACCCATAATAAACTTGACACGCAAAATTCTCCTCACAGCATCGTCAATGCGTTCCATAGGAACATAGTCATTCTTAACCAGGTTGGTAAGTATGTCCATGAATTCAGTATAATTGTAGGGGAGCATAAACTGTACATTTAACAAACATCATCAATTGTGGAAGGTGCTTTGAGGTGCAAGGAGCAAAAACTAAGTGCTAAGATAATGAAATGATGAAGTATGCTTAAAAAGCCACTAACCATGTCTAATCCAGCTCGAATTCCAGCCAAGACAGAGTTTGTAAAGTTGGCATGATTTGGAGTAGTCATCCTATCAAGTCCCTCCCAATCTGAGATAACAATCCCCTGCTTGTTTAAAAGAATACTAATGAGGAATCACATTGGTAGATATTTGGGGAAAAAAACAGTGCATTAGTGTGAGTCAGCCATGTAAGTGATTTGTCACCTTGAATTGGAGTGTGTTCTTGAGATAACCAGTGATTAAATCCCGATTAGCATGCATCTTTTTTCCATTCAAACTAGAAAAAGAGACCATGATCGTCGATACACCTTTGTTAATTGCATCAAGGTAGGCAGGCATGTGAATTTTAAACAACCCAGCTGCATCTATAACTGTGTTACTCTCATCAATGCCATTAGTTGTCCCTCCATCACCCACATAATGCTTAGCACAAGCTATTACTTTGTCCCTGCATCAAATACATGTATCTGTTTCAACATTCTGATGCAGAAGTTCTTATCAAGGAGAAACAGTGTTTCTGAAAATGATATCTTCATGTAATATAATGCATACCTTCCTCCAACATAAGGTATGCCCTTTTTAGGATTTTCGCCCTGTAAACCATAGATTATATCTGTCATCTCCTGCACAATCTGAGGATCCTCACTGTAACTTTCGTAGCAACGGCCCCATCTTGGATCTCTGCAGACCTGAGAATTATTATCAGACACCATTCAATTTCAAATATATTGATTCAGATATATATGCAATTGTGCAGATTCTTACGGCTATACAAGGAGCAAACGCGTATGAAATCCCTGTAGCTCTGACTTCCAAGGCAGTCGCGGCACCAATTTTCCTGATAAGTTCTGCATCTCTACACTCAGCATAAGTAACTAACATTATATTCAATGATCAACATCAATAATAATTCGTGTCATATTGGTAACAAGTTACCTAGCAGCTCCAAGACCAATGTTATGGGGGAATACAGTGGCATTGTATACAATGGCATTGCCATGAATAGCATCTATTCCATAAAACATCGGTATCCCCAGACGACTAGCCAAGGCACCTTCCTGGAATTCGTTGATTATGTTTATCCAATCTCGAGCTGTTGCTCCTCGAAAAGGCACACTTTCTCCCCCACTTAACGTACTCCCTGCTTATAATCAAATGATGGTTTGTAAATAAAACCCAAATATAGACATTGACCGACCCAAACTTGACTAGACTTATAATAAAGTGTGAAAACCCGACTTAACCCAATATAACATGGCCAAAATGCGAATTTTTTTTTATAAAAAATGACCGACCCATTTAACATGTCTAATTGAGAACTAATAACATAAACAGAGTTAAAAATTTAAAAATTACCTATAGAGTAATTCTTCATGACTTCAAAAGAAGCAACAGAACGATCGATTTGAGTCATCTGACCAATCTTCTCTTGCAAAGTCATTCTACTAAGAAGGTCTTGAACTCGAACCTCAACTGCTTGATTTTTATCTTTGTATTTCATAAACGGTTCAGCCATTGCCGTTGACCTCGCCCTCGAGTTATAACTCCAGATAAACAACACATTGATCAAACACCAACCCAACAGTATCTTTCGATAATCCACCATTATTGAAGAAAGCTAAAACTTTCTGCAGCTTTTCTTCTTCAATTTTCTAGCTAAAATTCTGAATCTGAAAATCCCAGAAACAGATTTAATAATGATTATTACACTATAGTACAGTATAATATAATATAAATTGTTGGTATTTCTATGAATAATAATGTGGCAACAACTACTACTATCCTGGGAAAGGGGAAAGGATAATAATAATGCCAGCTATGTCCAATGCAATTTTATTTCAATAAAAATGTGCAACTATTATTGGAGAGTTTAACCAGACACGATTTTGTTTATACAATTAGACCCAACTACTTCAAAAAAACAATGTAATTTTCCACGTTGCTAAACTTGAAAAGTAGAGAGATTTGTACGATTGCCCTTTCATTCTTCAACTACCAAAATCTTCGCTGAGCATAGTACTATAAACTTATCTAATTTTCGTAGATATATCGAAGTTTTTTTATATATATATATATATATATAAAAATGATTTATTACAAGTAGTTACATTTGGTCTAGTGTGATAAGGAGAATCTAATCTAATCTAATATATATATATATATATATATATATATATATAAAGGGGAGTTTTTTCCCAAGTTTTTAGAGAGCCACGTAGGATTTTATTTTTTCAACGTGCCAGGTAAAATAATAAATTTTAGTGGTAGCCAATTAAATATGAAATTATTAATTTCTTTTAGAATTAAATAATTTAAATGACATGTAAGCAAAATTGACGAATGAGATTTTTCAGTTTAAATTAATTAAATATAAAATATTATCTTTTGATATTAGGAATTTTATCTAAATACATAACAAATTTTAGCATATATATATATATATATATATATATATAAATTTTTTTTTTAAATTCAAACAAACCGTGCATCGCACGAGATTTAGTTTATTTTATTTGTTTATTTTATAATTCAATTTTTGTCATTCTACCACGTCTCTCCTTCTTCTTCTTCGGGGGTTTCGAAGCTGCTCTCTTTGTATGCTTTGAAATCTCTCCTTTTCTCTCTCTACTTTATCTCTCATCGTTTTTCTTCGGAAAACTCTCCAATGACGGGAGATTTTATATATATATATATATATATATATATATATATATATATAAAGGGGAGTTTTTTCCCGATGTTTTTAGAGAGCTACGTAGGATTTAATTTTCTTAGCGCGCCATGTAAGATTATAAATTTTAGTTATAGCCAATTAAATAAGAGATTATTAATTTCTTTTAGAATTAATTAATTCAAATGCCACGCAAGGGCGAATGATATTTTTACGTTTAAATTAATTAAATATAAAATATTATCTTTTGATATTAGGAATTTTATCTAAATATGTAACAAATTTTAGCACATAAATAAAAAAAAATATATTTTTAAAAATTCAAACAAACCGTGCATCGCACGGGTTTCATCTAGTACCATCCAAATTTTCACATAATCAACAATCTAAGATTCAATCGGACTAGAATAAAGATCAAATTTTTAGATTTTAATAAGACCAGACTAGTTATGCTTGGACCGAAGTTAAACCAAACCAATAAAATTAATCTTATCCCCAAATTGGATTAATTGCAGGCCACTTTGTAGATGAAATTCTCTTACCCTCCCCTCACTCGAAAATGTCAACTAGTAAGGTTTCAAAAATAGAAAACTTGTAAAGTCAACAAATTTTACACGAATGGAATACATCGTTTCAATTCTTTTTAAAGACCAAGTGACCACCACTAGTAGATAGTGATTTATGTTGCGTGGTCAGCTAGCCAGACCAAGACGAGAGGAGAGGGAAAATAAATACCATTTTGATTAGGATAATTTACGTGGTGTGACTGGTGTCTCTACTTATTTTTGGATAAAAATCGTAGATCATACGTAATAATGTATCATTTTCAGTATTGTTTTTCTCTCTTCTTTACTCCAGTTATCTTTAATTCTGTAAACAAGTGCTGATCACTAAATTTATCGACTACCTAAAACTACAAAGCTGGGTCCTGGCTTAGAAAGCTTCAGTAATCAGTACGCAACGCCTTTGCGCTAGTTACCACTCTTACCAGAACATTAACAAACACAATTTCAATTGGAAAGTTATTTAAGCAAGCTTAAATGTAATACGGACTACGGAGTAAGAATTTAAGCTTTCGCGGGTTATAAGTAAATTTCAATGTTGATAACAAAGGCCTTGAAACCCTTGATTGATACTCCTTACAATACTTCGTAAGTTCGTTTGATACTCCTTACAATACTTCGTAAGTTCGTATTTTGTTGTTAGGAGGTACTCCGTAACATATAACTAAGGTGTCATATTAGTTTATCCTTTATGTGTGTTCAATTTATGCGTAAATGACTAACATTTTAACCACCTAGGTGGCCTAGGACTCAATAGCATAAGCAAAAGGTTTTTCTTACTGGCCTAGCACTCAACAACATAATCAAAAGGTAAATTTTCTTACTCATATCATATATTCAAATGTTCTAAATCTAGAGGTGATCATCAAAGGCCCAACCCATTAGCCTAATCCAGCTTGGTTCAGAAAAAATACGAGTCTAGACAAGCCTAAACACATATTTTAATTCAAAATCGAATCTCAGATTGAAAAGCCTAGAAAGCCCAACATTATTTTACGGGTTGGACACAAGATTTTATACAAAAGCTTAGCCTGACCCATTTTTTTAGAAACTCCACAAGCTAAATCCAATTGAAATTATCACGCACCCTGACAAATTTCCTAAGACAAGTAATTGAAGAAAACAATAGCATAGCAGCATAAGACATCCTGAGTTTGGCCAGCAAAAGTAGCACATACCACATAGTATATCTTCCAAGATACAGAACAACTAACAGGTTTAATATTAATATAGTATACAACTAGTATACTACTTGCATGATACAAGTACAAAATAACTGGAACAACCAATTACTTTAGTCTTGTAGACTGTAGTTCAAATATAGAGCCAAACTGATGCTAATTAAATGTGTAGTTTGTCAAGCAGAGAAAAAAGGGTGATTAATTCCCAACTTCAGACTTCAGAGATGGTCTGCAATGCAGGCTTCCAATGCCCCCCACCGCCATGATGTCTACCTCCTCGCCTGCTGCTACCGCTCCTGCTGCTGCTGCTCCCAGCCTCGTTACCATCTTTCTCTGTCTGCAAAGCATATAGATGCGGGTGATCACCACTAGAATATGTACTCTGTTACATTTTTGCACCTTCCAAGGGAAATTGCATTACATGATGAAAATCTATATGCTTTTCAATCAGCTTAACATGTTCTACTGATAACCAAGTTAAAGTTTAAAACAAAACATTTTGAGATTGAGGAACATATATTACAATTAAATATATATATCAAGAATAGTTAAGCACTTAATAACTAGATTGTAGGAAGCATTCTGTAGCTCAAGGAGCAGAAATATCGTTTAGAGATTGCCAAATGAAAAATCTAATTGCTTAACAAGTTTCGTCTATACTACATCTACCTTTGGCTAAGTAAGAGTGAGCAAATCGACACACATAACAGACTTTTGCCTCTACTAATTAGTTGCTTAACTGTTAGGCGATTAGGTGAATTTGGCAAGCTCATTCGAAAATAGTTGTCACAAGAAACACCAAAATTTTATAAGCCCGTAATTTCATTAAACATAGACATGTAATCGCTTTCTTTCAACACTATGTGCTACCTTGACCAATGCATAATAGGACCTTGCAAATTGCAATTGCTCAAAACAATACGAATATATTACACTAATGCTTCATTTCCCTACACATAAGAGTCAATTAAACTTTATTTTTCTTTAACCATAACCCGTCACACTGCTCATACGGCCTTCGTGAAATAAAATTTAATGGTTTAGAGCTACGATATGAATCATGTACATTAAGTATTTGTCAATTATTCATTTTGAAATACAGTGAGTACAATTAAAGTTAAAAATGACGACCTATGATCCTATGGAGTATTTCATATTACTCCTATAAATATTATTTTAAAACCCTGAGATGACATGAAGAACACTAGCCAAGAACAATAAACAATTTAGATTGGTCCCTAGAATCCCTAAACATCCAATGATTTCACAACTATCAAGGTATGCAGACAAAATCATGATTAACATGCTTTTTCATAAAGGAATAAATCAGCTGTCCTCTCGACTATATATGATTCTGTTCAAAAAATTATTCAATGTGGACCAGCATGTAAAAATGTAAAATCAACATGAATTATTCACTAATCACATTTAATTATTAACCACGAATTTATTGAATTAAATAAAAAATTATTACCTGGGTTTGATCGAGTTTATTACTAGATCCCTTGTCAACAGGCAAAACACCACTTTCCTTGAGCAATTTCCCTAGTTTCACAGATTTCTTCGTTGTAAACTCCTTGATAACATCTACAAATTAAAAACAATAAAATATAATACTCGTACAATTTAATATAATAAAATTAAAATTAAGGGATTTGAACGATTTGATATGATATACGGAGTAGTTTTGAATAAATTAAAAACCTTCAAAGGTGATGAGACGATAGACGTGACCAATGTGCAACATGTCAGTAGGCTTAAGAAGTTTAAGTTGTTGTTTCACAACAACGTTACCACTGACATTAGGTGATTCTACGACAAATGCGACGTAGTGGCCAGGGTTTGATCTCATGACTTCATTAGCCTTGACCGGCAAGTACATTTTATCAACCTTGCCGTCTTTTCCTGGATGTTGAACCACCACGGCCGCCGTAACCTGTGTTGCCTGGCAATTCCCCATTTTATTTAATTTGTCTTAATGACAGGTAATTACTGTATTAGACTAATTAAAGAGAGAAGAATGAGTGAGTGCATTATATATTGGTCTGAGAGGAGATGGATTGGATCAAATAATGCAAAAAACCTTTCATTAATTTACTAGGGTTAGGATATTGGTTAATCTCTGTCCGTTACAATTTGGGTTATTAAAATGATATCTAATATTTCCAAAATTTGATTATTGGATAGGAACGAATTAAAGACGATAAAGGAGAAGATACGTTATACATGATGTCAGCGTAAGTATTAAGGTGAAATAGTAGTGAACTGGTAGGGAGAGGAAGGTGTGGCGCTTGTTGACAATAAATAAAGGAGAATAGGAGAAGGGTTAAGTGATTGTTAGGGAGGTTTCATATGGTTTCGGATTTTTATACCTTTGTGTCATGAATCAACAATATGTGCCTATGTAATCAGTTTCTTATACGAAATATAGTTTGACTAGAATTGAGTATTGTCCGCCAAAAATAGTTGTAAAGTACAAATCTTTAGACTTGTGTACTAATCATCATTTAGAGCAACCCAAATGTGTTGATACAAGATGTTGTGTGGGTTGCCACTTAGACTTTCAAGTCACAAACTTCCCTAATGGTTGGCTATAACAATTGTAGCAATTGCATGTGTAATGTGGTCCTTCGATGCAAGAATATTAGAATAATGTTATTTTTTTTTTCTCTCCAATGATAAACTTAGCTTGTAGCTTCACAGTAGATCTTAGACCACTATTTTATTTCTGTGTATAAAATAAAATTAAGCAAGCAACTGACAACATAAAAAATAAAAAATAAAAAAAAAATTCTGAAATAAACTTTTGCTATTGTTACAGATTAATTTTTACATTAATGTATTTTTTTCTAGCTAATTGGCTATTCTCACCAAAGATGATTTTGTTGGAAACCTTTGGGCTGAATTGTTGTATTGATATTAACTTTTGGGCCTACTTATGTGAAGTATTTAAGTATGAGAGTTTGTAACATATTATGGGAAGCTTTGGGCCTTTGGCATAGGGTAAAATATTGCATAGTATGTAGTTGGTATTTTGGTAGGTATTTGCATGAATATTTGTTCTTCACTTATAATATTTGGTTACTCATAGTCTCATACTCCCTCAATCTTGACTCCCCAATTCATGATGAAATTAATTCTTCCTAGCTATGATGCAAGCAAACATGAGTCATGTTACATGAGTTACATGATCACCATGAAGCATGACCCGACCATGACTACCGCCATCCGGACTCCACCCTAGTACTAGCCTCGGGGACGTCTTACCCCAACACAAGTCTCCAACAATAATCATAACAAACAATATTTTCTCTGATGAGTGGTGACCCAAAAATTCTCCAAAAATTAGGCAAAGAAACGAACCATTACATCAGAAAATAACAAGCAAGTAGGGAAATACCTAAACTAGCTATTCTTTAGTGGTTCCACAATGTTGAGCTTCATTGAATTTCTACCTGAACAAGCTTCAAAAATGCATTTAACCAAATATTCCAACCACTTTGACGGCCTTAAGTGAGACGAAATAATTTGACATCAAATCATGTTACAACAATATTTGGCAGCTCCAATGCATATACAAGGCCAATTTTCTCCATTACATAATGAGTTGCTTACTTAGCTTGTATCACGTGCATGATGAAAGTTACTTATGTTTTCCATTTATTCTCTATCAATTACTTTCGGAGTTACATATGTTATTCACTCTAAATTATATTCATGAAATTTATTCAACAAATTTTGGAGTATCTTGTGATCAATTTATTAACCCCTATAAAGTGAAAAAAAATTTATTCCTATAATTATACAAGTATTAAGAATTGAACTAACTATGCATACTCATATTCGAAGGTAGAGGTGTTACCATGTGTAATTTGCATTTAATTTTGATATAACATTGATGATAGAGTCTTTAGTCGAAATTAATTTACAATGTCCCAATAAACTTGCTTAGGGACCAATATATAATTTTTCCTCACATGTGTCACCCTTCTAATACACTCCATTCCAACTAAAATACTGTATTAAAAGTCAAGCCAATTATTTATTCTAATTATTAAACATTCTTATAAACTAGTAGTTCTAATCGATCCAATATTAACTGTGATTAAGATTACTAAGTAGTGAAGCAAAACAAGTGAATCAACTAACAACCATCCGAACAATACCATGATTCATATTTTTGGCCACATTGACGAGCAAAATTTATGAGATGAAAATTTAATTTCAATCCTAAACAAATTGAAACAAGCATTCAAATATGATCATGCAAAATTTATGAGATGAAAATTTGATTTCAATCCTAAACAAATTGAAACAAGCATTTAAATATAATCGTGCATTTACAGATATACCTTACGTATTCTTATGCAATGTGGTTTAATTACTTTGGTCAGTTATACTAGTAACTCGAAATGTGGATGAATAATTACCTAACCAATTTGAAATTGGTAAAATAGAAGCACAACTATGGTTAGTTTGATGTAGACTAGTTAAGATGACCCACTATTTGAGGTGGAATTATATGCTCACGAGTAATGAGCCTCATGACCTTTTACTCAATCTCCAAACAAAGTAGAAGAAAAAAGGTGCATGTTCTTTTTTTTTTTTTTTTTTTTTGGTATAAATCTTTCTCCTCTGCTGTTAAATTAGGGGGGTGTTTAGAGACTCTAGAGAGTAGAGTCCCTAATTGAATAAGTTTAGACTTTTACGGAGAATGACTAAAACCAAAAAGACCAAAAAAATAATAACGATATGACTAAATATCATAATTAAAAGCACTAGCACCTATACAAATCGATCAATCCAAATCTGTTGCATTTCTATTTTTAATCAATCTCAATTATTGTATTTTATTTTTCAATATAGGTTTAAATTAAAATTATTTCAACTACGTCACTAAATCAAGCAAAGAATTAAACACAAAAGCTAGTAGAACTAATAGTACAAATCAAAAATCAACAAAATCCAAAATCCCCACTAATAATAAATCATATTCTTGTTATTTTCATCTTTTTCAAGTTAGAGCTTGTTTTCCTGTAATAATAAAGGTCTCGAAAAGTACCAATATTTTTTGACACATTAAACCCAAAAAAAAAAAAAATAAGAAAAAAAAAAGACATGGTCAATAATAACATTTGTAGAACTACTAAGCCATTACTCGTAAATATTATAATTAATAAAAATTCATAAAAAAAGGGGAGGCAATATTATTGGAAGGCATCTTCGCATCTGTAACGAGTATAACTAACATTTGTAAACCCAGATTCCCCCCTTCACTCACTTTCTCTCTCATCTTCTTCTCTTTTTATTAATAGCGCTTTCAAATACAGATTTACAACTTTAATTACGCCGTTTCTTTCATCACCTAACTCTCTCAATCAACTTAAATCCTCAGCTTTCTCTTACTTCATTCTCTGCATTTCTTCCCAGATTTTCTCTCTCTTAAATCCCATTTCAATTTCTGGGTTTCACTCCAAATCCTCTGATTCAAACTGGGTTTTTTTTCAATCATTCTTTTCCTCTTTTTTTCTATGAGAAAATCAGGGGAAATGAGTAATCATAATCAGATTAATGTTCAATGTATGAAACAGAGGAAAGGGAAAGGGAAACGGAAAGGGCAAGGGAATGGGAATGGGAATGGGAATGGGAATGGGAATGAGAAAGGGAAAAGATTATGGAAGAAAGTCAAGTATCAATTAGTGGAATATCATTCATTACCAAGTTATTTGAGAGATAATGAGTATATTAAGGGACATTACAGAGCTAATTGGCCATTAAAACAGGCTTTTTTCAGCATCTTTACTCTTCATAATGAGACCCTTAATGTCTGGACGTAAGATTCCTGCAACCTTCTTGTTTCAATTATTCTTCTTTACTTTTGTCTGTTTTTAGCTGTTTGATCTATTTTTATTATTTTATTAATATTATATAACACGATCTTGATTTGCTATTTCTATTTTAATATTGTTTTCTTGGTGGGTTTCGGAATTAGTCTTCGTCTTAAATCTTGTTCACGAGGTAAAGTTGCGTGCATCTGAACCTCTCGAGTCTTGAATTAGCGAGTCTTAATAAGTGTAAAAGCAAATCTTGGATTTCTGTTTTTGGTGAGGAATTGCCCGATTAGATCATTTTTCCTTTGTCAAAGGATTAATGTGAAGGTTATATAACTAATATGAAAGGCCCATTAATATGAAACTAACTAGTAAATGATGCAATTGTAAATGATTCTACTTTTGCAAAATGGATTGTCCTGACATTCTGCAGACTCTTTTAGGGTAGGAACGAATGTGGCCAGGTGGTCCAAGCTGCATAAAATGTGTGCAATTTCTTTTTACTGTAGTTTAATTCTATAACCAAAATGTCAACAAATTTATGTACTTGCTACTTTAAAGATGGGTTATTTTTAGAACGAATTAGTTAGTTTTGAAAATTTAGGTGTAATTATTACCACATTTGCATACTTGGTTGTTGCTTTCTGTTACTCCCTTCGTCCATTGGAATTGCCTCGTTTGACTATTTTTGTGAGAGGCTTTTTGAGTCAAATGGAACAATTTTAGTGGCATGAAAAGAGTACATTACATGAAGTACTTGTAATTTAGTTCTTGGATTTCTTCTGTGAGATGAATCTTTTGATGGACTAATATCTGTTACTGGTACCATAATCATGACGCAGGCATTTGATTGGATTCTTCTTTTTCCTTTGCTTGACAATATACACTGCCAAGAAGGTTCCTGAGGTTGTGGATCTCCATTCTATTCAAAATCTTCCTGATGTAATCAGAAGAGCAGATCTGCACAAAATGCATGCTGATATATTGACATGCTTGCCTTCATTACCTGACATGTCTGATCTCCACAAGCTTCGCGAAGAACTGAAAACATCACTGCCATCAATGGATATGCTTCAGTCGCTGTCTGGTTGGCACATAATAGAGCTCCTCTCAAAATGTTTGCCAGAGCGCGTTTTAAGTGGAAACCACACGGATGTAAAGGTTCTGGTAGGTTCCTGATTTTTAGCCCTTGATAATGATGAATTTTCTCTGTAGGAGTAATACCAGATAGTTTGTGTTGGTTATTCATTGAAAGGCTTTAAGTAGCAGAAAAAGGAGGTTTTAAATGCAATGAACCTGTTTCTAATATTCTAAATGTTACTTGTATATAGGAAAACTCATAACAAATGTTCTTATTAGTCTTTTCATTCATAGGTATATTAAAAGGAATTTTATGTTGATTGCCAAGATAATTTTTTCTAGATATCTCTCTATGTAAGCAAGCATTCTGTATGTAACAAGTGTGTTCTGTTGCTGCAGCATAGCGTGACAGATGAGTTGGCAAATGTAATACCCTTAATAAGGCAACCAATAACTCGTTGGCCATTCTACGCCTACTTAGGAGGAGCCATGTTCTGTTTGCTAGCTAGCAGCGTATGTCACCTCTTAACCTGTCACTCAGAACGCTTAGCATACATCATGCTCAGGGTGGACTATGCTGGGATCGCGTCCCTAATATCAACATCCTTCTATCCTCTGGTCTACTACTCCTTCATGTGCTACCCCTTCTTTCGCAATCTTTACATGGGCTTCATCACTATTTTGGCAGTCGCGACAGTTCTGCTTTCTCTCCTCCCAGCCTTTCAGAATCCAGAGTTCCGAACCATACGAGCTATTCTATTTTCTGGAATGGGGCTGTCTGGCTTACTGCCAATTCTGCACAAAAATATCATATATTGGCAACAGCCTGCAGCACTCTACAGTACTGGTTATGAGCTTTTGATGGGATTGTTTTATTTCCTTGGAGCCCTGGTTTATGCAACCAGAATTCCTGAGCGATGGATGCCTGGGAAATTCGACCTTGCAGGACATAGCCATCAATTGTTTCATGTACTAGTGATTGCTGGGGCGTACAGTCATTATTGTGCAGGGTTGGTATATCTCCAGTGGAGAGACATGGAAGGTTGTTAGGCAAAGTTTCTGGAAAAATCTAGGTCAGTATCATTATTTGTAAACATTCTTCATTCTCAATTGTAATTAGTGGATTAAGGCATATGATGTTCAGTGCATCAACCTTTCTGTAGCTATTGAATAGGTGACACAGATTAAAGTGTTCCTCTTTGAATATTGTACTAAGGGCTTTTGCAGGAAAACAATTATTAATGTGCTTGTTAGTTTTTGCAAAAAAAATTCATGTAGATCATACATTTTCGAATCTCTTTTGACCTGATTTTTGTTTATGTGTTCATAATCAACATGTTGCCAGGCAAATATATACGCTACTCAACTCTTCATTTCTTTTCACTTACTCATGCTAAATCTATAATGCATTGTAACATCAGTATAAACACTTGAAAAAAAAAATGGATAAAATTTCTATATTAAGCCTAGTCTGACAATTGGAACCCACGTCTGACGTGAGTTTCCGATATAGATCAATAAGTCCCACTTTGAATAGGAAAAGTAAAATTGATGTGCTCTAATGTACGAAGTATAAACTTAATGAGTTACACTTACTCCTGCCTTTGTCAAATTTTTTTTGAAATAGAAACTCATTTAAAGGTTATGTACTTGTGCAGTTGGACATTTATCAATGTCTAGAGAAAATTATTTACTGAAGACAAGTAATTGTATCATTGTATTCAATTATTTACTGGGCTATGGAATTCTGAGTTGGCAGTAAAGAAGATATATACATAGCAGAAAGTAGCAGTAAGGCTAATAACTTGGTTTAAAAGTAAAGGAAATGGGTTGAGATACTGGTGAAAAAATGCAGAACAGCAGAAGCTCATAATGTCATATAGCAGCTGAAACAGTGAGCAGGACAGAAAAAACTTGCCCCTTGCACCTTATAGCAATTTCAAGTATTTGGAACTTTGGAAGTAAAAAAAATAAATTAAAGAAAAGTTACACACTTTCATTGAGATCATTTGGATGATTACATGTTTCAATAGATTTCATGTATGACAATCACGGTAATACAGTATTGTGTACTGATATTTATACTCCTATAATGTTATTGAGCTAATGTCTATGATCAATTGATTTTGGGATGAAACCTTGTTTTTTCATTGAGTCATAAACATCCCCTCAAGGCCTCGACCATACAATATTTTTATTACTGGAAAAAAAAAAAAAAATCATAGATACATTATAGAGATGTAGGGAGTCTTGTTTGCAACATTTTACTTACATCTTAGATTACAAAGTACAATCGCATAATGAGCTATTAGAGGGTTGATATGATAGCTTGATCCCAAAGGTCGAAAATATTATTGGTCACTTCACCCACCCTCATTTTCTAAAATACGACCAAGTACGTGACTACACTATTTCATTGATATCCGAGATCTACTAGGAGCTCCTTGATAATACTAAGACTAAGCTTTTGGGTAGTTGACCTTTAACTCTTTAAGGATGTTTAGAGGGATGCAAGTATGAGCTGACATATGAAGAGCAAGTTGTGAGAAGAAATCTGTCGGTTCATTTGGACGTGATGATAAGTGGTATATAATTAAAATGGACTATAATATTGGGCCAGATCTCAGAACATTAATGAGCAGTCCCACAACTTTGGGTATCTGGGTAGGAGATTCAGGCCCATGATTCATTTTAATTGTGGTCAATTTTTGAACAAGTTAGTAACTCGCCCTACAGCACTGCCCACCTCACCATTCTCTCCATGTGAAGAAGTTCCCTCTTTTGTTAAGGAATTAACTTGCTTGCTTTGCTTCACTTTACTTTACTGGTACCAATATTATTATTGAAGTTCCCCTACTTCCACTAGCCTGTTGTATCTCATTCATTGAATTATTAAAGCAACCAACATACATACTATGGCACTCAGACACGTAGAAACTATTAACTGGCTTGATTCACTACATAGCCAACCCGTACAAGTTTAATTATATACTATATCTATCTCCTAATCAATCTTTAAATATAGTATAATTAATCATTTTACACGAAGTTGAATTACCTCTAAAATAAAAACAATGTACAATCACAGTTCTCTCTTTCTTTTCCTTGAATTAGGAGCACCTATCATATAAGTATATTATACAAGAGCAAATTTCATTTATGGCCTCAACCACCTCACATCTTCATAAGAGTCTATGAATTTGAGACTATGCACTTAAGTCTACATCATAATTTATGGAGACTATTAATTATTCTAATGTGTGCACATCAAACGTCAACACGGGTGAATTGACGTGTGATGTGTACACTAAACATATATGTTTACGACGAATAGGGGTTTATTATGTGTACTGTATGATATCTATACGTAAGAAATTGAGATTGGATTTCTACTTAATTCCTATGATCTCTATTAGTAGCAAGATCAGGTAGGATCTTTATAATCTTTCCACAATAAGACCTGTAAAAAAGCCAAAATTGTTTCACAGGCAATCCCCTTTCTAACAGGCAATTTATCGTGAAAAGCGACTTATTTGTCCCCAAAATTTGGCATGCCCAATAAAACTGTGTCGGTTACCAAAGCACCAAATAGAAAACACAGTGAAATTCTAACATTCATTTCCACGCGTCCTCATCTTACCTGTTTCTACTTTATTTTCCAGCATGAACAACAACAGACTTAACCAACCTCTCTCACTCTTCTCTCAAGAGTCAAGACTCATCATCAGTCCTCAGTAATCAACATTCAACAAATTTAAATTTCTTTGGACCACTACTGCCACGATTACGAGTATGATTTTGGAATAGAACCTCCTTCCTGGTTTATATTTAGCACCGGTGACGTCTACGAGTATAACTTTAGTGGGACCAAACTTTAATTTCCTCTGTTAGTGCAGTTTTCTTCGTTCCTCAATTTACTGCTCCACTCCTTTTAAGAGAAAAGGCAACCCTCATTCTTTCCTTGCCTCACTCCTAATCTCTCTTTTCTTTCCCAAATTCTCTCTTTTTTTTTCATCCAAACACAAAACACACACAACTATGGTAAACCCAGAAACACCATATGAAACGCCACTTAAATCCAAAATCTCCGTCTTCCGCCAAAAAACGACGTCGTATTTCTCCGACGTCGTAATGTTTTTGGGTGGCTCACTTGTTGCTTTCCTTCTTCTATGGTCTCTCTGGTGCTTCACAGCCCCTCTTTCTTCTTCCTCATCCTCCACCTTCTCTTCCCCATCTCAACCCACCGAAACCCGACCCGACCCGACTACATTCTACGACGACCCGGAATTATCCTACACTCTCCAAACCCAAGTCCAAAATTGGGACGAGAAGCGGAAACAGTGGCTTGACCGGAACCCAGAATTTACGGGTCAAAACCGGGTTGTTATGGTAACCGGGTCACAACCCGGCCCGTGTAAAAACCCAGTAGGGGATCACTACCTGCTGAGATTCTTCAAGAATAAAGTGGACTACTGTCGGATTCACGGCTACGATATATTCTACAACAACGTGTTATTGGATCCAAGAATGTTCACATTTTGGGCCAAGTATCCGGTTATAAAGGCCGCAATGTTGGCCCACCCGGAAGCCGAATGGATCTGGTGGGTTGACTCAGACGCAGCCATTACTGACATGGACTTCACCCTCCCACTTGAAAAGTACAAGGCCCATAATTTAGTAATCCATGGTTGGCCCAAATTGGTGTTTGAGAAGAAGAGCTGGACTGGGCTCAATGCTGGTGTTTTTCTGATCAGAAACTGTCAATGGTCCATGGATTTGATAGAGAAATGGGCCAGTTTCGGCCCATTAAGCCCAGACTACGAAAAATGGGGGGCAATCATGAAGTCAGTGTTTACTGATAAGTTATACCCGGAATCAGATGATCAAACAGGGATAGCTTATCTAATGGTGAAAGAAGGGCAAAAATGGAAAGACAATATATACTTAGAAGATGAGTATTATTTTGAAGGGTATTGGGTAGAAATTGTAGATAATTTGGATAACATTACGGCGTATTATAGCAAGGTTGAGGCGAAGGAGCGCAGGTTAAGGAGGAAACACGCGGAGAAAGCAGGGGAAGACTATCGTGCGCAGTGGGAGTATAGTATGGAGAAAGAAGGGGTGAAATTGATGAAGAGACCATTTATAACACATTTTACAGGGTGTGAGCCATGCAGTGGGAAACATAATGAGATGTATAGTTGGGAATCTTGTTTAAAAGGGATGAATAAAGCATTGAATTTTGCTGATAATCAGGTGCTTAGGAATTTTGGGTATTTTCGTCCTGATTTAGATAAATCTTCTTGGGTGCAGCCTCTCCCTACTTAACTATTAGCTGCATTTTTATGTTACTATATAAAGTATATGCTTCATCCATTATTTTTTGTTTGTTTGGTTTATAGTTTTTAGTACTAGTATTAGTTGACGTAGTAAGGTTTAAGAGGATATGTACATATATGAGCATCTGAACAATTGGATTGGTGTGTAATTTGAGCTAGTAATACGGCAGAGGTAGTAATATGAATTTGCTCTTGCTTTAAGACTACATTAGATGTAAGTGCAATGCAGTAGCTATTCTAAGAAGTACTAGTACTTGGGCAGACATGAACAGTTATTTGTGAGTATGGGATGAATTTTAAAATAAATAATATGAGCAAGGAGACTTAAGTTACTGACACTGAGCTAACTGGCTGCTCTGTATTTGTAATTGTACCCATGCTATTAACTTTATGAATTTTGCCAAACAACAGAGAGATTTAATACGAAGTAAGAACACAGCTAGCTATATAGATATGAAATATAATGATTAACATGTCAATCACCAAATCAATCATATATACAAAGTATATACGAGTACTCTGCATTTATTTAATTAATCATTGATATACTTATTCTTGAGTTGATTGAAGTTTTCATTGGAGTGTAATTACACATTTACAGTGGAAATTAACTTTTTGAACATATAATCGAGTGTTAAGAGTTCTAACATATTAGCCAAATAACCTGATCTATGGATAATGTTGCATAATTATAGTACAAGAAAAGGTAAATAAATACTTAGTATTTACGTGAAAAACACTAATTTAATTCCCAGCTCTAACCTGTCCTTACGAACAGCTTTAGCTGAACCATGAGTTGCAACCATGATTCATAATTCAGTGTCATTTCAATTGGATGCCTCTGTAACATAACCTGCATAAGTGAGTATGAAAATTTAGCTCTCGAGTCAGGTAGAATTTGAAACACCATTGAAAGCGAAGCTGCGTAAATTAAGGACAATGCACTACTTAATCCCAGACAAATGTACATTATGAAGGATCTTTTACAATTTAAAGGTCTTGTGGCCCAAGCTACTAGTCCTACTATTGTGATTTGATTATATTATGATTATCATTGAAATTATGTCATGTTTTATTGACGCTAATTGAGTTATGGTGCACTTAATTACTGATATTCTTATGATATATTACTCGTAATGATAATCAACACAAAAGGCATCCGTTTATTGTGGACTGCACCTGGTAGTTTATGTCCTGTAGCACAAGTTTGATTTAAGAATAGAAGAGCTATTGTGGGCTCAATACTAAGGTGCTGTATTGGGCTTTTGGTTGCAATCCTTTGTTTCCTTCTTTCAAGGCCCATCAAATGCCCAACATCACAGCTTCTCTCCCTCATCTCACAGTCTCACCCCTGGTTAGTACTGCAACCTGCTTAAAGTATAAGACAGGCCGGGAAGGAGTGCTTACCATCTGAACTAAGGCTGCCTTTCAGATGATCCTATTATAGTCATCAGACCAGTACCAAGCTCGTCATGTCCGAGCATGATTTCTGTGAAAGATTATCCTTAATGGTTAGGCATCATCATCTATTTCACTACTTGAAGTCTTGCACTGAATTAACTACTGAACCTCATGCAGAAATGAGATTTACATACTTCTTTGTATAGGGCTAGAGTGTATAAACAGTATCCTTTTCAGCAGTGTATGGGTTTCAGCTCTTTGATTGTCATCCATTGCAAAGTCAAGTATTTGAGGTAGTATTATTATGGTAAAGTAAGAGGCAAAATCATTCGATCACAATTGGGTGCACTTAATAGTTAAAAATAAATACGGTATATAATTCATTATTAGTAATAAGATCAACCGAATTAGTTCTTAATGAGATCAAACAGACACATCATCTGTGTTTCTAAAACAAATTGACAGTAACCAAGTAACGGAGCTTCATGGCTAAAATAGCTTAGACCTTCAGGCTCACTGCCATTGATTTAGTACCTAGATTAATTAGGATGGGGTATGCAGTCGGTTCTATGATTCGATTATTCTAGAAAAACCCTCTTTTAAACTACTGTCAGGCTATTTCTAAGATGAAGGCACGATGGCAAAATCTAAGAAGAATTTCTATTTTTACCAAAGCTCGTAAATAAACCTGATGTCAATACAATTCTGGGTTCATAAACTTGGTATTAATTCATGCAGATACACTACAACCAAATTAAGGTCTCCTGCAGGCTGCAGAGAAAAATTTTCTTGGTTGACCGATGAATTCATTGATACGAAGTTATTATAAAACTCAAAAGATCTAACAGTCAATTTCTATACTAAGTTATTTTTGTTTCTTATCTTACGAAATGTCCATCTTCCTTGCTCAAACTTATTAGAGAGTTTAAGACACATAAATAATAGACTCATGAAGAATCTTACTGCAAGAAGAACAAATTTGACATAGCCAACATCATTATTAAGACAAATGCAAGCTAAACAAGAAAGATAACAGACAGCAGACTAGAAGGCATGACAGACAGACAGAGTAGTGTAAAGCAGAATCTAGATAAACCGCAAACAAGAACAAATTCAAATATCAATTTGAATTCCACAATCTCAACTAAAGAATAGGTATATAGGAGCATGAGATCAAGTATGCTGCTGCAAAATTTGCTAAGCACAGGCGCGCAGCACAGTAGTAGGTCAGTAGCACCTCAGCAACTTTAAAGAAACAAATCATTTAGACGGTAAAATATAAGCTATATATAATTATAATCAATTAACCATGTCCAATAAAGGTGCCATGCATGAGTGGTATAGACCATAAATACTTAAATCGGCCATGAAATAAGGTATTTGTTAACAAAATATCGGACGCTAAGTGATGGCTGACTCGGAAACAAACAGACTCTGGAGTGCCGGACCCCAGGGAACTTGAAGCAGTTGACATTGCATGATGCAACATATTTAAGTGCTTTGTTAAATAATTAGCTATAAAACAATAACACCTAGGTCATCTCGCCGCCCCCACCCAATAATTAACTAAAAAATGGTATTCTGGACCCAACAAGGCACCAATTAGTAGTTAATGGATTGCAAACATCAGCTCATTTTTACAGGTTTTATAAACTTTTGAGTCACCTGGAAAAAAGCATTAGCAATTTAGCATATTGTTTAGCAACGTAATCAGATGTTAGGAAGTACCACACCTTACAAACCAAATTATTGTGGGGAAAGGGGTCATTCGGAACCAAATAAGAAAAGCACTTATCAGTTATTGATTGCTTACTTCAGAGTTCTGAGCATCTGTACTGTTTTAGTTAAAATATTACTGATATTATGTTATGAAAAGAAAAGCAAGGCAATTACGAAGTATAACATAATGGTTACATGTTCAGAAGTGGCAGAATTAACAATCAAGATAATTAATTGAAGGGAAAGAGGCATTCTGGATCTATGCAGAAAGCACTTATCAATTAATTGGTTGCTTACTTCATACTCTTCATATCATCCCAACTTTTATATTAAAGCATGGAAATTACATGTTGGTTTACATATTCGAAACTTTTGAATGTTGGGAAATGTAACACCTAATGATTCATATAACAAAAATAGGGTAGATACCAAACAGCTTAGTGAAGAAGGATATCCAAGACCTAATATCACAACTTGTTTACTCTACTACGGAGTACTTTGTATTTCTTTGGAAGAATACACAAACAATGAGCAAACTGTTTCACCATATACACTCTTTTAATGAAATTGCTAAAAAAAAAAATGAAAGAGAGAGATAGGCCATTCATAGCCCCATAGGTTTGTTTGACAGCATAATCCAAATAAGGAATATTTTAGTAGTGTTTAATTTTTAAGGGTTATGTTAGATTCAATCAGTATTTCAATAAGAATGAATTTTCCATCCTAATCCTCTAATAGGGACGTGATTTGCACTATAACATTATACAAAGGATTACTGAATATTTTATTTCAAAGATTTGATCCCAAACTAAAAAATAAACACCATATTATGAAAGTCTACAAATTAAATTAAGATGCAAAGTCATTGAAGATTACTAATAAGTCACAATAAGATATAGATTGTGGCTATGGAGTTGCCTCAAGTATCTAGTCACAATATTTTGAATATTTTTTTTCTATAGATGATTACGCTTTTTATTTTTATTTATTTTGATAGGACGTTAACGGAAGTATTATTACTATTATTATCATTATTATTTAAGTTGATGAGATGTTTACGAATTAATTTCATTACAAATGGCAGACAACTTTCTATCAATGACATATTATTCGTCCTTAATAAAAGTAGTAGAAAAATTTTATAAAAAAAATTCAATATTTCATAGAAAAGTTGCTGATCTCATCATTTTAACCAAATTATCCACTAAAATGTCTCCTTTTCTTCAGCAGTCCATGAGTCTATTGTCTAACCAATCCATCCACTAAAGTTTGATCATTACTGTGTGTATTTGAAAGGTAAAAGAAAATAAAATAAGGATTTGTTTTGATTGACTGAATTGAACTGAACTGAATTGAATATTTTATGAGAGAAGGAAATTATGACTTGAACTGAACTTAACTTAACTTAACTTATTGGAACTGAACTGGACTGAAAATAATTTGAAGAGAACAGGTCCTGAGTGCTTATAAATTTTTAATTTAATTTTCTTCAATTTGAATAGTTCAAACAAGTTAGTACTTATATTTTTGTACTGTGTTTAAACCTAAGCAAGTTAAAACTGCAGAAAATTCATTCCAAATGCTACAAAAAGTCACGAAGTACAGAAGTATACATATGTAAGAGACTAAAATGTGATTTAAAAAAAAAAGGCAATCTCTTACATAGCACATCATCTTAAGGTTTTTTTTTTTTTTTTTTTTTTTTGGCGGGATCTGGGGGGTTTTTTTATTTTCCTAAACGGAGTAGTTTTTAGTTCTTAAATTTTATTTTCTAAAAAACTAACCACTACTAGTATAAATTTTTTTTATATTTTGTTACCAGTTTTTTAAAAAATAAAATTTAAGGAAAACACTATAATCACTAATAGTAGTGGTTTATAATTTTTCTTATAAAAAAAAAAATTAATTATAAACAAAAAATTATAATTCTTCTTATATTTTAAACATTCAGATTTATTATATTTTAGTAAAACAAAAATACAGTCAAATCAAAAGAGACCTGATTCACGTGATCATCTAGTAAATTACGTAAGAAAAATAAATAGATGAATTCAGGAAAACACTAAAATGGACTTAGCTTAGTGAGTGATATGAGCTTGGCACCTTCTAGAATAAATTGTTAGCCAAATGGTGTAAGAAGAATATAACATGTGTCAGTGTAAAATCAAGCTATCGAACAAATGATAAGACGGAGAAAGATGGGAGCACATTCATTCAACTTGTATTATTGAATTATCAGATGGATAATGTTTTTGAACCTTGATTACCAACTATGTAGCTACACGTTTAAGCATTGTACAGTTGGCTCAATTATTCCTTCCATTATGATCAACGACAGTACAGCTGAGATGCCAATTCTCACTTATCCTAAACTACATTAGCTCCGTCTAATTTTTTTTTTTTTTTTTTTTCTTAAAAATAAAATATTGGTGGATAAATCATTCATTTTTAATGTTTGCTTCATATACTACGTACTTTTTTTTTACAGACTAAATTACTCGTTTGATTGCTTTTTTGGTGTTTATAGAGCCACAAGGACAGGGTGAGAATCGATCTCAGAATCACTAGGGACCGGAAGAAAAGTTCTAATCACTTGGGCTATCCCTCACTCTCACTCATTCGATTATTAATATCGTAAATTAAGTGTTAGTAAAACTTAAGAAAAAAAAAAAATACGCAGTTATTACTATGAAACTACATGGAGGGAGTATATAATACGGAGTATATAATTTCAATTTTAACTCTTTTACAAAATTAGTGATTAATAATCACCTAACTCATTATTAATGTGCGATTTTCTAGCATCAACAACCAAAAAATCATACAGATAAGTTTAAACACTTGGGAAAAAAAATTAAAAAATAAACTCATCACATAATATTGGGAAGTAGTTGAAGTAGTCTTTATTCTCTCCTCTTGTTAGATCACCTTATTTTCCTGTTTTTTACAAACAAATCCATAAAATCCAATCATATACTAATCAAATTAAAAACATGTACCGACTTTTTCCAAATATTGTAAAACAAATATATAAAAATTGCAATGCAATAAGTTGCCGGATATTAGGTATAACAACACGTAGTCAGAATTATCAGCTACAGAACTTTATAAGACGAATCAACAATAATGCCAAGAATATTCGATTAGTTTAGAATAGCATTTATTTATATATTTATTTATTTTTATTTTTTTATGAGGAATAGAAAAGCATATTATTAGTTCACAAGTAGTGTAGATCTATTTAGACACAAAATTACCTCTTCTTTAATTCTAATAGCCCCTAATAGTTGACTAATATTTCGGTTAGATGCGCGAACTTGAAACCGCATTTTCTATCAAGAAAATAAAATATAGTTTGCGTACTGACTAATTCAATCTAATTACACCCTTCTAATTCAGCTCCAGCTCATTCTCACGTGGTTTCAAACTCATAAGTCATAACTTCTGCTTATTTGTCTCATACCCTAGTCAGCATTCACCACCCACCTTACATTATTTATCACATTTTTTTATAAATATCACCTTATTATAATTTTATTATATGCTTTTTATAACCCCTTATATAAGACCATTTCGGCTTATCAACAGATACGGTCATAGACTTCTCAGTTCTCACCCAAAGAAAAAAAAAACCTTTTTTCTTTTACTCTGAAATCTTAACTGAAACCTAAAACAATGCCAGAAAGATACTTCTCTGGGAAATACAAGCTCACCAAGCTCCTAAGCAACGGTGCCTACGCTAAGGTCTACCAAGCCCGGGACACTCGTACTGGGGAGACCGTGGCGATTAAGTCGTTCGAATCGGCCGACAACCTTGACGTGGTCGAGATACAGGCTATGAGCCGGCTAAATCATCAACATGTCACCAAACTTGTCGAAGTCATAGCTGCAGCTGGAAGCGGCCAAGTCTTTGTCATAACAGAATTTGCAAAATGCGGCGACTTGTTTGAGATGATCGCAAAGCGAGGTCCTCTTGCGGAGGATCTCTCACGTCATTACTTCCAGCAGCTGATCTCCGCTGTCAAGCACTGCCACTCCCGAGGGGTTTTCCACCGCGATATCAAACCCGAAAACCTCCTCCTAGATGACAAGTGGAGCCTCAAGCTATCAGATTTCGGCCTCTCAGCGATCTATGATGACCCAACTCAACCCGGACCGATGCTGACAGAACCTTGTGGGACTGTCGAGTATGCGGCACCGGAGGTGATCATGGCGGGGAGAGGTGGAGGGTACGATGGAGCGAAGGCGGATGTGTGGTCATGTGGTGTTGTTTTGTATGTATTGAGTGCAGGGTTTTTACCCTTTGATGGAGAAGGTGATTTAGAGGAGATGGTGGAGAAGATGAAGAGAGGAGAGTTCAGATTGCTTAAGAAGATGTCAACTGGTTTAAAGTGGTTGTTATTAAGGTTATTGGATCCGAACCCAGAAACCCGGATTAGTATTCATGAAATTATACAAGATAAATGGTTTCGACAGGGGTATGAAGAGCTAAGTGAGGAGGAATGATCAGATAAATGGAGTGAATGTGTATAAATTTTCTTTTATTTTGGGGGATTTATTGCTGAAAGGTTGTAAATTTTGGGGATTTTGAAGTTGTTTTTTTTTTTTTTTTTTAATTTAGGATTTTGGGTTGCTCAGCTCCTCTGTTTTAAGAGGATGAGATAATTAAAGCAAATGTTAGAAGAAATTATGTATCTAATTTTGTGTTAATAAATAATTAACAGTTAAGATACACTTCTTAAGTTTTGATTTCATAAATCATATGAAGTGCACATGATGTGTTTATCTATTCTGATCATTAACAAATTTAACATTAGCATATACAGTAGTGAAAAAATGAATATGACAAAAAGATTATTGAAACCCTACACAAAGTACTACTCTTTGTTTTATCTTCATAGCCTGTCAATCTGTAACTTCATGTTTATTTTTTCAAAGATCCAATCAAACATTACTTATCCAATTGAAATCATCAGAGAGCATCATTCAATATTACGGATCAGAATGATACTCTCTCCGATCCATTCTAATTGTTAGCCACACTTGCTTTTTTAGAGTAAATAAATGTTGTCAATTTTTATCATGAATTTCATATATAAAAAAAATACATAGCAGTCAAGAAATCTTCATAAATTTATTTCGTCATAAATTTTCAAGTTACAAGACTGATTAAAATGTTATATTAATAGTTGAGTATTTATTAACAAAAAACTCGCAAAAAAATGCAAACAAATAAAACAATATAGAACAGAATGAATATGATAGAAGTCACACCGGGACCAACTGTATTGCCTTGAAATCAACATACACTAGTTTGTTCACATGGTTATGAAGATCACATATGATCATAGGAGATTCCATAATCAAAAAAGATTCAGTAGGATATTCACAAGATTATTGGAGAGATACTAGGAGCTATTCTAGGGGAATATATACACAAGATATACGAAAATAATTTAATTCGAGTATATTCTAGCATACTCATGTTACTTAGATACCTAAAGAGAAGAAACCATATCTGGAAAACTAGCCAAATTATGGTGGGAAGAAGTAATCAAACAGAGGTGAACCAACACACAAGCTAACAACATGTCAAGCCAATTCGATTAGCAAAGCCTTCAATTCTATTACTTAACTCAAATTATATGTCCATCTTTAGTCCTCACAAACTATATTTAGCAACGGAAATTAAAATATATGGAGTACTCCGTAGTACTTTGGTGAACCATTTAGCCCGGACTCCGGGAGGGAATAATACTTTGGTGAACTTAGTTAACAAAGTGATAACTGATAAGAATTCCAAAAATGCCTAAGACTAAAAAGTAAAATGAACCTGCCCAAAAAAATTGTATATGTTCATCGTACAAATATAATAAAGACAAAAACACGCAAGATGACTAGATGAGTACTTGGTAGTTGGTACGGAATATGATAGAAAGTTTTACAACTATTCCGTATGAGTCTATGACCTTATTAATGATATTTGGGTTTACGTCGATAGATGAGCAAGAGGGACAAAAATGGGCTCGTTGGACTTTTCTGTTGGGCCAATAAGAGTTGTCCAACCTTCTTGGGCCAAAATCCAAAACAGAAGGTTGAGCTTTTTCTACAGAAAACGACAGCGGATAAAGGATAACCAGAGAGGATGATGGCTATGTTAATTAACACTAGCAGAAGGTTGACCAGCAAAATTATCAAACCAAAACTTCAAGGACCAACCCCTCATATATTTATACGACTAGTTGATTAATTTTGTTCTATCTTCATCACTTAGGGCCTGTTCTCATTGACTGAACTTAGCTGAACTGAACTGAACTGAACTGAACTCAGCTGAACTGAACTGAACTCAGCTGAACTGAACTGAAATGAATATTTTATAAGAGAAGGAAATTAGGAGCTGAACTGAACTGAACTGAAATGAATATTTTATAAGAGAAGGAAATTAGGAGCTGAACTGAACTGAACTGAATTGAGCTGAACTGAACTGAACTCAGCTGAACTGAACTGAACTGAATTTCAACGTAAGAGAACAGGCCCTTAATTTGATTGATGATATATTATGATATTCAATCATTAATAACTACATTTTGTTAGTCTTTCAAGTTATATTATACAGAAGGTCAGTCATTTGACATTAAAGTGATTTGTATCCCATAATCTGTATGAATTGTAACATTCTTACCCAAATTGTAATTTATATAACATGACACTTATATAGTTATATACTTAAATAAAAAAAATAAATTTGTGGTTGGAATTTTGATATGTAACTTTTTTTTTTGAATTGCACTCAAATACGACCAATAAAACATGAACAGTATAACTCTGCTCCTATAGATATAAACATGTTAAATTGGCCTAAAATGAAATTGACCAAATTTCCTATACCTCTACGACTCTTCTTGAGAAGTTGAGGTGCTTCCAATGAACATGTCAATCCACAAAATCTTACATTCAAAACAGCAAGATTATACTATACGTTCAACGATGCTAGTATAGCACATGTATATAGCAAATAGCTATCATCACCCAACTGGAAGCTTCAATTAATTAAAGGAAATTTTGACTTTTACCACCTCTAAAAAATGACTTATTGAATTTACCACCTCCATAAAAAAAAGATTTATTTTACCACCAACAAAATTTCCAAAAATTCGATTTTACCACCAACTAACGGATTCCGTCCATGAATCCGTTAGTAGGGCCCACCTTTTTGACGTTTCTTCTTCATCTTCCCCGATCTTCCGTGCACCACCACAGTGCCACCACTGCCCTCTCCCCAACCCAGCACTGCCCTCCCCGAACCCACCACCGGCGTCGCACCACCAGCCCCAATCCACGTGAAACCTCCCCCTCCCTTTCGCGCAACCTTGTCGCCCCCGAAAACAATGAAACCCAAAACCCTCGTTCCCCAAAACGGCCATGAATCTGGCCACAAATGGCCGATTTTGGGGCTTAGTGGCCTTAATCGGCCGATTTCGGCCTTTTAAGGCCGGATTCGTGGCCGTTTAGGGGGGACGAGGGTTTTGGGTTTGGTGGTTTTTGGGGGCGATATGGTTGCGGGAAAGGGAGGGGGAAGGTTCAGGTGGGTTGGGGCTGGTGGTGCGACGCGGGTGGTGGTTTCGGGGAGGGCTGTGGTGAGTTGGGGGGAAGGCGGCGGTGGCACAGTGGTGATGGCTGGGGTAGTTTTAGGTTTTTTAATTTTATTTTTTATTTTTTTTTAATTTTTTTTTTAAATTTGCCCAATAATATGGCGACACGTGTGCAAGGTAGGCCCCACTAACGGATTTATGGACGGAATCCGTTAGTTGGAGGTGATTGGTGGTAAAACTGATATTAAATTTTTTTATGAGGTGGTAAAGTAAATTGTTTTTTTTTTTTGAGGTGGTAAATTCGACAAAGTCGTTATTTGAAGGTGGTAAAAACCAAAATTTCCTTAATTAAAACTACATCAATCTCAGATTCTCACTCTACTCTATAGTCCATATTTATACAACTATAAAAGTACTCAATCCCAGTCTCTTATATAATGTCTCCCTTCTAGTTTATCCTTTTAAATTTGTCTCCATTAATATTAGTTCAAAAGATTTATATACCATTATAGCCATAATACTCTCTTCTTTATTTCCCACTTCACATGTTTCAGGATTAAACTACCTAACAACTAATATTTCGTACAATTCTTAAAAGAAAATAATACGGAGTAATAAGGCAAACATTAAGAGATAAATTAAGTGCGAAGTAGAGTATATGATTAGGCAATATAAAAAAAATGAAAGCTTTTAAATTGTGCACTAAGTATTACGCAAAAGAGATCATCAACTACATCACCACTTAGATAGCCGCCAACTAGAAGGCGGCTAGTCAAAGACTCAACTCTAATGGCCCACCGACAACACATGAAGCCGAAATAGCCACGTGTTAAACACTTATCCCATACATCTATACTTACTAATATACTAAAGTAATTCCCAAAATAATTCTTAGCTTACACGTGTTAACACCATATTAAAAAATTTCCCTCCAAAAACCTTTTTTTTTTTTTATAAAAAATAAATAATAATTTTATTAAGATTAAAGATGAGATAGATAATTTTAATACATAATCCTGGCTTTCAATTTGATCAAAAAAAAAAAAAAAAGTATGTTATATACTGATAATTCCAGTTATCGACAACTAAATAAATCATTATACAAATTTTATTTTTCATGTTATGCATAAAAATAATCCAACCATGTATTAATTGAAAAACCCGGCATTAACTAGTATTAAAATAAATCACGCCTTTTATGAAATGAAATATAAAAAATAAAAATAAAATACGGAATTATAAAATGTACAGTCCTATACTAAGGTCAAGCACTATGATATTGACCGCTCACCTTCTCAAACACGTTCCATTTATACTAGCAGCTGCCCGCCTTTATAATAGAAGTATAAGTCATAATTCATAAAAACCTTGAACTTGTTCAGACTTCAAAATCCCATATATTTACTCTTCCGTCTTCACTTATTCGTCATCTTTTACCAATCATATCCTACTATTAGACTAGCAATTTAGAAGAAGGTATGAAACATCAAGAGCACAAGTCAGAAGATCGCTATGATCTTCACTCAGTTCACAAATCCTCCGCCTCGAAAATCATGAAGGTGAAACCATTATCAGCATTAGGACCCTCAGGTCCTCCACAACCAAAGGTTTATAAGGTTAAGCCTATCCATTTCCGAGAACTCGTTCAGAAGCTCACTGGAGCACAACCTGAACAACTACAACAGCCTACGTCTTACTCTCGGCCTCAAGCTCGTCCTAGGCGTAGTAATCTACAGGTTGTTGCTCCACCTCCTCTGCCACTTCATCCTCATCAACTTCAACTTAACAGCCAAACTGATCTAACCAGCTTTTCAGAGAAGCAAGTGCCATGCAAGGTAGAGCAAGATCAGAAACCTTTCTCAGAAAAGACGATGCAAAATGGTGTTGGTACAACTGAACTCATCCTATCCCCAAATTTTCAGGCTTGGTTTTCTTTTGCTATGTTAAGTCCTGGATCAGCTGCTCTGTCTCAGATATAGCAATGATCATTTCATTGAAAAATATTAATGTATTTATATACTTTTAGGTTACGTTTTTGCTGCTATTTTCACTTTTCCAAGGCCTGATGTACTTTTAGTCATTTATTCAAGCCGGAAAGTTAACCGCTTAACCCTACTGTTTTTCTAAAATCCTTCATTGTTTACTTGACTAGTTAGCTTACATCAGAAAATCAATACAATTTCCTGTACCAGATTCAGCTAAATACAAAACATTCATGAATTCCTCTTATCTATACTTGATATTAACTTTAAATGTTTTATCTGCCTGAACAAGTCTTTGTTCAGCTTAGATAGCCTGAATATGAGCTTACTGCTCCTCATTTTTCTGAATATATTTTTAAAATGTGAAAAGAACAAAATCCAAATGTAGACAAGATGTATGATTCACACCTTTAATAATGACTTTTAAAACTGCAAAAAAAAATTGGTCAACTTATAGATACGTAAGAAAGCAATTTTGCCCGTTCTGTTATAATATAGTGCTAATAATACTTGTTAAGTCTCTGACCAAGAATAAACTGTTAGTAAACGTAAAGAAAGAGTTTACTTAAATTACCAGGAAACCTAGTTAGAAATAAAATGAGAGGTCTGAATCTCCGAGTTAGGTCCCATTTAGACTTGCAACCATAAAGAAAGGTTGGGTATTGGTCAACTACCTAAGTATTTCTCACAATTGGAACACGCAAGCTGCCAAGATATGAAGACATTTCCACATTTCACACCTTATCTTTGAAACTATTTTTTTTTTGTTTAAGGCAAACAGGGAGGGCATTTTTCAATTAATTCACTTGATCGCTTTTTCAACAAATTTACTAGCAAAGTGAAAAAGCTATATTAAACAACTACGCACTTTATTTTATCTACAGATAAAGAGGGCATCATCAAATTCATCGAGTGGAAATCAGTAAAATATCATGTACCATACAGCTCTGCAGATAATTTTGAAAGGAAGTAAATACCAGCCCTTGTTTAGAACTTCGGTCTCCGATGTCTGCATGCTGATAAGTGATAATCACTCTCCTTAATTGTGATCTCATGTAATATGATATGCAAAGGAAAAGACACCCTCCAAGAGTCCAAGCCTTAGCAATTCTGCCATACCAATGCAACACAAAAAGTAAAGCTTTAGATTTTTATTCTTAGTGAAACCATCCTGACAAGATAAAGCACCAAGAGTGCCACATACCTTATTATCCCAATAGTTTCCTAGCTTTGAACCCGTTACATTGAGGAATATGTGATATGTTGGTGATAAATGTTGCTAGTGACAAGCCATTGAGAGTGTTGCTTGTAGTTTTCTACAATCAACTCCTAGAAACTTGGAAATTTCATCATGTCTTGTGCTTTTTTCTTCTTCCATGAGTTTTGTATTACCACACGTGGTGAAGACAAAGGTGAAAGGCATCTGAAGACGCAAACAACAGATAATCAGTAACCCAATAGTCTCAGTCAATGCTCATTAAATTACAAATGATGATCACGAAAAGAGCAAGCAAGTGTTGCTCAATTTGATACATTGTTGTGTCTAAGGCTATGGTGAAATGTACATACTATTAAAATGTATAGACGCATGTACCGTGCATTGTACAGACCTTTCTCACGGAAATAACATATTATACAAATGTAAAGAACATACAGCTGTAGTAAAATGTACATACTATTAAATTGTAATGAACATATACCTAAAAAAAAAAAGAACATATTTGCACCAAAAAAAGAGTGAAAAAAACAAGTGTCCATGTTCTTTGAATGTCAATATAATATACTTTTATTTGTAATATAATGTTCGTTGCGTATTGCAAAATGTTCTTTGAAATTTGTCTTTAAATTATGATGGGTATATATAAATAATGTTCATTACATAATATTATCATGTTCTTTATTAATATTGCATATGTTCTTTAGATATAAAAAATAAAATAAAATTTAAAAAAAAAACATAAAATTAGATGTTCTTTACAAAACAATTATATGTTCTTTACAAAATAATTGTATGTTATTTAAAAAATAGCTACATGTTCTTTCTGCGTTTTTTGTCTATACCAAGCATGGTACCACCGCTTGTATCTTCTTCCCGTGGGGGAACACTTGCACTAACCACTTACTAGTGTAGCAAATTAAAGATGAATCCATTCAAACAATTTCAAAGGCCCTAGGAAAATCTACTCTTACCAACTTATCCAAGTATAAATGCAGTTTTTCTATAGCAATCATGGTTGTTACAACCATTACATACAAATTATCAAGCTAAGAACAGCAACACTTGCTAAACAAATTGCTCTCCACTGATTCCAACAACAAGGGTTTTTCATCACAAATTTGACTCGGCTAAGGGTAGCATCTCCTAAAGACGAGGAGACGAGTACACGACTGTAAATTAATTAGGGAAATCAAATCAATGGATACTTTCAGAAAATGTTTGTGTATGCAAGAGTCATAATCGATTGATGCAATGTAGCTAGAATATCAAGCAATTATTATCGTTTCAAACACAAAAACTTAATTCGTAGATGCAGTTTCATTGAATTTCACATAATTAAGTACTACTACGGAATAGATAACAAAGCGGCAACAAATTATGAAATCGCAGCATAGATTACACTCAATGTATGTGGGCAAAACCCTAAATTATAAATAAAATTACAGGAAAGTAACAATATTAAGGAAATTCAATAACATACCAACCTAAATTCCCAGAAAATGGCTAGTAAACTGGTGGTTCTCACTGAGGAATTAGAACAAACAGCTGGTGTGCATGACCCGCGTAGGATTTCAGATGAACAATGCGTAATTGGTGAAGGAGGAGGGTATAGGGGACCGAGAAAATGGGATTTGCAGAAGGAGGGAAAGGAAGAAGGAGAGAGATTTGAAAAATACGAAGTATAGTGTTGAGATAATAATTAGGAAAGTTTGTATAATATATTTAGTTTCCTAATTAAGTAATTATTATCATATTTATCTTATTCCTATTCTAGTTAGGGTTAGGAATATCTCTTGTACCTATATATATACACCTTACATGTGAATGAGAAAGCTGAGCCGTTTTATTTGAGTTTGACATGGTATCTAGAGCTTAGGTTCCGAAATCAATTTTTTTCCGCAAAATACAGTGAGGCAGAGAGATGGTGAAGGGTGATGATGAAACACCACCGCCACCACCATCGAATGATCTTGAGTATCATCTTGGCTCTAGTGATCATTCGGGTATCGTAATTACACCGATCAAATTGACAGGATCGAATTATGATGATTGGTCCAAGGCTGTGCGCCGATCGTTAATTGCGAAGTGGAAATTTGGCTTTTTAGATGGTTCCATTCAAGTACCGGCTCTGATACCATATCAAACTCAAATAAAACGGCTCAGCTTTCTCATTCACATGTAAGGTGTATATATAGGTACAAGAGATATTTCTAACCCTAACTAGAATAGGAATAAGATAAATATGATAATAATTAGGAAACTAAATATATTATACAAACTTTCCTAATTATTATCTCAACATATAGGGTAAGCAAAAGAGATTTGATAGATGAAGACGAATTCTAAGCGGCTTTTTCTTTAACCGCCATTGTTGGAAGGTTTTAATTTACTGTATCAGGTAATACGGAGTACAAGTTTTTGTTGAGAGTCCCAATTTTATCACCTAGGTTAAAATTCGTTTATCAATAGTTAGGGATAGCTCAAGTAGGTTAAAGCTTCTTTTCCAATTTTAAAAAAATATTTAGTTAGTATAGTATTTTTATAAACTCAATTTTAATTAAAAATTAAAGTGTTACTTAGGTGTTGTCCTGTGATGTTGCTTAGAGTTTTTTTTTTTTTTTTTTATTTTTTTTTTTTTTATTTTTAATAAAGTGTTTGAATTTTTAAGTATTAATTATTTAGAAATATAATGTTAAAATTTTGAAAAGAATTGAAAGAGTAATTTCATTTGTTTTTAGTTTGGGTGTTTTTTTTATTCTATATTTATATACATTTATGTGGATGAGTGGTGCATAAATTATTGCTAGTTAAGATGGCAAGACATGTGGTATTCATTCCACGATGTAATTAGGGGTTCAATCCTACGATGCCATTTATTGTTGAATAGTGACATGACACATATTGTACGTTGTTTATAAGTAATTAGGGGCTAGTTCGCTAATGTAACCTCAAAACCTCATAAGTTAAATGAATTCTCGCTTTTTCAACGTCAATTAATAATAATAGATATTCAATATATACTCTAATACTCTCTTTATTCCACCATACAATGCCTATGCATGATCTACAAAACATGATTTTGACCATCGTTATTTGTAATTGCGTATTGATAAAAATTTATACTAGTAATTAAAAAAATTGATCTCATTAAATTACAAATTCAGATGAAACTATCAATATCTCCCAAGACTATAGACTTTTCCATTATACTAGGGAAGCTAATGCGCGCGATGCGCGCGTCATAGCTAGCCATATCTAGAAGGTTTTTTTGGTTTGGCTTTTAAATCACAAATTTAGTTAAATCAACAATAAGGGAAAATATATAAACAACTATATTTAGGAGGTATAAATGTTCAAGATAACTAAACATTAATGAAAGCATAAAAGTAAATAAATATTTTAGAGGGTATAGTTGTCTAAACACTATTTATTAAAAATAGCCTACATATTAATGAGGGTATGTATGTAAATACACATTTTGAAGGGTATAATTGGCATTACACTATTCATAAGAGGGATTTTCTACTTTTTATAAGGTAGGGATAAGGATATTAACGGGGAAAAAAATAAAAAATAAAAAATTATAGTTTGACTATGAAATGAACATTATATTATAAAACAAGGAGAGTAACAAAATTACTTAATTTATAATAAATCACTCTATGACAATAGGCCTTAATCGTTATACTCCTTACCATCAAATGAGTTTTTTTTTTTTTCCTTATATTAAACAAATTTCCATAATTTATCAATTTATCGTTAGACTAATGGTCTGTACACATTTACTGAACTGAGCTGAATTGAAGTGAACTGAACTAATTAGAGCTGAACTGAATATTTTATGAGAGAAGGAAATTAGGAGTTGAACTAAACTGAATTGAATAGAACTGATTAGAGCTGAGCTGAATTGAACTGAACTGAACTGAAATTATGATGAAGTGAACAGGCCAATTGCCATTTGATGTGTGGCGTAAGTGAATCCTGAATGCACATTATTATAATATATGTGAAATTATGGTTACATGATAGATAATATAATGGTATCTATCATAGGTTTTCAAAATCAATTTGAGTAGTACGTACTGTACTATTGTACCATTAATTTCTGATATGAAACGAAGTAGCAGTCAATTTTTAACAAATCCAAGAGAAATAATCAAAATGAAAGATATATTGAAGCAAACAAATCAAATTAAGAAAGTGATATACATACTTCAAACGAGCATGACTGCATGAAACATTTTCTACAAATCACTTCCAAAATATACCTCTTATAATTACAGGCATTTAAGTGTATTTTTTTTTTTGGCTAGAATTAATCATTAATTGATATGAGTATCACTTAAAAAAAAGCACTCCATAAAATAATCAACATAATTGTGTGTGTTTGTCATATAATACATTCTTCTTTGATTCGAACATGCGTACTTTTCAGTACTTCAAGTTGATAGTCATAGTCTTATACGGAATACTACCGTACTACTTATCAAAATATTGAATTATGATCCACAAAGTCTTCCTATATTGTCTTCTATAATGGAGTTTTTTTTTTTTTTTTTTTTTTTTTTTTGAATAATTCTACTATGGAGTATTAATGGAATGGATTTTATATTATCATAAATAAATTCATGAATAAACAAGACTTCTAATTTTTATTAAAACGCTGAATTTACCAATAAGCAAAATTTTCATGTTAATTAAATCAGTTGGACACATGATTTTACAAGTTTAAAATTTACTTCGTATCTACCAATTATTTAGCTTTGAAAATTCATTCTATCGTGCAATTTGAGGAGTACTCGTCAATGAAAATGTATTTGGAATATGCATGGTTAATTTTCAAAAGAAATAAAACCAAGAGGAGGTGGCCAATGAGAAAGCAGACTTTGATGTCATGTCGTGTTTTTATCACAAGGGGGGGGGGGTGCTCTCAACTAGCAAGATTCAAGGTACCACGATTTTTTTTTTTTTTTTTTTGGGGAAGATTTTATGAACAATGAACTTCTGCCAACTTGCGTCCACCCTATACAAGTCCAAATTTTTGAGTTTTCAATTCTCATTCATGGATGAGACATCTAATTGTTTATTTCAGATGATCAACAACACAAATAAATTTACATTCATAGCAACACTAAAAATATTTCCAAAGTAACAATAAGGGCCCGTTCTCTTCACCTTATTTTTAGTTCAGTTCGGTTCAGTTCACTTCAATCAGTTCATTTCAGTTCAGCTCCTAATTTCCTTCTCTCGTAAAATATTCAGTTCAGTTCAGTTCAGTTTAGTAAATTAGAACAGACCCTAGGTTTAGATAAAATATTGTCTTTACTTTAAATTATTTGTAATGATTTGACATAAAATATAAATATAAAATGTCTAATTAATACAAATAATTTAAAACGAAGGTAGTAAGTCCAATTTGGAGAATGTAGAGTAGTAATTAGGGATTTAGGGGTGAGCAAAAATTACTGGTACTCTGACTTGGAATCGGAACCTGCTCGGAACTGCAGGTTCCAGAACTGGTACTTGTAGATCAGTTTTCGGTTCTGGGTAATAAAATTTTGGATCCGAAACCTGTAGGGTACCCTGTTAGTATAGGTTTCCTATAGGGTACATGAAACCGGAACCTATAATTTAAGCCCAAATATAAAAGCCTTATATCAAAATTTTATAAAAGTTGTCACCTACCTTTCTCCCTCCTCTTATTTATTTTTCATCCTACTCTTAAAGGTTTAATTAATGGTATTAATATAAGCATTTGTAATTTTGTATTACATATTCTAGACAATCAAGTAACTATTAAGTTTACTTTAAAAGACAGTTTACCCTGTTCTGGAACAGAAATCTGCAACGCTCACCCCTAATAGTGGTAGAAGACAAAAAATAAGACAAGGTTACTTTCCGGTTAAACAAATGAGGTAACCCGAAGTTGTTGCGATAATCTCTTCCCTTTTCAGTTAATCATCAACTGACGGTGCTAATTCTATCTCATCCCTCCCTTCCCTTCCACAACCACACACTCTCCTTCCTCCTTTTTCTCTCTCCTCTGTAAAGTCATGTCATGGCTAACCTCCATTGCGAACTCTCTCAAGCTCGACGACTACGAAGAGGAAGATGATGCAACCACCACAAATTCCAGAGAAAATCAACCATTTCGACCTCAAAACCCTAACAATGGCGACGATCAACAAATCAACACTCGTAATACAGACTCCGCCGATTCATCCTCACCCTCCGATCATCAAACCTCCACTCCTCGAGGCGTCAAAGACGATCTCTCCGAGTTCTCCAAAACCCTAACTCGTCAACTTTGGGGCGTCGCCTCGTTTCTCGCTCCTCCTCCTCCTTCTCAGATCTCTGATCGCGATCCGCAGATTGATGATTCCGATCCTGATACCGGTGATCTTGCTGGAATTACAGGGATTCGGAACGATTTGTCGGAGATTGGCGGGAGATTTCGGTCTGGAATTTCGAAGTTATCGACTAATAAAGCGGTTTCTGAGTTTTCGAAGATCGCTTCGAATATACTGCAGTTTGCTTCGGAGGAGGATTTGTCGATCGAGGATTATGCTAAGCGAGGCGTTGTTGGTGCGACTGAAGAGGTTGTTGCATTTGCTAGGGATGTTGCTATGCATCCTGAGACTTGGATTGATTTTCCTTTGCCTGATGATGATGAAGATGAAGGTACATTGAGTTCTGCCTTCCTTTTCATTACGATATTGCTTACAAATTACGAAATTGCCAAATGCCAATTGAGTTAGATTTTGGTTATGAAATTGATTTTTTTCGATGATGAATTGTGGATATTACTTGTTATCAGAAAATACTAGTGCTATAGATGATTGAACACCTTGCTGGTTAATATTGAATGTCATTTCATTCGATGATAGGCCGTGTTGCGAAGGACTGTAATATAGATGATTTATTAATTCTGTTGAGTAGAAGGTGTTATGCTACAATTTGGCTATTGTTTGACTTTCTGGAAGGAGTGTATTATTGTTTCTATTGAGAGTGGTTAAGAAGTTTCTAATGTGTGGAAGAATTTGATTGTTTGTAAGTAATGTACTCACATTTGTTGCTCTACTACTATACTATTCAGTTTCATACTCTCATTATATGAAAAGTTGCATCTCTATTTTCCCCACGAGATCATGCTATGAGGATGAAGTAACCTGAATTGTCGAGTTCTATATTCAGAGCAAAAGCAACATTTTATCCTCTTTTTTTTTTAGTTTTTGCCGTTCAGTATTTTGCTGCCCTGTTTCTACCTTTGTTCTAAGTAATTTGCTTTATGGAAGTTTTGGGGTTTAGATTTCTAATGTTTTTTCTTTCTAGTTTGGGGTTAATTTTAATGTTTATTCTTTCTAGTGTATCTTGCAATTCATGATGTTTCCTCCTATTTTCAGATTTTGACTTGTCAGATGCTCAGCAAGAACATGCATTGGCTGTTGAACGTCTTGCACCTGAACTGGCTGCCCTTAGAACTGAACTTTGCTTGGGCTACATGAATGAAGGCTCCTTTTGGAAAATCTATTTTGTGCTCGTGCACCCTAGACTTAGCCGACAAGATGCTGAAATCTTGACTACACCACAGGTAGGTTGTTATTTTTGTCATCAAATTCTTTAATAAGCTGCTGAGCTATTTACAATTTAATTGCAAGTCTGTGCATTATATTATTGTGAGCAATGGTGTTGATTCTTGAAATCAAATGCATGAAATAAGGGCTTTAGGAAGCCAATTAACCAGTTTGGGTATCTGCAGTCTAATGCAGTTATCTTGTGTTTGGTATTTAGTGAAGCATAAATAATAATAGAATATGTAGGAACCTTAGACAAGCTGACAATAGTTTTTTTTTTTTTTTTTTTTTTTAGTGGAACAAGTTATGTGAATTGAAGACAAAGAAAGGGGGTTTTTATTCTAACTGATATTGAAACAAGAATGTCATCTTATTGTATGGATTTTATGTCTTAATTCTTATGGATCTTGGCTATCTTGCCTATTAGTATTCACAGGATCAAACCCATTTGGCCATTTGTACATCAATTAGGCGTTGAGGGAGGGCCTGAGATCATAAGTAGGGACAGGGAGTGTGGGAGAAGGAGTTTGAGATCCAAGCCATGGTGTTTGGAAAGTCTTGGTGCCAAAATTGTTGGAATGACTTGAGAAAATGAAGTTATTCATTATAAAGTTGTTCTAGAGGTAGCAATAGTGATTTAAACTGTTTGAAAAGGTATTAATCTTCAACAATTTTATGCTACGTAGAGAAAAATAGTCACAGCTTATTGTATTAATTAGGTAGTAATTCACAAACTTTTAGATAAATAAAGACAGGGAGACCCGTTTTGGAGAGTGGTGGAAAAGTCCACAGCTCTGTGTTAAATAAGGACAAATTTCTTCCCTACTTATCATGCGACTTTGGTAACGGATGTATGCTTCTTAAGCCATTTTGAAGGCCAAAATTGAACTTTGATTTGATGATCTTAAAATATGGGCAATGACATGCAAGCTGCAAAGTGTTTACAGAGACTTTTCCGTACCTTCGGTAAAATGTCAACAAAACAGGCATCCCATGGCCATGATTGCCTTATTTTTATACAGATCAGTATGGTAATTGTCCAGATGTATTCCCTCGATTAAAGCCATTTTTCATCCGAGCAGACCAAATCTAGCAAAATTGTGAGCATCTCTAGGGCTGAATTGGAGGAAGTTATGCCAAGTGCAAAGAATACTTGTCTTTGCGAAGGTTACAACTTACAAGGGATATAGGATATGTGACTAATTGCCTATGAGAGCCCTTAAATATTCCTTTGTGAACCACTTACCCCTAGGAGGAATTTATTGAATCAAAAAGCTTTGTTTCATCCGCATTTGGTTGTTGTCTCTTGATTGAAAGTTCTATCTTTCCTATTGAATTTTTTTGGAACACCAAGTTGATTCCATTAGTTGAACTTCCATTTGATGCACTCTTTATTACACTTTCCTTCACAGACTACTGTGTGTTACTGCCATACTGATCTTCACCTGGTATCTGCAGATTATGAGAGCCAGAGCAATGCTAACCCAAGAACTCCGTACCCCTGGTAAATCAAGTTCATATGACTCCAAAAGTGGCAAGGAGTCTATTAATGCCACTGAGCTGTCACATGAAGAGCATCTATCCGTTCCAATTGCTGATCCGACTGAGTACATCCCAGTTGAAATATCAGCTGTTGAGCCAGCCTCATTTGTGGTAGAAGATGTTGAAATAGATAAACATCCAATTACTAGCACTGAAATTCCCGTTATAGACAAGGCAGTTGATGGTGAAGTTAATAAAAAGACCACGGACAATGAGGAACCAACATCCAACACCAGCAAAAGTAATGTTGATGTTCCCGAGGAAGTTTCAAAGAAGCAAATGGACATCAATAAGCCTACACCAGCCATTTCCAAAAGCATAGATCAGAAAGATGAAGAGGACGTTGATGATTGGCTGAAAGAAGATAGTACTGAAGGAGGTTCATTCAAGGGAACATCCTATGAAGTCGGAAACGACGATGATGTATCATTTAGTGATCTTGAGGAAGATGATGATGTTCCCACAAGCTATAAGAAATCTGGGAATGTAAATTCTTCTGCTAAAGAATCTAGTGATTGGATTCAGCTAAGCAGCCAATCATCTGATTCTTCCAAGGATATTAATGCAAAAGGTGTAAATCGTTCTGGATCAAACACCGCGAATTCTCATGAGAACAAGGAATCTAATGACTGGCTAGATGTTGAAGATATTGATGATGCTTGATGTCAGTTACAATTCCATATTTTTATGGGTACTGTACTAGTGTGTACTATCCCTCCTTTTTAGTTGTCTGGTTTACTTGGTTTCCATGACTGTCTTATGTAAATATAATGTATTTTTAGTTCACGAATTAGTTCTAATGGAATAATTTTCAACAGCTGTAAGAAATTGTCAATATGAATGCCTCTTGTATATCAGCCCTCTGTCTCATGACTCTCATCTACAGTTATTGTTATCGAATTTATGTATCTGTTGCTCAAGAAAAATTTGCTAATAGATACTGGACTCTCAGTCAGCTCATCATAGTAGCACAGACTATAACATAAGTACAAGGTAAGAATTTTCGGAGAGAAACTAATGCCAGTCAGTCGGTCACATATAACTGTTAAACACTTAATGATGTATAAAATCTATTTGCATTATGTACAGGTTAACTAGAGAGGAGAAAATCCTCATATACTACTGTTACACTTACACCTTCCTAATAAGCAGAACCTATACTTGTGTATTTACAATTTACAGGAGACTGTGGCTTGAGATAACTTTCTTTATGACCAGATGGGTCCAAAATTGCCTGAGATCCTCTCAAGTCGAGACCATAGAAAGCTACCTAGAGATAGTAAACTTGGCTTATCGTCCTTTCCATTTGTGTCATTGTAGTTTCTGTTTTTGTTGAGTGATTTATCATGCAGCACAATTGTTCCACCAATCTCTTTTTCCATTGCTTCCACCATTTCTTTGCTTATCTTGAACCCGGAAGCATCTGTAACATAAAATGTTCCAGTCGCCTTTTCACCTCTGGTACCAATCTCAGCTCTTGTTACAGATAACCCATTCTCCCGGAAAACCCTCGTGACATCTGACAGTAGTCCTGTTCTATCCTTAGCAGTAATATCTAACTTCAAACCCTACATAAGATATAAACATTCAGTTTTAGTTACGTTTTTAGACCAGTAATCATGTTCATTTGATAGCAAGTCATACCTGTGTGCCTCTCCTTTCCACTGCAGCAATCAAGCATTGACTTACTTTGCGCCTCTCTTTTTCAGTGTTAAGCGTACATCCATCTTTGCGCCGTACATAATATTCCTGAGATGAGCATGCATGCATAGGTTAACATTCTCTTAAATCCTGTGCACATATTCAAAAAGAACAGATGATGTGTATGCATTCGCACCAATTTTCCAAAAAATGTCAACAAGTAGGTTTTTAAAACAAATCTACAACACAGAATTGCAGGACTTAGCATCGGCCAACCCTATAAAAAGTAAGTTTGTACAATCTGCAGCATATATCTAACCTAGATTATTAGTAGAATGGAGCAGAAGCTGAAGTTGATCCGAAAAATGGGCCTTATTTGGCCAATATACTAGTGGTGACCTAAAACTGATAGACAGATGCTAAAAAATTGACCAATTAGAGGTGTGCAATAAGAGCAGGGGAAGAGGTTCACCTGAACTGCAATGGAGGAGTTGGAAGAAATGGCAGCATGAAACACCATGTACTGCATGTCAGTTAGAGCACAGACTGTGTCAAAAAGCAACTTGGGACGATCTCTACACCTTATATTTACCACAGAATACCCCTTCTCTTTACAAGTATCTATTGATACATGAGTACATTCACAACTCATCTCATGAAGCCTCTCATACTTCATGTCTTCAGCATCGCATACACTGCCCCCACAATTACAGCAAGTCATGTAGTCCTCATCAGCCAACATGAGTTGGTGGAGCCTCCTTTCAGTGTGGGTCTGAGTTGCAGCAGGGATTGTCCATCTCACTGTCTGCTTCTCACCGTTCTTATGATGAGCCTCCACGACAGTCTGTAATTGTTCTTGTATATGAGAAAGGCGTTTCTGATCAGTGATTGGTCTGCCCATCTCCTGGTCATCCAAGTAGATGATACAAGCACCCCGGTGTTTATGGGTCCATGCAACACCAGCGCTGACATGACACCCCAGCTCAGCAAGCACAGCTGACACTTCAGACAGTAAGCCAGGCTGATCTGTCATAGTTATCTCCAAGGCCGTGTGCTCCATTACCACATGTCGAGGTCTCACCTCCCTCCCAGGACATACTTGCTCCTCTTCTGAATTTCTCTTGGTACATACAGCCTTCAAAATTTCAACCACAATTTATGTTAAACTCTTCATTTCCCTTCAAGTACTCGTGACATAAACGTTAGAATGAAATAGCAGTAATATGTGAAATGTGAAAGAATAGTGTTGAGGAAAAAGAAAGTACCTTCTGAATGTACTGAATGAGAGCTTCATCAGTAATCTTGTTGCCAAATTGATCCGTCACGTGGAAGACTGAAAATCATGCAATTAAATTAAACCCACATGGCTTAGCTCCAGAATCAATTTTTATTTTTATTCAGCTACTGATCTTGTCTAGTTATTTTGGGTCATAAAGAATAAAGAGATAACGAAATTGACATGAAATATAATACTAACCGTCCATAAACCATCCACCATCAGAGCAAATGTAGGATTTGGAGATATAAAGATCAAGATCAGTTAGGATTTGAACAACTTCTAGCAGAATCCCATGCTTGTTTGCACTATCAACCTGTGTTTCATGTAAGCAATTAACTAAACAAGACCACATTCATATAATTTCCATCACAAGTAAATTTATACAATTGCTTTCAACATCCAACAAATAGTGACTACTTGATTTCTTATCCACACGTACCCCGACCCATCACCTAACTTATACGTGAAGTCACATAAATCAGTTCAATCCAAACTAAGACTGACCAAACTTGAAAATTAATGTAACCAATATTGATTGAATTAGTAAGATGATGAACCTGATTATTCCCAATTCGAATAGTACCAAACTAACCTGAAACCAAACTGAATAACTTGACATACACCTCAATATGATCTAGACCCATTTGCCATCACTATCTAATTCTTTCGTCTAGGAAAGAGTCTCTACTTCAATAATTCTAAATTGCAATCTAGTTTTTAGGAAGTTGTCAATTACAATGGTTTACTCCTATAATGGCAGGAACACTCAGCATGATCCACTTGTGAACATGTTTCTTGACAACCAAACAATCGTTTAGAAATCTTTTTACTTGCAAATTGTAATCCGTACAATCTGGAACATTTAGTCATATACTATTAACAATCATTCAATGATGATAAGGATTCCTTGTTCTATCAGCTCATGGTATTAAGAATTAATTAATTAATCATTGTGATAATAATGACAACCTTCTTGCCATCGTGGACTTCACTATATGTCTATATCCCTATAAATAATACTTGCAGTACTCCTTCAATCCGAAATTAATAATCCAAGTAAAAATGTATGATGTTCAAGAAATACTAAAACATCTAGCGTTAACAGCATTTTATTTGAATAATATCTTAGTAGGACGGAAGAGTATAATGTATAAATCGGCTAATTGGTCAATCACAAAAGTAGTACTCCGTAGCAAAAAAGGAATTTCTTTCGGGTTATTAATTACCCTTTTGAGTACCAAACTTCACGACTAATACCACATTTAACATTATCAATTTATCCAACTAGGATCCTTGAAAACTTCAGCCACAAATCCACCCTACTACTATACTATACCAAACTATCACAATTAGTGTTTGATAAAGTAACACCACAAAGCTTTTATAATGTGGTGTTTATAATTACAACTATAACTTAGACGAGGATTTCATAATTAATAGTTGAATACATTCAATAATTCAAATGGAATCTGACATGTAGTATCTGCTTTTGGTGGTTTCCAACTCTATTAATGGATACTATATAGAATCCATAATCATAGACCCATCAATTGGAATTTTAATCAAGAACCATAATTAGATTAAACAAATGTGTAAATTTCTAAAAAAAAATTAAAATTAAACAAAAATAGGCGGTGGGTCAAGAATGTCTAACCTTGATAAGGGTGCAATTTTTACTGGAATCATTGTCAATACAAACCCTACAAAATCAAACCCACAAATTAAAAAACAGAATTTAAGTTTGAAAATTTAGAAACTTCAATCATAATTAATCTGCTAATAAATTTGGAAGCTTTTAAAAAAAAAAAAAAAAAAACCTTGGAGGGTTGATACGTTCAATCAAAGATTCGAACGCAGGATTGTAGTATGGCCTGTAATAGCAAAATTGTTCCATTGATTTCTGACGCTTTTTATATTTCCTCTGTTTTTTTCTTTCTTTTTTTTTTTTTTATAGTTTAGTTAAAGGGAATTCCCAATTTCCCAGTAAATATATTTACTTCTAATTCAATTAATTCAAAACCCAAGAATTAAAAATGAAAAAGAGGAAATTCTAAAATGAGTTTGAAATAGAAGGTTAATAAAACAGAATTGTAGGAAAAGAGGAGAGAGAAAGAAAGAAGAAAAGAGGTGATGACATAAAATTGAGAAGAAAGAGAAAGAAAGGAGGATGGATTTGTTGTAGCAAAAGGTCTGATATTGTTGGGAGATGGGAAGAAGAAAACAGAGGTTGAGAGGAGAGAGAAAGTAAAAGGCAAGTGGAAAGAGAGATGTGGTTTATATATATACCATCATTTTTTTCATAGGAATTGGATTTCCGAGAGTGAAGGGGAGTCCAGTCAACTATGAATCTAACAGTTTTTACCCTTTTTTTACTCTGTTTTTCTCCGTCAAACCAATTAAAAATAAATAAATCATCATTTAGGATTTTTTTTTTTGTTTTTTTTAATATAATTGAAAGATAACCACAAATTCTTATACTAGTATGTGATTGGCCAATTGTTGTGTCATTATAGAAGTTACTTCGTCAGTGTTATAGGGGTTACTCAATCCGTGTTATAGAAGTTACCCAATCAATATTATACGGATTAAACCCTGTTCTTTTGAGCTGATGTGGTATGATATGATCTGCTCCGTTGAGTATTAATAATCTGCTAAGTGTTATCACATGTTCTATTCTGTTGACACCTGCTATGCTGAAATCTACTCTACTCAAAAGCTCAATAGAATAAGGCTCAGTCAGTATTACAAAAATTACTTTGTCACCGTTTTAGAGGTTATTTAGTTAGTATTATACGAGTTACTTTGTTTGTTTACAAGCACTCACATAGTGTTTTCAACCACATATAAGACGTGATAATACATTCATGACAAATCTTAAAGAGATTTTAAAGTTACTATATTTTGCCAATATTATGGCACAAAAATTAATAATTTCACATTTTTTACTTCGAAAAGTTGTGACTTTTAAATTATCCATCACCATTTGTTGCAATCTATTTCATAAAGTTGAAGATGTTTTGTTCATTGTACATCATTATTTTTTTTAAATAATTGTTTGGTCACATGTTGATAATCTTCAAGAAAACCATTCGCTAGGCATTGCATTTGCATTACGAATTGTAGCCTTATTTTCGTTTTGGTTTTCTTATGTTATTCTTTTTTGTACGGAGTAATTTATATCGAAAAATTTTATCAATAATTACCATTGAAATGACCACTTTTGATAACAATTACTAGAGAAAACCATGCAATAACCAAACATGCAAACAGCTTAAACAAATGAGGGGTTAATTAACTAAAATTTTCAAACCTAAGGTATAATGTCAATGATCATGAAAATTGTAATTAGAAATACTCGTATATGAGTTTTACAGTTGATATTTTTTGTGATTTGTTTTGTTTTGTTAAATACTCCGTAGCAATCAATGCAATCATCATTGATATGAAGCAAAATTTAACAATCACACATAAATATCTTGTAAATAAAAAAATAAAAAAAAATTAATCAAAGAAGATAGAGCCTCAAATCATGATGGACCCACCCTTTTTTTCCACTAAAAGCGAGTACTAAAGGGGAAAAAAAAATCAAATATGTAAATTTAACACGTGAAGAATGATTAATTAATTTAAGAATACTCTTTCTGATAATCTGATTACATAAACTCTTCAAATAAAATGAGCTGTAACCTTTTTTTTTAATTAAAGTACTATAAGATTTTCATACACTATTTAGTTATGTTGAATTCAACCACGAAGTAATCTTTCAATTACGTTCCCTAAATTAGAAAGATACTAATTACGTAATTAGCAAAATAAATGTGATTATGCTAAATCACTACAAAATTAAGTCAATATAGCAACAACTAAAATTTGTTGTTATTCACCAAAAATCCGTTGCTAACTCTAGTTAGCAACGAATTGGAAACAAAAATTTGTTATTGCTAAAAGGCTAGTTGCCATGAGATTTTGGCTACTAGTTGCAAAACAATTTTGTTGTAATATTGCATGCATTTAAATATAGTTTCCATGTTGATTGATGTTCTTGGTACATTCGTTGCCAACTTTGACAATAGATTAACATTGGTTGTTGCTAAAAGTAGCAACAGATTATTCATGTTGGTTCCTAAAAATAGCAACAAATTATTAATGTTGGTTCCTAAAAATAGCAACAAATCATTAATATTGGCTGATATCAACACTACGAGAGATAAACCTAATCTTTATTAGCTATTCGGTTCAATCCGATCTGTTTACCAATCCGAAACCACACTCGGGTCAACTCGCAAGGCTTTACATGTAAGGCTCTTTGAATCTCCAGTCTCAAGAATCGCAGTTGGTAGGAGTCGAACTTGTGACCTTAAAGTCACATGGTGAAACTCTTACCAACTATACCAAGTACTATTTGTTTACTTTTATGCACATAATTGATAATAAGTGAACAAAAGATTAGAGACAGAATTGAAAAATCTGTCTCTAAATTATGGAGAAATAAAAAATCCGTCTCTAAATTAGAGACGAAATTGAAATCCGTCTCTATTTAATGTTATTATAGCAACAAATCATAAGAAGAGTATTTGTAAAGGCAACAAATATAAAAGTGGCCTACATATAGATCGATAACAAATTATAACACAACTTGTTTCCAATGGCAATAAACTAGAATTTGATGTCATTATACCAACAAATACTAAGAAGAGTATCTCCAATGGCAACAAATAAAATTTCGTTGTCATTAACTGACATTGGTAAATGGCAACAAATAAAAAAAATACGTTATCATCTAGCAACAATAGTTTAGACGACTTGTTTCTAATGGAAACAATTAAAAAATTCATTGCTTTTGTTTGTTTCTAAATCAATACAAATAAAATATCAGTTGTCATAGTTTGTTGCTATATGTCAACAAGACAAAAATATGATGTCATCTAGTAACAACTAGTAAGACAATTGTTTTAAACAGCAACAAATAAAAAATGTAGCAATTAATTATTAAAAAGTAAAGCATAAAATGTCACTTTTAATTAGACAATGAAAAAATTTATTTTCATTACTTTTTAGCAGGGTTTAAAAATTTGTTGCCAAACTTAATTGCTAAAAAACTTGAATACTACGGACTCACTTGCGTCGGCAAAGCCAATGAATAAAGTTGAAGAAAATCATATAAACATACATTTTTTTTTTTTGGTCAAAAGAACGATGGTCTCTTGGCTATATACCACGTATACAAATTATGCCAGGTGGCAAATTGCCACATTTACAGCCTGTATATCTATGCGGCGGCTTGGCACCGCTGCTGTTTACACGAGGCTACTAAGCAAACGAATCAGTCTTCGCAATTTATTTATATTTCAAATATTTATAGCATTCAAATAATGCTCAAATTTTAGATATACTACAACTTCTGTTAATTTTATTTTATTATTCAAATATTAATCCATTTGCCAATTGCCATTCACATTTAGATACATTCTGTGTTTCTGTATTGTCCCTTGCCAAAGCAAAATTTAACTACATTGTGTATTTTCTAGAGAAACTTAAATTGAGTTATTCCTAATGAATGTTGTACGTTTTTTTTTTTTTTTTTTATTCTTTTCTCAAAAATGATAATGTTCGTCATTGATATGATTAACTTATACATTATTCACATATGAAGTATGGGTATATAATATGCATTATTCGGTGTATCTTTTGATGTTGATATTACGCACAAATTTGTATATTGCTACAGTATAATTAATTAAGTTATGTGGGTTTTTTTTTTTTCTTGATTTCTATCTAATTATAGGTTAAAGCATTTGCTTCATTAAGCATGTATTATTTATAGGCCTTAACATTGTTCTATTCAGGGTATGGTCAGAATTTTATTCTCAATTTATAAGCATCTTGACAAAATTACAGCATGCACAAGGAATTTAGCAAATTAAATACGAAAGGAGTCATGTACTTAAATGTAGAAAAAGTTGACAAATGAGGAGGGAGGTATTAAGTTTTTCAACATATTAATGAATAATGACTCGTATACTATATATGTGAATATGGTCACATAATATTAGGAGATCCGTCCCTTCTTGTTACTTAATTAGTTGGATGTATAATTGAACTAATTCAAGTATGATGACTATAGCTAACGAATTAATTAAACTCTTTATAAGTTAAAGTAAGTTTGTAAGTGAGATGCGTGAGGAGCTGAGGATAGCTAGGTGACAACCTATTATCCTATTCTATTGGTCTCAAAACACATAATTTGTATTACTTTTCATCATACATACATTTAGGGTCTGTTCACATTTGCTGAACTGAGCTGAACTAAACTGAACAAAACTGATTGGAGCTGAACTGAACTGCAATAAATATTATATGAGAGGGGGAAATTAGGAGCTGAACTGAACTGAACCGAACTGAAATTAAGTAAATGTGAATAGACCCTTAATGTGCGAAAAAGAAAAAAACACTATAACCCGAGTTTGAAATAGCCAAGGTATCTAAGATTTTTTTCACCTTTTTAAAGTAAATTTTATAATATACAGAGTAAAACATTTTAGAAGAGGATCTCATAAATTTAAGGTGACGTAAATAAAGTAATAGTGCTAATGTTAAAGGTCTGTTCTATTCAGCTTAGTTTCACTTCAGTTCAGTTCAGTAAATCAGAACAGACCCTAAGTTGTGAGTCGAGACACTATATAACCTTTTATATACTCCGTGAACAAGTACTATAACCATTTTTTAATTAGGATGCTCAGCCGGTTTATCGGAGCTTGTATCTTAGCTTCGACTGCATCCGAATTCGACTATGGTCGCACACCTGACTAGTACGGTAGAACTATAAGAGGTGAATAAAACTATTTAAACATAAAAATATGCAATTTGTAGGACTAGTTGGAGTGACTTCTTTGGGTTGGATGTGCGCTAATATTTGCAGGGTTAGGCCCAAAAGAGTGCCTCAGAACTTCAAAAGCCAACAACAGAATAACGTCCAAACGGCAGACCCATACATGATACATCCAAGTATCCAACAAATTGTGAAACAAGAAAAACGGCGTATAATTATCATCATTTTTTTTTCTTTTGGGAAAGTCATCATCAATTGTTTAATCATAATAATTTCCAGATTTTGGAGCACCGCAGAAAATATATACAGTAAAATTATATAAAATCACAAAAATTTGAAATATAAAAAAACGAACATGTTAAGAAAAAAACAGATCTTGTATCAGACATTCAGACGCAATCCACCAGCATCACTGCATCAGATATTATCCACCTACAAAAATATTACAATGTATTTTGTATTTTTCAGTTTTTAAAGTATTATACAGAGTATTTTTATTTTTTTTTGAACTAAAGTTTTTTTTCTAGAACTTTTTTGAAATAAAATATAGTGAGTATGAAATAGAAATTAAAAAAAAAAAAAGTATAAATAGGGTGGGTAAGAGAGAAAATTAATAAAATATTTGTAAAAATGGGGATAGCAGGAAAATAATTAATAAAATAATAATTGGTGCTTATAGCATTCACAATGGTTAACTACAAGAGATGTAGTTTTGGCTTACCATAAGCGATAAGCTCAACAATAACAAGCTACATCAATTAAATGCAAAAAAATAATTCCTCGAAAAAAAAAAAAAAAAATCGGCGCTTCCACTACAACGGAAAAGACTTTCTCAGAGGGTAAGGGCATTCGATGCATCTGATTCAATTCCCGATCCGCCCTCTCTTTGTCAAAAGAAGAAACTATTGAACAACACATGCATTGGTCTTTGTGATACTACATAGTTTTGTAGTTTCATCAAAGCTATATTAATTGTAGCTCCGTTATTAGCTCCATTATTGGTAAGCTACTAGCTTTAACTATTTATAAAATGCAAGTCATGACCACTTATCAACCATTGTGGTTTAGAAGGAAACCTAGCCTGATACCATGAGAGAAGTATTTGCCGTGGTTTATCATTCAGAAAAGTGTGCAATATACTACTATACAATGAGTCTAGGGTTAAGCCTAAGGTTAACAAAGTAATTACATATTACAAATATACATTGATATATACTCTAACACTCTTATTAAATAAAGAAGTATTGCAATTGTTGTAGAACGGAGCTAAAATAAGATAAAAGTATTGGGACGGAAAAGTATTGGTGCATGAGGCCTATGTCCAATAAAACAAATAGGAAGACAATTTTGAAAATAATGGGAACAAGAGAAAAAGTGGTGGTGTAAAATTTGATGGCAAAAAGTACTACTACATGCATAATAGTACATTTAATCTATCACTATACCATTAAGGGAGAGAAAAAAAAAAAAAAAAAAAAATCCCAAAATGCCCTCCTATGTGCTTGTGAAATACATAGTCCTATACGCCTAGATACACTCGATTATTACAAAATGAAATAAGTTCTTCGTTATCACTCTTAAGTCTTAACCCCTAAGGCCCTAACTAAAAAAACGGATGAAGTATTATTACGGATTTATTATTATTATTATTATTATTATTAATTTATTATTATTGAGTACTCCATAGTCCGTATTACGGGTATTATTATTTCCGTGTATTTTATCAGAGCGAGTTTGGGAAATTTGGTTTAGCTAAGAGAGGTTTCGCCTTCTTTTCCACACAATACCAAGACGACTCTGTTAATCTTCCATTAATCCTGTACCGCAATTTCTGCTCATTTTCCCTCTTTCTTTCCAGGTTTTACCCCTCTTTCTCCCTTTTTGTTTGTTAAATTGTTGCAATTTGACAGTTTCCAGATTATGATGATTTCACAATTAACAATAATCCGCTAAAAATCATCAACAATAATCTCGAAACCCTAGTTTTATTTTTGATTTGTTTGAATGGATTTGCAATTGGTGAACAAGGGTATTGAATTCACACGTAAAAAGAAGAGATGGGTTCTTCTTTTAGCAGCTTTTGGGGTAACTGGGTATGGTGCTTATAGGGTTTATAATTCTCCATCTGTTGCTAGAAAAAGGAAGAAATTTGTGAAATTATGTAGTGCCCTTGTTTCTATCATTGTTGCTGTTTCTGATTCTGCTGAGACTGTTGGGATTCTTTCTAAAGATTTAAGGGAATTTCTTCAGTCAGATTCTGATGAAATTCCTAATAGTTTGAAGCAGATCTCAAAATTAGCTCAATCAGAAGATTTTTCTGATTCTGTTGTTAGGATTACTGCTGCTTTGACAAGGGGGGTTTTCAGGGGTTATCAGGCAGAATATTCCACTAATGATACTTCTAGGGGTGATTCGAATTCGGGTTTTTATGACCGATTTATGGATAAGCTGTTATCGGAATCTGGCTCAGGGTTTGCTTCTGTGGTTATTGGTAGTTTTGCCAGAAATTTGGTGACTGCATTCTATTCAATTGAAGAGTCTGGTAGAGAATTGAATTCGAGTGAGAAGACAAATGCTGATGGTTCGGGAAAGGAGGCTCCATTGCCTAAATGGGTTGATGCAATGTGTAGTGATCGTTGCAGGGATCTCTTTGGTGAATGCATAGAGAAGTTTGTTAGCACTGCTGTTGCGGTTTATCTTGACAAAACTATGAATATTAACACCTATGATGAGTTGTTTGCTGGATTGACGAATCCAAAGCATAATAAACAAGTGAGAGATTTGTTGGTGACGGTATGCAATGGTTCGATTGAAACCTTGGTTAAGACATCTCACCAGGTTCTAACAAGTTCAGAATCTGGTGAAAAAGTGGGGTCTGATTCTTCTTCTGTATCTCGGTTTGTTGTGACACGTTCCAATTCAGATGTGGTGTCAAAGACTTTATGTTCGGTGATTGGTGATGCCCATAATGTGATCAATGTTAAACAGAATGAACTTGGACGAGGAAAGTTTAATGATTCAAAAGAAAGTAGGAAGTCATCTAGTGGTAGTTGGATGTCAACAATGTCTTCAACCTTGGCTGAGCCAAGTAATAGAAAACTTGTCCTTGATGTTACTGGCAGAGTGACGTTTGAGACTGTGAGATCATTCCTGGAGTTTTTGCTTGGGAGGTTGTTTTCCAGCGTGAAAAGAAGTGTCCGCGTTGTGAATAGTGTTATCATCGACACTGGTCATCAAGTTGTAAGATATGTTACGGCAAAATCTTATATCGTTGCTACTATATGTATCTCACTATGCTTACATATACTGGGCGGCCCTTGGCAATTGATGCCTGCTTGAGTTAGTAAGTCTCTTCCTTGTCAGTTGAAATTCCTCATAGCCCTCTATTGTACGTTGTAAAATTTTTAATTTGATTATTTCCAAGTCCATGAATGTTTTATTCTACCTTGGTAACAAAACATCATTGTCAGTATTTTCCAGTGTGCTGCATGTTTAACTGACCTTGATGTAAATCTTGATGTATATATGAGCTATAAATTCTGGAAATTTGTGTAGTACTTTTTGTAAAACTTTTCACTTTTGATTTGCAATTGATATAAGATTCTCTTTTGTGCATTATATCTACAAGACTGTAATACCGGTATTACTTTATTATGCTCATAGTTATAGCATTCTATCGGTAAGATGTATGAATAATTCTCTCTATATGGCGGGCTTGAATTTTACTCCGAGTTATCGAATCCTATTGTCATTGGATTTCTAGGTTGGGTTATGAATATGCCTCCAAAGGTTGAGCAGATATTTGTCCTCAAATGCCTAAATCTGACAATCCTACTTGGAGATTGCGGTTGAATTGTGCAAGCACTCTAGCTTGATTCACCTCAACTCACTCAATTGATGATCGCTTATTCAAGAATAAAATTGATGATTCTGTAGTCTGCTTTGAGATCCTGCATTTTTTGGATTCCCTTAAGCTCTTTTGTGTCAAAACCCAGCCTTCAGTCTTTGTGTATTGCTGTCTTAGCGCACTGCTTTAATTATTAGAAGTTTAGCATGAGTTATTAGAGTGGAATGTTTCAAATGGAGTACCACAACAAACATGGTAAGGCATATGTACAAAACTACATAACATTAGGCTTACAAGGCACGAGTCAGCAGAGTATGGACAACATTGGTGGTTGACTAGGAATTTCCCAAAGAACAGTGTCCCTGTAGTTTTTGAAATTGGGCTGATTCCCTCCACCACAGTATCAGCTTTTGAGTCCAGAATGCTTTGTATTGCAGAATGTCTCCTTTTGAGGAATCTGAATAAGCGTTCACAATTCTTTCTCCAATCTCCATGATTGAGAAGCAAAGTATGATCAAATTACGAACATAGCAGGGGGGATTTGCTGATGACATTGACTTGCTGATAATGGTTGAGCATGGCAGATAGGTTACATGGTTTTCTATTGCTTGGCAAAAGCGGTGCAATGGAAGCAGGATTAAGCATTAGAATTACTTAAAAAGTGTCACGGTTGCAGAAACTGAAGCAAAACTCCTAGCAAAGTTAGTGGAAACTGGACAGCACCTTAGCATAGCTAAATTTTTAGGTAGAGAAGTATGGCTGATAAGTGTTCAATGTATCGCCACTCGGATTAATAGATGTGAGAAATGTGATCTGATTCATTGATGTCGAACTGGTCAAATCTTTCTTTTTGGGTCCAATAAATTTTACACTACTTGTAACAGGCAGTAAATATACAGGCATATAAAACCTGTAGATGCCAGAATTGTAGGTGCTTCTAGTTTCGAACATATGGATAGAGTTTCTGAAGATCATCCTGTTCTTGACATTTGGATCGAGATTGTCATTTGTCCATCTTAAATGCAGTGTTGGTAATTTGGTATAGCTGTTATTATAGAGCACATTCAGCTGATTTCCGTTCATATGTTTGAGGGTTTGCCAGGGAAACACCGCCTTGGTAGGACTTCGTGAACGAGGCATGAATGTGTGCCTTGCAATCCGTTAATTCTATCATTGTTCTTCGTATAAATTAAATTGTGTGCATGAGCTTGACATATGCAGGGTTGTGGCCTTGTGGGTTCAACAAGTGAAAGTGGACTGGACTTCAGCAGTTCAATTGTGTTTATTTGCTTTTTTTTTTTTTTTTTTTTTTTGTCTCATTCTAAAAGTGGGCTGATGTTTTCTCATGTTTCCTGGCCTTAGCATGTTTACGATATTGTTGTTATTTTGTTTCGTGTACTAACCTTAAAACCCACCCTACTGGCCCAAGTTTCAGATACTCCAACACATACAAGATACAACCCAATATATTTTCAAAGAGCATTTTATCACCGGGTCAGCGGTTGTGCATAAAACTGGACAAGTCATATCGTATTGAGCTCGTGCCAATCTTCCATCATTAAGAATGTAAGACTCACACTCTCCACCTCATGCGTTGTATAGTGTGGGATCATGCCTTGCTAGTGACTCCTTAAAATTTTTAATAAATATACCCCACAAAACCCTAAACAGTTGGGAGTACATTGTATGTTTTTTTTTGTTGACAATGTACATTGTATGTTGAGGCGAATTAATAGCAAACAAGTGCTTTCAGTATAAACACGTTTCAAATTTTGCTGATTTGTAAAAGAAAATTAGAAAAAGGAACTTTGAAACACTATTAATCCTATTAATATCATGAAAAAGGCTCTTTAACCTTGCACATCAATAGCCGCCGGAAAATTGGCCTCTAGCAACTTTATCTGGGAGAAACCGTTGCTTCCGTGACCAAAATCACCTCTTTTAAAGTACATCACACTATTTTGTGGATAAATTAAAGGTACAAGTTTTTGGTTGTTGAAAATTTTATTCATGATAGATTGATAGTTACTCTGGTTGATTGTTCATAGAATCCTAATTTTTTTCATTTAACTGATAATAAAGTGCTACATACAAATCTCACGTGGGTAGAATTCAAGGCTACCTAGTACCTAACTCAATTCATTAAGATTATACTTTCATTTGACTAACTTGAGATTGAATAACCCTTTTTGACAAAATTGTTACGGAGTATTACTGTACAGAATATATTTTCAAATTTACTATTCAATCGCATTTCTAAATAACATTAGGTCTTCCATCTCCTTAGGATTAGGCTACTAGCAATGTGGCATGCATGATCCTCATCTACCTGATTCAATGCTAATTTTCAATAATCATATACAAACTCAAATACTCCCTTCGTCCTTTAAACATTGGTTATCCCTTTTATTTCACTTTAAAACATTTGAATTAATTTTCCTTCGGAAAAAAAAAAAAAGGTTTGAATTAATTGAGTAATCGAATAAGAATAAATTCTTTTCAGTTTATTCCAATTACTTATGGAGTATTATTTATGCCTGTACTTGTCTAAATCAAACTATATCACATCAAAGTACACCATAACTTCTTATATTTGCCTTTTATAATAAAATGTATGGTAGGGAATAACGTATAGAGAAATTATGGTGACCATATGATTAATATTAAATAAATTAGGTAAACATAAGTAAACTAAAAATAAATTAGGGCAATTTTTTAACATCACTAGATAAGTTGATATATCCACCAAAGTATTGTTAATTATGGAGTAAAAAGAAGGGGTAAACACAAAATTGGATGAATATTATGTAAGCAATATTCTTTAATTATTAAATTGGGACAGTAGTCAACCAATCATTGGGCCTTAGATACTTTGCTTTCTGACCGACCATATCAATGGTGGGGTCCTAATCTTCATTTTACCAACTTTATTGCATGGTGCATCACTTTTTTCTTATGTCGTCTTTAATTCTTTATAATAAGCTCATCATATATTATTAATTCAATGATCATTAAATTTCACGTATTCAATTCCATCCCTGTTATATATAGCTCCTCACATATGTGAAGGAGTATAATGTCCTTTCCCTCTCTTCAAAAGAGATGTTGGATTAATCCGATTATAGATAAACGATCTATTTTTTCGGTTTACTTGTAATTAGTAAGTAGCATGTGATTGAAGGTCATTTTTTACTCGAAAAGATATGTAACAAGTAATTAAGTGGGTATAGTAATTGAATAAAGCTAAGAATATGAAGTAAAGAAGCATTAGCACGCGAGACCAAAAGTTTTTGCTAATTATAAACCAAACACCAACTTTAATTCATCTTTACAAGAGAACAATTCCATATTTTAACAGGAAACTTGAAAAAAAATTTCCTATCAATGGAGTTACAAAGAAAATACCTCACCCCGCCCAATCAAATAATAATAAGATAATATAAGACCATCCGAAAAACTACACTAATCTCTTATGATCTATATATAGATCGATCATACATCTAATTCATAATATATATAGCTGCCTCGTATAATTAATCACCCTTGTCCAATTTTATTTATTAGTACGAGTGTTCATCATATATCTATATATATATTATTTATTGATTTATATATTGATATAGATGATCTGCATAGCCTTAATAATCGAGGATTTTTTTTTTATTTTTTATTTTTATGTACTTAGTTATAGTGAAGTAATATAATACGTTGATTAATTGTATGATTTTATATTTGCATGGCCGTGTATTAAGTTGCTGGTCGTTGAGAACGAACGTTGTTGTTGTTGAAGTTGCTGAAGTTTCCAAATATTGCTGAGATGCATTAATTTCCTTTGGAGTATGAATGATTCGGCTTTGAGCCGTTCATTTTCTCTCCTTACATGTTGAATTTGATGGGTCATTAACCGCAGATGGTTCGACCGCTCCCGAGTTTGGATTTTAAGTTCGTTCGCATTGTTCCTTAGATTTTCTAGGTGTTTTTGTTTCCGCATCCGAGACCGTCTAGCTGATTCCCGGTTCGATAGCATCCGCTTACGCTTTCGCTCATCGGAGTTGTTCTTGGCCGGATCATCATCAGGACACATACGTCGATTTGGGTTTTGGTTTGGATCATCAGAACCAGAAGCTGAACCTGAACTTGAACTTGAGTTGGTAGGGTTTGAGTTTTGGTTTGGTTGATCCTGATTAGGGCTCAATTCTTCATAACTAGGGGATCTTTTTGGACGTTCTGAACCTAAATCGGTACCAACATGGTAAGGACCTAGGTCAAGTTCGTCAAAAGGAGGTGATTGTTGGGTTGGACTTTCAAAATCGGCATGGTATTGACTTAAGTTAAGTTGGTCAAAACAAGTTGTATTTGTGCTTTGACTTTCTGAACCTAAGTCTGAACCAACATGGCAACTACCTAGATTTGCATTGTCAAAACTAGGCAATACTTTGTTTGGAAATTCCGAACCTAAGTCTGATCCAGCACGGTAACAGCTTAGGTTTGGTTGTTCCGAACCTAAGTCTGATCCGACATGGTAACAACTTAGGTTAGGACGTTCCGAACCTAGACCAAAACCGGCACGGTAACAGTTTAGGTTGGACTTATTACTAGACTTGGGTTTATTTGAATCATTAGGTTTATAAAGAGTGGAAGTAAAAAAAGATTCAAGATTCTCCCATGGGGTGAAACCGCCGTTAAAGGGGTTACTACTACTATTGCTAAAGACGGATTCGGAGGGGAGAACGGTGGACATCATGGCTGAGAAATAGCTTATAGGTAGGGGGTAGAACGAAAGAAGAGGAAAAGGGGAGAAAGGAATTGTAAGGGAGGATTATTTATGGACACAAAAAAGCTAAAGTTTTGATCGTGGGTTCCACAATGCAATGAAGGGCAATTTGGTCATAAGTTCATTACTTTTGAATCAAGTGGCACTTAAAGTGGGGCCGGTCATAAATCACAATTGCCATCTGCTTTTTTATAAAGTGATTTAGGTTAATTAGCTTACTCAAGAAGGAACGAGTAAAGTGGGCCATTAATTTTAAACGTGTCGGAAAATGATATGTTACTCGTGTGAGAAGCCAAATAGCTTGGAAAATTGCTTACCAATAAATTTCATTCATTTGTATTAACTCAGCGGCTTGTTACGGCCAGCATTAGCCATTTTACGACTAAGGTCTTGTTTAGTTTATCTTATTTTTACTTATTTTAGAAAAAATAAATTCAGATCAGATCAGAAAAATTAAGTTCAGAACAGAAAAAATAAGTTTAGATTAGATCATCGTTTTATATGCACTTTTTTATCACTAAATATCTTTAATTTCGTAAAGAAAAAAATTATGAAAATCACATATTAATAAAATACACAATATTACGAATCTAACAAGACCCCACTTGATATATTTTTTCCGTATAGATTACCGTATATTTAAGGTCAAAGTTTGGTCAAATATGACATTTAAATTATATCAGATCAGACCAAATCAGACCAGATCAGATAAGTTCAGATAAGCAAAATTAAGACGAACCAAACAAGGCCTAACTATAGAGTTGAAGCTTATGGCTCAGCTCAACTCGGCTATGGCTCCTTAGCTTTTGAATAATTAAATTTTATCATCAATCATTTGGCTTCTTAGCTTTGCACTATTTTGTTTTTTAAAAAATGATGCCTTCATTTTAGGCTTTTTTTTAAAAAAAAATTACTTGCTTTGTTTTTGTAATTGCATGTTATAAAATTTTATACTAATGTCACTATTGCTATTGACTGATTGCTGAAATTTTGGAAATAATGAATTTAACGTAAATGCTTACGTATTGCTAATTGCTATACCTTAAGCCCAATTATTAAATGAAAGGGAGACTTATAAATTATAATTGATCGAAGACAAAGTTTACTCAGCTATCTCGTCGTATGCTCATATTGTCATGCATACGAGATGTCACTACTTTTTTTTTTTCTTTTTTTAATACTTCATGATATAGGTTTTGAATTCCAACGGATAGTTAGCTAAGTAATCAATTAATATCTAAATATAAACTATATGTGTATGTGTGTTAAAGTTTTTCTTAAGAATAAGACATTGATGATTGATCAATACGGAGTATTGTTTAATAGGATTCATGAAATGTATATCAATAGATATAGTAAATTTTCTTAAAAAATTAATGCTTAAATTCAATACTAAATTTTGACAGAATTTCTCGAGCTAGGGATGTTGGTAAATATCTTGATTCCAAAGTATATTGAAGGCAAAAGGGATATAAAAGATTAAAAGTAGAAGAATCAATAAGCTAAGATATATAATTCTTTGAGGAAGTTACACTTCAAACACTTTGCCCCTATCCCTGCCCCTATATATATTCCAATAATAGTTTTATGTCGTTTCGCTTACTTTGCCAGACATACTGCATATTACTATATTAGTACTTGTATATTGTAAGCTTTGTCAAAATTTTATGTCCAAACGCATGGTATCAAAGATCGCAACTTTATTGATAATTACTCGTAGTTAATTTGATAGACGATTAATCAACTTTTTTATAATCTAGTGGTCGTAATTTGGTAGTTAAGGAATGAAGGTCGCATGTTTAATAAATACTTATTATTTGCTATCACGGATAGATTTTTCTTTGCAAGAAAATATAATTTATGCATGTAAAAATTAAATATGTAATGGCTTTATTATTTTAGGAGTATTATACGTAAGTAGATGTGATGTGGATGATGTATGGTGAAATTAAAGTGCTTTAAGAGATAAATTTGTGCAACATGTGTTAGAAAATTAACATAGAAGACGTCGATGGTATGGTGGAACTACTTTAATAAACAGAATATGCGGATCAACTGAGGAAAAAGATCAAACGAACAAAACTCTTTATATTTTGGTATACCACTTCATGAACAATAGCCAGTAATGTTAATGAATCATGATCAATCACAATCGCGAAAAATCGACTCACATCATACAACCCTCTAGAGGGTTGTATGTGTGCATGTTAGCTTCAATCTTAACACTGTGATGAATATATAAAGTGATGAAGGAATCGACAAAAGATTCATCATATAAATCAATAATGAATCAATCAATTCAGAGACATGTATAGTAGTAAAGAAGAGATAGGGAAATAAATATAGGCTGAGATGAATGAATTGAACCAAAAAAGAAAAGCAAAGGAAGTAAGGTTTAAAAAGATGTTAAGAACGAGTTACAAACAAACACATAAACGATCAAAATGTAGGGAAGCTAGATAAATTGGTCAGCATGAGGCCGACATGCATGTAAAAGAGCCAACTACCAAATATTATTTGAACTTTGTTTTTTAAGTCTAATTTAATTTAAAGATAAAGTAAATAACACATGCTATATAAAGTAAAAATAACATATGCATGATCATGTATATATTCATGCATCTCCCCTTGTTTCTCTACATTTAGTAACTTAATTCATTATTTGATTGTCATTATATTCTTTTTCTTCATCATCTTTGTAGATTATTGTAGGTATGGAGCTACATACTTGATCTATCTCCATTCTAAAGCTTATTTTTTTGTCAAATTGCTGACATAGTTGACTATAACTAGCTCAATAATTCATTTAAGGTTTGAAATTAAGTGTGAAAGCAAGGCTCCCTTAGATTGCCCACAAATTGATTGGATAATATATAACTTCTTTAATTTCAAACTGTTTTTTATTTTTTAAAATTAAATACTCATGTTTTTATTTAAAACAAATTTTAACAAGGCTATTAAGATTTTAACATTGAAATTGATTGATTGTGTGTTTCAAAATGATTTGGATCGGCTAATATAAATTATCATGAAAACAACTTATGTACGTGCAAAGTGAAGGAAGTTTAGTAAAGAGATAAATTACTATGGGAAAGGATAAAGCACCACTAGTCTTCCATACTTCTACTCTTAAGTTCTATCATAGATGGAGGGTATTGATGAGTTGACTTCAATGGTTTACCAAATTAGCAAATAGGTCATCTTACTAGCAATTCTTCTAAAAGCATTTTTACAGTTGCAACTACAATAACTACTAGCTCGCTCTCTCTTAAAATGGTATTACACGCCTAAAGAAATTACTGGTGTCGCATACTTTTAATTTGAACACAAACTCTTAATCACGAAGAAATTACCAAATAGAGCGATGATCCAAGTGGCTAATAACATATGCAACGTGGAGCATAAGTATAAATTGTTAATGATTTGCGAAGGATTAATTAGTGGTGGAAGACTCTCCGTTGTTGCTTTATAATTTCTGTCCTTTAAGGGCGCGATGTTCTCACTTGATAGAGAATACTCCTAGATAGTTAGTTGTAGTAGAGTATAACTTTAAGAAACTGGTACAAACAATAATCTTAACAAGGCAAATATAAAGCAAAACACTCCATGTGAAAGATGCCCTCGTTTCGTGATTGAGATTCAAAGTAGTCCTTTAAAGCTGTTACTAATACAGGTGTGTTCTTTCTGTTTAACCGTTACTTTTTCCTTACTAGAGACCGCAAACAGGTTTTTTTTTTTTTTTTTTTTTTTTTTTTTTTTTTTTTTTTTTTAAATAAATAAAATTTCTAGACATTTTTTTCCCCTTTTTCTATTAAAATTTTCTAGACTCTATTTAAAGTTTAAATATGAGTGTGGACCAACTCGAAATCTCGAGATATTGGCATTTGACAACCATTACCGTGTTATGTTTTATTTTTACCTTTATCAATTTCAGTATACACTTTATAGGTATCAACTACTCTATATATTAGGGTCTGTTCTGATTTATTGAACTGAACTGAAAATTTTATGAGATAAGGAAATTATGAACTGAATTAATTGGAGGTAAATTAAACTCAACTGAAAATAAACTAAAGAGAATAGGTCCTTAGTTGGTTAACTCGTTACAAATGGTATTTAAAATTTAAGATTGAAAAATCAATCTCAAGATTTTTTGTACTTTGTGCTTCAATTAGTTTATTTTACTAGCTTGTAGTTTGTTTTATTCAGCTACATTTTGTAGGTAAATTAGCCCTAGAATTTATCATGTTACATAATAACATAAAGTGGCTTATTAATTTCAATTTCAGTAACTTTACCCCTCTTCAACTAACTTATAATATTTGGCAGGGACACCAAACTTTTGGAAATCAACTAACTTTCCATCTTTAAACCTACTTTTAATCTTTATCTAATTTTTTAACCATCTTTATCTAATCACTTATATTGTATTGTCCAAAATTACTTGAGCTTATATGTTCTAAACTCAATTCCATTATAATACAACTACGGAGTAAGGCTCCGTTCTCTTCACATTATTTTTGTTGAACTGAAATTATTTTTATTGAAACAAAATTGTATTTGTTGAACTTAAACTATTTTTACTGAACTTAAATTAATTTTACCGAAATGAAATTATTTTTGCTGAACTGAAATTATTTTTTACTGATTTTCTATTATAATTCTTCTTTAAGAAAACTGAATTTTACTGAACTGAAGTTATTTTTACTGAACTGAAATTATTTTTACTGAATTGCAATTAATTTTACTGAACTGAACTTATTTTTACTGAACTAAAATTGTTTTTACTTAATATTATTTTTATAAGGTGAAGAGAACATGGCCTAACATATATACAAATGTGTGTAAAATTAAACTTGTGGAACTTTTTTTTGTCTGAAATAAGTCAAAATGAATGAACAAAATGGGCCTTAAACTAACCTTTTAATTTTCAACCATTTTTGTAAACTGTTTTACTAAACAAGTCATCAATTCAACATCAACACGATTATTTTTAATATGTTCATTTTGAGGGTTTTTTTTTAAAAAAAAAAATTGAAATAACTCATATCCGGCACATAATATTTTTAGCTGACCATAATTATTTTCTAAAAATTCCAAAAAAAAAAAAAACAAACAAACAAATAAACAAAAAGCCTTTAGATCCATTTTATTAAGTTGCTAGGATAGTACATGTCACTTTTTTAATAGTACACCATTTAGCGTGAAATGGAACTTCCTATGCTCTCTACAACCAAACACTTTTTACTCTTCCAATTCATTTCTCCTTGGAATTTTTCCATTTTTTGTGTGTCGCAAAAAGATTTTACAAATATAGTGTTTCTTTATAACGCATATATAGAAGATGTAAAGTTTTTTTTTTTTTTTTTTTGTTAAATACCTTTAATTTTCAAGAGTTAAATGTTAGGACTTAGGAGTTGAAGAATTAACATTTTCGTTTATTTAGAAAACCTTAATTTAGGAAAAGTGCAACATGGGCTTTATCTTTATTAACTAGTATTTAGAGTCCTGTTTGGACTAAAACTGCCACAAGATATCTGGGCTTAGCATAATGGGCCCAAATCTTATTTTCGGTTTAAAAATGATTTTGAGCTTTATATTCTAAAAGTAGTGAGTTCTCTAATGGTCTGTCCACTTCAGCTTAATTTCAGTTTAATTCAGGTTTAATCAGTTCAGTTCAATTCAGTTTAGCTCCTAATTTCCTTCTCTCATAAAATATTCATTTCACATCTATTCAGTTAAGTTCAATTCAGCTCCAATCAGTTAAATTCAGTTCAGTTCAGTAAATGTAAACAGGCCCTAAGACTCTAGGTATCTAGCTCCATACTTTTCATGAAGGTGATTCAATATTTTCAGTAGTGATAGGCATTTAACACTAACCACTACAATTGCACATCATTGAACTATCAACTATTTCCTCCGTTGTTAAATACTTGCTCAATTTTCCTTTTATGGCCGTTTTAAATACTTATTCCATTTCCTTATTTGGAAAGCTTTTATAATATTTAATTCATTTCTCTCAACTAGTGGGATCTAATTTTATTACTTTTGGATTCTTTCTCCTCCAATTTACTTTTCACTAACCCTACTATCTCTATATTTTATTATTTTCTCCGAATTTTTCCTAAAACTCCGTGAATATAGAAATGGAGCAAGTATTTAAAAATAGAGGGAGTATTAGTTATTTTTACCATAATATATAGACAAACTACAATAATATTAAAAATAAGTTGTTGAATCAAAGATACAAAAATATGAACTTAATAAAAAGGTAAAAGTAACCAAATAATAAAATTCAAAATTCATAGTTTAATTTTACCTCGAGTGAAATTTATTTATGACTCTTAAATAGTAATCGTGATAAAATATTAAAATACATAGATTAATACGGAGTAGTAATTTTCAAAATGTAGTGAGTAGTGACTACTTGACAACAAGGTACTTACTCAAATCTTCAATGTAACAGCTTGGACATTGGTGTCTTATTTAGCAAGAGATTATAAACATAAACCTATGATTGAGATTAGACCAAACAATTATGGTGCCTTTAAAAAAAAAAAAACAATTATGGTGGTAGACTTTTCCTAGGAAAAGGGGAAATTATACATATGACAACAATGTACACGTGGTTCCCCTGGCCTGAAAAGAAAATGAGATTTCCATAATCTGTTGTCAATTGCTAGATTTGGATGGTACATAAATAATATTTCAGCCATGTAAGAAGGTTTGGACAGTCATCAATTGCAACCACAACCCCTTAAAAATCAAAAGCTTATATACCCCGCATTTTACAAGTAGTCATCAAGTAATTGCTAAACTCATCTCTTCCATTAATTGTTGTCCCTTCAATAAGTAATGAGGTTTCATATTGAGCATAGACTAAGAATAGAATTTGTCATACTATAATATTTTCATAGTACTAATAAAAACCTAAAAGAGACGGGTTTATCACAAAGGTATATAACTATATATAAGCCTATTATCCATAGGAGTATATAATATTGTGGACAAGATAAGATATGCACGGGAATATAACGTATTAATGTTGTATATATGTGTATCGAACTCATCCTATGATTTTGAGGTTATAAGTTCAAACCCTGTCATCTACATATGTTTCATATATGAGTATAAATATTGTATTAATATATATGATTATTAGATATTATGGAAATTTTCATACGATATGGCTTACCATATTGGAATCCCATCGAAAAATAACTACTCTCAATCGAATAGATGCATTTATTTAAATATGGAGGGAGTTGCGCCTCCTGTGAGTTATCGTGGGATTCCCATTTTGTTGTATTTGTTTGTTAAATGCCTTGGAGTGTCTGCTTCTTCACGGGTTCACAAATCTCCTGGCCCATATATTTAAGAGTTTGAGTGTTCCATTTCCATTTTGGTTAAAAGCGACATTGATGATTAATAAGCATTCTTTGGATGAGGAATTTAGAATAACAAGATGAACATTAGAGAACGGGTTACTGCGTTCTTTTTTGTTATCCGAAGGAACAATGAACGGAATTCTTTTAAAATTTCTGTCCTTTTTTAGTAGAAAATATTATGATTGTGTTAACTGTTGAACGGAATTTTGTTTTATAGGATTTTTTTCAACCATTTGTTTTGGTGTGTGAAAAGACATGGAGCAATAATTGTTCTTTTACCATAAAAATTAATACTATGGAATACATTTTATTCTTTTCAGAACTAGTGGTTGACGCACATGTTAAATTACAACTTTAATTACTGTTAATATTTTTATTGTCTACTACGGAGTAATATTATAGTAAATAAATTGATATTATACAATTAAATATGCAATATGACTAAATAAATAACACTTTCCTTAAAGACGATTACATTATTTGTTATTAAAATAAGCAATTTGGCAATATGTCACCAAAAATGACCTAACTTGATTCGATTCAATTCTGAACTCGAAACCAACTCGAACAAGTCTTCAATGACCTGATTTAGATTGACTTGATCCAAGCGACTTATTGCTAGATTTGCCACCTCTAACTACCATTTGACAGCTACTCGCTATTGTAATAGTCGTTTACGGTTGAACTTAAATATAGCTAAGAGCTATCCACTACCTTGTTGACCATGCCCTAATTACACGTAATAAAATTTATAATAAAATGGCTAATACTTTGACACTATAAGAATTTAACAAGTCTTCAAGTGATTATGTTATTTATTTATTTATTTATTTATTTTTATTTAAATCAAATCAAAAAAATTTCAGTATTATCTAAATTTCACTCTTTCAATCAATTCCAAATTGAGCTTAAAAAACAAAAATAAAAGGAGGGAGTCATATACACACCAAAAGAATATATGGTTGATACATCATACACCATACATGTGAATACACAAAGAAAAATTCAAATAATTTTTTTTAAAAAAACAATCAAATATTAATGGAGTCAAAAAACAAATTAACCTCCGGCTCTTATGTTTCCCTTCCCTTCAATCCTTCATCATCCTGAATTGTTCGCCATTTATCTTATAATATGTTAAATTAATAAAATAGAAGTTATTATCCTATAATTTTCCTAATAATAAGACTCCGTACAATGTTAGAGTATCTACTACCTCCATTTCATATTATTTGCAACGATTTGACATAAAGTAGAGAGGAAAAATGTCTAATCGTTGCAAATAATATGACACGGAGGTAGTATAAGAATCAGTTATAAAGTTGAAATTACACAATAAATCAGGACGTAACAAAAGCCAAACTGAGTAGGGTCAGGAATTCCAAATCATGGAGAAGTATTGCCTCATAGTCTCATACAGTATATTATTAGGAGTAAAAACGTTGATATAAAAGATTGAATATTACTGTGTGAATGCTGACATTCATCTTATTTAGTTTAGAGTCTCTATTCTCTAATGTTGTCTAGTCTAGACTTTAGACTCCTTTATAACTTTATATTATATTGATTCAAACTTTATTAAAATGCAACTTGATTGATGTTGTTGTATGTTTAATTTGTAGTATGATTATGATCTCCTTTTTTCACGTACAGTCAAATTGAATTTGGATAATTTCAATATACAATGTTTGAGGACATATATTTGATTGAAGTACACTATGTATATACGATCACGGCGTTGTTAACAAAAACTTAAGTATTGGATATCTTTGTAATTAACATGTTGTTAACAAATACAGATAATGTTGTGTGTTAAAGTTCAAGAAAGATAACAACTAGTCTTGGTAAAATTATATGAGAATTCTAAGTCAAAAGTTTATTTTAATTTACATTATTAATTAGCTTCTAGATTTAACAAATATTCGTTGTATGACTTGTATCTCTACAACCATGTGTAATTAGAGATTATTTTTAAAGAGACTTAGTTAAAATCAAGTTGACATCTTTACTTTGATTATATTAGTAATTAAGCTTCTATCCTTAACTTAATCTATGGGTTTCTAATTTCTTATGACTACGGACTTTTGGTTAATTAGACATTTTTATAGTAAAATAAAAAAGATTCAAAATTTCTACACTATTTATAGAAGAATTCAACCATTCAAATGGAAAACAGTAAAATTAGTTAAATTAAGTGAACTTTAGGTTGTAAAGGGTTAAGAAAGAGGTAGATTCCATTTACATAAGCAAATCTATTTTAATTCTTAGCACGCGCTTTAGAAAAATTATTGACATCATATCATATATCGCCGAAAGAATAAAATAGCTAAGGACAGTTTTCTGTTAAGAACAAATCGAGCATGAGCATGCATTCAAAATTAAAGTTATGGTCAAACCGAATTTTAAAGGACTTCAACCCAATGCAACGAGCTTTCACTCCGCCGTTGATTCTTGTAATTTATTCTCCAACGGTTTATTTGTGTTCTCCAAAAATCTCATAATCGTTACTCGTATTAGATTAATTATACGAGAATTGCGGACAAACTTGTAAATTTAGTAAACTTAAGTTCAATATTGCTACACAACTTGAGAGTTGAGAGTTCATTACAAAATAATCTCAGTATTAATTAATAAGGTTATTTATTTATTTATACGTAGTATGTATTTAATTTACCAATTCAATTGCAATACTTCGTATAATTTCATTCTAATTAAATTAATTGACACATGATTATTATGTCTTGCATTTCTAAATTCATAATAACAAGTTTATAAGATTAATTTAATAGATTAAGAATTATTTTATACATAAAAAGAATGTTGTTTTTTCAAATAATAATAATAATAATATGAATAATAATAATATACTACGTAAATAAATTGTCTTTATCGTCAATTAGAATTTTTTTTAATTATTATTTATTTGTTGAAAGTTTTTTCCCATAGTCAAATTTGTTTGATATAAAAATGAAATGTCCTTGTATTTAATTTTTTAATAATTAAATATTACATAAATGTTAATATACAATTGTTAGTTTGTTACATACTAATTGTTACAAATGAAATGTCCTTGTATTTAATTTTTTAATAGTTATATTAATACATAAATTTGTAATGTATTAATGTCCTCGTATTAAATGCCATGAAAATGGTACTCGTAACATTTATAAGATGTATGTAGTATTTAGAATTAGTATGTAACAATTGTATATAAAGAGAAATTTGGAAAGAATTCCACAAAATGGCATGTGTCAATTTAGATTTGTCTTAGCCCCTTTACTTTTCATACCAACATCCATCAATACGTCATTAGATCTCTATATATATATTTATACATACTCTTCTAGTCTCCGTTGCATTAAAGTGAAAATCGTTTACATCCAAAACGTATTAACTTATGTCATGTTTACAAGCATGCATCTAGATGAAGAAAAATCTACTTTTTTTTTTTACTCATTTATTAAGAGTAATGATATATATAATCCTTAGGGCTGTATAAGCATTAAGTATACTTTTTAAAATGGAATTAAGTTGAGAATTTATGACAAAATCACGCACAGATCGGTGTTATTAGTGTTAATTTTTTCTCAATATTTCCTTTTTTAGCTTATTATAAAGGGCTATATTTATCATTTTCCATTTATTATTTATCAATCTATAAGATTGAGCAAATTAAATAAGGCTACATGTCAAGTGCTTGAGAGAGATCATCTAGAGAAAATAGAAAAAACTGGCACATCCTTTGAATTGAACCTTCCAAGACGATCCACACACGTACTCACTATTTACAATTGTCTCCATGCAAACGTGAGTGAAAGTAGTCAATCCACCTTATTAAGGATAAGGCATTCGAATTGATAACTATCATTGAAATTTCTATACAATTTTAATTAATTATTTAATTTATAACTATCATTGATTTGAATGAATGATCGGTAAGTTCACTAGAAATTGTCTCCACTTTTTAAATAGTTATTCTAAGTGATAAATGTTACTGTATAATCTATCACATCTTTTTCATGTGGTCGAGGAGAATTTTGGGGTATAGCTTACATTTTGGTCTATATCGTTATATGCCCTTGTAAAATTAAAACAAAAGAAAATAGAAAAACTTTTTCCATTAGTTCAAAGTCTTAAGATTGTGACAGTAGTGTAACAACACATCATTAGTGTTATTGTACATTTGTACTAGGAGATCAATATATTCTCTATAATCTTCATTCTCACCCGAGCAAGGCCATTGACTATGGAATTTTATCAAATAAAGTAAAGACATGGTGCGTGAATTGTGAATAGTATTTTGTTTACGTTGAATTTTAATTTGAAACAAGTTTCAATATACTGTAATAAATAACAATTTGGAAAATATGTGGGTTAATACGGAGTATAATAAAGGGTAATGTTATATATATAATCATTAAATAAACTCTTTAAAATTGTATAAAATTAGAAATTCATGACAAAAATACGCGTAAATCAGTACAATTAGTGTTTATATTTTTATGATTTTCTAACTTTATACGATTTTTAAGTGTGTTTTTAATGCTTATATGTAGCCCTAAAGGCTATGTATAACATTTTCTTAAAATTAAAGGATTAGAAAAAGAAATATGTAGTAGGAGTATAGTATATAATTACAAGAAAAATGTTGCCTCTGTCCACAAAAGATTAATTTATTGACCTTTTTTTTTATATATATTTTCCATATATACTCCGTAATATAAAAGCTGTAATATACTAATATGCACACAATGTCCAACCACTATACAAATACACCCGATCAATATTAACAATAATGACTTATTGGTATTATACCAAAATTATCAAAAGTTAAACGTGACATTGTTCAAAAATACTCATGGTATTTCTTCAACATTATACGAAGTAAGTGTTTGCATACGAAAAAAAATTAAATAGTATGATCCAAATTAGCAATAATTAATAAGGTAAGGTAACTGCTAACTAGCCAAATCTTACATAAGATGTCACTAGCCTTTTCTTTTCTCTTTTGCCCTAACACAGTTTTACAGAAAAAAAATACAACTTTGATATTAGTATTTTTTTTTTTTTTTTTTTAATATTATCAAAACTTTTTCAAAAAATGATATTCAAACCGCACATTAAAAAAAACCCAATGTCACAAGAAAAACAAAAAAAGTATTTCGTTCATTTTTCACATGTCCAAAAGAGAGAAAAAAAATAAAAAAATAAAAAAATCATCATCTATAATTATTGCATCAACATTGATTCACATAATCATCAATCAAATCCTATATTAAGAAAGATAATTAGATTGGTTTAATAATATCAAATGTGACGAATATCAACAATTTACCTTAATTTAATATCCGCCACTGGTTTTGGTTGCTAAATTAAGTTTAATTTAACTCTTATCTTAATTAATTACATTTTCCAATATTCTCTGTCTTTCCAAAGTTCACACCGTACCAACCATCAAGTCTTTCCTATATATACTCTCCATCTCTCCTCTTTTTTAGAATTATCTCTCAAACAACTCATCTCTATTTCTCTCTCTCTCTCCTCCCCTTTTAACACACTATTACCTTATTATTAAGGAATTAAAGAGAGCCAAATAAACCAAAGTTGTAGCAAATTAAATTATAATGGCAAAATTCAGCGCACTCTTTTTGATAGCTCTTATTGTTTGTTCTACAACTCTAACTTTTGCTGCTCGTCCTATGCCAGATTCTCCTCATGGGGTATGTAATATATATTCTTACATTTTCCATATAATCATTTTGTTATTGTGCATGAATTAACGGGTGTAGCCACAATACGTAATCCTCCCTCTGTCTAGATTTAGTTGTACGTAATCACGTTGTTGATATGGTAAGTACTCATAATTGAGTTACTTAATAAACAAATAAATGTCATCACGTTGATATGGTAAGCACTCGTAATTGAGTTACTTATTAAACAAATGAATAGTGTTACACTAATTTCAGACAGAGGTAGTAATAATGCATCTAAATTCGTAAGTTTAATGGGCATTAATTCGTGAATGTAAAATTAGGCTATTAATTAATTATTCCTTATAAAATAAAATTAGGCTAATTATCATAGCTGATTTTTGCTGATGTTAAACAGGACTCAGAAAAAGAAAATTTGAAGGTGAATGACATTGAAAATTGTCAAGGAGCTAGTGATGAGGACTGTTTGCTGAGGAGAACACTCGTGGCTCATACTGATTATATCTACACTCAAAGCCAAAATCCTTGAATAATATATTTTAATTATATAATACTCCCATCCGTACCTCGTATATGATTCAGATTTCGCAGGAATTATCTTTTGGAGAATTTAATGTTAATTATATGATTACCATTTACTACTTGTGTACGTGCTTTATCAACCTAGATATATGAGTATATTATAGTTACTTTATCTAATACTTCCTTCGATCTTTTTTGTTCTTCCTCTTTTTTGACTTACAAAAAGATTTTAAATGGGAAAAACAAGACATATCGAAAGGTGATAAATTAGAGAGGAATAGAAAATAATTGGAATAGAATTGCTTGCCTTCTCATTGAAAATAATTGGGAATATATAGAGTTACAAAGATATCAGGAATTAACTAAAATATAAAAGATAAATATAAGGAAATATTCTATCAAATCTCCTAATATACGATAATATCTCAATACCCCCCCTCAAGTTGGAGCATGGGGATCAAAAAATGCCCAACTTGGAGAGAAGATAATCAAATTGTGCTTTCCCAAGTGCCTTTGTAAAAATGTCAGCAAGCTGTGAAGATGTCGAAACATGAGAAGTAGATAGCCATCCCTCAGTAATAGCATCACGAACAAAGTGACAATCGATCTCAATGTGCTTTGTACGTTCATGAAAAACCGGATTCTTTGCAATGTGCAGAGCTGCCTCATTATCACAAAATAACTTAATTGCCTTTGGATGTTGCACGCCAAGACTCAATAACAAAGCCTTTACCCATTTTAGCTCTTTAGAGCACGAAGACATGGACCTATACTCGGCCTCCGAAGAGGAGAAAGAAACTGTTGGTTGCTTCTTAGTTTTCCATGAAATAGGAGATTTTCCAAGAAAAACTAGCCAACCAGATAAAGAACGTCGAGTAAGAGGACAAACAGCCTAATCTGAATCACACCAACCCTGCAGAGTTAAATCACAATCAGAGCTTAATAAAATACCCTGTCCAGGAGTCCCTTTCAAGTATCGAACTACCCTCATTGCAGCATCCCAGTGTTCACTACGAGGTTGTTGCATAAACTGAGTCAAAATATGAACTGAATACGCCAAGTCAGGGCGTGTGACAGTAAGATAAATCAATCGACCAACAAGCCGTCTATAGGACTCTGGATCAGAAAGAAATTCGCCGGTGGCCAATCCCAATTTGTGATTTTGCTCCATGGGAAAACCACTAGGCTTTGCTCCTAACAAGCCTGTCTCAGAAATAATATCCAGAGTATATTTTCGCTGACACAAGAATAAACCTGCAGAGCTACGAGCCACTTCAATCCCCAAAAAATATTTCAAAGGATCTAGATCCTTCATCTTGAAACAGTCACATAAGTAGGCCTTAAAAACAGTCAATGCAGCGGAATCGTTCCCAGAAATAATCAAATCATCAACATACACTAAAACTGTAATCTGAGTATCACGAGTAGTATGAGTGAATAAAGAATAATCAGAGTAAGATTGTTTGAAACCATACTGTTTTAAGGCTTTGGTGAGTTTAGCAAACCAACATCGAGGTGCTTGCTTCAAACCATAGAGAGACTTTTTCAATCTGCAAACCAAAGAAGGATCCGAACTCTGAAAACCGGGTGGTAATTTCATGTAAACTTCTTCATCCAAGTCACCATGAAGAAACGCATTATGAACGTCCATTTGGTGAATTTCCCAATTCTTGGCGGCCGCAATAACAAGAACAGTACGAACCGTGGTCATCTTAGCAACCGGAGCAAATGTCTCATCATAATCTACACCTTCTTTCTGATGGTTCCCATATACCACCAAACGAGACACAAAGAACTCTTTAGTTTCAAGATCATATAACCTCCATCCCTTCTTCCCAAACGGATACCCCAAAAATACACACTTTCGACTCCGACTAGCAAACTTATCCCCCTTAGTCTTTTGATTATGAGCAAAACACAAGCATCCAAAGGTACGAATAGCATCAAAGGAAGGGGTTTTATTAAAGAGAATTTCGAATGGGGTTTTGTTTTGAAGAATAGGGGTTGGAGTTCGGTTTATTAAGTGAGCGGCGGCCAAAACACATTCACCCCAAAAATAAATAGGCAATTTTGCTTGAAATCTCAAGGCTCTCCCAACATTAAGAATGTGTTTATGTTTTCGTTCAACTGTCCCATTCTGTTGAGGGGTTCCCACACAAGAAGTTTGGAAAATAATTCCAGTAGCAATAAAAAAATCAATCAAGCAATTAAATTCGGTTCCATTATCACTCTGAACAATTTTAATTGTCTGATTAAATTGCCTTTCAACCATAGCAACAAACGCCATAAACATCTGAAAAACTTCTGTTTTATCAATCAACAAATAAATCCACACAGCTCTTGAATAATCATCAACAATAGTTAAAAAATAACGAGCCCTACACGAAGAAACATGTCGATATGGACCCATAAATCACAATGCACTTTCTCAAAAATTCTAGATGTTTTATTTTCACTCAAGGGAAATTTGTCTCTAGGATGCTTAGCACGAAAACATACTTCACAACCTTTATTTAAACTACTTTTATTGCTAATGTGCGGAAGTAACTTAACTATTTTCTCCGAAGGATGCCCCATTCTTCTATGCCAAAGCTCCAAATCTGACATTGCTTCAACCACAGACACCCGTTGCACCATATTCGACTTGCCAAAGAAATAATATAGTCCATCTCGCCTAATTCCCGTTCCAATCAGCTGCTTCAGTCGGTCCTGTATAGCACACATATATGAGTTAAATTGAACAACAACATTTAATTGATCACTGAGTTGTGTAACGGAAAGTAAATTGCAATTAAGATGTGGCACAAAAAGGACTCCAGAGATAGTTATTTGATCGGATAATTTGACCGATCCTTCCAAAGTAGCAAAAACACTTTCACCATTCGGCAATCCAACGGGACATTCAATATAACGAGTGTCAAATAACCAAGATTTATTGCCGGTAACATGATGAGTAGCTCCGGTATCTATAATCCAACAAGTATCATCAAATTGACGATATAGATGATTTTCATGAATTTTTGCATTACCCACAATTATAGGTAAAGGGGACGAAGGTGGTGTCTCACCACCGGCCATGGTTGTGATTTTGAAGGGAAAAAAAAAAAATTAACCTGCTCTTGATACCATGATAAATTAGAGAGGAATAGAAAATAATTGGAATAGAATTGCTTGCCTTCTCATTGAAAATAATTGGGAATATATAGAGTTACAATGATATCAAGAATTAACTAAAATATAAAAGATAAATATAAGGAAATATTCTATCAAATCTCCTAATATACGATAATATCTCAATAAAAGGAGTAACATGTAATAGCACATATATATGATTAAAAGCTTTCATTTTTTGAATTAGTTTGTGTACGAATTTGACCAGCTTTGTACTTGCTAGAAATTTCTCTTCTCACCCTTTGTTATTACAATAAAAGGATTTATAAGTTAATCTCTATGATTTGTGAATGGTATAAAACACACCTTAAATAGCTAACCACAATATTCATTCCATAGATGGCACGAACTAATATGACAATATTCATATACAAGTAATAAGGAGTATGTCATAAATTGTTATAACCTACCATCGCTGGTGAAAATAACAAGGAAGTTTTGGTACATGAGGCCAACAAGGGATGCCAATCATACAATAAGTGGAATAAGACAATAATAACCTAAATCACTTTATATCTCACTTGTTATTTGTTAAAGGATACTTCCTTCGTCCCTAAATTACATTCTTACTTCTCTCTATTATGTGAGAAATAAATATTAGAGCTATAAATGTAATTTAGGGACGGAGAGAATATTCAATATCACTCATTCTCATAAATAATTTATTTTATTCATAATATACTACGGAGTACTCTATTATTCTTATTACACATAGATAATACATATACATGGTTTACAAACAATTGATTAACCACATTAATTAAATAATGTGAAGAGGACTATGTTTTTCTGAAGTACGAAGTGACATTTTGTACTCCGTATATTGATAATAGTATTAAATAATCTTTGACTTCTTATATATTTCATTAATTCTACGGAGTAATATAATCAAGAGTCAAGTTAGACTTTACTTCCATTCAAATAAAAATGAGGATAGACGATGACCTATACTTCTATTCGTTCGTGCATTAATCATATGATCATAATATAATTTCTACCCCCCACCCCACTCTTTTTGTTTTTAAAGAACTATCCAATAATAACCCCAATTTCAAAAAATCATTAAATACCCTAAATATCGTGATATGAAAATCTTGACTTATTAATTTTCTTTTGGCTTATTCAAAGTCGCAATTAAAAGACACTCAATAATAAATAAATAAATAGTATAAATACAACGTAAAATCAACCCATTAATAAAGAAGAATAACAAAAACATACGAGCACTTACGTATTAATAAATTTAGATACTTAGCATTAATGGCGTTTACACTTCATCACCCTCCCTCATATCAAATGAATGGTCCAAGTGAACTCTAATTAAAAAAAATCATGGTGTTTGATTTGAATGCTTCATTAGAAGGTTGCTAGCATGGGGCATATACTTGACAAAAACTTAGGAGAATGCATGGGATGTGGCCATTCTAGAAGCTTGAGATTAAATTGCGAAGTAGCTTTGCTACTAAATTGGTTAGGTAGTCTGCAAATTGCATGTTAGTATGTTACATATACCTTCCACCTAGCTACCATGCAAGTTTGCTATTTCTCTCTTTCTGTATAAAATCTTTTGAATATTAATAAATATGTCTCTGTCACGTAACTCAAATTCAAACCCACGGGTAGTTGCCGGTTGAGCATAAGTGTCACTGCCGGAATTTTGATGTGGAGAGATCAAAACCTTACAATTATAATAATATAATGTATGATGACAATGCCTTTTACAACTCTAGAGCGGTCACATCGATTGGTTGTGCACTTGTGCGGGCTGGAATCGAATCATGTCATTTTAAATTTGAGTCATGTTAATCATTGCACCCATTTAAATAAAATTCTGGCTCAAGTCACTTCGGGATTAACCAAGTCATTTTTTTTTATAGCTCTCGACTGCTTTAGCTCCCCAAGATGGGTTTTAGGGTAGCTAGCAAAAAATGTAAATTTGGGTGAGTGATACAAAGACTTTTAGTCTATTATACACAAAGTATACTATATGAGTGCCACATGTTACATAAATGAAATTCACCACCTTAATTCTAATCGGCCGGTACAATATACACTCACTAATGCACGGGGTGTATGTGTATGAAATCACACATCAAAATAGATTCGGTTTTATTGCTAAATCCCACTTTTTTTTTTTATGTGAATATAAAGGACATTCAAGATTATTTCGTCCTATTTTTCTTCCATTAAAATAATTGCATTTATAACTAATCCCACATTACCCACAAAAATTAGGCCAATGAACTGTATTATCTGGAATTAGTCAAGCTGTAAAAATTCAAACTATTTGACCCCAACAAAAAATTGTAGCTAGGAAGAAAATGGTGAATATGTAATGTAATATATAAAATATATGTCTTCAATACATCTATCTAAATGAGTAAATGGTCATGCATGGCAGACTGATCTAAGCTATGGTAGCCAAGTGAGTATTAATTTGAGCTAGCTTATAAGTCTTTAACTCTTTATGAGAGCACACATAAAAGTGCGCTAACAAAAAATAAATATGATATGATGTTCTGGTTTTCTTTTGAGTTTTTTTGACTAAATCTTTCTGCATGGGCCTGACCAACACAACAAGGCCTTTTTTCTTGACTTTGCTATCTCATTGAAGAACCACCATTTTCCCATCAATTCCCCGCCCCCCCCCCCCCCCCCCCCTTTTTTTTTTTGGGTAATTTATTGCATTCTCACTAGTCTGAGGGTTTTTTTTTTTTTTTTTTTTTGTTCCGGGCAACGCTTGTTGAGTTGTTAATACAACAAAAAGGGAAAAAAAAATCTATTGTTATCCAAATGAAGTAAATGACGGTATTGATTATGAGGTGATATAAATATAAATGAAATTAATGTCTTTTGTCGTAGTCATTTTGGTGGGTAGATGACAAATCAAGATGTATGTGATGGATAAACAACTTCAATTCGTATGTCGTATCAGGTATACAATGCAATTATTCTTCCCGGCTATTGTGAATCATATCATATAACTAATATATAAAGCTAAACTTTTAGCCAGGTCACGAGATAACGACACTTGACATTTCAGTTTTTCGCCAAGTGTCAATGCTAAGTGTCGTGCCACGTAGGCGACAATTATTTATTAATATGACACCTAGGATTTATTTGAAAGTTGTAGAATAGGATAAAAAAGTTAATATTAAGAAAAAGGGTTGTTTTAGAGTTCTATTTTCATTAAAATTTGGATAGATATAGTAGAATAAAAAAGTTATTTTAAAGTTTTATTTTCAATAAAAGTTTTGGTTTAGAATTTTAGTTTCAATAAAATACCAATACTTCTATACAAATGTCAATTTGGATAGATATAGTAGGATAAAAAAGTTATTTTAGAGTTTTATTTTCAATAAAACTTTTGGTTTAAAATTTTATTTTCAATAAAATGCCAATATTTTTATACAAATGACGGATCTAGAGACGTACAAAAGGGGGAAAAAAAAAACAAAGAGACCTTATTATGATTATATAACCATTCTCTTAAGTCTTTAACATGCAACTGGGCTTTCCCTAAATATTTAGAGAAAATGAAAAGAGATCACACTTTTAGACGACCGTTCTGGTTGTACGTTAATAATACTAATAAACGGACAAGTATGATTGTCAAGTGATTATTAATCCATGAGTTGAAAATTCAAATAACATATATATTTTAGATAAAAAAAAGTTTTATTTTAAAATTCAATAAACAACCTGGACATCGCACGGGACACAAAATTAGGTAATAATATAAACTCAATCTTAGATCTTAATCATTAGCTTAAATTTTTGATTAAATCAATACTTTAACATAAATCTTATAAAAAGGCAAATGATAACTTTATATAAGATAAGTTTATTTTAGTCAAAACATATAAAGTACGGACTATGAAGTAGTGAAGTACTCAATATTGTTGTACTGTACTAATCTAATCCAACGTCCAACTATAGTTCCAAATCCAATTCTACAAACAAATTATTTTGATGGCTATTTCTAACTACTACAAACATAATTTAGAATCGTGTATCTTTCTCTCAAAATAAATAAATACGTTTTAAATAAATAAAACTTAGAGCAAGATTAGCCCTGAGTCTTAAGATTTTAGATGACATCATCATTTTCTAATTTTACGGTCTTAAGACAAGACTTTATTATTTTTAAGCATTTATGAAGTTTGGTCTTAATAAAATCTGAAGTGGATTCTTGAAAATTCAAGACTCAACTTCAGACTCAATTTAACACTCAATTAATTTTTTTTTTTATTTTTAAAAAACTTTAATAATTTAATTTACATGTAAAAAAATGAGTCTGAGCGATTGAAGAGATAAATTTTATCGAGTCTTAACATAATTATAAATTAAAAAAAAAAAATTAAACTTAATCTAAAAAGTTGATGTGACAATAGATTTAAGTTTTAAGATGAGACTGCGCTAATCTTGCTCTTATAAGTACTCCATTATTTTGAGAACAACAATATCTAACAACTAACATAGCATTGTGACCATAAACGCAAACATCTACTACGGGCTATGTTTTGTGGATAAGGGTTAAGCCCAAGTAGAAATTGGGCCTTAAAGAATAGGTAAAGCAGCCCAAATTCAAAGCCCATTGATTGCAGGAGAGAGAAAGAACCCTAAAATGGAGATCATGAGGAATAGGTGATCTTGTAGAAAGCAACGAAGAGATCAACAATATGTTTTACCGACGTCGATTTCCGTCGATTCCCTTGGTTGCTGGTGCTGTCATGTTAGTTCTTTCATCTTTCATCTTTACTTTGCTATTTCTTCTTTTAATTTTGTTTGTTTTGATTATATTTGTCTTTGATTGAATTTTGTAATTTTGATTATATTTATCAATGTGTTTGTTAAAATGGATCGAAATTCGGACTACCTTTGAAAATTATGATGCTAGTTACTTAAAATTGGTTTAAGAAATGGAAATTTCTTATTTCAATGCTTAAAAAGTAACATAACAAATTGAATTTGACAAAATGAAGAAATTCAATATATTCCTGTTAGCGTTTTTCTTCAGAAATGTTAAGGAGATGATTAATTTTGTAAACTTTGCCCATTTAAGGGATTGTATTTTGTTCGATAGCTTTCGAGTTTCGGTTGAATTTCTTTGTGTGTTTGGATGATAATATTAGATAATGATCAATTTGAAAGGGAGTGGCGAAGTAGTGATGGAATTTGGGGAAGGAAAAGGAATGACGATTATAATCATCTACCTGTTTTTAAATCAAATCCTTCCAAAATTAGAAAGATTTGGATAGCTCACTTGGCTATTTAACACACAATATGGTAGTAGCGTATAGTTCCAATTGCGAGTTTGTCATAGTTGTTGCTGTTATTGTTGTTGTTGCTATTGCTGTTGTTATAGTTCACTTGCAAATACGAGTATATAAGTAGCTGTAGCTGTTATAGTTCCAATTGCGAGTTTGTCATAGTTGTTGCTGTTGTTATAGACCTTATAGTTCACTAGCAAATACGACTGAGTGGAGCAATGTCGCCCTTAAATTGAATCCAAGAGTATGCTCCCGTACCTCATCCCTGCACAATGATGCCTAACAGCTGAAGGCCAGTGCTTGATCTTCTATTCAGGCTTCTAGCAAAGCTTTTGTATTTGACAACCCAAGCTTATCAATCATAATGCCGTTTATTTCTTGATCTTCATTTCTCAATCAATGAACTCATGACTTGGTGCAATGTCTGTTCTAGCTCTTTACTAAAAGAAGGAAAAAAAAATGTCATCTTCCACCTCTTCTGGTTGAGATTTTAAATCTTTGGATTTTTTGTTTCACTCAATAGCCGGTGTCAACGTAGACATGCTTAATTTTGGGCATAATAGATCCCTATTTTCCGGCCAGCAACTCACAGCCAATGTCTGTGAATTGTGAGTGCTTCAATATACTTTTGCACAAAGATGCTAATTATTTTATGTTTTTACTATGTCATCGATGTAATAGAATCTTTGCTTACGTCTGTTCAATATTTGCCAAAAGCATTTGGCCTACTAAAAGTTCTATTAAAATTCTTCAGGGCATGAAGAAGAGGATGAAAAACACTTTTTGTATCCTCTCCAGTTCCCACTCCCTTACCTCCTGTTCTTCGTGATTTTCCCTTTGCAATGCTTAAAGTAGAATTGTGATGTTTAAATTCAAAGAAAAGTAGCTGAACACCATACATCTAAATGATCTGATGTCTAAACTCTCAAGCATTGGTCTTTTTAGGTTTATCTAAGCAATGACTCGAGTTAGTCGAGTACACTCATTATTGAAGCGATTAACCATCTTTTAGTAAATATTGAGTAGTGCTCTCTTCTGGTTTACCTCTTTTATAGTAGCCAAAAAGCTTTTCAACATTCTGAGTATTATTATGAGCTTACAATAAAAACATTCTTTGACTTGGATTAAATTTTTTGCAGAATTGGTATTATATCTGGCAAGTCATTATTTGGCCCTCCATTGGAGGAGTATTGGAAGAAAAGGCTCGAGGAGGAAGCTGCGACACCAGCAAGCAAGGAGAGTGACACAAAACCACAATAGCAACTGGTACCTTAATTTTCTTGTTTGATCATCATTATAGCAATACACATCGCAACAGTGTTATGCTGATTGTTGTAAGGAGAAGGTTCAATAACTGAAGCTTCCCCAGATTTACCAATCTTACTGCATTGTTCACTGTTTCAATCCGAAGCACGAGTTTGAAGTTGCTCTTGCTCAGTTAGCATCAGGCATTGTTGATGTCGGAATAAATTTAAAGTTTTCGCTTAAATGGAATTGATACTGTGGAAAGACAGATAACACCAAATTCATTCATTCAACAATTCTTGCTTATAGTTGAGATATAGATACTCATCTGTTTCATGTCAATTGCATTACTCTGATTGCACAACATCATCTGTATCCAACTGTGGTTGAAGATAACTGATTTCAAGTTGGTGAACACCTTATTGGAATAAACTCAACCCTTCCATCACAGTCCATTTTTGGTCTAGCCTTTTCATTTTTTAATTAACTTTGATCATATAATTATTTCTTAAGCACAATAAAAGTTTATTATGGAAAAATATTCAAGTATTTTTTATGTCAAATAATCTATCTTAACAAGTCTGAATTGTGAAAATTAGTACTCTCATTTCTACTTAAAAATTTGTCATAATGCCTTGTGTAAACCCGTACCACATTTAAATTCAACTTTGTGGGCCAATGATATAGAAACACACTGTATACCCCAAACATAATGGGCCTTTAAGATGTCCTGTAAGCCTAAGACTGCCAATCCTTTTGGGCCTACATCAATGATTGCGTTTTCTCTAGTATCTTCGATCTTTGGCTCATTTTCTTTCTTTTTTGAAAATTAATTTCATAGAGTACTTTGTTTGATAAAATTATTATGGTTTTTATCAATTTAATTTATTTTTTTTATTAAAGATTTTAAGATTTATCTCTCTTTTTAGCTATGTGCCAATGACTTATTTTTTCAATCTTTTCGGATTTAAGACTTTTACTAATTTTAACTCAATTTGCAAAAACTTATTATTTTCCTTTCAAAGAAAAAAAAACGAACTTTGATCAAAGGATTAACATGTTGGTTGGAGGGTGGCAATGATGCAAAAGCACCATTAATCGTCTGATAGATTGCTATATGATGCACCAAGTGCGAGTGCGTGTCAGCTGAGCTGCCTTTCTATTTTGAATATGATCCATTGAAATTCACCGTTTCCGATTTCGAGTTATCAATCAAATGAACCGATGAGTGATGAACTAGCCAGAAACTCAAGGTGTATTCTAAGGTGCCGTATTAATGTTTTTTTTTTTTTGACAAGTATATTAATGTTCTTGGTAGTTGCTTGTTAGTGGAAGTTAGATACTTCATTAAACGAGATCACTATAATTGTAAGTAGTGTAACTATAAGTCCGTAAACATGAAACACGCTTAGTACGAAATATTGACTATTGAGTTATTACAGTTATATATTAATTGAAGTAGTATAATATTATGCTTGTAAAAGACATGTATTCCTGTAAAAGAGTTCTTGGGTAGTTACTAGTTATTACACCTAATTTGACATGGAGTAACTTTTAAAGAATGATCTTGCTAAAAAATGTCTTTGGGGCGTTAGATAAACATTTATAATAACTTAAAGTGGTATTAAGGGCCTGTTATATTCAGATTATTTCAGTTCACTTCAGTTCTTAATTTCCTTATTTCATAAAATATTCAATTCAGTTCACTTCAGTCAATCAGAACATGTCCTAATATTGGAATACATGACAAAATCACACGTCAATGGTGTAATTAATGTTCATTTTAACTAAATATTTCTACTTTTAACTATCTTATTCGACGCCCTCAAAACGCACATTTGCTTTTGTGTTTAAAGAAATGTAATTTTCAAAAAAAAAAAAATAAAATAAAAAAAAAATAAAAAATAAATTAATGAAGTAATCTAAAAAAAATAAAGAAACGAAGGCTTTCAACAAGTTCCAAGAGGACTCGTGACTTTTTTGTCAATGTACATTCTAAATTTCTGATGGAAGACATGATTTCACGAGGTAAGCAAATAGCTTTATTTCAACGTTGAAACGGAAGCAATCAAGCACCTTCAGGTACTGACAAATAGGTTGAAGACTTCTAGTAATGTGCACTATGTATTTACATGGTACATCGTACCTCTATGATGTATGTTGTTGAAGGTTTAAATCTTCCGTTTTGCATTAAGGAGTTCTTTGCGGGTGAGAAAGTGAGAATCCTCTTACGATTTCCTCAGTTTCAAAGTGTTCAGCTTGTGAGCTTATTAATTGACCATGTTGATTTGCGAGAGATTTTAGATTGTTAGGACACCTCTTCTTAATGAGGATAAAATCAATCATCAATTCTAAATCTCAATTTGTACATCAGACTTTAAGCATATGTGAATACATAATTAGATTTATTTGATCATTATTTTGTTACTTAATCATTCCAAGCCAAAGATCGATGAACAATTAATTTTATTGAGTTTGAAGTTTGTTTTTTTTGTAAGAAACTTACATTCAACTCTATTAGAGCTCGGGGCAAGCCAAATTTCACATTCAAACATTAAACAAGCACTAAAAAAATTGGTGATAACATGCATATTGTTGCATATGTAAGCCTTGTTCATGATCATCATATGGGCTTGACTTAAAACTCCCTACTTTTTTCCTCGTTAATTAATTGTGTATTTATGAGCCACAAGAAAATAATGGTGATTAATTTATTTGCAATGCAACCGACTGTACTAAAATCGTTCCCCAACTACCATCACTTTCAAAAAAGGTAGGTTGTGTTTCATGTTTTAGATGGAAAGACATGGAATGGGTGGTACACAAAATAATTAACTTCATTGTAGAGGTATGGGATGTTAGGGTGTGATTTTTACTAAATTAATGTTGTTCTAGAAGAAATAAAGAGTTTGGATTAAAATATTTTTACGGATTGGTTTATATACTACTAAACGTCTGTATCTTCATATCTAAAAGTTTTTTTTTATGCAATATTCAACTATTAATACATCTAATTTCGTGAATGATAAATTTATGAAAACAACATAAATTAAAATGTATCCAACATGATCCCACGTGATTTTGTTTTGAAGTACGCCATAATGGGTATATACGGTCCATGTTTATTAACTTAAACACATATTTTAAAGTTTTAAAAACCTTCAGGAACGGAGTAGTATGTTGAATTGAATTCTTATTTAATAATGAAGTAATTATTTTTGAGTTTAATGAGTTTTTTTTTTTTTTTAAATAGTACTTCCACAATCCAATGCTACAACAGATGTCCAAAATTTAAAGGTTTGGCATTTATCGAAGATATAATATTGCAATAAAAGATCAAAAACAAATTAGTCCTACTTAAAACAAACATAAGTCCCTTTCAGAAAATGGAATAAATGGTGATGAATATTGATGAAGTATGATAAAGATAGTAATAAATATTAACCCCACAAGCTCACCAAACCTATATTATTACTCCACTTGATACTTCTCTTAAACAAATATATTTACCTCAACTTTCCTTTTTATCCACATTATTAAAGATAAAAGGTGTGTAATTTTAGAAAAAAACATGCTAATAAATGCCATAAAATAAGACATAAAATAAAACAAAAACCATAGTCGTATTAATAATTGAATTAAAAAAAGAGAAATAAATGAGTAAGTAAGTGGTAGAAGAAAGGACTGGTGAATATGGTCTGAAGCTCCCGGATATGAGACAGGAGTCACCAATGAAACCTTTCATCCGACAACACCCTTTAAATCTTCACCCAACCAAATTTAACTCACCACATTTTTTTTCATCTTTGCATTTTGTACTAAAGACTAAAGATCCCATGCTTAAAGATGGGCCCTTTTTTTTTTCCTTTTTCTTTTTCTCTTTTATTTTTCTTTTGAGCTGTTTTTTTTTTTCAGCTTCTCATTTTGAACTTATCCAATTATTTGTCTCAATATATCTCTTTCTTCTTGCTTATATGTGATGAGCATGGATTTTGTCACCTCTAATTCCAATGACAATATCACTTGTATGTACAAGTATGGGTATATGTTTATTTGTATACTCTTTAGAGTCGCTTATTAATGAAGTTACCTTATCCTAATAACATGGCTCAATCCTAAGACGACCTAAATAGTTGAAATTAAATGAACGTCTTTACACAAGGACTTTCTATAAGAAGAGAATTTATCCAATTTTTCTTTTTGTTAATTTACCTTTTACATCCAAAAAAATTGTGGATTTGGCGATTGTAGGGGCCGGGGTGAGGGAGAACAGCAGTTTGATCTTTCAAAATTTAGAGGGGGAAGGGATGCTAGGGCTGTTAGCTAGATGACAAAAAACACTTAAAAAGCTAGTAGAGAAGTTGGTGCCTGAATTATAGTACCAAGTACCCGAGTACATGGTAATAAACCAAAAATAAAGCAAGATTATTCCACATTAAGTAAGAGCATTTCAAGATGCATTAGCATGCTTTAATGCCAAATCCAACTCTCCCTCAACTAAAAATCTTGAAAGTTTGGATAGTTTCTCCAAACGGAGAAGGTGATGCAAAGGGATTGATAGATACAATAGGTAACGAACTAACAACAGAGACAATACAATTGTGACCAGTCGATGGACGGAGGATAGTCACAACTCAAAAAAAGAAAAAAAAAAAAAAAAAAAAAAAAAGGGTTGAGCTATCAACAACACCTGTAAGTCTTGAACCTCCCACAAACTGTTCAGGAAACTCAATCTTAACGAAAAACATATAAGCATATTTTTAGATCTCAAAACAGGCCTCGAAGAAGACTTCTTTTGGGAACCAATTTTTCATAATTTGAAGAAATTAATGTCACATAATCTCTCCTTTTCAATCTCCCCTTACCTTAGCAAGCTCTTATTCCAACAGCTTACATGGAAGGGACGAATGTAGAGCTAGCATGAGCTGCTGAGCCTAGGATATCGTCACAGAGACTGGCTCCTTCGAGGGTTTTCTTATTCTCAGCCCTCGGACTGCCAGCAGAGCTGCTGTTAGAAAGGGAAACAAAGGTAGACTTCTGCAAGACGCCAGTAGGGGATGACCCAAGCTGAGGGCTCCCATCACATCTTTGATCACCCTTGAGATTGAGGGCTGATGTGATATTACTTGTATTGTTCAGAACCTCCCCCAAGGGACCTCCCATTGAACTATTTCCCCATGAAATTGGTATCCAAGCATTTTGCTTCATGCCCGTCTCACCCACAATGGTTCCCACCCCCACACCCATTTGAGATGGGTCAAGCTCACGAGACAGCCTCAATGGTGAAACGGTTGCCTTCTCTTGATTAGGTGAAGATGAGGATGAGAAGTCAGTCGTTGACATGGGAATTGACATCGATAGTTGAGTCCAATCTGATTTCAGTGAGTCTTCAGGCCAGGGGATGGATGAACGGTTAGAATTGTCCTTGGGCCAGACATCCATGAAATGTCGGAGTGGGTATTGGTATTGGGTTTGTTGTGCATTAAACTCAAGAATCGAAGAGTTGTAGCTTTTACAGCCCAAGTAGGCACTTTTCTGTGTCGGGTTCAGGAGGGAATCAGTAGAGACAAGTCCAAATTCTGATTGTGAGGAATCATCTAACTGGATATGTTGCTTTGCAATGGAAAATGGGCTGTCATTGGTTTTCAAATTTATGGTTGGAGGCATCGCAGAGAGACCCTGCTCATCATGAAAGCTGTTCGTGCACAAACAGTTAGTTTTCTCTGCTAAAAACTATGCTAAAAAAAGCTAGCAGATAATGAACAATAGCATCATCCACTACAAAGATAAATCAAATCCGTCTAATAAATTTATCCTATAGGGGAATCTTGAGGGGGTTATATTTACTAAGACTGTAGTCACTTTCCAGGAAAGTGACATTGGGATAACGGGGTCTACCTTATAAGTGAAAGTAAAAGGAGGCGATTAAAGCTATATGAGTATATGCACTATCGAATCCAGATCATCATGATAATCATAAAAGTAGAGATGTCTCACCGGTTAACAATCGAGTCAGCAGCAGCATTGTTGGCACCAGTTGGCTGCAAGCCTTTGATATGGTGCTGATGTGCAATAGTAACAGTACTGTTGGAGGCACCACCAGTGGATGTTACCAGCGATGACATGGAAGAAGACATCGCTGGAACCACCTTTGTGTTAGTGGGTCCAGAGGCAGCTTGGCCAGTGTGGCCTTCCACAGGCTTTCTTGAACGATGGCGACCTCTGTTGATATGTCTTTCACAATATTTCTGGTCAGGAACTGCGTCCCTTGAGCACCGCCATTTCTTTCCATCTGTTCGGCGACACCTCCCAGGCTCTGGGTCTGTGCTGCCAGAAAATCCTAGATGGAAAGTCCCCCATCCATCTATAATTTTCCATAACAAAAAGGAAAAAAGCAAAGTTAGAAACAAAAGTCATGCAGAAACTCATACATTATTTGAGCTCAATCATCACTGTGATACACTGTATAACTTTAAAATTCATAACATAATTCAATAAATTCAACAACAATATCACTAATCAACAAAAAAAAGTTGAAAATTCGACATCAATGTCAAAAGCCTAACCCCTCGAAATGTTAAAGCACGAATATACAGGCGAAATCAGTTCAATTCAAAGTAGAAAGAGGAAAAGCTTACATGAATGGGGAGGATAAGATCCAAAAGAGAAGCCAGGAAAGCCAGAAGAACATAAGGCTTTCCTAATAGGAATGAGCAAATTCGCAGGAACAGGAACATTTGCAGTTATATACTTGTATATCATTGCCTGATGTTCTAACTCTATCCATTGTGCTGGTGTAAATGGTCCTCTTATCCCTGAAAATGATCCATGCATGCTCCCATTCAAGTTTCCATTATTAAACCCTGGTTTTTAATAACATAAACATCATATAGTATAAATTAACTGCTGAAATAAGACCATATTATAAACAATAATAATAATTCAAACATAAGATGAAAATAATTGAATAAAACAGGACAAAATTCAATGGGGACCATAATCTAGAGAAATGCATTACCAGTTTCACCAAAATCTATCATTGCCAGAGCGGAAAGGCAAATATTTATCAGAGGAAATAAGAATTTAAAAGGGTAAAATAATAAAATTAAAAAGTAACTATAGCTGAAATTAATTGGCAGAGACATTAAAAAAAATTTATGCAGCAGCCAATTTCATCAAAATTTGTAAAATTTGCTACAATGGAGGAGACAGAACATGAAGTTCATAGATTGGAAAGACAAGAACAACTAATCCTACTATTTTACCCTATTACAATTTTTTTTACCTTTTTTGTTTTCTCACAAAATAAATTTGTACCCAAATTTAACTAAAATAAATCCATAAAGAAAAAAGAAAAAAAAAATCATTGAACTGTTACTTGACAAGACCAACAAAAAGATTGAAAAGACATTTTACAACTTACAACCTGTATTCCTTTACCAATGAAAGCTAGTTAAAATAAAAATTGATAAATTACTGTATCATGATAATGACATTTTACTAATTAAAGTACACCATCTCCTAAAACCAAGATCAAAACAACCCTAAATTGGAAATTAATACATTAATCACAAAATTAATTAATCAGATAAACAAAAACATACGAGTAGTAATTAATAAATCAACTAATTAAGAGCATACCAGCAGGAGTTCTGGAGTAAGAAGGAAGTTGTTGCTGTTGTTGTTGCTGCTGAAAATAAGATAAAAGAAGATTCTGGGCATTTTTATTGTCTGAAATGAAATTAACATCTTTAGCATTGAGAAAGCTAAGTTGTTGAGGCTTAGTTGAAGAAGAAAAGCTCAACATTTGTTGTTTAGGAACAGCATTATCAGATCTCAACCCCAAATCATCAGCCCTTTTAACAATTTTAGCAACCCTATTATCTTCATCAACAAACGGGTCGGATCTTTCTTGCTTGATTAACCCAGATCCATTAATACTACACTTGGGTTTTCCTTCAAGTATTTGATTTTGGTGGTCTGAACAAGATGAAGATACTGTACTTTGACCCACTACCAAACCATCGAAATCCATTTCCTGAGTCCCAGTAAAAAGCTTGAGTTCATGAGAAAAAAAAAAAATTGGTTTTTGGAAAAAAAAAATTAAGTTGGAGGAAGAAGAAAGGGGAGAAGGAAGAAGACGAGGAGGAGAGAGAAAGGGAGGCGCATCTTAAGGGGTTGGGGAAGAAGGGTGCTTCTGAAAGAGGAGAGAGAAAGTGAAGGATTTATTTAAAGAGAAATACAGATTAATTTTAATTTGTTTTTTAATTTTGAGGAAGAAGAGAGAGAATCGAGAGAGTTGTGTTGAAACTCACGAAATTGGACAATGTAGTACCCAAATACAATACGGAGGACTCCAAATTACAAAGTCTTGGACCATGGACTCAAATTACACATCAATTATACATTTTCTAATTTTGAGGTTTATTTATATTTGTATAAATGAAGATTTTTTTTGAGGGTTTTATTTAAGGAAAATGATAATCATAACCCTTAGGGTTATGTATAAGAAGCTCAAAAAGGAAAAATTTAGGAAAAATTAACATTAATTACACCGATTTGCACGTGATTTTGTCATGAATTTCCAACTTAATCCATTTTGGGAAGTATATTTAATGCTTATATATAGCCTTAACGGGTACATATATCATTACCCTTTATTTAATAAGTGGAGATTTTTTTTCTAGATACCTTATCTTATTTAGAGGTACTCCGAATAAGAATAGATGGAGATTTTTTGCACACAATTAAGGTCTATTCAGATTTGCTAAAGTGAGCTAAACTGAATTGAATTGATTGGAGCTGAACTGAACTTAACTTAACTGAACTTAACTGTTTATGAGAGAAGAAAATTAGGAAGTGAACTGAACTTAACTGTTTATGAGAGAAGGAAATTAGAAACTGAACTGGAATTAAGCTGAAGAGAACAAGGCCTTAGGGAATGAATTGGACGATGTTTCATATGATTGTACGGAATACAACTATTTCTCTAGTTGATGAAAAGTATATAATTGTTATTGTCATTTTTATATATGGTGTTTATTTGGTGGAGAAACATGATTGAGGATGAAAATATAAAACATGAGGTATCAACACTTAAATTAAATAAAGAATAAAAGAGTTACACTTTTATAGACACACAGTATATGTAATTGTCTTCGCCGTCTTTTCAATCCCTAATATTTCCATCCCAATACAAGCCACCATTGATCTTCCAACTAAAGTTATCTCTTTTTTACAACGTATTTTCACTTATACTACTTGTTCTAGCTAGTTTTTCCTCTCTTCTTGCACTAACTCGGGGTTTATTTTATGAATTAATTTAACTAGTTCGTTGATGATGATTATTTTTGTGGTATAGTAGTATATTAAATTCTTTTACAATCAACTAAATTTGGCGGACCAATAACATGCAAAAGTGACACATCTCATTTACAACAAGTGTAACTAAGTCTAAGACATACGTAAAAAAATCTAGAGTTGAGTAATTAACTTGTATTGAATCTTGTATTAACAAATCATAATTTTAATTTCCTCCATTTTAAACAAATTTTGTATCGAATTGTTGAGTGACTTCCAGAATCTTGAAGCCCTTCTTAAAATAAGGCAAAGCATTACTTCTAGTCTTCTAGTATCTCGGGGAAGGGGGTGTTTATAGAATTAGTAAAACTTTGACCTTTAATTTCCATAAAATCACCAATTTTTAGAAAAATCCGAAATTGAACACTATTTCCATATATAATAAATTAATAACCAAGGTATGAGATTAATGGTGAAAAAGATTGGTGAAACTTGGAATAATTCATGACAATTCAACTTAGTTTTTAATTGTAGATGATATAACATGATTGGTCATTAAAGAAAATGTTATGAAGTTCCTTTACGAAGATATCCCAAACCCTCGCTTGAAAGTTTGACATGTTCAGTGGGCTTTAGGATCGGATGTGCTTCAAACTCATTTCTATATAAAACAAAACAATATGTAACAAGTATGATGTCTAATTAGAAAGTACCTTTGTTTAGTTTACCTAACCACCATTTTGAAGCAATTCTCAAACATACGGACCTTTTGAATTTTTTTGTGACTTACGCGTGAAAGAAACATAGGGTCTGTTCACTTCTGTTCAATTCAGTTTAGCTTCTAATTTTTTTTCTCATAAAATATTCATTTCACCTCTATTCTGTCCAGCAGATACATAGTCATATGAAATCTTGATACGGAGTATATTTATCAATTATCATCGCTTTATTTACTTTAAAAATACGACTATTAGTTTTAATTTGTTACAACTTTTATTAGACTTATAGATAATCAAATATACGGAAATTATTTGTAAAAGTTATGCATTGACAAATATAAAAGTTAAATCAAATAAACTACAGAATATTTAAAAAAAAATTATGCAGAGTAATAAAGTTAGAGGAAATAAGTAAGATTAAGCATCATTATTCAAGCAAATATTACATAAAATGAGTTCAAATAAACTTTCTCACACTTTACAACAAGTGATAATGCATAAAATCTCAAACCATTGTAATATAATCCTACACTCCATGATTCATGCATTAAACACATATGTATTCACAAATCGCGTACATATATAATGCGTTGATTATAACTCTAAAAGCATTGCAATGGAGCACGGTACTCTTTGCGATAGTAATGATATATACAAGTATGTACGAGTACCACAAAAGCCGACAACATTTCGTATGATTTGTGACAATATAGTGAGTTATTAATGGATTGAGCCCCAATTCCAAGCCTAACTAAAACCCAGTTTAAGTTGAAGGGTCAAAGTAACACAAATATTCCACTCAATCCCAAATTAGCAAATGAGTACTGTATGACTGTATCTGTATGTACGTCTGTTTGTACATCATGTGAAATCAAGTCAAAGAACGAACGAACGAACTCACCCAAATTAAAGAATCAAATTAAGTCTCACAAGAAACCAAAAATCCAAAAGGGCATTTATGTCACTTGAAAAGTACTACAGTAGTACATAAACAAAAATAAAAAATCTTTTGTACATGGATTCTTTACCGTTTGGCTTTAAATAGTCCAAATTGTCCTCCCAATTGCCAGGCTGATGGGGTTGACTCGGTCCTCAATCCTGACTTGACAACTTTTAGCCAAACATCAAACTTCCAACCCCTCTTCGTCTGTTCTCTTGTTAATTGGAGGGTATAAAAGAAAGGCCACTTTTATTCGCCTTATTTTCATTTATTTTTCTTGTTAATTGGAGGGTATAAAGGGTGGACTTGTTGTTTGCCTTATTTTCATTTATTATCTAATGAGTTCGATAAAATAAGTTTAGTAAAAATAAGATTAGATAAAATAAGTTTAGATAAGAGTATAATAAGGTTTAACAAGTTAGATAAATTCAAGTAAATTAACAAGTTATAATAAATATATATAAGACAAGTTAAAATCAAGTGAATATAACATACTCGGAGTTTCAACAAAGAAATGAGATAAAATTAGGGTCTGTTCTGATTTACTGAACTGAGCTGAATTGAACTAAACTGATTGGAGCTGAATTGAACTGAATAGAGTTGAAATGAATTTTTTATTAGAGAAAAAAGTTCAGGAACTGAAAAATTAGGGTCTGTTTTGATTTATTGAACTGAACTAAACTGATTGGAGCTGAACTGAACTGAATAGAGCTGAAATAAATTTTTTATTAGTGAAAAAAATCAGAAACTGAATTAAAGTGAACTAATTGAATCTGAAATGAACTAAACTGAATTTTATTAAAATTAAGCTAAAGAGAACAAAGCTCTTAAAGCTACATGGAGAGGGATGAAGTTATAAAAGGAAAAAGGAAAGACGCGTGTGTATGAAATGTGTAACTTACAAATAATGCTAGATGCACAATTGCAACCCCCTACCCACGTGACTTTCATTGAATATTATTAGTACTTCATCGCCCTTCAAATCAAAGTATCAACTCTTTTATACTTTTCTTAGATTGATTTTTCACCACTTCTTAAGGGATGTTATAAAGTTGTATTATCCTTAACATATTTTGACTTATTTAGCTATTACGAGTCAAGTATAAAATAAATTTATACTCCCTCCGTCTCCGAAAAAACGATTTTTTTAGGCTGATTTCACGGGTGTTAAGAAAGTTAAATAAAAAGAATTAAAAGTATGTTGAAAAGATAAATTTACATTGGGTTTGTAAAAAAAGTAGAGAGAGAAAGTAATAAAGTACATGGAAAAACAAAATTTTATATGGAGAAGCTAATTATGCACAAATATTGTTGCAAATTAATGGGTAATTTAATGCAAATGAATTGATTATTTTGGAACTAAAATTAAGCCAAATGTGCCGAATTTTTGAAAAAGAATGGAGTACTAAAAAAGGTTTTGACCATTTCATGCAAAATAAGTTACAAACTTATAATCAATTTAGCTATGAAAACTTGCACCCATTTCAGACAAAATAACTTTATATAACTTTTTTGTAACTTAGTTTGATTTTTTTTTTTTTTTTTTTTTTTTTTGAATAAAATAATTTGATACATAAGATATCAACTTAAAAGTGCCTCGGAAAGCATTTATATTGTTGGATTGGCAATTTACATAGTTGACGTTAAAAAGAGAGAATAAAAAAATCAGTTAAAAAAAGTATTTTTAAAAAAAAAAAATTGCTTTTTAGATAGTTGGTTTGGCTAGTTGACAATTCAATCGGGCCATAATGATGATAGGTGGTTAAAGCCTAAATTCGTAGCGGCAATTGGCAAACATGCACCCATTGCACCTAAATCTAAAGGTGACAAAGAAAGTGACAAACAACAATATGGGCCTAGCGTATTCTAGTTTGTAGGCCGTTGCATAACTGTTCACCAAAAAAGTTTAAACCGCACTAATTTGTGGCTTATTCTTTTTCTTGATTAAAGTTTTACTATTTGATTGTTAAATTTCAAAATAATATGAAATGGATCTAGATAATTCGAACATGGAGGAGAAGAGTTTGGTCCACAAACAAGGTTTAGGAGTTTTTATACTAAAATCAATTGGCAATAGTAGGAGGTATCCCTCTACTTTATAAAGTGGAATCATCTCTCCTCTTTTTTCAATGCGGAACACTCACAAGTGTGTTACAATGAGTTTCAACATTGATACAGTTAAAATTGACATATATGTCAATGCGCAAGTTTGATTTTTGATTTACTCATATGTTAGCAAAAAATAAGAGTGAAAGATAGTGCAAGTGATTAGAGCTTTCCTCCTGATTTCATAAGATTTTCTTTACCTTAACACTTTATCCTCAAGAATCCATTTTAGATTCACTAAAAATATCTTCAAACATTTTTTGAGGATGATATAAAATATAATAAAAAATCAACCAATAAAAAAAGAACACTTGGCAGGGTTGAGTCTTGAGTTGAGTTTTAAAAATCAACTCAACTTGAGACTCTATGTAGTCTTACACTAGTTTATTGCACAAGACCCATAACAAACTTAAGTTAAGACTTGCAATAAACATGTTAGTTCACTTTCATTAAAAGAGTTATTTAATGTAATTTGGAGTATTATGAACATAAATGATACAGAGATCCCCTCCTAAAAACTGATACTCGTAATAAGTGGTGCTCAGGTCAAGATTTTGGCATGTTCTCTTCTGTCTTTTGTGATTAACTTTCAGTTTCCTTTCCTGAGTCCTGACTCCTGTTACAGATACAAGATACAACAAACAGCTTACTCTGGATTTTCAATTGAAACATCCACTTTCATGAAGAATCAAACATATCTTTCAATATGATAGCTTCAACGTGAGTTGATTTAGATTTTACAAAGAGGAAAAGGAATGCATAGCATGATAATTAACCGCGCTTTCAAAAATTAGTTAATCAGCGACGAACATAATCTCTGATTATGCCTCAGCAATGCAGCTATGTATTGGGAAGATTGGCTATACAAAATACGCAACTACAAAGCATATATTAGACTTGTTCCTAAAGGTTTAGGACATTAATGGTAAATAATACAGTAATTCGTAGCATATACAAGTATGTTCTATAAACGACATTTTGTCATATGGAATGAAAAAAGTTAGTTAAGTGGTCAAAAAATATTAAACATAAGTAACCGTTAGCCTAATAGAGTCGGCTTCTGTGCAACCGAACATTTTTGAACATAAAAATATAGATAATTTTATAATATAATGAAAGTACAATGTAGGATGTTTGTGAGGCAAACATATCAAGGAAAGAATATAAATAACTACTCTGCCACATGAAAAGCATCATGTTAGCAATATAAGCGGAAATCATATTTGAGTATCTTATCAATCAAGAAGAGTCAGCTAGTTTTACTGGCCCATTTTAGGTGGGTTCTTCTTCTCCTTCTTGCAAGGAAGCAGGGGTTTTCCACACAAACATTGATTGTGTGCATAAGCTACAACAGGAAATATATTGAATGGTCTGCCTTGAGGTATTTCTCCACACAATCTGTTTGCCCTGAAATTAGCATGCCTCAGGTTAACAATTCCAAGCAAGCTGTTTGGAATGTTTCCGGTGAGGCGGTTGATGGACAGTTCTAGCCATTGTAGCTTCACAAGTAGTCCTAAACTTGAGGGGATGGTACCGGAGATTTGATTACGGCGTATATCAAATCTTTGTAACTCAACTAAGTTTGAGATTGAGTTTGGTATATGCCCTGTAATCTTGTTACTCCCAATGTTTAAAACTTTCAGTGACAGCCCTTCTTTAAATTCAGGAATAGTGCCTGAAATTATGTTCCTTGAGACATCAATAACCTCTAGGAAGCTGGTTGCGTGGTTGTTGATGAAAGCCGAAAGTGGACCGGAGAGCTGGTTCGAGCTGAGATCAATAGATGATAGCCCCTTAGGTAAGACAATGCTAGAAACATCAAACTTGAGTTGGTTTTTGGAAATCTTCAGAAACTGCAAGTTTGACATTTTTGCTAAAAAAGTTGAGAAACCACCTATGAAATGATTATTGGAGAAATCAATAGAGGTTAAAGAGGTAGGTGTAATGAAAGTAGGAAGAGTCCCTTTAAGATCACAACCAGCTAAATGAACAGCAGTAAGTTTTCTGGTCCTAATCCAATTAGGAACTGTCCCTAAACTAAGTTTGTTGTATGACAAATCAATTGACAGCAAAGAAGGCAAGCCTAAACCTTTGACAAAAGAAGTTGGCAAAGGATTTTGGAGTGCATTGCTTGATAAATTTAGGTACCATAAATTCTTTAAACTAGCAAGAGACTCAGGAATTTGACCTGTAAGATGATTATTACTGAGGGAAAGACTAGTAAGTGACTTCAGACCTCCAATTTTGTCAGGAATTTTTCCTGTAAGCTGGTTTCCACTAAGAGAAACATCTGAAAGTGCAGTAAGACTGCAGAATGATACCGGTATTGGACCGGAAAGCTGGTTATTAGAAAGCTCTATGAATGTCAGATTACGAAACTGCCCGATGAATTCGGGAATTACACCTGACAGTAAGTTTCTGCTAAGATCAAGAAACTGCAGACCCTGAAGGTTTTTAAAAGTAGGTGGGATAGGACCAGAAAGCAAGTTTTTTCCTAAATTTAGTTGTAGGAGACCCTTGAGATTACCTAAACTGGTTGGCAATTGACCTCTAAGACGGTTACCGTCTAACATGAGTGTTTTAAGGGATGATAAACGACCGAGGCCGGAAGGGATGGGCCCCACAAACGAATTCCCCTCTAGGACAAGCTGTGATAAGTGTCTTAAATTGGTGATTGTATCAGGAATGTTTCCTGTAATGTGTTTCATTCCACTGATCACTAACACTTCTAAAAACTGTAAGTTACCTAAATCAGGTGACAATGTTCCTGCCATGAAAATATCATCACTGATACTGTCACTGTCAGAAGGCTTCTGCAGTTGTAATGCAGTAACTCTTCCTGTTGAAGGATTACATTCAACTCCTTCCCAGCTTCCTCCGCAGCAATCGGAGCCGGTCCACGACTCGAGTATTCCCGTAGTATCCTTGATTATTTTTGATTTGAAGCTAAGAAGTGCAGCTCTATCAGCTGCATTACAATTTGGGATTACAGTTTCATGATTTTGGGATTTGGACAATTGACCAAATAATGAAAGAATCAGCAAAAGCTTCAGAACCCATCTTAAATTTTGCATTTTTAGAAGTGGGTTGTAATTTGAATTTGATGATTTGCAAAGATCAAAATTTAAATTTAGAATGTGTGAATTTTTTGGCAGGGAATGAAGACAGAGAAAAAAACAGAGGAAAAGGCTGTAAAGTGAACAACACGGGTTGTTAAAAAATTTTGATTCTTTGAATCTTCACTTAGACTAGAAGAAATAATGATGAAAAGAAAAAAAATCAGAATAAAATTTGAGGGTGATAAAATTATAAACTCATTTGGTCGGATATTTATAAGTGGTTAAGAAAAAGGTAATAATCTCATCATTTGTATAGAATTGAAATGAAAAGGTTGCAACTTTTTTGAAATGGAAAAAGAAGGGGGATTTTAGTTTAATTTTGTTCACATGATTTATGAACATGTTTTTGTCGAGTTACCGTTAAATTACAAAAATTTTTAAAAAAAATAATTCACGGGGATGGTAAATTCAACTCGAACGTTGGAGCGCACTATAATTCAAATGAAAAGTCTTCGAATTTGGGGAGATTAATATATTATATTGTTGAATGAATGAATAGCAAACCAACAACTCAGAAAATGTCAATATTAGGCAGTGACTTGACACTGTAAAGTTGTTTGAATTACCAATTCAGAAATATAATATAAAAATTACACCCAAAAAGTCTAAAATCTTAATTTAATTACTGCATAGTAAAATACTAACCTCACTTAAGAAGTAAAAATTGAGGAATATAATAGGTTGCTGCTGCACTGGGATTGCCTCTGATTCGTGATGAACAGTTGAAGGTTGCTGCTTCAAACATTCCATTGTTGTATTAAAAAAATTAGACAATTTAAGTAATGATTAATACATTTGATTTGGTAATTTAATGATGGTACCGACATGCCCTTTTCTTTTGAGACTCATAGTACAAGGTGACAAAGAATCAGAGATGAAGGTGCATGCAATCTTCCGCTCTAAATTTGGTGTGCATTGTTAAGCCAACTTGAGGGGTGATTTACAAATCTCGTTAGCGCGAGATTCGACCCCTTATCTTGCCTTATAAATTAGAAAATCTCACAAACATAATTTTGTGTTGTATGGCTTGTCTTGCCATTCATGTGAGTTGTGTTCACTTGACTCCAACTAGCTCGTGTTCACTCGAATTAACTTGTTTTATTCAACTATCTACAAAATTAAAAGTTTACCTTAACACTTAATAAATTTAAATTAACACACTTTAGCAGAAAAAATTTATACATAAACCTTTAAACGAGCAACTTGTGATCAACTTGAGTCGACTCGAAACCTTAACAAGCTTGAGTCGAGCAACCCTCTGCTCATGATCGACTCTCAATTAGCAACACTTGTGTTTATGTCATATGATGATAATAATTTAGGATAACTGAAATCTATATAATTGTAGAGAAGATTGCAAATAAGTTGGTGCACTATGGTGCACAATGCTCATAGCGCACTCACGTTTATTGAAGTTGTATAATATGTTTCATTGGGGTTGAACTATTTCTTGCATAATTGATGAGTTAAGCTAAAATACGGTCCCTCAACTTTGTTATTAGTAGCACATTTGGTCCTTCATCTTTGAAATGAGGCAAAAAGGTCCCTCAACCACCCTTGCCTCACCATTTCTGGTGCAGGAACTTTCTAATCAGCAAAGTTTAGGAATGTCAGTGTCAACAAAGCCAAAGTTCAAGGACTTCCAGCGATGAGTCAGCAAAGTTAGGGACTATACTTATTTTTTTCAAGCAAAAGTTTAGGGAGTTGTTAGATCATAGTCAACTAATTAAATTAAATACAAACAAAAGGTTTTTTTTTTTTTTTTTTTTTTGAAACAATATAAACAAATGCTTAGGAATTCATAAAGTGAGTTTTTTAACCAAATATTTATAAAGTGAGTTGGCAAGAATAAAAATTGCTAATAAAATTTGATGATTATGATATATTTTTATCATTCCTTTACTTCCTACCGGTTTTTCGTAATCAAATTTTATACAATATATCCCACCTAAACTCATTAACCACACATCCTCAAATCCTAACTCCTAATTAACCCCTTATATATTTCACACACCAAAATTAATTTAAATAAAAATAAATAAAATCAAAAAATATAATGTGTTTTAGAAGTGAGTGAGTAAGACAAAGCCAAACTTTATAATGTAAAACTAAATAAATTTATGAAACTAGAATAAAAATAATACCACCCCACTTTTCTCATTAATTGACAATTTATTTTTTCATGAGTTTATGTTCTAAAAGGTTTTCAATTTTTTGGGTTTTTGTGTGTCAATTTCAAGGTTTTTTTTTTCTATTTGTTTTGTGTTCTAAATGATTTTCAATTTTTTTGGGTTTTATGTAAGACAATTTTAAGGGCTTTCGTTTTTTTCTTCTTTTTTCTTGTATGTCAATTTTGGGTTTTTGTGTGTCAATTTCAAGGTTTTTTTTTTCTATTTGTTTTTTGTTCTAAATGATTTTCAATTTTTTTGGGTTTTATGTAAGACAATTTTAAGGGCTTTCGTTTTTTTCTTCTTTTTTCTTGTGTTAATTTCTAGGAGAAAATAATAATTTTCTTAGATTATTAACTAAATGTGTTTAACTGAAGTAAATGGCGATGACCATACATTCACGCGTAAATTATCTCACTTATATATTTTTAAAAAATAAATAATTTTTACTAAAATTAAATTGGTTTAGTTGAAATGAAATTAGTTTAATTGAACAAAATTACACTTAGGGGTTAAAACTTACAATCACTCTTGTATGGGAGCATCATGTGTCCCTTTAAGGTCCCTAAAAATTGGCTTATAATAATTACATTAGCCACCTCACCCTATAAGTCCTTAAACTTTTATTTCTAATTTAATAAATGCCAACTCATAAGCTAAAGGTCCCTAAACTTTGCATTTAAAATCAATAAATTTATTGCCACATGTGCATCAAGGTCCCTAACCTATGCTTAGTCAGATAATTTGTACCTAAAAAGTGAGTCATTGGTGGTTGAGGGACCATTTTGCCTCATTTGAAAGTTAAGGGACTAAAATGCTACAAATACCAAAGTTCAAGGACCGTATTTTAGCTTAATTCTTGAGTAAAGCACAAATACGGTCCCTAATCTTTCGTATTTGTGCACTTTTAGTCCCTCAACTTTCAATTGTGCATTTTTGGTCCCTCAACCACCATACTTGGTGTTTCTGACCAAAAGGTTGAGGGACCTGGCTTAGTCAGCAAAAGTTTAGGGACCTTGAGTCAGCAATTTTTTTTTTCTTTTTTTTTTTTGTCAGTTTTTTTATTTTAAAAATATTATTTATTTGTAAGTTGGCAATTGTCATGATGAAGAAAAGTTTAGGGACCTAAAGAAGCCATGTGGCCCAAATGAAATCCTTTTAACCAAAACTCATCGTTTTGATTTCTATTCCTTATGCAAATTCATCCTTTGGCAAGGTGAAACCTTCTTTATATACTCTAGAAGAGTTGAAGGGTTAGTCATTTTCATCTCAAACACAAGTCAAAAAATACGAGCTCCATTGGTATGTCTGGGTGGGAATTCGGAGAATCATCAGCGCAGAAGAAAGCAAAAATTGAGTCTTTGACATCAGCTGAAGGTTAGATCATCCCCAATTTCAAGTTTTTTTTTTTTTTGTATTTTGAACCGTACCCTGTTTTTGTGTTCGTAAACGAGTTAGGGTTTCATGAAAATGTGGAAAAACTTGAAATTTTTTGTGTTGATCTACTTAAATTATGCTTCACTTTGTTATTCTCTGCAATCGCATGTAATTTGTTGTTGTTTTGTGTGATTTTTGTTGAGTTAGGGTTTTACACTAAAGATTAGGGTTTTGTATGCTCTATTTTTTTTAATGTGATCACTTAAAACGGCCATTCTAAATCAGGCCCGACTTTAAGCCGGTTTTTTCTCACACACATAACAGGGCCCCCAAAAATCAGGGGCCCACAATTTAAAAAATAATAATCGCTGACTCAAAAAAAAAAAAATCTACTCTACCTATTCATCTTCTTCCCCATAAACCTCCATTTCGAAACCAAAACCCAAAAAATCTTCCTATCCAAAATTCAATGTTTGACTTTTGCCTTTTAATTTCCAAAATAAAATTAAATTCACTCAACAATTATCACTCCTAAACGGCTAATTTGCCTAATTATCTCCAATTCACTTAATTTTTTCTCTATTTTTTAGGCAAAATTGAAGAGCAATTTATACTCTTATTAGAATCAATGACATTCAATTGATATTAACAACCAAATTTTTATTTATTTATATCAATTTCAAGATCAAGCAATACCCACAAAATATTACAATCTTCAGTTTTCTTTCAATTTTAACTTAATTCAAAATGTGGAAAAAACGTTAATGGAAGCACTCAAAATTCTGGCGAACTGTTCTTGTTCAGTAAATTTGGAGTAGTGGAGTGCAGAGGTTGATTACTTGATTAAAGAGCAGGTTGTATCTATCTATATATATATATATTTTTGTTATTTTAATTTATGCATAATTTTTTTTATTTCTGAAATATAAATTGTTGTTTTTTAATTATGGCTCCTAAAATTAGGAAATATGATTCTGGTTGTGCAAAACGTAAAAAAAAAAAATAAAAAAAAAAAAAAATTTAAGAATTGACTCAATCTGGGCCCAATTTTTATAATTAGGACAGGGCCACAGAATTTCCGGAGACGGCTCTGATTCTAATATATGTGTTCACCTAATAACCTAGGTATGGATGCTTTGGAAGATGCACACCCACTGATGGGAACTCCGGATGTCTTGGTGATGCACGTGTTCCCCAAACTCAATTGAGTGGACCAGCTCAGTGTGGAAAGGGTATGTTGGAAGTGGCAACTATGGTGGACCCTAAGGCACATTGCACCCTACCTGCCATACCGTCCGCACTGTAGGAATGAGTTGAGGGATTGGGTTCTTAATGACATCCTCTACAACTTTGGGAGGGACTTCTTTGCGTGGATTGAGAAAGACATGACAGTGTATTTCGATGGCTTTCCACTTCTATTCAAGGAGGATTGGGAGGTTGTAGGTGGGGTGGTAGAGGGGTAGTTTTTTACTTATGGTGTCAGCTAGTTTTTGTGCTGTTAATGGAAGGTTTAGATAGTCTTTTGCCATTGTCATAGCTTGGAATGTATGTAGGTAGGTTGAATGCGACATTCATGATGTTTTTTTTTGGGTATGTCACTGCTATGACAATGTAGGATCTAACTTAACCAAATTAGTCTTCATTTAGTGATCTAGGATGATGCAATTGTATGTAATTCAATGAAGCCTAATGTAGGGTATTTTGTAATGACAATTATGTTGATTATATTAATGAATATGAATGCTATTATTCTGTTTACTTTACCTTAATCTATTTTGCATTTAGCTATAATTGTATGTTTGATTTAATTTATGACATTCATGTTCATGTTCGTTACTTGGTAGTAAATTTGTGTACTTAGTTGATTTGCCATTGCTAAAAGCTGTCCATTCTTTTGTCAGATTATGGAATTAAAAGCTTGTTTGATTATACATCATGGTGGTCAGTGGCAAATTGGTTGTGAATCATTTTACTTAGGGGGGAAAATAAATGTCTTTGAGGATATTCCTGAAACTGTAGATGCTGACTATGTGAAGAATTTAATAGATGGTTTGGGATATGATGACATTGTTAAGGTCCATTTCTTAGATCCTAGGAAAGATTTTAACTCAGGGATTAGGTACCTAGGTTTTGAGAAAAATATATGTGATCCTTTCTTGAACTTACTTCTACAATACAAGCCCATTCATATATATATATAGAGCATCAGGAACCTATCACTCCTTTATTTCAGAATTTAGGACGAAGGGTACTTTTATAAGTTTGTTGACAAGAGATAATGTGGAAGATGATGAGCCTATTGAGAGGCCAAGGGAAGGAGTGAAATTGCATGAACATGACCATATTCCTGTTGGATTGATTCAAAGTAACTAGCTATTTTTTAGGTGAATTTGTTAAATGTTATTGATAAGTTAGAGTCTTTAGAAGTAAATGGTTAGTGGCTAATTACGTGGGAGTAGTCATTGTTACTGTTAGTGGAGTCATGCATAGTGGGTTAGTTAGATAAGATCATGCTCCTAATTATTAGCTTTAGGTTGTTATTCCATATGCTATTTATATTCAAGTATCTCTGTATTCTCGTAGTGTAGCGGTGAGTTAATAAAATCAGTTTTTGTTTATCTCCATTAATATTATTTCACTTAAGTCTTAGTTTCAACAATTCCTAGGCATGACCAAGCTGACACTACAAGAAATAAGCTATTTTGCGATAGCCAAAATCTGTCGCAAAAATAGCAAAAACCGTCGCAAAAAATAGTTGCGACAGTCAACTGTCGTAATTAGTTTGTCGTTGTATCAATTGTCGTAAAATTTCATTTTTACGACAGTTTGGTTGTCGAAAACTTTTTTTACGACGGTTTTATTAATTTCAACGACAGTTTAATTTTTTGTCGCTGTAATTAATCTGCAACAGCTTAAAACCATCGCAACAACTACGACAGCCATGAAAATTGTCGCAAAAACAAACTTTGACGATGGCTAGCCGTCGCAAAAAATAAAAAAAAAATAAAAAAAAAAAAACAAAACCCCCAACCCAACCACATCATCCCTCCTTTAACCAGTAACCACCACCAACCGCCACCGAAAACCACCAAATTAACCCACAAAAGACATTAAAACCCATAAACAACCCTAGATCTGAAATTAAACCAAAAAAATCCAACATCCAACAACTCCAAAAACCACAAATTAACAAGATCAAACAAATAAAAAAAATAAACGAATAAACGAAAAATTAAAAAAAAATGGCAAATAAACAAAAACCACAATAATAAAAACAAAAAATACATAATATTTAACATACCTTCGGAAATTCACAAAAAATTGAACAAAAAATGAAAGAAAAAGCATAAATTATCTAAACAGTACAAATTTGAACAAAAAGGCCACAATAAATCAAAAGAAAATAAACGAAACATAACAAAATCAAACGAAAATGAACGAACAACAAACGAAAAATAAAATAAAAAAGGCAATACAAGCACAAAATAATGAATTTAGACCAAAAATATTAGAATATAAACAAAAACCACAATAACAAAAACGAAAAAAACAAAAAAATTTAACATACCTTCGAAAATTTCCTTTTCTTTGGGCGTTGATTGTCAAATTCGACCATAAAAACTCCAAATCTGGAATTTTTATGGTCAAATTTGACAAAAAAAAACCTCAATGTCACGAAATATAACCTCAAACACACGAATTTCACTTGGCCACCTTCTCCATTATTTTTAATGAGAGAAAGAGCGGAAAGGAGGATGAGAAGCAGAGGAAAAGAGGATGAGGAACAGAGATGAGATAGAAAAAGAGAGAAAAGAGAAGAGGAGAAAAGGGGAAAAGATTAGAGAAATAGAAAATCTGGAAGAGGAGAGAGGATAGAGGAGAGAAAAGATGAAACGAGAAAGGAGAAATGAGAAATGAGGGCGAAAAGTATTAGGGTTTGGTGTGGGCTTAGCTTGTTGGGAATTTAAATACCCATTAAAAAAATCAATTCTACGAAAGCCATAAACTGTCGCAAATTAAAAAAAATTTAAAACCGTCGTAATTTGCGACAGTTTATGACTGTCGTAAATATTAATTTTTTTTATTATTATTTTTACTGTCTATTGCGACAGTTTAATTGGCCAAAAACTGTCGTAAATCAATGGCAGTTTAAAAAGCCGTCGTAACATTACGACGGCTACTAAAACTGTCGTAAAATTAAAAAATTACGACAGTTTTGCTAACTATCGTAGAAAATCTTTCGTTATTTGCTCGGATTCTAGTAGTGTGATATAGACTATGATACTGAAGGGACTGATATGATGATAAGGAGTTTGTGCAAGCAAGGTGTGAGATAGCCAATGACAAAAAAATGTGATTTCTTATGAGGATGAGTTGGAGATGTTGAGGAAGGTAGCTGCATATAAGGGTTTGGGAGAAATAGGGAGTGACTTTGAGGGGTTTGATGAGCTAGATAGCCCTGATGAAGATGATGATGACAGTGATTGTGGTTTTTTAGTTGCTCCACCTTCCAACAAATATGTTAAGTCAAGTGTTAGGATCATGGAGAGTGAAAAACCCCAATCCCAAGTCTTTTATCCTGGGTAGACATTTGATAACCCATCCAGTTTTAAAAAGGCCATTAGAAATCATTCAATGGAACAGGGAAGAAACATACCATTTCATAAGAATGATAAGATGAGGGTAGGGGCAGTTTGTGAGCACAAGGACAAAGGGTGTCCATGGAGAATCTGGGCCTCTTGGGATAAAAATAAAACAAAGTTTTGTGTCAAATCTCATGTTGGTCAACATACATGTGGCAGATCCTCTAAGGTAAAGAAAATGTCAGCCTCTTGGATTGCAAAGTAGTACAACACACAGTTCAAAGTCAACCCTTACATGAGGTTACATGACCTTATGGAGACTGTTTGGTTAGATTGGGGCATTAGGATTAGTAGGTACTTGGCTCATAGGGCTAAGAGAAGAGGGCAATCTCTTATTGTGGGTGAGTGCAAGGAGCAATATGGATTGCTACCTAGGTATGCAGCAGAGATATTAAGAAGCAATAGGGGGAATATAGTCAAGCTCAAGTTAAATGGGACTGTTTTTTACAGGATATACATTTGTTTTGAGGCTTTGAGGAAAGGTCTTTTATGTGGATGCGTGTAACACTCTAGAAATTCCTTTCTTTTAAAATAATTGTTTTGTTCTGTTTAAAACTCAAAATAGGAAAATCTAAGACATTACCACCACTGTGAAAATGGCTAAGGCAACTATCAAAGACACACAGCGGTAAACTATTTTTAAAAACATTCAAAACGACTCAACTTAAAAGTCAACCAACGAAAGTAAAGTCAATCAAAGTAAAACAAAGTCAACCTACAACTTGGAACCATTGTAGGCCCTTAATAAAACCAAACCAAATTAAAACCTTTGCGTTAGCCTCACAAACAATAATATCATAAAATAATTAAAGCAATAAACATATCATAAACTTATGGAAACTAGCATGATTCGCTCTTCACTCATGCCCATCATGAATATGCTTCATCACCTGAAAAGCTTCTCTCTACTTATTTCCATTACTCTTCATTAAAAATGGGTCATCATAGGGCCAAGGTAAAGACAAGGCCAACAAACACACAATCAGCAAAGCTGAGTACATAAGCGTAATTAAACACACTAACATGCTTTCACCTATCAACACACAACTTACCTCGTTGCACCTGTTTACAAGCACGCAACATACAACAAAACTTCTCAACTAAGTAAATAATAATTTATTTAGTATTGATTACGCATCGAACATGTTTCCCCCCTAACTTGCCGTAATAAAGGGGTACTAACACGGGAGTTAACTGTGCCAGTATAAAAGAACCACTCGTAAGTGGAGGAATTCCTACGCATAATAATAAAAGGAAAATACAGCGTCCTGTACTCCTAGTAGAAGTTATGGTTAAATTTAAAACCCCATAAATCCCCCCATATGTTCATACTCAAGGTATATACGTTCCAAGAGTTTTGGTGCGTAATCTTTTTCACTTTACATTATTTACATATTATTAAACTTGATGATGACTTTCAAACCATAACAAAATCAAACATTACAATTATCCAAACAATTAAACATTCCAATTTAATTCTTGAATAATTAGTGACCACATAATATTTAATGTTGAACCCTTTTTAAATCTAGCTCGGTGTCAAAGACACCTTAAACGCATAATGCGCTAAAAATCTCATCCCTCGGTGTTAGGAACACCTTAAGTGCACTAAGGCACCAAAATATAATTTAATCCTCGTGTATAAAGACACTTAAATAGCTCATTTCTCATGTTTATAGCATCAATAGAAATTATATGAACCATAATAAAATTCCTTTCAATATTCCAAACCAAATTAAACATGTAATTTAATTCAACATGCTTTCTATCATACCATAAATAAAAGTGTGGTTCATATTCAACATGCCAAACGACTATTTTCAAATCATTATCCATCACAAATAAATCATGCTTCATAATTCAATTGCCAATATCAACTAAATCACAATTTCCAATCATAATCTAGCATGATACTACTTGAGATTAATTAATCAAGCCTAGCGTGTTACTACATCATAAAAAATATGCTAAGTACGCGAACGTACCTTGAATACGATATTAAAATCGCCATGACTAATAGAAATCACTCACTTTAAAGTCTCCTACAAACCAAAATCATAATAGGGCATTAAAATCTACTCCACACAAATTTCCAGCAATATATACTCTTATTAAACCACTAATAATTTAATTAAAACAAGCTGAAAATTATTTTAAAACCTCATACTTTAATCCAAATTAATAGGTAGTTAAAATTCTGTCAAGAAACTTAATTTTTAGCATACTACCAAAAATTCCAGCAATATTAATTAATAAAAACTTGCTGTAATTATACTTTAAAACCCTTAAATTAAAGGTTTAAACCACCCTAAATCATATTCCTTCAATAATCAATTATTTATAAATCTAGGGTTTCAAAAATTGGGGCTTTTTAATTAGAATTAAAATCTGAAAATTAATTTACACCATACTTAAAATCAATCATCATAAAATCATCACAAAACTCATAATTTATAATTAGATTTGGGATTAAACAAAAGAAAAATAAAAAGATTAATTTTTTTTCCGAAAAGGGGATGCCGGACAGTAGCACGGTACCACAGCCGGCTACTGCCAGGCTGCTGGTGGCTGGTGCTGCTGGTGGCCGGCGGCCCATCGATGGTGGTGGTGCCGGCGGTGGTGAGTCGAAAAGGGGAAGGGGAAGGGGAAAAAGAAAGAAAAAGAAGAAAAATAAAGGAGAAGGGAGAGAAAGTTTACTTTGGGTATTCTCCACTCTAGACAAAGTTTAATTTGCCCAAGTGTTGAATATTTATACCCCTTTCTCTAGAAACCCTTCTTACCTAAACTTTCCCTTTTTACTCTTTCCTAATCCCTTTCCTAATTAAACTTTACTAAAATAAAACTTTCCTAAATTAAACCCCAACTTAATAAAATAATTTATTAATTAAAACTTTCCTTTTATAAAATATTTCCAAACTTATTTAAAATAAATAATTAAAATGTCATAAATAATTCATTTCAAATTATTTAAATACCCCACAAAATACTTATTTAAAATAAAATACGTATAAAAATACGTGGTATTATAATGCAGGCCTTTTATATCACTTGATGGGTGCTTTTTAAAGGTTCCTTATGGGGGGCAATTATTGGTTTTAATACTTATTTAAAACAACCAAATGTTCCCCTTAGCATGGGCAGTAGTAGGTGTTGAGAGCACTGAAACTTGGAGTTGGTTCTTACACCTACTTGCTGCTGATTTGGGAACAGAAGAAGGGGCAAGGTATACATTTATGTCAAATCAGCAAAAGGGCTTGGTTGCTGCAATTGCAGAGGTTTTTCCATAGGCTGAGAGCAGGGTATATGCAAGACATATCTATTGCAACTTTAGGGGGTGTTTGGGGGTAGCTTGGAGTTTAGGATGCAATTTTGGATAATTCTAAAGTCTACAACCGAAAATGATTTTCTGGCAAAATTACAAGTCATGAGGGACCTTTCAAATGATACTGCAGAGGATTTATTGAAAAGAAATTATAAGAAATGGTGTAGGGCATTCTACACACCTATGTCATGTTGTGACAGTGTAGACAACAATATGAGTGAAATTTTTAATGCATATATACTGAAATGGAGACATAAGCCAATAATCAGCATATTAGAAGACATTAGAGAGAGCCTAATGGACAGATTACACAAGAAAGGGACATGATCAAGGAAAGGGATCTCAGTTTATGTCCTAGAATCCAACAGCAACTAGAGAAGCATAAAATATGGGCAAGGGGTTGTAATGCATTCTGGGATGGTGGTTTTTGCTATGGAGTGAGGGATGGGACAACTCAAACTAAGTATGTTGTTAATTTGGTAAACAGAACATGCTTCTGTAATGCATGGCAAGTTAGTGGGATACCATGCAAACATGCTGTGGTGGCCATTTGGAACAAAGTGGACCAACCAGAGCAATATGTGAATGATTTTTTCAGATAGCACATATATGTGATGTGTTCATTTTATATATATATATTTATCCCCGTCCCTTGGTCGTAATTAGTAGTGTTTTTGGCTCCTACGAGCCACTTTTATTACTAATTTGTGTTTTCCAGTGCTTTGGTAGTTTTGCTTGAGTATTGTAGGAATTTGCGTACTTGGAGCATTTTCCCGGGTTTTCCGAGGAGCATCTACAAGTATTGGAAGACCGCGACCCAGTTCGATAGCCCAAGACCGATTGGAGGGATCAAATCGGTGATTAAGGGCTCGAGTATGAAGATCCAAGGAGGAAACTCGGATTGGGCCGAGGAAAAGAGGCCCAATCGAGGTTTTGGTGGCCCAAGAGAAGCGGCCCGGACCAGGTTCTCCGCCCAAAGGCGCGCCCGGCCGGGCGGGGCGGAGCAACATCTTGAAGGGTCCCGCGCCCGGAGGCGCGCCCGACCGGGCGCGAGAAGACATCTGAGGCAAAGGAGGCGGGCCCGGTCGGGCGAGCCACTGCCCGACCGGGCGCGAGAAGGCATTTGAGGAAGAAAAAGGCGGGCCCGGTCGGGCGGCCCCTTGCCCGACCGGGCGCGTGTAATTTTAGGTGTTTAGTGTTTTCCGTTCAGTTTTGTTTTAGCGAATAATTCTTGCTTAGTATTAATGTAATTTTATTGGGTAAGATTAGGACTTCTTCATAATTCTCTTACTCTAGTTTTTATTCTCTTCCTTCTCTCTACTCAACTTTCTCTCTCTAGACTTTTATTCTCTCTTGTTTCTTAATTCAATTGTAATTCCGCCGTCTTGGTACGATTTCTCTCTTATTTAATCTCAGTATTTTCTTCTTTCAATTTCTTCATGTCTTGTTTAATTATTATGTTTTGCTTAGTTTTAATTATGTCTGAGTAGTTTTCCTTCTAAGGTTTATGGGGATCTAATAAATAATATGAAAGGGTAATTTTATGATTGTTGATCATTGATGCTTAATTGATTTCCTATTGATTGTTTAAATGCTATGCAATTAGATTTGGCCAGGTTTAATTGTATGAGTTTAGCAATATTGATTCGAGATTCGAGAGATGAGAATTGATGTTTAGGCTTAGTTTCAATAGGCGGATTAATTTATAAATGGTTAGGTCGAGATTCGAGAGATGAGATTTAATACCGGTAAATTAATTATGTGATTGTAATACGTAGCGAAAGCCCTTTATGATCTGATTAATTAATGCATTGATGATTGATTATTGTGTTTTACCCTGGAATATTGTTTATTAGTGAACCTATGCCCTAGGCTTTATTATTATTGATTTCTTCCTTAATTATTCTCTTTACTCATAATCTTCGTAGTATAATTTATAATCACAACAAATATTGGTTACTTTAATAATTTAGACTATATTAATTAATTAGGAGTAGAAAGACTAGTTTCCCTGTGGATTCGACCCTACTTCCCTATCTGCATAAGCTAGTGGACTTAGGTAATTATTTTTGATTAGGTGATACGACTTTAGCCTGTCAAAATTTGGCGCCGTTGCCGGGGAAACGGTTTTATTTTTATTTCTAATTGTTTTTGTAGTTTAGATTATTTTTCCCTTTTGCCTCAAAGGACATTAGTTCTTTGAGGTAGTTCTAATATCTGTCTTTTTAGTTCTTTGTTTATGCCCAGGTGTTCCAGATCAGGTTACATTCCATTCGATCCTGAGATCGAACGCTCGTTTCATAGACAGAAGAATTTTTACAGGCAGATCCTAGCAGGTTCTGGGAGTAATAATATTCCTAGAAATCCATTACCTACTTCTAGTGATTCGGAGCATTCTATTGATTCAGAACTAGAGATGGGTTGTAGGGAATATTTCAAGCATCATGATAACCCCAAACTTGAACCCCACTGTGATCATACACTAAAGTACGGTGGCGTTCCAAAGGGAAAGACAAAGAGCAAACAGAGTCGCCAACAAGTTTTAGGAACTTGTAAACCCAAAAGACAATCCAAAGGACCGTCAAATACTCCATAAGGTCTTGAACCAAACAGGGTCCGGGGATGAGGGTACGAATCCAATCTACAAAAGAAAGGACCCGCCCTATAAAATAGGCCTCTACTTTGTTCTGCTCGTATTCATGTGCGCTTTTCGAATAACATACAAACATTATATTAAACCTACCCTGTTTATCTATGTTGGTTGAATATTAATGCACAAACAAATCTATTATTGGCGATCACTTGACTTAAAATCACATTAGCCTAAACCAAATTATTAATTATCTTATTAAGCGTGATTTCAAGTACAAATTCCCTTTAAACCTGCATAAAAGGCTTGATCAAGCAATAACAAAATATATCAAGCAACATAAGCATCATAATAATAAATAATGATAATAACATGATAAGACATAATAAAGCTTGATAATAATAGCAAGATCCTAGGCATGATACTAACAATATTAATAACAAACCCTGGCATGTCACTAAACAATAAAGATCAAAGCTTTAAACCTAACATGGTACTAACATGATATTAGAAAAAATTAAAAGCATCCTAACATGATACTAGGAATTAACAATAATAAGCATGCAATCTACATTGTGAAAGAAATAGAGAGTAAGCTAATCTACTTACTTTGAAGCCTCGTACCTCTTTCTAATAACAAAATACACAAGTTAGTAAACTTCAATGAAAATCAATAAACAACAATTAAAGAATTAAATTGAAATCAAATTGAATAAAGTTTTGACTAGTTTTGGACCAAACCCTCATAAATTGTCAACCCTTGCACGTCTAGGGCGAAGGCAACTTCGAACTTGGCTAAGAGACTCTAAGTCTAGTGAATGCGGAATATTGTTTGTAAAAAGCTAGTTTAGAAAGAGAGAGAGAAAGAAAGAATTAAGGAAGAGTGTTGATAGAGAGAATTGAGAAAGAGAATTGATGAGAGATGATGAATAAAAAACAGAGGTTCGGACCCTATTTATAAGAAAACAGTCCGAAAAATCATAGAATTTAATAAGGAATAAAACTCCACGCTGTCTCTAATCAAACCGACCTTGTCGCCAAAGATTTATCTTGTCGCCAGGCGACAGAGTCTGTCGCGAGGCGACAAAACTGTCGTTTCGCGACAAGACAGTTTTTTGCGGATTTTGTTTTAATCATATCTTTTGATCTAGAAGTTCAAATAAGTCATATAATATGTCGTTGGAAAGCTCTTGAAGTATACTTTCTAATGCAATTGGAATCAGATTAAAATATTTTGTAGATAAAAAGATATGGACGAAATAGTGAAAGGGTGTCAGTTTTGGATAGAGTTTCGTATATCTTTAATATCTTTTTCGTTATAGCTCGGATTTATTATTATAATATATCATTGGAAAGATAATTTCAAGATCTATCCAACCATATAAAATTTGGATAAAAAATATGAGGCACGAAAATAATATCTGACTATCTTTGAACATCTTTAAATCCGAATAGAATTAGGAGAGTTTTAAAAAAGGAAAGTTTATATTCAAATCAAATTCTATGATCTTATCTTTTCAAAAAAGGATAATTAAGATATTTTAGAAACTTATAGAAGATTCTAATCAATCCTAATTAGTTTAGGAATAGGATTAAACCTTTGGACCCTCCTCATGATCATTGGGTCGTAGGTAAAATCCGGTTTGGGCCCAATTTAGTATTTTGGCCATAACTTCCTCATTATTCATCGGAATTGGGCTTATAATATATCGTTGGAAAGGTATTTTCAAGCCCCATCCAACTACACCATTATTGGAACCTTATCATGGATCAAAATAAACTGAAATGGACGTTTTTATAAAATAGAATGGGTTTTCGAAAACAGAGAGAAGGATTTTAATAAAAACTAACCGCAACACTTGACTTTTCACACTTTCACCTCATTCGATTATAGTTTGACGCAAAAGGTATTCATCACTGGGTTTGGTTTTGGGGAGACACAAATGGGTGTCTACATGGGTACACCACCACCACCTCCACCTCGCAAGCTTAGCGATTATTCGCAACCATCGCTGACGGATTTCCCACATCTTTCTCCTACACCCGATCTCGAGGGAGTCCAGTTCGAGATCAAGCCCCAATTCATAACGATGATAGAAAGAAAGAAATTCAGTGGAGCAAAGGGTGAAGATCCTAATCTTCACATTGCAGATTTCTGTCAATACTGCAATACTATTAGGCAGAATGGGGTAACGCAGGATCAAATCAGGGAGATTCTTTTTCCCTTTTCTTTATGTGGAAAAGCTAAATTATGGTTCAATGGTTTGAATAGAGCTGCACTTGGTATTACTAACTGGGAGACTCTTGCGTTGAATTTTTATAATAAATATTACCCTGCAGAGAAAACAGCTTTATTGAGAAGCGCTATCCAGAATTTTGCCCAAGAGACAGATGAAGCATTATATGAAGCTTGGGAAAGATTCAAGGATCTGCAGAGAGAGTGTCCCCACCACAATTTGGCGAAGTGGCAGTTGATTCAAGCTTTTTACAATGGTTTAGGAAATGCATCTAGGACAATTTTAGATTCCGCAGCTAGCGGTAGATTTATGAATTTAAATGTTGATGATGCAGGTCAGGTTATTGAAGATATGGCAATCCATAATTCCCAATATGGGAATGCTAGATGTTTTGCTAACAAGGGAAAACATCATGTTGATTCAGTCACTTTATTGCAAGCCCAGCTTACTTCTATTTGTCAGAAACTAGATAATCTTACTACTAACAATCCTAATTCTGTTGCTAATGTTTCTGCTGTTTCTAATAATGCTAATGATGCTTTCTGTGAAAATTGTGGAAGTGTAGGTCATTATGAACAAGATTGCAGGAGTTCAATGGAGCAAGTTAATGCTTTTCAAACCTACAAGCAAAATAACCCATACTCCAATTCCAACAATCCTGGCTACCGGAACCATCCCTACCTATCTTACCGTAGCACCAATGTTCAAAATCCTCCACCTCCACAACAACCACAACAAGCACCCCCTCCGCAGCAGAAATATTACCACCCTCATGCTAACCAGAAACCCCCATCACAGCCCCCTACTACATCTTCTGACCCTGCTTTATCAGAAATTAGGGCAATGCTGACCAGTATGCAAAAACATATGGAGAGCAGAGACCAACAGATTGACTCTATTATAGCCCATAATAAAGTCATGGACACCCAAATTGCCCAATTGTCCTCTACCCTTCAATCTCGTCAGCAGGGAGCTTTACCAGCGCAGGGAATTCAACCTACGGATCATGCTAATGCAATCACCCTAAGGAGTGGTTCACACTACGATGGGCCCCTGATGCCCAAAGAGGATGAACCTGAATTAACTAATATTGCTAATCCTGATTCCGTTTTACCAATTTCCCCTGCAGGGCTGCAGGGTAAAATTCCTGATGCTAATGATTCATTGCAGGGTACAACCTCAGGGAAGGATGCACCCCAGGAGGAGAGTAGGGAAGCACCACCAGTTATCAAATTACCATTCCCTAATCGCCAACTAAAGACTAAGTTGGACAAGCAGTTTGGTAAGTTTCTGGAGGTTGTTAAAAATTTGCAGGTAACGGTTCCTTTTACTGAACTTATTACACAGGTTCCTGCATATGCTAAATTTATGAAAGATATTTTGACTAGGAAGAGGGCCTTTAATGAGGTAGAAACTGTAGCTTTTACTGAGGAGTGTAGCGCATTGTTACAAAATAAATCTCCTCCTAAATTAAAGGATCCTGGTAGTTTTTCTATCCCTTGTCATATTGGTAATGTCTTCATAGATAAAGCATTATGTGATTTGGGTGCTTCTGTTAGTGTAATGCCATCGTCTATTTGTTCTAAATTAAATATGGGTGAATTAAAAATTACTAATATTACTTTGCAAATGGCAGACCGTTCTGTTAAATATCCCCTAGGTATTTTAGAGGACGTCCTTGTTAGAGTTGGTAAATTTTTCATCCCTATTGATTTTGTTGTTTTAGACATGGCTGAGGATACACAAATACCCATTATATTAGGTAGGCCTTTTCTCCATACTGCAGGAGCCATTATAGACGTTAAAAATGGTAAACTAACCCTATTTGTCGGTGATGATAATATTACTTTTAATTTAGGGAAGGTTTTAAAAGGTCCTATGCTAGAGGAAAACTGTTGTTTGATTGATGTTATTGATATAATGGATGATATTTGTGAGAATAGCTTGACACAGATTCTTGCAAGGGATCCCTTAGAAGAAATACTTTGTGGTAATTTGTCTGCAGGTGATGCGAGTGTCTGGAGCAAGGAGGTGGACATTATTGAGAAAGCTCTTGCCATAGAAGAACTTGATGACAAAGAAAATAAGAAGGTAGTAAAATTAGTTCAGGAATCGACACCTGTAGAGGTAAAGAAACCTGAACTAAAACCTCTCCCTTCTCATTTAAAGTATGTTTTTCTTGATGAGCAGGAAATGCACCCTGTGATCATTAGTACTGCACTTGATGACCCACAAACTTCCCAACTTCTAGAGGTTCTCCGAACCCATAAAAGGGCAATAGGGTACAGTATTGATGATCTCAAGGGTATAAGCCCAGATTTTTGTATGCACAGGATACACCTAGAGGACAACTACAAGCCTTGCATTCAACCCCAGAGGAGGTTGAATCCCAATATGCAAGAGGTAGTCAAGAAAGAGGTTATGAAATTACTTGATGCAGGTATTATCTATCCTATTTCTGACTCCAAATGGGTAAGTCCTGTTCAGGTGGTTCCTAAGAAGGGTGGGATGACCGTGGTTAAAAATGATAAAAACGAATTAATTCCCACTAGAACTGTTACAGGGTGGCGTATGTGCATTGATTATCGTAGATTAAATGTCGCCACTAAAAAGGACCATTTCCCTCTCCCCTTTATTGATCAAATGCTTGAGAGGTTAGCTAACCATAAGTTCTTTTGCTATCTGGATGGGTATTCAGGATTTTTCCAAATTCCGATCCACCCTGAAGATCAGGAAAAGACTACATTTACATGCCCTTATGGCACTTTTGCATGTCGTAGAATGCCTTTTGGTTTATGTAATGCACCTGCTACTTTTCAACGTTGCATGATGAGCATTTTTTCTGATTTCATAGAGTCTATCATGGAAGTCTTTATGGATGATTTTAGTGTCTATGGTTCTTCATTTGATTCATGTCTAATTAATTTAGCTAAAATCCTTAACAGATGTGAAGAATGCAACTTGGTCTTAAATTAGGAGAAATGTCACTTTATGGTGACAGAGGGAGTAGTCCTAGGTCACATTGTATCTGATAAGGGCATACAGGTAGACAAAGCTAAAATTTCAGTGATTGAGCAATTACCCCCCCCCCCCAGTTAATGTTAAGGGAGTTAGGAGTTTCTTGGGTCATGCGGGGTTTTATCGCCGTTTTATCAAAGATTTTTCTAAAATTGCTAAACCACTGACTCAGCTTTTGCTTAAGGATGCCCCTTTTGTTTTTACTGACGAGTGTCTTGAGTCTTTCAACAGGATTAAGCAGGCTTTGATTTCGGCACCCATCATATGTTCTCCCGATTGGAGTCTTCCTTTCGAGATCATGTGTGATGCAAGCGATTTTGCTCTAGGAGCCGTGCTTGGACAGAGGAAGGACAAAGTTTTACATGCTATCTACTATGCTAGTAAAACTTTGGATGAGGCTCAAGTCAATTATGCCACCACGGAGAAGGAGTTTTTAGCTGTCATTTATGCTTTAGAAAAATTTAGATCATATCTAGTTGGTTCTAAAGTTATTGTTTTTACTGACCATGCAGCTTTAAAGTACTTGATAGCCAAAGCTGAATCAAAGCCTAGGCTACTCCGGTGGGTTCTCTTACTCCAGGACTTCAACATTGAAATAAGGGACAAAAAGGGAGCAGAGAACGTTGTGGCAGATCACTTGTCGCGAATCAGGTATGATGAGGGTAAGGATTTTCTCCCTATAGATGATTCATTCCCTGATGACAACCTGTATGCAGTTGTAGAGCAACACCCCTGGTACGCCGATTTTGCAAATTATTTAGTGGGTGGTACTCTACCTCTTGACTTGTCCTACCAACAAAAAAAGAAATTCCTGTATGATGTTAAACATTATTTTTGGGATGATCCTTTTTTGTTTCGTGAGTGTGCAGATGGATTATTTCGCAGGTGTGTCCCCGAATGGGAGGTACATGGTATTCTCACTAGCTGCCACACTTCACCTTATGGAGGACATCATGGTCCCTCTAAAACAGTGGCCAAGATAAACGAGTCAGGATTCTATTGGCCCACCATGTTTAAAGATGCTAACATTTTTGTGCAGGCTTGTGACTCTTGCCAGAGGACTGGCAACATCTCGCGGCGGCATGAGATGCCTCAAATTGGGATTTTGGAAGCTGAAATTTTTGACGTTTGGGGTGTTGATTACATGGGACCGTTCCCTTCTTCTAGAGGGAACCGTTATATACTAGTCGCCGTAGATTATGTATCCAAGTGGGTAGAAGCCATTGCCACTCCTACCAATGATGCCAAGGTGGTCCATAGGCTTTTCAAGAAAACTATTTTTCCTAAATTTGGAGTGCCTAGAGCCATAATCAGTGACGGAGGATCCCACTTTCATGAGCGGAAGTTAGATACCCTCCTAAAGAAGTATGGTGTTTACCATAGGACAGGGCTAGCCTACCATCCCCAAACTAGTGGCCAAGTCAAAGTGTCTAATCGCGAGATTAAGGTCATCTTAGAGAAGGTGGTATCAAAATCTAGGAAAGATTGGAGCGATAAGTTGGATGACATCCTTTGGGCATATAGAACCGCATTTAAGACCCCTATAGGTACCACTCCCTATAGACTTGTGTATGGTAAAGCATGTCATCTTCCGGTGGAGTTAGAGTACAAGGCATATTGGGCTATTAAGGAGCTCAATTTGGATGCTAAGCTAGCGGGAGAAAAGAGGCTTCTACAACTTAACCAACTTGACGAGTTTAGGTTGATGGCCTATGATAGTGCGCGAGTCTACAAGGAGAAGACTAGGAGATGGCACGACAAAATGATCTTTCCGAGAGAATTCAAAGAGGGTGATAAGGTGTTGTTATTTTACTCTAGGCTTAAACTGTTCCCAGGAAAGTTGAAGTCAAGGTGGTCGGGTCCTTTCACTGTAAAAAGGGCCAATAAGTTCGGTTCTGTAGAGATGTTTGATGAACATGGTAATGAGTTCAAGGTAAATGGTCAGAGGCTTAAGATTTATCATGACGGGGCTACGATTGGTGCAGTTGAACTACTACATCTGACTAGCTCCAGCTCGCCTTGAGAATACTATGGTAAGAAGATCGTGCGGGACCTAGATAAACCAGCGCTTTGCGGGAGGCAACCCGTATTTTCCTTATTTTCATTTTTGTTTTTCTTCTTTTTCTTATGAGAGGAGAGAGGAGGGAATTTAATGAGTTTTATGAGTTTTTGGTACAAATTACAGGAAAAGGGTTAGTGAAAATTCGAAGAAAGTTAGGTCGACTAACTTTGCTCTCGGGCCCGGTAGGGCGGAGCGTCGCCCGACCGGGCGCGAGAGTAAGGGTTGGAAAAGCTTGAAATTGGCCCGACCGGGCAAGAGAACGCCCGGCCGGGCGCGAGAGTTGACGTATACGGACTTTAAATTGGCCCGACCGGGCGGAATGGTGCCCGACCGGGCGCGAGAAGGAGATCAAAACTTGAAGAAATTGGCCCGACCGGGCGGTGAGGCGCCCGACCGGGCGCGAGAAAGGGGTAGATTTTTTGTGGAGATCGCCCGATCGGGCGAAATGGCGCCCGACCGGGCGCGAGCAAACGACGCATCAGAAAGTAAGGTCGCCCGACCGGGCCCCATTCCGCCCGGCCGGGCGCGACATCACTCCCCCCTCACCCGTCTTCTTTCTTCTTCTCCTTTCCTTCTTTCTTTCTTTCTTTCTTCATTCCTTTTTCACTCTCCTTCATTTTATCTCTCTAAAACTCAAATTTCCTCTAACTTCTCTCTAAGATTTCTCCTTCATTTTTCACCCAAATCCAAAACTTTTTACATATTCTTACTCCTCTCTTCATCCTCTACATTCCTATATCAAAATTTTACATTTTCCACAAAAATAAATTTTCGACCACCACTTCCAATGGCGGCAAAGAGGGCCAGAAACTTTCTCGGGGGGAGTTCAAGCGGGTTATCCCAACAATATGACCCGGCTCTTCAACTTGCTCAGTGGCCGACGATCAAGATCGCGACGCCGGAGCAACGGGAAAAGCTCGAGGTGCTCTACGGACGCGAGGTAATCCCCTCACGGTGGTTACACCGTCCCACTTTAGAAGCTTTAGGTATTGATGACTTTGTTAAGAGATTTTTGAACGATATTGGTATGCGTAAATTTGTAGATATGCATTATTCGACTTACCGTGAATTAACTTGTGAATTCTTATCTTCTCTTGTTATTCAAAACCATAAAAGTGGTCCAAAACTAATTTTTAGGCTTAATAATAAAAACATCACTCTCTCTTTTGTGGAATTTTGTAAATTTTTTGAACTGGAACCGGAATTAAATAGACAATGGAATGCTGAGTTTAAAATGGAGGATGTGTATTTAGCTTTGACTGGTATTCCTCATGTTTCTGCACAACATGCTAGTGCTAGGCCTATCCACCACCCCGTCCCTAAAATGTGGCAAAGATTTGCCGGTGTATGTTTCCTAGGTAGGAATGAACCCCATAACTGTCAGACCAATGAACTAGCTGTAATTGGCCATTACATGTTTGGGTATGAGAAATTGAACATAGCCCGGTATATCATCCACCACCTAGGTAGGCATGCTACGGCCAGCAACCACCACACTACCCCCATCCGTCTTGGTGGCCTTATCACTAGGATAGCCATCAAGAAGGCCGGTTTTGTAGAGAGTGGACCCCACCGGATGACTAACATGGGACCCGACACCTACATGACCTCTAGGTACCTTGAGGAGCTTGGGTGGTTGCGGGTAGACGAGAACCAGGTCACCCATTGGTGCATTAGGACAGGGACTGAACAACCCTTGCCCATTTTTCCTTTGCCCAACCCAGACTTGACCGTCTTTCCCCCAGGGCAAGAGTCCTACACTTATGCCCTGTTAGTTGCCCATGCTAGGGGTGAGGATCCACAGCAGGCCCAGGCCCAACCACAGCTTGTAGTTCAACCCATTCCACAGCCACCATCACCACCCCGACAGTCCTATTCCGTCCCTCACGGTGACTCTGACCCAGTTTGGGACTTGCAGAGTATTGGCCAGGCCATAGGTCGCATAGAGCAGACCCAGACCGAGTTCAGACAGATGATTGGCTCTGTCGACCATAGGCTAGGCTACCTAGAGAGGAACCAGGGTAGGGGGCTCTACCCTATTTATGATGATTACGCTCGTCGGGGCAACATTCCCGACGATGTTGTTTACCCAGACTGGTTCCAGCCCCCACCTCAGGGATACGATAGGGATCCCACTGCCCATGGTATTTACACAGACTATTCTTCGTTCTATGGGTACGGTCAGGACATTCCTTTTGGGGGACCGCCGGGGGGGACTTTTCATGCTAACTATTTTGGTGGTAGCTCCTTTGGTGCAGATGGTGAAGGTTCCAGTGGTGGAGCAGGTGGGTCCACACGGATGGACGAGGATGAGGATGAGTAGCCAACTGGGCTAGCTTCGAGCCAATGAGGACATTGTCTGATCTTGGCTTGGGGGAGATTTTTGGATTTGGTATATATTTTTCTTCTTCCTTTTTCTTTATTTTTGTTTATTTTTGGTGTGTTTTGTTAGTTTAGATTTATTGCTTTTTAGATTAGTTTATTGCTTTCCTTATATGAAAAGTACAAAAAAATTGAAAAAACAAAAAATAAAAAAATATACGAACCAATGAACTGTAAATCATGCTTCCCTGTGCCCCATACTTGAGAAAAATTGTTTTGATTCTTGGTATTTGATTTTGAGCATTGTGGATTAGTTGATCATGATTTGAAGTTTAGTTACTTGGATTCCTAAACATGCGTCAATTTTGTCCAACTACTTGTGAATATAGTGCTTGACTAGTTGATTTGGTTAGGAATGTGTGTTAGTTCCTGGTATGTCAATGAATTTGAGTATTGATTTGCAACTATGAGTAGTGTTTCATGACTTACTATTATGCACATGTGGAGGACGAAGGCATTTGTTCTTTTAGGTAGCCTTCAGATTTATTTAGATACATTTGTTCCCTTCTTGCTACCCATGTTGTTGCTTGTGCCCTTTTATTGTTTTTAGCCACATTACAAGCCATATTTGCCCCATTGGTTACTAGTCCCAAGCTTGGCTTGGGGGAGCTATTAGTGAGTGAGGTGAGGGAGTTTGTAGTGTGCACATTATTTGCACAATTTGGGTGGGTTTGAGAAGTAATTTGTTCTTGATCATATTTTTGTTTTGATGAGTTTAAAAGTTGAATATCCTTGGAAAAATAAAAGTGTGATAGGAAAAAAAGAAAAAAAAAAGAAGTTCAAGAAAAAAAAAGTGAGAAAAAAAAAAAAAAAGTGAACTTCTAGAAAAAAAATGAAAAAAAAAAAGCAAAAAGAAAAAAAATGTTTCATGTTCAAATTATCTAAGTGAAGGTTTATCAAAAGAAAAGAAGGAAAAAAGTTGAGTTTCAACGTAAATATTTCAAGTTATGAGTTCAAAGCTTGTTATTCACTCTTGTTCCATATTATCATATTTTTATGAGTAATTTTGTAAGCGTTGGGATTGTTTATATTGATTGGAGTATATTTGGTGGATTTGTGTTGGAGTTAGTTTTGTTGGAGATGTTTATGATCATTATATTTGATCATGGGTTTATTAGGATATGGCTCCCTTTTAGCAAGGCTTTTCTCTCACATATTCCCAAATTTATCTTACCCTTTACCCTAGCATTACATTACAAGCTTTAAAGACCTTCCGACCTTGTGCATAGAGTTGTGTAAATGTGAAAGTGTTGTTTATCAATGCAAGTTATGACTTGACATATTCCGAGTCGACTATTAGGTTGAGTGTATGTCTTTTTAAACACACGAGTGTTGTGAGTTTGGGAGGGCATTGTTCACATTGAAGGGGTTGGGATGGAGAGCGATCGAGTACATCTTTTACTCGCCACATAAATGAGAGTTGAGTGTGTGAGCACTAGTCTTGAATTCTATATGCTCTTGTGGTTTGCTCTACTTGACAATTGTGGGGGAGGAAAGGTGATTAGATGGATAGGATTGGTTGATTTTGAAGCATGTTCACTTGATTTGCCTTGAATCGTTTGTGCTTGATTTTTATATTGGGGTGAGGCATGTTTTTATCGTTCATTGAGGAGCTCTTTGCTTAGGGACAAGCAAAGGTTTGGCTTGGGGGAGTTTGATGTGTTCATTTTATATATATATTTATCCCCGTCCCTTGGTCGTAATTAGTAGTGTTTTTGGCTCCTACGAGCCACTTTTATTACTAATTTGTGTTTTCCAGTGCTTTGGTAGTTTTGCTTGAGTATTGTAGGAATTTGCGTACTTGGAGCATTTTCCCGGGTTTTCCGAGGAGCATCCACAAGTATTGGAAGACCGCGACCCAGTTCGATAGCCCAAGACCGATTGGAGGGATCAAATCGGTGATTAAGGGCTCGAGTATGAAGATCCAAGGAGGAAACTCGGATTGGGCCGAGGAAAAGAGGCCCAATCGAGGTTTTGGTGGCCCAAGAGAAGCGGCTCGGACCAGGTTCTCCGCCCAAAGGCGCGCCCGGCCGGGCGAGGCGGAGCAACATCTTGAAGGGTCCCGCGCCCGGAAGCGCGCCCGACCGGGCGCGAGAAGACATCTGAGGCAAAGGAGGCGGGCCCGGTCGGGCGAGCCACTGCCCGACCGGGCGCGAGAAGGCATTTGAGGAAGAAAAAGGCGGGCCCGGTCGGGCGGCCCCTTGCCCGACTGGGCGCGTGTAATTTTAGGTGTTTAGTGTTTTCCGTTCAGTTTTGTTTTAGCGAATAATTCTTGCTTAGTATTAATGTAATTTTATTGGGCAAGATTAGGACTTCTTCATAATTCTCTTACTCTAGTTTTTATTCTCTTCCTTCTCTCTATTCAACTTTCTCTCTCTAGACTTTTATTCTCTCTTGTTCCTTAATTCAATTGTAATTCCGCCGTCTTGGTACGATTTCTCTCTTATTTAATCTCAGTATTTTCTTCTTTCAATTTCTTCATGTCTTGTTTAATTATTATGTTTTGCTTAGTTTTAATTATGTCTGAGTAGTTTTCCTTCTAAGGTTTATGGGGATCTAATAAATAATATGAAAGGGTAATTTTATGATTGTTGATCATTGATGCTTAATTGATTTCCTATTGATTGTTTAAATGCTATGCAATTAGATTTGGCCAGGTTTAATTGTATGAGTTTAGCAGTATTGATTCGAGATTCGAGAGATGAGAATTGATGTTTAGGCTTAGTTTCAATAGGCGGATTAATTTATAAATGGTTAGGTCGAGATTCGAGAGATGAGATTTAATACCGGTAAATTAATTATGTGATTGTAATACGTAGCGAAAGCCCTTTATGATCTGATTAATTAATGCATTGATGATTGATTATTGTGTTTTACCCTGGAATATTGTTTATTAGTGAACCTATGCCCTAGGCTTTATTATTATTGATTTCTTCCTTAATTATTCTCTTTAATCATAATCTTCGTAGTATAATTTATAATCACAACAAATATTGGTTACTTTAATAATTTAGACTATATTAATTAATTAGGAGTAGAAAGACTAGTTTCCCTGTGGATTCGACCCTACTTCCCTATCTGCATAAGCTAGTGGACTTAGGTAATTATTTTTGATTAGGTGATACGACTTTAGCCTGTCAATATGCTAAGACTTATGATCACCTACTTGAGCCTCTAAATGGTCCGCAAGAATGGCATACTTCAGAGAACATTGTGACTGCTCCTGAGCTGAAAAAGGTGCACAACAGACCTAAGACAAAGAGAAGGGCTTCAGCTGGTGAAGTTACTGAGTCTGGGAAGCTAAGGAAAAAAGGAGGCAAAATAACATGTAGCTTGTGTGGGGTTCCTGGCCACAACATGTAGGAATGCACCAAGGGATAGCTCTAGTGGTCCTAACACAACTTCTCCCCCCCCCCCCCAACTGAACCTATTTCTGCAGTCCCAATGCACAACAGAGGTGTGAGTGTATACACCTACCCTAATGGTTATCAAAGACAAGCAATTGTAAGTTTTGTTATTGCCTTAAATTGATTTATTTTTATGCTCCATTACTGTACTTAATTAATTTTTTTGTTACTTGTTTCAGCCAATTAATCAACCAATTCCAACAACTTCTAGAAGAGGAGCTGCATTTTACTCTGATTATGCAGGGGAGCAGACCATATATTCCTTCTCTTAGGAATATCCTATGTCACAAACACAACCAGAAGCAGCATCTCAATCATTACAAACAATATCAAAATAGTCATTGTAGAACTTAGCTAGGGCAAAACAAGTGCAGAATAGAGACAAGAGCAAATGAGGTAACCTCATTTCTTTTATTTATAATTTAATAATAACAGTCAATAGTGAAATAATTACATTTAGATGGCTTGCTTCCTAATAACAAACCAAGCAAGTACACATGTAGCAAGTGCAAAAATAACCCACAATTCACACTTAAAACATATAGAAACCCTTGATTTTTTCATTTTCAGCATAACACACTCTGAGGTCATCTTTCTTGCAAATGTGTTTGCTTCATTAACCCTCTTCTTCAGCTCTTGAACTTCATTACACGACATCCTTTTGTCTGTAAGTATCCCTAAGATGATCTCCCTCTGCCATTCTGTCTGATCTGCATCATCAATCCACCCGAATAAGGAAGAAGAGAGTTCGGTCCACAAACAAGGCTTAGGAGCTTCCATTCTAAAAAACCAATTGGCAATAGTAGGAGTTACTCCTCTACCTTATAAAGTGGAACCAGTTCTCCTCTTTCTCAAATGTGGGACACTCACAAGTGGGTTACAATGGGTTTCAACACTAAGATATCCAGTATTGTTGTAATGTTTTTTTTTTTTTTTTTTTTTGGGTTAAATTATTTAAAACCATGCTGTTAAAAGTAAGGGGGAATTAATAAAATACCCTAAAATGGTTTTTTTAAGTACCATAAAATAGTACGGCGCAAATTGTTATTTTTGGCACAACGATTAGGAAGATTTTGTTGACTTGTGTGACACTGTAGCCATTTAAAAAACTGAAAGCAACAAAAAAGGCGTATTTGGTTGAAAACTTGAAATACCGTCTCAAATCTGAAATGCCCGAATTTTCAGGGTGTACTCATACTTGTTCTTGATCAATCAATTAATAAATTAATTTCATATTCTGAATAGAACAGTCACAAACTAAAGAAATTAAGAACAAAAAAATGGGGGTATTATCAGCAACAACAGGAAGTCGATATGTTAATCTTGAACCTATTTCTGCATTTCATCAAATTCAGGAATTCCCCTTATCACGTTTACCCACTTCACCTTCCTCTGTTACTTTCTCGTCTCGAGTTGTAACCAGTCCCATTTCACTCAGTTCTAGAAAACTCTGGAATAATACTGCTTTTGATGCACCGGTTCCAGATAATATCGTCGATGTTTTGGGTGATGTCTCCATTTTTAGGGCTACTGCTGAACCTGTCATCTTCAAGGATCTTTGGGATCAAAATCAGGTTCCCTTTTTATTTTTTTTGCGGGTTAATTAAATATTTTAATCAAGAATGAATGAATTTTGATTACAGAATTATCTTGTATTGGTCTCTAAAAATCTGTTATTATGATTATGGTAGTTTTAGTAAAATCTTGTGCGAGACTGTTGTACTTGTATCAGTTGTATGATACTTGATTTTAGTAATCAGGATTCCTGTAAATAAAATTTGGAATTTAGTAAAATAATGCGTAAAACAGAGTACAAGCAGGAAAAATTTAGACTTTAATGTTGTATATCAAAAAATTTATTTTTGGAACCCAAAATGTAGAAAGTAGGAGTGATTTTAATCATTATTCTGTAAGAGGAGTAGTTTAGGAATCACATTATTATGATATTATAGTATGTGGTTTCATTTTGAAGCAACTTATTATGAATTGCAATTGTAAGTATTTGTGGACGACCAAAAACACATGCATTTTCACATTATGATAATTATTAAATTATACTGATGTTGATAAGTTTGTTTGTGGGGTTATCCAGGGAGTGGCAGTTGTTGCACTGCTGAGGCATTTTGGATGTGTTTCCTGGTAAAATTATGCTTCAATCTATCAAGTAGTTAGTTAGATATTTCTTTTGTGGTTTACTAATTTGGGTTTTCCACTGTCCTGTGAATCTGGCAGTTTGCATTAGATTTGAAAGACGCAATGCCGATATTTGATGCTGCTGGTGTTAAACTCATTGTTGTTGGTGTTGGAGAACCTGAAGGGTACCTCTCTTTGCTTCCTCTTTTTCTTTGGTTTGGAGTAGTACTAAGATCAAGACTCCAATTTGAAACGAGAGAGCGAACGAAGAGGGCAATAATATAATCTCTATTTTGTAATGACTGCAACACTTTGACTGATACATATGTAAACCTGCACAAGTTTGACTATTAACATTTGTAATTCTATATTAGTAAGAAATGTAAAAGATTAATATAATGAAAATATATGTAATATAAAGATTAATCCAGAAATATATTTGTTGACTATGTATGTTTTTTATATATCGGTGAAAAGTACTGTCAAAGGAAGTAGTATTACATAAAGATTATTAGCATGGTTATAGGTATAATACATCTCATATTTATCTAGACTTTTTTCGCATTCCTTCTACCTCAGAGATAACCTCTCTACAACTTTATGACACTATGTGTAAACTAAATAATCTCATATTTAACTAGACAATGTTATTGCTGATCAATTTTCTGCTGACCCAATACCTTATTTCATTTGGACTTATGCTCAATCGTTTTATATATCCAGTTACCATTTCCTATGGAGTGCCTTTATGCAGATCCTGAGCAAGGTAAGTTCTACTTTATAGTACTCCCTCGGTCCCTTAATTAGATGCCTACTTCTGTTAAGGGACGGAGGGAGTAACTGTTATTTGTAGAGATATATTGCTAGTTTATCAGAATACAGACACTCATTAATTGCTTGTTATTACAGGCATACAAGTTATTGGGGTTATATTTTGGTCTTGCTCGGAGATTATATATTCCTTTTAATGTAATCTTTCAACCATCTTTCCTGAGATATTGTTTCTTCCTAAGTTGATTCATGTTTTCACTCAACATTGGTATTAATCTGACAGAAAAAGATTTACGGGATCGAGAGGTATGTATCCCTGAAAAGGGCTTGGAAGAATTATAAAAAACAAGCTACACCTAAAGACAGAAGTAGTGTTTTGCAACAGGTTGATTATAAATTTATAAATTAACTTTAACTAAAGATCTGATCACTTAATTGATCAGCTCTAAAATCTTATAACTTGACCCATTAGACGAACTGTTGTATGCTCGGAAAGAGGAACAAATGGGAGACTATGCCCCATTAGACGATGTTTTCAGTGCTTGCAATATACCACCAATTGCATAAAGCTTATGTAGGTAGTGTTCCATGCAATCAGGCTCAGCTTATGAATAATGTAGCATACACATTTACTTTCTGACGCTCATCATTTTTTTTTTTTTTATTTTTTTTTTTTTCTGCAGTATCTAGTAAACAAGAATGATTTGATTACTTATTAATATAGCGCAATTCCTGCCATTTTAGTTAGCAGCAAACGTAATTACTGGATTAGAACGAACACTGCTGTAAAAAGTTGTGGAAAATTAAACTGACATTTTTATGAGGATGTGGCTCATGTTGGTTAGACTTGCTTGCTCGTTTTGACAAAACTAGTGAGATGAAGAGTCTGTATTTTGAAAGAAAAACGTGGGTTCTAGAATTATTTAATTAATACTACCTCGTTTCATGTTATTTGCAACAATTTGACAAAGAGTAGAAAAGAAAAATGTTTAATAGTTGCAAATAATATGAAACGGAGGTAGTATCATTGTTTAAGATCATTGGGCTTTCATCCGCCCAAAGTTTTGAAAATGGAATAAAACAGTAAGCTTGATTTGCGGGCCAGAAATGAAAAAAATTGTTAGATTTTATAATGTAGGCATTTTCCTTTTTCTTTTGAGAGTCAAAGCATAAGGTGACAGAGAATTAGATATTAAGGTGCATGCAATCTTCCGCCCTAATTTGGGTGTGCATTGTTTTTCCTGGCATGGAGAACGGCAAAAAAGCCAACTTGAGGGGTGATTTGAAATATTGTTAGATGAGATTTGCGATTTTCGACCCCTTGTCTTGCCTTTATAAATTTGAAAACTAACCGCTCTTCTGATCTCACAAACATAGTTTTGTGTTGTATATTCATTGGGGTTAAACTATTTCTTGTCTTATTAAAAAAAAGTTTTAAGAAATTATTAAAATATATTATTTGGTTTAACTTATTTTTGTATATTATTATTGCGAAACAATGAGAGTATAAAAATCTATCTATACTTGCATATTAAAAAGCATTCCTAAAACAGAATACGTGCCACGTGTCATATTTTTTTAAAAAAATACTATAAACATGACATGTCAGCATTATGTGCCACGTATCACACCTTTAAACACTTAGATGACATGGCACATACTCTCATCCATAACATGTATTAGATTTGACAACTAAAAATGTTTATAGCAAGACTTAAACTCGAGACCAATAAGTATTAACACCTTGTTTGGATAAAAGGAAATGAAAGGAAAAGAAGAGAAAAGGAGGGGGACAAACTCTCTGGTTTGAATAAAAGGAAATGAAAGGAAAAGAAAAGAAGAGAAAGGGAGGGGGACAAACTCTCTTGTTTGGATAAAGGATTGGGGGAAGGAAGTGAAAGGAGAGGAAGGGATCAATTTTCCCCCTCTCTCTTTAATAAGCATAATCCCTCCAAATTTGGAGAGAAAATGGAGCTCATCTCTCCCTCCCTTTCTTCTCACTTCGCTTCCTTTTCTATCCCTCACCTTCCTTTCCTTCCTTGTTTCCTATCCAAACAAAGCGTAAGTTATAAGCCTTATCATCTTAACCATTCATTTAATGTGTTTTTTATCAAACAAAATTATAGTTAAGTTGAATAAGATAATTAGTGTTTAAAAATTCAAGTCATGAAATTTCAAGATGATTATCAAAACATTCAGAAAAAATTAGTCAAATATAATTAACAAACTAAACAAGACAAAGTAGCATATCGGGGCATCATTCGACCACACTTGGTCGGGAGAAGTCGTATTCGATCCCCCACAACAATAATTAGAAGGGGAATGAAACCTAACCACCCAAAAATAGCATTCGTAAATTGTTTCTTTGGCACAACAATTTTTTGGGCTCGTATGAGTTGTGTCTAATCGTTTAGCCGTTAAAAAAAATTGAAAGCAACAAGGGCGTGTTTGGCTGAAAACACGTCTCAACTCTGAAGTGCCCAAATTTTTAGGGTGTATTTTTTATTAATTAATTAATTTCATGTTCTAAAGAGAACAAAAAAGGGGCAAAAAATGGGGGTATTATCAGCAACAGCAGGAATTGCTGCAAATCGATATCTTAATCTTCAACCAATTTCTGCATTTCATCAAATTTGGGAAATCCCCTTATCATTATCATCACGTTTACCCACTTCAATTTCCTCTGTTTCTGTTCTGTCTCTTTCATCGCGAGTTTTAACCAGTCCGAGTTCACGACTCGTTTCAAAGCTTCTGTTTCTACTGCTTCTGATGCAGCAGTTTCTGATAATATTGGGGATGTTTTGGGTGATGTCACCATTTTCAAGGCTACTGGTGAACCTGTCATCTTCGAGGATCTTTGGGATCAGAATGAGGTTGGTTCATCTCTTTCCTCAATACCCTTTTTATTTTTTTTACAATGTCTTTCGTGGGTTAATTAGTTTTTGAACAAGATTGAATGAATTATGATTATTGAAGTATGAAGTATGATGTATTAGTGTCTAAAATTAGGAAATTTGATTGTAATTATGATTGTCATCATAAATACTCCGTATTACAGTATGTATGAACTGCACCCAATGATTATGTTAGTTTTAGTAAATCTTGTGTGAGACGGTTGTACTTGTATGATACTGATTATAGTAATCAAGTTTCACTTGAATAACTTTTAAATTAAATAAAATAATGTGTAAAACAGAATAAAGGGAGGAAAAATTTAGACTTTAATGTTCTATGTCAAAAAAATTGTTAGTGCAACCCAAAACGTAGAAAAAGTGAGTGATTTTAATCATTCTATGGAGGTTAAAGGAACGATGTAAGAGGAGTAGTTTAGAAATCACATTATTATGATATCAATGTAGTTGAGATAGTTTAGGAATCACATTATTATGATATCTATGTAGTTGATTTTCTATGAAACCAAACACATATGTAGTTTCATTTTGAAGCAACTTATGAATTGCAAACTCTAAGTATCTGGGACCTAAAACACATGCAGTTTCACATTATGATAATTTTTATATTATAATTACACTCATGTTGATAAGTTTGTGTGTGGGTTTATCCAGGGAGTGGCAGTTGTTGCACTGCTGAGGCACTTTGGATGTGTTTGCTGGTAAAACTGTGCCTCAATCTACTGTATTAACTATTAAGTAGTGGGGTGTTTCTTTTTGTGGTTTACTGATTTAAGTTTTTCAATGTTCTTTGAAGCTGGGAGTTTGCATCAGATTTGAAAAAAGCAATGCCGAGATTTGATGCTGCTGGTGTTAAACTCATTGCAGTTGGTGTTGGGGAACCTGAAAAGGCCCGCTTGCTTGGAGAACGGGTACTTCTTTTTGCTTGCTGTATCTGTTTGGTTTAGAATCTAGCTGACAACTCAAATATTTAACTTGAAAATTCGCAAACTAAATAAGAAACATGTTTATGAGTTCATGAAGTGACATGTGAGAAGCCACTTTAAGAAATTATAACTGCCTAGGTTTTATACAGTGGCAAATTTGGATAGACTTTGGTAGTGAGGATATTTGTTAGAGAATGAAGACTATGATAATCGCAATTCTTATTGTATGTCTTAGAAGCACAAATAGGCATTGAAAGAACGTTGACCTATATATACAACTGCAAAGCCGCAATATGGAAGTTAACAAACTCTGGTCACTCTGCTTGCAAATTTACCTTCCTGTTGATCATGTTACACTTTTCCCAAAACTCTTGCATACTCATGTCCTTGGCGATGCTCAATAATTTGGATGTTATTTCCACTTAATTATTTTGGAGCCAGTGAATAGTTAATGTGGTTTCTAATACTGAGTCAGCGAATGCCTCATCTTGCTAGGCATTGGTTTCTATGATTGTTAGCAATTTTCTCATTTCTGGCAGACTGGCACTCTGGATTGGCAAATTTCTTTCTGTGAACTTCAGGGCAAATTCCTAAAGACTTTATCTAGTAATCTGCATATATTATGAATTTTTATTTTGCCGTATGATTTTGTCCTGTGCAATAAGCAGCATAAATACGAGTATGTAATTAGTCATATGCTTCATTACTTCGTTTTTAGTATTACCGAACAATAGGGTTTCTGATGTGTTATTTTGAAGATCATTTTTCACATGCCCTTTGGTATGCTAAAATAGTATGAAACAATGCAAGTCCCTTAAGTTAGGTAGATTGGGGATTAGGTAGCTGCCTAAGGAGAATCATCCAAAGTCAATTAGGTATCAAAGCAGTTGTTATCCCTCTATTATGTTTGGAGCGTCTTTCTTACAATCTGTCAGGTCACTTCCTCCTTGCCCACGTTAGGCTCCGTAGTTCTTTCTCAATTCTCACTTTGTTGACTGCCATCCTATTCTGTGATTCAGACTTTTCTACATGCCTTGGTGCCTCAGAGATCTCTGTACAACTTTATGACACTGAAAATCTTATACGAAGTATTTAGCTTGCCCCAGATTCATTCTACTCTCCTAGATGTAACTTTTAGAGAGGCTCAAAATCTTTGACTGTGTTCTAGCAATATGCTGGTCAATTTTCTGCTCTTGTTTCAGTTAGAAGAGTTTTCTACTTTTCTTCTCTTGTTATATTGATTGCTGCCTGTTGAACTTTCTGATCTTCCAGTTTAGGTCATTCCATGCCTTGTTTCTATTTTGACTCATACTCTATCCTTTTATATATCCAGTTACCGTTTCCTATGGAGTGCCTTTATGCTGATCCTGAACGCAAGGTAAATTCTAGTAACTGTTATTTGCAGAAATATATTGCTAATTTCTCACAATACAGACACTCATTGAAATGCTTGTTATTACAGGCATATGATTTATTGGGTTTATATTATGGTCTTGGTCGGACATTCTTCAATCCTGCCAGTGTAATCTTTCAACCTTCTTTCCTGAGATATTGTTTCCCCCTAAGTTAATTCAGGTTTTCACTCAATAATTCACATCCTTGGTTTTAATCTGACAGAAAAAGGTTTTCTCAAGGTTTGAATCCCTGAAAAAGGCTACGGAGAATTATACAATTCAAGTTACACCTAGCGACAGGAGTAGTGTTTTGCAACAGGTTGATTATAAAATTATACATTTACCCTAACTAAAGATATGATCATAGGCCAGGCCAAACCTCAGAAAATCTTGCGGTCTTGCCCATAATTGATCTCTCTAGAATCTATAACTTGACCCTTGTTTCTTTCTTCCAGGGAGGAATGTTTGTCTTCAAAGGGAAGGAACTGTTATATGCTAGGAAAGATGAAGGAACGGGAGACCATGCCCCCTTAGAAGATGTCTTCAGTGCTTGCAATGTGCCAGTTGCATAAAGCTTATGTAGATTGTATTCCATGCAATCAGCTGACAAGCTTGTGAATGATGCAGCTAACACATCTACTTCCTGGCGCTGATCAAAATGTTTTTGCTGCAGTATCCGGTAAACAAGAATGCCTTGATTACTTTTATAGTACAATTCCTGCATTTTAGTTAGCAGCACATGTATTTGATGGATTAGATGGATTAGAACACTGCTGTGTTATTTGATGGATTAGAACACTGCTGTAAAATAACTCTTCAGTATATATGAACTAGGAACATATTGTTCATAGTAATCGATAAATTCATTGTGTATATGTTCAGTTCATCTGGCTCCCTAATACCAAACATTGAAAGTTAATTTAATAAAAGCTCCCTAATATCTTGCTACTGCAGCCTGCATGGTCCGTCAATCATCTAAACTCAACATACTTTAACTGAAACATCTATCTGAAAGTGAATTTTGGAAATTTTTGAGATTTATGGGCATTATACTCCGTACATATCAAGAAAACTCTATCCTGAATGTTGTGGAAAACTGGCATTTGCTCTGTACCAAGTAAACACAATAGCACACACTAGCTTACTATTCAGACAAACCCAATTGTGAGGTGAGATTAGTTTCTCACTTCGAAGAAATGGAGGGAGAATCACTAAGATATACAAAGTAATATGGGTAGGCTATTGAGTACAGAACTTGAAAATTCCACATTTGGCTCGAAATCCACCACAACAAAGTTTCACTTCTGAGGATGTGGCTCATGTTGTGAGACTAGTTTGCTCTTTTTAACAAAACAAGTGAGATGTAGAGTGTGTATTTTGAAAATAAAAAAAGTGGGCTGCTAGAATTGTTGAATTAATTAATTAATTAATATCATTATTTAAGGTCGTTGGGCTTACATAGGGCCAAAGTTTTGAAAATAGAAGTAAAACACTAAAGCTTAACCTGTGGGCTGCAGCCCATGCAAGAAGTCTGCTTTGAAGAAAAAGAAAAAAGTTGTCAAATTTAGGAATGTTGGCATTTTCCTCAAGGTTTTCAAAAAATTGACAAAACAAGGTTAATAGTAATAGTAATTAACTAATTATTAATTTATTATTATCTTTATAATTTCTAAGTAAACATTTTAAGAACATGGTGGAAGAAATTAGCTGATAATAATATAAGAAATTTGTTCAACACTTTCTTGACTCACGAGAACACTACTATACGAATTAAGGAAAATGGGTTCCCTTAACAGGAGCCCTTTCTTAATCTTGTTTTGACAAATTCCACTAATGTACCCTTTTTGTACTACATTACATTTTTATCACAGATTAGGTTGTCACCATGCTCTATTTTTCCTAATTACCATTACTTTTTCTAGAATTTAGTACGATTAATTACTAGCGCACATGATTAAATCTTGCACACGTCGTTTGTTTTTTTTTTTTTTTGTGACATCCTACCTGTTATACTAATAAATCAATACTAATTTTAAATAATGGGAATAACTTACTCCGTACTAGAAAAAATATAATAAAAACACGGAGTAATAAAACAAGAAATGCTCTTAGGAACCCTCAAAAAAAAGAAATGCTCTTAGGTTGTGATAAGATATCATTAATTTTACGCTTTGTTGTTACCCACAACGAAGCGAAAAGAGTAAAATCAATAATAACAACGGGATGAGGGTCCTTTTCAAGAACTTCACAAGTCAAAAAATTGTCTTGTGAATAGAAAATGCCATAAATAGAAATATCATCTTAGTTGTATTCCTTGTCTAATTGTTTTTATGAAAGAGAGTGAAGATGCACAAAGAGTATAAATGGAGAGGAATTAGCAAAAAAAAATTCTCCTGAAAGGAAAGAAATTGGAAATAGACATGAAATGAATATATGAAAGGCACTTATTTGTTACTACTGCTAGTAATTGGAGTAGTTCTTGTCTAAAGCAACCCCACCAACCAACCACTTTGGCAGATGTGATATAAATTTCTAATTTAAAACTTTATATTATAAATTTTATACTAATGTTTCTCATTTTATTACTCAATATTAGAATTTTCCTTGTTTGCATTCTATGCTCTTTTAGGAAAAACAGAACATAAAAGGGTCCTAGGCGTATGGGTGTTTCTGTGATTTGCTTTGGATGGATCAATAATTCATTTGCTTCACTTCTATCTCTTTTTTTTTTTTTTTTTTATTCAATTAGTTATGTTTAGTGATAATTATAGACTTTATATGATACTACTAGTTAGAATTTGGTTGTGACCAGCAGTCAATGTTTGTGAGAATCGTGGACCCCCTTTGGTTTGGAATCCTTATGGAATGAAACAGAATGTTTGAAAATAATATGCAAATTATGTATCCGTCAAAAAAAATATATATATACAAATTATGTACGGAGTATATACTCGAATGATTTGGCGTATCTCATTAGCTCATGTGTAAGGGTCTGTTCTGTTCAGATTATTTTCAGTTCAGTTCAGTTCTTAATTTACTTCTCTCATAAAATATTCAGTTCAGTTCTTAATTTTCTTCTCTCATAAAATATTCAGTTCAGTTCAGCTTATTTCAGTCAATCAGAATAGGCCCTAAGTTTGCATCTTATAAGGGTGCATTGTAATTACATGTTCATTTTTATCTACGGTCTAAACAGTTGAAGCAAGAAATTGATAACAATAGATATTGAATCGTAAAATAAGGATAAGGTTGTCATACAATCACTTGGCCGGATGAGAAGATAGCTAGGGAGCATGAAAGCATTTTTGTTTCCTTTGGAAGGTACATAACTCTACTTATAAACTTTAGTTGCTTTAAACAAGACAACAATAAGATAAATTCTACTCCGTATTGAAGATCAGCCACGCTAACTCTTACTACACAATTACACCCTTGTTAATGCTCATAAGAACCTATAAATATACTTCGTATGTGCTAGAAAGATGTTTTTAGGTATGTGATCTCCTACAAGTTATGGTCTTTGATCTCCGATCATAAAATGCCCGAAAATGATCATCAATTAGTATGTATATGTACAATATTGTGCGTGAATTAGTCAATGTGATCTCCAAGTAACGATCAGTTGTGTTAATTTCCATAAGCACTAACTTTGATACTGTATTAGATTAGATAGAATGAAGGAAAACATAAAAATCACAATCCAAAAATGATTTTGTGTTATATTTGACTCAATCCCTAAGTACAAAGGTTAAATTAGGCACAGATAACGAGAAGATTGATACATTCATTCTATTAAAATTACAGTAAATTAAATAAAATTGATCATGTGTTATATTTGACATTAGATGAGCATTGAGCAATAGAGCAGTAGTAGATGCAGTATAGCATGCTAGAAAAAACAAAGATATATAAGAGGGGAAGCTTTATACAGAGATAAGAATTGAAGGGAAGCAGTTTCTTAATTAGTGATAACAAAATCTAACAAGTATATAGTACTACTATAAGCTATGCTATTCCTACTAGTCTACTACTATCTAGCCTGATCCCCTCATTTATTGTTTTAGTCTGACCATTTTGCCTACAACTACAGCCAAATTTGTGTAGATCATACATATTGTTCTTTCTTTGTTGTTTTGTTTTAATGTTTAAAGTTCTTACTCAACTCGATTTTAACATCTCCACCGCACTTTGTACTCGTAATTGTTTAACCTTATAAGTATTATTACGGAGTACTTTGTATTATGTGGACACTCCGTAAATGACTGTCATAACTATTTCCTCTATTCTAACATGTTAGGATAAGTATGACTTTGGTATGGAGTAATTAAAAATGGAATAAGATATAAGGGCTGCATATAAGAAGTTAAAATAGAAAGAATTGACAATAAATAAACATTTATTACACCAATTTACTCGTAAATTGTTGATAAATTCTCAACTTAACACTTAAAAAAGAAGCATATAGCATTACCCATTAAAAAAAGTTGGCTTACATAGTACTTTGCTAGACAACTTTAAAAGAAATACTTCGTATAATTTAGACAGCAATATTAATTTGTTCAATGGAATTAAACCAATATTTCTTTTATTTTTTTAATTGCGACATTTTCTTATTAAAAAGTAAAATAATTTCTAAATTACTATAGAGTACTTTTTATATTTTGTAATGATTTTTCTTTTTATTTCTGACTCTCCCTTTATACCTCTTATTTTTATTTCTCTCCTTTTCTTAAATAATGTATTCATACTATACTATCCACATGTATGATTAAAAAAAAAACGGAGAAAATATATACTAGTCGTAAACAAAGAATGGACAAAAATAGACGAAAATGTCTCGGCAACGGCAGCTAATAAGGCAAAAGAAACGAAAAAAGCAAAGAAACAGAGCTAGTACGTACACCCTATTAATAATGCAGCAGATCAGAACACAAGACCTCCCTCAGACTCAGAGGTTTATTTTATCTGCTCGAAAGAATCTCTTTACTCTTATAATTTAAAATAGAGTTGTGAAATGTGAATATGACATGACCCGCGTTTTGCCTTCAACCCTCAGACGATGACGTTTCAGTAATTTTTTTTTTTATTAACATCCATCTTTCTTCTCTTCTGCTTTGCTTCAATTAAAGCTGCTTTGCATGCTTCTAGCCCGGCCCAATTACCCGGCCCAAACACTGCATGTCATGTATGAATGTCTGCATGCACCCCCTGGACTGTTCTCTGAAATGTCTGGGTTTCTTACGTCGCTCTCACTCTCTATTTTTGTTTTGTTTTTTGACTTCAATTTTTCTCAAATGTGTTTTCGACCCCCCCACCACTCCATATCTTCCTTTAGATTTTGTCTTGGATCTTCTGCTTTCAAACGCTTCACTTCTAACTCCCATACTACTACGGATAACTCGTATCCTCTAACATTTTACGTGCTCATTTTCCTTTCGTTCCCCAGTACTTTTCCATGTAATTTTGTTCATTCTATTTTTATTTTCAAAAATCTTACGAGTGTCGCTAAATTTTTATTCATCTCTGACCCTTATATAGATTAAATTAGAAAATTTTAGACGAGATTAACAGAATAAAGCTTAAATGCCTGTGATATTTAACTCACTTTGAGACGCATATACTTGTGTATGTGATGTATTCTGTACTTGTATATACAAGTACCATTTACTCATATGAGATTACTCTATCGATATACAATTAATAATGATTAACATTCCAAAAAAAAAAAAAAAAAAAATCAGCTCATTAATAAAATAATGTACATGGACCACATTGTTGCTCATTATTCCAAACTATTTTGTTCATCTTATAAACAAATAATTGCTCATAGGAGATAGAGATATAGATAGAGATAGGTGTGCATAATCTGAAGTTTCATGTAACATAAATTCCAACGTTGGCACCACGCTGTAATAATAAAGAAGTATGTTGTAAAAAGAGGGGTTCATTTAATGAACAGTGGAAATTCTATTCCATCATAATATACACCGTATTTGTTTAAGCTTGATTGAATGCATTTTTATCTGTTTCGATTTGAAAGTCTGACTTTCAAGCAATGCAATGCAATGCAAGCAATGCAATGCAATGCAAGCTAAGCAACCTTTGCAGGATCAATTTAATTTCATGACGTGGGGTCATCAATCTCTGCAATTTTGTTGAATTATGTATGTCCTGATTTTATTTATTTATTTATTTATTTATTTATTTATTTATTTATTTAAATAAACTTTAGATACAAAAATGGATAAGAAAATTATGAGAAGGAAGTGACACAGTGTTCCTACTAATGTAAAGACGTGTGACTATATTAGCTGACCCTATTTCATCCATTAAAGACAGACCTTTCATTGACGAATATGTCATCATCAAGGTGGAATTTTTCTTTTGCTGATATTTCGAAAAAGAAATTTTGAGAATTTATGGGTTATTGAGGTACATTAAAGGTTTTGCATTTAATATAACTATTTTGTCAAACATTTTTACACAATCAGTTAAACAAATCATCTTATATAATTAGGTAGTCAAACCAATTAACATAATCAACTAATATTACGGAGTAACAACTACGTCGGACTTCATAGTTCATATTGTGTATCAACTAACACTCAAATAAGAATTTTTTCCATTTCCTAAATAATACAATATTTTGATTTATAAACTATTTTATTATTTATTATATCATTAACCATAAAGACTAGAATGTTGTACTATAAGTCTACAAGTATTAACTAATTACGTATAGAATATTGAGAAACGGATAAATAACATCTTTTATCCTTATGATCTATCTTTAGGTGTTTAGTGAAAAATATTATGGTACACAACGTAAATCAATATAGTAGTGATCATATAATTTAACTTCTTTTTTTTTTTTTTTTTTTTTTTTTTTTTTTGTCTAGAAATTTTGGAAAAGACGACAAATAGGGGAAAAAAGAGGGAATGGAAATTCCAAATTGCTGTTAGCTCTCCACAAAAGTTGGGGTACGATGGTGATCGAAAGTGAAAGGGAGTGGGCAACTAAAAATGTGCATGAATTAAAGTTTTTCTTTTTCTTTTTCAATCAATCAAAAATAAAAATTAAAAAAAAAAAAAAAAGAATAAGAAGATAGACAGTATATGGGCACTTACCTAAGTTGTACTCGTAATGAAATGGTGTTGGTGGTAGCTTATGATTACCACAATCAAAAGTGGTCTCCTCCAAAATCTATCACTTTTGGCCCCCATCAATTGCAATTATATGAGAGTTTTTTGCTCATTATTTCTACTTCTCTTAACTATTTCTTGTCACCTTTTTCAAACTAAATCATTGCTATGAGAATTTCTGTCTCCATGCACTTACATTTGCTCCCATTCCTAATGCATTATTGCATGCAAATTCATACTTTGATGATCCACCAGTTAACTTGAGTGTTGGTTTAACTAAATCTTTCCGTTCGAAATTAACCATCACTTATATAACTAATCATAAATTAGTGTTTCGAGATCGTTCCTTGAAAAGAAATGACTAAGAGATGTTGGCAAATTAATAGATTGATGGCATTTTTAACAAGCTCAGTATGCCAATGATTCATCATATTTAAATTTAGGGCAAACATAATGCATGCATGGTCACAAACACATGATTGGTAAGATATGGTATTAATTAATATGATATGTAAAATATTATTAGTATTATAAATATGTTCTTTATTTCTCCTTCTACATAATTAATCCTCCCTCAATTTCTTTATTATTTTCCAGCAGTATAAAATTCATTTTATTCAAATTATATAACCAAACTTATATTAGTATAAATACCACAAATATAAGGGAAAAAACGTAATTATGTGGGATTTAAAAATATTACATTTTCTTCATAAAAAATCTGTGTTTGAATATTACATTGAAAACTACTAAAACATCAAGATGGATTAATATTATCGTTATTGGTCCAAAAGATAACCTCGTCAAAAAAAGATTCTTAAGAAGTATTTTAAAGTTTTAATTAAATAAGTTCATCACGTTCTCCAATTAGTATCTAAAAAGGCTTAGACCAACATAGTTGAGCTTGACATAAAACAACCAGTGCTTAAATTGCTTGTGATCTAAAACTTAAAAAACTAATTATCATAGTTCCACTCTACTTTTACACCCTTGAAGACAAGTTTATTGAAATTAGTTATAGAATCTTCATAAGTATTTTTTTTTCCTTGTTGAGCTAAAAGGTGGGGACAAAGTCTCAATTTAGAGTGGTGCACATTAATATATTATCAAGATCAACATTGATCAATTAGAAGAATTAGGCCATGTTTTTTTGAGTTGTTGTAGTTTGCTCTGCTCTACTAAGTATAAAATTAGCTGCTCTGCTCTGTTAACACCTGTTTTGCTGAAATTTACTAAACTCTGTTAGAAGCTCAAAAGAACAAGATCTTATCCTAATAAAAGTAAGTTACACTTTAATGTGCTAAAATTAATGTAATAATAAAAAAATAAAAACGCCATTCTGATCTTAATACTCCATTTAAGTTATTGTGAGACGATTTTACGCTCCTACACGATTAAACTTAATTAATAAATGGACAAAAGACATTTCCAACATATCTTAGGAGCTACTAAAAAAACATGTCTTAGGCACTTACTCCGTATTGTTAACACATGACAAGATATAGTTAAAACTCATCTGATATTTTACTCTTTATTAATAAAGAAAAGAGAACAAAAAAACCAAAAAAAAAAAAGGACTCTTGGATTATATTGTAGCACGCCATAGTAGTGGATTGTTCTCCAATTTTATCTTCTTTCTCCAAGTTGAAACGTACTTTATGCAAATTTTACCCTAAAACAGTAAAAAAAATTAAACCTACAAGATATAAAGACCTTAGCATATACGGTCCACACTCCACTGTTTGGCAAAGACGTTTCAGCTGAGGCCTGAGGATTCGTGAGATTTTTATGGTATACTCATAGTACGGAGTAATTAATACTAGTACGTTGTATGAATGTATGATAACAACTTACCATGTAATTATTATTTTTTTATCAATCAAACAAACAAGTCTACCAAGTGCATATGTATAGATCAAAACAAGTTTTCTAACTAGAGTTTTTGTTTATTATAAGGGTTTGTTATGTGAATTAAACAATTGTCACTTATAATAAACAAAAACTCTAACCCAAGGTTTGTTTTGTTCATCTTAAAAAATTTCAGCATTAGTTAGGGTTTTAATATAGAGTGAAAACTTACTTAGGTTTAAGAACCCTTGTTTTTCTAAATTAAAATTAACTAGTTGAAACTAGTTAACCCTTATATCGATCTTTTTAATTGATCTTATTTTAGTTACAAATTGAGCTTAAATACTCCCAACCTGTTTTAATACTATAGTTACCTCACTTACCTCTTATTTTATTTAAATCAATTTAATTATCTAAAATTATGTATCAATCAAAGTATAAAGTATAACATTTAATGAAGTGAACTGATTGGAGCTGAACTGAACTGGACTGGAATGAGAGAAGGAAATTAGAAGCTGAACTGAAGTGAGCTGAATTGAAATTAAACTAAAGTGAATAGGCCCTAAATCTTATTTTAATTTCAATAATTAGTTTATCAAATTGAACTTATTCTTACTAAAAATAAGTGAAATAATATGAAAAGAAAAAAGCCTAGGTAATTACTCTAATTGCATCTTTATAATGAAAAATGATGATATAACAAAATCTGGAAATGCTGTCTTCCTCATTCTTTTTTGATTCATCAAAGGGACCTACTTGTCACCTTTTCGGTCTGGAAGTAGTTGCGGACAACCATTAATGCCAAAATTAAAGCAAATTCCAGCACTAGATATCAATTTTACTTTTTTTTTTTTTTTTAAAAGTACATGAACATCACTATTTACTACTATTAAATAATCGCCTTAGATTTTGACTTTATGAGTAATTTTGAGTTAAAAGTCCCACTAAAGTTATTGATGTCTTATCTTACCGTGGATAATATGTTACTTAACGCTAATTTTCTTTAATTAATTTGCATGTAGTGGAAGCATAGATTAGATAGCAGACTTAGTTGCAATAATGTGATCTGAAATTGTTGTTAAAGTAAATTTGTATACTACAGTATATATTATGGCTAAAGTTCATCAGTGAAAGTTCTTTTTTGACGTGAGGAATGTTTACAGTATATAATTATATTAGAGTTAATTAGATTTAATTACTCCGCTAGGAATAGTTTAGGTAATATATCTAGCCTACTACTACTTCCTCCGTTCTATTAATATTGAAACAATGGAGTTATTGCACTATTCATCACTCCTGTTTAACCACATAATATGATTTATACGTTAAGCAAAATATTGTCATGTGAGATCTTGTTGGATACGTCTCATAAAATATTTTCACAATATCAACTTTTTATAATTTTACTCTAACACAATTATAGATATTTTGGGATGCGTAATTTCATCCTTGTTGCAATATTAATAGAACGGAGGAAGTATTATTTTTGTATAATATAGCATCAGTTTTGGAATATCATCTTCATAGGCATAGAATTCCCTCTGTGATAAAATTTAAGTACAGTGTGAGAGTGAGGGATATGTTAGTTGGTTAAAGCTGGCTTTCTTCCTGATTTCAGGTAAATCTTGAGAACAATTCTTATCACACCCGTCCTTGTTGCTCTCTAAACACCAAAAAAAAATAAAAAATAAATAAATAAATAAATTACATTGTACTTCATAATTAATAATAAAAGTAAAAACATACTTGTCATGGTATGAAGAGCTAATAAATGTGATTAGAGTGTTTTTTTTTTTTTTTGGGTTTATCCAAAACATATACTCTGTCTAAAATTGTCAATTTGTCACGGTATGAAAAGGAATGAAATGTGTACTCCATATTGTGAAAATACTCCGTAATAATATTGTAATAATGCATAGGATGTAGAAAGTCTTATTAGCATTGATAACAAGAACCAGACCTACAGAATTGAAATGAAACATAGGTCAAAACTTATTTTTTTTTTTTTGTAGAGGTAGCTTAGCTGGGTGTGAAATGACTCGTTAAAAACGACGGTCGGGGTGGGGGATATATTAGACAGTTTAAGGCTAAGCCCGTGAATATACTGTATACAATGACCCAGCTAATATGCACTACAACTCTCTTATCTCTTTCTCTCTTACTTCCTCCGTTTTTATTTACTTGCAACACACCTCTTTGGCACGTATTTTAAAGAAGATATTAGATTAAGTAAACGGATAAATTAAATTACAAAATTTTATCATCGATAAGAAGAAAGGGGTAACACGTATTTTAAGGGAGATATTAGACTAGGTAAACGGATAAATTAAATTACAAAATTTTACCACCGATAAGAAGAAAGGGATAAGTTGTTACGGTTAAAATTTCATAACTTAATTAATTAATTCGTTTACCTAATTTAATCAACTCATCAAAAAGCGTGATAAAAGGTATATTGCAACTATTAAAAAACAAAGTATATAAATAGAGTAATATACTTAGGGTATGTTATTTTCAGATTATTTTCAGTTCAGTTCCAATAAGTTTAGTTTGGTTCAATTCTTAATTTTCTTCTCTCATAAAATATTTATTTTAATTCAGCTCCAATAAATTCAATTCAGCTCAATTTAGTCAATCAACATAAGCGTTTACTAGTCTGGTCTGTTGTAGTAGTAGTACAGTTTAATCTCATCTGAATAATTGCCTGCATAGAGCTGCCTCCCAACGCCAACCGTCACCATTTTTTGCTTGGAACTTGTATTTCTTTACCTATCACTAGTTCACTACTCTACAATCTACATACCCGTCAATCTTTCTTCTTCTTCAATCTTTTTTTTCAACATTTCTTTCGGTTTTTACAAGTCATCAATTTTCTTTATTACTCCATCCGTCTCCAAATAATTATCTTTTATGGGCAAATTTTAGTCCCAAAATATTCACCCCATTTGCTTTTTCCAACAATCATTAATATTACGTAATTTTTTACCAAAATTCCTCCAATCTGCAATAATATTTGTGCAAATTTAACTTTTCCATGTAAATTTTATTTTTCCATGTACTTTTATTACTTTCTCTCTCTACTTTTTTGCATATCCAATGTCAATTTACTTTTTCAATATAATTTTACTATTCTTATTTATGTTTATTAATTCCCGTGAAAAATACCCATAAGGGACTATCAAAAGGGGTCAGATGGAGTATTATTACCACATGCATGCATTTTTTTAATTGTTTAATACAAACATTAGATTGAAAATTGGTGACATGATTAAAAAAAATTTGGTTATTGTACGTTTAAATAAAAGATTTTATACCAACATGGAATATTCTCTACAAATACAAGTACCCTAAAGTCAATCCTACACTAATTTTCAAGTTTAAAGTTGAAATTGACCTAAATAACATGCATGTATATGATTTAGCTCGGCTCTACCAACGAGGTCTTGAGTCTTGACCTACCTGGTTTTAATTGATGAAATGTGTACATACAATAAGTTACGGATTTAAATTCTATCATCTACATTTGCAAATTGTATTTCCTTTATGGTTCATTAAAAAAATACTCGTTATATTGATCACTAATTCATTAATTCCCCATTATTGTATCTTCCACCCTAATTACATCACACTTCATTAGCTTTTACAAAAATGGTTACACTTGCTTTTCATAGTCTCTAATACACATGCTTAACTATTACGGAGTAATACCTTAAACTACATAAATAAGTATTAATTGTAAATACGTACCCGCAAGATAATGTAACAAGATTTTCACGTGATATTTTCATTATATTGATATCAGTAGAACTTTTCAATTAAAAAATTTTGAACTTTAACGTTAAAGAGTAAATTAAAGTGTAACCATGCATTATTGTAAAATAAAGAGAATAATAAGTAAAATTTAACCACTTATGATACATTGTACTCCGTACTCCATGATAAATAAGACGAGTACTGTACAAGTACAATGTGATGGCCATATTCTCGATGAGATTATTATATCTTGGGTAAAGTTTAAGACGAAGATCTAACACCTACACCTCAAAAGGTTACATAAATGCAAATGATACATAGTTGAATCCAAAAGTCCAATTGCAAAATTTACAAGTGATAAATTTTCCAAAAATAGGCAAACATAGTTTGTAAAACGTAATGCAACACGGATAAGTTACCCTAATACTGTTAAAAATCGAAAAAATTAAATTAAGTCCAGAAAAAAGCATGCATGCCAAGCTTAGGTATAAGTTATTGTGTATTCCTTCATACTGTACTCTCGTAGTATAATGTAATAATGTTAATGTTAAATTTATAGCACAGCACCAGTCCGTCCTTATGGCCAGTCAAAATTGATGACAAAGCAACAGGGTAAAGGAACAAAAAGGAGATCTAACACCCTATTCCATGTCATTTTCACTATCATTATACCAAATCTAGTGATATATACTCGTAGAATTGTAGCTATATGTATTAATTTTTTAATTGATGGATTTATATATATACTTCTGTTTTCTTTTGTTTGTTACGACCAATGTATCAAATCTATACTACCTTCAATTCGTCTCAGTTTATTTGCCTGTAACTCTTTGTGTAAGGTTTTATAGAGAGGAAAAAAAAATAAACAAGTTTGGGATTCAATGATCTTAATCAATAGAAAACATAGAGAAAAAGATTTCTTTATTAGCATATGGAGCTTTTAAGTTGAAGTATATTAAAATATAAAAGTAGATGTTGTATATGCTCTCTACTCTGTAATAAGCGAACAAATAGAAATAGAGAGAGAACTAAAAGCCTAGTGCGAAAATGAAAAATCTATCCCATAGATTGAGTAGACAAGTACTACTAAATACACTTTACTATTTATGGCACTTTATATTGTATTTAATCGTTTTACTCATTTGTAGTAAAAAGTTGCAGCCTAATCCACCAGGTCTCTTCTTAATGAAAGTAGCAACTTAAATATTTATATAATTTTTTTAAAAAAAGGAAAATTTGTGAATAAGAGAAGGGCGCGGGAAAGAAGAGATAAAGCCAAAGTTGAAAGAAAGAAAGAAAGAAAGAAAAGAATTAAGAGAGAGAAAATAAAAGAATTGAAAGAAAGAAAGAAAGAAGAAATGTCTTTCTCAAACACAGATCCCTAAATGAAGTTGTTTGTTGCAGCAACAAGAAGGTTTTCATTGCCTCTCTTCTCCAACACTATCTCTACTTATATTTTCTTTCTTCATTCTTTTTGCTTCATTTCATTTTTCTATCACTTTTTAAGTCCTTTTCTTACCTCTCTCTCTAGGGATTGATTATCCATTGGATAATTTTTTACTTGATTATTACTATTATTATTATCATATCATTAGTTTTTATATTTTGGTCAATGATTGAATTGTGTTTGGTTTTTTTTTTTTTTTTTTTTTTTTTCTTGAGTAGAACAATTTGACAACCATACAACAACCTAGTTTAATTATCATGAAGTCAATCAACAACAGTGATGATGGAAGTAGCTGCAACCCCAACAACAACAACAACAACAACGACAACAATGGTTGGTTACTAGGTTTCTCTCTTTCTCCTCAGATGAACAACATGGCTCAACAACAACAGCAACATCAACAACATCAAAATCCTAGTAGTACAAGTTCAGTTTCAAGTTCACTTGCTACCTTAAACAGTTTATTCCCTTCCCATCACCTTTACCAACCAAACAACAACAATATTTACAGTGGTAATTATTATGGAGGTGAAAACAGTGATCATCAACTGCATGATAATAACAATAATCATAGCAGTAATCATCATCATCATAATTTGTTATACTCTCATCCTTTCTCTCTCATGCCTCTCAAATCTGATGGCTCCCTCTGCCTCCCTCAAGGTATCATATACTCTCACTTGTCTTTTACTCTTTTGTTTTTTTGCATGTTCCGAAATTATTAATTAATAGTCACGTTTATAGTGTAATTTCAAACAAACAAAACAAGTAAATTCCGTATTTTATTTTTGACTTTGAATGTGAAAAGGAATGGTGCAAGCTGCAATAGGGAATTGCTCTACTACAACCAGCTCTACCACAACAAATAATAATGCAACACCGAAACTTGAAGATTTCTTCGGCGGCGATCATCATTACGAGCAACAACAACAAGAAGCTGTGCACGTGCAACAATACCCATTTTACCCTCAAATAGTAGGAGATCATCAACTCCCACAACCACCAACAATGGGAGGAGAAACAGAAATATCAGCTGGGTTAAGGAATTGGGTACAACGGAGCTACATTGGGTGTATGGGATCGGTTGATGCTGATCATCATCATCATCAAATCAACGGTGGAGATCAGACTGTGAGTGTCAGTAGTAATGGTGGGCCTGCTAATGGGCCTAGTGCTGGGCCTATGGGTGGGATAGGTTATGCTGATTTGCAATCACTGAGCTTGTCAATGAGCCCAGGGTCCCAGTCCAGCTGTGTCAGTGGGTCCCACCAACAACAACATCAGATTACACCCACCAATGTCACACCCATGGGAGCTGAGTCGTCGTGTTTAGGGATGGAGATTAGTCGGAAAAGAGGAGGAGAGAGAATTGAGCATAATACTAAGCAAATTGTTCATCGTAAATCTTTGGATACTTTTGGCCAAAGAACTTCTCAATATAGAGGTGTTACCAGGTATAATAATTAATATGATCTTTTTAATTTTTTTGTGTTTAATTTTACATTTATTTTTATTTTTAGTATGGTTTTAAAATGATTAATAATGTGACATGATTTGATGAACAGGCATAGATGGACAGGAAGATATGAAGCTCACTTGTGGGACAACAGTTGCAAGAAAGAAGGCCAAAGTAGAAAAGGGAGGCAAGGTTAGTCTTAATTCACACCTAACCCTTTTTTTAAAAAAAAAAAAAAAAAAAATCCTTACATGACAACTAAATCCGAGCATAAATAGTAAATTTTATCATCCAATAACTAACTTTTTTTTTTTTTTTTTTTTTAAATTTCGTTGTGGTGGCCTGGATGTCAAATTTTGCAGTATATCTAGGTAAGTCTTGCAGGAATATTTGCTTGATTTTTTTTTTATTTAATTTTTGTCTTGACGCTTGAAAAAAAGGAAATTCTAATAATAAAATGGACAATTATAGGAGGATATGATACAGAAGAGAAGGCAGCAAGAGCATATGATATGGCTGCACTCAAGTATTGGGGGTCCTCTACTCATATCAATTTTCCGGTAATCATTTTTTTTATTGTTGCTTGTTTCAAAGTAGACCAAAATTTCCTGTTTTCTGAAATGTTTGGTTTTGAAATTGTTACTAAAAACAGTTGGACAATTACCAACAACAACTTGAAGACATGAAGAACATGACTAGGCAAGAATTTGTTGCTCATCTTAGAAGGTACTACACCATTTAATTGCCTTCTATTTTTAACTTGTTATTTAATTTTGATTTAAAATGCACTGATTTTATAATTATATAATGTTTTTTGCTATCATAAATTCATTTTAATTATATCTTAGGTCAACAATTAATTATATGGTAATGTTATGTGTATACCGCAGGAAAAGCAGTGGTTTTTCAAGGGGTGCATCAATCTATAGAGGAGTTACAAGGTAAAATGATTAGTCCTAGTTTAAACAATGCAAGCACATTTAGTGTGAATGTATCATACTAATTTAATTGCTTACATTTCAGGCATCATCAGCATGGAAGATGGCAAGCAAGAATCGGGCGAGTAGCCGGGAACAAAGACCTGTACTTGGGAACATTCAGTGAGTTTTTTCTCTAATCCAAAATCAATTAACACCCAATTGTTAGCTAGCTAGTTAGCATAATCAAACAGTTGGTTAAACCTAAACCATTAATTTTTTTCACGTGTTTTGTGGTGTAGAATCTTTGATGAGCAAGTAATCATAATAATAATATTAAAGGGACTTCAATTCTTTATGATCTAGAAAAAGCCATCCTTTAAATCCACTATTAAGTGTATATCATCTTTTTGGACACTGGTGAAATTATGATCATAATAATACTTGCGCAAGTATTACTACTATTATATGGGTCTTTTGATAAGGCTGTTCGTAAGAGAATATCTTTAAATCAATCCTTTTTCTGTTGCCTTCTCAGTTCTCAACATTCTTTCACTTTATTTTCTTAAAAAGCAAAGATCATCATACAAGAATTTAAGTTGATCCTTTTTTCTTTTCTTTTCTAAAAGAAACTCTTTTGTTTAGAACTAAAAAATTCTGTTTTTGTTTTTTAAGTGGATCAACTTGTTGCTTTGATTATGAGTATTGAGTATGACTCCTTTTTATTCCTTTTTTTTTACTTAGGTACTCAAGAGGAAGCGGCCGAGGCGTATGACATTGCAGCAATTAAATTCAGAGGGACTAATGCTGTGACCAACTTTGACATAGCTAGGTACGACGTAGACCGTATCATGGCTAGTAGTACCCTGTTAGCTAGCGAGCTAGCTAGGCGTACCAAGGATCCACTACCACTACCACCACCACCGGCACCAGAAAAGAACGTAAACGAGGAGGAACGAGAGAAGCCTGATTGGAAAATCGTCCTTTACCATTCATCTCAGGAGCAGCAACAACATCAGCAGCAGCAACAGATTGAGCAGGCCTCAATGGGAATGGGCTCTGCCCAAGCCCATGACACAATGCTGGGGTCAGCCCAACAAGAGATTGGTGGTGGGGTCCATTACTCTAACACGTCATCATTGGTTACTAGCTTGAGCAGCTCAAGAGAAGAGAGTCCTGAGAAGAACACTAACAGCAGCTTGCCTTTGGCCTTTACAATGCCACCTTCAGCAACCAAATTGTTTGCTAATCCTGCAGCAAACATTGGCACTTGGATTAACCAACCCGTCGAGCTTAGGGCCCCTTCCATATCACTCCCTCAAATGCCAGTTTTCGCCGCTTGGGCAGATTTACACTAAGTTACTCGTGTTTTGCTAGTGTTACCTGTATTTCTAATTCCCGCGGATTATAATCCTATACGTGTGAATTGGTACAGTGGTACAATTTGCGTTCCCATACCCGTACCCCGACTAGGTAACGTTGTTAGTTTTTGGGTATTGATCACGGTCATTAGATTCGTAGTAGTAGTACTAGTATTTATTTGTATGGAGTAGTAATTAAGGCTAATGTGGGTTAAATTTATTTCATGGTTTTTATTTGGATGTAAGGTTAATTAATTTTATGTAGATCTTTTGATCAAAAACTGAAAGTAACAGTAAGGAAAGAAGAAAGCATTTTAAGCCTTTACAGGTTATCATTGAAATTCTATGAAATGAAATTTGACAAAGGGGACATAAATTCATCATTACATAGCATAATATAGCTTTCATTTTACCCAAGTACATGACCAAATTATGCATAAAATTTATTTTTTTGACTATGATATTTTTTTGTAAACACTTTTTGACTAACCCAAAAAAAAAAAAAAAAAAAAAGGAAATTAAATTTTAGTTAGATCCTTTATTTTCCCCTCTTATATGGACATCATCATTACATATTTTATCTCTTTATCTTTAAAACACTTTGCTTTCTTCAAAGGTAACAGACATGTCATTCCCTATGATTCAAAAAATAAGATTCCCAAATGACCAATTTTGTGATTAGATGTTATGTATATCTGCCAGTTTTCCTGTCATTTTTTACTTTCATCTTTGTAATCTTGGGAACTAACATTTTTGCCATTTTCAGTATTTTTTCATATCAAAACTCTTCTTCCTGCTAATCCATTAACTAGGATAAACGACAAGATTTTTGTAACTTTGTATAAGCGTGACTTGATGCATGTAATCTTTATATGTGTGTGTTTTACACAGAAAAAGAAGTATAAAAAGGTGTCAATAAATCTTGTAAAAATCTTGAGAAGAACTAGATTGTTTCCTTAATTTGATGCATAAATCTGTAAGACTACTAGCAACTCAATGAGTAGTTCATTTAGAACCTCGATAGTTTCACCTTAAGGCTCAATTTTTTCACATTATTTCACGAGCTTATTATCCAAATTTGTGATTTAGTTTTAAAAATGCATGTTGAGCAAAATCTAATAAAAGTCCACATGATTTATAACATCAAAGTGAGGTGATTTTATTACCTATTCTGTAGAAATTATTTTTAAAAATACATGTTGAGCATTATCTTAAAATAATTATCGTGATAAAATTTTTACTTCCTATAACATCAAAATGAGGTCAAAGTACAAAAAAACTACTCTTAAAAGACTTCTTCATGTCATAATAAACTCATACGGAAACTCCTTACTTCAAGTATAGATACACTATGAAAGCCCAAGATCGTGTTGGAAGAACCTAATTTATAAGTTAAAGTAATAAGCCTTAATTAATACAAAGCTTAACTAGAGAATTTATAACAAATGTCGTGCATGTTTACTTTTCTATTTCACTGTTTCTTTTCTACCCTTTATATATATATATATATATATATATATATATATATAGTCTCTTAGGTTGTGAAAAACTTGGCATTGAGCCAAATAGGTACCAATCCTTACAAAAGTAGACCCATGGAGTATGGTGAGTTGTGCTATGACCTCATCTCATGAAGATCAATTCAAGGCACGAGGGGCATCTTGTAAGGTGGTATGTATGGAAGGAAAACTCCGATCCGGACTAATGTTTGCGTTGTTTCTATCTTTACTCCTTTCTTATCAACTGATCAAAACACTTGTTGACTTCGTAAAGTTTAAAGTAGCTTATACTTCACACGAAGTATTACGTTTTCATATTCATTATTTAACTGTCTTGACATTTGCCATAACCCCATAAGGTCCTATTGTTTTCTTTTGTTGCTATACTGTTAGGCCCAATTGCAATATTGTGTACGACTGTTAAAACCTCAGTACTAAGGTATTCGGCCCATTATCACCCTACTGGGTCAGGCAGCGAAGTTCATTAGCTGAAAATTAACCATGAAACTCAAAGATACAGTAAAATTTTCATAACAGTGGTTGTTACTTGTTAGTCTACTAAACGTAGGAAAAATGGAGTAAAATAATTTTGTTGACTATGAAGTTGTAGTTGCTGTCTACAATTTCATGTATTTGGATGCCAACTAAACGACTTCTCAATTTCTACTGTACCTTCCACTTAATAATATATTTATCATCCTTAAGGTTCACTCACTAATATTCAATCTGAAAATCAATACAAAAAATAAAATAAATTTTTTTTTAAAAAAAAAGTACAGTATTACAAAAGGTGCTATATTTTGAAATAAAATTTTCTTTGCCATATAAAATTTGGACTAGTCAACATATAATAATAAACAAAAAGTAAGATATCTTCGTTTATATCTGGATCCTAACATACCGAAAAGGACTTAACAACATATTGGTTCTGAGACAAAGACTTATGTATGATCCAATATTTAGAAGGAGGCCCAACCTGTGCAAATTAAACAAAATAGGACCAGGTCCAAATCTTTGAAAATGAAAACAAGATATTTGGGACAAAAAACAAATAGACCCGTGAATAATCCCCAATCATTTATTGAAAAAGGGTTAATTAATACAGTATGTGCTTCATTTTTTATCTACATTAGGGCAGCTAACGCGCGCGATGCTAGCCATATCTAGAAGGTTTTTTGGTTTGGTTTTTATATCACAAATTTAGTTAAATTAACAATAAGAGAAAATATGTAAACAACTATATTTAGGTGGTATAAATGTTCAAGACAACTAATATTAATAAAAGCATAAAAGTATATAAATATTTCAGAGGGTATAGTTGTCTTAACACTATTCATTAAAAATACTATGTACATATTAATGAGGGTATGTATGTAAATGTACATTTTGAAGGGTATAATTGGCATTACACTATTCATAAGAGTAGTTTTCTACTTTTTAGAAGGTAGGGATATCAGCATCCCAGGGAGACACAAGAAAATTGAAAGTTGTCCAAAAAATATCTCCAAAACAGCCAATCAATTTATTTGGATTTGTTTAGTTTGTTATCCTCCAAATTGCGCTGAATTGGACTTTTGGAAGCTTGTGTAATGTGTAATGAGAAAATATATTGTTTTACATTTTAACACGCTAACGATGTTTTTACCAATAATGTGTAGGCGTAGTAGTTAGAATTAAGAGTTTGTGTACAAGTATAAACCTTTCCCAATTGCAAGTTTAAATCAATTTCATGAAGTATCTAAATAAATTTCAAGTATAACTTTACATAGAAATATATAGAATGAGATCATCTAACTAATTCATTTGGTATGTAAAGAGTTTGATGTATGATCACTATGACGTTAACCACACATAGTAAAGTATTTATATCGGTTATTTTAACCACACATAGTAAAGTATTTATATCGGTTATTTTACTAAAAGATTTCCCTTTTTTTTTTTCATTTGCTTCCTAGTTGCTCCACCATTGGTCCAATAATAACCTTTAACAAATTAACAAATGCACTTATACAAACGCAAACATTAAACATATATTAACATTAAGTTTCAAGCATGTTTTAATACGTAGTATTATGGTCAATGGATTCTCTTGTCAAAAAATAAAAATAAAAAATAAAAAATCATGGATTCTAATAATAGTAGTAACAAATATTAATATATCTCAACAGTCAACATCCCCAAATCCTCCTTTCTTTTTGATTGAAATCATACCTTTGTTGATCGTATACAAAGTATATAATATATATATAGAGTATTAATTAAATACTAAGAGTTTGTTTGGCATTATTGTGGTTTTCTATTTGTTGGTTTTTTGTTTTTCAAAATCATATGATATATGTCACATATTAAATAAAAAATTAGTCAAATTTATTAAACTCATGATAATTTTGAAAACTAACAACAGAAAAGTGAAAACACCTTTTTCTTGTTTCTTGTTTTTGGTTTTTTGTTTTCTAAGAAACTGAAAACTGAAAACAAAAAACAATGCCAATTTACGATTATGATTGATACTCCGTATTAGTTAATTTAACCCAGCATTTGATTAATGAAAATTATCCTAAATATATAGCAGGCGGCCGATTTGCATTAATATTTTATAGAAGAAAATAGTTAATAACAGAATCAGCCAAAGAAAAAGAGGCATATGGCCAATAAAATGAGCGCATATTACCTAACAAAAGCATATAATAATGTAAGGTAGCCCTCAAACATCTCCACTGGCCCATATCATGTATGTTTCATGTTTGGTAGATGAATAATGAATGTCAATGCAAATAAACATTAAACTTACTTGCATTATTTGCTGTTAACTAAACTGGACTTGTCACATCCTAACTTAGCTTGGTTCTTTCCCTCTGTCTCTTACGCATGACTTTTGAATACTCTACAATTTTGAATCTCCAAACTCTATTTATTACACACGTATTAACACACACCTATCAACAACATCATCATCATTCATTACATTAACTTCAGCATTAGCATTATTGGCAAAACTTCAACTTGATTTTTTTATGTTATGATTTAGGACATGTTAGAGTTGAGGATCAGGGATCGAGCATCTAACATACATTCAGGTAGTATTACGAGTATTACATATAGTAGATGGTAACATAAGATAATATACATAAAAGGGTTGTTGATTGTGATGGTACAAACTAAGACCATTAGTTCATAAAAGAAGGGAGAAATATGTAGCTCACAAGTTGCTCAAGTTTGACTCAAGCCCTTAGTGAATCTTCTTATGTATGTATGGGTAGTTAGATTTGCTCTTAGGCATGTTTTTTCACATTTAACTATGATGGATTATCAACTTTTATACTTCGGAATTTTTACTCATTTATAATTTACATATCGAGTACAAATTTACACTTCATCATTGAATTTATGCATTGAATAACATGAAAATCAAAAAATTGTTGCTAAAATTAGGAATTAGGAAAATTAATGGAGGGTGGGACAAAGCACTAACCAGTTCCTTTGGAATTGAGCGAAAAGCGCAGTGTTGCTAAAATACTGCTGATTCATGTCGGACGTCATGGCTAAGTATATGAAAAATTAGAAACACAAGAAACAGTGAAGCACCAAAGTAGATTATTTGTTCTGGAATAAATAGGACACGTGGGTCCATTTAACTTATATTCTGTGGTGTAATTGTGTTATGTTGTGCTTTGGACAATATACCCTAGTTTGCTAAATTCTTAATTAACTCTCATAATTATTTGTTGATACATTATGCTTACCAAGTACAACAGTACAGCTGAGTATTATCCAGAAATACTTGCGTGGACCTGGTTCACAATAATATTATTGTGGACCCGAGGTTTATACACACGCAACTGACATTATATTGAACATAGAGACCTTTATTTTTAACATAGTAACCTTTATTAAAAGTTGTATAACGTTTAATACTATTGTGAACTTGAAGTACGACGTTATGACCCTAATTTTAACATAGTGACCTTTATTATTAATATTGACCTTATAAAATATTTCATTAAAAAAATTAACCTCTTATAGCCTATATATTACCAAATGAACTATAGTTTATCTAATGTTAATGGTCCACAATAAATTAGTGTGAACCAGATTCATTTAAGAATTTGTACGTATTATCAGCCTGTGCATACTTGTAAGTTCCTAACATAACACACCCTTAGCTGTAATACTGTTAAAGATAATCCATTTTTTAAAGTTAATTACAAATATTTTATTCTACTAGTAACAACTACTTGTGGAAAATCTTCTCATATCTGAGACAAGAAGAAAGGTCCGATCTGATGGATAGGATACTCCGTATTATAATTTGCTTGTACAGAAGATACGTTGGTCATTTTCTTATAATGATGTTTTGATTTATTCGATAATACTCGTACTTTATGCCAAGTATTACGATAACATTTTATGGTTGATACATATGTATGAGTAAAGACCAAATACGGTCCCTAAAGTTTGGTATAAGTTTGATTTAGGTCCCTTAACTTTCAAAAGTCTGATTTAGATCCCTCCACCACCACTAAACACTTATTACGGCGAAAAAATTAAAGACTAGGCAAAGTTTAGGGACTAAAATGCTGAGTTGTCAAATGAAGGGGAAAGTTTAGGGATTTTGCCCATATGACATGTCTTTTTATATTAAGAATTGTGAAAGTTTAGGGACCTTGGCATTAAATATTTTTTAAGGGGAAAGTTTAGAGACTCAGCAAGATATGTGGCGTAATGAAACACCACAAAAATAAAACGACGCGCTTTCGTCTTCGCTTTGCCCCAAAAATAAAACTACAATAGTAACTTCCACCACCACATCCACCGCCACTACATAAACCACCATCATTACACCACAACTGTCTTAAACTAATAAAAAAAACCAAAATTCCAACAAATCTAGAAAAGCTAGTCAAAGTGAAAAGAAAAAAAAAATCAAATCGAAAACAAAAATAAAGGATTAACCCATGTCAAGTTCACGAGACGACAACCACCTTGAAGTTTGGATAATATAATATATACTTATAATTTTATAGGTTATAGCTTTGGATGCATTGGTAAGTTGGAGGCTTGAAGATCTAGAGGTGGTGCGTGGTTTTCGGTGAGAGTGATGGCGGTGTAGGTGGTTTTCACTGAGAGTGGTGGGGTATTGGTCAATCTCAATGCGAGTGGTGATGGTTTTGGTGAGAGTGATAGAGGTTTTGGTGGTTTTTGATTGGGGTGTTGATGGTTTTGGTGTTTCGTTTTTGACGGCAGCAATATTGGTCGTTCGTTGATGGTGTTGGTAGGGGTTTTGGTGGTTTTCATAGGGAGTAACTGGGTTTTTGGTGATTTTAGTGGGAGTAGTACAGTGGGGAATTTGGTGGTTTTGGTGGGGGTTTAGGTTCTTTTCGGTGGGAGAGGGTGGTGCTAGTGAAAGTGGGTTGGATATGTAGGGTGGTGGAGTTTTAAAAATGGGAAAGGTAAGAAGTTGGGGGGAGAGAAACATAAAGTTATACCAAAATCAGACTTTTGAAAGTATAGGAACCAAAATCAAACTTTTGGCAAAGTTTAGAGACCGTATTTTATGTTTACTGGATATACAAAATACTGTATTTAATACAAGTTAATTGTTTTTCTATTTCAACTTTACTATAAATACTTCCTGTCATGAAGATAATCACAAACTCGTGCAACTATACAAAGCTTTTAAGTCATTAATGGCTAATGGCTAAGAATAAGATCATGGTGCGCGACATACTCACGCATTATGCAACTATCAAATGACTTTTTTGCCCTTTTAAAATAATTAAGTAAAACATGGTTTTGGCTACAACTCAAAAGCCACCAAATATGATTAGGATAAGCCCCACCAAAGAATATAAAATATGTTTTGTGAACTTAATTCTTTATTCCATTGGACAAAAAGTATAATAAAATCACAAAGAATACGTATTAAATCACCTATATTACGACTCGAAATTGCTAAAAAGAGGGGAGAAAATCTTCTCCCTAATCACGCCTAAATGCACATGCTTGAGCGTATGATGTAATTCTTGCACCAAAAAGTTCTCCATTGTGGACTCCTTTTGCTAAAAGCGAAATTATGATATCGATATGTTAGGGCATACCGGCATATCTTAGATCTTAATCCATCTTATATTTCGTAATTAACTTTAGGAAATTTTGACTATAAATACCATCAAATACATACTTTGATTTTTGGTACCTATTTAAAGTTTTATTTTATTTTGCTATTCAAAAAATCTAAAATTTTACTTTCTTCGTTTTCTTTTACTTGCAACACAACCTCTAGACACACAGTTTTAGGAAGTGATTAATGAAGGTAAACAAACTTTTTTAAAAATATAATTTTAATACTATGATTAGAAAGGGATTAAGTATCATCTGTTAAAATTATTTTGATTAATTTAGTTGTTTACACCATGTAACTTTGACCTTAACGTGTGTGCCACAAGATGACTGTGTAGCAATTATTTAGAAACGGAGAAAATTGATTTTACTTTATTAAAGTTCAGATTATTATAAGGAGATATGAGTACTATATAAGTTGGGATTATTTAAAGAAAATGGGTCAAAGTTGAGATTATTATAGATCAATTTTTCCTATTTTTAATCAAGTCTAATAAGTTCTACTGAATAGATTTCGTATGACAACATAAAACTTTCAATTTTATGAAGGTAAATAGAATGAGTCTAAGACACAAGTGGAGAGGAATTGGGGGAATTTGTAAGCAGCGGAATTTAGTGAATAGTAGTACGGATTAGGACCTGTTCTCTTCAGCTTAATTTCAGTTCAGTTCAGTTCAGTTTTTAATTTTCCTCTCTTATAAAATATTCATTTCAGCTCAATTCAGCTCAAATCAATTCAGTTCCTAATTTTCTTCTCTCATAAAATATTCAGTCTAGTTCAGTTTAGCTCAGCTCATCTCAGTAAATCAGAATAGACCGTAACTATTCCTCCATTTTTTTATAGTTGCAACACACACTTTTTTTCACGGTATTTAAGAAATGTGGGGTTCACATGATATAATACACTTTAAAATGGGCCACGTGCTTTAAATAAGGGAAATAGTATAGTTTTTCTCTAAACTAACTTTCCATTTATAGTGTGTTGCAAGTATTGTGACATTTTCATTTTTGAAAAGTGTTGTAAGTATTAAAAAATGGAGAAAGTATTATTAGTACAGAAATTGAGTACACATTAATCTGTAAAACAAACGGAAAGTTAAGCGCAGAATGACGCATTCACCCTCGAATTCCATTCATTTCCATATTTCTTTCCTGAATTTCAGCTTCACTTCTCCCTGAAACCAACACCAAAAACAACCAACCCAATACAAAACTCACAGCTCCCACCTTCTCCACACACTCTCTCTCTCTCCTCTCCAAATCACCCACCACTCTCCTCACTTAAAAATCAAACTCCCCCAAAAATCACAAAATTAACCCACCAAATTCAAATTCAAACCTATGAAAAAACACCACCACCGTCAACACCACCACATCTCCGCCGTATTCTTCCTCCTCCTCCTCCTCCATGTCCACCCCTCAACCTCAGATCCAAGCGACGAAGCCTGTCTATCCCAGCTCTTCGCCTCCTTCCAAGACCCGGCCCATAATCTCAAAAACTGGACCCAACCCAACTTCGCCAACCCATGTAACGGCTTCGACTCTCACCTCCAAGGCGCCACTTGTAACAACGGCCGCATCTTCCGCCTTTCTCTCTCCTCTCTCTCACTCCAAGGTACCATCTCTCCTTCTCTCTCTAAATGCAATAACCTCCAAACCCTTGACCTCTCCTCCAACTCTCTCTCCGGCGAGATCCCTTCCGAGCTAAAAGACCTTTCTAACCTCGCCGTTCTCAATCTCTCCGGCAACCGTCTCTCCGGTCAGATCCCTCCCTCACTCTACCTCTGCGCTTACCTTAATGTCATCGACTTACATGGGAACCAGCTAGTGGGGCCCATTCCTCAGCAACTGGGTCTCCTCGTGCGACTCAACACTTTCGATGTGTCGTATAATAAGTTGTCCGGGGTGATTCCGCCGTCGATTGGGAATCGGAGTGGGACGTTGCCGAGGTTTAATGCGACGTCGTTTCAAGGGAATAAGGATTTGTACGGATATCCGTTAGAACCGTACAAAAATAGAGGGTTGTCTGTGATGGCGATAGTTGGAATTGGGCTTGGAAGTGGGCTTTTGAGCTTGATTGTTAGTTTTACAGTTGTTTGTATTTGGTTAAAGGTTTCTGAACAGAAGATGGCTGCTGCTGAAGAAGGCAAGATTAGCCACCATATGCCTGATTATTGATTTCTTTTTCTTTTTTTAATTTTTGGATTTTTAATTTTATTTGCTGGGAAATTGTTTGTTAGTATAAGATAAATATAGGTTGTTTAGTTGACATTTTTCCAGTTTGTATGAATTTGATCTTAGTCGCTACTGATCTTCATTTTCAGAGGGAGGGTAATTGAATTATGGTTTTGTTACATGATTTGACTTTTTTTTTTTGGGTGGTTTAAAGGAATTTTGTTTTGTTTTTTTTTAGTTCGGAAATCGACAATGTACAGAGAAAAGAATTGAACATGTGAGACATTCATAAATTAGTACAATACCAGTATATACGAGTTTATGTTGAATGCTTCCAATTATTATTACTCGTATATTTTTTTTTTTTCTGAATTCTTTTCTTTTCTTATTACTCGTATTATTATTGTCGTGTATGGGTAAAAAAAAATGTCGTGTGAATCAAAATTTACGGCCTTGTCTGACAATTACCGTCCTAAATTACCTAATATAATGGACATTCTCTTTGTCTTCCATTTAATTGTTGGGTTTATTAGTTGTTTTAATTGCGATTGTGCTAGTAGTTGAGACCTACAAGAAATTCCGATTGATAACTTTAGGTTGTCATGTTTTCCCCAAGATGATTATCTTTATCAAACTTAATTAAATTGTCTGAAATTATATTATGGATTTGTCATGTACAACTGTACAAGTACTATGTAATTGTTCTCATCACCATATTATTTGACTATTAGTGAAATAAACCCAATTTTCGGATTGAATTTCAAAAAAGTTAATTACGAGTCAATGAGTTTTGATGGAGTTAAGGCAATTGGCGAGCCTTTAAGTTTCCAAATACGAGTACATGAGCAGTTTGGTCATGGAATTTTGATGAGAATCATAAATTGTTGAGATAGGAAGGCTGAGGTTAAGGACCACTAGTATAGTTGGATACTTGAGCCACAAGTTGTCATTTTCTGAGTGGGAAATTACGCAGGCTATGGAGAAAGTGACCGAAAGTTTCGTTGATACTGTAATGCTTTAGTGGGTGATATCATTGGTATATTGCCATTCTGCTGGTTTTTTTAGTAACGCTAATAATCATTCCACAGGGTCTGGTCCCTAAATAACTCGAAGAATCAATTACAACTTGTTTGTGGAAAACACATCAAATTAACCTTACAACAAAAATAAGGAGTACGGAGTAATAAGTTTATGAAATATGATAAAGATGACGTAACAACAATCTTGATATACTAAACAACGTAAACTTACTTAACTCGGGTGAAAGAATAGTAGATCAGAGTACCTTTTAAGGCGTAAGGAGTGTTTCGGTGCGTGGAGTGGCTCTTAGGATTGTCTAGTAGTTAAGAAGGTTTTGGTAAATGCGAATATGGGGTGGTGGGAGACCAAGACCCTTTGGAATGGGGAGGAAACACTTTTGTTTTTGTATGGGTTTCTTGAGATTCCATGGACGTGCTTTTAGCCAGAAACATTCTCAAGGAGTATATTGCAGGTATTGTAGTATAATACTAGTATCACTACTATAGTTTGACCCACCTATCTACAGTACTCTCATATTTTTTTAAGATATATATTTTTTGAAGTTTTCCATTGTACTATTTTGATTTTTTTTTTTTTTAATTGATTTCTTCATTACATTGCTCACTTAAATTCTCTCTTTTTCCCCTCTTTAGCAAACATGTACGTGACCTAGCTGCTGCTTGTTGGGTATAAACACACATGAAAATGTGCACAATAAGTTAATGAGCTAATGTTAGTATTGTACTTTTACTTCCCATAGCAATATACTCCTTTGGTTACACAATATATTTGGATAGTTTGTTAATTACTAGTCAGTGCTTTTTTTTTTTTTTTATTACCACTTGTGCTAATATATGCCGCTAATTACACAATATTTTGAATATTTAGTATAAGTGTCGTTAACATCCATTGAAAATAAATGTCAAAGATTTGAAAAATTATTTTAAGTCCAAAAGAATATATGACGCTCTTTGCTAAAAATTATCCCTTTTTTCGTCATGCATACACAACATATGCTTGTTCCAAATTATTCTTTTTTAAAAAAATATATTGGTATCCCATTAGTCATAAAACCAATCCTAATTCTAAATATTCATTTCTCACTCTTTAATTATATACTTGTACTAGGTTAAGTCCCGTGCCATGCACGATTATAATTAAACTTTACAACAAAAATTATAAAGAATGGTTTTTTTTTTTTTTTTTTTTTAGGGAAATAAAGAATGGTTGTTAATTTAACAATAATTTATCCAAAAAAAAATAATATTTGTGACAAAATAACTTGAATTTTAATTTATACCAAATGCGTAAAGGTTATTATTTTGAATTTTATAAAAAAATAATTTAGTAATAGAAATTTAGAAGCTATTAGGTTTTATATAAGAAAATGAAAATATAAGCTTAGGTTAGTAACCGTATATGTCTTACAAAAAAAGAAAAAGAAAAAGAAAAAGGTTAGTACTCGTATACGAACTCATATACATACATTTGTCCTTATATTTTTGTTGACACACTTTGACCGGCATTAAATGAAAATTTAGTTGATTACTTTAGGATAATTAGTATTCCGTAATCAACTTTTTAAAAATATATTTATAGTGAGTAGTAGCGGTTTTTATTTTAATTTTAATAATCACATTGCATAAAATGTGTAGAGTAATTAAATTGAAGTTTTCAATATATGTTGAGTTAAAATATTTTACACTATTCATGTGTCATCATTTACTTAATTTATTTTACCAATATACAATATAAATATGATCATATATTATGTTGTTGGATTTGTCATATTGTCTGCTTATATATATATATATATATATATATATATATATATATATATATATATATATATATATATATATATATATAAAATCATAATTTTTAATAATCTCTAATTAAAAATTTTGATAATTAAAGTTGTGTCTTGGCAAATGTGCAAATCCAACTCTAGTCTTTTAAAAAGGAGGGAGTATAATATAATAAAATAATTTTGTTCAGTTGTTTGTATAAACGTTATGTATAATTTTAAGATTCATACAAATTACGCTACTAAAATGATTTTTCTATTTTTAATTAAAATAAATTTTAATTTATGTTAGTACTAGGTTAAATCCCGTGCCATGCACGGTAATTTTTAATACTTATCATTAGTTTAACACTATTATTTAATTATAAAAAATTATACCTAATTGCAAAATAGGATGAAAGTTCTTTAGTTACAAAAAAAATTTATCACACTAAAGAAAACAGAGAGAATAATATATGCACGACTAATAAAAATAACTATGAATTTCATTACAAAGTTATAGATAGCAAACTATTATTGCATAATATTGTATAAAAAAATAGGAAAATTTGTTAGAAACAACCTTTTAAAGTGTTCACTTTATTTAAAACAACCTTTTAAATATTTTTTTACAAATTCAGACCACATTATAATTTTTTTTTATCAAAGACAACCTAATGCTAATTTTCGGCGTTGACTCTATTTTTCCGATGTTGACAACGAGTGTATGAGACATGTGACCTCATATATTGCTAATTAAACCCCTTTCCCTCCAATTCACTCGTACTAAATCCCCTCCTCTCTCAAAGTAATTTGTCACTTTGAAGGGTTTTAATAGGAGTTAATTGGAGGGGAAAGGGGTATAATTAGCAATATATGAAGTCACGTGCCTCACACACTCGTGGTCAACATCGGAAAAATAGAGTCAACGCCGAAAACTAGCATTAGGTTGTCTTTGGTAAAAAAATTTTATAATGTGGTCTGAAGTTGCAAAAAAAAAATTTAAAAGGTTGTTTTTAATAAAATAGACACTTTAAAAGGTTGTTTTTGACAAATTTTTCAAAAAAATAATATCTTTGTTTGAATGTGTACAAATGGAATACACTTATCAAATAGGAAATGTAATATTATTGTATTTTGTATTAAAAACTTCTCTAAAAAGCTTTGACCAAAAAATTAAAAAAAAAAAAATTAAAAAAAAAATTTGGAGGGAAAATTTTTAACCAAGAGATGACATGTATTATGAATGAATTCTAAATTTCTAACTCAATACTATGTTGTAAGTCATACTTTTAAAAATCTTCAGAGGCCAGTTGAAACCTGAGAACATAGCACCATCCTTACCTAATCATGCTCTCAGGCGATAATTGGAATTTTCACCATAGTGGTAGAAGAAAGAGGTCCATCCCTAAGTGTAACCACTCTTGCCATCCACAATTCTCAAAACTTATCACTCCTATTAAAGTTGAAAATAAAAGCACAACGGAAGGAAATAAACAATGAATTGGAACAACTTATCTCGTTGTCGGATCAATTGAGGTGTCGTGACGAGTCACTGTCCTAAGTCAGAAAAACCCCAACTACGGTGGCTAGACTACGGGTTCTGACCCCAGGGTTAACACCTCCTCCGTCGGCAAAGGCACACTCCAATGGACAGAGTGAGATCCGTCTTTGTTGGCTGAGATCTTGGAACAATTTTAGACAAGATACTATTTAGAGAGAGAAAATAAGTAAGTAGAAGACTCCTTTTTAGAAGTAAGTAGAAGACTCCTTTTTTACACACCTACTTGAAAGTAAAAACTTGGTTTTTATAACTAGTAAAAGGAACGTTAAAATTAATATGAAAATTAAGAGTTTTGTAACTGAAAAATTACTTGACAATAAACTCTTAATTTTGTAACAGCTATCGTATTATTTATAAGATTGTAACAGACAAAATCTTACTAGTAAATGTGGTAACGTTGACCAAGGGGAATAATCATCAATTATGAGCACTATAATTTTAATCAAAAGTTTGGAATAAATCTCCAACAACAAAACTCGAAAACAACTCGATGCTTAATACCACAATCAGGCAACATCTACATTGAACTAATTGCAAAATGAGAAGAATAGATAGAAACGGAAGAAGTTGTTCACACAAAATTTCATAAACGATCAGTATTTTAAAGCAAACTTTGAACCCCCTTGCCTTTTGTTGTGTCTAGTAGGAGTAATATCAAGATATTTGGCCCAATCAGAAAGCCCTACAATTCAAGTTTTATGATGGCCCGTAGATTATTACTGGGTTGATCATATCATATTATCTCATTCCTTCCTTTCTTCTAAAAACTCTAAAACCCTAAACCCCAATTTTCTCTTTTACTCGTTTCTCTCTGTAATCTCCTCACCTTCAGACCTTCTTCAATGGAGAATTCAACGACTCAGAAAGAAGAAATTGAAGTAGACGAAGATAACCAGAGCTTCGAGGAACTAAGCTTGGATCCTCGTCTTCTTCGAGCACTTATTAAGAAAGGAATCGAAAAGCCAACACCAATTCAGCGTGTCGCCATTCCCCTAATTCTCGTAAGTTCTTCTTCTACATTCGTTAATCTTCAAATTAAACCCTAATTTTCAAGGAATTTGTTCACAAATTGGGTGAATTTGAACAGGAAGGTAAGGATGTGGTTGCCAGAGCTAAAACTGGGTCAGGGAAGACATTTGCGTATCTACTTCCATTGCTCCAGAAACTATTTTCGGATACCGGCTCGAATAACCGCCTCGGTCCTGCCGCATTAGTTCTTGTTCCCACCCGAGAATTATGTCACCAGGTTTTGAATTTAATTTATTCATGCTTTCATTTTTCTAATGTGGGTTTAATTTGGGGATTTAGGGTTTTTGATTTGTGATTAAAATTTATACAGGTTTATTCTGAAGTGACGTCTATTATAGAATCGTGTAGAGCTCAGTTGAAAGTTGCTCAGCTTACTAGCACTATGTCAACTATTGAGATGGTTAGTTGTCATTTATAAGCTCTTTTTTAAGTTGTTCGTTTTTGCTGTAATTTGAGCATGTTATTAATGATTGATGTCGTTTGTAAATTCTATCAGAAGCAGGCGCTGTCCGGCCCTGCGGATATTCTGGTGTCAACACCTGCTTGTGTGCATACTTGTTTGAAAGCTGGTGCTCTTCAACCGAAAGCCATTCAGGAATCTCTTTCTATGCTGGTTCTCGATGAGGTTAATCTTGATTTTAGTATCTCTTTGTTGTTGATACTTGTTGTCTCTCTCTTTTTTTTATAGAGCCGGGCAAGCTGTGGAGCGTTGATGTATTAGTTTTAGGCTAGCAGTTATTTGTGGCACTGATTATTTTCCATATTTATAAACTTGTGTTTATGTTCAGGCAGATCTCCTGTTGTCTTATGGATATGAAGATGATCTAAGATCTCTTACAGCCCATGTCCCTAGACGTTGTCAATGCCTCTTGATGTCTGCTACATCAAGGTTTGTTCTTTTTTATATTTATTAATATTTTTTTTTCCTTTCTTGATTCATGAATCTCTGTTATCTTTCTTGGCTCTTTAAGATTGATCAACGAATAATTTTTCTAGAAGTGAATTCCATGGGGGATAACACTTTTATATGTATTTATAATTTCTTAATATGCCTGATTAATATTTCTTTATTACCTATATAGTGCTGATGTTGAGAAGCTGAAGAAACTTATTCTACACAATCCCTATATTTTGACTTTGCCAGAGGTTGGTGGTACCAATGATGAACTTATTCCTAAAAACGTGCAACAGTTTTGGGTAAGAGTTATTTTGTATGTATTATGATCTAAACGTTACCCCATACTTCATTTTGATAAAGCATCCCTGTTTTTGTGTCAGCTTAATTATCATGAAATGTTGAGAATTATACTTATGAATCATAAATAATTTACGAAGAAACTCCATGAACTAGCATGTGGATTTCAGAACCATTAAAAGACTTTTTGGGGGAAATAATACAAAGTGACAGAAAACTTATTTATTATGGATCTTTGAGTGGGAAAGACTTATGACCCCTTAAAAATTGAGACAGTCAATACTGAAGAGTAGGAAAATGCCTACTGCATTAGTAATTTGAAGAAATATACATGTACTGTGATTTTGTGATGGGGATAACTTCTATGTGGTGCTGTCTCGATGCCTTTGTTTTTTCAATTTTACTTTTTGTTTTGCGTTAGATATTGATTGTAGGGTGATGTGAACACCAAGTTGATCTTTCTACTATTATCCTGTAAACAATAAGCAAAACAAATACTTGTTCTAATTATGACTCAAAATGACTTTGCAGGAAGTTCAGTGAATTCAATGTGTTTTGTTGTTTGTATAATAAGTATACTCATGAACAGCTTCATCTCTCCATGTTTCCTCCTCGTGATTTTAATGTTTATGAAAGTTTAGGAATCATTGTGTTCCTTTTTTTTTTTTTTTTTTTTTGGCCCAATATGTGTTTGTTGTCAGTTACGGGTTATGTGCTGCTTTTATATTCTTTATGCAATAAATTTACTTTTCTTTCTTTTTTTTTTCCCCCTAGATTTCTTGCAGTGCTCATGATAAGTTCATCTACATTCTTGCCCTTTTAAAGCTGGAATTGGTTCAGAAGAAAGTACTCATCTTCACTAATACAATCGACATGGGATTTAAGTTAAAACTCTTTTTAGAAAAGGTATTGCTATTTTTTTATTTTTTATTTTATTTTTATAATACCTTCACAATGACTGATAATGATGTGCTCATTTTCGGGATGTTTGGCATAATGTAAATGAACTTTCATTTTGATTATTAATGACTGAATTGAGGATATAAACTTTGGGCCAAGTGTCCTTGAACCTTGCTCGAAGTTTGATTAAATGTGGCCACAATAGGTAATGTTGAGTACTGATTTCATGTCAAGGTTTTTTTTTTTTTTTTTTAATATTTACATCTGTATGGCAGTTTGCTATCAGATCAGCTGTTCTAAATGCTGAGTTGCCCCAAAATTCTAGGCTTCATATGCTTGAGGTATGAGCTGTCTCCGCCATTGCTTTAGCCTTCAATTTAGTTGGACCTTGTGCAACTTGTGCTACCTATGCCCTTGGCTGGCTATTTCCTTTAAAAATTTGGACTTTGGGACATTGGTTCTTGACCCTGTAGCTCTTTGTTGACCAGGAATTTAATGCAGGTCTTTTTGATTACTTAATTGCAACTGATATCAGCCAAGCTGGAAAGGATCAGGAGGTTAGTGAGAAAAAATCGGAAGGAAAAAAATCCAACAAATGCAGGAAGCTAAAATTGGATGCAGAATTTGGTGTAGTGAGAGGCATAGACTTCAAAAATGTGCACACGGTATGTGAATTTTTTTTTGTATTAATATGTGCGCTTTAGGTTGTTGATCTATGCTACGTTCATATTTTCAAGGCCCTGTGATTATTTAATTCATATCACATGTTATCTAACATTTTGTTCATACGACTATACGTGGCATTCTCTGTTTTAGCCTTTTGTGCTAGCCAACAGATCTTTTCCTTGTGGTAGCATATGAGAAAGATCATAGCTCTGACTTTTGCATAATTTAGTTCTAGAATAGCATGTAACTACATGTTCACTCTTAGGTGTATAGTTGGTGGACTCTAATTTTAATTCAGAAATATTTATATACCTAACAAGACTTGAGTTTGTGATCTGCAGCTCACATTCTCCCAACTAAACAAGGGTCTACAATCAAGACCTATTCTTTGATCAATATGCAACTTGTTGGAAGGAGTAATAGAATGACCGTTAACAAAGTACAACAAGTTTGTCGTTGGGATTTGTTAATGGTTTAGTCATCTTCCGGACATGTATTTTTATGATCCTAATCAATCTGTCATTGCTACTGTTAATCATCATTATCTATAGTAGTTGTGTATTGATCAAAGTTTAAGGTTTTGGTTGCTTGTTACTACTTCTCTTAATATTTTAGTTGTAGTGCATGATCTAGTTTTAACTTCTCAACGCTGTTATCCAAAATAATTAATTTAAAATGATTTTATGTATGCACTAATAATTGGTAAGATTTTGAGCGACAATACTTGCATCTTGTTGGAAGCTATTATAAAAACACTCGGTGAATAAAATTGAAATCGTAAAGGATACAGCCAAACTGTAAGAACCATAAATTGATAGACAAACTAATTGTTACGAATATCAGCTAAGTGGAAACTGATCATTACTCCACCGCGCATTTCTCTTTCCTATTTTCAAAGGGAAAACTTTTAATTCAGCATTTTAATTCTTTGTTTTGTTTCTATTTGAAGTCAGTTTGTTTTGTTTTGATTTTAAGTAGGGTTTTAGTTTGTCATATTTTTAGAGATCAGATTCAAGTCTTAATTTACTTTTTTGATCTGTGAAGTTGGGTAATTATAGTAATGTCAATGAAGATGTTGCATTTCCTAATTTTCTTACAAGCTATCTTTGGACAATTATGTTAACATGAAACAGGATTTTGAATTTATGTGTTAATTCATTTCAATTATCTCCCTTCTTTGTTTGGGAGACATAAGCTTGAGATGAATAAGGCTGTTGCTCTATGATGGAGTTTATCCTGGAAGCATTTGTAACATTAGCTGCAGAAATTCTTGATTGACCTCTGGAGCACATGGTATGATTACTGTTTGATGCCAGAATGTGGTTATATTGACTCTTGAATTGGCTTTTTTGTGCATCACACAGCATCAATTACATAATGTGCTGCTGCTATATGATAGCTACAGGCTATTCACACTTGACTTAGATAGAGTGATTATCTGCTTTGAATTACTTGAGTGGTCTTGTTATAACACACTAACAACACCTGGACTTTCTCCTTTATTTGTTTGTTTATAGGTTATAAATTTTGAGATGCCTCGAAGTGTCGCTGGATATGTGCATCGAATTGGACGCACTGGAAGAGCTTTTACTACTGGAGCATCTGTTTCTCTTGTAAGTTTCGTTAGGTAGCATATACATTGTTTTATAAGAGCATTAAACAGTGACGATTTAGTGATTTCATATATTGTTTGTGACTACAGTCATATCTTTTAGTTGAATGCTGGAAAAAAATGTTCAAGCAACACTTCCTGCTTCTTTTTTCTTTCCCCTATATTGGCTTAGGCATATAAATTCCTAATTTATAGACCCTGGATATGATAGGAACATGTACAAAATATATGCAAAACTCACTGGCAACTCCCATTTGATAATCTGGAGGGGTAATTAACCTTACATCATACCAGGTTGCGGAGCGGTGACTTGACTCTTAAATCTCTCAATGGTGGTTCACATTTTAAGCTTCTCTATGTTTTGGAAAGATGTTCAAATAGTAGAGCAATCATTTTGTATCTGACAGCTTGTCTTCTTTTTTTAATTTGTCCTGTGTAGTTCTAGAAATATTTATTCTTGTCAAAAAAAACATGTTCTGAAGTATGGTGATATGCATGTGATTAGATGTTGCCTACTGCCTATGATGTTTACTCACCCTGGCCAGCTTTTTCGGGCTTTAGAACAATAAAATTTACTTTATGGTAAAGAACAACATTACATTGAAATTGTGTCCTTTCTGAGCATGATGCTTATTAATTTGTTGATCCTTACCTGTGGATTGGTGAAACAATGCAGATGTAAATGACTGTTTAGTGCAAAGCAGAGCTAAATTTTGCAATTCAACCCAATAATGAATTATGTTTGGCTTACCATGTGAAATTATTACAACTGCTTTCCATATAATCGAGTTTTCATTTTTTTTTCTTCTATGTTCTGGGAGACCATATGGTTTATTTATATACAAAAGTCGTGTCTTCACAGCGAGGAAGAACATATGTGTTATAGTTACTGGTATTTACTTGCTCATTTGAGTTCAGTTCCTTAAATCATAACTGTTCAATATCTGATTTTTATTTTAATCTTATGTTTCTCCTATTTTGATAACTTAACGATGAGCAGGCTTGTGCTTGATAAAATTATGAATGCTTTGGTTGTTGGTGTTCTGATATTTTCATTATATGGTAGGTCTCTCCAGACGAGATGGAAGCTTTTGATGAGCTAAAGGCTACACTTGCAGAGAAAGCAAGTGATGATACCAACTATATTGCTCCATTTCCCCTACTCACAAAGAATGCGGTGGAATCGTTGAGATATCGAGCTGAGGTATTTCTTTAACATCTGTTCGTTACTTCGTACACTGTATAACTACTGTCAAATTTGTTTTTTGTGATTGAGGAAGGGGTTTGACTCAAATATTAACAGTTATATTTTATATATAAGATTGAAAGGAATGACCTCCACTGTCAATAACTCCTCCTCGCTCTTTAGCCTTGCTCAATTAAAAATTATTTCTATCCTGAGATTGAGCACTTTTCATGATTTGTAATCCTTGTACTGTTTTTAAAGTATATGGGTCAACAAAACTTACTTCTTTAAATGTGACTGGCATAGATTACCTCCTTTGCTTTATGAATTAGATTCAACAATTACTTTGGTATAGTCAATTCAAGCCTTCATTATCATTGTGTTCACTCTTGATACTTTACTATCTTTAGTATTTTCCCATCCTTCACTGGTCTCGCTTCTCTTTCTTTCAGTCCATTTCCAGTGGTATATGTGGTGATGTAGAAGGTCATTTTGACAAGTATTTCAAATAAAGGATAATATACCTTAGTACTTTGAAAGTCATCTCCATTAAAGAATAGTGATTCTTTGGAATAGATTGATGTTGGAGGTTAGGATTGTGAAAAAGACTGCTAGTCTATCTGTGCCAGAAGAACTGCTTAGCTTCTTTTGTTTGTATGAGTTATACTGCTATAGTGCTTTTGAAGGGCTTTTTCTTATGGGAGCGTCTTTTTTAGCAATTGGAGCTCTTGGGTTGACCTTGTAGATGTGAATATGTGATATGCAGACTGGAAACCAATGGAAGTTGGGTGCTGTATTAGGAAGTTAGGAACTGATTTGAAAATGGACCTCTATTCTTCAAATATTTATTTCAGCTAGAGGTTGAGAAAAAATTATATTGTTGGGAAGGATTTATTATTATTATTATTATTATTATTGTTATTGTTATTGTTATTGTTATTTTTTTATTTTTTTTTTGTGGGGGGAGGGGGGGGGGGGGGGGGGGTTATATGTTTTTTTATGGGTCAAAGCTGTATGTATTGACTCAGTATTGTTAGCACAACTGCATAAATTATGTTCTGCATGTGTACATATTTTTGTTTTTGAAGAGGAATAAATTGAGCTTACTTTTTCCCCCCCAAAAGTCAAAGGTACATTGTTGAAGCATTGGTTTCAATTTATAGGATGTGTTCAGGAGTGTGACTAGTTTTGCTGTACGAGAATCTCGGGCACAAGATCTAAGGAACGAGATGCTCAACTCTGAAAAGTAAGTTTTGGCTTCTGCTGTATTTGACTATTTGTTACACTTACTTTTATCTTAAAAAGGACTGTTTGTACTTTGTGATTTATGAAACAATTCTATTCCTGTGGAGAAGCTTTATGCTGTATTGACTGACTTGACACTGATCTTGTTGTTGCCGTGCAATTTTTTGTTCAGGTTGAAATCCCATTTTGAAGCTAATCCTAGAGATCTAGGTAACTAATTGTCTAGATAATTTTCAATTTCTGCTTAATATCTTATATATTTGGATTTTAAAGAGAGAGTCTCGTCTATACAGATCTTTTAAAGCATGACAAAGTCCTCAGCAAGAAGGAACCTCCGGCGCATCTGCGTGATGTTCCTGAATATTTATTGGACCCAACCACACAAGAAGCAAGCAAGATTGTCAAACTTGCTCGAGCAGCAATGGGTAATAATAGAAAGCCTGGACAACAGGGTTTAAAGAGAAAATCGAGGAAGCGAGATCCCCTCAAGACATTATCAGCCGAGGTATTTTCTTTTCATCTTTGGCAAAATCCTTCTTCATAGAGGAAAATGAAGACTTTTCCGAATCTGCTGTTCATTGTTTCTGCTTAAAATGACAATTTGATCGAAGCAATGTAATTTTGATGTTTGCTTATATATTATAGGGACCAAAGCAACGAAAAAGGGTTAAGAGGAACAATCAGAAATGACCACAATCTTAACTGAGAAATGTTTCCAATTTTGGCATCATACTAGACGGTGTATACGAGTCTTGATATGGTAGCGAAAACAGGGTTCTCAACTTGGTGCAAAATACGGCTGAGAAATCTGTACTCAAGTTTGAACCTGCTGATGCTTCTCCAAATCTCCAGGCAGAGGAACCAAAAGTCTGTCCATATACTCTGCATTTCCAGATTCATTTTGTTAGTTGTAGAGAAAAATGTACTCTCTCCATCCGAAAATAAATATCACTGATATACAATTCAAAGTTTTATTCGGATGAAGGTAATATTTATTCCCAATCTATGCTGGTGTTTCTCAAGGTTTTTCATACCCAAATGTGTAATAGATTAATTCACCAAATTATATAAGAAATTTTGGCTTTACGGTATCTGCTACTTTGCTAGCCCCTCTACCCTTCTTCAAGTCAACATATTTACCCCATGTAATCATTGCGTATACTCGAAAATCCAAATCTAATACAGCCTTAAGCGCAGCAGTTTGAGTATCGAAGGTAATTTCATGCATAACATGCAGTAGCTTGTGTATTGAGGATAGTCTAATACGGATTATAGTCTTTGAAAACTATACATCTCCACACATTGAAATTATTTCTTTAGCAATAATGCAATATGTAATTAATTTCCTTTCAGTGACTACAATTGATGTTGTAATTATATAAATGATTCCTGTATGAATAATTAGAGATTCCTTAATATGTACTCGTATTACATAAAATCTACGCAACAATAAACTTGTGGAAATAAAGTGTACACGAAAGTTAGGATAGTCTGGCTATGCAACAATCATGGTCTGGAGTACTTGACTGCCATCGCCGTGTGGGGTCGTCCATCAAACAACAGAAGCAATCAAAATGGAGACACCATTTCCCGTTTCTATCTTGCACCTCGTGGGAAGCGTGGAGAACTCTCCCTTCTAACGGCTGCTGCCCTAAATATTTTTGTAGTAGTAAATCTATTACGTAGTCTGAAGTAGCATATGGGGCTAACAATAGCTTACGTGTTTGATCCTAGATGTTGCTCCATGACTATAATGTATGGAGTATAAATTTAATTACTCTATCTGTTATTCCGTTTCATAATAATTTACGCAGTTAAATTTGACGTAATTTCTATCTAAAAACATTTTACTTGATATCATGATAGTACTAGTTTTTCATACACTATCCAAAGCTACAATTAAATTAATTTATGAACTGTAAAAAAACGTTATATTGGTATAGAACAAAAAGGGTAGAATTAAGAAATCAAAATTATACTCCATAAGTAAAAATCACGTAAATAAAACGGATCATTTACTAAGGAATCGAATACGAAAGAGTGTAATTCAAAAGTGAAAAACAGTCACCTGAATAACCCGCGAAAGGAAAACACACCCATGGTGTATAACACAACACGCATACAACTACAACCTAACCATAATTTTGGAGGAAATTAAATGAAACCCCCTTTTTTTCCCAATATTAAATCTAACCCTTTAACGTCTTCTTCTTCAACTGTCTCTCTTCTTCATCTCCACCACAAATCCAAATCCCTACTTTTCAATCATTCATCTTTCTCAATTTCTCTCTCCTTTAAATCATCTGCTATAACTACATTCCCATTTTCTGGAGAAATTAATAATAATTGTACTTATAATATCAAGAACAAGGTTAAGAGGAGAGCAATTAAATTCGGAAAATTTGATTTTGTATCAAAAATGGTGGTTTTTGATCAGTACATTGTTGGGATTTCCATAGTCTCTCTCCTAGGGTTTGTTCTCTTCTTCTCGCTTTTCCGTGACTCAAAATCTAAGAGCAAGAGAAAAGATGGACTAAATTCCGCCGGAATTCGCTCGGAATCTGTTCGGAATTCTGATGAAGTTAGCTCTGTTTCCGACGGACCTGACGTCATCATCGTCGGCGCTGGCGTTGCTGGCGCTGCTCTTGCTTATACCCTTGCTAAGGTGATGCTTATACTACAATTAATTTCCTTTTCCTTTTTTTTTTTTTTTTTTTTTTTTTTTTTTTTTTTTAAATAAAATTTGGAGTTATGTTGTTTGCCAGTCAAATTGTTGTTTGAGCTGCGTGGTTGAGTTTTTCTGGATATAAATTTCCACTTGTAATCTACTAGAGAGGTTCTGAACTCACATGGGATTTGATTGTTTTTTTAACTCTTAGTTTCAATTGATTATTGTTGTTATAGGAGACCGTGCAATTTCTGGATTTAGCTTCCTTATATTCAATTGTTTAATCCGTTGGACTGTTCTAGTAGCATACAAAATTCCCAATATAATATTCATCTAGTCAAATGGGTTGAGTTAGTCGGTTTCAATTTGGGTTATAATACTTTGAAACAATTCATTGGGGGTATCAGTGTTCGAGTCAAACCCAATTATATAATGTTTTAAGTAGCAATTTCAAGTTTTGGGTTTAAAATTTGTGTTCAAGATTTAGCATTTAGGTAAGCTTGAGTGAGATTAAATAGGATTTCAGTGCGCGTGACCTCATCTCTAGTTGCTAAGAATGGTTTGTGGTCCTTGTTACAATGATAGCATCTGAACAATATGAGATAGACTAAGGAAGTAACACTTTTCAATTTTTTGAATGTTTTGGATATTTGGGATTAAAATAGCTCGTTAGTTTAGGTGATGTCAAGGTTCTGCATTTCTCTTGCAAATTTAGTCTAGAACAAACATTAGAAGACATTTGTTGCCTTTGTCACAACTGTAGTTATGATCAATAGGGACTAGAGTGCGCTGTCATCAACTTATTATCTGAACTTATTGGAACTTATTTTGTTTGCAAAAGCAAAGAATTGTCTACTGTATAGAATAGAAGACTCTGAAGCATGTTCTTGCTGTATTTTTGGTTCTATAACCATCACCAGAGTTAGAATCATTGAGAAAAGCTGCATACGTTTTGCTTCATTTTACTGGTGAATAATGATGGATATAATCTATGGCCAAATTGTACCATTATTTGCGTATTCTTATAATCGACCCTTTTCCTATAACAAATTAAGGTTTGCTACAATTCTAAGCTCAGTTACTTTTTTAATTATTTCTTGGAGGCTACTTGCTTAAGTTCAAGAATTGTTGGTTGTTAAAGACTAGAAGTTGTGGATCACTTAGGAGTTTCTAAGTTTTAGTGTGTTGTTGCAAGTGTTTTGCCATTGAGCAAGTTTGATGCCCTAGAGCTGAAATTCAAGACAAGGAGAGCTTTGTAGAATTGGTATGATTTTCTTTTCTTCAATGTTTGGGTATATACATGATTGCATGTAAGGGAAGATTCCTCATTGTGTGAGATCTAGGATTGTCGTAGGTTGGCCTAAAGACTACATTAAGGTAGTGCAAACGCTTAAACAGATTGTTTACCTTCTCTGGTTGCATATGGGGATGTTATTAGCTCCCTCAGTCAGCTTTAAAGGAGTGATGTCATAAAGTGAAATGGAAGATAGAATATTTTATTGCACCTATAAGGTTAATCTTGGATATTTCAAGTCATGTATTTTTGCAGTTTATATATGGGCTAAAGTATCTTGTTTTATGCACTTTACTTTTGTGCTGTATTTTGCTTATTGGCTATAATTTATTTTGAAGACAGATACTTTGACTTTTTTAGGATTAAAACTTAAAACCGCAAAATTTCTTGGTTCTTGCCTTAGGGTATGCTTAGAATTGTAAAAGTAAGAAATTGCCAGTTATTTTCTCTTCTCTTTTGGTATGTTTTCCAATCAATTTTTGTAATCTAAATTTGCTAACTTTGATTTTTAAGTTGGAAAAAAAGTATATATTGACTGATTACATGAAATAACTTAGAAAACCTTATAGTCAAAATTATCAAATTCTACTGTCAAACGAGGACTATCTGTGTAAAACGTAAGTATTACTTGTTATCTTTTCTCCTCCTCTTTCCTGATCTAGACTTTTGCAGTGATTGCAGGATGGTCGGCGTGTTCATGTGATTGAAAGAGACTTAAGTGAACCTGACAGAATAGTTGGGGAGCTTTTACAGCCAGGAGGATACTTAAAATTGATTGAATTGGGCCTTGAGGGTATGCACAGAATCTGGTTGTGTTTTAATAATAGAGTCCTGCATTAACGTGTTCCAGAGTATTTACCTTCAATTATTTTCAGCAAGTGGTTTGGAGTTTTTCACTGTATTTATTCATCTCACTCTGAGTTTCAGATTGCGTTGGAAATATTGATGCACAGAGGGTGGTTGGATATGGTCTTTTCAAAGAAGGGAAGAACATAAGACTGTCTTATCCCTTGGAACAGTTCCATTCAGATGTGTCTGGGAGGAGCTTTCACAATGGACGTTTCATACAGAGGATGAGAGAAAAGGCTGCTTCTCTTCCCAAGTACTTGGTTTTTTCTTCTCTGTGTTTACTTTGTTTTGTTGAACAAAAGGTTTGCGATTGCATTATCTTTTGCACTAATTGCCGAATCTCCATTTCCTTGTAATTTGTTCCAGTGTGCGGTTGGAACAAGGAACAGTTACATCATTGCTTGAGGAAAAGGGAATAGTCAAGGGGGTTCACTACAAGACCAAGAATGGTGAGGAGTTGAAGGTCTGTGCACCTCTCACAGTCGTCTGTGATGGTTGCTTCTCGAATCTGAGACGTTCTCTTTGTTCACCAAAGGTGATAGTTTCTTCTTAAAGTGTTGACTATGGTCATCGATACTCTGTATAATCTTTCTTGTACGTCTTTTAACTTCAGGATTTAATTCAAATTTACCGAACAAATTATATTTTAGTGTTTGCTTTTCCCTGTTAGATGCTTCTCTTGCTTACTGTGTTGTCTCATTTCATAGGTTGAAGTGCCCTCACACTTTGTGGGGTTGGTGCTGGAGAACTGCCAATTGCCTTACGCAAATCATGGACATGTTATTTTAGCGGACCCCTCACCTGTTTTGTTTTACCCTATTAGTAGTACTGAAGTCCGTTGCTTGGTTGATGTACCAGCAGGGGACAAGTTGCCTTCTATTGCTAACGGTGAAATGGCCAAGTATCTGAAGACGGTGGTGGCGCCTCAGGTGTGGTGGATATATATATGCTATTTGGTTCTTTTCATTTGGTAATTTAATCCTTCTGGCTTTATGATTCCAACAAGTCATGTTACTGCTTCAGGTTCCTGCTGAAATTAGAGATTCATTTGTAGCAGCAGTTGACAAGGGGAATATAAGAACAATGCCTAATAGAAGCATGCCTGCTATTCCTCAGCCTACTCCTGGAGCCTTACTAATGGGCGATGCTTTCAACATGCGACATCCTTTAACTGGAGGTGGGATGACAGTGGCATTGTCTGATATTGTTGTACTCCGAGACCTTCTGAGGCCTTTGAAGGACCTAAATGATGCAGATTCGTTGTGCCATTATCTGGAGTCTTTTTACACCTTGCGTAAGGTATATGCATGCATCATGTAAACATGACAACAATTACATGCACGCACACGCAATTACATGATATACTCAAATTGAAAATGTGTGTGCGTGTGTTTAAACTGGATTAATATACTCAAACTTGATATACTAATAAATATTAAATATCAACCTTTCTTGCAGCCTGTGGCATCAACAATCAACACTTTGGCAGGTGCCCTGTATAAGGTGTTTTGTGCTTCACCTGACGAAGCTCACAAGGAAATGCGTGAGGCTTGCTTTGACTATTTAAGCCTTGGAGGAGTGTTCTCAAATGGCCCAATTGCTTTACTCTCTGGTCTAAATCCTCGGCCATTGAGCTTAGTAGCGCACTTCTTTGCTGTGGCTATATATGGTGTTGGTCGCCTGTTGATTCCTTTTCCTTCAATAAAGGGACTTTGGCTTGGCGTAAGATTGCTATCGGTATGACATCTCTTCTCCAAATGTAGTCAGATTTTAGTCTCATGTTACACGTGTTTTTGTAGCAAATTGCAGCTGAATTTATGCTCTATTTGGCAAACCTTGCTGATAAGTATCTTCAAAGTTATAAGTAAAAAGGGGGTTATTACTAGTTGAAGTTAAAATCTGTCAAATTAGCAATTGTTTTGGTAAAACTAGCTGTTGAACTAGATGAAAAATGCAAACCAAAATTAAAGGTCATTATCTTTATGTTGGCATCAGATTCTAGTAGGTGATTATCAGCTTATGGACAGAGACAAAATTAGAAATTAAAAAACATGTTCACCAGTAGGAGGAGCGCTTCCATTCCAGACCAGTAGCACCTAAACAATTTCCTTTAAATACTAGTAGCCAAATTTAAATACTCCAATCCGTAGCTGTTTATTTTACCTTAGCTTAGCTGGAATGACTGCCAAAGACTTTGATTCCCCCTCGTGATCGTGAGAACCTTCATAGTTGTGTGGCTACCTTTTTGTTTCCCTTCCTTCTGCTATCTATGGTCAACGAAAAGTACTACATATTTCCATTGCCAAGCTGATTGAGAATACCGTTAATCTCTGTTGCAGGGTGCAGCCGGGATCATCTTTCCTATAATGAAGGCAGAGGGACTGAGGCAGATGTTTTTCCCTGCAACTGTTCCAGCATATCATAGGCGTATGCATGTAAAGTGATGTTTCCAAAACAGTAAAGAAGATAGTTTCCGCATCCAGAATTGCCTGCTATGGTGCTGAATATACTAGTCTCTATGAAAGTTAATCAGGCTTGTTCTTTTTAAGCTGCTATTGAAAGCAAACAGGAGATAGTTGTATTAAGATACCACTCCTATTTATTGAACTTCATTCATGATTATCAAGCCTATGATTCATGAACTTGTTTTATATGTATATTTATTTTTATTTATTTTTTGGATCCAACAGTATGGTTTTAAGTATATAATATTACTCGTACTAGTTTACTACTTGCTGGTTCTTAGTCTATATTTTGTCAACCAATAATATTAAAAATTGTTGCAAGTTGTGAAAAGATGATATCATTAACTAACAGAGTAACGTGTTTTTTTAATTGTTGCTATTCCCATAAAAACAATAAACAAGTCTTGTTTATTAAGGAGATGCTGAATATATTAATTTATTAAGGAGATCTTGGTTAGTGTATGTATGCAGTGAGGGTGTATGGCAGTAGCAATATCAAAAATTCAAAATTATCAATGGACCCAGAGCTAAAGGAGGCGGCATTCTCAGGAGATGTAGGATTTCTGAAACGAGCTGTTGACTCGAAACCAACAGGTTACTTTCTTTCTGAATACACCCCATCAGATAATAATTATGTTGGAGGCAATATCTTTCATCTTGCTGCGTTTACAAAAAAGGTGGAGTTTTTCAGAGAAGCAATGGAAAGATTACCAACGGAGGTTCAACAAGTACTCTTCACCCAATCCAACTTTAACGGTTGGAATCCTCTTCTTGTTGCAACCTGGGTGGGTGATCTTGAAATTGTCCGACTCATCCTTGGCTTCTACAAATCAAATTCTGGTTTAGAGACCAAGCCACCTAGCAACAGTGATAGTAATGATCAGCATCTTAGCAAACCGTGGTTAGGACTTTCCAAGTCGAAAAAGACCCCTTTGCATGTTGCCATTGGAATCAAGCCTAATGAGGAAAGTGCAATGGAGATATTGTCAATGGATACGGAATTACTTTGTGCCATGGTAGATGATGAGGGGAACAGCCCGCTTTTCCTAGCTGTCCAAAGAGGACTGAACTCAGTTGCTGAGAAGATCTTGATATCCTCCTCTTATAGTAATAGCGGACAAGATGGTTCTACTCCTCTTCATTTTGCACCTAAATGCTCAGGTTTGTCATCCACTCATCCATATGCATTGGCTTCTAATTCTTGCTTCTAGATTGATGCATTAGAGATTAATGGATTAATAACTTAATCTAGTAATTGATCTGTTTGGCCTAGCTAGCTCTATTATATTTATATGTATAGAAAATTATTGCTTGTATGAGTTCTATCTGATAGGAGACTTTGTGAATGACAGAAAATGTTTTGAGATTGCTGCTGGAGAAGAATCTAGATCATTTTGACGCAGTTGATAATAAAGGATTTAATGTGCTTCACCAATGGGCAGAAACAGCAGAAGTTTGGCCCTTTAACTTGATCTTAGAGGGTGATTTTCCTGTTGTAAGAACCAAAGTCTTTGATAGAGTGTAAAACATATTCCTGGGCCTCAACCATCAGCTTAAGCTTTTGGTTGAGTTGGTCCACTAACATGGTATCAAGAGCCAGCGTGACACAAAGGTCACGAGTTCAAATCTCATCCACCCCTCCTTCAAAGTGGAATTAATTCGCACCAGGTTTGGGTGGGCCTGTGTTGCATCCACATTTCAAGCCCAAAGGGCCTTTCATGTGAGGGGGAGTGATAGAGTATAAAACATATTCCTGGGCCTCAACCATCAGCTTAAGCTTTTGGTTGAGTTGGTCCACTAACATTCTTCAGGGATTTAATGTACAGCATAACAGATAATAAAGATGGTGACAGTCCATTGCATATTGCAGCTAAGTCCAAAAATGCCGATATTGGACAAGTGCTTGTACGTGGTTACCAGCAGGAAGTAGGAGCAGGCGAGCCATCTGAGTTGCCTGATTGCCCTCCTTGGAAAACAAAGAATAAAAATGGGGATACGCCTTTGCACATTGCTTTATCTTCAAAACATAGTGAACAAATTGCGTTGCATTTTTTATCGTTGGATTCAACATTATGTGAGATTCTTAACAATAAGGGTGAGAGCCCCCTCCTCCTTGCTGTTGCTTCAGGATTTGAACAGGTTATAGAAGAGATTTTGAGTAATCAGAATCCTCGTTACAGCATGCTGCGTCGCAATGATGGAGTTACAGTGCTTCACTTGCTACGATTCTGTTCAGGTAATATAATTAAATTACTGTTATAACTATTCTTCTACTCGTATTTGTTGGAGAAATTGTTAGTTGTTCTACTTTGAATAAACTGCCGAAGTAGATGTTCTGTATACATAGGTATTTGAAAATTCTAGCTTTTACAATTCTCTAATAGCTTGATAGAATTGTGAACAAAGAGAAAACTGGCAGATGGTTGCTTGGAAAATTTTGGTGGATTAACTCGCCTGATGATAAGGGAAGAACTGCCCTTGCCGAAGCCAAAGAAGCTCATGTTCCGTGGCTTGTAGATTTGTTGTTGAACCCTTCTTCGATCCAAAAGGAACCATTTGATTGGATTACAGCATGTGAGAGAGATGAGACATCAGCTGTAATTGCCTTCATTGACAATTGTCATGATCTTCAAAAGATTTTCCGTGAACAAAATGACACTCCTTTGCACCACATAAAATTGCCAACTTACAAAGATTACATGAACTTCTTGAAGAATCCATCAATTGCAGAGCTTAAGAATACAACAGATCATGGGGGTGCAACGCCTTTGCATCGAGCACTAGAAAGGAAAGACATGCTTCTGGCTAAGACACTGCTCAATGATAATGGGGTAGAGCGTAACATAGAGGATTATCATGGTACAACTGCCATGGATTTGCTTGCCAAGTTTTGCAAAGAAAATGAAGACTGGGTATGTATCCTGTATCTAAGAACTAATTTTAACTTTCCTGTTGATGGAGCTAAAACAGTAAGAAACGTGATTACTTGCAGGCTAGAATGTGCAAACAGATCAAAGTAAATCCATACTTGAAAACAACATATATTCAAACTGGGACGAATCTGGATCAAATGCGAAACACACTTTCTGTAGTCGCAGCTCTGTTGGCAACAATCACATTTGCAGCTGGATTTACGCTCCCTGGTGGCCTTAATAATGCAAATGGAGATGCCATTTTAGCAAAGAAAGCAGCATTTTTAGTATTTTTACTAGCAGATGCATATGCTATGTGTGCATCCATGCTGGTCTTATTCTGCTTGATATGGTCTATGGTTTCTGAACGCGATATGTCATATTTATTGGTTGATCGTAGTGTGGTTATACTCATGCAAGCCCTATATGGCACGATGGTGGCATTTATGACTGGTATCTATTCTGCTATAGCGCGTAGCTCTTTGTGGGCAGCCATAATTATCTTCGTCATGTGCTCTTTCATTGGAATATCAGCGAATAGAACTGTTTTGCATAATGTACTTGCCAAGCTAATTCCTGCGGCAAATCATGATCGGAAAGATCGGATCCGGTTGCTTGAAGAGGTAAGAATGTTTTAGAGCCGTATTTATATTTTATTGGGTCGTTTGTCCGGTGGCAAGAAATATCAGAAGGGTTAATTTATGAGTTATTCTCTTGCTAATGTCTATAATAGTAAGGAAGTTTCACTCCCAAACATATGTTTTTTTCACAGTAACACACTCAATACCATCTAACTCTAAAATGGTAGTGAATGGTTATGATCATGAGGAAAAATACTTTGCAGACATTTTAGTGTGGATGGACATACTTGAAAATTTATTATCATAATTACCACTGACAGTTTCAAACAGGTTGTAAATAGTTTAGAGTAAAAAAGGTTGATCTGGGCTAAATCATAGCTTCTAAATGTAACTGTAGTTCGTTTTGTCAGAATCAGGTTCTTGCTCATATTCGATGCCAGTCTACAAGACCCTTAAGTTTTCTACATATTCTAAGAACGTAGGGGACATAAGCAATAACTTTAATAATTTCGATTTCTACCCCCTCACATATCATTAACAACTCTGTATGCTAACAAACATAGAATAATCACAATATTACTTGTTGGTGCTCTTCTAATCAGCCTGATAGGTTTGCATTGAATTCTGTCCCAGGGGAAAGCATCTGTTGCTGGAAACGATGTCTCTCAAAAAACCAAGTAGCAGATCAAGAATTTGTAAGGGAGAAATCCGCTTTGGCCTTTGGGGTTCCGGATCATGTAGCAGTGTGATGCAGAATCCAGTCAAGCAACTTGAAGCCTCTTCTTTGATTATCTGTTTTATACATAAATGTTTATTACAATGCATTTACAGTTGAATCATTCAATTAGACTTACAGATGAATGTTTCAAGCTCCTCATCAAGTTTGATTGTCCAAGGCCTTCTTCTTTCCTCTTGAATTTTCTGTATTAAGAGCTCTGATTTTTTTTTTGTTCACTATCTACTGAAACCACCACAAACTAAATATCAGAACATTCGAGTCAATATTCTGCAGCTGGAGATGGCGCTAACAAAGTTGTGTTAAAAGATGATAGTGTAATTACGCTTACTTCACTTTCAGATGAAAGGTGACTTAAGGCTTTTCTAGATGCATAGCTCAACAACAGTATCTTTTTTGTCAAGTTGATTTTTAGACATTGCTATGGCTTGATCCAACTGCACCCAGGTTGCTTTATAACTCTAACTGTTTTCATCAATTCCCTAACTTGAGCTGCATCTTCCCATTGTCCAGCATTTGCATGAATATTTGACAGCAATACATAAACTGCCGGGTCGTTTTTCTCAGATTGAAGAAGCAACCCAGCAACAATCCTTCCCAGCCTTACGTTTCCATAGAATGCACATGCACTAAACAGAGTCCACCAAATATTGGGATTAGCCTTGTAATCCTCACTCTCAATTAGTCTCTCCATCTCATCAATGTATCCAGCTCGCCCTAAAAGGTCTACAAGGCAAGAAAAGTGGTCTACTCCAGGTTCCAACCCATAACCATTGATCATTGCATTAAATATGCGAATGCCATCGCAAATTAGACCAGTACGGCAGCAAGCAGATAAAACAGCAGTAAAAGTGGCTTGGTCAGGTTTAAGCCCAACCTCATTATGCATTAATGTGAAGTACCTGACAGCTTGTTTCCCTTCTCCATATTGTGCTAATGCAGAGATGATAGCATTCCAACTCACAATGTTCTTTGCGCTCATGCATTTAAATACCTTAACAGACCAATTCAGGAGCCCACATTTTGCATACATGGTGATGAGGCCATTTCCCAAGGAAATTTCATTTAGAAATAAACGTCTTAGGATGTAGCAATGGACCTGCTTTCCATGACTTAAGGCTGAAACACTGGAGCAGATGCTCAATACAATAGTTAAAGTGTATACATCTGGTCTGATTTTTGATTTCTGTAGCTGAAGAAACAGTTCAAGAGCTTGCACAGGGTATCCATTTAGCAAGAATCCTGAAATAATTGCATTCCAGGTAATCAGATTCTTGGAGTGCATGCTGCAGAATATTTGACAGGCCAGATCAATGTCACCTAGCTTAGAGCATGCAGACACCAAAGCATTAATAACTTCACTTGCTAAACTGAGCCCATTTTTCAGCACAAGAGCATAGATCATCTGGACAATTTCTAAGCTACCTGAGCTAGCTAAGAGGGCTCCGATTGTATACTCGTCTGGAACAAAACCAATCCTCTGCATTTTCATGTAAGTTAAGATTGCTAATTGAATATCATTGTTATGAGCATATCCAGCTATCATAGTGTTCCATGAAATGACATCCTTCACTTCCAATTTCTCAAATATTTTTCTAACAGAATCTAACAGCCCATGCTCAGCATACATGGCCATGGCAGCATTGCTCACAGCTGTGCAAGGTTCATAACCTGCCTTTACAGCCTGAGCATGTAACTGGAGGCACATGTCGAGAACCAAACCCGAGCTCAAAAGGCTCACAAAAGTTAATTCAGTAGGTCTTAATCGAGCCTCTGACATTTCTTGAAATATTACCAAAGCCTCTTCTTTCCTCTCAAGACTTGCTAGCCCATTGATCATTGCATTATAGGTAATCACATCGCGCACCATTCCATCTGCATCTTCAAAAACTTTACGAGCATCAATGGAATTTCCAGAGTTAAAATACATTGTAAGCAAAGAATTCACCACCGAGCTCCAACCCAAACACCCACTCTTAAACACCAACGAATGCACTTGCTTCCCAAAGCCATGTAATTCGACAGCAGAACACAAGCTAAGAACACAAGCAAAAGTGTAATTGTCATGCCTCACACCCAACAGATGCATTCTCCCAAACAATTTAAATGCAATATCATCATACCCAATTTCAGAACAACCAGTAATGACAGCATTCCAAGGCGCAACATCTCTCACAGGCATTTCATCAAGCAGTTGGCAGGCATAATCAACCTGACCCAACTTAGTATATGCAGATAACAAAGTAGTCCAAGAGTAATTATCAGGGTTACCCAGTTCAGCAAAGACAGTTCTAACAGAACCCAAGTCCTCAGTTTTGGCATAGAGTGAAAGGAGAGTGTTTGAGACATGGGGGAAAGCTTTAAGTCCAGTGAAAATGGCATGAGCATGAATTTGGTTTCCAAATCTGGAGTTGGGTATGTTGGCAGAGGCAGTAAGAGCAGAAGAGAGAGAATAATGATCTGGGTTCAAGCCATCAGATGAATGGAGTTGCAGGAAAAGAGAGAGACAATCATGGTGACGATTTGAGCGGGTAAGTTTTGACAATTGGGAGTTGAGTTTTATGAGTTGTTTTGCGGCGTCCTGTGCTACAACTTTGGCTCTTTGGGTGTGGCATACCAAATTCATCAGCTTGTTGCATGAGTCAAGAGCTAATCACACCTACTAGTATTAGTAACGATAGGTCACTGCCCCATATATTCTTAACATTAATGCTAATCATAGTTATCAAACACATCTCCTACGCCGCAAATTTGGCGCGTTTGGGCATCAATTTTTGGCCTATATAGCTCAAAGTTTGCTCCTTTATAATTTAAACATAAATTTTTTCCAAAAATCTAAGTTTATATCTGTGTTAAATTTGGAAGGTTTAGCACATGACAATTTCATAATAAAATAGCTTTGGAGTCGTGTCTAGATTAAATAAACAATGGTTTTCCATATAAAAGTGCTGACATTATGCTAACTTGCATAATCAAACAAAGTAACGGCTCATAGTAACGTTATTTTTTGTTCCGTCACTGCTTAACCACGGTAACTCAAGTTAAGTTGAGTTAAGCTTTTACCCCCCTCTAAAATTATCTTCTCATCTTCGTTAAGAAACAGAAACAGAAAAGCAACTCGAAATCATGAGAGAGAAACAAAAAAGAAACTCGATAGATCTGTCCATGAAGTCCATGAAGTTTCAAGCTTGCTAGATCTGTGATCGGAGATCGGTAGATCTGTCAAATTCTGTTGCGCAGGTGCCGATAGTTGTTTCCTTTGAGGTATGTTTTTGGTTTTTGAGTTTTGTAGACAAACACGAATCAAGCCTAAATCTAAGCCAAACAAGTATACTACTCATATTGTTTAAGAAAAACAAAGCATACTATTCATACGATTACTATTTCATTAATCACATACAATACTCTTTTTTTTTTTTTACAAAGTCTATAATAATGAGCAATTACAAATCAACTTGGAAGCAAGCACAAATGTAACTCTATTACTGATTATGTAGCTCATAAAATATAACCTACATTGATTGGGCAATGTACTCTTATCTTGTGATAAAAACAAAAAAAAAAAAAAAAAAAAAAATATAAAATATCATTTAATTAAATTACGAGAAAATACAAGTTAATCCACCTTGATAAATACCCTGATTAAACCGCTAATAATGTCAGCAGTTGTTTATCAAATAGATTAGTTGGGGCGCCCTCTTTGCCCCCTCACTCTTCACTCTCCAACTTACCTGAACCACCTCATTCTGTTTGGCTTCCATGGTGCTCTTGTAAAGTCGTGAAGGAAAACAGTGTTTTTAAAACCCCAATCAACAGAGAAAACTGTCAGTGAGAGAAAAATCAGAAATTTCAACTAATTATATCAGCTTTCGTGATCCTAACTTGGAGAAAGATTTGAAAGGGCAAATAGCAATTTGTTATAGTTTTGCTGAAGCCATTAAACTCCTGAACAGGTAAAAATGTCATCTTTTATGTGTTAATAGTATCTCAACTCCATTAATTCTACTCTAGGATTCAAACTAAATTTTTTTGATTGATTTTATAGATATCAAACTGCATAGCTAAATTGAAAGAGAGAGAAAATGCGTAGATTATCATTGTATCTCTGCAAGAACAGTCTCCCTTCTTTATTGGTACCCTTTGAATCCTATGCTGGATTAACATTTGTTGCCAATTTCTCCAATATTTCTTCCCCTTCTAATGAATTCCCAGTTCCTCAAAATCAATTTCCCCAATTCAATACTGAATTTGTGAACCCGAAAAATGGGTTTGGATTGGTTCATTTGGATAGTGATTTACAAAATAGTATTGCCCATGATCGTAAATTTGATGAATTTGAGGCTGATGTTGAAAAAATTTATCGAATTTTGAGGAAGTTCCACTCTAGGGTCCCAAAATTGGAGCTTGCTTTACAAGAATCTGGTATAATTATGCGTCTCGGGTTAACAGAACAGGTATTAAACCGATGTGGGGATGCAGGGAATTTAGCTTATCAATTTTTCATATGGGCATCGAAACAGCCTGGTTACAGGCATAGTTATGATGTCTATAAGGCCATGGTTAGGACTCTAGCCAAAATGAGGCAATTCGGAACGGTTTGGGCAATAATAGAAGAAATGAGGAGAGAGAGTCCGCGGTTAATTACCCCGGATGTGTTTGTTGTGTTGATGAGAAGGTTTGCTTCTGCAAGGATGGTTAAGAAGGCGGTTGAAGTGTTAGATGAAATGCCTAAATACGGGTGTGAGCCTGACGAGTATGTCTTTGGGTGTTTGTTGGATGCGTTGGCTAAGAATGGTAGTGTCAAGGAGGCAGCCTCACTTTTTGAGGATATGAGGATGAGGTTTACACCAAGCCTCAAGCATTTTACTTCCTTGCTGTATGGATGGTGTAAAGAAGGGAAACTGTTGGAAGCAAAGCATGTCTTGGTCCAAATGAGGGAGGCTGGGTTTGAACCAGATATAGTAGTCTACAATAATTTGCTTAACGGGTATGCAGTGGGTGGGAAGATGGCTGATGCTTATGATCTTTTGAAAGAAATGAGGAGGAAGGGTTGTGAGCCAAATGCAGCATCTTACACAGTATTGATCCAGGCGCTTTGTTCCATGGAGAAAACCGAGGAAGCAATGCAAGTCTTTTATGACATGGAGAAAAGTGGTTGTGATGCTGATCTCATAACCTATAATGCCTTGATTAGTGGACTATGCAAGTGCAGAAAAATTGATAAAGCCTATGAGCTTCTAGACACTATGCTTCAGCGAGGCCACACCCCTGATCAAATTACTTATCTGCATATACTTTTGGCTCATGAGAAGAAGGAGCAATTTGAAGAGTGTAAGGAGCTTGTGGATGAGATGAAAAAGATCGGCTGCTTTCCAGATACTAAAATATACAATACCTTGATCCGTTTGGCATACAAGTTGGGGGAGGTAAAAGAAGGAATTGAACTTTGGAATGAGATGGAGGCAAGTAGCCTTAGTCCTGGCAAAGATAGCTTCACTATAATGATTCATGGTCTTGTTGAGCAGGATTGTCTAGTCGAAGCTTGTGACTATTTCAAGGAAATGATTAACAGAGGGCTTTTATCTGCTCCCCAGTATGGTACTTTTAAGGACCTACTGAACTCCCTTTTACGAGCTGAAAAGCTTGAATTAGCTAAAGATGTGTGGGATTGTATCATCGTAAAAGGATGTGAGTTGAATGTCTATGCATGGACAATCTGGATCCATGCACTCTTCTCAAAGGGGCATGTGAAAGAGGCATGTTCTTATTGCTTGGAAATGATGGATGCAGATGTGATGCCAGAGCCCAGCACTTTTGCAAAATTAATGAAGGGCCTGAAAAAGTTGTATAACAGACAAATTGCTGCAGAAATAACAGAAAAAGTGAGGAAGATGGCAGCTGATAGACAGATTACCTTCAAAATGTACAAAAGAAGGGGAGAGAGGGATTTGAAGGAGAAAGATAAAGCGAAAACTGATGGAAGAAAGAGGAGGGCTCGTCGACGTCAGTGGGGCCAAGGTCGTAGTAAAGCTGACATTGTTATTTGATGAATGGTGCGTGAGCTTTAAAAGCTAACCTTAGATGGAGTTTGTAAATTGGAAACATGAGCCCATATCAGGTACATTTTCTTGCCAACCACAACTCATTAACTTCTGTTATGCCTTGTTTACTTTTTCAATCAAAGTTAGTTTCACCTTTATGTAATTTTCAGAACCTTTAAAGAAGATGCCTTCTATTCTGTCAATTTTGTAACCCAACGTTTTCAACTTTTGTTGTCATAATGTAAGTCATTTATGTCTTTCAAAATATTTCTCAGATAGGAAAGCTGATATCTGTACCTCCTTAGACTGTTAGTCAATCTCTGGATTGCATACTGATTGACTTGGTTCTGTGTGAAGCTTAGTTCTACCAACTACTTATCCCAAGACAATTAGAGTATTAGGCCCATATGCTCTTGATTGTGCATATATTCTACATTTCTATGGATAATTGGACATAATACTCAAGAGAACTGCATTCTGTACTAGTTGTGCCTAGAGGCTAGATCAGTCTTTTGAGGGAGCAGGATGTTCTATAGGACTTTTTTTTAGAGTAAAGCAACGTGAATAAGGAAAGAGGGAGGATGGGATGTCAAGGAATTTTTAATTTGAATAAAAATAGGTTTTCCAACGGACATGCTACTTACTGTATTAGAAATAATTTTTGGTTTTCTAGGTTTTTTTTTTTTTTTGCTGGGCAATATTGGAGATTTGACATTGCTTGGCTTGAGCAATGGGAGGGACTTCTCAGAGTGCTTTACCTGTATAGAAGGCTCTCTGTATTGCAGATCCTTATGGCTGTATCGCCTGTATGCATGTTTGGAGTTCTGAATAAGTCTACTGTCCAATTGAGGGAATAAACTGCACTTCTTGTTAATTGCCATAATCTGATCAGAGCTGATTTTGGGGGTTGGGCTGATCTAGATAACATAGGTAAGCAAAGCTCTCAAAGTTGAACCATGTTTCTATTTCTTCCATGGCCACAGCAGCTCAATCTAATTCTATGCTGATCCCTTGTAAATGTGATGCTTGATTTGTTTTTTTATTCCCATTCCTAGTGTTCTGGTAACTTATGCTTTTGTGTGTGAACTCTGTGAAGTGTCTTCAATAGGCATCGTATCCCTACTCATTCAGTAATACCTTTGATGCATCAACCATAATGCTGTTAATCTCACACAGGTTCTCATTGTGGTTATGCTGTTATGGGTCATTCCTGTTGGACTTAGCATTTGTGTAATACAGAAATCATCAACAATTAACCCACCTTTTTACACCAAAATAAAAGGAATGAATTAGTGATATTGTTTGCAAGAGCAAAGTACATTATTGTAAATGAAATACAGAAGTCATACTACTTTGAAATATCAGTATCAATACTTCCAGAATATTATATTACAGCATGATTTTCTTTTTTATTGTCACCCAAAAACAAAAAAAAAAAAAGTCTGGTTAAAGATTAAACCTCGCAACTAAAGCGGCTATGTTAGCACCTGATCCTGATTCCTGTGTTATAAATTTTCTCGTCTGTAATCAGTCTCATCATATATTTCCTCCTGCACATACAACAGAACCAGGAATATAGAAGGTTTAGAATCTTGGCATATATTGAATAGTTATATGCTTTTATAATGTGACTCACCTGTAGCAGTTCTTCTATGACATCTTCCATCGTGATTATGCCGATAGCTTCTCCATCTCCTGAGAGCTCAGAAAGTTGTTTCTCTTTGATGTCCAAAATTTCAGATTCCACATTTTTTGACCACTTTTTTCCTTTAGAAGTTTCTCTATGAAATTCACGAGTAGTCTTAGGCAAGCTCTTCAACTTCTTCAGTGATCTCTTGCTTCTCAATTTCTTTTCTTGGGGCAGTTGTTTTCCATCCTTCTCCACTTTCACCTCTCTCAAAGGTTCTATAAATTTATCATAATCGAGGAAGGAAAATAAATTGGATGGACGTTAAGAACTTAAGAGTTAAGACATTAACTTTTAGAGCATAAATGTAAATTGCATACCTTCCTGTGGATGTTTGCTGCCTGACAGCTCTGAGTCACTATCTCTAACAACAACAGCCATATGACTATGGCCTTTTTGGAATTCGTTGAGTATGTCATACAAAGGCATGTTTTCTGAAACCCTGGGATAGAAAGCTAAATTATGAGATAAAAACTTGGCACCTCTTTTCTAAGAATTTGTATTATGGCATGCAGGCTGCATGCCACATTCTAGCCTTTTATTACTTCTGTGTAAAAAGCTATTGTACCTTGGGATTTTGCGAAATGTGACATTCTTTACCGGTACCTTGTCTTCTGGGTTAATACTCAGCAAATTCTTCACCTGCATTGGCATGAAGCCATTGGAGTAAGAGGGCAAGACATAAACTGCACCTGCCTGAATTTTTTGTATTTATCCTTATGAAAGCAATATGCATTGACAAGAAGCTGTCACTGACAGCTTCATTACTGCAACTTAACGGCATCTCAAATTCTCAACATGTTTCAAGTTTACTAAAGATCATCAAAATCAATTCTGCATAGAAGTGAAAACTGGATTTGTCAATTTTACAACTTCAAAGATAAAAGTGAAGTAGCAGGACAAGGCCTATGATATTTGTTGGATTCCCATAATAAACCGGAACCCTGCTATGTCCTTTATCCATTATCACATTCATCAAATTCCTGTCATATTACAAAAAAAAAAAAAAAAAATGAGATTTAACTGCTTGGACCCCGACATATTCATTTCCATCAGATTCAAACTTTCAAAGAGATCTTGTGATAATAAAGTTCACCTACCGAGATTAGAATTAATATCGATGGCAAAAGTGTTTTCTATAGGAGTCATAGCATCTCTTGCTGTTTTTTCTGTGAGTCCAAGTGCTCCGCCTATGATAGTGGTCTCATCATGGGTAAGTTCTCCTCCTTTTCCTGCCTGTTCATATGTATAGAATATAGATTATCAGCTTATGTCTTGTTGTCTGGTTTACCAGGTTTCTGTTCATTAAGGAAGAAATAGTAAGGTGCAGCCTACCTCATTTCCATGCAAGTCAACTAGAGTTTTCAATTCAGCTCGCCGAAACATTGCTTTGTGTCTCTTCCCCAACAAAAGGTCCAATAGCTGGTAAAGGAGAGAAAATGAGGAAAGGACGTATGTGGATTCTGAAATATACCTGTTATTTGGAAGGGAAAAAAAAGGAGAGAAATGGAGAGCATATTGAGTTAGTTCTATCACCTTGCTTATCGGATATGCAACAGGGAAACAAATCCAGACAAGAACTCGAACAAGAGGGGCAACAGCAGCACCAATTGCCAAACCATACCGTGAGCAAACAGCTTGTGGGATGATCTGTAATGCAACATAATATTAGTTTAAATCCGTCTGGTTTCTAATCTTGGTTAAGAGTACTACTAGTATAGGCTAAAGGGATCTCACCTCACCAAACAATAGTATCAGTGTCACTGAAAGAAGAATAGCACCCCAGGCTGCAACCAAACTGTCAAGAAATATTGGAAGGGCCTGCGACAATGTCATTTTTATCAGTTTTACTTTTTTGCATTTAGACCAAAATACTGATCTTATTCAACACTCTTTCTTTATGGTAAATTACCTCCATGGCAGCTGCATTGCATATTAAGAGGGTACAGAGCAACAAGTGCTGTCTCTGGACAACAGGTAATATCTTTGCTGCATACCAAAAAAAAAAAAAAAAAAACACCTTACTACTGTTAAAAGAATGAATTATACTGCAACTTTCTGTTCATCAAACTATCACGTCAGGGATTCAGGGCTTTACCATTCTTTTAATTAACGACTTTAAAGACGAAGCAAAGAAACAAGGTGTGGAAATTACCAGCATTTTTACGATCAGAGGGAGATCCAGCTTTAGCTATTACTTCAAGGTCTACAAGACTGAGGGACATGAGTCCCAGGGTGAGTCCAGACATCAACCCAGCAAACACTACCAGTATGAAGCATATCGCGATTCGTATGAAGAATTGTGAACCACAACACGAATACTGCACTGCCATTCAACTTCACTGCCTCCTTTTATTCCTTTCTTTTTCTTATTGATTATGAACTCTCAGGTTTTCTCTGATCAAATGAAAGTGAAAGAAAGAGTTCAATGATTCTAACAGTCTTGATTGAGATGTGAATGTTTCAAGATTTTTTCTAATACTGGAAACGTCTGGAACCGGAAGCTGACAACTTTTCTGCCTGTATTCTCTTGGTTGCTTTTTTTGAAAGAAAGGATAAATAATTTTTAAGGCCCACCGAAAGTGTAAATCAAGAGTTAAACTGGAATAAAATTTCAAGTAGGTTTGATTGAACAGAATAAGCAGAAATCTTTTGAAATGAGGAAGATTTGGTACTGTTCCTGATTCCCTGCTGTGTTGTCTACAAGCGATATATCCACAACTCACCATCTTCTATTTTGGGTTATGTCAGCATGTCACCTGTAAATTCTAGCATGTCTGATAGTATTTTCTATTGCTATATTTATCTTTTTGACATGTTTTTATTAAACAATTTTTGTCAATGTGTCAAGGAATTATCATTTGAGGGTAAAGTTGCGAACTTCACTTGTTTTTCCTCAATTTTACACAATAGACATAGCGCTGGGTCATGCCACTAATGGGCGGCATGGCCCAAAGCAGTTCACCCTCCTTCCTTGTACAAATAAGTTATTTAATGCCAATATAAGAAGCCATTCTGATCGATTGATCTGTACCTAACACGGTCCAATAACGACCAAGGAGCCTCGAGACACCAGAGGGTTTTAGTCGGACCATATCTCGAGTGTGCTAAAGCCCACTGCAACTATAAACCATCTAGTGCCAAATTTGCCAATTTAAGTTCGGACCATGTCTGGAGTGTGCTATAGCCCACTGCAACTATGAACCTTCTGGTGCCAAATTCGCCAATGTTAAACCTCAACATCTACGGCAAGTCTCAGAGATTCAGACCATCAGTGATCTAATTTTCGCAGCATTATTCATCAAGAAATAAGAAAACAAGCATGATAAGCAAGAATCAATTAGCAATCAAAGGAATTTCCCTCCTGCAATCACAACTCAAGCGACTTTCTCACCTTCAATCACGTCATTTCTTCTCTCAATTTTCTCTCTCATCACCACCTTCTTCTTCCCCTGCAATCCCTTCTTCAAACCCATCACTCAAAACCCCATTTTGCTCCTTCTCTCACACACCCTCTTTGTGTAGGAACTCAAATGAGGAAGACCCAAATCGAGGTTCTGAAGGTACGCCGAAGCTTTTGGTGGTTCAGCCACGTGTCCGACCAAATGCCAATTTACAGGCCAAGCTTAACGAAGCTCTTAACCTGGCTAATTCGTTGGATGAACAAAGAGATGGTTACTTTTCCACTGATTTGAGTCTGAAACAATCGCCTCCGCATGTTGTAGTTCAGAACCCACTTTCTAGTTCCGGCAAGGGCCGCTCAGGTTGCTTCTTAGTCTTTTTTATTTAATTTCTTTAATTTCCTTTTTATTTTACTGTTTTGATATATGCAGCCGCAAGGACTTATTTAGAAATTCATGACAAAATCACGTGTCAGTTCGTGTATACGTCATTTTCCTTCACTTGAGCAAAATGTTGGGTTTTAAATGGGATAGGGGATAATGATGTTGAAATTTGTATTTTAGTACAATGTAGTTGAATTTGGTAACTAGGTCATGTACTTATGTAGTGTGGCATTTTTCTCAAGTGCTTTTAGATGTACTCTAAGAAGTCACATACAGTGTTTTGGGATAGTCTATAAATGTTGCCACCTTGGTTTTTTCTTTAAGCTGTTGGAATAGTGTGAGAAATATTGATTTGAGAAAGGTTTAGTTTGAAGATGAACATAGACTGTGACTGTGAAATTAGGCCTGATATATTTGAGTTTGAAATTTTTTGGTGGGTTGAGGGATGGGATGAATAATATTGTGATGGTGCTGATTTGGTGTGTGTGCTGAAGATAAGAGTGTGTAGATCATTTTGTGAATGCACTTCATTTAATACATGTGCAGATACGTTCTTTGGACCGGGGACGGTGGAAAACGTTAAGTGCCATATACATGCCATTGAATCAGAGGCAAGGAACTTATGATTTTGAATAATGCCTGTACAAGTGATACTTTATCGCTTACATATTATGGATTGGTTGTGTTCTGATGCATTATCATTATGTTCTTGTAGCAAGGTGAAATGGATGCTGTATTTGTCAATTCAACACTGTCTGCAATTCAGCAGAGAAATCTGGAAGTAAGTTGCTTAAGTTGTACTTTGTATTTTTTCAATTAACCAAGTAAAATATTGCAAGGGAAATTGTTGTAGTATATTGAGTACTTATGAGTGAGCATTCATTCTGTTGTAGAGGGCTTGGGAGAAACCTGTTTTAGATCGTGTTGGCCTTATCATAGAGATTTTTAATGCTCATGCATACACTAAGGAAGCAAAACTTCAGGTATAGCTATTGTTTTTATCTATTCATTTCTGTGGTTTTCCTGATCAAATCAGAAGTTATTACCTTACATTTATCAAGACATGGCTTTGGTTTGGAACTAGGTGATTTTTTTCTGATCTTTTTAGAATTTCAGGCTGAGTTAGCAGCTATAATGTATAAGAAGAGTCGGCTTGTTCGAGTACGGGCTTCTGATGGACGTTACACTTTTGGAACAAAAGGAGAAGCTGAAGTTGTGAGTGCTCGAGGGTAAGTCCCCTACTCTTTATACAGAATTGCCTAGGCATACTTAGGATGGTTAATTGAAGCTAATAATTTGTTGGGCTGGTGGCTAAGAAAGTTGATTTCTTGCAATTCTGCCAATGTTTTATTAAGCTAAGTTGCTTTCTAGTTTCTACAAAACTTAATAATGACAGATATTAATCCTAAACAGCAGGAGAATGACGAACTTGTGAAGGACACAATGACAATTTTGATCTGTTTTATCAAGTTACTTGGTTGTTTTCTTGATTAGGATTTAGGCTGTTCTTGATTATTGCATCCTAATTCCCAAAGTCGAGTGGGTTGTGTATGGATTTCTGATATCTAGTCTCTATGGCCTACTGGGTTAGGGTCAGATGAGAATATTGATCATGGAGTGGTACATGGTGATTTTGGGCTCTTCTAAACACTGCTGTTTCATTTGGCTTTTCATTGTGTCCCTGTTCTCTTCTGACGTGAGCCACTAACCAATTCTACCTGACAATCTGATTAAAATATGAAAACTGTTCTGCTGTAGTGCTGACCCTTCATATGCTATTGAGGTCTATGTCTCAGCTGTTTCTCATTTCTCATCTAAGCTTACAACTTTTTGAGCTTGATTTTAATCGTTAGTCTGTAATTGAAAATATTTCTAATTTGCACTATTGCACATTACAGGAGAGGAAGTGGTGGTCGTGGTTTTATAAGTGGTGCTGGAGAAACCGAGCTTGAGCTTCAACGTCGAAGGTTTACTTCTTAAATCAGATTTTACTAAAACTATATGAACTTGGTGATTACTTTTCTTGTCTTGTGAAGGGTCTTATATAATAAAGGATGCAGTGCATATTGCTGTGTGTTAATAATAAATCATACAGAGCATCATACTTGTCCAGTTGTTTCTAAGTCTTTCTAGATATAAACCCTGATGTGTGTGGATCAGGGTTGAATTTGGCTCTTATAATTGTGTGATCAATGCTAGATTGCTAGTCCTGAAAGCAGTGTACATGCTGAAATCACACACTTTGGAGGAGCTCTAGCTTTTTTGCATGGAAGTGTACCTTGGACTTTCTCAACATACTATATGTTTCTCCATGAGCAAAACTCTGTTACATGCTTGGACGACATGCTTATTCTAGTATATGCAGATATGCTTCCACTGAAATTGCAGTGAACTTAATTTTGGACTTGCAATGGCAGAATCTCAGAAAGAAGAAAGCGCCTGCTGGCTGAAATTGAAGAAGTTCGTAAAACACGTGCTGTGCAGCGTGCTGGTCGGAGAAAGCAAGGTGTTTTAGATGCTCCAGGGCTTGCCACTGTTGCTGTAGTTGGGTACACTAATGCTGTCAGTGATCAATGCCTCATACACTAAATTTTTCCCTTGCCTTTCTTTTGCATCTCAGAGATGTATTTTTTATCTTATGTTTTTGACTGGATAATTCTTCAATTACAGGGGAAGTCAACTTTAGTTAGTGCGCTCTCAGATAGTGACCTGTATAGTGATGATAGGTAAATTCATTATTATAATTCAAAAGTGCTCCTTCCATATATGGTGTAAATTAAATCACCATGTTAGTTCAATGTGTGCAGATTGTTTGCGACGGTTGACCCAAGAGTCAGAGGTGTTGCTCTTCCGTCTGGGTAATTAACTGCATAGGGAGCCCCCAACATTCATTCCTCTGGCTGCTTTTGGAGTACGGTGAAGTAATATGCTGACAAGTTAGACCTAACCTTATGAGTTATTTATTTTCAGGAGGAAGGTCTTGCTTAGTGATACAGTGGGATTTATATCAGATTTGCCAGTTCAAGTGAGTTGCCAGGACATGTAAATTATACTTTTCTTTTTATAGAATGTGAAGTATATTAAAATTCTAATTTGCAGCTAATTGAAGCATTTCATGCTACCTTGGAAGAAGTTGCGGAAGCAGATCTGCTTGTGGTAATTATCTTTTATATCTTGTTTTTGCATTGTCAATGCTATCTTCATAAATGGGGAACCAACAAGGTAGCTCTACTTGTAGTTTTAGACCACTAGGTAGTAAACTAGAAATCCTTCTAGTTACGGTGTTTGGGGATGGAGTTTTCTCTCCCCTCCCTTCAGCATGGCCTGCAAATCTGGGCTGAGTTCCATGAGGGATCCGGCGTAGTAGGATTTTCTATATCTTACGATCTTACCCAAAAATTGCAAAAATGATTTAGAACTTGATGTGCTTCACTCAATGATCATGAAACTGGTTGGTGATTGATTATGCACATGATGTACAGCATGTTCTGGATTCCAGTGCATTGAATCTTGAGGAGCAACGAGAAGCTGTATTAGATGTCTTGCGACAAATAGGTGTTTCAGGGAAAAAGATTGAAGACATGATTGAGGTTTGGAACAAGGTATATCAATATCTTAATCTTTCCATTTCTTTCTTCTTCCTTTTTTGTCATTCTGGACCATCGATGAATAAAAATTTTAAAAATTAATTTTCAGATTGATTTTGAAAGAGATACAGAAACAGACACAGACACTGGGGTCGTAAATTTCAACGATGACAATGACTACAGGTTTGTTGAGGATGAAGATGAAATAGCTGATAAAAAACTGCAGGAAGATCAGGAGGAGAACCAACAAAATGACGACTCAAGTGACTGGATTGGATCAAGGAATGGCAATGAAGATGAGGACTATCAACTTTGCTCTTCTAAGATTTTGACGGGAGTAGTTGATCAGAAAATAAAATCCTTAAATGAATCAAGCATGAAGGAAGATGGCCCAGACACTGATTCCGAATTTAAACACATTCCACTTGTCAAAACTTCAGCAGTAACAGGGGTAGGATTGCAGGAGCTGCTTGAGCTCATTGATGATAAGCTGGTGCAGATTGACAAGGAGCAACATTCATCACAGAGAGTACTGGAGAAGAGTGAATTTGACCGTAAGTGGCGGCCTATTCAAGCTGAGAAGGTGGGCATTGCTGTGGAATAACTACGTGCTTTTTTTCCCTTCATAATAGGCATAACTCGTACAACCATACAAATAATGTGTATGTTGGTTATACACCATACCTATTTAATAGTAACTAACTGTCAAAGAGGTTACCAAAAAATGTCGGTCTTTTCTTTTCATGTAGTAGTAGAATTTTGTATCTTACAAGTAGCCCAACTATTGTTAGTTCTTGTTAAGATTTTCAATCACGTAAATAACGTAGTTGGATGTTGAACTGCTTTTGTTGATTTGGAATACTTGATTAGGAAGAGTCAGTGTTGTACACTACGTATATAGAATTAAAAAGTATTTTTAAGTTGGTTTTTGAGCACTTTCTGGAGAGTTAGGGCATGGAAGGTTAGAGTGATGGTAAGTTAATTTAGCTATGTAAATAGTGTCATTTTGGTGGTATTTCACCTAAATTATCTGACTAAAGGGAAAAAAAAAATTAAAAAAACAAAAAAAAAAAAACTATGGTTCAATAATCTATTTCAAGTGAATGCTCGGTATTGGTATGAATATGAGGAAGCCCCAATTTTTTCTTATGAATATTGGAAAGGAAATACTTGAATAAGAAGAAAGGGTAGCATAAAGGGTTACCATTATTTTTTGTTTGCTATTCACAAGGAAAGAAACTCCTTGTATCAAATTGGAAATTGTGGAAGGAAATATTTTTGTTACCATAGAGTTGGGAGAGGTAACAAGTGGGGGGCAATAGTTACCTTAAGAAATGAAATGAGGTGTGTTACCTAACCTCTCATTCCAGAAAGATAATAGGTAATGTCAATGGTTAAATGATTCAATTACCATTGCTTAAAAATACTAAACCAAACATGTTATAAAGCTAATACTTGGGCAACTGTAACCAATAAAAATGAGGTTATTTCATTAGGCTGCCATAATATCATCTGTATCAGTCAACATAGTTCTTTTGCAATTTGTGTTCTTTCCAATTGGAGTCGGGTTGCTTAGCCATTTCTCTCCCCTAGACCTGCCCTTAAAGCCCAAATGGCCTTTGGGTCTCATGGGGTCAATGAGTAGCACCTTGTTTGCTTTCTTTTTGGAAAAATGCCAAGTATGGGATTGGGACAAGGCATGATGCCTAAAGTTGGGGTGTTGGATGGTGCAAGGGGGCGTGTGGGCGTGGGCACAAGACATGTGCACCCAATGACAAGACATACAAATAGATATTTTGGCAACTAAGGGTATGTCATCTTTGCCTTAAAACATGATAATTAAGGATGGAAAAGGCATGAATGAGATGGTTCGGGCACTAAGTATGACTCTCAAGGCCCTTTGGGAATCCTTAGAAGTACTTGGATGTATAATCTTGTCGGGTGAAAAAATTATCTACGGAAGCTAAATTTAAAGGCTATAATACACGAAAACGGAGCAATTTAGGAGTTTTCTGGAGATTTCGAGACTCGGTGTCAAAAATTCATGGAATATTTTGGGATGCATCCCAGGGTCATATAATGTTGTTTAGACTCATATACAATTAGTCAACTACATTAAGATCCCGTGAAAGCTTAAAACCAATACAAGAGGCGTGTAAGAAAACAGCTAAATTGACAGTTTAAAGGTAAAGTGGATGGTTCCACCCACCAAAATGGACTCCCGAAGTGTGTTGGGGTCTATGGAAAGCATTTCGGCAATATATTCCAGGTCCCAAAAAGTCCGAAATTGAAGGCTATAATTTACATTTTTTGAGCAATTTCAAAGGTTTTGGGACCCGATGTCAAAAACTCTCGAGATAGTAAGAGAAACATCTCGGGATTATATAATGTCGTTTGGAACCATATATGATCATTATATGTTGTGATAAATGTTCGTGGTGGCCATGAGTTAATGAAATCAGTGTAAGTTGTAAGCAGATAAAATAACAACTTAAAAGAAAATTGGATGGTTCCACCCACCCAAATGGACTCCCGGGGTATATTGGAGTCCATGGAAAGCATCTCGGCAATTTTTTTTTCAGGTCCAAAAAAAATCAAAGTTGTTCAAAATTGAAGGTTATAAATACACGATTTTTGGTCAATTTTGGAATTTTTTAACAAAATGGATTAAACGCGTGGGGGTGACCCTTGGGGTCATATAAGTTGTTCTGAAATCACAAGACACCTATAAAAATGTCTATAAAATCCCAATTATGAGTTTTGTTTGATTTAGTTGTGTTGTTATTTTGAAATTATGTTACATTATTATTGGTAGTAAAAGAGATGGTTCCAATAATAATCAATATGGACTCAATTATCTTCTTTTATATTGTTGGTTATTCCCAAATTCATTAAAATGTTGATTTTCAATATTATACAATTTAAAATATTTTTAAACCATAATAAGCATACCGAATTATATATAAAGTCCTAAAATTGAGTTTGGTTCTATCACAAGAGTATTTTGAAACACTCTCAGAGGTGAGCTACTCAACAATTTCTATTCCCTAAAGTTGCCCTTGAACCAAAATGGCCCTCTTAAGGTCTCATAGGGTTCATGGGATACACGTCACCCACATTTTCAAACTAATTTTGGAATTTTTTTCCAAAATTAAAGTGGATGTTATGGGTGTTAAGTGTTTACGTAAGTAGTTATAAAGTTGATTTGAAATCATTATAAGCTAAACAATATGTTCATTAAGTCATCATAATGAGTTTGGTTCGGCTTCCGCGATACATCTATTTCAAAAATTTGTTATAGTAGTAGTTAAAAGCTGCAAGCTTCCATAATAGGCAGTTACTAACAATATATGGGCTGTTTGGCTGTTACATAGTTTAATCCCTTTCAAGATCTACACAAAAATCAGTAATACTTCTATAAAAGTACTAAAAACCTCCTCTCCTAGGACACCTTGTGCTGTTGTACATTGCTTTAACAAATGTAAAATGTCTGAATAAGATCGAAGAAACAAGGACAAAAGTACCCCTTAAAATACAAGTAATTGCAGCAACGCCGACACTTCTTAACACACAGCACTTGAAAGCAGCAGCACAGCAACAGCAAGTGGGCAGCAGTGAGTGTGAGGAGTGATAAATAAAGTTGCAATCTTTAAAAATTAAATAAAATGACAACCCCTTTAACAATGGCTTATTCTGCGCCCCACCGCGTATTATAAGATCTTCACTCTCTTCTTCTCTTCTCTTCTCTTTCCACCTTTCATACAATAAACGCGCTCTATCACTCTGTTTTTCCCTTTTTTCCTCTTTTTCTCTCTCCTCTTTGAGCAACACTATCTTCACTCTCATACTTTTTTAGCAATTTCTAACATACCCGAATCAAATTCTAGATTCTATATCAAATACCCACATAATTTATACTTGCAAGATAGATTTTTTTTTTTGTTTAAGTGGATCTGGATTCATAAGTGCATCAAACTGTTCAATTGGTTAATGTGGTAATCTCAAACCCCATTTCTTGTAATTTCTATATCTTTTAGTTGTGATTAGTAATTTGTTAAACTGGATTCTTCGTTTTTTGCGGAATTGATTTTTTTATTTTTATGGATCTGTATTGCTTCATCATATGTTCATTTATTTATTAACTGTTACATTTTTATATGGTTTTTAGTCAAGGGCGAATCTATATAGATAATAATTTGATTCTTTGATTTTCTTCGTTGGTAAGATCTGTGATGCTATGCTCGATTGATGATTGCTATAGAATTGCATATATTATACTAAGAAATGTTTTGCACATTTATATGATGAATAGTATTAATAATGTTAGATTAAATTTTTGTGCTTGGTAGAATAATATCTTGATTTATCTATGCATTGATGTAATTATGTAAATTTTTTTCTGATTTTATATTTGTTTGAGTTATATACAATTCGCCTTTTAATCTAAGATCTTGTTTTTGTTAGAATGTATTTAGACAATGTGGTTCTTCTTGAGATGGTTTACTCCTAGATTTGATTATCTTGATTTGTAGCTCAACTCATGTTGTGTTTTTCATTATTTTTAATCTCAGGTAAACTTGTATCATCTATATACATTGGAGTATAAATTTACTGTAAACAGAAAGAAGTCATGTCAAGGAGACCTGTAAATCCTACTCGCCGTTTGGTGGGCAATGGAGGGTTTCCACTAGCAGGAGCGTTCCCATCAAAGACACGCTCATCTCCCTTGGTTTCGGTTACCCTTGTGGCACTGGTACGTCTTCAGCATTCTAGCAGTTGCTTCATTAAATGACTGTATTTTCACCAGATCAATGTTTTTACGTCATTTATAATTGTATCGTAATCATCTGGTACCATGTATCCTGTCCATTTGTCTAGGCATATTGATACATGATATGTGTACTTAAAGATTTTGCTTCTAACCCTATCATTTTTTTTTTGTTTGCAGGGTGTATTTCTTATTGTTGGGTATCTATACAGTGGCTCAGGTGGGTCTTGCATTCTTCTCTATTTATTTCATTACCGTTTCCTTATATGCCTATGATAGTATGCCATGATCATATTGAACGGAATATCTGGTTGTCATTAATCCTTTCTAGATTTCATATATCTTTATAGAAAAGCTGCAATTCTTCCTGTCTTTTAGTATTTTGGTGGATTAGATATGTCTTTGAGCTGTATACTAGAATATTGAAACTCTGCTAATTGAACAAGGACATCAAAGGGTTGCATTTTCATTCATACTGTTGAACCTCCACTTCTGTGCAAATGCAGTCTCCTAACTGATTTCTTAAACAAACCACATTTTGCTTCTTATTTTTATGGAAATTTCATGTCTCCTTTCCATCTTTTTTTCTATTTGCTTATACAGTGGCTCCTTAAGCATTTGATGTCAATCTTCAACCCTTACCTGTTTCCCCCCTTCCCCTAAGGATTATTTTGTGATCACGTATTGAATTGGCTGTTTGTATCTTGCAGGTAAAAAAGACATTGTTAGCAGAATTGAAGGTAGATACACTTGCTCATTTCAAATTTATGATTGATTTCCTAGCACATATCTTCTGTCTGTTTCTTTGTTTCATGTCTCATGTCTCATTCAGTTTAATATTTTGTATGCTTTGTTTGCTTTTCTTCTGTGTATATAAAGGAAAAGAAGCGATGTAATCTTTCTCTTGATTTGACATAAATTGTATCAGCAGTTATCAGTTGTCTGTCAGAACCAAAATTATGCTAAGTTCTTTGATGCAAATAGGTTTCCACTTCTTTTTTTCTTTTGGATAGCAAGCAAATTGAATTTCTAGGTTTTGTAGCTCTTTTAAATCAAAATCTACTTACTGTATAGCAGAAAACTTAGCCTCTTTGTATGGAAGCTTCTGGTCAGTGGTTCAAGTATACCTTTCTAGAGGTTTTGCTTGGAAAAGTAGTTCAGCAACACTTAGTCTGCACTGCAGCCCATTAGTTAGCAACTAGACATCTTTCTGTTTGTTTTTGCATAATTTGTTCACCTTTAGTAGTCTGGTTACTCTTCCTACTTTCCAATTTTAGCCTTTGCTCTGATTGATGTAACTGATTTCTGAGATGTAACTTTTATTGTTCACCTCTTATGCAGGCGAGTTTTCTGGAACACAAGAACTTCAGAAGGCAATACCTCTTCTGAAGAAAGCTTACAGTGATGGCATGCACAAGGTTTTGCATGTTGGGCCTGATACTTGTTCTGTGGTCTCTAAGCTATTAAAAGAAGAGGATACTGAGGCATGGGGCGTGGAACCATATGACCTAGAGGATGCTGATTCAAACTGCAAAAGTCTTGTGCGAAAGGGCATTGTGCGTGTTGCTGATATCAAATTCCCATTGCCATACAGATCACAATCATTTTCATTGGTTATTGTCTCAGATGCATTAGATTACCTCTCACCAAAGTATCTGAACAAAACTCTTCCAGAATTAGCAAGAGTGGCTTCTGATAGCATAGTGATATTCACTGGTATGTCAATATCTATTTTTTTTTTTTTTTTTTTTTTTTTTTTTTTTTTTAACTCGTTCAATATTATTTCTAAAAGCATTGCAGCAACTCATTGGAAAGATTGTGCCTTCTTTAAATATCTTCATGGTTTCATACATGTGGGCCTTTAATGCAAGCTTTGAGATGAATTCAAATAAACTTCTGTAGATCCCTTGATGCTGCTGCTTGAAAGGCGACTTTGCTTAGCTATCAAACTTTTGTTTAGTTACCTATCTAATCGGTTATATACATTTATTTGTAGGTTTTCCTGGTCAGCAGAGAGCCAGAGTTACAGAGTTGTCCAAATTCGGACGCCCGGTGAGTTCTCAGTTACTTTTATCCAATGCCCAATCATGGTTTATTTCAGAATTTGATCTGCCTAGTTGTAATTGTTAGCAACAACAAAGCCATAGCCTTATCCCTAAAGAGAGAGATTGGGTCAGCTACATGAACCGTAGTCTATCTTATGTAGTCATCCACAAAGACACTCCTTCATTCGCTCTATTGTTAATTTTAACATACAATATAATTTAAAATGGATCTCATTACTTGTTATCCTCTTCTGAAAGTTTGGCTTAGTAAATATAATTTCAAATGTTTCCATCCCTTGAATTGGCTATTTCTCATCATTGGATTCCTCCGGAAAAAAGGAGGGAAACAAAAGAGATTACCAGCTTGGCCTGAAATGAAAGGTGGATAAAAGATAGAGATGGTAGATCCATCTCAGCGTAAAATATATCCTTGACTAACATAGGGCCGATAGGGGCATTATGAGGTTTTCTTGACTAATCTTTTTTCAAAAAAAAAAAAAAAAAAAAGAAAATCCTTTGATGTTGGGTGAATTGTCTATTTATGAGATAAGATCATCCTGACTTAGGTGTTTGGTCTAATATGCTAATTTTCAATGTTGACTAGTGTATACAAAGTGAAATGCAAACTTTTAAGCTGCTTAATATCTGAGAAGCCTGAAGTCAAATGACACTTTGTTTCTGATGATTCTTCCTGTAGGCTAAAATGCGCAGTCAGTCATGGTGGGGGAGGTTTTTTGTTCAGATTGGTTTGGAGGTAAACGAAGCTGCTGCCAAAAAGTTTGATCAAGCTAGCATCAAAGAGTCATACAAGCCAAGCTGCCAAGTTTTCCACCTGAAATCGTTCCATTAACATTGCAAGGGCTTCAGCCTTTTTAGGTGCTTGATGCATATTAATAGAAAGGGTGCTTCAACAGAGTATACACCTTATGTTGTGTAGTGCTAGTTTGGTGTAGGATACGTTGATTCAAAATCACTTTTTGTTGTGTTATCAAATGTTTTACAAATCCATACATTCAATATTTATTAATCAAAGTGCGGAAATTATTTATTTAATGGTCTATGTACTGATTAGCAATTCAGAAGTAATTTTTCTAAATAAACTGAAAAAACTATCTAACCATCCTCCTCTTCCCTTGATGAATAAATACTATCTACTCTACTTCGTAGTGGGAAGGTGAGAACTTGATCAATATATTTACATTATGTTAAGCTAATAAGATAGCTTTAAAAGGGCCACTTTATAGCCTAAATATAATGCAAAAGACTAGCGTTTATGCGTATTGTGGCATTATATTAACAAGATAATTCTCATCTAAATATTTTCAAAAAATCATAAGGCCAGAAGAATATATGGGCATAAGAGTAGGGCAAACTTTTATGCAAATAATAACGTAATAAGAAGTCAACTAGTTTAATTGGTTAAAGTCCTGGAAGGTATTGATTTGGGATTAAATCTCGTCTATATCACTGTCCTTTATAGTTATTTATACACACCAACAAAGAGGGGGGGGGGGGGTGATATATCTGTGTGTAGAAAATTTTCAATCTGTTACTATTACGAGTAATACTTTATGATATACAAAGAATACTCAATATATTAACATAAATTTAATAGTGAAACCTTTAGAACCATGAGATTGAACTTATACTATACTATTTTTACTAATTAGACTGCAGCACCTTGAGCTTGAAATGTGCTGGGACACTTAAAGAATACTCATTGAAACATCATGAGCTAAGTTGAAAGTAGCTGAACACAAATACCATGCTTGATTAAAATGAAGACTTCTAAACTGTAAATGATGAACTCGAAAGCATATGGCAAACAGAGAGCCAAAAAGATGACAGTAAGATTTATCACTGTAAATGACGAACAATGAAGGGAGGTTTAATCACTGCAGCTGAACTAGACTACATAGCAACTCCAGATAAAACAATGTGCTATCAAGAATTTATTACAGTTTATAATTCAAAAAATGTAACCAAATTGCCTAAACCAAAACCTCAAAAAATTCCTGATTCATCAGTTAGTCAAAAAGATGGCAGTAGGATTACCAGGAGATGGAGGATTTTGTTTTAGCACTGGCATAAGAGGTCCAGCCTTGGCACAAGCATCCTCATCTTGATACAACAAAATCTCCACTTGCTCGAGTGCAAGCTGCCTCTTGATCAAATACAAATTCTCTGAAAGGACCTTCATCTCACCAAAAGGAAGCTTCAACTCCAAGGCCTCAGGGCCTAGAGCAAGAGTTTCATCCTTCTTGAACTTCAAGAATGGCATGCATTGTTTCTGGATTTGTTTGAAGTTGGAAGCCTTCCCAATCTCAGTATTCTGCAGGGCTGCCATAATTTCACGGTCTGGAGCAAAAGTGCAAGTTTTTGAATCAAATTTGCTTTGAAGTATTTTCAAGCACTCTTCCTTCCAGCCATCATATGTCTCGTTTACATAAATCAAACCATTTAATTGCTTATCCTCTGCAACTTGTTGAGCGGGGGTTCCTTTCTTGCTAGCCTTCTTTGAACCTTTGATTAGCTTCTCGAGAAGCTTTCTCATTAGCACTATTGAGCCTTGTAAATATTTGTTGGCACTCTTAAGGACTAAATCAGGTGCCTCAGCAACGGGCCAGCCAGCTTTTACTGCAAAGCCTTCCTTCTTCAATAGCTCTCTCCAAATATACTCTCCATAATGTGGGCAGATAGGGGTAATAAGTCATGTCTGAATGTCCATAAAACGCTGCACCAAAAACCTGTTCATGCCTCCAGCCCCACAAGAAAGCCTATATTCATCCTTAGCAGTTTGCAAGTCATAAAATCCAGTCTTAAGAGCATCTCGGAACATATAGTTCTGGTAGTTTTTCTCAGTCAGCTTTATTGCCAAATTAATCTCATTTTCAAACACCCGATCTGCATAAGAAGAAGGCTCACCCGATCTAAGAGCTGTATCAGCAGCAAGAATTTCTTCCATCCAGGAGACCTCTTTTGTGAGACGTAATATCACTGAATTTGCAGTTTCAAATACAAAATTTGCATCATCAACACCATCACCAGCATCAGCAAGAGCAAAACGAGTGGCATCTGCAGAGAATTCTTCAATGGCCTGGCGTAAAGTCCGGAAGTTACCAGTGGACTTGGACATCTTCTCAGCATTTAGCAAAATGTGCCCATTACATCTAAAACCACGAGGCCAGTGGCGCTTGTCCATAATTGCTGTGTGATTATAGATACTAAATGTCAGATGGTTCTGGATAAGGTCTTTGCCAGACACACGAAGATCAAAAGGATACCAATATTCAAACTCCCGCTTCATCAAGCTAAGCACATTTTGATCAATATCTGATGACTCTGGATACAGACCACCACAAAACAGGAAATCACAGACATCATCAGACATTTGTTCTGGCTTTATCAAACTGGCATTAGATCCATACATGCCTCCATTTTGAAGAAAATGGACAATAGTATAGTAAGCCATGTATATAGTTGAATCAGAGAGGGACTCCACAAGGTACTGTTCATCCCAAGGAATTCGAGTCCCAAGGCCAAAAGACCTTGAGCAGGCCCATTGATTTAGCCAACTCAAGGTGTCTTCAAAACCATGACGTGTCTCATCAGAATAGCAATTCATGTTACCCAAGCACTCCTTGGCTAGTTCCTTCCATTCAGGTTCACCATATGTGATGTACCACTGGTCTGTCAAAGCCACAACACATTCATCACCTGATCTAGACATGACCTTTTTCTCAAGTTCACTATACAAAATGGCTTCACCGGTTTCTAAAAGCTTACGTCTAACCTTTGGCTTGGCATCCTGGACCTTCTACCCAGAAAATTCACCAACAAGCATTGTCCCTTCAGTGAAACCCTTCAAATAAGTTAATCGCTTAGATTCTGCAAGCTTGTCCTTTTCATTTTGGCTCTTGATCTTCAAATCAGTGCAGACCTTCTCAGCAGGCTTATCTCCGAATTCAGGGATATCAATGATGGGTATGATATTACAGGGAAGTATCCATTCATCTTTCACACCAAATTTCGCCCGCAGAGCTGGCTTTGCCTTTAAGTCATGCAGGGCCATAAAGTCATCAGGGGCATCACTAGGGACACTGGTTACTATCCCAGTACCTTTATCTGTCAAGATAGTTAACATGGGAAGGGTGTAAATGATTTCATTTTGCGCAAGAGGAGACTTCAACGGCAAACCAATCAAGTCATGACCAGTAAGCTCTACCAAGCATGTTGGCTTCTCAGGGACCCTTGAGTAGTTCTGATATGCAAGATTAAGAGCTGCCCTCTCAGTGACCACATAAACATCTGTCTCGTTAATTTCAAAGGCCCCATATTTTCCTTCAGGCAATACCCACGCATTTGTTTGACCATACATGGTCTCTTGGCTCAATGTTGCAGCAGCCAAATATACTTTCCTACCCTCTAAACTGCTCAATTTTGCAGGAAATGGTGGAACAACTTCCATCTTTATTATTGTATATTCTTGTGGCTGGATCCCTTCACCAGAAGCCCTGTCATGGTCTGCACATGGTTGTCCATCTAGCGGAGAGAAGATTGCGTATCTTTTATCTTTCACAATCTTACCAGCTGCTTTGAGCTTCCGCATTTGCCACCTCACAAAAGAATCAAAGTATGGATTAACATCAGTAGTGACAAAAGAACGCCTCCAGTCAACTCCCAAGCCGAAAGCTTTAAGGTCCTCAACTACCAAGGGCGGAAAATAGGTCAACCATTCGTATGGGTCCTGAAACTTTGAGATTTTTTCATCGGAAAGGGCAAAACTTCGCATGATCTCCCACTGATACAGAGTTGTGACAGTTTTGGCTGCAACCTTGGACTTCTTACCCCTGAACTTATCAGGAGCTGGCTGTGATCCTGCATTTGAATCCTCTTTTTCTGATGGCTGGCTAACTTCCTCCTCCACTGCAGATGGAAACTCAGGTGGATCTCCGAACAGTTGAATCTCTCTTGCAAGTTTATCTGCTGCAGCCTAGATGGGCATGCCAGTGCAGTGGAAACCAAAAGGAAATAGTACATTGGCTCCTCTCAGTCTGTGGTAAGCTGCAGCAAATTCTATCTTGGAAATTGAAAATGCACGCCCAAGATGCAAATAACCATTCATATATGGAAATGGAAAGTTCCCAAAGAACTTTTCTCCGTCACCAGGAGGCTTCTCTCCGGGCTCAGCATCAAATACATGATTCTGGTCCCACCATATACGGACCTTTGACTCAATATCAAGTAGACGATCTCTCTTAACTAAGCTTTTACTACCCTTTGCCATGTTTGAGGAAATCTTGCAGAAACTGTATGGAGGAAAAAATAAATAAACAAATAAAAACTTCAGTGGTAGCGGAAGAGGCATGAATGGATATAGGAAATATTTTTGCCGTCTCATATGAGCTATATCCATTTAACATAAAAAAATTCTTTGACATCTGAATTAAGTGATTAACAAAACTATTATATGTAACTGTCCAAGCTGACAAATTGTTTAGTAAGGCAGCAACAATGTCTAGATGGACCAATTGGCCAAACCTTTTGTAACAGTATGTATTTGTAAAATTGCATTGGACAGCGAAAAATCTTTTATCTATACGATGCATTTACAAGTTGTACAAAATAAAATTCTCCTTCCTACAAAAAGTGTCATTTTATTTCCTAGGCTATAATTGGACCATTATTTTTTTCTGTATATAGTGGAAAAACTTTAAAATCGTAAAAGGAAAGATTGTATGCATGAAAGGAATTTCACAGTGTGAGTCAAGGAATTTCTGTACGTATGCAGGATGATTAAAGTTTGAAATACATTGAAACAAATAAGCTTATAACATGCCACCTAACTAACGCAAAGAAGGAAGATTGGAAGAGTTAAACCAAGAAGGTTAAACACCTTTTGTTACAGCCTTATAGGAGAATGATTATCCCCCCAATAAAGTATAGCAACACTTGATTTACAATTTTTTATAAGAGCTCTTGATCTACATCACCAGGTAGCATAACTAGAAACCAATCAAACGTCATTAAATCTTATACAAAGTTTGTATCCATACAAACAGAGATTGCTTAATTGAAAGTGTACCAGAATTGTCACGTTAGTCCCATGCAGGACTTTCGATGACATGTTGCGCAAACCTCAAAAAATCTCTTCAGGTTTTCAATGCAAGAATGCACGTGAGAAATCAACAAGCCATGCAATGCACAAGTCTGGACATAATTATGCATTGAAATTATTTGACTTGAAGGATTCAATGAATGAGATGGAACCAAATGAAAGCATTGGTCAAACTCCATAATTTTAAAAGTCAACTATAACCACCATGCAAGGTACATAATTTGAAGCAAAACAGGGGAAAATGCTACACAGTGTGAGACTTGGCTTGAAAAGGGAAGAATCTGTTTCTTCTATTTCTGTTCTGTTCCAAATTTTTATATAATTTTAAAAAGTTCTGAACACTTTCTATTTTCTGTTCGAACCTGGAAGGTCTTAACACTTTCACTTTACACTGGCAAACCCTTTTTACTACCTTATACTGCTTGCTCTACAATATTTATACCTTTTCACTTACTCTCTTTATCCATATATCTCTTACACCCACCCACCTTTTTACACTTTCTCTCTTACTTAATCTACCTTTTTCGTACACCCACTAAACACATCAACCATCCTATTGTCTTTGTGTACAATAGTAAGAATAAATAAATAAATAAGAGCTTCTGAAAACAGACGAACTACATAAAAATTATACGATACCAATATTGCAATTTAAAAAAAAAAAAAAAAAAAAAAAAAAAAAAAAAAAAAAAAAAAATTAAAAAAAAAAATAAACTCAAAGATAAATATGAATAATTGCCTATTAGATATTGAATAGGGTTCACAAATTAATAAATTAATAAAAAAGGATAATCAAAACATGAAGCTTGGATTTAATTATCATTTAATTTAAAACGAAACATGTTCACCTTTGAGAAAACTGAAGTCTTCTTGTCAAATTTCTCAAGCAATCCCTGAAAGATCATACATTAAAAAAATTACAAAAAAAAAAAATGGTATATACTTTCTTAGTAAATTGAAATTTGAGAGCAACTCCAATCAGCAATCAATGTACATAATGTTGGAACCAATTCTATTAACCAATTAGCTAAATTTAACATCTAAATAAAATATATTCAGTGATTATAGCTTCAACATTAGCCATCAATGCAAAGAAACTCCATTACAAATTCTGTGATTATAGCTCCAATATCAGTCATCGGTGCAAAGACATTCCAATACAAAACCTACTAGCTAAATAATTTTCATAGAAAATGTCAAAATCTAGAGGTGAGAAAATGAAGGTCATAAAGAAGAAGATTATGGGTACTTTACCAGGAAGAGTAAAAACCCGAAGTCATGAGATGTTCCCAGAAGTTTAAGAGTTCGCCATCCTTATACCGCTAACCAAGAGACCATGGACACTCTGCATCAAATAAAAGCTATTCTTTGTTAGACAAACACCAAAGATATGAGTTAGCTTTTCATATCTCGTTTCCTGGCTCTTTCTTTCTCCCCTGTCCGCTAATGCCTAATGGTCTCCACATAAATATATTTGTTTGTTTTCACACCCATCTCTCCAAATACTCGGGAAATTAAATAAGAAAACCATACAGTATGAATTGATTATATAAAAAGGCTTAACTTTAACTACTGTCTCCCACACACCTTCACACTACACCAAACCCAGGCCATACTTGAGCGAGGGCGGGAAGGACAGCTTCCCTGACCCAGGCCAGGAAGACAAAGCCTATTTTCATAGTTTCATCCTAACATTATTGAGCTATAAACAAATGCCTGCTAGATTAGGCTGAAAGGTTGAAGTGGTTTAATGGTGTTGAGGTCTTGTTAATCATCAAACTATTTCAGAGGGGCTAATTGAGGGTGCTAAAAAGTCAGACCAAGCCTGAATAGGTGTAGGCTCGGCTCGAGATCATTAGAATTTAGGCATGCTTAACTCAACAAACCTAAAACCCGAGCTCAGCCGGGACACCAACAGCCTTACAATGACCCGGCTCGTGGACTCGATTAGGCTCAAAATATGCAATACATTAGCAACAAAATTTAATTTAAAAATCAGATTAGAGTCGAAAAATCACATAAAATTCTTCTCAAATTTCCAATGTAAAGTGCACATAGCAAAATTCTAGCAACAAAAATTTGCACGTTTGAATCTTTCATAATTTTGGTAATCATAACCAATAGTTCAATAATCCACCTTAGAAAAACCCTAAATTGACTTGAGACGCAAGAGGCAAATGACTAAACAGGCAATTAAATTAATGATGGTGTGAAATTAACCCTAAACTGTGATACTGGTATTCGAAACTAATATAATTAAAAAAAAAATAAAAAAAATGTACCTTAGAAGCAGCTTGGAGGAGATAAAGCTTAGTAGGTGCTTCAATGGAAAACTCAGACTACGCTTGACTGTAGGAGAAGGGGAGAGTTTTTTCTCAAGATTTTAGCTTTTTAATTACTTAATTTCACACCATCATTAATTTAATTGCCTGTGTTAGGTCTGTTCTGATTTATCGAGCTGAACTGAAGTGAACTGATTAGAGCTAAACTAAACTGAATAGAGCTGAACTGAACTGAAATTAAGCTGAAGAGAACAGGCCCTTAGTCATTTGCCTCTTGCGTCTCAAGTCAATTTAGGATTTTTCTTGCTATAATTTTGCTATGTGCACTTTACATTAGAAATTTGAGAAAAATTTATGTGATTATTCGACTCTAATTTGATATTTGAATTGAATTTTGTTGCTAATGTATTGCGTATTTCGAGCCTTATCGAGTCCACAACCTGGGATTAATTTGAATTAAATTAATCTTAAAAAATCACAATTTAAAAACTAATCCTTATCAATAATAATTGTTTTCATTATCATATTTTATTAAGCAAGAACAATAATTTATTTTAATCAGTGATAAAAGAGAATTGTATTTTAACGACGAGTGAGTTGGGATTTAAATTATTTTTTTTTAAAGATTGCCTTTTTACATAAAAGTAATCCACATAACATATTTAAAATTAATTAATTTATAATAAAAATTAACGCATAACTAACAGTAACAGTCACATCATACATTATGTAATTAAATTATTATGTGTTTTATTAAATTAGTAAAATGAATCAAATAATTATAAAATAAAAAAAATAAAAACATGAATGTTTATTTTTGCTTTTTTTAAAAAATAAAATAAAATAAAATAAAAATTGGCTACTTTGCTAGTTGCAAAGCCTTTGTGCATGGATAATGGCATTGGTGAGGGGTTTGGAACTAGCATGTGATCTTCGAATTAGCAAACTATATGATCCAACTTGATAGTCTTGATACTCCATACTCTACAAGCTATATGTAAAGATACATCTGAAAGTGATGAGTGTGCTCACTTGGTTGATTATAGTCGCAACTTGATTAGCAAATAGAAATGGGAGGGAGAATAATTCATGTATTTCGTGAAAGGAAATAAAGTGACATACACTTGCAAAACGAGGAATGACTCAAAATGGGACTAGTATAGTAGAAGGGGGCTTCGATTGGTCTTAGTAGAATCTTTATTCTTAAATGAACATATTAGGGGTGTGACTGTTCCACCTCTCATCCAACCGTAACTGTGTTTCATTTTCCTCTGTTTACTTTCCTTTTACGTTCCATTTTTTGTTTATGAAATGAATTGCTATTTAATTTATAGGGCTTAACCCCGCGTGAGCACCAAAAAAAAATGAATTATTATCTACATTTTTCCAACACGTAACTTGAACTATAATTTTTTACGTCTTTACATTTTAAGATTTTTACCGCATAAAAAGTCATGCAATTGCATTAGGGAAGAAAGGAAGTAATTAATCCACCCGTATGACCAATTCCAAATTTCCAATACTTTTTCAAGTTACAACCCGTAAAACTCACTCACCGTCACCAACTCACCACTCATTAGGGAGCTTAATCAAGGCTTCAAATTTAGCCGGCAGCCGACGAGAAACGAGAAAAACTGAGGAAATACAAGTGTAGAATCAATAAAAATGCCGTCAAAAACCAAAAAAAGAACCTCTAATCTTCAACCCCAAATTAAAGACAGCATCAAAGTGCAAAACCAACAAAATCCCAACAAGTAATTTCATTTCTTTCTCTTTCCCTAATCTCAAATTGTCAATTTTCATTACTATAAAGTATCAAATTTTTCTAAGCTTTAATTCAATAACTGTGTTTATTAATTTTACAGTGAATGCTGCATTGAGGGCGACCGTCTTTTCCGTCTTCTCCATTCCCTCCAAAGGTAATTTCAATAATTATTTCATTTCAAGAACCCTAATTGCATATATACAGCATGGGAAATTCCCAATTAGGGTAATTTTTTTTAATTGAATGGGTGATATTAGCACACTCTAAATTGGATTAAATGTTTATAAAAGATTGATATGATGTTAATTGTGATTATGGAACAGGGGAATTGAATCAGAATTACAGTCCAATAGAATCTTACCTGAGAAGTTGTGGTTCAAGGTGTGATTTTTACTTATGTTAGACAAAACTGAATATTGTGTAAGGAATATTGTATAAATTGTATTACCTAAGTTTACATATATGAAGTAGTTATTGATTTTGGTGCTATTTGATGTGCTATTGCAGCAACACTTTGCTGTTGGGATCAATGAAGTGACGCGACTGCTTGAACGAATGGCTCCATCTAGTGATGATGCTGCCTTTGCTGCTGCTCAAAAAGGATCCGGGGGCCGTCCTCCATGTTCTTCTGTCACTAAACTTCAGGTTTGTATTTTTCCTGAGCTGCATCATTATTTGTTAAAACATGAAACTGTTGTTAGTGAATTTGATGTTTGAGTACGGAGTAAATTAATCTGGACCCAAAGAAAAATGAACTGAAATACTCAGACCTGACAATTTGACATGAACACGATTGTTCCTCATAAACTCCATGTAATTAAAAGTAGATGCCCTTAAATGTTACATTATACAATCTGCAAAGAAGTAAAAATTATTTGCTTTAAGGTTTGTGTATCGGTGCAATAGTAAGATTCTGTGCAATTTGGGATGCCAGGGCAGGAAAGTTTGATTAGCTGAATGCTTTGTAAGAGACTTATGCTTTGCTTTGTAAGAGACTTATGTTTGTGTATATGACTTCTTTATTTGGTGATGTGGTAAAAGATCAGGCATTAAATAGATTTTCCTGTGCCTGATATCTATTGACTATTGTAAATGCTTAAGTGCTTAACAGATGAACTCGATATTCCTATTTTCAGTACTGTGTGATATTACCGTTACTACTGCCACTTCCTTAATCGTGTTTCATATTTTTCTTGGGGAAACTGGTTCTAGAGAAGAGAACCTGTTTTATTGTATAATGCATACACTACAGCTTGGTGCACCTACCATTCCACATACTTATCATGATCTGGTAAATGTTTAGCAGTCAGTTTAATGGCAACCTTCATTATCATCATCTTGCCTACTGCATGGATTTGGGTAAATAAATATCATATTCAAGAACGCGTGTGTTCCATTCATGTTTACCTCTTCCTTAATTTGTGTTACCTTGCTCTAGACACATTCGTGATTTTTCCCAGTACGATATCAGGCTGTGGTGGTAGCATCAGACTGTAACTCGAGATGGCTCACTAAGCATCTGCCAAGCTTGGCTTCTTCCAGAGATGTGCCAATTATCTATGTTAAAGATAATAAAGAAGGTTCTCTGAGACTGGGTGAAGTTGTCAAGGTCAAAACAGCTGTTGCTCTTGGATTTAAGGTAAAAGTCTAAGAGATCAAAACTTGCCTTTCCTCATTTCCTGATATTTTTCTTGTTTCATAGTCATTTATTGAGCTTTGCAAGATCTATTAGCATGGAATGCTTGAAATGCTTATCGTGGTGATTTTGGAATCCAAGTGACAACAAAAGGGTGTATAATTTGGGAGGAATACAAGGGGGCAATCAAAGCTATGATATGCATATGAAGTGCATTGCTTGTTGTAAGCACAGATGATTCTTTTGTTTATGATTTACAAACTTACTATAATTCTTGTGATAGGTTAAAGGAAGTAGTATCAACCAACTTCTTGAAGAAGTTCTTCATGAAAGGTCAAAAGAACTGGATGCATAGACTCCACAAAGCTGGCCAATGTGTCTTGTCAATTGTATGCAGAATGGAGACAACTTAACTCTCTTGAATCATGTAGGAGACCATGACCTTTAACACATACATCCAACTAAGAACGCATCATGAGCTCAAACAGCAGCTGCCTCAGTGCAAGGGGCATGTTCGAGCGGGGCTGTAGGAGGCCAATTTTCAAGGATTGGACAACTGCTGTACAAGATGAGCATGTTTTATGTCGTCTGATTCCTTTACTCATTCTCAAGAAAAACATGTATTTGTAAATGTGATTAAATACATTATCCGCTGTACTGAGATGGATTGCTGCCCTCTTAAGGGGGATAATAGATCAGTAGGCCATATAGGGCTTTGGGCATTTTAATCCAAAATAGGTGTTGGTCCACCTTTGAGTTTCTTCATGGACCAAAACCCGATGCCAATGGGCGATTTGGTTCTACTGACTATTTTTTTTGGATTTCTAAGAAATCATTGTTCTTTGGATTTCTAAGAAATCATTGTTCTATGAATCTCCCAACTCAAAAATAACTCGACTGAAACTTGAAACCGGCCCATACCAAGTGCGAATGAAATCAAACCCTATACGAGTTCATGATTTGGCGGCTCAAAAACCCGATGTGACAACTTTAATTTTATGAATTTATGATCCGGCTCAAAAACCCGGTGTGAAAACTCTAAATTCAAGTAAACAAGGGAGCGGAGAAATAATAGTTCAATGAAGGTGATTGACAAAGAGCTCACTCATGAAATTGTGGCAAATTCTAAAGTACGAGTATAACATATCCCTTTGTTTGTTCCACAAATTCCTGCTCCTACTCTTTGTATATGGTCATAGATTTGCCAACTCTGATTATAAGTACATAGTAAGAAGAACTAACCCATCAACGAGAGAGATTGACAAAGAGCTCATTCCTGACTTTGTAGCGGCCGATTTCAAGTTAGCTTTAAAAGTCAATCCGTCTCTGTTAGCTAATAAGTATCATGATGAAATGCTTGCATTATAACCAATAACCATAACACATTATTGACTTATGAATGTCATTTATCATGGTTTATGAATTCTTACATATAGTAGTTAAACTTTGAAATTAAATACCGTCTACATTACTAACTAATTTTTGTAGTTCTATATATACATCATAAGGGGAAAAAAAAATAAAAATAAAAAAAAAAACACATGTATTGGATTTACCAAAGTAAAACACATTTATTAAGAAGTGTTCCTTACTTACTACAAGCAAGACATGAGATTTAACCTTCATAATGTTGGTCTTATTATCTAGGTTTGGTAGTCCTAATCCATATTGTGTTTTCTCTAAGAAAATGTTTTTTTGGAAGTTTGAAACCTTTGGTTTATTTTTGAGCAGTAGAAAACTACCCCACACACTAACCTGGGTTTTTATTCGGGCCAGACAGGCCCAGCATCATTTTGTATATGTTTCGGATGCCTCTTACAAAGTCCAAGTGGACTAAGGCCGATGTAGCTTATCCTATTTGAAATTTAGAACAACACACTAATACACTACATGTGTTGTAGGTCGTATTAGATTAAGAAAATAAGGACAGCAGTATTTTTTCACATGGATTGTAGTTCGTACTCCTATTAGATTAAAAAATACAGGCAATAATATTATTATTTTTTTTTTTTATTGGGTAAGGATGAAATTGGTGAGGTTCGACCTATGACCTCACATTTGAAAGTCAGAATAGTGCTAGCGAACGACTCTAAGCTCGTACTTCGTATTTCATACAGACAATGATATAAGCATTGAAAATTCGAAACTATATCGCTACATTTATACTTAGTTATTGTACATTATACAATTGCATTGGATATTTGGGTACCTTCACTTAAAATATACTTCGTACAATTTGTGGCTTGTGAGTCGAAATTGTGATGCGTATAATGTATAGTAATACTCAAGTGGGGGCTTTTAATGTAGGACGAATGAAAGAAATATAACATTGTTATTACTTGTATAACGTAAAACTTTGATATATGAAGTTTATGGAATTCACTGATTCACACTTCACATCAGGCAATGATTGTATGCAAAAATAATGCAAAATTGCTAGAAGATACACTATTTCCCCAACAAAGAGGGTTTTTAATGCTTTATCATCTACCTCTCTGAATTGTCTCTATCCTAATATTATTAAGCAGCTTCAAATAAGTGTATCTTTCATTGGATGTTATATGTTATCTCTCAATCAATGCTTTAGATTTTAAAAATAAGAAATAGTTTGGTCAATGGTCATTAAATATTCATTTATAATTACTGTTTACGAAAAAAAAAAACAAAAAACACCAAACTCTAAAAATACCTACTAATACCACGTAAGAATGTAAGATACAAAACCAAACACTAAAAACACCTACTAATACTACGTAAGATACCGGTGTTTCTTATATAGCTTAGCGTTGCATGCATGATGAGAATGAGTTTATATACTCACTCATGATTTACCTACTACCCATGATAGTTCACTTGTATATACGTGTGTGTAAGGACGTCATCGAGACAATCAAGTACCTCTTGACCTCTTGTGCATTGTACATTAATCTAAATATGTTTAATTGCTATCTTAGATACAGATACGGAGTAATTTGTAATCTTCCGTCCTTTTCGAAATTGATACTGGCCTGGTTTTCACTCTATATAAATTTTGTGCAATGTAATATTTCTTTTTAAGTAAGAGCCCACAACACCACAAGGCCACAAGGAGATCAGGTGGGAGATTTATGGCACAACCACAAGGATGGATTTTAATTGGTCCTTGAGTTAGGGTTTCTCCCTTCTCCCATCCCCCCTTCACATAGTAGCCCACGTTGTCTTTATGAAAGTCATATCTCTCATTTTCAAAATATTAGGTAATACTACTTGACCTTTGTTACAACAATTTGATCATATACATTATCAATCCACGTTGGAATTGAAGTATCTATATATGAAGATGATCACGTGGAAAAAAAAAAATTATGAAATCAGTTGCTATTACAATTATCATATCGTTAAATTCAACGATTTTAGAAATGTGGTACCAAATTTGTGATTGAAACAAATAAACACTACTATGTGAAGTGATATTAACTCTAACGAACAACTTAATTAGCAAGTGATATCAAAGATTAAAACGTACAAAATACATGTTATCCAAATTCAAATTAAATTAGTATATAATATTAATAACTAACTAACCCTATAGTTAGTTAACCCTATAGTTAGTTAAAAGTGACCATCATATAATAATGAACTAACATGCTCAAATGCTCAATATAATAATTGTCAAAGTAAAATTGTCAAAGTTGCAGAAAGAGTGAAGACTGAACTTAAAATGCACGATAACAGCCAAAAAGTCCTTGTAATACCAGCTATATTTAGGAGCTGATTTAGTAGAATTAAGTCCATCCAAGAACCAAATGTTTCTTTCATAACAGTTGCATGTTTTTGTCTTGAAATATTCAAATATAATGCTTCTAATGTTATTATTTCTTAACAGTTGGCATAAAAGATGAGGCCATTTTCATGTAAATCTTGTACGTACTATCACTTGCATTTGCTTACTTAGGCACTTGGCTATATTAGCTCATTTTGCACCTAATATCTTTGTTTTTGGGTGGTGCCATTCAACGGGGACAATACTTCTCCAGCGTTGTTTGATTGAGATTCTTTCATTTAATCTCAATCACCCATATAACGATCGATCCCTATTTTTAGAGTGATAAATTTACATCTATGTACTTATCTTAGATTTTTTATTAGCTTGTACATCACTCGTTTATTATTGTGCTCACTAATAAATTCAATAGAAAAGAAAAATAAACGCATAAAATTATTGTCCTGTGTTTACAAAACGTACTTCGTACTTAACATATATTATGTATTGTACTAGACTATTGGTATTTAACTAGCTATGAAAAGATTATACTTTGTATTCTCTATAAAAGTATACTTAACATATGCTAGTAAAAATAAATATATACTACGTACATACATATATTGATATATCCTACGGAAGAATAGATGATAGCGAGTAAGAAAAAAAAATGTTATGGTAGCTAGTACGGAGTAGTAAAATAAACTGGCAAATTTTAACAGATAAACCACATTTATTAATTAAAAAATAGATATGTTCAAGTTTACATATCATAAGGAAGTAGTTACATGTCATGTGTAAAATTGGTCAGCAATAATCAACATGGAATTGAAATAGGACCAGCCAAATCTTATTATTGAGGGTCGAAGAGACCAACTGCAAGATTTCAAGGGCAATAGCTACATGTCTTAATAATGTACATCTTGATATGCAGTTGAAGCACTTAAATGAAACAATTTAAGGTCAAATGATAAGATTCATAAAATTATTACTACTAATAATAATGCTAGTTCAACATGTATTGATTATCTAATAATTCTTGAGAAGTTGGGATCAGATTACATGAGATCTGCTAATTATGCATAATAATTCATTTGGAAGAAGCATAAAAATATAGTAATATGTATAAAGTATTACACAAGAATTTCTCAACATGGCATAACATAAGTAACCAATAATTATGTTATGATGATCATATTATAAAAAGATGATATAATCTATCTATGATAAAAACTCTAGTCAAATCAACAACAAACGTATAGTTTTTGTAGAATCCATAAGAAATAATTCTCCCAAAAGATATGGCATGAAATTGCGATACTGTTTGTAAAATAAGCTACTCATCATGATCAACTGCCTCTCTTAATTTAGAATAAGGTTGGTTGATTCTTATTAATCATTCCCCACATGTTTGGTCATAATCGCTACTTATTGTAAAATTGGCATGCTGCCCCCACATGTTTTGCTACGAGGAATTCACATATTTCACCGGAGAGATTTTTAGGCCCCGTTTTCTAGAACTCATTTTCATTTCTTGTTTTTTGACAAGTAGAACTCTTTTTCATTTCATTCTTTCATTCAATATAATTTAGGGTGTATACTATTCACATGATTTTCACTTATATGAACGTAGCTAAGCTATGTTGAACTTACTAAAATTAAATTTATTTAATTATAATTTGAACTTGGATAACCTTTATCATAACTTTTTTTTTTTTGAACTGAACTTATTAGAACTTATTAAACGTAAAATAAGTGAAAACAATGCAGGGTGAATAAAATAGGCCCTTAGTTTAGTTCAGTAAGTTTTCTTTTTATATTTCACTTCAATTCAGATCAGATCAAATGTAGCTAGTATGTTGATACCGAAGGTAAGCCTATAACCTAAGCTAGTATATAGGATATATGAAGACAAAATTAAAGGACCTACTAATATCATTCAATGTTAAGTAGAGAAGAACAAAAAAAAGGCATGGTCATGTCCCCTTCTAGGAATATTAAAGGATACCACCTTGGACGTTGAGGTGTTTCATGGTCTCCTAATATCTGGTTAGTAAGAATAGTCATACTACAAAACTATAGAGTCAATTTGTCACATCTAAATTAACATGTCAAATAGGTCGGATTATCTAATTAATTTCAAGGCAAAAAATTTCAAATCACATCAAATTTGTTTCAAGATCAAACAACTTTGATTCAAAATCAAGCCTATTTATAAATAATTTACCACATAATTGTTCGGATATAGGTTAGATATATATGGATATATAAATCTGATTTTTGGACAAGTCTATTTACATCAAATCAATATTAACCTACTATGAAACATAATACTTACGGAGTATGCTTTTACTCCATATATATGATATGTATAATAATTGTATTTTCTACAGAGTAATATTTATCCACCATGTAATATTTTATTGCTAGCTGAATTTTTTTTTTTTTTTTTTAATTGCTAGTTGAATAGGAGTATAATTTATACTGATTTAATTTTGCTGAGTATTTTACTGATTTAATTATTTTTCAATAACATATTGAATACACATTTATTCTTGGAAGGTATTGTTGGTAGTACTGTCAAAACGGTTTGACAGTTCGGTTTCGGTTCGGTTTAAAATCGGTTCGATATTTAATCAGGTCGGTTTGGAATCGGTTTAATTGTCTCACGGGTTGGTTTTGGTTCGGTTTAAATAGTTATCGGTTCGATTCGGTTTCGGTTTATTCTTAAGCGGTTTTAATTCGGTTCGGGTTGTAAACAGTCCGGGTAGTAAACGGTTCGGTGCAGACGGGTTGCGGTTTGTTAACGGTGCGGTGTAAACGGTTTTTATCCCGGTTCAAACAGTTTCGGGTTGGAAACAGTTTCGGGTTAGAAACAGTTTGGTTCTTTTTTGGTTCAGTTTATAACTGGTTCGGTTCTTTTTCGGTTTAATTTTTAACTGGTTCAGTTCTTTTTCGGTTCAGTTTATAACTAGTTCGTTTCTTCGATGGTTTAACCACTTTAACGTTATTCATATCGGTTCCATTTCAAGTTTACTAAATTACGGTTCGGGTCGGTTTTCGGTTTCAAAAAATAAATTGTTTATTGAGTTGTTTGGATTCGGGCAGTTAAATGGTTTTGGTTTGAAATTTGATAGTACTTGCTAACCTTTTGCATTCACAAGTTTTATATAAAGTCGCGAATCATTTCATATTTAGGCATCATATTATAAACAAATTCTCATTGGTTTTATAAATACATATTATGTTCTGTTTCAAGTTTAGTCATACTGATCTTACTAGTTATATTCCCGTCAAAAAAAAAAGTTTGTAAACGGTTCGATTTAATTATATTCCCGTCAAAAAAAAAATCCATGTAATTATATAAAAAAGTTTGTAAACGGTTCGATTTAGAAGCGGTTTGGTTCATAAACGGTTCGGTTTATAACCAGTTCGGTTTACAATCAGTTCGGTTTTTAAATGGTTCGGTGCAAACGGGTAGCAGTTTGCTAACACTTCGGTGTAAGCGGTTTTTTTTTGCCAATTTAAACGGTTTCGGGTTGGAACTGGTTTCGGGTTAGATACGGTTCGGTTCTTTTTCGGTTCGGTTTTCTTTCAGCTCGGTTTATATTTGGTTCGGTTTGTTAACGGGTTCGGTTTTTATACAGTTTAACATTATTCGGGTCGATTCGGTTTCGGGTTTACTAAAATACGGTTCGGGTCGGTTTTCGGTTTCAAAAAATTGGTTTTTAATCGGTTCGGTTCTCATTTGGGTCGGTCGGTTTCGGGCAGTTAAACGGTTTCGGTTTGAAATTTGACAGCACTAATTGTTGGGAATGGAATGGGGACATCACAGTATCACATTGACCAATTCACATGTAACGAAATTCTTAAAACACTATCCATGTGGTCCTTTCAATAATTCTCCCGCCTCTTTTTTTCCCGCCTTATTCTATGTCATTTCTCCTTGGGTTAGCAAATTAAAATTCATAATATGTAGTCAATGAATAGATTGTTCAAACCAACTACCCACATTTTTTTTAATCAAACGACATATTTCTCTTAATTTGACCTTCTTTGAATAATTATTTAGCATTTCAGTTACAATGTAACGTCTATTTGTATCATAAATTTAATACTAAAGTACTAAACTAAGAATAAGAAACTAATACAATAAAAAAAAATAAAAAATATTAAAAAATAAATAAAAAAGAACATTTGGCTTGTCAACTCGTATCATATAAATATATAATGACCATAACTAATTGAGCATAAAAAACAATCGTGGGCTTCTCAATCACAAGATTAAGTGTTTTTGGTGTTGAATTGATTTAACATAGTATATGATCAAGAGTCAATGGGTAAGGTCATGAGTTCACATTTCATGTACCCTCTTTTAAAGAGGAATATTTAGCACTAATTTAACTTCTAGTTGAGTTAGTCCTTTAACAGTAACAAATTATAGGCAAATTCCATTCACTTAATTCTCACTTAAAGTATGCGAACTACTTATCTGAATTATTTACTCTATATTAATTATTAACATTTTCACTTGTAAATTAAATTTGAATAACTCTTATTAACTTTTATAATAACTTATCTTTCTTAAAGTTATCTTATTTAACTTACCTGTAAAATGATCATTGGAACAAAAAAAACGAGCATAAAAACCCGAGCTTTAAAATTTTGACTAGAAGGAGCACATATAGGAAAGCATCACACGCTTATGCAATATTTTGGTGATGGTCTGGCCATTGGGAGACTAATACCATACACTTAAAAAAATGTTGAAGTCTAAAGCAAGATATCTTTCTACCAAATAATTCAATTGGAAAACTTTTCCTAAACAGTATTATAAACCCAATTAGCTTAAAAAGTTAGTGACCGAGTTTAAAAGTAGTTAAATAATATATACACCTCTAATTATCTCCAACATGAACGTAACAAAGGGATACTTCCCATGCAATTTCCTCAAGCAAAAGATGGAATAAATAGTCAAAATTACATGAGTCGTCAGATAATTTAAGTAGCTGTTTCTCACTGAATCTGGTTTATGTGAGATTTGCTGAAGCACAATAAGAATATTTCATGAGATTCTACCTTTTGATTTTTGTTATTTTGGTGGAAGAAACTGCAAGAATGTTTAAAAGTAGGAAACATAAATCGGTAATAAGAGATTTCTATTCTATCTTTTTCCTAACTCAATCAATTTTCATTAACAAAATCTGGAAAGTATGATCATTTTTTCAGAACTTTGTCACACTGCATTTACATACATGAAGATCTTCCTCCGTGTTTTGCCTCGATCTATCGCCTTGACTAGTTAATTAATAAATTAATTACCAACATTAATTCAGATGTTTATTTATTTTATTATAATTAGGTTGTATTAGTACGTACGGAGTCTATCTGTCTATGTGTCTCAGCTAAGCTAGTACATACGCATGCTTATTAATTAGAAGTCGTCAAATATTGTGACCCGAAAATCTGAAATTAGGTTCCCAAATCATACTTCATATTTGATTATTTAGCCGTTGCTTTTGAAATTTTGGGTCACACATTGTAAAAATAGTACTTGGTACTATAGAGATGTTTAAGTAAATGGTGTAAATAAGGTACAAGCGAGTCAACTTTGTCGGAAAACAGTGTAAAAAATACTCCGTACAAACTAAGAACAATGAGTGAAATACTAAAATTATACTAAACTGAACAAGGGACTATAATTTACATATCTATCTTTATGTCGACTTCGACCAACAATTAAAGACACTTAATTGTTCACGAGACAATATATGTAATTTAGGGTAGATACGAGTCAATCCAAATAACCAACTACGACTGTTATCTTTTTATGTTACTCTCTTTCAATAATTAGTAAGTTTGGGCACCTTATAATTGTCAATACTTTAGAGTATTAACATTTTGCAAGGTTTCATGTTCACAAAAACACTCACATGTGAATTGTGATTAATTGTCTCGCATAGAAGAGAGCAAGAAAGGATGACAAGCTTAGCTATAGTAATATGGATCATTTAGTTAATTCTAAGATGCATTTTGCAATTCTGCTAAGATTGTATGTGGTTAGACTTTCTCCTAAATATATATAACTAGCATAATAAAGATTTATCCAATTTTTTATTGCTCAACAAAAACATACGTGTACAAGTATATTTTTGCCAAATAAAGGAAGTTCCTTACTAGAAGTTTAAGCTCAAATCTAGGAGCGCATATTGTTACAATTTCCTCTCTTCTCAAACCAAAACTTAATCATTCTATATTTTGCCTTGAAAGGTGAAAATTTATAATTACCTCTAACAACTACAAAATCTAGTTAGTTCATGATGTCCTTATTTATTTTTTTATTATCTAGATTTATTACTATTCCAATTATCAGCCCTTTGAACTTTTAATGGGCCCCCCATTATTCAGGTAGCTACAAAACCAACGGGCCGTTTGATTGGTTTGCAGTTGTTGAGTTTGATCATATTTGAAAGTATAAGATTAATAATTAATCTTAATTAAAAGTTAGATTAGTTCACACAGGCGGCTTCAATTTAATCGGCAGTTGCTAATAACTATATGATGACGCGCAATTTTGTTGATCTCAAATAATATGTATGTTTGGACTTTCGAGCATTGCATCATTTGCAAATATGTATACAATACAAAGTATTTATCTTTATATATTCTTGATGTTCTGACCTAATTAAAAAAAGAAAAGAAAAAAATACACAACACAACTTAGATTCGCCGAAATCTCTAATTATGCATAGGTATTATTGGTACAAGAAAGAGGTCAGCGGCCTCAAAGATGAAGTTTATTATCCAAATTTGACTCTCTGAAAAATGCGGTATTTCTTATTATAGACTTGGAGTATACCTATAAAGTACGGTTAATTGATTAGCAAAATTTGGTATATTTTTGGACATTTCATGTTACCTTTGCCTAGTTGGAGCAATACTACATCACATGTAAAAGAGTAGGCAGTATGGTGATTTTTTTTGTTCTTTCGCAATTTTTCATACTAAATAATTGGCCCCTCTTCAATACTTCATTATTAGATTAAAAGTACATTGGACTCCATCTTTCACCAAAGTTTGTCTGTATGAAGTACATGATAAATTTTTCCAAATTAAAGAGAGCTTCAATATCTGGAACTTTATTGAATAATAGCCATAAAAAATTGGAATGAACTACAACATTTAATTCAATCCCACTTGATGCTCATTTCTTAGCCATTTTAACGCAAGCCACCAATTCAAGTTTACTTATTTGATGTTTTGCCCTCCGACTTTGTCGACTACATGTGAAGAGGAAATGATCTTTTTACTGAATGACAAACAAGAATTTAATTTCAAGTACATTTCCTTTTTTTCATTGTGTTAAATTTCAAGTTTCAACACTCACCTACTTCAATAAATTAAGTTAAATTACATCAGCCGTCATACAATTTAAGGTCTATCTAATAGAAGAATGATTTAAGTCTAAATTTGTGGAAATAACTCGATACAATCTACTATGTACTTGTTTGCAACGAATTGTCCATACACATTCAAGTATGTATGTAAACCAAAAATGAAAATGCTTGAAAATTCTATGACATTTTGAAGAAATAATTTCTCAATTATGATAAGAGATTCTCAATCACCAAATTAAATATAAGTGATGTATGTGTTTAAATAGCTAATTAGCCAAGCAATTAGTGTACACCTAATCCTAATTCAAAGCAAAAGTAAGTAACAAAGGGGAAAGTCTAGTCTCTAGTAGAGAACAATTATGCATGGAAAGAAATGTTGTTACTAACAACGTTGACTTTGAATAATTTTTTAATTTTTTAAGGTTGCTTGCTGAAGATGGGTCAAGAAACAAAAATAGAGGAAAAACTAAAAACAGAGGCTAATGGAAAGTTTTAATTTTTTTTTTAAAGAAAGTGGCCGACAAAACTTGTAAAGTGGGGCAACCCGGCAGAAAGACAAAGGGTTACTGTTTTGGGTCCGACTTTGCATGGGCCTTGTGGGTCAAGTATAAACCTTGTCGCTCAGATATCCTGTCGGTTTGGCTTTCTCATTTTTGTTAATGTACTTCTTCTTGTCTACAATTTTACTTTGATTTCCTTTAATTTTGAGGATTTTTTACTTTGAAATGAAGTAAGTTTAGTTCATCCGTTTTAAAATAAATTGTTATATTTTTATAATAACAATGAATTAAAAGAGTAGAAAAAAAAGAAGTGGTGTGTAATTGTACCCTACTAAATAGAAAACAAATAAATTATACGCAATTTATATCAGTTGTAATAAATGAAATGTATCGGACCAAAAAGGAATTTGTGGCAAGTAATTTGTGATTTGAGTGCATAAGCAAAATGCAAGGGCATGTTCTGATTAACTGAAGTGAATTTATTGGAGCTGAACTAAACTAAATGTTTTATGATAAAAGGAAATTAAGAACTGAACTGAACTTATTAGAGCTGAGCAGAAATGAAAATAATCTGAAGAGAACAGGCCCCAAGTAGTAAAAAGCTCCCGTAAAAAATAAAAAATAAAAAATAAAAAAAAGCTAATGAATGTGGTGACTTTGGATATGAAAATACTTAATAGATTATGAAATTCGGTTTTTTAAATTTTTTTTTTTTTTTTTTAATTTCAAAAAGCCCAAGTATAACATAAAAATTTCCATGAAATTTGAAATAGCTTAATTATTGTATCTATATGCATTTGACAAAGAAGGTTGAGATTCTTGCAACCACTAAACTGTATCATATCAGTAGCAAAAGAATAGGCTAATGCAATAATGTCACACATTTGTTGTTATTGTTGTTGTTGCAATGAAAGAAGTAATTATATTATTATTTTGGTTTATCATTTCAAAATTAGATGACATTTAACTAATTAGAAAAATTGTACTCCGTATATGATAGATTAAACTATAGAATTTTTTCCAAGACGTTTCACTAAGCTTGTAGACAAATCTAGCTAATTAATAATATTGTGGTCCATGATAGAATTCAGGCAAAATACTTTATTGATAGATGTTAAAATCAAAGTTTCAAAATGAAATTGAGATTCTTATGTATTAAGTATCAATATGCACTCAACTACCAATCCATACATAAATTGTAATCACATTTTCAAAGAGGAATAAAGGAGGAAAAAAATCATCTATATATTAAATTTACTAATGTTTAAGTGGTTGGAATTTCCTATAAATGTTACTACATCGAGAAATTTGGTAATATTGACTTCTATCGAAAGATTCAAATCAGCAAATTCTTAATATCCCCGAAATTAAATGAAACAATTATTTTAACAAATTAGAGGAGATATCACATTGGTCTACCGTTTTCTAGACAATTGTTATTGACTAAAAAATATTGCTCCTCCATACAAAAACTAAGTTGCAAAGTATATTATCAACCCTATCATAATCTTTTGATTGTTTCATGCATTTGTTGAAAAATTAGTACGTGAACAAAGCCTTTATTTACTATTATAAACATTATACACTTAGTCTAATGTCGACTTTCGTACAATTGTCTTATAAACTTCGAGACAGCAAAATCATAAAGCTAAAACAATTTCTCAAAAGTATAAATCTTCCTTTTCTTTTGTGCTTTGTTTTCAGCTTTTTACTAACCACCTTTTAGTAAGTTCCACCGACTTTATAAATAAAATTAACCTCATTATTTTTTTTCCCGGATGTTACGTTATCACTTTTTTACCGCACGTACACTACATCACTACATGCATAGTGTAGAACCATATTATTATGCCTTAGGAAAAAAAAAAAAAAAGAAAAAAAAGGGGGAAAAAAGAGAGAAGAAAAAATAAAAAGAGTATGACATTATATTATGTGATATGTGATCGGTCATTAATTTAGAATCAATAATATTTGATTATTTGAATTAATTGAGATTCTAATTAATTAATTTTTGACTAATCACCAACCAAATCCACAAAATGAAATTAAAAATATATACGAACTAGTTCTCATAAATATTTGATGGAGATGCGTAGCTTTCCTACAAGAATATGGTCGGCTCCGAAATTGGAGCACGTTCTAGCTGGTACTTACTAGAATAGAATTAGTTCACATTTACTTTTATTCTAAATTGGGGAAATTAATTGGCTTGAACTACGGCATTTATCACTTAAGCAGTGTTAGTTCATGGCAAGTCTGCCATTATTAGATCCTCCTATAAAAAAAATGTACATATATGTCTTACTATTATTTTGTGTCCAAGATATTGTGATACAAAGATTATAGTATAGTTTTATTGATAATGTTGAGGATATTAAGGGTATAATGAAAGTTATTCTAATTATGATAACATACATTACATCTAACCCAAATGAGCTCATTTATAACTCAAAAGTTAGTACTTGTAGTTAATTATTTTGTAGTCTTCAATAATTTTGTATATGAGTTTTGCTCGTATCTAGTTAAACAAATATGAGTAATAACAACTTGTACTTCATACATTTTAAGATCTCGAAATAATATTAGTTTACGATCCAATTTTTTCTTAATTAACTTGCAAAATAATATTTATTGAATACTAATCCGTGTCAACTTTAATCACTAGTAACAATGTATAAACCGTTTATTATTAACAAACATTATCAAGGGAATTAATGTTTGAACCATCAACATGATGAGTTGATGACACCGAGTGTAATACGAGTATAGGATAAAGCACTTTTATAGTTTTATTTTCTTGTTGTTACTCGTAAAATGGGAGAAAGAAAAGGCAGTAATAAAAAAGATAAAAGGAACAAAAATAAGCTAAGATTTGTCTCTCATTTTCATAATAAGTGGACCCCAAAAGGGTCCCACAGAAGTAGCTAATAGAGCTGACATGGCAAAATGAGTTTCCTATAAATAGTTCCAAACTCAGCACAATCAAAGTCATAAACTCCTCCACTACTACAACAACAACAACTCATCCTCTCTCTAAAACTCTTTCTCTCTCTACAAATTCATTCTTCATCACTTTACTTCGTTTCCACACCAACAAAAAAAAGCTCATCACTCCCTTAATTCCAGCTTGTATTTCATCAAATCTCACTGTAATTTTACAATGACGATGCTCTCGAGCTTAGCTGGCACCAACAATCACGGTCAAGATTCTTCTTACTTTCTTGGTTGGGAAGAATATGAAAAGAATCCTTACCACGAAATCGATAACCCAGATGGTATGATTCAAATGGGTCTTGCTGAGAACCAACTCTGCTTTGATCTTTTGGAATCATGGTTGGCTAACAACCCCGAACCCGCTTCGTTTACCAAGAATGGTAAATCGTGTTTTAGAGACCTTGCTCTCTTTCAGGATTATCACGGTCTACCCGAGTTCAAAAAAGTAAGTTACTCGCTCGATTGTACATTACTGAATTCTCTTCGTTCTATGAATTTTGATTGTTTTTAAAATGTTCAATTATTGATGATACGTACCTTTGCTTGTTACAGGCTTTCGTAAATTATATGTCCATGTTGAGAGGAAATAAAGTCACATTTGACCCTAGTAAGCTTGTTCTTACCGCTGGCGCTACTTCGGCGAATGAGACCCTTATTTTTTGCTTGGCCAACCCCGGCGAGGCGCTTCTATTGCCTACTCCATACTACCCAGGGTGAGTATTGGTTCATTTATAATTTTATAAATTTATTCATAGTACGAGAAGATAGCTAGATAGAGAGAATTGGACCGACTTATTGAATGTAGTATGTTGTATGATTTCAGGTTTGATAGAGATCTCAAGTGGAGAACCGGGGCCGAAATAGTCCCAATTAAATGTTCGAGCTACAATGGATACAAAATCACCAAGTCTAACCTCGAAGAAGCTTACAATTCCGCCCAAAGGCAAGGCCTAAAGGTAAAGGGTGTCCTAGTGACAAACCCATCAAACCCTTTAGGCACTACCTTAACAAAGGAAGAAATCACGCTTCTTCTCACCTTTGTGTCAACAAAGTCCATCCATCTAATCAGCGACGAAATCTACGCTGGTACCGTCTTTACCGGGTCCGGGTTCATGAGTGTCATGGAGGCACTCATGGACAAGAAATGGGCCAACAACAAGGAGTTGATTGAGCGTGTCCACATTGTGTCAAGTTTATCAAAGGACTTGGGCCTCCCTGGATTTAGGGTCGGAGCTATCTACTCCAATGACCCGCTTGTTGTCTCAGCCGCCACAAAGATGTCAAGCTTCGGTCTCATCTCGGCCCAAACTCAGTACCTTCTTGCAGGACTATTGTCCGATGTTAAGTTCATGAACTACTACATTGGTCAAAATCAAAGCCGTCTTAAGTCCCGACACTCTAAGCTAGTATCAGGACTTAAGAAAGCCGGTATCAACTGTCTAGACAGTAACAGCGGCTTATTTTGTTGGGTGGATTTAAAGCATCTACTTAACGCCCCAACATTTGAGGCCGAGATCGAGTTATGGAAAGAAATAGTTTACAACGTTAAGTTGAATATTTCTCCAGGATCATCATGTCACTCGGCTGAACCCGGTTGGTTCCGTGTTTGTTTCGCGAATATGTCCGACGATACGTTAGACCTTGCCATGCAACGCATTAAGGATTATATTGATGTTAAGTTCAACAAAAACAGTCATCATGCTAAGAGGAATGCTAGAAGAATGAGGTCACTAAGTAAGTGGGTTTTTCGACTGTCGTTCGACGGCGATAAGGTGCCGGAAGAACGATAGTTTGAGTCATCAACACCATGACCACCTCCCACAACCAGTGTGAATCTCACATTCTTCATCAAAACAAGTAAATTATTATATAATATTTTTTTTTCTTAATTAAGGATTAATTAGTGTGAACACTAAGCATGTGTCCATGTAATTTTTCATTTTTATTTTTCCCGCCGCTGCTGTTTTTAGTTGCTTGATTGGCAGGGTACAAAATTTCTGTTTCTGGAAGGGTCGGCCTTGTTTTTGAAGGAAATTGATTGATTAACAATTCAATTCCTTTTTAGAGGAGAGATAAAAGAAAAAGAAAAAAGAGTAAAATTGTAGAGTCTTCAGCTAGCACTCGGTCCATGTGGACACGAAGTGGCTTTGATATTAATTAATTACCCATTGTTTACATTATTCTTTCTTGGAAATAATAATTGAATTTTTTTTTCTTCTTATAATATTATTACTCGTTGTTGTTCTCTTTAAAAGTCAACTAATTTAGTTAATTATATTCCGTAGTTCTTACTTCTTAGTGGTAAAAGTAAAACTCATTTAGTGTCTATAAGTGATACACTGATACCGTATCAAATAAAATTACCGATATTTTCAACGAGGGAAAAAAGTAGTTACTGATGTAATGGTAATGGTACCATAATTAGAGTAATCAACAATTTATTTTTGGTTACCTCTTTTAACTTTGATAATGAATTTCCTTTCTATATTCAAAGGTTAGAGGCTAGGAACTATACAAGAATACTTTATACTTTATATACTTGGTAATTCTCAAATTCTAATAAAATAAAGAGGCAGAGATTCTACCGTTGATGTTCCAGTTGGTTAGTTAAGATCCCGTTGAAAAAAGGCCGGTAATGAAGTTATTGATATTAATAATGTGATGCATTATGAAATCCTATAATTGGGTTGGTGGTTCTCGTAGTTATTTACAACATACTTCTATAATTAATTTCATTAATATAATTATTAATTTTTTGGGGGAAGGGGGATAATGGATAATAAATGCACTAATAATATAAACGACCAAAAAATAATGCCACGTGGACGTATACACATCTTCTAGATCAGTTTATGTTGCTTGATAAGTGCACAAACGTGTAGTAAATGGTTAGTTGTTACTAGTAGCGGCGAGATTAACGGCGAGTTTGGCCGGTTTTACTACCCCTTACACTTAACCGACCACCACTCTTTTTCATGGAGTATGTCTCATTAATTTTAATTTCTCTCTAATTATTTGGTGGAACGTCATTTGAGCCGTTATAGTAGGATTAGGAATTTAATTTCTTGGGAAAACTTTATAATATAATCATATGAAGATTATAATATATGCTTAGGGATAAGCATAAATGGAAGGAAATAATGATGAGTATAGTTAGGAAATAATGAAGAGTTAGTAGTGTTCGTTGGATCTTTTTAAGAATAGGAGAGACAAATCTTTCTAGTGGTAAGATAAAATCTTCGTAAAAGCTAACTTAATGATGAATTGAAACTATCCACATAGTGCATTGTATTTGAATGCATGGAATTATGGAATGGTGTGATGAATTGAGTGAAAACCCAAGTCATGCATGTTTTCCTACTTAAGGCTTGCTTAATTAGTTACTACCACTTGCTACTAGTACTAAATTCATTCAATGCTAATTAATACTTTCTCCGATTTATAAAGTTCTTCTTGTTTAGATGTACATTAGTTATTAGTTATTGTCTCACAAAAATTATCAAAATAAGAAATTTTATGCATTGATCTGAGGGAGTACAAGTTTTTAATACATATATATACTAATATTTAATATGGAGTATGAATTATCGTGTCAACTATCAATCCCACACTTGACAACCTTTTTAAAATAAATTTTATAGGGAAGTATTTCAGGGTTCGATTGACATAATATATGGAGTAAAAAAAAATGTGAAACTTTAGAATTTTATGTACTTGGTCTTTTTTTCATGACATTTTGGTAACAGCTAATTGAGCGACTTTTAAATTCAATGTAGATTAATTGTTCATTTATGTTACATTAACTTTTCGCACTGCTTAAAAGTTACTTTTTGATGGTCATATCCAAGAATATAAAATCGAAGGTAGGTCGAAGTATTATATAGAAATAAAACCCTGAGAGGAAGTTGCGATAACAAGTAATATCAACCAACACACCAAATAGAAATATAAAACTAACAGGAAACTCCCAAGTCAACCAACCTGACGTCGGCGGTGGATGTTGGAAGTCAGTTTTTTTTAATAGCTTGATTTTTTGCGATCTTTTTCTATGTTGCAAAACTAATCTAACGACGGAACGTACGTTTAAGGACTAGAGCATCAGCTAAACTGCTATTTGCGCAAATTCTATGTTTTATTACGTCAATTAAAGCCATAATAAGCTACGCATTCTCTTCTAGTGCATGACTTTAGCAAATTTAATGGATACGGAGTATTAGATTTAGCTAGAGTATCTACCCTTCCTACATACTCTTATTAATCAATTTCATCCCCTTTCAATTTTAAAAAGTAATAATAACATTTGTATTATCCTTCATCAATCCCTATATTATATTTTAGTGTTTAAATTAAAAAGAAAAATTATAATGTACTCGTAATTGTTTTATTAGAATTCTAAGTAGTTAGGACAACAAAGTCCGCAATTGACAATTTGTAATGGACCACTCAATGATTTTTCTTGTTCAAGGTAAAAGTTAACGTACTCTAATTATGAGATGGTATTAGGGTTGTTAAACATATACTTTTTGTCAAATAATTGAGTAGAGAACGAGTTTAAAATAAAAGGCTAAATTTAAACAAATGTACACTGTAATTTAATAACTTAACATTATTTATGAATGAGATCAAATACTAATTTTTCTTCTTTTAAAAGAAATTTACTATCGCACATCTAGTCTCCAATGAGGTTCTAGATTAAAACAAGACACCACCTTGACTGTGAAAATAGTATAGTGCACCCGGGTGCACCATGCGCATGGTGCACGCGGAAAGAACATTAGGTATATTTTAAAGAACATGGGAAAAAAAAAGAACATACTAGCGTTGGAAAAAGAACATGCTAGTGTTTGAAAAAGAACATGCATACTAGTGTTTGAAAAAGAATATGCATACTAGTGTTTGAAAAAGAACATCTTCTGTTTGGCAAAAGAATATGTTTGTGTTTGACAAACATATATATGTTTGATAACATGTTTTTCAATAATACAAAATATGTTCTTTTTGGTTCGTATGTTCTTTGAATTTGGTTCGTATTTTTTATTTTTTATTTTTTATTTTTTTTTTTTTTGAAAAATGGCTCGTATGCTCTTTAAGGTAATGAATTTTTTAACGTATGTTCTTTAACTTATGTTCTTTTATGTTATTTTGAAATTTGAAATTTAATTGTAAAATGAAATCTTGAATTATTTTTAGTTGAAAATAATTTAAAGAGAGAAAAATAAAATTATTATGGAAAGTTAAATTTTTGGAGAGAGAAAAAACTATTTTTGGGAAACTGAAATCTTTGGTAGAGAATTTTTACGTTAATGTGTTATTTTTCATGAAATTTAATAAAGTTTTTATCATGTTCTTTGTGTAATGCCTTTATGTTCTTTAGTAATGCATGTTCTTTGTTAAAAACAAACATGTTCTTTTTCAAGAAACTAAATGTTCTTTTTCATACACCTAATGTTCTTTCCGCCTTTTTTTTTAACCGGGTGCACCATGCGCATGGTACACCCGGGTGCACCAACCATACATTACCTTGACTGAGTGGTGCAAACTGACAATTATTAGGTCTTATATTATTACGTGTGTTGGATTGAGCCTTAGATAACTACAAAATGATGATGAGATGCACTTTGACTAATTGGCCACCAAATTATTAGTTTGGAAGGCATGCCAATTTATGTTGGCTAGGTATTTATTTTCATTTTACTACATATGAGTTGAGCTAGATAGATAGAGCTAAATCTTAATAATGGTGTAATTGACCAATCCATTTGACCGATAGGTCAAAATTGGGCGATAATCAAACTTCACTTGGTTTAGTAGGAAGTCAATCCAAATCAAACCGTATTCACTATCATTATACTGAAATTTATATTATGCTTCTTTATTACCATAGAGATTCCAAACTTAATTACAAAATCCAAGTAATTATTATTGGCAATAAAGGATGAATAGAGCCTTCCTTGACTGAGTCGAAAAAATCTCTACTTAACATTTATTTATTGACATTAGAATGTTATTTTAGATAGCTTAGTGATGGAATCTGCAGGAAAATGTCACTGTATTAGCGACAAGTTGAATCCATCTATAGATAATTAGCGTAAATATCATATCCTTTGTCAAAAAACAAGTTTTAATGAGCATCAACTCCAGATAAAAATATTTAGAGATGACGACACAAAATCTTCAACTCCAAATATTATCTTGTATTATTCTCCTATGGTCTTCTAATGATTTTTTTGGTTAAAGTATTCATTTATATAATTTAAATATATATGATTTTATTTTACAAATTAAAATGAGTTAAATTCCTTGAAACGCGGCTATTCGCTTACGATTATGATCCCATGATACTTGCATGTGAGTATGTGACAAGTGGTAGTTAGTTTGGTTGCGTCCATACACTATTACCACTAAATAATAAGTTAGGAAAACAATTTTTATTATTATTATTATAACTATTTATATTTTTAAATAAAGGGTTAGCATGATAAAAATAATTTTTAATAAAAGGTCTAATTGTGGAAAATTCTAAATGAAATACTTGAACAAACATAGAATTGAGAATTTTGGTCGATTTTCATGTTATACTTTGACTATATACCATGTGCCTCAGATATTTTTTCTTGCTTAATTCACTCTTACTCGTGATACTTTATTTAATGTACCTACTATTTATCGATCAAACTATGGTATACATTAATAGATTCAATCATAAGCTAATAATCTGCTCCCATGATAATATGATATACTTATACATGTTGATCACTAAGCATATGCATATACCCCCTTAATACCAAACAATATATAATCTTGGATTCTTCATATCTGAGTTATTATTAGGTGATCTAATAACGTACTATCACATAGATTAAAAATTATACATAGATTCAATAGATGTGAACGGTACGGTGAGTCTTTTATCATGAGCGTACATATGCCTATGTTATGTTTTCATACTCGTGCTGATGCATTATCAGTTCATGTCTTGTATAAACCATGAGGCACCTTCTTTTTAATTACATAAACATACAATACAATTCCTTCTTTTTTTTTTTTTTTTTTTTTAATTTTTATAAAGGAGTTAGTTCGTTATATATATTACTTAGTCTTTGTCAATTTGATTTGTGTGTTGTAGTAGTCCAACTTAAATCATTTCAACAAAGATAAATTATATTTAAAATTCTTACATGAGATCATGATTTATGGATCAGCTATTCAATTTCATAACTGGGCGGCATGGCAGTTTGAATCAATGATATAATTATTAATACAACTACCCAATCAAATTGGGGGATCATCCACTAATTATTCAAGCATGATCACGGTAGTTGCGACGAAGATGACTAATTATAGGAAATAACTTGATTAAGATAATCAAGATTATTATTCTATAGTTGGATATGATTCTAATTAATTAATTAATGTTGGTTCTGTAAGTGACCAACATAAAGTATTACTGTTTGGTATTTAACCTAGATCAAAAAGAGGGGGCATGACAGTTCATTAAAGCAACATTGAAGGTCAATAAACTTGGCTAATTGTCATTATGTCAAAGAAAATTAGCCAAATTGCAGACAAAAATGCCTTAGATTTTAGAAGCTGTTCCTCGACAAATAAACCTAAAGACAGTATTTTGACACTAATTTGTCATCCTTAAGGACAAGACTAATACGGACCAAAAAGAATTTGACTAACAAGTGTATTTAGGTTATTGTTGTTTTATCTGTCTAAGTACAGTACACGTATCTTGCGTGGAAACTCTGGAGAGTAGTCAAGTGTTACTAAATGGTTATTTGCCTTGTACTGATGAATTTCCATCGGAGAGGATGGTCGAGCGAATCAACCACGAGAAGAGAAGAGCTTGATCAATCGATTTGAAATATATTCAACTTGTACTTGAACTCGACTTGACTTGAAACTGTTCAATCATGAACTTCTCATAATCACCTCGAATTTTATAAGCATTGCTCAACCTAAGCTCTAATTGAACTAGAGTACATTTTCAGTCTTTTATACAAACTATTTTTTACTTTGAATAAATGATCTAGAAAAAATAAAAAAAAAAATCAATGGAAAAAATATTCAAGGTTAACCTACAAAATTTTAATAATGAAAACCTCATCTAGATGGATTGAATTTTAATAACTCGCTTAAGCTCATCAATTAACACCCGTTGTTTCATCTCATAATAGTACAAATATGATTAGGTGGGCCATGGTATTAGGTCGTATTATAATTCATTAGTTTAATGATTTATGCTATATTAGGCAGCTAGTACACATATACACGAAGGTATTTCTTATATAGTTATACGAAGTATTTGTGTTTGATATATACGACTACACAAAATTAAATCACATTGTAACATTTATCGCTTTCTTGTTTCCTTGTCGATCATACTCGTATTTAGCTAGACTTAAATCATTTTTTTAATAAACGACATCTATTTCAAATTCATGATTTTCAAGAGTAATAGTAAATTTAAACCTACCAAGAAATTAAGTTGATGAAAGAGCTCCGGAAAGACCAAGTATGGAAGGGAGTCATGTGGGAATCACATGAAGAAAGATGGGTGTAGGCAAAGCACATGCCATAAGGTAACTATATACAACACCTGCATAATACAAGGGCGTATCCCTCGTGCCCAAATTCAAGGGGCAACCTGGTATGCCCTCCATCTTCCCATGCTTCTTTATATAACAACATTAAGGGACCATCCCCATTATATTATGGTCTCCAGACTCCTACATAATGCTATATTATCTATATTAACTACATACCCTTTATTAGTAGGGCTAACCTACAAAAGTATCCTACAAGTACAAACAAAAATGTTATTAGTATAAACTAGTTAATTAAATCTATCAATTGTATTAATCAGCTAATAAGGAAGTCGTTTTAACTTAATTAACAATATGTTTGAGTCCGTATGAAGCATTATCATAGTATTTATTGGTAGTATTTTTTATCCTTTTAATTCATTTGAAATGTTTTTGTCCCAACTCTCAACTTCTATTCAAATTAGCCAAAATTAGTAGTCTAGTAGGCCTTGAAATACCCGCTATTTGTTTCACCAAACAAAATTTAGGGGGACCGACCTTAACATGTCATATAGTGGCTTGTTGGCTATTAGCTAGTTAATGTTCTTTCTATGACCATCTTTGTTTTTCTCTATAATAAGCACTTTCTTATATTAATTGAAATGATTGAGCTGTATATATATATTTATACATATATGATATGAGGCATTTTACCACACCCTTTTATTTGTCTCATTTACAACTTTTGCTAGAAGGATAGACTATTTGCTATTCATCTATCTCGTGTCCATGTCCCATCTTCTATCAAGTGGCAATATTATATGGAATATTTGGGTTTTTTTTTTTCCTTCTAATTTCTTCGTAGGCATAGTGTGTCATACCATAGGTAGTGTGACTGTGGTGTGAGCTTTGCAATTAATAATAATTCTCCCTCTCCATTTTTAATAATTACAAACATTAATTACACTATTTGTACAAAATACCTGCATTATTTTGATTATTTTAACATAATCAATAATAAACCTATCTCAAAAACAGAAATTGTTAGTTTATCTACTCACATTGTGATTATAGTAATATATAGTAGTAGTATTCTTGTTAATAAAATGAAGGCAGCTAAGGCTAAGGGTCTTTAGCTTATTTCTATCTATGTAAATGTCCAAAAAATATAATCAGATAAATTTAAATAAAGGTCAATAATTTCAGGTAAAATATATTCACAAAAATTAAAGTTCGGATCAATAATGAAGATTAAATTTGTCTGATACGAAGTAACTATATATTTGTAACAAAAAAATTAAATAAATTACCAACATTATTTTGAATTAAAATTTCCCTCCATCCCCAACATAACATGTATGATCATCATGATAACTTATTCTTCTCATGTCTAGCTACAAAAAAATTAGATTACCAACTGCATTTTATATTATATAGAATTAAGTCATTATGTATATAGTGGCATAATATTCTTCCACACTTCATCTCCGGCTGTTTACATCTGTATATTGCTGGAGTAAATTGTAAATTATATACCACTTGTATTATAATTTATAATACAATGCAAGAATGTAAGAGGTATATATGAGAGGAATCCAGAAGGGATCTTCTATAAAAACAAATAAGTTTGATACATTATATGATTGCAAGCATATCATACCTACTAAATATATACCAATATCCCGTCCACAAATAAAGGAAAAAAAAAAAATTAACTATTTGGAGTTGAGTTCTGGACTGCATTTATAATGAAATAAAAAGTATAATACTTGCCAACAATATCAGATCAGCAACAAATAAGTATTGCAACATATAATAATTCCAAAATTATCTCCAACTAGATACGATTCCTAGTCGACATATGAAAATTACAGCCCTATTTATTTGCCACATTGGAAATATCTATTTTTTTTCTTATGCAATTTTTTATTTTTTGTTTTGATGTTGTATGTTTCATTATTGTGAGCATTATGGGTGCCCATGATCAATTCAAGTTATTCTTGATTTTGTTCTTGCAAGTTGCAAATGAGACTAGCTAGAAACAATGACTTAATTGTGTTAATTACTTAATTGGCCGTATAAATAAAATGTATATTGTCGACTATACATGTAAAATAGTGATAAATTAAACTTTTTTTATTTTCCACTTTAGCATGTCGTTCTACTTACTTAACTATAGTATGTCGTTCTAATATATTTTCCGGTGTTGAATTTCTCATATCACTAATAATATATACGGAGTAGGTTATTATTTGTATAGTTTCAAAAATCTTATAAAGAATTTTGTTAATCAAGCTTGCTAGCTAGCTCTAGATCGAATCCTGAGAAAAATGCATTAGTGGAGAAAGGAAGGAGGATGTGATCGTTGATTCGTAGCTCGCAAGAATGCAAAATTCCACATAACATTAAAAAAAAAAAAAAAAAAAAAAAAAAAAAAAAAGGAAGCATTTTTTTGTCTCTTCAAAACAATTATTTAAAAAAAAAAAAAAAAAAAAAGGTGCCCTAATGGAGGGTTGATATGATGACTTTATTGTCCTAACCCTTTTTTAGGGCAACCTTTTTCTATATGTTTGCTTCCAAAAAGTTGAGCTAAATTGTCATACTTTTACCCAAGTTTGACAAAAAATACAGTCATGTGTATGTAAACACGTACTCCCTTTATCCTATGACATTCTTCTCATTTGCCAAACGTGGATTTTGTTATGAATGTGAAACAAGTTTTCTGTTAGGGTTATTTTTTGGATTATAAGGAGGTTTTAATACGGTGATGTCATTTTTAGGTGGAATGACCCCAAGGGTGTCCTAGGGCCTCTCATCAGCCTAAGTTTGCTAGTGGGAGTGAAAGAGTTGTCTTTCTTGGTATTGGACTGTTGGTGTTTACAATGACTTACATTAGAATTTCCTAGGATTGACAATTTATGTAACATTTATTGTGTTAGTGGCAAGGCTTGGATCGTATTCGAGCTTTAAGAAACTTTAAATGGGCTAAATTTGTTACACCATAGCCTTAGGCCCTTTAATGTTTAGTGAGGCCCGTAGTGGGAAGCCAGTTTGGGGCACCAAACAATTTTCAATCTGCATTTTTATTCATTAAAATCTTTTGTTCTATAAGTAAATGACTAAAAACAATTTTCATTTGACACATATCTAACAAGATTAGATTACACACAAGTTTTTTTCTTTCTTTTCTTTCTTTTTTTTCTCTATAATAAACCATTAAAAAATGTCAAAATTAGTACATGGGATGAAAGTAAAAAAATAAAAAAAATAAAAAATAAAAAAAACAAGATTGGTGGTAGAATTCGGGGAACAATGGTTTAATCAGAGCCCAATAAAATAATTCACCCCAGCGAAAAAAACCGCAAATTTTAAGATGCACCACGCCTATACTTTTGAACATTTAGTAAAAAAATCTGAACAATTGCAAATTTTGAACATGTAGTAACAATATTTGAAAATCACAAATTTTGAACATTTAGTTAAAAAATCTGAACAGTCACAATGCATCACGTCTATACTTTTAAACATTTAGTAAAAAAATCTGAACAATTGCGAATTTTGAACATTTAGTTAAAAAATCTGAACATCGCAAATTCTAAATATTTAATAATAAAAAAAATCTAAACATCGCAAATTTTGAACATTTAGTAAAAAAAATCTGAACAATCGTAATGCACCACGCCTATACTTTTGAATATTTAGTAAAAAAATATGAATAATAACAAATTTTAAACATTTAGTAAAAAAAATCTGAACAATCGCAAATTTTGATTTATTACTAGTCTTGTCTGATTCGTAATAATTCTATAGTTTTGTAATATAAATTGAACATTTACCGGATACAAAATGAACATTTCTTTATAAAATATGAACATAAAAATTCATGTGTTATATTCATTTTTTGTGACGTGTTTATATTTTTTTTTACTAAATGTTCATTTTTTGTAAATGTTCAATATTTTTACTAAGGCCTAGTTTGGCAATTGGCTGTTGGCTGCTGACTGTTTAACTTGGCTTGTTTGACTGGCTCTTAGTATTGGTTGTTTGACCATTTGTTATATATAAATATGTTTGGTAAAATTATTTGTTAGCTGTTGGTTGTAACTATGCAAAATGACCTTAAAGGACATTATTATGTGTTCTTATTCATTTATTATTAGTATTCTTAATTACAAATTACTAGTTACTAATTTTTAATTATTAATTACTAATACAAAATACTAACTATTAATTATTAACTAATTAATTATTAATTATTACTAACTACTAGTTATTAAGTACAAAAACTAATTATTAATTGTATAATACTAATTACCAATTGTTAATTACTAACTATTAATTATTAGATACTAATAATTACTAATTACTAATGTAACTATTAATTATTAATTATTAATTAGTAATTATTAATTATTGACTACTAATTATTAATTATTGACTACTAATTATTAATTATTGACTACTAATTATTAATTATTGACTACTAATTATTAATTATTAATTATTAATTACTACTGTAATTACTTAAAACATTTAATAGTTACTAATCACTAAGCTACTCACTAATTAATAATTAATAATTAATAATTAATAGTTACTAATTACTAATTACTAATTAATAGTTACTAATCACTAATTACTAATTAATAATTAATAGTTACTAATCATTAATAACTAATCATCAATCACTAATCACTAATTATTAATTATAATCAAGGATAAAAAAAAAGTAATTTGTTTAATGAAAAGCCAAAAGCCAAAACCAAAAAGCTAGTCAAAATCAAAAAGCTAGTAAGACTAGCCTTTTGTTTTTGGCGGAAAAGTCGGCTTTTCAACTAACTAAAAAGCCATTTACCAAACATGCATTTTAGCTGTTTGACCAAAAGAAAAAGCCAAAAGCCAATAAAAAAGCCAGCCAAAAGCCATTTACCAAACAAGGCCTAAATGTTCAAAAGTATAGACGTGATGCACCATGGTGCACATTATACTAATTGAAAAAACAATTATACTTCTTGTTTGCAGTAGTCACAAATCTATTAATCCAACATCCTACCATAACTTGGCCTTAATTCATATAGGGATATATGGTTCCAAGCAACATTATAACCGTATAAGACCCCATATATCGATGATGTGCTCCTTATTATCAATTGAATTTTGACATTGGGTAACGAAATCTTAATAAATTGTCTAATTTCATGCAAGTATATTATAGCCTTCAAATTTGGTTTTTAGATAATTTTTGGACCTTACTAGGTCATGTCTAAGGTTCTTTTCAGTCTCTAAATGTTTCCAAGAAGCCTATTCGGTGCCCTAAACCACCTAATTCATGCATTAACACCCACCATCCTCATTATCATATTTCAAGATGCAAACATAGTAGTAAAAAAAGAGGGTAATAATTTAAAAGGTTAATATGATATAACTACTGTGAAACAAAGGGAGTTTTAAAGATATTTCGCTATATGGAAAACTAATTTGACCATTGTTTATACACTCGACAATTTGTGTTCTTTTTAATCAATAAGTACTTGTAATACCTGTCTTTTCTATTGCATACTCCACATTTATGTACATTTTTATTCGTGTTTTCAATCATTCTGTGATACACATTCACATAACCCTATTCAATTTGACATAACTTTCACAAATTTTTTGAAAAAAATATAGTTGGAACACAAATATTACGAATATACATAAGTTAAAGACGATAGGGGTAGTTGGATGATTCTTTCTAGCTTTCTCTTCTAATAGATGAATTATCCTTTTTCTCTCACCCCTCTAGCTAAAATTGTGCAGCCTCTTACAAAGTGAGAGATATATATTCCCTTTTTATCGCGGAGTATTTTGAAAAATGGCGCTTATCAGCCAGAAGCCAAAAACCAGGTATTCCTATTCTCCCAGCATCTCTCTTCAATCTCCGTATTTAAAATTTTCGTCGATTTCTGCGAAATATAATCGGCTTCTTCTGCAATTTTATTTCGTTTTACAAATCAATTTCTTCTTTAATTAACTGTATATTCATTCGATTTTTGGTGTTTTTTTCGTAATTTTGTTGAATGCTTTGTTGAATTGTTGACGATCATCACTTAATTGAGTGATACAGGTAAACCTAATTTAATTGTGATAATACATTGTCAGATGTCAAACTTGGATTGATGATGATGATGCAAAACATCAGAAATTATGGTGTGTACAGGTATGAAATTATGACGTCTTCTTATTAATTGTTCAAATTTTGGTGTTCTCCAGATTCTATTACTTTAGGAAGAAAATTTGACATATTTGTCCATATGAAGCCGTTAGAGTATAATTTAAACCCTAACTTTTGAATTTGTTGCATAAAATGTATAATTTGGTAAACTAATGCTAAGTTTTGTCTCAAATCGTAAAAAACCGAGCATGACTCGAGTATTACTACGTAGTTGTTTGATTTAAAATGATTCTCTATTTTTAGGTCTTGGATTGTAATGGACTAAAATTTAATGGCTCATTGAATTGGAGTGGTTTTTTCTTCTTTATGGTGAATTAGTTGATAGCAGTTGAGTTTTGGATTGATAGGTTTAACACAAAGAGAATTTATGAATTAGTTGGGGATAAGGTTGCCTAGATCCTTGGGTGGAACTTTTTAGAGGTTTTGGAATAATGTTCATGTATGCTAGAAAAATTCGAACGAGCATTTTTTTTGTTAGAAATATTTCAAAAATAGAAGTTTTCTTAGTAGAAGAAGTAACCTGAAATCCACATCCATGGTCATATTGTTTGAAAATTTTGATTGGCGCCTTGGCTGGCAAACTAAGCTAGATTGGCAATGTAAATTTGTTTTGCAGTATGACCTTAGTAAATCTCTAACTAAATCAAATCTTAGGTTGTGATCACTTCCTGATTATAGTACAATGTTTCTGCATTTAATCATACATATTCTGTTTCATGGCTCATTTGGTGAAGAATTACTCTGTTGTGGTTGACAATTAGCTGCATAGATGTTGTTTTATCTTGATTGGATTTTGTCTTTATTTGACTTGCTAAGTGTATTTAATTGAAATTAGTCAATAGTAAACCCCTGTGGCCCTGTTTAGTTTATGTAGTTTATCCATCATACCAACGTACTTTACTTCCATCATACTTTTTTGCTACCTTCATACACTTGACAATTTAACATTCACAATGACATGTTTATTGATATTTGATCTTCTATATGTGCTCTGCTTGCGGTAATTATGGATAAGATAATAATTAGGTGATTTCTATGTCTAATATTGTTCCTTTTTTTTTTTTTTTAATAAATGTTATGAAAGATCATATGTCTTTCTCATCCAGGCACGCAGAAAATGACAGCTTAATATGATGTGTTGGGAGGCCAAATTTTTCTTGCTGCTAAAATCCGAGCTGACATAGGATGTTTGAAGTCTGTGATTCAGGTTCGCACTGGATGTTTAAGTTCTATGATTTACCGTGCAATTCCAAATCATACAACTTTGTCATCAAATTATTTGCAAAATCGATATGGATCCAAATTCCAGGTTAAAGGTACTTCATGTTCTCTCCTTTTTCCATAATCTTTGGCTCAAGGCATTAGCTTGAATTGTTGAGAATATTTTCAGTAATTAGTATAGTATACACAATTTATGCCTTATAGCTCTCAATCTTCTGCAGTTGTACTGATTGGTACCTGAGGTCTGGTTGTACATAGTCAGCTAAGGATTGTCATTGGATTTCCAATTCATTATCATTGATGGTAGATTCATAATATCATTTCTTTTGCGTTTCTGATGTTCTTTTAACTTCAGCTTTGAAATTGGGGAGTGGAAGTAGGTATTCACCAAGTCTTTAATATTTGTCTCAAGCTATAACTGGTGTTTAAATTTTGACATAGTGGATGTGGACTAATTTAATTCGCTTTCATGCCTAATTTCTGTTCATATTCATATCTTAATCTATAAGTAAACCGAATCTTTTGGAGTTTTATATTCCATCAGAATGGGTGTTTATATGATGATTTACAGCAAGTTATCTAGGCGAGACAACTGTTTTAGAGTTGAGCAAGTAATTAATTTTGATATTTTAAATGTATAGAATTTCTTGGAAGCAAGTCTTTGCTCTACTTTGTATTTATCAATTATCAATAACTATGTTGCTTAGAGCAAGTCAAATTTATCTCTTTGTAATTGTAACGACTTGCTTCACATTTCATAAAACTGTAAGGTTGTGAGAAAGAGGACTTCAATGAATGTACAAGTAACAGACTAACAGCCAATATAGTCCTTTCCATCAGCCTATTTAATTTCCCTTATGTAATTCTGTACAAAATATTGATGTTATGATACTTAGTTGATGGATTATACCCTTCTATTTCAAATTTAATTCTCTATATGTTTGCTCTTTTCTGCTGTTTGGTTTTGTGAAATTGAACATGTATATCATGAATCAAACATATCTGCTTTGAGGAAAACAATATATCACTGCTGCTTTCATGAAAATATAGTCCTAGCTGTCTTTTGACACTGAGATCTAATCCTTTGAAGGCAAAAATTATGTGTAAACTCAGTACCTGAGCGTAGCTGTCCTCAATGTAGGATTTGGTGAATGCAAGTGGAAAAAAATTAGAAACATACGCATAGTCATAGTTGCAGTTCAGCTCTTTATTCTGCATATTGCTTCTCTTGTTGTTGCTTTTTGATTAATTGAAAGCCAGTTTGATCTAGGTTGATTTTTATTTTTGGTCCAGGAATTGAAAATTGAAAGAGATAATCTGTGAATTAGTGTTTTCAGAACAGCCAAACAGGACCTGGGACAGAAAAAATAAACTTGTCTGACCGCTAATGGCTATCATTGGATTGAAAGGTCTTATAAAACCGAAACTTGGCTGCTTATAGACCTACAGGTAATGTCTTATCCAATATCTGTTCTTTTATAACTGTATTACCCATCACTTTGTGGTAAACCCGTTGTTTTGGTGCTTGTTGTGTCTTAGTAGTCGTTTCTGAAATTTACCTTAACAATTCAACTAAAGCTTTTTCACCAGAATTGTGATTATAGGTGAAATGTATCGTGTCTTTTAACTGTATTTTAGCATTGTACATTCTGTCCCTTGAGAATTTAAAGGAAGGGGGATAGTCTTATTGGGCTACATTGGCCTCTTCAGTAGAAAAATTCATTAATCTTGTAGTGCGGAAATCCAAGCCCATCTTATTATGGCCAGGAATCCACAAACAATGTTTTCATAATCCAGTGTCATTTTGCCCCCAAGAATTCTAGAAACTAGAAAGCATTAGCAACTCTTATGTTTAATCAATCAGGAATAAACAATTGTGGGCCCTTGGCTAGTCAATAGTCAAGTATTTTCTTTTATTTCAAGCAATTGTTATTTCTATCTACTTATATATCTACTTCTTCTATTGCGGAGTGTGGCTCAGCCCAAATTGGGCTGCCAATTTTTTGGGACAGCGCTGGGGCCATTCTGGGGGCCCGGGTGTGGGTTGGGGGGGGGGGGGGGGGGGATGACCCGACTACAATAGCCTATGTCTTTGTCTTTGACTAGGGATGGCAACGGGTCGGACTCGGAGCGGATTATGCTAAATCCGACTCCGATCCGACAAGAAGTCGGATGTTAAATCCGACATCCGACTCCGACTCCGACATCTGACTCCGAAATCCGACTCCGACTCCGACTCCGACTTCAATATCCGACCTCCGACTCCGACTCCGATCCGACCCGACTCCGAGTTTCTTTTACATTATTTAATATACTTTGAGATGTTGGGCTATTTGGGCCTTGACAACCCACACCCAATGCCACCATGACCCACACAAAAATCCACTATCTATTGGAGTCGGAGTCGGATAATCCGTCAAAGTCGGACATTTGTCGGAGTCGGATTTTTTTCTCGGATTTTTTTTAGGATCCGACTCCGACCCTCCTCCGACTCGGAGTCGGATTATTTTAACGGAGTCGAACTCGGAGTACTTTTTTCTCGGACTCGGAGCGGATTTTTTACCTCGGATCGGGGCAGAGTAGGGTCGGATTCGGACTGGATTGCCATCCCTATCTTTGACTTTATCCCGCCCAATTTATGGGACTTGGACAAACCTTTCTAGCTTGACGCCGGTCCAAATTTGTTAGGATGTAGGTTGTCCCAACAATGATTTCCTCTACTGCAACATACTATGTATTTGCATATTATATCTATACTATTTTATCAGTTTTATATTTATAACCAAAATATTTATATGTCATGTGACTTTCTCATGTATTATTAATCCTCTTTTATTGTTACATAATTTTCTTCTCTTGTAGTAATAAGCAAGACCAGTTTACAGTTTTCATATTATTTAATGTGGAAAAAAAGGGCTCTTACTCTCTTAGTAAGAATGAGGGTAGAAAGCAAAAGATAGAGCCTATTTAGAATAAGCGTGCCAAATATAAACAATCACTATATCCAAAATGTAACTTGTCATTTATCTGATGGCGCAATTCAACACCTTTATTAGAGTTAGCCTCCTAGCAGGAAGCGTGAAATTATTGAGTTCTTCAAATAATTAATAAATCATTTTTACGAGATAAAACTTGTTTTTATAATACCTGGGAGTATAAACAGTGTACTGTGTACACATTTGGCTGTTGGTGTTATAACCAGAATGATTTAACTTTATATATTTCAGAGATATTCTCATGTTAGTGAGTGTTGACATTTCCAATATTAAAAGGTGCGTGAAATTCATTGATTATCAGGAAATTGATATAAAATTGAAAAGTTTGTTAGTAGGGCCGTTATCTGAAATATTTCTGACCTCTGAGATTTTGGCAGATTTGTGTGGGTTTTTTCTGTCCTGCATATTCTCACTCTAAAATTATTGATCTTATATTAAAATGAGTTGATTCAATTTGTTAGCATGCATATATATTTTTTAATTATCATGATTATCCTGCTTTGTGTGAAAGCTTTATCCACGTAGTTTGTTTTTTCATTTATTTTAGTATGAATTTTTAATTTTATTATGTTGAAATGTGGTACCCTAAGCTTCCAGTTTATACCCTAGGAGTGTGACACCATTTAGAGAGGCCAAACTCACCCTTAGTGGCAGACTGTCAGCACTTTACCTTTAAGCCATGATTAAGGGTGGACATAGATGTGATGAACTTAAAACTTTAAAAGGTGCACAGAGTCTTGGGACAAAAGAGATGTGCACTTATATTGGCAGGCTTTTTACAGTTTAACACTGTAAGTTGCTGATTTGGTTTCTTAACTTTTTTTGCATTTTAAAGTTAAAGTGAAATGGAGGGATATGTTTTTACAAACCATTGACGGGCCAACCCCACAAGTTTGGAGTCCAAGATCCCTAACAGTAATTAGGCATGGGCTCCAATGTCATTGCATCAATTACATAAAGATAGATTATATTCTATAAAAAAAACCCATGTTTGTAGTGACTAATTTTTGTATTTTATATGTTGGATAATGAATTAATGAGTCTTACAAAGTTACAATACTTTCAAATTCTGAAATAACTCTTACGAAAGCAAAGGAATACTATTTGAAACCCACAAATGAGAGGGTAATAGACTAATAGGTGCACCCTTAAAAGTTGACAAACAAACGACTAAGGGCATATTTTGAGGTGTTGAGAATCAGAAGAATGCCTTGGGAGTTGTTTGTGGTTTTTTTTGGTTAAACTAACGCTTGGAGTGAAAAAAAAACTACTTAGAGTGAATCCTTTGAGTCGATCTTGAAGACGAGTTTTCCATTTGGAAATTGTTAGCGTAGTTATTAGAACTCTTAGAATTGAAGTTGAAATGGGCCTTGTGAATGCATCTATTAGCTTTTAAAGAAAAAAAAAAAAAAATCTTATTTCCTGTTATAGTTATACAAAAACTATTAGAGACATTGAGAAAACATTGGGTAGGATTCCTCTGAGGGTGAGAAAGGGAGTGTGGGGTTCGGATGGAATCATAGGGTGGGGGTGGAAATGAAAATTGGTGCTTAGAAATTTGCTTCTTTATTGCCAATTCTTTGTTTGAGGTGTGATAGTAATTATAAGTTGAGAATGTTTAACAAAATTGTGGCCCTTACTAATGCTTTACCTCAACTTAGTGATTTAGGAAAGATAAAGTTAATACCTATTTATTTCCAATTAATCCCCAATTTTTTTTTTTTTTTTTTTCCAAACTCAAATAAACTTGACAATAGTGCTTTTGGGATATAAACTTTAATTCCCTTCTCTCTATTCCCTCAATGAGAAACACCTCAATAGTGTTTTGTGACTTTGGGATTTTGGACTATGATTGGTCAAATTAAGGGAAGGAATCCTGAGTATTATTTTTGCTTTCCTTTAAGTGATTCATTTGGTCAGTCTTACCTGGCAAGGACAATGGAATCCTTGTTGTTTTTGCACATCCACTTTTCTTTTTGATCATTCTTATTGCTTAGATGTTAATTTATTTATTTTTTAATATTTATTCTTGAGCTACTTTTTGATGCTTCACGGTTAACAAAGCGAGTAACTTTCCTTGAGTCTCGGCTTTTACAATTAAATTTGTACATAGCTCATCTTCTGGAAACAAAGAGAAATGTGATCATGCTCTTGATCAACTTGGATGATGTAGTTTTGAAATTAGTCAAAACAATGGGAGATTTACCAAAACCATCTCTAAGTTTATGATAGTAAAACCATCTTTTAAGGTTAACAGCTTAACACCTTAGCACCTTGTAACCTTTTATGATGCAAATTGCATTTCATGTAATTAACCTTTTAGTATATTAATATTTGTCGTGGAAAAATCATCACTTAAATTAATTGTTATTCAATTTTAAGGGAATCACATCACAACTGCAGTTTTTTTTTTTTTTTTTTTTTTTTTTTGGGTGTAATTTTACTTCTCAATCTTCTTAGATTGATATCAATAAGGCACTCACCCAGTTCTGATCAATATACTATCTACTGAATCTGTTGTTAACTAAACATATATTGTAGTTTCATGATCGTGCTAAATGGTGGGCTGCAGCTGTAGCTTTGTGTTTGAAGGATGTACTTTTATTTATATCTTTCATATTTAATTCCCATCTTCATTTATATACTTTCTTTCTCTTGTTTTTATATGAATCTAAACTATCATGGATTTTTAGGTAACCTTTTTAGTGCTATTTTTTGCATTGTTTTTGCCCCCCGTGCACTATAGCTTTTAAGATGATGAATCTGTTATAAGTAACCATGAGGTTGGTTTGGGCACAGATAATGGAAGCAGTGGCTTCATCTAGGAGCAAACACTAATGGTAGTATAAGAGGAAGGGAAGGGTCTTTCATTCTATGGATCTCAAGTGAGACAACTCCTATTCAAGGCTTTAATCAAGGGTAATATTTTAGCACTTGCATATTCATACTTGATTTATGTTAGTACTATGTATTTTCCCAGTACTTCTGCAATTTCATTACTATTAATATACTTTGGGTAATATAAATTTCAGGGACATTGTTTTAAGTTCTAGCAATATATAGGGTATTATGAAAATATTTTGACTAGTTTGGGGTTTTGTAATAGATTAGATGTAGTCCAACATTGAATCATTGAGATGAGGTTATCATGACTCGTTTTAATATTTGAAATTAGGTCTTATTCTCAAGGCTTTTATAAAGGATAAGAGAGGATGAAAAATTTTCACTTTCAATCTTTTGTTCTCTTCAACATAATCATGTTATTTTAGGGACCATCAAATCCGCATCAAAGATATATGCCTGAAACTACCTAGTAAAAATGCTACCCAGAGTGGGCTAGGCATCCACTGTCAAAGAACTTTTTTTTTTTTCCTTCCTTGTCATCAACAGTGAATTCTGCACTTGTTTACTTTTCTGGTAACATGTTTATGTTTGTATAAATACTACAACTAGTTCATGAAAATCGGCTGCTTATAGGAAGACTACTAATTCATCTAATTAATCATGGAACTAAGAAAAAGGCAATACGTTCTCTCTGTTTCCTTTTGACTACAGTTTGATGATTAAACATTTTTCTTTTGGAAGAAAGTCTAACTAGCTGATGCAAATAATTGTGTGCTACTGTACTGCCTAGTAGATGGATCCAAAATGTTAGAATGTCAATGGAGTGAAAATGAGTGAATTTGATCCAAATATATTAATTATTTTTATTAGTAGAGCCTACCTAGACATGACAGGTTGCTTGAAGAATTGGCCTTGTTGTTCGAGCTGTACTTTTCGACATAATTGAAAATTTCAACCTTTGTTTTCAAAATATGTCAACTGTGCATGTATATTACTACTATACTAGATTTTATTTGGCTATTCACAGAATGACAAACAAATTAAAGAAGAAAAAAATTGATGTTAAAGTCAAAAAAATAGTTATCAAACTGATCTAATTTGCAACTACGGCTTCCTGGTAGTGTGAGTATCTCTATCAAATCCGTACAATTGTGGACTCTGAGAATTAAAATATGAGTTATAAAACCTTAGTTGGACTTGTATGTCCATCAAAATTGTCTGAAAGATGTAATTATTACTTTGCTTGAAATATATCCGTATTCTTGGGGTATTAATTAGTTAAATTTACGAGTAAAATGATGATCGCTTTACAAATTTGGGAACTTGAAATTGAGTATTGTCAATTACTCCGACAGAGTACATTATTATCTTTTGTAACTCTCTAGACTCTTTATTTTTTTAATTTTTATTCATGTCTTTGAAAAACTTTTCAATCAATGCACATGCACATTAAATAAGACAAAAGGATTCTAATTTGTGATTGAAGTGTATGACATGAAGTTGTCATTTGTTAAAGAATTTATTTAGATTGTTAGGTGGGTTTACTGATATTGCAAACGTGATCTATGTCTCTTAATATGATTTGCTGGCTTAAAATCCTTGAGCTTTCCTTATATTACTCCCTGAAATTGGGCACTTATCTGAAATATATCATCAAATACTGATGACCTAAAAAGGTTTTTAGGTTTTTGGTGTGGGGGTGATGTGGTATAGGTGTGCCCCGTGTGGGGCTGCCAGATGTAAGAAGTTACAGTCTACCTTAGTTCCTTTGTATGTACGTCTATGAATTGTGAAGTTTTCACTTTGCAAAATGAATAAATGATGCTCTTTAGAGTCTCATAAATTCGTTGTGCACATGAAAGTTGTTCCGTATTAGTTAACTTAGTTATACATATAGGGAGTTAATCCTCTCATCATTAATTAGTTTTTGGCACGTGTAAGAACACGATGCATTTTTTGGACCACAAAAGGGGTACTCTAGTCCATTCATTGTCCCGGAATTATACGGAGTAGATTTGTAGTTTAGCATCAGCTAATGATAAGGCAGACCTTTGAATTAAACTACTAGTCTACCACCAAGTATTATTCATGACATTTCCTTTTTGTTTTTTAGACAGAAGACCTTGAAGTTCTAGCCATATACACTGTATCATCGATTGTGTCATGAAACCCCTATTTCTTCTGATAAAAACGAATAGAAACTCTAAGGAATGCATACTTTTCAAACTATGCTGGTTTCGGTCACCGCCTATAATATAGACTTAAAGAGTCATTAGGTGTGTCATCAGTGATTATGAACTGTTAGATAAAGCAGCAAGTTTTTGCAAACAAAGCAACGGGACATATGTAAGTGTTTGAACAGTTTGGTGTGCATTTGTTATCTTATTCGGTCTTAGACGTATCTTGGTGAAAGGGTGAATAGTTCGAATTGATAGTGATATAATCAAATAATGGATGCCATAGTTGTAGTATTCATCTTCTAGTATCCCGAGGACGAAAGCCATTACTATTACTTTAGTTGACTGAGCACACTACCTTTTAGATTATATTTCATCAAGGCAACTACGAGTAAAAGAGAGACCAGGTCAATCTTTTTTAGCTTTTGTGCTTTCATTTGTCGTTTATCTTTTTTGACTTGCGCAACATGTCGATTTTTTTACAGTATACATTTTTGTAATTTCTTCACTGTGTAACGTACACTCATTCAAGTTTCAGGCATTGATATTTTATTAGTTACAATTGGCTCTTTTGCTTGATTTGTACTCCCTCATTATTATGTGAATTGCAAGAAGATAGTGAAAAGGGAGTACATGACAAATTCAACCCTAAAAAAAAAGGTCGGTTATGAAAATTCATCAAGGAAGCCTTTTTTTTTTTTTTTTTTTTTTTTTGTAATAAGAACACATGAGATGTATGTGCATTCCTTTCATTTGTTATTCCTATAAAAAGTGGATCCACCTTTCAGACGTGGAAAAATACAACCTATACCGAAATTGAATTGGTAATAGTCTAGCCTATGCATGGATTGAATGTCTACAAGTTTTAAATATATCTCTCGTATTACTCCGTATTATTTTAGTATAGAAAGTAGGCCTGTTAAAAAGAGGCAAAAAAAAAAAAAAAAAAAAAAAAAAAAAAAAAAACCTAAGAACACAATAGTTGTAACCAGGAAAGAGCAATAAAAGAAAGGGTAATAAATTATTGTTGTTAGTGAAAAAAACAAGGGATTGATGTTTCTCTATTGGGCAGTTCTGGGATTTACTTTTTAATAGTTGTAACTTGTCCAGCGTGATTGGCATGCAGCCTTTTGTCATTAGATTTCTGTAATATGCTTTGTCCTTCTCTGATGTAATTTTCTTACTTTGCTACTAGTCAGATGAGAAAATAATAGGTTTGGAGTTGAATCTTAAATGTGAAATAAGAGAGCATTTGCGCATGTGAATATGAGATGATTAGCCCTCTTCCCTTGGAGAAAGGTGTTACAGAAAATGGGTATTGAAGCTTGATGAGTAATGTGGAATATTTTGTAAGGAGCTGAATTCTGTGATCTTGAAATGCTGCTACAATTACAATTCAAGGTACAGCATGCTATGGATCACAGTCAGTTATATTCTGGGGAGTGGATTTGTTTATTAGTTACAGCGACACGTAGACCAGTTATATATTTGATTTGTGCAGATTAATAGCACAACAACAAAAGAAATAAAACCTGAAAAAGATGTTCAGAAAATACATTGCTTTCTTATTATGTTAGAGGGTCTAAAAGATGCATCTCGTTCGAGGCTAGATTTTGTATTGGAGCCTGACTTACTTTTTTGTTACTGTAAGATGTTTTCCTATAGCATAATCACCTTTGTTGTTTGTTTGATTGGGGTAATAAATTTGTGACAATGATGATATAATGAGTACTCACTCCGATCCATAGCAGATCAAGCTTTGGGACAATGTTAACTCAGTTGTGGGACAAAAGAGAGTATAATTTGCTACTACAGCACACAGCAGTCACCTTTATGACCTGTTTAATTGGGGTAATAATTTAGTGAGAATGATGATAAAGTAGTATTCACTCTGTAGTAGTAGATCGAGCTTTGGGACAAAGGGAGTATAATTTTTCTAGGGATCACTGAGTTCACAAAAGGCAGGAGGATGTGTGGATCCTGGTATCTTGGCCTGGTCTAGACTGGGTATTTCCTGAATTAGACTTCCACAAGGCTGATATTATTCCCAGATCCTTGGCTTGAGTAACAAGCAAGAGCCAAAATAGCAAAAATCACCTACACCATAATACTGACAGAAAAGTAAGATCAATTACAAGCTTGCTGTCTGCTTCATTCTATAACCCTTAAGGTACTGCGAAATATAAGAAAACAAAAGGATAATATTTTGATTAAGAATTCTGTCTGATATATTTTACTAAATTTAGTTTTATTTTGGGAATCTAATTGATGATAATTATAATTTAGACATATAGTATCAAGTCTCATCACTTTACCCTTCATATGATATTAACAATGTGGCATTATTCCTGTACTAGTAGATTTGTTTATACATAATCTCTGATTATCCAATGATGCATGCTTAATTACCTGTGATCGATCATAAAATATAATATGTTCAATAAGTTTGTGTAAAATGATTGCAGGCTGATTGATACAAAATATTACGTGGAATAGCCTTGGTTGCTGGCAGAAGTACAGACAGGAAGATAACTATAAGAGAATGCAGCCATTTTTTGATGCCCAAATTGCAAAGTTTGAGCAAGGTGCGTCCAAAATAAAGTACCTTTCCGACTATTATACTGCTTTTTTTCTTGCAGAACTGGAAAATACTGTTGCAAATTCATTTACCATGTTTTTTTATGTGTAGTTGTCAAGATAATATCTTATACTGTACGTTCTTCCATGAGACATCTTCAGAAAAGCTTCTGGTTTCAAGGTGGATAAACCAGCTGTACTGTACTCAATAATCCTAACTTTCATGGCATAACTTAAGCTAGCTCTGATCAAAATTTTAAATGCTGTTGATTGGGAAAATAGATGAATCACAGACATATGCATTTTTCATACAAAAATCACATGATATATCAATGAAATTTACTGTGAACCTTATCCAGAATTCCGCTGGTACAAATAATTTACATCATATTATGCTACTCTTATTATTGCTATCCTAATAAGAACCTGGGACTCAATAGAGCCTACAGCATCCCATTCTGATAAGCGTCGAAACTGGATGCAGGTGTGTTGACTAGGGAGCTCATGTCTTCCCAGCTGCTGCTGCCTGCGGAATTGCTTGTGGTGCTACTGTTGTTGCCTACCTCAACACCAGAAAAGCTCTCGTTTCCATCAAACCTTAACTGATTACTTAAGTATGCTTCAAATTCTGGAGGAAAACTCTCCTGTCCTTGATGCATATTCATGCTCACACCATTCGCATCATATTCCATGTTTAGCCATTGGGTAAAATTCACATTCGTTGTGGAATTTATGGCTACTGCTGAAGATGCTTGAGCATTAGACGAGTCTAGAACATAAAGCTGGTCTTGAGTGGGATATTGGTAACTGCCACCGTTGTTTATGAGTTGAGAATCGTCATAAAACTGTCCCCCGATCTTGGTCAGTAGTCTGGTGAGCTGATCTTGATTTCCGAGATGATGAGCTGCAAGACTTGGGTGCATCATGGGCATGGATGTTTGTTGCTCAACCCAGTAAGGTACTTGATTCAAGGTTTGATTAACCATAAAAGTCTCGCTCTCTCTCTTAATCTCCTGCTCAATGATACGGCAAGCTGTTTGTTCCTTCCTTTGCTTAGCCATCAGCTTCTTCTTCAGCCTTGTGTTCCAGTAATTCTTGATATCATTGTCGGTCCTTCCAGGTAATTGTGCAGCAATGATAGACCATCTGTAATACATAATTAAAATCAACACATTAGAATCATATTTCCATCTAACAAAACTGTTTATTTATTTATTTATTTTTAAAATCCATCAGAAATAGTTTCATTTCATGGTTTAAGAACGACTAGTGGGATTATGGCTACACCTAGACCTCCATAATTGCATCTCCATGACTCCAAATCCAAATTAAACTGTCTAGTTACTGGAGAGAATCCCGATCCACTTAGACCTTTCTTATAGAATGATTCATACTAGTGTTAACATTTCCTTTTTGTTTTTTTAACATATTTATCTCATTTATTACTGTTTACGAAGTTTTTTTTTTTTCGATATAGATATGGGCTTGATCGGTTACCTGCTTCCAATACTGAGGTACAAGCTGCAGATGATATTTTCTTCATCTTCAGTGAACCCTCCATGCTTGATATTAGGTCGGAGATAATTCAACCATCGAAGGCGGCAGCTTTTTCCACATCTCTTAAGGCCTAAACCAACAACTCAGGTTAGTTATACTGAAATAAACTTTACTATCTTGTCAAAAAAAAAAAAAAAAAAAAAAAAAAGAACTTTACTACTGAGACAAAAAAAATCTATATAAGATCATGAAGATGTATACATATTTTGCTTACCAATTTTCTGCGGCAGCGCAATCCAGTTACCTCCTGTGCCCTTTTGCTCAATATAAGCCTTGAGAGTTGCATCTTCTTCAGGTGACCAAGGACCTTTCTTTACGTTGGCTTTATCACAGCAAGGTGCTCTTCCCATGTTATTGTTTTTAAATTTTGTTTGTTTTTCTCTCTTGGTGTAGAAGTTTGTGCAAAGTTTTAGCTCTTATATTGGCTGTAGATTGTGAATTATGATGAATTGTGTCGTCTAAAAATGTGTATGAGAGTATATATAATGGTTAGTGAGGAAAGACAATAATAGCTGGAGAAAGAGAGATATGGAACAAGTCATTGGATTTCAAAAAGGAAGATTAGAAAAAAGGATCTAACTTTATGAATAAAATAATGGATAATTTTGAAATGTTTAGAAAGTAGAACAGAGTTTTCCTCATTGTCTTTCCTAGTCTAGAATCTAATATATCATAATTTTTTGCTTTTTTAATTCTTCCTTTCTTTATACTATCTTTCTTCCACATTATGGGTACTGATTAATTAATAATGTTACATAATAATACAATTAGGAGGTGGCCTATATACTAGAAACAATGTGAAATCAGAAAAGACAAATAGACTTAAGATATGCTCATGAATTATTCTACCTTTGTTCCTTTAAAATAATAAAATGTTTTTCAAGAGAAATTTATCTCCTCTAAAGTCAAATGAAGTTCTGCTTTGTACTATTCTTGTGGTTTTTTAAAAATTATGCATGGTATGTAGGTGTGTAAAATAAGGAGTCTACTCTCTACTTCAAAATATCATTTGTCGACACTTTTGCGGTAAAAATTTGATTGTTGTTGGAGTAATTTTTATCAGGAGTAGATTGTGAGAATAAGAAAATATATTACATGTGTCCTATTATTGAAAATGCTTTCACAACAAAATTATTTTTCAATTTTTTTGATGTTTTAAAGGACGTGTAAAATATGCTTAAATGATTTCTTTGTTAATAGTGACAAGGCAACATTGCGTGCGGAGTATATCTAAAGTATCCATCTTAATGGTCGTAGGAAGAGTCAAACTAGAGGTGATTAACGTATTTTTTCAATCAAGTTGGTATCGTTTATATTTGGGTGATAAATCAAAATGTTCGGTCAAGTTGGGTTTAGTATTAAGTGATTGCATCGTTCGTACTTGTAGAGGAAAGATCGACCGAATAAACTAATGATGTATACCATAAAAAAGACAAGTAATGAATTAATGCTATTGTACGGTTGAAATTTTCTTAATGTGATTAACTACAAACTTTATGCAACAGATCATAATCATCATATATATGCGACTATGCGAGGTTGAGTTCAAGTTGATCTAGTTTTGTGATTTAAAGTACGTAAATTGACTTTGGTCCGTAAATTCTGAACTCTTGCTTGTTCTTCATAGGCTGGGCGGCAATATTTTCTTGTCAGACTTTGATTTTTTGTTTTTTCTCCCCCCGCACAGAATTTTGGGCAAGGTTTCATGTTTATATTTCCTTTATAGGTTCTATGACTTTAATCAGAAAAATAGGACACCAAGTTATATTATATGGTTTGGTGTTTTAAGTAAACTCCTTGAAGCTTTGACCTAATGACCTTTGCATAAGTTGATAAATTTCATTTTCTTCCCCAACCCTTTTTTTTTCCCCCAAATATCGTATCTTTTTTTAGGTGAATGAACAAACCCTATCCTTGATTTCTAAACGTTGCATGCCATTCAAGGCTACAATTTCCTGTAAAGATCAAGTACAATGCACATCATTTCGTAGAATCATGCTCTAAAGCTAATACATTTTCATGATTGGAACTATCATTATTACTTTCTTTTTGTGAGCAATCAAATTGTCTTTTCATTAGGGTAGGTCCCATTGCAATCCTCATTGTCAAGTGTCAACCCCTTTTATTTCTATATCATCTAACCTAACATTAGAAAGAGAAAGAGAGTGAGATAGATTCACAAGTCACAATTGTTAATTCTTCTTTTTCTTCATTTAATTGTACTCTCGTGGTAAATTCTATGATACTTCGATCTTCAAATTTAAGTCAAAATGTCCTTTGAGAAATATCATCTCATTTGTTAATAATAACTATCTACGTGTTAGATAGCTTATATGTGTAATGGTGTCTCTATGTAATGACTCGATATAAAAGGCACAAAGTAAGATACTAAGTACTAACCAATTTTATTAGTGTGTGTGTGTGGAGGGGGGGGGGGGGGGGGGGGGGAGGGATATTGTTTAGAGATTCACTACTGTCGATTCTTCATTGTAATGCACTCTTGTGGTAAAGAATTAGGAAAGGGTGACTTCTAGTCAAAGTCGGGAATATATTACACGTTTTTTTTTTTTTTTTTTTTTTTTTTTAAGTAAAGAGTTAAAGACATTTCACTACTTGCTAATCATCTTATATCTTGTAAAATTGTTTGTAATAGTCGTACAATATAATAATCTTACTCAAGAATGACTCGGGATAAAAGGCACAAACTCATAGGATACTAACTAATTGTATCACTGTAAGGAAGAAATTATATTGTTTAGAGCTTTCACTTCCTGGTGGGTGACCAAATGGCTAACGATATGAAAGTTACTGCTTCTGTGAGCAACATATTGACTGATTGTAAAGGTGTATGAACATAAAATCTTTTTAAAATATATACATTGACAACTTGTTAGCAGAATTTTCGGTATGATTATTGGACCACACAGGTTATTAAAGCTAAAAGGACATAAGTAAACACATAACCTTCTCCCTTGTTATTTGCTAATTTTAAGTCAAAAAGAATGAATTACCCTTAACTAATCATCTCTGATTAAATATTTGCCTATCAACCGGGAGAGAACGCAATAGATTATACGTAATAGATTTTAACGAAAAGTTATCTTTGATACGTTGAATATGTCGTCTTTGCTACGTAAAAACTGGATTAACCAGTAAAACCTTCTCGAAAGTAGTTAATCTACTCGTATTTCTTGTTTTCTTACTTGAGTAGCAAGAAGGTAATTAGTCTAATTATTCTTTTAATAATCATAGTTGGGGAGACGGGGAATACAAGTTGAATAATTATTAATGCTTTGAGCTCCTATCAGACCTTAGCTAGATAGCATTAAATCTGCTCAAATACGGAGTAATATGTTTTCTACTGACTTATGTCTCTCGATCATGGCTTCGGTGGAAGAGAAAAAAAGAAAGGTAGTCTGAATTAATCTTGCATTTTCTTTTGACTCAAAACGATGTCTCAAGTGTTCATACATACTATGTAAGAATTTTTTAATGAAAGGGGTAACTTTAATTTAAGCGTAATGAATAGTGTAACACTGAATTAATGAAGCCAGCTAGTACTCTTATTGACGAGGCCAAGAGTAGTAATTATAAAATGGACTATTTTCCTTATGATTTTGAAGTTTTTAAGATTTCAATTCAAACCTATTGACAAATCTCAGTTATCACCGCCCCAAGGAAAAATTAAGTTACCTATAGCTGCAAAATTATCTTCTGAATTTGTTGAAATAAAACCAAGTGGTATGTCTAAATTAAGATATTTTTTGAACGTTTATTCAACATGTTTGATTGTTCTGAACTTCTGTACCACTGTACTTTGAATCTCCTTTAGGGATAAAGTTCTAAACTAATTAAGTTTAATACTTCATGAGAAATTTAAACGATTGCTTTTAACCTTTCTAATGGTTACTTGTTCAAGATACCAAATTTGACTATATGCTGCTCTTCAAATCTTTGCTTATTACAGTATTCCGTATGATTATCAAAGCTGATATTTATATACTTCCTTTGTTATCTTTTTATTGCACTATGAGTGATTTTATGTTTATCAATGCATTACCTTGCCTATTAATATCTTTTATTACACTTTTGTTAAAATTATAAAATTTTGATATTTAAAATGTAGATTTCAAGACGAATCTAAGTAGATTGAACATGACTATGTTTTTACTTATGGATAAATCACAAATAATGATCAAAGAATATTATGTGAATAATGTAAAAGTATTTATGGTACAATATAAAAAACAGAAGAAGTATTAGAATTGAAACATAATACTCAATATTACTGATTAAATTGTTTCTCGAAGTATTAACTAAAACATACTTTGTACGTCGTATTATAATTAATCAAAATATCTAATTATTTATTCATACAAGTATATGGATTCACTGTATATTATCTTACTTATTGAAACTAGTAGCCGTTGATCTTATTGGATATGAGTATATTATAATATTATAAACTTTTTTTTTTTTTTTTTTTTTTTTTTGAAAGAGTATAATATTATAAACTTGAAATAAATCGATTTAGACGTTTTTCTTATTCATGATAATGACACAAACCACTAAGGAAAATAAAAAAACAAGGGATTACCCTTGAGGAAACCCACTATCACTTTCCAGTTACATCACAAAATTTGACCTATTCAGGATCTGTTTTTCTTGTTTCCAAAGGTGGGCTCCTCGCTCCTATTCCTTCCAATTTCGTTACCTTCACTCACCTACTCACTCTCCTCATTTCTGAATCAGCTGCTCCCCTTAAAAATGACACCCTTCACAATTTAAAGGAAAAATATTAAAGTGGTATTAACTAATTAAAGTTTCCTTCATTCTTCAACCTTTCTGGGTTGTCTCAGTATTTTACAACTTGTCACCTTGTTGTCTTGTTCAAATTGGCATTTTCATGTCATTTTATCTTTGTCTTTGTCAAATGGCTAATTATATTTGATCTTATAAATACTGAGTAATTAACTTCTTATTGACACCATGATCATTTTCATGTTTTAAGAGTAACATGCATCCTTCTCTGTGCACATGATGTTGAACCTTGTTATTATAATTGTTATAAATTTCGTATCGTGCAATTCTAATTTAGATCTTCTATTAGTCAGGCTCATTTTACACAATTGTAATGATATATACTTAGAGCATGTTTGAACCAAGATCGTTACTAAGTATATGGTTAGAGATCGAGTTTAAATAATTATTAACTTTACTTGGGGGTAATAGTGTAAACCTTGTTGTTACTTCTCTACAACCTATGGTATTACCATTACACTCCTCAAACACATGAATTTAAGTGATTCCTTTTTAAGGTTAAACCAAATAATTGAAAAGATGATAGTTTATTGATTCATTTCGTTGTTTTCATTCCATTTTGTTCTTTTATAGTATACCTTTGATGCATGGAAACATCCATTAAAGTCTCATATTCCATTTCAAAAAGTTACACAGTTATAAGTTCTTTCAAAAAAAAAAAAAAAAAAAAAAGTTGTAGGTGATGTAGGAAAAATAAGGATAAATCTTTTACTTTGAACAAATTAAATAGCAGGATTTCTTCCACCATAGATCTTTAAAGCCTTCAAATGTCAAAAATAAATCTTTATCTTTAAAAAAAAAAAAAAATCCATGACTAAACATAAATGAACTTCAATAACATTATATTCATGTATCCCGTTCCCGTTTCGTTCATTTTCAACATAAATCAGCTCAAAAGTTCTTAAAGGTAAAATGACTAGTGCATTTGACTGCACTTGTACCTTCAGTACCAAAATTCAATCCCACAAGAATACAAGATATATATATTTATTGAATTTGTACCAAAGTTACTCATCATAATCATGTGAAGAAGTATCTTTGAGTTCATACATGCAAGTTTGTGTGATTGGAATATATATTTATGTCATTCCCATGCTTTTTGACCATGTCTGTTAAAATATAACATAACAAATTTCCCCTCAAAGTGCTGTACTGTATGTCAGTTATATAAAGCCTGGAGTTAGAATTATTATTTTTCAGGTATGAATACATGCATCAAATATTGCAACTTTAAAAGAGCCTGACTTTTCTGCTCTCAAACTACAAGTGGCTTGGTCAAAATGGCCATTTTTGCCTGCTTTATTTAGTTGTACTTTGCTGAACTTTCATCTTCTTCTGCAAAATGTTAATTATTCTGTAAACAGTAAAATAGAAGTTTCTTTGATTGATTAATTATATTATGATTATCTATCTAGGGTTAAAAGTTTTCAAACAAGTGCATATAATTTTTCAACGCAGTAAGCTGGAAAGCAGGATGAAGAAATAGTCATCTTGGTTGGTCACCTCATCGGGGTATTTGTATGATTGATATATCACCTTAATTTGATATCATCGTGACATTTGTAAACATTTAATGGCCTCTTTTTTTTTTGCTTCATACTGGGGGTATGTATGTGTACTAGAAAGGAAGTTGAAATATGGACAGGTAGTAAAAAATATACGGATTTAAGATCATACAAAACTTTCAATACGAAATGCAATTCTATGTGTTGTACATGTACATATATTGATATATGGTACGAATATATAAATAATCGAGGCGATTAATTCATTTATTATTGTCTTGTAGGTTATTTATTTATTATCGGATATGGTACGGATTTAAGATCATACAAAACTTTCAATACGAAATGCAATTCTATGTGTTGTACATGTACATATATTGATATATGGTACGAATATATAAATAATTGAGGCGATTAATTCATTTATTATTGTCTTGTAGGTTATTTATTTATTATCGGTACGAATATTGGCGTGTTCGGTCGGCAAAATATGGCTGTGAAGGTACTTGTTAGCTGTGTAGGTAACTTTTAGCTGTCAACAAGTTGTAGCTGTGAAAATAGATAGTTGACTAACTATTACGTATAAAAATCAATGTTTTACATTTAAAATTATAGATTAAATTTTCAACAGTTACCTCAAAAGATACCTCAACTTTCAAAAGCTAATACTTCTAACTTTTTCTAAAAGCTACCTCCACCATTAAAAGCTATCTTAACCACTACTTTGTCAAACACTCGCATTTTTTGTTAAGTAGAGGTTTGACCAAGTCAAACCACTAAAAGCTACTTAAAAGCTAGTCAAATGTTAGCGCCGAACACGCCCTAAAGAGTTCGTGCTTTTCACTTGTATAGCACAACTTTATTGAGTTTTTTTTTGCCCACAAATGTTTTTCATGTGCATTTTTGGATTGAGTGATGATAGTTAGTCCCTTGTGATCAAATTATGATTTATGACTAAATCGGGATATATGGAGATTTGTCTCTGATTATGACTCTTGGAAACTATGATTTGATGGCATTGTCTAAATGATTGATATTTGCTATAACTATTCTGTATTTGGTGCCGTCTCTATGTTACCTTAATTTTGTGGATATACTCTTAATTTCCTTCAACCACATACGGCCAAAAAAATTTATGGTGGACATGCAATAATGTAAGTCAGCTAATAAGGAGTATGTCTTTTTGACCTTTTTATCTTAATTAATCACTAATCTTTTTTGTTATCTTGTGGTTTTTCTCCTCTCATTTTCTGCATTTTCAATCTAAACTGTACATTAACAAATTTGAAGCAACTTGTACAATTGTGTAATATTTTTATGTAAGTAGTTATAATAATACTCTCCATGTATTTGTTTTATTTATTTATTTTTTTACTAAAAATATAAAACTAAATTATAGTCATTATATGTTTTTCTATAAGTTTCTTTCTACGTATTATAATCTAAAAATAAACGGTTTTAACCATTCTTTTAAATTACACGTTACTCCGTATTATAAACATACACAATAGTGCATTACAGTTAATTTAGTGTACTGTTCTTGTATCATGCAAGTCTCAAGTCCAAATATTAAAGAGCAATGAGCTAATTGCATCGCTAGCTAAATATATTTTTATTTCCCTTTTTTTGGAGGGGTAATTCTAGGTAGCCATGGATTGATTCTTTTAGATATTCACATAGAAAAATCATACTTCACTTATTAAATTTACTTTAGTAGTGGTATTTTTGTTGATTGATACATAGTACTCCGTATTACACTCTATCTTGTGAGTATAACATGTTTTGTATAGCTTATTTAAGATAATGTTCATGTTCAATTGTTGGACGTCTATAATTTCTTCACCCTAGCTACAAACATTAATGTAGAATGAAGTTTAAAATATTAAGCAAGGCCTTATATAATTCTTGTATTTTCTAAAGCTAGATCAATAATTTTTATTTTTTTATTTTTTACTCTATAAAATAAATTTGTGTGAAGGTGCATAAGCTTTGTATGGCATGACGTCGAGCTTAGGTAAGTTTGCTCGATTTCAATAGAGCAGCCAGTCCAAAAAGTGGTGTGATAGAAATTTCAGGCAAATATCAAAATCTACTTTTCATTTTTCTAATTTTAATTCTACTTCTGTTAAAAGAAAAGTCAGCTAACGCGGTTCTTTCCTCACTGCTTTTTTCGGATTCTTCAGGCCAAAACTTTATTATGTCAAACTACATGACAATTTCCAAAAGTTCCTGTATAATCAAGGCATTATTATGATTTTATTAATTGTTTAATCTATGGTTGTTTCACCAAGATTGATTTTTTCTTCTTCTTGTGTACCACCTTAATCATCTAATTAATTTACTGTATAACGTTAATTGGATTTCACACAATCACACTAGATGACTGTTCTAGCTTTAATTTGATGTTGAACGGGACTTAACTCACTTAAGTTCGAGAAACATTCAATTGATCAATGATTCAAAAGTTATCAAGATTTTTGCAATGAGGAATATAACTATGTCTATATACACCCTTTTTTCTTATGCTAGAGAAGTATAACTATGTAGTAAAGTGTGCATTCAATAAATTTTACCCTTATTACAAAATTAACGTACTATTATAAAAAAAACAAACATGCAATTATGTAGACAGAATTTGATCCCGGGTTTTAGGTATCACCCCCCTAAAACTCGAACTAGTTGTGTTAATTCACTTAAACGGCATCCACTATATATTACGAAGTATAAATATAACGAAGAATAAACTTACAATAGATAACGATACCTAAGAAACTCTAATACAATATCTTTACCTTAATTCTTACCATTAGGCATTAACCCAAAACCTGATAGTGGGTCACTAACTTTAATCAACTTTCCAATTCAAGTTTAGAACTTTAGATGAATTTTAACTACCAATATGGGCTTAGCCCACCCTGTCAATGGGTAGAAAGCTCTGGTAAACCTCACCTACTTTAAGAGGTATAAGCCCAAATTTCTCAAAGTAAAGGCCCAAAGTTTAAACCCAGTTCATAGGCCCTTTTTTAGGCACTTATAGTTTGTGCCACCAAATTTTAAAGTTTGACTGCCGAAAGCAAAAGAAAAACAAGAACAATCTGGAAATAATAAGATGCAAAAACAGAAAACGTTACTCCATTTTATTTGGGGGGAATCCTTTGCTTTACTTATGGGATGCGAATTGTTGTCACTGGTTATGAGAGAAGACACGTTCATTTTGAATATGCATCTGACCATGTAGTGGCCATTATTTAGACAGCAAGTCCTTTTTTCAACTTTGAACCTTTGATCTGCTGCTCTTATTCGCACCATTTATTTTCTTCTCTGAGGCGGTGCCATTTTCTGATTATACCTAATCCATTACAGCAAATCTTTCATTATTTTGGAAAACAAACTATTTGAAATTCTTAATTTGCCCTTCTTCTCGATTTTTTGATACTCAGTATAATATACGGAGTACAATTGAAATACTAGTATTAGTAATATTTGGACTCATTATGTATTCCTAGACATGTAATCAATGATGTAATTTAACACTATGATATAAATTTTGTTTACATTGTTGTGTTGATGCTCTATTGAACAATAAAACCTTTGTTGTTATTTACTAACTAGATACTTGATTTTTTTTTTAAAAAAAATAAGAACAATTAATCATATGTCAAGCATAAGACCTTCAGCCATATATGAAGCATATGTTACTTTGTGATTATAATAGCATTCCCTCCCTAAAATTTTTCTAACCCTACGTAACACACTCTTAACCATTTTGAAAAAAAGTATTACACGTATATAAAATTCAAAGTGCATGTTCTAAGACAATGATAATAATGCTAGAAATAAGTGAATATTTTTCTCTCTGTTAAAAGAATTCAACCTGATAACCTCAAAATTACAAGATAATCTCAAACCAATTACTCCTAAGTCCTAACAAGTTTGGTACAAAAATTTATTTCATTAATCAAAATAGATTTACTATATTTAATTTTTAGTTTTCCTCCTAAAAAAAAAAAAAAGTTTGCTATGGGCAAAATGGTAAATGTAGTACTAAACTACCAACCAATGGCTACAAGCCTGTAATTCTGTAAACAAACATTTCCATTAAGTTATACACGTCATGTATTCACCACCATCATCAAATTAAACATACCATTAAACCTGCGAAACTACGACTACACTACTAATTTTTGCAATTTGGCCTCCTATCTTTCCCTCCCTCTCTCCCTCCTCTTTCAGAACCCACAATACATTTAAATAACGGGAATTCCTCATTTCACTTCTAACATAAATTTAACAACAACAAGATTAAAGATGTGGCGGTGCGTTTCGCGAGGTCTTCGATCTCATTCATGGAACAACACCTCGAAATCATCTCCAATCTTCTCTCATTCTCTCTTTCCAAGATTCTTCTCCTCTCAATCTGTAAGTTTTTCTCTGCATTTTTAGGTTTCAGAATATTGATAATCTCCTTATTAATTTCATTTTCAATTTTGCGATCTTCAAAATTCAATCAATTTTTTTTATGATTAATTGATGAAATTATTGCAGAGTGCTGTTGGTGGTTCCAGTTACACGGTGGTGGACCACACCTACGATGCGGTGGTCGTCGGAGCTGGTGGCGCCGGATTAAGAGCCGCTATCGGATTATCCGAACACGGATTCAATACCGCTTGCATCACTAAGCTTTTTCCTACTCGTTCTCACACCGTCGCTGCTCAGGTTTATTTAATTATTTTATTTATTCGTTTTGTTAACTTCGATTGTAATTATTCATTGTAATTGGAGCTGGTTGAATTAGAAAAACTTGCCGAAATTCGATTAGATAAAACATTTTTATTCTGCGGTGATGTAATTTGATATGTTATTTTACTATATAACAGTGCAAGAATTTTTATATTCATGTTTCCGAAGAATTTATTGTGATTTTTGAGGTGTATATACTATGATTATGTATTTTATGTGTATACGCAATGTTTTTTGTGTTAAGAGAGCCACAAGGGCGAGTGATGAGAATCAATCCAGGGTCACTTGGAACGGGAGGGGAATTCTAACTAGTTAGAGCTATCTCTCACTCTCACGTGTATACACAATGTGAATACGTGATACTACACAAATAACTGCAAGATTATTTTATGATTTGGTTAATCATTGAATCAAGTTCAGTGCATGTAGCTGTAGAATATTGATTGATTCTGAATTGTCTGTTGCTTTATAATGTGTCCGGCATGTCATCGATGATATTATTAGTTGAATGTAGCTATAGAATTTTGTGTTTTACTTGTTGAATGTGTTATGAGTTGAAGTGTGGGTTTGGTGCAGGGTGGAATTAATGCTGCTTTGGGTAATATGAGTGAAGATGATTGGAGATGGCATATGTACGATACGGTGAAAGGAAGTGACTGGTTAGGTGCGTGCAATTCAACTCATTTTTTTAATTTTTGTTACAGTGCAAATGCTCCTTTACCGATTTATAGTTAAACAGACCCTGCAATTTCTACTTTGAAAAATCTGTCGTTTCCTCGGTAGAAACTCTTGGATTGTTGTATGAGGCGGAATCTCTGTTTGCAGGGGACCAGGATGCCATACAGTATATGTGCAGAGAGGCACCAAAAGCTGTGATTGAGCTTGAGAATTATGGTTTGCCATTTTCTCGTACAGAAGATGGGAAAATATATCAACGTGCATTTGGTGGTCAAAGCTTGAACTTTGGAAAAGGTCTGTGGATAAAAAAGTTCAAGTTCTATTCTGAATTGCTGAATTTGATATCTGATACTTTCTGCATTGCCTGTCATCTTACTACAGGGGGGCAAGCATATCGATGTGCATGTGCTGCTGATCGTACCGGCCATGCTTTGTTACACACTCTTTATGGGCAAGCTATGAGGCATAATACACAATTTTTTGTGGAATACTTTGCATTGGACCTTATAATGGATGATGAAGGCAAGATAATATCATTCGAAATCATAATATTTATACTGATTTTAATTTCAAAATTAAGTATGGCTCAAGGGAATTGATACCTGTGAAAACATGACCTACTTTCCTGCGAGAATTATCCTTCTGGATGATAAGCTCTTGAATAGATGAGAGTGCTCTTGTTGAGACTATGAGTTTGCAGCTTAGTGAATAAGATCTTGAAATATCCTTCTTGCTTGTTTTCAATTTTTATTTTGTGCTGTCACTTTGCAATCCGTGATTAAGCGAATTTAACGATCATCATCTCCTTTTTGTTATATAGATCCTGTGGGCTTGACATTTGGTACGCTTATTTTTCCTTTTTGTGGTGAATCTTCTGATTATTGATATTATGCTTAGGTTCTTGCCAAGGTGTAATTGCTTTGAATATGGAAGATGGGACGCTGCATAGATTCCGTTCTAAATCAACAATTTTGGCTACTGGGGTAACTTTAATTTATTAATGTACAAAAACATTCCCTGTTTTGCATACACCATGTTCATAATTTTTATAAAATTTCACTTCTCTCTTTCCTTTATTTAGGGATATGGACGAGCATATTTCTCTGCAACTTCTGCACATACATGTACCGGAGATGGAAATGCAATGGTGGCACGTGCTGGCCTTCCATTGGAGGTTAAAATCCTTGCCAGTGCTTTGTTCTTATTTCTTGATGCTTACTCATTGGCAGGCTACTGTAACATGATTGATACACCTTTGATGTTCTGCTATGCTAACATTTTGTTGTTTTGCAGGATCTTGAATTCGTGCAGTTCCACCCAACTGGTATCTATGGTGCTGGATGCCTTATCACTGAAGGTTGATTCTTCTCATACTAAATATTTGGTGTTGTTCTACTGTCCACTCATTCTAAATGGACGTTGATTAATCATCTGTAGTTTAATCCTGAATCTACAATTTTCTTAACATTTTCCATCTGCATCTGCTTATTTCTGCAATATTGCTGTAGAAGAGAGCTTTCCTTTCTCACCTAGCATCCAGATAAAAAGAATAGATGGATAAATTGTGGCTAATTGGCTATGATCTAATGTTCTTCTTTGCTACCAGGGTCCCGTGGTGAAGGAGGTATTCTGAGAAATAGTGAGGGTGAGCGGTTCATGGAAAGATATGCTCCAACAGCTAAAGATCTTGCATCCAGGGATGTTGTGTCTAGATCTATGACGATGGAAATTCGAGAAGGCCGTGGTGTAGGTGAGATGCATCTGCTCTTCTATTGTATATGCTTAATATACTTACTCTTATCTCTGCACCTAGATATGGAATTGTGGAGGGAATGAAGAATCTCCTGAAGATGTTGATCCATCTAGGTTTCATTATTGTGTAAAACAGACCTTGTTTTTTCCCCAGATTTCCTTAACAGTATCCACATATGGTGTTTGTAGAATTTTTGGTGTGTGATCTATCTGCCAGTCAATAGCAGTGGTTTACACTTTTGACCTCTTTGTGGTGTTAGAAGTCTTACGAATGACTGTTGGTGACCCCCCCCCCCCTCCTCTCTCTCTCTCTTTGCTGTTTACTTTGATAATTAGTTGCTGATTAATTGATTATTGTTTTTGGTTATTATTTTGTTATCTGTTGCATATCTGGTCAACCCAACCTGCCATCTCTCTCATGCCGTAGTCTGAAATTATGCTAAATCTGCCATTAACAGGACCCTTGAAGGATCATATCTACCTCCACTTAAATCACTTGCCTCCAGAAGTACTCAAGGAAAGACTTCCTGGTATCTCTGAGACCGCAGCTATCTTTGCTGGGGTTGATGTTACTAAGGAACCCATCCCAGTCTTGCCAACTGTTCATTATAACATGGGTGGAATCCCCACAAACTACTACGGAGAGGTAATAGAATTAAGAACTTGATGTTAAAATAGTTAAATTTATAAAGTTTTTAAGAGTCTAATTACGGTTTTCTGCTCAGGTTGTCACCATAAAAGGTAATGACCCAGATGCAGTGGTTCCTGGATTATTGGCTGCTGGGGAGGCTGCTTGTGCATCAGTCCATGGTGCTAACCGTCTTGGTGCAAATTCTCTTCTTGACATTGTTGTTTTTGGTCGAGCTTGTGCCAACCGAGTTGCAAAGATCAATAAACCAGGTAATTGGACTTCAGAAGAAAGTTCTGCTTCCTACTGCCTGTATTATGAATGCTAAACTATCTAGTACCATCAAGATACTTAAATTTTGGTATCCTGCAGGGGAGAACCAGAAACCTTTGCCTAAGGGTGCTGGGGAGAAGACTATCGAATGGTTAGACAAATTAAGAAATTCAAACGGTTCTCTTCCAACTTCCCAAATCCGCTTAAATATGCAACGAGTTATGCAGAATAATGCTGCTGTCTTCCGCACACAGAGTACATTGGAAGAAGGTATAATAAGCTTATAATCTATGTATTAGGTGATTCTCACTTCTTGCCTGTTTCGTTCGTATCAATTGGGAGGATATGGCATAAATATTGACATGTGTAGTTGTAATTGCTTACTTGCTTCTTGATCTTTTTGATTTATTGGATTTGTCAAAACCTTATATGTCCTTGAAGGTTTTTTTTTGAAAGCTGGGATGGAAATTAGTTGCAAGTATTTTGGCAATAGGATCACTAGTTTCTGTAGAAATATGGAATCGCTTATTTTTGTTGATACAATAGAATCTCTAGTTTGCGTATAGGATCACTGATTTCTTTTGGCATATATGAGATCACTAATTTGCGTATAGGATCACTGATTTCTTTTGGCATATAGGATCACTAATTTCTTTTGTCTTATAGGATTTATCCTCAGGAGGTCTTAGTAATTTTACTGTGGCTATAAGCTATGTACCTTTTTAAGGCTTTAAAGCCTTTTAATAATCCCTGCCCCTGGATAGACAAAATGAACTAATTATGGGAAGGGAAGGGTTGCTTGACGTTCCACAACAAGACTAAAAGGAAAAAGGTTGTATGTCTAAATTTTTTACTTAATTATTCTCTTGCTGTGTCTTTTCTTAACAACCAAGTCAAACATAGTATTTCCTCCTCCATATGGGCTTGGTTTCGTAAATCATGTGCCTTATTTTTACTCCACAAGAACAGATGATCTCCATGGCAAATTACAATTCCAATGTGTAACTTTCTGTTCTTGTATCTATTATTTGCAGGTTGTCAATTGATTGATAAAACATGGAGTAGTTTTCATGATGTTCAAGTCAAAGACCGCAGTTTGATATGGTATGGCTGATATCTGATTTTTTATTTTTTGTTTATTTATGGTTATTCATTAAATTTTCATTTTTTATCAAAGTATTTAATTGCATCTTTTTTTACATTGCTTCTCAGGAACTCTGATTTGATCGAAACCATAGAGTTGGAAAATTTATTGATTAATGCGTGCATCACTATGCACTCTGCTGAGGCTAGGAAAGAGAGCAGAGGAGCTCATGCCCGTGAAGATTTCACGGTTTGTTCAGCTGCAATATAGTTCATTCTTTCCATGAAATGTTTGGAGTGCACTTGTTTTCTGACATTCTTGCTCACTTTGTTTTGCAGACAAGGGATGATCAAAACTGGATGAAACACACTCTAGGGTATGTGATTTACACTTTATGCTCTTGTTCTAATGACAAGGATGCTAATGAATGTTAATAAACACTCATTTTACTGAAATACAGTGGACAGAATGTACTCCCATTTCACCCGTCTTACTGAAATAACTTTGTCCACCCACCACCATTAGGATCATTATTTTTGCATGCAGCTTGTTAAATTATACTACTCATATATTTGTCTGGAGTATTCTCGTCCTTCTCTCTGCGGCTTCACAACCAAAACAATTAGTTAACATCATGTATATATAGTGTTTCTGTCTTGGCTTTTTTTTTCCCTGCATACAGTTGCTGCTTCTGTCTGGTTTAGATTGTGAGTAGTATATGATTCTGTATGTTCTTGCATATTTCTTTTAATAATGCAGATATTGGGAGAATGAGAGGGTTAGACTAGATTATCGGCCAGTGCACATGAACACATTGGACAACGAGGTAGAGTCTTTCCCTCCTAAGGCTCGTGTATATTGATTCAGCCCACTGCAAATTCTTATTTGTACCCAGGTAAATCTAGGAAGGTGTACAACCAGTTGCAATTTTGTAATTTTCATGTGTTTTTAGTTCCTGGTCCAGTCTACCTCAGCTTGTTTAACCCAGCTCAAAATAATAAACCTTTGCCCACAAACCTGTTTACATTTAAAAATTAAATAAACCAAACCCAGATGAAGCTGATGATAACAATTGGAGAAAAAAAAAAGGAGAGACACGGAGCTTTCTCATTTCGCCGTCGTTGAAGCTTCCAAAAGCTTCATTTCCTTCTATATAAAAACATGATAGCAACAAAAATATTGATCTTCATCACTGTTCTGTAAGTGTAATTGTGTTATTATATGAGCAAAACAGCTGCAATAAAGGCAGATTCCAAGGGTTGGAATATTAGTATCAACAAGGTACAATTTTAAATTTCTACTATAGGTTGTATATATATATATATATATATATTTTTGAATACTTGTTCTAGCATTGAAGTTTTACTCTTTTATAAACCCTACATATGAATTGATTGATTTACGATGTATGAGCATAATTCTATGTTCGACTTATGAACTTCTTTTACCTTATGATTTTAGTGGATACTGGGTATTTGGGTAATAAACTTATTCAACATTGTAATTTAGTCACCAATCCATTATTTAATTTGCTTTGATTTCTTTTTATTTGATTTTAAGCATGAATCTGTGGATGAATTTCACTTTAATTTCAGTTGTTGCTATCATTACGCTTATACTCAAATAAACTATATATTACAATGTTGTCACAACTGAAATTAAAGTGAAATTACTCCGCCAAAAAAAAAAAAAAAAAAGAGAGAGAGAGAGAGAGATTTCATTGAAATATATAGTTTATTGGTTTTTTCTACTAGTCATTTCATTACTAGTATAGTTGCAATTTTTAAAATCCATTAAGAGTTCAGGACACTATGTTCAATATTTGCTCATTTAGTGATGCATTTGTAGTTTTGTACGGAGTACTTTGTTAATTTTTTTGTTTATAGGAAGAGCATGTACGTAACAATGAGAATGAGGTGCCTTGGTATTGTTGCTATGATTTTTTTATCATCTATTCATATATAAGTGATTAATTAAAAATGGTATCAGCAGATCTAGTGCTCTGTGATAGTCGAGTTTGCGGAAATCTAGTGGATGAAATAATGGGGGAGTTGAGGTATTTTATTGTATCTTAGTGAAGATGATGACTGCAAAACATAAAATAAATTAAATCAAATTGGCACCGAATTCATCGAATTGGCACCGTATTCACGTAGAATTAAATCAATACGATAGTATATAAATTATGAAGATAAAGCATATAGTTTTCAAACCAATAAAATAAACCAGGCCAGATTGAGTCGTGAAGAATTTCGAAGGGATAGAGTGCTCGAGTGCTTCTAAAATAGTCTTAGCCTTGGATATTTCCAGATAAAGGGTGTCAAAGTAACATGGACTATATTAGCAACGATTTAGGCTTTGTTTTTCCTCATCTTAGGACAACTCATTTTTGTCTACTAAGGGGGCGTTTGGTTTGGATAATGAAAACGAAGTGGAAAATAAACAAATAAGAGAGGGGAAAGGAATCAAATAACTCTTACCTTTTAATATGTTTGGTTTAACTATGGAAAGGAGAGGAATAGAAATTTTGTGATTGAGTAGGGTAAGGGTATTTGTTACCCTAAGTTTTTAAGAGGTAACAAATGAGGGGTAACTATTACCCTTACGTAATGGTAATTGTTACCATGCTTTTTAACCAAACACACGGTAATGGTTTCGTTTGAATCGAATCCGTTTCCACTCCAAAAAATACACTACCAAACGGCCCCTAAATTTGATTTTATAATCTACTAGGGAGTACATATATAAAATAATAAGGAAAATATATTGTATTCTGCAGCTTTTTCTTTTTCTTTTTCTTTTTCTTTTTGTTATTTTGTGTGATAATTGTAGTTTTGATTTATTGTTTCAAGTAGTTATGTACTCGTAGTATTAACTTGGATAAGTTTATGGGCCAATAACACTACAATGATCATACGAAGTAGTACTGTTTAACAATGAGTCAGTGACATCGATCTAGCTACGGACTTAAAAATAAAAACACTTTTGTCTTGAGATTTAATTATTAAGTTTGCTGACAAACGAGAAACGACTATTTTTCTTCAGTTCTTCTGCTATAAAAAAATAAGTACTTAATTCACCACCATCATCAATAATCGTTAGAAAATTAAAAAATAAAAATAAAAAACAGCAATCATTTGCTTAAATGATATAGTCAAAAGCACAGTGACATCCACTACCAAGTGCTAACGTCTTTCTCTAGTAATTAGAAGTAATCTCTCCCCTGTATCGCTTTAGAAAATATATTATTTAATTAGTGTGATCTAAATTATGAATTACTTATTTGAGAAAATATAAAAAATACACATACATCTCTCAAGTTGTATCCTTAAATGATGTTTTTAACATGTCTTTAACCGTCTATTCTTTCCTAGGAAAGAAGTATATAAAATTTTTTACTAGTAATATGAGTAATGTAAAATAGATATACTCTGATTTTCTTTGACCAAATGTTTAAGCTTTAACATTCAACAATTCAATGCATGTTAATGATCGTTTTTAAATACCTTACTTAAGGTACACAAAGTCACAAACCCCCTTTCGCTAAATGAAAAGGGAAATGTTAGGTGCATGTAGCACACTCGCATAAGTTAAAGAGGGTTTATCAAATCATTTTGATTAAGTTTTAGGTTGAATTAATTCATATTAGGTTGTTTTATAGATAGAATCCATTTTGGTCACGAGACTTATTAGTTATAACAATTCAATTTAAGTTGTTATTGATCTTAATTCAGGTCAATTTCAATTCGAGTCAACCCATTTTGAGTATGTGACAAGTTGATGTCACTTCAGATTGAAAATATATTATCCGTATATGAGAGAGAGAGAGAGAAAGAAGAAGAAGAAAAAAAAAAAAAAAAAACTGCAGTGTGCCAGTGTGAGAAAACTTGCGTTCTTCTGCTCGATTCAATCCCCTTGATGCAATAATTGAGAAATGCCATAAATGACTGCTACATGCTTACATAGATATAGTACTCGTAGTAGAACTGAAGTGTCCCAATGCAAAGTATTCTCATCTTTAAATCATCAAATGTAAATTAATTTTTGACTAGCAATGCAAGCACCAACCATTTACCAATTATCATTATTTTTTTAATATAATAATCTCATCAGAAAGTGAGAGCTAACACACTGATTTAGATTAATTTGCAGGTCATATTATATTACATTTCATTTCCTCACTAAAATTATTATGTCTCCTTCCAATATTCAAAACTTTTGAATATTCACTATAAAACAATTCTACACTTTTATTTACTGTGTAACTGTGTTTAATATATATTTTTTTTCCATTTATTTTTCACTAGTTTTTTCATGGGATTGGGGCAGGTTAACTACATTTTCATTAAAATTACTTTTTATACTTTCTAAACTAACAAAGGTTCTGAGAGAATCTATACAACTTTGTATAGGAGATTAAGAGACATAGCTTCAGACTAAAGACTTCCCTGTTGCACTTTCTTCAACGGGACTTTCTATCTACACTTCAAAAGATTTTCCTTTGCATTTCATTAGTATTAGAATAACTGAAACTGTATAATAAAGTGTAAAAAAAAAAATGTGAACAATTACACTTCATAATATGTACTGATGTACTTATTGTTTTTTTTTGGAAAATTTGTCAAGAATAAGCAAACCTTTGTTCGATCTTCCTAAAATAAGCAAACCTTTTAATTAATCCAGAGTAAGTTGATTTTTATGGGGTATTTTCTCAAAATAAGTCATGACTGGTTTCTTTTAAGTGTAACCGGTTGTTTATGCCACATGTCATTGTGTGGTTGACCAATTTTTAAACATTTAATTAAAATGTATTATTTTAATTAATTTTTAAAATTTTGTAAAAACTTTTTTTTTAAAAAAAAAAAAACACTTTTTCAAGATAAAAAAAAATACCCTTAATTTTTTAGATACCCCGGGGATGTGATTTGTGCGGTGATTGGCGGGGATGGGGGTGGAGCGCTGGTATGCGGTGGGTTTTTTTTTTTTTGATACAATTTAATTAATCATCAAATATAAAATAAGAAAAAAAAATAATTAGAATTAGGAAAAAAGTGACCTATTTGGTAGGTTGTAGGTCATCTGACTTATTTAAATACCCAATAAAAGTTAACTTAATCTGGGTTAATAAAAAGGTTTGCTTATTTTGAGAAGACCGAACAAAGGTTTGCTTATTTTTAACAAATTTTTTTTTTTTTTAGTGTCTCAGTTCACCTGGACACGTATGTCAATGCGAAACTATCACTTCATATAAATGTATATCCTACGATTTTAACTTTTAAGCAATAAGATAGACGATATGAAGTATTTTAAACTTTGACAATAAAGTGTGAAGTCATATGGAAAAACACAGTAAATTGCTAGTACTAACAATTGAGTCTATTAGTCTAAAAGAAACGAAGTTCGTTCATTACTTTAATAAACTCTCCTAAAACTCCCCGAGACAAGTTTAATGTTCTTAAGTATCCTCATTACGGACAAAACTTAGCTCCTCGCAATTAGAGATACTTGTAGCACAAGTGTACAACTCATACCTCATTCATACGACACCAAGAAAGCAACCAATTTGAATGTTTGACGAGAATTTCTCTGCTTAATGTACATCCTCAACCTTGCATTTGTTTACAATAAAAATGAGCTCTTTCGTTCTTTCTTTTTGTATATCTTTCATAAAATTGTTGGCATGTTGCTCAACTTGGTGTCTCTTTCGGTTAGGATGAGTTCCAGAAAGTGACTTAGTTTGATTGTTTGAACAAATTATTGCGGCTTTAGACGACTTTTCCACGTCTTTTCCTTTTTTTTTAAAAAACAAAAAATTGCTCTAGTGATTAAAATATGTTACATACGTTTCTTCTGTTGGCAATATAGAAGTATTTGCTTTAGCTTTCATCATCTACTCCTAATAAAGAAGAAAGGAAAAAATCTTAAGCAAGTAACTTGATTTATTTATACTAATATGAAGTTGAAATATTGTTCTCATTTTGAACATCTTGAGTCCAATATGCAATAAAACAACCAATTGCTACTTTTTTTTTGTTTATATACATACATAGTCTCTTGTTTATATGCACAACTTACAAAACTCGAAATTTTAAATGTTTTTTAAAAAAGACAATTGCTATAATATTGTAAAGTTTACTACAAATGGACATGTAGTTAAGATTAAAATCTCTAAATAAAGCTTGAAAAAATCTTGCAAGTTGCACGTGATCGACTCGAAATGCTAAATGCCATATATGGATTAATTGAGAAGTAGCATATTGATAAGGATGTTGCAGTGCCAATTGCCATGTATGTAATCCCATGCAGTGATAATGTATAATTGCAACAAAAACAGTATGAGAAAGCAAAATGAGGGCATACGATGTGCGTAAGATGAGTTAGATTGACACTAGTGCTTTGTCTAACGGGATAAAAATGAAATAACCAATCGTGAGAGAGAAAGTGGGTTTGATTTTTGTGCTGAAATTTCACATCTTACCAGGACCATGCAAGGACTATGACTTCTAATTTGTCTCCTTTTTACCCATTTCTTTTTTGTTGCTTTCTTTTTATTGCTATTTCAGGGTGGTCATTAGGAAAAGATAATTTTGATTAAGTAACTTCTATGAGTAGAAGTTTTTGTTATATTTCACTTAAAAGTATTACTGTATGAAATTGATGTGTGATCGTTGATTTACGTTATTGTTTGATCGAACATAAGTTGATAAGTATATAACAAATTCAGTTCGTAAATATTATTGGACTTGTAGCTGAATATGGTTCGTTTATAACACTTAAAAGAAGTTGGGACTGATTGATTTGCTGATCATGTATACGATACAACATCGAAAACTTTCATCTCTTTTACCTTCTTTATTCAATTTATATTTTATTTATGACCCATTCTACTTAGTTGCATGACTTGCAACCAAATAAGAACATATGAACGATACTAGAGATGTTTTATTTCGATGTAGCTTACACTGAATATACATCCACTACAAGAAAAATGTCTTTTCGTAGCGATTATTTTGTAGCGATTGTACATTTGCTATAATATGCAAGTATATTTGTGAAATAATTAAGGAAGTCGTATCATTTTACAATCGCCATCGTTTTCACATATAAAATCGATACGGAAAACATAATAATGCATATCCACACTATTTTTACACATTTATATAATTTTGAGAAATCCTATCATTTACAATCGCCACTAAATCCCAAAAATCGATACGAAAAGCCTTTTCTACACTAGATATATAAATATTGTTTGACAAAGAATACATAAAATATTTCATAGCTTATTGGTGAAACATTTAATATAAGAGTTTAAGGTTCCATGTTCGAATCTTGTAAAGATCATATGCATGCTTTTTTTTTGAAGAAGAAAATGAGTTCAACATTTGTAGCGATTGTAATCGCTATAATAATCACCACGATTGGATGTAGTTTTTCGTATCGATTATTGAGGCCAACCCCAGCGATATTGAAAACCACTACTGTAGGCTAATGCAACGGGGGATATTATATCGAATGACCATTGGTTGGGAAAACTTTTTGTTGCAATTACAATTGATACTAAAGGTTAAAATAATCGCTACGAAAAGGTTATTTTCTTGTAGTGATTTGTTAATATACATTCCATTGTTGATGTTTGTTAAGCAAACATTGTAAATTTGTAATACCCTCACAAAAGTAGTTCAACATGGAGTACTAGCTAGCTCAAATTAGTTTTTCCACAGTTATAATTCAGTTAATTCATTACGGTTGGTTTAGATTTTCTTGGCATAGACCCCACTTAGTACCCCCACTCAATTTCATCCTTTTAGCTAGTAGACCATGCCCCTTAGCCGTCCAAATAGAAACACTCTCCCACCACCTTTAAGTTTTACCAAATTATCTAATACCATGAGCTAATCCCCTTTTTTTGTTGAAAATTTTACTTTTTACCGTTCTAGAATGACTGAATGACCACTTACCATACATTGCTCAACTACGTCTTGCCGAATTGCCATTGGTGAAACATCATAGGGGTGTTTGGCACTTTGGCACATGGTGAAAAACACAAAATGAGTTTGTTATATATTGACAAAGAAATCAAGAATTGAGGAGAATTTTGACCAAATAGTAGGTACCTTTGCCATTTTATAAAGCTTTATGGTTTAATAATTTAAATTAAATACACTAAAGTCATTTTTTTTTCACCATATGACGCAAAAAAGAGATTGTAAGATCAGCGAATTAAGCATGAGTTATATATGTAAAAGAAGGTTTTGCGTGAGACTGTTTCATGTGAGTCCAGTTTATAATGCACACACCCATCCCACATCCACTGCCACTACCTAGCCACTTGTCGGCGGTCAGTGACAACCCTCTCCCTCCCATCCCCCGGTGCCGGCGACCCCACCCTCTCCCTCTCCGTGTTTTGATAGACTACACGTGTTGCTCTATTGATTCTTGATGGTCAATAGGTGTCCATAATCCAAATGCTTAATGGCTTTGTTATTGCATGATTTAATCTAAACTTCATAATTCATAACACATCAACCTTACTCATATTGCTTGACTAAAATTATACTAGTACCAAATTAGCCCACCATTTCTTAAATGATTAAAGTATCATACTTCCTTCTATTTTCCATGGTCAAAGTTGTAAAAAATTTACAATTAATAAATTGTATGTAATTAAAAACATTAATAGTAAAAAAAAAAATCAACTATTTAATCATTGTATCATAAGGATTAAAGAGTATTGTTAAGTGCACCTTATAAAATGAGTGCATATTTTTTCTATTTCATACGAAGTACTTCATAAACTGATTAACTAAACATAACACTCCCGTAATAGTCAAAGCTCTACATTAGAAGTCATCAAAACAAATTGAAACAACATTTAGGGATAAAAGGCCTAAGATTCAAAAAATAAAAAAATTGTAGTCCTAGATCACAACTACCGGTGAACACAGAAGTAGGGCCCACTGACACATCGATTTGGGGGTTGTTTAATCAGTGTTTTTGGCCTCGTTCACTGCTCCCTCACCTTTTCCCTTCTTTAAAGCTTACTTCACTCCCCTCTTTTATCCCCCTTTCTCTCTCCTCTTCCTTCCCCCTCCCTAAACCCCCACTAACCCCTCTTCACTCTCACTCTCATATGCTAATTTGTTCATTTTACGGCCTTCAACATTAGGCCCTTCTTCTAATGGCTTACATGTGCGCTGATAGTGGTAATCTCATGGCAATTGCTCAACAAGTCATCAAACAACAGCAGCAACAACAACAACACGAACATCAACAACAGCAACAACAAACCCACCATAATCAACACCACCATCAATCTCAATTTCTCGCCCCGAATAACCCCTTTTTTCTCAACCCATGGGCCGCCCCTGTTCCGCCCATGTCCACCAGCCCACCACCTCCTTTGGGCTTCGCCGCCGGTGGTCCGCCCTTTCACGACCCTTTCCAAGTCGGCCCACCACCGCCTGACGCCAACGAGCCTTGGTTAGACCACACTTCTACGACGTCGTTTCGATTCGCCGATTTTTGCGATGGGGCGCCTGGTGAGTTTGACTCTGACGAGTGGATGGAGAGTTTAATGAGCGCTGGTGGTGGTGCCGTTGAAGCCGGTAATAATGATGGGTCTAACCTCCAATCCGCTTGTGACGCGTGGCAAGGCGTAAGCGGCGCCGCTGATTTTAGTCTTTATGGTGGTGTTAATGCTGATCCTTTTGCCACGTGTCCTAATCGGATCAATGTTGCTATTTCTCCACCGTCGGATCTCACTCGAGTTATTTACTCGGATGCAGATAAGACCGTTACAACACAACCTTGGGTCCCACCTTCTCCTCCATTAAAGGACCCACAATCGCAACCACTCGAACCTCCTCAAACCCAAAACGACGCCGTTGCCGTTGCCGCCGCTATTGCCGAAGAAGATCAAGAACAAGAGCATTCATGGCCGCCATTAATCACTGCTTTACTTGATTGTGCTCGTGTTGCGGAGTCCGACCCTGAACGTGCCGTTAAATCACTGGTTAGACTCAGAGATTCAGTCTCACAACACGGCGATCCTATTCAGCGAGTTGCGTTCTACTTCACCGAGGCTCTTTCTTGCCGTCTCTCTCCTCCGTTATCTTCCTCAATCGTTGAAACGACGGCGTCTGAGGAGTGTACTCTGTCATACAAAGCATTAAACGACGCGTGCCCTTTCTCTAAATTTGCGCATTTAACAGCAAATCAAGCTATACTTGAAGCCACTGATGGAGCGGAAAAGATCCATATTGTTGATTTCGGGATAGTACAAGGAGTCCAATGGGCCGCTCTTTTACAAGCCCTTGCAACTCGGCCCACCGGAAAGCCCAATAAGATTCGGATCTCCGGGATTCCTGCTCCAGCACTAGGGGAATCTCCGGCGAGTGCCCTCTTCGCTACTGGTAACCGTCTTCGAGAGTTCGCGAAAGTTCTAGAACTCAACTTCGAGTTCGAACCAGTTCTCACCCCAATCCACGAGTTGACCGAGTCAAATTTCCGGGTTGACCCGGATGAGGTACTTACAGTAAACTTTATGCTCCAATTATATAATCTTTTAGATGAAACAACAATTGAAGTAGAAGCTGCACTAAAACTTGCTAAATCACTGAACCCGAAGATAGTTACACTGGGTGAATACGAAGTGGGTCTAAATCGGGTGGGTTATTTGACCCGATTTAAAACTGCAATCAAATACTATTCCTCTGTATTCGAGTCGCTTGAGCCGAATATGGATAGGGATTCAGTGGACCGGGTTCAGGTAGAGAGGTTGATATTCGGGCGGAGAATAATGGGGTCAATTGGGCCTGAGTTACCGGGAACCAGAAGAGAAAGGATGGAATGCAAAGAAGAATGGAAAGGATTAATGGAGAATGCCGGTTTTGAGCCGGTAACACTTAGCCATTATGCAAATAGTCAAGCTAAGATATTGCTATGGAATTATAATTATAGTTCATCCTATAAGTTGGTGGATTCTCCACCAGGGTTTCTTTCTCTTGCTTGGAATGATGTCCCTCTTCTCTCTGTTTCTTCCTGGCATTAATTAGCTAGTATTTTCTTATTTTTAATTATAAATTAGGGTTTTTTTTTTTTTTACTTATTTGGTTTCCATATAGGAATGTAATTGGGATAATGGGGTTATTATTTTATTTTGTTTAGTGGTTTTTCTTTGATTTTTAGGCTAGAAATTGTCCAATTATACAAGTGTAAAAAGAATATGGGAGAATGAAATGGGGTTATGCAAATGTTTTACTTGTATTTATTTTCCCTCTTGGTGTTAAATTGCATGTTTCCCAATCTTCGATGATGATGTGATATATAGCAAGCTTCATCATTTTGCATTCAAAGTTGAATGTCTAGCTAAATACAGTCCTCTACTCTTAGGTTACATAAATGAAGATAGTAACAAATCCGTATTCTTGTTGCAAGACATATGCTTTGGTTTTCGTGTTGATTTGTAAGTCTATGCTAGGGTTCATCTAAGACTTTCACAAACTCTATTGTATTCTATATTTCGGTGTACCTAACAAGCTACCGGTGTTAAAGAAGGATTGAAGAATGATGTCTACATGCATTTTGAGTAGGTATGTGCCTTGTGTCCCCCATATGCTCGGGGCCGGGCTACTATACAGGATGGAGCCTATGTACATTATTCATCGGCATGTGTCATGTGTTCTTCCAAGATTAGAATCCGGGCTTGGAGAACCTAGCGTCGTTTAGATAATGTCATAACACGCTGAAGAAATCAAAATTAAAGTCATAACACGCCGAAGAAATCAAAATTAAAAGTAGTTGTATGTTGTAAAATAGTAGTTGGGTGGTAGTTTGTTTTAGCAGGTGAAAGCGGTTCTATGATATAAGGTGTATGATTTTTCATAAGAGGGGTTGGAAGATCACTATCCATATACTAAGACTAGGATGAGCCAATTAAAAAGGGAAACAACTATAAAAAAGGGGGTCCTTATATACTTTTGATACTAAGGGCTAGACAGCAGAACTCAAAATGGCAACCTAAGGTTATTAAATGAAGAAATCAAAGTCATTGTCCTTTCAAGCGTCAAGCTCCTATAAATAGTGTTATCAGAAGGTGACCCATTACATTACATTTTTCAGCTGCATTTGTATTAATGATCTTCTAAAGCTTATGACAATCAATTCTGATAATGAAATTTTTAAGTTCTTCGGCCGCCCGTCTTTTTCGCAATTTCTCTATCAATCGGCATGGAAATAGCCACAACTCGTCGTAATTGGATTTGAAATTCGAAGGGGCTAATTTAATCTTACTGGTTTGCTAATCCTCACAAGTTTTGATCATGGGTTAAGTGGTAGTCTTTGTCTATCATGGAAAATTGGCCATTCTGCCCCACTTATCCTATCCTTTAGAGTCGTATAATGGATGCTTTCTCTCTTTGATATCCACATATTTGTAATATGAAAGGGAAAAGGGAAAAAAATCAGTCATTATATATATCACTAATAGTATCATGTAATTTGTTATTTGATTAGTGTTAAATTTAGAATTTGTCTCGATCTAATGATTTTGAGGCTTTTTGCATGTCAGTACGTTATTGAAAATCTTGGTTAGGATATTTCACCAAGGAAAATGAGAGCGATAAATGCCGGGCTTGGATTTAATCTTATTTCATGGAAAGGACTTGGTAGTTTAGTGACGTCAATACATTATAGTATGCAGTATAGGGCGATGATGTTTGTTTGAAATTGTGAAGGCTGGACAACATATGAGTGACGGGTTATTAATATACGTAGTAGAAGGAAATAAAAGTTTTGAAATAGGTTAGAAAATCCAAATTAAGAGATAATTATATAAACAACATTATAAAATATTGCGCGTATAAGTATAAGCTAAGACAATAAATTTACTTAGAAATGTCTTTGAAATAATAACATTTTAAGAGCTTGAAACTGGTTATCAAAACTTAAATATCTAGCTCAAGTGGCATATAACAACATACGTGTGATCCCAGTGGCGATAATGATGTGGATCATCACATGACATGTACAAATGCACAACACAAGAGCTTTCAATTTTCACTAGGGTTTCATTCCTTGGAGGTGTTCCAAACGGAGGGTTGTGAGACAAATAAATTATGTCTCACAAGGGTAATATAGGCATTTCAGACGTCATTTTAGAGATGACTTATTGAGCTCTTAAATCATACTACTGGAACTTCAGTGGTACAAAATACACTCCCAGTGGTATAAAATATAGTCTTAGTGGTACTCAAAAAGATTCAACTAGAGTTTCAGTTGAACAAAATATAGACTCAGTGGTAGTGGTCCTGTCAAATTTTTGTCCGTTTTGCACGTGAAGTGGAGCCCACACTACCTTTTTCACTCTTCCTATCTCTCTCCACATTTCTCTCTCTTCATTGTACCTTTTTAATTTTTTAATAGTTGTGAGACATTTTGTTTTGTCTCACAACACTCCCTTTTTACTTCCTCCCTTGCATAGTGGTAGTGCATCATACAATTTGTTGTTGACAGGATGGAATGATAGAATTACTCAAAACTCAAGTACAATTATCTTCTCTTTTCTTTGTCAAAATTTGCATAAGTGGCGTTGCTGAATACGGATGACATGGTCTTTTGTAGTACTCTTGATGGTCCAAAACCTCGTAAGATATTTTGGCATTTGTGATTTGCGGGTGAGTGGAAAGTCCGAAAGAGAATGGAATAACTAAATGAAGAGACAGCCCTAAATAATGGTATTGTTTGGGCCTTCTTCACCCCACTTCCCCTCTTTCCCCGGCCAAAATCCCTTCATGCTTTAGACTTTTTTTCTTTACCACTTATAATTGTTTCATTCACATTAGCTTGGTAGACCCATCAAGTATATCAACTATGGGTCTATGGTGTATACACCAACATAATTAAATTTACACACATGACGATATATTTAATCTTATTTTTATATAATTAAATATTAATAAAAAAATACTAAAAAATTAATATTACTATCGACTTATTAAACAATATATTTCATAATAAAATATGTTTCTATTACGTTTATTCACACTCTTAGTGTTTTGTCATGTGATATTAAAGTAGAATTGTAAAGGAGATTGTGTAACGGAGTACACTCTTCATTCTCTCATTTCATACGTACAGTTTACTTGATAATGGGCCAAATACTAAAAAGTTTCCATAAAATATTTTGGACATCTGAAGCACGATAATTTTGGGCCTAACCAAGTCAAAAGGCCCAAGTAAAAAGAAAAATCCAAAAGATAAAAATAAAAAATGTACTCGAGATTACGAGGGCGGGTCCCACTACTTTTACCTTGAAAATCTCGAAACTTCAGCAGGATCTGGAAATGTCTAGCCACGTGTAGATGCCTACACTCCACGTGTTGAAAAGTAGTAGGACGTGGCATTGTCTTGAGCATTCTAGCGTCCAGCAATTAAATTTCGTTACCCTCAATAAGAAACTTTTTAAAATCGCGATTATAACATAAGTAGAAAAAAGTAAAAACAAAGATCAAAAGAAAAGAAAGGGAATGAATCACGCAATTAAATTAGGTCGATTGAGCTCACAAACTTCAATATTATCATCATCTTCTGGTTTATCATCAGTAACTAGCAGAAAAGGAGTTGGTAGTGTGAGATTGGTTCAGGTTAGTAGTGGTAAAGATCCTAAGTCTAATTTTCGCAACATGGACAAGAACACCAAAAATCCTGATCAAGAGGATAAGGATGTGTAAGTATTCTTTCTTTGATTTATTTTCTTGATATTTTATTCTTGTTTTAATAATTGAGATGCAATTTTTATAATACATTTGGGTGTTTGCACATGTTACTTTATAACATGTATTACATTAGCCCTATGTATTCTTATATACTACTCTTTTTTAAAAATTATTATGTCTTATAAATTATATCCTTTATTGCAATTAGTAAGAAATGGAGGTAGTATATGTACATGGGTTGAATTGAATATGTTTTGTGGTTGATTTGATCTAATAAAATGTTGTGGTGAGAATTTTGGCTTATATTTTGTTAGATATGTATGGGTTTGGAACAGGAATGTAATGGAGGAGTCATTTGGACAAGGATATTCTACAAGGAGTAATGACGAAGGGTTTGGAGGAATTTACGGTGGCAACAACGAATTCGCCGATGAGGCCGGGAATGCTGAGATGAAAATCACCCAGAATCCTGGTCAGTGTAATATGAAGTTTGAATACTAACAGATAAAAAAATATAATTAGGCCATAAAATACATGAACTGACATTATTATTGATTGGCTTATATATCAGGTTTCCATGACAGCAACCAAGGGAGTAAAGTGAAGGAGAAAGAGAAAGCATGTATTCAAACCCAAGCAAAGTAGATTACTAGTACTACTTTTGGGCTTTTGGCACAAAAGATCAACCACCATATAAAATCAAGCAGCACTTTTAAATTTTAATTAATGTGCCTCAAGATTATGTTGTTGTAATTTGTATTGTTAATTTTGTTCTCCATATAATTACATAATATGTTGCTGACTTTTTATTTCTAATGATGTACTAAGATCATTTCGAAACAACTTGACTTGTACTATTGAATTCACTTTAATTTCTATTTGTAAACATTTTTAAATGTTTTTATCGTTTTGTCAACAAGCTTCGTATCTTTCCATAGTATGAGTATTACGTTACGAAACCTTCGTACGGAGTAACAAAGGGATTTACCTATATTCATCAAAATGCTAAGAATAATCCTAGATCATCTTTTGTGATTTCCCAGAAAATTAAGGATGATAAATTGAATCAATATGAAGAATCTCTGATCTTAGGAAGTCATGTACTTGGGCTGTTGGGGTCTAATTAGTCCTTAAAGTTGCATTAATGATATGGACAAGATTTGATAAAAGGTTTTACGTATTTTTTCTAAGACTTAATCAACTTAAGTTAATTTACGTCTAGTTGGGGTATAGCCCACCTTGGGATTTTAATTGTATTGTATTAATTGTATATTTGTTATTACATAATTTGACCTTTTTAATCAAGTTTTCTTTCTATTCATATTTTAGAATTTATTATTCAATTCTGGTGGCGAGTAGTTTGGAAAAGAATATACGTTTCATCATTTATCATTCTAATCTAGAAATTAACTCATGCACAAGGAAAGAATGTGTACATTATTATCTATGCCTAACATATAACCAAATTAAATTTCCTTTCTTAACCAAAATCTTTGTAACAACTTTTGGTAAAATCATTTCTTAGATAATTTTTTATTGAATTCCAAAGTTATACAACCAGACACCCAAGTTGGTGTTTTTATCTTAATTTGTTTACGAATTCAGCGAAAATATGGGGAATAAACAAGCAACCGCTGCTAGGAATAGGATCAGACATCTTGAAGGACAACTTTCATCAACTCAAAATGAGTTATCGTCTACTAGGGATCGTTTGGAAATGTTGAACCAAAAGGTAGGAAAGCTTACAAAAGATAATTTGGATCGTGAAACTATAATAAATAAATTGGTTAAGATAGGGGAACTCCAAGAACAATTTACTTCTACTAAGGTTGAGGCATTAACAAGTAAGTGTAACTTAGAAGCATCGAGAAAAGAGGAAGAAGAACTAAAAGAACAACTTTTAAATCGACGGAAAGTTGAAGAGGATGTAGAAAGGAAGTTGCCAAAGGTGATCGAGTTTGAAAAACAAGTTGCATGTGTCAATGAGGAAGTGTTATGTACCAAAGTTAATTTAGAAGCGTCGAAAAAGGAGGAAGACATACACAAAGAACAACTTTTAGATCTAGAAAAGATCTTAGAAGAAATGGAAATGAAATTGAATATGGTAATGGAGCTTGAGAAAGAACTTGAAGATACTAAGAATAAGGTATTAATAACAAAGGGTGAATTTGAAGCGTTAAAAAAGGAGGAAAATAGGCTTAAAGAACAAATGCAAAGTTGTGAAATTTTTCATAAAGATATGGATACAAAATTGCAAAAGGTTTTGGATCTTGAGAAACAACTTCAGTTTATTAGAGCTAAGGGTTTGTTCGTCAAAGCTATCTTAGAAGGATCGAGAAAGCAAGAAGAGCGGCTTAAGAAACAACTTTTTGAATCTGAAAGATTTCAACAAGACATGGGGATGAAATTACAAAAGATATTAGAGCTCGAAAATGAAATTTATTCCTATGAAGTTGAAGCATTATCCGACATGGCTAGTTTAGAATGCACTAAAAAGGAAATAGATGAGCTTAAAGAAAAACTTTCATTGCTTGAAAAATTAAAGTCTAACAAGCTGTGGTAAAGCTACATACAGTTGTTATAAAACTGAGTTTTAATGTAATATTAGGCTAGGGTTGTTATAAATTGATGAATTTGTATAACAAATTATATGTCATCGGTTTCAATTAAAACACTATTATTGTACATATGTGATAATGCATACATGTATATTCAAGTGAAAGATATGTAAGAATTATATTTATTTATGGTACGGTGTTCTTCTTTGGTCCTTATTATTGAAGTTCAAGTTGCAAATACTTTGTATATATTGAACTACTAGCATTTACAACTTATTAATTTAACATCCAAACCATTTGGAAATCTTATCTAAGTAAAAACGCTTTAATTAAGTTAATACTGCCTTTGTTTTTGTAATTGCAACAATTAATAGTTACAAAACTCCACGAATCAATGTGCCTCAAGATTATGCTGTTATAGTAATTTGTATTGTTAATTTTGTTCTCCATATAATTACATAATATGTTGCGGAAATACATCATAATCACGTACATTATATTATGCATTATCTTGATGAATAATGGTATGAAACGGATCGATTAGCTCAATCTCAAAGCATAAGACATTAAAAACATAGGGAAAAGCATAAGCTAACATGGAGCTTTCAAGAGGTCTACCGCACGAACCGGGTCAAGCGGCAATCTTTATCCATTTCTAGAATAAATATAATACATCTCAAATCCATATTAAATGAGAAATGGAATGAATATCTTCTTCATAACATCAACACTATTATACTACTATATTCTTAAATTCTTCAGCACTACGTGCATGGTCCATGGCACATTATCAATCAATGATATCTACTCCTGAAAATGGCCATCATTCTTTTAGTTCTTTCCAGAGTTGGCTACATTTTTACTAGCCTTAATTTACAATACTAATCCAAGAAAAGGAAATACCAACCAAAGATTAAATAAAACATGTTTTAAAACTAATTAATTGTACTTAAAAATATTTTTAGTCTTTACATTATTATTGGATGCAGTCTATACGTTATATTTTTACTTATTAACAATATTTTTTTTGAACGTACTTATTAACAATATATTATAAATAATAAAACCTGGTTATTATATTATTCGGTCTGGTCAATAGAGGTCATTAAATCAAGAAAATAGAGACTCGCCATTTAACCATATATGTAATGACGAAGGCCAAAAACAACCATAACTATTTAAAGCTCCGTTTAATAATTTAATAAATTATCATCTCATCCAACAAAAAAATGAAAGTTTGAGATGCAAAAAGTCAATATCATATAATTCTCCTTTGCTTTACGTTGAAACAATTAAAAAGTACTACAAGTAATAGATAGATGAAGGCATGTGGCCTATCCCATGCCTTATTTGCCCTCTCTTGCGGTTGACATATCGTTAATCAATCTTCCTACCCACCACATATTTTCGTACTATAGTCGGTATTTAAGAAAACCCCTCCAACCTTAGTTTACCATTCCAAGTACGTACATCTCTTTAATTTCTCTCTAAAAACATTCGACTAATTGTCATTAAATTAAACTTAGCTTATATTATTGAGTTAATAATCAGATCTAAACCGCCATTAGTGTTATCAATAATATAATGGGTGTCAAAATAGTTGCTGGTTTTCTAGTGGTGTTGTTGGCAGTGTCCACCCCTGCATTTGCTAATGATCCTGATATGCTCCAAGATGTTTGTGTTGCTGATTCCACCTCTGGTATGTACTCTCTCTCCCTTGTTTTCGGTTTTATCCGATCGCGCTTATTTCGTACTTAAATTATAAGCAATGCAACTCGATATGAATACGATTTACACCATTACACCATCATATATAGCTTAATGCAATGGTTTTTTTTAAAAAAAAATAATTACGAGTGGAATGCATTGGTTTTTATTTTGTGATTTCAACGTATAAATCGTTTAAATTACTGCATTTAGTCAATTACTATAAGGTATATCTGTACAACATTGAAGTTGTGGATTGAAGTATTTGAAGGAAGTCCTAGCTGTTTAGCCCATTGTTGTTTTATTCAATAAATAGTAGTGCTATTTTCTACTTGATATAAGAGTACATCTGTAAATTACTTCGTAGATCTTACCATTATGCTTAAAATCAAAGAACATATGAGTTAAGTTAATTGGTTGTAAGCAAAATTTACATATATACTGCGGTTAATGTAGGGGTTTGAACACGAACACAATTTTTTTTTTTTTTTTAGTAAATAAATTTAAGTAGTTAAACTGGTGATAATATAGACAAAATTTAATCTTATATCTTAAATTACCCCAATGGACTTTTATTAATTAATTTGCTAGCATATGATCCACTAAATGCCATAATTATAGTATATGAAACCACAAATCATTGATTGACTAGAGAACAAGAAAAGGTGAAGAATTGGTGATGCATCAATCACCGATGGTGCACCCAAAAAAGTCATGATTTAACCGCCAGCCCTACCATTGTCCAAAGAATGAAGCACTTTCCAATTAGACATACAGCAAATACTCCATTTTCCATACAGTATGGACTACTCCAACTATTCAACCTTCTTTTGTTCCTTAGCCTTTTCTTTTTAGCCCAAATCAATAATTGATTGTCGGCCCACCATATATGCCCATCATACCCACTGTTCTATTCGTATTTTGATCATTTGAAAGTTTTTTTTAACCTCATCTTGGAAAGACTTAGAGAGTGAGGGATAGCTCAAGTGGTTAGAGCTTTCCTCCTGATTCCAGGAGATTCTGGGATCGATTCTCACCCTACCCTCGTGGCTCTCTAAACACCAAAAAAAAAAAAAAAAAAAATTATTGGAAAGACTTAAAAAAAAGGGTCATTTATGTATGCTCGAGGTTGTGATTTATGAATAGATTATTGAATACTTATATTTTGGTATTTTAATGCCTCATCAGCATCTGTAATAGTGTACTTTGTCGCATTTTCCATCAACAAAAATTAGGGTTGGCCTATTATTTTGTGATAGATTATTATAGCGAGCACCAATTTTTGCATCATAATATCAACTTCCAAGGTTGTTGCATTACATTAATTTTGTGTACTTAACAAATTGAATTACAAAATTTCAGGGGTGAAGGTGAATGGATTTGCATGCAAGGCAGCAGCAAACATAACAGGAGAAGACTTCTTCTTTGCTGGAATAGCCAAACCCGGAATGACAAACAACACCATGGGATCTCTAGTAACCGGAGCCAACGTCGAGAAGATACCGGGACTTAACACACTTGGAGTATCCATGGGCCGTATCGACTTCGCCCCTGGTGGTCTTAACCCGCCCCACACCCACCCAAGGGCCACGGAAATGATATTCGTCTTGTACGGAGAATTAGACGTTGGTTTCATTACTACTTCAAATAAGCTCATTTCTAAACACCTTAACGTTGGTGAAACCTTTGTGTTTCCAAGAGGGTTAATCCATTTTCAACAAAATAATGGTAAAAAACCAGCTGCAGTAGTAACTGCCTTCAACAGTCAATTGCCTGGGACCCAATCAGTAGCCGCCACGTTGTTTACCTCGACCCCACCTGTCCCAGATCATGTTTTAACTATGGCTTTCCAAGTTGGTTCCAAGCAAGTTCAAAAGATTAGAGATAGGCTTGCCCCTAAGAAGTAATTAATTAAATAATTACTTCTTAATTACCCTTTAATTTTTGTGGATGGATATTCAATCATGTGTATGTAATGAATCGAGTAATAATAAGGAGGAGATCTGATGTCTTGATTGGTGAAGTTTATAATTATAGAGTTGTGATAAATAAGAAATTGAATATTAATACATTTGTGAACGTGCTTATAAAGTTCTAAAATTTTAATAATCTTGATTGTTTTGTATAATTGTATGTAATTCAACTCTTTAAGTAAAGTAATATTTAATTTAATAATTGTTAGTTTGTCAAAATTATAGTATACTCAAACTAAACTCAATACTATACATCATTAAGATTCAATAAGAGTTTACCAATTGCATTGTTATGCTTTCATTACAAACATGCATTATGATTATGAATGGTGGCATAAGATAATTAAATCATAGAATTGCTTGCCTAAATGTTAGGTTGTTAGATGGCAACCTTTTGTAATTCCATTCATTTTAAAGTTGTTTTAATTTTTTAGTAAAACAGATTAATCATTTCATAAATGTCGCACTACAAAGCAATAGTAATCCCTTAGCTTGTATTATGACCTTTTTGGCATAATTCTATTGATCACCAGTAACATTAGACATCACTATCAAATACCAAAAAAATCAAAGTAAATTTCTCCATAATACAAGTATAATTGTTAAAACACTTCGGGAGGTTCTTGTGTTGGTTCTTTTCTTTTAACACGTTCTATGTTAAGATAAGGAAGAATATCTTAGGGAATATATTTGATATATTTGTATTGTGTTATCTTTACGTAGGATAATATTTACTAAGATAGATATGAATTAGATTCCTACGTTGATTAGGTTTCTAAGAGATGTGTATAAATATTGAATTGATGATGAATGAGAAGGACACACTTTGAGTTTATTTTGACATGGTATCATGAGCCAGGGAAAGAACTCAATTTTTTCCGTCAGAATTTACTGAAAACAGAGAAAAAATAAAAACAGAGCATACTTGGTTGTGAGAGATGGGTGAGAAAACACCGGTAGATTTAACTTATTACCTTGGTTCTAGTGATGCTCCGGGGAATGTAATCACGCCTATTCAATTGCGTGGTGAAAATTATGATGAATGGGCTCAAGCAATTCGACGCTCTTTAATGGCCAAACGAAAATTTGGCTTTGTGGATGGATCAATCAAGATGCCGACGGATGATAAGAAGTTAGAAGACTGGATTGCTGTACAATCCATGTTGGTCTCGTGGATATCCAATACACTTGATCAGAAATTACGATCGACGATTGGAGACTATGATGATGCAAGTATCTTGTGGACGAATCTCAAGAATCGATTTTGTGTTATCAGTGGTACCCGTGTGTGCCAGTTGAAGACGGCGTTAGGTGCGTGTCATCAGGCGTCTACGGAGTCCATAGCTGATTACTTTGGTCGGCTATCGAAGATTTGGAAAGAACTTCTCAATTATACGAGGGTTCCTAAGTGTAAGTGCGGAAAGTGTGAGTGTAACATAGTTACACAAGTTGAACAGATTAGAGAAGAAGATTACTTGCACTATTTTTTAATCGGCTTGGATGTTCATTATGCTGCGATTCGGACTCAATTACTTGCTCGAACCCCTCTGCCTAGTGTGGATGTCGCTTATCAAAGTGTGGTGATGGCGGAAAGTTTACGTGAGGGGGGTACGAAGGTGGAGAATGCGATGGCCTTTAAGGTTGATTCAAAACATAAACCACGTTTTGTGGACAACAGTGATAAATTCTGTAATCACTGTAATAGAGAAGGTCACGATGAAAGTGGATGTTTTCAGTTGATAGGGTACCCAGAATGGTGGGGGAACCGTGGTCGTGGTGGTCGAGGACAAGGACGTGGTGGTGGCCGAGGAGGGGGGCGTGGAGGAGCAGGTGGCCGTGGCAGCAACAACCAGGCAGCAAGCTCGTCCTCTTCTTCCCAGCAACAGGTGCGTGCAAATAAGGTTGTGGGTACCAACTCTAGCAAGCAGCAGCAAGGGTCTGTCAATGCTGATGATGCATCAGCCTTGGTGGGAGTCTCCGCAACTCAAGTACAGCAAATCTTGGATATTTTAAATCCAACTAATAAGCAATTGCATGGTAAGATAAATACAGTACCTTGGATAGTGGATACGGGTGCATCAAATCATGTAACTTGTGATTTTTCAATGCTTAAAAATGTGAAGAAAATACAGAATTGCCCCGTAGGCTTGCCGGATGGTCAATCGGCTAATGCGGATCAATTGGGAACGGTGGTATTACAGGGAGGATTGATATTGGAGAATGTCCTTTTTGTGCCTCAATTGACTTGCAATTAAATTTCTGTCACCCAATTGAGTGATGAGTCTAAATGTACTATGCAATTTACTAACAAAATATGTGTTATGCAGGACCCACAGACGAGGAGGGTGATTGGTGTGGGTGAACGCGAGGATGGACTGTATCTTTTCCGTGGTGTCCCTCAAGTGAAGGTTCTTACAGTGGATGGGGAGTCTTCGTTTGACCTATGGCATCAACGGATGGGGCATCCTTCAGAGACAGTGTTGAGAATGATTCCTAATGTGAGTAGTTTTTTTAGGAAACATAATAAAGCATGTGATGTTTGTCCTCGTGCTAAGCAAACTAGGTGTAGTTTTCCAATTAGTGTGAATAAAGCAAGTTGTATATTTGAACTTGTTCATATAGATTTGTGGGGTTCATATAAAATACCTTCCTCGTGTGGAGCTCATTATTTCTTAACAATAGTTGATGATTTTTCTAGAGGTGTTTGGATTTATTTATTGCGTAATAAATCGGATGTTGAGTTGATGTTTTTAAATTTTGTTGCAATGGTGAAACGTCAATTTGATCAAGTTATTAAAATTGTTAGAAGTGATAATGGCACGGAATTTAATTCTTTGAAAAATTATTTTTCGGAAAATGGCATGATCTTTGAAACTTCATGTGTGGGAACACCCCAACAAAATGGTAGAGTTGAGAGAAAACATCAACATATATTAAATGTGGCACGGGCTTTAAGATTCCAAGGAAATCTACCATTAAAGTTTTGGGGAGAGTGTGTTCTAGCGGCGTGTCACTTAATTAATCTAACCCCGACCCCATTACTTGAGAATAAAACACCCTTTGAAATATTATTTAATAAACCACCGTCATATGACCATATTAGAGTTTTGGGATGTTTATGCTATGCACATAATCAAAAGAGTAAAGGGGATAAATTTGCTAGTAGGAGTCGGAAGTGTATTTTTTTGGGGTATCCATTCGGGAAAAAGGGATGGAGAATGTGTGATGTCGAAACTGAAGAAATATTTGTGTCTCGTGATGTGAGATTTTTTGAAAATATATTTCCTTATAATGATGTTAAGGTAGCATCATCATCGACTGTTGCTATGCGAGAGATTGATGTGGTAGATGGGTATAGTGACGATGAGTGGGAGTTTGGGATACCCACTGTTCAGGCCGATGGAATCCCAGCAGGCCCTGGAGGTACTGACCAGCAGCCACCCCAACACCCTGACCAGCCCGCTGGACTCCCATCTGGCGCTGGCAGTGGTGCACAGCAGCCACTCCAGCAGCACGGTGCTGCGGGGCAGTCTCGGGGAGAGCAGCAGCAGCAGGATGCTGCGGGGCGGCAGCATAGGGGGGCGTCAGGTGAGGGAGGTGAGCAAGAGGGTGTGACGAGTGAGAGTGAGGAGTTGGGGAGCGGACTAAGGCCGAAGATTCCAAACCCAAAATATCGAGATTTTGTCACTCACACAATACGAAAATACAGTCCATCATCAAGTACATCGACTCCTATATCATCTTCCTCAGGTACTCCTTATCCTCTCACATATTTTGTTGATTGCTCACGTTTTTCTGAGAAGCATAAACAGTATATTGCAGCTATAACAGCAGGGAATGTGCCTAGATCTTTCAAAGAGGCAATGAAACATGCAGGTTGGCGAGATGCAATGGCTGCAGAGATAAAAGCTCTAGAAGAGCAAGGCACTTGGGTTCTTCAGAAACTTCCACCAGGGAAGAAAGCCTTGGGAAGTAAGTGGGTGTATACGGAGAAACGTGATGAGCACGGGAACTTGTTGAGATTGAAAGCACGGCTAGTGATATTGGGAAACCATCAAGTTGAAGGGCTTGACTACAATGAGACATTTTCCCCTGTTGCAAAGATGACTACAGTACGAATTTTTCTGGCAGTAGCAGCAGTGAAGAATTGGGAAGTACATCAAATGGATGTGCACAATGCATTTTTACATGGAGACTTGGAGGAGGAAATTTACATGAAAATTCCTCCAGGTTTTAATAAAAATAACTCTGATTGTGTGTGCAGGATGAACAAATCATTGTATGGTCTGAAACAAGCTCCTAGATGTTGGTTTGCAAAATTAACTGCGGCGTTGAAGAAATATGGATTTAAACAATCTTCCTCAGATTATTCTTTGTTCACATTTACCAAAGGAACATTGCAGTTAAATGTGTTGATATATGTTGATGACTTGATTGTTGCAGGGAACAATAAAGTAGCCTTATCAAAATTTAAGGCATACTTGGGAGATTGTTTTAAGATGAAGGACTTGGGAGTATTAAAATACTTCTTAGGACTTGAGGTTGCAAGGAGTAAGCAGGGCATCTATATTTGTCAACGGAAATATGCATTAGACATTATTTCTGAAACTGGTTTGTTGGGTGCTAAGCCTGCAGATTTCCCGATGGAACAAAATCATAAATTAGCTCTTGCGGAAGGCAGAGTATTGGAGGATGTGGAGAAATATAGACGGCTTGTTGGTCGTCTGATTTATTTATGTGTAACTAGACCGGATCTAGCATATTCTGTTCATATTTTATCTCAGTTTATGCAGAATCCGAAGGAAGCACATTGGGAGGCCGCACTTAGAGTGGTGCGTTATTTGAAGAAACATCCAGGGCAAGGAATACTTCTTCGCTCGGATAGTGCATTGCAACTTGAAGGTTGGTGTGATTCTGATTGGGCTAGTTGTCCTTTGTCTAGGAGGTCATTGACGGGTTGGTTTGTGTTGCTTGGTTTTTCCCCGATATCATGGCGGACCAAGAAACAACCCACAGTTGCTACATCATCCGCGGATGCGGAATACAGGTCAATGGCGGCTACGACATGTGAACTAAAGTGGTTGAAACAACTACTAAGAGCTTTGGGTGTACAGCATCCACAGGGTATGAAATTATTTTGTGATAGCCAGTCAGCTTTGTATATTGCTAAAAATCCGGTATTTCATGAAAGGACGAAGCATATTGAAATTGATTTGCATTTTGTAAGGGATGCAATTCAGGAGGGATTGATTTCCCCTTCGTATGTACCTACGAAGGAGCAGCTAGCAGACATTTTTACCAAAGCCTTGGGGAAGGCTCAGTTTGAGACATTACTTTCCAAGTTGGGCATTCGTGATCTCCATGCTCCAACTTGAGGGGGGATGTTAAGATAAGGAAGAATATCTTAGGGAATATATTTGATATATTTGTATTGTGTTATCTTTACGTAGGATAATATTTACTAAGATAGATATGAATTAGATTCCTACGTTGATTAGGTTTCTAAGAGATGTGTATAAATATTGAATTGATGATGAATGAGAAGGACACACTTTGAGTTTATTTTGACATTCTAATTATGGTATTTTTCTATCCCTACTCTTTATTCGCTTTTTTTTTATTTATTTTTTACTTCTATCATTAGATGACACGTGGAGCTTTATGAGAATTTATTTTATTGTTATTACTTTCTTCGTTGAATATTAATTGCAACTTTGAGATATTATTTGTGAGATATAAAATATTTCAAAGTTGCAACTAATATGTAACGGAGATAGTATTATATTGTTCAAATGGGCAATTGTGGACCGTGAAAAAGATTACATGTGAGACATATTAGAGTTTTTATTATTATTATTTAAGTAGGGACAATGAGAGAGAAAGAAATGATAATTTTTTTTTAATAGACTTTAAAGAAATAAAGGGAAGTTGTAAAAGACGGTATAAAGTAAAAGAAAATCCGTCGATTGCAGCCATTTAAAGTTTGTATTTTGTAAATTATAACCATTTAAAAAAAATGCAAATTGCAGCCTAAAAGTTCTTATAAATTGCAAATTGCAACCCAATTCAACTTTTTCATTGGTTTACATGTCGAAAGATATGCGATTAAGGTTATAGGGGTCATTTAGCCCTTAAGGATCCAAATTGAGCTCGGAATTACCAAAAAAAAAAAAAAACGTTAGTGCCAATTCCGAGGCACTTACATTAATTTTTTGCTGATTTCGAGCTCAATTTGGATCATCATGGACTAAAATGACCGCTAAAACCTTAACCGAACATTTTTCGACACGTAGACCGATGAAAAGATTGAATTAGGTTGCAATTTACAATTTATAACAATTTTTGGGCTGCAATTTGCAATTTTTTTTAAATGGCTGCAATTTGCAAAATACTAACCTTATTTAGCTGCAATTTATAAGGGGTTTAAACAAACAAAGTACTTTTTTAAATGTTTTTTTTTTGTTTTTTTTTTAGATGCCTAATAAGGTTGTTTAAACCAACCGAAGATCCTTGATTATTTTTTTTTTTTTTTTTTTTTTTTTTTTTTTTAAGTCTATTAAGTGGTTTAAACACAAATACTAGCTATTATTATATAATGGGAATTTTTTCAACGTACACGACTACTTTTGAAAACAATTGTCATTTAAATAATTTTTTAAAAAACTGCCACAAAACACAAAATTTTTTAGAAGCATTACCACATATAGTTTTCCGGCAAGAATCTTCGGCTGGGGGCTCACTACTTAGATTTCAACAATATGGAGGATGCTGATATTGTAGAAGTATTTACTTGATTCTTAACATTTACTCTCCAAAGTTTGAGTTATTTATCTGTTGACACCTTTACAAAAAATAATCCCTTTAGACTGGCAAGAATCTTGAAAAATCGACACCACCATGGTGGCATGGTGTACCTTGGCCCAAAATAAGATGGACCCTAAAGTTTGGGCCCATTTGTCCCTCCAAATGATCCATTATTGCTTTAGATACGATTATGCCTTGTTACCTAGTATACATTCGACACCCATATTTGATGAGGAAAACGTTCAGGGTGCATTTTCCAGGCAAAATTCAGGCGGAATTCTCAATTCATTTGTGCAGTTTTAGGGCATTTTTCAGGCTGTCTTTTTGGTGCAATTTCAGGGAGGATTTCAGGCTCTCTTCTCTGTTCTTTGATGCAGTTTCAGGGTGCGGTATTGAGTGCATTTTTCTGGCGATATTCAGACTGTTTTCTAGCGAATATCAGGCTGTTTTGTGGCGAATTTCAGGCGACTTTCAGCCGGATTTATGCGGGGTTCAGGCGGCTTGTATTGGTCAGTTTTCAGGCGACCGAAAAGGAATTTAGGCGACGCGAAATTGGGTCAGCTTTTGGTGTGGTTTTCTCGTTATTTTTGTGCAGTTTTTGGTGTAGTTTTTGGACTATTTCGAGAAGGGTTCTTCTTTTCTAGCAGCAATTCTATGAACGTTGATGAATGATGAACAATGAACAATGATGAATTTTTTATTTTCTAAATTTTAATTATAATTTAATTTCGAAAATAATTTTAATAAGATAAAAATAGATTTTAAAAAGTTATAATTACATATTCTTTAAAAAAATACATGTATTTACAATTATACATACATGTATTGTATATTTAGGCTTTTAAAAATAAATTAAAAATGGATCAATCATAACATGATACATCATCATGTTATGGTGGTAGTTTTTGAAAAATGACACAGTAGAAACATCGTACAAATAAATCACGTTAAGAGAAGGATTTGTTTTACAACAAAGGATTTCAAAGAGATCAAAAGAAAACTTTTGAATACTCCGATAATTGTTGTGTTGTATTTCCTTCAGATTATGCGGGGATTTATAGTACCCTTGCATGAACAGTGTTTACTCGATATGTTAAACACGCAGTGAAATGTCTAATCGAGCATGAGGTTCTAAGCGGCGATATTTACTTTTGCATGGGAAGCTAAACGGTGATGTTTGGCGGTATTCTTAATCCGTTCATATTACGCAATACGGTGTGTATTACAACACTCCCCCTTGAACGGATTTCTATAGGGTGACTCCTAATTTACATGTATGTAAAAATAAATATTACCGCTATTGTACCTATATGTTTATCTGCCTCATTAAAACCTTGCCAAGAAAAACCCTGTGGGATAAACACTTGGACGAAGGAAAAAGAGTACAATACATATAGGGCTCCCCCTAAGTTAGCACAAATCACAAAGACGACGCATGCCGGTCATATGCACGAGTTCTTGAAATTTGTTTGGTGGTAATGCCTTCGTGAATAGATCGGCTAAGTTGTTGCATGATTGGATCTGCTTGACATCGATCTTGCCTTCTTTTTCTAAGTCATGAGTAGAAAAGAACTTGGGGTCGATGTGTTTTGTTCTATCACCTTTGATGTAGCCTCCTTTAATTTGTGAGATGCAAGCAGTGTTGTCTTCAAATATTGTAGTTGGGTCTTCTTCGACTGTTTTGATGCCGCTTTCTTTTAGTATATGTTGGGTCACAGATCGCAACCATATACATTCCCTACCGGCTTCATAAAGGGCAATCAATTCAGCTTGGTTTGATGAAGTTGTTGTTAGTGTCTGCTTGGTTGACTTCCAAGAGATTGTTGTATTGCCATAACTGAAAAGATAACCAGTTTGTGATTTTGATTTTGCTGGATCTGATAGGTAACCTGCATCAGCATATCCCACGAGTGTAGGATTTCCATTTCTTGGATAGAAGAGCCCTAAATCAATTGTTCTACGTATATAGCGAAGTAGGTGCTTTACTCCATTCCAGTGTCTACTTGTAGGTTCAGAGCTATACCTTGCTAATAAGTTTACCGAAAAAGCAATGTCTGGCCTAGTGTTGATGGCCAGGTACATCAAAGCTCCTATTGCACTTAGGTATGGTACCTCTGGACCAAGTACAACTTCTCCTTCTTGTCGGGGTCTTAATGGATCTTCTTTGATGTTTAGAGCACGAACAATCATTGGTGAATTCAATGGGTGTGCTTTGTCCATATAAAACCTTTTTAATACTTTCTCGGCATAATTGGATTGATGAATTAAGATACCATCTCTTAGATGTTCAATTTGTAATCCGAGACAAAATTTTGTTCTTCCAAGGTCTTTCATTTCAAATTCTTTCATCATACATTTAGCGGTTTCTTCGATTTCCTTATGTGTTCCGATGATATTTAAATCATCAACATACACCGCTATTATGACAAAACCTTTTTCGGACCTTTTGATGAATACACATGGACAAATTTGGTCGTTCTTATAACCTCCTTTGAGTAGGTACTCACTTAAACGGTTAAACCACATCCTCCCAGATTGCTTTAAACCGTAGAGTGATTTTTTCAATTTGATGGAATGTAGCTTTCGAGGTTGTGACCTCAAAGGTTCAGGTAGTTCAAGTCCTTCGAGGACTTTCATATAGATGTTGGTATCAAGTGACCCATAAAGGTATGCAGTCACAGCATCCATCAAACGCATTTGTAGTCCTTTGCATGCTGATACACTTATGAGGAACCTTAGTGTCGTGGCATCTACCACAGGTGAATATGTTTCCTCATAGTCGATTCCCGACCTTTGAGAGAAACCTTGGGCTACAAGTCTAGCCTTGTATCTTACAATTTCGTCCTTTTCATTTCTTTTTCGTATGAACACCCATCTATATCCGACGGGTTTCACTCCTTTTGGAGTCAGGACTGCAGGACTGAAAACTTCGCGTTTTGCGAGAGATTTTAATTCAACCTGAATGGCTTCTTTCCATTTTGGCCAATCACTCCTTCGTCGACATTCATCTACAGATGATGGCTCAGTGTCCTCAACATCAGTGATGATTTCTGTGGCAATTGAGTATGCGAATACATCATTGACATATGTTTTTACTCTATCCCACTGTTTTCTAGTGTGGACGTAATTTATCGAAATTTCATGATTGTCGACGATTTCATTTTCACGCTCCCCCTCAGATGTACCATCTGACTCTTTAGATTCATCTTGGGGGTTGATTGTTTTTTCATCATTTTGGATTTGATCCACTTTATTTGAGGGGTTTTCACTCCTTTTATTCCTCATTTTCACTCTTTTGGATTTTCTCGGTTTTAGGTCTTTAGCTCCGAGGGGTCTGCCACGTCTTTTGCGTGCTGCAATTTTATCTGAAAGTGGATTATCCATTTTCTTTGCTGGGATTTCAATCCTAGCAGGGGCATTTACTGAAGGTATATGTGACTTTGTCACTCCTTTTGTATCAGTGAATGCGTCTGGCAATTGATTTGCGATGTTTTGCAAATGTATTATTTTCTGCACTTCTTGTTCGCACGCATTTGTCCTTGGATCAAGTTATGATAGATTTTGGGCATTCCATGATATTTCTTTCCAGCATGGGCCCTCTTTATCTCCCCCTAAGGTTGGGAAGAATGTCTCATTAAAGTGACAATCTGCGAACCGAGCTGTGAAAAGATCACTAGTCAATGGTTCGAGATATCTTGTGATGGAAGGTGATTCATAGCCAACATAGATTCCCAACCTTCTCTGTGGGCCCATTTTAGTACGTTGGGGCGGTGCTATGGGAACATAGACTGCACATCCGAATGTTTTTAGATGTGCCAAGCTAGGTTCCTTTCCAACTACTAGTTGTATTGGAGATAACTTATGTGTCGCGCTCGGTCTTAGTCGTAGCAGAGCAGCGGCATGTATTATTGCATGTCCCCATGCAGAAGATGGGAGTCTTGATTTCATGAGTAATGGCCTAGCGACTAATTGTAATCGCTTTATTAATGATTCGGCAAGGCCATTTTGTGTATGAACATGGGCTACTGGGTGTTCCACGTCTATCCCAATTGACATACAATAGTCATTAAATGTTCGGGATGTAAATTCTCCAGCATTATCTAGCCTAATCCTTTTGATCGGATAATCCGGGAATTGAGCCCTTAAACGTGTGATTTGCGCAAGAAGTTTTGCAAATGCAACATTCCTGGTGGAGAGAAGACTAACATGTGACCAACGTGTTGAGGCATCAATTAACACGAGGAAATATCTAAATGGTCCACATGTCGGGTGTATTGGCCCGCAAATGTCTCCTTGTATTCTTTCTAGGAATGCAAGATTTTCACCTTCAAGTTTACCTTTTGAAGGTCTAATGATCAGTTTTCCAAGTGAACAAGCTTTACAATTAAGTTCATTTGATTGTGGGATCCGTATATTCCGTGGCGGATCCAGGATTTTTAAGGTGCTGGGTCACTGTCACCTATATCGATCATCACTCATCGACCGCATATCGGAGGTGGATGAATTTTGTGATAGACGATGAGTTTGTGGAGGAGGATGCTTGGGACTAAAGAAACTTGTTATATCATATGTTTTTTATGAAAATTAAGTCACAATTTCAATTTAATTACAAAATCCAATATTGTCAAAAATATATTAATTCAATCTTTTTGCAACTTATCTATTCTACCCAAGTGGTTTTAGAATATTATAGCCAATTAAGTCACAATACCCAATTTAATTATACAAACATAATATATACAACACAAATTAGAAAAACCACTTAATGTAATGTCTCAACAACACAAAACATAACAACATTGAAGGATAATCAAATTAATCACATGATAATCAAATATCATAAGTTCATCATCATTTCAAAAGGAAAACCAAAAAAAAAAATATTCTATTTCTAGCTAATGCTACTACAATGAATTAAATGAAAAAAGAAGGAAAAAATTGAAATAATCACATGAAAATCAATAAATCACATAACCATAACATAGGAAGGAAAAAAAAAAAAAAAAAAAAAAAAAAACAAAAAGATAAAAGGAATTCCAAAAAAAAAAAAAAAAAAAAAAAACAAAAACAAAAAAACAAAAAGATAAAAGGAATACAAAAATTACAAGTAATAGGGCTCACAAAAAGATAAAAGGAATTCCAAAAAAAAAAAAAAAAACAAAAACAAAAACAAAAAAACAAAAAGATAAAAGGAATACAAAAATTACAAGTAATAGGGCTCGAACTCAAGACTTGTGTGGCTAGGGCCTTGCTAATTGGGCTTTATCCCAATCCCTCCAACCACTAAGCTACAAGATTGTATTGCTAACTTATAACCAAAAATAATGCTTATATCCTATTTTCCAATAGGTGCCATTTAAAAAAAAAAAAAAAAAAAATTTTTTTTTTTCCTGCTAGGTCACGTGACCTAGCAGGACCAAGGCTAGATCCGCCACTGCGTATATTATTTAACGGATGTCCATTTGAACTTTTAATGATTTTTATCATCATGCTTGTTCCAGGATGACCTAAGCGGTCATGCCATATATTAAACATTTCCTGGTTGTCTACCTTGTGGTTAGACACCAAATATGTTTCAATTGGGCTGATATAAGTAAAGTACAATCCTGAGGAGTATGCTTCTAATTTTTCAAGAGTCTCGTTATTGCCAGATTTTCTTTTAACGAGGTACATATACTCCTTTTTATTTTCATTAACGGTTTCCATGTGATAACCATTCAGACGTAAATCTTTGAAGCTCAATAGATTACGTCGTGTTTTGCTAGAATATAATGCGTTTTTTATTGTTACTTTTGTACCTTTTGGTAATATTACGCAAGCTTTTCCTGAGCCCTCAACCATATTGACAGTGCCGGCAATTGTGTTGAGATTGGTATTTATTGGCTTGATATGAGTAAAGTATGACTTGTTGCTTAAAATGCTGTGTGTGGTTGCGCTATCAATCAGGCATTTTTCATCATTTGTGTTGTTATTTTCCATTGTCTTCACATGAATAAAGAAAGGATTAGTAAAACTAGCATCTATAAAAACACGTATGAGAGAAAAAAAAAACACATCTTTATTATAGCATATTTTACAATATTAAAACACACTTGATACTAGGAAAACATACTTAAAGAAAACTTAGGATTCTGGATGAAAAGGAATAACAAATACAACAGACAAACAACTCGAAAAATATATGACAATGTCGATGAAGCAAACACCACAGGACAAGCACATGATCGATGTAGTCTAGACATTTTCTATGTCATCAACAAGATAATCGGCTACATCGAGTTCTGGGTTAGGGGAACTTTGTGTGACAAAATTAGTTTCTGCTTGTTTCCCTTGGCCTCCCCTTGAGGCAACATATAGGTCCACAAGGTGTTTTGCCGTACGACAATCCTTAGCCCAATGACCTTGTATTCCGCATTTAAAACACTTTTCTTGCGGCCTTCCTTGGTTTTGAAAATTTCCCCTTCCTCTACTGCCTCTACCTCTACCTCTACCTCTCAGGGTGGGAGTATTGGAAGTATTTTGACGCCAGTTTTGACGTCCTCTACACCTTCCTCTACCCCTATTGGGGTACTGACCTCTACCCTGAAAACCTCCTCGTACAATATTGTTATTCCAGCGCCTGCCTATTTTTGTGGCATTTGTTTCTGGTATTGCACTAGTACCTGCTGGTCTCTGATTATGATTGGACAACAGGATTTGACTGTTTTGTTCTGCGACTAATAGTATGGAAATTAAGTCACAAAACCTTTCACAACGCCTCTCTCGGTACTGTTCTTGTTGTACCATATTATTTGCGTGCATTGTAGTGAGAGTTTTCTCAATCATGGCTCTTTCAGAGATTGGTTCTCCACATAATCTCAATTGTGAAGTTATGCGGAGTACAGCAGAGTTATATTCACGTACTGAGCTGAAATCTTGAAGTCTCAAGGTAGACCATTCATGTTGGGCCCTTGGCCCAATTATTCTCTGTAAGTGTTCGAATCTATCTTGGAGGCAAACCCAAAGTTCTCTAGGATCCTCAATGAGAATATACTCAGTTTTTAACTCGTCATGAATGTGGTGTTTGATATACACCAAAGCTTTAGCTTGTTCTAGAGGAGTAGGGTTTCCTTCTTCGGCGATAGTGTGTTCTAGGCTTTGTGCCCTTAGGTAGGCTTTTGCGTCCACCCGCCATTCCAGGTATCTTCCTCCGGAAATGTCTAAAATTTCAAAGTCCCGGTTTGCGATTCGAGCCATTTCTGATTACACGAAATTTTTTAGAAATTAGTAAAAGGGAAGTTAAATATTTTTGTACATATAAGGTTTTAAAGATTAGAAAATATCACTATGGAATGCAAGCCGTGGTGGTCCGAGTACCCAACTTACAAATAAGAGGTTGGGGGTTCGAAACTTGGTAAAAGCATAAACCCCGCAAAATTAATAAAGGCTGCATATTTTTTAATTTATTTTAATTAATATTACTAAAACTTTAATTATTTAATATTGTAAGATTATTAATTGATAAAACAAAGTTTTGAATTGTGTACCGTTGGGAGTTACAACACAATGGACATTAAATAATCGTTGTAAGCTAATACAAAATGAGAATATAATTGCATGTTGTAGTTGACAACACATTACAACAACAAAGAAAAACAAGGTAATGCATGGTGTAAAACAAGTAACCAACGCATGCAACTCTTCCAAGAAATGCATGCACATGCATACATGCTTCCAAGACATTTGTATTAATGCATGTACTTATGCCAGACAAACTTTTATGTGTAATATATATCCGATTAGGGGACACATGCAGTTGAAATACATATATTTGTAACAGTTTTATTTCCTCTCTTCATGCATTCTTATCCTTTCTCTTCATTCATATTCATTCTTACTCTCTTCCTTCCTTTTTAAAGAAATATTCATACAAAAATAGTTAGGAGAAGAAAATTGCTTGTAGTCAAAAATAAATTTGCTTCATGAAATAATAGGCAAGATTCATGTAATAAACGGAAATTTTGTCTTCGTACTTCCGGCCATAAATTGCCTACCATTTTAGGTGGCCTTGTTCTCAAAATGAAACATAAGCCGACCATCAAGGCGGCATTTTGAGAGTTTGGCCCGTCCATATAGGCGGCTTAAAATGCAAATCTTGCCCTCCATAAAGGTGGCTAATTTGCTTAAAGTGGCCTATTGGTCGCCTTGGCGACGTTTACTACGAGTAGTAGCGGTTGTGGCGGTATCTGTTTCATCTCTTCCTCACTTATTAGTATTTGGAGGAGGGGGTTCGGTTTCAGTTGGTGGTATTGGGGGATTTTCATTGAGGTTAGGGACAACTTGTGGAATTTCGACGGCTTCGGCGGCGTTAGTGTTTCGGGCTTGATTTGTACTTCCTCGGGCTGGTTGTATTGTACCACAAGGTATGGCATTACGCTCTACTACGAAATATATATGTGAAAGTGATATATTATTCAAAAATGTATTGACGCCATTATATTGGTGTTCCATTTTTGAATGATTTGATAGTTAAATTCAAAATTTGAAAAAGCAAAACTACCTTTTGAGTAATTTGAGCAAATTGGTGCTGATAACGTGTTTTACAACAAAGGATTTCAAAGAGATCAAAAGAAAGCTTTTAGATACTCCGATAATTGTTGTGTTGTATTTTCTTCAGATTATGCGGGGATTTATAGTACCCTTGCATGAACAGTGTTTACTCGATATGTTAAACACGCAGTGAAATGTCTAATCGAGCATGAGGTTCTGAGCGGCGATATTTACTTTTGCGCGGGAAGCTAAACGGTGATGTTTGGCGGTATTCTTAATCCGTTCATATTACGTAATACGGTGCGTATTACAACAGGATTTAATTTTTTTTTTCAATAATTCAGATTTCTCACATCCACATTCCACACAAACGAATAAAGAAAAGTGAATTTTATATGTGGGTGTAGTTCAATTGGGCTTTGCTTCATTTGAAGGTACTGTATTAAGTTGTTCACCCACCTGAAAGACTTGATGCAAATTATTTTGATGGGCTTCTTCGAAGTAACAAATGTAGTTGTGGTCCACTCCATCTTACGAGAAACATCCAATTCCATGAGGAAGAGAGAAAGTTATTTTCTCAATGCAAGCTTTGTTGCGTGCTTAATTTTTGAATTATTTTTAATTTAATTAATTTTTTATATATGATGAAAACTACATTAGTCTTGGGTATCATTTATATTAACCGAAAGCTACTGTACTTGACGAATACGGTTCACTATACGGAGAATATATTAATTGCAATTGCAAATAAAAGTTGATCCCATTAACTCAATAACTCCTTTAAAAGTTGCTGCCATGCATGTACGCTTTCCCTTCCACAAATCTAATACAGCTACCATTTTGGCTTCAAGCAAAAAAAGCTCATGCATATACCCATAAAGCTATTTCGCATTGTGCATTTTCGCCCAACTTTCTACAACCTTTTGATCTACATATATAGCTGGTATTACATATATACTAGATTTGCTTTTAACTTTTTAAGTATAAGGGCCTGTTCATATTTACTGAATTGAGCTAGACAAAATTGAACTGAATTAAACTGATTGGAGCTGAACTGAACTGAACTGATTGGAGCTAAACTGAACTGAATAGAGCTGAAATGAATATTTTATGAGAGAAGAAAATTAATAGCTGAACTGAATTGAACTGATTGGAGATGAACTGAACTGAAATTAAGCTGAAGTGAATAGGCCCTAAGTTGCTAATGTGCTAAATGCTAATTTATTAGGTTTTCAAAGATTACAAAAGATAGATTATGTTTGACAGGATCATTAAATTAGTACTCAGTTAAGGATTATGGGTATATGATTTTCAGAAAATATGATTTCGGATTACTGCTATTATGTAGCAATTGTGGTAGCGACTAATGACAATAATGTTAAAAAAAAATTTGAAAAGGAATGACAAAATTTGTTGCAAATGCCAAGGCTATTCGAGATGGAGATTTTGAAAGTTATACTTTTTTGTCCTTTTAAAATAATTGATATATTTTTCTCTTTTACTCATTTTTGTTGTTTTACGTAGTAAAATAATTGACACATTTTCTCTTTTAGAGGGAGATATGAGTGGCATGGAAATGTGGTATGTTTATCTTATTTTTAATTATCTGAATTTATCGAGATTTATTATGGATTATTCAATAATAAAAACTTATTAGACATAATTAAAACTTTTTAGGTTACAATATAGATTGAACTTAAAAAATCCTATTACTCTTATCAAAACCTATTTTCCATAAATATATGTTGTTTAAACTTATTTTTTTTATTAAAATAAGGTCAATCGAATATTATTAGGGTGTGTTCTATTCACCTGATTTTCATTTATTAAAACTTATCCGGAATTATTAAATTTTATTACAACTAAATTTTATTAAAACTGTATCCAAATTCAAATTAATTTAAAGAGTAAACCGGGTGAGAACGAAAAAAAAAAATCGTATTTCAAAATGGAGGGAGTATTCCGTAATAGCATATCGACCAGAGTGAGCGTGAGTTGCATGACCATAAAAGAATTAAAAAAAAAATGGGTAAAAACGAGTGATGTGTCTCTTTCTCCACTTCGGAATCTCTCAACATTAATACTTGTATAAGCAAATTCATTTCCTTTCTCCACTTCCACGTTCTTCCTCTTTCTCTCTCCTCACGAATTTTGACAAATTTCTATTTCAACTCTGCGTGAAGTTGACGTTCTCCATTTCATAACGCTTACCTTCTTCTTTCTCTCTCCTCCATTTCCCCAAACATTTTTAGGTACGCTCCTCTACCTTTTTACTCTAATTCAGTTCTAATTCTTTGTATTTTGTATGAATTAGTTCAATTCTAGATCTGTTAATTTTCGTTTATTTAAAATTTGCCATTTTCCCTGGTTAATATTGCATGAATTTAACTTTTTCCGTACAATTCTGTTTGTTTCTCGATGATTATCATTTTAATTTGACATTATAGGGAAGATTAAACTCCAAATTTCGATATTTCTACATTTTTCCTGAATTTTGTTTATTTTAATCATAATTAATTATTAATGTATGATTGTAAATTGTTGGACTTTTAGTTTTGGACTGTTTCTCTTTTTATGACTACATCACGATCAAATTACATTTTCTATTATTAGTTTAATTAATAGTGGGGTTGTTAGCAGCTGATTTTGCTGATAATGACAAATTAATTGAAAAAAAAAAAAAAACTGACTTGCTTGATAGTGTGGCTTCTCCTACTAATTTGAACTATATGCATTGTGAATTGAAGATTATTTGGGAGATTTTGCTTTAAAATTAGATAAATTATAGCTTTAAGCTAACCATCTTAGTCAACTCTGACCATTCAATTTTACTAGTAGTGCCATTTTAGTCTATTGTATACAGGAATTTAATTGTTAAGTTCAATCTAAGAAATCTAGATTCACAATTTTATTCTATGCTGTACAATTTTGACTAAATTAATGGTCAAAGTTAAGTGAACTTGACTTTTAAAGTTAAATGTGGTAATTTATTGTTGTGAGAGGGAGGTAGTGTTTTCAAGCTGTGATTCGAGTTCAAGTATTCAGACGCGAAATTCTGTAGTGTGATAATAATTATACCTTTATTTTCTGCTTGTAGGTTGAAATTTTTTCAGATCTATAATGTTTTTGTTTAAGAGTTCTCAGAACCATGATGGAAATGATCTCATACAGCGTGATGCAAAGGTGATATTCTTTTATTTTTATGGTGGAATTTTGTGAAATTGCATAAATTTCTGATGTTTAAACTTTAAAGTAGTATATTGACTATGTTAAACTGGAAGTGCTATTTTCTAATTGATTTGCTAATTCATGATCCATTGTCTTATGTTGGAAGTTTTTGAAGATAGTAGAATGTCGATAAATGTAATTGAAAATGACATATTTTCATAGGTAGTTAAACATCTTACTGTTCTATTCTTACACAATGATCACAATTTGGTATTTCTGTAGTCGCACTAAACTTATGAACTATCAATGGATTTAATGTTTATCAACCAGGTCAAAGAACTCAAGGTGGCTCTTGGACCGCTATCTGGACGTAATGCAAAATTTTGTACTGATGCTTGCCTTAGGAGATACCTGGAAGCAAGGAACTGGAACGTTGATAAGGCAAAGAAAATGGTAGAAGAGACACTGAAATGGAGGGATGCATACAAACCTGAGGAAATCCGCTGGGTAAGACAAACGTTATTTGGTAACACTGTATTATGGTAACACAGTATTATGTAAATATGTCAACTTCAATGCCAATTGAAGTTTATTATGAAGTAATTAATTAAGCGCTCTACAAATCATCCTTGCAAATAAAAAAAGATTATAAGTTCTTCTGGCTTTTACATTTTGATTAGTGATTTTTTTAACATTATCTTGCTACTGTAAAAAGGTTAAAATGAAGCATTTGCCTATAACCGCAAATTTTGATGCCTTATATAGTTATATGAGTTGTGTTTATGTCTTTATGATGTCATTGTTGGGAAATTTCGTAGAACCCTCTGCCTAGATAGTAGATACCAGCTGTACCATCATACTTTTTGTCACTGCTCAGAAAGTGAAGTTGCATGTTTTTGTTTTCATATTCATCACCCTAAGGCTTCTAAAGAGGCTTTAGTGTTTGGGAAGGGGGTTTGAATTCCAATATCTGTGGCCTTATTCTGTGATAGCGAAGAGATGCTGTCTATCGACTCTTGGCCTGAAACTAAACAACCATTGCTATATTACAATAAAAAAGATGTGCAAACAAATCCACTATTATCCAAGGCCATGGAATATTGAATCTTTCCATTTTGTTGACAATGGACAGATTCATGCTGAATTAGTTTATATAGCCTGCTACTCAAGGGATGAGCAGCCTCCTTGACTTATTGAACAGTGCAGAGTTTGTATATGGAAGAAATGAGTATTTATTAGCTATCCATTTGCTACTGTTCCTTGACAAAGTAAAGCCATAACAAGCTAACTTAATCCTTACTTGTATGATAAAAATTCTGTGTAAAGGTCAAGTATCAGATGATTCAGATCACTTAGAAGTTAGGTTTTTCTCATAGTCATAGGAGAAGAACCATCATGTTTTTCACAAAGTTTGAATAAATTATAACTAGTACTGTTTCTCTTACTTGTTTATGTGAATGCTTGAACTTTTTTTTTTTTTAATAATTTTTTTAAAATTATTGATATTGTTAATAATATTTTCATTTTATTATTTTTTTTTATTGCCAGCATGAAGTCGCACATGAAGGTGAGACAGGAAAGGTTTCCCGAGCGAACTTTCATGATCGTCAAGGAAGGACTGTCCTTATAATGAGGCCAGGGAAGCAGGTGATCTTTAGTTCTTTCCTCGTCCAGACAGTATTATGCATAGTTTTGTAAAGCTGAAATTCTGTGTCTATGTTGCAGAATACCACATCAGCAGAAGGTAATGTCCGCCACTTAGTCTATTTGTTAGAAAACGCCATCCTCAACCTGCCCGAGGGCCAAGAGCAGATGGTGTGGATGATAGATTATACCGGCTTTTCAATGAGCACCAGTTTATCAGTCAGAACAGCCCGAGATATCATCAATATTTTGCAGAACCATTACCCTGAAAGACTTGGAATAGCAGTCCTTTACAATCCACCAAGGATCTTTTATGCATTCTGGAGGGTTAGTAACACGCGTTATGTGCATTTTATTTGCTCTTTGTTGTCTCGTATTTCTCTTTGACGAGTAATAGCATAGTTGCCATTCAATGAGGTTGGTAATGCTGACTAACCACTTTTCCAATGGTGCCACTTTTCCAAACCCTTATAAATGTCTTGTTGTTCTCTTGGTATTATGAACTAACTAACTTCTTGGCATATGCTGTAGCTGGAATTGAACAGTCTTGCGTAATAATTGTTTTCTATTCCATATTTTTTCAAGCAGCTATCTGACAACTGTTAATCTTGACTTATATCAGGCTGTAAAATATTTCCTGGATCCCAAAACTTCTCAGAAGGTGAAGTTTGTTTATCCTAAGAATAAAGACAGTGCTGAGCTGATGAGGTCTTACTTTGATGTGGAAAACCTTCCAAAGGAGTTTGGTGGCAATGCCACATTAGAATATGATCACGAGGAATTCTCAAGAATGATGGCTGAGGATGATGTAAAGGCTTCTAGATATTGGGGGTTTGACGACAAGCCATCTTATGCTGCTCAGGGCTGTGTTACTCGAGATATAACTGTGCAGTCCATTCTTCCCAGTGGACATTCAAAAGCTGAAGTAGCTCCAGAGCCATTTTAGGGAGCAATAGCAAAGCATTGTAATAAGGTAGCTAGAACTGAAGTAGCCATGGCCCATAGTCTTGTGGTCCTCGTAAGAAAAGGGGCATGGTGTTAGTTTGTCTTTGATTACTCATTGCCGAAAAAAAAAAAAAAAAAAAAAAAAAAAAAAAAAAAAAAAAAGAAAAGAAAAGAAAAGAAAAAAGAAAAAAAAAGGCAAAGCATTGTAAACTGATAGTTTGTGAGAAATTTAGTGCAGAAATCAAGCATCAGCTATCTTGATGGTGCTCTACTGCTCTCCCCATTAATAGCTAAATAAGTTCCTGTAATTTACTGGGGGGAGAAAACACAAATTACTTTGTTGTGCCTCAGTTTTATCCTGCATATATGCAAGGTCCGCGACTGTAGTTGTTATGCAACTCATATTAGTACTATGCGTATATATTTAAATATAACATTTATAGACCTCTCTTCGAAGATGCTTTATAAACAACTTCAAAGGTGGAGTAACTAATAAGAAAGGGGGATATGAGGAGGCTGAAAGGCAGTAGATTACCGGTCTGCCAAAGCTCTTTTACGAATTACCGACACTTTGGCCACACTTGGGCCATCTTTACTCAGATCGTCATTGCGATATCTCACTGCAAGATGTCCTTTGCAATTTGCATAGCTGAGTTGCAATGAATAGATAGCACAAGAAAGTACAAACTAATCGGGCACAATATACGGATCAATAAGAACTAATTTCAAGGCCCTTAATGATACAGCAAGTAGCATACATTACATTAGAAAGCAGAAGACGTGCACTTCTCAGCTTACAAACATCATTACAAGAATACAAGCCAAAAGAGTCTCACTATATTTCATACTAAGTTACAAAGGTTTTTACTGTACATACATCACAACACTGCAACTAATTGAAGCTAATTACTTCATCGGAAGAGAGGCATTCATCCACAAGCTGGCGAAGGTTTGGATTTTCTAGGGCAGCTGCAATTCTCTCTTTATCGTTCAATTGTTTGTTCACTACAAGGAATATATGAAGCAGATGAGAAGTTAGCCAAGGAGCTGGGAAGATAATTTCAGAGTCTATTTGTAACACAGTGGAAGTAACATTGTGAGTTATGCTAAAAAATTAGTCTTAAGCTCAATTAGACAGGAATTTCAGAAATCTGCAAGCTTCACCTGATCCTTCATCTGCATGAGAGCCAGGGGATACTTTGATGTCAACCTGGGTAAAAAAGACAAAACTTGTATTATTCGTCTGAGGAAATCATGGTGTCCCCATTACACAAGAGCCTCACATTGAACGAAAAGTATGACTCAAATAATTTACTCCCAGATCACCAGCATGGTTTTATTTCAGATTACTCAAGCACTGAAGACGACTAGATGACAATGTAAGACATCGTTCTTTCTGTTGTCTATGTTAATGAGCTGTCAATTTCAAACTATGGCAGTTTGGCACACTAGGTAGCAGCAGAAGTGATGCATAAAAACATAAGACATGACAATTACAGAGTGGAGCTATCCATATCTGAGCTACCGGTATCAATTTAAGCTAATATATCAAGCATACCAAATGAATCAATTAGGACAAGAAGTTTAAGCTAATGGATTAAGGTGGAACAACTAACCTTATAATGAGGAGGAAAGTAATGCTTTAGCTTAACTCTAAGGCACAAGCCAATAACAGTCGCCATACTGCAATGTTGGACGGTTGGGGTGAATGTTATCCTGTTGAACAAGACCACAATGCACAAGGTCAGGATTGATATTTGAAAGAAACAGGCTAATGTGATTAGGGGCGAGGCTAATGAGACCAGGAGCAAAAGAAACAGGCTACTTTAGAACTAGTACTAAAATAGTTACTTCTGAGTTTCTTCAACACAAACAATCATCTCATTTTGAAGTAGTAAAGTTGTGGCAACAAAGTAAGCTCAGAATAGCCAGCTATAAAATGTTAAACTGAGGTCGACCATTTGACATTCACATTCTCCTAAACTTTAGGGAAGCTTAAGAGAGATTTCATGGTAACAACCGGCCAATGTAACGCTGCAAAGCAAACATGCAAGTATGCAACCGTTGTATGTAAAAAAAACACAAGGAAAACATGTGGTGTTCCTATATTAATACAAATACAGAAATAAGTGCTATGTAACTAATTCTTAGGTTTTTTTTTTTTTTTTTTTTTTTTTTTTTTTTTTTTGGCAAAAAACACCAAATAATAACCTCATCTATTTTTGAAGAGAATTCCCTGTGTGTTATAAAATTGATATGTTTCGAACTCGAGTACTCACATAAGATATACTACGTACAACAGTAGCATAGCACACTTGACACTGAATGGTTACAAACTTACAGTAAGCCAATACTATGATTTTAATTTTTAAATGCCCAAGTATAGAAATTAGGTGTGTCCAACTAATACGGAATAATATATAGTTATGTCAACTCTTGATCAAGAATTACCTAATCTGCAAATTTTTACCAGTAATCAGTAAATTTAACAGTATTATTGGTCCATCATAAATATTCTAAATACAATAAGCAAACTTAAGCATGTAGGTATACAAAATCAGATCAATGAGATAACAAAGGAAAAATTGAAGAAATGGTTAAAGTGAAGAAGACTCACAAAATACGAGCAAGATTATCATCAACCTTAATAGAATCCTCAGAAAGAACACTGAGTTGCTCCAGTGAATATGGATGCTCCGGATCTCTTATATCCCTCACATGATTTGTTACCAAGTTAAGGCAAATTTAAAATCAACTTTAATATACAAGTAAAGAAGTAATTAATTAATTAATTACAAAGTATAACATTTTTAACACTTAATAACAATAATAAAAATAAAAATAAATAAAAAGAGGATATCATAGACGTCGAGAGGATCAACGGCGGAGGAGGAGGAGTCAGCGGCAGTGTCTTCAGTGCGGGCGACTCTATCTTTCTTAGCGTGGACCACCGGATTAGCGTTACATAATCCGACCGTCATTTTCTGATCAAACTTCTGATTACAAAAATGGTGGAGAGAGATTAGTGTGAGTCTGAGTCACTGAGTTGAGAGAGAAGAGAGAGACAAAGGGAGGAATTAGTGAGAGAGATGGACAAAATGGAAGTTTTGTACAGTTCAGCGAATGGTGCTGTAACACGTGTTTTATTCTCAGGGATTTGTTTGGGCTCTTTTGGACAGGTTTGGGGACCATCAATCATTTACGAAAGTTAACGGGATATGATTTTATATTAAATTTATAACTCTATAAACTTATTTCAACACAGTCCCGTAGCTCAGTTGGTTAGAGCGTTGGTCTTATGAGCCGAAGGTCGCGGGTTCGAGCCCCGCCGGGACTATTTTGTCTTTGTTTTTTTTTTTTTTTTTTTTTTTTTTTTTAATTATTGATTTAATTTGATTTTTTCAACTATATTTTTATAAATTTGAATTGATATTTTTTTGCTAGTTAAATTTTTTGAAAGTGTGATTAAACATGTTTAATTTTTTATTTTTTTTTTTTTAATTTTTTTTTTTTTTGGGTTTAATTTACTTTGATTTTTTCATTTATATTTTTATACATTTGAATATTTTTTCATCTATATTTTTATAAATTTGAACTGATATTTTTTTGCTAGTTAAATTTTTTGAAAGTATGATTAAACATGTTTAATTTTTTTTTTTTTTTATTTGGTTTAATTTACTTTGATTTTTTCATTTATATTTTTACACATTTGAATTGATATTTTTTTTAGCTAGTTAAATTTTTTGAAAGTATGATTAAAATGTAACATAAATCAAGAGATAATTAGTTAAGTATAAATAAGAACAACACAATCTTAAATATCTCTTTCTTATCATCACTTGACGGTTATGCATCATAGTAAGAAACAAGTTTGTGTTTACCTAATGTGTTCCTCTCCATCAAACACACGTGATACCATCAAAAAATGTTACGACGTTCACTATTTGTGCCTTCTAACTTTGTTGTCTAAGAGAGGTCGGAGTAAAGATGGGCCGTGCCGTGAATAAAAAATTGAAATCCGGCATGGGCACGGCGGGTGGCACGGTCGTCGGCCCGCCGGCACGAGGGCACAGCCTGTGGCACGGCCCATGCCCAATTATATAAACTTATTTAATTAAATTTATTTATATAAACTTATTTAATTAATAAATAAGTTCATTTATATAAAATTATTTAATTAAGTTTATTTATATTAACTTATTTAATTAAGTTTATATAAACTTAAACATAAATTATTTATATAAACTTAATTAAATTAAAGTTGTTAAAAAATATATATATTAACATTGACATAAAGATAAATTAATAACATTATTTATATAAACTTAAGTTGTTCAAAAAAAAATCGATATGTATATCAATTTTTTTTTATATACATATATATTTAAAAAAAAAATATTACGGGTTGGCCCGCAGGCAGGCCTGGCACGGCCCGCCAAGCACGTGGGCCGTGTTGTGGGCTGGAGTGTGCCAAATTTTGGCATGGCTCGGCACGAGCCCCACCCAGGCACGGCCCGCGACGGCACGATGCCCACCTTTAGGTCGGAGAATGAAAGAAAGAAATCAATACTACCTCCGTTTTTTTAGTTGACACGTTTTGACTTTAGCGCTATTCACACACCTCTCTTTGACCGTGTTTTGTGATTTATACGTATTGAAAAATATAATCATGTGGGGTCTTGTTAGATTCGTCACAAGATATATTTTCAAGATATCAACTTTTTATAATTTTTGCTTTTCGGTAATTAAAGATATTAACGATTGAAGTTCTGCATTGGCAAACGTGACTAAAGTCTAAAGAAACGTGTCAATTAAAAAGAAATGGAGGAAGTATGCTACTGTACATTTTTTTTAATGCCGTTAGCGGACTTAATTTACTATTAGAACAACCACTTAAAATAGTGATTTACGGAGTAACTGGTAAAAAATTAAATTACCTTATCCGAACTTATGTAAATACGGAGTAGTAGTTTTGTTACTCTTGTTAGGGGTGAGCATAACAGGGTACCCTGTTAAAATTCCTGGAACCAGTAGCGGAACCTATTGCAAGAGGTTCCTCAAAATGGAAACTGGAACCAGTTGAACACTAGTTTCTTTAACAATAGTCCCTGTCTTGTAATATACTTACAACTTTTTGCAGTTTCTTTAACAAAAAACTGGTTGGTCACTAGTTTATAATGTTTACAACTCGCAAATAAAACAAACTAATAGTAGTTGTCTAGCAAATTTAATACGTAGTATCTATATATTGTAATTTATTACTTACAAAATAAGTTATAATTGGTGCATAATTTGAAATTAAGTGATAATTTTATAAGGTTACAAGGTATCCTACAAGTTCGATTTCAAAAATTAAGACTCTGAACCAAAACGGTTCTAAAACATGCGATTCCTAACAGGTTGCAGTTCCGATTCATGGTACCCTTGATGTTTTGCTCACCCCCAACTCTTATACACCGTAATTAAGTTCCATTTGGAAGCAAAATGGTAAATACTAAGTAAGTTTTTAAATAGCCTTAGTTTTGTGCATCACTCGGTTTCTCTATACGCTCTTTATAGCTCTGACGTCCATCATCACCGTCGAACGTCCACTCTACAATCGCCGCCGACCGTCCGACCGACAATCACCATCGGTTGCGGCACCGCCGGAGGTCAGTGCTTCCATTTTGACGAAATATTACAGACACAAAAAAACAGCACATCCATAAAAGTTGGATCAGTTTGACAGCGTCTTCTCTCTTATTCATTATTCATTCTGCTGCGTTGGAAGTTGGTTTCTTCTCCAAAGGTTAGCAATAGCATTCAATTTGTTATTAATAATTCTTCAATTTCCATTTAAATTCTCTCAATTAGAAAGATAGTTTTGACATTGATGCTACAATTGTCTCGTTGAAAGTGCCAACTTTTTCGGGGTTGAATCTTTTCTCATTGGATATTTGGATTATATTGAGGTTTTGACTTGAATTTAGTTGGGTTATGTTTTTTTTTTTTTATTTTTTTTTTTTTATTTTTTTATTGAATTGGGTTTAGTATTATAATCTGAATTTCATCATCTACTTTAAATCTGATTTTTTTTTTTTAAAAAATAAAATTAGAAATAGTATTTGTTCTTTGAATCTGCAATGCCAATTGCCCATTTAGTAGCTTCAATCTAATTTAAAATTTTGAACTTAAAATTATGTGTTTGTTAATTTGTGGGAAATGAAATTTGTGTGTTTGACAACTCACCTATGATGTTTCAGTGCCATCAACAATTTAAAACACTGCTGGCTCTACAAATTGGTAAAGATATAAAGGCCTAAAAGGGTTTGTAGAGCTGATAATATGTCAAGGGAACCGAAATTGGGAGATGGTTGCCGGTATTGTTGAGTGCTAAGATTGAACTTGTGCGTCTGTTAGTTTGTGGGGAATGAAACTTGTGTGTTTGACAAATAACCTATGATGAATCAGTGGTATCAACAATTTAACGCACTGCTAGTTCTACAAATTGGCCTAAAAGGGCTCGTAGAACGGTAGAACTGATAATATGTTGAGGGAACCGAAATTGGGAGCCGGGTGCTAGTAGTGTTAGAGTACTAAATTTGGGCATTAGTTTTTTGGCCGCACAAGTTCTGTTTGAAAATCATAGGATCCTATTTCCAAGAGAGATAAGCTGCAGAAGTCAAGTAATCAACAGTAATTGATTAGCTAGTTTTAGATTGATTAGCTGTGTTATTGATTTAATTGGTCTTGTTTTTGTATACTCATGACCAACAACATTTTATGAGCAGAGAGATGGTCCATAGCGCATATGATTCCTTCGAGCTAATCAGTGATTTCCCCACAAAGATTGATGCTGTTGAATCATATGGCTCAAAACTTCTTCTCGGCTGCAGCGATGGGTCTCTTCGAATCTATGCTCCTGAATCTGCATCCGAATCATCTCCACCATCTGATTATGATGCCAGCCAATTAGAGCTTCTAAAAGAACCCTACTTTCAAGAGAAAACCATAAATGGCTTTGCAAGGAGGCCAATCATTGCTATGGAGGTTTTGAGGTCGCAAGAGCTTCTTTCTCTCTCTGAGTCTATTTCATTTCATAAGCTCCCTTCCTTTGAGACTGTTGCCGTAATTTCCAAGGCCAAAGGTGCAAATGCTTATTCTTGGGATGAATCTAGGGCTTTTTTGTGTTTTTCCAAGCAGAGAAAGATATGGATATTCCGGCATGATGGTAATATTTCATCTAGTAACCTTGTGTTTGTTTAAGTACTGCACTTGAATATACATTTATACACATTTTAATTAATTGCAGCGCACAATGTAGTATTTTTTTTTTTTTTTTTTTTTTTTTTTTTTTTTTTTTTTTTTTTTTTTTCAAAATTGTATGACCAAAATCTATTCGGGATAAGGAAAATATGAGAGACGGTGATTTATATACACACACACATTTCCCCCCTTTTTCTTTAACTCATTTTGTTCTGCAAACTTTTCTCCCTTGATCATATTTTTAATTACTTTAGATTATGTAATACCCTTCTATATGTCATAATTTAACCCATTCAATTCAGCTAGTCTTCAAGCGATCTAAATACTATTCATGTTTCTTATTGTTATCTAATTATAATCTGGAGGGCTTATTTTGATTTTAGTTTCATTTTGTTGAGGGCTCTGATGGTGGTAAGTATTTGTTAATATAAGCTGTTGAGCGCTCTCTCAATTTGTGTAGGAGGTCGGGGGTTTGTCGAGGTGAAAGACTATAATGTTTCAGATACTGTGAAGTCAATGGCTTGGTGTGGTGAAAATATATGCATTGGAGTTCGAAAGGAATACATGATACTCAATGCTACTACTGGTGCAATGTCTGAAGTGTTTTCTTCAGGGAGAATCTCCCCACCTTTGGTGGTGTCTCTTCCTTCTGGAGGATTTCTTCTTGGGAAGGTAAACACCCCCCCCCCCCCTTCTCAAGTGTAGAAGGATCATGGATTCTGTTTATTTGATTATGTGATATGGTGCTTAACCATGTTTTTGATCCCAATTAGTGAGCTTGAAATCCCTTGAAATCCAGATTATATTTCTGACTTCATGAAATGCTGGAAGTTCTACTGGGAAATTATTATGGTTGACATAAAGAATTATGGCCTTTTATAGCATGACCTCTAGAAGATGATCACTTTTTTTAATTTTTTCTTTTATTGACATCATGGAGGAGAACACTTTAGGTGTCAATTACTTTGCTTTGGAACAACCGAACAATTACTTGGTGCTTATATGGCTCTTGCATATTTTACCTGCTTCATGCAGGATAATATTGGGGTTTTTGTGGACCAAAATGGGAAACTTGGACAAGAAGGCAGGATTTGTTGGTCTGAGGCCCCCAGTCAAATTGTTATCCACGAGCCTTATGCTATAGGTCTCCTGTCTAAGCATATCGAGGTGAGCTAAGCTGCAAACTAAATAGTGTAAATCTGTAGCTCAAGAGAGGAAACATAGATTCTCTCTTGTTCATTAAGCTTTAATAATCCTCCATTTTCTTATATTTGATTGTTAATACAGATAAGGTCTCTTCAACAACCATTTCCATTAATACAAACCGTTGGCTTGCGAAATGTTCGGCATGTCATACGCAGCAACAGTGCGATTATTGTTTCTCTAGAAAAGTCTGTCTATGGCCTCTTCCCAGTTCCTTTGGGTGCGCAGGTAGTGCTTGATCCTTCAAGTCCATGGTTGCCTTATGTTCCCCTCCTGTGTAAACTTATCTCATGATGACTTCTTTATTTTGATAAATGTCTTTGCTCCTCCTCCTTATAAGCTCTGCCAGCGCTGAGCTTTGTTTAATTGCTCTGAGATTTGAAATGATGCAGTTACTGCTTTGACCACTAAATACAATTTCCCACATGCTTTTTAATTCACTGCATATATTGTTAATTTGTTATACCAAGTTAATATATAAATCAAGCAACCTATTTTTTAGAATAAATAGTTCATATTTGCTCCATGCTTGAATTTTGAATGTATATATAGGACAGAAGTGGTATGGGCTATATTTTGACCATATATGTGGAATATTAGATAGCATTTAAGAATATAATTAGCTACAAATGGTCAATATCAAACCCGGGAGTATCAATTTTGCTGGTGAATATTAGGTCAGTTTGCTCTTTGTAATGAAGACACAAAACAAAGCGTAGTTTGGAATTCTTGCCTCAAAGCTATTTTCAATGTTTACAGCAATGAACAGGGAAATCTGTCCTGGAAAGTGGTGTTTGAACATTTATAGCTTAAGCTATAAAGGCGATAAAGCAAAAGGTCGAGTGTAAAATGGGATTCTATAGAAGTTAATAAACTTTCTTACTTACTTTGCTCTTGTGATTTCACATAGGGCTTTACAATCTATAACTATTTTAAATAATAGTCAAGAAAACAGTCTTCTAAAGAAATTCATTGAATCAAAGGAGCTATAATAGTTGGATGAGATGATTATGGGTTATGTCCCCGACTCGTTCATAACTTAATTGCATACCGCTGCCATGAATCCCATAATGTTGCATCAATTTTGAGATCGGAATCCATTAATATTAGTTATGACTTCTAGTCGTTGCTTAGCTTGCTCCTTCCAAGGAGCCTTATGGTACTTTTTTTGCTACTAGCTACAGAAGAATCTCAAAATCAATGTAAGTTAGCTTGACAATTTTGGAGTAGGATTGGTAAATGAATTAGCAGTGATGACTAAGAGAACAATTTTCCAAATGCAGATAGTGCAATTAACAGCATCTGGCAATTTTGAGGAGGCCTTAGCTTTGTGTAAACTCCTTCCACCAGAAGATTCAAGTCTTAGAGCTGCAAAGGAGAGTTCTATCCACATTAGGTAAAAAATTTCATCATGATTTTGTGTGCTACTTATTTACTCATTTGATATCTACATAGTATTCCATGCACAGTTCATCTATGCTCTTAAATTATAATGTTGATTGTGACTCTAAATCAAAGATTTGTTTTCCCCTAATTATGTCCCCGGCTATGTCTTGAAAGGCCGTAGAAGACATTGGTGGAATTGGAAAGTCTCAATAAAGTTGAAGGGCAGTTTTCTTTTTGTGCTTTTAAGCTATCTCCAAAAGTTTTGCTTGACTCTCTTTGGCCATTTGGGTTCTAGATATGCCCTGAAAGACCCCAATTTGGAGGATATAGATTATGGCCCCAGAACAGTTTTAGGGTTTTGAAGGAAAGGTTGATGAGTAATCGGGGTAAGTCTCTCAGACTTGCACATGGGGCCGTATATGACCATAGATACAACTCATTCAAGGGTTTTTGACCCATACAAAGACTACAATCTGGTACTTAATGACGTTACGGTCAAGGGTTAATAAATCCTACTGAGTTTAGGGAAGAGCCATGAGGGGTTGGCTTGTTGGCACACCTTTTTTTTGAAGGTTATTAAATTTTCTTGAAAGACCCCTTTGGGGCCAGTCGCTTGTTAGTGATTACTAGTAGAAAACTTCCTATAGTTGCCCAATAGTCATCAATTCTTTTCCTGAGTGATTTTTAAGAGGGAGGGGGTGTTAAAGGAATGGTCCCTTTTTAATGACGGGCCTGATACGGAACATGACCAATATTTAGCCAATCGTTTTTGTTGTTAATGTTCAAATTACATGTTTTGGATTTCGTCACCCTTTCTAATGATCATTCCCTGTTAATGCAGATATGCACATCATTTGTTTGAAAATGGTAGCTATGAGGAGGCCATGGAGCATTTTGTTGATTCACAAGTTGATATCACATATGTGCTTTCACTTTACCCATCAATTATTGTTCCAAAGTCGACTGTGCTTCCAGAGCCACAAAAGGCGATAGATTTTGGTTTGGATGCTTCAGATCTCTCGAGGTGTTCGTCGGGCATATCTGATGACATGGAAACTTCACCTAGAGCACATAGTGACTTAGAGGAAAATGCTTCCGTGGAGTCCAAGATAGTTAGCCACAATACTCTTATGGCACTTATCAAGTTCTTGCAGAAGAAAAGGTTCAATATTATTGAAAAGGCTGCAGCAGAGGGAACAGACGAGGCCGTCTCTGATGCCTTTGGTGCTAATTTCAAATCTTATGACTCCAATAGGTCAAAGAAGTCAAATAAGGTAACTTACTGTGTTGACTAACCTTTCTTAAGCAGACCGCATATCTCATGTGGGGAAATTCTTTGTCTTTCCAAAAAAAAAAAAAAAAAACTCTAAGAGCAGTGTTAAATTTACTTTTACGCCTAACTAATTGGTTTGTTAGATCAGTACGATTGACAGATTTATTTGATCTGGATAATTTAGGGTCGTGGCAGCGTTCCCATTAGCTCAGGGGGTCGTGAGAGGGCTGCTATACTGGACACCGCACTTCTCCAAGCTCTTATTCTCACAGGACAGTCTTCTGCTGCTGTGGAACTATTGAGAGGTGTAAATTACTGTGACTTGAAGATATCTGAGGAGTTCTTGCACAAATCATATCAATATACTGCATTGCTTGAATTATACAAGTGCAGTGATATGCACCGTGAAGCTTTGAAGCTTTTGCTCCAACTAATAGAAGAGTCAAAGTCAGATCCCCCACAACCTGAGCTCACCCAGAAGTTCACTCCTGAGATGATCATTGACTATCTGAAGGTGATACTTTTATGCTGAGTTTTGTACAATTCTGGCTCTAGCAAAATTAAACTATATTTTATTATTTTAGATAAATTATGACTTCAAGAGCACAGTTATTGAATTTGTATTAGAGCTTCTTTTTATGCAGCCTCTTTGTGGGACAGACCCCATGCTTGTGCTGGAATTCGCAATGCTTGTTCTTGAAAGCTGTCCAACACAGACTATTGAGCTCTTTCTATCAGGAAATATTCCAGCAGACTTGGTGAATTCCTATTTGAAACAGCATGCTCCTAATATGCAGGCTAGATATCTAGAACTTATGCTTTCCATGAATGAAGACGGGGTCTCTGGTCATCTACAGAATGAAATGGTGAGATTTTCATCTTGTGTGTGTGTGATTCGTGTTTGCTCTGTATTGACGTATCTGCAAATATAGGTGCAAATCTATTTGTCAGAGGTTCTTGATTGGTATAGAGAACTGAGCTCACAACAGAAATGGGATGAGACAGCTCACTCTCCAACAAGGAAGAAATTATTATCTGCTTTGGAGAACATTTCAGGGTACAACCCAGAAGGTCTTTTAAAACGTCTTCCAGCTGATGCCTTGTATGAAGAAAGGGCTATATTGTTGGGGAAGCTGAATCAACATGAACTTGCCCTTTCTCTCTATGTACATAAGGTATTGCCTGGTTCTTTCCTCCCCCCTCTCTCTTTCTCTACGTGGTGGCACAGGGTAGGGATGCAGAGGGCATGGTTGCGTGTACTTTTGTGGGTGGTTATTGTATTTTGGGGCATGTATTGCTAATTGTCTTTATTATGTATCATATGTCCAAGAAAAGATAGAGAATTTTCGACTGTTCTAATTATATACTCTGTAACAAATTTCTGTTAATTTTACCCATTACTTAAGGGTCCAAATTCAGTTAGTAATGATATGACATAAATCGAGTTACTCACACAGCATAAAAATGTTAATTTACAAGCTTTTTTAGGTGTTCCTGCATAATAAATTTAGTAAAAAAGAGTCACTTTGGGTGTAGTCCTTTTCAGTTTGGCAGAAGCCTATCACTGCATTGCTAGACACGCTTAGGCCCTGTTCTGTTTACCTGATTTTTTCTGAACTTAAATTATTTTTACTGATTAAAACTTTTATTAATTTGCTATTGTATTTATTCATTGAAATTGATACTTTTTATTGAAATTATTTTTACTGAATATCACTATTTTAAGGTGAAGAGAACAGTGCCTTAAACTATACTTAGCTGTCACCACTGACTTGTTGATTGTCTACAAGTATGCTTTACATTCAATCCTGTTATAAGATATATCTGTATCCTTTTTCTTCATTGTACTGGTATACATGATAAACGAAATTTCTGTTGTTCATTCATCTGTGTATCTTGCATACTCTTTCTATATACGTGATTTCTCACCGTTGATCTTTTCCCTTTTTTATTCTCTCTTTCCCCAAATTGCTGGGTAGCTTCATGTTCCTGAATTGGCTCTTTCTTATTGCGATCGAGTCTACGAGTCTCAGCTTAATCAACCTCCTGGAAGGTCTCAGAGCAATATATATCTTACTCTCCTGCAAATCTATTTAAATCCTAGAAGAACAACTAGAAACTTTGAGAGACGAATCAACAATCTCGTCTCAACCCCTAATGCTGAAATCAAAAGAAATAATTCCTCTGCTTCAATTAGAAGCAAAGGTCGTCCTCCTAGAAAAATTGCTGAAATAGGGGGTGCAGAAGATGTGCGCTTTAGCCCCAGCAATACGGATAGTGGGAAGAGTGATGGTGATGCAGATGAAGCCAACTCTGAAGGGGGTTCCAATATAATGCTTGATGAGGCCCTTGATTTGTTGAGCCGCAGATGGGAAAGAATCAATGGGGCACAAGCCCTGAAGTTGTTACCCAAAGAAACTAAGTTTAAGGTATGTTATTTTCTTTCATAGTAGGCTAGGAATTCTGAAAAAGGTGATTCTAAGCATGCCTTGTAATTCTGAAAAAGGTGATTCTTAGCATGCCTTGTAATTCTGAAAAAGGTGATTCTAAGCATGCCCTGTAGGTTACTTGATATCTGTTATGTGGATACACAGCATTACTATGAGGATAGAAATGGTAAATTTCATTCCTTATATAATGTTGTTCTAATGAAAGCCTTGCTGGATGGTTGTCAACTGTTAAATATGCTTGCTGTTCATACATCTAATTTACAAGGATTTAATATTTGCCTTTTTTTTTCCCCCTATTAAGGTCTTGTGAGAATTTGCCGATTTTAGTTGTGTAGATGAATTTGATGCTGTTGTGGTCTTGTGGAATGATCTGTTTCTGAAGTTTTAGAAGTTCAAACTTCTATTTTTATATGTGCTTACATGATGTTGCTGTGAACTTCAATTTTCTGTTTCTTGATGTACTTCATTACATTTGTTTGTTCAGAATTTGCTTTCTTTTCTTGGGCCACTCTTGAGAAAATCCAGCGAAACACACAGGAATTTTGCAGTGATTAGGAGACTTAGAGAGAGTGAGAATCTCCAGGTATGCACTTCTCTTTTACAAATAGTCTCTTGTGCTCTTTTTCACCTTAAAATATTAGATAAGTGCCTTCAAGCTCAAAAAAACAACCAAAAATAAGTCTTGTTAGGTTTGGGAAGGTTCAAAGAATAATTAAAATCCAAAAAAGTTCCGTTCAGAAAAAAAAAAATCCAAATAAGTTCATATAGGTGAATATAATTAAGAGAACGCTTTTTTGGGTAATATATGGGGTTGGTTTATGAATTGAATGCAGGTTAAAGAGGAACTCTATGATAAGAGGAAAGCTGTTGTAAAGGTTACTGGTGATAGCATGTGTTCCCTCTGCAAAAAGAAGATAGGAACAAGCGTGTTTGCTGTATATCCAAATGGAACAACGCTAGTCCACTTTGTTTGCTTTAGGGACTCACAGAGCATGAAGGCTGTGAAAGGTTCCCAATCAAGAAAAAGATCATAGTAGAGTTCAAAAGTAATGTTTTTCGTGCATTACCGGCTCTCTGCTCAAGCTATTGCCTCTCATGCTCTGGTGCTGCTGTTTCCTATATCCCTCCATGGTTGCCATGTTTTGTGAGGTAGAGCTCATGCTGTTAACTCAGCAGCATTCTCCAGCTATAACAATAATCTGGTTTGAGGACAGGAACATAATCCCGAGTCATTTGAGCTCAAATTTGTGGTAGTGAAAATAACCCATCATCCAGAACATGTGGTGTCTTCAACAACGAATGCATGAAGAGGTATTCAGTTGGTGTGTTAATTTTGTTTTGCTGGTTATATACTTATATGTATATGGTGAGTGTTGTGCTGCAAGTAATTCATCGTTTGGGAATCTCTTTGATTCTGCTATTGTTTACATGATTTTGTTGTAACTAATGTATATCATGGAATACATGTTTTAACTTAAAACACTTGATTTAAAAGAATCATGCACATTTTGGTCTAACACTTTAATGTATTTTTTCCATGAAATTTGTTACATTTTTTTTTTTATTAATTATACCTGAGAATTTCTTAGTTGCTATTTCATGTTTCACAAGAAATTAACAAAATGAAACCCAACTTTCAAACACCATTTTCCAAATTTTTCTTGGAAACATTAGCCTCTGAATTACAAGGGCGTTGCTTGGCTATGAAGCGGTACACGATAACACCAACCCTCTTCCCATCAGAGGGATTATCGCGGTGAATCACATCCACTGCAAAAAACTTCCTAGCTTTCCTGAAGAATGCCGACTCTTTCTTCCACCTCTTAAGGTGCGCCATCAAAAATACCACCTCTCTTTCTGCTCCTACCATGAAGTACTTCAACGTATCCAACAGTGCCTCATAAAGGTGATCATGATACACTACATCAGACCCCAGGATAACATCATACTCCTTACCAACCACCTCCATTTGTTCCACATTCCCCCAGCTAAGCTGAGTGGCAACCACGGCCCCGCCATTGGCCGAGATAATCTCAGCATTGGCCAACACGTTGAACTCGAGGTTGGGGATCACATGAGGGAGGTCCGTGACAGTCACGTCTGCACCAAGGATTGCAGCTGCAGTTATTCCAACAAGGCCAGTCCCCGAGCCAAGCTCGAGGACACGGAGGCGGCGGTTAAGGTGGAAGGGGAGGTAGGAATGAAGGCGGTGTGTGTCGAGGAGAGAAAAAAGAGCGGTGGCAGCAGGCCATAGCTGGAAGGATAATCCCTCTGAGGGAAGCTGTCGGCTAACGACGTCGGTGTTGAGGGAGTTGAGGCGGTGTCGCCGGAAATGTGGGCCAGTGGTGTCGGTGGGATTGGTAGGATGAGAAAGGAGAGATTTGAGAGGGTGAGTTTCTTCATCAGAAGAACTAAGTTGGGTTTGAGTTTGAGAAGTTGACATTAGAAGTGCATAAAAGAGGAAGTGTAGCCGCCTTCAGTTTGTGTTAGTGAATGTCATTGTCTGAAAAATAGTGAAATGAGTAGATTTTCCTCAAATAGTAGGTTGTAGTACATAGCTGTTCTAGGGTTGCCTCTTCCCTTCCTTTTCTGTTTATGGAATGGAAGCTTCCAAAATTAATTAAATAAGGAATTGATTAGTGGTTGAAATTGGGACTATTATGGAAGTAATAAGTGTGCAAATTTTATCTTATCTAATCCTTTTGTCTCAAACTAGTTACAACATCAAAAATATTTTCTTAAAAAAAAAAAAATTATTTTTTACTACGTATTATTTGAAGTATTCCAATTAAGTACAACGTAGTATCAAATTTAAGGTACAAATTAAGCTCGAGAGCTCACATGGGTGCTTTCATTTGCCTCAAATTTATAAATTAAGCATTTTATGATGCTGGAATGCATTCTCTAGTCATTAATTGAATTTTCAAAACAAATTCTAGAAAATTTTTGAAAATGGTCATATTTCATGCTTTCATTTTAACCTTTGGTCAACATATTTGGAATCATTAAGAATATTATACGATGTGTTTTTCATGGACCCCATGAATCCATGATACTTAGGATGGCCACTTGGGTAAGGTGAGAGTCTGAAGGATGGATGTGGATGTTTAAGCAAAAATACCCTTTCTACTCTGGATAGGCATCCCCTATCTATACACCACCATGCATTCTGATTGAGTTGTTCAAGCTGGAAGTAAGCAAAGCCTTGTAACTTTACAAAAATAAAAATTACATCACAGCAGGATATTGGAGCCTAATGAGTGATGACTATTACTGTATTAATAATCAGTAATCACCCATTAAATGCCTCCGGATTCCAGAGAGTAAACCCATTAAATGTGACAAAACAATTCAAAAATTCCTGAGGCGGTACTGCAGTAAGTTGAACAAGGAAAGAGCCCTACTTAAAATAGCAAGTTGCAATACTTCAGGTCTAATTGGTATTCATAATACAAAAATCTGAACATAGTCAGACAGCACCCACGTTTAGTGGTAGCATTGATATTGTATAATTTTTGGCATCATCAAAGCTAATTGCGGCGCCTACAGCATCACCTTCAACTTCTGAGACATGCTTTTCCACCTCTGAACCACTTATTCATTCCACCATCTTGTACCTGTAATTGTAAGATGTCATTTCTTAGATCTCTAATCAAATCCAGATGGTATATAGATCCAAATGGTATATAGTATATATACTAAAACAGCAATCAATCAATCAATCAATCAATCAATCAAAGCCTTAATCCCAAAAGTGGGGTCGGCTAACAGCAGAAGAAGAAAATCCTTAAAAGGAATGAAAAGGATTTAATTTGTGATTTTTTAAAGCTAAACTGAAACCATCGAATGACCGTGTGTGAACTTATGAAATGATGTTGGGTCTTAAAAATGAATACATACAGACACACATGCACACCCATACAAACACAAATGCAAAAGATCACAATTGCTTTAAGCATACTGTTTGACTTATCTAGACTCTATATTAAATGATGTCTTTATTCCAAAGTATAATTGAACTATAAGCATGCTATTTGATACAGAGTATTGAGTGTATTGCATATACTATCAGCTGATGTTTTGTTCCATACCTAAAGTTGAGTTACTTCAGATTTAGGGCTTGTAACTCAACTTTAGGGCTTGTTGATTCTCTACTTGACTACAACATGCTGGTGCTTAGGCATTTGGCACAATGGGCACCCAAAATTTAACATTCTAAACAAGAGTATGACCCCAAGGATCACACCCCACGCACTAAGTTCATTTTTTGAAAAAGTTTCCAAAATTGGCCCCGAAATCATGGATTATTATAGCCTTCAATTTTGTACAATTTTGGACTTTTTTATACCCAAAAAAAAAATTGTCGAGATGCAGTAGACCCAAATACACTCTGGATGTCCATTTAGGTGGGTGGAACTATTCAATTTGCATTTAAACGGTCAATTTACCCGTTTACAACTTACACCTATTTCATTAACTCAAGGCCACCCGAAACATTTATGACAACATATAATGATCCTATATGGTTCTAAACGTCATTATATGACCCCATAATGTATCCCCTAGTATCTCGTGGTTTTTTGACACCGGGTCCCAAAACCTCTGAAATTGCTTTGATTTTGTGTATTATAGCACTGTTTTGGACAATTTAGGACTTTTTCGAGACCGGAAAAGAAAGAGGATGAGGTATTTCTCATGGACCCCACAACACCCCGGGAGGCCATTTAAGTGGTTGGAAACCCCCTCTTTGCCTTAAAACAGTAAGTATGGCTGTTTTGGTACACACCTCTTGTATTGAGTATTGACTATAGGCTTCCTCGGGGCCTTCATGTATCCGACTAATGGTTGTCTATGGGCCTAAACAACATTATATGACCTAAGGATGCATCCCATATTATTCTGTGAATTTTTTACACCGGGTCCCAAAATCTCCTAAAGTACTCTGATTTCGTGTATATAGCCTTCAAATTTGGCTTCCGTAGATCATTTTTTCCACCCGACAAGATTATGCACCTAGGTAATTCCTGGGGTTCTCGAAGGTCCTTGAGAGTCCTACTTAGTGCCCAGAACCATCTTACTCTGATCATGTCTAAAGGCAAAGACGACATCTTGTAATTGCAGGTTTTCAATCAACACCCTAAAATTTCTAAGAGCCATTAACAATAATAAAGGATTCCAGGAGTGAATCAGAATACCAGTCAGAGCGGTGAAATATGCTCAATTTTTGGGGTTGCCATTATAAAATGCAGTAAAGTATGATATCCCAAGGGGTAAGGCTACGAACATCAACCCCTCTTTATGGTGGCCAAGGTGAGAACTTCTTTAAGAGGCATTACAGCTGATTGCTACACAAAATACTTTTAACATAATCATTGCATTTAGCACAATACTCTCTATACCTATATAAAAGCCCCATATCTCTTGGGCACTAGATTTAAGGAAAATCCAGTAAAAATTCCATCTTGCTAAGCTGCTAGATAAAAATTGCTACCTACTAGTGCAACTACAATAGCTAACTAAATACTGTTATTAGTTTATTACTAGTGTGCAACCAAGAAATTTACAATCTAAACAGAAACAGAAACTGCAACTAGATGGAGTTCATTGATAGACAAAATTATCACAGCTCATTTCAAACCTAGCTGAATCTAGAGAAATATTACTGGGCTATCCCCCCTAAAATATGTCTACAAAATCAATATTATCTATGGTGCAACGCCAGCATCAAATTCAGTAATTCACAATCCCTAAGCAACAAACTGAACGCATTAATGAGCAAAGAAACCCAAAAACAGCTTCATGCTACAGAGTAGGGGGCACAAAGATCATAGAGAAGTAACAACTAAAAGTCAAAACAAAAAAAGAGCAAACAAACTCCCACAAAATTCAACAAAAGTACTTGAGCATAAGATGAGCTTACAAATTTTGGAAACTTCAGCTGCGGTTAAGACGTGTGGACCAATCGTAGTTCATCACAATCTTCCCTTCTTCCAGTTTGTCACTTGCTAATATATATGTGAGTGGTGCACGATCAACCATGTGCACATTCTTGGATGACTTTCCAGAAGACTTATCATTCTGAGCTGCTTTGGCAAGCCCCACAGGCTCCTCATTGACAAAACTCAACCAAGGTACAGCTGCTTTACGCTTGAGCTTATGATCCCAAAGACTACTGTCTTTCCTCCACCTTTGGACATCAAAAACTGAAAACTCCTTCTCACCTTCACCAACTGCCTCTCCTGTCTTACGAGAAAAGATAGCTGGCTTTGCCCCGGCTACAGCTGCTCGTGGGATATTAGTTAAAGACTCTCCCTTTGCACGCGTAGATGCAAAGGCAGAAACAAATACATCCTTAACACTACTTATTTTCCTCCCATCCTCCTTATAGCCTACATTACCGCGTAACAGTCCAGGAGCCAGGCACGCTAACGGAAACTGACCAGCTACCGTTGTTGTGATAGGTTCAATAACCTTTTTCGGAGGAGTAAAATCTTTATCACCATTCCTTTGATTGGCTGGATGCACCCCCTCAATCCATCTCACTAAAGCAAGCCTAGAGGAGCGATTAGGATCATAATCAATCCGCTCTACAACACCCATTGAAGAAGTACTCCTCTTCAAATCGATTTTTCGCTGCAATCGCTTTGCCCCACCCCCTCGATGGTAAATTGTAATACGCCCCGCAGAATTACGCCCTTATTAAATCAAAGTACCCACAATAAATTTCAACATAACCTCACCAGTCAATCATTAATACTACTGTATGGTTAATCAAACAAATTTGCAAGATTAGCTTAAATTTCTTTAATTTTTTCAAGAGAGTAAATTGAGGGAAGATTACAGTACTGAGGAGGATTAATACTACTGCACAACAGAAAGTGCAGTAAACTAAAAATTCAGCATTTTATCTTTATTTTTATGAGAAAAGCCCAAATCATTATAACATGAAACTAACATTTAATCAATTATTATACGAGACATTAAATAAGGTTCTTCAACCAAAATTAAAAATGTAAAACCCGCATAAATCAATGGAAATGGGAAGTAAATTACCAGCTGTAGATCCTCCATTGGATGTTAATAGCTTCTTGAAGGGCTTCGTTACATTGTTCCACTTCATGATTTCTCACTTAATTTTAATCTAAACAATTTAAAATATTTAGGGTTTAAATAAAATGATGAATTTGCAACTTCAAACAAATGAAATCGATGATATGCAGGAGAAGAGGGAAAGAGAAGAACCTCTGGGAGAAAAACCCCTTCAATTGACGACGACACTACTAAACGCACCGTAATGCACTCTATTTTTTCTCTGTATATTGATTTAATCCACATTTTTGGTCCAGCCCATTATCAGAAGGCCGGTACCAATTTCGGCTCATTTGATCGAACTCGTGTCAATTTAGGTGTTCGGGTCAGGTTCGATGAAGTCGAGTCTAGTTGAATACGTCTATTTTAAATATTGAGATAGATAAAATTATTGTGCCCAAATAAGTTCATATTTGAATTTTATATTTTTCGAATCAGTTTCTAGTCAAGTCAGTCGGGTAGATTTTTGAGTTTTGACCCATCTAGTCGTAGATTAAATGTCAAAAAAACCTAAATAAATCAACCTATGTGGCTATGTGTCGAGGTTGTATAAATATTTTGCTTGTATCGGTTACTCGATTAAAAATTTTGGCTTCTTTGCTAGTACTCCCTCCGTTTTTTTTTATTTGCATCACTTTGTATTGCACAAAGTTTTAGGAGAGTAATATAATATTGTGAGTGGGTGAATAAATTATTATAGTAAAAGTAAGAAGGGGACCATGAAAGAGAAAGTATGTGAGAAATGATAGATATTTTATTATTTTAGTGGGGACTATGGAAGAGAAAGAAATGATAAAATAAGTTGAGTGAAATTTAAAGTAAGAGAGAGAAATAATAAAATATAGTATAAAGTTACCAAATATAGAAGTGATGCATTTAAAAAAAAACACCCTAAAAAGAAAAGTGATGCAAATAATAAAAAAAAAAAACGAAGGGAGTACTCAACCATATCAATGTCATTATGTGAATAAGAGTTACTTGTCCGAGCTCTAGAGTCTTACCAAGTGAGTTAAACCTTAATTAGTAATTCGTTTGTCTTTTAACTTACTTTAGTGAAATCCTCTCCAACTATACGTATAGCCTTATAAATTGTGGCTCTCTCAAGTACTCAACAATGAACAACGTGTAGGGGTACTAAATACAAATTGGTCGTATAAATGTATAACATACAGGAAAGAGCCGAGTTTAGAGAAGAAGTAGATCAAATCAAATCATAATTTGGAGTTTCACTTTAAAATCAAAAAATGATAAAGGCGGTGATAGTGATGAACACTCAGGGAAAACCTCGCCTCACAAAATTCTACGATTCTAAGGTATTTTTCCATCTTCCTTAATCATCTGCTTCGCATCATTCATTTTCCACAGAAATCAAATTGATTATATATCATCAAATTGATGTTATCTGCAAATTAATTTTGCCATTTTTTTCTCAAAGCCTCCAGATAAACAGCAGGAGCTGATTCGTACTCTCTACTCAGGTTCTCTTCTCTCTCTAATTCCTCTCATTTTCATAATCAATTGTAATAGATTTTACTTTGAAATCGACGAATTTGTAATTTCTGGTAATTATTTGATGTAGTATTGTGCAACAGGCCTGATAATGTCAGCAATTTCGTCAATGTTGATTCCATTTTTGGTCCGGTATGTGTTTAATTATCTCCGCTGCTTCAATTTTGCATTAATAAATTTGCAAATTTCTTGATCTTTGATGTTCTGTTGTTCATCTTTGATCATTAATTTAGTGTTAATTTCTTCGTTGTCGTTTTTTTTAGTGAAATTTGATCTATCCAGTCTTAATCTATGGATTTAACCATCAAACCTATGTTTCTGTGTTAATTGACCTAAATTAATGTTTCTATGCTGCCGATTTTTTGTTATCTTCGTATGTATTTTTAGTTTTATTGTTGTAACACTTGTTAGAGCTTCTTTTTCGGAGTCGCGGTTTCAGTCTTCGACTCTTGCGTATAGTTCTTATAAGAATAATGTGTAGAATTTGTTGACTTCGCTGCATCTCTGCTGACTTCGCTTGAGCTCCAGTGCTAGGATGTGTGCAATATATATATATAGAGAAAAGGATTAAGTCTATACTATTGGAGTATTGGTAGAATATAAGAAGGTGAGATTGCTTAATAAGTTAGATAATAATCTTAGCACAGTAACGAGACAGGAATTACCTTTCAAGTTGCGTTAAAGATCATTCGATCATGCTCTTAACATAACATAGTTTGACTTCTCCTAAATATTAACCCTTGCTGATGTACCGTCAAGGTTGCTTGAATCTGTTGTATTGTTTTGTGAAGCTTGTGTTGCATACGCTGTATTCATCAACTCCTTTCTTAAGCTGAAGGATTCAAAAACCAATCCTAGTATGGATGAAAGGATCATTTTAGTCGGACCTTATAGGAAGATATATCAGCTGAATTGAGTCCATGTATTATGGAACAAATGTTAATGTGCAGGGATTTGGCTATGCACCAGGCACATTGATTGCCTCAATGAAGTGTGACTGGTTTCAACTATTAACGCACCATACAATCTCTGAAGCAACTTTAGACTTGGCTCTATAATAACCTCTGATCTAGAGACTAGTGATGACTATGAGATAGTAGTTGTTTTATTGAAATTCCTATCGATTGGAGATTTGCCCAACATAACTAATTGGTATCTGAACACTTTAACCCAGTCAAATTCATTGTATACTTGCAGAGTAAATTCATTCAAGCCATTGAGCAGAATTTCTAGACCAATGGTGCCTCTAATGTATCCAAGAACTTGACATTTAGCTTGCAGATATTGTTCTGTAGGAGATTATGTATCGACTTGAGAGTTTGAATTCAGTAAGGAGACTAAGGATAGTTGATGTTTGACAGGAATTCCATTTTGCATACCATACTTATGTTATAATGCGGATCAGTGGCGGAGCCACATTAAAACATGGGGGGACAGCTGTCTCCCCATTTTCTATATATATATATATATATATATATTTTTGCTTTAAAACAATTATGTAATAATGTACGAAGTATAAATAAATTACCCATGCAGTTAATGACGCAAAGAAGAAAATGGTTTGATGGTTGAGTTGGGAATAATGTTTACTCTTGATTCTAGGTTCGAATCCTATATCTAACGCTTGCACAGTTTTTTTTTCTTAATCCTACTTTTATTGTTTTAAGTTGTGTTTATTTTTTTCGAATGTACTCCAAATCCCTCCATATATATTTATCATCAAATTGTTTAAAGACTAATTATTTAACATTATGATAAGGTAATAGATTTTTATTTATCAATTATTGGATTACATAACTTGGAATTGGTGTTTACAAACAAACATTTATTCATTTGTCGGATAATTTTCTTAAAATACGATGAACATTTTTACTCCTCTTTTGCCATGTAGGAATACTTGTTGTATACGATTTCAAATAAATATTAAACAATTTCTGTGATTTTTCTTTTTCCTTGAGATTTTTGTCGAAACATTAAACCTCCGAAATTTGTCCCCCCGGATTAGAAATCCTGGCTCCGCCACTGATGCGGATCAGAAATACTCCCTGCGGCACAAGATTAGTAATTATTCAGCCCATTCTTTGAAAGTTCTTCGGAAAATATATATTGAGTGATAATGTAACCAGAAGAAGATGGCGTAGATCTTTTGATGTCACCAATATATATGGCTTAACTTTTGATGTCACCGCTCTACTTCTTAAGGTACAGAGAGTAGTAACTGGGTGACAGTGTTAGACTATAACCTTTTATCTTCAGAGCTGCAGTATGTTTCGCCAACTGCTATCTACTAGCTTGTATACACCCAATGAAAGCCTTCAACTGGCTGCAACTTTGTAATTTGGGTCTTTGGAAATAAGACTGCCACATGTAAGAGTTCTATGCAAAATTTGCATTCTCCTTCTCCTGGACTTCATAAATCTATAAGCCTCAGAAATTTTCTTTGTACACATGTGATATCTACCCCCCCCACCACCACCCCTTCTCCTGGACTTCATAAATCTATAAGCCCCAGAAATTTCTTTGTACACATGTGATATCTACCCCCCCCCCCCCCCCCCTGTAATTCACCTAAACCATATACATTCCTTTCTAGTCTTGAACTATCTAATTTGTGTTTGATGCATTGGCACATAACATTATTGCTCCATTATTATCCTTTAATCTGATGCTTTCTCATTTGCAGGATTCTCGACTTGTATACAAGCATTATGCAACCCTTTACTTTGTATTTGTGTATGACAGTGCTGAAAATGAGCTAGCAATGCTAGATTTAATACAAGGTATGTTTTTCCCTCCCTAGTGACAAAATAAAACTTCATTCCCCTTGAATCTTGATCCCTTTTTTCATTTTGAACTTTCCTTGGAGCTATTTTTTATTATTAATGTCATGCTCTAAGAGTTCTGTGCATGTTTGCTGCATTTTAGCCAATACTCAATTTGAAATTTCCTTGCCATTCCATATTTTTCTTTCTATCAACGTCTCTCTTTCAATTCACTTGCTATATTGAAACTTGGTATTGTCTTACAGTTTTTGTTGAAACTTTGGACAAATGCTTCAAGAATGTCTGTGAGCTTGACATAGTGTTCAATTATGGCAAGGTAGTACTAATCTGTGTAATACCTAATTTACAGTTTTGTTGATAATTCAATCTCTTTTGCACTGTTAATTATCTGGAGCTATTGTTACTATCATTCTGTCAATGTATTCTTTTGCTTTAAACCAGTTGTTTACTCCATATTAAAGCAAATCAAAGTAATGGTAAATTTGCAGTCTATTTTTATTTATTTATTTACTTCGTATTTTTTACGGTAAGATACAGGGTGGACACCCCACCCTATCACAGGAATGGGGGGGATTGGATGAGGAATCGAACCCCCATCACTTGGGGGGTAGATGGAGGGACTAAATTTGCAGTCTATTGTTGAATACTCCGTATTGTTTATGTTGTTTTTGAGTCTCTCTGATAATTTTCATAAACTAGGTTGCATAGCAAAAGACATCCTATAGTGTGGCACTGATTCATGTTCTTACCTTTGACTTTGCAGCTTCATACTATTGTAGATGAGATTATTTTTGGAGGCCAAGTATTAGAAACTAACTCTGCAGAGGTTATCCGAGCTGTTGAAGAAATTTCAAGGTAGGCTACACACACGGCATACCCCTTGCTTCCACACCTCCTATATAAAGGAAAATAGAAAGATCGCTCATCTATTTTGAAATGAAATATAGGTTAACTGATCTGCTGCATCAATGCAGGTTAGAAGCATCTTCTACCATCAACAGTTTTGTCCCAAAGTCAGTTTCTACCTGGCGGAGGTGAAAGTGTGAGCTTCTGATGATTTAGCAAATCTACTTTATTCAATGTCCAAGTTCTAACAGAACGTTAATGTTGTGCCACCCTGACTGAAAGTGATAACTTGTTATGTGGCCTCTTTGCCAGTGGACTCTCTCTTCGAGATGTTTAACAAGTGCTTAATAGTGTTATTACTTGTTTTATTTTGTGGTTGTATTGTATAGAAACTATGCTACGAGCTTAAATTATACGGACTAAAATGAATTACATTCCTATAGTTTAAGGTAAATGTAAAATACATGAAAATATTCTTATTTGTACAACGTTGGAATGGTGCCATGAATGGGAAAATTAGAATATAATCAAGGTTAAATCATAGAATCAATGTGCCCGCCTGGCCATCTTATTTCTTAAAATCGTTAAGAACTATTTGTGCGGCATTACGGCCAGGTGCTCCCATAACCCCTCCGCCTGGATGAACTCCACTTCCACACAGATACAATCCTTGTAATGGTGTCCTGTAATTTGACCTGTTGAAAGAGAGAAATAATCAGAAGTAAGCAAACGATATCTCTATAAACTATATAATCCAACAGAATTTACCATCCTTTTGCAGGTCTCATAAGAAAGAGAGAATCTAATCCCATAGCTCCATGGAAGATATTTCCTCCTGAAAAATCATTAAAAAGATGCTTACATGTTTATGGGTATTGTAGTTTATGGGGTAATTAAAGTTTAGGGGTATGATATGATACAAGTTCCAGCAGAACTAAATGGAGATTAAGAAACAGGAAGCAGGACAAACACATAATGACTGGATATAAACTCAAGCACCTGTTCTCTCTCAAGAAAAAAAAAAAGCTCAAGCACCTGTTAAGCCAATTTCTCTCTCCAAGTCTGGAGGAGTAAGCATGTCATATCCAAGAACTGATGAACTGAAGCCAGGTGCATACTCATCAATCAAGGAGAAACACCGATTTGCAAATGACTCCTGCACATATACGTCATACTGTTATCACAAAGAAAAGATTGAGTGCTAATGAAGTAGATGTTATCATAGAGGCATTTTCTGACAAGCAAATTAAACCCACAAGATGAGCACATCAGGTGTGTAGAAGCATATGACTAAAGACCTTGATAGCAGAACTTTGTCAGCTTGAAAAGGGCAGATAATCTTCAAGAAATGTGTAAATGGACTCCATGAACCACTAAAACCATATGCATGAAAACAAATAAACTGAAGTACTTGTATCAAATGTTGAGAAGACTTTGCATAAAACTGAAAATAACCTCACCCTGTACGCAGTGTCCTGCCAACTGCCATCTGATGGTTGATAGGGTGTGTATTGGATAAATAAGTTGATTACATGTTTTCCTATAGAAGATAAGCAGACAGCAAGTCAGCAATCTCAGTATTATAGGTGGTGAAAAAACCATAAGTATTTTGCTTGGTATGCTTCGGTGTATGTTAAACATGCAACAAATTTTGCTAACTTAAAACCATAAAAAATAGGGAACAATAATTAGGAAAATTGTCAGCTACAGAGAGTAGAAGACTTCTGTGGTGCTGCATTGAGTTCAGATTAAAGCATTAGACTTTTCCATCATTTAATCGAAGACTTGTCTTTTTTTAAGCAAATCTGTCAATTATAACACCAAAATTTTAGCATACTTACAGCCTTCTTCCCATGAAACTTGACATTTCTTAGAACTTACCATCTTTTGAGAACATAATTTACTGAATTGTTTCTTTTTGAAGTAGTTGCTATTTGAAGTACAGACGAGGAACTTAAATATTTGATAGTGTCAATTTAGAGCAAATAGATTACCATGAGAAACTTAGGTATTGCCATGTAACACAAAAAGGTTTATTCTTTCTTTTCTAATAAGAATTTATTCCATCAGCTAAAACAATTTTACCATATAAAAAGAGAGTTAAAAATTATTTAAGGAACATTTCACAAAAAAGGGAGTATTTACTATTAAAGGCAGCTTAAGGTTTCTTTACCTTATTATACACCATACATTAAGCAACCACATAAATAATACCTGGAGGAGATATTGTTTTGTCTAAAACAGAAGGGATTGTCATTTCCATAACTGGTCTTCGTGATGGCAAGCCATTCAAAGCATCTTGACAAGCTGAGTGAATCTCCTCCATGCTGTGGAAAGCAACATTGAAAAAAGTCACATAGTATTACTAATATGATTATTAAATCCCCTGTAATTCAAACATTCAAACCACATTTCCCAGGTTTACAAGGGTTAATTTTTAAAAGATTTGCAGCATTACTACAGTGTTCTGTTGCACTTTTTGGTTATTCGTTTTCACACAAGTCCAAATGTCATTCTAGATTCCAGGAAGAAAAGGTTCTCTTGGCCATGGAAGCACCATGACTAGAACTTCCTGCATTTGTCAGTTCCTTCGCCTTAGAGGTGATAGTAGATATTTTATTCTACTGTTAGCAGGATTTGCAGTTTCAAATTCTAAGTAGGATTTTTAACATTTACAATAGATCACAGATTAACCGAAATAACAGGTCTTATTTATCCATAGTCCCATACAGCCATTTATCTTTCCTTTAGCCGATCATCACAAAGCTGCTGCTTACTAAACATGTTAACAAAAATAAGCACATCATGTTAAGCTATCCATTTAAAAAATAAACAAGCACCCTATAAGTCTATTTTATCAGCTTCTGTTCTCACATGCAGCCATCCAGCCATACTTATCCACTTAGGAAGATCAACCAGTTTATGTATCAGTGGCAAAAAGCAAAATTTACAACTCATCTCTGCACAGCACCTATTTGATGCCATACCTCTCAGAACCAATGTGAATAGTACCAACATGTTGAGGGCCAGCATCCAGGTGGCTCATTTTGCTATTGCAACAATCAAACTGGGGCAACTTATCAACTGCTAAATTAATTTTTGTGGTTCCCTGTACAAGAATGACCCAAAAACATTGAATGTTAGTATGGTGATAATGTTGAACCACGCCAAAGCAAATAATAAGCATCTCCAACCCTACAAATACATAAATTCAGTCAAAAGGTATTGCATCGACAATTCGACACTGTGGGCTTTAGGAGATGTTTACAACCATAAACACCTCACTTCCATCTTAGTTTCCTTTCCCACCTCCTAGTCTTCTCCATTGATGCTATGATATGAGGAAAAAGATCAGTTTCTAATGTAGATAACTGATAGAAGAGGGGGAAAAAATCGGTTTCAGTGTTGATAACTGATAGATGAGGAAATCATTGGGTGGAAGTAGAAGGTCAATCTCCATCAAAAGGTGGCTAACAATCTAGTAAGTCATTTCCATCAAAAGCAGCTTTCAGTTCGGGCTCATCTCCATCCCAAGTCTTACTACCAATTGCAAGACTAAATCAGTAAGAAATGCATCCAAAACACAAGCCTTTACAAATTCCACTACAATCTACAGAAAATCTACATAGTATGAGGCAGAGATCAGAGTACATAAGTCCATGCTGTTAAGGGCATCTGAAAATCGGAGGTAAACCAACTACACTAAGTCTTTTTAGATCTCTCCTCCCCACCCTATAATCTTAGAATAATCATCCTTGGTTACAAAGCAATTAAGCGACCAAACAAGCGAGTACCACTTCTACTACCATTTGATAGAATCACAGAAAGCAGATGTCTTAAGGATAAAACATCCAAGAATGACATGAAAACAAAAGAGTAAGACTACAAAAACATCCTGCAGACTTGGGACTACCCAAGCTGGCAAAACACTTCGTATTTGGCTCTAATTCACTACAAAAGGACAATCCATCAAGTCCTAAATAGGAACAATAGTATATCAAGCACATTAATCAATGTTCAATAACAGTTACAAAGTAATAAAATGCTAAAAACAATATGATGTTTAGACTAATTTAGATAATCTGAATTATTCTTACCGAGCTATAGTCACAATTTTTTATACTGCGAATAAACTGATCAGGAAGTTTATCATCTGGCATTAACTCCTGCATCCAATGAGACAACTTTTCACAAGAAATTCCCAAATACACCAAGATTTATCTATTTTATAGAAATATGTGATTAAATGACACAATCTTTCCTGGGATTCACAAAAATAAGACAAATGCCTCCACACATAGGAACTTTACCACAAAAGTTCTATAAGGAGTTGCATTTGATAGAACAACGGAAGAATGAATCTCCGTTCCATCAGCAAGCAATACCTAGAGTAACAAAGATATGTCAGTGTACTGATCCAATACTAGCTGAGAAAGAAAGTTTGTATGTCAAAATGCGTAGCCAAACCCCTTCTGCAGCTCCAGAGTCCCCAATAATTAGCTGTAAAACCTAGTAAAACAAATATTCTTCTTAGTACTAATAGAAAACCAGAATACATAAAATGGTAGACATTTACAAATTCTGAACAGCAATTTATGTAGTGTTTACGAATTACAATCCAGTAATTTCCTCTCTAGCAAAACATCATAGGTACTACAAATATTAATGAAAAGGCAGTTTCTAAAACCCTTTGATTCAAGAGGCAAACGAATTGCCTATTGTATCACAAATCCCCAATCTATGGTTACAAACCAACATATTGGGGACACCCCATGCATTCACTTAAATTTTGGAAAAAGTTACCAAAATTGGCTCAAAAGCGTGAATTATAGCCTTCATTTTTGGACAATTTTGACTTTTTGGCACCCAAGAAAAAAACATGTATAAACCCCAAGACACTCTCGGAGTCTATTTAGGTGGTTGAAACCGTCCACTTTGCCTTTAAACAGTCAATTTACCATTTACAACTTATACCCTCCTTGATTAAATTAAGGCCATTACAGGACTTTATATGATCGACTAGTGGTCATGGATGGTTCCAACAATTAATATATAACCTTGAAATGGATCCCCTAACATAAAATTTATAAAGAGGATGTTTCTAAAAGACCCTTTAATGCAAAAGGGAAATGACTTGCCTATTATATAAAACCTCCCCAACGTATGGTTCCTAACCAACTTATATGACCTCATGGGACACCCCATGCATTCACATCAATTTTGGAAAAATTCACCAATATTGGCCAAATAGTGTGAATTATATTTCCTTTATTTATTAGATAATTATTGACTTTTTGGCCACTCGGAAAAAAACATGTTGGGGTGCTTCCATATATCCTAGGAGTTCATTAGGGTGGTTGGAAACGTCCACTTTGCCTTTACACTGTATATTTACCATTTACAATTTACACCCTCTTTAATTAACTAAAGACCACAACATGACTTTATATGCCCGACTAATGGTCATATATGGTTGTAACCAATATTACACCCTTCTTAAGTAACTCAAGACCACGCCTAAATGCATCCTTTGCTATAAATATTCATAAAGAGGTTGTTTTTAAAAGACCCTTTGATTCAAAAGGCAAATAGACTTGCCTATTGTATCGCAAATCCCCAATTTATAGTTCCCAACCAACTTATATAACTACGGAGGACACCCTATGCATTCACTTCAATTTTGAAAAAAATTACCAAAATTAGCCCAAAAGCGTGGATTATAGCCTTCATTTTTAAGACAATTTTGACTTTTTGGTAACCATGAAAAAAATATGTCGAGGTGCTACCCATACATCCCAACACACTCTCGGAATCCATTTAGGTGGTTAAAACCGTCTACTTTGCCTTTAAACCGTCAATTTACCATTTACAACTTGCACCCTCCTTAATTAACTCAAGGTCATTACATGAGTTTATATGATCGACTTGTGGTCATTAATAGTTCCAACAATTAATATATAACCCTGGAATGCATCCTCTAGCATAAAAATTTATAAAGAGGATGTTTCTAAATGACCCTTTCATGCAAAAGGGAAATGACTTGCCTATTATATAACAATTCCCTAATGTATGGTTCCAAACCAAATTATATGACCTCGGGGGACACCCCATCCATTCAAATCAATTTTGGAAAAATTTACCAAAATTGGCCAAAAAGTGTGGATAACCTATACTTTTTAGTTAATTATTGACTTTTTGGCACCCTAGAAAAAAACAAGTTAGGGTGCTTGCCATACACCCTAGGAGTCCATTAGGGTGGTTGAAACCATCCACTTCGCCTTTGAACTGTATTTTTCCCATTTACAACTTACACCCTCTTTAATTAACTCAAGACCACAACATGACTTTAATCACTTTATATGTCCAACTAATAGTCATATATGGTTCTAACTAATATTACACCCTTCTTAAGTAACTCAAGGCCACCCCCAAATGCATCCCTTGCTATAAATGACTTGCTTAATATTCATATAAATGCATCCCTTGCTTAATATTCATATAGAGTTTTTTTTTTCCAAGACCCTTTGACTAAAAATGCGAATGACTTGTCTATTGTATCACAAATCCCCAAACTTATATGGCCTCAGGGGACACCCCATGCATTCACTTTAAAATTGAAAAAAATTACAAAAATTGGCCCAAAAGCGAGGATTATAGCTTTCATTTTATAGAAAATTTTGACTTTTTGGTAACCAAGAAAAAAAACATGTCGGGGTGCTATCCATATAACCCAAGACATTCTCGGAGTCCATTTAGAGGGTTCAAACTGTCTACTTTGCCTTTAAACTGTCAATTTACCATTTACAACTTACACCCTCCTTAATTATCAAAGGCCATTACATGTTATTATATGATCGACTAATGGTCATGGATGGTTCCAACAATAAATATATAACCTTGAAATGCATCCACTAGCATAAAAATTTATAAAGAGGATTTTTCTAAAAGACCTTTAATGCAAAAGAGAAATGACATGCCTATTATATAACAATTCCCCAATGTATGGTTTTAAACCAACTTATAGGACATCCGGGGACACCCCATGCATTCACATCAATTTTGGACAGATATACCAAAATTCGCCAAAAAGCGTAAATTATAGCCTTTATTTTAAAGACAATATGGACTTTTTTGCACCCCGGAAAAAAACATGTTGGGTGCTTGCCATACACCCAAGGAGTCCATTAGGGTGGTTAGAACCATTCACTTAGCAACTCAAGACCACAACATGACTTTATATCCCTGACTAATGGTCATATATGGTTCTAACCAATATTACACCCTCCAAGAGAAACTCAAGACCAACCCCAAATGCATCCCCTGCAACAAATCTTCATAAAAAGGTTGTTTTGAAAAGACCCTTTGATTCAAAAGGTTAATGACTTGCCTATTGTATCACAAATCTCCAATCTATGGTTCCCAACCAACTTATATGACTTCAGGGGACACCCCAAGCATTCACTTCGATTTTGGAAAAAATTACTAAAATTGGCCCAAAAACGTGGATTATAGCCTTCACTTTTTAGACAATTTTAACTTTTATGTACTCATGAAAAAAACAAGTCAGGGTGCTACCCAAACACCCCAAAGATACTCTCGGAGTCCATATAAGTGGTTGAAACCGTCAATTTTGCCTTTGAACTGTCAATTAACAACTTAACACCCTCCTTAATTAACTCTAAGGCCATTACAAGACTTTATATGATTAACTAATGGTCATGAATGGATCCAAAAATTCATGTATAACCCCGAAATGCATCTATTAGTATAAAAATTTATAAAGAGGATGTTTCTAAAAGAAATTTTAATGCAAAAGGGAAATGACTTGCCTATTATATAATATTCCCCAATGTATGGTTCTACACAAACTTATATAATCTCGGGGGACACCCCATGCATTCAAATCAATTTTGGAAAAATAACTAGAATTGGCCAAAAAGCGTGGATTATAGCCTTTATTTATTAGACAATTATTGACTTTTTGGCCACTCGGAAAAAAAACATGTTTGGGTGCTTGCCATACATCCTAGGAGTCCATTAGGGTGGTTGGAACTGTCCACTTTGCCTTTACACTGTATATTTACCATTTACAACTTACACCCTCTTTAATAAACTTAAGACCACAACATGACTTTGACTTTGAATGCCTGACAAATAGTCATATAAGGTTCTAACCAATATTACACCCTCCTTAAGAAACTCAAGGCCACCCCCAAATGCATTCCATGGTATAAATATTCATAAAGAGGTGGTTTCTAAAAGACCCTTTGATTCAAAATGCAAAGGACTTGCCTATTGTATCACAAATCCCCAATTTATGTTTACTAACAAACATATATGACCTCGGGGACACCCTATGCATTTACTTCAATTTTGGAAAAAATTACCAAAATTGGCCCAAAAGCGTGGGTTATAGCTTTCATTTTACAAACAATTTTGACTTTTTGGGAACCATGAAAAAACATGTCGGGGTGCTACCCATACACCCCAAGACAATCTCGGAGTCCATTTAGGTGGGTCAAATCGTGTACTTTGCCTTTAAACTGTCAATTTACCATTAACAACTTACACCCACCTTAATTAACAAAGTCCATTACATAACATTATACGATCGACTAGTGGTCACGAATGGTTCCAACAATAAATATATAACCTCGAAATGCATCCTCTAGTATAAAAAATTTATAAAGAGGATGTTTCTAAAAGACCTTTTAATGCAAAAGAGAAATGGCATGCCTATTATATAACAATTCCCCAATGTATGGTTCCAAACAACTCATATGACCTCCGAGGACACCCCATGCATTCACATCAATTTTGGACAAATATACCAAAATTGGCCAAAAAGCGTGGATTATAGCCTTTATTTATAAGACAATTATTGACTTTTAAGCATCCTAGAAAAGAACATGTTGGACCTTAGGGTGGTTGGAACCATCCAATTGTATATTTACCATTTACAACTTTAACCCTCACTTCATATCCCCGACTAATGGTCATATATGGTTCTAAGCAATATTACACACTCCTAGAGAAAATCTTCTAAGCAATATTACACCCTCCTAGAAAACTCAAAACCACCCCCAAATGCATCCTCTACTATAAATATTCATAAAGAGGTTGTTTAAAACAGACCCTTTGATTCAAAAGGCTAATGACTTGCCCATTGTACCATAAATCTCCAATCTATTGTTCCTGACTAACTTCCCAGAGGACATCCCAAGCATTCACTTCAATTTTGGAAAAATTATCAAAATTGACGAAAAGCATGGATTATAGCCTTCTATTTTATACAATTTTGACTTTTTTGTAACCATGAAAAAACAAGTTGGGACCCATACACCCCAAGATACTCTCGGAGTCGGAGTCAGAGTCAGAGTCAGGTGGTTGAAGCTGTTTATTTTGCCTTTAAACTATCAATTAACAACATACACCCTCCTCAATAAACAAAGGCCATTACATGACATTATATGATTGACTATTGGTCATAAAAGGTTCCAACAATAAATATTTAACCTCGAAATGCAACCCCTAGCATAAAAATTTATAAAGAGGAGGTTTCTAAAAGTCCTTCAATACAAAAGAGAAATGACACCCCGATTATATAGTTATATAACAATTCCCCAATGCATGTTTCCAAACCAACTTATATGACCTCTTGGGACACGAACACCTCATGCATTCACATCAATTTTGGACATATATACCAAAATTGGCAAAAAAGCGTGGATTATAGCCTTTATTTTATAGACAGTTATCGACTTTTTAGCACCCTGGAAAAAAACATGTTGGGGTGCTTGCCATACACCAAAGGAGTCCATTAGGGTGGTTAGAACCATCCACTTTGCCTTCAAATTGTATATTTACCAATTACAACTTTCACCCTCTTTAATCAACTAAGACCACAACATGACTTTATATCCCCGACTAATAATCATATATGGTTCTAACCAATATTACACTCTCCTAGAGTAACTCAAGAGCACCCTCAAATGCATCCCCTGCTATAACCATTCATAAAAAGGTTGTTTCAAAAAGACCATTTGATTCAAAAGGCTAATGACTTGCCTATTGCATCACAAATCTCCAATCTATGGTTCCCAACAAACTTATATGACCTCGAAGGACACCCTAAGCATTCACTTCAACTTTGGAAAAAATTTACCAAAATTAGCCTAAAATCGTGGATTATAGCCTTCATTTTTCAGACAATTTTGACTTTTTGGTAACCATGAAAAAAAAATGTCGAGGTGCTAGCCGTACACCCCAAGACACTCTCGGAATCCATTTAGGTGGTTAAACTCGTGTACTTTGCCTTTAAACTAATAATTTACCATTTACAACTTACACCCTCCTTAATTAACTCAAGGCCATTACAAGACTTTATATGATTGACTAGTGGTCATGGATGGATCCAACAATTCATATATAACCACGAAATGCATCTCCTAGCATAAAAATTTATAAAGAGGATGTTTCTAAAATAAATTTTAATGCAAAAGGGAAATGACTTGCCTATTATATAACAATTCCCTAAAGTATGGTTTCAAACCAACTTATATGACCTCGAGGGACACCCCATGCATTCAAACCAATTTTAGAAAAACTAACCAAAATTACCCAAAAACCGTGGATTATAGCCTTTATTTTTTAAGACAATTATTAACTTTTTGGCACCCTGGAGAAAAACATGTTGGGGTGGTTGACATACACCCTAGGAGCCCATTAGGGTAATTAGAACCGTCCACTTTGCCTTTAAACTGTATATTTACCATTTACAACTTACACCCTCTTTAGTTGACAAAAGACCACAACATGACTTTATATGTCGTACTTATGGTCATATATGGTTCTAACCAATATTACACCCTCCTTAAGAAACTCAAGGTCACCCCCAAATGCATCCCTTCCTATAAATATTCATAAAGAGGTTGTTTCTAAAAAACCCTTCGATTCAAAATGCTAATGACTTGCCTGTTGTGTCACAAATCCCCAATTTATGGTTCCCAACCAACTTATATGACCTCGGGGGACACTCCATGCATTCACTTCAATTTTGGAAAAAAATACCAAAATCGGCCCAAAAGCGTGGATTACAGCCTTCATTTTTTTAGACAATATTGACTTTTTGGTAACCATAAAAAACCATGTCGGGGAGCTACCCACACACCCAAAGACACTCTCAAAGTCCATTTAGGTGGATGAAACCGTCTACTTTGCCTTTCAACAATCAATTTACCATAATAACTTACACCCTTCTTAATTAACTATGACTTTATATGATCGACTAATGGTCATAGATGGTTCTAACAATTCATATACAACCCCCGAAATGCATCCCCTAGCATAAAAATTTATAAAGAGGATGTTTCTAAAAGACCCTTTAATACGAAAGGGAAATGACTTGCCTATTACATAACAATTCCCCAATGTATGGTTCTAAACCAACTTATATGACCTTGGGGGACACCCCATGCATTCACATCAATTTTAGAAAAATTTACTAAATTAGCCAAAAAGCGTGTATTATAGCCTTTATTTTCTAGACAATTATTGACTTTTTAGAACTGTGGAAAAATACATGTTGGGGTGCTTGCCATACTGGCCCATACACCCTAGGAGTCCATTAGGGTGGTTGGACCGTGAACTTTGCCTTTAAGCTGTATATTTACTATTTACAACTTACACCCTCTTTAATTAACTCAAGACCACAACATGACTTTATATGCCCGACTAATGGTCATATATGGTTCTAACCAATATTACACCCTCCTTAAGTAACTCAAATCCACCCCTAAATGCATCCCCTGCTCTAATTATTCATAAAGAGGTTGTTTCTAAAAGACCCTTTGATTCAAAAGGCAAACGAATTGCCTATTGTATCAGAAATCCTCAATCTATGGTTCCTAACCAACTTATATGAACTCAGGGGACACCCCAAGCATTCACTTCAATTTTAGAAAAAATTACCAAAAATTGGCCCAAAAGCGTGGATTATAGCCTTCATTTTTTTAGACAATTTTGATTTTTTTACACCCATGAAAAAAACATGTCGGAGTGCTACCCATACACCCCAAGACACTCTCGGAGTCCATTTAGGTGGTTAAAACCGTCTACTTTGCCTTTAAACTGTCAATTTACCATTTACAACTTACACCCTCCTTAATTAACTCAAGGCCATTACATGACTTTATATGATTGACTAGTGGTCATTGTTGGTTCCAACAATTAATATATAACCACAAAATTCATCACCTAGCATAAAAATTTATAAAGAGGATGTTTCTAAAAGACCCTTTAATGCAAAGGGGAAATTACTTGCCTATTATATCACAATTTCCCTGTGTATGTTTCCAAACCAATCATCAATTTAGCCTTTATTTTTTAGACAACTATTTACCAAAATTAGCAAAAAGCGTGGATTATAGCCTTTATTTTTTAGACAATTATTTACCAAAATTGGCAAAAACTGTGGATTATAGCCTTTATTTTTTTTTTTTAGACAATTATTGACTTTTTGGCACCTGGGAAAAAAACAAGTTTCCTTGGGAGTCCATTAAGGTGGTTGCAACTGTCCACTTTTGCCTTTAAACTATATATCTATCAATTACAACTTACACCCTCTTTAATTAACTCAAGACCACAACATTACTTTATATGACCGACTAATGATCATATATGGTTCCAACCAATATTACAACCTCCTTAAGTAACTCAAGGCCACCCCGAAATGCATCCCGTACTATAAATATTCATAAAGAAGTGTTTCTAAAAGGCTCTATGATTCAAAAGGTAAATGACTTGCCTATTGTAGCACAATTCCTCAATTTATGGTTCCCAACAAACTTATATGATCTTAGGGGATACCATTCACTTCATTTTTATAAGTTAACTTTCCTGGGAGTCCATTTAAACGGTTAGAATCTTCCTTTAAACTAAAAAATTACCATATACAACTTACACCCTCCTTAATTAACTCACAGCCACCACATGACTTTATTATATGACTCCGTAATGCATCCCCTAGAATAAAAAGTTATAGATTGTTTTAAAATGACCTTTTAATTCGAGAGGCAAACAATTTGCCCATTGTATCACAATTCCACAATGTATGGTTCCAACCTACACATGACCTCAAGGGACACCCATGCATTCACTTAAATTTTGGAAAAATTCACCAAAATTTCTCCAAAACACGTGGATTATAATCTTCGTGTTTTACACAAAATTTGACCTTTTGGCACCCATGAAAAAAAGAATGATGAGGTGATTCCCAAACACCCCAAGACACCTAAGAGTCCGTTTGGGTAGTTGGAAATATTTACTTTGCAAAACTATTAACTTATCACTAATAAATTACACCCTTATTAATTAACTTAAGGTCACTACAGGGCTATATATGACCGAATAGTGGTCATATATCTACATAAGGTTCTAACCAATATATGACCCCGAAATTCATCCCTTACTATAAAAACTTATAAAGAGATTGTATCTAAAAGACACTTTAATTCAAAAGGCTATTGGCTCAAAAGGGGACACCCCATGCATTCACTTCAACTTTGAAAAAATTTTACCAAAATTGGCCCAAAAGCGTGGATACCTTAAGTTTTTAGACAATTTTTGACTTTTTGGCACCAAGAAACAAACATGTTGGGGTGCTTTCCATACATCCCAAAACACCCTTAGAGTCCATTTGGGTGGTTGGAACCATCCACTTTACCTTAAAACTGTAAATTTACCTTTAACAACTTACACCTTCCTTAATTAACTCAAGGCCACCACAGGAGTTCATATGACCGATTCGTGGTTATACATGGTTCTAACTTCTAAACAATATTATTATGTGACCCCAAAATGCATCCTTTACTTTTAATATAAAGAGGTTGTTTCTAAAAGACCCTTTAATTCAAAAGGCAAACAACTTGCCTATTGTATCGCAATTTTCCAATGCATGGTTCCAAACCAACTTGTATGACCTTAGAGGACACCCCATGCATTCACTTCAATTTTGGAAAATTTTGCCAAAATTAGCCCAAAAGTGTGGATTATAGCCTTCAGTTTTTAGACAATTTATAAATTTTCAAGGGACCGTAAAGAGGAAAAAAAAAAAAAAAAACATGTCGGGGTGATTCCCACACCCCAAGACACCCTAGGAGTCCATTTGGGTTGAACCGTCTGCTTTGCTTTTAAACTAACAATTTGCCATTTACAACTTACACCCTCCTTAATTAAATCAAAGCCACCACAAGACTTTATATGACCGCGAAATGCATTCCATATTATAAAAATTAACTCAAGACCACCACATGAGTTTATATGACCGACTAGTGGTCATATATGGTTCTAACTAATATTATTATGACCCTGAAATGCATCCTTTACTATAAATATTTATTGAGTCCGTATCTAAAAGACCCTTTAATTCAGAAGGCAAACGACATACATTGAAGAAAATAGCATACATGCAATACGAATTTTTTGCCAACAACTATATTGGAGTGAAGGGAACTTGGGATGACTTAGGAACAAAAGGTTAATTTAACTAGTAAGGATTAACAACATATATAGCAAGGTAGGATGGATGTGGAAGGAAAAATATACACATGTGCAACTTGCCGGCTACATTAGATATCACTTGTCCTTACATGTGACACAAAATTGCATGCTAGTGCCTCTCAAAATGTATAATAAAACAACACTCCAAAAATCATTCCTCCATCCAACAGCAAAGTAACCCACACCATATTATAAAAAAAAGAGCAGATTTTTAGTGATCCTTACTTGGCAAGGGAATTAAACCATGAGTCACTCAAAGATGAATTTCAGCTCTCATCAGCAACAAAGTAGAAAATTTTAATACTTACTTCAGTGCTAGTCACTATGTGAGCTCCAGCTTCCTTTGCAGCATGACTGATGGCTAAGGAGACAGAGCCCATTCCCCCTTCCACATATCTGTAAAATACAGTTCCAGAACATAATTGGCAAAGATATGTCTTTTCGTGGTCAGCGAAATAAATTTGTCTTCATGTTCTAAAGAAAGAAGACAAAGCTTAACACAAAGTAATCTCCCAGAATCTTTGCCAATCATTGGGTGTATCATGAATTTCAAAATGATTAGAGCCAAAATCTAGTATATTATGTTATGCCATTATACACAGATTATATATAATGGATTCCAATCACTTCATAGTAACCTTGCTTGAGGATACCTACACAAAATACCTGGACATCATAGTGAAGAAATTTAACCTATATGGGAGTGCCAATGACTCATTTAAGGTGGCCAAAATGCCAAACATATTGTCACTAACACAAGTGATGCACATGAATGTATTTAAAAGATTCCCACTAACATTATCTAATAACATCCCGTAAAACCATAGCAAATAAATGGGCTTTGCAGAATCAACACTTAACAAAAATGTTACGGACTATTATGACTTTAAATTTATGTTGAGAAATAATTTACAAGTCGGAGCTTCATTGCCAAGTCACATTCATTCATTCTTTTCATCACATGAGCCAAAATCAAGGGGTCACATTCCTTTAGGACATACAGTCTGATGACTGGTCTGTGGGCTAATTTTACTGTTGACTTGTTAAGCACCTTTTTTTTTTTTTCTTTTGGAGGAAGGTAAGGGGTAGGGGCATGGGCCACACATTAAAAGATAATGTAGGTGTCATACGAATTCAATGAGAATTGAAATCACGTGCTGAATCCATTCAAGTGATGGACCCACCAAACCTGGACTGCTCACCCGCCAAAATGAACTAAAGATGGATTTATAGTGTATATCAACATGAAACAAGAGGTATACTAGCTTATAAAATTAGTCATTAAGCTTGATGATAAGCTAATTGTATAAAACATCTTTAGGCTGGATAGGGCTTAGAACAACAAAATTGCTGGTCTAATACTCTAACAGAAGCTCTAAGTAAACATATCATTGGCATGGACGGATTTTAAGGACTAACCGAGTGTTGGATCCTACAAAAGATATTGTGTTTTGACAGGTCTTTCCCTCCTTTGTCAATCAGCTATATTTAACCCACATAGACGAACAAGTCCTAGGAAAAGGCTAAGGCCAAGAGTAAGACAAAAGTGCCTAAATTTGGACAGCATATACTAGACATCACTTACAAATATTATGAATCTAAAAGTCCAAAGATGAAACTCTGCGTGATTTTGGATACTTACGACCATACGCCACGACTTCCATCTGTTTCTCCCATCACATGATGTAGCAAAACATACCCACTACCTGGCGTGTTTACACTTGCCTATTAAAGTAAATGATAGCTCGCATTCAGTTTTATTTACACAACATAACATAATTAGATCTTGGGGATTCACACAGGATGCCTGAGGAAACAGTTACCAGTACATGCATACCAAATAACAATATCATATCTCAAATACAATACTTACCATGCTCCCTATTACAGCATCTGTTGCTAGTGTTGCTTTTAGGACATCAGACTGCATTTATTAGAGACATATAAACTCAGGAAGTTTAAACAGTAAAATTTGAAAAAAAAAAAAAAAAAGGGGGGGGGGGGGGGGAAGAATACTGAAGTGCCAGCTTATATCAAAAGCAACACATGAAACAATACAGTGCGCACATCTGGTCAAGGGGGGTTGTTTCCACAAGTAAAACACATGGTACAGCTCAGCCAGGTTAAGTTATCGTACAGACCATAGCAACTGAAGATGTCATTACCTCAAACCAGTTATTTAGAACCTTTGAAGCTGGGGACAAAAGAAGGTCCATAAAATCCCTGTCGTCCAACAGGACAGTGCATTGCAAGAATAAGTTAGAGTTACTATAGCTCCCAAATTTAAGGTTATAAAATCAGCAAATATGATTACTCTGTAGTCTGTACGATATATAAAAAAGTATAGACTACTTGTGTATAGAAAGAATATTGCATTCTTACACCATCTCTTTTTGCCCAAGGGAGACTGCACGTTGAAGGCAGGCCGACCAAAAAGTTGACTTGTACAGCTTATTTTTCATCTTGTCACCAAAAGACGAGGCACCTTCTATATTTTCAGGAGTCGGTGAATCCAGAATTGGATCCAAAAATTTACAGAAACTTTCAAGCTGACTCTCATATCTACATGTGTGCATCAAAATAGTTCAAGATAAATACATCAACATCAATTTATAAATGGCACATCTTAACGGAAAAATGATTGCAAGTGCAGGTGCACAAGCATGAGTTCTTATATCTCATCTTGATACTGGCAAGCTTCTTATCAACGTTTCAGTTGAATACAATTACACAAAATATCCAGTATGCTACAATATAATCAGTTAAGCATAACATCTCAAGTCAAAAACATACACAGTACTTGTAACTGTTAGATTCGTCACCATCATTCATCACTTAATGTCATAATTGTCATTCATGCATACACCATCTTATAAGTTATAACAGCCAGAATAGATTTTTATAACTAAATCAAAACCACAAAGAACAAAATCTAGCATTTTGAAACACATTGAAGCTAAAAAGGAGAGGCATATTTTATCAACCTCATCCAAATGCCTTTCCAAACCATTTCCAATTTAGATGCACAAATTTTCATTAACAAAATACTTGTATATATATATGTGGCAAGTTGCAACACATGACTTGAAGGCCATGAAGCACAATTTTGTAAATGTTTATATTTAAACCAATTGTTTCACAATTCAACCTACAAATGATCATGCAAAAACATATCACTATGTCTTGAACATTTCCTAAATTCAACCTAAAAATGATCACAAAAAAATTATCTCAATCTTTTGAACTAATTCAAGCAATTAATGATCATATACCAATATATCCAAATATCTCAAACAAATTTCACAATTGCAATAGCTTCACACCAAAAAAAAACAAAAAACAAAAAAAAAAAAAAACAAAAATTCTTGCAAAAACCTACAAAATTAGGGTACCTAGGATAAGCATCAGCGTCATTTAAGGAGAACTTAGAGATTTCGGAACGATTAAGCTCTTTATCTGGCCCTAACAAAAGATATCTCCCATCCAAACAAGGCGTAAACGACGACGCCGGAACTCTCTTCAGCATCTTCATTCCATGCCTCTCCAATTCCAATTCCCTATCAATCAATCAATCAATCATCATCATCATCATCATTCATCACATGATACAATCATCATCAACATCAACAATTCAACATCATCATTCATTCATTTCTTAAATTAATGATTAAAGATATAAAATCATAATCTAGGAGAGAGAAAATAAATTTAGAGATAGAAAGTACTTGATAATGGAAGGACGAAGAAGACTTTGGAGGTAACTGCAGCGCGAGAATTTAAACCCAGGGATCAACTCTTCGGTAACAGCAGCGCCGCCGAGGACATGGCGGCGCTCAAGGACGGCGACGGATAGGCCGCCGCGAGCTAAGTACGCCGCCGCCGTTAAGCCGTTGTGGCCGCCGCCGATTACTACGGCGTCCCATTTTTTGGCTTTTAGCGCGTTTATTGCAGTTGCGCTACTGCTGAATTGTCTTCGCCACATTAGAGGAGCAAGTAAGCGAGAGAGAGAGAAATTGTGAAAGAGAGTGTTTAATGGACTTTGAAAGCGGCTTCAATGGAGTCTCAATGACAGTCTTCACTCTTAGGTGGTGGACTTGTTGAGTATCGATAAACCAATCATGTATTTTTCGACAGGAATCAAGTACTCCGCATTTACAATTGTGTACTGTATTTGAATACTCGTGACTAAGTTGTAACCTTGCCTATAAACAGCTTAACCAAGCTAAGGTTCAATTTTAAGGTTGGGTCCCACTAGAAACACTTTAATGGAAGATATTTCTTGTACTTTTCCCCCACTCTCAAAGTGTCTAACTGCAAATATCCCAAAAAATAAAAAAAAAAACCCACATATTTTTTTCCCTTTATCCCCCAAATTTCCCTTCATTTCAAACTACCTTTTTTTCCCCCTTTTTTGGGGTAAAAGGGGAAAAAACGTGTGGGCTTTTTTTAAAAAGTCATGTGACTCCCACGTGAAAGTCCATGCTGGAACTCCGCCGTTGACCACCCGGAAAACTTAACCTAATACCCCCTCACAACATAATACAACTTAAAAGATCCTTTTTTTACAACTTTTCACTTAAAAGGTCATTTTAAACAAAGTAGACTACTTAAAAAGTCCTATTATACAGATTTTCCATTTTATAATTACTACAAGTACTAATAAAATGTATGTGCATACACAACAAAATGTGTAAACTATCACATCACTCAACATGACAACCACCATGTAACACCATAAGATAGTTGAAGAGAACATAGCCTTTGAGGTACAAAAACAGCTACATAGTACATACAAAGATTGTAAACGTTGCACGTCATTACATAATTTGTATACAAAAACAAACCAAAACTCTTGTATACCGGGTAATAGAAATTTGGGGCTGTATGAGAGGAGGATCATACTCAAACTGATGCTAAGGGTATCTGCTTCGTGTTACCTCCCTGATATTCATGTTTAGCAAAATTGTGTAGTCCTTAGAATCACATTCAACCAATGGCACTGATGCACTAGCGAAAAAAAAGTTGAGCTGATGCACTTGTGAAGATTAAGTTGAAGTCATGTGAAGTACTCCGTACAGAATCAGAAGACCATACATCAAAATAAGAACAGATGATTAAATAATCTTGACTTCGACAAACTATAAATTTGTGTCAGCAAAAGAACAACGAAGCAAAGACTGGCATCAGTCAAGCACATAGATCCTAGAGGCAATATCCTGAACCAGCCAATCAAATCCCTCAAGTAGCCCCTCTCCAGTGTATGCACTGCAACCCACAATTTTCCAGTGTCGTGTCTTATCCATGGCATCCAAGTTGAGCACCTAACCAAAGGAAAGGCTTCATTTTATTACTTGTAAAAAGATAATATGCAACCATCACATTTAAAATACAAGTAAAGAGAGAGCATATCATCCATAAGCCCAGAGTTCTAAAACTCCGCAAGTGTAGATCAATGGTAAGGAAAAAAGGAGGCAATACATAATCAAGAAACTACAAGAGAGATAAAAAAAAAATTCCTTGAATTACAGCACAATGCTATTCTTTTTCTGCTCTTTTCCCAATTGTATTCATTATTGGAGGAGGAGGAGCAGGGGAGAGGAGGGGTGTTGGAGTGTGGAAAAGTGAAGGAACCTTACTTTTGCAACTTCATCAGGTGAAAGCGCACCTTGTATATCCTGCTTATTTGCAAATACCAACAAAGATGCTCCAGATAGCCTCTGCAGATTAGCACACAGTTAGATCCTGCAGATCTAGAAGCCACAAATAGCCATGTGTTTTAGGGGAAGGGAGAGTGACAAGCAAGATCGCCAAAAAGTCAAACTTAATCAGATGATCACGTCAGCCAGCATAAAAGATGAGCATAGTAAAATACAAGTTTAAATAAGGCATTAATACTTCACCACTGATTAAATTCTTGGGTTCTAGTGGCTACTAGAAAATAGAAATCTACACATAGTTTTGATTGAGAAAATTGGAAGGAAAGAAAGAGAAGAGAAAAGAAGGGATCCATCCTCCCTTGTTTGGAGACTATTTTATAGGAGGGATGTGAAGGGAAACGGAAGAAGTCATTTTCCTTCCCTCTATTATAAACTAATCCTTCCAATGTTGGAAAGATTTGGAGGGAAAATGTAACCTACGCTCTCCCTTCCCTTCCTTTCCTCCCCCTTCCTTCTTCTTCCCTCCCTTCCCTTTCCCTTTCCCTTTCCCTTTCCCTTCTACTTTGCTATCCAAGGTTCCAAACAAGCTGCTAAGGGGCTATGAAGAGGCAACATGGCCACAACAACTGGACAACCCAATATCAAAATTTACCACCCTTACTTTAAGGGGTAACTCATATCACCAACTCACTTTGACTCCAAAATGAAATGATGGCAGAACTTCAAAGCATGTTGTAATGCTGCTTTACTTCAACATTAGTTTCACCAAAATTGTGTCAAACTAGTTTGTATTTTACTTCATAAAGGTGATCACAAAACAGCAGTGATCATAGATGCACAAAACTGCTTCACAAAGTGATCATAGATACACAACATTTCACAGGGGCGAAAGCATTTTGAGTGTGCAGCTCTAGCAGACCAGCCATTTTTAAATTACAGAACTAAAATATTGACAGGATTACAGAAACATGTTTACAAGTATAACTAGTAAAAGCACCATACATAGAAGCTACTTCTAGTGGTTCAAAATTGAAAAGACGTCAAATTCCCAAACAAGGTTCCTACTTGGGGTAGCCTCACCCATACACAGCAAGAGAAACGCTGTGGTAGGCCCTTCATATGATAGAGTGACTACTAGTTTAAAAAACATACCCAGAATCCCAGAAAGACATTAATTGAGATATTTTACATTTTATGTCATGATTCAAATTTTACAAACTCCCGTGAAAGGCTCTTTTAACTGTGTCAAAAAATGCTTGCAAAGTTGCATACACAATAAAGAAGTGGGATTAAGAAAGATAAGCAATACCTCTTCTTTCAGTAAATTATGCAGCTCATTCCTGCAATCATCCAATCGTCTAAGATCCGAACTATCAACTACCCAAATCAAACCATCCGTCTGCTCAAAATAGTTCCTCCAATAGGCCCTTATCGTTTTCTGGCCACCCACATCCCATATATTAAGTGTATACCTGCAATAATGTATCAAAAAGATTTCAATCTCATCTCCCACAAAACTCAAAATACAATAGCAGACTAAGTCCCAGCTATCAAACAAGGATCACTAAGAATTCGGATCAGAGAGACTAACAGGGCTACTTATTGAAGATCTCAAACCTTTTTATTCTAATTCAAACTGCTTAGATCTAACAACTCCAATCAGGCATAAAAGGGTGTGAAATTCACTAGTATAGAATCAAACACCATTAACATAAGCTAAACAATGAATATGCCCATTTACAGAAACATCATATATAATTAAATCAATTGCAAAAATTAAGACAGAAAACCTAAACCATTGGAATGCAATTTTTATGAACTTAAATAAAAAATTGCTAAAATTTTAAAAATAAATTCAAAAATGAGGAAATGGAAAATACTTTTGGTAGGAAATGGTCTTGATATTGAAACCAAGTGTAGGACTGATGACGCTAGTGTCTTCGCCATTGATTTTGAGAACGATGGTAGTTTTTCCAGAATTATCGAGCCCCCTGAAAAATCATATCAATCAATATGCCTAAATTTGAAATTGCAATTAAATTAAAGTACAGTAAAAAGGAAATGGAAAGAGAGAGAAAGCATACACCATGAGAATGCGCATCTCTTTCTCTTTCCTCTTGATTTTGCGAATGATACTCAGAAGCCCCATTTCTTCTGCGTTTGCTTTCTACTCACTGCTGCTTATGGAATTTTTGTCAATTTTATGTATTGTTTGAATTAAGCGATCGATCTGAAGAAAAAAAAAAAAAAAAAGGATACCTGAGTTATGAGTTTGGAGGGAAATTTAGAAATTTCGGGTTGTTCTCTATCTCCTTACTTCAAGTCTGGTATTCTGGTGTCTGCAATAATTCTGCATTTTTGATACGGAGTAAACGATTTCATTTCTTATTTTATGGAAACCGTATGATTTGTCTGGTGTTATTAAGTGTCCTAATATCATACCAATACGTCACATTTTAGAGTTTACTCGGTATATCATATATGTATGTCAATGGGTCCGAGTGGTTAATGAAGATCAATCAGATCATGAATTTATCAGTTTGGAAATTGTTCTGCCTCTTTAAGTTTTAGACTCATACTCTACTTAGGTTAACATATAAAAAAATGAAAAAAAATTAATATTGTGATGCAATTTGCAATGGCATCAAAAGAATGAATTTCACTTGGTAATTAGCGTCACATCAGAACTAAGCAAGAAGTACAACTGAGCAAGGCTGCAAATCATCGGCAAGAATATTGTTGGCACAAAATGCTCAGATTATACATATATATTTTTAACTAGAAAAAATTACACTTAATCTCATCAACATTACACTTCACTTGCTTAAGAGCCTAAATACTAGTATAATATTCTTTGAGATGGTACAAAATTACAAGCCATAACCCTAAAGATTTGGCAAAATTGTGTAGTTATAAACCTTTTCCGTATAATCAATATCACAATTGGGCACTCAAGATCAACAGTATTCCTAATTACAAAGCCTAGGAGCCTTTAGAAGATGGACACTCCTCACAAATCCTTTACCAGCTTCACCAACGGCTTTCAAAATATCAGAAGCATCTTTACTATCTTCCTCTCGATCTCGTTTCTGCAATTAGAGATATATATATATATATAAAAAAAAAAATAAAAAAAAAAAAAAAAAAAAAACTGAATACAAACTCGCATAAATTCGCAGCATTAGTGCTAATAGCCTAATATGTTAAACCACACCTTTGATGCAGATTTGTTCCACGTTAAACCAATAGCATCACCACCCAAAGAATCATACCACAGACTGAAAGCGTCTGGAAATTCTCCCTGTCCAGATATTAATTGGTGGTGAGAAACCGCAAAAATAGATCAAATTACAAAGTAAAGAAACAAACCAAATTACCTGCAGATCCACAAGGTAACACTGTAGAGGATCAAAATCCACCATTATCTTTGATTTTAGTACATCCAAGCCTCCCTTCAAATCCTTGGGCCTAATAACGGGTGAGAAATAATTGCTAGGATTTCCACGAGCCACGTACTTGCCTATAAATTTGTTGTCATCAGAATCACATAGAGGGCAGATAAAATGACGCATAGATTGGAGCAAATAGCAAAGAATTATGAAAGAAAAGTTGGTAGCATGGTACTAGCCCTATATAATGAAATACTAGATACCTTCTTTAACCTCAGACGGAAAAAGGAGACGTTGTGGATATGCCAATCTGTCTCTGTGCAGAAGAACCACGGCATCATAGTTGTTTAAAGGAGTCCGGAAAAGGCACTGTGATACAACAAAGAGAGTGAATAATTCACATGTATTGAGAAATTATGAATTATTTGTATATTAAAAAAAGGAATACATAATAATCCATTCTCACCTCCCATCCACAAGAATCATATAGATCTTGCTCTACAAGTCTAGTCAAAAGATTAGCACTGCTCCGAGCATAGGCAACCAACCTTTTAAGTTCCTTATACATCAAAACCAACAGCATCAATAAATTGTACGCTGAATTAAGGATCATCATCACAGAGAACTGGACAATTTATTATTAACTTGTACTTGTAAGAATGGTTTGAATGCAATACTCACCAGGGGTTTTGGTGAAAAGGATGTCCAAGCTTCAGAGGATGTATCATAACTTGTAGCCAAAAACATTGCAGGACTAACTTCACTAGTACTTCCTTCATGAGCTTTTCTACTTGACATAAAGTTCTCCTGTAAGCAATATAAGGTAACAAATCCATGGTTGTTACAGGTTAAGTAAATTTTGAGATTTGACAAAGCAAATAAACTTCATATTTTCGAACCCGTACCTTGATCTCTGTCGCAATATCAGCAGTCATGTCGCCATTTATATCAACAACCAAAGGAGAGAATTTCCAATCATACTCTGATAACAATCTCAAGAACCTGAAAAGTGAAAAATAAATAAATAAGTGTCAAACGAAAGCTTAATAAAGACAGCTGATAGAGAAACTGGAAGGGAACTCAATTTTGGTATATAATGAGGTAACATGATAAATAAAGAAGATTTACAACTGTTGTGGCACATTATCACAGTGAGAGACTGAAAAACCTTACAATGAATTACAATGCGCTGATACAACCTAGACATTAGATGGAACCTTTTGGCTTCTAGGCTGAAAGTGCACAATCCTTCAAATTGAATCCATTTACACAAGCACACTCAAGAATTCATGCATGTTTAGTTGTTCGAGCCACTATATTGTATTTGCCACATAATGCAATCATTGCAATGATATGATCAATCAAATCAATCAAGATGAATCAAGCAGACCTTTGTTCCAACATCATTACTAATACAGGATTACCAATAGACACCGAGAGGTAATATTTAAGGTAAGGAATTCGTCAATAGGTATGGAAGAAATCTAACCTCAAAAAGCCGGTAATCCTTGAGTTAGGAGCATAAAATGGTTTGAAGTTTAGAAATATATGAGCTACCAACAGCTCAATAGCTTCACTTCCCAAGCAAGCAGAGAAGAGGTGTGAAGCAGCCCATCGTTTTGCAAGCCTTCACAATGAGGTACACATTAGTTTCACTGGAAGATCAAACAAGAGATACGCAAGAAAGTTATACCTGACTACTGGACCATAAATGGGACACCGCCCTTGTAAACCATTTATCATGCTAGAATGCTGGCTTTGAATAAATAATTTCCTGTCAATTGAAGACACCCGCTTGACTTGATTTCCTACAAACATTATTGCTATCCTTGTTTAGTCAACGGTAAAATCTAGAATCATGAAACCACAAGGCGAAAAGAATCAGCTTATTGTCACTCACTCTCTCCTTTCACCAAAGTCAGACCCCTCTCATGTAAAATTTTGAGCCGAAAAGCATATCCAGATTGCAATACATCCACATCATCTTCTGTGGCAATGCAGCTAACACCCCACTTATTTTGAAGACTGCCAAAAAGGAAGGTTGACAATCAGTTAAAACATAGAGAATGATAAACTTAATATAATACTCACAACCATTTTTACCTATCTCCAATCTTCAGAAGGAAGGCAGATTTAGTCTTTTCAGTGGCCAATTCATCCATTGGCCAATTTCCTGATCCCTCCAACTAAAAAAAAAAAAAAAAAAAACATTTAAACAAGATTTAAAGAAAAATCAAGCAAAGAATCACAAATAAAAATTAATAAGTAAATAAATAACAATTCATTACAAAGTATCATAACACAGGCAATGGTGAGATAACAAATCAAAGACTAGATTGTAGATATGCTACCTGAATCAAAACTTCCACCGGCTGTACACAGGTTGCAGCAACCTTCACCGATCTTGATATGAAGGTTTTATCTCCAGCCAAAGGATGAGGCTCAGGAGGGAAAACAGAAGTGAACCTGAAAGCTGTATTCACACATACAAATAAATAATAAATCACAATTAAAGCACAACCAACAGCCAGAACACTTAAAACTCCAAAGAAAAAAAAAATGCATTAAGTTGAATCATTAGCATATGCGTATGGTGATTAATGACGCAATATGCTAGTTGAATTAAGCTGTGGGATAAACCAGAGCCAGTGAAACAATATTGGCCCAAGGAAACTCCTAGTTCCTCCCAAGTCCTATATTTTCTTAGCATACTGAAACAGTTAAACCACAGTCACATTATAATTTTAAAAAAAAAAAAAAAAAAAAAAAGAAAAACCTTCGTAAGTAATTCAGAGAGCCATGCTATCATAAGATGCAAAGAAAAACAGCAAAAACAAAACATTTAGAAACTCTATGGTTATTCTCAATATCAGGACGAATCATATAATTAAGTTCTTGGAAAAGCAAACAATGAATTACTCAGGCAGAGTGGGGACTATATAATAAGCCATTTCCCTAATGAGAACAGAATTGACAAGGAAACCATAAACAACATTTGTTTATGACCCAAAGCTTAAATTTCAGGTTGACCCAAGGATTCAACGGAAATTGAAACTCTTTCTACTTGAATTTTTTAATGTGAGATGTATGTGTATAACCAAGTCTCAACAAGATACACAGCATACATGCCAAAAAGAGACTATAATAAACAGTTATTTATAGCCAAATGGCATAAATCCAAACAAAAATAATGTCTAATTCAACTGAAACCATGTTGAACCCTGAGATGGCAACAACTGAAGGTATTTTGTGCAAGAAAGTTCTCATAATTTCATTCCACTACATTAGATACAATGGTTTTTGGGTCACTAAGGAATAAACACATTAGAACAAGTTCAATCCAATATATTCCATGTTGTTTGGTTTGGATTAAATGGATGATCACAAAATTTTGGTCAAAATCCGCTATTTTGGGTCAGGTTAGGGTTCTGTTGATTCTTTCCAGGTCTTACAAGTTGCAACAGCAATATCAGAACCTTGCCCCGAAAGGCTTGGGATCAGCTACATAGAGCCATAAAGGTCATAGACAAAGATATCATCCCCATGAATCACATAAATCACATAAATCACTCACCTCCACTCGCCCCTAACCAATGCAATATGACCTAAAGACCCAATTACAGAAAGATTCAGAGTAACAGTATGATCAACAAAACAAAATAGATAGGAAATGTAATTTGATGGCAGAAAATTTTAAGAGAATCGAGAAGAAAAAAATACAACATTAATTCTGAAGTAAACTATTGACATCTGTTTAGCAGCCAAAAAGAAAACACTTAAGACTTTAAGAGAGAGATAAAACCTGAATCTAAGGGTTGGACACTAGATATCTTCAAAGGAATATCATCCAAAAGGCGCAAGCGCTTAGCTAAAGCTTCATATGCTTCAAGCAAGCCTCCAGTAAATGATATAGGATCTGTAAAAATTAAAGATGTCATACTTTGGAAAAGGAGAGAAAGGATAAATTGGAGCTGGAAAAAAAATCAAGTTAAAGCCATAGATCATTATGAATTATGATACCTGCACTGCCATTGCAGAGGGAAAAATCCAGTTGATCTGCACTGACAACCACATTTTTTATTGACAGAGAAAGATGCCGTGATAATACATGCTCAACAATTCTCTTCACAATAAGATGCTTCTCCCACTGCTTGTACTCCCACACTATTTAATAGGATCAAGTAGAATAATTAAATCATCTTGACATATTTTAACTCAATGTAACAATTAACAAAGTGCATTATAAATTATGACTCACCAACACATTCTCCAATGGTACCATCACTAAATCTCCGAAACTCAGACTTATCTCCCCAAAACTTACGAAATTTGGCAACCTAATTGAAGTTATATGAGTCACTAGAGAAGCAGAAGAGCAAAGAAGGATTTGAAATCACAATGGCAAGACTAGTTACCTCTTCTTTATGCTCAGGGTTAGGGCCTTTATCAACCAGTCTAAGAGCTTTCTCCAGATTACTCAAAGTAACACCAATGAGCAATGGTTCATTATCAAGTGATGAGAACCCCTACAAAAAAAAACAGTACAAACTAAGTTGTTATCGGGAGAAAACAACTGTTATGTGTAAGGGAAGACCAAATCCAAAACTTGGATTCCTTACATCTTCAATACGACAATTGCTGGACCAGTTTCTCCAAATGACACGAATGGACTTTGCTCGGTCATTCAAGCCCTGGCATAAAAGAGAATGCACCTTCTGCTCATATAACCTCCAACATTCATCATCAGCTCCATAACCAGATGCGAAGACGCCACTATGTCCCTTCAAGTTCAACCTAACATAGCAAAAAAAATGAGATAATTACAGTCTTGTAGAACACAGCAAAAAAATCTTCCCATGGATGAGGCAAGGCGGATAAAGAACAGGCATTCAAAAACTATATACAGTACCCTAGTGAAATTTCTAAACAAAAAAAAAATTTAACTCAAATTATTTTTAAGAAAAGAAATGTCATAAATAAGTAGGGCCGTGTTCTGTTCAACTTTTTTAAGAAAATAAATGTCGTAAATAAGTAGGGCCGTGTTCTGTTCAACTTCTAAAAATAACACTTCCTCTTTTTTTTTTAATTTTTTTTTTTTTAAGTTGTTCCATTTGATTGGACAAATTTGCCTACATAGAGATGAGATCATCAATAATTTAAAAGTAGTAAACAAATGTAAATGTTGATTATCTGAAACTATACATTGAGACAAATATTAAAAAATTTATATACTATAAAAATTGATATTACACACTAGTAAATAGATATGGACAAGGGAGGTATGTGAATAGTGTATAAGTATCAAACAAGGAACAACTAGAAAATTTAGAGGAAGTACTGTAAAACAGATTATACACTTCCCGTGTCCCCTCTTAGATGGAAAAAGGGGTTGGGCAAAAACATTTAGGAAGAGTGAAAAAGTAGAGAGATCAAAGAAAAACATTACCACAAAAGAGACACCTCAAAAAGGAAAATTTAGCAAATTAATTAAAGATAAAAGGGGGTGGAAAGAGCAAGTCAAAATCGAATTTAAATAAGTATTTATCAGTTTAATTCATTAGAAACCAGTTTCATTAAAACAAAGTTTTCACTTTATAAATTAGTGAGATGGATGCCACCACATGAGCTTGTTTAAACTATATTATTACATATAGGCTATTCACATCCATAATATAATGCGCAAAAACTGTAACTCTAAGAACTAGACAAAGTAACTTCTAAGACCATCTAACGACTGGTGATGCACCTGTTTCCTAGAACAAGACGGGCAGCTACTGAGTAAATGGTTTTGTACATAGACTTGTACAACGACAAAAGTAAAATAATTTTGAAGACACGTTAAAAGCACATTAGTTATATGACTTTGCTACAAACTGGTATTTTGGGAAGGCATAATAGGGGGAGCAATTTTGCTAGTTGTATCATGAATAGGAAGATATGTAAGCAAGTAACAGAAATAACGTTTAAAATAATAGTAGATTGGGGAGAGATTATAATGCTGAATATTGTGAAGTGTAGAAAGAGAAAGTTTCTTGGGAGAGAATCTACCTTTGGAAAGTGGAATTATCATTTACTTGGCATTAATTAGTTTTAAGTCAATCACACTCCTAGTTACTTTGTTCTTGCACTAATCCCTGAATTCAGTCCGTAATTATGAAAATTTATAACAGACTTTGATTTTAAGGACTTAAAATCTCATTTATGTAGCTATAAGATTTTAATTAAAACCTTACCTCACACAATAGTCATATTTAGCAGCGAAGTCAGATTTAGTCAAAAATACTTCTTCAAATCCATTATCTTGACATTTTTGAATACAGTCAAGTGTCAAAGCAGCCTCTGCTTGAAGCTGCATGCAAAAACAAAATCCATCGTCAAAGAAGACTTGACTGTAAGAAATTCACCACGTTAAGGGAGAAGAAAAAAAACGGCCAAAATACCTCACGAAAGCTGCTCTTTGATATCCGGAAGGCCAAATTAAAGTTTGCAGAATGATCACATATGACTACTGGATTTGACCTCAAACATTGCTTTCTTTCCTTCAATTCCTAGATCAACAAACATTGTTCAAATTGAAAAGGATTGTATCAGAATTTCAAAGTACATTACTTAAAGCAGGGTCACAAACATAATTTGAGTTTGATACTTATTGAAACAAAATAGATAAATACATCTTTCAGGACCAGTAAACCAAATAATCTTCACAAACTATACTAAGGGGAAAGTTGTCTCACTATTAGATAAATACTTCCTCTATTTCTTTTTTTTAATTTCAACATTTGGAATATTACACGATTCACACACACTCCTTTGATCGTCTTTTGTAATTTACACGTTGAAAAAAATATATTCATGTGTGGGATCTTGTTAAATTCGTACCGAAATATACTTTCATAATATAAACTTTTATAATTTTTACAGCACAAATTATGATACCTAAGTTATATAATGTGCATTGGCAAGGGTGAAATCCCCAACATTGCGATTAAAAAAACGGAGGAAGTATCAAGAAGTGTTGTCACAAGTATAATAGGTTTATCGATCTTTGCAAATGCTATTAATTAGATCATGGTTGAAATATGTATTGGAATTTTGAACTGATAGTAATCTAGCTTAAGCTTATGAAATTCTATAGATTTTAGGAAGCAGCATGACATAATCACACTTCAGCAATGCATAACTTAGTTGATGCTTATGAGAAGTTTTAATATTTAATGTGTTTCACCTCTTTTGAAATCTGGCGACTCCCTTGGGACTGTAAAAGTAAGCCTTTCTCCCATGATTTTGAATTAGCTGAAATCAATAAGCATGTTAAACTTAGAATGCAAAACCTAGCAAGCAAAAAAAGTCAAGATAGCAAAGCAGATACTAGATGAAAGAAAACTAGCATTTTTCAAAGCTCCTTAACCATTGATTTAACCAACTCAAGAATAGATACTTATCTACAATGGCAAAAATGAGAAACACCAATTAGGCCCCAGCTAAGGAATATCTTTTAGCTTATTATCCTATATCTATCAGATCCAATACTTTAAATGATACAAATGCTAGGATCTAAATCATTTTGAAATTTTTATGTTCAAACATGTCAAATAATTTTGAATTAAATCGTAAACAGCTTCAAGCGTCAAGAGTCATGACAAATTATCATAATAGAAAACAGAGATATCCCTGATGGACTATGAATCTATGATCAACATTTATAAACAATTATACATGATCCGTGGATCATAGCCCACAAAATTCCAATGTTTAATTCACATGCATCAGACAGCAAACAAAAACAAATACACGAAAAGAATTGAAACGACCAGAAGGGTAAAAGAACAGTGTAAATAACCCAAGTAAAAATGGAGCTGAGATGAAAATCATTAATATCCATTTTATCTACATAGGTTAAGTAACATACCAATGAAGTCCAGAGTTACACGAAAAATTTGCATGGCATTCATTGACTTGTTAAAAAATCCACCGACTCTATTTGCAGCAAGATAGGACATTATGACAGCCATAAGATAACCATTCAGGCAATCATAACTGTATATTGAACTTCTTTGGCGTGCCCAAACCTGTGGTACCAAACCAGATTCTTCACCGTCAGACTTGTCAAAACATTAGGGACAAAGGAAAATGACAATAAAATTTACACCTTCATTAGAACCAAAGCTTTTCCAAGTTCCTCCCAGTCACGAAACTTTTCTTTGATTAATTCTGCAAAATCTTCAATGAACATATCCTCCAATATGCTGCTGTTATATTTTGGTGTAGGTAACAAACTACCATCTGATAAATCACAAACAAAGTAACTCCATCTGGAGAATAAACAAGCTCTATTCTAAGAAGTCAATTGTCCATAAATAGTAAGAAAATGAAATTTATCCTTACCTTGGCTCTGAGCACGCACGTTATTCCTTGTTGCATTCAACTTGGGGATGCTAAATAAGGACGAAGCAGTAGGGATTATACTAATAGAAAACCCAGGTATATTGGCAACTTCAGAAGCTAAATGGACAAAAGAGCTTCTGTGTCAGAAAATAAGCCAACCAAAAAAACCATTTGTAGAAACCCTGATACTAACAATCAAGCTGATTGGCAATTAATGAGGAAAATTATCAAAAGAGCTGACATTAGAAGCTGACAAACCTGGATATATGATCAATATAGGTTTGCGAGCCTCATTTTGGAGACAAACCCATTCAATCTTGCTTACTATTGCAGAAGACTTCAGGTACTTCTTGATAACACAAAGATAAAGGAACCTTTTGGCATGATACCGGTGATTTAAATAGTCTTTTTCAAGAAAACAATCCTGCCAAGACACAGTATATATTAGTAATAAATACGCCTTTTTTACTCCAGCAAGCATAAAATTTGACAGACACAAGGTGCATATGCTAGTGGCAGCCTTAAGTTAGTGAAGGGAGGTGCGTACGTAAACGGCTAAACAAACAATTTAAAGGCAAAGTGAAGTGTTCCAAACACCCAAATCGCCTCTCGGGGTGTAGTAGGGTCCATTAGAAACATCCCACCCTCTTTTTTCTTCTGCTCCGGAAAAGTCAAAAACTATCCAAAACTTAGTTAATAATACACGAAATCGAACCATTTTAAGAGATTTTGGGGCAGGTGTCAAAAAATTTAGGGATGGTAAGGGATGCATCCCGAGAACATATAATGCTTTTAGAACCATATACGGCCACTAGTAAGTCACATAAAGGCCCGTGGTGTCATTGAGTTAATTACAGGAGGTGTATACATAAACAGCTAAATTGATAGTTTAAAGTCAAAGTGAAAGGTTCTAACCACCTAAACGGACTCTCGATGTATCATGGGATCCATAGTAAGCACCACAACCTATTTCCTTTCTGGTCCAGTAAAGTTGAAAATTGTCCAGCTCTAAAGGTTATAATTTACACTTTCGTACCAAATTCAAAAAAAAAAAAAAAAAAAAAAAATAGATAAATAGATAACTAAAATTCAAAATTAAAGTGAATGTGTGGGGTGTCCCCCAGGTCACATTTAGTGATTTGGAACCATAACAACCCTACAAAAAGGTCTTTGAAGTCCCGAGAATGAGTATGGTTCAGCTATGAATTATGTTAAGTTGCATTGATAGCGAGAAAATGCAAGAGATAACAGGCATGCGGAAGTTTTATTAAGGTGTTGGGAATCCATCATCTTCATTAAGTCATCAACTATCCCCGAATTCATTAATTACCAGAACATCACTAAATAATATGAGTTGTTTATGATGTACTACGTAATATATTGGTGTTGTACTCAATGTTAACTTTGGTTTGATTGTTTGCAAGGTTCATTTATGATGGAATGAATGAATGGAAGTTTATTTGATGGAACAGTACTTATAACTTCATAATGAAATGGAATGGAACCTCATCTCATGGTTGTTAGCAACCGTAATCATTACTGAAGAAAAACAATCATACTTATTTTTCACTTATTATTATTTCTATTTTGCGTCATTTCTTCCCCTTTTATCTTATAAATAAATAAATAAGTATTATAATTTTCAAGCAAAATTAATAAGACCGTCTTATTTTATGTGAACAAATTATGCAAGTACCAAATCTTATGCAAATAATCACCTTATTTGGTTATCAACAACACAAACAGCTTTTCCTTCCCACAATCACCTTATGCAAGGGCCAAACAACTCCCTAACCACAAAAATTGCACAAATCGGAGCTCCCAAAGTGTCAAAAATACCTATTCCCCTATTCCAAACCTTATTCCATCTTTTGGAATATCCCCCCACCTTTTCCCATTTTTTCCAATAATGTCTTTTTTTTTTCCCTTTTCCCACTTTTCGAAAAAAATAAAAAACCGTTAAAAATTAAGTTCAGTACCCATATGTTGGATCCACAAAAAAAAAAAAAAAAAAAAAAAAAAAAAAAAAAAAAGGTGTTATGATCACATTTTCGCAATTTTTGAGCCACTATGTTACTGTGAAATTGTGAATTGGGTGTTCAGTGGGAATACAAGCAATTGCAAATTAAAGCTCCACAGGACAGGTGGACTGAGTCTTTCCCTGTTGAATGTAATCAACTCATCAACAACTCCTCAATTGCCCAACAAGAGCATCAGCTGTGACAGATTGTTAGGTGTTCAGTAAAACCCCTCCAAGTAAGCATTTGTCATACATCAAGTGCAATAATTCAAAGTACAATTACTTCAACCAAAAAAAAAAAATAAGTAGAATAATCCATTCACGTAACAAAAAAGTGTAATCTTAATCATAGTGAAACCCTTAAATTTGTGGCAAGTTCTTACTTTTTGAGGTCTAACAAATTAAAAACAGCACTCAAACATCAACATTACTATCTATATAATCATAATTAGATAATTTCAAGTATAAGAATCAGAAATACCTTTGGCAAACGAATTAGAATATCAACATTAACTTCAGGCTTCACAATGCAACCAATTGAATGACTTCCACCAATTTCAATAAATTTAGGCTTCTTGAATTTAAAATCCACTTTATCAGCACCTATATCTCTCACAAAACCCCGCGCCTCACTCGCAGTAACCTGAAATCACTCGCACAAATATGAATTAAAAATTTCAAAATTAAAAAACAGGGTTTAGGGTTTAAGAAATTGAAGTGTAACAGATAATCAAAGAGGAGAGAGAGACCTGGAAATCTTCAGGAATTTTGGCAATGACATTTTTAATGGAAGTAACGAAGTTATCAACGAGTTTAGTAAATGAAGGAGAAAGCTCCAAGGTGACGTCCTTAATGAGGTCGCTTACTCTGTGTCCAAGTGGTTCAACCGCCATTTTTACCGGTTGTTTTGCGCCGGAGTTTCACCGGCGGTGACGTTGACGGCGACGGAAAAAGTAACGACGGCGGCGGAAAGGAAAGTGAATATGAATTACAGTTGCAGGTAAGAAGAGAGGCGGGAGAAGGGGAGGAGAGAGAAATAGGAGTGTTTTCTGAAGTTGAAGTGCAGGGCAAGAAGAAATTAAGGAAAAGAGTAAAATTAGTGGATTTTTTATGGGCCAATGTTATGAAGAAAGCCCATTTTTCTGGGCCATGAAATTACTGAATCTATTATGGGCCATGTGGGTTGGATTGAAAAAAATTACTATTTGGACCAGCCCATTGGGAAGAATCAATGGTTATAGCATTATTTTTTTGTTGTCTATATAATTATGTACAGTATAATAAGTTAAATAATGAAATATTCAGGATAAATTAATATGGGAAATTCTAAGTTGTACCCTCGTTTTTCTTCAATTTCTCACTTGTACCCACAATTTTACAAAGTTGTACACTGTACCCTCAAATGAGCCAAAAAATATATTTGGTGGGGTCCATGGGCATCATTAATGACGGTAGTTGAGACGACATTTAATTCCTGTCAAATCATTCCCCATTTTCCCTCTAAAAAGAGAGTGCATCATTCATTCTCATATTTACTCTCTCAGAATTGTGCTCTGCCAAAAAAATTAAAAAAAAAAAAAAACCCTAAAAAATCGAAGATCAAAAATTTCTGGAATTGTGATTACGAGTGAAGTCGAAGGTTAACAGCGACAGCAGAAGGCATAGTTGTGATTGGTGTTCATTGGTTGTTGAGGTATTATTCTGAATTACGCAATTTAGACAAAATGCATGAGTATATAAGGATAAAGAATGGGTTTTTTTGAACAATTTGTGTGTTATGATTTTTTATTGTCAGGATTATGTAGTATAATTGTAGGGAAATATAAAGTGAAAAGTTGAAACCTTGTTGACCTGATGATGTGAATGATGTTTAGTTCGTTGATTTTAGGGTTGTATATAAATTTGTTGGGATGTTGAAGGCTCAATTGTTGTTTTGTTTGTGTTGTGGGTGTTGAATTATTTGCAATTTGTTTGAAATTTGTTTGCTTTTGTATTTGTTTTGTTGAACAGAATGGCAGAGAGAATATTAAAAATAAGATACAGTGATCATTGTGTAGATTTACCAATAGAGGATGTTGATCGATGTTTGTTGATTGATGTGTTGAATGATTTCTGTGATGCTTATCATAACAATGGGTTTGAGCTTCCAACCTATCCTATATTAAGTTATTGTATTAATCAGAAAAGTCACGCTTTAGTAGTATGACAAAACCTTGATGAAAATGGTTGAGGTGAAAGAGGGAAGAGAAATTGATGTATGGGTTGGTTGTTTAGAAAAACCAAATTTCATTTGGACTTAGGCCCAACAAGTGAGGAGCAAGAGCCCAAACCCATCCCCTATTCAACTTGAAATTTAGCCTGTTATACCTAACCCAACTCCACAAAGTTAACCTTTATATGAAGCCCCACCACAGAAACTTCCAATCAAGAGGGAAAATGGGTCAAGCCCAACATCACCAGTTTCACCAAATGTAAGAAGAAGCCCAAGGTTTAGCCCAACACCACCTCTTTCTCCTAATTTAAGTAGGAGCCCAAGGTTTAGCCCTTTAGATTCTCCAAATCCAAGTCAACTTACTCAGCCTAGAGTCCAAAGACTACCTAGATTACTAGAAGAAATACCCCCCCTCTCCACCACATATCAACCAGTCACTTCGACCTCACACAACCCAAACCATATCTCCTACTGTAAACAAAAAGAGGGGAGTGACAACAAGTTTTCCTAGAGCCAGAAAGATTCCAAAAACAACAGCCAAACTCAAAGGTATTTGGGTCCCCCAACAGAAGGCCACAGTTGAGGATGTTATTGGTTCATCTAACAATGCTAGGCCTAAGAGGAAAGTTAATAGGCAAATACAGGACAACCAAGAAGATGAGACTAAGCTGTAAGGCAGTGATACTGAGAGTGAATTCCAACCAGGAAGTGATGAGGAAGACGGTGATGAGGGTGATTGTGATGATGTAATTGATGAAGATGTTAATGATTTGCAAAATTTGAACTATATTGATGATGGTTGGCAACCTTTTCAGTCAGTTGAATGGGATGGTGAAGATGAGGGTTATTCTAAGCAATTGTATATGAATGGGGAGATGTATGATTGATATGTCTATTTTATATAGTGATTTACCCCCGTCCATGGTCATATTTAGGAGTTTTTTTTGGCTCTTTAGAGCCATTTTTATTACTAATTTGTGTTTCCTAGTGTTTCCGTAGTTTTGGTTGAGTTTTGTGATAAATTGCACACTTGGAGCATTTTCTCGGGATTATTTGGGGAGCAACTACGAGCATTGGATGAGCATGACCATCTTTCGTAGCCCAAGGCCGGTTAGAGTCGTCAAACCGGTGATTAAGGGCTCGACTTTGAAGATACCGAGGCATTGGACCGAGTGATTAAAGCCCCAAGGAGGAAATTTAGTTTGGGCCGAAGTTAATAGCCCAAACAAGAAGTCCAAGGTGCCCCAAGTGGCCTTGCCCGGGTCTGCCACCTCGCCCTGAGGCGCGCCCGACCGGGCGGGGCGGAAGAGGAAGAAGGGCATGCTTCGCCCTGTCTTGCGCCCGGTTGGGCGCGAGAGATGCTCTATGAAGGAAAAAGGAGAGCCTGGCCGGGCGGTGCCTCGCTCGACCGGGCACGCCTCATAGAGGATTATTCGACGATTTTACTTAGTTTCTAATTAGGATTTTTAGAGGCTTTATATAAATACGTTTTTAGTTGTTTTGACAGAATTATCTCTTCTCTTAGCTTTTCTCTCTCTACTTAGTTTCTAGATTAAACTTCTTTCCTGTTTCTCTCTCTATAACTTTGTTCTTTAATTCAATTCATAATTTCCGCTAACTTTGGTAACGATTTCTTCTCTATTATTTTCAGTTATTTAATTTCTTTAATTCATCATATCTTGTTTATTTACTTTGATTAGGTTAGATTTAATTATGTGTGAGTAGTTTTCTTTCTAGGGTTTGTGGGGATCCATAAATAATATTTAGGGGTAATTTATTATTGTCGATTGTCAATGCTTAATTAATTTCCTATTGATTGTTTTAAAGCTATGCAATTAGATTAGGCCTGGTTTAATTGTATGAGTTAAGAAATATTGATTCGAGATGAGAAATGATGTTTATGCTTAGTTTCAATAAGCAGGTTAATTTATAAATGATTAAGTCAAGATTCGAGAGATGCAATTTAATACCGATAGATTAACTCTGTGGTTGTAATACGTAGCGAAAGCCCTTTATGATCTGATTAATTGATGCGTTGATGATTGATTGTTATGTTTTACCCTGGAGTATTATTTATTGGTGAACCTATACCCTAGGTCTTTTATTCATTGATTCTCCCTATTCTTAATCTTTGTAGTTTGGTTTCCCCTAATAACAACTATTTGGTTACTTAATAATTTAGATTACTTTTAATTAATTAGGAATAAATTAACTTGTTTTCCTGTGGTTCGACCCTACTTCCCTATCTACTTTAGTTAGAGGAATTAGGTAATTATTTTGATTAGGAGATACGACTTTATCCTGTCAATGATGACTATGATTTTGGGAAAATTAAGATGAGGAAATGGATGTTGTTTGTGAATTAGAACCACTTTAAGGATGCTCTTAGGGACTTCTATATTCAAGAAGGGTTTTCAGTTGTTGTGAGAAAGTCATACAACTTTAGGTACACAGCTGAGTGTACAGATGAAAAGTGTGAGTGGAGGATTCATGCAAGTAAACTCCCAGATGGTTTCACTTGGCCATCAAATCCATAAGGCAACCAGGGCATAGTTGTGACTTGAATTTGACACATAATCCCATGTGCACATGTGATTGGGCAGCACATAAGTTGCTTGAGGAATCAGGGCCAGTCCTGATATCAAAGCTAAGTCCCTAAATGCCTTACTTCAAGAAAGGTATGGGTTGACAATGTGTGCCTCAATTGTGTACAAAATGAAGAACATTGCAATTAGGATGATACAAGGAGAGCATGATGAGTCCTATGCTCTACTGCTTGCTTACTGTGAACTGCTAAAACAGAGAAATCCCAACTATGTAGCATTTTGTACTTGGGCAAGGCTGGAATCACCACAACCTACACTACAGTTCAGATCTTTTTTCATAAGTTTTGAACCTCAATTCAAGGGTTTGATCAATGGTTGTAGAGGGTTAATTGGTGTAGATGGCACCCACCTCAAGGGTAATTATGGAGGAGTGTTATTGGCAGCTGTGTGCCTAGATGGTAATAATGAAATCTTCCCAGTAGTTCTAGTTGTGGTGGACTCTGAGAATAAATCAAGTTGGACTTGGTTTGTTCATCACCTTAAGCAAATTGTAACATCTACAGGAAAACAAGATTGGACAATAATTTCAGACAGACAAAAGGTATGACTTTGATGTTCACAATTCTTACAAGTTGTTTTTATATAATATTATATTTGCACTTATTAACTACATGAACTCTATGATTGCTAGGGTGTTGATCCATCCTTAGATAACATATGGCCAAAGATCCAAAGAAGGTACTGTGCAAGACACTTGGGCAAAAACTTCAAGTCTGAATACCCTGATCTGCTTATGCACAAGCTTTTTCCGGCAGTCACCAATGCAACCTCTATGTTCAACTTAAAGAAATCTTTACAAAAACTGCAAGAACATGTTGGATTAGGGGCCATACATAAAGTGGTTTAAGGACTTAAGACCACTAGACAGGTGGACAAAGTGGAGGTTTGACCCCCACTGTGAGGAGTGATGAAAACACAAACAACTTTTTTGAAAGCTTTAATAGCACCATAGGTACAAAGAGATGTATGCCTGTGTTAACTCTTCTTGAAGGTAAGTTGGAAGAACTTTAAGTTCTGTTTTTAAAATTTTGTTTATTACATAGCTAATAGTTGGGTGTTTGTTTGGATATACAAAGGTCTAAGAAGAATTGCCATGGTGAGACATGCAACCAGACAACATATAGCTGAACAGTGAAAAGATGATGGAATCTGTCCAAATATAACTGAGAGGCTAAAAGTTCTTACCAAAGAATCCAGGACATGTACAACCTTCAGTTCTGGAAGAGGTGAATTTGAAGTGCATGTTGGAAGGAGTATAATTCTTGTCTTTATCAACAACAGGGAATATGCCTGTGGGAAGTGGCAAATATCAGGTATCCCCCGTAGGCATGGCATCAGGTCCATATTACATGATGGCAAACAACCAGCCATGTATGTCAGTGACTGGTTTTCTGCTACTAGATACAATTAGACATACGGTGGGAACATTTCAGCCATTCTTGACCCTGAGAGGTGGCCTCAGATAGATGCTCCCAAGCTCATTCCTCCTACTATCAAAAGACGTATTGGAAGGCCTTCCAGATGCATGAGAAGAGAACAAGGAGAGCAAAGGAAAGGCAAAAAGAGTGCTACAGTCCAATGCCAAAAATGCATGAGTTATGGACATAACACTCTAACTTGCAAGGGTGGTCCAACTGCTAAAGAGAAGGGGAATAAAGCTTCAAAAGAGAAGAAAAGGGCCAGGGAGCATTCCACTAATAAGACAGAGGCAAATTCCATAATCGAGTAATTAGTGACACTGTCTCAGCCAGCTCCTGCCCAAGCATATCACCTTAGCCAGTACAACCAACCTTCTGCAAGCCAGTCAGGGCCGTCAGCAAGGCAGCCAGGGACATCAAGCCAGTCAGGGCCATCAACAAGGCAGCCAAGTCCATCAGCAACCCAGGCAGGGCCATCAGCAAGCCAACCAAATCCTTTTGGTAGTTTAAGTCCAAGAGCTAGGAAAATCATGAATAGGTTGTCTTTGTTATATGTTGTCAAGTTTTTAGGTCTAAAACTGGATGTTTGAACTTTATTTTGGTAGGACATACAACAATGTGGCAGTGCACTTCTTTTTGAGCTAGGAACAAACCTGAACACATGCATGCATTTTACTGCCTTTAAGTGTTAACATTTGCAAAGAATTTGTATTTTGACAAAATTGCAACCGGTGATGTAATTTTTTGACTATTATTATTATTATTATTATTATTATTATTATTATTATTATTATTATATGTCCAGTTAAATCATTGTTATATTGACAGGATAAAGTCGTATAACCTAATCAAAAGTATTACCTAGATCCTCTAAATAAAGTAGATAGGAAAGTAGGGTCGAATCCACAGGGAAACAAGTCTCTCTATTCCTAATTAATTAAAGCAATCTAAATTATTAAGTAACAAATTATTATTATCGAATGGAAATAAAACTACTAAGATTAAGGGTAGAGAGAAATCAATGAATAAAAGACCTAAGGCATAGGTTCACCAATAAATAATACTCTAGGGTAAAACATAACAATCAATCATCAATACATCAATTAATCAGATCATAAAGGGCTTTTGCTACGTATTACAATCACAAAATAAATCTAACCGGTATTAAATCGCATCTCTCGGATCTTGACTTAACCATTTATAAATTAACCTGCCTATTGAAACTAAGCCTAAACATCAATTCTCATCTCTCAAATCTCGAATCAATATTGCTAAACTCATACATATTAAACCTGCGCAAGTCTAATTGCATAGCATTAAATCAATCAATAGGAAATTAATCTAGCATTGATAAACAACAACAATAAATTACCCCTTCATATTATTTATGGATTCCCATAAACCCTAGAAAGAAAATTACTCACACATAATTGAATCTAAACTAATCAAAGCCATTAAACAAGACATGATGAAATAAAGAAATTAAATTACTGAAAATAATAGAGAAGAAAACGTTACCAAAATTAACGAAAATAATGGACTGAATTAAGGACAAAGTTGTGGAGTTGTAGAGAGAGAAAAATAAGAGAGAAGTTTAATCTAAAAACTAAGTAGAGAGAGAAAGCTAAGAGAAGAGGTCTAAGAAGTCCTAAACTTGCTTAACAAAAACATATTTATATTAAACTAGAAAATCCTAAGCTTAAACGAACTAAAGCGACGCTTAATTTTCCTCCAGAAACACACGCCCAGTCGGGCGAGGCACCGCCTGGTCGAGCGCGCCTTTTTGAACCTTGAAGCATCTCTCGTGCCCGGTAGGGCGGGAGCTCGAGCGAAGCAACACCCTTCCTTCTTTCGCCCCGCCCGGCCGGGCGCGCCTTCGGGCGGAGACCCTTGAGCCGGGCAAGGCCACTTGGGCTACTCTTAGACTTCGATTGGGCTCCGATTCTTCGGCCTAATCCGAATTTCCTCTTTGGGGCTTTAATACTCAGTGTCCAATGCCTCGGTATCTCATATGTCGAGTCCTTAATCATCGGTTTGATGACTCTAACCGGCCTTGGGCTACGAAAAGTGGTCGTGCTCCTCCAACGCTCGTAGTTGTTCCATAAAATCCCAGGAAAATGCTCCAAATGTGCAATTCCCTACAAAACTCAACCAAAACTACGAAGACACTAGAAAACACCAATTAGTAATAAAAGTGGCTCTTAAGAGCCAAAAACACTACTAATTATGACCAAGGGACAGGGGTAAAACACTATATAAAATAGACATATCATATATATGACCAGATATATGATTGAATAAATAAATATGATTGTAATCATTAATTCTTAATCTGCAAGGGGAAATCAATTATATTAGCATTTCTCATTGATAAACATACAACCATTTAACAGAATGCAACCTAATTCTACCCCATACTTCCTACAAACACAACTTGTAGAGTTAACTTTTTCTTCCTAATTCTGACCATTTTTCATAAGCACGATAATAACTAACATTACATACATAAATAAACCTAATTTTAATACAACACTCAAGTAACAGGATCATTCCTTCAATTTTTCATTCATGCTTAATATCTAGACTCGAATCTGCTCCAATTCTTCATCTCCAACCTTACTTCCTCGAACATCGCTTTCCAGCAACCACTTGAAATAGCCACAGTCGTTGCACTTGAAGAAACCTTTTCTCCAATTGCGACTTGTGGTAGAGATCTTCAACTTTGCTACTGTGGTGGGATTGCAATAGCACCTAGGGCTGATGAATTTCAAGGAACATTCTGAATTAGAAGAGAACAAATTCCTTGAGTGAGACATGTTTTACTCATATGCAAAGGGAGGAGAGAATAATTGTAGAGGGAAATGAAGGGAGGAGAGATTAACTAGAAAACAGAGGGCTGCCGCAAACCCTAGACAACCTCCTAACTTTAGGAGGGAAAGCTTCCCGCTGTAATTAACCACCCTAAATTACAACATAATTTTATTTCACTTAACTAACTAACAACAGCTTAACGGCAGGGATATATCTTGTAACTGTGTCAAAGGTTGAGGGTACACTTTGTAACTTTGTAAAATCGTGGGTACAAGTGAGAAATTTAAGAAAGACGAGGGCACAACTTAGAATTTCCCAATTAATATTAATTACACCGATTTGCGCGTGTTTTGTCATGAATTCTTAACTTAATTCCATTTTGGGAAATATATTTAATGTTTATATGTAGCTCTAAGGACTACATATATCATTACCCATAATTATTTTGATGCATAGAGATACTAAAGTTCAATTTGTGATTAGAGTATGAATTTATGATCGTGTGTAGATGTATAAAAGTTTAACTAGATAGGTCATAAACCAAAATCACATACATAGAATGGAGCTATACACAAATTGAGAGATCGTCTTTCCAAGAGTAGGACATTTGACTGCATTAATACGCAAAACTTTAGCAACGTAACATACTATGGAAGAAGTGTTGATTATGACTGGGTGAAGGACAAGAGCACAAATATATACTACCTTGTCCCCTGTTTCAAAATGTGTACTATCGAGTGGTGCAACAATTGAATTTATTATATCTCATAAAAATACCTAATCGTTGCACATAATGTGAAGCGCATGTAGTATATTAACATAAAAATAGCTTAAGTTTGTATTTCAACAATCAGTTAATGCTCTTGTCAAAAAAAAAAAGTAAAAAAAAAGTAATGTTTATAGCAATTGACAACTATCTCATGAAACGATCTTATAATCTAATCAACACTACAATGACTTCTAATATCTCACGATAAGTTAGTAAGAGAACATATATCCCACCAAAAACTCTCTCTACTTCTATAAAAAGATCAATTTTTGTATTCTCTACCCACATATGACAGATCAAAATTGTAGGAAGATCAAGAACTTATTACTACCCCGCACATGTAAGACACCAAGATGTCATTAAAAACTACTGATCGATCCATGTGATTATAAAAGTTTGTATAAATATAAACAGGATGAATTTAATCTCCTAGCTTTTCAATAAAAACAATTTGATTGCAATAAAAATAGTAGTATCTTCCAAAATTTGATTCAGAAATCCAGAAAAGTGTTGAAATCACTTAAATTTCATCTTTAATAAGTAAGAAATGAAGCAAGAGACAACATCGTATGCCCGTGAATCACACAATGCTACATAGGAACAAAGTTGTCGTTTCTTGTTTTATTCTATTTTGGTCATGTAATTGGGGTATGCTATACATAGACCCTCATATTACTTCAGGGATCAAAATTCAAGCTTCTTTGGAAGTTCTGATAATTTTTAAAATGGCCTAGAATTTGTTCAGATGATAAGACTAATTTTGGAATGTCAATTATTTTTGTGTACTATCTTATCATAAATGACAAAGTGGATTTATATACATGTATAGTTTATGTGGTGGGCATGCTAACTGCTATGTATTGATTTATTCCATACAATAAGCAAAACATCAATATCAATATATATTATTAAAATTCAATATCAAGACATGAAATCGTAACATTGGGATGATCTTCGGTTCATTATCGTAATGGTGTATTATTAGTATTTCAAATACATGATTACTATGGCAAGAAGATGATTTAAAGTCATAAAGGATCGTGTTGGTTATTTTCTTAAATTTTATGATGAGTGGATATATATTAAGGCATGCATGTTGGGATGTCACATATATATACTTGCTCGTTCTATGTAATAATTTTAAAAAATTCTAGATATCTTGAGTATCTATTTTATCAGGTGAACTCTCCATCGATCTTGACAATAACATGACTCCACATCATAACATCAAAGTACGTTGTTTAAAAATTTTGTGAAACCAATCGTCAAGCAAGCCTAATACCTTACACGAGTATAATCCAAGATCTTTAATAACTAACCACTGTTCCATTTGACATGCAAACTAATACAGAGTTACTTAATGTGCATCAATACCAAGGTACATTACGTTAGCATTGACATTATTGTAGCTAAAACTGATACAATATGTATCGATTATGGGCTTCAACCACCAGCTAAATTTTTTGGTTGAGTTGATCCTTTAACATGATATCATTGATCATATCAAAAACAATATCAAATAAACCATTGTGAAAGTGATGTCGAGAGCCTGTACACCCGGGTTCACTTGTTCATTCAATCAACAAATGAATAAAAATCATTTGTTGATTGAATGAGCAAATGACCTCGGGTGTACGATACACCCGGGTGTATATAACAAATTCTAATAGTATTGGCCTAAAATATCGAGTGTAAAAATGGACAGTTATTGTGAGGTTATTTTCACCATAACATAAAAGTTCGGGACAATGATTGTAGACAATCCAAAGTTTATTTAGATTGCGTGATCATGTATTAATCAAAAATAAAAGAAAATTGAGGACAAATAGTCATATATAGCTGTAATTCTCTAGTGTATGCTATAAAAAATGAAAATAGGTATGATCCCCCTAAAAAAAGGACGATCAAGATTTATAAAACAATGTTAAGTTCTCTTGATCCCACCATACTGTAATTAGATACTTTACAAAAGTGCCAAACAATATGACAAGGAAAGAAGAAGAATCCAAAACTAAGATGAAATACCTTGCATTATAAGCAGACTTATAAATGTAAGTTGGTAGCTTATTTAGCCAAAGCAGCAGTCTCAAAGTGTCATTTTTAAAGCCTCCGACCAATTTGTTTAAATGCTTTACCTCGTCTGCGGGTATGGAATCTGCCAAGGCCGCAGGTCATACATATATATATTAGATTTTACAATTTTATCAAAATAATATAAAATACTCGTAATATTCGAGATCGTTGTTGATCTGTTATAATAAAATTGTTGATTAATAGTTTAAAAACAAGTTCTGCAACTTAAAAGTTAGAACTTTGTTCTCTTCTCCTCGTCCCTAGTCTCTATTCTCTTTGCCAACGTTCTGATCACATAAATTAATCAAAATTAACTGTACAAAAAAAGAGAAAAAACAGTACATACTGAATCTCCCTTTATTTGTTTTCTCTTAAAACCCTCAGCTTTTGGTATTGGGGGGGACTACACCTTATACTATATGCTTTGACCGCCTTGATTCTTCTACGCGGCGCCTGAAGATCACATTCATCAGATCCACTTCATTATTTTTTTTTTCTTGTTTCTCTTAGCATATTGCTCATGTTTAACTATTTTATTTATTTATGCATATTGCTCATGTATATACAATAAAATTATTGATTAAATTAGGGAAGCACAAATTTAAACTTAATTATTTCAGCATATGCATTAATCGTGTACTCTAATTGTATTTTACAAGCTCCCTTTCAAATGTGAGCCTAAACTCGGCCTACTTAAGACAGAAATGCTTTGACATTGGGTGAACACATGGATTGAATTGAACTCGAAAGCACAACACATCCCAATACATTATGAAAATAGACAAGGTCTAGTATAATATTTTGTGTATTGGGTCATAGTTTGGGCTTAACTAAACCACATTTTGGTCAAGGAAACACACAATCCTTTCAATTTGGCAGCATGGCATGGGTGCATGGCACAAGGCCTGCCGGACTTGACATAGGGTATGCTTGGCTAACCCATTGGAAAGACAAAATCTATAGCAAGATTTCATCTTACAATTAATTGGCTATGAGAGACGTACTACTTGATTTATAACTGAAAAATCTGTTAAAAGTTCCAAAGTAACCTATTACATTAATCAAATATGTTGTAAGGTTTTGATGATTGATAATAAATGATGATTATCTAACTAATATGTGTATTGAGATGTGCATGAACAAGTCATGAGCATGAAGATTGTTGAGAACAGGTTAGATCATTATTAAAGATGATTCCCAGCTTATAATGTATGGATCATTCTTGAGTTCCTCGGGGGAACACAAAGAGAAGAGTTCCTCAGGGGAACACAAAGAGAATAAGTCTAAACGTTCTTTTAGACGTTATATGCAGCTCCTAAGAAGCACTAGAAGTCAGTTCTTCGAAAGGAACAAGCAGCAGTTCCTGAGTGGGAACAAGCAAAGAGATGTTCCTTTGAAGGAACAAGAAGCTTTGGAGTAGAAGCTTCATTCATTAGAGAAACATGAAGACGACAGAAATATAGGAGTATATTTTTGTTGGAATCATGTAAGTATGTTGGACAAGAGAAATTGTTTGGAACAAGCCTAAGGAACTAAATTGGAACTTAGTCTAGAAGGAACTGAGTCTGACAGTCTGGAAGGAACTAGGTGATCAGTTAGTTCCTTACGGGTCAGTTAAAGAAAAATAAGTAAACATTCATTTTAATGAATGAATTTATATTTAGTTATTTTTCTTTAAAAAGATAAAGTTTTTAAATGTGATAAAATTAGTTTTTGGAAAATAAATCTTTGATATTATTTTACAAAAAGATTTTATTTATTTTTGGAAAATATATATCTTAAATATTATTTTACAAAAATACCTTTTTCATCAAATAAGCCTTTAACTGTTTTCTTTTATCTTCTCTCCAAGAAATCAGTTTTCCTAATTTTACTCCACGTTCAACGTAATGCATAAGACTTTGACTACCACGTTATCACGTTTCTCTACTGCCCAAGTAATTGGCAGTTGCCTAAAAATAAGGGAACTGATTGTTAGTGGAGGATTAAGTGGGAGTAGTGGTTAAGTCTTATGCATGCTATAAAAGGAGAGTTAAGTTTTAGTTTAAATTTGTCTGACTTTAGTTAGTCATTCCAAATTAGTGTATGTCTCAAGTAGAAGAGCAATAGAAAAGAATTATATTTTCTCTCCACGTTTTTGAGTCAGTTCCTTCAGGTTTCAAGTTCCTTACAAGTCTCAAAGTGTCCAACATATTAGTTTTATATAGTACATCTTTCATATGTATTTGAGAGTTGTTCAGGGTTCGAGTGAACTCTTGTAGTGGGGAATTTATAAGGGTTTGAGTGAACTCTTGTATTGGGGTGAGAACTTGAGTGAGTTCTTTGTATTGAGAGAAAGAGAAAGCTTTGAATGAAGATTGAGAGAAAAAGAAAGAGTTAGGCTTTGAGTGAAGTCTTAAGTTAGAGAGAGAGTTAAAGTAATCAACTGATTGAGGGATTAGTTGATTGGGGAACTCGGTTTCGTTGAGAAACTCGATAGAGGCTCAAGTTCCTTATAGGTTGTAATAGAGTCGTCAGCCTATTATAGTGGAATGTTATGAGTTAAAATCCCTTGGGGTCGAGGTTTTCCACTTCCTATTTGGCCTAGGAAGTTTTCCTCGTAAAATCTCTCTTGCACTATTTCTCTACTTTCGTTTAGTTTCTTTTTTTTCCGCAAAAGGTGACTAGCAACCTCCATACTACAATTCACCCTGCTCTTGTAGTATTTCATCTAAATAACAAAATAACAGATGAAGTTATTAAACACATCGTACAATCAAGTTACATTGTATCTTTACAAGTTACTATTTGCTAATTCTTATTGAGTCTTGACCTTTGAACTGAATATCAGAATATGTATACTGTAATGTAACAGTAGCAGATCCATGTCGTTATATGCTTAATCAAATGTGAAGGAACATCTATGATCAATATTGACAATATAGCAAATAGTACATGTTTTCAATTCAAAATCTCGGAAAATAAAAAATAATAGACCAAATTTATTTGTTTTCTTTTTTACTTGTTTTTTTTATTAGCAGAGGAGGTAATAAACTTGGAGTAGAGTACTGTAGAATTTGGAGAAGTGTCAGAGTTCCAATTAAGAGACAAAAGACAGTCACATATCATGTCATATATGCATTCACGAACTGAACTTACAAAAAAGTTGGACTGCTGTTAATTCTAAGAAAATCAGTATAATTAGTAGTAATCCGACATTGATTTGGGATCTCAATGTCTTTCTGCTTCACGGTAATTGTGCCGCACGAGCTCATCTTCTTAGTATAGTAGTTGCGGAAGATTTGTTACCAATAACCCACTTGCTAATTATATATTAAAATTTTAATCCTACGATCATATACTATATTTTAAGATTCGTCATGTTACATACTATTGATCAAGTTGGCAATAGTAGTATTTGACTAGACTCGATATTACTCGTAGTAGTATTCGAGCACGACACAAATGCCACAATTAGAGAGGAACCTATGATTTGAACACATAAAGAGAAAAGTGAAGTCAAAAGAACGAAGAAAGAAAAGGAGATTCATATAATGACCATCATATATCATTTTCATCATACAGTAAAAAAGACTAGTACTAAATGCTCTAATAGCTTACACAATATTGAGACTAACAAAAGGTTCGTTGGTTATAACTTACTTATAATATAAAAATATATACTAACTTACTGACAAAAGTGGAAAACCAAAAAGAAAGAGAATTAAAGTTAAGGTGAAGATCTAGCTAACAACATAGAATTATCCCATTTGCACTCTATCTAGCCTCTAAAAGAACAAATTATAAATAAAATTAAAATTAAAATTAAAATTAAAAAAAAAAAAAAAAAAGTGGAAAATTAATTTAAAGGTAGTAGTCTAGTCGTAGACAACTTGGTTGTTTTTTTTTTCTTTTTATAAAAAAAATAAAAATAAAAAAGAAAAAGGGAGTTATTGAAGACTCTGACCATTGAGCTAAGAGAATCATAACCATCACCATCATGAACCTCCACAAAAACTCATTTGTTCCATGAAACGTCGTCGTCATTGCATGTCCTCTTCCTTTTCCGATATCATTGGCAAAATCATTCTTCATTACTTCTTACTGCAAATAAATATTTGCTTTTTTTTTTCTTGGAATTAATGACTGTGAAATCGTTACGACTTAACGGGTGAAGTCATGAACAAGACCACTAGGTCTGTCATGAGTTAGCCAAGAGAGGAATTGAATACCCGAATCCGAACCGCGGTCATCCTCGATAAACCGGAACTCATTCGGAGCTCCGTAACATTGCATCTTCTGTGGAGTACTTTGACCGTATTGGTGAGCCCATGACCCGTTGTAGTAGTGTGGGTCCATCATTCCAGCAGTCGGACCGTTGTTGGCGGCTGCGGCCGTGGTTGTGGCCGCTGCCGCCCTTCTTTCCTCTTTCTTGAACCTTATTCCACAAGCATTGCATAATGACTGCAAATCCATAAAATAATACATTAATTTAACTGACATTTAAATATTTAATTGAGTTGATGATAGTAGAAATCATTGAATATAATACAATGACACCAACAAGGGACAAGGAATTCGGCAAAAGGAATATAAAGGAGAAGTAAGGAATCCTTTTTATTTTCTTAATTAATTTTAATCTTATTTATTATTGTAAATATTTTTAGAAGGAAAATGCAAGCTCACTTATTTTCCTCCATGTAACGCATTTAATTAAATTACTTTGGGACCGCAGTAAGTTTGATCCTTGTATAATGTAATAGTAAAATAAAATTTTGAAAGGAAAATCCAAAGTCACTCTTTTTTTTCTTGAGTACATTTTAATTTGTAACGAGTTTGAATTGAATTACCTTGGGACCGCGGGGACCATTGCGCCAAAGAGGGGTAGAGGTGGTGTCACAATTAGCACAACGGCGAACAAAAAGAGGATCAGCGCCACCACTAGCAGCCGCAGCATGATTGTTACTACTACGGGTAGCCTTAGGAGTAGAGCTAGAAGACTGCTTAGGATGAAGCAAATCCCAGCAAAAAGAAGACACACTATTACGATGAGGAGTAGGTTTATTAGTTTGTTCATTAGTCATACGAGTGGAAGGTGTACCAAGCGAGAGAGTACAATCGACAGACGAATACGACGACGACGAAGATGAAGAAGAGTACATATAATCAGGCTCATCATCATCGTAAGAAGCAGCGTTGTTGTTGTTGTATTGAGGGTATTGTTGCATCGGCCAGTACGCGGCAGAGTGGTGGCCGCAGTACTGATTAAAAGGACCACAAGATGTACACGGACCAACCATATTTATAAATTAAATTAAATTTATGATCGATGATCAAAATAATCTAGCTTGACTTGGAGATGAAATGAAGTAAGATGAATATATATTTTTGTCGGGTAGTGGGGGATGGTGAACCGTAGGTTAAATGTGGTAAGAAAAGAAGAAGAGTAAAGTGAAGGAAGTGAATAATAATGGAAGGAAGGAGAGGAATGAATTGAAGGTAAGGGAGGGGAGAGAGAGGAGTATTTATAGTAAGAGAAAGAGAAGAGGGGGTAATTGAAGAGAAGAGAGGGTGGTAGTCAAAAGAACCCACGTGACTAACGGGAACAGTCTTCCAGGGATCTGCCTTCTCCGATCACGAGGAATACAGTCCTCTTCACTCATATATACATTTAGGAAGGGTGCCCGCTTGTGCCACTTCATTTTGCTTTTCTTTTTTTATTTTTCCCTTTTTTAGAATTCAAATACAATCATTTTCTGGATATTGTTAATTCCCTCCATATTTGGTAATGCTAATTCAACAAGTACTCTGTACTCCCCTTAAGCTTAAAAAAAAATCTCTAGTAATTTATATATATAACAACTTGTTATCTTATTTTTAGAAAAATACATTTAAGTAAGAAAAGTTTTAATAGATTAGTATAGTGTATTCAAATTTAATTAACAAATAAAGTAAGTTTTAATAAGGTAAAATAAGTTTCAATATTTGAAACAAGCTATACATTTATTGTCACCTTATTCCAATTTGGTTAATACAGTAGGCTTTAGTATAGAGTATTATGGTAAGTCTTGGATCAAAATGAACTTAAAATTTATTCCCGTAAAAAATAAATTATACAATGACATACATATTCAGAGTGTAACAACTTATTTAAAATTTAAGACCTCAACATTTTTTATATAAGGAAAGACGCTTAAACATTTGGCAAATTGAGTAGCATGTTACTATAGTTAGTAAAATAAATCAAATTAAAATTTTAGTGATTGAAAATAAACCTCAAAAAAATAAAATAAAAATCCCACCAAAATTTGTGTCGTATGTTTGTATCTCTGGGTCTGCAAGGCTCCCAAGGAAAATGGAGTAAGGGGATGTTGGGAGGTTCTCTGGTTCCACTCGCCATTTAAGTTGGCAGCAAATGCACGCGCTGCAGTAGTCCAAGTGTACCGATGACTGATGACATCGGGTATATTCAATTATCTGCTGACTGAGCATGTGCCACTGTTAATGCTGACTAGGCTATTGAGAGCAATATCCTTGATTTTTGCCAGATTTTGCAGGATAATAGATTTTTCTTTCTTTTTGATCATTTTCATTTACTCCGTAATTTTTATCAGTTTTTTTTTTTTTTTTTTTTTTTTTTTTTTTTTTTTTTTGGTGTAGGAAAGGCATAAGCAAAGAAGTGAAGCTAAGGTCAACCCGTTATCTATAACCTAATAATTTTGGAGATATTTGATAAAGAGCTTATTAGATCAAAATTAGTTTATATAGGAGAATTTAATCGCCTCACTTCATAATTCAAAACAATAGGTAAATGGTAGGGCTATCGACCAAACTTATATGCTGTTTATTCTCCTTTTATCTTCTTCGCTGTATCCCACATAGGACAATTAGTCTTAATTAATAAGCGATTTTTCCTTAAAACTTTCCTTTATAATGACCAATCTTTTTCCTTGTAATTTAGGTCAAAAAAATTAGATTTAATTTCAGTATCGGGTTGACTTTTATACTGTGTTGAAATAATAATTAGTATTAGAAGTAGCATACTTAATATTAGTAAAACATCTAATGATGATTGGCTTAATGCATGGAGTTAGATTTGAGTTGTTCTAATCCCATCAAGTTCAAGTTGAGTTTGAGTTTAACTTCTCTTAGTAACTTTATGTTGGTTAGGAGTTGTCATCTGTACATGTTAGCTAATTAACCCAACAAATCTTTAAATTCAATTTTTGTAATTGAATAAGCTTCCTCTACTTGCTTTGATTTCATGATAAATTTTCATTGACCTATCATACAAATTAATTAGTTGCTTCATGTAAGCTAATCGTTAATCTAGTTCTTACCCCTATTGATGCATCCTCCATAATATATAAATACGACATTATCGTGCTATAAGTTCGGTTTAAATACATTACACATTAGGGAACTTTAAAAATCTTCTGTATTTCATATGAATTAAAAAAATGAATAATAGGGAACGTTTTATTTACTATTTTCACTTATTGGAGCTTGTTTGATATTTATTGTTTCTATTTACTTGAAGTGTGAAACTTTCTGTAACTTATTTTGATTGTACTTTGACTAGTACTAATTGGAAGCACTAGCTTCATAATAAGCTCATGCACACATCCAACCTTTATATATTTAGTCATCTATGTAATTGAGTAGAATGCTTTATTTTCAATTCTTGACAATTGATGATAATAGTAAGTGACCCCCACCTCCCTAAAGTTTTAATTTCCAATGCAATGAAATGATTCCACCCCCTTACTTCCTCTCCACTAGTACGAGTACATGATATACATTTGATAGTACGACAAAAATACGCATGAACAATAATGAGTCAATGACCAATCTTATCTGCGTAATCAAAGTCGTTTCATAGTTCATATCAATACACCAGCAAACCACTCCGTTATATAGTACATACTGTTATTCTGTTATAGAGTAGTTACATACTTACGTGCAGTACGTATATAGGCAGTCCAATCAACGCTACATCATTATCCGAGATTAGGGAACTTATTGTAACATATTTGCCATGCAATTCTCAAATGATATAAAGGTTGTAGTGATATACGGAGTAATTAGCAAAACCCTAATCATGTATTTGTATGAAAGAATCTGCAATATATATGTTGAAGTGTAGGGTTTAGATCGGGAACCCTAAGCTAAAAATGAATTTAGCTTATAATAATAAAACTGTAGTTGTTTATAATCTGATTTGATCTGAAATAAGCAATCACTTGCTTTTGCGGTGTACAAAATAAAAGCTGATTATAGTCTAAATTTTCAAATACTCATACTTTGTATATCAAATAGAGGAAATTGAAAAAAATCATACGAAGCAAGTAAACAACGAAGTCTTATTTCAATAATTAATAACATGTACTAATATTTATCCTTAGCGTACGATCTGGATTGTTTCTATCTCGACTTTGGATCTTAGCACCCAAAGAAAAAAAAAAAAGTCCATGTTACTATTTATATTCAACATAGACAATAAGCTAAGCAGTGGCCGTACCCTGATGGCTGTATGTGCTGCATGTCACGTGAAAACTATATAACCAAAACCCTTAGCTTATTGTAGTAGATGGAGTACTACTTTTGCATGGGAAATCATATGGTCTTCTCGTCATCATATATATTCACCTCAATTCCATGAACTAAAAAGGAATCTAAGCTACCTGCTATGATAGATTGATAGATTTTTTTTATTTAACTTTTAAAAAAGTGATAAGAGAGTATAAGAATTTAGAAGCAAGCAATAGAAGATCCCTTAGATCGATTTTGATCCGAGCAAACTCATTATTAATTAATTAATTTTATTTCTTTTCTTGAAAAAGTAGGATTCGTTGCAATCATCACCAAAGCAACTAACATCAGTTTGTGTTTTTGTTTTTGTGCAAAAATAAATATTGAAAAATTCTCAAGTTTCGTCAATTCATTCTCTTGTAGTAAGATTGATTGTTGAGTCAAAGTTACATAGCTCAAGGTTGAGAAAAAGGAATAAAAAGGAGAGTGATTTGGATCATATCTCTGCCAACCGATTTCGAAAAGAATTTGGACCCACCTTTAAGGCTTTAAGCCCAGGGTATTCTTCACCATCTCTTCTAATTAGACGACACATTTTATTTGTTTATCGAATTAGAGTACAATCAAGTTTTACATATTCTCTCATGCAAGTAATCTCTTATCCCCACTCATCATGACTTCACTAGTGGATAAGGTTTCGTCTTCACTAAGATTTCATTAGATCAATTTTTTTTTTTATTTTTTAATAAAGTTGATTATTATTAGAATACTGTGTTTGGATCAATTAAGTCTTGTTACAGTGGAGTCATATTTAATTTGATTCTAGACATAGTTCATGTTATGCTTTAATTAGTTTTAGTTATTTGAGTTTCACAAATTAAGAATATAATTAGTTAATCAGCTCATACAAATTTTATTGGATATATACTTCGTATTATTCTACTCATCATTTGATATGATAGAGTATAACAATTTGATTCGATAGAGTATAACAATATATGTTAAAAGGCCTAAAAAAATAAAGAAAAATCCTGAATAATGTCTCAAAGGGCCAAGTTCTCTACATAAAAATTAGTTTAATGTTGTCTAATTAATTTTTTTGAAGAAAACCTTAAAATGAAAAGATTAAGAATTATTAAGCATTTACGGAGTACTTTGAATTATGTTACATAGTATATGAATTTGTCATATATTTTAAAACTTAAATAAGAATTGGATTTTACTCCGTGTATGCAACCCAACAAATTGTATATATAAGAATGATCGAATTTTAAATTATTATGACATATGAAATACAATGTATTTTTTAGTAATAAAAAAATAAAAGTAAAACTATATATAAGAATGATCGAGTTTTAAATTATTATGACATGAAATACAATGTATTTTTTAGTAATAAAAAAATAAAAGTAAAACCTCAAACATATAAAAAGTGGGGCCCACGAATAAAGAGTCCCAATGCCCCATCATCACCCCCCATTACCCAAACAATGTGCCTTTGGACTGCGAATGCTTTTGATAATAAGGAAGATTCAAAGTGTAAATTCAGATGCAAAGCGAATAAACGAACGAAGTTACAAAAATAGAGATCAAAGGAGAGGAGAGAGAAAAACCAAAACTAAAAGAAAGAGTTAGAGAATCAGATCATCTTGAGATTGGTGTTAGCTTAAAATTGGCTCGACAAACGGGACGACATTCACCGCTTTCCAAAAGATGCTCATCCCTTATTCTCTTTGCATTTTTATTTTGCCCCCAAAATTACTACTCCAACTCCAACTACTACTCTCCCTTTTTTTTCCTTTAAAAAAAACTTCATTTAACCCAAGAAAAAGAAAAACATCTATATCTATATTAGTGCGCTAATTACCTTTGCTAGCGTATGTACTAATACTACCGCATTGCACAATCTTCATGTGTTTTTCAATTTACTATAAAGAACATACTATTCCACTCGATTCCTTTCTTGCGTGGGTTTCACTTTTCTTCTACGTGGCTTTTTATGCTCATTTTATTTCCTGTTACATTAGTGCCTATCAAGTGTTGCAATCGGAAAATCACAATTCTTTCAATTATTATGTGTATGTGTTAGATCAAAATCTAACTCGATTTAATAAAAATGATCCAATTTAAAATTTATTTTGCAATGGAGATAATAAATTAACATGACTTAAAATCAGCTACACTCAGCCTGAATTGAACCTTACCTAGAGAACTAAATTGACAATTTTTTAAGATGTTACATTACAATAGTTTTTGTGTTATTCATTTATCTCGTCTACTTTGTTATATTTAGTGATATCACTTCTTTTTTTTTTTTTTGAAACAATATAGTGATATCACTTATATGATATACACTTAAAGGAAACTAAGAAAACAAAATTTATGTTAAATTTAATTAATGATATTTGAAATCTTTAGCCGTTGAATTTGTGTTGCAATCAATATTAATAAATGATGGAAAATATTTGTAAATGATAGCAACATTGCCAAGTAGGCAAGTAATATCATTTCTTATGAAGGAAATTATAAAAAATATAAAAAATTGTTCATTGTTTCAATTTTTAAAGGCAATAATGAAATTTTGAAGGGCATCATTTATAAAATCCTAAAAGGGTGAGACAATCCATATAGGGAGAAGCTCTTCATGATGACTCATCCTTTCTCTAATTGCAATAACATTGTTGTTGATGATATAATTGACGTGCATGGGAGGATCTTTGTTTCTATTCCTTTAATAACCTAGGATTTTCCTAATCATGTGACCAATTAAGTAATCAAACCATACCAGATTTTTCATGGCTGCTGCTAAACGCACAAAGCATTGTAGTACTCCGTAATAAATAAATATGATTATAAATTTATGATATAAATATAGCAACTCCATAAAATAATCAAATATTCGTACATTTTAAAAAATGATAGGAGTACAAGAATCCGAGAAAAAACTATACATTATCAATTGGTATTATTAATACTTAGTACTCTGTAATTCTAATTGTGTGATTAAACTGATTACGATTACAAAGTTAAAATGGCTACAAAGTTATTATATCTAGCTACCATTTCTATTATGTAGATATATTTTAAAATTTAAGGAATCCTATGGAGTGGTAAATCAAAAACACAATGCCTTATTAATTATGATAGAGTACAAAATACATTCATGAGCCTTAACCATAAGTTTAAGCTTTTGGTTGAGATGGTCCATCTAACTTGATATCAGAGCCAACGTGACATAGAGGTCACGGTTCCATCCCCCCACTTTCAAGTGGAATAATAAGCGTAGGGTATGAGCAGGGCCCATGCTAGCTGCATCCACACTTTTAGCCCTATGGACTCTCGTGTGAGGGGGCGTGATAGATTATAAAACATATTCTTGGGCCTCAAATATCAGCTTAAGCTTATGGTTGAGGCCCATAAATTTATTTTATACCCGTTTTTTTTTCTTTTCTAAATGATCCATGATTAAGCTATGTGGTACGTTGGATACGGTGGGACCAAGTTATTAGGGGGTTCATTATTCCCAAGTTTCATTCTGAACAACGAAGATTACATATTAAAATGATTTAAAACACTAAACCACGAGACACGTGGGATATGCATAGGGATTAACTTGCATGCATGCATGCAAAATTTGGCTCGAAATGGTTAGCGTCTAGAGAAATGGTTGGTGACGATGATGATGTTACAATGCTTCATACATTAACATTCCTAAAAAGAAACAAGAAACAACTGTAAATTGAATCTCTTCTTCTACTTTTCTCTTTCCTTCTAAAAAGGGTGTTGGAGGGTTTGGTCTACTAGGCATTGTTCTTGGTGTTGAAGGATCTTCCTTGGCCACCTATATTCTCTAAAGTATCATTATTTTAACTACTTGTTCTTTGTTTGAGGAAAAGTTATCCTACATGATTCATCCATTCAAAATGAAATAAAACTTATGCAATTTATTGTTGGTTTTACATTGTGACACATATTCTCACTTATGCCTTGTCTAATTTAAGCAGCGTTTGCATAAGGTTTATTCGATCCATTCAATTGTTACTTACGTGAACTTATGAATTGAACTAATTTTTCAAAAACTTACATGTCTGAAGTTATTAAATTTATAATTATTCACTGTAAGATGTTTTTACAAAGAAAGATTATTAATTTGTATTACTTAAAACATCATATACATACTTAATGATGATTTATTAGTCTTTTTTTGTGAGATGATGATACGGGGAATTACTCATCAAGTCGATATTGCATGTACTATATCCTCTATATTTTTTGGATGAATAAAGTTTATCCAATTACGAAATTATATAAAGATATTTGGGGGATCCATAGTAAAAGTATAACAAATAAATTTGAATGGTCTTCATACTAGGAGCAAGAAATACTTGAAGTTGTTAAAAAGAAAAGTGAGATGGGAATAATATTGGTAAATAGTGTTGATCATAATAAGTAGCATGCAAGGAACATATAGTAACATGCTTTAGCGTGAAAAGGAGGGCAATGATAAGAAAGAGGGGAGAATGAGTAAAACCCTCGAATTGTCTCCTATGAAAGACATTCCCCAATATTTATCCCCAGAATAGTTTAGGTCTCGCTTTTGTGGTACAATTCGATTTGGATGGCAATGTAAAGCCACAAAACACAAATACTAAGCTCGAAAAAAGAAAAAGGAAATAAAAACTAGTCGTAAGTGGATTTTATTTTACGGTCAAGGCGACGGCACCTCGCAAATAGTGCACGAAACTTAAATTTGTATCTTCGCTCATTATATTCCCCTATTAGGAATTGGGTAATGGGGTTTTGGTGCCGGCTTTTTAACACTCTTAGGACCACTGCCGTATTCTACAATCATTGTCTTTGTTTTCCGATTGCTTCATTCTATAACCCATTTTATTACTTTATTGCTAGCTTGCTCTATATGTAACACCTCAATAATTCTCTCTTTGAACCCGTGAGTACCCTGAACAATATCCAAGAAAATTACTGACGTGTTACTGCCACGTGTTCAAACGTTAAGGCTATATCAGAAATTAGCAGCGGAAAAACTAATTCAGTTATCAATAAGTTTCTAAACCAATAAACAAAACTAAATTAAGTCTTACAACTTGGAACCATTAAGGCCCTTATTCAAAACCTAAATTAGTAAAAGTAGTATAAAATGAAACCGAGTTTAATAAATTCAAAAGTAAGTAGCAAAATAAGTTGTGAAAAGTAACCAACACTCCACTCAAAATCCCACCACCTAGAAGCGAATGCTGCATGTGTAAGACCTGTGGTTAATCTGCTCTACAATATTACAAGTGTTAAAATTGGATTGTCACAAGGTCATTGAAAGGCGAAGGTCATGACCAAAGAAAGACACACAAAGCACGCAATTAGCAAATATGTGTACATACAAGCTGTGAAATATATAATAAAAAATCCCTAGCATGCTACTAATATTCAATCATCACACACAATTAAATCATAGACTCAACACATGATTCCGCTGTCAATCTTACTAAAACTTCACTAATTAATAGTAGTTACATTCAAAAAGGCGATTATGTTCTAACATCAGGGCCCTTTCACCTTTGGAAGGATTTTTTGATCTTAACTCACTCATATGCTTGTCAAGGTAAGGATGAACCTCCGTAACATGATGTAATACAAAGAGGTGAGCTTGCATATACTTGTCTGGAGGGGCGAATATATCTTTACCGCCAACTGTACCCTTACCATCAAGCCTCCCTTCATGTCGAGATTTTGGGAGTCCAATAGGTTGTGCTCTGGACACAAACTCAGCAATGAAGTTACCAACCTCCTCTGCCACCGTCCCTTGAACAATACAAGCTTCCGGTCGAGCTGGATTCCTCACCTTATGTTGCATGGATCCCATATGTCTTTCAAATGGGTAAGCCCATCTCATAAAGACTGGACCACAAAGCTTAATCTCTCGAACTAGATGAATGACCAAATGAACCATTATGTCAAAGAAGGAAGGCGGGAAATACATTTCAAATTGACACAATGTTACGATGACCTCTGATTGCAAACTATCTAACTTTTTCGGATCAAGTACCTTATTGCATATAGTATTGAAAAATGAACAAAGTCTCGTGATGGCATCTCTAACATGCTTAGGCAATATCCCACGAATAGCAATCGGAAAGAACACTTGCATCATGACATGACAATCATGGGATTTCATGCCAACCAATTTCAAGTCGGTCTTAGAGATGAGTCTTTTAATGTTGGATGAATATCCACTAGGAACCTTTATGTCATAAAGGCATTCACAGAATTTCCTCTTCTCCTCTCGAGACAATGTATAACAAGCGGGAGGCAAATACGATGAGGTGCCCTTTCCTTTCCTTGCATTTTCCTTAATCACGGGCCATAACTCTGGTCGAATCTTCATTTCCATCATATCTTTGCGAACCTTTACCCCATCTTTTGTCTTGTTTGGAATGTTAAACAATGTACCGAGGATGGCATCACACACATTCTTTTCTATATGCATGACATCCAAACAATGTCTAACAGGTAAATGTTGCCAATATTCAAGCTTCCAAAACACTGACTCCTTCTTCCAAATGACCTCGGGATCGGTGGCTTTATTCGGTTTCCCAAACACCGTTTCAATGCCTCTAACTCGATCATAAACTTCTGTTCCCAATAATGGCCTACGAGCTATCCCCTCTTCTACCTTACCATTAAATGCAGCTTTTTTCTTTCGGTAAGGATGCATCCTATCAAGGAACTTTCGAGTAGCTCTATATACATACTTCCCAGAATTTGGCAAATAGGTAGATTCTGTATTGTCTTCACATATTGGACATGCCTTCTTTCCCTTGATCTTATACCCTGATAGATTACCATAAGCTGGAAAGTCATTGATTGTACAAAAGAGCATAGCTCGCAAGGTAAAAGATTCATTACAATGAGCATCAAAAACCGAGATTCCTTCGTCTCACATTTTTTTTCAAATCATCGATGAGTGGAGCAAGGTAGACATCAATATCGTTTCCGGGCTGCTTGGGACCTGATATCAGCAACGGCATCATCATATATTTCCGCTTCATACACAACCAAGGAGGAAGGTTATAAATAACCAAGAGAACTGGCCATGTGCTGTGTTGTGTGCTCAAACTACCAAATGGATTCATTCCATCCGTACATAGGGCAAGCCTAGGATTCCTTTCTTCTTTGCCAAATTCTGGAAATTGATTATCAATAAGAGCCCATTGTGGAGAATCTGCCGGGTTTCTTAGAAGTCCATCTTTCTTCCTACGATCAGCATGCCACCTTAAATTTTTTGCATCATTCTTTATTGAAAACAATCGCCGAAACCTTGGCATTATAGGCATATACCAAAGCACTTTAGCAGAAGGGCCTTTACTTCCCTCCCCGGATTAAACTCCATCGGGCAACTTGTAACGAGACTTATGGCACCGAGGACAATTATCCAAATGTGCAAATTCGTTTCGATACAATACACAATCATTCGGACAAGCATCTATTTTCTCATACTCCAAACCAAACGGGCACATCAACTTCTTGGCATAGTAGGTCGACTTAGGCAATTCATGACCCTTCGGAAGCATATCTTGCATCGCTTCCAGCAAGGATGTAAAGCTTGTGTCAGACCAACCATGCTTTGATTTCAAGTTGAATAAGGTTAGCACGGCGGATAACTTGCTATATGCTGTACATCCAGGGTATAATTGCTTCTCAGCTGCTTCAGACAATTTCTCAAATAAATGAGGCCGTTCATCAAATTCATGTTGTGCCCCCTTTATCATTTCTTCTATATTGTCTTCCTCAATGTCATACTCCTCATCAACATAAACCTCATCAAAGTCATTATCCTCATCTAGTTCAGACCCATTATCTCGTACCCCAACAATCTCATCATCATGAACATGTGGATGTTCAAGTTCTAGTTCCAGTTCGGCATTAGATTGCACATATCTCTCATGCATTGAATGTAATGTAGAATTTCCCCTGAACACTCCACTCTCACCGTGCCATAACCAATCATGATATTGTTGCCGAAATCCACGTCGAATAATATGGTCCCTAAGTGTGGTGATATTTTGCACCTTTTCAACATTTTGGCAATCGACGCAAGGACAATAAAATTCATCATCCTCTATGCTAGATTGATGATCTAAAGCACATTTGCAAAATTCCTCTACCCCACTCAAGAACTTGATCGAATTTCGTGGACCATACATCCAACTTCGATCCATTTCTACAGTCCAACCACTACAAACACAATATTTTTGTAGAAGTAATATGTTAAAACATGGGAACAAATTCATCATATTTCAAACATAACCACAAGTAAGTTTCAATGGACATATAAGCTTATGCAATTTTTACCAAACATAACATTTATTTTTTAGAAGCATATATATAATTAATACATAATACATAGCCACTTGCAATAACCATGTCATAGAAATAGTAGCTCACCAAGAATTATAATAAATATTCGCATGACCAATACAAACCTATAAAGAAAAATATGAAAGGAAAGATAATGTACCAGAGTCACAATTAAAGGTAGTTGGTGCCAAGCTAACAAGGACAAAAGTGATCAGATGATTGGCCTTCACTTCTCATTTGTTGAACAAACTTCCTAGTGAAAAAATGCATTAGCATAAAAATGTAACCAATTACACTAAATCATCATTTAAAATAAATATTCTGCCTAATATTCTGACCTTGAAGGCAATGACTTTACTCTTTTCCCTCTTTCATTATTCATACATTATTATAATACATACACCAGATACATCCTAATTATAATCAAACTCAATTCATGAAATCAATGGAACAATAAAATGGATTCCTTATATTCTCAATCACCAATGCAACAGTTCACTAAACAAATCTAAAATCACAAGCAAACCCAGTTCATTGAATCAACAGATTTAAATGGGTATCAAAATTGTCTAACAAAAAATTACCAAATTCACATAAGCAGCAAATCGACAAAAATTAAAACCATGAACAAGCTAATATTAAAAACTTTTTAGCCAAAAAAATTAAAAAAAAAATCATAACTTAGTAATGCTAAAAAATACTCCGTATAATGTATCATACTATCAGTCTAATATACTATCAATCTATCATACTTATAAATGCTCAAGTCATATAAATTACGAAAGTATCATACGCATAAATGCTCAAAAATATAGTGTGAGAAGATATGAAAGCCAAAAATAGTTAGCTAATTAGTATCGAACGGAGACAGCGCTATTAAATTCTAGGAAGTACAAACAGCTCTTACCAATGAACCACTTAATCCATTTATTCATTAAAACATGGAATTAATTTTTATACCTTAATTAATTAGGCCTTTTCTTTTTGTAGGATCACTCAAAACTGACAAATCAAAGCAGATGAACAAAAGAAAGCGTGAGAATTGAGAATCTAGCAGAAAGCCAACATACTCAAATTACATTTAGAAAGCAGGGTGGAAAATTAATCGAGAAAAATTTCCTGGAATTCGTGAGATGCCAGTGAAAAATACTCAATCATGACCACGAGTTCAAGAACTTTAGAAAGAAGTAGCAGGACGCATTGTTTCAAAAAAGCACAACCACAGAATGACCAAAAAACAGCAAACAAGAGCAGTCACTGGTTTTGAAAGGAGTAGTGAATGATCACAATCTGAAAAATACTCAATCTGCATTGATTGGAGGAAATTTTTCCTCTTCGCACAAAAATAACAAAAAATAATAGTCAATGATATCAATAAAATGAAGTTACTACTTCTTTCAAACCAAAAAAAAAAAAAATGAAGTTACCAGTGACAATAAAATCACATAATAATAACAGAATGCAGCTTTTCCCAGCCAAACTTAATTGCAAATGAATTATCTTCCAAGAACATAAAAAAGTTGCACTATAAGAGAATCAAATAATTAATGAATAAGGGATACACCTCCCCATAAAAAGTATGATTGGGATAATGTCACGGTCAAGTGCATAAATAGCTTGGTGGGTTCAAATGTTCAATTCCAAGTACCTTGTTACTTTGCTAGTTTAAAGTAATTAGCATAAAGAATACCTCTGTAAGCTTCGTTAATATCTTGAAATTTGGCAGTAACAGCACTATCGTCCTTGTGCTTGTCCGGGTGCCATTTCAAAGCGAGCTTTCCAATTAGGCCTTTTCAGTTTAACGAAAAACTGGGCTTTTGATTTGGGGCCAGATACGGTTGCCCTGCCCCAGATACAGCCGTGGTCAGTGGCGGAGAAGACAATGTGGTTCCCGTTGCTGTAGCCGTCGAACCTAGTATAAGCTTCAATGAGCAAATTTACCACAAATCTGAACAACCCAGAAGCAGCAAGTTGATAAAATTAAAATTTGGAACAAGGTAGAAAGCCAATTCACGAAAAAATAAACCCAAAATTAGACTTTTTTTTTGCTTCAATGAGCCGTTTTTTCTAGCTTCAATAAACCCAACGATTGTGAAATTGACAGTCGATGAATACTACGAGTAACTCCAATTGATACTCGTTGATTTACAAAAAAAAAAAAAAAATAAAATAAAAAGTATTTACCTGTTTAGGGTTTCGTCCTGCACTTCGATGGTGAGGTTGCGGCGGCCGTTTGTAGAAACTGAGGCGGAGGAACGGTCGGCGATGGTTGTGGAAAGTGAGGTGGTGGAGAGTGTGGTGGTGGAGTTTGAAGCAAGAACGCTTTTTTTTTTCACAGAAGAAGCTAAGCAAAATGTTGAAAGAGGGAGGGAAAAGTGAAATGAATTAGGGGGTTAGGGCGGGTAAGGATGAGAGGGTTTAGTGTAAGGGGGAAAATATTGATTTGCTGCGTATTCTATAAAAAAAACCCCTGCAAATTAATAGTTTTGTAGTATGTACATTTAAAACCCATTTTAATTTGCAGCGTTTTAACAAAAATGCAGCAAATTAATAGCAGCAAATAAATATTTTTCTAGTAGTGAAGCAATAGACAAGGTTGTCCATCTCATGCTCCATTTGGAACATCAATAAAAGAAAAACCCCATGCCTTCTTTCAAAAATATCAATAAAACATCCAATGGCCACGGGCGCGACTCCGTAACCATAGCTAGTATGAGATCTCATCTAATTCCTAGTTTTTGAAAAGTATTTGAAACAAGAGACTCGTAAATCAGATGGCCTCTAGAAAAGTGCACAGCTAATACCCCGTGTACCCCAACCCCAGATTGTCATTACTCCAGATGTGCACAAACCCAGAGTTTTATTGCTCATCCATCTTGCACTTTACGTTATTTACAAGTTTAGACTTGGTGATGACTCGTATGCAAAACAACACAATCAATCCAATCAAGTAAACTAAGTTTCCAAATTCAATTCTTAATTTATTAGTGACAAACAGTATTTATTATTGATTCTTTTAACTACCTCGGTGTATAAACACCTTGAGTGCATAAAGCACCCTAAAACCTTAACCTTGTCTTATAAGACTTAAATTCTTCCTTTACTCATTCTATCTCGATAATCATGAACGAATAATAAATAAATCATTCCACATATTCACGTACCTTTGCCTCTAAGCGCATCTTACAAAATTAATGCATAAATAACACTTGCAAAGTAGAATAACACACAACATACGGAAATCACAATGTAAAAACAAACAATTAAGTCCAGTCTTCTCTATACATGATACTAAGTTCTCGATACATCCCTAAACATTCTTCTAAAGGCAAGGTTTCGTATCTTGTACGTACCTTGAATAAATGAGTTGATTGGCCACTTTATTAACTAAAAATCACCTTCTATAAAGTCCTCTCCTAAACCAAACAATAAGATCTCAATCAATACCCAACCAATCAAATTTACAGCAATACTAATTAACTTTAAAAGCTTCAAAAATCATTGAAACGACATCTTTAAGCCTCTCTAAAGTCTAGGTTAGTAGTTTAGAAGTATTACTATGAATATCCATAAAAAGATCCTTTAAATACATCTTTGTATATGAAATTTCAGCAAGTTTAAAACATTATAAAAATCTGAAATTTAATTTTAAACAAGTATTTTAAAGTTATTGAAATTCTTATTTACCATATAGTAGATTAGTAGAATTTAAACCCAAAAATCTATTAGTTTGAAGTGATTAAAGACTTCAAAAATAATAGACAAAAATCTGAAAATTAAGTTATGAAACTAAACTTCAAAGTTCAACATTTTATAGTTACAACATACTTATAATAATCATTTAACGGAATTAAAAACATGGAAATATGAAACTAATACAAATCAAAACCCAAAATCAAATCTTTAAATATCTGAAATTTTATTTACCATCAAAATAATTAAACTTTAACATAATTTAAACATAGTATGATTAGGTAACTTGATTAACACGTTTTAAGGCCTAAAATCATGAAAAATCAAGGTTTAAGCCCTAATTTTCTTAGCTAAATAAATCTGAAATTTTGTTTCATAGTTTAAACATAATAAAACTTATAAATTTATAATCTTTTATAATTCATACATAATCAAACCATAATAATAACAATTTAATAACAAAATTGATAAAGAATTAAACTTGGATTGAATTAACAAAAGAAGAGAAAACAAGAGGGAGAAAGGAGAGAGGGGCGAACTGTTGTCAAGGGGGGCCGCGGTGGACGCCGGAGCAGCAGTGGCGGTGTCGGTGGTGGCTGGTGTCGCCGGGCAGCAAGCGATTTTTTTTTTTTTGGTGAAGTCATGAAAACAAGGGAAAGCAGTAGCAGCAACTTACGTGAGGTTTGGAGTGAAAGGGGATAATATTGTAGGTGGGTATAAATAATAAGAAGTGGGTTTTGGGGTTTCCTAATCCAAGTATAACTAGGATAACTTGTTTAGGCCCAAATATATGCCAAAGTTTACAAATTTTTACCTATACCCCACGGCAGGGAACACTGCCTGCACCCCACCCCACCCTCCACGCGTGTTCAACCCCCACCCCTTTCATGTACGAATTTTCTGCAAATTTTTATAAAATGTTCATTTATATACTGTATTGGTAGATGTTCATTTTTATAACAAGTAGTTTTTTGTTCAAATTAATATATGTTTTGAATTGAATTTTAAGAATTTTCTATAAATAAAAATAAGAGCAAATTTATTTATAAGGATCACCGCATTCAAATCATTTTTATTATAAGAAGTATTGCATCATCCAATGTTCATTTTTGTTTTTCCATGTTCCAACAAATGTTCATTTTTGTATCATCAAATGTTCATTTCAAGAGTTATGCATAAGTTTCATACTAAGATGTATGCAAATACATACGTCTTAGATTTTTATTTATTTAAATAAAAGTTTGTTAACAAATAATTTCCAATGTAATATAAATTTAATTTAATTCAATGATAATGCATTTCTATACAGCTATACTATTACATGTAATTGTTCCATACACATGAAATTGAACCAAATGTACATGTGTCTTGTTAAATGAACATTATTTGTTACATTTGATATATTAAAGTGTGTGTGTATATACATATATTTTCTCCTTGTTGCAACTAGGGCCGTGCACCGGTCCAAAATCGGACCGAATCGGACCGAGACCGGAACCCGGAATCGAATTTTTTTGGGGAACGGGACCGGGATCGTAATCAACCGATCCGAGTTCCGGTCCAGACCTGTTTATTCCGGTCCGATTTTGGACCGGTTACGTTATTATTTTTTTTATTTTTTATTTTAGTATCTTAAATATATATATATATACATTTTTAACGTCTTGTTTTTTATTGCATGCTTTCCTATTTTGAACCTAGAATTTATAAATTACAAGTTTTATACCTAAATTTTTTAGAAATTTAAACATAAAATTTAAAATTTTCACCCAAAAATTTACAAAAATACACTTTCCGGTCCATTCCGGTCCGAACCGGACTGGAAATCCGGAATCCCCAATTTGTGAGGATCGAAGACCGGAGCGGAATCAACCGGTCCGGGCCAATCCAATTCCGGTCCGGTCTCGGTCGGTTTTCCGGTCCAGGTCCATTTCTGCACACCACTAGTTGCAACTCTAATCATTACTTGGGTGTGTTTCCATGAAAAATACAATCTGAGCACAATATATATGTTGTCTTCAACTTCCTTACTTGATTATCCCATACAATGAGAGATCGATCAAGTTTTTTCAAAAAAAAATAAAAATAATAACAATAACAACACATTCCAAACAAAAGTATGTGAAATCTAAGGATTCAAAATTGAACATTTACTCATGAATAACAATTAGAATTCAGAAATGAACACACTATAAAGATATAAAAATCTTTCAATATATGAGAATGAAAATTTATAAAATCTAAATGAACATTTAAATCATTTCCATTAAACAAAATATGACAATAATCATTCACAAAACCAAATTTGAACACATTGCTAGAAAATGAACAAATATAATATCTAAATGAACATTAATCCTTCTACAAATGAATATAAAGTTCATCTAAAATGAACATTTACGATAGAATAAATGTACTAGCCAAAATTCACCTAATAACAATTTTAATTAAATTATAATGGAAAATTCTTGTAACATAATATAATTATTATAATAAGAATCACTTCCATTAAAAACTAAAAACTCTAATTGAAATTCTTATTAGATATGTGAAGAATTCTAATGATTATTTGTTAATAAGTAAATGACCATATACCATTATATAAATGAACATTTACCAAAATAAAAATGAACATTCATTAAAAAAAAAAAATAATAATAAAAAAAGAAACCATTACGAACTAAATTTACATTTCTATAATTCTACGAAATAAATCAAATTATTCATTATATATATTAGAGCAATTGAACTCTATTTTTAATTTTTTGTCCAGTAATTGTATAGGCTAATAACACACACAAGTTAAATCAACTTAAAATAGAGTATATAAAACATCATTATAATATAATATTAAGAAATCATCATTACCAAGTAAAATTATAAGAAATCATGAACTACTACTATTGAAAGTTCATATTATTGAAGAATAAGGCAAATAAAAAGTTAGGGTTTGATCTTTTTTTTCGAAAAATAAACAAAATCATCAACTTACAGTTTGATTGATGGTCATTTTTTTGTAGAAATTTTCTTTAATTTTTCGATTTTTTCTTTTACAAGTAGAGATTTAAGAGTATTTTGATTTATTTTCAAGAAATATTTAGAAGTTTGTGGTAGTTTAGGAGAGAGAAAGTGGTAATTAAAATTATGAGGAAAGAGAAAGTGGTAAAATTATAAGGAGAGAGAAATTTCAAATGTTAGTAAAATTATGAAAAAAACTGATTTATAAGAGCAAAAAGAAAATGTAGGAAACTAGGGGGGAGGGTTGTAGATATTATGGTAATTTTGTGTGTGTGTGTGTGTGGGGGGGGGGGGGGGGGGGGAGGATAGGCAATGATGCCTAAAGGGGGGTGTAGGTAACAACAACTAGCCAAAGTTTTAAAATAAGATGTAAAGTTGGGCTTCAGGTAATTTGGATTAAGCTCTTAATTTGTATGGTAGAATGATTATTGACAATAGGTAGTAATGACTAAATAACTTAAAATTACTTTATTTTTAAAATATTAATAAAAATATAAAATTATCGTAAAATAATCATATAATTATCAATAAAATATAATTATAATAATTACAAAATCACGGGAGATTACACTATATGTGTTCTTTTTTGGTTTATTTTTCAAATAATGTAGTTTGTGCCACATGAAAAGCTATAATAGTCGATAGGTGAACCGTGAACGGATTTGAGGTTGTACAAGAGGTGGCAAATTAACTCGCAATGTTATAAGGCTAACGTACCACGGATTGGGTTGAGTACGTTAAGGCTCCCTGGTTTTGTGTCTGAACAGAATGGATGGACTTGTAATTTCAAGAATTACGATTGTAGTATATGGCTTGACCCTTTATCAATGACAATCATTTTTTTTTTTTTGTTAAGTTTTGTGTTCTTGTATGTAAAGTTGACAAGATGACAACCTCGTGTAAGATTGGACCATCTAGAATGCAAATACAACTAATTCTCACCTCCATCAAGTTAAAATGTCCAATTAATTATATTATGGCTTATTAAATAATTTATCTTGAATTTTATGATGGATGATAATTGATTCGGGTGGGTGGGGTCTTAAAAGTCAAATAAACCTAATTATTACTCACTTACTCTGTGTTTCTTTAGCGGTTTTTGGATCTACCCAAACCTAATTGTTCTATCAACCCGATTTGTTTGAAAAATTAATTAAATAAATATGAATGAATTCTTTTTAAAAAAAAACAAAATATGAATGATTATCATCTCCTTGGCTTGTGATTGATCAAATTAGCTCCATAAATAGCAAACAATTTTATGATTATTGAAAAAAAAAAAGGTTTATTTCAACCAATATGATAAAATTAATCAGAAGATATCTTAAAATAATTTTTAGTACTCCATAGTAATTTTTAAAATTATATGATAGAGGAGTATAAAAATGACCTGGCCTTAAAATAAATCCATTCTAGAGAAAAGTAAAAAAAATGGCCTGGCTAGGGCTGGACTAAAGATAATCCATCATCACAAACATTTTACAAAATCGGATGTATAATAAAATATTGTACATTCGTTACAAAGTTACCTTAATAATCAAAATTTACTCAATTTATATAAATTACTCTGATATAAATAAGAGTTATTTATGCTTTATTGATAAAGTTACCCAAAAAATTATAAAAATTACCCTAAATTGAACAAAAGTTACTCCGATGTACAATAATTTTGCTGTACATCGGATGTATACAAAAAATTTTGATCCATCATAAATTTCGTTTTGTATAGGCACCATAATTTAGCATGACTAAGCTCGAATCAAACCTGATCCGACCTGGCTCTACCTAAGCCGACTTAATGACCCGAATGAGAAGCAAAACTCTGCTCCGGTGGCCCAGATAAAGTCCTGGTGGACAATATGTATTTCCCACGGTCTCCAACACATGTACATTAGCACACAGACCTGGAGCATGGATAAAAATCTACAAAATTCGTCAGAAAACATTTGGGCCTTTCTCATGACAAAAGAGGCCCAGGTATCAACTAAAATAACACGGAACATCATTGAAGCCCAAAACTATCCTCTAAATACTTACGCTAAAGATTAACAATTTTAACAAGCTGAGTTAGACTTTTTTTTATTTTATTTTTTTTCAAATCTTAAATTTTGGGTATTTTTTGTATAATAATTATTTAAAGGACTTTTGATCATTTCTTTCTTTTTTTTTTTTTTTTTTTTTTTTTTTTTTTAATGAAGCCGAGGGACAAGCCCCTAAAATTGAAAAGAACTACAAGAAAAAACCAAAAATAACGAAAAATAAAAGCGACATAATTAAAACAAAGAAACTACTATTATTATCCTAGTTAATCCGTCGGCTTAGGAACCATCCTCGGAATAGCCACACCATTCAGGTCCTCCAATAAAACGGTATGAAGATCCCTCGGGACCGCTTTAAAGATAACCAGTTTTTGCTCCAAATTCACCCCATAGTTAGCCAACCAATCCGCTACTTTATTGGCTTCTCTGTAGCAATGTCCGATTGTAACTTCCCAACCACTTCTCATGATTAGGGCTTTACACTTTCGGAGGATATGTATAAAAGGAGAGTTAGATGGAGTTGGATCCACTAACAAATGAACCACCACTTCAGAATCAACCCGAACCTGCACCTTTCTATGCCCACTGTTCCATGCTATAGCCAGACCACGAAGTACCCCGAATAGCTCAGCTCTAGTGCATGTGCAAGACCCGCAATTATTTAAAGGACTTTTGTTCATGTTTTTTCATTAAATCTTATTTCTTGACAAATACTACGTACTATCTACTTTTTTATTTATTTTTATTTTTTTATATATAATCAGCTGACAATATAATTACAAGCATCAATTTTCGAAGAAAATGTATATAATATGCTTTGTAATTACTCATGTAAAGATTTAGCACTTGTTTTTTTCACTTGAAATGAGAAGATCGAGTCTGATCTAAATTTTTATTAATTATTATCAGGTCTGGTAAAATCTGCTTTATTAATTTGACTAAGCTTGACCACATTATCAAATTGGATCTTATCAAATTCATCTCATCATGTACTTTTCAATTATGTAATTTTTAGAAGTTTTTTAATATGCAATTAACGATATTTAGTAATAAATAAATGATAATTAAAATTTTTAATCTGATTTGAATGTTTCTATTATGATCTGATATGAATTTATAAAGAATAAGCAATAAGTATTTGTAACAAATTAATGAGAATAAGTCTTTATAATAAGTCTGTAAAAAAAAAGTCTTTATAATAAGAAATCTAATCAAGGAAGTATCAATCACGATTAACTACCTAATAATCCATTGAAAAAAAAAACAAATTAAAAAAAAAAAAATAGTTCCTAAGAAGTAATGAATTTGACAAAGGGGAGATTGCTTGTAAGATCGGGTAGTGTACAATTCTAGGCACTCGACTTACTTGTAACTATAATTCAGGTAACTCGCACTCATCTTCTGCGACCACTTGTTAGGTAAAGAGGGTCCAGGTATTAGGAAGTACAGTTGATCGGTATCCAAACAACTCCCTACATTTTTTTTTTTTTTTTGGTGTGCTTTGAGACAACATACACTGTCAATATATCAAACTTCTTCATCAACAGTCAACACTTGCGACTTTCAGGGAACGATAACTTAATTATCTCAAACGATAACAAGCTGTCATATCAATGATGTAATACTTCGTACTCGTATAAATTTACAATGTGACAATCTATACTTTAGTATTTAAAAACTATAACCAAATAACTAAGAAAGACACATGTCCCCATCCGTTCTATTACACTTCTCTAACCATAGTGCCACATGTCATCTTACACTATTAATTTTTTATTACACCATTTTTTTCAATTCTTTCATTAAACTTATACTTCATCTTTCATACACACTTTATCTCCCCCCTTTAATTTTAGCCCTTCCACCTTGTATATAAGCCTCTTTTTTCGATTAAAGTTCCAAAATTTTAATTTCTTTAATCATGTTTCCGATTACATATTATACCCTATAATGACTTACTGATATTTCCTCACTTATCTCTCAATACAATTTTTCCGATTACATATTATATCCTATAATAATGACTTACTGGTTTCCTCACTTATCTATCAATACAATTTTATATGAATAACCCGTGCATTACACGGGCCAGAAGGCTAGTTAAATTTAAATAAAGGTACTGTAGACTTGTGCGGTGATTAATTAGTGAGCTAACTATATGTGTACGTGGTCACATAATAATACAATTTCGTACATGTTTTGGGATCCAAACGTAATCATTATAAATAGAGGTGTCATCCGACCCGACCCGATTCGATCCGAAAAATATTCGATTTAGATTTGGACTCGCTCGGACATAACAATTTAGTATGACTTAACTTTAAAAATTTACCCGACCCGACCCGACCATATCAGACCCGATCTGATCATCCAAATTGACACCCCTAATTATAAATAGTAGGTATGCAATCAACAGTTCATATACAATTTAATTGAAACAAAATTTATTTCCCTACCTTATAAAAAGTGGCAAAATACTCTTATGAATAGTGTCAAGACTATTATACCCTTAAAAAAGTTAATTGACATATTTACCCCCAATTAAAATTAATTTTGATGCATTTAAGTATTTAACCTTTCGTATTTTTGTCCTCTATTTCTTTTTTTATCTTCCTTCTTATCATTCTAACGAAAAGGCAAAAACTCCTCATTTCTCAATTTCCTCTTTTCTCACGAACTCCTTTTCTGGTTGCTGGAAAATACTATTAACTTGTCAGTTTCCATTCCGGTACCCCCGGTCATCACCCACCGCCGCGATAATTCTATAAGGATGATGACCCTACTGGTTGTTTTTTTATACTAAAGGAAATGTAAAGTTTGTGCAATCTTTTTTTTTTTTGACAAAGGGCAACTCAAAACAAACAGAACCTAATACAAATAACTAAGAAACTGACGTCTTCTAGCTGAAGTAGCCAGCTGGTGAGCAGGGAGTACATCATCTATTTGTTTATGTTATACGAAGAGGTGAATAAGCATACTATTCGGAGACGCCCGTATCTGGTTAGAGTTGGGGACAACTCAAGATTGGTGGAGTTGACGGATGAATGCAATAATGGTACCTTCGTAGGGGTGGAGTGTAATTGCTTGGATACCATTAAAATGATAAACCAAAAAAAAAAAAAAAAAAAAAGTAATACTTTTGATGTAATCTTTTTTAGTTGTATTTATAGGGGAATCAAACAAAGCAACTCATTTGATGAGCCTTTTACGGAATGTAGCAGTTATGTCTTACATATGAGGTACTATAGTCTTATGCTTTTGATTAAGAGGTTGTTTGAAGATGTATTTTGCTTTAGTTACTGTGTCATTGGCTCGATTTTTATCCTAGGAAAAGCTTATAGTTTATGATTATAGGAAAGAGTTAAGACGTACTCATACATCATCAGTTAAACACTCGTAGCTCATAAATGTTATCTCCTCCATTATATGGTCCAAAGACCATCTAATTGCAGGGAAATATACTACGTAGCTTTTGTGCCAGGGTGTTCAATGAGGGTTTTGTCCTCTCCATAACACTCCTATCATAGTTATAGAATGATGCAATAGCTTTGATTGCCTTTTTTTATATAGTAATGCGTACATTGGCGAGTTATAATATATATGATCATTTTTAAAATAAATAATCATATCACAAATCATTTTTCAACAATTAAATAAATTAAGATAAAATCTTTTATTGATCTTCCTAAGACAAGTATAATTCAACAACAACTCAAAGTACGTAAACTTTGAGGTTCGAATTTATAACTCCCCTACGATAGCTAGCTGTATCGTGCGCATCGCGCGCGTAGGCTTCCCTAGTAAAAAAAAAATCGAAACAAAACGATTAATTAACAATTAACCCTTGATAAAGTGTAAAATTGATTTTAAAAATTACGGAGTACTTTCAATTGTGCTAAAAAAAATCAAGTTAAATCTTTCTAAAGATGTTTATTGTTCCATCATATCACATTGCTACTTTAGGCCATCCCCCAATATTTTTTTTTTGAGGGACATTCTCAAATAATTAATCGCCTTACAATTTTACAAATAATGTTCCACATGTTTTATTTTGTTATCTTCAAAAAGAAAATTTGAAATAAAAAAAAACATAAAAAGTATATATATTACAATAAAGCGTATTGTGTGTGGCTGGTTAAGTAAAAAAACAAAGTAATTTCTATAACATTGTCTGCATAACCCTGAAACAATGAACGAGTTTCTCCTATAACACTAACATAGTAACCTCCATGGTGTGGTCAGCCACATATAACAATTGGTTATATTACAATGTGTACAAATTGAGTTTTGCATGCTATTGTATCCCTAATCATTGTAGTTTAACCCGAATCAGTAATCATGGTAGTTTAACTCAATAATAGAGGTTTAGTTTTCAATTACTGCACTTTAACTTGGCCACTCATCTTAATATTAGAGGTAAGAACCCCATAGATCGATCACAATAAGTACTGAAATTGATTTTCGTACAAGAAATTATGATATTAGGATGCTGACAACTTCCTACTACAAAACGAAAAATCTACATGCAAATTGATCGACAGTACAATTGTCAATTGGGTCAATTAATTTAGCCATAATTACATTACCAGTCACATAATGCTCTCCTCAAATGAACAAACTGCAACTTAATACTACAAGTATATAATACCATATCCACAAGAAATCTCACTTTTATTTAGAATAGAAGCGTATTACACTTACACTCAACATATATGATGGATACTCGTAATTTCTCTATTTCTTTCACGCTCTCATTATATTTCATGTGATGTTGGTCTTTACCCTCATAATCAACGTACTTTGTACATTTCAATCAAAGTTTAGTTCTTATACATTGAGTATTAATTACTGATAAACCTATCTCATCTATCAAACTTTTAATAAAATATGTATGATTAAATCAAGTTAAGTTTGACTTTTAGTGAAAAGGAGAACACCATTTGCTTCAAGGTTGGGAGTTTAAGCCCAACCACGTACTAGAGATACTTAAGAGGAAGGAATCCTTTATTTACCTCCACCTCCAAATTGTCTAGCACACTATTTTATGATTTATCAATAATACAGTAGTGCCTGAGAAAAAAAAAAAACATAGTTATATATGTGGAATTTTGTTAGATTTGTCTCAATCTTATAAATTTAAAATACCAATTTTTATACACTATATTTTTACTAAAATATAATTAGCATACTAATATAATAAAATGATGTACATTGCGATTAAAAAAGAATGAAATAATTTACTTCTTAGATATCAATAGCCGGAAATCCCCTAAAAATCATTGATTTGCGCCCGCACTTGCGCGGTCAGTGGGAACGGGACCTCAGCACCAAACTTCTATCTACACCACCTGAACTTGACCAATTACAAGCTAAACTAACTATTCATACCATATTTTATAGTCATTCTATAATAATACAAGTATATACCATATTATAAGTAATCTCTAATACTAGTATAAACTTCTTTTCAACTCTCATATCAATCAATTTCTCTTGCATAAGTTACTATATACTCCTAGTACATGCCTTAAATACTTCCATGTTATAAATCAACTCATGCATTTTTAGACAACAACTCATCACCAAACTCCCCACTATTCCTTCATTTGCTACACATAAGTTTTACAACTAACCCTTTATAATAAGCCTACTCTCCCCCTTTCATTTCTGTCTTCTGGTATACTTTCCTTGTTAATTCGATCTCTAAACCATATAATAATGGTGAACTTGGTGGAGGCCCAAAAGCCTCTCCTCCACGGCCTAATGAAAATGGCCGGTATCCGGCCAACAACCGTGGAACTTGAGCCCGCGGGAACCTCCATGTCATTCTGGGTTCCCGCGGAGACCCTGTCAAAACCAAACAAAAAGAAAAAACCTAGTAATAAACAACCCTTAAAGCCGAAGCCCGTGGTAGTCCTTATCCACGGGTTCGCGGCCGAGGGTATTGTAACGTGGCAATTTCAAGTAGGAGCTCTCTCCAAGAAATATTCTGTCTACGTGCCTGACCTCCTATTCTTTGGGAAGTCTTGCACAGGCAATACTGACAGGTCTCCGACATTTCAAGCGGAGTGTTTGGCGGCGGCTTTGGCGAAGCTGGGTGTTACTAGGTGCACTCTTGTAGGGTTTAGTTACGGTGGGATGGTGGCATTTAAGCTTGCAGAGTTGTGGCCGGACCTTGTGGAGGCGTTGGTGGTGTCGGGTTCGATATTGGCTATGACGGAGTCGATCAGTGAGGCGGAGTTGAATAGGATGGGGTTTAAGTCGTCGTCGGAGTTGCTGTTGCCGACGTCGGTTAAGGGTTTGAAAACTTTGCTTAAGATTGCAACTCATAAGAAGTTGTGGTTTCCTGATCGCTTGCACAAGGATTACCTTGAGGTAACTTAACTTCAACTCTTAACTACTAGCCTTTTTCCTATTATAATTATATTTAAAGGTTTTGAACTTTTGATCCCATATATGTCATCTCAAAATTTTAACCTGCCAAATTAGTTGATATTCCCCGATTATATAGATTAAGAGTCAACATGCTGTATATTAGGGTTCATTATTTTGTAATTTGTCTTGATGAAAATTAAAGTCGTTAAATGTATTATTTAACCTTCCAATATAAGAAATCAATTGAATGTATATATAATTATTTATTTATTTTTATTTTTTTTGAGGGCAGATTATATATAAATTTTAAAAGCTTAAAACACTAAGCTAATTTGATCCATAAAAAAGTATATAAAAAAAATATAAATAATGCTCTTATGGTTATGGTTGAAGCAATATAATACTTCATTTACGCACATTTAACTCCGCCTCTTTTTAAGATAAATGCATACCTACGTAATTTTATTTATATATATTAATTATAAAAAAAAACCATTATGATATATATTAATTATGGAATATGTGTATAGTCGTATGTGATTGCATGATTAATTAAATAAGGGTTGGTAATATTAATATAACAAACATTACATCGATCTTTTATTCTTTCTAGAGTATGATCCGAAAGTCACCCCAATAGAGTAGGAAGATTGATATAAATACACATAATAAGGGTTGGTAATCTGATCTTAATATAACAAACATCACCAATCTTTTATTCTTTCTAGAGTATGATCGGAAAGTCACCCCAATAGAGTAGGAAGATTGATATGCATACACATAAATGACAATCATCCAACCTATTGGATAAGAATCGAATAAACTCTTAACCTCTCACAATTATTACGTATTTCCAATAAAAAGCCATTAATCTCTTGATCTAATTCATTTCATAATTCTTCCTTTCTATTTTTGCTGATGTGAGGAATGAGGGGTTGTTAGGAGTGGGTGATCAAAGTGCATTAGGTGAATCAGGTGTTTTGCAAGAGCCAAACTAGAAACATGCTTTAAGAATTGCAAGCAATTTTTTTACCCCTACAAATATGGGATAATGTGCATTTATATCGAAGCAAATGTCATATTCTCAAATTATGTCATTGCCAAATACATAAGCAGCCCTTAAATTCAATCACCTACTTTTTGAACATTACAATGCCTTTTTATATACGATGTACTTCCTCCGTTTATATTTAGTTGTAACAAACCTCTTTGACACGCATGTTAAGAAAGATATTAGACTAGGTAAACGGATAAATTAAATTACAAAATTTTAACACCTATAAGAAGAAAGGGATACGGTTTAAATTTCATAGATTAATTCATTCGTTTACCTAGTTTAATCACCTCATCGATAAGCGTGATAAAAAATGTATTGCAAGTATAAAAAAAATAGAGGAAGTATGTCACTATCATTTCTTCCTTTACTAGCATTATATTGCTCCCTTCCAAATTAAATATAAGGGTCTCCTTAAATTATATTTCGACTTACAATGAGTAATAATTATATTATAAAGGATAAAGATGATTATATCATCATTATCATTATTAGTTATTGTTTAGAATATGTAAATCTCTTGATTTACTCCTTAATTTTGATAGTCAAAGTATATCCCTTATAATTAGCTAACGTACCTAGTCACATATTGTATCTAGTCATAGTTTGGTATGTTCAATGTTCTAATCTTGTATTATATATACTCGTGTATATTCATCAATATAATCAAGGTTTCAACATTCTCTTTCTCATAAATCTATCAATAATAATTAAACACGTTTATTAAAAAAGTGTTTTTGTATTTTTTTGTCTTGTTGTTCAACTAATAACTAACATCTACATGTTCTAAAGGGTCAAACCAAGATACGAGTAGCAAATTGTGTCACTACTACTTTTGTTTCAGATTAAATGTAAATTAAATTTATGAATTGTTAATAGGCTGAAAACATACATTGAGATAGAGTTAAAAACATACATTTATATACTTGTATGTATATGCTAACCATTGTTCTTATAGGTTGAACAATGCAAAAGATAAATAAATTGTTGCATCTTAATATGAAAAGGAAAAGGAGCTTTAGTAATTATCATGCATACTTCAGAAAATTGAATTTTTTTTACTTATATGGGACCATGGTCCCTACATAAAGTTTTAGGTCAAAAGAAGTTTGTTTCGTTTAAGACAAAAATAACTACTATGTACTTTATAATAATAGTTATAATAATAGTCTAATGCAATGTGAATGTAATGCATGGTATGTAGATCAATATAATATTGAGGACGAAGGAGTACATTGAATAATTGATGCATGGTAAAGTTAATAAATGGGGATGGCTTGCATTGAGATTTGAAACTTGTACTAATGTACTTTACTTGGAGTCATTTGGTTGGAAATTGAATGTTACATTAGTTTTTTGGTTGGTTGAAAAAAGTACATGGTAAAATTTTCCACACAAGTATTTATATTTACTCATTAACTTGAGTTAGGTAATCAACCTTAATTCATTAGTTCTAAAAAACAAAAATAAATACTCACTAAAGCTTGCTAATTGTCGATCAAACATAAATCAAATGAACATTTTATACTAATATTCCAACTCAAAAAAATTTATATAATCTCCGCACTTAAAGGAGCGAGGAGTAACAACAATAAAATAAATTTTTAAATTTATATCAATTTGTTAAATATAAAATAAAAATTTGATATATGGACATTTACAAAATTCAAATTAAAGGTATATAAATTTCTGAAAATGAAGGGTAGGGTTTGAATTATACTATTATATCATACTTGTATGTAAATTTAATGCTTACTAGCATCAAAAGATATGTTTTGAGTGTATCAATGTGGTGGTATGCAGCATCTAACTATTAGAAATTGAAAATGACATTGACAGGTGATGTTTACCAATAGAAAGGAGAGAAGTGAACTGCTTGAGGCTTTGGTCATAGCCAAACAAAACCCTGATATCCCTAACTTCACACAGGTCTATCTCTTTCTCCCTCTATGTATTTCTTCATTTAGTACTCTCTTTGTTTTTAAGTAATTTTCACGCTTTAGTTTGACAAAATAAAATAATGGGACTAATCATATACTTCGTGATAATAGTAGAATGAATAAAAAAAAATTGAAAATTAATATACTACTAGTGAGATCAAACAAAACAAGTAAAGAGAAAATGTTGATATTAACCGTTTTATAAAATGGTCGTTTTCACTCCAAAAGAAGTTATAAATTGTAGTTTGAGATGTTTTGAATAAGAGGGTTTGAAATATTTTGTAACAGAGGGAATTTTAATTTTTTTTTATGAAATTAAATATATCTCCTACATACCCTAATTTGTAAACTTGATGATGACATATGTTCCTATATACTTCCTCCGTTTCTATTTAATTGACACGTTCAATTTAGGCACACATATTAAGGAGATGAGAGAGAGTGAGAAAGAATGATAAAGCAAATGGGGTACACTTAAAAAATAAGGTATAAAATTTACCCAAAAAAGAAACGTGACAACTAAAAAAAAACTTCCTAAAAAAGAATACGTGTCAACTAATAAAAAATGGAGGTAAGTACCTTCTAATTTTTGCTGGTCTTGAACACAGAAAATCCATCTTTTATGGGGAGAGAATGATCAGATTTTCACCATGGAGATCGCGCAGCAAATGAAAGAGTATGTTCCACAAGTTTTTGTCTAATTTTGCCAAATATTGAATGTTATTTTTTACGAGTATGAGTACCTATCAGTAAAATGTTTTTCAATATAATGTCAAAGAAACTAAGATGCTGTGCATGTACCTGATGATATTTGCAGGAAACTAGGAGACAAAGCATCATATGAAGGCATAAAGAAGGCAGGTCATCTGGTTCACCTTGAGAGGCCGTGTGTGTACAATAGATGTCTGAAGCGCTTCTTGGCTTCTGTGTACGCTGATGGAGATGATCATAAGTAAGATTATCCACTACCTTCGTCCAGATTCAGCTGTCACATAACTAGTTCGAAAATACACTACTAAATCAATGTTACTAGCTATTCTGGACAGAGCATTTCCTTATCGCAAGCCCTCAATGTTTAGAATTAGATGTGTGATTAGATCACAAAAAAAAAAATTTAAATTCCATATTTGTATTGTTTCAGAAACTGAATAATGATATATATTAACGCATATAATGCGTATTGTTTGTACAACAATTGACAAATGAATGAAATGAACATGTAACATTGTTGTCCCAGTAAAGGATCAAAATTTCTCACAACAGTCGTTTTTCAGTATATACTGGAGGAATGCAAAACTTTTCCTCCTTCCGCTGTCTTTTCTGTATGCTGCAAACTCATGAAATGCTGAGTGAAATTGGGATAATCACATACTGCTTCTATCTGAAGTATGCTTGAATTTCCTCGAGTGTTTTTCCTTTTGTCTCTGGAAGCCATGCCGCCACAAAGATTACAGTAGAAGCAGCAAAAAATGTGTAGATTGTGAAGGTTCCTGCAAAGAATAGGAGGATCAAGATTAATCCAGAGATAAAAATGCTAGAGCAAAATGAATCCAATGATCAGCAATTAAGCACACTTGAAGCTTTCATAAAAGAAGATACATAAAATTCACTTTGATCAGCAATAATAATCAGGTTTGTAAAAAAACAGGGAAAGAGAACAACGGCATAATGATAATAAAGACAAGGAGAAAGAATCACCTCCGCTACTCCAACCAAGCAGCAAGTTTGCAGTCATTGTGATACCCCATGAAGTCAGAAAGTTTGCCATTGTTGCTACACTCCCAGCAAGGCCTTTTATGCTTGTTGGAAGAATCTAGTCAAGTCCAACCAATGGGAAAACACAAAATATTCAGTTCATTCTTACAATAATAATAGAAATTCTCAACAGGTTATACTGTTATACAACTCCAAATGCATCAGAAAATGAAAAATTTAGACAAGTTTTCATAGCATTTAGCAGCTACTTCATAAGCCTATAACATCAAGGACAGAGATCAGAAGGACTCAGAACAAGTTGAAATTACGAAAACATGGAACCAACTATAGATTAAAACCTTTCGTAACATATGGAATGGTTTAAGCATTAGTTCAATGGCATACCTCAGACATAATAAGCCAGGGGATGGGCCCCATTCCCAAAGAAAAGAAAACCACCATAGCCTGCACAAATAAAAGAGGCCTTAAATGTTTCGTTTTTTTTCTTTTTTTAAGTCGAGGATATGGAGTTTGCAGAAGCATACCACAAGGCCTATGACAGAGAGTATGCTTAACGTGTTGTGGAAACCTGAGTCTTTTGGTAAGATATCCTGCCAACAATATAGAGAGTAGGAGGCATTACACAGATGGCAAATTTCAAAATATTTTTATTTACTGCTAAACTTGATCAACTTATCAGTACTTTTTTTTTTTTTTTTTTTTTGCCTTATAAAAGGATTCAATATCAGAAAAATGAGGAATATCATGCACCATGATAGGTAAATTAGTATGATCAACAACATAAATTGTAGTCCTAGAAAAGGATCTTTCTCCCCACTTGGGGCAGCAGGCTGCATTTTACTGTGAGCATAAACATGATCGGCATTTACTAGAACCAATCATGTATGGCTCTAACTGATTGGATCATACTTGATTTAAGCAGAAGTTACTGACCCGGACCTATTTTATAGCACTCAACTCCATCAGCCACGGACCCAAAATGTAAAGTCTGGCCTGGCTCATGATTGGCTCAAGTATCTATATGTATGCAAACGCAAAATGAAGTAAGCCATACTGATTACTGACCTCGAGAAAAAATGCAACTGAGACGAGGATGAGGCTGACAGTCATTCCAACTGAAGATACCTGTTATGATTCAAGACAGTCAGTTCCAATTACATACATAAATATCACCAACGTAATATTATATATCCACAACGTACTATTAGCAGAACCCTTCGGCCAGCCCTGTCCATCAGCCAAGTGGCAACTCCAGTAGCAACTACCTGTTTGGTTTCCCAGAAAGATGAAAGTTTGAGTTTACAGTTTGCTATTAATCATCAGAATAAAAAAAATAAATAAATAAAAGGAACTCAGATGTAGTTACCTGAATGCTTCCTAGACCAAATGTGGCAGCAGCACCCTCAGAGATACCTGTCCAATTTGAGGTATATTAGAGAATACCATACCGATATATGAATGAAGCTTATAGTACAAGTTTCAGGACATATTAGCCTCCACATTTTCAAATATTTTTGAGATTGGATAATTTTTCAGCTTCAACATGTTTGAAACATCTTTTCACTAGGAAATTTACAGGTTTCAAGTTCAAATGCAGCCACCAACTGTTTCTAACCTGCCTTTTCGAAAATGGTACGGGAATAGAACAGAATCCCGTTGATACCACAGAGCTGCTGAAGCAAAAGTAGCCCGATTCCCAGCTGCAGCACATTAGTATCGCATTAGAGGAGAGATTTCGAACATCTTTGGAGGTTAGTAGTGAAAAAAAAAACCATAGTCTTAAACAAACCGTTCTACCATCAATGGGAACCAATATCTTTTCCTCTTGAGGTGTGAGATGCTAATTGTTGTTCTTTTGCGGGATGATGCCACAGATTTCTGCAGTACAGCACATTAAGTAAGAACTCACTGCAATTATATAATAATATTTATTAACTTGGAAAAAGAACTAAAGCAGCTTAAACTGATTACTTTGATTTCATTCATTTCAACAGATATATCTGTATCAAATCCTCTCAGAACTTGCAAAGATGCTTCACATTCTTCCATCATCCCCATTTTTGCCTGAGAAAGCCAGGAAACAAAAGTTAAAACGTGATATATCAGAACAAAAAAGTATTTTAATAAGCAGCCATATTGATGGCTTTTACCAGCCAGCGAGGAGATTCAGGTACAAAAAATAGGCCAGGAATCAACGCAGCACAAGGCAAAATTCCTGCAACACATGAGAACTAAGATTTAGAATTGCTCAAATAAAAATGATAGAATAGAGGACTTAATGACTTATGTAGTTATGTCCTTCTAAGGAGAAGTGATGCTAAATGTTTGGGAGAAACCAGCTTCCTAGATGGATAAAATGCAATAATAAGGAATACTATTATTCTGTATTACAATGTCATGGAAGGTCTACATTAGAGAAGTGGTCACATTGTCCTAGGTCACAGATTTGTATCTCACAAACAACTTCTCATCAAGGCAGAGGTAGGAATTTGCAAAATTGACGTCTCCCCTTAAGATCTGGTCTGTAATGATATATTCTTGTACCATGATCTATGATTTTCTGAAAACTCCATCCATAGGCTGTAAGTCTATATAAGAGGTTTACACTACTGGGAATTTTCAGCATGAATGATCACCTTCATTCTAACCTCAGCATTATTATTATATTTTGATATTAACATGCATAAAAATGGCATAAAGTATACATAAAAATGGCATACCAATAATTGCAAGTGCTCTCCATTCAACAAAAATTCCCAGTAGGTAAACAAGCATTATGCCGATGGTAACAGCAAGCTGAAATTGAAATAGATCGTTCAACTAGTCAGTCTTAGTACTTATCTTTGGATTAGTATTTGTAAGAAGACAGGGTAGTCATCATTAATGATACTAATGATCAGCTAAAATCGTAGCAAAACCAGAAAATCACCTGGTTAACTGATCCAAGCATTCCCCTCATGTTTTGAGGTGCTATTTCGGCTATATAAACAGGCACCTGATACAAAAAAAGACCATTACAGAACTTCTCAAACATCATATACAAAGTCAATTCGACAACTATGAATCTCTGATGATTAAAAGGCTTTACCGTGTAGGATATAATGCCAACACCAAAACCTTCCAGCAGCCGTCCCATATATAGAAATGAAATATCCTGTAGTAAGCGCAACAGTAGGATGCAGACATACAAGAAATATGTATATGAGCATCAGGACAGACAAAGACTAGGCAAATAGCACTATGCTTATGCAATTGCACACTTACTCTTGCAAATGACACGACAAGCCATCCAATTATATTCGGGATTGAAGCAATCATCAGTGACTGTAATCAAAACCAGAACATCACAATCAGAGACTTACATTACAGTACAACAAACCTTCATTAAAATTGAAAATTTTCGTATCGTATAAGACACCTAGGAATTGTTGGCAATGACACAAACCATACAATAAAATTATGTAGCACAAATAAATTACTAGTTTTTTGTAAAAAAAATCATACCCCTTTGCGTCCAATGTATTCAGAAATCTGGCCACTAGCAATTGCCCCCACCATTGCTCCCACATTGGCCAATGATCCAAACAAGGAGAACTGTCACCTCAATCAATATTAACCAAATTAAATCATTAAGCTTTATTCTAAGTAAATTAACTTTACACGTCTTGTCATTAATTCATCGACGTACTCTCAAACCAATCATCGAAAAAAAAAAAAAAAACATTCACACCTCGGAGACTTTAAGGTCAAGATCCTTAATGATGGCAGATTGTGTTGGTGATGAATACCCACACTACAACCATAGAAAATAAAAATTAAAAAAAATCCCAATAAACCCAAATCATCAAATTCAAAAAAACAATCAAAGAGAAAAAAAGTAAGAAAATTTACGGTGAAACCAAATTGAATTGGACCAAGAGCAACAACAAGAACACAAAAAACAATGGAAATGGCGGATTCACTCATATTAGCAATGGACCCAAAAATACTTGATTGTCTTGAACCCATCATCAAACTTCCACCACTACTAATCGGATCTTTCCCGGTTGATCCACCCATCCTATACCAACTCCCCGTATGAAGAAACGGCTTCTTCAGCTCCGCCCTCGCTTCCTCCGCATCGCTGCCGCTCATTTTTTTTTTTTTTTTTAATTAATTTTATTGGATCAAACAGAAAAAATCAGAGAGAAAAAAAATTGAAAAGAACACAAATCATGGAAGTAGATCTGTTGTTCCAAAATGGTATAATTTTGCCTATTTAGTTGTTGGCGCCAATGTTTGTTGTTTTGTTTATTTTAATGTTAGTTTATTGAAGGCAGACAAAATGGAGGTCCAATATTTTTTTGGCAATGTGATTATTCTAATTTGGTTATGATCCACCCTGTATTGATTTTGATTGAGATTTATAATATGGTTTGTTTATTTATTATAACTATCTCTTTGTAGAGAAGAGGTCAAGAAGGCAAATCAAACATCCTGTCTTTGGAAATGTTTCATTCATTAACGTCTCAACGGGAATTATTGTGCAATATGTGTGAATAAAGGTATCAGATCATATCTCGTGACGGTAGTGATTGTAACTTTACATCTAAACAGGTAATATAGCATTTTATAACGAGGTTTGCACTTTACTAAGTATTAATTACTCTGTAGCATAATTGGTGTGAAATATAATTGTCCTTTCGTTTAGACTAAAGGACGACAAACAAAGTATTTATTTAAAAGGTTATACAAACTTGTAAAGTAATGATATCAATATGATTTAGTGAAATTTTTACGTTTTAAGTTTATATTTTGACAACAAAAAAGGGTTGAAGTATATGCTTAGCTTTTGCTAATTGAGTCTTGACCGTGACATGATTGTGAACTAGATCGAGGAAGGGTTGTGCACAAATGCTAAATCCACGACTTAGCTTTGTGGTTCATGTAAATGGTGGTCCATCAATGATCACCAAGCTTTTTGAAATTTTGTTCATGAGGAACTTATGGTTGTGTGATAGTCCTCTTTCCTCCAACCCCTTTCTTTCCTATTGGGAATAAAAGCCACAAGAAATAGATAGATTTATTGTTTATTTATCAACAAAAGTCAAAGGGTGTTGTGATCCTTATAAAGTTATTCCCATGGTTCTTGTATCAATACATTTAACTTTATATATAATGTGTATTTTTAATAAAAAAAAAAATAGTAAGAAAAATTCTCAAAGTTATTGTATTATTTTAAAAGGTAAGAAGAAAAAAAAAATATTATAAGACCCTATTCATGAGGGAAATTCTTAATGTGTAAAAAAAAAAAAATAATAAATAAAAATAAAATGAGGGAAATTCTTAATGTGTAAATGTATAATAATAAAAATAAAAAAAAATTAAAAAAAATAAAAAAATTTAAAAAACAAAAATTTAACCTGGCTTTGATACTATGATAAATTATGGAGAAAATATAATTGAATCGCTTGAATTTCTCATTGATCGTAATGTCAATATATAATAGTTACACCTCTTAACGATATAAATAAAAGATTATTAGAATCGTAGGAAGTTAACTAAAATACAATAGATAATATTTGCCAAAATATAATCTTCTCAAAAATATATCATAGATATCTTATTACAAATTCAAGTAATTATTTGAAATTAGGGGAGTAGCGGATACCAAATACTCAATTTCATATCAAGTTAAATCTCAAGAAGATGAAAATAAGCTTATTTTTTTAAAAGATAGAGAGAATTTAAACAACTCACAAGTATAAATTACATGAATTGGTTAACACGAGATAGATAGAGTATATAACTCTCAATTTCGTTAATGTGAAACAAGTTACAAATGTCGAGCAATGTCAATTCAATACTCACCCTCTCAAATAATCGCATATCTATGAATGTTCTAAAAATTATTAGAGCTAAGTTAAAAGATAAGTAGTGGGCATACGTGTCGGGCTTCATTAAGCGAGCCACCATATATAAATGGATTCCTATATACGGTATGTTTTTAATTTAATTGATTGTAATGCATGGAAATGATGGTACAATCATTTATAAAGTAAGGTCAATTTCTTCGTGAAAGCGGCATATCAAATTATCAATAGATCCCAAACTTGGAATAAAAATTATAAAATCAATGGATAGCAAATGTTGATATTATTGCGAATAGCGACGTAAGTAATGATCGAATGGCTGAACTCTTCTTCATCCATGTTGGGCGGCGGTGGAAATGATTTTTGTAGATTGGATAGAGGGACAGAAGAAGGAAACACAGAGGAAATTATTGCCCAAATACAAGCTTGATATATGTGTCTATGATGTGAAATTTTAATACATATGTATAGTTTTATAAATAATTTTTATATAACTTGTCTATGTTATTTAAACTCACTTATAAAAAAATGTTAGATTTGTCATTACTGCTATCTAAGAGTCAAATTAATATAAAGTTATAATCTTTTCAGAAAAGTATATCATCTTATAAATATTGACAGACAATGTGCGGTTAAGATTGTCATGTATTCCTTTACATATAATATTTGTTTCATTTTTATTGTTAAATATTGATATAATTCTTTTATTCAATTTTATTTTTAATAATAAGATAGAGAAAAAAAAATAATCTATATTTATAGTCAAACTATTCAATAAATAGAAGAATAAATATTTTGACACAAATTTAAACAAAAAGTAATAAAAAATTAAACATATAATATAAAATATGTTGAGTTTCGTTTTGAAAGAAAAGACTTATAGCAAAAAATTATGAGAAATGATGATTTTGCAATATATGGCAATTAATATGAAACGATTAAATTGTAAAAGCAAAATTATATATATATATATATATATATATATATATATATATATATATATATATATATATATGTGTGTGTGTGTGTGTGTGTGTGTGTGTGGCTTTGGCCTACCGTTGAAAATAACTTGCAAATCGTTCATGCATGGACACCATATGACATGGATGATTTTACAGTAGTCTTTTAAAAAGTGATTATCATAATCCTTATTATGTAGCATGATTTGATTGTATGTAATTTGTCATTTAATCTTTGACTTTTCAAAACATATTTCAATTAAAATTTATTTTTGTAATTTCTGATTTTTTTTTTTTCAAAAATTATATTTTATAATTTCTCATCTTTTTAATTTTTTAATTAATTTCAGAAAATCAAAATTCAAAATTCAAAATAAAAAAATTTAAATTAGAAAAACTGTTCTTCATAGTTCTGAATTTCAACTGATGATTTGAACACGGCGGCTTTGCGGCGTTGATGCTGTCCACCACCAATAAGATGCTTGTTATGGTAAAGCCGATCGCGGCGAGCACCCTCCTTCTCAGCCTCACGTTTACAAGCTTCAATTTCAATTCTTTGTCCTGGCGTTGAGGGAGATGGCGATATGGGTTGTTATGGTGGTGGTGGGTATCATCCCAATTTTTCTGGGTATCATCCCAAATTCTCAGGGAATTATCCCGAATTTTCTAGGTATCAACCAAATCATTGCTAGGCTGAAGCCTCTCAATCTTGTAAATAATTTTCTTAACCACCTTCTTACCTTTCCTTCCACTAATTTTCTTAGTAAGTGACCTATTAGCTTTCTGGGTTTCATCCATGGAGGTATTTTTCTTCTGCTTAGGTTTTGAGAGGTCAAAAACATCAGATGGAAGAACTTCATAACTTTTTTATATTGATTTTTAATTTAATTTTGATTTTATGATACAGTATTAATTAAGAAATTAAAAAACAAATTTCAGAAATTATGAAATATAATTTTTGAAAATAAATAAATTAAAAATCAGAAATTACAAAAATGAATTTTAATTAAAATTATACTTTGAAAAGTTAAAGCTTACATGTCAAAGTACATCCAATTAAATTATGCCATATTATAAGGCTTGTGATAGTCACTTTTCAAAAGGCTATTATAAAATTTTCAATATAACATCCATACGAAGAAGGAGAATATATTCTATGTATGGATATAATAAAGTCAAAATTGATGCTGATAACATTGACTAATAGTTATTTGAAGAAAATGAACTTTTACTGCATTTTTGATAAAGATAAGGATAAAGTGTTGATTTTGTGAGGGGCCACTGATTATTTGAATTCTTGTAGTTGGGTGCTATATAAGCGATTCTCACAAGGCAATAAGTCAATAACCCAAAACATTTCATTAATGTGAGTAGGTTTCTAAGTTATTAATGAAAGAGAATAAGAAGAAAGAAGAAGAGAGGCCTTACATGATGAAAAGAGCCTCGTTTACTAGCCAAGGATGACTTGCCTAGCCTTATAGAGGGTGTACGTATGTGCTGCGTGCTCCTGCTTTTTATGCATTAGGCAGTCGTCTTTGGCTACGTTGACAGACTCTTTTCTTTTCATGTTTGTCCTTCTTTTCTTGTTTATAGATTATAGTTGAGAAATGCACAAGAAATTTGTGTGTCAAGACTTTATACTCTGCATGTTGTGCTATGAAATAGATATTCTCATACTTATAAACGTATGGTTTGTGTAAGAGCAAAGATTCCTAGTGTACAGGTTTAAATAAGGTTTTGTCCTATAATTATATGACAATATAAGATAAGAACTAAGCCTATAATTTTATAAATAAAAAAAATTTCCCTTTTTATTTAAGTAATGTTCTACCTACGTAGAACAATACACACTGAACTTTCATTCACTCATATTGAGTATTCACTCACCCCCTTAAACTTTGTATCATGGTCAATTCACTATTACATTAATATCATAATTAGTATAATACATTAATATGTAGCATTTTACTATGGGAATACTTGCATGAAAACTCAACAATATTATACATTTATATGTAATGTTCCCATCAAGAAAAAAATAAATAAATTACCGAGTATACATATGTATGTGATGTACTACTTCATTCTTTGATATTTGACTAGTTCCATTTATCATAGCTGTCAATGCATTAGATAATTAGTATCTTTGTTGCCAGTGATAGAATATGATAAACATTTTAGATATTTCTGTATAGAAGGATATAGTTTGTGAATATTCTGTAAATATCTTTTGAGATTTCCTAACATGATTCGGTCTTATCATTGTAACCTTATATATATGAACTAACGGAATACACTCCAGGCTAAGGAGTTTCATATTATCTAACATGGTATCAAAGCTAAGGTTTTGATCCAACCTAGCGTTCGCATTTTTTCTCTTTCTCCATTTTTTTAAAGCTCTAGTTTAAGCCCCCATAAGTAAAAACTATTTTAAATAAAATCAATACTACGTTTTTATTTGTGGTTTCAAAAAAAATACTATATTTGTATTTACTTGTATACATATCACAAAAAACAATTTGAAAAAAAAAGTGTGAATTGTTCAAAGTCAAATAGGGGAAAAAGGCGTTTCTTGTCAAAAAAAATAAATAAAAAGGAGTCCAAAATATGGAGTATGCTCAAGCTCAAGTTTTTACAATACGTCTTTGTTGTTCGAGCGTGGGCTTACTATCGTTTTATATAAGAAATCCAGAATCACAACTCTTGGGTGATATTACTTACTAGTTACAATCATAGTAATTGGAGTCTGCAACTTTTAGCATATTTGATCCAATCATATAACCACTGTCCATCCTACACCCAAAAAGCCCGGACCATTTGATTTCCCTCCTCTTGATAATGAACCCAAATATGGAAATACCTAATGTAAAATAAGAGCTATTATATGTTATACCTCCTCAGTTATATATGAGTAAGATATTTAAAATATGTGCTGTCTCTAATCATTATTAATCTAATTCTACAAGATTTATTTTACTTAGATGTGTTATCTCCGAGCATATTCAAATTCTTGGAAGAGCTTGCAACTATTCACAATGATCGCGATTATTATTAGATCCCAATAATAAATTTGATAACACGAAGATTGTTTGTTGAGCCCAGGAATAATCCACATGTGTGCATTCTCTTATTCCACACTAAAACACTAAAAGGGGGAGTGTAGTGGTAATGGAATCCCACATTGAAGAATTCAAGAGTTACCACCGTAAGATAAGGCTAAGGGGCTACTCCCCTCATTGCCATATATGATGTTGGGATAGAACCTCCTTTGGATTTGTGAAGTGGACTCTCTCTCTTGGTTTGCGGGTGCGACCTAGGCCCGTATTTAACATGGCATCAGAGTCAGGCCCACGATCTCACGATTGGGGCTTTAATGGCTAAAGTATATCGAGCCAAAAATTAAGGACACTCACAAGTGAGGGGGAGTGTTGAAACCCATCGTACCCCACTTGTGAGTATCCCACATTGGAGAAAGAGGAGAGGTGGTTCCACTTTATAAGGTAGAGGATTAAGTCCTACTATTGCCAATTGGTTACTCTCCTCCTCCTTGCTCGGGTTGCCCATGCCCATTTCATATTATCTCGAAATTTAACATGGTATTAGAGCTAGGTTCGCGATATGGGACCTTAAATGGCTAAAGTTCACTGGGCCAAGAGTTGGTCCATGTGAGGGGGAGTGAATAAGCACTCTAGCCTGAAAAATCACATGAGACAAAGTTAAAAGGGACCTTACATGTGAGGGGGAGTATTGAAGAATAAACCTTCCAAGTATCACCACACGGTAAGTGTCTCACATTGGTTGAACAAGAGAGAGTTAAACACTTTATAAGGCTAAGAGGCTACTCCTCCTATTGTCATATGGTTTTGAGGTGGAACCTCCTTGGTCTTGTAAAGTGGTGGACTTGCACTCTCTCGTAACGGGGTGCGGCTCAGACCCGTATTTAACATTGTTCCCTTCTACTTTAGGCAATTAAAATGAGTACGATTATGTAAAGCAAGATTATTTGACCAAAACATCATCTCTTAATTAGTAGAAGGTGGATCCCACGTGACCATAATTGGTGGATAATATTAGAAGATGTTGGTCTTGAAGACTTTGGTTTTCAACGGGGGTACCCACAATCTGTGGGAGTATAGAATAATGTTTCTATATTGCCCCATTGATTGGGAGAACATGTAGAGTAGATAGGTTGAGATTTTCTTTTGGGAAGACAATAACATTTCCTCCTTTCTCAGATACCCTTAGTCACAAAGTGTCCCAAATCCGAATCATATCAATGATTAACCAATCCAACTTCAAAGTCTAAATCTTATAAGTGTAACTTATACAAGAATACAAAGTAAATCTACGTACATAATAGTATTTCAAGGTTTTTGACCTCTAGTAAACCTCAAGACAATAAATGGCTTAATTTGTTCTTTGTACTGTTCGTCTCTTAAATATTGCCTCGCTGGGTATTTAATTTCACCTTATTATGAGTTATATGAAATGAGTAGATATGTATAGTATATTTGTTGTTAAATATCAATGCATTTATGCATGTGTTAGGCAGAGATGAACAAAGTAGAGAAAAATTATAAGAACCATGGTAGCAATGCTCCATGTGAGGGGATGGATTCCTTATCCTTTTTCCTATTTGTTGCAAGAAGTTTATCCATAACTCATGTCAGATTAACTCGTGCGAGGTTGTGCTCTAATAAGACGCAATCTATATACTACCAAAAAAAAAACATATCAAGAGCTCGAGTCTACATACTACACGTATGTAAGAATTGAAGTCAAACTCAAAATCAAACACTATCAGTGATGCTTTCAAATTTGAAACCCATGATCAGCATTTTAAATTATTGCTGATGATCAAGTGTAGAGCATTGTACTCCGTATAAAGCACGTACAAAAAAAGTTAGAAAAACGTATCTATCTTATCCTTGAAGCTAGATTGCAACATGCATGCATGCATGCTTGATTACACAAGTTGATCAACATATACCGATGCCTTTTTTTTTTCTTTCCCTTTTTCCTTACACGAAATTAGTTGAGTGGTCCAATGGTCACTTTGATATATTACTACATACTTCTACTACCCTTTTACTTGCGACTTTTATCCATTGCATGTCAAATCTTTGCTAGATTCATCAAGCTAAGCATAATGATCGATAAATATACAAAAAGTCAATTACACATTGAATTAAGTCCTACCCAATCTCTCTGCAATACTTTTTTTTTTTTTTTAAAAAAAAATAGAATCTAAATAATTTTGACCCTAATGTGGAGTCAAACAAAGTGTATATCTATATATTCCACAATATTTCGTGGAAATAGCTAAATGAACTATAAAAGAGTGGGTATTAGAATTTCAACAATAGTATGGATACAAAACGCATATATGTCATCCAAGGAGATGGGCTAAAGTTGGTTGGAGGCTTGGAGCACCAATTAGAAATTTATTAGAATCCGATCCCATTATTATATATTTTGTAAAATAATATGCTTATTCTTCTTCTATCTAAGAGTTTTACGTGTATATAAGTGGTTCCTAGAAAGTTGACATTATTCACACAAGCAATAAACTGCATGCACTGCTCATTATTAGTAAAAGAATAAAGAGATCAATAGAGAAATGTGTTGCATGAAAAATGTACGGGGTCTTACATGAAGATAAGTCTTATTTGGTAGCCAAGGATGACTTGCCTGGTATTGCATGCGTGCTAAGCTAAGCTAGACTGTGCTTCGATCCGTCAAGTTGAAGGCATACACCAAGCAAGTCATCTATGGCTTGCTGATAAGCTCTTATCTTTCATGCTAGGCCTCGCGCTTCTCATATACACGTATGAACAAGTAAAGATCAAGGTAAAGAAATTCCAGATTTTTTTTATTAGATTTCTTTTTTTTTTTTATCGAATTAAATTTAAAAAACGTATATGTATTACAATACAATTTGATTCCTTTATTAAAATAAAATACTACAGAGTATTAGATTCAAAACAATCCTCCTTTCTAATAACTTATTTTTTTCCCAGCTATTCAAATAACTAATTAATTGATAGTTTAACGTATATAGTAGAACATTTTAAATACGTACATGCCTAAATTTGTACAACCATAAAAAATCATAAATATTTTATTTATTTTTTGACATATGCTTACTCAAAATAAATTAAAGTTAGATAATGGTAAGCAATAAAAACATTAAATGGTATTTAAAACTAAAATATAATTAAAAATAGAGCAAAGAGAAGGAAAATACAAGCAAGACACCTTAGAATGAGTACCTTACAAAATGCAGAAGACGCGGAAGAAAAAAAAAAAAAAAAAAAAGGTGACAAAAATGAATAATGGCAACAATGAAAAAAGAAGGACGTAGAACCACACACATGTGACATCTATTGCAAAGAAAAATAAATTTAGAAACGGTTCTTACGGAGTTGAATTCTCTCTTCCTTTGGTTTTCCCAACATTCTTACTTTAAAAGGGACATTTAATCAAAAACAATAATCAAATCATAATAGTTTTTAATCTAACAAGCCAATTTTATTTCTAGAGATATATTAATACATTGACAAAGTGAGACAGAGAAATGGAGTATAAAAGAGGAACATCCTTGGTATGTATGATGGTCGTGGTTTTTGCGGCGATACTGGTGGCTGAAAATGGGAGGATGTGCTCGGCATTTGACTTCGGAGAGGCAAAAGACGCCGTGCTGGACAAGGCTGAAGAGGCCAAGGATTGGGCTTACAACAAAATCTCCGGGTCCGGGTACATACTTGTCCCTCATCTGTATTTCGATCATTTTCATATTATCTGACCGCTTAATTAACATTTTTTTTCTTTGCATGCACGTTTTAATTCATCAAATGATGTACAAATAATTGATACTCATAAATGTTTTCTTTCAAAATAAATTTAAATTTGAGTATGAATTTCAAATATAATTTCTAAGTTGTATGTATATTTTTTTGACAGGAAATTGAGTGTTAACCCACAAAACATGAAACAGGCTGCTGAAGATATGATGCGTGATGCTCCTGGTAATTAAATTTCCTTTTCCCTAAATGAATCTGATCCTTTAGTACATTATTTGGCCCAATATATTTATGATAATGCAACGAACTATTGTACAAATGATGTAGATATAACCCAATCTTGATTCATTACATTTCACAAATTTTTAATCACGCATATTATTATTCGTATTTTTCATTTAATTTCACCTCAAAAATACATGGTTGAATTCTAAATACGTTTCAACAGAAAAAAAATTAAAAAAAAAAACTACGGAGTAGCTTAATTTGACACCTAGACACATACCAGCTAATATATGACATGAACAAGTACCCGAGTCAAAATAACATGTTATTACAAACAATATGAAATATTTCATAAATTCATATTTTTCATTTCACCTCAAATACCAGGTACAGCGAAATTCGCATCAGGGAAATTACACGCAGTTTCGCACTCAGTGAAAGATGGTAATGAAAGGTTTTACGCAGAGGCGAAGCGCGACACCGGGCCAGCCTACGATTCCATGGCTACGAAAACCGTCAGGGAAGATTAATTTCATTCATATAAGAGATAGCCAGCCTTATAAGCCTCAGATCAATTTGGGCAAGGTTGCTTGCTTCTAAGATGCATTCAACGGTCTTAAATTAATTTGTTGAATGATCAGTTTTCCTCCTACTTTAATTTAGGATAAAACTATATATATACATGTATAGTTTTCATGAAACGATAATAAATGGTGAAATATTTTTAAACTTTTGTTATAAGTATAAATTATTATTGAGTTAGAGTTAATAGTAGGTATATGTATAATAACCTTATAATCTTGTGTGCTAATTGATGCCGGAGATTATTGTTTAATTTGGGTATAAAATGTACTCCAAATAGAGAAGGTTTAAATGAATATACATAATTTTTTAAAGAGTATTTACATAAGTTTGATCACGTATTATTGTTTAATTTGGGTGATGAAATTGTTACAATTACAAAAGAATTGTGGAAACTACATACGATGACCTATCGATGAAATGCAAGAGTATTGATCAACTATGCAAAATTTTAATTAAGCTAAGGCATTATCATCTTATCTAAATTCTCTCAAAATAAATAACAGGATAATTTCCAACTTAAGCAAGTTTAATTTTTGGTTCCAATTGCCTTACATCTTTATTTTCAAAATATTTAAAATAATAAAATACCCCCATATCCAGCTCAGAACGAATTATCAAATCAAAAAATTAAAATATATGTTGTACATGTTAGCTAGTGTATTACTATATGTTGGAACTTGCTCTTCAAACATTAAATTAGCCACAATTCTAACTTTTAAGTCTTAGATAACGCTAAAATCTAAAGTCAATATTAGACATGGAGTAAACACAACATGATACATACGAATATATTATAAAATTATCATCTCCAATTTATTTAAACATAACACATAAGTAATCCTAAGGAAATCCTAATATTTGAATTAAATTAATGTGATACGTTTCATAAGATATTGTTTTTTTCCTAATAATTGCCGGTTTTCTTATTTCTTCAGAAGCATATAGTAGTAGTCGATTTGTAGTCAATTATAAGATTCTAATAGCAGGATGTAACAACGTGGCAAACGGATAAAACCTTTACCAGAATGTGGCAACTAAAGAAGATGACACGTAAGAATATATATAATAGCCCTTTTGCAGATGCAATTCTCACGTATGTTTCCAAACGTACACAACCCAAAACCTTTAATTGAACTGTATCATCAATTTCACAAAGTTATTGTTGTTCGTTATTATCAAAATAGTTTGAAAAGCCAATTATCATTTCTAAACATATAGAAAGAGTGGATAAAATGGTGTGTAGAATAGCAGCAATGATGGTGTGGGTGGTGGCTGTGATGGCGGCGGCGGCGGCGATAGTGGTTGCAGAAAATGGTAAGATGTGTTCGCCGTTCAATACTATGGGAGAGTTTGATCATCCTTGGACTGACGATTGCTACGGGTATTCACTTAATTATTGTTCCAAGTATCTAGTAACCATCTTTATACTAGCCTCTATTAGTTTACTTTAAAAACTAGCTAGTGAGTGTGTTAATTTATTATTTAGTGAGGAAAATTAATGTGACTTGATGAGTAATTAATTGCATGATACTATATCTTGTATTGAATTATACTAATATTAGACTTTTTTTTTTTTTGAAACCATGCTAATAAGACCTTATACCCTTTGAGTTTGAAATATTAAATAGTAATGTTATATTGGATTAATGAATAAGTTTTATATATATATTATATATATATATATATATATATATATATATATATATATATATATATATATATATATATATATATGAAAATGTAGATTTAAGACTTGGCTATTTTAAAGAAAAGTGCTACGAGTACGTCATAAACTTTCTTACCTCTTTTAGAGACATTGTATCATCTGACGAACGTATCACATGCTCTTACCAACATAGCCGCTTTCCCCTTCTTATTTTTAAAATCTACAAGCAACTCAAACTTTCCTTTGAATTTTAACATTTCTAATTCTATACCTCTCCTTTTGAATTTTTGATCTACCTTATTAATAAACTATTTAAAACATTCATTGCCATTTAAAGTCATAACAACATCCGTTCCTCATTTTAATCCACCCCCTTTTAACTAGCCTAAAACCCTTACCCTCAAGATTCTTACAAGTATCTCTATTGATCAACCAACAGGCACCATTGTATCTTCTTTTTTAATAAGACTACCACACTTCTAAATAGATATACTATGTGTTAAATATGAGTCTGGATGCACTTGTCATGAAGAGAAAGAGTCCATCTCACAAGTCTAAGGAGGTTTCATCCCAAAATCATATGATAATATCATAATAGGAATAGGAACTTAGGAAAAGTATGTAGCCGTTAGCCTTATATTATAAAGTGTTCGATTCTCTTAACTTTTATTAATATGAGACTCTTACATGTGTTGTTCAATACAACTTTATCTAATTGTTCTCCTAACTATGAGTTGTACGTAATGTACTTCTAGCTCTAGATAGCTAATCTTGCAACTTCATTGTTTGATAATTAATTCAAGTAATTGCCGTCTCCAAATTTAATTTCAATACAAAAGGATTATGTTACTATTCTGAAAGTTAAAACATGAATTATTTTTAAATTTTAACTATTCAGTGACAGAGAATGGATGGGCAAGCAAGACTTAAAAGAAGGCGTACAAAATTTGAGGGACAAAGCCAAAGAATCTGCATTGGGTAACTAACGAATCATTGTTCTCTCCTAATGACTCTCTTAAACGATAGTTATCAATTTTGATCTCTATTAGCGGTCATTCACCAAAGTATTAATCTCTCCAGATGGAAACAAGTATGCATCTGAGAAGGCAGATGTAATTTCAAACTCCTCATCATTCACAAAAGACGGCCTAGAAGAGGTTTACAATGAAGCAAAGCATAAAGTTGAGGAAGCATATGAGTCGATGACTAAGTCTGGTCTTAGTAAAGAAGCCAAGGCCAAGTATGTGGCCGCCAAAGAGAGGGCTTCAGATGTTGCAGGTGAGGTTGGCGCTGAGATGCGCCAGTGAATGAATCCGTCTTTGTCATAGATATATAACAATGAGGGATGATAGACAAATCTCCGAGCATGGTTGTTTGGTCTTAACAATAGTGTTATTTAGTCATTTCCAACAATTAAGGGTGTTTTATGTGTTTCCTGAAATAGTTTAGGTATTTTGGAACGAAAAAAGGTTAAGAGTCCAAACACACAAGTTTGTTTGCCCTCCCTCATAACAACCTTAAAGTTATTTTCTAGTATAAACTCATAAATTTTGTACACTTTTGCTGATCACTAATTCAGTTTAATGTTTTCACCTAGTTCTTTTAATTGGAATAGTTTCATCATCTTATTTGTGTTGGAATGCCTTAATCTGGAGCTTCTAGTGTTTATTTATTCCTTTTGGACTCGGTTCTTAATTAGTTTTCGCTTATTTTTTAGGCTAGTATGTTTTGAGGAGTACGAAGTAGTTTACACACTCCCTTATTCTTAACATAATATCATTTTGTAGTATTTAGAACTTCGTAGACATAACTAACACATTGTTAGCTATAAGTAAATCACGTAATAGTGTCTTTATTGATTAACTTATCTTTCTTTTTTCCTAGCTAGATGAGGAGAGCATTATTTTTGTATCAAAACCTTACTGTAAAGTGTCAAACCATCAAGATCTTTCTTAATTTTATCCTAATTTCTTTGATGAGACTTTCTGCCTAAAGCAGGTAATTTAAGAGGGAAAGAGGATTAATTCTCATTAAACACCCTTAATTGAAGAAAGGTCTTAAATTGTCAAAAGGTCGGCACCCACCCTATGGGAGGGACAGAGAAATCAAATAGAGCACAAAACCCACTATTTTACCCACCTTATAAACTTGTACAATAGGAAATCATCCTCCACTTGGAAGTGCATGGACTTATGGCCTCATGGGTTCGATTCTTGTCTAAGGAGGTTTTCGATAGGTCGTGAGTGCATTCTAGGGTCATTTAACTGTATAAAAGGTCGGAGTACTAATTAGACTTCATGAACAAATAGTAGAACAGTTACTACATCATTAAGCTTTTTATACTCCGTACTATATAGAATACTATTGAAATTTCGTCGAGAAACTCCAAATTTCTACCAAAAATTGCATTTCATAGTCTTAAAGCCCTAATAAACTCAAATTATAGATTCCCCTAAGTATTTTCAAAATCTCCAAAATGCCCTCTACAAGACCTTTGGATTCCCAAAATTCCTTTCATGATATGCATTTTTAGTATTGTACGGCTATAAATTTGACAGCCCTCTCATGATCTAAAGCTACAAGTTTAGAATATACTTGTACCTATTGAAAGAAAAAAAAAAATTTACTACATGGTTCTGGAAGAGTATTGTATGAGTATGTTTTTTTCTTGTACAAACGCGAATAGTGTAGTTAAAATTTGATTATATGTTTTCAATATTTTAATTAACTAGCCTATTTGACATTTACACGGAACATATTGTATGTGGTGTAACATGATTAATGTTTCGAAAATATAGGAAGGATTAGGGTAAAATCTCAACATACCTTCGATGATTATCAACGTATGTCGGTCACTTAAAGAAGCCAATGATCTATCTTTTGTCCAGCTTTTGAGTCTTTGATTAATGTTGATAACCATGCTTTGCCATTATGCCAATAGTAAGGTACTCAATTACTCGTAATAGTAACAGAACTATGGAAGGAGAAATGTGCAAAATTCTGGTTGCCCGTCACCTAAATTAACTTCCTTTGAAAATGAAAACTCAAAAATAATATAAATCCATCATCTAATCCAAAAAATAAATAAAAATTAGATAATAGGGGTGGATAAACTCATTTACTATATTCTATAATCCTAAAAAAAAAATACACTAATCAAACTTAATTATTCACAAATAATCTATTCATTCTTTTATAAAAAAAAAAAAAAAAAAAAAGACTACATACATGATATATTACTATCAACCTTGTTTCTTTTTCATAGCTTGCTTATTATTGTGCATCCAAACCTTGAACACTTGCCTTTTAACACCCACTTCATGGCAAAAACGCTGCACTTGTATATCATCTTGTTTCTGCATCTTCCATCCGATTTTATCAGCAAATTCCATCATCTTATCCTTTTGTTCTTGACTGAACTTTGTACGAAATCGCTTCTTTGATACTCCGTATTGCTCTACGAAGTGCCCCCCGTAATCGAAATTCCCAGCGTTGAGGTCATCGCTTGAGGATTCAGCTGCCACTCCCCCGCCCCCGAACGCCATCATTACGGGCGCTCGGGGGTGGGAAAACTGTTTTCCTTGCTGATAGTAAACAGCGGGAGTAGTAGTATCAGAATTTGGGCGTACTGATAGAAGATTATTGTTATTTTTGTGGTATTTGCTGAATGAAATGTAACAGTTTGTTGTAGTCATAGCAGAAGGTGGTACAGCAGGTGCCAGTGGTAAAATTGTTGCTGTTGCAGCTGCTGAAGTATTCGCAGCAACTGCACTAGTTGTAGCTGTTGCTGCTGCTGCTGCTGTTGTTTCACCTTCCACTTCTCGTCTGTGGAAATTGCGATGACAGTCGCAGGCTGCGCACTTCAGGGCGAGGAGTGAACCATCCTCGCCCGAAGGCATAAACTCACCACATCCATCTACCACGTGGCTCCCTAAATGAGCCGCGTGGTTTCTCTGACACTCCCGATAGCGGATCATATCCGATTTCGGGCTGTTTGAGTCCGGACTTGAGCTCAAATCTTTGTATTTCTCTGGATGAGAGAGATCTAGGGTTGGATTTGGAGATTTTTCAAGATTATTGTGGGTGAAAGAATTGGGATGAAATGGAATCTCTTTATTTGGTTTCTTAACCTCCATTCAAAATCAAATCCAATACAAAATTGACACTTTTTTTTCAAAAAAAAAAAATGTGTCTAAATTATAATTTCTAAAATGAAAAGATTAAAGGGTTAATCAAAATTCATACTATAGGACAAACAACAATAATTAGAGAAAGATTTAATGGAGAAATCTATTTAAGGGGCATATACAGTAATTGATTATGGAACATAAATAAGGAAACAAAATATGATTTTGACATAGGTGGGTGCTTAATCCACTAACCCATATATGATAATATGCCCTATCTTAATGGGTTAGGAGGAGGATTTGATGGGTTGATCAATTAAACACCAAAGAAGATAATTAACATGAAAATATAATTAAGAAGATGTAATTTCTTAATTAACTTTCATCATAAAAAAAATAAAAAATAAAAAAAAAATTAATGAAAGACCCCTAAAAATGTTTAAATTTAGTAAAAATAGTAAGACAAGATGTGATTGTAAGGAGGAATAATAAGGGGGTGGAGGGAGCACTAGTACAAGAAGGGGGTGTAGTACAGAACAACCGACAGTAGCATGTTCTTCTTCCCCACGGCCTGCAAAATGGTCCAATTTCCTAATTATTGCTCCCACAACTATACTTTCTCCCCAAACACGAAACCAAACTCGAACCCGATCCGAACCCGGACTCTCTTTTATCGCTCTTTTTACTTGCGTGTATAGAGAGTTATAAAGGGTAATAATGTGTTGTTGCTAACAATGTCGACTTATATCATACATACCACGTACCTTTACGATTTTGGGTTGTTTATATACTTTAGGCTAAGAAAACACGCCTAAAGTCGGACAAACTTGTTGATGGGACCAAGAGCTTTGCTTTACTTGCCTAGAATCTCCCTGCACCAATAAGAAAGTTTCAAAAAAATTAAAATGGGTTAATTAATTATGGTCTAATTATGTGATTAGCTAAGCTAATAGGTATAAAATGAGGTGAGATTAGAAGAAAAAAAAAGAGCAGAAGAAAGAAAAGTGTTGATTTTTGGGGAGAAGAGGTTGGATTGAAATTAAAGGTGTGATGAAGATTGAAGAAAAAAGAGGGATATTGGTTGGTCCACACACCACAACACACAGCAAGTTTGTCAGATTTTTCTCTCTCCTCTTTCTGATGGTTCTGTATGGTGCGCCTCGACTTATTAATTGCCTGCAACTCCACTCATTTTTTGACCAACCTTTTTTTTATACTCCTACTCCTGTAATTTATATGTCGATGGAGCCGCAATCGAAATAGAACAATGATGTAAAAGGAATTTAAGTAAAATTAAATTTTATGAGTAGTATTTTAATTGGTAATTTGCTTAAGATTTTAACTTTTACTCAAGTAACTTTGTGTTTTAGGGTTGTGAGTGTATTATGAAGATAATTATGGATTTATGGTCATCATTTAGGCTGTAGGAAGGAAGAGCGAAAGAGGCATGCTGTTTACTGTTGATTAATAACAAAAATGTGTGGTTATGTTATATTGCAACACTTTTGGTTAGCAGAGAGATAAAAGATTACACGATAATACAGTAGGGTTTTTGTTTTCCCTCGTTAGAGGTGTTTTAATTTTATCATTATTGTACACCTGTTTGATGTGATCATGCATTGTAATAAAGATTATAAATAAAAGTAGATTGCCAAAAAAAAATGTCAAATGTAACAAACGCCGGGTTTATATACTACGTATTTGGGATGAATTTGTTTATTTTCGTAAATATAAAGTTATTTTCCATACATTTTTTTACCGGTATAGTAAATACAAAACATTATTTCTTTTTTCTTTTATTAATCTTTTTTTTTTCTAAGACTCTTTTATTAATCTTGTTAAGGAAAAGTACATGGGAAAGGGCATTGTCGTTTTATACTTCTAGTTCCTTCCTACTATGTCTTAGTATCAACTTTAAAAAGGAGAAATTAATATGAACCACCAACATGTCCATAAAGTTTTTTTTTTTCTTTTTTTTTTTTTATTGTTGCGGAGTTTTTTGCTATTAGTTTTAGTATAAATGTTAGAAAAATAGGTAACATTATGAAATGAAAAAAAAAAAACTGGTAAAAAAAAAACTGGGTTCTACATACAAGAGAAGTTATATGGATCACTCCGGGGAGGATTATCTCCGAGTCTCCAACCATGCAAGTTAAATTTTTTTGTCAAATACAATCACACAATAGCAACACAAGTGTATGTAGTTTCTTGCCTTTACTTCTTACAACTCTAATACTCGGTGTATCCATAAATATGTTGAACATTTAGAACGATATTCGTGTACTAGTCTTCTAGAATTGTTGAATTTAAGTAATTTTGAAACCACTAAACAATCCTACAAACGTGGGGAGGTACCATACCAATGTCTCTTACCTCCCATAAAGGTACACATATAATTTCTCTGTCCCAAAAATGGAACAAGAGTATCACTGGTGGGCACTAGCCATTATGCCATTGATTACTGCCCAAACCCAAATCATATATTCAATTACATGAAAGTTTTACATGTAATTTGAATTTAAACATCAAAGGTTTAATTAATGTGTACCTGTGTTTGAGTTAGAATTTTCTAGTTTTGTTATACATGTAACTTTAATTTCAGCCTAGCCGATTTCCCTTCCATGCACAACTTATGACCAATCAAAGTTCAACTCAGGCAAGAGTCATTACGATCAATCAATTAACATAACTTAAGGCTTGTTCTCTTCAGTTCAGTTCAGCTTCAATCTGTTCGGTTCAGTTCAATTCCTAATTTCATTTTCTCATAATATATTCAGTTCAGTTCAGTTCAGCTCAGCTCCAATCAGTTCTGTTCAGTTCAATAAATCAGAACAGGCCCTTATTGAAACTCATTTTAACTATCAGTGAACTTGTTATTAATTGTACTTTGTATAACGTATTTAAAATTGTTTGAACTTATACAAGTTGATTAAAACTAATTTTTAAAATTATTTTCATCGAACAAAACAGTAATAAATAAGTTAAACTAAAGATGATAGACTAAACATTTCAACTACTATATTAGTCAAGTCTCCAACTTAATTAGAACCATAACATTTGAAGGGCCAATTTAAGGACTACGGCCATGGATTAGTCGATCATAAATATGAACACGCAAACGTATTTTTCTAAGATTAAGGCTAGTCTAAATTATTAAACTAAGTCAACTCCTGAAATTTCAATTCATATAGCATTGTTTGCTGTTTAACAAAGAAATTTCCCCCCCAGCCCCTACCCCCTCTCCACTCCAAAGTCCAAACCAAAATTTATATTTCGCTGGAATTTGTATAAATCTTATTTTATTCAACTTATCTTTCAAAAAAAAAACATTTAATGTGAAAATATAATACTTTCTTTATTTTTTTATTTCAACTCCTTTTGCATGCCCCCGGTTTACAGTAATTTTATTGTACATCGAACATTTTTACGAAAAAGTGACCCTTTTTCTTTATAAAAGTGACCCTTTTTCTTTACAAAAGTGACCCTTTTTATTATAAAAGTGATTCATATTTTCACAAAAGTTACCCTTTTTTTACAAAAATGACCCTTTTTTTCCACAAAAGTGACCCTTTTTCTTCACAAAAGTGACCCTTTTTTTTCACAAAAACAGAGTATTAAAATAAAAAAAATAAACACAAAATACAAAGGTTACCCCAATGGCTCTACTTTCATCCCGTATCTTTATCTCTCCTCAAAACTAAACATTTCCACCATTAACAAACCTTCAAATTCTCTCTCCTCCATCAAAACCTCAACCCCCTTCTCCCTCTCCGTTACCAACTGCAAGCCCTCATATTTTTCCCTTCATAGTTGTCGTCATCGTCACCTCTGCCGCCATAGTCATCACCACCTCCGCCGCTGCCATGTTTGCCACCATCAAAGTAGATGAGGTGAAATGATAAAAACCCACAATAAGGTATATATGCAATTGGGGTCGAGGTATTCGGAGTTGTTGTAATTCCGGACTTCAAACTCGACAAATCGGGGGATGGGGGGAGGTCAGAAGCGCTGGAATCAGGGGATTGGGATGGTTAGCAAGGTCGAAATCGGAGGGGGACGCCGGATTCTTAGGAGAAGCTAAGGGAGTGGCGACAGGAGTGGTGGTTTGGCAGTTGTTGGTTGTCCCAACTTCCGCCATTCACTAATTTACCGAACACCGGCTTTTTTTAAAAATTTGTCTTTTTATTTATTGCACCACTTATCTTTTAAACAAATTTCACAAATATTGCACCATTTCCATTTTAGGAAACAAATATTTATGTTCACACTACAAATAACAAATATACCCTTATTTTTACCACTTGATTATTTAGTTTATGCTTACATTACATGGATGACTTTGTAATTTTACCCCTCTCTCTTTCTTTTTCCCACTACCAAAAAAAAATGTGTCAACCTCTATGGTACAATAATAAAAGAACGGAGAAAGTATATTTTTACGAATTATTTCATACAAAAGTCATATATATGCAAAACAAGTCAAATTGAACAAAGCCGTACAAGGATACAACCATACCCTACTTTAGCAAATGAAAATTGTAATTAAGGAACAGTAATTAAGCTTAGTTTAATAAACTAATAGGCAAGCCCCCACCGCCCTTCTGACAGGCTATAGATTACTTATTAGCCAGAAATAGCACTTAAATTCAATGTACCTTCGCTAACTTGTTCCCTTTATTTTACCTAGATTTGTCAAATAAGGAAACATTATAATTCCATAATGGTGAAGAAATGTAGATTTAGTTTTATATTTTATGAAATCAAAGGTATAAAACATGACTTGTTTAATCCAAAAGTTGTATAGATCTTTCAAACTTGACCACAATTAAGTTATTAATCTAAAGAAAAGACTAGAAAGTGCCAATTTGAAAAGATTAAATTATTAAATTTATTATAAATTATTGTTATATCCAACGAGCAATATATATATATATTTAATTGCATGAAAGATACTGTAGTAATAGAACGTAACGAATTAACGATTAAAGGGGAATCAATCAATCATTAATTAAATAAAATATTAAATTAATTTGACGAATATCTTTTTAGGTTTGATATGCTTTGATTATCCGACCGTACTACGCGGCCTAATCACATCCACAAGGATTAGGACTGTTTTGTGTTAAAATTAAAAGAGATAAAGAGAAAGTAGTGGTAATAAAATTACACAATTATTGTTTATTGGCCTAATTATAATATGGTCGACCAATGAATTTAGAAAGTGACTAAACAATGTGGTTGATCTATGACATTAGCGAATTTTTAATGATAAAATGAAGCAATTAGGTTATGCAACTATCTTATTTGTTGGAAATGTAAATTTTCAAGAAATTGTACTATCTTTTTTTTTTTTTTTTTTTTTTTTTGAATAGTGAAATTATACTATCTTCTATGTTCTTATCAATCACTTTTTTTTTTTTTTTTTTTTTTTTTTTTTTTTTTTTTTTTTGTGACAAACTTATCAATCACTCTTTTTTCTCCGCTCTTGCTAAACTTTTTTTTTTTATTAATACATGTAAGATGGTATTTTGAGTGTTGAATATGTAAAATTTCAGTCTTTTTGCCGATTTAGCTTTTTTGGGTAATTTGAGTGATGTACCATGTACTTGGTCGATCTAATAATAGAGATTGTATCTTATAGTTAAAACGCAATTTCAGATTGGGAATTTTCTTACCTTTTTTTCCTCACTTTCAAAAAGTCTGGCCTAGAGCCTAATAACCAAGTGGAAGTTTGTTTATAAAGTGTCACAAATTCTTAAATGAACCTGGTTCACACTAATTTATTGTGGACCATTAACATTAGAGAAACTATGGTTGTTTTATTAATAAAAAAAAAGTCACTATAATAAAATGAAGGTTGCTATGTTGAAAATAAAAGTCATTTTGGTAATATATAGGCTATAAGAGATTAATTTTTTTAATGAAATATTTTATAAGGTCAATATTAATAATAAAGGTCACTGTGTTAAAATTAAGGTGATAACGTCGTACTTTAAGTTCACAATAGTATTAAACGTTATACAACTTTTAATAAAGGTTACTATGTTAAAAATAAGGTTATTATGTTAAAAATAAAGGTCACTATGTTCAATATAATATCAGTTGCGTGTGTATAAACCTCGGGTCCACATTAATATTATTTGTGAACCAGGTCCACACAAGTATTTCTGATAAAGTGTACGCAAGGCCCTATTCAGTTCACCTTTAAAAAAAATATTCAGTAAAAATAAATTCAATTCAGTAAAATTAAATTCAGTTTAGTAAAAATAATTTCAGTTAAATAAAAATCAATAACTCTAAAGAAGAAATACAAACAAGAATCAGCAAAAATAATTTTAGTTCGGCAAAAATAAGGTGAAGTGAACAGTAGGAAAAAAAAAAAAAAAAAAAAAAAAGTTATTTTGACATATTCACAATAAAAAAACGATAAGACTTTTTTTTTAATCTTATCTGAAATGAGTCTAAATGAAAACTTCTAAAAGTTTAATATCGAGTATCGTGGAAACAAATAGGGTCGAAAGGAGCTACTGAGTATTTCTTATTGGATTGTACTCGGTAGTGGAATTAGTCAATCAGTTGATAACGAATTAGGCCAAATCACAACAATTAACAATATTTTGCGTGCAATCAGGTGGGATATAGGAAAATCGTCATCAAACATTCAAACATGACATTAAATCATCAGACCGTTAAAAACAGGGCCTTAACGTATTCTAGCTGAACTAAGCATAGATGGAAGCTAGCGTTAGAAAACTGCTTGTGTGATTTTTTTTCCAATTCTTTTGCACTATGTCGAAACCATTTCAAAAACAATCAAACAGACCTGCTCACAATTTCTTTTATTACGCCAATAATAGGAGGAAAACAAATGCATATTTTGTCTCCGTGACAAGAATTATCTACCTTGCACCGTGATCAAACCAATAGAGACTGCCCTAATCAAAGGGAACCTCATCCCACAACTTCCCCTTCTACTCTCGCCTATAAGAGTATAAGCTAAAAAAATGTATGTGCCTATCTCTGGCCAAATACCAATAAAATTAGGATAATCCTATGGTCTACCTTGTCTAGTCAGATTTCAAAAGAATCTGCTACTCCCTTGGTGAAAAAAATATACATCTACATGTATACATTCAACAATTCGCATGAAAAAAAATTACGCCCTAAAAACACTGATAGGGATAGATAGCAGTAGACTTGGTAAATTATGCAGGTTGCACACTTTCAGCAGCCAGCTTTATTCTCTGATGGTGCTCAGATACTTTGTAATCTACAATTTCATTGAATAATTGCGAGTCCAATGTACAATCTGGCCGCCCATAAACAGCTGCTTGAACACTGGCCATCAGCTTTGCTATCTCGCGACCTGAAAACCCTTCTGTTTTCCTTGCTGCTTCACGAATCACATCTTCTGAAAGATCTTTAATGGTAATACTTTGAGGCTTCTTTCTGATTTTAAAAACTGGGCCCCACTTAGATTTGGTGTCGTCTTTGTTCTCATCAGAGATGTATTTGTTCAAATACAGATTCAGCAGCTTGTATCGTTCCTCTTCCCCAGGAAGTGGAAATTCAATTACATCATCAATTCGATCAGTGACAGCGCTATCAAGATCACCTGGCCTGTTAGTGGCAAGCACAAGAACTATGTCTCTTGACTGGTCCCCTGTACGGAAAAGCAACGCATTGAGAGCACTTCGCTGAGCTTCACTCATATATGTACTGTTTCGCCTACAGCATAGCAAGAGAGTAATTAACATCAGGCACATGGAGGGATCAAGATCAATTCCTTGATTATTATTACTATTTTTAATTTTGTTTTCTTAGGCTACCTTGTTTCAAGTACATATTTGGTCATGTCTCAGTCTTTAGCCCCAAGAACCAAATCTTAATGGGTGATGAATAATAAATTAAGGATGCCCTTGAAGGCAAGTTGGAATACTTCCATGGACATCTGCAAACATTTTCCATAAGCATTTGTTGGTTTGCCCATTTTAGGGAATGGATTTTTTTTTTTTTTTTTTTTTTTGTTTCACCATTTTTGTGAAATATACAAGTATATATTTTTTTATTTAAAAAAAGGAAAATGTTATACATAGCCCTTAGGGCTACATATAAGCATTAAATTTACACTTGAAAATCGTAAAAAGTTAAGAAATCATCAAAATATAAACATTAATAACACTGATTTACGCATGTGTTTTGTCATGAATTCCTAATTTTATACAATTTCCAAGAGTATATTTAATGCTTATATATAGCCCTTAGAAAAGCAAATTCACTAAGCAACAGAGAAAAGGATTCACTTACTCACAAAGGAACGCATCAGCCTCATCAATGAAAAGCAACAAGCCTTTTTTCGAATTTTTAGCCCAATCAAATATTTCATGGATCTTGGTAACAGCTTGTGGACCCAAGGGTGCAACATCTCCTCCAGTCATCATGGCATAATCTAATCCCTGCACAATGTTTTGAAGTTAACATAAAGGAGTAATGGGATAATACGTTCACATTATTTCAAACATCAAGTGTAGAAGAAGGCAGCACAGACTTGACTTTCAACTTCCTTGGCCATCTTCTTGTATGGGATTCAGAATTAATGCTAACAGCACAGAATGATCATCCAAGTGACAGACAAAATCATTGCAATAAAATTATTTACATTCGTTTGCACTGACCATGTTCTTAAAAGCATGATTGTTCAAACTAACAGTAAGAGCAAAAATGATGTGCCTACACAGACAAACCATTATCCCACAAGGAGAAAAGAGGGGAGACAGAAATATGGTTGAAAGGTTAATCTAAGCTCTAATTTTGCATGAGATACTATATTAAAGCTTTGAATCAGATATCCTCATTGTGGGAAAGCCATTCCACTAACAAAAAATGAGCCTATGTGCATAATTCAGTTCCGCAGGTGGACTGGCCATGCTGTCTGTCATCATAAATCATATGCGCTACTAACACAGGCCCAAAACAGAATGACTCAGCAGACTAGAAACTCCTTTAGGTACATATAGCAGAACATTGACAAAAGATACAGCAATTAGGGCAGAAATCAAACTTACCGACTTTCTGGCTATTTCTCTCGCAACCAGAGTTTTCCCTGTGCCTGGAGGCCCATAGAAAAGCATGTTACGAAAGGGAGCTTGGTGCGCCTTTGTGTTAGATGTAGCTCGTGCAAGTTGCTCAATTCTCCGCTGTAATGATGGATGAAGAACAACATTGTCAAATCCAGATCTAACAGTTGACCCTTTTGCTTCTCCAGAAGATGTAGCAGAAGTGAACAAATTTTGTTTCCTTCGTGAAGCAACTGCTGACCACGGGAACTTGGACATTGATGACTCTCTGATCAAGGATGGTTGGCCTAAAATGCGATTTATGTAACCCCACGAAACTCTAGCACCTTCTCTGCACGCTCAATTGATGTTAGATGGAAACCCCCGGCAAATCAATCAAGGCAGTTAAGACCACTTCATCTCAAAGTTAAAAGATATCCTATAACTCAATATATTACAATTAAGAATTTGTCCAACTTCCAAATTTTTAATCCTTAGTCTTGGCTTTTAATATTGTTCATAAATAGATTATTAGTTGCAGTTATGGTTCACTTTGTCCATTAGACACCTGGCCACTGTTTTAGGAACATGAACAGTCAATATGACTTTCTGCTTATTTGGACTAGGTGCATATTGATGTAAAACAGAAATTGGCTACTATAGTATTTCTTTCTATCTACGATAAGCCACAGGAAGGACTCATGGTACACAATGAGTCGCTTGTAAAGAAAGCTTTGGTGAATGTTATTACAGACAAGTTTCTCCCTTCTGGTCCTAGTATTACTAAAAAAATTGGGGCCACTTGTGTTGGTAAACCAGCTAGGTGGATGTTTGAGAATAGTGATAAACTGTAGCTCTTGTATATTCGTTTAGCTCTTATTCTAGTGAAGGATAGTTGAATGGCATAGACTGTATCTAAACATTAATTTGATTCAATTCTAGAGTGTTGGTAGTGATTACCAGTCTTAATTCTTTCTTTACTTGATCCTAGAGAACATAGGTACATCAACATTTGACTTTCCCATGATATCCCAATCATTAATGGATGACAATTATATGCACTATTAAAAAGCAGTCATTCTAAATTACATGGAACCACTTATTCCATAATTGAGATGGAGATCCAACATCCATTTCACTTTCTTATTGACTCTTTTCCATGATATCCCAATCAAATGATGTCCCATACAAATTGATATTTCAGGAATTAAAGAAATTGAGATTGAGGGAATAGGGGGATTTCTGGTGATCCATCCAAAACACTCATTCCTTGTCAACCCTAATTCTAAGAGGTAAAAAGTCACTTAAAGTACTAAGGATTCCTAAGGTGCTGCCATCAGGGGTCTTTGAAACATCTCTATTTTGATTTGGGGAACACTGTAATAATAAACATTAAGAAGCTTCAGATTTATGATGACACGATGAAACCTTTGATTTAACAATGATGGTGACAAGCTATGAGCATATATAATAATATATAGCTTAAGTTCAATGAAAACAATTAAGCAAAATTGGGGGAAAAAAAATAAGGAGCTAAAAATTAAACATAATGTCATTTACTAAAAAAAAAATCCCATGAAGAAAAATGTCAAAGCACATATGTCAGGCAGTATGGTAAATTAATGAAGTAACATCACAGGCATAATCATATATCACAAATCTATTAAAAGAACAGTCAACAAATGATGAGAGTAAGGGATCTTGTTCTCATCACTCGCCTTTGTGACTCCCTAAATACCAAAAAAAACAGTCTACACAAATGACAGCACCACTTCTTTTCTCCGTAAGACCGTAACAGAGAAAAAATAGGTATCTGAGACCACATGCAGTGTGAAAACTCTCAGTCGCTATGAAAGCTACAGAACTTCATATGCAAGGACATGTCATTATTATGGTTTTCATGGCCAAAAGTCAAATTAATCCTGAGCAAGCCATATACAGTGCAAAACTACAATTAATTTTAACGTTTTTTCATAGCTATCACAGTGTTAAAGCTATACACTGAAATGAACCTATGATGCTTTGCAAGATTATATACACTGAAATGATAGGGATATGGAGAAAGAAAAAACATCACCAACAATTGACATTTATAATTGATAAGATTAGAGAAGGTTAGAGGCAGATACCTAGTCGTATACACTCCTGCAGCAAGAGCAGTAACCCCACCAACAGTCATAAATAACTTTCTCCTATCATTTAATAACTCCCTAAGACCCCCTGCAAAAGCAGTTAAAATCTATATTAAGTATACAGCATATGCAAAGAAAAATAGAATCTAGGGCTAATTTTTTGCAAGAACAAAATACAAGAGACAGCCATGATCACTATAAAATTAAGAGGGGGAAGGGGAGATATATGGAGCATCATAAAAATAAATAAATAAATAAAATTAACAGCAGAAACTGACAGAACAAACATGCCATAACTAAGAGAACCCCCTTTGGATGTTGAAATTTGAAAATTTGAAATATATATGTACCTTCATTTTCTTCCCCACAATATTCATCCACTTGTGTAAAGTAAAGCCCATACCAACAGCCCTAAACTTCACCCCACCTCTTCAAGACATTGGTCTATCATAACAGTTGCATGAACGCCTCACACTTCTAAATATAAATAAACCGAAAGATTTCTAGCAGTAGAAGGACATGTTTAAATGCCAAGAATTCTACAGCATACAGAGAAATCTATATTTCAAACAATTTTTGTGAGATTGAATGACACACTATAAGCAGCTATTTTGCAAGAGGCAAATGCAACAATCTAGACTTCCCTCAAGTTAAGATTTGATATGGGTCCCAAAATTGATGTACATAAATTGGCACTCTGGTAGCCAAACTAATCAACAAGTTTACTTTATGCCAATAGCGGCTAAAATAAGACTAATTCTAAAACATCTCCAGATAATAGAAATTAACGTCATTAGTCTTTCCATATTTTATCAATACCTAAAGCAAAACACTCCATCTGGGCATTCACTAAGCTCCATCAAGTTTAAAGCCCAGCATGAAATTGTAAGAATGACACATAACTCACACACATGTCCAAACTGGAGAAGCAAAATTCTAGGCTGACAAAGAAATCAGATTTCTTTAGGATAAACATCAAGGATATGGACTCCATAATAAGATCCCCCACATGTCCAGCACAATCCTTGCCCCTTCCCACAAAAGGAAAAGGGAAACGAGGAGAGCCAACGGGCCAACTATTAGTGCAGAAGAATTTTGTTAAAGCTATATATCAGTGGGAACAAATGAATATTAACCTTCAATATGACTAAAGGTTGTATTAATTGCTGCGAGCCACTTGTCTTTTTCGCCATCCATCATTTTTCGGAGTATGTTCTTGTTGTAATCCTCGGTCAGCTTTGCTTCGTGAACCCGGGCTTCAGCTTCTGCCATGGCTTTGACACGTAGAGTCTCCTGTTCAATTTTAGCTCTCTCTTTTTCAGTTTGGCGTTGTCGAGCCTGAATCTGCTCCTCAGTTTTCTGCTTTTCTAGTTCTTGACGTATGGCAGCTTCCTCTTGCATTTTTATCATTTCAACATTGTTTTGCCTCTGTTTTTCATGTTCTCTCTGCAAGAATTACAACTCTCTATTAAACTAAGTCCCTCCTGCCTTTTTATTTTATTTTATTTTATTTTGGACAGATAATAAAAACGTTGAGATAGTTGATTTTTTACATCACAATGCAACCTGAATAAAATAAACAAGTTCCCATCCCAAATATTGGTAAGCAAGAGAAAAAAAAAAAAAAGTACAGGTGAAGACCTAGCAGGCAAATGTTTAATAATTCAATATACACGTGTTTGTGTAAAAAGAAAGAGATTGTTTAACCCACCTGCATCCTATCTCTGGCCATCTTATCTTCTTCTCGCTTTACTTGGGCTAACACCCGGGACTGTTCTTCAACCAATCGTCTTTGTTCTTCAGCCATATTTTGCTGCCCCTCCTGCCAAACAAGGTGGTTCTGGCTAAGTGCTTGAAGCATTATAGTACATTTTTTTCATACGCATAATCATATACCTATCGTACAAAGCTAGAGAATGGTAGAGTTGTTCACAAGCTATGATATTGAAAAGTAGATTAAATTAACAGTTATGATGCCTCAAATGTGAGAAACTCCTCTCATATTAGCATTCTCTTTTGGGGCATTGCAGAAGACATTATGCTAAATTACCCAATGTTCAAGGTGAACAGGTAGAGCATCAGGGAAAAAAATTAAATACATAAAATAACCTAAGAAACTCAAACAAATGAATTGATATAGCAACAGATGAAGCCATTGAATTTTTCATAAAGCACCTGTAACACCTTGGAGAATACATGTAGCATCAGGGGAGAAAAAATAAATACATGAAATAAACTAAGAAACTCAAACAAATGAATTGATATAGCAACAGATGAAGCCATTGAATTTTTCATAAAGCACCTGTAACACCTCCATACATCCCTACCAGGAGGAGTCAAGTGAGATCAACAGGAAAAACCAAGGCGAGAAGTTACTTTCCATTTAAGAAGGCCATCACAGATTGTTTCTAGGATTCCACAAAATTAATGATGTATCAGGCACCTGCCTTCATTCTCAAGTGTCAAAGTTTGAGATGAAGACATATGGCTTGAAGCAGCAAACAGATGGCATTGCAAAACATGCCAACTTTTATCTGCAACTCAGGACAGAACTATTAGCAAAAACTATTTTGGCTCCCTAATCTATTTCTCAATTTCCGGTAAAAACACCTTGCTGGCAAAAGACTAAACAGGTGGAATCAAGTGCTTTTCATTGCATATGAAACCATGAATGAATACGAAACTTCATTTAAATTAATTATTGTCAACATATCAGTCAATAATTAAAAATTAAGAATCAAATGACACTACACATTTCCTACCATTAGGTATTAGGAGTCAAATTCCTACAATTACTGTCAACATATCAATCAATATTTAGAAATTAAGAATCAAGTGACAGTACACATTTCCGACCATTAGGAATTAGGAGTCAAATCCTACAATTACCTCCGCTCTAAATTCGATGATAGCACATTGTATACTATACTATACTATCAGCTCTCCAATCCACAAATAATCGAGTAAATTAATATTATATCCTCAATATTATCAGCTGTTTGAGCAAATCATCCAATAAATAATCAACAAATTAATTGTAAACAAAGAATTGTAAAAAAAGAACTCACAATGTCACGCTTAATTTGGTGCAACTCCATCATTAATTTATCATTCTCCAACTCAGCCAATCTCGTTTTCTCTTGCGCCCTCATTATCCGATACAACTATTTCAAACAACATCAAACCAAAATTAATCACACCAATAACAAATAGATCGAAATTTAATTCAAAAAAATTGAAAAAAATCAGTAACCTAGAAGTACCAACATCTTTAGAATACGAAGAACTGTTCATTTCTCGAAGAGCTTTAGCGGCTCTCTCGAGCGCATCAGGATCGAATCCAGAAGACCGACCACTCGATTCATCGTCGGTGGAATTACTCGCCGGCGCCGGAGAATTTTTTTCATCAGATTTAGGCTCATTTTCCGGCGAAGATCGGGAGTATGAGAAAGGATTAAACCAAGATGAACCTTCGGCGTAGGAAGGATTAGAAGCCGTTGAAAATCCGGCGGCCACAGCTGCAGTCGCCATTGTTGCGCAGCTTGATAGCTTGATGGAAGACATTGTAGAGGAGGGAGAAATGAGTGAAGCCATTGTTTTGGGGGTGATAAGGGTTTAGGGTTTAAGCAGAGGAAATGAGGGTTGAAGAATGATGCTGAAAGTTTGAGAATGTGGGACTTGGCTAAAAAGAAAGGGTTGTCGGGGGACCCGCATTGTGACGGCGTTTTTTGGAAATTTTTTTTTATTTTTTTTTATTTTACCGGTGAGGCGGTAACGCCCTTTAGATCATGTTCTTTAGAGCTTTTACGCTCTGCTTTGTCCTGGCTCTACTCTGTTAAAATATGCTCTACTCTGCTCTGCAGTGTGTGAAAATCCAGCCTTACTCTGTTCTCTGAAATCTACTCTACTCTGCACAGTAACTCAAAAGAATAAGGTCATGCTAACATTTTTTTGGGAGGTAAGGAGGATGTTTGATCATAACCTCTCGCATAGTCCGTTAGTCACATGTCAATTTCGTCATGATTTAGGGCTTGTTCTCTTCGGCTTAATTTCACTTCAATTCAACTCCAATCAATTTAGTTCAGTTCCTAATTTCCATCTCTCGTAAACAATTCAGTTTAGTTCAGTTCAATTCAGTCCAACTCTAATCAGTTCAGTTCAGCTCAGTGCAGTAAATCAGAACAGACCCTAGATGTATGTTAGTTAGGAGAAACAGGAAAAGCGAATTTTCACCCAACGTGTAGAGTTTTGATCACACAACCTCGTGATTGAAAATATACAAATCTATTGTCAATTGACCAAATTAGTAAATTAAATAGACTCATAGCGACCATTTGGTAAAAGTTATGGTGGCTGTGTTATGGTTAGTCATGTCTAATGAGCTATTTCGATGTAACCTTAAGTCACAAACTTAGCTGTTGGTAACATTAATTAATGAGGGAAAATATGTAAATGGATATTTTTAAGAGTATAAATGTCCGCACATTATTCTGAGGAATTTAATAAAAAAAAAACAATTAACATTAATAAGAGCAAATACTATTCATAAGAGTTATCTTATAATTTTTAAAATGTAGTAAGATAACTCTAGCAACAATTTGGTAACAAAATAAATAAATAAATAAATAAAAAAAACCTAACCATAAATTGGTAAAAAATAATATTAGGCGACAATTAATCAAAAAAAAAAAAACAAAAAAAACACACAACAACAACAAACTGCTCGCGAATACTAGAGTTCATTTAGTATCGCCGTGGTTTTCTTTTTATTGTTTTTTGTTTTCCCTATAGGAATATAATTTACCTCCCATTTAAACCAAACAAGCCCTAAATCCATTATATTTTAATTTCCATATTTTGACTTTTAGTCTTGTCAATACATAATTTCAACCATTTTATATCTCTAATTATAAATAAGAATTTTTTTAACAAGGATTTTTTAAAGCTATTTTGATGAGGATAAAATGATATTTTATATCTTATCAATCATCATCAATCAATCAATAACTAATATAACACATGTCATCTCCCGGTATATATTAATTAAGGATACAAATTATTAACAAAAATAATATATGGAGTACATATTTTTAATACATATTCCATATTAATATTTAGTAATTACTTTGTATTATATTTAAAATAAAAAGATTTCACAAATCTTTCTAAAATTTTTTTGGACAACTATAAACCTAAAATCACACTTTGTATTACTTTTGTTTTAGTTGTTTATTATGAGTAGTAGCTATAATTAAAAAATGCAAATACCAAATTAATATATCACACAATTTTATTATTCCTCAAACTAAGGCCCCGTTCACTTCACCTTATTTTTGATGAACTGAAATTATTTGTATTAACTGAAATTATTTTTGCTGAACATAAATTATTTAAACTGAACTGAAATTAATTTTGTTGAACTTAATTATTTTTAATGATTATAATTCATTTTCAAAGCTACTGAATTTATTTTTACCGAACTTAACTTATTTGTACTAAAATGAAATTATTTGTAGTGAACTAAAATTATTTTTACTTAATATTACTTTTTTAAGATGAAGTAAACTGGGCCTAATTTATAATTACAATACTTATTAATCAATAATCATACTACGTAACTATAAATCACCAAAAAAAAAAAAAACTCCGTACCATATAAGGTCCCGTTCACTTCACCTTATTTTTGCTGAAGTGCAATTATTTTTACTAAAGTGAAATTATTTTTGCTGAACTGAAATTATTTTTACTTGATTCTATGTTATATTTCTTATTTAGAGTTACTAATTTTTACCGAACTAAAATTATTTTTATTGAATTGAACTGAAATTATTTTTGCTAAACTAACTTATTTTTACTGAACTGAAATTATTTTTTATTTAATAATAGGAATTTTTGACTTTTATGACAAAAAAAAAATCAAAAAATTGTTTTTTACCACCAAAACTTCTAAAACTTTTATTTTACCACCAAATAAAAATAATTTAAGTTAAGTAAAAAGTTTTGGTGGTAGAAAACAATTTTTTGATTTTTTTTGGTGGTAAAAGTCAATATTTCCTTAATATTATTTTTTTTAAATGAAGTAAACCGGGCCTAAGAGCAAGTTTGGCCCCAAGTCTTAAGACTTGGATGTGACATTATTTTTGGTGGTCCCATTAAAAATGATGTCATCAAATTCTTGTTAAGACTCACTAAGACTTGCACAAATTTATCACTTTAACCCTAAGACTCAAATGTATGACATATTATATGTAAAAAAGTGTAAAAAAAAAATAAAAAAAATAAAAGTGAGGTGGGTCCCAATCTCAAGTGTAAAATAATTTTATCACTTGAGACTTGCTTGAGATTTAATAAAAAAAATGGGAAAAGTTTTAAACATAAGTCTTAAGACTCAAGATGATGATGTCACTTCAAGTCTTAGAGCAAGTTTAGCCCCAAGTCTTAAGACTTGAAGTGACATCATCATCTCGAGTCTTAAGATTATGTTTAAGACCTTTCTCATTTTTTTTCAAAAATCTCAAACAAGTCTCAAGTTGAATATTAAAATTTTAAAACTCAACTTAAGAGTTGAGATTGGGACCCACATCACTTTTATTTTTATTATTTTTTTTTTCACTTTTTTTTACATATAATATGCCATATATTTAAGTGTTAGGGCTAAATTGATAAAATTTGTGCAAGTCTTAGTGAGTCTTAACAAGAATTTGATGACATCATTTTCTATGTGAACCATAAAAAATGACGCCATATTCAAGTGTTAAAACTTGGGGCTAAACTTGCTCTAAACGATGTAAAGTTTTTTCTAGAATTCTTGGAGACAAAAAAATATATATTTCTTTTTGAAAAAAGAAAGAAAAGGTGGTTTCGCAAACTCTCAGTTGTGCACTTGTGCTACGCTCGTCTGAAATGTGGATATTCAATTTGGTTGTTCTTCCCAGAAGACCGCTTTTCATGGTTATTCCTCATCCGTAAAAGGTAAACCCTCATCTTCCGATCCCTCATTTTTTTTTTAAATTCATAATTAATTATATTGTTTACTTTATGCAATAATATGTGATGATTATAATTGATACGTTATCCGTCTTTGATATGTTCATTTGTTTTTGTGAAATTGTTGGTAAAATAGCAAAACCCAAAATTTTCATTAATACTGAATAACAAACATTACATTACATAAGAACACAATTACAATAGATCATCTGAGGATGGAATACACATAATAATTAAGAACACAATTACTAGGTCATCTGATAATGGAATACACATAATAATTCTTGGCTAATTGCACTGAAAATTGGAAATGTACTTAAATTGACTGATAAATTGCCCAAGAGAACTTCCTTGGAATAATTATGGATGGGTGTACCCAGAATTCCGTTTTCGCCGTCTTTACACGTGGTAGGATAATTTAATACTATTACTCCATTACTGCATTTTGAGCGTATAGCCTGTTAAACACCCAAACAAATGAAATAATTTTCAGTTACAAAATTCAATTTACAGAATACTAGAAATAATCATGCATGTAGATGTAGCATGTGATAGTAGTGTAGGAAAATTAATCAAAACTTGGTTGTTAATTATGGGTTTAATTACTTTAACTGGTGGGTATTTGAAGGGGCAGCTCAATGAGTTTTATATACTACCAAGTATGCGACAAATTTCAGTTTCAGAACTGATGCTTGTGAAAAGTGTGCTATGTTGGGTTGATAAAACAGTGGCTCTAAGCGTGGACAAATGGTTAGCTTTATATTTTCTCCATTACTTTATAAAAGACTAGGAACTATAAAGCGAAAAGAAGAAAAGGCGTTGGGTACGTGATATTGGAGTATCATCATCCATTTTAGTCCATCTAATTATTAGGAATCTTAAAAGATAAGCTGGTTGGATGTGCAAGTTGCAAGCACACGAAACACAGGATATATTATCCAAAATCTAATTGAATGTTAAATGGGTTCTTTTTTTTTTTTTTTTTTTTTTTTTAGGTAGTGAGGGATTTGGGACAGGATAAGGAGTTGCATGTACTGTGGACTGTGGTCAGGAACTCAGGAAGTACTACGTGTATGATGTAATATGAAATACTAGATTGATATCCATAAAATTAACTTCCAGTGCTCTTTCTGTGTCATGCTTATTGCTTAAATCCTCGAGTGTGAAGTGGATGTGCAGTATATAACGTATAGTTTAAGGTAGTTGATTGATTATCATGCTTTTTAGAAGGTGGATGGATAGACAAGAGTGAGCTGTTTTCTCTCAAAACTAAAGGAGAAGTTGCTCAAGATCCTATGCTTTTAAGTATTGCCTATGAACAATGACAATTGTTGAATATGAATTAATCTAGGAAGTTATGGCTGCATGAGGTATGATATATGCAATGTATGGTGGCAAGTGATTGCTGTTTCAGCTGATCAGTCAAGAGCTAGATTAAGATTACCTTCACTTGCAGATTTTTGATGTTTAGCCATTGTTTCCAGTTGATCTATAAGGATATGGGACTTGACCTTGCTCAATGCTTTTAACATCTTCAACAAGGATTTCATAGTGCCTTTTTACTTCTTCTGGAGATTTTCCAACGACATTGGCAACCTTTTGCCAGCGGTCTTGGGTGTCCTTATCATATAAAGCCAAGGCCTTTTCGAACAGTTTGTTTTGCTTGGTTGTCCATGAGGAGTTGGAACTGCATGATGCCATCTGTGACTTTAAAATGATTAATTGAACTCTTGGTGTTTCTGGAAGCGTATAGGACGAATGAAGGTCAGGGAGGTTATTTTTTGGTTGACAATCCTAATGTTCAAGGAGGAAATGAGCAGCAAAAGAATTGTGACCGGAGAAAACGACTAGTCACTTTAGTACAGGAAGACTCCTTGGATTGAGGTTGGGAATGGTTTGAGATTAACAGAGTTACCTCCTTATAAACTGGAGGAAAAGTTGTTTGTGGGGTTAGTCCCAGCTGTGAGAATCCTGCAAAAGGTATTCCAAGTGGTGACCCTTCCCTCTTTTGAAACCACAAATTGATCAGGCCAACGAGCGTCTGTATAGGGCATACCGTTCCTGAGCCAGATTATCTTGTTTATCATATAATAGCAGACTAATTCTCTTCGCATTTGTCATTAGTTGCTAAGTTTCCTACTTGTTTTTTTATTTTTATTTTTTTTAATTTTTTTTATTTCCTGAGGATAATTTAATCCCCACTAGCGTATTCTCCATTAATTAACCCTCGTCATTTATTCCCATGCTGTTCTTTTGTTGGTATGTTCCCCAGAATGATACCCAACTCAATGTGCCTTATTTCCAATCCATTTTTTGGCAAATATCCCCTCTTTTCCTCCCAGTGGCCTGTGGTAAACTGTTTGTTGGGTTTAGTTCACATATATGACTTAAATGTGGTACTGTGTATAATCCTAGATGCAGTCTAATATAGAATATGCTACTAAATATCAAAAAATTTATTTTCATGGTAGTGCTGATAATGTGATGTACAAATGTATTGCAACTTGTATCCGACATTGGCTTTCTGTAGATTCCCCTTATTGAAACAGCGAGGGTAATGACCTGTGGCAAAGGAGTCTGAATAGACACCCAACTTCAGGCTTCACTCCCTGGCTCTCCTAGTGTTTGGCCAGGGAGTCAAATCTAATGGAGTGATAATGAAAAGCCAAAAGCTAAACTAGAGATCATTATCATAATAATTGTTCTTTTTATGAATTGCTCAAGTGAGAGCAGCATCTTCTTAGCAACAAAGCACCAATATCTGACTTCAGCTGACATAATCGTGTGTATTGGTTAATTTGCTGCACTAAACTGGAGAGTAACTCCACTTTCTTTATATTTAGGTGGTTTTAGTGGTTGGAGAAGAAAGCTTCAAAAAGGTCTTGCTCACCACTTTGTACGGATCAAATAACCTTTTATACCTACCTAGCTACATGATTCCTTTAGGCAACATCATACACAGATACCATATATAGGAACTAATACACTTCAATTGGGTTCCCGTCACATCTTCAAAGATCTTCTCGCTTGTGATTCTTATATCTGAGCGGATTGTTATTCTTCCACTTGCTTTTATTCAATCAAGATATGGAGTGCATTTATTCAGTGAGCGAGTAGTTTATTTCTTGTTGAAACATATGGCATATACTGTAAAACTATTATGGATGATTTTTTGCATTTTATTTTCTCTTGAGCAAGTTGCTTGTAGCATCTAACCCTTTTATTAAGTGGAATGACTGCTGTCCATTCATTTCAATTAAAATCAAGTACATCTTTGTCTCTATTCAGTCATTAAAACATGAAATTCTTCTTTCAAATGCTGAGGTATGGAATAAAGCATAGCCTATACTTATAATTTGACATTGTAATGGTGTTTGCTTTCCAATTAGTAAAATATGTCCAAGTGGATTCCTGACTTGCTTTCAGAGTAATTTGCAAGTATGTGACCATCTTATATGTATTTGTGTAAACAAATATTACATTTTCGTTGACACATACTACTATAGGTTTCTAGAATTCCAAATGACTGGTTAGATTTCCTTTTTGTTTTGTGTGTAAGGTAATAGGGTACATGAAATCATATTATTGTTGACTTTACTCCCCTCCCCAAATAATTAATTGCGTATGGATGCATAAGTAAATGAGTATTTGTTATTAATAACAATCAAATATTAAAGCTTATATAAAGAGAAAGGAGAGAATCTAGATAGGGAAAAATTCAAGAGGATAATGTCAGTGAATAGAGTTTATTTCGATTTATATAATATATTTCACTCATATATCTGTGCTTTTCTAGTGACGCCTTGAGGATAAAGGAACATTAGATACAAGGAAGTAGCGCTAATCTTGATATTTTTTCTTATTAAATTCTAATTTGTTGGACTAGTCTAGAAGAATATAATTTAGCGCAGGATGGACACTTTGATTGGTTTTAATTTTCCAGGAAGGAAAGAGAGTAAGATGGGTGACTGGGTGGAGCTTGTACCTGTGTACCATTGGAGAAAGAGGGATCAAAAAATGTGAAAGAGATATCCACCCACAATGGTCCTTAAGGTTGATCATGATGATGATGCTAATATCTCGAATCTTGTTATCTTCTAAGTCTTCTTTACTCATGCATATTTTATGGTCACTAATTTTATCCGTAAGCTAGTACTGTAATGTACCAATGATGTCTGATGAATGTGTTGATGTGCATGGTTAAGTGATATTTGCAGGTTAAACAAATAAAAAATGCAGGGTATAATTAGGCTTAAGCTAAGATCTTCTTACTCCTGTTTGTTTGTTAGAAAGAATTGAAATGGTTTTGTTTCGAATCTAATTATGTCTCCATCTTGAAGCACGTATAGGAGATTATTCTCTCTACTTTGATGCCAAGGATGAATAACTAGAGTAGACCATAGTGTTTTTTCCACTTTGTCTCATAGTGAATACAAAGATATGATATTTGTGGACGAATCTTATCTGGGCATAATTTTGGCACTCCCTTCTTTTGATGATTAACTTGGGCCTCTGTTTTCAAGCCTAGCCCAGCTAACTCAAGTGCAACCTATGATCATGACCCCAATCCACTGCCCCCTGCCCCCTGCCCCAACCATGTGTGTTTAGCTGGTTAGACCCATGAATTTGATATGGGAGATGTGTGCCTAAACATCTGGCTGACCGCCGAACCCTGTACCTCAATGACCAATAGTTCGGTGTTATTTATGATAATGAATTTGGATTTTTGAGCTGTTGTGCATCACATGTAAGAATGGGTTCATATACGGAGGCCATCTTCATCCCCTCAAACAAGTGGTGCACAACGGTGTTGTAAAACTACCTGTGAGATTGAAAAATTTATCGGACATGAACATCCAGGAAGTTCAAATGAAATGAAAACATTAGCTGGGAGTCTAATGCATTTTTTTTTTTTTTTTTTTTTTTTTTTTTTTGTGACATAGGTTTTCTCAGCTTGTAATGAGATATGGAGGCTGACAAGCGAAAGCATGAAGCTGGGAAGCCGTGAGAAAGTAAATAACAGGTGAGTAAAAAGTTTTTTTGGCTAAGATTATCTGTCAATGCCCTTAAGCTTTGAGCCGTGTCCGTAAAATCATGATTACTCAGTTCAGAGATGGGCAAATCACCCAATATCAAGAGATTTTCTTCACCAAATATCCCCTTCTCTACCGAGGATCATCCCAAAATGTTCTATGTATGGCTTGCATATAGATAAACACCCATTAAATTAAGTCTTGTTTTGCCCCGTCTCTATAATAAATTTTAAACTATGATTATTGCAGTATATGTATTGATCCGTACAGAGACTACAGACCGTACCTCTCTGTTATGATTTGATTACGCTAAAGCATGATTTGCCTATTCGTATTTCAATATCATTTCGTGTGGGTCTCTAAGGACTTGGGAGGTAGGAATAGTCTATGTATGGGTGGAAGGTTATGGCTACGTATGGGATTACTACATTATTGTTGTTCTCTTAGGATAGTTTCGTAAATTTGCAGTGGAACCAGGCGCTTTTAATCACTACCATCGCCTCCACCCATTTATAACCTTTTTAATAACTCCAGGATTCCCCTAAATGATTTTCACCATTCCAAATAATCCCCAAGTAGGATTCATTTTACAAGAATTCTTTGTACTGCTGCACATGTTTTTTGCACCCTAGAAAGTGACACAAAGAAAGCGAATATGCACCTATGAGCATCCGAGTACAAAGATAGTTAAGTGAACCCAAGAACCCAAATTTGAATTGCATGTTATCTCTTCTGTTCTGTTAATGATGTAATGTTTTATTCTCTCCTCCAACATGAATCATATGAAGTACTCCGTAGGTGATAATGTATACTTAATGCAACAACGGAAGTGTTGGTTAAGAGGAGACGAAAAGGAGCTGATTCTTTTGCTTAGCAAGCAAAGAGCAGCCTGAAAGATAGATTGCATAAAGAGAGAAACTGAGAAAGCTACCCCTAAATTATGGGCTAATAATATAAATGATTTAGTCATTGTTTGGAGCCTTAAATGTGCTTGTATGATGAACCCAAAAAAAAGAGGAAAAAAAAAAAAAAACAGGAGAAGTGGAAGAATCTGATGTTTGTTTGACTAAAGCATAGGATTTTAAGCTTTCTAGGAAGTTTGTACTTGTGTTAGTAACATTATTAGTGAAGTTGTGAATGACATAGCTAAGAAGGAATATGGTTATTGGGAAATGAGGTTTCACTGTTTGAGTAGTCGAGTTATTTGCACCTTTGTGACATAAAGATAAGTCAATTAGTTGTGAGTCCTTGTGACCCTTTCAGGTGGGTGTGCCGTAACTGCATGTAGGAGGTTTGGAGCAGCATCTTTCCAAGTGCACAATAAATTTAGGGGGTAAAGTTAGAAATTATTTGGAGAAACCATTTTGTTTTAAATACAATTTCCCTGTTTTTAGATCGGAGAGACGGAGAGATAAGAAAAGAGCTAATGTTAAAAATGTCATAAGTTCTAAGCAATATGAATGATAAATTCACGTAATCAATATTGAAATTGATGATTAAACATTTTTTTTTATTATACTTTGTACTTTCTTTGTTCTTTTTTACTTGACCTGTCGATATACAACTTTAACCATCAATAATTTTAATTCTCTCTGAGTAAAAATTATAAAAGTTATATGTATGAGTTGGTGAATAGTGTAAAAGTCAAAATGAGTCAAATAAAAAAGAACTAAGGGAGTATAACTTAATGTCTTCATTTGTGACCTTTTTTTTTTTTTTTTTTTTTTTCTGTAAGGGATCATTTTTGACTCCTTATATGTTGCTAGAAGGATTGTATATTTGTATTTGTATGTATCATTTTCATATTTTTTGCTGTTATAAATATCAATAATCAAAATTCAATCTTTATAAAAAGTGGATGCCTTGATAAGTTGATTGCTTATTTGCTTTCCATGATTCCTTTTACGTAGTACTCGTGTTAAAAAAGGTGGAGAACAATTCATTGTATGGCTAATGTGTCATGGATTTCGTTTCATTTGTTTTAGGTCATCACTGTTTGTACTCCGCATAAACTCCTCCGTCTCCAAATGTTAAAACTTTGTCTAATCACTCAAATGTTAAAAGTTTGTCCATAAACTTCCTTTAACCTATAAGAAAGGGCATAGTCATGGGATATTTTGCAATGCGAAGTACAATTCACTATGCATGAGAAAACGAAAGAAATTTTGTACACAAAAAAAATGAAGATGTCTAATGTTTAAAATGAGTTATAAATTCATAAAAAGTCTGTTTTTCAGAATTTCTTAAAATCGGGAGAGAAGTTCTAACTAACCAAGCTATCCTCATTCTTGTAAAAAGTTTGTTAAACTTGTGGACATTGTGGTAGTGTGTTAATATAGCAAATCACACCTACAAAATAAGGGGGTTGTTTTCTGCCTCTCTTGATACTGTATTACCTTACTAATAGTGTGAAAGGTTTATTTAGAAGTGGGGTTGTGGATCTTGACCTCCTATTTAGCGGTCAATAAGAATAGTTGATCTACGTCATGTGGAGCCCACGCTGAGAGTGAGCTTAATGACTTCGTTCTTCAGATGTTGACCGTACTTCGTACGGAATTAATACTCCGTAGTAGAAACTATGAGTACTCCTTATTAGTTATGGGGGTTAACCCTTAGACCACTCTCACTCATGGACAAAAAATAAAAATGCCACTTTCTCTTTACTAACTTTTTCACTCCTCTTTTCCATTTTTTCTTATGGGCATTTTATTTAAGAACTCTTTCCACACTCATGGGTTAAACAAAAAAAAAAACCACACCACCATCTCTCCTATATTTTCTCTCACAAACACTCATGGGCCCATAGGTAATGTAGCAATTTATTTTTGCCATTCCTATGGGCATTTGGTAATCTCCTCATGGGCATATTTTTTTTTGCTCATGAGTGGGATAACATTTTTAGCATTTTTACCATTAAATTCTCCTCATGGGCATTTTTTTGCCCATGAATGAGAGTGCTCTTAGAGCATAGTTGTTATTTGTTAGCAAACATATAGAATGAAAATCTTATCACTATATACATAATAGGTGACAGGTGGTAAGTATTTTGAAAGAAAATATTTAACCTATTGGATGGTAAAAAGTACCACTACCTGCATAATAGTACAAAAAAAAGTATTATTAAGATAACTCATACTTTAATGGTACATTATACATGTATAATAGTTCATTATAATGTACCACTATAGAGTCAGTTTTTTTCGTTACGGAGAGTATTACTAATCCTAATTTACTTAGGCCCTGTTTTGACTGACTGAGCTCAGCTGAACTGAACTGAATATTTTATGATAGAAGGAAATTAAGAAGTGAACTGAACTGAACTTATTGAAGCTGAACTGAACTGAAAATAATCTGAAGAGAATAAACCCTTAATCTTAAAATTGTTAGTTTGATCATCATTTTTGTCAATTTATACTATTAATTAAGTACTTCATATGACATTTGTGTAGGATCATTTTATATTGTAAGACCGTTTAACTATTATAAGACCGTTTTTATGAGTCATTGACTCATTGCAAGCATATAATCTTTTCTCAATTTATTTTCTCCTTTAGCCCGACCTACCTACAACGTAGAAGTATCTGAAAAACGTACATTAAATTAATAACATTATGCTTTTGCCAAAAATAAAATAAAATTACATTATTCGCATTTTTATCTTATTATTATTAATAAAAATATATTATCTAAATTTTTATACAAGTATACAAACAAAGAAGCTTTGTTATTATTGTATTTAATTTGTTATTTTTTCGTGGGAGGAGGGTGGTGGGTTTGGTTGATTTTGAATTTTTGACTGTACAAATGTACAATCCTTTTTAAAAAACTTCTTCTTTTTTTTTAATATGTAGAACAGAAGAAGGAATTAGTCGCTAATGATACTCCGTAATATATTGTGAGTTTATGAGAGAAATTAAATATTGTATGTAGAGATTAGAGTACATCATATGCTTTGACAAGCAAAATTATGACAGATTCGTAATCTTTAAAATATTTCTTACGAGTAAAAGACAATAATCAATAGTGTTAAGACGTTTGTTATTCCATAGACATTCATTTACGTCATAGAAAGTACACAACAATATTTACGTCATAGAAAGTACAATATTTACCATGAATCCATAATTAGGGATGGCAATTCAGTCCGAATCCAATCCTACTCTGCCCCGATCTAAGATAAAAAATCCACTTCGAGTCCAAGAAAAAGGCAATCTGACTCTGTTAAAATAATCCGACTCCAAGCCGGATAGAGTCAGATCCTACAAAAAATCCGACTCCGACAAATGTCTGACTTTGACATATTATCCGACTTTTCGATGGATTGTGGATTTGGATGTGGGTCGTGGTGGCAATGGGTGTGGGTGTGGGTTGCAAAGGCCAAATAGCCCAATTTCTCAAATTATATTGAATAACCGAAGAAAAACTCAGAGTTGGGTTGGATTGGAGTTGGAATTGGAGGTCGGATATTGAAGATGGATCGGAGTCGGAGGCAGATTTAGCCTTCGACTTCCTGTAGGGTCGGAGTCAGATTTAGCATAATCCGCTCTGAGTCCGATATGTTGCCATCCCTATTTATAAATCCATAATTACCTTGAGAAGATATTTGACTTGAGTAAGAGAAAGTTTTAAGAATGTTTTAAACTCGTATTATTTATCGTGGAAAATGATTAAAGGAGCATATAATTATTAGGGCTGTACTATTTAAGAAGCTATAAATGAAAATTGTAAGCTAAATTAAAAGTAAACTACTCCAATTAAAGCATATTTTTATCATTATTTATTATTCAGTTCTTAATTAGGGTATGTTCACATTTGCTGAACTAAACTAATTGGAGCTGAAATGAAATGAATATTTTATAAGAGAAGGAAATTGGAAACTGAACTGAACTGAACTGATTGGAGCTGAACTGAACTTAAGATGAAGTGAACAAGCCCTTACTCCGTATCATTTTACCCTTTTGTTACGAGTAGTAAAATATAGTTTGTCAAGGTTCAAACTAGTTAAACACCAAAATAATATGATAATGTCCAACAAGACCTACTTCAACTTGTCTAAGAAGGATAGAATTGAACATCCTGCTTCTTACGTGATTACGTGAGATCTCAAGTTGGTTAAAAACTTAAAACATGGACCATTCCCCCCCCCCCCCCCCCACACACACACACACAAAAACTAACCAACGGCTTGTCCTATCTTAAGAGGAGATCGAAGTTGAACCCTTCATGCCATCACGATATATGCAAGGGTTAACCGTGTATTTATCCTAGACTCTTTCGGTGTGTTTGGATAGAAGGAAATGGAAGGAAAAGAAGGGGAGAGAAATGGAGAGATGTGATATCTTTCATTTGGATAACAAATGAGGAAGTAAGGGAATTGGAGGGGAGAGAAATAGAGGGATTAAATTGTAGGAAAATCATCCCTCTATCAATGAAGAGATTTGGAAGGAAAACTCACCATTCTTCTCTCCCCTCCCTTTCCCTCCCCTCCTCTTCTCCCCCTTCCCCTTCTTTTCCTTCCTCTAATGTTATCCAAACACACTGTTTAAGAAAATTCAATCTCTAAGCTACGTAATAAACCTGGTTGTACCTTGCAAGGAAGATTTCTCGTGACACCCGAAATTAATTACCCCAAGTTACCATAAAAGATAAAACCTATGATCTAGTTCTTGTCACAAAAAAAAAAAATAAAAAAATAAAATCCTATGGTATATTTGTATTAGAATGCTTTTTTTTTTTTTTTTTTTTTTTTTTTTTTTTTTTTTTTTGTTTGTTTGTTTTTTTGTTGGGTATGTTGGAGCATAATTATAGACTCTCATTCCCTTTTTTAGCTGAGGGCATCAATGCAAAATTACGAATGAAGTGATAGAGAATTGCATGATTCTCTTTGATTTACAGTGAAACTTACGCATTAAAAAATAACTTAGTTTACATCAATGATAAAACTCTATAATAATACGGAGTTGGGACTAATAGTGGTATATATTCTTTATTTTCCTACACTTAGATGTATTTATTAATCATTAAGTATGCGTCCTACGTTTAACGTAACACTTTACATGTATGTCCGTGGCCCATCTTGCTGACTTGCTCCCGATGTTTAATGAATGACCAAAGTGGTTTTTGTTTTATATTGGAGTGGAAATGAATGAACAAAAATTAAGTCTTGCATCTTATGCTTATCCTTGAATTGTTCTTGGGCTCTATGCAACTAATTATTGTAAACAGTAGAATTTTGGAACCTTGACTACAAATTATATTGTGCAATTAGGTGTATTGTGTATCCCTGTACCATTCTAATCTTGCCTTCGGATCGTAAAGGAGAAACGGTTTCATGTGTCCCCCCCCTTTTTTTTTTTGTTTTTTGGGTGCAAATGAGCCATATCATTCTAATCTTGCCTTCGGATCCTAAAGTATAAACGGTTTCATGTTTTTTTTCTTTAAAAAATTTTATTTGGGTGCGAATGAGTCATAGGACAATATAAATTACTAATGAGACCACTGCAGGAGCATTTAAACACATGAGTGATATGAACTATCGTTCTATTGTACATAGACTTTCAGTCAAAATCGCACATTGTAGTGGTGCATGGTATATAACGATGGACCTGATCGTACACCATAAACACTACGAGTGCATGACAGCTAGTGCTACAGCGGCATATTTGGATATTACCTTCGATGCTTACATCAAAGCTTTAATTTGTTAACCCAAGTACTATATGAGGTTTAAGTTTAATGAAAAGGAACCTTTTCATGTTATGCATTTACTTCTATAATTTATAACATGTGAAGTCAATGCCTTTTTTTTTTTTCTTATCCTATTGGCCTATTGGAATTTCGAATTTATTTTATTCATGTTGGCCTACAAGAATATTTTAATATATATTGGGTGTGACTTGTGAGAGAGAATATAATCCTATTGTTTGATTTTATGGTTATTATAATTCCTTTTTTAAGGTAATTAGAATTAGAATTTAACAAACGAAATATTATAATTTTCCAACGTGGTAATGACGTGCATAATTGGATTAATTAAGATTCGAGCTCTTGGGTATTATATTTGATGTGGATGGCTTTTGTTGAAATTCTTTGATTAGTGACCTCTCGATAATTAGGATTATATCAAAACTACTCCCTTCGTCTACTTATATTAGTAAAATCTCGTGACCAAAAGAATCCAGAAGTTAAAGAATGTTATTAATCATGACTATAGAATTTTATAAAGCATGGATGTTTTTCATTCCATCTTATACTTATATCCAAAAGTCGAGGATCATTTGATTTGGCATTGAAAGCTAAGTTCTTCACTTGGTGATTTTCAACCGATTGATGATCACATGGTATGATTATCTTTATAGAATACGTAGTCCATTAGGTAGCATGCTTATGAATTATTTGGCCTTTAATGTTAATGCATGTTCAACACATGTGAAAGAATTGAATTTAAATTTAGATGCCCTAGCCGAAGTGAGTGTTACCCTACTTAAGGTAATGCCCAAAAATTTGGAGGAGCTCATATTAGATTTTAGAGATAACAAAATAGTCCATTTCATAATTTATTTGTGGCACACTAAATGAGTTTTGTAGTAATTTTTTAAAGGAAATAAAGTTTTATACTTCGTACTTCATAGTATTTAAAAGATGGTTGGTGATGTGGTATGTAACATTTTTGTATCATAGACGTTTGTAGTAGTAATACATTATTTTGGCTTTCGGTGATATTTTAAAAGCTTATTGATTAATTTTCCAACACTCTTTAGATATGAGATTGAGTTTTTTCTTATGAGTATTTTTGTTTTTCTTCAATTTGTGATCACAATTATGAATTATTATACGAAGTATTGTAAATTGGTGCTTGGTAGGAAAAGCTTCTAGGGAAGATCATAACCATGCAAGAATCCAATTTAGATGATGTAGGAGGTTGTATGCATTCATGTATCATACAGTAGGAGAATTCAAATGCAATAGTTCAATTTTTGTGTGCCATTTATTATGATATGTCTTAGACTCTTAGGACAAAGTTTGCTTGTTGAAGTCAGGGAAACTTGGCATATGCTCTTTTATTGAAATCTTTGTGCATATGTACTTACTCGTTTACACGTTAGTGATGTAAATTTGGGTCAATATATAGGGAACAAGTTCATCACAATCCCCTTTGGGTGTTTGAACCAAGTTAATAAGATACTACATTCGTTCATTAAAAGATTGTCCTGTTTTCAATGTTCACTACATCAATTGTATTGAGCGAGTAGATAGATTTGTTGTTTATTACATAGGATAACAGGTAATTTAAAGAGTACATGGTGGGAATATGTTTAACTGAAAATGAAAAGGGGGATTATTATGCGGGAGAATTAAAAAGAAAAATGGAACAATCTTAAGAAATGGAGGAAGTAGATTAGTAGAACTTGGTCTTTACTAGTTAACTTCTCTCGTTGTAACATAGGCTAATTTATTTATTTAATTTCTAGTATTGGTTTAGTTGGATTAAAAAAGTCACACGAAAGAGAATATTGTTATTGAGTACTGTAGTAGTGTAGTACGTTAGTACCAGACAATCATCATGCTATTATGGGAGACAAGAGATTAATTATGAATTTATGATGGTAGTATAAATGGATAGGATTTAGAGGGTGCATCGTGCATGGTCACTTTTTGGAATAGGTCATTATTTTTGTATTGAATTTCTTACCTACCCCAAAAACTCTAGGAGTAGAACAAACAGCCGTCATTTTTCACTCGTTCACTAAACTCTACACCTTGGTTTATTTTACCTTGGTTTTGGCTTAGGTTAGATTAATCCGAGTCATATTTGAGTGATGAGTTATTTGTAAATAAGAAGTGCAGAATTCTTTGCATGAATGACTTTTTTGTTTTTCTTTTCTCAAGTGAGTGAACCTTTCCACAGGAAGTCCAACTTCACATATTCAACAAAATTTTAAACAAATTTCATAAATTAGAATATCTTAAGATTTGCTAATTCCTAAAGAGTTTAACTTATGGTCAGGGCCGTCCTAATCATTTTAGGGGCCCTGTTCAAACCCTAGAAATTGGGCCCTAGTAAAAAGTATAAAAAATTTTTTTAAAAAAAATCACTCTGTTATTCTGTATCACTCTATCAGATACAAGTATTACTTTTACAGTATTTCCATATTCAATATACACCATTTATTTAACCAAAAAAAAAAATCCACCATTTTAAAGTTTTAAACAAAGCCCAAAAATAATCAACAGTATATGCAAAGGGGATTGAACCAAGGTTTGCCGCAACAACTAATCTACTATAGAGACTACTTGTTTGCTACAAGTCTGCAACTCGGCAACTCACAAATTCATAATTAATCAAACATTTCTTTGACTTTCTATCTTAAAATGGTAAAATGGCAATAATAAGCTTATAGCAAAACTACAGATAGGAAATTCATTACCATAAAAAAAAAATTTGCCGTCAAAATAACGACAGTTAAGAGATCTAACTATGGGAGACACGAAATTAATTCTTCCATTAGAAGCAAGAAAATCTTTGTAATTGATTGAGAAAGGAAAAATTTAATTGGAAAATTTGAGTTAAATAAGAAAATTAATGAATAATTATAATTGAATGAAGGAAGATGGAAGGTTTTAAAACAATTTAAGGTAATTAAGAGAATTTTACGGAAGTAAGCGTTGTACTGGAGTAAATGAATGGGAGAAAGATGGGATGTTGACGATTAAGCGTTCAAAGTCAGACACTTTTCTTTTTTTTTTTTTTTAACAACATTGGGCTCTATACAAATTGGGCCCTCAATATTTTGGGGCCCTGTGCTAAGGGTCTGTTTGCACAGGCCCTTAGCCGGCCCTGCTTATGGTGTGCAACAATTGACCACAACCACTAAACTAAACTAAACTAATGTTGAGAATTAAACAGGATTATAGTTTTCCTAATTATATACACAATGCTAGACAAAGTTTGTCATTGGATTGACCAAGAATAGAAAATTAAATAAATAAATACAGGAAAATAAAGAAAATATTTTTCTGATAGAATTGACAAGTCTACCAATGACCAATATTACCAGAAACAAAACCAACAAGTAAAGAACGATGTCTATCAAAATCGTGCGGCGGCCCCCGTCTTGTTCTTCTTTATACAAGTAGAAATTTGGAAATGGTCAAGCTGCTTTTTTTTGCCGGGATACTTAGCTTTAATAATTTCATCTTTTTAAAAAAATCATCTTTTTAAAAAAAATCATTTTTTTTTTTTTTTTTACTTTATTGTGTTTCTCTCTCCTTTCTTCTGCAACTTTCATCTTGATATAATTCGGATTCTCCATTGTCACTAATTCATTTCTCTGTTCTTTCTTCTTACCCACCACAAAATATAAAATTGTTTAAAAAAATTTTAAAAAGTCCTTTCTCTTGTTCTTCTGCTTTGTAAAATTTTCATTTAGAGGTGGGTGTTGGGAGAATTTCTGAATTGTATGATGCAGTAGGAATATGATATTTTTATTTTATATTTAATTTGTTTTAAAGTTTTTTTTTGGGGTTTAATGAAGTGTAATCTTTGTCCTGGGTGCTAATTGGACAATCAAGGGTAAAAAGTGAAGGTTTGATAAAGGAAGAATATAACAAACCAACAATTTTCTGGGTTGCTCTCTACTATTGGTCTTCTGGTACTCCCTATTTTTCTTTTTACTTTATAATTATTAGTATAATTATTTTGGAATAAGTTTATTTTGAAATCATTATTATAATAAGTCAACCAAAGTTGTAGTGGATTCTTGACTGCTTGTATATTGCTTGCTTTATTCCTGGCTATTCTTTTTTTTTTTTTTTTTATTGAAGATAGAGTAGTTCAATGTTAAATTGTCACTTTTCATGTATATTTATTGTATACTGCATGCTGCCTTGCCTGTTTAGATCTTTACTTGGTTGACATTTTGGTACTTGAGGATTGAATTTATGGATTAATAGGTTGATCAGTCTTGGTTTGGATAGAAAGGTACTCATTCTCTAGGAATTTAGGATGATTGAAGTTGGCAATGAGCTTTTCCGGCACAAAGTTGGCCTGGCCTAACCTTACAATGGCATGTCCAGGCCACATGTCGTGCTTAGGTTAAGATTTTCAAAAATTAGCCGGCAATATCAAGCAGGCTAGCACCAGTTTTAAAGATGATGATGCTTTGGCATTATTGCGAGTGTAGAACGTAGGGTATGAATATATGATGTAATGATGATAACGAGTTGTTTGTAGCTTGGGCAATGGCAAAGAAATTTATAGCTGCTTGAAAGTCCATCTAGCTCTCTAGTCCAAATTATGATTCAGGCTCATCCCTCATGTCTAGCGTAGGCCTAGTAAGAGCTGGAACAAATTTTATTGATGGATTGGGTAATGGGTTGCATCCATTGGTTTCCTTGTGTGGTTGGTCTATCTGTTGCAACAAATCCCAGGAAACTTCTGGAGTTCTTGCTATGGTCAAATGTGTTATTTATACCTCTTTAGTCAATGTGCTACTTGCGGTGCATCCCTCCTTGTGTGTGTTTACTTTATGTGAATGACTGATGTGCATCAAAATCCAATTTTTTTCCTGGATGCTCAAATAGACACATGTGATTTCACTAGTTTGATTTTGAAAAATCAAAACTTAACATTATTTCAGAATTTGGTCTTAACAATATTAGCCACCCTAAATTCAATTTTTGATCCAGGACACTAATCTTGACACTAATCTTTCGGATGGGGTCTGATGTCTCTGAAGTGCAGGAAGCATCAACACAGACTCTTTCTATTAAGGTAATTACTAATTAGTATGCAGTTCTTGTTTTGTTTCGTCTTCAGTTGTTACGCTTCTTGATTATGTTGAGTATAAGGTAATGAGTATGCAGTTCTTGTTTCATTTCATCTTCAGTTGTTATGCTTCTTGATTATGTTGAGTATATTTTCTCTATTAACAGAACTCAAGACTAATTTGATTGTGTTATATACTTTTTAGTTGTCAATGTGATCGAAATTTGTTAAACTAGTATCTTTTTCCATTGAGGTCAATTAAAATACATAACTGGAAAACAGTGTTTCGATGGTGAATGAAAAGGTTCTGCTAAGAAGATCATCTGTGGAAATAGATAAATAGTTGTCTCCCTCCTCAATTAGTCTAACTTTTTGAATCATAACAATCTTCTTTATTGCATATGCAGGTGCATATATCTATGTGTACACAACTCCTGGGACTTGTTGAAATTATCGATAGTATAATTCCAGTTATTGAAGCAGCTCAACCTAGGTGCTCCCTAGGATTGCAGGCACTTTCCCATTTACGCATTGCAATTGAGAAATCCAGGGAACTTGTTCAGAATTGCTGCATGTCTAGTAAGCTGTACCTGGTATGTAAAACCTATACAACAAAAATACTTCCAATAGATTCTCAAGCATGTAGTTCAGTGGATTAACCCGGATATTTATGAAATTTATAGTTGCAATTCCATATTTCCTGTGAGTTTGAATATGGGATTTCCCAGTTTGAATAGGCATGAAGAAGTTTATCCTTGGCTCTTTCTTTAATAATATATAGCGGAAACTCGGAAAGAGAAAAATATAACTGTTATATCAACATAAAGATTTTTTTTTATTTTATACTTCAGGCAATGACAGGGGAGACAGTAAAAGCAAGATTTGATAAAGCAAAAAATTGTATGGAGCAAAATTTGAGCCAACTTCAAAATATGGTTCCTGTGTCTTTGAAACTGGAGGTCTGTCATACTTTATTTGCTTCTTCAGCTCATGCATGTTTCTTTCTTCATCTTCATATTTTTTTTACCGTATATCACTTTATGCTGCTGTGAAACCCACTCCTTCCATGGGCAATGAGAAGAAATGACATCTAACAACCTCTCAAAAAAAAAAAAACAAAAAAATCTCAGCCCTCCCAAACTCTTGTTCTGTGGAGCTAAACTGCTAATTCATGCTTAAATATTATTTGCCTGAGATGAAATCGATTAAGCAGCTGTATTTGTGTTTGGCAGATGTCTGACATACTTGTTGGTCTAAGAGGTATAAAATTCTCCTTGGACTCATGTGAAGAATTGGCTGGCAAAGCATTACGAGCAATACTGCAGCAAGATCCTTTTCCTGTAAATTCAGTTGGAAATTCGGAGATGGAGTTACTTCAGTTTGCAGCTTCAATGCTTCATCTAACGACAAAAAAAGACCTTAAGATAGAAGGAAGACGCTTAAAAAATCTTCTTAATGACGTGAAAGAGGAAGGGTCAACAAAATGGAAGACTCTGAAATACCTTCTTTATCTCCTGAACAAGTATGAAAAACTTATTGTGCAAGGGCAAACAAGAAGCTTCTCAGCTCAGCATGATTTAGCTTTTTCTGTGAAGTCTGATAGCGAATCTATAACAACCCAGTCTCCTGATCTTGATTCCCGTGCAGACAATTTCAACTCTCTTCGCAGGCCTGACCCACCTGAGGGATTTAGATGCCCCTTATCCTCAAGGTTGATGTATGACCCTGTTATGATTTCTTCTAGACAAACTTATGAAAGGGCATCCATACAAAAATGGTTTGATGAGGGTCATGATACCTGTCCAAAAACAGGGATGAAGCTATCGAATCTGTCCATTACACCCAATACTACCATGAGGAAGTTGATCTTAAAGTGGTCTATGGAATATGGCAGTGAATTTCCTGACCCAACTATAGTCGCATCAGTATATGGCTCCCTTGAGACTTCTTCAAATTCTATCCGTAGCACTGCAAGTTCTATGAAAGATATAAATCTTCAAATAGATATAAGCAACTTATCCCTAGGATCTCTTGATAGCAGTTACAGTACTATGTCACATGCTAAGCTTGAGAACAGTTTTGGCTCTATTAAGAAGTCTTCTGCTGTTGAATTTCATAGATTTCAGTTCTACTCTAGCATTAATGACATTAGAAAGCAGTTCTTATCTAATGTCAGGGAACTTCCTTGGGAATCACAGTGTACAGCTATTCAAGATGTTAATACTTATTTGAATGACTATAATCCTTCTTGTTCTTTTGTTTCTTCCGAGAATTTTCTGGATCCACTGATTTTGTTCTTGGAAGATGCTCTTGGCAAGTGTGATAAAGATGCTCAAAAGGCTGGAATTAAAGTGCTATCAACTTTTCTCCAATCAAAGAGGTGATTTTCCTCATTTTGATCTAAACGTATATCCTTCAAGGTTTTAACTAACAAGATCATAATTCTTCGCTTACATTATGTTATTAACTTCCATTAATGTATTGCAGGAAGGAACCCGCTCTTTTAAATGAGGATGTATATTGTCTCTTGGCTTCTTTCCTTGCAACTGAAGCTGCTGCTGAAACACTTGCCATAATGGAATTATTATCTACTGAGGTTGATTTTTTCATATTTGCAGCATCAGGTGCTCTGAATTCAATTCTCAAAATACTTGATAGCCACAAAAAAGATCTTCAAGAATCAGCCCTTAAACTACTGTACAGTCTTTCATCGAGAATTGATAGTTCATCGTGCAACTTAGCTCCAGATTGGATACCTATATTGGTTCCTTTCTTGGAAGATAGCTCAGTTGCTGGAACTTGTTTAGGCATTTTGGAGAAGTTGTGTCAGTTTGAAGAGACTAGGATTTCTATTGCTGAGACCCAAGGCTGCATTGCATCAATCATTAAGGTACTTGAGGATTGCAGCTACAAGGACCAAGAGCATGCAGTCCGTATTCTTCTTGATTTATGTTCTCAACGCGAATATTTTTGTCAAAAGGTCATACGTGAGGGATGTATACCTGCTGTCCATTATGTATCAGTCAAAGGAAGCGACAAAGGAAAGGCAATCGCATCAGAATTGCTCCGGCAGCTGAATGAGACTAGATTTGAAGAAGAAAAGCAAGAGTGCCTTAGATCTACTGGTGATATACCCGTGGCTTGTCATGTGGGAAATAATGCTCAAAAGTCTTCCAAATCACCTGGTTTTATCAGGAGACTCTTCAGAAAGAAGTGATGCTCTTTTCAAATGGTATGAAGGGTAACAACTTTGCTGATTCCTTAACCAAAATTTTGAGGTAAACTAATGATGTAGATAAAGAGTGTCAAATTGGTTAATTTGCTACTTGCTGCTAACTTACTACTAGTTGCTAACTGATCCATTACTGATGTAGTAGCTTCTATATGTACAGATGTATATAGCATTCATGTTTTCGGTCGGCCGTGTGAATTTTTTTTTTTACCTGTTTGGTATGAGGTAACAATTGGAGGTAAAATATTCAGACTTTGGCACTTTGCCACTGAATTGCCAAAAATACTCGTTTTAGTTACCTCCATTCATCGTCTTGTATGCTGTATCAATCGGGCCATTAGGATAACCTGTAGTTTCTTTGTTTTGAGGGTGATTTCCATAGAAATGGTTGGAAAAGTTATAAATTCCAACAATGTCACTTTTTGCTAATATTCCCTACATACTATTCACGTCATCAACCATTTTTTTTTTTTTTTTTTTTTTTTTTTACTATTTTACAACAAAACGCGGTTTTATCAAAAAGAAACCGCTAATTGAATTAGCGGTTTCATTTATTTTGTTTCGTATACATGAATTTCAAGTAAATAAACCGCTAATTCAATTAGCGGTTTTACTTTAAAAAAAAATATAAATCAATTTTTATGGTGACATGGACGGTATGTAAAAAATATTTACAAAAACTAACATAATCTTGCAATTCATAACTTTTCTAACAATATTGATGGAAATCACCCTTGTTTTGATTAGTGTTTAGTTTCTCTTTGATTTGCATGATATGGAATATCAAATAGGATTAGGAACTTGTACAGAGCCTCTATAAATGGAGGAAATACTACTATTTTTTTTTTTTTTTTCTATAGGTAAAACTGTTAAAGTTAGTTTGTAACGTTGAACTATGTAATATCACTTTCCTAATTTCCTTGCAGAATATCAATAAAATTTCTTAGTTTGTGCTATACATCTGAATGAACAGCATCAGTTGCATGTCAGAATATTGGAATGATCAGCTGATGTGCGAACAGCAGTAAACATGAAGTAAAATATCCTGAAGAAATACTAATCTTCTTAAAAATATGAATCATAATATTGGAATGTTCTTATAACATAATCGGGAAAATAACACACTGTAAAATTAGTTGTTTAACTTGGTCTTACAAAGTTACAACTCACAGAGTATCAAATTGGGCTTTCTGAGTTTTGACATGCATTTTTCTTGTGAAAAGACTCAATATTTCCTACTAGTATTTTTTTCTTACCTTTATTATTTATGCTTGATATCCTGAATTGTAGTACTGTAATAAATTAAGTCCAAAAGTTCATATATGCCTTGTCTTAGAGTGAGAAAACTTGAGCTCCGAATCCACACATGACACATGTGCAGGCCGCCTTGTCTGGTCCGAGTAGAGCATGTTGCATGTGTGCCTGTGGGTGCAGGTGCATGCTCCTCTTCACAAATAACTCTCCCACTAATATAATACGAATTATGATGTTACAAACTCCTGGCCTAAACAAGTGCACATATCTAGCTGGCTGACTGGCTGTATCAGCACTGGAGACATCATTTACGGTTGCAGCACCATTCTGTTTTCAAGGTAACCACATACAATTTGAAAACAAGATATGGCTGTTGGTACCTTATTAATACGATATACGAAGTAAGATAGACGTGATCTCAATCGATGTCAATATCAACATTAACGTGGATCGAGTAAGAGCTCGATAGTTTGGCTCTTCCATCTTCTAAGAGGCACCTGGGGGGGGGGGGGGGGGGGGGTTCTGTGCCCTTCTGGTTAGGGAAGTACCCTGTTTGGGGTTTAACTTCAAGAAAGGTCTGCTAACAGTCTCCACATCCTACCTACTTACAAACAAAATTCAATATCAACATTGCCAACTATGCTTTGGTATATAGCTTATCTCAATTCAATATCAGGATTAAGCCATTCTCAGTGCAAAACTGATAAGAAGATCAAACTAACCAAAAGGAGTTTGCATGAACCTCCGGTATCTCTTGAGGCGAGTATATGTAAATAATACCGAGTTGAAGGAAAATGAAATTACAACATAACCTACTTCCCCTGGCACCATAAATATACATCCATTGATGTTTTGCAATAAAAATTTCCATGACTGCACAGTTAAGATCACTCGCCACAATCTGCAGGGTGGCACTCATGGCCATTGATGCAGATGCCCAGTGATCAACTATCACAGGGCAAGCCTTACAGGGGATGAGAAACTCGTGAAAACTAACCCTAGAAGTCATTCGCATGCTGGCTTTGTGTCAAAGCTGCTAAGACAGATTGCAAAGGCTTGAAAAGCAGAGAGTGGATAGCGATAATCCATGGTGAATATATCTTTTCCAATCTTTCCAAACTGTAGTATAACCTTTTCTTGCTCAGCAACAGGGATGTTGTGGTGTGGCTCAACAGCTGCCACAAGCTGAAAATTCTTGACAGAGGCAACTGTTACCCGGCCTCTGAAGTTCAAGCACCAACACTGCAGCTGCTCATGCCATCTAGGAGCTTTGTTTTTAAGTATGAGTCGGTCATCTGAGAAGGTAGGCGGCGGCTCTGATAGACTGGTGGAGCTAAAACTGATAGGTTGTTCCTTCCCTGGCAAGCCTGGTGAAGGTGGACAATGCTCATTAATTGATTGAGGAAATGATTGAGGAGTTGGGGCAGATCCTCCCTCTTGAATGGAAGCTAGAGGAATGGAGTGAATGACACAATGTAATCTCCTAGGCCCTCGGGTGCGGAGAACACTAAGCTCATAAGAGATGGTTGCTATGCTGTAATTGTAAGCAGGCACTCTAGGAGAAACCTGCTTAGAATGAAACCTTCGGCTAGACCGACTGTTAGTTTTAACTGCTGCATCTTGTGGGGGTTGGCTGTCATACACGGTGAACTTGGTACCCAAAAAATTTGACCTGAAACAATAATAATAATAATTTGTCAGATGTTTTTCATTGAACCATTTGGACAGCAATTGACATCTGATGTGATAATGTAAGCTTGCCTGAGCTTTCCAACATATGCATTGCTAGCTCTTGAGAAGTCGTCTGCAACTAAAGATATTACAAAATCTGTGCTTGTTGCTCTTCTGATCTTCCTAGCAGCCAATAGTAATTTATCGTTTTCTTCTTCAGCTGCAAAAGTGAACAATTAATATGCATATATACTTAGTTACTCCACTTAACCTAAGCTTGTTCAGTAGATGTCCTACAAACATCACACTAATCTCCAAGCAAAATGCTCCTAGAAATATATTCAGAAACTAACATTTGCATCTGAATAATATATTTATACAAAAGAATGAAAAGAAACTGACTTACATGGCGTCAATCCATAGTAAAGGCGGAAAGTAGAAGTTGCTCTATCCCTTTTGATAAAACATTGTATAGGCTGATCACGCGATCCAGGCTACAAGAAATTCACATACAACGGAAATTAGATGTCAAGGAGAACAAATCTACACTCTATATACAAGTATAAGAATGTTCCAACTTTCAAGCAGTAAACCACACTAAAATTCCAGTTATACCTGCTTCAAAGAGATCGGAAAAGTGATCCTTCCACACTGTTCTGGAGTCTGAACTATTTCTTTCGTAACATCTCTCCACGATCTACAAACGGCAGCACAAAATACTACAACACTTCTAGCAGGCCATGATGTCTCAGTATCTTCAACCCTCCTAATGATATCCAAAAGCAATTCAGATGGCAAATTCGCCCACCGACCTTGCTCAACTTCTTCAATATTAGGTGACGCCTGGTCAGGTGCAATATGTGATCTCGTTCTCCCACGCCACTGCCTCCCTCCTTCTCCTCCCCGTCTGGACCGGTTTCCGATCCCCTCTCTCATCTCTTTCAGTTCCCTTACGATGCCCTTGAAGGACATCTTATTTTGGACTAGTCTGGTCTTTTAATATATGCACCTAATGAGCTTGATGACACCTGAAACCAAACTAATGTTATCATGATTTAGACAAAGTACGGTCGGTCTTTCAAGGCATCCAACTATTATGTTTATTAAACATAAAAACAATCTGTTATTATCTTGATTTAGATAAGCTATAATCTTTCAACACTTCCTACCTAATCAAATTAAGATACATCAAAATAAGCAGTTGTCAATTTGCCAAATTACAATAGTGTTTTGTAGCTTAATACTTTGATGATGACATTGAACCAAATTATTACTTGTATTAATTATCAAAATATAAACAACAAAACAAATTTCAACTAAACCCTCAAACACAGCTAAAAAACAAACAATATATACCATTTTTATTATCATTATTCAATGCTCAAAATAAGAACTTAATTAGCCAAAATACATCATCTTACACCTAAAAAAGTTGAGATTTTTAACAATACTTTCTTTTGGTTAGCCCAATTAAAAAATGAGAGCTTTAATTTTTTTCATTTTTTTATGCATCTGTATATGCAGATCTACAACAACCTTTAAGTCGACATAAAAATCCAAACCCTAAAAACTAAGATAAAATTAATTAAATGGGCAGTTGTAAATTATGATTTTTATAACAATTCAAAACTGTACTCCAAAAACTAAACCAAAACCCTTTTCGTCTCTAAAAGTTCTTCTTATTTGGACGGTGATTATAACACTAATTAAAAAAAACTCAAATACGAGAACTTTTGATGTGGAGAGTAGCAAGAAATGATCCGATTATCAACCAACTTTTCAAATAATTTGGCGAACATTAAATTAGCATTAACTAATTTGAACATTTCTAGATGATTAAATTCAAAAACTATCACATTTTCACAAAAATTGTAACAAATTTATCCACTAAAAATGTCAATAAATGTCGATCTTATCAACTTTAACCCCAAAAATAGCAATTTTACAAATCCTAACAATAACCCAAAATAAAAAATAAATAAAAAAAAATAATAAATAAATAAAAAAAACCAACCTGGGTAAAAAAAAAGCTGGGATTAGATAGAAGAGGAGAGAGAAAGAGTGGGTATAAATTCAAAACCCAGAAAAAAGTGAGCAGCAATCAGATCAAAGAGAGAGATTGAATGAAAATTTTGGAATCAATCAACAATCAAATCAAATCAGAATAAATTTTCAGATGAACGGTTGGATCTGATCAACATTTCTCATTCTTTCAATCTCCGCCGTCAGATCACCGCCGGTAACGGTCGGAGGTTCCGGTGATGCCCGAGAACTGCCCACTGCCCCCCACCTTCTACCCGTAAATTTGAGAGTTTTTTTTAGATCCCCATTTTACTCTTCTACCTTTCTTTTCTCTCACTACTTTTTTTTGCTTTTTCTAATGTTTCCAGAATGGAGGCTCTCTTCTCATTTTTGTTTCTCTCTCCTCGATTTTTGCGCCGCTTCCCAAAAAAAAAAAAGAAATTTACTTTGTAAAAGAAAAGAAAAAAAAAAGATTTCTGGGCTATTTTTGTGTGTTTATTTTATTTTATTTTATTTTATTTTTTATAAGAAAAGGTTTATGAGTTTTCTGTAAAAAAAGTGAATAAAGGCTTATCCGTTTTATATATATGTATGTGTGACATACAGTCATGCACTCATGCTGGATAACTAGAGTAGAGTACTAGACTAGTTTATGTGTTTGCTAATAGCGCCTCATAGGATATATACAAGGGTTATTTTGATTTTTCTAACAGAGTATAAATAAATACTTCCTCCATTTTTTAATAGTTGCAACACACACTTTCACGGTATTTAAGAAATGTGAGATTCACATGATATAATTCACTTTAAAATAGGGTGAGTGGTTGTTAGTAGTGTAATTTAGTGTGCCATGTACTTTAAATAATGAAAATAGTATAATTTTTCCTAAAATAACTTTCCATTTATAGTATATTGCAAGTATTGTGGCATTTTCATTATAGGGAAGTGTTGCAAGTATTAAAAAACAGAGGAAGTACATCATACTCTGTACTCATGCTTTCACTATTACATATTCTCTCCGTTTTTAAATATTTGCTCCACTTTTTTTTTCGGCCGTTTTTAAATACTGCTCTATTTCCTTATTTGAAAAGATTTTATAATATTTAATTAATTTCTCTCACCAAGTGGACCCAACAATATTAATTTCATATTCTCTCTCTTTTAATTCTCTCCACTACTTTTATTTTTTTACAATTTTTTATTCTTCCACCAACCTCCATATTTTATTATTTTCTTCAATTTCTCTAATTTCTCCTAAAACTCCGCACATGGAGAAATGAAGCAAGTATTTAAAAACGGAGGGAGTACTAAATAGTCCATACTACGGAGTATTTTACCAAGCTAAATTTGATCTAATAGAAAAGATTGTACTAGACTAGTTTATGTGTGTTTGTTGATTGAGTGCCTCATAAGATATACAACTTGTTTTTTTGTTCTACTATGTACGGGATATATTTTCATGTATGCCGATACTTGGTTGTTAATAACATATATTTTCACGAATTATTGGATTTTTGATAAATTTTATTGTCCAAATAAGTCATAAAAACAATACAAATATCTCATAATAAGGTGGCTTAAGACCTAGTAATCTATTGTATATCATTAGATCAAGACCTCATAATACGGTGACTTAAGAATATTGGTGTTATTCTTATTATTACAAATCAATGAATCATGACAAAAGTAACGGTCAGATTTGCTTTTAAGGCATTGAGTTTGTCCATTGACTACAGTATTAGCATGAGTGTGAATGCATTCAATCCAACCCCGTTTTTCATTTCCTTATTTAGATTGGTTGATTATTTATAAGTATAACCTCTTTTTATTTTGAAATTTATAAAAAAAAAAATTTAGTATTTTTTATCTGCAATATAATATTTAAAAAATTTATTTGACTTTCTTTTAATACGTGAGTACTAAGTATATTTATTGACTTAAAAAAAAAATTGTGACTTTTCTTATAAGAATGAATCATATGTTCATATCCAATAAAAAAGCAAATTATATATGGTATACAAGTAATTGTCCATAGATGCATTGGATTGAGGTAATTTTCCAATTTGTTAGAATAATAAAGTATTTGGTTTAAATTTTGATATAAGAGAAATTAACTCTTCGTGTACTTGAAATTTTCGATTTTACTTGGTACATTTTTTTTTTTTTTCTAACAACTGACTATTTACAATATTCCACAATACTTAAGGAACCATGTTCAAAATATAAATGACTTTAAAACTTGGCTGTGAGTTTATATTTCAAGGCATGCTCGTGTTTATAATAAACATTTTGATTAAATGGTCATGATTAAATCAAACTGCATACTTAACTTTTATAGGGCCCATAACCAAAAGGTAAGAGAAATGTAAATAAAGTAGAAAAAAAAGTTATGAAGTCTTTTTTAAAGCATGTATTCCTTCTTAGCTACAAAATTATTTTTTTACTAAAGAGGTTTTATTCAATATTGTCAATTAATATATCCACAAATTCATTATTACTCCTTTTTTTTTCATTAAAAAGACACAATTAGTTAAGACTTTGGATAAACTTTTGACGATTATGGAAATCAAATAGCACTCTAATTAAATTCATGCAATAGCTTTAGTACGTAGTAATTTACATGATTTTTCTTATTTTTTTAAATACGTAGTTCTATTAGTATATAGTATCGCACAAGAGGTAAGTATTCTTTTCCGCTATGACTTTTCATCATCAAAAGGTAAGTTTTCATGTTTTAACTTTTCACATGACTTATGAGACAATCAACGTTTAAAACTACTCGTTTTGCTTTTTTAAAAATTCTTATTTTAAAACAATCACCTTTTAAATAAGAAAATCTTATAAAAACGGAATGGGTAGTTTAAATAAGTTTATCGGGGAGGAAGTATCGGAAAACGAGTAGGCCCCTTGATTAGGTAATCCGTGCCAAGATGCAACAAAAAAGGGGCAAAGAAGGACTAAGATGGGATGACGGGCACATGCAATGTTAAAATCCATTTGCTTAGAAAATACCAACCATATATAGAGCCCCAAATCCAACCAAACTCTCTATATAGAGTCATACAGATGGATCAGTTGAAGTGAAGTAGGTGGTTAGTTAATCTTGTCTTCCCATGTTTTCATCACAAACATGAAAATGATCTGGACTATCTCATCATCATAATATATGAGGTGATCAATATTCATGCTCAATGATATAAATGGTTAATAATTGATATATATGTCACGTTATACAGTCATTTTTTTTGTAACTTTTCTTTAAAAAATTGCCTTGACATTTTTGGTATTCTTTACTTTTTCCGGAAAGATTTGTACTTGGCTGGAGAAGAGTGTCAGAGGGAATTTAGATGGAAAAAAGGGGTTAAATCTTTAGTCCATGTATGTATATCAATATATTTATCAATTTATTTATGCAATAGAAGTCAAAATAATAAAGATATCCACGATCGAATGTTCGCATGTATGGCTAGTTATTGTAGAATGTAGATTAGTCAACTTTATACTTTATACTCCAATTATGTAATAATTGAGTGAATTTCTTTTATAATACTCTTATATATACAAGTATATAACAACAATCACCAAATCGTAGTCATGAGATAATTTGGCTAAAACGTCCATAAAAAGTAAATGTATCTATAACAGAACGTTCTTTAATTTTTATTTTTTTTAATAAACAGATTGTTCTTTGTTATTATATATACCATTTATATATAATTATAAATCATACTTCACTTCTCACAATTTGCATTATATAAGAGTTGAATTCTTATTTTATTTTACAATTAGTCATTTAGGATGGGCCTCGATTGCATGACCCTATTTTCTACCTTGTCTAAAAAATCTAATGAATTAAAGGACAATACAAATTATAAATGAGTGTGCAAATTTTAAACATATAACATATTGTATAGTATACGAACCTCAATCGTAACCGGTAGGCTCAAATGGACTCAATGAGTAGTCCGATCCTTTATCCCAATTGTGTTATACAAGTATAGTATACTCTTACAATACTACTAGTTATTTTTTCTTCTTAAAATGATTGGAATGCATGCAACTATGCAAGGTGGCGCGGTATGGCAGAAAAGTGTAAGGCAAATGGGCTAATTACTACAACTAACCAACAAAATGAAATATGATTTTTGGGCCTACCAAAGTGTGTGTGGGCTAAAATTTTAATTACAAGTGAGTCTGTACATTTTATGGAGATTTATAGGCCATACATTATCCAAACCCCCATACCTGACCATATGCATAAAAAAAAAAATAAGTTTGTAAATTAACAATGTTTAGACATTAAAGATTCAATGTTTATTCTAATTTTAGAAAATTTAAACTTCAACCTTGTTTAGAATTCTATTTTGCAAAAGCTTTTAATTATTTTTTAATTTTTGCTTTTTAAATAACTTAAGAGGTGCTGCAACTTAATAAAGTTATTTCATTGACCACACTTCAAAAACACTAACATACTACATACAAACAAATAAGGAGAACTTCCTTCATTTCCAACTAATCTAATTATATTTCCTTTGGGAATAGGCATACATTTATGTAATTGGACTCCTAAGATAAAGAACAATAAATTTCAAACCATAAACTAAACACAAATTCTTATATATAGCCATCATGATAGTTATTTTGTGACTGTTATGGGAGTTACTTTGATCTTTTACAAACGGCCACATAATGTGACTAGCGGCACATGAAATGTGCTATAAATTAAAATATCAAAGTAACGTATATATAAATGACTAGTGCAAGTACCTTATAGTATAATAGGACATCTTTTGATATAATGTCAATCGAAAGGAAAGTAAAAAAAAACTCTAGATCATCGACATTGACATCCTATTACCATTTCTATATACTTGTGTGGTTGAATAATATAGCTGGTACAGTACAGTTTACAAAAGTTGCTCATAATTGGTCAGAAGGAGCTTTCATTACAGAAATAATATTAGTGAATGTAAATAATCTTATACCACATAAGTAAACTTTATAGCCAGTGGTATTGTCAACATTAACAAAATAACAAGCTAAATATCCCTTCTCCTTAAAGCCTAAGTTCTAAGGGACCAAAAGTAAGGTAGGTTGGCCCTTAGTTTCTCTCGATCATTTTACTTTTAATTTATGATTTTTTTATTTGTTCATATTAATGTTTTTACCTTCAAATATACTACCTTCAAATATACTATTGTAATATTAAATAAAAAACATAAAAAAAATTTGACATATATATCTAATGTAGGAAAAACTTGATTTAGGGTTCATGTTATCTCAGCCTCTAAGTCAGTCAATCACCTGCCAATACAATGCAAGCCATTTTCTGTATAAGTTACAACTAACTGATTTATTTGTTCTACCACCCTACATACGTATAACAACGTATTACATATGTAGATATTTATACATCTATATATTAAAATCATTCCTTCACCTTTCTCACCAACATCATCCAAAATCTCTCTATTTCTCACATTTCTAACAGATTATATCAGGGAGCTTATTGGCTCCATAAAGATGGCGGCCTCGAGCTCGAGAAATTTTCACCATGCTTACAAATGTCTCATTTTCATTTTCCTAGCTACATTCTTTCTCCCATCAGAAGCAGCTGTGAAGAACTACCAATTCGACGTGAGTTTATAATTTAAACGTCTCACCACTTTCTTAATTCGATCATATAACTTCCTTAATTAGTGTTGCATTTAAATTAAATTGCATGTACTACATAAGGTGCATGCATGATTTAATAAAATCAGATTTTAACATATGATTTTATTGATTTCAGATACAAGTGACGAATGTAAGCAGGCTATGCCATGCAAAGCCTATAGTAACCGTGAATGGAATGTATCCTGGACCAACTATTTATGCTAGAGAAGGGGATAGAGTTGTGATTAACGTTACAAATCATGCACAATATAACATTTCTATCCATTGGTAAATATTTTCTATAACTCAATCTTTTATTAGTTTAATTAGACACTTAGATAGTCTATATTAAACCTTAGATGATTTTAATCGATCTACTTTGTTCTTCGTTTCTTTAATTTGCTATATTTGAAACAATGTTTTGGTTGGGCAAAACTTGTAGGCATGGGCTGAAACAATATCGAAATGGTTGGGCAGACGGACCAGCATACGTAACTCAATGTCCAATTCAAACCGGGAATAGCTATGTCTACGACTTCAACGTTACAGGACAAAGAGGAACACTATGGTGGCATGCACATATTTCATGGCTAAGGGCCACTGTTTATGGTGCCATTGTCATCATGCCAAAAGAAGGGACTTCATTCCCTTTTCCTCAACCTCACTTGGAAGAAAACATTGTTTTAGGTGAAGTAAATATATAACTTCCTTAATTTATCTTAATAATTACTTATTTATCGTGCATTTTGTTGATTTTGAAAGTGGTTGTATGTACAATTGTGCAGGGGAATGGTGGAACACTGATGTTGAGACGCTTGTTAAACAAGGCAATCAACTTGGTTTGCCGCCGAACATGTCAGATGCTCACACTATCAATGGAAAACCAGGACCCTTGTTCCCTTGCTCGGAGAAACGTAAGACTAATCGAAATAACATAACACAATTACATGTTACTATGTTAGGCTTGCTAAATACAGAACATTAATTTTCCTGCTGACAAATCTTTTCCTTTAATTTTGTTTTTTTGTAGACACTTATGCAATGAAGGTTGAACAAGGAAAGACGTACCTCCTTCGGATCATCAATGCTGCACTCAACGACGAGCTATTCTTTGGCATAGCAGGCCACTCTATGACCGTGGTAGAAATAGACGCGGTATATGTCAAACCATTCACAACCAATTCCATCCTCATAGCTCCAGGCCAAACCACCAACGTGTTGGTCCGAGCAGATCAACCCCCTAACCGTTACTTTATGGCCACTAGAACCTTCATGGACGTACCCATCCCCGTAGACAACAAGACAGCCACCGCGATTTTCCAATACAATGGCGTCCCTAACACCATCATCCCTTCTTTACCTCAACTTCCTTCACCGAATGACACTTCATACGCGCTATCCTACAACAGGAAGCTTAGAAGCCTTAACACCCCTCAATTTCCTGCCAAGGTACCTTTGAAAGTTGACCGAAAATTGTTCTTCACGATTGGATTAGGGGCAAACCCATGCCCTACATGTGTGAATGGGACTCGTTTTACAGCCTCATTGAACAACATCACCTTTGTCATGCCTAAAACCGCGCTCTTACAAGCTCATTACTTCAACATGTCCGGGGTGTTCAAGACTGACTTCCCGGACAAGCCTCCTAAACCTTTTAACTACACCGGGGCTCCATTGACAGCTAACCTTAGGACGGTCCAATCAACAATGCCGCGGCTTAGCAAGATTGCTTTCAACTCCACGGTTGAGCTTGTTTTGCAAGACACCAATTTGCTTTCCGTAGAGTCTCATCCTTTTCATCTTCATGGCTACAACTTTTTTGTGGTCGGTACTGGGGTTGGTAACTTTGATCCCGTTAAGGACCCGGCTAAATTTAACTTGGTTGATCCTCCTGAGAGGAATACTGTAGGAGTTCCTACCGGAGGTTGGACTGCTATCAGATTCAGAGCCGATAATCCAGGTAATTAATACTAACATTTTCAAATGCCTTATGATAGAGTATGTAACATCTGCGCACACATTTTATTACATAAAGTATACAAATTATACGTGACATTGACTAGCTAGGGTGTGTTTTAGTCTAACATTAACGTTGCACATATATATTCATTACTTGTATTAGTATATATATTTTGAGGTGCTACACTATATTTGCTAATAATTGATTATATATGGTTGCAGGAGTATGGTTCATGCATTGTCATTTGGAGCTTCATACGGGTTGGGGATTAAAGATCGCGTTCGTGGTTGAAGATGGACCCGGACCAGAGTACTCTGTGTTGCCTCCACCAAAGGATCTTCCACAATGCTAATATCTCTCAAGTATAAAACCATGAAAGTTGCCTACTTTATTATTGTTATCTGGGTGTAACTTGTAAGAGTCGCAGGAGTAGTTGAGATTTGAGCTTACTTTGAGGAAAAATTATTGCATTGTTTGATGAGCATCATTAACGAAAATTGTAATTTGTAGCATACTCTCAACTGTAATACAGATTTTCAGCAAAACGTTTGGATATGATGATTGTTGGTTTTTCCTATAGTTGTTCACTTGTTCTTGTTCCACAACATTTACCAACTCTATGTCAAAATAATATACATTGTTGTCTCATTGTATATCTCTACATCTCATATGTTAACTTATGATTAAGCATAAGATCCAGACATCCTCGATAATCCAATAAGCTAGAATTTTTATCATTTCTTGAAAGTTGTTTAACATTATTATAGGTGACAACAAAGGCCTATTCTGATTTACTGAAAACAACTAAATTGAACTGAACTGATTGGAGTTGAACTGAACAACTGAACTGATTGGAGATAAACTGAACTGATCTAAACTGATTGGAGCTGAATTGAAATGAACTGAATAGAGCTGAAATGAATTGTTTATAAAAGAAGGAAATTAAGAATTGAACTGAAATTAAGCTGAAGAGAACATGTCCTAAGTGTACTATCTTAGTAAAAGACTTGAAACTACTCCGTACAGGTTAAGTTTGGCATGAAATAGCACTCCGTGTCTCCGTATCAATTTACCCCTGTACCACAATACTGACTTTTTTTACTCCTAAAATTAGTAGAGTATAGTTCATTCTCTTAAATTTCCATATATATTTTCAAAGTAATATCCAACGATGTGATATGTGTTTACTGTTTAGTAGTAGTAGATGATACCTTCCACAAATATGGTATATCCGATAATCCGAATCTATATTTGCAAATATTGCAATAGGAGACAAGTTATTATTTGTCCACTCTTATTATATCGGACAAGAAAACAAGAAGTAGTTGTGTACTTGTGTGTGTCCAAAAAATCAAAATAAAAAAATAAAAAAGGGTGGAGAAATCATGGTTTAATGAAAGCTTAATTATTTTGATTTAATACTAAAGAAGTTGAGATAACATTAGTTAATTACAGATAATATAATGTCCGAAAGGCAATACAGCTGAAAATTGACTCGTGGTTTAAGTGCAGGGACACACAATATTAAACTCTAAAAAGTAAAAACTCATCTGCACTGCAACACCATAACTTTTCTATCGGAGATGGCATCAATTTTAATGGCAGCTTCATTACCCTCTCTTACCAACCTCAAACTCCATTGTCCCAATTACAATAGGTATTCCTCTTACCTTTCTCTCTCAATTACTCTAATCATTCAATTAAATCAAATAAATGGTCTAATTTTATTGATTGAATCAGCTGAAAAAGTTTTAAATTGATGTAAAATTGAGTAGTAATTTCTTTGGGATTTGCATTTTGGTAAAGATTTACAACTGTGAGTATGAGAGCATCAGCAAGTATTGATGGAGCAGCTATTTCCACTCAAGGAGTTAAGCTTACTGAAGGATTGGGTAATCTTCCCAAGGTTGTTCTCACTTCTCCTCATGGTAGGTCCACTAATATCGATAACACTGATTTACGCGTGATTTTGTCGCTTATTCCGAACTTTATACAAAACCCATTTGTTGTTGTTGTTGCTGCTGTGGTAGTTTACTAATACTAGTAGTAGAATATTAATACTGTGATTGTTTGATGAATGGGGTTGAAGGCAGTGAGGCTGAAGTATACTTGTTTGGAGGTTGTGTGACTTCATGGAGAATTCCAAATGGCAAAGACCTTCTTTTTGTCAGGCCTGATGCTGTGTTCAATGGCCAGAAACCCATCAGGTTTCTCTCTTCTAACCCTCGGCCTCGGCCTCGGCCCGGTGATTTAAGGGTCTTTGAATGGTTAAATACGGAGTACTTTGTTATGTATGATGTATGATTTATTGATTACTGATATAATCTATGTGATGTTACATGGTAGTGGAGGAATCCCACATTGTTTTCCTCAGTTTGGACCTGGGAAAATACAGCAGGTATGATTGTTACTGCTTCTGCAATGCTTTTCATCATTCCATTCTGAAAAGCATATAGATTTTACTACTGATTTTGATGTTAATTTATAATATGCTATCCCTGATATGTTATTATAACATTTGAAATTTTGGGTTGATAGGGTGATGGACTAAGAAATAAAAATGCTTTCTGTGTGAACTAAAATGGGTTATTAATGGAATAATCATGAATAATTAAGAATTCTTCTTTGTTATTGTTGCTTTTGTTTTGTTCTACCATCTGCAAACATCTTCATTATGCTTGCTTTCATTTATCATTCTGCAGCATGGTTTTGCAAGGAATATGAATTGGTCGGTTGTTGATTCTGAAAGTATCGATGGGAAACCTGTTCTAACTTTAGAACTGAAGGATAATCCTTACAGCCGGGCAATGTGGGATTACAGCTTCCAAGCTTTGTATAAGGTTAGCTACTTAGCTGCCTTGCTTTGCTTAGTATTAGGTTAAAGAAAGAATTACAAAATGACTCAAGGATGTTAGAGATTTCTATTTCTTTTCCTATTTTAGATCCCTTTTTTGTATCATGTGTCAATCATACTTCCATTTGAATGATGCTTGTACCTAATTTTAAGTGAAACTTGATCTTCAATGCTGTGATTTCAAGACTAGCTTAACGTTTGTGTTTCTCTTGCATGTTTCAGATCATTTTGGATTCCAATAGCCTTTCAACAGAGTTAACTGTCACTAATACAGACAAAAAGGCCTTTTCTTTTAGCACTGCTTTGCATACATACTTCCGGGTGAGTACCCTGCTCACATTTTGAACACTAAAGTTATTAGTCAAAATCAAATTATTTTGCACTTTCCTCAATGGAAGCTTCAGAGTGGATAAGCTGTAACTCTGTAAGCGTAATCTGTATATATTTTGAGCCTTTTAAATGCTGTAAAGAGTTCTGGATAGAAGGCTTTTTAATAAAAGGATGATCATAAATTACTAAAATGTTAGTACTCCCTTCTCCAGTAGTCCCTATTATAAATCATCAAAAAGCTATTTTCCATTTTCCCAATCATATGTCTTCCTGCCTTCCAAACTTGTTTGAAGTGAAAATGAAAAACTTCATCAGAAATTCAGAACTGCCTTGGTTACTGTGCAGGCTTTGATCAATGGGGTGGCGGTTACAGGTCTGAAAGGTTGCAAAACACTAAGCAAAGAATTAGATCCAAAAAATCCTCAAGAGGGTACAGAGGAGAGGTACATATCATATTCATAAAATGCAAGTGGGATATCTATTTCAGTTTTAGCTGGAAGATTTTAACATTGATTCAAATGACAGCCAAATATTGTAGATGGTAGACAGCTTGATTGGGGTACATTGTTATTATGGTACAATTTTACACTGGTGCATATCTTCTCTAAAAATTCATCTCTCGACATACATAATTTTATGTATTTTTTTTTGGTCATGAGTTCCACTCGAATGCAGTATTTTGCTCTGACAGTGGTGGTTTAGAAGTGAAGAATAGTTTTCAGTGCTAAATAGGCCTTTACATATGTGAAAGTGGAGAAAATGTTCACTTTAAGAATGTCCCAGAAAAGCTTTAGATTGTGCTTTGCATATCTTAGTCATATGGTCAATTGACTTATAATGATATTTCAGGGATGTGGTCACATTTCCTGGATTTGTGGACTGTGTATATCTTGATGCACCAAATGAAGTACTCCTCGAAAATGGTTTGGGGGATAAAATATCAGTCAAGAATACCAAGTACTTTCTTATCTGAGTTCATCTGTTCAGACTCAACTTCCTAAGTTCGTCATTCCTCACACCTTGTTAAATCTATGCAGTTGGTTAGACGCGGTCTTGTGGAATCCACATCTGCAGATGGAAGCTTGTTACAAAGATTTCGTTTGTGTTGAGAATGCCAAGGTAAATTCTTAATTATTGTAAATGGATGACATATTTGAGCTATATGCTTCAGCTTCTCTCTGTAGGGTAACTATTTTCATTCATCATATGAACTCTAAAATTGTTTGTTGAGTCAATTCCTGATAAAAAGGATCTACCTATTTGCTACTAGATCATTTCAGAGAGTTTTAAAGCCCTTATTATACTCAAATCTTTACTTATGGATCATTCTGTCATGCAGATTACAGAAGTCCAGTTACAGCCTGAGCAATCTTGGACAGCAACACAGCAACTTAGTGTTGCTTGAGATAATTTTTGCGGCATCACATTTAAGGAACGCATTTCCCTTGTCAGCATCTGAGAAATACTCTTCATGGATTTGGCAGCTTGTCATTTGAATAATCAAAATAAATTTTGTATATTATTCAGCATTCTTCCATAAATATTTTGTATCTAGTTGACTTGTTGTAACATATTACTGTTCAATGGACAATCTAGCAATTCCAAAATTATATACTGTCACTCTGAGACTAATTGTTTATGCTGAAGCAATTTCCTTAACAACTACTGTGAGACTGATTGTTATTCAACTTCATACTCCAGTACCAGATTTTGGTTCTCAGAATATGTGGTACATTTGTATATGACGTATGAAGGCTTCAATTCACACTATAATAGGCAAAAGTTCTGGAAAATGATTGAGTTCAACATAATGAAGTTCAATAATCAGAAACACACGAAGAAATAAAAGCAAGAAATTAACTTTTATTAGTGCTATATCATGGAAATCTTTGTATCTAAAGAACTAAAAGAATTGACAAACTAGGTAAGTAGCCAACTAAAAGAGCTCAGAAAAGCTCAAAAAAACCCCATAAACTGCATTTACATTAGCAAATCTAAACCCCAATTAACCTAAACACATGATTTATTCTTATCTCAGAGCAATTAAGGAGATGAAACACACCAACAAGATGATGAATCCTACAGCCCAAACCCAATGCACCCAATTCCTGTTTTTCTTCATCTGCTTAGCATAGTACAGACTGTTAGTCCCTCCACTGATATATTCTCCTGCATTCACCACATTCTGCTCAATGTCATTGATTTGTTCCCCTTGTTTCTCGATCAAAACCGCCATATCGAGAAATACTTGATGCAATTTATTCAAGCTCCTTTGTATATCCTTTACAACCTCATATCTTTCCTTTTCCTCCTTGTCTGCTCCTCCCACTCGCCCCTCGAAAACCTCGATTTTCAGACTGCCAGCCAGCAGTTTCTCCACAGTTTCTTCACTAGGTGCCTCTCCTGTAGCATTATAGTACTTCCTTCTTAGATCATCCCTATGATCATTCATGATTGTTTCCCTTAACCCTGTAAAATCAAATATCATATCCTTGAATTTGATTCTTAACCCATTAGTCACTGCCACCCTAGTACGATCCACAGTGCTTCCTTCACGAAACGAGACCGATACTCTTCGATTGCTTACATTCGAGTTATCGAGGGACTCGAGGCGGGACTTGAGAGACTTAACCTTTCGAAGAATGGCAATGGTGTCGGAATCCATTCGATCTCGAAACCCTCGGAGGAGTTTAGTACTGTGAGTGGTCTTGGATTCTTGATGAAGAGACTCAAGTTCATGAAGAAGATTACTGATTTCCTCCATTTGGGATTTGATCAAATCGATTTCTTTGAAGAAAACAGAGAGATTTTCTTGATCAATTGGGTTTAATTCCTTCCATGTTTCTGCATCAGAAAGCTCTGTTTCAACGTCTGTTTGAATTTGCTTCTTCAAATCAACATAACTTAAGAACGATTTCGTCATCAAATCATTCATTTTCGGAACAATTTCTGAAATGCAACTGCCAATTCAACACAGAATTATCAGAATCCATCAAACCAAAGGAAAAACAGAGCATAATTTTGTGATTATTGAAATAAACAAATACAAACTTAAATGGGTTACTAAATTCTATTCAAATTCTTGATTAAGAATAAATAACAAAAACAAAATGAGAAATTTCATAAAATTAAACCAAGATTCTGATTAACTTCAATAATCAACGTAAATAAGAAAAATAACAACTTAATTGTAGAAAATTAAAGAAATTTAATAAATACCCAAATAACAAGTTCTGAAAAAATTCATAATCGACAACTAATTTGAAAGAAATATATGATTACCTTGCTGAAGATTGAAGAAGAACGCTTTTTTGGTCTATTTTCCTGTGTTCTTCAAGAAGAAAAAAACGGGTTTTTTTCCTCTCACTAAATTCTTTATCTCTCAACAAAAATTGGGGATTTTTAATTGTTTGAAGATGAATGAGGATAAGAAGAAGAAGAGAGATAAAAAGGGTTTGGAAATGAAATTTTGGTGAGGGAGAAATGGAGAAAGAAGCTGTTAATGAGGGAGTTGGTTGTTTTTTGGGAGGGGTTTTTTGAATTTTAAATAGTCAGCCGTTAACATTTTCTTAACCGCTTACAAGCGTTGTTTTTTAAAACGTTGACGTTTGATTGTAAAATAGATTGAAACGACAAACACCTTACAAGAATTTAGTTCGAGGGTAACAAAACCTAAAAGAAATATAAAATCTATTTGTGATTCGTATAATCGTATTGTTGTAATACAATAGAACTGCTACGCAACAAAATTCTTTTAGATGTTATACTAGTAGAGTGTGAGAATTTATTTATTTATTTTATTTTTTTTAGAGATTAGAGTCTACAAAACTCGTAAAATTGCAAACTTTTTAAGAGTGTTTGTCATAGACCTTATAGTAAGTAGATCGAAAATGTTTCATTGGTGATGATTTTTTTTTTTTAATTACTCGTATTATGGAAGGTTATAAATGTAGCTAGAAGACTTGTTAGAAAATTTTTCAAGGTAACTCTGCACATAGTAAATTTTCTTGTACAATGCACATCTTTAATGTTTAATTATGAATTGCAACCATTAACTCTAGCAAAAATGTAACAATGGGTAACCGCAACGCAAATTGTCACACAAATGTTAATTCTGAGATATTATGTATGCAAATTTCTCGTACACGTGTTATGATGTGTATATGCTTATATGGAGTATATCTTTCACTAAGGTGATTCGATATCCAAAGGAAGAATTTCAGGTTTCTTGCTGAATTCCTAATTTCTCTGCCTCAAGCTTTCTTAAGGTTGTCGAACTCAGCTTATCATCACTTGTTGTATCAGATACTAAATCTACAACTTCAATCTGCAATTAATATATAATGCGAGCTTCAGACCAACACAAGAATATGGAAGAAATTTCTTTTTTTTTTAAAGGCTCAGCTTACAGAAAACTAAAAATAGAAAATGTTTGCAAGTTAATGATCAAACCTTTAGTTCTGAAAGTCCCTTCTCAGCTCTCTTTCGATTGACTGACAATCCTCCGGTATACGTCTCCTTACTGCCAGGAAAGCAGAAGCATAAATCAGTCAGGTGTGGATTGTGACTGAGAATCGTATAAGTTATGTTTTAATCAAGATCATGAAGTCAACACTAATGGCACAAAGATATCCTTATCAGAATCCAGCAAAAGACGAGCAATTTCAGCAGCTTCAATGCAGAGTAAATCTTCCCATCTTTCACAAATATACAGTACTAAGGTAATGGTATATACCAAAAAATGTATTACTCCTACAAGATGCTTCACATGAAGTATGTGCCAGAAGAAAAGAGCACAAAAAGAATCAAAACAGCCCAAAAGCTGTCATAACAAGGGGGTATGTGGAAATCAGTGGAATTAATGGGCTGCGATTAAGAATAAAAAAGACTGCTAGGCTGCTATTTCCTGCACCTAAATCCACATAACATACCTGACTACAATGGCCTCCAAATTTTCATCAGTAATAGAAGGACCATAAGGATCTACAAGGGGTTCGACTTGAACAGTTAGCTCTGGTTTGATGGACTGCAGAAAAGAGAATATACAAAATACGATAATTCTGATTAATAATGTGAGAAAATGGAGAACTGTGTAGTCATATGCAAAGAACCAAAGATAAAAACAAAGCCAGACGGACTTTTATAGCCAAAAAAGACTCATAAGTTCTATAAAAACAAGATTGAATTTCAAAATGTTATCAAGCAGGAGTTTTGCAGAAATTAAGTAGCAACAGTATTAGAATGATGCCACAGAGGTTAAGCAGATAATTTCTAAGAAATATGAGCCTTTGTACTTGATGATTACAACATGTGCACCTTAATATAATCTTGCACGTTCTGCATCCTTTTCTCAATAGGTTCTATCAATTCTGCATACTGCAAAAAAATTCAAGATGGGTAGAAATTATCAGTAAAAAATAGTTGAAATTCTGTAACCATACTTGAGAAATAGAGCATATGGAGTTCTTAGAGTTCAGCTATGTGGACCTTTGGTAGTAATTTTATAAGCAAAGATTAGGCTAAAGGAGCATATAAATATGGAAAATCAAATTCACAAAAAACTAACACGAATGAATAACAGTTTGAACTCAGTGGATAATTCTAAGTCCCACGTCATTAACATGCTTTAGTATGGTGGATGATAAGACAAGGTCGCAACTACATGAGACACAGAAGCTCAGTTATGGCCAAGCACACTCTAAAGCAGCTTTCAATTCAAACTGAACACGAATAATTCACATCCTATCTCTGTAGCTTTCATTTCACTTGCCTGCTACACAATTTACGGTCATTAATTAGAATTATTTTGACAGAAACATTAAGATTTGACAAGCTAATTAAAAAGACAGGACACTCGGTGATTCTCGTTTGTTATTGTTCCCTTCGTCAACTACTAAGACATGCATGTTATCTGATATCTCCTCATTATGGCCAAGTAAACGTAGATTTTCAAGATAGTAAACTTACAGTGGTTATCCAGATAGTAAAACATAATAAATGAGGCAGCAAAAGAATTAATATCAAAATATTTTCAGATGCATAATCAAATCTTCTCACGGATGGTCAAGTAAAAAGAAAGATGAAACAGGCATATACATGTAGCGATTGGGGAGTTTCGGGTGGAGAGATTCACCTGCTTTTTAGCCAGCATAGGGCCATCACAAACTCCAATAACAACACGGTCTGTAGCAAGATCAGCTGCAGCCTAAATTAACAATGCTCTGTCAGGAATGTCTCAGCATCCAAGTCAAATCAATCAGAAACATGTATGTTGTCTAAAAACAGAAAAGGCAGTTTCCGAATGTCTTCCCTAGATCAATAATAATAGCTTTCAAAATGACACACTCTTCCTTAAACATGGCAACCCCATACAACACCATCCCTATAATAGTTTGTCATAATCAGATTAACTGAAAACTTTAGAAAAGACATTATTTCATATGCAAAACCAAAAACCTGCAGGCCACATCCACAATTATCAACGCCGACACTTTTGTACCTTCACTGTGGTTCAATACTTCTATTCCCAGAAGCCATTACTATAAGAATGTCTAGGCTATGAGAGCTCTTGCCATTAGTCCATAAAATTCATCTCGAGCATCAATGCTATTAGCATAATAGAACTAAGACATCATAAACATATCTCAGAATCGACCCAAATATAAACTCTAATTAATAATGAGCTTAAATCTCTGTCTATGTAATAATGAGCTTAACTCTATCTATGTAATACACTAATATGTAATCCATCTATGTCCTACAGTATACTATGTTAGGAAATTCAGTAAGACAATAATTCAAGCAAATATAAACCCAAATCCAAATTAGTCATTAGATAAGAGTACTACAGAAAAGTCAAAGCCTACAAATTGTTGATCAAATTCATGAACCAAACAAATTCCTAAACAGACTATAATAAGGTAAATGTATAACAACTTATCCCAGAAATTAATTGTCAAAATTTCCCAAAACAGCAGCTCCTGTAAAATTGAAACCAAAAATAGTAACATATCCCAATTGACCAATTGTAGTTGAACCCCACAACCCAAAATCCTTTAATTACTAATATTAGATAATTAATTGAAGATCAAAAAGAAGGAATTAAGTTAAGGATAGGAAAAGATAGAACCTTGAGAAAAAGACGGTGACCATCGTGCAAACGGTCGAAAGTGCCGCCAAGAACAACACCCGAAGATGAATTTGGAGGAGAGAGATTCGAATTCAAAGGTTGTTGATCATGGCTTTCTTCTTCAATTGGATTAGTTTGTGGCATTGTCAATTTGTTTTCCAAAACCCTAGATTTCTTATTATTAGAAATTTCTTGAACAATTTATGAATTTGGAGGAGACAGATTCCAATTCAAAGGATCGTTCGATGTGATGGAAATTGGTTGAATGAGGAGAGAGAGAAAGGTTGGTAAAAATTTTGGTGTTGGAGTGATTTTTACTAGGGTCAGAAAACGAGGGAGTACGAGTCTAGGGGTGAGCATGGAACGGGTACCCGTATCATTAGGACTAACGGTTCGAGTATCCGATAACCAATATTACTAAAAGTGATATTCATAAACCGAACCGATAAGTTCGGGTATCCGGACTTAGGGTACCCAAATTTTCGAATCGGTTATCGGGTATCCAATAATGATAATTAAACATAATAAATTAGTTATTATGATATTTTTAACAATAATTAACAACAATACCATATGATCTTGGTCAAGTTATTAATAATATATTACTAATCATTAATATTATATAGTGATTATTTCGAACCGTTATGGTTATCGGATCGAGTATCCTAATTTTCGAAACGATAACAGAATGGATTTTCGATTTTTCGGGTAGTTTTGCTCAACCCTAAGTACGACTGTACGACTCTACCTCATTTTTTTTTAAAGAAGGATTCTAATCGAATTTCAACCCTCACGGTTTTTAATTTGATATTTGCGGGTTAGACACATTATGAATAAGGAAGAAAAGGTAAGGAATCCCTACTCTCAAAGTGCTTCTAATGAAGATTGAATCCCCATTCTCAAGATTAGAAATACAATCTTTCCCACTACACCAAATTTAGGGTCTGTTCACATTTACTGAACTAAACTGATTGGAATTGAATAGAGAGAAATAAATATTTTACGAGAGAAGGAAATTAGGAGCTGAAATGAACTGAACTGATTGAAGCCGAACTGAACTGAAATTAAGTTGAAGTGAACAGGCCTTAGTTTAGTAGACCCTGTACTTGTGGTTCGATAATTTTAAACTTTGTCGATAATTCAATTACATAAGCATTTCAATAATAAATAAGCATTTCCCCACAATCCATATCAAACACATTCATAAGACATGTTCATAGACTCATTTCTCAAATTTAATCGTGGATGTTAACAATAAATGTTACCTCAAACCGTAGAGAATGAAATTGAATGTTCTTTTCTTCTAGCAATATCAACAGACTGTTCTTCTCCGCGCTTCCAAGAATCACTTACTCAGTTACTCTTATAATTGGAAAATTTGCCAAATTTAAATCACGTATTAGTGACTATTTGAACAGTCGAGTTAATAATACCATAGCCCTTAAAGACATCAATCATTCTTAGATTATAATGTTATTTTGAACCTTATAAACTTAGTAAAATACTTGTATAAAAAATACTAGTATATTGGCTTTTGATATAGTAAATCCTTTTATAAGATTATATTTAGAATATACTTCATACTTCAATTCGTATATCACAATTTTATTGACAAAACATTATAAATATTAAATTAGAGTTTATTAGAGTTGAACTAAACTGAACTGAAATTAAGTTGGAGAGAACAGGCCTTAGTAATAGTTTAGTGTTTTGAGAAAATATGATCATTTCATAAAATTCACTTAAACTAGTCATATTATTTGCAAAACACTTAAATACTCTTGAGAATTCCATTGTATGATCTCAAATACTCATGAAAGAATCATTATTTTAAATATAGTTTTAAAAAAACAAAGCTAATGATACTATATAAATCCAATATAATAATAATATTATAACGATAGGTAAAGTAAATCCAAAATATTTCTCCAAAATATAAGTAACATCAAAAGTTAAAAATACAATTTAATTATTCAAAGTTTGGGTTATTAAAGGAGGAAAATCAAAGACCCAAATTATAAATAAAAAATATAATTAAGGAAGCACCAAGGAAAAAACAGAGGAAAGGAAGATGAGGGGCGGCGAGTGTTGAAGGCGGCGGCGCCACGGTGGTTTGCCGGAAGAAAGGAAAGATTTTGAGGTCTTTAAATTGGGATTTTATTTGGGATTAATAGCTGAAATGTTATGGGTAAGATTGCAATTGAAATGGGATGAAATTGAAGGTAAAAATCATGTTATTTAAAAGCTTGGATTGGTTGACAATTGAGGTGCATCTTGTGGTTGGGAAGAACTTGAAGATGGTGTATGAATTGTTGATTTTTACACGTAGATGAATGCAATTGAACAGTAACTTTGTAGTTTGAGGCTCGTATATTTGGGGAATATGCATCGACTTGAACTAAGGAATATTGACCCAACTAATTAGTTTAATGAATAAAAGTTTAGAGAACATATTTTGCTTATTTAAAACCACTTTTGAATTAAAAGTAGTGTGTTTGAACTTTGAACCTTAAAATGTTCCGAATTATTGCATTCACGCTATAATTTAAACCCTTATTTGTATTTAATTTTTTAAAAGAATAATGCTTAGTGGTTAACACTTTAGTAATCAAATTGATGGTGTGGATCAAATTTTGTACAAATTATATTTTTAAGCAACTTTAGGAATGCTTCTTTATTTATATACTACCTTCAATTTTTTTTTTAGTTGCAAATTTGGGGTATTATTTAAGAGATACGAGTATAAAATATTCCGAACTTACAACTAAACATGGGCATCGTGCCGTGCTTGGCAGTGGACCATTCCGTATTTTTTTTTAAAAAAAATATATATGTATATATAAAAAAAACGATATATATATATATATATATATATATATATTTAACAACTTAAGTTTATATAAATAATGTTATAAATTATGTTTATGTTAATGTTAATATATATATTTTTTTAAACAACTTTAATTTAATAAGGTTTATAAACTTACAATAAATTATTTATATAAACTTAATTAAATAAGTTTATATAAACAAACTTATTTATTTATTAATTAAATAAGTTTATATAAATGAAGGTGGGCATGGGCCGTGCCACGTGCCAGGCTGGTAGGCCGTGCCGGCATGCTAACCCACGGGCCGATGACCGTGCCGCCCGCCGTGTCCGTGCCGGATTTCAATTTTTTTGTTCACGGCACGTCCCACGGCCCACAAGTGAGCCGTCGTGTCGTGCCGTGCCGTGTTGAAACCGTGCTGGCACAGTCCATGCCCATCTTTAATTGTAACTAAAAAAAAATCGGAGATAGTATATTGCTTGAGTATAGATTTAGAAAACTTAGAAATATCTTGATTTGCTGATATACTCCGTACATAATTTAATTAAAAGTTCACTCCGTTTCTTTCTTCTTAATATCCTACTCTAGTGGACCTAGTGTACTCTTTATTAAATTGACAAGTACATTAGGGACATTTCATTGGCTCTATGCCTCTAATAATGAGGATAAACAATGCATGTTCAATTATTACAACTTACGTATCCAACAACATGTCTGTAACATCACTTTGACTTTTCTTCATTCAACTTGTGACATGTTTTCCTTACAATTGCAATTTGCAAATCACTTACTTTTGCTCAAACACTGAAATTTATTACGGAGTACTCTCAAATAGGGGTGATCACGGATCGGATATCCGATCCGAAATTCAATTTCGGATCGGATATCCGAATCCGAAAATTCCTAAATCTAATATCCGTATCTGCTCCGAATTTTTCGGATATCCGAGATCCCGGATATCCGAAAGTTTTGGATCGAATAGTTCGGATATCGAATACCCGGTCATTTTTTAAAAGGTAATAACAGTGAACAAGATTAATTGAGAGTTGAGACCAAGAAAATACAGTAGGAATAATAATATAAAAAATAAATAATAAGTCAATGTTAGAATGTTAGATTATCATCAAACCAAGATTAAAACGACAGTTCTTAAGCCAATTAGAACGGCCAACTGCTCATCAAATTATTTACAAATTGAATCAAAAAGCAATCCCAACTTTTAAGTAAAATCAAAACACAACAAAATTACAACCAGCAATAATAAATTAACAATGATACACTAAAATCTCTAAAGTAGATTAATTGGGAAAAAAAAAAAAAAACTACTACTCAAAAAGTTCGAGAAAAGTAAATTGATTGAAGCCCCGCTCGTAATTTGCTATGAGGAGAAGAGAGGGAAGCCGCCGTGAGGAGATCTGAGAGGAGAAAGTCGATTGTCGGTGAGGAGGGAAGCCGCCGTGAGGAGATCTGACAGAAGGACTACCCGTGACTCCGTGAGTATGAGCTCTGAAATGAGGAGAGAGAGTTAGAGAGAGATGGGAAGGAAGAGTGAAAGAAAGTGGCTGAGGGAGTGAATTGTTTTGTTTATATTTTAGGGTTTGGGTTGGTATTGGGCCTATTGGGCTGTTGGGCATCAGGTATGTGTTACGAAGTGATTAATAAAGTAGTTGTATATTTCGGATTTCGGATCAGATATCCTAAATTTCCGATATCCGACTTTTTTTTCGGATATTCGGATATCCGAAATCAGAAATTCCAATATCCGATATCCGAAATTTACGGATCGGATATCCGATCCGAAAATTATTTCGGATCGGTTACTCTAAATTTTCGGATCGGATGCGGATCGGATTATCGGATTTTCGGATTATCAGATAGTTTTGCTCAGCCCTACTCTCAAATCTCAATAAGGGAGTCTTTATTAGACCATGTACTTTACATTCTTTAAAACAAACATTGCAAATTACATACTATTTCCGGTTTAAGTTACTTGCAACTTTTACCATTTTGGATTGGTTCACATTACTTGCAACTTTTCATTTTATTTCCTTGTTTAATATGTTTATGGGTGGTAATTGACCAATATACCTTACTTTTTTTTTAAAAAAACAACCTTATTAAATTACAAATCTGATTTCATTAGATTAAACCCCAAGCTTAAATAATAAAACCCTCATCCCCTTTAATTTTCTCTCTCCTCCTCCAACCCCATTTTCATGGTGGCTTCGTGGTGTTAAGAGCGGTGGGGTTGCAGATCGGCGGCATCGTGGTGCTGGGTTCATGGGGTGCTAGGTTTGTGGGTTGCTGGGTGCGTGGGGTGGTGGTGGTGCGTCGGCGGTGCTGGGTTCGGTGTTGGGTGGTGGTGGTAAGTGGTTTGGGTGATGTGTGGTGTTGGTGGTGGTGGGTTATTTAATTTAATTAAGGTTGAATTTGTTTTTTTTTTTTTTTTTTTTGGAGGGGGGGGGGGGGGGGTTGGATTAATAGTTAAGCATATACCCTTATTTTTCCACAATCATATTTTCAATCTTTTGCCTCGACTTCCGCAAACTCTCCCAAAGTCGCAAGTAACTTGAACCGGAGATAGTAAATTAAATAATTTTTCATTGGTGGAAGAGAGCATCAGTACATAAACAAAAACAAAAGCTCAGTAATGGAAAAATTACACACTTATTATTGAAATCAATCTTATGAAAGATTGTCCTATGTAACAGAAAAAATATAAGTGGTTTAGAGCACCATAATATAGTAATATACATCGTTTGTGCCATTAATCACTTAAACCTCCCCACTTGATCTAGACATGAATTTTCACTTAAACACCTGCGAAATACAAGTATGTTCTCTACGAACACAAAGCTTCACATACATACACTTTACGAACCGAAATTGAATTTTATGTCCTATAATTAATTTGTGTAAAATCTTCTTATTTATTCATGCAAATTATATACCCAAATGAACCAATTCAATCAATAAATATGAGGAGAATTTTGTTCCACGGTATGTCACGTGCTTTTGATCATAAATCAGTTAATCTTTGAACAAACTTTCCTTATTTGACCAGCATTACCTGTAAGAACACCAATTCTACCCATATTTACCATGGACACCCCAAAGTCTTTGAAGAAACTTTCTTGGTTACCACCTTTGTGAGCTAATACATAAGCTTTAGTCTCAGCATTGTTGAGTAATGCAGCATCAGATTCAAACAATCCTCTGTTTTTAGACACTTGCGCGTAGTAACCCTCATCGAATTTCTTGGAACTTCCGGGATCCATTTGCACGAACACATCAGGACCATTTACGGTACATATCTTTTTTAATGTAGCGACGTAATGGGAATTCATGGATGGATCGGCGTCACCTTTACCGGTGAAGTTGTAGAGACGGTTTTTGAATGCAGAACAATGACCTATGCCTATTGTGTGCGCGCCTGCACAATTACATATTCAATTAAGTTATTACAACATACCAAGTACTACCTTTAGTAGAATGTTGATTGTAAAGTTTAATTTGAACGTATCTTAACTTACTATTTGACACAAAAATGTAAATATAGTAAAAGAAATAAAGATATACCTGATAAGACAACAAGATCCTTAACACTCAGTCCTTTTCCCCTAAAAACTCTCACCAAAGCATTTATATTATCAGAAGGTGGCGGCAAATTAGTTAGAGCATCATTAAGCAAAGAAACAACACCATCTCGTCTTCCTAGCTCAACATTCCATGAAAATCCACCAGTCTACAAAGGTAAACGATAAGAATAATTAAGTGCCAAATTACAATTAAAAATCGAATAATGATTTAGAGATTTGTGTATTAATTATTAAATGTCAAGTGATATACACCTGAACCACGACGTCTCTAGATACCATGGCTATTATATCAGCACATGAAACAACTCCAGGACAATGAATTTCCAATGCGTTCTTGACTCTATCTATGATTTCATATCCTCTAAGAGTTTGATTTGGAATTGCATCTTTCTCAGCTTGGTTTGTAGGAGAATTTAGCAAGACAGAAGCATCACAACCCTGTGAATCAATGCAAATATAATAATAAGAAAATGATTAGTATGGTTGTAACTTATAAGTTGTAACTGTGTTATATACGAGTACAGAGTCGAGTATAAAAAAATATAATTTGAAAAGAACATAGCCTAATTTACGATACACAAAAAAAGTACAATAATATTATTATTACTCACCCTAACAAAACAATCATGAAAGAACATTCTCAACAAGGGGCCAGAAAGAGAAGGAGCAACAGCTAGAGTTTCTTTGACAACATTCATTGTTATGGACTCGGCTTGAGGACATGAACGCCCATAGTACCCCACTGCTAGGCCGTTGCCATTAACACTCAATACAAGAGGAAGAAGAAGAGCTAAGAAAAACATAAATTTCGGAGTAGCCATTATCGATTGATCTCTTAATTAATTAGCTAGCTTAGTATAGAATTGAAGAAGGAATAAATTAAATGAAGTAGAGTTGCTAAGATGAGTATTGTAAGGATAATATGCATGAGGTTCATTATATAGTGAATAGTTTACGTACGAATTATGCCGCCACTAATTAACATGTCAAATATTGCCAACCAAGAGGCTGCTGTACGTTGTTCCAATATTGCATGCATCCAAAACCAAAGCCAAACAAAGCCTTTTGTTTGCACGTTTGTAGTTGGTTTTTTTTTTTTTTTTTTTTTTTTTTTTTTTTTTTTTTTTGGTTGGTGCTAACAATTATTATATTGGTTATATAAAACTTGACAAAGTAACACTTAGACTATATCTTAAATAATTACCTAGCTAGCCTATATAATATGGCTGCTTGACAGCTTGACTACTTATTATTTGCGAGGAAGCTAAGGTTGAATAATCTCCTTTTTTTTTAATAAATAAAATAAAACACTATTATTCTTAATTTATATAATATGGGACCACATATGGAACATATATTCATAATACACGCAAGATGCAAGCATTTACTTAGGTAGTTTGGGCTAGTTGGTGATGATATACAATAATACAAGTATGTATAATGTACTGTCGTATTGTCTATTAGAAAATGAACATAATATAGAATATTTTAATTATCCTAATTCAATAATAACAAACTTTCGAGGTGTATAGTTATATGAAAAAACAATGTTTAATTATTATAAAATATATAGTTATATGAAGTGTTTCTATAACGTAAGTATGTACGGAGTAATATTTTATGTCTAGTTACAATTGATGTATGTACGAGAATATATCTATCTATATATGATATGTATGATTAATTAAAATTTATTTAAATGAAGGTCAACTTGACAAATGACAAGGTACACCATGATTTGATACCAATCGAGCATATAAGTAGATGCATATAATGTGGATACCAAGTTTGGAGAATCTCATTTATATCAGTGCCTTTAATTCTATCATATTACTCATTTGCTCATATATATGATACAGTACTGTATAATGTATATAGAATATTAAATTTTTAATATCCCCTCAAAAAAAAAAAAAAAAAAATACTCTCTCCGTCCCTTTTTTACATTCATGCTTTTCTTTTTGGCTATTTCAAAATTACATTTCTACTTTCCTTTTTTAGTAAGTAAATTTTTACTAAATATCCCAAATTATCCCTATTTTTCTATTTTGTAATTAATGCTTTCTCTATTTTCTCACTCTTATTTTCTAATTCTCACTCTTATTTTCTTAATCTTATTTTCAAAATCCATGTGCATCAATTTAGATGAATATGATTGGTCCTTTTTTTTCCACAAAAAAATGTTATTGATCCTTTTTCTTTTCAAAGGATTGATGATATGTGCAGCATTAAATATTATTCCATCTTTGTTTTACTCAAAGACATCAATTAATGTCTTATTGTACTTTGTTTTATTGTTCTTTGTTTTATTCCAAGTTCCTTAATTCCCGTGTAATTTTACAAATAGGAATGTAAAAAAGGGACGGAGGGAGTATGCAATACAATTTAATTATTCTTCTAATTTAAGAGTAAAAGATTAATTTGTACACCATTTAATTTTTTAAACTAAGTATTGATCCTCTTTACCTGTATAAACTGTTGCTTAGATCAATACAACTTTGAATATTAATATCTTTAATTTTTCTCTAAGTGATAGAGGATTGTAAAAAGTTGAAATGTTGAAAGAAAAATAAGATATATTTAGCCTTTAGCTTCATGTAAGGATCACAATTAAATTGTTTAAAATAAGTTAAACATTAATTATATCGATAGACACGTTATTTTGTTATGCTTTTCTAATTAATCAAATTACTAATACGGGGTAATATAGTTTATAAATTGGATATACGTTAAAAATCTTGAAATAAATTCAAAAGCATTCTAAGAAACACTATTTATTTTTATGTATTAGTAGAAAATTTAATATATTAAAATAAGACATGCAAATAATGTAAAAATCAAAATAGATCAATAATTAAAAACGGAAGCCAGTAATAATGTAATAATTTAACTTTTTTAGTTGATGACTAACTCAAGAAATCGAATAAAATCGAAAACACCAATATAATCATCAGTGAAATGAGACAACATCTAATCATGACTCTATCATACGGCGTATACTATATTAAGTCAATATGTATTATTGTTAGTTAGGTCTAACAGACAAATTATTGGTTAAAATTAGGAATCTTTATGGTTTATAAGAATTATTATTTTTACGGTGAATAATTATCGGTAGTTTGGGTCTAACACTATACTCTAATACGTCTTATCGATGACATGACTTATTAATCAACAAACATGGACAAGATGAGATGGGCATGCAAGAGAGAACAACTTAGATTATTATTTTTTATAATTATTTTTAGGGGCATGGCATTTATTACCATGCAATGACATTCTAACAAACATGACTTAATCGTGCTGGTATGTTGAATGTTCTCTCTTCTACTTATCTTAATCAATCACCATCTTGTACTTTGTATTTTATTTGATGACATTTTTTTTAAAATATATGGTTGTATGCAAATTTACTAAAAAAACAAAGGATAAATTAAAGAACATGGATATGCTGTGATACAACCTACCTAGCTAGTTATAAACTTATAATCATGCATGCAATGTGTATTGCTATCATAGGTGACTCCCTCTACGCCAAAAACAAATTGTGTCATCTTCTATCTTGTTTCGTTGCAAAATTAGTGTTTCAAATCCTCATCAATTGACTGTCATTTGTATAATGAGGGAAAAAAAAAGAGTTTTGAGTGTTTTTGTTTTATTTGTTGTACGATATTTCACATGTTGTTGGGAAGTAAGAATTCGAAATTTCCAATACTAGACTGGATTGCATTACAAAATACTTACAAATATACCACAAAGAAAGTAATAGTGATGGTTTCCGACTACTGCAATTTGCAAGGATGAAGGGTTTTTTATTATTCACAATTAATAACAAGATAATGACTAATTACTATAAGCCAATAAGTGTTTGTGTTTCTGACTTCAACAAAGTTGAAAAAACAAGCAAAACAATTATCAATTACGGAGTAATCGGTCAAAAATAAAATAACCGATACATCAAGTATAAAAAAAAAAAATTAAAATGTCACTCAATAATGCCATTTTATTGCTTCAAAATTGAGCTTCTGAATGACCTAGGAAAATTATTGACCTCATCCACCTCTTATACTCCGTCTGTATTTTAATACTTAATTCACTTCCTTTTTGCAGCCGTAATTTATTACTACTTGTTCCATTCCCCTTTTTTGGAAGGTTTTAACAATGTTTTACTATTTTTCTCTGCATTAATAGTCTCCTCAAATCATATACTCGCTCCTCCTTACTTATACTCATATTTGCTTTTTTTTTTTTTTTTTTTTTTGATTTTTTTATTTTCAAACTAAACCTCACTTGCATCTTAAAATAATACTTTCGACTATTTTCACCTACAATTCCGTGTCCAGAGAAATGGAGCAAATAATAAAATATGGACAGTATGTAAAAAAAAATAAAAAATAAAAAAAATAAAAAAATCCCAATGAGAATAGAGAACAATAAACTGGCAACTTTTCTAAAACAGTAGTGAAACATATCCTACCGACAAAAAAAAAAAAAAAAAAATTATTACATGTAAGACTGCACCTTTAACAAACAATTAATGCGAGTACCATGTAATCATCCTAATAAAGCAATAATGATGCATAAGGAAATGCCTCCACGGCAAAATAACTGACAATCTCACTCAACAAAACCAAAATCTGCAACAGAAACTTCATCTGTTTATTTGAAATGTGTTTTAAAAAAACTGTTAACCTGAGAGGTATATACATCAGGAAATGCCCTGTAATGATCTACATGAGGTGAAGATCCAAAATTATAGGACCACACATCTCTTCCCTTCGACTTTTGGTGTTCAATAAAAGATTCTACGGATCGATATGGTATAACCTTATCTGCTGTGCTGTACAGATAAAGCTGTGGACATGGTGGCTGATTTTCTGAAAGATGATGTATGATCTTCATCAATCTCCTATTGATAAAACAAAATAGAGTACTCATTTGGGGTGATTCAAAGTCATGTAACAAGAGGTATGAAACAAGTTAAACAGAATACTTACTGGTTCACAGCAGGCAACTTAAAAAGGAAGGAGAACATTCTCTCCAAAACTGCAAATACTAAAGCCTCAACTATGAGAGGGTCTTTTTCCTGCACGTTTGACTTGTTTTTATCAGTACTTGGTTCTACATTCTTAACCGACGGAACCATTACAGTATTCCGTTTCTTCAATAGGGCAGCAGTAAAACCAGCTGCCCAAACCTGAAAGATATGTGAGAATATGTGAGTCTATATAGTTCATCCTTCCCATGCATTTTACTTTTCCAAAGTTTTTTTTTCTTATAGGACCTCACTGGAAATAACTCTTCAGCCATGATGTAATATTCTTTCTTAAGAATAAAAATAACAAGAGTAATAGGGAATTACAATGTGAGGGGTGAGCCCCACTATCTACCTATAACATCTGAAATATTTGGTCATGATGCTTAAAAATCAAAAGAGCAGAGTGATAGGAATAACAATTTGAGGGGTGAGACTCACTGTATCCCTACCACATACAAAGTACTATGAGTAACACTTCTTAAATATACCATACTTTCCCTGGGAAAAGAGTAATGAAATAGAGCTCCACTTCCCATTTACCAGTTGAGACAGAAGAGCAAAGTCTCACCTATGGCAGGAACCCTTATAGGAGACGATCACTCAAGCCATCAGGGGCACAATCTGTCAACAACAACAATTATAAGTACTTTTAAAAATGGTATAGAAGTCTAGACCCTAGTGTCCTAGAGACTAGGATAGTGGGAGTATCCATGTTTATTTTTGAAAAGGAGTCTTGTAACAAGAAAACACGTTAGTGTCACCCTGAATATGCCAGTTTGCAAAGCCATCCAGGATCACTTTGGCCCAAGCTCATATTTATGCCCGACATGGCTGCCTCTAAAATCCATATAAATAGCTTAGCTTCGACAGATACGTGCGTACGTGGCATTGTGGCAATCAACCAGCAGGCCAGTTGAGAGCCACTGTGCAAACCATAAAGTTGTCAGACCATCCTCAGATATCCAAGGCCAAGAAAAGAAGATAAAATGATCACTATCAAAGTCTTAATTTCTTAAACTCTTAATGAACTCCAGAGGCTCTCCACAAATTGCACTTAATTAAAAGCTCTAATTCTTGGCAGGTCCCAGGTAATGCCAAGTCTAAGACACATAGGTGAAAATCCCCAACAAATATCAGCCTTCATTACCTGTTCAATGCAACTTAAAGAGAGTTAAGGCCTTCACAAAGTTGTTCATGAACCTCGAATAGTCTTGATAGCACTATCTAAAATGCTGGCCCAATCCCAATCTAGGGATGCAAAAGTTACCACAACAAGAGAAGAACCTTAAGTCATCCTTATATGCACACCAAACTATTCCGTGGTAGACGGCAAAGACATACTTCAGACCAAAAATTAAAAATAGTTTGCAAATCAAACAACTTTCATCACCTCTAAAATCAATAGATTTGACAACAAAACATCAAGCATCTCATAATAAGCTGAGAAGCAACACAATTACCTTAGGATTAAGTTCAGGGTCCCCTCCAGAATCAATAATACATCCTTTTATCTTTTCTATAAGGTCTGGCCTATCCTGCAGATGAACAAGAATCGACCCATATCTACAAAAACAACAGAATAACACCAAATCATTATCACCATACATTCCTTGTACACAAGAAAATGGCCACCATTAACGATTAAAGCCAGGGAGCTCCCATAACAACCAAAACTTTTGCACCCTTAGTAAAACCCCGTGAAAAAAAGAGCTCTTGTTGATACAGATAGCCCGCCAACTCTATGTCTCATACAAAGATCAAATCACAATCAATTAGCCAATGGCTAGTCAGAATTCACAAATGCACTCTAGAGTCGAGGCACGGTAGTCAAACTAAATCAAAAAAACTTATTTAAACCTAAACTAGTTAAACACCATCCTTACTTCAAAGTAATTCCCAACATCCAAATCATCAAAAATAACACTCCCTCTACTTCAAAGTAACCGCCTTTATAAACTGCGCACACAAATATACTTGGTAAGCGATTGCAATCCCGCATTAGTACTCTAAACTAAAAATTTAGACAGATTCCAATAATTCCATCCTTAACCATAAAATGCACCTGATACCAACCATCCAATTCATCAAAAAAAATTCCCTCTACTTCAAAATAACCATCTTTATATACAATGCACACAAATATAAGTAAAGGCAATCCTGCATTAGTATTCTAAACTAATCATTTAGAAAATTAACCACATTTCAACAATCAAAGCAAAATTAACACAAACAAATAAAATTGGTAATTAGGAAAATGCAGAATAAACCTACACAAGCCAACCAGTGGTACTGAATGTGTGAAAGATCAAGCGTCGTTCTCGGCCTTGCGCCTTCGACAACCACGAAACGAGCTCATCCGCCAACTCTCGAATCCGATTCTCAACCTTCTTCCCCAAATCAAACCAAAGCACGTCTTTCACAGGAACAACAAATGTAATTGCATCAACCCCTTTTGAAGTATACATTTCCGCGTATCTCCTCAAATGCTTCGGCATCGCTCCTAACCACCCTAGTATCACCGCCGCAACCTCGGGTTTCCCACCGGCGGCGGGAACTCCGGCGACCGGTGCCGATGCTTTGTGCCAGTGGAAGAAACCGCCATTGTTAAGGTGGGAATTGGGTTGAAATTGTGAATTGGAGGAGGAAGAGGAGAGAGAAAGGAAGAACCCTAATTGGGAAGAATTGGGGGGATTGAAAATGGGGTTTTTGAAGGGATTTGAGGAGAGAGAATTGTGAAATTGAGATTTGAGAGTGGGAGTGAGAGGAAGAGAGTGTGATTTTGGATTGAATTTTGGGGAAATCTGACGATTAAGATAGAAATTGCGATAACTAGGGTTTAGAATTCGTAATGGTGCTTCCATTGATTTCTGCATTTGGTTGAAGATTTCTGGATTTTAATGTACAGTAGTCTGCTAGTAAGTGAATCAGTTAGCAGTGTTCCTCGGAAATCTCATACGCTGTAATAGAAAATTAGAAACTCTTATTCCGTTTTTTTTCCTTTTTTTTTTTTTTTTTTTTGGGAGGGTAGGAAAGGAAAAAAAAAGAAGTATACTCATTAATTGTTTTTTTTTTTTTTTTTTTTTTTTTTTTTTTCAGGAAAAAAGTATTTTTTTTTTCAGGAAAAAAGTATACTCATTAATTGTAATGTTAGTTCCAAAGTGATTACTCATACATTACTCCACAGAGAGTTAGGATAAATCAAGTTATTAGAGTTTCTCTTCTGATATCAAGAGATTCTAGTATTGATTCTCACTTCTCGCCTTTATGGCTCTCTAAACATCAGAAAGAAAAAAAAATTACTCTTTCCGTTCATAATGTTAGTCTCATATACTATTTTGGGCGTTTCAAAAACATATACCCATATTAAATATATTTCATTTATAATTTGATTTTTTTTGGAATTAATAAGTTGTGGATTGATGACATTACTCTAAGTAAGGAAATCTTTGTCTTAAATTATGCAATTATAACTTGTGCTTTCCTAATAAAAAATTTAAAAAGTTAAATAAGGTAAACTAATTATGAATTATATTGTACTTTAATGTTAGATTCCAAATATATTTCTTTTCTTATTTTATGTAATTGATTCCATATGGGACTAACATTATGAAACGGAGGGAGTACATTACTCCGTACTCTGTAAAAATTAAAAATATATTTTTATAGCGACAATTACCCTAAAAAATACATAAATTTCCGATAACCTACTCGCAAATGCTTAATTTAGTTCGTTTTTCGTGGTTTTTTTACAGAAAAAAAAAATAATTTTTTCACCTAATTTTCCATCCCTTTAAAGAAATTACAACTTGAAGAAAAAATATGTTTAAATAATAATTTTCCTTCCCCTTATTAACAATTTTTTTTTTTAAAAAAAAGGGTTGAAAATAAATATAGTATCTGAATTTAGCAAAATTTATGGGAAAAATAAATTTAAAAACACAAAAACGAAATAAATTAGGGTTTTTATTAGGAGTTTGTCGAAAAAAATACTACGTTGAAATTTTGGTCTAAACGTCGCCTAATTTATTTTTTTACCGAATTATCGTTGGAGTAAGTTTTTTTACCAAATTATCGCTAAGGGTGTTTTTTATTTTCCAATCTGGTCAATTGAATATATAACCGCGATAACAAATAAGAACAATACATAACCATTGAACTATATCTTAATACATGTCTTTAATAGCAAAAAGAAATTATTATATGACAGCATTATATACACAGTTATTGTAATACATGTTATAACTCGGGTATCGATCGGGACCAAAAACTAGATAATTATTTAAATGACAATAATCAAGTGACATAAGCAGATTTTCCTAAAAAAAAAAAAGTGACATAAGCTGATTTGGTGAGGGGGTTATATAACACGTGCCCCTTCATTTTCATAAAATTGTTAACAAAAAAAAACCAACTCCAATAATAAAACGTGATATACATTAAATTGGTGTCTTCAAAAAAAAAAATACATTAAATTGGTGCTCTACCAATTTAATAATTCTTCATCCGATAGTGAATTTGTTATATGCGTGGCGCGGTTAATGGCTACTAACGTGGCTAGTTAACCGTCACGGGTTCACGGAGAGTGGTGCATAGAGTTTTAACAAAATCTTTCACATTCTTATTGAAATTCCTCCCAATCTGCATAAATAAAACTTTATTAATTACTTCATCATGTGTTAATATAAAAGATGTAACAACAAATTTTCGTACAATTCACAACAATATTTCTCTAGTTTTTTGTAAGCACATTAGAAGGTAAATTCTACAAAGTGATTTGATCTATAAAAAATTCACTAGATCTATATAATTATTAATAAATTGAAGATAAAGTATGCATGTACTGTATAAAAAAGGTTCTTTTCCTCAAAACTTGACAACTTTGATGGAATCTGACTTCTTTTATGAAATCCGCAGCATATTTTCATAAAAAATAAAAAAATACGCATATATATATAAGGTCTTTTAATGTAAATGTAATAGTATTGTGAATGTTACCTGTGCAATTATGGTAATGATGGCCAAGCTCTCAAAAGGTGTAACATTAGAATGTGTAATACTTAAATCATGTTTGTACAACTCTGCATATAACTTGGGTAGAATCCATTTTAGCTTTGCACAACATACTTTTAATAGTAGGGTCTCGCCCAATTTCTTAACTTCGATTTCTGGCAGTGATGAAAGATTGATAGTGTCTTTCTCATCGTTGTTACCATCACCATTATTGGAGTTACAACCACCACTCCCACCGGCACAATTGTCACCCATTGCCGAGGAAGAATCATTATCATTATCGTTGTCGACTGTAATTTTACGGGTTTTTACCATAACCACCATGGACTCTATAACCTTCTTTTCATCTGCCTTTTCTTCAAGTACCTTCACTTTCTCTTGAAGTTGCTTCACATATTTGATTGTCTCTGTTAACACCGTTGTTTTATCAACCTGTGTTCATAACACGTACGTACTAATTAATTATTCACTGTGTAATTAACTATCTATCGCATAAAAATTCTTTAATAGTAACTCAAGTATCTTAATCTTGTCGTATATTGTGTCAAAAATTAAAAAAATCTTGTCGTGTTTATATGGATTTTTCAGTGGACGCATATAAGTAATTAATTAAGATGGTAATAGAACAAGTTGCGCTGACATGAAAAAGACATGACACAACAAAGGTGCAAGGTAGGCACAACACAAGCTCGTAAGCACCATATATACAGGTCCATGGCACGTTGGCTAGGGCAATACATAAGTAATCTAACCTTTCTTATTAATTGTAACAAATGAAATTTTTTATGTATCACAAATAATCTTTTTGTTGCAATTAATAAGAAACGAAGGTAATATTTGGAAATTTCAACACAATACATATCTAGTGGGCTTGCCTATCGTGCCCAGCCCACGACCATCTTTACATGCAACTAACACTTCAAAATATACTACTCCGTCTGTAGTAATTATAAATTAAGACGGTAATTATAGGACAAGTTGCACTAACATGAAAAAGACACGACACAACAAAATTGCAAAGTTGGCACAACACAAGCTCGTAAGCATCATATATACAGGTCCATGGCACATTGGCTAGGGCAATACATAAGTCATCTAACATATCTTATTAATTGCAACAAATGAAATTTTTTATCTATCACAAGTAATCTCTTTGTTGCAATTAATAACAAACGAAGGTAATATTTGGAAATTTCAACACAATACATATCTAGTGGGCTTGTCCATCCCACGATCATCTTTACATGCAACTAACACTTCAAAATATACTACGTAGTAATAAATTAAGATGGTAATAGGACAAGTTGCGCTAACATGAAAAAAACACAACACAACAAATTTGCAAGGTAGGCACAACACAAGCTCGTAAGCATCATATATACAGGTCCATGGCACATTGGCTAGGGCAATCATCTAACATATCTTATTAATTGCAACAAATGAAATTTTTTATGTATTACAAATAACCTCTTTGTTGCAATTAATAACAAATGAAGGTAATATTTGGAAATTTCAGCACAATACATATCTAGTGCCTTAGTGGGCTTGCCCATTTTGCCCAGCCCACGACCATCTTTATATGCAACTAACACTTCAAAATATACTACTATACCCCCTTCGTTTTTTTTTAAAGTGACACAGTTTGACCGGCACGTAGTTTTAGGAGATTTTATTGACTTTAATAAAATAAGATGTTAGTGGGGTAGGTTGGAGGAGTGAGAAATGATAAAGTAAAATAATGTGAGAGGAAGTGGGGACCACGAAAGGAGTGAGAAATGATAAAGTAAGAGATAGTGGGGTGAAGATATATTATTAAAATGTAAGGAATTTCTAAAAGAGGAAGTGTGTCACTTAAAAAAAACTGCGATTTAAGGAAAGTGTGTTACTTAAAAAAAACGGAGGGAGTAACAAAAATGTACTCATGCACATATGCAGTAACCGTGTTTTCAATTTTATTTTAATGCACCGTAAATACATACAATAATTAGAGATTTTAATGATCGAAAACTACTTTTTGAAAGCCATGTAAAAAGAATATACTCCCTCCGTTACATATTATTCGCAACAAAGGAATATTTTATGTCTCACAAATAATACGTATTTATTGTGAGTAATATGTAACAGAGGGAGTAAAACAGATGGGGTAAATGTTTTTTTAAAAATTGCTCATATATCATCTTAATAAGGAATTAAAGATTAGAATTTCACTAAAATCACATTAAGAAATACTTACCTTCTTAAGTCCAGGAACAATGGTGGAAAGAGATATGAACATCTGAGTGATTAATTCACGGCGCTTCCTTTCGGCTATAATATGATCTTGTACTTTGTGAGGTAGTCTTTTCCTCTTGGTACCTACACTCACTGCTTCCTTCTTATTTTGTTGATGACTCTCTGGCCCATCGACATAAGAGTTGACAATTTTATCGACCTTATTATCGTTATCGTTATCGTTATCGTTACTGTAAATGTTATTTCCATTTCCACAACTATCGGAAAGATGGTGGGTTTCCATGACAGCATTGCAACTAAATTCTCCCTGCGAAGAGGCGGCGGCGGAGTTGCCTGCCGCGTGGGGAGGATGAGGAATAATTGGAAAGTCCTCACCAAGAGTAGCAGCGACTGTGAGTTGATGCTCCTTATAAGATGCTTCCATTTCCTACACATAATTGATCTATGCTAAATATTGACAATAATGCAACTTCTTATGTTCAATCAAATGAAACGACCGTCAAATTTTCAAACTATCTACACAAACATCACGTATTTAGAAATTGTTGTACGAAATTGTATTACTATGCACTTATTAATTAGTAGTTTAGACGTAGTAGATATTAACAATGGATAGACTTACAATGCAATTTTTTATGTTCAACCAAATAAAAAGACAGCCAAAATTTCAAATTCTACACAAACATCACATATAGACATTATTGTACATGCTTAAATTATTATAGACTTATTAGTTACCAAATGTTGTTACTTCATCGTATATAGAAAAAATAATGTCCAAAAAAATTGGAGTTGATAAAGTATTTTCTTACCAATTCAGTAAGCCATGCTTCCATAGGAGTCATCCCTCAATTTTTTCTGTTCAAAAAAGAACTAAGAATACTTGTAAAATAAAGAGTACTACTAGTTGATTGTACGAGATTTTTTTTTTTTGGAGAATTAAGTAGACTTGTGCCAGCTGCCAAGGTTTTAGAAACCAGATAATATATATAGTGACGTAGCGAAGATCTCAACCTCAAGTGTTTCTTTCACATTTTTTCTTGATTGGTTGGTGAATTACGTTATTTTTATTGATAAATCATCATTAAATCAAAGTATTCCATCGAATTATAAATCCGTGATTTGTGTTCTAAGAAAAATACTCCGGATTACAAAAATCATTTGCTTTATATAATAATTTTTTAATGATATGTAGACTGCAGTCACTTGACTTTATAATTTGGTGTCAATATACAATGAATTAGTCAAATGATATCATTTCATTTTATAATTAAATTCTCTCACTCTCAAGTCTCAAAAGCTAAATTGTATAAGCTAATGAATAATGATAGTACAATATACGTCGTATACATATTACCTATGTTCTATAAACATTGCACCATAAAGGAGGGGAAGGACAAGAAATTTGGTAGGAAGATAACATAATTTTCTTTGCCCCAACAAGGAAATTTTTAATTACTATTAAGGGTCTGTTCTCTTCAACTTAATTTCAATTTAATTTAGTTCAGTTCTGTTTCTAATTTCCTTCTCTCATAAACAATTCAGTTCAGTTCAGGCTGTTCAGCTCAGTTCAATTCTGTTCAGCTTAGTTCATTAAATCAGAACATACCCTAAGTGCGTATTTTAATTAAATGTATATGCAGGACACTTTACATGGATTTTAGTAAAGGTAGATTGGTAAATATACAAAAAAAAGTTTTTCAAAATAAAATTGTTGCAATAAATATGAAACCTCTTTAATCTAATTAAACAAAGCAATATTAGTTAAGCGAAAGAAGTGTTATTAGCTACTTGTATTGGTATCATATTTGTCAAATTGCTAATGTGGCGAAGAGGCGGGTTTTTATTTCTAACTATTGGTAACAAATATGAAGTACATAGTATTACACATTTACGCCAATACAAACTAAGAGCCTGTTTTCATCAGATTATTTTCAGTTCAATTCAGCTATAAATAAGTTCATTTCACTTCACTTCAGCTCATTTCAGTCAATGAGAACAAGCCCTGATTAACCAAGTGAGTTGAGCTTAATAAACGAATTGATTAACTAAGATTACAACATTTTTTTGGCATATTGGCATGTATATAAATTATTAATTCACATAAATAAGGTTCTGAACTCATGTTTTGAGCCTTTGAGGCATAGCTTTTCTGAAACAACGAATACATGTAAGTGTCCCATATTAATAAAGAATTAGAGAGTTAAGTACTTGAGCCTAAAAAGCTACCTTCTTATTATATCATATGAATTTGGCATGGAATCTCATTAAATTTGTAATATGGACGTATTTAACACTCATCAGAAGGATGAACTAAACATAGTTTGATCCAAAGTTATGTACCAATTCCTCACTTCCCTCGTTCCTAAATAATTGACACATTTGACTTTTTTTTCACTATACATATACTAATTTTGACCATTGTTTTTTAGTAACGTATAAAAAATATATTTTATCATGAAGCATATTGTTAAATAGATATTAATATACAATTTTATAATATCAACTTTTTTTATTTTCACTAACATTTAATCATATAAATCTAAGATCTAAGGTTAATCTTGTGTATTAGTATGTGTTAAGTTTAAATATGTCAATTATTTAGAATGAGATGGAGTAACCTTCACTCGGACGTACTCATCAACTCAGCCAATTAACATTAATGGTTTCATTTTTTTATTTTTTATTTTTTATTTTTAATTTTTATGGTTGTGGTAATTGTATACAAGTATATTATTAATTATTAGAAATTGCCCAATGAAATTGTGACCCGTTCCCTATCCAATGAGAAGTACACAAAATGTCGCTTTCCATTCGGTTTTTCTTTTAAAGTTTATTTTTATTTTTTATAAATATGCATATGCTTATCATGTTGCATAGTTCGTTTCCCCCTTATGTGGTTATGCTCTTTTGTAGTCCTCATCTACAACTAGGGATGGCAATCCAATCCGAATCCGACCCTACTCTGCCCCGATTCGAGGTAAAAATTCCGCTCCGAGTCCGAGAAAAAAGTAATCCAAGTTCGACTCTGTTAAAATAATCCGACTCCGAGTCGGATCCTAAAAAAAATCCGAGAAAAAAATCCGACTCCGACAAATGTCCGACTTTGACGGATTATCCGACTCCGACTCCAATAGATAGTGGATTTTTGTGTGGGTCATGGTGGCATTGGGTGTGGGTTGTCAAGGCCCAAATAGCCCAACATCTCAAAGTATATTAAATAATGTAAAAGAAACTCGGAGTCGGGTCGGATCGGAGTCGGAGTCGGATTTCGGAGTCGGATGTCGGAGTCGGAGTCGGATGTCAGATTTAACATCCGACTTCTTGTCGGATCGGAGTCGGATTTAGCATAATCCGCTCCGAGTCCGACCCGTTGCCATCCCTATCTACAACACAACTCAACACAAGTATGTTTACCTTTCATATCCTGCCAAAAAGATACTCTTACAGCATTTATTATTAAAAAAGTTATATAAATATGTTTTTCGTCTATTTTAGATAGTTATAGTGAAGTTTTTTGAACACTCGTTTATTTTCAGTTGTTTTTTAAAAGTCTTATCCACTTTTTGTTTTTCCATTTGTATAAACATTCGATTCATCGGTATCTTACCTCATTCTGTAAAACTCTATTATACTTTGTAATTGTTCCCTTTATGACAACCTTTTATTCCATAATTAATTGTTTCAATTTCAAATCTAAAAGTCGTTTTCAAGTCAAAGTAGCAAAGGATAATCGAGGCAGCAAGGGCGGAAATGAGAATAAAATGAAAAAAGTAATGTTATCACCTCATCCCAACAATCTATATCCACAAAATCATCAATCTCTTGCTTAAGTGAAGATGCACGAGTGTAACAAGAAGCTAAGGTGCAAGAAGAAGCTATCTTGGCATTTGGCAAAAGGTTCAAGTCTTCATTTGTCAATTACTTCCAAGAACTCATCGAATAAGATTAAGAGAACACGATCCTCTAACATAATTTCGACTATTAAGCCATATGTCATTAAAAAAATATGAAGAAATAGTTCAACGCATCATAGCTAGTGTTAAAGGACGTGAGTTGTCCTTAGGCCTTATCCATCCAAGGAAGTTTGCTCTAACAATCTCACATCATGTTAGTGGTTTATGTTTTCCTAGCTAGTTCCTAATTTTGTTAAATAATTTAATAGTAGTCCCCATCAAAAGACCATGGGCCTTTAAGTAGTGGATAGTATGCATTCTTGTGTTTGTTTTCTTTTTATGTAGCTTCAAAAAAATATCTTTGTAAATCTCACGTTTTTAATCTGTCCAAGGACAACTAGACAGCAGGTGACAGTCATGTAACAAAAACTAACCTCATGAAATAGATAGAAATTTAAGGTCCAAAAATTTTGACATAGTTTTTGTACTTTCGTACACTTTTTCCTTGTATAAAATTATGTTACGAATCTTTTGACATTTTTGTGGACATTAAAAATAAGGAAAATTTGTCAGAAACAACCTTTTAAAGTGTTCACTTTATTTAAAACAACCTTTTAAATATTTTTTTACAAATTCAGACCACATTATAATTTATTTTTATCAAAGACAACCTAATGCTAGTTTTCGGCGCTGACTCTATTTCTCCAATGTTGACCAAGAGTGTATGAGGCATGTGACCTCATATATTGCTAATTACACCCCTTTCCCTCCAATTCACTCGTACTAAATCCCCTCCTCTCTCAAAGTAATTTGTCACTTTGAAGGGTTTTAATAGGAGTTAATTGGAGGGGAAAGGGGTATAATTAGCAATATATGAGGTCACGTGCCTCACACACTCGTGGTCAACATCGGAAAAATAAAGTCAACGCCGAAAACTAGCATTAGGTTGTCTTTGGTAAAAAAAATTTATAATGTGGTCTGAAGTTGCAAAAAAAAATTTAAAAGGTTGTTTTTAATAAAATAGGCACTTTAAAAGGTTGTTTTTGACAAATTATCCTAAAAATAATGGTTGATCCGTACATGTAGCTGCCAAATTATGCCTGACTGAGTGGGCTCGTATAAAACAAAACAGAAATTTATACAACGTGCGTAAATAAATTCAAGTACATAAAGGGCCTATTTTGATACAATTATTTTCAGTTCACTTCAGTTTAGCTCTAGTAAGTTCAGTTCAGTTCAGCTCTAATAAGTTCAGTTCAGTTCAGTTCAGCTCCTAATTCCCTTCTCTTATAAAATATTTAGTTTAGTTCAGTTCAGTTCAGTTCAGTTAAGTTCAGTTCAATTCAGTTTAGATCTAATAAGTTCAGTTTAATTCAGTTCAGTTCTGCTCAGTTCAGTCAATCAGAACATGCCTAAATTAATGTCTCAATTCATGCTTTTCTTCAACGTAGTGTCTATCCAAAGTCCTCCGCTCAAACGACAGTTTCTAGCCTCATGCTCGTATGTATGTGGGCATTCATCATTCGTCATCAAATGACGTTATAATAATGGAACGTACTCTTTCTGTTTTATGTTGATGCTCTTAATTGGATCAAAAAGGGTAATAAAACTTTTATAGTCGTGTGGTCCAATTGACGATCATGTACATATGAACTCGGAGAAGCTCCAAAACCTAACAACAGGTTGCGAGGATGATAGGTAGGCACGGCCAAGCATGGAAAGCGGTTTTAAATCAAATCTTATACCTCATACAACAACACCATTTGATCCCGAAACTACACAAGATTCATAAGGTTATTGGTATTGTCTAAAGTATACAAAACAAAGATTTATAAGATGCCATGTATATTTAACCAATTAGGTTAGCTAACAATATGACATCCACGGTTATAGACATATAGTGTTATGTACCTATGTGAAATGATCATATGTACCGTTATTAGTTATTACATTTACAATAGTAGTTACAAAATAAACAGAGGATTCTTCGAGCTAATGTTTGCAAAAAACAATTATCTTGACCCAAGACTCCTAACATGTGCACTAGAAAGAGGGCAATTATAACAACAAAGCTCAAACTGTCATGAGAGACCATTCACTTGTGACTGCCAATGTTCCTTCACCAGCCGAAGCCTCTCTACTCTCTCTGACTCAAGCCGCTTTTCCCAATACTCAGGACACCTGCGCGTTAGTATACTGTGAGTTTATATATATACTTCATTTTCCAACTAGGATGATTGGGACAGTAAACACACCTTTTGCTTAACAGAATGTTTAATTCGTCCAAGCGGATGGCATTACCATACACCCTAGCCTGAATAAACATGGAAGATGATCCAAATGATAAGTTTATTAGTGATGCCACTGAAATTAAGAATTGTCATGTCAGTCACTGTTAATTAATATGCTCATAAAGTTATAGCAATCTATCAATTTAAGTAGTAATGATTATCTATCTGTTTTACTTATTAATATGATTACATGAAAGGTCCGATTTCAATCATCGATTGACTACCTTAGATTATGAGTATAATGCCATGAAAGCTAAGCTTACTGCACTTTAAATTTTATGGAATTATGTTTTGTGATTATTTATAGACCCAAATGCACGTTTGGAAAAGTAGTTACCTCTCGACATAGAGGACACTTCTGCTTTGGAGTAGCTGCCTTTAAGCCATCGACTATAGTCACTGAAGCAGCAGAGCAAGCACACATATAGCATAAGATGTGTCCACATCTAAGAGCCACCGCATCAAAGACTATATCCTGTTCATGTCTTAACATGTCAATCATAAGAATATAATATACAACAATGTACAAATCTCCTAGGACAATGCAAACAACTACTACTTTATGCAATTCATACCAACTTTTGTTCTAAATCACAAACCAAAAAACATTTTACAAGGTATTATAAACAAGAGGATGGTTTATAGATTGAGAATCATCATCCTATATTCAATATTCCTATGGCTTCTGATCATTTGGATTCCAGCAAGAAAACTTCAGTCATAGACACTAGTTTTATAAACTAAGAAAGTTACAAGCCAAGAATGACATACCAAACAAATAGGACAGATTAAATTGACATCGACCCAGAAGGAATCAAAAAGTCCACAGCTCATCGAAGGAATTTCATTGTTAAACATGAGGGCTAATTCTTCAAACAGCGACGCATCTGGGCTTGTATCTTTGAATTTTTTATCCCTCAAGTTGATCTGGAAAGACATGAGTTCATAGAACCAAGGAGATTGAAGGATCATGATGTGTTTAACCTGGGCACCTGATTTGAATTCCCGGCCTTTTTCACTCTTATGAACCTTAACAAACAACAAATCACTTGTAAGAAAGCAATATATCATACATGTACTATAATACTACTCCATGGTCAACACTGAAAAAACTCTAGCTACCTAATCGCCTAACAATTAGGCAACTAACATGGGGTGAAATGTTAATACTCTGTACCTTCCGACCCCGAGCCTGACTGAGTATTTCAGACATTTTGCCTCATGTTTGTTGCCTAGTACTAGTTAAATTAAACATTTTCTACTCCATCTTACTAATATGCAAACTGCAACGTATTTAGAATATACCTTGTCATACTTTTTAAGGATTTTCCTAAATGCAATGGCATTAACCATAGCATAAACAAGCAGTTCTTGACCCTCTTTCATCAAAACATGATCTTTTGGCCCATTTCCTAAGCAGTCAAAGCAAGAGTACCTCCAAATGCCCCATGGGCATGAAAACGGTGGATCAAGCAACTTCCGAGCCTCTTTGTCAAAACAATCAACCACAGCGGACATTTCGTCAAAGAGTGAAGGGAAAAAAATCCCATCACACACTGCAAGAAAGTGAAGGATTAAGGTAAACAAATTGAAAATAATGCTTCCAAATAAGAATAAGACCAAAACTAGAATTGCTTCCACATATAATAAAGTTAGTCACTTTCATTTTTTTCTGACTATATCTTAGACATAAATGTGATGGTACTTCTAGTCTTCTACACTAAGAAAGGTGCTTGGTACAACAAGTTGCAAAAATACGAGCTGAGTTTTATAAACGATCTAATTATCTTAAACTCGGACTAAATTTAAGCCTTTGATTCTCCCTCCCCTATTACTTACCTGAACAATCAAGAGGACTAACAGCCTCATCTTGAGACATCATATGATTCCTGCACTTGTTAATATTTTTCTTTAGCCTTCTGTATCCAATCCCGGGAAGGGTCTTCCCCAATTGCTTCATGTAATTTTCATAACTCTTGCAAAATTTCATCCTTCCTAATACAAATCCAGCAAACCAAGCAAACAAATTATCAAGCTTATTGATCATATAAGCAAAGAAAAGGCGGAAAAAACAGGCAACGACTGCTGGATCACTCGCACGGACCGAAAACAGTTAAACTGAATATCACAAACTTGACAAATATATATAATAAAAATAATAATTCAGGCTGAAATTCATAATAAAATTTCAAAAAGGGTCACTAATCTCTATATATAGAGTACAAACTTGCTCTAAAACAATAAATTAATGAAAATTATACACATTACGCCCAAGTTCATGCTCATGTTATTGGTAAAGCGTGTTTTTACTCATCTTTTTTCGCTCTCTCATGAGTCATGACCAAATCAGAGTTGAAACCTTGTAAGATTCTTGTAAATATTGGTGATGTTCATATACAGGGTCAACGGCTATAAACTGTATCAAATGCTAACTGATTGATCTTGCTTGCATTTATCTCTTCCATCTTTTAACTCCTATTTTACTCCCTCCGCTTTATATTAATTATCGTTTATCGTTTAAGGTTATACACAACTCGAGTTTTTCTGTACACTAAACCTAACACAAGATAGTCTATTAAGTATTAATTGATACAAGATTACAAGGGATACAAAAAATAAAAAAATTTGAAAAAAAAATCAAATTTTTGTTTCCCTTTTCAAATTGAATCAAGTAAATGTCAAACCAAGTGGGAAAAATACGAGAAATTCAGTTCTGAACATGGAATTCGGACTAACCACATTATTTCCTAAATCGAAAAAATCGGAGCTTTTATCTACTTCATTTTTGTGGGGAGAAAGGTTTTATAAATTATTTTTTTAATTCATAGAATTGAATTGAATGAATGAGTATAAAATTGAATGAATGGAAATGAAATTAAACAGAAAACTTACAGGTTTTAATTTTGAGAACGAGTCCAATGCCATGGTGGTTTCTCCGGGGACATATTCTTTCCTATTTTACTTCATCTTTTGCTTTAAACTTACTTTCTTTGTAGGCTTCAACCGCTTCACATACATTTCATACAATTTTATTATTTTAATATTTGTATATGTTAGTTTAAAAAAAAAAAAAAAAAAAAAAACCTCATGTAAATTTTATAACATTCTTAATGAGTAGTTTATACAATTTTAATTAATTACATATGTTAATGATTAAATTGTGCATTAATAAGCTTGAAAATTATAAAGGTAAGTAGGCTAAAAACAAGTGAGGTACTCCCTCGGTTTTGTGATGTTCTAAATAATTTGTGGGTTTTTTCCATAGATAATGCTCAAAAAGACTAAAATTCCCAAATTACACCCTTTTTACAAAAAATTTCCTCCATACCGTCCACATAAGCAAGTTTGTTGTGTTTTTTTTTAAAAAAAAGAAAATTCAATCAACACAAAACAATTAGCGGTTTCATAAAGGATAAAACTGCTAACTCAATTAGTGGTTTTATAAGAATTTGTGCATACAATTGTGGAGATTATTTCACCTAGCAACTAAATTAGCGGTTTACTAGTAAATAGTAGAAAAAAAAATCAATTTAAACGCTGAGTTGGACGGTATAGGGGAAATTTTTTGTAAAAGGAATGTAATTTGGGAATTTTTGCATCTTTGAACTATTTTTATGGAAATCACTCATAATTTGTCAACATTTTTCATATTTTGTACAAGGTATTTAAGGTGTCCTAATTTAGCTTTTTTTCTATACAAGTCAACCCTTAAATTATAAGGAAAAATTGAAAAAGTGAGGAAATTCCTCTACTCTTAAGCATATATAGATGCTAGATGGTACAACGAGTAAACAATCCATCACCTATTAAATTGACTTGTCCCATTTTTTTTTTTTTTCTACCCAAGTCAACACTTAAATTATAAGGGAAAATCAAATAAGGAAATTCCTCTACTATGAAGCATACGTAGATGTTAGATAGTATGATGAGTAAACGGAGGTCCCTTGGTTTCTTAGCTCTAACCCAAAGTCTAGGTTAAGTATTGGCGCATAGCTGTTATTTACACGCCAAGTAAATAGCAGCTATACGACAAAAGAGTGGTGAATTTATTTTTTCCCAGTGGTACAATATTTGTATCACTGTTACCTAAAATAGCTATAAATAGTATTACTAAAATAGCATATACTCTACTAGTACATTAAAAATTCCACTGTAAGTATAATGGTACATTAAAAATTCCACTGTAAATATAATGGTACATTAAAAATACCATTGTAGTGATAAAAAAATCTCAAAAACTAAGTGAATTTTCCAATTAACCCTCCTATATGCATCCTGAACATATAGGAGCTATGCACCTAGTTGCACTCCAAAGTCTAGACTCAAAGGTGAAAAAGGAAGATATTTTGCTAAAAATTGGGAAGTTTTTTATTTTATTATTTATTTATTTTTAAATTTTTTTTTTTAACAAGTAAAAATTGGCAAGAATTGGTTTACATTTGGCCACGCCTAAAAATTTCCCTCCAACCTCTATCCACATAAATAGTTAATTAAAGCCATAAAATTAAATAAAAAATGCTGCAAATATAAACTTGAACAAAACTTTTTCCCAGCAAAAATTATACCAATTGAAATAGATTTTACAGAAAAAATTGTTTTCTTTAACTAGTTAGTATTATATTCATTCATACCTGGGTTTTCAATGTTGTCTTCTTCATCATGCCTTACATCATCAACTCCTGCATTCAAACTCAATAAACATCAATTAATTCTTCATTCTAGGGGCTTTTCTGCTCCTTTAAGATTCTGTCACCCAGGTATGCTTTATTCAATTCCTACTTCAATTTTTATTTCTGCTCTACTTACAAATGTTGATTTTATCATTAGTTTTTTTTGAAAAAAGTTATAATTCTTAAATTTTTTTTTTTAATACTGGGTTTAAAGAAGGGAGCAAATACCAAATTAGTAGGAGGGGTATTGCTTTGAGAGGAATTGTAGCTACTGGAATCACAGCCATGGAGTCGGCTTCCCTTGCTACCAAACCTGTCCAAGGTACTCGACGCGTACCTTTTAATATATACTCACTCCGTTTTGAAATAATGGTTACACTTTAATTTTTCATCTAAAGCAGGAGAATGTTGACAAATAGAGAGAGAATTGAAAAAGGTGTAATCTTGAAAGAAAATACAATACATGTAGCTAAAAAATTAAGTTGAAGTAATATGTATAAAAAGAGAATGGAAGTGCATAAATGTAAATCATATGTTATCATGATCTGAATTATAAAAATATTCGGTAGAAACATTAAAGAGATTTTAGATGTGTATGGATACTTCTGAAAATCCAAATTCTTTAAAATCTTGGTTATTTGACTTGTAAGTGAACAGATATACCATGATTACCAGGTATTGAAGGTAATATGTTTGTGCGAGCGCGCTTTTATATTGTTTAAGATTTACCTGTCATATATATAAGTTAGTATATGAATTGCCACTTTAATTGAGATTCCAATGAATGCAGCCACTTTGTCACAAAGTCAAGAATTTGTAATGGCATGCTATTTTCATGCTACAAATGACATCTTTGCTGTTGAATTATAAATTTGGGCTTAAGTTCTTCGTTTCTCTTAGTGTTGATTTAGATCAACATTGGTTTTCCTTTGTTTTTCGAGGGTATGAAAGTGATAAAACATTTTATGAAGATTCAATGTCTTTCCAGGGCTGGATATATTGCCTTACAAGCCAGAAGGATATAATTTTTGGAATTGGAGAGGTCACAAAATACATTATGTGGAGCAAGGAGAGGGTCCCCCAATTGTTCTTGTACATGGCTTTGGTGCTTCTGCATTTCATTGGAGGTTTGTTGTTTTTTTGATCTTTGTGTTTGTGCCATATTAAACTCTTTTATAGCTCTGAACTTCTGAAGTCAGTGTCTGACACTGAATAATTTGTAACCTATCATGAATATTGTAGTCTTGTAAGCTGTTGATTTGGTGTACACTTAAAAGGTTTAAAACTTCAGAGGGTTGTGCGTATTGTGAGCTTGTGACCTATGTTAGCAGGACTCGGGTATTGGTGTCAGATATTGATTCATGTCCAAGTGTGAAACTTGGCTATTATTTGATAAATATCTATGGTTTGGTTTGTCATTTTCCATGTTGGAAGGATCCGACGAACACATAAAATTGTTACATGAGAATGCTAAAATCTACCATTAGATCATGGGATACGCTGTTAAACAAGCTAGTGAGCCCTTGCTCAAATGTAACAGCTATTAGTGTATGATATCTCCTTTCATGTGCAGATACAACATACCTGAGTTGGCTAAAAGGTACAAAGTCTATGCAATAGATTTGCTTGGGTTTGGATGGAGTGAGAAAGCAATCATCGACTATGATGCTATTATTTGGAGAGACCAAGTGGTTGATTTTATCAACGAAATTGTCAAGGAACCTGCTGTTCTGGTAGGGAACAGGTAACTGGTGGAAAAATAGTTTTTATCCTTTTAATTCTGAATATAGCTCTTCAGGATCTTTATTCGTAAAGCTAAGAGCGCTTCTGATTTCCTAATTTCTTCTGTTTCGCTACACGTGGTCTTTCTACAGCCTTGGAGGCTTTACTGTACTGGCATCAGCAGCTAGTTTGCCTGAAAATATTAATGGAGTTGTACTTCTAAACTCTGCTGGGCAGTTTGGAGATCCAAATGCCAAAACTGAAGAATCTGAGGATAGTATCTTGGAGAAGCTTACAAAGCCTTTCAAAGAAATTTTTCAGCGTATTTTTCTTGGATTTTTGTTCTGGCAGGCAAAACAGCCAGCTCGTGTAGAATCAGTGCTTAAAAGTGTAAGTTGCTAACCTTGTAAACTCAAAGGAACTTACAAGATTTCAAGCACTCCTTTACTGAAGTAGTCAATTTTGGGTCACTATTGTGTAGGTGTACATAAATAGCTCTAACGTGGATGACTACCTTGTGGAGTCCATTACTCAACCAGCATCAGACCCTAAAGCTGGAGAGGTTTATTACAGGTATGCATGCTGCCATGCTTTCTCTGATGCATTCGCTTTCATAATTTTACTGTAATTATATCACACTTAGTAAGCAACTAAGCATGTACATTAACGGACTATCCAACACCAACCCCCTAATTCTTCTGGTAATTAGACAGTTCAATTAGTGAAGAGCATCACAATCCTTCACTGTGAGCATGAAATTGCTTCTAATTTTGGTCCTTTGGTGATAGATTAATGTCTCGGTTCATGTCAAACCAGAGGAAGTACACACTTGACAGCCTCTTAAGCCAATTGTCTTGCCCGTTATTACTGCTCTGGGGAGACCTCGACCCCTGGGTTGGTCCTACCAAGGCCATGAAGATCAAGGAATTCTATCCTAATACAACAGTTGTAAATCTTCAAGCTGGACATTGCCCTCATGATGAAGTCCCTGAGCTCGTCAACTCAGCTTTATTGGACTGGTTGTCGAGTTTAAACCTCGAAAAATCACCGTTGTCAACCCCTGTAAATGTATCATGAAATTTTGACGAGTATATATAGTTTGTACATTTGTATCAACTCTAAGTGTAAGTATACTGTAAATTTTCATTATATTGTTTTATAGAATAGCATTATTAATCATAAAAAAAGTTATTGCTCTCCAGAATTTCAAGTCAACTACGGAGTAAGATCATTTGAGGTTCCCTAATTAAATAGGTAATGATGAAATATCAGGATATCCTGCTCACAAGGTCGCAAGGGCATATCTCAATTGAATTTGGTGAGTTGTTTTTATGAAAAGATCATGTAATTATGAAAAGCTTTGCAAGTATTACTTCCTGTATTCAAAAGACAAGTTTTCGAGAACTGCTTAGTGCAATACTACAATATACAACAAACAGGATGGGTTCCAAACATCTACAATGTATTATGAATAACATTATGATTCCTTGTCTCATTTACAGCACCCCACTTCAACATTCTTGTCGAAATTTTCGAAATATGCCCTTGATATGTTTGAAAACTTTATATCTTCGGAGCAAACCACAGCATACAGGGACCGCAGTAGGCAACACCGACGTGAACACATTTGAGAAAACTCTGGCACCCTTGGGTGAAGTAGCAGTTACAGCAACATTAAATGTTATGTAAAGCGCTAAGAGACATATTTGAAGCTCTGTCTGTAAGGGGAATTTCGACGTTAATTTAGCTATCATGTAAGCAGAGACATTAAATCCAATAGAATTGCAAGAAACTAACAAGATAAATGAAGCTAAGTCATGGGTGCCCAAGACAGAAGTCCCGGCAAGATGGCCTTGACTATCATCCTGCCATACACTACCAGGAGGGCTGATACCAACTTGGTATGTTGCTGTTGCTACCAACACAGCTATAACTAGAAGTGCACTTCGAACATCACTTGGTGAATCTCTTCCACTGTGAAATCTGAAATAATCAACGAGATCCTTTGAATGGTTGTTTACTAAAGGATGGTGAGTTGATGAGGTAAAATTTGTGTCATGGAGATTCAGATCTTGAGCTTTTAATGCCCCAGCACCCTGAAGTATTTCCTGAATTTCTATGTCACCAGCTTCACTTGGGAAAATCAACAACAAATCTAGTGCTGTCAAACCACTCTTGTTTACTGCATTCACTTCCAGAGTCCTAGAATTGTTCTCTAGAAGCAAATCCACAGCCTACAATCAAATTTAGAAATTTTCAAGGAAAAAATCAATATTTGTTTGGCAGAAATCTATATCTTAACTAGAAAAGGAAAAAAAAAAAAAAAAAAAAAAACAGATCATAGTTCAAAGATGGCATTAACATATGAATTCCCTGAGTTATCTAAAAACTTCGTAAAGATGAGACTTGCCTGTCTTTGCTTCTTCCAGACTGCAAGATGCAGGACGGTATTCCCATGTTCATCCTTTCTATTCAGAATCTCTTCCCTGTCCATTTGCCCGGTCCAATCCAACAAAACCCGCAAGCTCTCAAGCTGGAAGCTCTTGACAGCAAGATGAAAAACAGTCTCTTTCTGAACCGTCACATCCTCTATGCACCCTTCACAACTAGCTAGCATTTCGCTTATTAGGTCAACCCTCCCTCCTAGCACTGCAAGATGTAGAGGTGTTGCACCTTCTTTCCCTACAAGACGACATATACTTGAGTCAATTCTGATCATCTCTCTAGCTATCTCTATGTGTCCACATCCAGATGCTAAGTGCATGGGGCTATAACCTTCTGCATTCACCTGTCGGGCAAATTCAGGCTTCAGTTCATGTAGTTTCTTTGCAAAATCCAAGTGCCCCGCGGCAGAAGCAAAATGTAAAGGATTCTGAGCACATATAAGTGGGACTTGATGAAGGATGAGGGGATTCCTTGCTAGTAAATGGTGAAATTCCTCAATATCCCCTGTCTGCGCGGCCTGGAACAATCTGTCCATCACTACAGAGGAAAACTCATTAACCATTGCATCAAACATCTAGTTCTTTCATGGAAAGTGATTTGCAACTCAAACTTAGAATGTAATTCAAACTAATGATAAATATAACATATAAGAACACAGAAAAAGTCAACCAATGATGTTAGATAGAATATAATCTATAAATGTGAAAATCTAAGCTGATTCAACCATCTCACAAATACATTGAAACTTTGAACTAGAAAATATATTACAGTAGAATATTACTCGCTTCAAAAGTCTTTAAATATTTTATATTATTATGGTCATAATCATCGCCATGTCAAAAATTATTTGGTCAGAGTTCAGATGATAGGTGTAAGAAGCTAATGGGGTTTTTAGCATGCATGATCATAATCTATATTAAAATAGGTTAATTAACTAAATTATGTTTTCCATTCTTTCCAACAAATACAGCTTTGAAAGCTACAATAACTTGCAATACACTTGGAAGAAAGAAGCAACGTCACGAAAAAATTATTTTGTCAGGCAGGCTTTTCCCTACCCAAGCAAGAATTTTTAGAGCAGTAACAGGCTAACAGAGTGCACACATGATGCAACTCAGGCAAATGCCAATTATTTTTAGTTAAAGTGAAGGTGGCAGCATCTCTTAATTCTTCACAGAAGGAAGATCCGATGATGGAATCAAGAGAAAGAAAGGAATCGTTTGAGACTCTGAGCAGCTATTAAAGTGACACCTGACAAATGAAGCTTAGGGCGAGATAAACACTAGGCCAGAACACACTTACATTTGCTCAGACAGCTGGACTGTGCCAAGGGCCAGGCACGATGTTCAAGTGCTTTCTTTATTAAACAAATAGAAGCTAGCCAGCTATAGAATACACTTGAGCTCCTGGCCACAACATAGGACTCAATGTAATACTCCGTCTCCTATGTCCAAGGATCATCAGAGCATAAACAGCTTCAGACATCAGCACATGGTGGAGCACAATTCATCAATATGTTGCAATGTTTGTTTTTGTAAATGTCTGCAGCAGTCAATCCGCCCTAGTACAATTTTTTTTTTTTTTTTTTTTTTTTTTTTTTTTTTTTTTTTTTCAATCTGGCTTCAATATTCCATTTACTTTGTAATTGGGGATGCAGCAGACAAATAATAAAATACTGAACGTCATTGGTGCAAGAGTTGGGAACAATGTGTAAACGTGATTGTACCAGTTTCTTGAAACAGAACAAAGTAAACCTAATAGAGTAGTAGTCAATACTAATAGAGTAATAGTCAATACTATTTTACAGTAATAAACATAAAGAAGGGTCCGGTTTAACTTTTCTGACAAATCTATTCATGGCCTAAATTAAATATGTAACCTATCACTTGCCACATTGTGAATGACCACTATTCCATGCAAGGTTAGAATGTAGCAAAACCAGTAATTTGAAGCATTTTCAACCTAATTTTAAGTTCACCAAAAGGTATTAGCAGTGACTTCTGAAAGTTGTGAAAGCAGAAGTCAATGACTTTGCAAGTACATTGCCTAAAACCAATCACAGAATGAGATATTTCAGACACCGCAGACACTGAGTCACAGGCTCACACATTCACACATCTTGCAGCAGGTCCATAATTTAAAATGTAGATAACATCTTGGGATTCTTACCATCTTTCTCTCAAATATCTAACATGCAAAAGCCTCAGCCTCTATTGTTGATTTGTTGGAGTGTTGCCATAAAATGAGTATATGAGTCATGCTAGAGCAATATTTTGAAGTGTTGGCAACAGCATTCACACCTGTAATAAGCAACAATTTGGAAATCACAAATCAATTCAACCTCTATCATCATGTGTACGTTTGTTTGAAGAAACACACAAAAATTGTTAACAGAAGACAAGAAGAAATGTCCCTCAACAAACCTTTTCTCTAGAAGCTGATGAATAGCTAGGAAAATGCAGACTCCAATGTCATCTATATTGCATTACTTTGGAATTTCTGCCAGCTCCTTCACTGTAAGTACATAGCTCCAGCATTTAGAGTATTGGATCAATAAGAACATGCCACAATTGAAGAAGAGTTGACATGTCTCAACTTCCAAAATAACTGTACAAATTTTTTTTACATGATTTGGTCTAAAATTAAAGTAATCACGCAGTCCAGGAAAATTCATCAGATGAAATCAGGTCTAATGACAATGTTCTGCAAGAAACCAAAGCCAACAAAAAGAGTACCATACAAAAGAACAAAGGATAATAGATAGAGAGGCTATAACAGGCAATGAACTAATCATGTACAAGCTCATCTTACAATTAGTAACACCAATTTCTACTGCAAATCAGTGGCTACAGTTTATTTAATAAGACACCACTTCAATATCAGGTCATTCACTCTCTAAGTATGCCACTGCTGCTAGTTGATTACTTCTTCAGTTCTTCCGATCCCCTTGTGCTTCTGCAGAAAAAAATGCAAGAGAATGTAAAAGACCCGAATAGAAACATAGGTACATGCAACAAAATGGTTAAGAATATTACCTAAACATCAACAACTGGAGAGCTGAACATATCAAAATGGTTAAGAATCAAGGAATTCTATCCTAATACAACAATTGTAAATCTTCAAGCTGGACATTGCCCTCATGATGAAAACCCTGAGCTCGTCAACACAGCTTTATTGGACTGGTTGTCGAGTTTAAACCTCGAAATATCACCATTGTCAACACCTATAAATGTATCCTGAAACTTCGATACAATTATATAGTTTGAACATTTGTATCAACTCTCTCTCTTTCTTTTTTTTTTTTCTCTCTCTCTAAGTGTAAGTATATTGTATATTCTAATTATACTGTTTTAGAGAGGCATTAGAGATCATTAATTGTTGCTTTGACCTCCGAAATTTCACGTCAACTAAGATCATTTGATCATACCTAACTATATAGGTAATGACAAGATATTAGGATATCCTGTGGTCACAATTCACAAGGGTATATCTCAAATAAATTTGGTTAGTAGAATTATGATAAGGTCATGTAATTTAGAAATTACTTCCTGTAAAAAGTAGTAAAAAACAAGTTTTTTGAGAGTTCCTTAAGAGTAGTCCAATTACAACAAATAAAATGGATTCCAAAAATATCTACAATAATTATGAAAAAGATTATGATCCCTATTCTTATTTTCAGCACCCCAATTCAACATTCTCTTCCAAATATGCAACTTATGCGCCTCATACGTTCAAAAACTTTAAATTTTCGGAGCAAACCAAAGCACAGTGGGATTATAGTAGACGTCACTGAAGTTAACACAGCTGTAAAAATTTTGGCGCTATTGGGTGAAGTAGCACTAACAGCAACATTGAATGTGACGTACAAAGCTAAGAGACAGATTTGAAGCTCTGTCTGTAAGGGGAATTTCGCAGTTAATGTAGCTATCGCGTAAAGAGAGACATTAAACCCAATAGCATTGCACGAAACTAAGATGATATATGAAATTAAGTCATGGGTGCCCAAGACGGAAGTTCCAGCAAGATGGCCTTGACTATCATCCTGCCATACATTACCAGGAGGGCTGATACCAACTTGGTATGTTGCTGTTGCTTACCAGCACAGTTATAACTAGAAGTGCACTTCGAACATCACTTGGAGAATCTCTCCCACTATGAAATCTGAAGTACTCAACAAGATCCTCTGAATGGTTGCTAACTGAAGGGTCGTTAGTTGAGGTGGTAAAAGTTGTGTGGTGGAGGGTAAGTTCTTGAGCTTTTAATGCCCCAGCACCCCGAAGAATTTCCTGAATTTCTCTGTCACCAGCTTCACTTGGGAAAATCAACAATAAATCCCGTGCTGTCAAACCACTATTGTTTATTGCGTTCACTTCCAAAGTCCTAGAATTGTTCCTCAGAAGCAAATTCACAACCTACATTCAATTGTTTTGTAAGATTTGAAGGAAACAATATCATCTTGTTTGACAGAAATCCAAATCTAAACTAGGATAAAATAAAAAAAAAATAAAAAATAAAAAGAGAGAGAGAGAGAGAGAGGGGGGGGGGGGGGGGGGGGGGATCATTGTTCAACTATGGCATCATAAATATGCACAACATATGACGACATTGATTGCAAACAATAGTAAATTCCCTGAGTTATCAAAACAATAAATTACAGAAGAAAGATGTTGAAACATAACCTTGAACCACATTTGGAAATAGCTTTTGGTGTAAGAATTATTCTACTGATTTTATATGTACTGATTGACGTGATTGTTATTAGTTGTAACTGAATTTTACTAGTTATAACTGATTTTTATTCATTCCCTAGTGTTTTATTCAGACAATGTAGTTAGCCATTTCCTGATTTATTAGGGATTAAAAACTGACCTTCCTTGATTTTACTGATTTTAATTTAATAAGTTGAAGGGAACGGGTTGTAGCCAAGGTCCTTGTTTACTAGTTTTGAATGCAATTATAACATAGTAATAATTCTAACAAAAAACTTCATAAAGATGAGACTTGCCTTTCTTTGCTTCTTCCAGATTGCAAGATGCAGGATGGTATTCCCATGTTCATCCTTTCTATTCAAAATCTCTTCTTTGTCCATTTGCCTGGTCCAATCCAACAAAACCTGCAAGCTCTCAAGCTGAAAGGTCTTGACAGCAAGATGCAAAGCAGTCTCTTTCTGAACTGTCACATCTTCTATGCACCCTTCACAATTAGCTAGCATTTCGATAATTAAGTCAACCCTCCCTCCCAGCACTGCAAGATGTAGAGGTGTCGTCCCTTCTTTGCCTTCAAGTCGGCAAATATTTGAGTCAATTCTGATCATCTCTCTAGCTATCTGTATGTGTCCACATCCAGATGCTAAGTGCATGGGGCTATAACCTTCTGCATTCACCTGTCTAGCAAATTCAGGCTTCATTTCCAGTATTTTCTTTGCAAAATCCAAGTGCCCAGCGGCAGAAGCAAAATGTAAGGGATTCTGAGCAGATATAAGTGAGACTTGATGAAGGATAAGGGGGTTCCTTGCTAGTAGTTGGTGCAATTCCTCAATATCCCCTGTCTGAGCGGCATGGAACAATCTATCCATTGCTGCAGGGGAAAAATCATCAGCCATTACACCAAACATTTAGTTTTTTCATGGAAGGTGGTTTGCAACTGAATTTTAGAATGTAATATAAACTTTTTTTTTTTTTGAGGGAAAAATGTAATATAAACTAATGGTAAAAGGAGAAAGAATGAGTCAAACACTGAAAATCAAAAGGTAGAATATAATGTAGAAACCTTAGCTGGTTCCAGTATCTTAAGTCTTACGAATACTGCGCAAGAAAATATAATATGATATAATATTACTTTTCAAAAGTTTTTGAATATTTTATATCATCAAGGTCATAATCATAGCCATGTCTAAATTATTTTGGCGGAAGCTTGTAAATAGTTGGTCAGATTGTTCAAAAGATACGTGTAAAAAGATAATAGGATATTTACTATTAAGTATGAGATGGTCATGGTCAAATCTATATTAAAATATAACTTTGAATGCTACATTGCCTTGTAAAATAATTAGTAGAAAGATGCATCATCCAAGAATTTTTTTGTCAGGAGGACTTTAGCATTGGGGAAAATGTGTAAACTTCTAGAAACAAAACAATATGAACCTAATAGAGTAACAGTCAACCCTATTTTGCAGTAATAACCATATAAAGGAATCAGTTTAAAAAACTTTCCTAGCAAGACCTAATCATAGCCGGACCAAAACCCTATCACTTGCCACATTGTGAATGACCATTTAGCGGCAAGGTTTGATTGTAGCAAAACTAGTAATTTAAAGCATTTTCAACCTAGTGTGAAAATTTCAAATTAAGGGTAATACTTCTTCCGTTTCTTTTTAGTTGACACGTTTTTTTAGTCACGTTTACTAATGCACTAATTCAATCATTAATATCTTAAATTACGTAGGAACAAAAATTATAAAAAATTGATATTTTGAAAATACATATCGTCACGAATCTAACAAGATCCCACATGACTATATTTATCATTACCCATAAAGCACAAAACACAGTCAAAGGGAAGTGTGTGAATAGTGATAAAGTCAAAACGTGTCAACTAAAAAAAACAGAGATAGTAGGTAGTAGCTTCTAAGAATCGTAAAAGCAAATGTAACTCACTTTACAAGCTTCCTAGCCTAAATCCACTAACAGAATGAATTTTCAAGCACTGCAGTCTGCTCACAGGCTCACACATTCACATATCTTGCAGCAGACTAATCAGTATTCTCCCACCACATCTGCAAGTTAATCAATAACCCCCCCCCCCCCCCCCAACCACCACCCTCAAAAAAAAAAATCCAAAAAAAAAAAAAAACACCCATCACAATAATTTTAAATAATTGCTTCCAGCCATAAATAAAACCTACTAGATAGATCAAATTAGGGATTCTTACCATCTTTTTCTCAAATACCATGCAAAAGCCTCTGTTGTTGGATTGTTGCCGTAAAATGAGTATATAAATCATGCATGAGCAGCAATATTTAGTGTTGGCTACTCCGTTCACACCTGCAATAAGCAGCAATTTGGAAATCACTAATCATTTCTACCTCTATCATCATGAGAAAGTCTGACTGAAAAAACACACAGAAATTCTGAGCATAAGACAAGAAGTATGTCCTTCAGCAAACCTTTTTCTCTAGGAGGTGAAAGATAAAGGAAAATGTGTACTCCAATGTCCATCTATTTTGCATTACTTTGAAACTTTGTCAGCTCCTTACTGTACAATTATATACATGTAGCTCCAGCATTCAAGCCAATCTTGGATTGACTAGAGCATTCAAGCCACAATTAAAGGAGAGTCAGTGTGAGTGTGTGACATGTCTCAACTAGCAAAATAACTGTAAAAAATGTTTTATACATTTTTTGTTTAACATCCAAGTAAACACGCATTGTCCAGGAAAAATTATCAAAATAATATCATGTCTAATGACAATGCTCAAAGGAACAAAGCAACTAACAGGGTACCATACAAAACGAAAAAAAAAAAAAAAAAAGAATCATATATAAACTATAAAAGGCAATGTACTGAATATGTACAAGCTCGTCTTAACAATTAGTAACACCACTTCTACTGCAAATCTGTGACTACATTTATTCTTTTAGACACCATGAGTATACATGTGTTATGCTTTCTTCAATTTCTGGTCATTCATCTCTAAGTATGCTACTGCTGCTAGTTGATTCCTTCTTCACCTTGTGCTCCTGTGGGAAAATTCAAGAGAATGAAAAGACCTGATTAGAAACATTGGTACACGCAGCAAAATGGTTCAGAATATAACCTAAACAGCAACAACTGGAGCTCTGAACTATTATATCACTAAACAATGAAGGATTCAAAAACTCAATCACATAACAAGTAGCAGAAGTGCAGAACATCCTCACCGGTTTTGCAGTGCTGAATGGATTATACTTGTATTTGATCATATGTACAATTTGACGTATCATTGTGAGCACAAAGAGAAAGGCCCAGTAACTTGACAATATCGGCCAGAAAACCGGTACATCCAACACAGATATGAAGGTCAACATAAATGCAACAATAAAAGCCTTGGTGATGGCATACCTGAAATTGAAATTGTAAAACAGTCAAAGACATGCCAATGTAGACCAGAAATTCCAAATTTTAGATTAAACTTAAAAACCTGTAAAATATGAATTGGTTGACCACAGGAGACACGAATTGAGTAATATAAACATATTCATCTTAAATTAGCAGTTAGCGACATGATTCTTCAGATCACGAGATCCATGATATTTACGGTGAAAGGGAATAAGGCCTAAAAGCTGGACTAAATTAGGAACGGAGGGAGGACAGAGACTATAGGGATTACAGGTTTCATGGGACCTATCAAGCATTTTTCTATCCATAAACATAAGCAGCACCTGCATGTAAGGCTCATATGGAATGTGCCAAGTACTATTCCATCTAGGCATCCTGTAGAGGTAAAATCAACCTTCTATGGTGAACGATTCAACACCTGTAGAGGGCATTTACTTCCACATTCTGTAACAGGTTCATTTTTACATTCTATAGTAGTCATACAGTCCTATGTTACATGGACTCATCTTTTCACCTCAAATATCCATGTCGGACACTCGACACTTGGATATGGGTATGACACTTGGACACTTCACTTTTAGTTCAAAATCAAGGAAAATTTTCACAAAATAGCCAAGTCAGACGCTTGGACACAAACTTGTGTCGGGTACTAAAGTCCATGTAACATATAGGTCATACCGCTTCTCAAATAATTCTCCCTCATTTCATAATTTAAAGCCTCCATGCTTTCATTAATTCAATTGTCACCCTTAATTTCTTTTAAAAACCATTGATAAAATTACAAAATCTATACCATATGATTTGTATGATAAAGTAATGTCATAATATAATTTTGAAAATTTTGTGAAAAGAAATACTTAATTATGGCTAGCTTTGAGATTAACTACGTATTTTAAAATAAATAAATTAATAAATAAAAACTTGCAAGAAATTTTGGTATTGGTAGCAACACATCACTTCCAACTAACGATAGGTGTTAGGGTTGAGCCGGTTGACATATAGAGTATTAAAAAACCTAGCAGGCTAGCAACCCTTATTCATCCCGAACAATTGAACAAGGAGCAGGAAGATATTTCCCGCTAACATAATTTCAGAAAATACCAAGCAGGCTTGAAAGGAAAAAGTAGTAGGTCCTAGTGAACACTGTGAACCTTACAAAAAGATTACACCCAAAGTCTGTCATCAGCAAGAAAGCATAATACGAAAGCTAAATAAACCTCACCAAAAGGATGAACAAACACCACACGACTCGTAATAGAAACATAATGTGCTGGTGCTTTTTTTTTTTTGGGGGGGGGGGGGGGGGGGGGTTGATACACGTACTCACAGATGAGTATAATGAAAAGAGAATCATATGGATTTCATAAAACTAATGTACTCGTTAAAATTTACATATGAAGCTTTGAGTATGGAAGTGGTGTCTGGTGTGGGGATAACAAAATATTCATGACCGAGGACAAGACAAACATCAAAGTGGCAATGTATATAATCTAGATGGTACCTTCAGGAAGATCAGTGTTTAAGCTAGCATATCAAAGACAGTCCTTAATAAGTTAATCATGACCTTATGAAATAAGAGAAATCCATTACCAAAACCGAAACTCAGGCACTCGTCTCTCAAATGGCTTATATTCATCACTATCTCTTCCCGGAGAGGCCGGAGAGGGAGGAGCTCCATCTAGTCCTTCAAGCCCGGGATCAACATTTGGAGAAAAAAAACCAATCAACAAATTCAGCACATAAGTGGCCAAACCATAGGATATAACATGGAATCCCCTGAACCAATAAACCCTCAAAATATAGATCATTGCCACCCCAATTGTTACAAGCCATCTCCGCAACAGATGAGGCACCGATCTATCCAAGTAGTGCTGAAATTTCTTATGTAGGTTGCTTCTCCAATTTGGAAGAGGCATAGGCTCTTCACTATCACCAATCTCTTCATTCTCAGAGTTCATTTAGGCAAAATACAAAAACAAAAGCCTCGCTGTAGCACACACAATAAATTGTAGATTAGTGAAACAAAAGTCCGAATGTCGATCCTGCCTACATGTTATGAAATAATAACAAGGTAATAGAGTAATAACCAGAATTTGACTCGCAACTTATGTAATCAGATACTTGTATAAACGGTAATCACAATAAATATTCTTAGTTAATCCTCTGTAACAGCTTTGTGGTCAAATTAATATTCCTCCTTTAATAATATTACATCACATCCTCCCTGCAATGTTCTTTCCCAACATCCATTCAAATTTAGCATCCATTTAACCCCTACAAGGCTACAAGTGCAACGACTGCGGCCACTCCAGTACTGCCCACGACAAACAAGCAAAATAAAGGAAAACAACAAGGACAACTGATCAAGCAGCACCTTCAGGATCATGAAGACATTAATATATTATCATTTCTCTTTTCTAAGGATCTATCAATTCAATCTGGTAATCCACAAAAAAGGTGTACATATACATGAAATTGATATTTTAAGTAGTCACATATAAATGAGTTTTCCTGCAACCCTAATTAGTGAAAAATAAGCTAGCTTTTCTTTCAAATCACTCCAAATGATGCTCAAACAACAAAATTACATGTGCGTATATGAGTAAATTACGCTTTAAGCAAACATAGAATCATAATTAGTACTATACTCCGTATAAAATAAGCAAACAAAGTAACTAATTACATACCAAAATAATGAACTAATTATGTAGAATCATAGCATAAACCCTAAATTATAATGAAATGAAACATGATAGAAAGCTTGTAATTGAAGAATGTCAATGATTTGCAGCTAAATTAAGCACATCAGAACATTGAATTTGAACAGATTAGACATTTCAAACCTTTAATTTTGAGTTGTTGAAGAGAATCGTACGATCAAACCTCGAAGTTCAAAATAGAGAATAAAGAGGGAAGACAGAGGTGAAGATATTGGGGGTAATGCTTAAATTACGTACGAGTACTATTCTTCCCAGCAAACTTAATTAAGATGGTTAATTTCGTTGATACTTTGTCAATTTTTTCTGGATTTCTTGCACGGCCAATGTTTCCGTTGTTGGCATCTTGTATAATGTATACGGAATACTTTACCCTTTAGAAATTGTTTTATACTCCTTTGTTTTCTTTTATTTGCATCAATTTGATCGCTACATTTGCCTATATGCAACTTTAACGATTTAAGGTAAAATACAATTCCTGAACTTTGGTATTTGTAATATTTTAGTCCCTTAACTTTTAAATGAGGCAAAATGGTCCCTCAACCACCCAAGCCTCACCCTTCCTGTAGGAAAAGCTTAGTCAGCAAAGTTTAGGGACTTTCAAGCCAACTAAGCAAAGTTTAGGGACCATTTAATATGATGTGTCAATTATTTCTATTTTTTTTTCAAACAAAAGTTTAGTGACTATAAACTAAAACTTAGGGATTTATAAAGTGGTTTTTTTTTTTTTACCAATTAAATATTTATAAAGTGAGTTGACAAGAATTAAAAATTGCTAATAAAATTTGATAATTATGATATATTTTATATTTTTTATAATAAATTTTCTTCTTACCCTTTTTCCAGGCATGTTCATTATAGCTTAATTCCAGTTCAGCTCCAATCAGTTCACTTCAACTTAATTTCAGTTCAGCTCCTAATTTCCTTCTCTCATAAAATATTCAGTTCAACTCCTATCAGTTCAGTTCAGTTCAGTAAATGTGAACAAGCCCTTCGTAATCAAACTTTTTATAATATATATCAATCAACTAAACTCATTAACCACACATCCTCAAATCCTAAGTCCTTACCCCTTATATATTTGACACACCAAAAAAAAAAAAAAAATAATAATAATAATAATAATAATAATTAAATCAAAAAAATGTAATGTGTTTTCAAAGTGAGTGAGTAAGACAAAATCCAAACTCTGTAATATAAAACTAAATAGAAATATGAAAAGATTTAAAACTAGAATAAAAAATAATACCATCCCACTTTTTTTTACAACTAACAATTTATTTTCATGCGTTTACTTTCTTAAAGGGTTTCAATTTTTTTGGGTTTGTGTGTCAACTTTCAAGGTTTTTTTTTATTTATTTTTTTTTTAATTTTTAATTCTATGTGTTTATTTTCTAAATGATTTTCAATATTTTTGGTTATTTTGTGTGACATTTTTTAGGGTTTCTTTTTTTTTGTTTTTTCTTGTGTTAATTTCTAAGAGAAAATAATAATTGCCCACCCTAGATTATTAACTAAATATATTTAACTGAATAAGTAGAACTAAGAAAGAATTTTTCTTTCACAAACAAATTTCGTATTATAGCAAGATTTTAGCCAGATTTCATAATACATTTTAGTGAGAGAAAGTGGATTGTGACCATGAATTTCACACTTAAAATATCTCTCACTTATATATTTTTATAAAGTTAATAATTTTTACTAAAATTAATTTGATTATTTTGTTGAAATCAAATTAGATTAATTGAACTAAATGACACTTATAGGTTAAAACTTATAATCACTTTTATATGGGAGCGCCATGTGTCCCTATAGGTCCCTAAACTTTGGCCAATAATAATTGCATTAGCTACCTCACCTTATAGGTCCCTAAAACTTTCATTTCTAATTTAATTAAAGCCAACTCATCATCTGAAGGTCCCCAAACTTTGCTTTTAAAATCATTAAATTTATTGTCACATGTGCACTAAGGTCCCTAAACTATGTTTAGTCAGCTAATTTGTACCTGAAAAGTGAGTCATTGGTGGTTGATGGACCATTTTATCTCACTTAAAAGTTGAGGGACTAAAATACTACAAATACCAAAGTTCAGGGACTGTATTTTACCTTAATAAGCTAAAATACGGTCCTTGAACTTTGGTATTTGTAGCATTTTAGTCCCTCAACTTTCAAATGAGGCAAAATGGTCCCTTAACCACCAATGACTAACTTTTCAGGTACAAATTATCTGACTAAGCATAATTTAGGGACCTTGGTGCACATGTGGCAATAAATTTAATGATTTTAAATGCAAAGTTTAGGGACCTTTATCTGATGAGTTGGCATTAATTAAATTAGAAATGAAAGTTTAGGGACAATTATAGGGTGAGGTGGCTAATGTAATTATTATAAGCCAAAGTTTAGAGACCTTAAAGGGACACATGATGCTCCCATACAAGAGTGATTATAAGTTTTAACCCCTAAGTGTAATTTTTTTTTTTTTTTTGAGACAAACCCCTGAGTGTAATTTATTTCAATTAAACTAATTTCATTTCAACTAAAACAATTTAATTTTAGTAAAAATTATTTACTTTTTAAAAATATATAAGTGAGATAATTTAAGCGTGTGAATGTATGGTCGTCGCCATTTACTTCAGTTAAACACATTTAGTTAATGATCTAAGGAAATTATTATTTTCTCCTAGAAATTAACACAAGAAAAAAGAAGAAAAAAAGGAAAACCCTTAAAATTGTCTCTCATAAAACCCAAAAAAATTGAAAATCATTTAGAACATAAAACAAATAGAAAAAAAACCTTGAAATTGACACACAAAAACCCAAAAAATTGAAAACCTTTTAAAACATAAACTCATGAAAAAATAAATTATCAATTAATGAGAAAAGTGGGGTGGTATTATTTTTATTCTAGTTTCATAAATTTATTCAGTTTTATATTACAAAGTTTAGGTTTGTCTTACTCACTCACTTCGAAAACACATTATATTTTTTTGGTTTTATTTATTTTTATTTAAATTTATTTTGGTGTATGAAATATATAAGGGGTTAGGAGTTAGGATTTGAGGATGTGTGGTTAATGAGTTTAGGTGGGATATATTGTATAAAATTTGATTTCTACAAAATGGTAGGAAGTAAAGGAATGATTAAAAAAATATATAAAATATATCATGATTATCAAATTTTATTAGCATTTTTATTCTTGCCAACACAATTTATAAATATTTGGTTAAAAAAACTCACTTTATGAATTCCTAAGCTTTTGTTTATATTGTTTCAAAAAACAAAAAAAAAGTAAAAACTTTTGTTTGTATTTAATTTAATTAATTGATTATGATCTAACAAGTCCCTAAACTTTTGCTTGAAAAAAAAATTAGTCCCTAAATTTTGCTGACTCATCACTGAAAGTCCTTGAACTTTGGCTTAGTTAGCATTGATATCCCTAAACTTTACTGACTAGGAAGTTCCTCCACCAGAAATGGTAAGGCAAGGGTGGTTGAGGGACCTTTTTACCTCATTTCAAAGATGAGGGACCAAATATGCTACTAATGGCAAAGTTGAGGGACTGTATTTTAGCTTAACTCCAACTTTGACCATTAATATTTTTAACTATTAATTAGTAAAAATTATAACAAAATTATATTATAAAACTAGAGATTATCACAAATCTAAATATATATTATATAATAACATTTATAAACCATGGTATGTGAATAGTGCAAAAATCAAAGTAATGCATTTAAAAAAAATGGAGGAGTACACCCGAGTGTACGGTAATATTGTTTGCTCATTTCGACGATTAGTGCTCATTCTAAATGATGATCCCTTATCCTTCTAACCTACTCCCTAATTTTTAAAGTGATTGACCCGCAAATACTAGCTCTAATAAATCGTGAGAATTGAGTTCTGATCAAAATTCTTCTTCTTACCTTAAAATAAAAAATAAAAAAGGTGCTACATATGAATTTTTTAGGGGTTATGCTATGCAGATTATGTAAACCAACCTCATATCATTTTCCCTCTATGTTTTAATAAGTTTTATACTTTAAATGTGGTCATGTTTTAATAAGTGTTACGCTTCTTTATCTTGCATAAAGCTACACTATAATATTAGATCAAAATTTCATACTATACTTGAGAGGTACATGATGAAACAAATCTAAGAAGATCCAATTTGATAATGTTTTTGCTTATAAATTATAACTTCGTATGAAAATGTTGTCAGAATTCAATCAAATTAATACATTATATCATACCAAAAAAAAGAAAAGTCAAATTAGAATATTACGACCCATTGCAAGGTATGGGACTTGAGCCTTAGGGGGAGACTATTGTGGGGTTCTATATAGGACAATGGGCTCCCATCCTCTTAAGTTAGCTTTTGGGATAGCTCTCTTAGGCCCCGTTCTTTAGAGCTGCTCTGCTCTGCTTTGCTCTGCTGAAATCTGCTCTGCTTTGCTCTGCTCTGCTGAAATCTGCTCTGCTCTGCTCTGCTTCAATATGCTCTGCTTAAAATTAATACTTAATATTGAATTATTATAATAATAATGTATATTTAATAATAATAATAATAAATAATTAATACTTAATGATAATAATAATTAATATTTAATAATAATAATAAATAAATAATATTTAATAATAATAATAAATATTTAATAATAATAATATATAATTAATATTTAATAACAATAATATATAAATAATATTTAATAATAATAATAAATATTTAATAATAATAATATATAATTAATATTTAATAATAATAATAAATATTTAATAATAATAATATATAATTAATATTTAATAATAATAATATATAATTAATATTTAATAATAATAATATATAATTAATATTTAATAATAATAATATATAATTAATATTTAATAATAATAATATATAATTAATATTTAATAATAATAATATATAATATTTAATAATAATATTATTAAATATTAATATTTAATAATAATAATAATATATAATTAATATTTAATAATAATAATATATAATTAATATTTAATAATAATAATATATAATATTTAATAATAATAATATTATTAAATATTAATATTTAATAATAATAATAATAATAATTAATATTTAATAATAATAATATTAATAATAATATAATTAATATTTAATAATAATAATATTAATAATAACATAATTAATATTTGATAATAATAATATTAATAATAATAATATAATTAATATTTAATAATATAAATATTATTAATTATAATTAATATTTAATAATAAAATTTAATGATTATAATAGTAGTAGTAGTAGTAGTAGTAGCAGTAGTAATAATAATAATTGTAGTAATAATAATAATAATAATAATAATAGTAATAGTAATAATAATAATAATAATAGTAATAATAATAATAATAATAGTAATAATAATAATAATAGTAATAATAATATTAGTAATTATATTAATATTAGTAATAATAATAATATTAATATTAATGAAATCTGCTCTGCTCTGCTCGGCTCTGCTTTGCTCAGCTCTGCTCTGCTTCAATCTGCTCTGCTCTGCTGAAATCTGCTCTGCTCTGCTTTGCTTTGCTCTGCTGAAATCTGCTCTGCTCTGCTCTGCTCTGCTCTGCCCAGAAGCTCAAAAGAACAGGGCCTTATTGTCTTGTATCAATAATATCAAAGCAACTACTCATTGTGTCCACATGTGATTGATGGAGGTGACGCCATCACTAGTCCGGGGGTTAAGAACCTTCTCTCTCCTTCTTCCCAGTGCAAAGCTTGCCACATGAAGGCAAGCCCGTAGCAATGATTTTGGGGGCCCTGTTTCAAATCGAAAAAGAGGCCCTTAATAATGTGAAAATTATACAATTATTTTCATGTGTAATTTAGGCAATACGCAATTTTCCTACATATAAATTACAAATTGTGAATGCTTTTACATAACAATGATGTAACAATATGGTATAATACTATCATAATAGTAATAATAGTGTCACATATACAATAATTACAATTATACTAGGCCTATACAACAATCAAGATTTTAACAAATATACGACGTACAATCTAACATTCTAACCCAAAGGCCAAAGCAAAAAATAGCAACCATCAATATAAACATGCCCTTAGAAGAATTAATAACCAGCATACCCTTATAAAAACAAAATATTGCTTCCATTGACATTATCAAAATTAGGAAAAAAAAAAAAATTTAAAAAAAATCAAAATTTTACCTTTAATCGATGTGCAAAGCAGTGAAATTAATTGCTTCCATTCGTTTTTGTTTGATTGTTAGATGAATAGATGATTGAAGAATGATGGAAGATAACCCACCGTTTGATAAGACTAGTTATGGAAAAATCAAAATTAATTGCTTATTGCTATGGAAGAAAAATCGTTTGAAGAAAAATCGTTTGAAGAAAAATCCTTGAATGGAGAAATAGGAAATACAATATTCCATGGAATTAAGTGGTGTAATTATGATAATACTAAATTAAATTGATGGAGGAATTTGGAAAATTGTATAAATTAATATGGAAGTTTGAATAAAAAAATGAAAATAATGAACGTGATCAACAAGGATACCTAACATATTTTTTTATTTTTTATTTTTTTAAAAAATAGAATAGATAAAAATAAAAATAAAAAATGGGCCCCTTTAAATTTGGAGGCCCTGTGCAAGGGGGCACCTTGCACTTGCTCTTCTACGGGCCTGCATGAAGGACATGTGGCTTGCAAAAAGGGGTAGCCATCCCAAGGCATGAGACTTAAGTCCCAAATGAGTCTAATGTAGGGTTTATATGAGACAATAGGCTCTCTTCTTCTTGAATTAGTTTTTCGACATGACTCTCATATTGCCACATATCATATACTAGACAAGAATGGCTTTGTCAATATTTTCGGTGTCATGGGCTACTACCAATTTAGATGCATGTGCTGTCTTTTTTTCCTTTTTCATTTTTCTTTCATATTGACTCACATACATTTTTTTTCACTTATTGTTTCCATATCACAAACAATTAAAATTATTTTCACTAAATTCACACATCCTTTATATTATCCACTTTCACCTGTTACTCATGAACCTTCTTAAAATTACACATTAATACAAGTGTTATGATTATTCAAAAATGGTTATACTTATATGTACACATATTTTAAACAAAGAATATTCGAACCCTGAGATCATATTAAATAATACTCGTAAATTCGTAATCCAATAGATATCTGACCAATTTAGACAGAAGGTTGAAAATGGAATCTTAGCCCAAAAATCGACAAACATTTTTTGTTGAAAGGAAATCGACAAACTACTCGTACAACAATTTTCCTTATTCTAACCCCTATCCCACACTCATTCATAAGGGGTGGTGGAGTGTTCAAGCAAAAGTGTGAAATATTGTTTTAAAAATTGGGTGTTAAAGTCATCTTATTACGTCTACAAAGGTCGAAAGCATTTCAAATTTCCAATAAGTGATAGAAAGAGAGAGAAAAAAATCTCATGATCATACTTTGCTTTCAGTGATTCTCAGTAAGTTCTTTTCATCGCCTCTCTCATATATTTGGACTCCTGTTCAATTTTTTAGTGCTAATTTTTGATGAAAAGCTTCTTTTTGTTGCTGTATTTTAAATCTTAGTCTCATATTTATGGATGAATTCATGTGGGTTTTTATTGGATTAATTGGCACCTTTGTTTATTGTTTTTATTTTTTAAATATAGTATAATTTTTAATGGTACTCCAGATAATCAATTCATTCAGTTGTTGAATGATTTTAATTACTGTATTATTTTTTTGGAGTTCATAATCTTTGTTTGGTGATTTATGTTTAACGATAGTTGTAAATTTGTAATTGTTGTGGTTGCTGCATAATGCTTAAATGCCAAATTTCATGTTTAATTTTTTTTATTTTTATTTATTTATTTTTTTCCAGAATAAGTTATGTGTGTTTTTGAAGGTGATAGTGTGATTGGGAACTTGGGAGTAGGTTATTTGATTATCAAAGAATGAAGGGTTTTATCTAGTGTAACTTCTTTGATGCATAAGAACTAGAAGCTGGTGCAATTCCTGTTTTAGTTGAAATCCCGGGTGGTCTAGATGACTAGATACGACGTCTTTAAATAGCAGGCCACATTATCATCATTTGATTTGTATTGGAATGGTGTGTGATGCTTACCGATTAGGTGAATATTACATTTCGAGTAGGGACTTGGCCGACTTACCGGTGTTACTTGTAAGAGCTACTTCAATGGCAAACTAATTTGACAATTAACTTGCCATGCCACATAAGCTTTTAAGCTAATTATCATTTTAGTTAATTTTTGCTCCTATGGCTAGCTATTAGCTTAGTTGTAGTTGTTGGATAGAAAATACATGGAAAGAGTTTAATTGGTGCAATGAGCATTTTATTTTTGCAAGTTTAATTCCCAAGCAAATTAACTTGGCAAAGCTAATTTGCTTAGCCAAGCTAATTGAGTTTTCTAGCTCCAATGGTCAAGCTAATAGCTAGGGAATTATTGAAATTGCAAGCAAGTCCCTAGCTACAACCATTGGAGTTGCTCTAAGTAGTATATGTGGATTAAAAATGATTGTTTACTGATCCGATTGATTAGAAGTAGAAGATTACAGGGCCTAACAAATCTAGATTGATTGTCAGATGATTGTCATTTGTCAAATATCTTTTTCCCTATCCCCTGAAATTTTATTGGAGTTTTGACATTGTATTTGATCTATGGTTTTCATCATGTGTATGTATTCAGTTGATTTATTGGTTTCTGTTTTGGTCCTGTAGAAGGAAACAATGACGAGCAATGAAGGAGAAGGTAGTACTCAGGAAGGTTATTCAGGGTTTCCTCGTGTCGCTCTGAATGAGAGAATCCTTTCCTCCATGACCCGACGATCTGTGGCTGCTCATCCCTGGCATGATCTGGAGATTGGTAAAGTGTAGATGAATTTTTGCTGTTCTTTCAGCCATGATACAGATATTTTGCCATTTGCTCATTGTTCTTAACCTTTGATAATCTTAAATTTCACTTATTTTCTGCACTACTCATTATGTTATAGTTAAGGTTCATGTACAAATCTTTCTCTGATGCATATTGTTCATCAATTATATCTGGTTTACGAAAATTAGGGAAATATTTTATCATCATTTGCTCAGAATAATTAGGCATCTGTCAGATTGAAATCGGTTGGGACTTGGGACTGCTATCGTATAATTTATAAGGTTTACCATGTATAAGGTATTACCTGTTTTGCAATGAAATATATATTTACCCTAATTGAGTGGTTGAGTACTGCTATAAGCTGTATGTTGTATCTGTCTTCATTATTGGTGGTGTTGGCTAATTTACATCTCTGTTTTATGGAACATACGGAGTAGTTATATGACAAGTTTATCAGTGTAATCTGTGTTTCTCACATGTGTGTGGTTTTGTAGGACCTGGAGCTCCTACAATTTTCAATTGTGTAAGTACTATGCTAACAACCAATTCATCTTGTTATATGATAGTGATTTTCTAGACTGGACTTGATTTGCAGTGTATTGTGTGGCTGACAGAAAGTAACATTTTACTTATAGCACTTAGTTATTTGGTGAATATATGATAGTACTCTATCCTATGACATCAATTGTGATATTCAGATCTTAGATTTTTAATGATAGTCAAAAAAGAAACTAGAAAAAAAAGGTTAAGTATGTAATGGTATGAAGTATGGTAGTCAAATCATCTTTCCTCAAGGGCTTTTGCTATGTCTGAGCATTGGCAACGTAGTTTCCTTTCTTCTTCAAGTAGATTTTACATTGGAATTTGCCTCTTTTTTTTTTTTTTTTGGGAAAATGTGTGGTGTCTTGCTCACACTCTACAATTTATTTGCACTACAGGTTGTGGAGATAAGCAAAGGGAGCAAAGTCAAGTATGAATTGGACAAGACAACTGGGTTGATCAAAGTAATGCTAGTTTTAAATCTTTTGATTTATTTTTTCCTTAGATAATGTTAGGTGCTTTATAATTTGCTTTCTCATTTTTAATCATAATTTTTTCTGCTGTTGTTGGAACATTTTTTTCTTGGGGATAATATTTGTGATTGATTTGCCTAAATATCTACCTTCAAGGCTTCAATGTGATAACACCCCTCCTCCACCTCTGCTGTATATCTGTTCCTGTTTTACTTCTTGGAGTCTAATTTGAGGACATCTTGGAATGGTTGTGTTTAGGAGTAAATGGATCAGTTTTTTTTTTTTTTTTTTTTTTTTTTTTTTTTTTTTTTTTTTTTGGTGATCATTGGTTGGTTTGGGGAATGTGAGTAACAGCATTTTCATTTCTTTTTTTCCTTCTTGAAGGCAAATTCTGTGATGAATCATGTATTTACTTGCTCGTAGAGGCATTAAAGCCAATCTACTCCCCCTCCCCTGGGGGATATTGGCAAGAACTTAAAATGGATGCTTCTTTGTATGGCTGCATGCTTGTATCTATTACGCATTGTATAAGTTCCAGCTGTGTAACTGATGCTGATCTTTACTTGTAGGTTGATCGGGTTCTTTACTCATCAGTTGTTTACCCACATAATTATGGTTTCATCCCGCGTACCCTTTGTGAGGACAGTGATCCTATGGACGTGCTTGTACTGATGCAGGTAGCAAATAAGCTATGTGAATTGTTATTTTATGTTACGTGTGTAAGATAGCCTTCATAAGGTAACTCATGGATACCTTTTCATGTTTCTGCAATTTTCAGGAGCCTATACTTCCAGGTTCTTTCCTTCGAGCTCGGGCTATTGGACTCATGCCTATGATTGATCAGGTGAATATCTTTCCCCCACCTTCTTTAGTAATGTGCAGCATCATACAATTATTTGGTCCTACCATAAACTGAAATGCCAGGAATCAATTTTCTAAACTTTTTGCTTAATATATATGTCTCAGGGTGAGAAAGATGACAAGATTATAGCAGTTTGTGCTGATGATCCTGAATTCCGTCACTACACAGAGCTCAATGAACTTCCTCCTCACCGCCTTGCTGAAATCCGTCGTTTTTTTGAAGACTGTATCCTTTGCTTGTCATCTTTATCTTATGTTAACTAGAGATTATACTCATTATAGGTCCCATTTTAGACCTTTTATTTCTCTTCCACTTCCATATAAGGTTTCCTTCACAGAAAATATAGACAAGAAGAATGAGAATAAGAGTGTTGCAGTGAATGATTTTCTGCCAGCTGTAGATGCAATTGCTGCCATCAAATATTCAATGTGAGATTCTAACTTTGTGATAATACAATACATGATTCTGCAATGTCTTCATTCTCCAGTGCTCCACTACTCCAATGTCCTTAGTACTTTATTCTTCTCATATTGGATGCCAATAATAACTTGTGTTTGCTGTGTTGTGTCCCAGGGATCTCTATGCTTCATACATTGTTGAGGGCTTGAGGCAGTAAGGCACACAAGTTGACAAGTGGTTATGATGTTATTGTTAACGGCATTAATGCTTCATAAGCAGAGGCTGAACACTGATGAATTGCATTCTAACTGGGGGCTTGTGTCTCCGTAGTTAAATGCTCCAAGTCTCTGGATATGATAACGATGATAAATAGATTGTGTTCATGTTATATTTGACAGGCATGTAACCAATCTGGAAATCTTAGTGCTGGTTTTGAAATAAAATCTGGCACGCAGATCTTGATCTGTCGCCCTCTATTTGTGTGTGCTTTACTTATAGAAATCATTGCTCTTGAGAAAGAAGATTAGGCCTAGCCAATTAGGCATGCAATGCCCTAATATACCTGCCTGAAATCGATTTTGACAGAACAGATTAATTAGGATGGATGTACACAGAAATCCGCTTTCGTCCTCCACAATGTTAGGATTTAGTTACTGCTCGCATATTGTCGTTGCTGCAATTTAAGCATATGGCTTTAACATCATAGCAAATGAGTAAATTTATGAGATTTCATTTGAAGGAACCAAGAAACTATTATGTACATGATGCATTCGATTAGTTTATGAATTTTATAACATACGAAGTAACTTGGTTGCTAATTAGCAGCTACTTCAACACAAAAATTTATTAACATCCGGTTTACAATAATGATATTGTAAATCGGCTTGTTTGGACTCCGCGTGCCGCTCAATTCTCCTCCTTTTCTCTCTCTATAATGCTATAATATTTGCAATGTCAACCAACAAAGGAAAGAACGTCTTGATTAATCTTTCTTCATCTTCTTACGACGATAATGGCGACGATTCCGATTCTGCTCCATCTTCTAGGTATAGCAATTTTCATTTGTTTTTTTTTAAATGATAAATTATTTGCTGAATTTGAAGATATTTGTGAAATTTATTGAATTTGATTGATTTTTGCTGAAAATTTGGAAGAATGAAAAGTTTGAATTTGATTTAGTGGAGATGAATGTGAGTTGATTGATGATGAGGATGATTATGAGATTGAAGATGATGAATCTGAGGAAGATGATTGTATAAAAGATGCATGTGACTGCCATAGAACAGAAGATGATGATCATTCTCTAGCTCTCTAATCGAGTCATTCACTTTCTTCAAGGTTTTTAGCACTATTCTGTTTTGCTACTGTTTTAAAATTAGTTGTTTATCTTGTTTCTTCGTTGCCTTTTATCTTGAAAAAAAGGGTAACTTTTGTAAATAAAAAGGGTCACTTTTGTGAAAAAAGGGTAACTTTTGTGAAAAAAAAGGGTCACTTTTATAAAAATATGGGTCACTTTTGTAAAAAAAAGGGTCACTTTTTGCAAAATGTTCGATGTACAATAAAATTATTGTAAACCGGGTGCATGCAAAAGGTTTTGCTACTTCAATTGGTGGGTACTAGAAGGGAAAGCTTAATTGGGTTCTTACAAGCATTATCAAATTATAGGTTCAAATCTGATGTTGGATGGTCGATTTATACAAATAATTTGTTTAAGAAAAAAAATAAGAGATCATTCTTTAGAATGGTACATCCAAATTACTTGTATTAGATGGGATATATTTACACATACAAAACTTTTGTTCAATATATATAGTACTCCGTTTAAATCAAGCATGTTTGGTAGAGTTGGTAGGGAACTCATTTGGATTAGGGAATATAATTCTTCATTTTATCCTTAAAAAAGTATAGTACTCCGCATAATTTTCAAAATAAAAAGTTTTATCATTTTAGTTTAAGTTTTAAATCTAACAAATAAGTGATAATAAAATCAAATACTCCAAATTTCGCAACATTTGTTGTGCAAAGCTATTGTTGTAATTCACTAATCTAAATTAACTTTGTAATTGAATTTTTAGACAAAATAATTAAAAATGAAATGAAACAAACTCGCAAAAGGCACTACTAGAGTTTGGGGATCAGTCGTTAGTTTGCCCTTTTTATTTCTCTCTCCTCACTCTTTCAGTCATTTCTTCTCCATCTTCCCCAAATGCCCCCCCCCACTCTACTGATAAACCCTAATTTTTCCCCTTTCATCAAATCCCTAAATCGACGAACCAATCAAATCGGAGTAAAACAAGAAGAAGAAAATGGGGACGCTAGGAAGAGCTATTTACTCCGTCGGATTTTGGATCAGAGAGACTGGTCAAGCCATGGATCGTCTCGGATGTCGTCTTCAAGGAAACTACTACTTCCAGGAACAACGTAAGCTTCATTTTTTTCTCTGCATTTTGATTATTAGATCTATTGTAATTTTCAATTTCATCCGCCATTTTTCGTAGATTTTTTGGATCAAATTCTTTACATTCGTGGAAATGGTGAATGAGGTTGACTATGTTTTGAATTTATGTTCCATTCTATAAATTGGGGAAAGAGCTGTTGTTTTTATATGGAAAATATATGATTGAAGAAATTCTGGTGGATAGAACTTTGTTGTGGGGTAGCTGTTTTGAGTCATTGAAAGAAACTGGGTCTAATTTGCAATTGGGGCTTTATTATGAAATGCCGAAACTTGTTGATCATTTAGGATGTATTTACATGTACAATGATTCACTTGAGGTTTAATTCGAATTGTTAGCCTATTATGTGTGTAGGATTTTGGTTGTTGAACTTTGGCACCTGTGAAAATGTGATCATGTTTTGGTGGCTGTCGAGCTGCTAATATTGTACGGTGATGGCGGTGTGTTTGATTGAGGGCTGGGTTCCCTTTTATTCTTTGAAAGTTTGAAGGTAGAAATGGGAGTGATATGTTTTCAGCTGAATAGTGTGATGATTTGAGTTTTGGACCAATGCTTTAAGGTTTTAGAGAAATGTTTGGGTGACTCTCACTAGGGGATTCTATAAGGAGTTTTGTCTAATAGTTGTTATTCTGATAAGGTATGTTAGATGTGGGTGTTTTGCTGGAAGTTCTATATTCAAATTCAAGGGCATGACATTGCTGGCGATATTGGATGGAGTTGAATTGAGTTTCTAATAGTTCTAGTGTTTTCCAGGGATTTCTTGACTTTTATCTTAAACTTGGTCTCCTGGTCAAGTATAATGATTGATTTCATCGAAGAGGCCTGACCAATGACTATGAGACTATCACCTTTTTCTTAAAAGAGAAAGGTACTTTTCGTAATTTCTTTGATTAATAGGAATTTGTAAACCGTTGCTTGATTGACAGAGAATTAAGTAGAACATAGTAGTGATTGTGTGATGTACTGCTGGGAGCTGCAGGAAATTCTTTTTGAAGTGTTTGCTAACGTAAGACCATAGTCTCTCATTTGCATGAAGCTGAAAGCTGATCTGGTCTTATATATGTTTTTGCCAGATGTTGTGGAACTCCACACCCATATGTGCTATAATCCTATAAAATTAATTGGCAATATCTCACAATAAAAGATATTCACCGTCAATTGAGCATATATGCTTACTTATCTTATAATATGATGCCTCTAGTGTTTGGTCCTAATATTGTCATCTGTGTCTCATATTTTTATGTTGTTTCTCTTTCTTTTTCTAAGTGTCTCGGCATCGGACCCTCATGAACATTTTTGACAAGAAGCCCATTGTTGACAAGGAAGCATTCTTGGCACCTAGTGCATCTGTTATTGGTGATGTGCAGATAGGACGTGGTTCTTCCATATGGTATGGCTGTGTCTTAAGAGGTAAGGTGTTTAAATTTTCCCTCCTTTCCCAACCTTGTATGATAGTTTGTATTTGCTTTAAACTCACATAAACAAGAATCATGTGTTTGTTGGTAAAAGCTTTGATCTTATGTCACCTCCATCTCGAATTGATATGTCACATTTTACTTTAGTTGCCAAAGCTTGTTAATTGATCTATAATCTGCCTGATTTTGTATTGATTTATTTGCATAAATATTGTTTTTAGAAACAGCACTTTCATAAGCTATTTAATAGTTTTACAATTACATTCTGATTAAATAATACTGGTCAAAGTTGAAGAGATTTGATCATAAAGAAAAATGTGATCTAATATTTTGAAACAGATAGAATTTCAAATATTAACTTTAAGTTACTGAATTTTTATTTATCTAACAATTGGGCTTCATGCACTATTACAGAGTATTATTAAACTATAACAGCAGGGTCTAGGATGCATGAGCTCTTTTCATAAGTAGCTTAAACAGACAGCAGAATTAATGAAGCAGCACGAGGCAGGATTTTTATGTCCCTAGTGCTTTAATTCCTAAAATACCTTACCAGCAGAGTTCTTTTTAAGGCCTGTGATACATACGATGCACACCGTGGGGTGTTCAGTTTTCGTTGTAGCGAAGCTTAATTGGGAAAGAAGTTATAAATCTTTTGTTGCTGTAGAAAATGCATTGTTAAAATTTTGTGATACTTCTGTAATTTTTACGAAACATGATTATAGTTTGTTATTCTTTTAGTGAATGACAATTTTATTTCGATTGTGGAATTATGCGCCTGACTTAGCCTAGGCATGAACCTTTGTCTTTCTCCTCATGCATATTCCTTTGCTCACCTTTTAAATCTTTAACAGAACTAGCCTCTTTGATATTGCATTATTGTTTTAGCTTTCTAAGTTGTAATTACTGCTGTAAAGTAAATGGTAGCTTCATAGGAGGCATTTGAATAATGTTATGAATATATGATATGATTGGCACTTATGTCATATTTGCTTTTTGTCTATTTCTACTGTTAGCCTCTGTTTTCATTTTAAATAATCACTGCATGCACTTATGCACTTTTGGCTGCTGTTGGCTATGCTCCTTAAATTATGTTCTGCTGCTTAATTTGGGCTTAATTCATCTTATGCAGGTGATGTGAACAACATTAGCATTGGATCTGGGACCAACATTCAAGACAATTCTCTTGTTCATGTTGCAAAAACAAACTTAGCTGGGAAGGTATTGCCGACCATTATTGGTGATAATGTTACTGTAGGTGAGTTACAAAAGATAACAAACTACTGTACTTGTTTTCCAGTGTGTAGCAAAATCGTGTGACATTTGATATGCATTGAGCAGGTCATAGTGCTATCTTACATGGCTGTACTGTTGATGACGAGGCATTTGTGGGCATGGGTGCCACTTTACTTGATGGGGTTGTTGTTGAAAAACACGCCATGGTTGCAGCTGGAGCTCTTGTAAGACAGAATACTAGAATTCCCTCTGGGCAGGTAGTGACTTGCTCCCTTTCTACTGCTTAGCTAGTTCTGTTTAGTTATTCGAACTGCAAGGTCTGAACCATTTTGCACCTTCTCAGAAGTTAATGCACGGATTGCTTTAGAAACCCTTTTACTGTTTTGTTGTGAGAAAACCATGATGATCAAGGATCACGAGTGGTGGTTTTGATAATTGTTAAGGAATGAATGCCAAGTGCAAAGTAAGTGTTTGGGTAGAAATTGGAGTTTCTCAGTGTGTGTGTGTGTATAATATAATCTGGATGCAAAAGTTGGAATTGGACTGGATTTGTGAAGTGTTTTTAAAGAATAAAAAGGTCCTTTGTCTTTTGAAATTAGGGCAGAGTAGAAGTTTTAGATTGGATAGAGCATATCATTGATGAATAATTGTTTTAAAAATTTCTGTTATATTTCCATCTAATTAGTATTTTCATGTTTACATTACGTTCTGGTTTTCTATTTTAGTTTTAAGCAAATTTACCCATGTTCAAGACTTTTGTGTTATTGAGTCCTTCCAATGCATGAGATTTGTCTGAGCAGCTTGCTAAAAACCTGTGAGTCTAGTCATTAATGTGGTATCACATGCATCATTGGTGTATTTGAATTGGAAATCATTGGTGTCTTGTTCCATTTGTTCTATAAATTGTAGTAGTTATTTTGGTCTGGCCAGAGTCCTATCTGGTTATTATTGCCTGTTGGTATTCTGTCTCCGAGTTAATTTGTAGCATATTGCAATAACTTGATTAATAAATTGATGTTTTCATCTGAGAAATGCCTGGTGAGAGTGGTCGCTGCCACATCTCTTCTGCCCTTTGGCAGGGGTTGTTTAGCTTTACTTCTTTTGTTAACTGCCCTCTGAAGTATCACCGGTTCAATTGGAGAGTGCAGGAATGCAGGCTCATGCTTGCTAACATATTGGTATGCCATTTCTTGAATACAGGTGTGGGGTGGAAATCCGGCTAAATTTCTTAGGAATCTTACCAAGGAAGAGATAGCTTTCATTTCTGAATCTGCCATTAATTATACCAATCTTGCTCGGGTTCATGCATCCGAGAATGATAAGGGCTTTGAAGAGATTGAATTTGAGAAGGTTCTGCGAAAGAAATATGCTCGCAAAGATGAGGAATATGACTCAATGATTGGTATTGTCCGAGAAACACCCCCCGAGCTCATCCTCCCTGATAACATTTTGCCAAACAAAGGCGAACAAAAATCTTCCTAAATTAAGCTCTCTTGCAACTCTTGCTGTCAAATTGCTGGGGTTTGTTAATGTTATTTTGTCAGCTATGCTCAGATATTACCAAGGATGGCTGCTTCAGTTCCAATAATTCAAACAATTGTTGCCTTGCAGTTTTGGGTTTGACATCCATCAGTTGTTGGTTGTATTAGAAATTTGATTCCTTGTGCTCTGTAATGCCTTGATGATTCATTTCGGATGTCAATTCATACATAAAGAATCTTTTTGAGTTGCCATGTTTCAATGTTCATCCTATTTGCAGGCCTTGGGAATAACGTGGACAAAACTAAATATAATGCTTTGTTTTACAAAGCCAAATCATGTTGAGCGATTATGTCTTGCAAACAAACAATTCAGACAAATTTTCCTTCTTCTCAATTGTTACTCCGTACAATCCATACAAATAATAAAAATTCTATTTTGAGTTATGTATTGGCCCATGGAGGTTATGTATGAAATGCATGTCATTGTGTTGCACGTTATGCTCATGCTATCTTAAGCGTACTGTTCTTCTTTGGTATGATAAGCCGTAAGCTCTGGTTTTATGATAGAAGATGTGCCCTTTTATCTTTATTGTCTAATTTAACTCAATGCTGTCTTAAGTGTACCGTTTCTTTGGTATTTTAAGGGAGGTATAAGCTTTAATTTTATACTAGTAATAGAAGATGTGCTCTTTATCTTTAGTGTCTAGTTTAGTCTAGTCTACAAAATTCTATTTAACTCGCCAGTGTAACCATTTTCTAACAAAATTAAAAATGCAAGAAGTGAATTTAATCGAGGCGAGCAAGAAATAACCTTAGGCGTACCGTAAAAAGTAAAAAAAAAAAAAAAAAAAAAAAAAAAAAAAAAAAAAAAACTAAGCAAGGTGAAAGGACAAAGGAGCTATAAGCAAATGAGCTTTCTCCATAGCACGGTCGGTCGTAGCGCTGTCTGTCTTCGCCAATCTGTGGTCTCTCTCTCTCTCTCTTTCAGCTCTCTTCTTCCTTTTCACAGAAAAACCCTAATCATCGTCTCTTTCGCAATTCGACGAAGAAGAAAGGGGAAAAATGGGGACAATGGGAAGAGCAGTATACACAGTCGGATTCTGGATCAGAGAAACTGGTCAAGCACTTGATCGTCTCGGTTGTCGTCTTCAGGGAAATTACCACTTCCGAGAACAATGTAATTTCTCTCTCTTCTCGTTATTTTTCTGGATTCAGAAGTTTACTGTGCTTTCATTGTTGATTTCATGTATTAGTCTTTAACTGTAAAATGTTGCCGATTAATTTGACCTTTTGTTTCTGGATTAGGTTAATGTGTTTGAATAAGGATAATTTTTGTCCAATTTTTGTTTTTTGAAGTTGGGAAAGGAGATTGTTTGATTTATGCCTTTGAAGTTAGAATTCAATGGAACATATTTTATCAACAATCGATAATGTAATACTACTGTTTTATTTGGTTATTGATTTTAACCATTCAAGAGCTTCCCACTGAAGGAAGACAGAAAACGACTTCCGTGCCACTTAGGAAACAGTACACACAGAAGCAGCTTCTGTGATTAGTGGTTTTAATCCCATGAGTTCTTCATAAAGTTTATGGGGGTAATTGAATTGAATTGGTTTCCGTACATGCATTTGAGACGCGCTGTGTTGGTATTTAGATATCTTGAGAAACCTGTTTGAATCCATCCTCAAGTTATTGGTGAGCAATTGGGTTAGGTGGTGTATTCCATTACATATGAACTCCAACCTAAAGAAATTACGATATCCCATTAAAATAAAAACCATAGAATATCCCACACAATAAGTATAACAAGATTACAAGATATTTTTCATTTATCTAATTATTGCAAGTTGTTTTTAATTGTCCTATAACAATTGATCTACCGAATATATGAATTTGGAAGATATAATACACAAATGTATCATCAAGAACTCAAGACATTAAGTATGACTAACTTCAAATTATTCTGCCTCTGCACTAAAGGGTTAAAAAAGGGACAAAAAAATGGGGGGTGGGGGGGAATTATGTCTTGTTAATTGAGCACTATGTAATCAATCAAATTAATGCCCTAAAGTGTCGGAATGAAGATTAATTGTAAGGACGGAGGCAACAATTTCATTTCCCGATGTATTAGCTTTAGGATAAATTTCTGCTTTCATTGAAGCTGGAAATATGAAAGCAGAAATTTGACACAAGGACCAGAAAGTTGTAATGTGGATTTGAAGTGGGTGATGGCAGTTTTGAAAATTTGTCCAAATTGAGTGGCTGTCGAACAGAGAGTTGGTTCTGAATATTCTTCATTTACTGACGTCCCAAATAAGGAAGGCTAGCAAATAGCAATTGCCCTAGGGAATTGGGGATTTCTCTTTAGTTAACTGGTAATAAAAAGTCCACCATGAAATTTTTGTATTGGCACATCAGAATCTGGAAGTGGTGCATTGGTGATTGCTTCCATCTTCCTGTAGTTTCAGGGGCTCAATTCTCTCTCTCTCTCTCTCTCTCTCTCTCTCTCTCTCTCCCTCTTTTATTTTTAATTTCTTGTTATTGTTATGTCTTTTGGGTTCTCTTTTAGCTTATACTGTACACATTGACATACATTTTTGGACTTTGCTGGCCTGATCTTGTGAAATATCTTTTAAGTGTTACTGCAATAATATTGCTAACTTATTTCTTTATCTAACTTTGCCTTGTTTCAGTGTCACGGCATCGAACTCTAATGAACGTATTTGACAAGAAGCCTTTTGTGAACAAGGAAGCATTTGTTGCACCAAGCGCATCAATCATTGGAGATGTTCAGGTTGGACATCGTTCCTCAATTTGGTATGGATGTGTTTTGAGAGGTAATGCATTGCCATCATGTTTAACCTGTTCATAATTGGCTCAGTTTTGCATGCGCACCCTAGGGTAATATGCCTTATGTGCGGCGATAATGCCCGCTAAGTTACATTGCTAGACTTAGGGGATAGAAAAAAACTTCATTGAGTGAAGAATGTTTTCTGAGCTTTCTAGAAAGGTTAGACCTATGTAGATATGCAGATATCATCAAGATTGCATGGCTGTGTGAGAGGTTTTGTCTTTTCAATGCATCTTGTCTTGAAATGTCAGGAAAAGGGTCCTGATTTAATAATGAAACTGATAATCTCTTTAGCTTTTTATTGGTCTATGAATTAGCTATAAGATGAGCTTACACTGCTGATGGACAATATGAAGGTTGGGTTATAAGAGTCTATATTTAATACTTCATATAGACTCATCATTTGATTGACAATATGAAACTGATAATCTCTTTCCATGCTCCCCCTCTATATTTAATACTTCATGTCATCTCTTTCATGTCTATGTCTCATCATTTGAGGAACCACATACACACCAAAATTTATAAATTTCCTGCAATATCTGCTGTTTTCTTTGACTGGCAACTCTTACACGGCTTCAATTTTGTGCAGGTGATGTGAACTACATTAGTATTGGGTCTGGGACTAATATTCAAGATAATTCTCTCATTCATGTGGCAAAAACCAACCAATCCGGGAAAGTATTGCCGACTATTATTGGGGACAATGTTACTGTGGGTCAGTGTTATATAGTATTTGTTTTGCAGATGTATACTTTTATACAGTTTCTGTTGAAGCGACCTAAGTTTGGACTTAACAGGTCATAGTGCGGTATTACATGGCTGCACTGTTGAGGATGAGGCCTTTATTGGTACGGGTGCTACTTTGCTTGATGGTGTTGTAGTTGAGAAGCACGCCATGGTTGCAGCTGGATCTCTTGTACGACAGAATACAAGGATACCTTGTGGGGAGGTTTGTCCTTAACTTAAGCTGCTTTTTATTTTTCTTTTCCGATTTAGGGTCTGTTCACATTTACTTAATTTCAGTTCAGTTCAGTTCAGCTCCAATCAGTTCAGTTCAGCTCCTAATTTCCCTCTCTCATAAAATATTCAGTTTAGTTCAGCTCAGTTCAGTTCAGCTCCAATCAGTTCAGTTCAGTTTAGTTCAGTTCAATTCAGTAAATGTGAACAAACCCTTAATCTGTCATGACAATTGTTTGTGGAGGATAAAGCAAATGTTTTTACATAGGGTTCCAAAGGGGAAAAAGTGGCTTCGAGTGGATGATTAAGAATTAAGGGGTGATTTTTTTATCTAACCTTTTTTCCTTATGGGCAATTAGTAGAGTAAATGGTCCTTTAGGGGTAGGTTTTTTTTTTTTTTTTTTTTTTCAAGTTGTCATTGTTGTTAAATTTTCATTATATATGGTAGCATTCCGGATGGAGTCAAGCTCCAATAATCTGTGCCATGACAATTGTAAGGTACACTCACCACATCATGCGACCCTTTACTTGAGTCCGGGTAGTACTAACACATGTATAAGTGACAAATTGATTTTCTTCAAGGACTCAATTATAAATAATCCCTCCAGAAATTTATTTTCCCTATGACTCGATAATAGGCCACATCTGATGGGGGACTTTGTTTAAGAATTGAGTATAATTCCCTACCTATTCATCATTGTTCAAACTTCACACCTCCACCACACCAATGCAATTCTTATTTGATATAACGTTGAGGGTAATATGGGGAAGTACAAAGTTTAACATACTCGTCACGTAAGGACTTGCATGGCCTTTTCGCAAATGTTAACTTTAACTATATTTTTCACGGGAGTCCTCAAATGGATAAATTAGCTGCTTATATCAGTTTTTCTTTGGAGCTCCTTGTGCAATTGTAAATAGACTGTTGATTGCATTTTGAAACTTGTAAAACAGGTTTGGGCTGGAAACCCTGCAAAATTTTCGAGGAAGCTCACAGAAGAAGAGATGGCTTTCATTTCTCAGTCAGCCAATAATTATTCTAATCTAGCACAGGCTCATGCAGCCGAAAATGAGAAGAGCATTGATGAGGATGAATTCAAAAAGGTGCTTCATAAGAAATACAACCTCAAGAATGAGGAATACAGCTCAATGCTAGATGCTGTTCGCGAAACTTCACCAGAGCTTGTCCCTGACAGCACTGCCAGATAAGTCAGCAATAAGGGATTCCTAATTGGGAGCCCTTCCCAGGCTATTTGCCATTTTGGATTATGTTATTACCAGGTGACTTTTTGGTTATCCCCAATTTTGGGTACTGTCTGCTTTCCTATTTCGAATAGTATAAACATGTTGGCTGATATCATGGCCAAGACACAGCAAATCTTGAGTCTTGCATACCTCAGAATCTTAGGTGTTATGACAATGAACTTAGGTGTCAAATAATCTTCGACCCTTCATAGCTGCATTTGTTTCATGTATGGCAGAACAAAGAAAAACCTGTAATGAGGTCGAGTGTAGCTTTCTTCAATGGTTGATGAAGAAAAATTAGAGGCAGGAAAACATTGAAAAGCGTAGTATGGAGAAAATTTAGCTTTCTTTTTCTTATGCTTACTATTTGTTATTCTCCTTTTGAGTGCAAAAATTAAGATTACTTTTCTCAATGGTGATTTGCATTATTGTGATAAAGTCATCTTTTGTGTGGTGGTGAATAATAACAGGCTTTGTTGCATTTGCATATTACTGCTAGCTTTCGGCTGGATTTGCATATTTTTCATTATGCTTAGTAATATTATACTGTACTGGAAATGAGTAGTGTAGAGCTTGTAGCTTATAGGCCACACCCTTATCTCGATTCATTGTTGTCTTACTCCTCACCTAAGCAGTCAGCACATGGGTTTGATGTACATGGAACAAATTGAACATTCGACCGTATATTCATTTTGTCTGTTCATGAAACATTTTTTCATGTTTGTCGATGCAAAACTTTAAGCAACTTAATATAATTATGTTATTAAAGAACTGTAAGAAACATACAAATTGAGACTAGTGGGTATGTAATAGATCAACTGATACTCGGCTGAAAGAAGATTACAGATTAAGGCAATGGCCCTACATGGCTACATATGTGCCCTATTATGGACTGTAGTCTGTAGGGGTGCACCAAACACCAATTCTTCACATGCACCTTAAATGGCAGCAAAGGCAAGATCATAATCTTCAAAGATTCTCTACTTTAAGTGCTGATTAAGAATGAGTCACGAGGCATCTTTTAATTAATTAAGTACAAAAGAAGGCAATTATAAAGTTTTTTTTTCCTAATTTGATAATAGGGTATTTTGTTTTTTACCACCTCACAAAAACACGAAAATCTCTTTTACCACCTCCCAAAAAAAGTATTTTACTTTACCACCTCATAAAAAACACGAAAATAGGTTTTACCACCATTGAACTGATTCCGTTTAGGAATCCGTTAAGTGGGCCCATAAAGCCACGTGTCGTGTTATTATTGGCCAAAAAAAGAAAAAAATAAAAAAAAAAAGAAAAAAAAAAAAAAAAAAAAAAAAAAAAGAAAAACCTAAAACTACCCAGCCACCACCACAGCGCCACCATCGCGCCACCACCCCCTTCCCCCCAATTCACCACAACCCTCCCCGAAACCACCACCCGCGTCGCACCACCAGCCCCAACCCACCTGAACCCTCCCCCTCCCTTTCCCACAACCGCGTCGCCCCCAAAACAACCAAACCCAAAACCCTAGATCCCCACCACGGCCACGAATCTGGCCACAAATGGCCGAAATCGGCCGGTTTTGGGGCTCAGTGGCCTTGATCGGCCGATTTCAGCCTTTTAAGGTCAAATTCGTGGTCGTTTTTGGGGGGATGAGTTTTGGGTTTGGTGGTTTTTGGAGGCGATACGGTTGTGGGGAAGGGAGGGGGAGGATTTAGGTGGGTTGGGGCTAGTGGTGCGACGCGGGTGGTGGTTTCGGGGAGGGGTGCGGTGAGTTGGGGGGAAGGCGGCGGTGGCGCGGGGGTGGTGCTGCGGTGTTGGCTGGAGTAGTTTTAGGATTTTTGTTTTTTTTTTTTTTTAATTTCTCTTTTTTTTTTTAACAAATAAAATGCTGACACGTGTTACTGTGGGCTACACTTAACGGAATTTTTGGATGGAAACCGTTAAGTGGTGGTAAAACCTATTTTCGTGTTTTTTATGAGGTGGTAAAGTAAAATACTTTTTTTGGGAGGTGGTAAAAGAGATTTTCGTGTTTTTGTGAGGTGGTAAAAAACAAAATTTCCTTTGATAATATTAGAGGCATCTTCCATGCATAATTTACGGAAAGGCTTGATTAATGGAAGTCCTTTCGATGACAATATGGTCAAGATGAGATAATACCATTTTTTGGTGTACTAAGAGCAAGTTTAGCCCTAAATCTTAAGACTTGGATGTGACATCATTTTTGGTGATCGCCATTGAAAATGATGTCATCAAATTCTTATTAAGACTCACTAAGAGTTGCACAAATTTATCACTTTAGCCCTAAGACTCAAATATATGACATATTATATGTAAAAAAGTGTAAAAAAAAAGGATAATAAAAATAAAAATGAGGTGGGTCCCAATCTCAAGTCTTAAGTTGAGTCTTGAAATTTCAAGACTCAAGTTGAGACTTGCTTGAGATTTAAGAAGAAAAATGGGAAAAGTTTTAAGCATAAGTCTTAAGACTCAAAATGATGATATCACCCCAAGTCTTAAGATTTGGGGCTAAAACTTGCTCTGATCCTAAAACATTATCTACCAAATTTGTTGAATTTATTAAATTTTTTCTTTGCCCCAACTTAAAAGAGTGAATAGTATAAAAAAATCAAATCGGGACACTTTAAAATAATTAATCATAATACTCGTAAGTCATAAGTAATAACCTTCGTGAGTAATTATTTATGAATAATTAAAGATATTAATGGTAAACCGATACATTTACAAGATTCTGAAAAACCGAAAAGCGATGAAAAATCTGAGTGGGCCTATGTTGCACTTGCCGCAGCTGTACTAAAAAAAGTGAGGCTACCACTCCACTATAATGAGTTAAAATAAGATCCCCCGTTAAAAAGGACCGAAATGAGCAACCTCATCATCACTTTCTTTCACTCACTTGTAGTCGTCTTGAAAGTGTGTTGAGAGAGCGTGGAGTTTCTCCAACTTCTCCGCCGCCTCTTATCCGCTTCTTTACCCCTTTAAAATTATTTTTATAAAATGGGGGTTGAAGCTAAGGTTGAAGCAGACCCTATTTCGAATGGAAATTCGATTGAAATTGGTAATTTTCCAGTGGTTTTGGGTCTTCAACCCTCTGCTCTTGTTGATCATGTTGCCAGGGTTGATTGGTCTGTGCTCAATCATTGTTCCGGTGAAATGGGTGGCTCTATTCCGGTAATTCTATCATAAAAATCCCATCTTTTTTTTTTTTTTTCTGAATTACGAAGAATTGGATTGTATTTGAAATTTGTTTTTGTGTATGTTGCAACTAAATATAGTGTCCTCGTCCCAGTTTACTTGCCCCATAACCGCTTGTATGGAATTTTCAGCAAGCGTGGAAGTATAGGGTAAGCATGTTTGGAAGAGTTTGAGACCCAATTCAATAGAAAAAGTTTATGGGGCTTGGAATTGTTATAAAACATGACAATTCACATAATTGGTGATGAATATAAGGTTTCATGTTTTTTTAGTGGTGATTTATTAATAGTATAAGCTTGTGTTCAATTGTTGCAATGTTTAACCTTATGTGCTTGAATTCAATAAGACTTTCATTTGTTTTATGTCTTTTTAATTGTAATTAGGTTGCTTTTGCGGATGTAGAACGCATACTTACTGAGGTCAAAACCCATATATCCCTAACCCAAGATGACTTATCTCCTATGAAGATCCTTGGTGGAGGTAGTGTAGCGAATACGATTCGAGGTTTGTCTGCGTGCTTTGGTGTGGCTTCCGGTCTTGTTGGTGCTTGTGGTGATGATGATGAAGGGCAGTTGTTTATGCATAACATGAATTCTAAAGACGTTGATCTGTCAAGATTGAGAACAAAGAAGGGAGCCACTGCCCAAGTGAGATTTACAATATTTCTGACACTTGGAGTAACCCTGCTCTACATATTTTTTGTAGTGTGTATCTGAGTTGTATCTCTTGTGCAATACAGTGTGTCTGTTTGGTTGATGCAGTTGGAAATCGCACGATGCGACCATGCCTTTCTGAGGCTGTTAGACTTAAGGTGCTTGATTTTTCTCATTCTGTAATAGTGTTTGTGATGCTATTTGGAGTCATTTGTTTGTGCTATTCGGTGTAAGATGAGCACCAAGTTGTGATATTTAACCATGCTCACTTATATGAATGAGCTAACATGTCGTATTTCCTCATTTCTGATCTCTTTCAGGCTGATGAGTTGATTGAAGATAACTTCAGAGGATCCAAGGTAGTAACTTGTATTTTTCTGAACTATTTCATAAGTTTTCATTTGCTGACTTAGAAATTATAAGCGTGTTAGCAATATTTCCGACTCCCCATTCCTTAAGGCAAGGACAAATAAGTTTATCGGAAATTGGCTGATGTTGCAGAGAAATTTTTTGTTGGGCTAGTTGATTGAGCAATTTACTAAGCTATCTGATTTTTCTCTTCAGTGGTTGGTTATGAGATTTGCAGCGATCAATTTGGAACTTATACATGCTGCTGTTAAGATAGCAAAACGGGATGGGCTTCTTGTCTCCTTGGACTTAGCCAGTTTTGAGGTATATACTTTTATTCTTTCCCTTTGCTTTCTTGTGTGACTTCTTCTACTTGCTATCTTTACTAACACTTCCAGGCTCTTCATCTTTAATAATTTGTTAAAACCTTTGACAGATGGTGCGAAGCCATAAGTCAGCTTTGATAGAACTGCTTGAGTCTGGAGATATTGATCTTTGCTTTGCCAATGAAGATGAAGCAATGGAGGTTCTGAGGTAATCAATAAAATCAATATCTTCCTTACAATATGTCAGTATGTATGACATGTTGCTAGTTGCTATTGTATGACCCTGTGTAGAGCTAGACAGCTAGTTGAGTGAATTAGTCAAAATTTTATTTTCTCTGAAAACATAAACTTTGCTGTGACACTGAAAGTGTAGACCTCTATTGCAATGGATCTGAATGCTTCCCTGAAACCACTAAGTTTTGGGGTCTGACATACGAGGAGATGTGACATACAAGTAGATGATTTCTCCTTGATTCAAAGTTCATAAACATAATTATATTCATAAAGGACAACATTCATTTTAAAAGCGGATTTGTATATATTTCTTGATAAATTATCCTTTGGATTTATCTATTGTGGGTGTGTGGATCGGATCATTGGAATCGTCAATGAGTTAAGTAATAGACTGATTATGGTCAACATTGGTGTAGGAATCTCTTATTGAGATCAGAAAGTAATGGAACATTGGAACCTAGATTGTTAAATTGGTAGTATGTATGCAGTAATTTGCATATATCAAAAGTGAAATCCCAGCTTCAAGGTGAGTTTTGCTAGGAGGAAGATACTCTAGAATTTCATTCAAATCTTATTGCATCATTTGCGTGAATTTTACTGATGATAAATCCATGGTGTTGAACCTATCTCATTATGCTATATCAAGGCTTGGTAGGTTCGGTTTCATCAGCTGTTTTCCATAGTTAATACTGATCATGTATTTATGACTGAGAATCTGGTGGTCTATAAACATTTAAAGCATCATATTGTTTCCCATGGCTGTAGGGGCAAGCAAGATACAAGTCCTGAAGTTGCTCTTGATTATCTGGCCACACATTGCCAATGGGCTGTTGTAACGCTTGGCTCTAAGGGTTGCATCGCTAAGCATGGGAAGGAGGTCTGTTGGGTCTACTCAGATAGAATGGTGCATCATGAATTTTATGTCTTGCCTCTTAAGCATACTTGCTTCATGACATCAACCTCCTCATGTCATCTAATTATTTGTAAGCACTAAATATCTAACTTGATAAATTGACAACTGGTTGTTTCCCTCATGCAGACAGTGAAAATTTCAGCCATAGGGGAAGCACATCAATGCGATACCACAGGAGCCGGTGATCTCTTTGCCAGTGGGTTCATATATGGCTTGATAAAGGGTCTATCCCTAGGAGATTGCTGCAAAGTGGGTTCTTGTAGCGGTGGGTCTGTCATTCGTTCACTTGGGGGTGAGGTAACTCCAGACAACCGTCAATGGATGTACAAGCAGATGCAAATCAAGGATCTTCCCATTCCCAAAGTCTACGTATGATGCTTTCTATTAGTCATGTCAGCTTGCTCCCATTGGGAAGTAACACGTGAAGAGGTAACAATACTGTGAGTCTTAGTGTCTTACAGATCCTATGTTGAATCAGCAAATTACACCCCTTCTAATGATTGCTTAGATTAGCTCTTAAAAGACAGGCCAATTCTGTGATATTGTAAACTCCGATCCTGATTATGAGAGTAAAAGTTGACCATTCGATGTAAGCATTATTCCTTTGATAGCTGGGGCAAAAGATTCACCCATTAATAAATGAAAATTTTCCATTTTAATCATCCTTTTCCCAGACTCAAATTATGCGTGCTTAACCTCAAATACAGATGCCAAATATTACATTTTGTCAAGTAGAAAACACATTTTGACAATCTGACATGTATTTTGTGTGAATTGGCAAAAGCTTGCAAATGGGTTGGGCCTTCAAAACATAACTGTGTTTATGTTTTCATCATATTGGGCTTATGTATAGTTGTACATACAACTTAAATCTGTTTACATATACTTCATTATCGACCTGCATTGGCCCTAATACTCGTTTCATCCGCGGTTTTTTTTTTTTTCCTGCTCATTTAATATTCTTTGATTTTCTAAATTTAAAATCACGTAGTATAGATTCTGTGTTAGTCGCATTTGTCGTTGTTGTGGTTGTACTCCGAATTTCTGTAAAATTCAAGTGTTTCGTTACGATAAGCACAAATTACATGTCGTTTTCCTCCAGGAGGTCACCGACTCGCCGCTGCAATGAAAATGATATTAACAACACTAGAGCCAATTCAAAGGATCTTAGAAAGATCCATAGACTTTTTGTAAATAATATACTTGTGTATAAAAAATAAGTACAGATCTAGTGATCTACGTTCTTAGACCACTTCTTCTCTAAGATGTAAGAATGTAATCTTATTAAACTACTCATTACTAGAACTCTATGAAGATACGCAAACCTTATTTTTTTCCTCTTAGTACTAATACGGTTCTTGTAATGAGTGTCCATAGACACTTGTTTTAAAAAAAACTACTCGTAGTTTTAATGAGACATTGACATATATTACACGTCTGGAATTTTGATAAGGTCTCGAAAACGATGATTTTTATTTTACAATTAGTTGTATGGATTATATAAAGTTTATATAGTGTGTGAAAGCTTTGGTCATGAGACTCACGTCTTATGGCAATGAATTGTTTATCCACCAAAAAATAATATATCAATCCATCAAATACATAGGTGGCAAATAACAGTAATGGTAGTCCCAAATTTAAAAAACTACTAAGTGTTAGACCTCAGAAATTAGGAACTTCCTTTCAAGTTTCAACACAATACCACCTATATATATGACCAATATATATCCGGTTCATAAGTTAAGTTAAAGCATAGAAAAGAAATCATAAGTGTTAGCAACAAACAATGGAGGTATCTTGGATACTCTCATTTTTACTGTTGATTGTTTCCCTCACCATATTTTTGAACTTTTATAAGAAACAAAAAACACCTACAAACTTACCTCCAGGTCCTCCAAAGTTACCCTTAATAGGCAACCTCCACCAACTTGCATCCAAGAACACCCTCCCACACCGCCGTCTAGCCGAGCTAGCGGCAGTGTATGGCCCTATCATGCACCTTAAGCTAGGAGAAGTTTCGACTGTTGTAATATCATCACCCGGGATGGCGAGGGAGGTGCTGAAAACTCATGATGCGGTGCTTTGTGATAGGCCAAAGTTGTTGATGCCCCAAGTTGTGTTCTACAAAAGCACTGATATTGCACTAGCCCCTTATGGTGAGTACTGGCGCCAAGTCCGCAAGATCGCAACCCTCGAGCTCTTTACTGCCCGCCGTGTTCAAGGCTTTCGCTGCTTTAGAGAAAACGCTGTTCTGGATTTTGTCAAGTTATTACTTGCTGAGGCGGATGCAGCAGCGTCTGTCATCAACCTCACTAGTAAAATATTCGCCCTCAGTTTTGACATCACCTTAAGGTACAATATATTTTGAAATTACACTTTATAACGTACTCTCTCTATTTTGTAATAATCACAACACTTTGACTTTTACACTATTCATATGGTTATTTTGACTATGCATTTTACCAATACATAAAAAACATACATTGCTATATATGTAAATAATTTTGGATTAGTTTTTAAGAATAGTGTTTATTATATATTAACCTTTTTTATACTTTTTAATGACATACAATTACAAATATTGATGGTCAAAGTTATACTTCGTACATTGGTATGTGTATCAATCAAATTGTTGGGATTATTATGAAATGGAGGGAGTATCTAACAAGATCACATGTGACATGTATTCACTTCAATCTGTAAACCACATAACACGTTCAAAGTTTACTTAGTTTGACCACATAGTATAGTTGAATTATTGATTCGTTTAAACGTACACTAGGTTAGCTGTGAATAAGAAAGCAAATGACGGAGAAGAATTCAGAAAGCTAGTAGCAGATATGGCAGCATTACTCTCTGGCTTTTCGATCGGTGACTTATATCCGTCAATCGAGCTCATAAGTGTGGTTTCTGGTATGAAAAGGAAACTTAAAGATATAGTTAAGAGAGTTGACAATATAATGGATCCCATTATAGAGGAGCATTTGTGTAACAAGAGACTAGGTCAAAACGAGGGTGACGAAGACATTGTTGATATTCTACTACAATTTCATAATGATGATCTAAAACGTCGTACAAATGATCAATTTTCGCTCACCACTGATAATATCAAGGCTATTATTATTGTAAGTTGATCAATACTTAATAATCTATAGTTTAAATCAATTTATTAATGTTTAGCACGCGTTTAATTTATATGATTTAATTATAATAGGAGGTGTTTGGTGCTGGAGGAGAGACATCATCTACGACAATAGATTGGGCAATGTCCGAGTTGTTAAAGAACCCTAGAGTAATGGAAAAGGCACAAAATGAGGTGAGACGAGTTTTTCAAGGAAAAGAAATAATGATCGACGAGGCAAGTCTAGACAAACTCGTGTACTTGAAACATGTAATTAAAGAAACATTAAGGCTTCATCCTCCTGTCCCGTTCTTGGTTCCTAGGGAATCCATGGAGAGATGTGAAATCAATGGTTATGAAATACCTCCAAACACTAGAATTTTCGTCAATGCATGGGCTATTGGAAGAGATCCCGAATATTGGCAAGACCCTGAAGTGTTTAGTCCTGAAAGATTTGAAGATTCACCGATAAACTACAAAGGAACTTATTATGAATTAATTCCATTTGGCGCGGGAAGGAGAATGTGCCCTGGAATGGGACTAGGGTTAGCCACCGTTGAGCTCGTGTTAGCTATGTTGCTTTACCATTTTGATTGGAAGTTACCTCATGGGGAAAAACCTGAAGATCTTAACATGGATGAGACCTTTGGCATAGTAGGGAGGAGGAAAAATGATTTAGAACTTATTCCAGTGCTTTACTCCTCAGGTTTCAAATAATATAATGGTCTTGATGAAAGTCGCTATTTATATTTATCTACTCTTTAAACCTTATATTATACATTAAACTACTCTGTAATATGTATGATTGGTAATATAATTTGTAATTTGTAAATGTATTGTGTATGTTGCATGGAATGAACGTATTTGGTATCATAAATAAAATCATCAATCAAAATTAAATACGTTATTCATTTCATGGACGCATCGTGTGAACTGTAGTCAAGTGCTCAAAAAAGTCATGCAATGTGTATAACTGTAGTTCTTTAGTTCAAAGTCATGTATATTAGTCTAATTCTTCGTATTTGCTTATTGTACCTACATAATATAAGCTATGAAAATATACTAATTTGGTATTTAATGACGTACAATACTACTTGTTTGATGACAATACTACTTGTTTGATAAAATTTTACTTTTTTTTTTCCTAATTGCATATACAATTGTCGCCATTATTATTTTCAAGTTTGCAACAATTGTGTTTTTTTTTTTTTTTTTTTTTTTTTTTTGGGTATTTAAAGAGTCACAAAGACGGGGTGAAAATCGATCTCAGGATCTCCTTCAATCGGGAGAGAAGTCCTAACTAACCATTTAAGCTATCCCTCATTCTTATTGTGTATGTTTGTATAATTGCACTATATTGAAGAATATCTTAAATATCGCCCAAGATTGTTCGTGCAATCGTGCTACACAATTTTATTCTCAGGTGCATACGTGATCTTGAACATGCGTTCTATTCATGCATGAGTACATTCGAGTTAGGGCATGTTCGACAAAATATAGCTGTAAAGGTAGCTGTTGGCTGTGTAGGTAGCTTTTAGTTGTCAAAAAGCTGTAGCTGTGAAGATAGATAATTTAAGTATGAGTGTTCGGTAAAATAGTGGTTGACTAGCTGTTACATATAAAAATCAATATTTTGTATTTAAACTATAGATTAAATTTTCAACAGTTACCTCAAAATCTACCTTTACTTTCAAAAGCTAATATTTCTAACTTTTCATAAAAGCTGCCTCCACCACTAAAAGTTACCCTAACCACTACTTTGCCAAACACTCACACTTTTTGTTAAGTAGTGGTTTGACCAAGTCAAACCACTAATAGCTACCTAAAAGCTACTCAAATGCTAGTGCCGAACACGCCCTTAGCAGTTCATTTTCCTACACCACTAAAAACATTGAGAGAAATAATATTTAAGCGCTAAATCCAATTCATAAGATTCGATAAGAAATTAAGTAATAAATAACTATATTAGTCTCTCTCAAGCTAATTGTAAACAAATCAACAAATTAACCCAAAAAAATAAAATTATGAAAGCCAATTTGCACTTCTTGTACTCAACCACATCGATCCATGCAATCCCTTTTTTGCCAATTCTAAACACTAATTAATTAATAGAGAAATCTTAATGATATGTTGATTAAGGAAGAGCGAGAGATAATATATGATAATTACGTGCTTGATTTGCTCACTTAAACTTGTTAGCAAGTTAATTATTAATAGTTTTTCACATTAAAATAAAAAGGGGGAATAAGCTAGTAATTCCACGTATTACTTATTTATTTTAGAATAAAACCTTACTAGATAGTATTAGGCCAGACTCTTCTCTAATGTGGATAATGTGAGATTTAAGGTTGTGCTTTTACTTGATCATGTGTAATGTATTATGACTACGACTTTTACACATTATTACATATACAGTAATTTATTTTTACGTAGTATTTTTTTTGACCGAAGATATACAATAATTTTGAAATTTTATTTTGTAAACTATTTTTAAGTTGTCTTTTGTGTATAACACCCTAGTTCTTCATAACCCATTAAAAAAAACTACACCATTGTAATTAAGTATATATTCATCATTTTGACCAACTTGATGATGTCAGATTAATTGCATGAGTGGGACAAAATGAGTTTTTTTGGAAGAATTGTTTATGTACAGAATTATTACATAAGTGCTGGTCCTGATGAATTTAATCATAAACTTTCCCTGCAAATACATCCCATGTTAAGGCCTTGGATTACAACTTACGTTAACACAATACCTAATTGATTGTGCACATGATGATTATCTCACCCCTTAAAATAGTTTATTTTAATTAGATGAATAAAGGATATTCAACTAGATTTAATCTATGCTTTTTGAGTTGGCAAAATATGATTGGTTAATCCAAGAAGCAAACTCTAAACAAGCCAAAACTTTTTCAAAAATGCGTTATACCCTTCGTTTATGGTAAATTGTAGCAATTTGAGTTTAGCATTTATCAATGTACAACTTTAACCATTAATATTTTTAATCACCTTTTATTAGTAACCAAATATTCATAATAAATAAATATACATTGACGCTAATTCAAGAATATTCTATATATAACTATGTGTTTGTGTCTATGGATTACTAAAGAGTGCAGATAAAGATAGAAAATGAATAGTGTAAAAGTAGATATATTGCGACGCGTTTAATTAATCATAAACAAATTGAAGAGAGTATGAAGTTTGAATCTTGTTTTCCTCACTAATTTTTATACTATCAAATGATAAAGTAAAGCAGAATCCTCGACTAAATGCGAAAGTGTTGTCCTTTTTTATATAAAAGAAAAACGGCTGGGAACAAGAAGAACAAACAACAAAGTAAACTAATTAATTAATTAATTAATTAAAGGCTTAAAGCATTTACTTTGTTTTGGGTTAATACCCTTTTCCTAGTGTTATGTGCTTACCAAAAGAATGCTCCAAGGATTCGAGCTAATGATGCTGCATAATTGTAGGGCTTCTTGTCTTATGGAAAGATTTCCTCTAACAAAAGTTAGGGTAAGGGGTTAATTAAACTTTTTGTATAGTATGTAATTAAACTAATAATTAGTGATTATGACTATTAATTATTACTCAATATTGTGAAGAAAAATCTCTCAAGATTATTTAAAAAAAAAAGATAGCTTACTGATTAATAACTTGGAAAACTTGGTTCTAAAAAAAAAAAAAAACTTGGAAAACTTAAATATATATTTTGACTTCATACGTTTCTAAATATAAATACGTAAAAGTTAATGTGAAATATTAGACTAATACTCCATAGTTATCGAATGTAGTATTATTTTAATTTACATGAAGTATTTAGTAATGTTTATTTGTTTTATTATTTTGACGCAGTTAAAAGTTACTTTATGTTAAGTTTCAATCGTTATAATAGACATATATATAAAGTACGGAGTATATGGTCAAACAACAAAAAAAGCCTTAAATTTTGAAAAAAAATTCAATCTTGCAACATACACATATAAAGTATGATCAAACAACAAAATACTAGGGGTGAGCGCAGTAGAGTACCCTGTAAAAATCTCGATACCCAGAATCAGAACCTGTTGCAACAGGTTCCCAAAATTAAGAATCGGAACCGGAACCCGTTAAACAGGTTCCTAAAAATTTGGAATCGGAACCGAAACCTGCAGGTTCCGGTTCCGGAACAGGGTACCCTGTCATTCAAAGTAAGCTTAAGAGTTACTTGATTATCTAGAATATTTAATACAAAATTACAAATACTTATATTAGTACCATTAATTAAACCTTTAAGAGTAAGATGAAAATGAATAAGAGGAGGGAGAGAGGTAGGTGACAACTTTTATACAATTTTAATATAGGACTTTTATACTTGGGCTTAAATGATAGGTTTCGGTTTCAAGTACCATATAGGGAAACCTAGACTAACAGGGTACCCTACAGATTCCGAGTGCAAAATTTTATTACCCAGAACCGGAACCTGTTGCAACAGGTTCCCATTTTTATTACCCGGAATCGGAACATGATATACAGGTCCCGGTTCTGGAACCTGCGGTTCCGAGCAGGTTCCAGTTCCAGATTAGGGTACCCTGAATTTTTGCTCACCCCAACAAAATACTATGTTTCTCAAAAAAAAAAACAACAAAATACTTTTAATTTTTTTTTTAAAAAAAAAATCAATCATTGCAATAGACACTACATACGTAGTATAAAGTATGATCAAACATCAAAATACCTTAAATTTTGAAATTTTTTAGTGTTTTAGTGTTTACAAGCAATTGAACCAGAAGCATATATATCCACTCCTTTTTGTTTGAAGTAATGGTGATGAGGCCAGGTGATAATCCAATATTGCAAATTGCCAACTTTCTCCAAACTCTGCAGCTTTCGGTACCTTCAACAGTTCACCCCATCTACGTACTACTTATACTTAACACACTTACTAGCTTGTCTAATTCTTTTGACTTTTTATATGCTCATTATTTTTGCTCAGACCAACTTAATTAGTGACTTACCAAATTATCCCGTATTTTCAAAGACGTAAATCATTAATCTATACTATCTTATCTACTTACTAGGAGTTGTTATATGCTTTATAGAACATTTCATGTGTGATGATTATGTATGCATAGTACATACGTATTATTTTAGATTATACTGTCACTACTATTTTTTGTATTGAAAGTACACATCATACTATTATCCGACCATCAAGTAAATCGAACACACTATTTATCACATAGTAGGAGGAAACTCAATTGTATATTCTGTACATTTTAGGATTAAAAAATAAACAATAACACTTGATTTGATCTCTACGTTATCCATCCTCAGGAAGTATATATCGACCGACCACGATGCAGCAAAAGTCCAGTAGGCTTTTATTATTCTCAAACTCATACGCCTATTAGTCGTCCTACAAATCAATAATAATCTTACATTCCTACTTTAATTCGTAATATTACTTTATAACTATACTCACTTTTTATTATTTTCTTCCCATAAATTGGTGGTTTTTATTAGTTCCTGCTCTACCAGTCTTCCCTACCTAGCCTCCACCCCTTTAAAAAATTTAAAATCAAAATTAAAAAATTAGAAATATTTTATTATTATTATTATTATTATTATTATTATAAAGAAAAAGAAGAAACAAATCTGTCACGTTCTGCATGATGGTATCAACACACCTACCCTTCCAGCAAATTCCTATGGATTATGGAACGGTAACAACTTAAAATTAGTAGGGTTATATTCTCTGTTAAACAATTTAAAAAATAATGTACTATCAACAACTAATCCTCATTTATCATATTCCTAATTAATCATTGAAAACAACTTGTTAACTCATTGACTTGAGATGTTGACACATGATAACGATTATTTATAATGCCTAACCGCTTACTCATGTCCACAATTTATAATTACATACGGAGTACATAGGACTTGTTCTCTTCAACTTATTTCAAATACTTATTATTTATTACTTAATAAATTCAGATTAGATCAGACCAGATCAGAAATATTCATATTAGACGAGGTCAGAACTTTTGATTATCATTTACTTATTGTGAGATATTGTTAATTGCGTATTAAAAAAAATTATAAAAATTACATATTTGAAAAGTTCATAATGAGATGAATCTAACAAGATCCATTTTGATAATGTTTTTCCTTATACATATTAAAATGCGGTCAAAGTTTAGTCAAATTGTTAAATCAGATCATACCAGACTAGATAATAAAAATTCAGATCAGACCTTAAAAAAATCACATCAGATTTACTTGTTTTAGGTGTAGAGAACAAGTCCATACTCACCAATGCTAATCTACAATATCCTAAGATTACATTATTTATTTAATTTATATACTGCGATATACTTCTCTATTGATTTTTAGATGCAATAGTTTGACAAACATATTTGTAAGGACATAACTTTGGACACTGTTAAAGGTAAGAAAATAAAATAAATTGAGTAATATAAACTAAAATATGTACAAATATAAGTTCAATTAAAATTGGGGTCAATAAGTTCAAATGTAATCAACAAGTTAAGTTTATGGCCAATGAATATAAGCAGACAATTTAACATAATAACGTAAGTTAAAATAAGGAAATTGTGTTTGTATCTTGAAAATTTTGACATGAACATTAATGAATGAACTTTGAGAGTGGCTTACGGGACCAGCTGAAAATTTCAGCTTGAAAACAAAATTATATGATAAAAATTTCTTATGAATCGTCTTGTTAATTCGTGGGCATGCATCAATGCATGAGTTTTTGCTGTCTCAATCAATAATCATTAAATTGCATATATACAAAATAAAGAACAAATTATCCATGCATTTCGATACCTCCACGTCCTCCGATAATCCATCACCAGTAACGGTGGAAGCCTAGGAAATATTTTTTGTATTTTTCTTTTCATGGGAAATAATTTTTGTATTTGACGAAAGGGTAAAGATAATACGAAGTACAAAAAAAATATATGCATCATTTTCAACAGACGTTTAAATATGTATACCTAATCCTCGCTTATTGAAAAATTATCCATTGACCCCTATTTTGCTCATATTTAAGTTGTTCTTAAAAGATTGTTCAATTGTTATATCGGTTGATATGTTCCTTACAACTCTTTTCTATTTTATTTAGTGTCTAAATACTATTGTACTTACTAATAAAACAATAATAAGTATATACAATAGTATATACTAATTCAAAACAACTCCTAAAGAAAAATATTACGAGTACTATAAAATCATAAATCGGCACATATAAAATTCAAAGTATAGCGAATTAGCAATTAATCATAAACAAATGGAATACTTAAAAGTTGAAAGTGAAAGGAACAAAGTTGTTGTATCAACTCCAAATGAAGAAATAAAAATTTACTCCCAAATTCTCTAAAATCCAAAAAGTTACATACACATTTAAAAAATAAAATAAAATAAAATTCCGAAAATACCCTTGACCAATATCTACCTTACCAATGCAATTGCAGGCTGAGTCTCCTCATCTCCCTCCTTTCTCCTTTCACCAAGTCCCTACCACCTGCACACTCCTCTGTAACCCAAACAAAAGTTCTGTATTTCACAAAAAAACATCAATTACAGATTTCCCTTTATTTTTTTCAATAAAGCAAAAGTAGAATATTTAGAGAGAGAAAGTGATAGAGACACTACTATTACCATTACCCAACCTCAAAACCCTACTCACTCACTCTCTTTCACTTTCTCTCTCTAAAACTCACTCTCTTTCACTTTCTCCCTCCTCCATGGAAAGACCTTACTCAACCTCCAGACCACCTACATTCTCTTCCAAGAAGAAACCGCCTCCTCTCTCTTCTTCCTCCTCTTCTTCTTCCTTCCTCAACAACAATGGCGGATTCTTCACTAACACCTCATACGACGACGTTTTTGGTGGTCCTCCTAAGTTTACTTCGTCTTCTTCTTTAGCTCCTCGTCCTGAAGATTACACTGAAATTTTCGGCGCTTTTAGGTCGTCGTCTTCTTCTTCGAGGTCGTCTTCTTCGATTCCTGTTCTTGATCTTCCTGCTGTTCCTGACGACATTCATTCTGCTGCCGCCGCGTTTTTCGACTATTCCGAGGTTTTCGGCGGTTTTAATGCTGTCGATTTTGCTGTTCCTTTTGATGAGCTTTTCCGACCGTGTGATGGCTCCTTCTGCGACGGTGATGCCGACGGTGACGGCGATGCTTCCTCCGATGAAGCCTGGTAATTTTTCTTCTTTTTATTTTACCTAATTGTTTAATTTAAATTTTGTTTCGAATTTTAATTTCTAATTTTAGATTAGATGACCTTTTTTCTTCCACTATTTGCTGATTAGTGAACTTTCCTATTTTCATTTTTTTTTTCAATGCTGATACATAGAAGAATTAGAAATTCTATTCAATTTTCTACTTGTCTGCCTGTAATTGTTTACTTTTTTTAGTTTGGTTTAGTTGAAATTTGACTTCAAAATTCCAGCTTTTTTTTTTAGTTAGTTTTTTTTTTTTTTAAAATTAAATTCTGTTGTTGATCCTTTTAAACGTGTTGTGTTTAATTTGCATTATCTTAAATGAGATATCATGTAGCTTTGGACTACCGAGTTTGGTGGAGAATAGGAGGGAATGTTTGAGAGTTGTGGTAAAACAATGATACATTCCTTAGAATTTCAATTTTTGTTGCTTTAGCTGGGTGATTTAATTATCAAACAGGTCTATTTTCGGTGTCTTTTCGTGTCTTGCTTGATTGTGAATCTGATCGTAAGTGAGATAGGAATTCAGTTGCTTGAGATAGTATCAAAAGAACTGGTATGAAGCTGTGACGTACGCCTTTGGAGTTCCTATTTTCGATTTGTCGATTTGACCTGTGGACAGCTGCGTTGTTCATTGTTTCTAACTTGATATGTGGCTTGGTTATGATTGTTTTTGTGATCATTTCTGAAATATTCAGGAGTTATCAAACACTGCTTAGTGCTTTTAAAAAGTTGTAGATTTCAAATCCATCACCAATTGTGAATTGAGAAAAAAACGAATAATTTTGAGACAAAAAAGATGTTATAGAAGTTCAACAGATTTTTGATTGTGAAGAGACCTTAGTTCTTTAGTCACTAACCTGTAATATTTTGTACCATGGGTTTAGGCTGAAATGTAGCATATTGTCAGATGACTCAAATTAGCACGTGTCAGGGTTATCTCTATAGCTTATGCATCGACTTCAATACCAATGGTGGGGGGAGGATTGAGGAGGAAGGGACTAAGGGAGAAGTGCGCTATTTTTCCCTTAAACTTCTGTTGGGTTGGATTTTGTTTCATACTCGTATAAGGGAAAAGAATTTACTGGTTCCATCTCCCACCCTCTTTTCTATCCAAACACATTGTCTATGTTTGTTTTACAATCTTGAAGCAAGTTTGAAAAGAAAGTTTCTTTTGTGATGGTGGGTAGTTTTTCTAGCACAAGTCCATATGGCAGCTTGTCTGCTTGTTTTTTCATTTCACCTCTTCCCCGCCCCCCCCCCCCCCCCCTCTTCTTATTTTCTTCTGTGTGCTCACTTATATAAATAATGTGTTGAGCATTTGCCTTTTCTTTTCATGGACAGGACCCCAGTTGGTACAGAGTCTCTCTCTGATGATGATTCAGACCCATTTGCTTTTTCTGAAAAGAGTGGAAACTCTCATCAACCTTTGGAAAGCCAAGAATTTAACGTTTCTTACCATAAAGTTAATCCAGGAACCAGCACATATGTGCCAAACATGACACATGTAGCTCAACTAAATGACGTGTCTGGATATACTTGTGTATTTGACGAAGCCACATCTTTGAAAGAAATTGGAAATGATGTGTGCTCACCAGTTGTTGATGATGTTGTTATTAACATGGGAAATGACACTCTGTCTCATGCCTCATATGATAGTGACCAGAGATCTGGAAAAGCTTGTGTGGATAGTATGTCCAATATAAATTCTACATTTGCATCTGTATCTAATGTCAACCTCAGAACAGAACCGTCCCAGTTGCTGCCTCCATCAAGACCGCCACCTGTGTTAACAGACAGTAATGAAGAAGTTCACGAGATGAATTCAAGTCCTATGGCTTCTGAAAGATGTGTTTTGGAGGCAAATGTTGACTATAACTTACCACCATTTTTTGACATGGCGGTAAATGCAAGTACTTCTGCTGCAGCTTCTGCTGCTGCTATGAAAGATGCAATGGAGAAAGCTCAAGCAAAACTGAAAGCTGCACGGGAGTCTAGAGACAGAAAGGATAGAGTTCAGAACAGTGGAAAGCTGCAATTAGAGACTGATCTAAATGGCGGCGGTAATGCTCAAGTGGCACGTGATGAAAGTTTGGCTGAAGAGACCAAAGTGCACGCAACAAGTGATAGAGGTCTCGGTAAGATTAAAAATTCTGCTAAAACTAGGCATGCTAAAACTGCCTCACAGAGTTTACCAGATAATCTGGTTGTTGAACAACCTACTGGGGGATCTGTAAAACCAGCTGAGACAAAACAAGGGAAAAAAAGTAGCTTGTCCATGGATACAGATGTGGCTGGTCAATGGAAGGAGGCTAGGCAATATTATGAATTTGTAAATAGTGAAAACACTAGATTAGCTACTCAACCACCCAGTAGTAATGGTGATGCACAGATAGGAACCAAGCGGCAGGACAAAGATGACCATGATTCAGATTCAGCTGGAAAGGTTTGTGTAACAGGAGAAAATCGGCGGAGGCTAAAAGCAACAAAAGCAGTATCCAGACAAGAATACTATGAGAAAATGGTCAAGGTGGCCCAAGAAGTTCATGACAGCATGATCTGTGGGCATGTTGAGCCTGACAAAAGACAGAAGCGTAGGTCTCAGGGAAATCCTAGAATGCTGAAACCTGATCTGGTCTATGAACAGGAGAACAATGACATTCTACCTAGCAAAGCTCAAAAAGTGGTGGAAAACCCTGGTGAGGCTATTCATACAGAATCTGGGAAGAGTTCAGTGATCGAGCTTGAGAAAGAAGAGTGTAAGACTGAAAGTGAGGCTTGTCATAGTGAACTGGTTGACAAAGACGACCCCTCTGAAGTCAAGGAAAAAGAAATGAGAGGATCCTGTGAAAGGGATGAGGGTGACTCAAGAGTGCAAGATCCTTTAACGAGAGGCAAACATGAGCAGAAAGCAGAAGAGTCCTGCAATAGACCTGGGGCTGAGAGTAGACAGCCAGAGGCTCCTATGAAGAAAATGAACAAGGAGTCTAAGGAAGTGGCTGACAAGAGATTGGAGGAAACTTTTGTGGATGTTTTAATTGGAGATAGATTGCAAAAATCATGTGACAGTGAAGAAAAAGACAACACAAAATACTTGCAGCAAATGAAAGCTGCGGATAAGAGATTAGAGGAAGCTTTTGAGGATGTTTCTGGCAGGGAAAGATCGCAAAGAATGCCTGAAAGCCAAGAAAACAAGACAAGAAATTTGCAGCAAAGAGATGAATATGAAAGTCATCATGAGCAAGCATTTGATGACCAAGGATCTAAGAAGTCACTAGAAAATTGTGTAGAATTGGAGAAGTCCCAGAAAAATAAAGCAGCTCCAAAGCAAGAGGTAATGGGTCAAAGGCTTTATGAGGCTTGTAATCTGATAATAGACCATAAAATCTCAGCAGAGGGTCAAAAACAAGATGAGATTAAAGAGAAGCTTGAGAAGACTACTGAGCTGGAGCATACTTCTTTGCAGGGATATGAGATGGAAACAACTGGAAAAATCAATGAGAACACTGATGGCAGGGAAGTTCAGAAGGGTGAATACAAAAGTCATGTAAAGAGTGAGTTGGAGGATGAGAACCAGGAGCCTCATAGCTCTCCAAGTAGGAAGTTGCCTGCAGAGGACAGACATATGAAGTCATCTGAAGGGGCTAATCTGTACAAAATGGATGTGGAACTAAATATGTCCTGTAAACTTGAGATGTCACAAATAAAAGCTGATGGATTGAAGGAGGTGACTGCTCAGAAAGGGAATGACGAGATTGGCACTGCACCATCAGAGGACAAAAGCAAGTTGGAAGCAGTTAAAACAGCAGATGTTCTGATTGATGAAAGACAAGTAGAATCAACTGCTGCTCAGGTGGACCCTAATGACTGTGAGTTTGAGGGAAGAACAATTCGGGCCTCAGAAACACTTGATTTGAATGACAAAAACACCACGGCACGTAATGTTTGTGCTAAAAGTGAACAAAATCTGAAAGAGGAGAAAAGGACAGCTGCACAGTCTGCCTCTAATCCTAATTCGGTGAAGGGTCTTAATGTAGATGTAGGAAGAAAGAGAAATCTAGTAGGGGAGGGTCAGGCTAACATTTTGCACAAGGAGAAAGCTAGATTTACAGTTGCTGAAGATATTAATGGGTTTAATGAGCATGCTTGTAAGGTAGAATCAGAAGTTCATACTGTAATGTCTGAGAGGAAGGATAATTTCCAGAATATATCTGACCTGCCTAATATAGGTCAAAGCATTGAAAGAAAGGGGAAGATGAGTAATCATAATTTCTCTTCAGAAGAGAAAGATGAAGACAAAGAGAAAGACCTGGAAGAGGAACGTCTTCGAAAGCTCGAGGAAGAGAGAGAGAGATTGAGAGAAAGGGAAAAGGATAGAATGGCAGTTGAGATAGCAGTACGTGAAGCCCGTGATAGGGCATATGCAGATGCCCGAGACAGGGCTGAAAGGGCTGCTCTAGAAAAGGCAACGGATGAAGCACGACAAAGAGCAATGACGGAGGCCCGGGAGAGGTTAGAGAAGGCATGTGCAGAGGCTAGGGATAGGTCACTAGCTGACAAGGCATCATCAGAGGCCAAATTGAGGGCAGAGCGTGCTGCAGTAGAGAGAGCACATGCAGAAGCTCGACAACGTGCCATTGAGAAAGCAATGGCTGAGAGGGCTACTCTTGGGGCACGAGAACGAATGCAAAGATCTGTTTCTGAAAAGTATACATCGGAGAGAGATGTGATCATGAGGCAGAGCTCTTTCCCCACAGTGAGTATATTGCTATGTAATCATTCTTTTGAACACCAGTTCATTATTTTTTTTAGTCTCATAACTCGCATATTCACATTCATTTGCAATTGGATTTGTAGAGTAGTGAGAGGTTTGAAGCAGCTAATGGCGAACCTGCCGAAAGGTGCAAGGCCAGATTAGAGAGACATAGACGAACAGTGGAACGAGTGGTAAGTTTCTATATTCTTTCTTTGTACTCGATTACTATCTAGCAGTTTGCTGCAAATTTGTTTCAATGTTTCAGGCAAAAGCACTTGCGGAAAAAAATATGCGTGATCTTCTTGCTCAAAGGGAGCAAGCAGAGAGGACTGTGAGTATTTTATGTCCCTCTCTGAAAAAATATTTTATATTTGAAGAATTGTGTTTCAATGGTTTACATTATCCTGGTTTTTTTTTATTACCAGCGGTTTGCTGAAACTCTTGATGCCGATATCAGAAGATGGTCTGGTGGCAAAGAAGGCAATTTGCGAGCTTTGTTGTCCACATTGCAATATGTATGTATACTAGTTTATATTATATACATGTCATATTGATGTTTAATGTATGCTACTCAATTTTCTGAACCACGGTTAGAAATTGACCATTCTTACATCAGCAGACTAAATCTGGGCTTTGAATTCTTTTGTATGCGTTGACTGTTTGTGTACACAAAATCTCAACTATTGCATAGCTGTCCTAGCTCTTCAACAATTGTTGTGTTTTGGCTCCTTGTCTGACCATCTGGGTTGTGGGTCAATTTGCTTCTCTTTGTATTGAATTGTTCAATTAGCTGATTAAAAGATGAAAACACAGCATCAAATTATTGAACTTGAAAGCCATCAGAGGCTTCATTTTGCTCAGACATGATATTACACTTGATCAATCTTTAGTCTCAGACTACCACCAAATCACTTTGACCTGTCGAAATTGATCTTTCCCTTGCATACTCAAAAGTCATAGTAATGACAAGTTCCTTGATCAACCATCAGAAATTTCTGTTGATTGATACTTTTGAGAAACTTTTGCTGTGATAGGTTGATGTTTATGCGAATTTGTTGACTTCTATTTATAAACTATTCAGGTAACTTACAGTGTAATGCTGTGTTTTTACCTATTTTATGTTTGTGTGAACTATACAATATTTGGTCAATTTATTGACCTCCTCCTGTTTCATGACCTAGTAATCTAACATATGCATCTTTGAAATTTTGTTGCTTCGAGAGTATGTTATTTTGTAGGCAACTTGTTCATTTCACTAATTGCTCCTCTTAAAAGGTGGAGCATGTGAAAGATCTGAGATGTAGCCGTGTAAGCATGTAGCTCAAAGTATGTTATAACTTAAATCTCTATTTTGCATTGGCAGATCCTTGGGCCAGATAGCGGTTGGCAGCCAATTCCGCTGACAGAAGTAATAACTGCTGCTGCGGTGAAAAAAGCTTACAGGAAAGCCACTCTTTGCGTGCATCCTGACAAACTACAACAGCGCGGTGCTACTGTCCAACAGAAGTATATATGTGAAAAGGTTTTTGATCTCCTGAAGGTGTGTTTCCTTATGCTTTGTATCTCTTTGAACCATTTGTTACTTTGGTTAATATTTAAACTTGCCTTCTGAGATTGGAGCCAAAGCAGTAATTGGCTGTATATAGTGCGACTTTTTCTTTGGTCCCTCCCAAGTGCCAATATCAGTCCAGATTACCTGCTTGGATAATGATGTGCCTAGCTTTAATATTTGGAAGTTTTGCAAGTGTTAAGTTCGTGGTGCTGAATCCTAATTGAAATGTCTGCATTCACTTGTAAATGTTCTGTCATCATCTGATGAAATGTCCGTCATTTTTTATTTATTTTTTCCCCTTCTGGTGTGTTGCTCTTTCGGGTTTTAGAGTAAGTTATTCAGTTACCAGTTACCACTAATCTATTGTTCTCGTGTACTTGGAGGAAATTTAGGGCTGTCATTTTATTACTCTTAACATCATGTAACTCTCGTACACCTTTTTCCTTCCATTGAACAGGAAGCTTGGAACAGATTCAACTCAGAGGAGAAATAGAGTAGGCTATTAAGAGCCGAGGTTATGTATTTGGTATTTCATACTTTTGAAAGTGTATATATGTATAGCCATCAGTCTTGTGAAGATATGTTTAATTGTTTAGAATGTAGAAGCTGATCTGTGCTGTTTCACAGAAGGAAAGCAGCGTAGGTTTAAGGTGCATCCACCGCTAATTCTTGTCTGGTTTGGGATCACACAAAAGTATCAGGTGATTATGCTTATGAGCTCTACATAATAGAAGTAGCTCATATCTTCCTATATCTCTATTGCTATGTACGGAGTGCTATATTATGTTCCAAGCTAGATTTCTAATTCTTGCTATATACAAAGCATATGCCATTAATGCCAATCTGACTGAAACCAGTGAGTTTTCGATACATTTACCTTTGGTCTCTATCGTCAGGACTTTTGAACACCAGCTAATGTGGATGGGTGTGACTAGGGATGACAATCCAGTCCGGATCCGACCCTACTCCGCCCCGATCCGAGGTAGAAAATCCGCTCCGAGTCCGAGAAAAAAGTAATCCAAGTTCGACTCCTTTAAAATAATCCGACTCCGAGTCGGAGGAGGGTCGGAGTCGGATCTACAAAAAATCCGAGAAAAAAATCCAACTCCGACAAATATCCGGCTATGACGAATTATCCGACTTTAACTTCGATAGTTTGTGGATTTTGGTGTGGGTCATGGTGGCATTGGGTGTGGGTTGTAAAGGCCCAATTAGCCCAATTTCTCAAAGTATATTGAATAATGAAAAAAAAAATACTCGGAGTCGAGTCGGATCGGAGCCAGAGGTCGAATATTGAAATCGGAGTCGGAGTCTCGGAGTCAGATGATAGAGTCGGATTTAGCTTCCGACATCCTGTAGGGTCGGAGTCGGATTTAGCCTCCGACATCCTGTAGGTCGGAGTCGGATTTAGCATAATCCGCTTCGAGTCCGACCCGTTGTCATCCCTATGTGTGACGATGTCACTACTGGCGTGATAGGGTTTGGGGAGACATGATATCTCCATCTCAAAGTAGAATCACAGTCATGTGATCTTTGCCGGAAGGTAAGAATAAAAATTCAAAAATTGGGGGTTAGCATGAAAGAAAAAATCACAACTTTCCATGACAATTATTAGACCCAGCATTATGTATACTAGGATAAGTAAATGGTTTTCTTGCTCTTTCTACTATCTGATTATATTGTGTAGTACTCCCTCTGTTTTTAAATACTTACGTTATTTTTCCATACGCGGAGTTTTAGGAGAAAATGGAAAAAGTAATAAAATATAGAGGTAGTGGGGTAGGTGGAAGAATAAAAAAATGTAAACAACGAAAGTGGTGGAGAGAATTGGGGGAGAGATGATATAAAATTAATAAAATATGATTTATGTTAGGTCCACTGTGAGAGAAATAAATTAAATATTTTAAAAGTTTTTCAAATAAGAAAATGGAGTAAGTATTTAAAAACGGCCGGAAAAAAAGTGAAGCAAGTATTTAAAAACGGAGGGAGTAACTAGTAAGTCACACTAATCCATTTGACCAATACCATGATTATGTTGTGTTGGCTTAAAAAGGCTTTCGGAGTATATATTAACCTATACGGAGTATATCTGATTCTTCAGTTCTAAAAATGTATTTTAGGAATGTGTTGCTAGTGTTGTGACTTCTTACCCTTGTTTTGGCGAAAAATGAAATAGAGTTTTCATTATTTATCTTGGTTGGTTGTTTGTTGGCTTGCAACGTTGGGAGGGCAACATCACTTCAAGGGATGAGGTGGAAGGAGAGGTCCATATCCATTGTTAAAAGGTAAATAACCCGAATATCTTACCTTATGGCACCCCATCCGGTAGGAAGATGAGAGTCGAACCTTAACCTTTAATAGAGAGGTGGGAGGTTGAGTACCCATTTTATTTTCATTTTCAATTGGTCTATCAATAAGCATTTAATTTTGAAAATTGTATCGTTTTTCATGTTTCTTCCATCCACCTAATATTTATTATGATAAAAAATGTATAGCTAACAGTGTACGTTTTGAAGAATTCTTTGAGACCAGGTATTTAGCAAAGGCTATTCAATTACGTGTGTGGCCAATGTGAACAACTTTCCCATACATCTTCTCTAAAGTCAAACCTGCTACTACTATCATATGATAGCTTTTTGTATGAAGCATAATATTAATATGAAATGGGTATTGAATAAATCACTGAGCATTCACCATTATTTTTATAAATTAAACAAAAAAGGAAGTTGACAAAGTAATCGTGTATCTTTATTAATTAGGAAAATTTTTGACCAAGACCACTTCTAAGTTCAAAGTAAAGTACAAGTGATCAACTGATTATATTATTGTGATTCAAGATTAGGAAAATTGTAATGGTTAAATCTAACTAATATCGAACAGGGAAAGAGATAATTGTTATGGTAGCATCTAATGAGAACATGGTAGAAACAGTAGTCTAGTAGGAGAAGTGTAATTGAAGTGTGATGGAAAATCTTCGCCAAAATGGAATTTTTTGTATATGTAGATCAAACAAATGGCTTGTAACTTTCTAATGATAGTGTTGACTTAGTAAGGAGTTTTACCCATAAAGTGTGGATAGTGTCATTTTACAATCTCAATAAATATATTAAGAATATTTCGTAATTGTTTTCCAATCATCAATCAAATAGTCTTAATTTGTGAGCGATTTGAATCAAAAGCTACTCGATTTAAACTTGACTTGGATTAAAGTACTACATCACCTAACTTCTAGACGAAAACACAAAATCGGACATAGCTACTCTTCTGATCATAGGCTGCTGCTCAATTTGGTAAAACTTGCTTCTATGGCCGACTATTTTCTTGCATCTCCCCTGCATTACTTTCATAAGTACCTAATTTCTTATTATTATTATTATTGCCTGAGTTTCCTAATTACTATGAACAAGTCTAAACTCAAAATTAAACTAATACTATCATATCTAGTATCTACCCACTACTAATCCTCCCCAACAACTCTACTCCAACTTCATGCCCTTTTTTCTCTTCCTTTTCTCTTTCAATACTAACTTTGATAAAATTCTACTTAAAATTAATTGCATACATACTTAAATGTGGGCCATACATGATTTCCTCATGCTATCTTTGTCACAAGGATAAATGTTTATTTTCTTCACATTAGTTGTCCACGAGATTACAAATTTACAATAAGTCAAATTTGGATGATCTAAGGGCCCTTACTATATTTAATTTAACTAGCATACCAAATACGACCAAAGTTTATGCATATAATATTTTATCAACCCCCCTTATATAGTTATATGATATTACTTCACCCACTTATCTTTTTTCTTGTATCTTCATTTCTTTACCTACAACATTTTGGTGTTTTCAGACAAGTTACCAAAAAACTGTCTAAGAACAACACCAAAGACACAAGTTTAATAAAAATGGCTTTGTTTAGAGCTTTGAGCACGAGAAGAAGTCGTCGAGACGGGTATGATCGGCTATTAGACGAGACTAATACAATTGGTGTACATGATTATAGTTGTGCTGGTAGTGGTGCTGGTGGTGCAGATCATGCTGTATTAAAGAGGGTTACAAGTGTTCCTGCTAGCATGTTATTCGGGTCATCGTCTAAGAAACTCGACTTCGAAACGGGTCATCTAGGAAAAAACTCTAAGCCAAAACAACAACAGCCAACAAAAAGTAAAAAAAGTGGCAAGAGTCATCCTGTGTTTAGTTTGTTTGATGGGAAGTGGAGGAAGAAGAAGATGACGGCGAATCCAGATTTTTCGCGGTATATAGAGTATTTGAAAGAAGGAGGGGTGTGGAACAAGGATACAAATTCACCTGCAATCTATTACAAGTGAATATGGATTATTAACTTTGTTATTTATTTCATTTGTTGCTTCAAATTTTTATTTTCTTAGTGTGTACATACTGGGAATTTTTGTTGCTTTTATTGGTTGAAAAAGTAGAGGAACGATTTTATGAATTCTAATATTCTATATATAGGTTTGCCTTTACTTGATTCAACTTGTTATCAGAGCCCAGATTTTGTAGTCAATTAAGGTTAACTATGTTGTAAATAATATCTACTTCGTATAAAAAAAATGTCATTATCAATAATTTCGATCTTGGCCTTAGTATGGCATTACATGGAGATCAGACACCAATTAGCAATCTGAGTGTCTAATTAACCCAACTTATAAAAAAATTATTTGGCTTATTCAAATACTCGTTAGTTTCAACAAAAGGAAAATTAATCAAAATGAGTAAAAATAAGTTAGGTGCAACAAAAGTAAGATGAGACTAACGTCGTCGGTCTATAATTATAAGTTGTGGCCTAATCTAGTTAGTCGATTTTTTCCTATATGGTTTGATTATGGTCATGTTTGGCAAATGACTTTTTGTTGGCTTTTTATTTAGCTTTTGGCTTTTGGCTTTTGGCTTTTTTATGTGGTCAAACAGCCAAAAAGTATTTGGTAATTGCCTTCTCAATTAGTGAAAAAGCCGGCTTTTAAACCAAAATGAAAAAGCTGTTATGAGTAGTGTTTTTTATTGGCTTTTGGCTTGTTGGCTCACAAATTATGTAATAAACAGCCAACAACCAACAAATTTCAAAAGCCATTATAAATAGCTAACATTCCAGCTAGTCAAACAAGCCAAGTGAATCAGCCAACCGCCAAAAGCCATTTGCGAAACAAGGCGTATAACTTTTCTACACAATCGAGGACCCAAACTTTCCTAGTCCAGTAATTAACCAAGAGTAGTTGATTTGGTTTAGCTATAGGCTTATTTCTGAATTATGATTATCCTGTTATTTGCAGCAATATGATAAGCCAGTGGACAATATGGTATGGAGTTTCAATAATTTTGACAAATAAGGGTCGGTGAGTAGTGATACTTTGATGTGAATTTGCATGTGCTAGCTCTTCTTTAATTACTGACTTCCAAGTTCCAACTACATGCTGTCGTTGGCTTTTTACTCAACTTTTTCTGTATGTCATCTCTTGCCACTTACATTCTTCATTTCCCATATGCAACTTCTAAGTCAAGAGTAATAATGAACAACTATATGACTTAGCTTGTATATATAACATTCTAGCTAGCTAATAGCAACATATATTGATGTATGCTTTGATTTTATTTCTTTGGTGAAAAAGTGGGCAATGTATTCTTTGATAATGGATTATCTCAAGCATCTTATATTTTGGAACTCGATCTTCAAATCATACTCAACATGCTAAGTAAGCTACAATAACTAATTATTACCCAGTTTTTACTTATATAATGCCTTTCATTTGAATTCATTTAAAATCACTATCACCTTGATAACTACAACTAACTTTACCTATTATATGGTTGTATACTTCTATATCCGAAGTCAAGCCGAATATATAACAAATTGGTCAATAAGAGAAAGTTAAGCAATGTCAACATTTGAAATTTTCCAAGCTAAGTGATGACAACTTTTAACTTGGTTAAGCTTTGCCATGATGTGTGACATGGTGATAACTTTCATTGCTTGTTGTATTATTTTAGAAATTTTATTTATTTCAATTTACATAATGTATGATGTACGAGTTAAGATAAAATACAGTCCCTGAACTTTGGTATTTTTAGCTTTTAGTCCCTCAACTTTTAAGTGAGGTAAAATGGTCCCTCAACCAACAATGACTCACTTTTCAGGTACAAATTAGCTGACTAAGCATAGTTTAGGGACCTTACTGCACATGTAGCAATAAATTGAATGATTTTAAAAGCAAAGTTTGGGGACCTTCAGATGATGAGTTGACTTTAATTAAATTAGAAATGAAAGTTTAGGGACCTATAGGGTGAGGTGGCTAATACAATTATTATTGGCCAAAGTTTAGGGACCTATATGGACACATGGCGCTCCCATATAAGAGTGATTATAAGTTTTAACCTATAAGTGTAATTTAGTTCAATTAATTTAATTTGATTTCAACAAAATAATCAAATTAATTTTAGTAAAAATTATTAACTTTAAAAAAATATATAAATGAGAGATATTTTAAGTGAGAAATTCATGGTCACAATCCACTTTCTCTCACTAAAATATGTTAAGAAATCTGGCTAAAATCTTGCTATAATACGAAATTTGTTTGTGAAAGAAAAATTCCTTCTTAGTTCTTACTCATTCAGTTAAATATATTTAGTTAATAATCTAGGGAAATTATTATTTTCTCTTAGAAATTAACACACAAAAAAAACAAAAAAAAAAACCCTAAAAAATGTCACACAAAATAACCAAAAATATTGAAAATCATTTAGAACATAAACACATAAAATAATAATGATAATAATAATTAAAAAAAAAAAAAAAAAAAAAAAACCTTAAAAGTTGACACTCAAAACCCAAAAAAATTGAAACCCTTTTAGAAAGTAAACGCATGAAAATAAATTGTCAGTTTAAAAAAAAAGTGGGATGGTATTATTTTTTACTCTAGTTTTCAATCTTTTCATATTTCTATTTAGTTTTATATTACAAAGTTTGGATTTTGTCTTACTCACTCACTTTGAAAACACATTACATTTTTTGGTTTATTTATTTTTATTTAATTTTTTTTTTGGTGTGTCAAATATATAAGGGGTAAGGAATTAGGATTTGAGGATGTGTGGTTAATGAGTTTAGTTGATTGAAATATTTTATAAAAAAAATTGATTACAAAGGGCCTGTTCACATTTACTGAACTGAACTAAACTGATTGGAGCTGAACTAAATATTTTATAAGAGAAGGAAATTAGGAGCTGAACTAAAATTAAGTTGAAGCGAACTGATTAGAGCTGAACTGAACTGAAATTAAGCTATAATAAACATGTCCGAAAAAAGGGTAAGAAGAAAATTTATTATAAAAAATGTAAAATATATCATGATTATCAAATTTTATTAGCAATTTTTAATTCTTGTCAACTCACTTTATAAATATTTAATTGGTAAAAAAAAAAAAAAAAAACTTTATTTGGTGTTTAGAGAGCCACAAGGGCGAGGTGAGAATCGATCCAGTGATCTCCTGGAATCGGGAGGAAAGCTCTAACCACTTGAGCTATCCCTCACTCTCAAAAAAAAAAAAACTTTATAAATCCCTAAGCTTTAGTTTATATTTAATTTAATTAATTGACTTGTGATCTAACAAGTTCCTAAACTTTTGTTTGAAAAAAAAATAGAAATAAATGACACATCATATTGAATAATGGTCCCTAAACTTTGCTTAGTTAGTTTGGAAGTCCCTAAACTTTGCTTAGTTAGTTTGGAATTCCCTAAACTTTGCTAACTAAGCTTTTCCTCCACCTGAAAGGGTGAGGCTTGGGTGGTTGAGGGACCATTTTGCCTCATTTAAAAGTTAAGAGACTAAAATAGTACAAATACCAAAGTTCAAAAATTGTATTTTACCTTAACTCTATGATGTACCATACAATACTGAGTTAACAATACTATAACACAATTACAAATACTAAGACGCCACGCATAAATTGTTACAAAGAAAACCTAATTTTTTAACTTTCAACCCAAAAGTCTTAATTTTGTCATTTATCTCCAAAATTTAATTAAATCAAAGTTGACACAATTGCAAACTACCTATTAGGACTACTGGACTACCACCAACCTTTTCCCATGAGACCACAACAATACAATCAAATAACTACTTTTTTACACGGGAGTGTTGATGTTAGTTGATGTCACCGTGTAACAATCGAGAAGGATGATTATTACAAGTCAACATTAACAAAGTTCTTTCGTTCTCAATCAGTTTGCATGAGCAACTACAATTACAAATCAAACCAATTTTTTGTTTGTTCTAATTGAGATTGAGAAGAATTGTTAGCGTTTGAGATAGCTTGGGCTCAAACAAACTTTTAAAATTATTGTATAGTTTGAGCTTTGTTTCAACTTAACTGGAACTTGCTCATTTGCATTATTATAAGTCGGGGTGAAGCTTGTCAATAAACATGCTCTTTGAGAATAATTTCTTTGTACTTCGGACCTGTTCTGATTCACTGAAAACAACTAAACTGAATTTGAACTGAGCTGAAATAAATTGTTTATGAGATAAGAAAATTAGGAACTGAACTGAAATAAACTAAACTGAATTGAACTGATTGGAGCTGAGATAAACTGAACTGAACTGAATAGAACTAATTGGAGCTGAGCTAAACTAAACTGAATAAAACTTATTGGAGCTGAGCTGAACTGAACTAAACTGAATAGAAATGATTGGAGCTAAGTTGAGCTAAACTGAACTGAACTAAATAAAACATCCATTTGCTTTGACTCAAGAACAAAGATTTCGTCACGATCACTCCTTTTAAATACGAAAAAGTTATGGACAAATTCTCGTGAATTTATTATAAAAATAAGCAAAAACCTATGATTTTCTTTTTAAATGTATACTACGGAGTACTAGATACAAATAGCAAGGCTAATTTATGGAAAAACAAAAATTTGACTCTTGTAGCACAAAAAATTGAACCATTTTTCTGTTCATATATAAAATCTATAATTTGTAAGAGATTATATGTAATTAGTCATTGGGTATTTAATGAATTGACATGATATAGACTTTCTAAATTCAAATATACCTAAAAATACAAAAAAATCAAATTGTATATAAAAAAAAATACTCCTACTATGCAGTTTACTTATAAATTCAATTTAAAATAATTTATAGAAATACCCCATGAAAAAACGAAAGGTGAAATCGCCACGTGATTGGTATGATAGAGATAGATTAAGATGAACTTGTACGAGTATGATAGAGATAATTTGCTTGAATGTCTTGATACTGGTTTAGATCAATGCTTTAAGGTATGTACTTTTATCATGATTTTAAAAGATTTTATAGAGAAATCTATTCTTGTCTTTACAAAAATAAAAAAAAAATTATAGCTTAGTCAAATATTCACAATATTCCAAAATAAAAGTACGATTTCAAAATACTCCATATTTCAAAGTATGAATAAAAAAATCGTAGCTTAGTCAAATATTCAAAACGTAGAAAAATACATACTCATTTTCCTTAAAATTTAAAAATTTAAAGGAACCTAATGCTGCCACCTACTTCTTGTTGGACCTCACACTTTCTTATTTTCTTTTAAAAAATTAACATTTAAAATTCAAAATTATATTAAAAAAAAAAATCAAAATTGTTGGGTTTTTTTCCCTCTCAAATAAAAATATCGTGACTCACTTTCTTTTTGCTCAAGATTCCCCCCACACTCTTGGCCACAAACCAAGATTCTACTCTACCCCAAGTCCCCAACCCAAAACCCCTTCTATACGACACCGTTTTATTTATGACGTCATCCACATTTTCTTGTCTTTTTCCCCAAGTCTCCTTCCTTTATTTATTACCTCACACTCTTCCCATTTCCCTCACCAAAAACCCCCGTTTTACCCTTCTCATTTACCCTCTCCTTCTTTTCCCCAATAAGGGCATTTCAGTCTTTTCACACCCAGAACCTTCTTCTCTTTTAAAATTAAACAAACATTCAAAAGCCAACAACAGAAGAAGTAACACACAAACACCTCCAAAAGTTAAGGAGAATCAAAACGCGTCGTTTTCAATCCTCTTTCCCTCTTCTTCTTCTCACCGCCTTTTCCTCTTTCTCTAGGGTTCTCTTTCCATTTCAAATCCCCTCCATTTTCACTTTCTCTCTCCTCCACAATCGAGGTTACTCTCGATTCAATCTCAGATTCTTCAATTCTTTTCTTCAATTGAATCTTGATTTTTCCAGATTTCGATTGATTTTTTGATTGATTAATTTGGTTTTGAAATTGCAGAGATTGGAATCAGACGATGCCAACCTTCGCAGCAATACAATTCGATCGGTTTCTGGAACCAGGAGCTTCCAAAACGACGTCGTCTACCAACATTTCCGATGTTTCACGCAAAACGACGTCGTCACCGGTTGACGATCTGAAATCATTTTCTAGAAGGAAGGATATACCACCGCCGCATCCTCAGCTACGTCGTCTGAACTCCACTTCATCTCCGGCGACGGCGCCGCCGTCGGCAAGACCACAGATACATCCGTCGCTTTACGCAACGCCGGAACCTACACCTATCCCTGACTCAGCTACCTCTTCATTTCCTCCGTCTTCTCCTTTTCTTATCAACCACAAAAGGCGGGGCCCGCGCTTGCTTAAGAGCCTCTCCGACCAGAACGTAGCGGCGGAGGCTGCTGTTGCTTTGGAAGGGGGGCATGTAAGAAGCCATTCCGAGGAAAATGTTTCGATCGAGGCGAAAATTGAGAAGTTTGACGATGAATTGGTAGTTAATGGATCGAATGATGATGGGTTTATAGCCGAGATTGAAGCTGAGAAAGCTGAAGTTAATGGGGATGTTTTGGTGAGAGAGAATTGTGAGAGTGAAGATTTCTATGACCCCCAGGAATCTATGAGTTTTTCGGCTTCGGCTGATAGCGATGATTACGGTGGTGAGAGGTCGGCTAGGGGTAATACTCCCATGGGAGGAGAGTTTTATGATGCTTGGGAAGGTAATTTTTATTGTTATTGAAAATTTTCATCAAAATATATGGTTTTGGTATGTGATTCCGTTTTAATGACCATGTTGTTGTGTAATACTATAGAATTAGCATTATCTTATGGCCCTACTTTTTTTTAGTTTAGTAATGCAAAGGTAAAGAAGGGAGAAATGATAAATTAGAGTGTTAAGATTGGTCCCACTGGTTTGTTTTTGGTGAATTTAGAACTTAATTATGTTTTTTTTTTCTCACAATAAGCTCTATAATTTTGTAATATTGTGATAATGATTTAACTTACTTTTTATAGTAGGGAGAGTTATTTGAAGCTTTTAGGTTGAAAGATTCATTATATTGAATGAATTGTCAAATCTATGTGCTGCAATCTTTGGGTTTTTGTTAGAAAAAATGGTTGCTATAGTGAGGATCTGTTTTCTAGTTCTAAACAGTCATAAGTTTGGTTTCTTTTTCTCATTGGTCTTGGAGTAATTTAGGTTAAAAAGAGCTGAAAGTTAAGTTATTGTTCATGGGATTATATTATGACAGATATCTGGATTGCCTTGGTGATTATCATTTGTAGGTTTTGCAAAGTAGTCATTTAGTTTGAGATACAGCTTTATTAATTTACGAGCAATGCTATTGTGCTTTGAAAGCACGGCTAGCGGTCAATTGAAGATAGATCGAGTCTGTGTGTGTGATTAATTGATAACCATGGCATACATGAAGTATATTATGTTATTATTTCAATGGGGAATGGATGTATTATTGCATGCTCTGTATTTTTTTAGCTCTGCTTGTCAACCGTGGCTATAAATCTGCATAAGTGTTATTGCCATTAGCTAGCATATTGTATTGATAGTTTTTTTTCCCTTTCTTTTTTTTTTCTTTAGAACTCTCTTCTGATAGTGGCCTACAAGCACAGCGTTCTCTTGATGAGGTTGAGACTGAGCTACGAGAAATGAGGTTGACCTTGTTGATGGAGATTGAAAAGAGAAAGCTCTCAGAAGAAGCCTTACAGAGTATGGAACAACTGTGGCGAATGCTGCGGGAGAAGTTAGGGGCTGTTGGCTTGATACTTCCTGAAAATCTTACTGCGTTAACAGAGGATGGCCAAGCAGATACTGCTCCTATTGAAGAAATTTGCCGACAAATCCAACTGGCACGTTTTGTGTCTGAATCTGTTGGGAGAGGGATTGCAAAGGCTGAAGCTGAGGTAGTTATGGAAGCTCAGCTGGAAATGAAGAACTTTGAGATCGCTCGTCTAACTGATAGATTGCATTATTACGAGACTATGAATCGAGAAATGTCTCAGAGGAACCAAGAAGCCATGGGTGAGTCTCAACTTGCAATAGTTTTTTTTATATGGCCAGCTTGTTTCAACCTGACATGGTTGTGATTGACTGATCACCAGTCATTTTGTGTTTGTTATATCTCATCTTTTGCTTGCACTCTTCCCGTCATTTATGACATCCCATGTGTTATACTTGTACCTTCTTTACCTCTTCTTTGTTATGCTGAACCACATTGCTTGTGCTTGTTTTGTTGCTATGTTTCAATTATAATCAAATGATTGTGCTACATTTCTCCTATGCTTATTGATAATCTGATAATGGCTGTTGATTCATGGTTTTGTTTCTTGAGGCTTTTTTTGTTGTTGCCCGTGAAATGGAATGGAATAGTTTTTTCCATGTCACTAATGTGAAGCTGTAGATTGTATGCTTTACAAATTGTTTGAAAATTCAATAATGTGACAGATTGTGTTATTTATGGTATGAGTATTTGGCAATTGGCATAGGATCAGTTATCGTACTCAGTGCTGAGGGATACACTACATAACATGATGCTGGAAATAGTATATTTTCCAAAATCAGCTCTCTTTTTATATTTGTGATTAATATTATGAACGAAAATATACAGCCTAAAGTATTGAGAAAGCCTAAGGTAAATTTATTAAAGCTCAGACCACTGAAAATTAAAACCCATTATCTGCTAACAGTTGCATCAACACTACATAAATCCTCATGGTCTCAGTTTTTTATGAATATCAATGGAGGAGCTCTTTTTGCGCGCGCGCGCGTGTGTGTTTGTGTTAAATATTTTTTTATTTGCAAAGCACTACCTTATGATGGTTTACTTGTGTATTGATGGTTCTTTTTGCTTGTTGCATACTGCAATATTTTGCCATTTTTCCACATTAATAATCAGAAGGTTGTATTATTATGTGTACTATACTGTGCGAGTTTGTGCTGGTGTTGAAGACTCATTTCTAGTGGAGAAATATCACACTTGATTATTTATGAATTTCCCTAGGTTGCTTGTGTGAGGTTTTTGATATTTATGCGCTGCTTTTAGATAATATCAATAAGAATTGTCCTGATTGACGGTATGCTGAGCTTGCCTGTGTTTATTTTCAGAAATTGCACGACATGAAAGACAGAAGAAAAGGATAAGACAAAAGTGGGTTTGGGGCTCAATTGTTATTCCTGCAGCTGTTACACTCGGTGGTGCGGCTTTGGCATGGTCTTTACTTCCAAGTGGAAACGGAAAAGGATCATTTTCAAGTGAATGTAACAGAGCCTTCCAACCTAACAGTGATAAGCAGTGATTAGGCCATATCTAGACATATACAAAATAGGAAGAAATAATTTGACAAAGTCTGGTGCATTGTGCAATGTGCATAACAGCCCTTCACATTCCGGGATGCATATTTTTGTGCTATGCAGAATGTACAGTTTCATGAAAATAATGTACTTTCGATGACTGACATCTTTTTGAGCAATGCTGAAATGCATTGTTGTAAAACGAAAGAAAAGGTTCGAGTCCCTTGTGCGCTAGGCCAGGAAGAGGTATTCTGATTCCGGGTTCTAGAAACTTGGGAACTCTGAGTGTGAATATATTTTTTGCAGGGCATTTTTGATAAAGAACGAAGAAGGGGCCTAAATTTTTGTTACTTCAAATTCTTTTATGGGTCTTTGTAGATGTGTTTGTGAATTGTGATAAAAAAAGCTTGTGAATTTTGCTGCTTTTAGATTGTTGAAGCGCTCTTTTAGCTTGGGTGTTGTGGCGTTGCTCACTTGCTGTGATGTTGATGAGATAATTAGAGTTCAGATATGGCATTGCTGGCTACATTATTTCCAAGTCTCCATTATTTACAAGCCTCTATTCTTACAACTGAAGTTCGTTTATTAATAATCCTAATTCAATTTTACCTGATTTGGCTGTGGCCACAGCGCAATGTGCTAGTGTGCGTTATACCTCCTGTTGGGTCTGTTTGTGTGATAATCTGCCAACCTGCCTGACAGAGTATGTTTTTTAATTACTTCACCAAAACTTGATTAATAACTGTTATTCAAGGCTTCAAAGAGATATTTGTCAGGGCTGTTTTACTCCTCAGATGGTACAGAGTATGTTTTTTACTTGCAAGTTTCAATGTGTCACTAGAATGATTGAGTGATCTCCTACTCCATAGATGTTATGGCTTGATGCTTGAAAGCTATCTTTGTCGGAGCCTTTTACTCCAAAGATGGTTGATACATGATCGGTGCGTTGTACTCCTTAGATGGTTGATGCATGATAGTTTTCTTATATTTCATGAGTCAGTTCGTGCACCCAAGGTCAGTTTGTGCGTCTTAGGGAAAACTTCCAGTTTTTTTTTTTTGGTTAAAAACTTTGAATTGTTACACAAGTGGAAAAATTGGGGCAAACAAACACTAATTAACTCTTATCAAATATTGTAAAAGTTTCTCTTTACTTGGAAGACACTAATCGCATAAAATCTTGGACATTGTGAACAAGGCAGGCAAAATTCGACTCCTTTCCTCATGCCTGAAAGTCAGATTGCAATCCTTACCCTTGCAGGGCGTTTGGTAGGAGGGATGGGATTAAGTGGGATAAGAAGGTGGAATTAATAGATGGGATAATGATAAAAATAGTATATTCCATTGTTTGGATTGGGTTGAGATTAGATTGGAATAACTAATAAAAATACACAATTACCTTTACTATCCTTTCTTCATTCTCTTCTTCTTTTTCTTTCATTAAGGGTAGAAATGTCTTACTCCTTAAATTTAATCCCCATCCCTTATACCACCCCCTCTTAGGCCCCGTTTTATTCACCTTATTTTTGCTGAAGTGAAATTATTTTTACTGAAACAATATTATATTTGCCGAACTTAAATTATTTTTACTGAACTTAAATTAATTTTACTGAACTGAAATTATTTTTGATGAACTGAAATTATTTTTACTGATTTTCTAGTATAATTCTTCTTTAAGAAAACTGAATTTTACTGAACTGAACTTATTTTTACTGAACTGAAATTATTTTAACTGAACTAAAATTAATTTTACTGAACTGAACTTATTTTTACTAAACTCAAATTATTTTTACTTAATATTATTTTTTTAAGGTGAAGAGAACAGGACCTTAGTTATTAACTAGTTAATGCCCGAGCTATGCTCGGGTTTTCAATTAGTACATGGTTGGATTATTTTTATGCATAATATGAAAAATAAAATTTGTATAATGATTTACTTACTTGTAAATAACTGGAATTATCAATATGTAACAGATTTTTTTTTGGGTAAGTTAAAATCTAAATTTCTTACTTATCTTTAATCTTGATAAAATAATTATTTATTTTCTTATATAAAAAAACTAGTTTTGTGCCCCGTGCGATGCCCAGGTAGGGATGGCAATATTAAGTGGATATCCGCTAACCCGCTCCACCCGCTTTAAATAAATGGACGAAAACCCGAATTAAATGGATGAGAAGCGGGTGACGGATGAAGCGGGTGATGGATCGGATCGGATATGGATGATACTTTTTTCACCCGTTAACCATCCACCCACCCATTTAACATATATTAAATTTTTAATCTAAGAATTTTAATAATGAAATATGAAATGTGCAAGAAATTACTTGTTTTTTTTATTACAAATTAATTTTTCAAACAATACGCTGTTATTGTTTCCTTTTTTATTAATAAAATAAAAAAAATTATTGTATAAATAACCGAAAATTAGAGTTTATGTGGGTTTTTTTTCACTTTAATACTCATCCATTAGTCATCCGCTCCACCCGTTTCATCCGCGGATGATGGACGGACGGATATGGATGATGGGTGAAGCGAGTGACGGATGGATGTGGATGGAGCGATTAGAATAATGGATGGATGCGGGTGAAGCTCCACCCGATCCGAATCCGATCCATTGCCATCTCTATGCCCAGGTTGTTTAGCAAGCAATTGATGTATTTTTGTGACGATTTATTATTTAGTAGACATGTAATGACTAGTAATAATATTGGTGAAAATGTTCGATTAAATACATAAAAAAAAATAAATAAATAAATGTTCATAGCCCGTTGGATTGACCCGAACCCAAAACTTTGGGCAAGAGTTGAACATTTTTTGGCCCGTAACCTGAAGTGACCCGATCCGAGATGACTCATGACCTGACCCCAACTGGTAAGTCTACGTAGTAATAAAATTATATTAGATTGTAAAGTATATTATTTCAACCGATTAGTACATATATATAACTAGATGTTATACATTTTGAACTGCTTCTTTCGCTCTAAAAAATACTATGATATAAAAAATAAATTTATATGATAATTCTTGAGAATAATAATCTAATTTTTTTTTGAATAAAATTATAATTCAATATGTACATCTAGAATATTGGTATTTTATTGAAAATAAAACTCTAAACTAACAATTTTATCCTAAAATTCTATCAAATTTGATTGAAAATAGAATTCTAAACTTTTTAATGCCAAGTGTCTCATAGCCTGGCTAAAAGTTTAGCTTTATATATTAGTTATATGATGAAAAAAAAAAAAAGTTTTTGGAGGGGAAATTTTTAATATAGTGTTGACACATGTAATCTAAGAATTATTTTGGGGATTAATTTAGTATATTAGTAAGTATAGATTTGGAGGGATAACTCCCTTTTTTATCCCCATCCTAACCCCCCTCATAATCCCTATCCCTCTAAACAAACAAAAGACTTTAAAACCCTCCTCTTTTATCTTAGGGAAATTCTCAATGGTAGCCTCGTATTTTTGTTTTTTCTCAATGGTAGCCAACTTTTTTTTTGGATTCTCAATGGTAGCCTTTAACTTTTTAAAAGTTGTAACCGTAACCTTATTAACAAAAAAAGGTTAAGCAACTGTTAAATATTACTAGAATTAAAGCATTTAACCATGTTTTCTTAAAATAAAAATAATAATAATAAAAAAAAAACATTTAACCATGTTCAATTTTTTTCTTTCTCCTTTCCTTCATGGCTGCCACAATCTTTTCCCCCAATTACCCACCATCCCAGCCACCCTCTCCCCCTCCTCCTTCTCACTGTATCTCCTTTGAGAGCATGGCCATGACAGCCACATGCCACACCCATACAAACCTCTTCCTCCAAACCCCTTTCTAACCACATAAAACTCACCAACAAACCACCCCTTCAACTTCGAGATCCGTAACCCCATTTCCAAGGTTAGCTACACACCGCCGCCACCCCGCCACAAAATCTCCGACAAACAACTGATCAACAAACCCATTTCTCTCTCCTCCCCTTCATGGCTGCCACCCTTCATTTCCCCAACCATGAGCCTTAACGGCTCGATCCCCTTCCCCTTCTCCCACCACAAGTTGTGCCCTTATTTATTTGGAAATCTTAATACTAATTTCGAAATTAAAAAAGGATTGTGAATTCAAATTTGGAAGAGGAAGAGGAAAATCTTACTCAATTTCTCGAATCTGAGGCTCTCTCCCAAGTTTTCGATCAAGTTTGGGGAAAATGGAGGGGGCAGATCAGGTTTCGACGCGAAATCAAAATAGATGGGGAAACGGTGGGCATCGAACTATCGAATGGGGAAAGGGGTGGAAGGGATGGGTGGGTTCTCGGGGTGGTGGTTGTTGTTGTGGTGTTGGGGTAGAATTTCCGTTGGGGGTTGGCCAGGCGCCGACAAACGGTAATGGATGGGGAGACGGTGGTGTGAGGAGGTGTGGTTTTATTTTTTTTTATTATATTTATTATTTTTATAAAAATTAACCTTGGTTTAATATAAAGTTAGATTTAGCAGAAATTTAACGGAAAAACATGATTAAGGTTACGGTTGCAACTTTTAAATAGTTGAAGGCTACCATTGAAAATAAAAAAAAATAAAAAAAAATAAAAAAATTGGCTACCATTGGGAAAAAGCAAAAACATGAGGCTACCACTGAGAATTTCCCTTTATCCTATCCCCCCTCTTTTATCCCTCCAAAATAGGGGTGTCCATTATTCGGATAAAAACCGAAATCCAATCCAATCCAAATCGAATTATCAATTCGGATCGAATCCAAACTTCAAATCGGATCGGATCGGATTGAATTTTTTTGAAAATTCGGATTTTCGGATCGGATCGGATTGACCTTATTCGGATCCAAAAAACCGAAATAACCGAATTATAAAAGCGTTATTTTACAAAAAAATATTGTTAATATTATTCAAGTTAAATTATGTTTATAATTATAATAATTTTAATCATGTAAACTATGTATAAATCATATACTACTATACTTTCAAGAATTGAAATTTTATTATTGCAATTTTATTTTTATAATTCCAAAAAAAATTAGCAACATATTTTAATTCGGATTGGATCCAAATAACCAAATTATAATTCGGATTGGATCGGATTGGATTTGGTAGGTATCAGATTGGATTTGAAAATTAAAAACCGAAATTTATTTCGAATCGGATTAGATTTGGGCTAAATCCAAACTGAAAATCGAATGGACACCCCTACTCCAAACAAACACCCTCTTGGAACTCAAGGTTGTGTAAGAAGCACGTTTTCTGATTGCTTGGGCTAACAAATGGAGAATAGCCCAATATCCCGTTAGTCCAATAGCCCGTTAGTCCAATAGCCCAAGTAAGCACCGTATTATTTTATGATTTTATCGAACAAACAGGAGGGAGAAAGAGGATAACATTACATACAGTTTTACAGAGTAGCAGTGTTGAAGCTCCAACAATGGAGGTTTTAGCAGTTGGCATACCTCATTTAGGAGAGAGGATACTCTCTCATTCCTCAAACCTAATTTCTCTATCTTCATCTCCTTCGCAATTCACTCGATTCCCAACCATTCAACCCAATTTCAGAATTTCTAAGCTCAGAAATTACAGTAGTATTAGCTTGCACGAGAAGCTTCCATTAATTGAAGACGAAGACGAAGACGAAGAAGATAGAAACTTTGAAGATGAATTAATGGCGTCGTCATCATCGTTTCTCTCTCTAAGTGAGAAACCAGATAGAAATTTAGCTTTGCTGGATGATTATGAAATGGAGGAGAGAGATTTTGACCCTAACCATAAAAGTGGTTAGTATTCTTTAAACTTCATGCTTTATTTTTTTTAATTTAGGGTTTCGTAATTTTGCATTTCGAAATTGAAGTTTAGCTTTGTAATGCTTGATGTTGGTTCTATCTTAATATCTTCAAATCTAGGGCAATTTTAACTGAATTTGGTTGTTTAATTGTTTTTAATTGCTGCTGATTTTTGAACTACAACTTGTTGAAGTTTGGTTCTTGCTTTGATAGATTTTATTGTGTTTAGCTATTTGTCAATTGTGATTATGAGTTGATATTAATTATCATGTGGCATTTTTGAGTGTTTAATTGCTTAATTGATTCACTTTCAAGGTTTTGTTAACTTGTATGGAGTAGTATGTAAGGAAACGTTTCTTTGGAGACGTCGGATAAGGCGATAGGATTGGAATAATGTGTTAAGAAAGTGTTGGGGAGGCTGCTATTGATTATGCTATTCAGGTGATTGTAATGGGGAATTGGTTGTGCACTTGTGCAGGCTGTCAATTGGGATTTAGTTGTTTTAAATAGGACTATCGTAATATTCGTAATGCACTTATAAGTTTCTAATCTTTGGTAGATACTAAGTCAGGGGATTCGAGTTATTGAGTGATTCCTACATTGCCTCCACCTAGTTAATATGCAGAATTAACAGATGTTTGATTATGTTATTCATTATTTTCAAACTTTTTGGGCTTCTGTATGAGTCTATTCTCCAACTTTTTTTGGGGGGGTTATGGTAAGATGTTATAAAAATATGCTTCTTTTTCCTTGAGATTACATTTTAATGTCATTTACAGGATATGTGGCTGTGGTGGGCAAGCCAAACGTTGGGAAAAGCACTCTTATAAATCAAATGGTTGGTCAGAAGCTGTCAATTGTTACAGATAAACCTCAGACTACCAGACATCGAATCCTTGGTATATGTTCTGGCCCAGATCATCAGGTTTGAATTTCCCTGTAAACGATGGCCTTGTGACGTCTAATACGGAGTATTTCTTTATAGAAGACAATAGCTTTAATGGCTAAATGTTATTTCCTGTGTGGAATCTTCTATAGCTTCTTCTTCTTTTTTTTTTGGGTTCTTTGAAGTTTGAACTTTTGAAGTGTGATTAAGCATGGTGGTGTTTTGATAAACCCAGGCCTGTTACGCGTTTAATGAGTAAACTTTGTCTGGTGACATTCCTGTTTAATGATGGTATCTTCTGTTGACATGATTGGCACATGTTGTCTGTATATCTTCTATCTTTCTTGATAGCATTAACCATTATGAAATAAAATTGACCATGCTTTATGGTAAATTAGGGAATACTTGACATCAGTCCAAGGTGCTGCATCGTGCGATTTTTTCCTAGGCAGTAGGGAAACAAATGGCATGTACCATTGTATTGTCTATATAGAAAGTTAGTGACCTGGTGATGCAGTTCAATTGCTTGTGAAATTCTTTGTTAAGGTTTGCATTAATCTATTCTATTTATTCAATTATCATCTTAATTGATTTTCTTTCCAAGGGTAGCCCTTGAATGTTTGTGTTTTCCTGTTCACAAAGTATATAGAACTTACTACAATTATTAAGTCCAGCTGTTAATAGCTTGCAGATTATACTTTATGATACACCTGGAGTTATTGAGAAGAAGATGCACCAATTGGACTCTATGATGATGAAGAATGTCCGAAGTGCTGCCATCAATGCAGATTGCGTAGTTGTTGTGGTAGATGCGTGTAAGATGCCTGAAAAGGTTTGCTCCTCAGCTCTTATCGTCTATCAGCAATCAGAATCTCAAATTTCTCGATTAACTGACATATTTTCCTATTATTTTTTTCAGTTAGATGAAGTGCTTGCTGGTGTAGGAGAGTTGAAGGACAAGTTACCCACCTTACTTGTTCTAAATAAAAAGGATCTCATTAAGCCTGGTGAAATTGCTAAAAAACTCCAGGTTTGTATATTCCTAAAGCAATTGTTTATATATGTCTTTGCTGTGCATCGCACAATGTTTACACTGTTGAACAAAGGAGTATTTTCATTTTTATTTTCTATTTCGTATGGTGTCCAGTTACAGAAAAAATGTTTCTTTGCCATAATTTTCAAATTGCTGGGTTAACATTTGTGTACCTTCTATGTCAAAGTATTTACACTTTAACTTTTGAGTTCAAATTTAAAATAGTTGACTGAATTTTTCCCTCATTCAAACATCAAAATACAATCATGTGAGGTCTTGTTTGATTTATCTCATTGAGTATGTTTTGAGAGTATAGAATTTGTATGCTTCTTCCATCCAGATAACTTCACTGGATAACCAGTAAGCCATTAAAAAGGTTAGCTCTTATGAAATTATTGAGTGGGGAGAAAATTATAGAAGCAGTAAGAAAAAAAAAAAAATTATCATGTTACATATTAAAATGGACAAGACCTACTCATATAGGGTTTTGTGGATCATGGTTCTTGGATTGCCTGCACATGTGAATGAATATATCTGGCCTGGTCCTTTGACCTTTATAATGATAGGAAGTTATTTCAGGATATCGTATGATGTGTTTCAAGATTAAATGTCATTGGATGGAGGAAGGGATCATGAAGTTCCGATGAACTTTCTACAGGTAGTTTATTTGTAGGGTGTTAATTATGTCATGCTAGTATAAATGTATGTTATGCACAATGTTGCACAGCCATACGGCCCATACTGGATTTAATTTTTATAAATCAGACAGAATGTATGTGGTATATGTTTTCTGGTTTCATTGATTTATATAATCTTCCTTGCAAAAAACTGTATGTATGAATATGTTTGAACTTATTTCATAATTTGATGCTTGTTTGACACCCTACTCCTGCTTGTTTCAGTGGTACGAGAAGTTTACCGATGTGGATGAGGTTATGCCTGTGAGTGCTAAACATGGACATGGAGTTGATGATGTCAAAGATTGGATTTTATCAAAACTTCCCCTTGGTCCACCATATTATCCAAAAGTATTAGCTCGTGCCTTTAGCTTTTTGTGAGATGATTGTTTTTTGCTCCATTTGTTTGTCACCAATGCGTTCAGCACAACTGGTCATCTTGGAAGATGATTTACTTGTTCTCAGTTAATGTTTTTAAAATTATAAGTGAAAAGGATGACAAATTTTCAGCTGAATCTTAATATCCTTTTGTTCTTGATTGGCAGGACATTGCCAGTGAACACCCTGAAAGATTTTTTGTGGGTGAAATTGTTAGGGAAAAAATCTTTTTGCAATACAAGAATGAAGTTCCATATGCATGCCAGGTAATTTTCCACTATATTGCCTGAGGCATTTTCGCTGCATGCAGTCCTAAGTCCTAATTTCAATGCCAAATTATGCAGGTTAATGTTGTGAGTTATAAATCAAGACCAGGTGCAAAAGATTTTATTCAAGTGGAGGTTGTTGTTGAGAAGAATTCACAAAAGATCATCCTTATTGGAAAGGTAAGGGATTATGGCTCTATCAAGATTGTGTTTGATGGTTGCTATTGCATTTTGACTCTTATATGTAGTCAAGACAACCACCACCTCTCCACTGAAATTTTATTTGACTTGTTGGTTTTTACATGCAACAGCTCCAGAAATTCTTTTTACACATGATGGACTCTTGATCATGACTAATTAAATTAGCCTCTTTAACCCCCCCCCCCTCAAAGTTTCAAGGTGGGGGACTGTTCATTTTTTAAGAAATGTAGGTTATGTATGGTAATTTTGGTTTGGAAAACAATTAGGAATGCACTTCTGGGTATTACTGTTATACTTATTTTTTGGAAGTGATACCAAATTCAACTTATATCTTATGCAACATGGTGTGCTTGATTTAAAAATTACTGAGCCACTGACTTTTGTGGGCAGTCTTGTGTGGCATTCATAGGTTTCTGATTGCTTCCATTTTTTCCTTCTTGGTATGAATTGCTATCATATTTTGAGCCGCTGTTGCTCATTGTCCTCTTGTCCTAGTATTTGCTATAAAATTTTGTGTTGATTGCATTGCTGGTTTGGACCTTGCTCTGTTTTCTTCTCAGAATATTTAAGTTGATTCTGAATCTTTGTAGGAGGGAAGAGCTTTGAAATTGCTAGCGACTGCTGCACGCCTTGACATAGAAGACTTTTTGCAGAAGAAAGTGTTTCTAGAGGTAACTGATTTAGAAATATCCTATCGGCCTATCCCTCTCTACCCAGCACACACAGATGCATGCTAAAAAACTGTGGAGAGAATACACAAATCTCCATTTTCATTTGAAAGATTCCAATTTTTTGGTGAAATAATTATTATTGTAGCAAATGCAGAATTTCCAAATATATGATTACACTGTTCATTATCTCATTTTAAACTGGAGTCAATGTCGCTTCAGTTTAGTGAATATCTTCAGCCTCATATTTTTTTTATGTATTTGGAAGTGTGGAACTCCTCCTTAACCATGCTGATACTCTTGATAGTTTGTTCATAAAACACCAGAGTTTGTGCCTTGGTGGCTAGATTTGCATGTGAGCCCAGTCCTTTCACCTTTAGAATGGACTAGTTTTTTTTTTTTTTTTTTTTTTTTTTTTTTTTTTTTTTTTTTTTTTTTTTTTTTAGTATTAGCAAATTGGGTTTTGGTTATTACAGTGATGTTATAGTTATATTGCTACCCCTTCCAAAAGTTGTTTTTTCACTGAAATCATTGGTAACTTGGAGCTATTGTTTACAGGTGGAAGTCAAAGTGAAAGAAAAATGGAGACAAGATGAAGGGCTTCTCAAACGCTATGGATATGGTGGCCAGATACAAGTTTTTTAAAAACAGGGTTTTTTTTACTGGCTCGCTGGCTATATCGCTCCCCTCCCTGCTCTGTGCACATTTTATGTGAAGAAGACCAGGTGGGAGTTCCCTGTAACTGTTCTCTATTTAGATTGTAGATATGCAGCAATTTATTTTATAATCATTAGATTGCTTCTACATCTTTTGTGCCTTAATATCTGTTTCTTGTATGCTTTTTTCTTTTTTCTCAATTTTCCTTTCACTCATACTCACTTGATAGGAGAAATTAAAGTGTAATTGATATGTAGATGTACTATGTCTTGTAATTTGAGTTTGCTGATATGATTATGGTTCTGGGGTTTTCTCCCCACATGTTTCATCTTTAAATCATACGGAGTACAACATTCATTTTTCTTTGGCAATTATCTTTATGCGTACAACATACGCAATTTCTTACATCTGTGTCATATTCTAAATTTCTAATCATACAACAGTACAAATTATTCATCAGCTTCTCAAGGGCTTCTTTTTTTCCATTTTTTTTTTTTTTTTAAATAAAATATCCTGGCATCTGAACAGAAATCATGATGGATAGATTAAGTAAAATTTAACCTATTTATCTCATATGCTTACTGCAACAACTGTTCGTTTATCTGTAACATGAACATGTTTTATACTTTGTATAAATGAATTGTGGAGCTTGTTTGATAAATGAGTTAGAGATGGTGTTGTTTATGTGTTGATTGTTGAAGAGCATTTTGTCTATATATGCTTGTGAAAAGTTCAGAGCTAAATGAGCTTGGATGTGAATATTCAGCTCAGGTTGGTTATGCTACCGACATATCATAGTAGTCATGGATGATTGATAGATCCTCCCTCCAATATGACCAAGAGTAAGTGATGCGTATATGAGTACTACTGTAATGGTAGTTGTTTGACCGGTTGGTAAGAAAAATATAGGACCAGGCTTTAATTTGGAGTCAGATAAGATAGGGAAGGGAAACTAGGGTCGGTTACGCAAAATCTTTATCATGTGACACCAAAAACAGCTTCTTAGTGCACAAAATCTAAAGCCTCTCATGGTAGAGTTGTGTCGCTCAGCCTCATAGTAGTTACTTTTATCACTCCTTTGGTATCCCCTTACTTTTTCCTATTAGGGCGGATTTAACGAGGGAAAATAATACGAAGTAGATCAAATTTATTGGAGCCAAGGTAAGAGTAAAACTGATCTTTATGCAAAATTTTTATATAGGGTTAGTTTTAGGGGCATATATAAAAGAAAAATGAAGTGAACAAAAAGATGGAAGAGAGTATTGACGTAGGAAGAGGCCCTACACTACATTGAGATAATTTGTAGTATCTTTAAGAAAATGGGTAGCTTCATTGTCCACAGTATTGGATGGACAAGATCACGAGATATGTTTGTAGGAAAAAGCATGGGAATGAGGATCCGCAGATTACGCCATTAACTGCTTCAGATTTCACTAGACCTAAAAAGTTAGGGACAATCTCCTTTATTAATAAACTTGTTGGAACCCAACCCACCCCCTATCTTGGGGGTCGGCACCGCAACTGCCGCATTGATGAACTCCTTTCTCTTTTATTTACCTTTGAAACTTTTTCAAAAGTTGAAGAACAAATTATCTCATACTAGTATTCGTAGTAACTTGAAAATTAAGTCAGCCTAAGAGTTAGTATTATATATTCCTGGATCACGGTACTTCATACCCAATATACTTGAGTTATTTTGCCTAAATTTTATGTTATTTTGCTTAAAACCTTGTGTTATTTTGTTAAAATAATATGTTATTTACTTATTTACTTCAACATCATGCATAAAAAAAAAATAATAATAAAAAAATAAAAAATAAAACATGTATTTATTAAAATAATATGTACTTATTTAAAAAATAAAATATATATAAATTAAAATAATAAGAGGTTGACATCAAAATAACATGAATTTTATAAACCTGGAGTATAGCAAAAGGATCAATGTTGAATTCAAAAAACAACATGCAAATCTAAAATAACATATACTTATTTTAAAATAACATATACGAAATATATAAATTGAAATAACAAGAACTTCATATTAAAATAACATAAATTTTATAAACTTGGAGTACCATGCACGCGGTACTCCAGGAGTAGCAAATTTGCGTTAAAGTTAAATTCATTTGAAGTTCAAACTTATTTGGACTCTATTTGGGGGAAAAAAGAAAAATACTAATGAAGATGAAAGCAACATCAAGTGCTGGTCATATTAGGTTCTATGACTTCTATCATGTAACTATTGATCAAAGTGAAAGCAGCATCAGTTGTTGATGTAATATACCCCGTACTTTTAGTGTAGCGGTGTGATTAACTAAAATAAAGAAAAGGTAAATTAACACTACTCACTTCCCTATTACTCGTAATGAAGAGTAATTCATGCAGTAGTAGTCATTAATACGGAGCGGTAGAACACGAGGTGGGCCTCTAGGATGCGTCGATGCACATGGGTTACTTCAATATCGTATGCCTCTAATGCTTTCAGCTTCATGCCGCGTGTTTCCTCCTAAATTCACACCTTTACACCATTTTTAGTTTTTGCATTCCTTAATCAGAAAACTTAAACCATCTGTCAGGCTGTATTATCTATTGTAATGCACTCGGTTATATCTAGAGTTAAAGCAACGAAATAGCTTAAGGTCCAAGTTGGATACACATAAGACGCTCTGGTATTCTAGAGTTTGATATTTGTTACAATTATACCTCAAAAAACGACATAAAATTTTTAAGGACTACTATAAAGTAAACAAAATAAAGGAAAGGATTCAAAACTTGAGCACCACAAAAGACAGGGGATCCTACCACAGTACTGCACAAGCCACAAAATTCAAGTTAACCCTGATTCCATTCCTTGATAAAAAGACTTCAATTGTCTCTTCTACTTTCCCAATTTCCACCCACTTTCTTCCAAACAAACCCAACTATTTTCTTAACTTGCATTTTATTTCTAGAGAGAGAAAAAATGAAACACCTGAAATTGTTTCTGACAGTCTTACTAGTAATCCAACAATGTCATACATTCTTCAAAGTTGATGCTGGTGTAATAAGAAGAAGAGTAGGAGATGGGTTCATCAGAGTTAGAGGAACTCGATTTTTATTAAATGGTTCACCTTACTATGCAAATGGGTTCAATGCTTACTGGCTCATGTACATGGCTTCTGACCCTTCTCAACGTTACTTGGTCTCCAATGTCTTCCGTGAGGCTTTCTCCCACGGCCTCACTGTCGCACGAACTTGGGCGTTTAATGACGGAGGTGACCGCGCTCTCCAACTCTCCCCTGGCTCCTATGATGAGCATGTCTTCCAGGTTCTTTTTTACACTTGTGCTTTTTTATTTTACTGTCGAGTCTAATAGGTTGGTGTTAGAGATCAGTAAAATTTTGTCCATCTCAACCACTACTACAGGTTTGTAACACACTAAATAACAATCATAACATGTACAAATGTTCCACCACAATATCCTATATTCCTATGTACTTACTACTCTACCTAGTAAATATGAGATCGGACTGTTTTGTTGATCTAGAGTTTGTTATTATTTGTTGGGTGTGACCATTGTTTATTAAATTTTTATGACAGGGGTTGGATTTTGTGATAGCTGAGGCAAGGAAACATGGGATAAAGCTGATATTAAGCTTTGCAAATAACTATGAAAGCATGGGAGGGAAGAAGCAATATGTGAACTGGGCTAAGAATCAAGGCCAATATCTTTCTTCTGATGATGAATTTTTCTCTAATTCTGTTGTTAAGGGTTTCTACAAGAACCATATCAAGGTAAATAATTTGAAGTTTTATACCAGTAGAAAAATTTGTATAGTTATAATTATAAATGCTTGAAATTTCATCTACAAAAATGTTTTTGTGTAGGCTGTTCTTACTAGGCGTAACACAATAAATGGTGTGACATACATGAATGACCCAACAATTATGGCTTGGGAGCTTATGAATGAACCAAGGTGTACATCAGACCCTTCTGGAAAAACCATTCAGGTTTTGCTCTTTTTCAGCCTTTAGCTTCTCTGTTTTATATTCTAAGTGACTGCCCATTTACTATCTTGTATGGTCTTGTTAGATTTGACACGCATTTAGAAATATTAAATTTTTATTGTTTTATTAATATTCTACATAACTAAAAAATTTAAAGACATGCTTTGTGAATGTGAAAAGACAAATGGAGCAAATAAATAATTTATTTGAATAGTCAATATTCTCGGATGTCTTATAATTGTTGTTAAGTTTTTAATAACAAGCAAAAGCTTTGAATATGTCATTAAACTAAATAATGTTGTATGTTACTCCACTTGATCTTAAATGCTTAATTACTCCCTCAGTCATACAACAATTATCATGTTTAAGAAATGGAGAAATTAGCAAATACAGAAGTAACAGAACATACTGTTTCTGAAATATTCTTTGACTTCTCAGTTCTCACCAATGCATCTAACGTAGTTCTTGATCTTACATACACAAGTATGATGCTCCTCATGCTCTCACTGCAAGCGTTATGCTCAATGCATTTACGAATTTTATTCTGGAATTTAGTACTTGTGGAATTTCATTTGAGAAATTTTTCTAGTTGATCTCTCTCTTATTTTCAATCATAAAAGAGTGAAAATTCCATTAGTTTTTTGTCTGCCGACACTATGAATTGCATACTTCCCAGTGAAAAAATCTACTGGGGTCCAATTTTACTACATGCTCCACTTAAATCTAAAAAAGTTTCCTTTAAGAGTGTAGTCCCACTATTTAACTTTAATCTTAAACTTTGATCTCTCTTTATGCTTTTATAAAGTGCAATTAGTATATGTTTAAACTGTGCAGTACAATAAATACAAGTTGAAAGAAAAAACAATATGATCATGCATTAGGGGTAGAAATAATAGTTCAAATTTATCATAATTATAGTTATGAAAAGAAATTTGAATTAAGATTAATCTTAACATTATTGTTTTAGGAAAAGTGAGAACTTTTCTAATCTCAGACGCGAAGAGTGCAACTTTTTTGTACATTCATAGGAATAGTTTGAAAAATGAAAAGGTTTTTAAGATAAGTTGCCCAAATGTGAGCTATGCTCACTATGCAAGAAATGTAAGTTATTGGTTGGAGACTAACTGAGTTTTTTACATATAGGCCTGGATCACTGAGATGGCTGCTCATGTTAAGTCCATAGATAGAAACCATTTGCTTGAAGCTGGTTTAGAAGGATTTTATGGATCTTCTCATCCCGAGAAGCTTCATAACAATCCAAACTTCAACATTGGGACGGATTTCATTGCCAACAATCAAGTTCCCGGGATTGATTTTGCAACTGTCCACGCATATCCTGATCAATGGTAAAGCATCTCGAAAAGATATTATTTCTTTTCATTCACTGCTTTCAGGATCCTGGTTTTTAATTTTATTGCACATCAACAGGTTGTCTAACTTGAATGATCAAACTGAGCTTGCCTTTGTGAACAACTGGTTGACATCTCACATTGAGGATGCTCAAAATATTCTCCGAAAGCCATTGCTTTTGGCAGAGTTTGGAAAATCAGACAAAGATCCTGGATTCAGTACTACTCAGAGGGACAGATTATTTGCAAATGTTTACAGCCAGCTATACTCATCGGCTAAGAGAGGAGGTGCAGCTGCTGGTGGATTGTTCTGGCAGCTCTTAACCGAAGGAATAGAGTCATATGGAGATGGTTACACAATTGTTCTTAGCAAAAATCCTTCGACTGCCAGCTTGATTGCCCAACAATCCCGTAAACTCTTTCTAGTCAGGAAGATTTTCGCGAGAATGAGGAATGTTGAGTTGTGGAAAAGGGCAAGGGAGATAAGGAATGGAGTAAATTAATCCATGATTGGCCTGTGATAAAATAGACATTTCATCTAGTGCATACTAAGAGATGGGATTTTGTAAAAGAGTGTTCCTTCCTTAGTGATGAATTTTCGTTCGTCCAAGGGAGTGATGCTATTTACACAAGTAATTCCTAGATAACTTATATGTGTGGTTTGATGTGAGTTCAGTAATTTGTAAAACCTTGTGATTGTTGCAGACAGATTCAAGAGCAGTTGTTATTCACTTATTACTCCCATGTTGGTGCCACATTTCTACGGATGATAAATTGGTAAACATGACATTTCCAATTTAGAAATGTTTGGAAATGTCAGGCAAATACATAGAAGAAGAGGAAGTATTTAATTGTCTTTGTAAGAAATTATAAAATTGATTTTATAATTGAGATTAAGCCCATAATATAACAACAGCATTGAGATAATTCCAGCACATGCATACCTAATTGAGAGTTGAGACATGACTATATATTTTGTTTAGGTAGAAATCACTAACATTATTGATTAATATGGATTATGGAAATTGTAAAGAAAGTCAAAATGAAAAACTTAAAAATAAAAAAAATTAATATTAAAAAAGGAACAAAGGAAGTACTCTGTGGATGTTAGTGTTAGGCTGTTAGCTGGTTTGACTATCTAACTATACTAATTGGTTTGAAGAACTGATTGTAAATACCTTATTTAACTAACTGATTGTATTAATTGGTTTGACTTATTGATTGTAAATACTTAGTTTGGCTAGCTATGGGTGGTGACCAAGACATGAGGATAAATCTCATTTAAATCATTGTATTGACGACTCTCTTTACATGAAAAAATAAAACTCTGAAAGAATGTCAACTACTCAACGTCTCTTATTTAAATATATGTACATAATGTACTCATGAATTGCACATTCTATAAATTATAAACTAAAATAATCAATCCCAAAAATGTTGAATGGATTAGCAATTAAAAAAAGTATAAAATCTTTGTTGATAGATCTTTTTTTTTTTCTTTCTGTTTTTTTTTTTTTTTTTTTTTTTAAGAATCTTTGTTGATAAGGTTACACACAAGGTCCCAATTCTTAAATAGTATAAAAATACATATGCACCATACGTTCATACTTCCATACTACAACTTCCAAGAAATCAACTAATTATTTATTTATTTTTAATTACGTTTATCAACTCCATCATTCCTAATTATTGAATCATTTGCTTTTGGATATAAAAACAATTTTAAACTTTTAACACATTTTTTTGTTGCTGAATTTTCTCATGACGTCCAATGCTTTGACCCACAATTACTATTTATACTAACTTAACTTTTTGTTCACTTCCATCTATCAACCATTGTTCTCCTTAATAAGCTTCTTCCCCAAAAATTGCTACTTTTTTGTGAAAAACATAAGCACATAGTTTCCATAAATAAAAGTACACCAAAAGAAAAGAAAGAAAGAAAAAAAAAAGAAGAAGAAGAAGAAGAATAATGGGTGAAAAGTTCATAGAAATTCCTGCTTTAAAGTTCGAGCATGTTGAAAAAAACATCAATGTTCTTGAGCATGAGCTTTCACTGGATTGCTCTTCTAAATTTCAGTCTTTTCTTTTCTCTCCTCAATTTGAATCCACTCTCAATCGATTGGTGAGGTTTTTTTTTTTTTTTGTTAATTTTCCTAGTTAAGTTCAACTTGGTTCTTAATCATTAGTACATAAATATCTCAGCATATCAAATGATTAAAGGATGTAATAGTATGATTAATTAATATCTCTTTAGTGCAACACTAGTGGATTAAACTTTTCAAAAACACAATTTAAACTTCTAATATCATTGATTATGTAACGGTAAAGATATTACTCCGTACTTTATATATATATAATAAAGTTGTCGGTGAAAGTACGTATATGTCGAGATAAGATCCAACAAAACTCCACAGAGTCAAATTTTCTTTTACTAGTACATATGAGTCACAATAATTACATGGCTAAAGAGAATATAAGTGTAAAATGAGTATGATTTTATTCTACGTTACGTGTGTAGTTTATACAAGTATGATTTTGCTGCGATTGAAAAAGGACAACATTAGAGTATTAATTGGTGCATTATTAATATTGGCTAAAGTTGATATTAATAAGTAACTTACATGGTTGTTGTATGACTGATATACAGAGTAAATGGGCGATTACTGTAATATTTGCTATTGTATTCATTTGGAGACGTGATGCTGAAGCTGCTTGGGTTACCATAGGTTCTGTTGTCAACTCATTGCTGTGTATTGCTTTGAAAAGAATATTGAATCAAGACCGTCCGATTGGCAACACCAAATCGGACCCTGGCATGCCCTCGTGCCATGGCCAATACATCTTTTATGCTGTCATGTATTTCATTCTCTCAAGTAATTCCCTTCTTTATGTCTTGAACTTATTAGTAAAAATTACAAAAATAAGCCAAGGTTGATCATCTAATGTGCTGTATCTCCTGCAGTGTTTCAGAGGCTTGGGGTGAACGAAATAACCGTGATCGTTGCTGTTGTTATCCTGGCGATTGGTTCATATCTGGTAAGGACTAAGGACCATAACGCCTATAAGTACTACTTGGCCTTTTATTTTGATACTCAACTTAACTTAATTGTGCATTTTGGCTTATAAATAATTAATACTTCTTCCGTGCCAGAATAATCTTAATTTCTTTTTCGGACTAATTGTGCAGGCGTGGCTACGAGTCTCACAGAAATTCCACACGATGAACCAAGTGATAGTAGGTGCTATCTTCGGTTCATACTTTTCGATTTTATGGCTATGGTCTTGGAATGATATTGTTTTTGAAGCATTCAACTCAAATTTGTGGGTTCAAGTTTCTATCTTGGTGGCATTTGCTATGTGTTGCTTGGCGATCCAATTATACGTTATACTTAAGTCAATTAAGTGGTTTACAAAAGATCGATGATAGTATTAACAACTTGAAAATAACTGACATTCATGTAAATTTTATAGCATGGGAGTTTCTTTTACCAAGTACGAATTGAAAAGTGAGAACATTTCATCCCATTCTCACTCTTCTTTTGCTAGATTAGTTTCAAAATACAAGTATATATTTATTAAAAATAATCCTAGTTGTTAAAGTTACGCATTAAAATGCGTAAAAATTTAAATGTTTATACTTGTAATACAGGGACGAAGTTAATAGATGATTGACATGATTCCTTTTCTCTCGTACACACTGATGGTCTTGAAATTAATTAATGCCCCCTTGACGTCTCTATTATATGGCTACACTTTGTCATTCATGAAGTTAATAGACGTTCATTGTGCTCCGCTAATTTTTACCATATACTCTGTATTATAAATAAGTACTCGTATGTAAATGGGATTTGATCACAAATTTATTAGGTGTCACTGTTACAAGAAAGCTAATTAAATTGGAAGTTTGATTTGAAATAAGCTCATGAACTTTTAGAAATTAACTTATTATTAAACATTTAGCTTTTCAGCTATTACATTCCTCCTCCGTTTATTTCATAGATGCAACAGTTTGACTTTTACACTATTCATGTGTTTCACTTTGACTAGCTTTGACGATTTATACATAAGTAAAAATATAGTTATGTAGGATCTTGTTAGATTCGTCTCGATTTGTACAATTTTAATAACTAAAATTTATAATTTTTACATATTGATAATCAAATATATTAACAATCCAAAACATGCATCGGTAAGCGTAAAAAGAGAAGTGTTGTAACTATAAAAAAAAAACAGAGGAAGTACTTCATACACTATCAACTTCTCCTTGGCTCTTTATTTATTTATTATTTTCTTTTTGGTACCATTTGACTTTCGGCCTCCAATTATTTAAACATATACGTCTCCATTTCCATACATGTAAAATACTAAAAAATTAAATATTAATAAATTTACAATGAGAAAACTTCAACATAAATATACTATCTCTTATAGACTTCACATGAATCCTACAAGACTTCACATATAACAAGCAAACAGTATGTATACCAAAGACCAATACACCTAAATTGAATTGTAATTTTATTACGAGTACGTATTGATCGATATAATATCCATACGAAATCAACTAATTGCGAACCCAAATACCCAACTGACTTGTCCAAATTGTAACTCTATATTTTAAAATATGTACGAACACAAAATCGTACTCATTAATTCTAAATTCTATAAAACTATTGTGCAAATTCTATCAAAGTACACTAGTTTAATTATTTAAAATATTGATCGCAGAAAATGTTTTATGGATCAGCAGTAAAAGAAATTACAAATAACTTAGAATTAAATAATAGCCATCATATTCTAATTAACTTGGTGATTATAATTAATCATGATCATACTTTATTTTCAATAAACTTCTATGAAATCAACTAAAGTACACACATTTAACTACTAACCACCATGTTCGAAATTCAATTCTTTCACTACTACTAGATGTCTACATGTATATATACTAACTTACCAGGCCATACTATTGTTCAATTTCCAATAATCATTTTTCTTAGTCTTCCATAGTTATATTTGCTGGTGTTTTCCTTTGGGGACATGATGCTGAAGTTGTGTGGGCTACCATAGGTTCTGTCCTGAACTCATTGCTGTGTTTTGCTTTGAAAAGAATATTGAATCAAGAGCGCTGTCATGTATTTCATTCTATCAGGTAATTCCCTTCAACCTTATTTATGTCTTGAATTGATTACGTACTTTGCTGTTAGATATCTATCACTATGTTGCTGCTTTCTTTTGTTTTATTGTTCTTTCTATTATTATGACTTATAACCTGTGTTGTATCTTTATGCAGCAGTGTTTCAGTGGCTTGGTGTGAATGAAATCACCGTGGTTTTTGCTGCTGTTACTTTCGTGTTTGGTTCATATCTTGTAAGAACCATAATACCTACTTGAATTGACCCCATTGTTTTGAACTCAAACTTGTGCATTTTGGCTTATAATACTTTATATGAACAAATTATCTAAGTTTTTCTTTGGGATTAATTGTGCAGTCATGGCTACGAGTCTCACAAAAATTCCACACGATGAACCAGGTGATAGTTGGTGTTGTCTTGGGCTCCTGTTTTTCGATCGCGTGGTTATGGCTCTGGAATTCTGTTGTTTTTGAAGCATCCCAATCCAATGTGTGGGTTCAAGTTTGTATCTTGGTGGCATTTGCAATCTGTTGCCTGACGTTCCAACTATACCTTATACTTAAGTGGTTTAAAAAAGATCGATGATATACTACTATATACGAAGTTTATATGAACAACTTACAAATAATTAACATTCATGTAAATTATACAGTATGAGGTTTTCTTTTAGCAAGTATGAAAAAGTGAGAATTCAACCCATTCTCACTCTTTTTTTGTTGTATATAATAAAATTAAGGAGTTATCATTATGTCATATGCTGAATAAATCTCAATGTATGCATAAAAAAAAAATCTTATGTGTGTATAACTATCAAATGTTTTAATACTTACAATTGTACTCCATAATAAAGGATTGAAGTGTTGGGACTTTTTTCATTTTTAATTATGGGATTCCCAAAATACAAAGGAAACAAGATAGAAGGGAGATATAAATGTCGGTTTCCATGAATGACCATGAATATCAGTTAGAAAAATATGGGCTTACTTTGTATGATCTATCCTAAATGACTAGTGTAAACTTTGAAATTGAGGTGCAACTAAGATGTTAAACTGCTAATCATGTATTGTGGATAATTAGATTTCATCATGATAATCTTAATGAAAGTTTATTATGTACAATAACTAAGATCGTAAATATAAAAAATGAGCTTTTGATTAAAGAAATCCCTCCTTATATTAATACATAGCATCAATTAGTGATGTAAACATGATTTGACAATATTTTAGGTAACTTGACATCTACATAACCTCATGGCCTCATACTCTCTAACATAATAGCATGTACTCGAGTAGTATAATAAATCTTTCTATAATGTCATGTTTGCTAATGATATTATTGATATATCTATAAATTCCTCCATAGTTTTGGCAAATTTCAACACAACATGATACAACATAATCTTAAACGTTGAAATAAAATATGAATTCAACATAATAACCCTACTCATAAAAAGAACTCCTAATACGTCAGATACAAGAAAAATAAAATAGAGTTATTGTAACTTTTCACTAACTTATTAGCGAGTAATAATTGCTCGACTTGCCACAACAATAGCCATGATATATGTGATGAATGCTTCGACTAATCTTCCATGGGCCTGCTCATAAGTTGTTGCAAATACACCTCACTTATTCAAAATGTCAAAATATGCAACAGAAAATGCAGATTTGCAAGCTATAAAATCGGGTTGGCAATCCTGATTCGACCCGAAAACCCGACCTGAAGTTATTGTGAAAAACCAAAACCTGACCTGAACAATTCGAATTTGACCCGATTTAACCCAAATATTTTATTTTGTGTAATAATAGTAACTTTTATACTAGTTTTAATACAACTAGTTTTTAAGCATAAATCAAAATTGACCCGAAATCTGACCCGAACCTAACGTGCTAACCCGAAATGCCACTCCTACTATAAAACAATTTATTATGCAACAGAAGATTGAAAGGAATGGATTAGCAAAAATAAAAATTGGCAGCCACATAACCATAATCGATAGAGTTTACGCAAGGTCTTGATACGAATACAAGTACTAGTACAACATGTCAACATTAAACAATAAACAACCACCATGTTTGACGAACTTAACTTATTTTTTTATATGGATTTTATGTTTGTTCTTCATATTAAACAATTTTAACCACAATACTTTGTTGCTGAAAAGCTAAAATTCCCAAATGTCAACGACAAATCCTTTGACTCATTTCCAAATTTTAAGTTTACCAACCAAATCCAATCTTTTTACAACTCACTCTAACTTTCCTTCTTGTTCCATTTTCTTTCACCATCGTTGTTCTTCCCCAAAATCATCAATTTCTTGTGATTTTCTTTCTGGGATGTACCCAATTTCCTTAGATAGAAGAAAAAGAAGTTTAATGGGTAAAAAGTTCCAAAAAATCGCTGCTTTAAGGTCAGAAGATGAAGAAGAAAACATCAATGTTCTTGAGCAAGAAGTTTTACTTGATGGGTCTTCCAAATTTAGCTCTTTTCTTCTTTCTCCTGAATTCGAATCCACTCTAAATCGTTTGGTGAGCTTTTCTTTTTTAAAATTTAATTTAACTTATTTGTTAATTTTGCTAATTAAGTTCTATGCTGTCTCAATTTCTGGGTTTAGGTCATTAAAATTCCTTAACCATACAAGATTAAATTATTGAGTTTTCGGCATCTAAAATTGTTGGATTAAAGGGTGAAGTAATGTAGTTTTACTTTCAACTTATGTCTATGTCGTCATACTATTAATTTACTCTTATTTGGGTTTAAATTATGTGATTTTGCTTTGATTGCAAAATGGACAACTTTTAGACATTTTTGCATTGGTTAATGTCGATATAATAATGTCATTGATTTTGGATTAATAAGTAAGTTAAAATGATTGCATTGTTTGATCTTTGATGTATCAATGATATGCAGAGTAAGTGGGTGATTTCTGTTCTATTTGGTGCTTTCATCCTTTGGAGACATGATGCTCAAGCCGTGTGGGCTGCCATGGGTTCTGTTCTGAACTCTGTGCTCTCTGTTGCTTTGAAAAGAGTCTTGAATCAAGAGCGTCCGATTGCGAATGTGAGATCGGACCCTGGCATGCCGTCATCCCATTCGCAATCCATCTTTTATATTGTGGTGTTTGTCATTATGTCAAGTAATTCTCTTTAACCTTCTTAATACTTGAGTTTTGGTAGTAGATTCATAATTTTGCTGGCACTTTTTTGACTTAATAAAGAGTGAAGTTAGGAAGTGTAGCTGTGTAGTGTGTGTTCAATACAAATTGGAGAAAGGTTTCCTAGGCCTCCTAGAAACAAACAATGTTTGAACAATGATGGCTACTGTATAGAGATTTAACTAGTCAAGTGTGTGTTCAATACAAATTGGACTAGCTAGTGGACTGGGTGAGAGGGGGTGCTGGTAGAATAAGGTGATTAGCATGTGATTCATATGGGATTTTGAACAGGAATATCCTCGAGGATATGATCTTCCTTTAGCCATTCCTTTGAATCCTTTCTGCTAGTTGGGGTGGGCTCTCAACACCTATAACAAGGTTCATACTAGGGCCATGGCCTGGGGAGGTTCACTAGGCTAATAAGATAAAAATGAAAAAAAAAACCCGCCTTAAGAGTAGGGATGATAACGGGAACTCTTGCCACTTGAGCTCCTTGCAATTTTTCTGTACCTTCGTAGACCAGAGTTACTAATGTGAATGTTAAGAGCTTGATGATCAACCAGTTAGGGCAGGTTCTTTCCTACACCATGTTGTGGTCCTTGTGTTCTTTTGTAAAAGGGATACCATTCTTGGTGTGTATTTCGCGGCCATTGAAGCAGTGCATGAGGCTTTTTGACAAGGCTCAACAGTTAAGTGGGTTTTTGTTTTTCATTTAGGAAGGTCACCCCATGATAGAGATAGAGGACCTTACTTTCATGTTTGAGGTTCTGATTTATCATATCATTCATATGTACTGCAAAAATAATATTATTTGGGTTAATGACTTGTCAGTGACCATTAATGCAAGTCTTTTTCTGTGGTAATTATATCTGCCCATCCCATCTTTAAGTAGCTGCTTATAGAAGGCTAAGGTTCTGTTTAACATGAGAGTTATGTATGTACGTTAACGTTGTGCAGAATGGCTTCATAAGAGAAGACTAAGCATTATCTTTGGGAAAAGCTGCTTTTTTTTTGGGCTATGAGACTGTCTTGAGCTTCCCTGACATTTTTTTTTTCTTCTCTTTTTTTGGATAAGAAGCAACGATTCTTAAACTTATACTCCATAGGTGTTTTTGGCAGAATAGCTGCATCAATAATAAAACTCAATGATCTCCAAGAACCAAATGGACTCTAGGCCATCGCAATATGAGATTGATGACAGTGATGAAACCGTATATGTACCGAATAACCTACTAACATGCGAGCAGCAAACAAAGTGCACATTTTGAGAGGAAGACACTGTCCTCTAACAATAGCAATTACTCACAATATCACCCAATTCCTGAAATCTCCAAAATTGACTGCTGTAAGTTTCAAGGGCCCCCAGCTCCTTTAGCCTCCAAGGAAGCTAATTAAGTATACTGATCCCACAACTAATTAGAGAGTGCATGACAAGGTGGCTCTGGAAAAGATATGTTACTTCAGTTTTAATTATAGTATACACTATTACACTCCATTAAATTAACCATCAATACATTGCACGTGCACAACTCCGCCAGTGGGTTTCCCGCTGCCAGTCCCAAGCCTGGATAAAGGAGGAGGGTTACGGTAGGCCAGTGACAGCCAGTATAAAACTTCGTCACATCCCATGACATGAGCCAAACAGATATTTTCGTGGGGGCGTTCCCTACTCAGCGACGCGCTGCACTTCCTAGACCCGGGTGTAGTGATAAGTATGCAAGGGTTGCTAGGTCGTCGCCCAGAAGCGACGCGCCACATTGCCCGAGTGTGGTGTCAAATGAGCAAGGGCGTGCCATTGGGGCGTTCCCTACTGAGCGACGCGCTGCACTTCCCAGACCCGGGTGCAGTGATAAGTATGTAAGGGTTGCTAGGTCGTCGCCCAGAAGCGACGCGCCATATTGCCCAATTGTGGTGTCAAATAATCAAGGACTTGGAGTTGGGATCAGGAGGGAGCGTGGGAGAAAAGAATTTAGTTTGCGGATTGGTTCTTGGAATGTGGGGTCTCTTACGGGAAAATCAGCAGAATTGGTAGAAGTAATGAAAAGACGACGCGTGAACATCATGTGCCTCCAAGAGACAAGATGGACAGGAGAAGGAGCTCGAGGCTTGGTTTTGGGGTATAAGGTATGGTATGTTGGGCAAGAAACGAGCCACAGAACAAGGAATGGTGGAGCTAGGAACGGAGTTGGTGTGGTTCTCGATGAGAGGTTGGCAAAAGAGGTGATCGAGGTCTATCGGAAGAACGATAGGTTGATAAGGCTGAAGTTGCTATGTGGCAAGGAGATTGTGAATGTTATCAGTGCTTATGCTCCCCAAGTGGGTTTAGATGCAGAAGAGAAACGACAATTTTGGGAGGACCTAGACGAGGTGGTGCAGGGTGTCCACCACTCAGAGAAGTTATATATTGGAGGGGATCTAAATGGGCACGTTGGGGCGAGCCGAGATGGCTATGAGAGTGTCCATGGAGGCTTTGGGTATGGGCAGAGGGACGCCGGTGGTGAAGCTATTATGGATTTTGCCCAATCATATGATTTAATTTTGGCTAATACTTGGTTTAAGAAGAGGGATTCACACTTGATAACTTTTCGGAATGGAGCAAATGCAACTCAAATAGACTTCCTGCTCACAAGGAGCATAGATAGACAAAGTTGCATAAACTGTAAGGTTATCCCAGGGGAGAGTGTGGTCACCCAACACCGGCTATTGGTAATGACTATTCGTCTGAAAGAGAAGGCGAAGAAAAAAGTTAGACAAGAAGAACCAAGGATAAGATGGTGGACCCTAAGGGATGCAAAAGCTAAGGTTTTTACAGAAAAGGTAATTGAAGAAGCGGATTGGGATGGAGAGGTGGATCCGGACATGACCTGGTTACGAATGAAGAACTGTTTCCTAAGAGTGGCCAAAGAGGTCTTAGGGGAAGTAAGGGGAAGAACTTCGGTACAGAGAGATACTTCGTGGTGGAATGAAGAGGTGAAAGCAGTAATTAAGCAAAAAAGGGAATGCTATCAAGCCTTAGGAAAATGTAGGAGTGATGAAACCTTTGCAGCGTATAAGGAGGCTAAGAGTAAGGCAAAGGCAGCTGTTCGCCAAGCAAAAGAAAAGGCATATCAGGAGGTTTATGAAAAGCTTGATTCCAAGGAGGGAGAAAGGATCATTTATAAGATGGCAAAGAGAAGACAAGAGGCAAGGAAGGATATTGGCATGGTGAAGTGTGTCAAAGATAAGAACCAAATGGTCCTAGTGCAAGAGGAGGGCATCAAGGACAGGTGGAAGGGGTACTTCGATGAATTATTTAATGGAAGTAATGGAGTTGTGATAGGAGATACCTCTATGAGTGATGAAGAAATCAACATGGAGTATGTGCGAAGGATTAGGAGAGTAGAGGTGGAGATTGCACTGAGGAAGATGAAACCTAAGAAGGCGGTTGGCCCTGATGGGGTACCGATAGAGGTGTGGAGGTGTTTGGGTAAGATTGGTATTGATTGGTTAACAAACCTTTTCAACAAGATATGGACGGCTACAAGGATCCCACAAGATTGGAGGAAGAGCACCTTGGTCCCGGTTTATAAAAACAAAGGAGACGCTCAAGATTGTTCTAACTATCGAGGAATTAAGCTTATGAGCCATACTATGAAGTTGTGGGAAAGGGTGATTGAACAAAGGTTGAGGGCATGCACAAGCATTTCAGATAACCAATTTGGTTTTATGCCTGGGAGATCTACTATGGAGGCAATCCATTTGATAAGACAAATGATGGAGTTTTATAGGGTAAAGAAGAAAGATCTTCATATGGTCTTTATTGATTTAGAGAAGGCATATGACAAGGTGCCAAGAGAGATACTTTGGTGGGCAATGTTGAAGAAAGGTATCCCACGAAGGTATGTAGACCTAGTTAAGGATATGTATCGGGATGTGTCAACAAATGTGAGGACATGCGGAGGGTTGACAAAAGATTTCCCTATTACAATCGGATTGCATCAAGGGTCTGCATTAAGCCCTTTTCTTTTTGCAACGGTTCTAGACGAATTAACTAGACCAATTCAAGATGAGGTTCCATGGTGTATGCTGTTCGCAGATGATATCGTTTTGGTGGATGAGACTAAGGATGGGGTTAATGTCAAGTTGGAGCAATGGAGGCAAAGGTTGGAATCTAGAGGGTTTAAGCTAAGTCGGAGTAAGACTGAATATTTGGTATGTCGTTTTGGCACTCAGAGGGGGACAAGCAATGAAGTGGTGAGTTTGGATGGAAAGGATTTGACCATGAGTGAATGTTTTAAGTACCTAGGGTCGATCATCCAGAAGAATGGTGACATTGATCAAGACGTGACCCACAGGATTAAGTCAGGGTGGCTTAAATGGAGAGCGGCCACGGGAGTGCTATGCGACCGCAGCATTCCCTTAAAGTTGAAGGGAAAATTCTACAGGACTGCCATAAGACCAGTGTTGCTCTATGGTACAGAATGTTGGGCTTCTAAGAAAGAGCATATTAAAAAGATGGAGGTTACGGAAATGCGCATGTTAAGGTGGATGTGTGGAAACACTTTAAGAGATAGAATCAGAAATGAGGTTATTCGCAAGAAAGTAGGTGTGGCGGGCATTGTAGATAAATTAAGGGAAAATCGTCTGCGTTGGTTTGGACATGTAAGACGGAGACCCGAGGGTGCACCGGTGCGAAGAGTGGAAGAGTGGGACCATGGAGGGATTAAACGAGGAAGAGGGAGACCAAAGATGACTTGGTTGGAAGGAGTGAGGAAGGATATGAAGTGCATGGATTTACGTGAGGATGAAGTTTTGGATCGTAAGGGATGGAGGAGAAAGATTTATGTTGATGACTACACGGAATAATCAAATTTGGTTCATGTTAGCCGACCCCACTTTTGGGATTAAGGCTTTGATTGATTGATTGATTGATTGACATTGCACGTGCACCACAACAGCTTATTCTCTAATTGTGGATTTGCTCGTCTGTTCAACTGTGTTCTGTTTTCTTTTATTCTTCTTTCTGCTCCTTTATATTTGACAAAGTTCCTACATCGACATATAATCCTGTAATATCTGCTGCAGTGATTGAGTGGCTGGGTGTGAACGAAACCACTGTGATCTTTGCGGCTGTTTTTCTGGCATTTGGCTCATATCTTGTAAGAACTATAACTCTTAAACACCTACTTGCCCTTCTGTTTTGAAATACAACATATGCATTCTGACTTTATTGACTTGCTCCAAATTTAAGATATCATTAGTAAATATTACAGCTATCATGTATAGTTTAGAAAAATATCAGTTCTTATAGAAATGAAAGCTTAATTTTGTAACATCCAAAAATGATTATGAGAACCTTAATTTGTGGTTTGAGTATCTCATTTGAGTCATCTCCTACTTGGTATGCCTGAGACACGTACTCTAGAAATCTTGGTTCAAACTCTTTGCTACTGATTGTTTAAATTTGTCAATGTTAGCCGTTTATTTTTACATCCCCTTAGCCTTGAGGAAGACGTCTCTGTAATCTTAAGCCTTTTTTTTTTTCTTTTTGGGATTGATTGTGCAGTCATGGCTAAGAGTCACACAAAAACTCCACTCAACCGACCAGGTGATAGTAGGTGCTGTCTTGGGTTCCTGTTTTTCTCTAGCTTGGTTATGGTCCTGGAATGCTGTTGTCTCAGAAGCATTTAGTTCCATTCTGTGGGTTCAGGTTTCTGTCTTGTTGGCATCTGCTATCTGTTGTCTGGCGTTCGTTTTATACGTGATACTTAACTGGTTTAGAAATGATCGATGATATACTACTTAATTAACTTACGAAGAAGAATTCTGTAATTGACATTCTTGTAATTTTTAAGCATAGGAGCTTCTTTTAGCAAGTATGAAATGTGAGCTCTGTTCAACCCTTTCTTACTCTACTTCCGCTTGCACTATTAATTCAACCATTTGTTATACATGTACAAATATATACTAAAAGGAAAAAATAAAAAAAATAAAAAAATTTGCCATTGTCTTATACTTCTTATGAAGTATGTCGTTGGATTAGTCTTAATGTTTATTTTCTAATATTAAATTTAAAATTACTACTCCGTATATAATAAGTCCTAATACTCATAGATAATTAAATACAATACGGAGTAATGATTAAAGTTATGCATTATTGAGTGATGTCACTATATACATTGGCATGATTTCTTTTGTCTTGGGCCCTTCAGTATTTGGCCCATTTATCGCCTAATAGGCAGTTACCATGTTTTGTATTAATAATGGTGCAAGGGCTCAAATTCTATGGACTCTACAATGGAGTATATAGGATGCCCATTACTTGTATTGTTTTTTTGTTAAGATAAAACAATAGATTTTTTTTTTTTTTTTTTTATTATTATTATTTAAATTACTAAAAAAATAAATTTATAACATATGAATAATTAGTTTTTTTTTTTTTTTTTTTTTTTTTTTTTTTTTTTTTTTTTTTTTTTGTTACTAGCAATACCAAGATTGTAAATAGGTTGTTTAAGCTCGAAAAAATCAAGTTTAATTCTGAACTTAATTCTAGGCCAATACGTTTTAGTTGAATGATACTTCATGTTGTATGAAGAAGTACAGTTATCTAGTATGTACTATATTATCAATACTCTACAAAGTAAGTAATATACGTATCACAAAAATTGGCACTATCATAATAGTATCATTATCTACTCACTAAACCACTCTAAAGACTTAAAAGTAGGAAAATACATATCTATGTTGCTTTTAAACAAGAAAAGAGTGGCTGTTTTTTCTAAAAGTAAATGAAAAGCATTGTTAGAAAATAGAACCATAGGGAATATTACTTATCTTGTAATTCTTAATTGAAGCACATACATTGTTTTGTGGCCATTGGCCATGGCCCATAATCGTGAGAATCGTCATTTCGGGTAAAATTTGAAAGTACAAGACTTGCGAGTTAAATTTATAAAGTAGCCTCACGCTAAAATCTAAAAAATTGCTATTATTTAGAAGCGGAGAGAAAATATAAAACACTAATTTTTATATGTGGCTGGCCACATGGTGTGGCCAGTCCGTTTCATATAACGGACCCCGTTATACCAAACGGGTCCGTTATTTTAAATTTTAAAAAAAAAAAACGTGTCTTTCTTTTTTTTCATTTTATTACATCAAAAGGTTCTTCTTTTCCAAAGTTTTCTCATTTTCTCTGTTCCATTTTCTCTCTCCTCAAACTGTTCTTCTTCCATTTTCTCTCTCCTCAAATTCTTTCTCCTCTAAATTGTTCTTTTCATTGATAATGACTAAAATCAAGATAATCTTCCCTAAGGGAAAGAAAGGATCGACATATACGCTGAACTCTCCTACTTCTAATATAAATCAAACCCTAATTTTAGTAATTTTTCAATTTTCCTGTCATTTATGCTCTGCAATTTGAACAAGCATCGAGAGATTGTTTTTGGTGGTGTGAAAGAATTCGTGAGTAGAAATCAAGCAATTTATGAAGAATTTCTAGAGAATGAAAAGAAAAAAAAAGGCAGATGAAATGGAGGCTGCTAAGAAGATGCTGGAGGAGCTTGCTAATGTAGAAGATACAGCAATAGTTACTTTTTTCATCATGTAGGGATTACTTTTTAAAATTACAGTGTACTTATTTTAGGGGTTACTCGTTGGTTTTATAGGGAGGGGTTACTTGTTGATTTTACAAGGGTTGTTTGTAAAGTTTTAGGGGGTTACTTGTTACTCATAGTTTATTAGGAGTTACTTGTTAGTTTAATTTTACAGAATTTGTTGTTAAGTTAGAGGGGTTACTTGTTAATTTTTGTTAAGTTTCAGGTGTTAGTTACTTGTTAGTTTTATAGGGGTTACTTGTTATTTTTAGGGGTTACTTGTTAATTTTTGTTAGGGTTACTTGTTTATTTTAGTGGTTACTTGTTAGTTTAACAGGGGTTACTTATTAATTTTTGTTAGGATTACTTGTTTATTTTCGAGGTTACTTGTTAATTTTTTGTTAGGGTTACTTGTTTATTTTAGGGGTTACTTGTTAATTATACATGGGTTACTTGTTAATTTTTGTTAGGGTTACTTGTTTGTTATTGTTAGGGTTACTTGTTTGTTATTGTTAGGGTTATTTGTTTATTTTAGGGGTTACTTGTTAGTTTAACAGGGCTTACTTGTTAATTTTTGTTAGGGTTACTTGTTAACTATTGTTAGGGTTACTTGTTTATTTTAGGGTTACTTGTTAATTTTTGTTAAGGTTACTTGTTTATTTTAGGGGTTACTTGTTAGTTTAACAGGGGTTACTTGTTAATTTTTGTTAGGGTTACTTGTTAATTTTTGTTAGGGTTACTTGTTTACTTTAGGGGTTACTTGTTAATTTTATAGGAGTTATTTGTTAATTTTTGTTAGGGTTACTTGTTTATTTTAGGGGTTACTTGTTAGTTTAACAGGGGTTACTTGTTAATTTTACAGGGGTTAGTTATTAGTTTTACAGGGGTTACATGTTAATTTCTTCAATTTCATTGTATCTATTTTCATCTTCCAGATCCAATACCTGATTACTGGTTTGGATTTCGAGATTCATCAAAGAATCTTCAATTTGTTCGATCTTTAATGATTCTTGTGAATCAGGTAATTTTTCGAATTCTTCTGCCATTGTTATTCTTAAATTTCTGGAAGAAAAATTGTGTGAGGTTTCGCTCAATTTTCGCATTCGTTCCTCGTAAATGAGTTGTTATGGGTTTTAAGGTTTAGAAATTTGCGCGTGTTTTGTTGAGCCATTTTGTTCAGCGCTTGTTTCCTAATCCCGTTATACGCGCGTCGTTCTCCGTTATTTTGCTGACTTGGAAGCAGGCCACACGGTGTGGCCTGCTGTACCAAAAAGGCGCCGAATATAAAATTATAAAAGTTATAAGAATTTATAAATCATGGAATATATACAAATAATATTGTGATTTGCTAGATACATCTCCAATGCATATATTGATATATGCAATGAAAAGTTTAAGAGATCACTAAATAGTTGTGTTAAAAATAACTTTTTGGCTTAGACCGTGTTACAAATTAAAGATTGGGTCACTTTAATTTGTGGATTCTCAATATCATGGCTTTATTGATCTAAGTTAAAAGTGGGTAAATTGCAAGAACCCAATACTGCGTGTGATAATTAAAAAGAATAAAATCAAGGTGCATGCAGATGTTATAGAAGTAATAATAGAGGTGAATATATCCTTATTCTTGTGTGTAAGTAGTGTAACTATGAGCTATGTGAGAACTGGATTTTTGATAAACCATCAACTGGGTTTTCTAAAGCTGGATTAGATTAGATTAGATATTATACTAGATGAAGCTCATGCGATGCACGGTTTGTTAGTATTTTTTAAAAAAATATTTTTCATATTTATGCGATTAAAATTGTTATGATATTAGTTTTAAAATATTAAATAAAATTCTTAATCTCAAAAGATAATATTTTGTATATAATTAATTTAAACTTTAAAATCTCATTCGTCAATTTTGCTTACGTGTCATTTGAATTATTTAATTATAAAATAAATTAATAATCTCTTATTTAATTGGGTACAACTTAAATTTATAATCCTACATGGCGCACTAAGAAAAACTCGGGGAAAAACTCTCCTTTATATATATATATATATATATATATATATATATATATATATATATATATATATATATATATATATATTAGATTCTTGAGATATACTTAATTCGTCTTCTTTTGAATTTATTCACATTTGGTTATTAACTTGAATCTTAGGGGTCTCGGATCGGCCCTACATTAATAATCATCACTCATTAACCTCTTAATTATGCGTACCTTTAAAAATATGTGTAGAGAAGTACATTTAGTTTAGTTACTTTCTTTATCTTTATCGGTGTCGGTCTTTCTCATACTACTGATTATATCAATCTCCAATCTCACTCTTGAGGCCTTTGCCAATTTCTTAAGCATATATAGTTGAGTGCTTGTAAAGATCTTTCAAAAATTAAGTCGATTTCCAATCAACCTCCGTTTGTAAAATTAACTTTAACTATTCTCGCTAATAACCTCTTCCATGTTACAACCACTAATCGGCTAGTTAGTCCAGTATCCACCTTATAAGTAAGGCCTTGTTCTCATCAGATTATTTTCAGTTCAGTTTAGTTCAACTCTAATAAGTTCAGTTCAGTTCAGTTCAGCTCCTAATTTTCTTCTCTCATAAAATATTAATTTCAGTTCAGTTCAACTCTAATAAATTCAGTTCAGTTCAGCTTATTTCAATTAAAGAGAACAGACCCTAAATAGCTGCCTACTGAAATAAGGATTAGGAGGCCTAAACCAATGCAGCAGAATAATTAGTACTCCTTACTCCGTAGTAGCGGATAATTAAAGTAATAACAATAGAAGTAAAATTGAAAGGAAGTCAAAGAAAAAAGAAGGGTCGTCTACGGGGTGTACTGTGTACGTAATAAGTTTAGCCAAATTAGAACTCGTGTGACCTGGGAATCCACCACTGTCGTAAGATTTGACAATCTATTTTATTCTTACTTCACCTCTCCCTATTTTTTTTTTTAATAATTATTGTATCTTTTGTCTCTCCATTTTTGTTCTCTTCCCCTCAACCCCGCCTAGATCCCCTTTAATTTAAGGGAATACAAATATTACTTCCTTTTTTAAAAAAATATTAATAGCAATATATCTTGAATACATAGTATAAACTCCATAATATTTACTGCGACAGTACCAGATTATCCCCGCGGTAGCACCCACAATAAATTTAATGATATGATCAAGTCATTCGTACAAACAAGGACACCAAAGCAATAATGAGATTAGTAAAAATCTTTCCAACCAATATTAGATATGCCATAAGTTGTAATCGAAAGGAAACAACATTATTTAGGGTTTGTTCTGTTCAACTTAATTTTACTTCACTTTACTTCAATTTAATTCAGTTTATTTCAGTTCCTAATTTCCTTCTCTCATAAACCTTTCAGTTCAGTTCATTTCATTTCAGTTCAGTTCCTAATTTTCTTCTCTCATAAACCATTCAGTTCAATTCAATTCAGTTCAGCTCAATTCAGTAAATCAGATCAGGCCCTTAGCCTTAGTAAGAGTCTTTTTTAAAAAAAAAACATTACCTAGTAAGAGTCCAAATTAATAATGTGATTAAGGTACAAAACAACTTAATATTCCGTATTTTTGAACTTTATGTTGGTATTTGGTTTAAAAGTATCCATAATTAGACACCTGTTATTATCATTAATGACAAATATAATTAGAACTCGTGTGTGACGGGGTACTATCATTCTATAACACATGATCGAATACTATCATTTGATACTAATAAAGTTGTCAAATAATTAGAATAAAACTTGCTTGTGATGAAATCTTGGAAAACATTCACATGGAAGGGAGATGTTTAAAATCAGCATTGAATGAGAGGTAGAAATTTGGTAATGAATTGTCTGTCATTGAATAGAAGCCAAGATCCATGTACATGTACTCACTGAATACTCGATGTAGTTTTTTTTTATTTTTTTATCTGAATTTAAAAAAATAAAGAAAAAAACATAACTAGGCTTAGCTAGTTAGCTAGTACTACTAAAAGAAACACCTGTGGGCTGGTAGCTCCGTCCCCACCACGAAAAATCACATCTATCTCATCTCCAAGACTACGCAACATCACATGCAAACTACTCTATTAATTTCATGCATTATTACTAATCTCCTAATTATAAACATCAACATATGATTATTTATAGACTATCTGACTACACCTTTAATATTAACTTTTTAGAAATTTTTACATGTATGTTAGTATGTACTCGTATATTTAAAAGATGACATAGTAATGGTGAAAAACTACTGAAAATGAGGTAGTATTAGTATGGGAAAATGGTGTTGCCCTTTTAGTGAATGAATAGTGAGGTCGTCAGAGTTATGAGAGCAAGCAAGGAATAGCTACTTCTCTGCTATCAAAAATAATAATGAATCAGAATATTTTTTCGATCAAAGCATTAAAGCCCCATTTTTCATCAAATGCCATTTATACTATGCCATGTGATTTCATCATACCCTTCTCTTTCTTTTTTTTTTTTTCATCCTTTAAAAAATAAATAAAGATCAAAATAATATTAAAAAAAATCCCAAAGTGCCAACTAGGTAATTTAACACAATCCTAAAATGTTAAGATCACAAATAAATTGAAACATTTAACATATTGGATCAAACCTGAGAGTTTGATTAGAGTTAGATCTAGTTGAAAATTATTAAACCCTAGGAAAAGCTCATTAATTTGCTTGGCCTAGGCTCGATTGGCTCTTACTCGATCATAACAAGACTTACTTATTAATTGGTTAAATTCCAATTTAGTTTGATTTTATTGCTCTATTGAGGAGTGAGGACTAATAATACATAGATTTGTCAGCTAATTAATTTGACTTTCAACTGTAAAAATATTGCAATAATCTATACATTCTAAATTAGGTAGGAAAAGTGGTATTTATTGTACTAAATACATGTTGAAAATTATGTAAAATTCATCATTCTAAATCATCCAATTTGAGTGAGAAGAGGCGTAGAGGTAGTATGTACTTGGTCCTTTGCATGCATGATTGGACGTAAAAGGGGGAGGAGGGAACTCTTTAGAGTTAAGATAAGCTGGACAGCATTTTCTGTCGATCTCATTCTCAAATCTCAAAATACACTTTGCTTATTTTATCAACTTGCACAAGTTGCTAGTGTGTAAGTTGCTACTCCGTAGCTTGCTACCATGCTAGCTGCATCTTATTATGCGGAGTACTAAACATAGCATTTTACGGAATCAACTCCAACCCTTCTTTTGCACTTTCCATGCTTTCACCTTCTACATTTGATTCCTGACATACTATATTTGGCCTTATAAAGTTAAATTATAAAGAGTGATCAGAATCAATATTAGTTATAATTTTATGTTATGTTTATTGTTATTTCAAACACGATGATGAGTAAATAATTTTAGAGTGGTTAGTTTGACGACAAGACTAGACAATTAGACACGTGTGTTGTAGGTCAGTGAGTTACAAGAGCATATTGGGGTGTGTTGTAGACTTGTAGGTCAGTCGAAGCAAAAGATCACATCAAGCCACAAGCAAAAGATCACATCAAGCCACAATATGGTTTTCTTCGTTCATATGTTTATAAACGTTTTTTCATTGAACATACAAACTAAAAAAGAAATAATTTTTTGTAATCCAAAAAGTAAGTGTTTCTTTTATCTGATTTTTTGGAGCTTCGTTTTTAGCATTTACACATTACCATGAACTTACTTCACTTTGACTATCTTATGTACATCCATGTTTTCTGATATCAACTTTATAGGCCCAAATTTATACAAGTACTTAGTATAAATTTACACATATTTGATGAAAAATACAAAGTATTCAGGATCAAGGTTTACAATGTATATTGATAAGCAAAAAAACTAAAAAGATAAAGTGTTGGAAACCTTAATCCGTATATGTTGATTGTTAAAATAAAAAATAATCCGTATGTGTAAAAACTTGTCACGGGCCTGACTCGCAAACACCAAAAGGAAGACATAGGGGCAGGCGAGGCAGAGATTGGGGAAGTGGTGAGGGGGATACTATAAGAATGTCTGGACCACGCAAAGCAGTCGTACGTGCAATATAAAATTGAAGCTATGAGAGATGCGAACTGGATAGTTGGAGGGCAGTCCAATAGGGTAATGGTGCCCTTCTACCCTAACACCGTACGGATTACGGATCATTAGAGAGTAGACACCCTCTTTATTTTTTTTTCACTGCTATACTTCTCTACTCACGTGAAAACACTCATCCGCCCTTCTCTCTTCTCCTATGTACTTTTAAACTACAACACAACAGTTTCCCCTTTTTATTCCATCTATATCTTTTGCTACGACGTACTGTTTTAGCTTCCCACTTCAAATAATATTAAAGTAAGATTCAAAACGTCTTCAATTCCATCAACCATCTCCATTTTATACTTAGCTTCCTTTGTCTCTAAAACATTGTTCTAATTTACTGTGATCTCTTTATCTCTCTTATCATCAATACTTGTGCCCACTATATATATGTGAAAAAAATTACACTAAAAAATATAGGACAATATTTTAGGGACAGAAAGATAGTTATTCCAATATATATGCTCCCAAGTAAACTTGCTTAACTATATGAATGAAGCTACGTGAAGTATTTACATCACTTGTAACAAAGAGTATGCCGTGCTTTGACACAAAACATTTTAGGTTAAGGAGTATCATGTGATGTGTGCGCTCAACTTACACCAATAAATCTAATTCTATCATAAAAATTAATATCATAATACAAGTAGTGGCATATTTTTGGAGATGCGATGATTTTTCATGTTCCTAAATCCCCATGTGAAATTAATAGGTAAAGAAATACTCTACAAGTTTATGAATAATGCAAGTTTAATGATAAAGTTTTTCACCTTTCAATCATAAGACTAATTAAATGAAGGTTTTAATTTCATTTAAAGTTTTCTCAGCTATACCCACATCGTACATACATCTATTATATTCTTTTAAAGTTAGGGTTAGAGATTAACTGTACTCCGTATAAGTTAAAAGCCTCTAAATAATTAAGCTAGGCATCTGTATGTTTTAGGGTATAACGAACAACACCTAGCCTAGCATATACTAGTATGTCATAGCACTTGCTCTGGTAATTAACCAGGCTTTTCCTTTATCCACGAAGAATCCAACTATCCAAACCACAATTGTAACAATAAGCAGTGAAATCAGTGAGATATAAGAGGGGGCCGCCCACCACAACTATAAATAACAATCAGCTACGACTACGACTGCGACGATTAAGCTAGTTTGTAGTTTTGTAAGTGCTTTTGAAAAAGACTAACTCATCATTTTCTTACAGCTGGGCCTATCACTATGTTTGATCCCACCTTTTGTGTTTTTGCATTAGACCCCTCCTTTGATTTGGGCTTCTGTTCCCTTGTTTTGATTGCGACTTCTACTTTGTTTCTACCTTCAATACACTATATGAGAGGCATAATACACATTTGATAAGCCAAGTAAAATTACACCTTCATCCATATTTCCAATTTGTATAACCAATCAGGTCATTTGATTTCATCAAGTATCGATCCACTTTTACAATTGACTAACTAAATTTGATAATTTTCTTGCTTTTACTAGATTCATAGGTTGTTTAGATGATAAGTTTACCTCTCATTATTGTGGAGTAGTAAATTATTCAACAAGGTTAATTACTCTTGATTAGTCTCTTACACTTAATTTTAATCTTGGTTGAGAATCTAAGCGCGCACTTAGTACTCCATAGGATAAGAGTTGAATTGTCAAAACACTACTGATAGACTCTGGTAAGATCATTCTCTAGTTTTAATACAAATTCACTTAGAGTAATATATAGAAAGTATTTTTTAACTTAATATGCTATACAAAATTACTTTGTTATAGAGCAAGGACCGTCTATTTCAATTTGTAAGTAAAATGGAGATAAGTTTAAATATTGAATATGCATTGATTACAAATTCACAAGACATTAGTGAAGGAAAAAAAAAAAAAAAAAAAAGTAAAGATGAGAATATACTGTTATAGTACCATACCCTTTGAAATGTAGAGCAAAAAAATTTGAAAATTGAGGTCTATAAAAGGAGAAAAAGGGCTGTCTAATTTAAGGGCTCAAGTTTTGTTTGAAAGTGTGATTCAAGTAATTGCGCACACTCTCCCTCTTCTCCCTTTTCCCCCCACCACACCCACAAACCCACATTATATTTTTCCTATTTCAGCTCCCTGTTTTTTTCAGCTTATTCACCATTTTTCTTTCTCTCTCTCTCCTTTTTTCTATTTCTCCCGTTTTCCTCATTTTCTCCTTCCATTTCAAATCTCCTCTTCTTCTTCAATTTTCTCTCTCCTCTGTAAATTCATGGATTCTTCATTGATGAAGTTATGCCGGCAACTTCAGAGTTTGGCGAAGCTTTTCCGGTTTGTAGAGGTTTGTATTCTTCTCGTTTTTCTCTCGTGGTTGTCAGCTCATCTTCCTTTCGCCGTTAGAATTTCCGGCCAGTATTTTCGGAAACTTGTCTCTTTGATTTTATGTCCTACCTCAATTTTTTTACTCGGAAATGCTATTGTGGTTACTCTTTTGGCGAAATCCGGCTTGTTTTCCGGCGATTGCTCGTCGTCAATTGACAATTCCGTCGCCGAACTTTACGATGAGTTCCGATCTGAAGATGATGATGATGATATACCTGTTTTGGTTAAGGAAGAGATTGTTTACCAGGATAAAGAGATTATTTGCGAGGAAAATGTAAAAAAACCGCTGGTTTCTAAGGTTGTTCTGGAGGAAATTGAACCGAAAGCGGTTTTTTCCGATGAGATAAAACCGAAAGCGGTTTTTTCCGACGAGAAGACACCGGAAACGGTCTTTTCCGATGAGAAGGAAGTGGAAGTCAAGGCGAGTTATCGGCGAAGTCAATCGGAGAATATGATGAAGAGAGAGTGTGTAGAGAATAAGCAGGAGAAGCTCCGACGATCAGAGACGGATATTTACTGGAGAAGTTTCACCGGCGATGAATCGACGGCGGAGGAATTGATGGAAGATGGAATGAGTAGCGACGAATTCCGGCGAACGATAGAGGCGTTCATAGCGAAGCAGGTGAGTTTTCATCGTGAAGAGCGGCTTTCTGTCGTTCTCCATAGCCAAGCCTAGAAGAGAGGGTTAAAAAAAAAAAAAAAAAAAAAGCAGAGAATTGTTTTCCCCAAAAAAACAAAAAACAAAAAAAAAAAAGGAATTGAGATAATTTCCTAATTATTTTTGTTTAATTCCAGTTTTTAGGGGGAAGTTTTTCAGCTAATTTCTGCTGCAAAACGTTTGTCATTATATGATGTCAGTGATATGGTAGTAGTAGTACTAATGTACTATTTGGACTATGTATAGTGAAGTGCTGCAACTTTGATCCAAGAGTGTTCAATTTCTGAGCTCTTCTGTAACTTTTTTTTATTTTTAATTTTTAATTTTTAGTAGTCCTAGAACTTGATTGCTACGGATTAGGAGTATGTATGAGTTTATATGGTGGACAATATATTCATTGTCCGAGGGAGATTTATTTCGAATATAATACTAATTGGAATTGTTATTGGGATATTTAATACTTGTGATTTTGTTTTGGCCTCGTGTGGATTGGATTATTTCGAGCTTGTTGAAAGTACATATCTATCCATCTAATTGCATAGCTTGCATTATAGTACGCCGTATTTGCTTATTGAATGATAAATTAATAAGAAATTTGCTATATAGGGCACAGTAAAAAATTAAGATAAAGTGTCAAATTTGAAATTTTTTTCTATTAATACACAATATATGAGATTTAAACTCGTTTATTTTATTGTTGTTTATGACCCTCTTTATACACAAATAAAATAACCTAATTTATACGAGTATTAACTACGGAGTATATTATTATAGTATTACAAAAGGTTAAAAGTTTAGTGATTAAAAGTATGTATGTGTTGCATAAAATCTGCTTTCACCATGAGATGATAAATTTTGATTTTATGCGAAATTAAGTTTGGTGATTAAGTTTGGCGAAAATAAAAATCTAGTGGTCATCAAGTTTAGTAAACATATAAATAAACCAACACATTGATTTCCACGAATCAATTCAAAAGAACTTTTGGAATTAGTTCCTTGTCCTTTGGAATCAATTTCAAAACACCATTTGTAATAGTGGTTATCTTAAAGCAATTAATCCACACATCCCCTTTATTTCCCCTTTTTCTTTTAATTAATTTTTTGATAATAAAAAGACGATAGGTGAAATATGAGTATAAAAAGAGTTCTGCTAGATACTTTACTACATATGTAAGAACCGAGAAGTTAACCTAGTGTCATGTAATTAGGAAATTGTTTCAAGTTTGTCACTTCTCTCACATGGGAACGATACCAAAGATTAAGCCTCGGTTCCCTTACATTGCTTGTCAACTTATTATGGGGGGACGTCCAATATGGGGACATTTGCTCCATTTAAACCTTTTGGGTCTATGATTTAATTGCATATAAACATATCTAAGGCTATTCATATAGCAATATTGCATCCTATGAATAATATACTCCATATAATACAGGGTAGTTATTTGGTAACTTGATGTTCATATAAAGCTAATAAAGTGTGATATATGATTTAGGTTTAGAAAGGCTATATCTAATCATCTTCTGAAAACTTAAATAGCAAATTAGTTTATGTACACTAATCCGAATCACTGAAAAACGAATTAAAATGTTGCACCCCAAAGCACACGCACCACATGAGCACGTGTAAAAGGGCACATGATTACATATTCACATGCATCCATGTTAAACATGCGGTGATTGAATTTAATTCCGAGTATTATTGTCATGACACTCAAACTTGCGTGTATTTTATCATATACTTATTGATTTTTTTCCCTAATTAATTTTACTTATTTAACTAATTGTCTCTTAATATTATCATTGTTAAAGTGTTTTACTGAAAAGTTACTTTGATATGAATAAGACAAATATATGAAATGAAACTTTATAGTTTTTATGAATCTAATAAAGAGAAATATGCAGAATTAATACCCAAAAACCAAAGGTTTATTTGTACAGTGATAAAGGAAAGGGAAGAGAAAAAACAAGGAAAGATGGCAGGGAAGACATAAAAGTTAAAAGGGACATGCATGCTCCCAACCATTGACAAAGATAGATAGATAGATAGATATGGTTTGATAGTTAATTAACAAAATACTCAAAAGATTGATTGTTGAAATCAAAGGATCATCATTATGTTAGCACATAATTGCCGTATTTTATCTTCTATTGGTATAACAAAAACTACTTTTACTTGTCTAATCTGCCGCACCAATTTCCCTATCAGAGACCAATTGCCCCACTCTATATTAATAAATCACAACCCTTTTAGACATTGAAAGAGTATAATTTTCACAATAACAAAATCAAACTATTACAAATTACAAATAATTCACCAAAATACTTAAATGACCTAAACTAGCTCTTATAAACCAACATAAGTAATAACAAAAACTCAAAAATTTCTTGTTTGAAGGATCTCGGTTGCTTGAAACGAAAGAGTTATAGACTTGGTTACTTTGGCTATTATACATTTATATTTAAGACGCCAAACACATTATCTTTTTATTTTTTGAGCTCTACTCGATTATTGTATGTAGAGAAAAAAATAGGAGTATAATATTTTAAAATAAAGAAGATCATGGAACCAAAACTATAAACAATGCCTGATATAAACAAACATTCATGGACTATCTGTCTAACCTTATCACTCAATTGACTACTGGGGAGTGAGGCAGGCAAATAATGAATAATCATCGCAATTTTGATATAAGCTACGAGTATGTCCTATAATACATAGCTACCTTGATCTTTATCATGCATTAATGTAATTTTTCCATGTTACAGATTTTAAAACCATACAATTAACCTCAAATATTGTTCGTACGTGAACAAAATCATGGAATGATAGGTTATAATATGGAAATTAAGAGTAGTAGTTAGCTAGGCTACAAGGATTTGTGTAAATCATGAACCAAAAAATCTTTTAGTTTATAAAGTTTCAAATAATTATATCTAAATAGAAGTGAAAATTGGACTTTTCTATCTAAAAAGTAAGATGTTTAATTTCATAATGAACTTTTAGTCTAGTCTAATAACGAATAGGTGAATAAAAAAAACAACTTACAAACTAATTATTCCTAACATACCGCGTAGAATCAATGTAATTTAGAAAATCAGGCCAACTTTTAACTAGAATTAAACGAATTCAATACATAAAAAAATTTGTTGAAAGCGGCCCAAGAATATAAATTTGTTAACTTTGAATTTAATTTGTTTTACTAAGTGCTAAAGACTACTCCACGTAATAACAATATCGAGGTCCCACTAACTTGGAAAAGCATATAATCTCAAAATAGTCCTAGCCAACTTTTATGATTAAATTACATTAAGTGGTAGTATTAGTGGCGAGTGCAACTATCACAAAAGTCTAAAAACAGATTAAAGTCATAATTTACAAACTTTTTTGTCCAAAAGTGTTACATATATCTAATGGATAATCAGTGGTATCCCATGTATTAGTGTATTAATTACAATTAAATTGGCCGTTTATGCAAATAAGAAGGTACTTAATGGAGCCACTTATCCTTATTAATTGATAAATTAATTAGTGTGTGAGTTCAAAAGAGAAAGCACGCACCATCGCAATATTATTTTGTCAATATTTTCTCATAAAAAGCCACAAATAGTCTTTCTATCCTTTGAGTCCCTAATTGCCGTAGCTTCACATGATCACCATTACATGTTACAAAATGCAAATCATTATTCCTTAAGCTTCTTTTTAAGATGCTATCAATGTCACTAATTATCTTAACTAAATCCTTTATTTCGTGTTAAGTCAACAAAATGAAAGTAAGTGGAAGTTGCTAATCTAAAATAAAATTTACGAAAGGATGCTATTATATAAGAAGTGTTCCTCCTGTGATAGAAGGACCTACTGTATTTTACCATATAAAAAAAATTTAGTTAAGTTTGGACCTCGTCAAAATGAAGATAATTGAAATCATTCAAGCATACACTATTTTTTTTTTTTCCGATATTTCTTTGTAATTAGGGGTGAGCTACCAATATTATAAGGATGAAACTTGAGAAAATTCACAGTCTAAGGTTTATGTTAATCTTATATATACCTCTAAGGACTATGTATCATTTTTCTTAAAAAAAGGTATCAGTCGTACCACGCACTAATTTTCCTTTAATAAGTTTAATGTGGAGAACAATAGTATTATATGGTTGAATTGGTTGGTTGCGTTGAATCAAAGTGCTGGTCAAATACAATAATTTTCTTGATTGACAAGTAACCAACCTCCTACTACATCTCATCACATTTAATAATAACCACAATATTTTATGAAAAACATAGTATTCGAAATTATTGCGGTATTACTAAAAAGGAATTAGTAACACAAGTACATAAATCTGATTGAAATTATCAAACAGCCAAATTACGAGGCTTATCCGTATAGAATAAATTAAACATGCTTATTTCTATAAAGTTGAAGATCAGATAATGTATTAATGTAGGAGTACATTACTTTAACTTATTCGACCTTTTAAGTTTTAATTTAGATAAATTTATTTACTATGTAATTATTATCTTCAATAACTTTTAGTTGCAACTTTGGAGTATTATTTGTGAGATATAAAATATTTCAAAGTTGCAACTAAAGGTTAACAGAGGTAGTATATACTCTATATTATTTTTACCGAAAGTTGTCAATAATGAGACATCATTTCAATGGCAAAGATATTTTTAAAACTTAAAGGGCTTGTTGATTGGTTCATTCTTGAGTGAGACAATGCAATTGCAAAGCTACTAAAACAGTATGTACGTAGGTATATATAGGCTCTCTTTTTTCTTTCATAAGGACAACTCAATTATATTGCTTCATGTTCATCTATATTGGCTTGTGTACGTATTCTAGTTCCTTCAATGATCGTCTGCTGTACTCGTATCGTGTATATACAAATTGAAATAATTTTTAAGGCGTATTCGACAATCAATTCTCAATTTAGATTATGTTAGCTTAATCTTTAATTTGTTGGAATTTATAGACTTCCATTGCAACTTGTTTTAACCTAATGCTTTTTAATATAATTGAGCTACTAGGATGGATAGCTAGTAGCCAACATAAATTTATTAGAAGCGCCAACAACTTGAAACTAGCTATTAAAAAGGATATGGAGTACTATTATGAGTTTAAACTTTAAAGACCCTTCTTGGTTAAGTGCAATTCTCTTGCTCTCGCCTCTCGGTCCCTTAATAATTTCAAAGATTTGAACCTATTATTTTTAGAGTATTTGAGACAAACTTTACACATCTATTTCAAGCGAGTACTCCGTAATTATTTCCATTTTCAATGATTTCGACTCCTTTTTGGTTTACATCCCAACACAATTCTCTTACATTCTTTTTTACATCCCTCTAGTCCGTTGTTTTCAGAAAAGATATGTTCATTCACATTCACAACTATCCATTAAATCTATGTCAAACTCATATTGTGTAAAACAGCAATATATACTAACAAAATAAATACACACCTTTAAAAAAATAACAAAAAAAGCTCATTTTTTTGTTACTACGTATATAAGTTTGACGAGTAAATTCTCTTTTGGTCCATTTATTATTTTTTTAGGCCTAACTGGACTTATGGGCCTGCTTCTGGCAAAGTCCATAGAAAGATAAGCCCAACAGGCTCGAATGACTTTGGGTTTGGTTTGTGGATATACCACTTTGCTTAGAGCCCAATTTATTATTTTTTGGGCCACATTTTCATAATGATTCTGCTAACCCACTTTGCTTAGAGCCCAATTTTGGGTAGCACTAAATCGAGGCATTGCAGCACATATATGACAACCTATAGTCTGTAAAACGATATAAGTACTCCGTTTTATGGTGTGTTTGGTGAATGGTTTTTATTTGTAGATAAAATTAATTATTTTGGTTAGTGACTTTTCAATAAGTTCAAAACTCTCCATTAGAATTTGAAATAAGTTTATTTGAGTTATTGGGTGTACAAGTAATAAGTGGTCATTTTGCACATAAATAATTACTGAGATAACAATTTTTAAAAAAATAGGATTTATATTAATAAAAAATAGAATACTAAACAATAGAAAGAAAAGAGAAAATAAACTACTTCTTATACACTAATTAATCACTAAAGATAATAAAAATTTATCACCAAATACTTCTTTTTAAGTTGGTATTTAATTAATTACAATAGAGTTTCACAATTTGGTAAGAACAAGAAGAAAAGTAATGGGCCTAATATCTTGCTTAGACATTTCTTCATCGACAAGTTGAGCATACTTATTAAACAAGGAATGAAGAATTTCATCACCAAAATGATGGCTGATCATTGATTCTTGTATAGCTCTCACTGTACTCGCCACCGCCATTCCATAGCTAACTCCATTTTTTTCAACCTCTCTCTCTATTTGAAACATCTCCAAATTTTCCATTTTAAAAGACCCCTCTATTTTCACTTCCTCTTCTATTTCTTCTTTGGAAGGTGCATAAAAGTGTATATCATATGAATCCAACTTTTCCTCATCAACTTGCCCCTATAAAAAAATACAAAATCATAATGTTTAGAGATAGTCCAAACATAACTTTAAAATGAGAAGTTTTTTTTTTGAAAGAATGAATAACATGACTAATAGAGTACCTTAGAAATTAAAAAGGTGAAGGATCGAGTGAGAAGCTCCCAAAGAAATGAGTTGCCTCTATCAATGTGGTTAGGACTCTCTCTTCCTAGAAAGACTAACACCATTCTTCCTCCGGTGGTTAGTTCTTGAGATCGAAGCTTCAAAAATCGCGAGAAATCCTCTTGGAATTGTTGAGCATACGCTTTGATTATTGAAGGAGGACTACTTTCACATATGTAGATGCAACCTTTGTTCATGGATTTCCCATGCTCATCATAAATCTTAGGGGGGACCTGATTATACAATATGTGATTCAACCCTTAATAAAAACATGCATGTGTAACAAAGTATGATGCAAATTACAAAACCCTACTTGATATTACATCTTCTCTAGCAATAGCTAAAAAATTTACTGCAATTTTTATGATACAAGTGTCCTTGAAACAATAAGTTTAGATCAATGGATTTTCACTTGTAAAAAAAAAAAAAAAAAAAAAAAAAAAAAAAAAAGGTAATTTGGTACTACTAATCAAAGAATACTCCGTTATAATAAATTTGAATAACACTATTGTATTATTATACTATTTTTTATATAATACCAGACGTTGATCAACAGATTTCATTTGGAATTTTTTGTAGTTAAAACACTAGTCTATAAAGTAATTCAATAAAGTATTTATAAGATAGTTATTGAAAAAAAGGTACTGGGCCGAAAAAAACAAAAACGAAGGGTAAAAAATTAAAGTAATCCTATTGATGAAGCTAAAGCCACTAAAGTGGGGCATTTAGTGGAAAGAAAAAGACTCATTCCGTTGGAGCATTCGGGGAGACCCTAACAAAACTTGTAGTGGTCACTATGACAATCACAAAGGTCAAATGCTTAATTTGGATGAATGATTTGATTGAGTATACATTTTGTCATGATTAACACTTCTATTGTTCTTATTGTAAGGCAATTGGTCACCTATTGCATAACATCAATCTACTATCGCACTGATAACATGAGTTAGTGTCTTTAAATTTTGTACGTCTCATATGATCATTTAATAGTCAACTAAATATCCGCTCTTTTCTATGTGGAAAAAGAGAGGAAAATTGATTCTGATCCCTTATTCAAGCATAGATATTTGGTAATAAATAAAAACTCAACTCATCATGTGATTCATGTCCATATATATCCATCAAAGCAATTTATGATTGTTAATTTGTTTCGCTTTTCTAGTTCACTCTTGTCCAATTTAAGCAAAATTTATGGTTAGGGAGAAAGAGGTGATGACAACCTAACTTTTCAAAGTCTTTATTTATTATATTGGAAAATTTGTCAAAAATTAGCAAACTTTTGCTCGGTCTTCCCAAAATAAGTAAATATTTTGATTAACCCAGAGTAAATTGATCTTTATTGGGTATTTTCTTTAAATAAGTCAGATGACCTACAACCTACCAAATAGGTCATTTTTTTCCTAATTCTAATTAATTTTTTTTCTTATTTTATTTTTGATGATTACTTAAATTGTATTTAAAAAAAAAAAAACCCACCGCATACCAGCGCTCCACCCCCATCCCCGCCAGCCACCGCACAAACCACTTCCCTCGGGGGTATCTAAAAAATTAAAGGGTTTTTTTTTACTTGAAAAAGTTTTTTTTTTTTTAAAAAAAAAAATTACAACATTTTAAAATTAATTAAAATAATACATTTTAATTAAATTTTTAAAAATTGGCCAACCATACAATGACATGTGGCATAAGCAACCCAAACAATCGGTTACACTTAAAAGAAACCGGTCATGACTTATTTTGAGAAAATACCCCATAAAGATCAACTTATTTTGAGTTAATAAAAAGGTTTGCTTATTTTGAGAAGATCAAGCAAAGGTTTGCTTATTGTTAATAAATTTTCCTATTATATTTTAGTTTTTTGAAAAAGTTTTTTTGTCTCAACTAAGAATAATAAGTACTTCCCTTCAAAAAAAAAAAACAAAAAAAATTCTCCGTCCGTCTATATTGCCAAACTTTTGAATTTGAATAAACATAAAAGTGAGACCACTTCACATCATTTCGTTTCTAAATACTTCACATATACAATAGTTTGACTTTCACTCTTTGCGATGGCTGAATTTAGCAATCAATAACAATTTAACAACTAACATAAAAACATATATTTATTTACATAAACTTGTAGTAAACATTATTTGAAGTCAAACTGAAAAAGTCAAAACACTAGATGCATATATTTTTAAATGGCAAAAGAACACGACAAAAAAAAATAACAAAAATTCTAGGATTACAAACTTCACCATGCAATTTTTTATTTTATTTTATTAAAAATTATGGGAAAATTTGTCAATTACAACCATTTAAAGTTTGTATTTTGTAAATTGTTGCCATTTAAAAAAGAAAATTGCAAATTGCAGTCCAAAAGTTCTTATAAATTGTAAATTGCAACCCAATTCAGCTTTTTCATCGGTTTGTGTGTTGAGAAATATTCGGTTAAGACTTTAGGGGCCATTTTAGTCCTTACAAAACTGAAATGAGCTCAGAATTAGCAAAAAAATAACGTATGTGCTTCGTTTTGCGTGACAAAAATGTATTGATTTGTAGTCAACTATTTTTTGCTGTAAAAACGTAGTACTTACGTTAATATTTTGTTAATTTCGAGCTCAATTTAGACCCTGAATGTCTAAAATGGCCGTTAAAACCTTAACCGAATATTTTTCGACATGCAAACCAATGAAAAAATTAAATTAAGTTGCAATTTACAATTTATAACAACTTTTGGGCTGCAATTTGCATTTTTTTTTAAATGGCTGCAATTTACAAAGCACTAAATTTAAATGACTGCAATTTGCAAATTTTCCAAAATTATGATTTCATTAAATTTAATTTTTTTCCTATAGCTAACCTAGTTAATTCCTTTTAAACTTGTTATTGAAAGGCAGAAATTATCTTGATGAACAAGTTGAAGAGTTACTAGTTTTTTTTCCCAACTTTGACTCAAATAAGTGAATTACTTTAAGCAACACATTAATGAAAACTTTAATCAAAAGAAGAAAGAAAAGAAATAAGTTAATTACCTTGGAAAGCCAGTGCAAACTGTAAGAAGAGTAAACGAAGTGCAAAAAGTTGGGAGGAAAAATAGGATCATAAAAGGAGCCAGGTGAGGCTGCAACAAATAGAGATGGACGAAAATGCCCCTGTTCAAACATACTATCATCTTTCAAGAATTCTGGTAATGCCCTGAAGATGGAATTGAAGTCATTTGTTGGTAAATCATTCAGATAAACTGAAACTGAGGGTGCTGATTTTGGACCGTTGATTTGACTTTTCCGGTATGCATCCTGCACCGCACGATACAAATCTCTGATCATTGATAACGAGTTCCGGCCCGATGAGCAGCCCAAGTCTGCTATGGTTAGGATTTCTGGAGTTGTGTTTAAGTATACTTCTTGAATTGCCTTCATTGTTATGTGTTTCACCATATCTGAGGCCTTTTTCTGTGTAATGTAATAATATGTTAGATTATGCGAAACTCCTCAAATTGGAGTGATATGCTTTGATCGATATTTACAGGGTTACAACATTAATAGTTAAGACTAAGAGGAAACATTTACATAAAAATATATCCTATAACATACATAATTTATATACTAGAAAATTAATACTTTGTTTATAATCATATATCATGATGTCATTAAATAAGAAAATCGATTGTTAAGAAGATTAATGAGAGAGAAAATGAGAACCTGAAGAGAGGAGTTTTTGGAGTAGCTAGTCTCATCATGTCCACCTTTCATGTGAAAGATTTTCTCAACATCCATTTTTTTTTCCCTCTTAATTTGCTAATTAGTTGGAGATTTGGAGTGTACTCGTATTTGTCTTTCCTTGGACTAGCTATGTGCACATTATATAGGAAGTTGGATTTGAGTGATTGCAATTATTGATTACGTGTTTTACTTAGTGTCTCATCTTACAAGAGTTAAGGTAAAATACAGTTTCTGAACTTTGGTATTTGTAGCTTTTAGTCCCTCAACTTTTAAGTGAGACGAAATGGTCCCTCAACCACCAATGACTCACTTTTCAGGTACAAATTAGCTGACTAAACATAGTTTAATTACCTTAGTGCACATGTGACAATAAATTTAATGATTTTAGAAGCAAAGTTTGAGGACCTTTAGATGATGAGTTGGCTTTAATAAAATTAAAAATGAAAGCTTAGGGACCTATAGGGTGAGATGGCTAATGCAATTATTGGCCAAAGTTTAGGGACCTATAGGGACACATGGCGCTCCCATATAAGAGTGATTATAAGTTTTAACCTATAAGTGTAATTTAGTTCAATTAATTTAATTTGATTTCAACAAAATAATCAAATTAATTTTAGTAAAAATTATTAACTTTATAAAAATATATAAGTGAGAGATATTTTAAGTGTGAAATTCATGGTCAAAATCCACTTTCTCTCACTAAAATATGTTAAGAAATCTCGCTAAAATCTTGCTATAATACGAAATTTGTTTGTGAAAGAAAAAATCCTTCTTAGTTCTTACTCATTCAGTTAAATATATTTAGTTAATAATATAGGGCAATTATTATTTTCTCTTACAAATTAACACAAGAAAAAACAAAAAAAGAAACCCTAAAAAATGTCACACAAAATAACCAAAAATATTGAAAATCATTTAGAACATAAACACATAGAAAAAAAAAATAAAAAAAAAATAAAAAAAAAACCCTTGAAAGTTGACACACAAAACCCAAAAAAATTGAAACCCTTTCAGAAAGTAAACGCATGAAAATAAATTGTCAGTTTGAAAAAAAAGTGGGATGGTATAATTTTTTATTCTAATTTTCAATCTTTTCATATTTCTATTTAGTTTTATATTACAGAGTTTGGATTTTGTCTTACTCACTCACTTTGAAAACACATTACATTTTTTGGTTAATTTATTTTTATTTATATTATTTTTTGGTGTGTCAAATATATAAGGGGTAAGGATTTAGGATTTGAGAATATGTGGTTAATGAGTTTAGTTGATTGAGATATATTATAAAAAAAATTGATTACGAAGGGCTTGTTCACATTTACTGAACTGAACTGAACTGATTGGAGCTGAACTGCATGAATATTTTATGAGAGAAGGAAATTAGGAGCTGAACTGAACTAAACTGAAATTAAGTTGAACGGAAGTGATTGGAGCTGAACTGAACTGAAATTAAGCTATAATGAACATGCCCGAAAAAAGGGTAAGAAGAAAATTTATTATAAAAAATATAAAATATATCATGATTATCAAATTTTATTAGCAATTTTTAATTCTTGTCAACTCACTTTATAAATATTTAATTGGTAAAAAAAAAAAAAAAAAATCCACTTTATAAATCCCTAAGCTTTAGTTTATATTTAATTTAATTAATTGACTTGTGATCTAACAAGTCCCTAAACTTTTGTTTGAAAAAAAATAGAAATAAAGGACACATCATATTGAATGGTCCCTAACCTTTGCTTAGTTGGCTTGGAAGTCTCTAAACTTTGCTGACTAAACTTTTTATCCACCAGAAAGGATGTGGTTTGGGTGGTTGAAGGACCATTTTGCTTCATTTAAAAGTTAAGGGACTAAAATGCTATAAATACCAAAGTCCAAAGATTGTATTTTACCTTAACTCCATCTTACAACAGTTAAAAGCAATTGAAAACCCCAGCCTAAGAAATAAATACAAGTAGATTATTTGAACCTTGTACGTATATTTAAAAACACTACATATATGGGGTGGCCTAGGCCTATATGGGGTTCAATTAGTCTATTTGTTTGTAATATTAAGGCGTGCAATTTTCCCTGTATATAGCTTGTCCTAAGAAGGCGGCTACGCAAGACATGACATGACTATTTGGCCAATGTAAGCGCCTTAAAATGTGCAATCTGCCTTGTAGCCTAACCTTTCCTAGTATTCCGTACAAAATAGTGTTTCGAAGTCTAAATTGAACGATATAAACATACACGAAATCAAACCATTTTCAGAGATTGCTTGCGAGACCTAATGTTAAAAATTCAAGTAATAATGGGCACCGAGTAAGCCTCCCAGCTGAAATTATTTTGAACTGTGGATTTTTTAAAAAAGGTTTTTGTTTATAATACCCATAGAATTAAAAATAAGTGGTTGACAGTGTCATGTGACGTGTAGACTTTTTTTAAAATGTTTTTTAATAGATAAAATATAGATATGTTAAAATGATATTGTTTTATGAATTTTAAATGACATAAAATAAATAATTAATCAATGTTTTTAATAAAAGATTAATCAATTCTTAATTTAATTATCTTAGAAAATGATTAATAAAAAGTTTTGTTATAAATGGTTTACATCGTAAAACCTCTTTTGTCCCTCTACTCATAGCACTCAAGTAGGTGAGATTGAAGCAGCTTGCAATGGACCAAATAGAAAGGTCTAGAGAACAACCATAACATTCAAGTACAAAACTGGTAAAAAGGGCGAATCAACTGCTTTCGGCATTTCTCTAGGCCACTAAAGTGTAAGCTAAGATTTCACAGCAACTTATTTCTACCCTTTTGTTTTTTGGTGCAATAATTTAATCTCCACTTTTTAATGTTAGTGTTATTATTTTCCTTGTCAAATCTCCATAATTTTCTTTGTCTAATAGAGGGATCTCCGTAAATCTCAGGGTACCACGAGTTGGTGTACGATCAAGGAAAAAGAATGAAGTGAAAGTAACCAAACTCACTTTTACGTACTTAATAAATTAAAGAAACACCTAAGTTACACTATATTTATCATTTAAAAATGGACAAAGTAGACTATAATCAGAACTTCGGAGTACTATATTCTAGTTATCATTAAGTCATGTATATTTGTAAAATTTTTATTTTAAAATTATATACAGTATAAGTAATCTAATTTCCTTGTCAGCTTGTCCTTATATGACATTCATTAAAGAGGGAAAGAAAAGAGAATAAGAAGAACAAAAGAAACAAAGGGAATAATAAAACTCAATTCTAAGGGTTCGTTTGGCATTGCTGTGCTTTTCTGCCTTTTGGTTTTTTGTTTTTTAAAAGTATATGATATATGCCCATAATGAAGCAAAAATTATTTAAACTTATTAAAATCATGATAATTTTGAAAACTGACAACAGAAAAGTGAAAACACCTTTTTCTTGTTTCCTGTTTTTGGTTTTTGGTTTTATAAAAGACAGGAAATTGAAAACAAAAAATGATGCCAAATAAGCCCTAAATATTTTACAGGATCTTATATTATATTAGACGTACGCATATATAAATGCATACACCCAATAATTATTGTTAACTTGCATGATTATTGTTAACAAAGAAACCTACTAGCATTGGATAATCTAGATTTTAGTTAAGGTGTTAAGTGGTAAGAGGGTAAGACACGTCTCCTAAGCCACTTGATTAGGGCTATACATATTAGATTGAGTGGGCAATTGAGCAAGCTAGGTGAGTGGGCAATTGAGCAAGGGGCCCGGTGCATTCCTAGCTAGCTCTTAAAATTATCAACGAAAGTCCACCACCATGATTCTACGACTAGTAGTCAATTACTCATATTCGATCTTCATCTGCTTTTAAATAATTATCACATCGATTCTTATATACAAAGTATTATGTATATAATTAGATGAACTTTGATCATCAATTATTACTACAACGTCATAAAAGACATAATAAGTGAGATTTTGTTAAAATCGTCGTAATATACATTTTTAAATATTTTAACTTTTTACTTTGTATATTCTATACAAACCTACGATTTAATAAACTAGTGCGTGCAAATGTGGAATAGATTAAACAAAACAAAACAAAAACAATGCAATAATGTTTTGAATGGAAGAAGTATATCCCGATATATAATTATCCCAATAGTCCAATAACTAGGAACTTTGGCCCCTACCCATTCAAGCAGAATATTTGCATCGTTATTATGACATGACTGACATCTAGCATGTAAATGTTTCCATGACTTATTTGTGAATCTTTGTCCTTAAGGGGAATCTGTACCCTAAAATAAAAATAAAGACATATTTGTTTTTAGAATATTGAAGCTTGGAAATTGAGGATTAATTAGTACTACTCGTATTCCTTATTGAAAAGAAGAAAAATGATGATTAATCAGTTCATCTCACTTACCTCAAGTTAATTATTTCAAGGAAATTTAGGTCACTATAAATAAAGTTGGTTCAACACCGATAAGCTAGCATAATGATTATTTAGCTAATTAATGAGATACCAATAAAATCGACATAACAGATACGTTAGTTCTATTAAGTTCAACTATTCATTTATGTAAGTTATGATGAGGGGAAACCATGATTTAAAAAAAAATATACGCTTACATTTAAGACTAAAAGCGATATAGATTGCTCCATATCCATAATATTGATTTTAGTGTGAAGTACACTTTCTTTATATATATTTATATATAAAAAAAAAAGTACTCCGTATTAGGATATAGAACATTTTCCATCATCTACATCCGGTGTATGCATAAACGCGCAATCAAATTATGGCACTTGTATAATGGATATATAGATAAGGTTGTGATAATCCAATCCATGGATAAGGAACTTAAGTTTTAAGATGAAAAGACACTTATGAAAGGAATGCCATGTATAATTATATAAGTAATTAGTTTTCAACAATGGAATTAGATTATTATTAAGCTAAACACAAATTTATTGGATGGAATTGTAAAATGACCATTTGAATTTCCTTATTGTCTTTGTAATTATTACTCCGTATATTGGACAAGTGTAAATGTGTATAGGTTTCCATATATTGCGTCATAGTACATTTAACTCAACACATAAAAGTATCTACACGGACAACACGGCTATATCGTATGTGTGTACCTAAGAGAGATTTTTATGTTAGAGTTAAAAAAAAATGAATAATTTTGTAGGGATAATCTTTTGAATATCATAGTAGAATAATTGATATTTTTTAAGTTCATAAAATAAACAACAGATAGTACTCAATTTTTCTTTTTTCTTTTTCTAATGCAAAATTTTCTTTCTTTCATCATATGATCGATATGGCTAGGACTTGGAATGTGTATAAATTTCCAAGTTACGATGTGATATTGGACGAGTATCTAGTACACTATGACTAGTACTAGCGCTCGTCTTTGTTACATAATAGAACTTCACCTTTAATCACCCATTAGGCCGTTCCATTAGAATTTAGCCACTAAAAAAGCAATAAAAAAAAAAAGAAAAAAAAAAAGGAAGAGTAGAATACTAGGTACACCACATAAAAAATATAAAATAAATGTAATACAAATACCACCTCCATTAAATATTATGGACAACTTTGGAGTATTATTTGTGAAATATAAAATATTCCAAAGTTGCACATAACATTCAACGAAGGTAGTAAAATGAATTAAGAATTAAGAATATAATCAAGAGGAATTCATTATGTTGGCATCTTCAAGCTACCTTTCACTAATATAACTTCATTAGATGGACTTGCATTTTTATGGTGATTGGGCCACTTTTTCTTATACATATGGTGTAATTCATTATGTTGCCATCTTCAAGCTACCTTTCACTCAAAAAAAAAAAAATAAATAAATAACTTTCTTCAAACACTTGAAACTTGATGAAACAACTATTGAGAATTAATTATAGTGAAAACACTAATGGAAATAATTTCGATTAAGCTATAATCTATGATCACGATGATCTAATATATATATATATATATATATATATATATATATATATATATATATATATATATATATATATATAGAGAGAGAGAGAGAGAGAGAGAGAGAGAGAGAGAGAGAGAGAGAGAGGGGTATCTTGCTATGCTAACGAACGCCCCCGAGGCGTTGGATAAGCATTTAAAATATTGCCTAAAATGGTATTAATTTGGGAAAACATGACAAAATCACGCGTCGATCGGTGTAATTAATATTCATTTTAATTTAATCTTTCTACTTTTAACTAGCTTATCCAACGCCCCCGGTGTAACACCCTAATAATTGTCCCTTTTTCAAACCACTTACTTTAAATAAAAATAGAGGAGAACCATTGGCATGTTACCGCCACGTGTTAAAACGTTAAGGCTTTATCAAAGTATCGCAGCAGAAATTCAAGTTAAATCTTAAAATAATATAATTTAGAAAACCAATAAGTCAAAGCTAAAAAAATTGGAACCATAAAGGCCCTTATTAAAACCAAACCAATATTCAAAATCCCAAAACATAATTATAATAGTAAAACATAAATAAGTTCAACACAAAGAACGAATACTCTCAATCACACCAATCCCTTGACAATGCTTATGTCAAATCCTCGAACTTCACATCATCAAGCTAACCTGTGCAATACTGCTCCCCAATAATACAAGTGTAATAATTGGATCATAACAGGGTCATTGAAAGGCGAAGGCCATGACCAAAAGTAACACACACAAAAGCACGCAATCAGCAAAGCTGAGTACATACAAGCTACATCGTACAAAACCTAGCATGCTCAATTAATTAAAGTAAATAAACATACAACACGAATTCATTAATCAAGACTAGCTCCATACATGAACAATTCAATTGACTCACCATACTTACTAACCAATTCCAAACACTTGACTCTTTATATTTAATTCTGATTAATTTAATTTGGAGTAAGCAATAGACGGGGTTGTCCAACCGACCAAATCATTTTGGTCCTAAATGACCATTTAAAATAAAAGTTTAGCGCAATGCAAGAATGAGCGCGACTCCATTCTCACAAAGTTAGTCTAGGATCCCATCTAACTTTCATTATAAAATAAAAATGTAAATACCAAAAGAGAAGAGGACATGTTGATCAAACAAGCTTCGGAAAGCCACGGGCTACCACCGTGTACCCCAACCCATAATTGTCAATACTCTAGAAGTGCACACTTTTCAGAGTTTTATTGCTCATCCATGTTTCACTTTACGTGATTACAATTTTAATTAATAGCCGATTCATTCAAGTAGACCATACATAACAATCATACATCAATTCACTTTTAATCTTATTTAGGACAGTAGGGTAAGTAGGAATATTGGGCTTCATAAAAATAATGGGCCAAAAGAATGAAAGGGACTAGGCTTTATTTGTATTGACATAAGCTAATGATGGTTCATAAAAATCATAATGTAATAAAATAATTTTCTACCCAAAATAATTTGAAACTTTTTAAAATAAAATCCGGAAAAATACAAATAAATATTATAAATAAAATAAATTTTCATTTATAAAATATTTAAAAATACGGGAGATTACACCCAGGGTGTTCGTTAGCTTTTGCCATATATATATATATATATACTCCGTATTAATTAAAATGGAAAGTTGGAAACTGACTAGTTCAATGTTTATGGAGAGTCTTAATTATAAAATTCAAAGGTATAGTTGAAATGTTTCTTACTAATCGTGGACTTATGGTTGTTATAAAATCAATATACACTGATCTTATTTCGTTCGATTTTCCGTGTTCCAATGTTTACTAACTCTTTTTTATATATTATTGCTTTTATTTTTAATAAGAAAAAATATACATGGGATAAGGAGGACTTAATGAAACATACAACATTTTGTAAACATAAAGTTAATTTTAAGAACTATGCATGACAAAAAAATAATTGCCTAAAAACAAACATTAGGGTTTTGGACAATTTTGGTATAATTTGAGTTTGTCATTATCCATCAGCAGCAGTGTAACACTACACATGATTAGTTGATTACCGCTCAAAGAGGAGCAATTAAAAGTGGTAATTATTTTTAATTAATCTAGTACTAATTTAATCATTGGTTGGTCTCTAACCTTATGATCACTACTTTTATCATAGTAATCTTGTCTGGAAAAATTTGTCTTTTGTAACATTATTCTGGATATTTCTAACATATATATGCGTATATGGTGCGTTGCAATAATTAATTATTGCTACATCTTGTATGATTAAAGGCTAATCAATGAAAAGTTGGTGATTAAGAAGAGTGAAATGATGATTCTAGGATTTCCAATAAGCACATCACAAACTTTTAAATAAAACGGATGTTCAGTAAATTACTAAACATCCGTTATAAAGTGACAATAAAAGACGCAAAAGTTACACTAAACCGCACAAAATTTACTCTGACATATATAAGAGTTATTTATGCTTCATTTATAAATTTGACAAAAGTGATACTAAATTTAACAAAAGTGAACTCGATGTACAGTAAATTACTGAAAACTGGGTGTATACAAAAGCGATTGTAAGCACATAATGGCTACTAACTTATTGATCTAGAAGGACTCTCGCAATCTCGCTAGACCTAATGAGGTGGAAGGATATGGAATAGTCACTCATGAGCTTATGAAAATTTAACTTTATGACCTCAAGGGTTTAAAGATATATCTCCAACCAACTTTGGATCATGGCTTGATATGATATTCGAAATTAATATGCAAATTCAGTGTTTATTTTAATTTAGGATTAGAAGGATGATTTGCTAATAAATTAATAAACTATATATGCATTCGGCCTTTAATACAGTTTTAAGTGGCATTGCTAATTTGGTGTTGACTACACTAGTGGTTCTACATGCTCGGCAGACCCCATAGTGCTAGTTAGTCAGGCAATGAGTAAATGACTTTATTCACTTTCAAAAAGTATCGTGAATATATGTGTTATGTAGGTGGGTGACAAGCATATCATATTGCGGAAAACCCGTCCAAAAAAAAAGAGTATAATTTAAAAGTTAAGGCCTAAATTGGATTCTAAAGATTGTATGATGGGAGTAGAAATTGATTTGTACTTTGTATAATTAAGTTGTTTTCATTTGTAACTTTTGTAATAAGGTTAAATTTAACATGTGTTTTTATAGTACATTTTTGTAAATTCCTTTGTAATTTTTACTATCAAAAGTTAAACGTATATGATATCTACTTTTACACACTTCATAAGTTTATTCACCGTTGTACATCATGTACAATGTAAAATAGCGTTGAAAAACATTTTTAAAGGGTGCTCCTCCGTGGTTCATTCCTCTGGGTTGCAGACCTTGGTGGGTAAGTCTTCCAAAAAGAGTTGGGCATTCGGTAAGGCTCGAACTCGATACCTCCCTTAAGCGAAATCAAACTGTTTATCATTTGAGCCAACTCTTGTTGATGAGTGCTCCTCATACACAATTTCTATAGATGTTGACGTTATTGGTAATGCAAGAAAAAGCCCATTCCAAAAGTGTTGGGCCTCCTTGTTTGGAAGCCCATTGCTAAGATGACTATGGGATCCAACTCCACCTTGCACCATTTCATGACTTCAATCTATTTTTCTCATGCTTCGGCTTCACATGTTCTTGATGATAAGTTCTTTGAGCTAAATTCAATTAATCCGTTATTGGTAAATTCGTGTAAATACATCTTTTGTGTTGATCAAAGTTTGTATATGATAGGTTGTAGCCTTGTATTTTAGTAGAAAGCTGTGTGTAAATCTTCCGTTATTAATATAATAACGTAGCATAATGCAAGTTACTATTGATAAATAAACACTATGTAGGTAATATGAGACTACATCATGATAGGTTTCAAAAAAAAAAAAAAAGACTATATCATAATAACTATTTATGAGAGATTGTAGCAATTTTACAAGAGGTGAAAAATCATCTATTCTGTAAGTTATGATGTCTCTCACCAACCATTAGTTAGTCGGTCTAAACCAAAGTATGAAACCTTAGCTTTCGCATCAAAGTTTTACTTAATTTGTCACCTTCTACAATGAAAAAGACCATTCATATGTATTACAAGTTTACAACCATTATATTTACAAAATATGCTTAATCATAATCTAGCAATTGCATTACAAAAAACGCAATTATCATGTGAAACAACATATCTTAAAATCTCGTAAATTAATTCTAGACTACTCTGTCCATATTTGCATCTATGTAATTCATCTAAATAATAGCAATTCTCTCAACCGCTAGTCTGCTACATGCTATAATTTGATCCAATTCTTTAATAACAATTCTCTCAACCGCTAGTCTGCTACATGCTATAATTTAATCCAATTCTTTGGTTGTTAGGTAATTATATATTATATGTGTATCTCTCAATTGAAATGTAGCTCATTGCACCCTTTAAGATCATATTACTCATTTTGTTCCATATAACAATCTACTAAATACTTTATATATATATATGCTCCGTAACCAAGTATCTTGATACCGTAAATTATTCAGTAGTTTAAAAACTATAATGTAATTAACCTAACACGAGAGACATAACCTAACACGAGAGACATGTCAGTGACTAACATAGACAACATTTTCAAAATTTAAGAGATCAATTTTTTTTTATTTCAAGATATGCACGGTTCATCTTATCATAAATCGTCAAAACTTTTTTTTTTATCCCATGACTCCATGAGAATATGAATGGACATCGGAGCATGTCTAGGTGAATGGGTGATGTGACGAGTTAGCCGAGGTCACGATATTCTAACAAACACAACCTCGGAAATCATACGATTACGATGATGATTGAGAAGCCTCCAAATCCAATCCCATTTCTCTAAAATTCAACCAACAAAAGAAAAAAAAAAAAATCTTCTTTCGGGGTTGTGAGAAATTCACACCAAGAACTCAAATTGGCAGTAATTAGAAGAATATAAAAAATGGGGTTGCCCAAAAATACAGTGTTTTGTGTAGGCACTGCTGATACAAAGCTTGAAGAACTCCGCTTTTTATGTCAATCTGTTGATTCCCACTTTAAATCTTTTTCTCCCAATTCCTCTCATTCTCAGGTTTGATGCTTTTTGTTTCCGCAATTTTTTTAAAATTTAATGATCTTATTTATGTTGGTTATTAAATGCTTAGCTTGATTGATTAATTTTGTGGTTGGTTAGCTTTAAATTTTTGTTAATTATGTCTCTGTTTTTGCAATTGGTTTTTCTTTTCTGATTTGTGCAGATGTATATAATCTTTTTTAGGGATTGTGGGAATTGATTTGTCCATGAAAAAGTATAAAGTAATGTATTAGATAATTCTTGGAAAAATTAGCAATTATGTGGTGGGTAAATTTTGAATTAGCTTGGTACACTATGGCTATTTTTTGATTTTTATTTCTATTTATTATTCTTTTTTTTTGTTCATTTGTAGAGGTCCAAATGCACTAAATAAGCATAAATTAGACTTGATTCATTGATTGTATGTAGAGATAGGAACACCAATGTGTATAATAAATTCTCTTTATTTTGTTGCTTAAAGTATTTTGCTATATACATGTACATATAATAGTGCTGAGTGTGACTATAATAAATCCAATCAAATCTTCCCTTAAACCCGGTCTTATAAAAATGAAAAAAAAAATACAAATTTATCTTCTTGATGAACAATGGCGTAATTTTGCACTGTTCATAGGTAAAGCTGCTAACATTAGCGATTTACACCAAAATATTACGATTTTACCACTTGTTAAACAAACTTGGACAAGCTCTTATAAGAATTTATTAAAGCTCGTTTTTTTTTTTTTTTTTTTTTTTTTTTTAAGATTTAAAATAACTGGTTTACCCTTATCTGATCAGTTTTAAAATAACTGGTGTACCCTTATCTGATTTTACTTGAACGTAGTTGAACTTCATTTTGGTGAAATAAACAAGCCTTATGTCAGGTTGTGGATGTATCACTACTCACTTACGCGGTACTCACTATAATGCAAGTATAACCTGGTTTTATAAGCTAACAATCGTAAATTGGCTATGATAAGACATTGTGCTGACTTATTACCATATAAATCTCAGCTTAATTTTGTGTTACTTGTGGAGTTTTTGGAAAACAGCGCAATTTTGACCCTGCGCTTGAAGTGTTCTTTGATTAAGTAACATCATTTCAGAAATCCAGACTGTGACCCTTGATTTCTTTTATCATAAGGAATTGAATTTGGGAATGGGTGGAAGTGGTTTAATTGATCCACAGGTTTGCAAATCTGATTACTCAAAATGGTAGAATAGATTAATATCTGTTGCAAATTGGATATAAACTATAAAGTTGTCTCTTATCACTAGTTCATGTGTGCCTTGTATCATATTCAGGTCACGCTAGCTGATGTATGCTTTTATTCTGATTACTCAAAATGGTAGAATAGATTAAAATCTGATGCAAATTGAATACAAAGTTAAATCTTAACACTGGTTCATGTATGCTTTTAATCAGGTTCAGGTCACTCTGGTTGATGTTTCCTCGGGTCAGAAGGTGATCCAGAGTTTGGAAGACTTTCATTTTGTTCCGAGAAAGGATGTGCTATCTTCTTATCTTGGTCCTGGAAACCAAGATTATTTGCTTCCTGATGATCGAGGCAGAGCAGTGAAAATAATGAGTAAAGCTCTTGAACAATTTATAAAGAAAGCTTACGAGGATCATGTAGTTGTGGGAGCTATTGGTCTTGGAGGCACTGGAGGAACTTCTTTATTGTCTTCTGCTTTTAGAAGTCTCCCTGTTGGGGTGCCGAAATTCATTGTTTCCACTGTAGCAAGTGGTCAAACTCAGCCTTACATTGGTACATCAGATTTGGTATTGATTCCAGCTGTGGTTGATATATGTGGAATCAATCGAGTGAGCAGGGTTATTTTGTCGAATGCTGGAGCTGCATTCGCAGGAATGGTTCTTGGAAGCTTACAGCGGTCATCTAACTCTGCTAGGGTTGAGGAAAAACCTACTGTTGGAATTACTATGTTTGGTGTCACCACTCCGTGTGTGGATGCTCTTAAGAACAGGTTGCTTGAGGAAGGTTATGAATCTTTGGTGTTCCATGCAACTGGGGTGGGGGGCAAGGCCATGGAGGATCTTGTTAAAGGTGGTCTAATACAGGTAAATTTATCATTATGGTACAATCTTAGAATGGCATGCTTGATTTGTTGCAAAGATAGCCTACCTATTCATGTCTTATGTGCTACATGTTGTTCATTCAAGTGTGCTGCTTTGCTATATGTAATTATTTGCACTGACATGGCTAATTTGTTTTTATTTAATTGTTGGTCATCTGCTATTCCATCCATGTCCTTCACAAGATCATTTGATATTGTTACATAATTTAATCGTTATCAGATTAGATTCTTGAAAACTTGGAATGAACTCATCATATTTGCTTTTAGTTCATGATATTCTCAACTACTACTTTGGTTTCTTTTTTTCACCAACTATTATATCTTTCTGATATTAATGAGTAGGGAGCGTTGGATATCACAACAACAGAAGTTGCTGATTATGTGGTCGGTGGTGTCATGGCATGTGACAGCTCTCGCTTTGATGCTATCATAGAGAAGAAGATCCCCTATGTCCTAAGTGTCGGAGCCTTGGATATGGTTAATTTTGGTGTGAAGGACAGCGTACCTTCCAAGTTTCAGGATAGAAAGATTTATGTGCACAATGAGCAGGTAATCCTCAAAATCGTCATGTTTTGTACAATATTGGTCAAGGAATTGGTTTTTGTTCAACTGTTGTTTGTATTACTTGCAAAATGGCTATAGAAAATCATTACAAAAATTAGATAAAAAACGAGTATCATATTACAGTTCTGTGATGTTAATTACGTCTCATTCTTTTTTCTTTAGTGTAGTTATGTGCTCTGCTCTGCAGTTCTATTTTGTGCCTCGAAAAAAAAAAAGCATGCCTTTCAGAAACAACTTCTAATAATCTTCTATCACTTGGGTTAAAATTGATTGTTTGGTGGCTTTTTATAGGACATTTGGGGCTTAATCACAGGTAACTTTTATTTTTAATCATGTGCAGGTGACACTAATGCGGACCACACCAGATGAAAACAAAAAAATTGCGGAGTTTATTTCGGGTAAACTGAACAAGGCAACATCAAAATTTTGTGTCTGCTTGCCAGAAAAAGGTATCTCTGCTCTGGATGCACCTGAAAAGCCTTTTTATGATCCTGAAGCAACTGGCACCCTACTGAGTGAACTTCAGAGGTTGATTCAGACTAATGAGGATCGGAAGGTTCTGTGGTTAACAGCTATCATCTTATAGTTCTTAGTTTCTTGTGATTATGTGAAAGCTATTTAATCTGCATTCCAATTACCTATAACTTGACTACTATTTCTCTGATTAAATAGGTAAAAAAATATCCTCATCATATCAATGATCCAGAGTTTGCAACTGCATTAGTTGATGCATTTCTAGAGATCAGTAGCGAGAGTGCATCAAATTCACATTCGAAAAAACTTTCAGCTAATGGACACAATCGAGATCTTAGTGAAGATGTGAATGTTAAAGCAGGCTCATCTAGTTATCTATCCGTAGATTACAGCTTGAGTGAATTCCCTGACGCAAACAAAGGTTCTTAACTTCTTACTTTATCTTCACATACTTGATTGTTATAATTTGTTGAGTTTGAATTTGAGGATTTGGAATATTTAGCAATGGTAGATTCAAATAATTGGTTTACAATGGCATTAGTAACCAAAACAATATGTGACAACAAATTGTTCCTAACAACTGGATAACCTGCCTGGCACCAACCAACTCCTTTATAGTATCTGTATAATGTTCTGATGACATATCAGATGTGAACGCAAGGATTATATATTGATAGCCACTAGCCAGGCCTAGTCATATCGTAATATGGCACTTGCTGCTCATAGCCCATTGATCTGATTCATGTTCTGTTAAGTTGTGAGAGTGCAGAATTTAGTGCCTGTTCCTGATTGATGCATAGTTAGAGTTAAAAATTGCTATATAAGAGATAAAGATACATAAGTTTGCTAACTCTGAATTTTATCATATAATTATATTGAAGGCAACTAGCAACATGAAGTTATGAGTTTGAGCAGAAACTGAAGCTAGCTAATTTTCAATGGGACTGTAATCTATGTTTCTTACATTTGTTTTTGATGTCCAATTTTCTATGATTTGAATTATAAATAATGTGAATATTCTTGTTTTAAAATACTCAGTATCTTATAATCTGCAGTGTTTTCCCTTAGTATCATTTTTTATGTTTATAGGTGCCACTATTCTGTGTGCACAAGAATACTTGTTAAAGCCACTTTGATATGAATAGAACTGGGCAAAGCATGATTTATTTGTGATGAACTATGACATTTTAGTTTGTTTTATCACTTGAATCCTGCTTTTTTTTTTTTTTTTTTTTTTTTTTTTTTTTTTTTTTTTTCCCGAGGAAACACTTGTATCCTGTTTTTGGGTTATCATAAAGTGAAAAGTAATTAAAATGAAGCCATAAGTCATGTATTTTGTAGACCTAAACATAATTTGGTGACTACAATCTGTTTAAGAAGCTAAGCAAATTTTCCTTTCTTGTATATAGGAGTATTTCATAGTTATTTAGGACTAATTTCTGTGTACTATAACTTCTATGACCTTTGCAGACACTTTGCAAAGAAGACAGATGATAATGCAGACATTCACTCACCAAATAAGCAAAGGCATTCCAATAATTGGTGCTGGTGCTGGGACAGGGATATCAGCTAAATTTGAGGAAGCAGGTGGTGTTGATTTGATTGTCATATACAACTCAGGAAGATTTCGGATGGCTGGAAGGGGCTCTTTAGCTGGGCTGTTGCCTTTTGCTGATGCAAATGCAGTAGTTCTTGAAATGGCCAATGAAGTTTTGCCAGTAAGTTACGAACTCTTTCAGATCAATTTCCTCCTCCCCCTCCCCCAGGGTTTGTTAGATGGCAGTTCATCCTTAAGTTTCCTTTAAGACGTGTTATATATTATATTTTGTGTGCAAACGTTATTAAAGACTACCCTAGGATACTTTAGCTTTTGGAGTCTTTGTCTGAGGGAAAGAAATGTCATCTTTTAAAGCTACTATGATTCAATCTTGGTGCCTAATTCAAAAGTGAAACTAGCAATTGGCCCTAAAAAGAAATAACATGTTGTGCAGGTGGTGAAAAATGTACCAGTTCTTGCTGGAGTATGTGGCACTGACCCTTTCCGCAGAATGAACCATTTTCTTAAGCAACTAGAGGCAATCGGATTTTGCGGGGTGCAAAACTTTCCAACAGTGGGCCTCTTTGATGGTAAATTCAGGAAGAACCTGGAGGAAACGGGAATGGGATATGGGTAATCTCATGTTAATTCTATTTTATATGCTCATCCTTGCATACCTTATTGCCCATTACTATCTCTAACTCCCTCTGTCTATACCATTTCTATGACCAGCTTGGAAATTGAGATGATCAACAAGGCACACAGAATGGGCTTTTTAACAACTCCATATGCATTTAATGAAGATGAGTCTGTAGGAATGGCAAAAGCTGGTGCTGATATAATTGTGGCACACATGGGACTTACAACTTCTGGATCAATAGGTGCAACAACTGCTGTTTCTCTAGATGATTGCGTGCTTCGTGTTCAAGCAATTGCAGATGCTGCACACAAGATCAGGCCAGATGTTATAGTGCTCTGTCATGGAGGTAAAAAATTGATAACTTCTGAATTCTTTTAACTTTGAGTTTCAGCTTTTATTTCTGCTAATTGTTCTCTGTATTAGGGACTTTAAGGTCATTACAATTGTGCTGAGAAACTGCCTTTTGACCATAGGCAGTATAGTAGTACTATAGGTGAAGTTTTAGTGTAAATAGCTAATTTTGAAGAGAGAGGGTGTTTCAAGCTAATGTTTAAAGATGTTAATTAATCTACTAAACACGTAAATGTAGTAAAAATTTACCGTTCTGGAACTCAGGATTTTTTGTGCTTGCCCAAAAGTTTAGCTCAGCCAAAAGATAGTAGGAACCCTGCATATAGCTGTTATAGATCTCCTTGGACACTACTAGATGTAAGACAGTAAGAGATGTACAACTGTGCTAAGCTTCCTGACTTCTCCTATTATCCCTTAGCTACAATTAACTTATATCGTTAACTAATTCATGCTCGTGTAAAATCTGTCTGTTTCACATATGTGATACGTCACCGTGGAATTACTCTGTACATTTCTATAGGATAAAGCAATCTAAAGCGTAATACAATTTTGCGACTTTCAAACTACCTGGTTGTGCTCTAAAGAGTCTAAACTGATATAAATGTGTATTGTACTGTCAAATTCTTTGCCATTGTCAATTTGTAAGTTTCTTTTTTCTGAAAGAGTTTGCCGGTTACTTTGTTACTCCCATCTTGAATGATAGACTTGCACTTAAAGTTTAGGCAGTGAGTATACCAAGTTGGCTAATTCAAGCAGTTTAAACCTTGCAGGTCCCATATCAGGACCTAAAGAAGCGGAGTTCATACTGAAGAGAACCAAGGGAGTTCACGGATTTTATGGGGCATCAAGTATGGAGAGACTACCGGTTGAACAAGCTATAAAGAGTACAGTTGAGCAGTATAAATTAATTTCGCTTAATTGAGATCTCTCAGGAATCAATTATTGGATTTTCTATGAACTCCTTCACCTGCTGCCATATAATACCAAAGAGCAGGTTCTGTATGTGGTAATGTGGTATGCTCTACTACCTGATTGACCTTATGTACTATGGTAATATTCTCTAAGTTGCAAAATAATCATATAATTAAATTTTGTAATAAATGACTTCACTTCACACTTGTTCGTTGTATGTAACACTTAGATACTGTAATTTGTAACACTTCCTTGTAAAATGTCTAATGTGTTACTGTAGATTGTAATAATACGTGGGTAGCACTTTACTTTGAAGCTGATAATAAATTCAAAATCCCACCAAAACCTTTTTAATGTCAGTTATAATAATTACTATTCTTTTAATTTTTCGTTTTTGTAAATAGTATGTTGTACTATTCAAAATACTACGTATTTATATGCTAGTAACACATAAATGAGGTTCAACATTCGTTTGTCAATATATGTCTATACATTTATAATAGTACTTTTATACGGAGTATTCAGCAAATGTATATACTAGATTACTTTTCTAAATTATACTTTTATTTTCAGTTGGTTTATATTCCATGATAGCTTAATGAGAAACAAATGTTTGTCAATACGAAGTATGAGAAAACTAAGGTGATCAATTTGTAGTATTTCTTCACACTATCCACTAGTTAGAAAGGTTAGTATTTTGTATTAGAGCTTAGCAAAGGACCAAAGTTCACGTCAACTAAGAAGGCTTCTTGTGGTTATATTGGGGCTTTAGACGTGTTTTGAGGGTCACAAGTCAAAAAGTTTGAGCCTCAACTTTTTGGTATTTAGTCCGGAGACCTAAGCTTCAACAACTAACCAACTTCATATTATTGCTACTTCTTCGTAATTTTCTAGTCACGAAACTGCAACTAAAATATCATTAGCCAGACCCCTTCAAACTTATTGATTACGGAGTAAGTAGTTTGCTCAACTTACTTGACTTGCATCTTACTCGATTTTCACTTTTGACTCGTGACTAAACTTATTTTAATTGAATTATGATGAATGTAGAGTATATATATTTTCTTCAACTTATATAAAAAACTTGTTACTTTTTTTTTTTTTTTAAAAAAAAAGGTTAAAAACTTGTCACTTATCCTTGTTAAATCAGACACATTGAGATGAATATAACTTATTCTGGTTAAATCAAACACATTGAGAACATTCTAAATTGATGACTTTGACATACTAAAAGTGTTGATATAAATAGATAGAGTGCTTCTTCTCCATACCAAAAGAGACCCATATAATTTTAAAAATCTCCAATACCTTCGCATTGTTGACCATCATATGATAGAGTAGAATGATAGAATACTAATTACTTGATTAACAAGGCCAAAAATATTGGCTCGTTAGTCTATGAATTCCTTGGCTTCCAAGTATATGTTAATCTATAGATTAAGAATATTAAAACACCCTAATCTTATGTTTGTCACATGTGAAATCTCATTATAGAGCAGTTGACCCAATATAGTATACTTTAAATTTAAAGTTGGCCCCTAATTTGGGACACATCCCATTATTTTCATCCGTCCTTAAACCCACCGACCTTTGCGAGGACTTTAGCTTAAGCATTCATTAGTCAACAAAACGAGTCTTTGAAATTTCACTAATAATTACGGTAAATTTTTCTAAACCTCACCTTCGTTGAATTTTCTACGTAACATTTTGAATCATCGATACATGTTATAACTTATAAATAGTGCTCAAACTTAAACCGGTCACAAATTAAACTAAAAACCATAACCAACACTCAGTAATTAATCATCCCATCAATACACAAATTCTCTCTTTAATTATTAACTATCTCATTTCGATCATGGCTTCTTCGAGCACAATGATGACAGCAAAATCAGTGTTGTCGACTGTTGGCTCGGCAGCTGCTGCGGTAATGGTGGCGCGATCGGTCATCAACGACTTCCTCCCCTACGAAGTCCGTGACTACCTATTCTCCTCCATCCATTCCGTCTTTAGTCAAAGGTTTTCCTCGGAGACCACAATGATCATCGAGGAGTTCGACGGCCTCGAATGTAACCAAATCTTCGAGGCCGTCGAACTCTTCATAGGGGCTCGAACCAAAACCATGTCCACAACGTCTGCATCAGCCACCCGCCTTAAGGTCCGGAAGCCTGAGTCCGGGGATAAAATACTGGTCAACGTGGATCGAAATGAGGAGATCGTAGACGAGTTTGAGGGGGTCAAGTTTCGATGGATGTTACATTGTCATACCATCCAGTCTAACAACTTTTACCATCCAAGAGATATGAACTCAACCTTGAGGTCAGAGGTTAAATCCTTTCACTTAACATTCCACAAAAAGTTTAAGGCTATTGCAATGGAAAAGTATATCCCTCACATTGTAAAGCAAATGGAGTTTCTTAAAATGGAGATGAAAACGATCAAGCTATTTACGGTTGATCCAAATAACTTGTACGGTAATCCTGCAAATGCGTGGACACCTGTTACTTTAAACCACCCAGCCACCTTCGATACAGTGGTGATGGACACCGAGTTGAAGCAAATGATCATCGAAGATCTCGAAAGGTTTTTGAAGAGGAAAGAGTACTATCGACATGTAGGGAAAGTGTGGAAGAGAGGTTATCTGTTGTATGGGCCTCCCGGGACAGGGAAATCAAGCTTGATCGCGGCAATGGCAAATTACTTGAATTTTGATGTGTATGATTTGGCGTTGAGTGGGATGAGGGTTGATTCTGAGCTCCGGAATGCGTTGGTGGGTACCGCGAATAAGTCTATAGTTGTGGTTGAGGATATTGATTGTTCCATTGAGTTGAACAACAGGGAAAATGAAGAAGGCTCTTCTGGTTTTAGAGGGCGTTTTCCTGGTCGGCAACAACATCAAGACAAGGTTTGTGGTTTTCCATCTACTCCATTTAACCTTTTTAGCTCGAGCAATAAGCAACTGAAAATGATCATAATGCATGTGTCGAAGGAACAACTGAATTAAAAGTTTAAGCTAATGGTTAAAAATTTAATTAAGATTGGTTTTATACTATATCATAATGTTGATCAGTGTATTTGTTTCTTGTCAGGTTACATTATCGGGATTACTAAACTTTATTGATGGATTATGGTCGAGTTGTGGGGATGAGCGAATCATAATATTTACCACAAATCACAAAGAAAAGTTGGACCCTGCATTGCTACGTCCAGGGCGCATGGACATGCACATTCACATGTCTTATTGCACTCCTTGTGGCTTCAAGCTCCTTGCTAACAACTACCTCGGCGTAAAGCATCATCAACTCTTTACGGACATTGAGAGGCTGGTGGGGGAAACTAATGTCACCCCCGCCGAGGTTGCTGAGCAATTAATGAAGCACGATAAGCCTGATCCAGCACTTAGAGGTCTAGTTGAGTTCCTCGAGTTGAAAAAGGTGGATGAAGCAAATGCCGAAGCTAAGAGATTGGAGGATGAAGCAAATGCCGAAGCTAAGAGATTGGAGGATGAGTCCAAGCCTAAAGAGAATGATAATAAAAATGATGCCAATGACAAGGAGTCGAATGAAAAACAAGATGTTTATAATTGAAATTTAAGGATAGTTATTATGCATGTACATTTTCAGTTTTTAATTACAATGTTATACTACGGATTAATACAGTATAAAAAAAATGTTACATTTTTTTTTTCCTAGAGTTTCATTTGTAAATAATACATACAAATCGAAGATTTCACACGTTGACGCACAATATATGACATTCATTTTTGAAGCCAATAATTCTAAAAGATCACAGTACATAAACATCACTAAAGCCGAAAACAAAAGGAATTTGAGACTAAATAACAAGTGAAGAAGGACAATTAATATATAAATGATAAAGTTGATGAGGGAGTGGATACATAATAATGAACCAAGTTCCCGTCAAAAATAATACTCCCTCCATTTTTAAATACTTGCTCCACTTTTCTTTTACGGCCGTTTTTTAATACTTGATCTATTTCCTTATTTGGAAAACTTTTATAATATTTAATTTATTTTTCTCAACCAGTGGGACCCAATTTTATTACTTTTAGATTCTCTCTCCTCTAATTTACCTTACACTAACCTCACTACCTCTATATTTTATTACTTTCTCCAATTTCTCCTAAAACTCCGGGCATGGAGAAATGGAACAAGTATTTAAAAACGGAGGGAGTAATAATTAAAGTTAACTAATAAGTAGCCAAAAAGGGACACAATATTTTATTATTATTTTTTTTTTTTTGAAAGAAAAAGGGAAACGATTTATTACTTCTAACTTAGTACGTATATAGTTTGGAGTTTGGACGTCAGTTATTTTCTGTGTAATTATTGAAAATTTGAAATCTTTTAGCAATGCATAGAGTTGTTACATCTTACATGCTTCATGCTTGTTTTTTGCGGCCACTTTTAGTTTCCACTATCTTTTTATTGCTAGTTGGAGTCATTTCACTTCCAATTAATGGATTTCATTTGATATAAACACTATAGATTAGAACACAAAAACATTTTTGATTGAGATAGGCCTATCATTAACATTTCTGTGTTTTTTGGGTAGGATGATTTGTTATGTTAACTGTTGAAGGATAAACTACACTCCACATGAATCAATGTATTAGTTTAGAGGTGACTTTTAATATTATCTTGATGAGGGGTAGGCCCTGTTTTTAATTTTAAGATAACTTGTTATATACCATAGTCAAGGGGTAATCAGGTTGTTAGTTGTGCAACTCAATCTGGTCTCACCTAAACCCTCCAGCCAATTGTATACTTTAATATGTACCGTATAACATTACTAAATTGATAGTTGTAATTGGCAATATTCTCAGGCAAGAAAAATTGAAACACGTATAATACTCTTGCTCCGTAGGTTGCACAAACTTAAAAGGCTCCATAGCTATTGAGTTTGACATCATTTCCCTCATCCAAAGTGAATAAGTATGGTTCTAACATATAGATGCTTTTCTTAAAGGCTCAAAGTACTAGTATTTCGAATGAACTCGTCATCTCCACTAATGTCTCATAATTGGCAAATTAAATTGATGATAGTTATTGGTCCTAGCTTAATTATGTTGCATCCTTCATATCCACATCAATCCCTCAACTAGCAGCATTATTTTGATGTGAAATAAAGAAACAACTTCAACCAACAACAGAATTCAATAACAAAAATTAACAATAAGAACCAATGAAGATCCCGCAATCTAGTGTCAAGAAATAGACCACAAATGTAGCCATGAGAATTAACGGGGCGCACTTGCCACAAATGTAGCAGACTTGGATGTGGTGGTGTGCATGCAACTCAAGCTTGAAAATCAGGGGCAGGTGTTCATGCTTGACAACAACAAGTCACATGTACCGCGCTTGCCAGTTCTTCGGACTTAGAAATAGATCACCTGTTAATAGGCGACCCTGGTATACCAAGTTGGTGATTGGAACCATTTCTTGCAGTTATTGACTTACCAAATGCAATATAATTTCAAAATAGCCACATTAGTTGAACCAAACTCATAATCGGGAGTTCGGGACTTAATAGACCTATTCTTGTACGGTTGCAAACCAAATTATATGACCTCTAAGGACACACCATATATTCACTTCAACTTTGAGAAAACTTCTCGAAATTGGTATAAAAGTGTGAATTGTAACCTTTCAATTTGAGTGTCAATGTAGTTGTTTACGTATACACTTCGATTGCTTTTATTAAATCAAGTCTCCTATGGCACTTTGTACGACCAACTAGTAGGAATATATGGACATATGGTTCCAATTTCCAAACAATATTATATGACTCTAAGATGCATTCTTTAACATCCTGAAAGCTAAATTTTCGACAAAAAGTTTAAAAATCTCCGAAATTGGTCAAAAGTCAAAAAGTGTGGATTATAGCCTTTAATTTTAGACTTTTTCAGTCCTTAAAAGAAACGAGGTTAGGGTGTTTCTCATGACACCCCAGAAGGCTATATGAATGGTTGGAACCTTCTATACCTTAATTCACTGACCCCTCATAGAAAAAATCCGACACTGCACCTTTAGCTGATATACAACCACGTGGTGCACCCTTGCTTGTAGGGCATTTTGGGTTGATTTTCTGGAGCGAGCTAAGTGCATAGACAATGGTTGTTTTTTCCATAATTGTGAATGGAAAATCCTTTTAAAAGTCAGGGTCGTCAACTATTCAGAAGCAGTATATTTTGCACTCTGCTACAACACTTTAATTTTGTTGCAAATTACTTTTCATTTCAACAATGTTTCTTGGAGGCCACTTAACGTCTTAAGTCTTAACCTATGATTATTGTGGCATTGTTGTTAATTCTTTATACTAAACATCTTCAACCCACGCCATCCCTCCTTTTCAAAAGTTAACCACTCATTTCTCCCCCTAAACTCTACCCTTTTTCAACAAATAATACAAAATTCTACACTAGTTATGCAACTTCTCGGAAGCCTACAAAAGTACTAAAAACAAACAAAATTAATGGGTGAAATTAATGGATCATAATTTTCTTCCATTTTGAATTTTTCCTCTAATTTTCCATCCCAATTATCCATGCTAATTTATTAATTAAGTTGTAGAGTTGGTAGTGTACTTTCCCTCCCTTTATTTATCATTGTCCACCGAGTTTGCTCTAGGGCTTATTTAGCGTAAAGGAAATTACATCCGTTTTTTGTTTTTCTTTGGGGTCATAAATTGAAGTTTTATACAGAGTACTTTATCATTTCACTATAACCTTAATACCTTATATTCTAATTTACACTAAGCTATCTCATATTGTAGGAATTTGATTTTCAATTTTCTTCCTACTGTTCAATGAATTTAGTCATGGTATTTAACATTTTCTTTCTTTATTTATTTTGTAAAAAAAAACTATGCTACCTCATTTTTACGTAGCTTACTTTAACATTTAAAATAAGTTGAAATTTTGCACTAACTTTTAAGGCATGCATGAAACTCTAAATTCAATTAATAAAATACTAAACTAAGCTACGGATTACTTAGATAAAATCACAATAACCAATAAAATTAAAAAAAGTCCTAAAAAAACAAAGCATGCCCAAAAATGATTCACCAGTCACCACATATAGTACGGAGTACTATACAACTATATATACATACCCTTGACATAGCATACATCATCGATCTCATTTATTCACAATCCCAAATTAAAAAAACAACACCACCAACAAGAGCATCAACTAATAACCACATCATGTATTTCTCCCAAGCCCAAATGCCAACAGCAACCTCCTTATTCTCGGCCTACGCCTCACTCTCTGCCTTAGCAATGCTCTTACGCTCCATACTCCATGACTTCATCCCCAACCCGATCCGAAACTACATTTTCTCTCTTCTCCAACGCCTCTTCAACCACCGCTCCAACACCCTCACCCTTGTCATCGAAGAGGTTAACTCCACGGGCATTGGCCGCAACCAAGTCTACGACTCCGCCGAGGTCTACCTCTCCACTAAAGTCATCACTCCCTCGACGGAACGCCTCAAGATAAGCAAGTCACCCAAGGACAAGTCCCTCACCATCCGCCTAGAAAAAGGCGAAGAAATCGACGACTTATTCGACAACATCCCCCTTCGATGGCGATTCCTTTGTATGGAACCCGAAAAGCGGCGTAACTCTTCAAACGGAAACGACGATGATCTACTCTCGTCACCCGCCCCTGTCACACGGTACTTTGAGCTCACCTTCGACAAGAAGTTCAAAGACAAAGTTATAAACTCGTACATGCCTTACATGTTGGCAAAGTCGAAATCCGTTATCGATAAAGAAAGGACCTTAAAGTTGTGTACCCTAGGGAGTAGGTTCAGTTGTGGTAACGTCTATTGGGATACTATAAACCTAGAGCATCCTTCGACATTCGAGACGTTGGCCATGGATACGGAGGCGAAAACCGCGATAATGAAGGACTTGGATCGGTTTGTGAAGCGAAGGGAGTTTTATAGGAGAGTTGGAAGGGCTTGGAAAAGAGGGTACTTACTTCATGGACCTCCTGGAACTGGGAAGTCTAGTTTAATTGCTGCTATGGCTAATTACTTAAGGTTCGATATTTATGATTTGCAACTTGGAAATTTGATTAAGGACTCTGATTTAAGGAGATTGTTACTTGCTACGGCTAATCGTTCTGTATTGGTAATTGAAGATATTGACTGTACTATCGATATTCAAAATCGACGTAAGAATTTGAATGAGAATGGACAATTCCCTAATAAGCCTCCAGAAGTTCAGGTTAGTTCTTTAGTCCTTTCATTTTTATTACGTGTTAGATTTATTATTAGACCCGTTAAAATCGACTTAACCATATAATGAACGTGATTCTATTATTGTTTGTTGTATACATTGAACGTATCAATCTTCATGTTAAGAATTCAGTTTACTAGTAATTTTTCGTACAAAGTATGTAACAAGCTTAGTTTTTAAACCGAATTTATGTGAACTAGGGAGAAAATTAAATTAAATTAAATTCTTTATTTAAACTTTCTAAGACTGTTTTAATAATGTACAGTAATTAATTATTTTGGTGGTAGTCAAAAAGATTTGCACTTAAGTTTTGCTTGATGTTGACGATCTCTCCATCATTTTGTAGCTAGTCGGCCGTTAATGTTATTGGATAATGATGTTAAAAAGGTTTACATGTGTCAAACCGACTTTTATTTTCCAATTAATATTAGAAATAAAAACACTTGGTTGGTGGCAACCAAAAAAGTGATGAGTAGGATAGCAAAAATATTGTTTTGTTAGTATATAGACAAATAATTGAGCAACATTATATTTTGGGTGTGAGCAAGGTGTACTATGTCTTTTGGCTTTTTAGTGAGGTTATAATGAACAAAATGATGGTCACCAAAAATAATTGAGCAACATTATATTTTGGGTGTGAGCAAGAGTGTTATTTTTGTCACCTATCATTCTTTATTTCATGGTCATTTGAATGCTCGAGCGTACGTTGTAGCATGACCCAGCACACTTTATTCATCAGTTTAATGAACAAATTATGTATGCTTGTCCTTAAGCCACCATCATCAGAATAGTCCCAACTCCTAAGAGGCCAATCGTCGATTTTTTTCTAAATATTGTCTATTAATACTCTCGATTTTTTTTAAATGTATCAATTGACCGGTGGCACAAGTTACATATCCTTATCTAATACGAGTATTATTCATTGTTTTGTGTGTGCAGTTGACACTATCGGGGTTACTAAATTTCATAGATGGCTTATGGTCAAGTTGCGGGGATGAAAGGATCATAGTCTTTACGACAAACCACATGGAAAAGCTTGACCCTGCCTTACTACGACCAGGGCGAATGGACATGCACATTCACATGTCTTATTTAACATTTCAAAGTTTTAAGATATTAGTCTCCAACTACCTTGAATTCGAAGGAGAACACCCCCTCTTTGATGAGATCAAAGGGATGTTTGAGATCGTCGAAGTGACTCCTGCTCAAGTGGCGGAAGAGTTGATGAGATCTGAAGACGTTGATGAGGCTCTTGAGGGAGTTCTTAAGCTCCTTAAGACGAAGAAGGAGATGATAGATAACAAAGATGAAATAGTAGTCTTGGCTGAAGGACTAGATGATGGTGTTATAGATTAAATTTGTCCATGTAGAAAATTCGAATTATATATCACCTGATAAGCATGCTAAGCTTAGTATTTTGGGATTTGCTATATATGCTGTTTTGAGGAACTAACATGATTGTTGTACTGTAGAACTCCGTTGACATTGTATTATTACTTATGATGATATATATAATACCAAATAAATTGTTCAATGTTACCATTACTTATTATGTTAAACTATTTTGGTATATGCTACAATTAAATAATGCGACTACATATGACATTTTAAATTCTTTATCAATTACTTGTATTTGTCAATAGCATGAATATGAACTATTATCCTCGAATATATTTTAGTGGAACGGAGAAAGTATCTCAACTGAGTTAGTACATATTGGACCAACCAAACATTGAGGCAAATTAGTAAATTACATAACAAGCTAGGGTGCTACACCTGTTGTTATCATGGCAATAGGACACAGGAGTAGTCCAATTCAATTAGTGAGCCTAATTTCCAGAAAAAGCCCATTAAAACATGTACGGATAACATGGTTAAACATAACAAGTTGTTTGAATCCTGATAAATTTGTTGTCTACTCCGTAATTCCTAACAATTGGTTGTCAAGTTCAATTAACATAGAATGAAAACATGAAACGTGAGTACAAATATGACATACAGTAGTCAATAGCGGCGGCCCTTGATTGGAGACACTACCTAGTGGCTAGTGGCTAGTGCTGCCGTATGATACTTAAACTTCTATGGCCTTTCCTTTCCCCTTCTTTTACTGTTTTACATCCAACTTTTATGCATGTTACAAATTCACACTAGCTACTGTTTTTTTTTTTTTTTTTTTTTTTTTTTTTTTTTTTTTTTTTATATGCTTTTTTAGGTGTTTTTTTTATGCTCATTCTTGCCCCGGGCCCACAACATTTGTTAAACTAAAGATGTTTTTTTTTTTATGAATTTGTTAAGTTGCAAGCAAACTCAAAGTGGATCGTGAGTTCCTATGAAATGGACACATGACAAGTTATTTGATTGATTTAACTAATACTCTATATTTATGTTTAATCGTTACAAAGAATATGAAAATGAGGTACGTAATAAGTAATTGAAATGTGAAAAGTAACATATACTATGTTTTGTTTATCTTATTTTTACATATTCAATCTGATCTAAAACTTATTTTAAAAATAATTTAACTTCAGCAAAATCAATTTTAGTTCAGTTGAAATAATTATAGTTCAGTAAAAATAAGGTCTAGTGAAATAGGGCCTTACAAATTCTTTAAGTATTAACCATAATTATGAAGTTATATTATAGGATGTTTACCAGAGAAGTAATTTGAGAGTGAAGGATAACTTAGATGTTTAGGGTTTCTCTCCCGATTCTAGAAGATCCTAGAATCAATTCTCATCACCCGTGCTTATGGCTATCTAAACAACAACAAAAAAACAAGAGAAGTAATTTAACTTCATAAGAAGTTAGTTCCCATGTGGTCATGTGTACCAAATAAGCACTAAATCTGATAAAACTCCACCACATATGATTTAATAAAGACTATTTGAAGGTGCTTTTGATTTGAAATTTTCAAGATTGAATCTATATTAATAGCATTTTTTGAAGGCTAAAAATCATATTTATAAGTTTGTCTATACTTTATTCCATATCATCAAAATTATAATTTATAAATATTTTTTCTCCATTCTATATATCCAAACAAAGATGAAGTATCACATGACAAAAAGGCTTGCGTGGACCTGGTCCACAATAATATTATTGTGGACCCGAGATTTATACACACGTAACTGACAATATATTGAACATAGTAACCCTTATATTTAACATAGTAACCTTATTTTTAACATAGTAATCTTTATTAAAACTTGTATAACATTTAATATTATAGTGAACTTGAATACGACATTATGACCCTAATTTTAACATAGTGACCTTTATTATTCATATTGACCAGTATATAAAATATTTCATCAAAAAATTAACCTCTTATAGCCTATATATTACCAAAATGACTTTTTTTTTAACATAGTGACCTTATTTTTATTATAGTAACCTTTTTTTTTATTTATAAAACAACCATAGTTTCTATAATATTAATGGTTCACAATAAATTAGTGTGAACCAGGTTCATTTAAGAATTTGTAATCACATGAACGTTTGTCATCAAATATGTTTAATAAATCTAGTAATTTTTTTTTATCATGTTTTTATTATGTAAAAGTTCCTCGAGTGGAAATCAACAAATTCTCTAAAAAAAACATTTGCCATTTGGACAAAATTGTACGAGTATAATTTTTGTAGCCTTTCCCACAGGGGAAACTCTTGTTCCTTTTCCATCATCAACCATAAAAAAGTTGCAAGTAAAAAGCAAACCCAAACAAAAAAGCTTATCAATTAAAACTCATGAGGTGGCCGTTGCCTGCCACGTTGATAGACTTTCTCATCCTTTTATTTTATTTTTATTTTATGAATGTTTTGACAACGGCCACGTTGTTCTTAACCCTGAACACACTTACACATTGGCTATATTTGTTTCGTATTATTACTTAGTTTTGTGCCCCATGCGATGTCTGAGTTATTTATTAATTTTAAAAATAAATTTTTATTTTATATGTCAAATTTTAAAATATATTATTGATACAAAATTAGTTAGCAATTAATGTGCTTTATAAATTTTTATTCTATATGTCAAATTTTAAAATATATTATTGATACAAAATTAGTTAGCAATTAATGTGCTTTTGTGACGATTTGCTATCTAGTAGACATGAAATGACATAAAAAAAATATTAAAAATTAGCAAAAAAAATAAATTAAATAAAAAAAATGTTCAAAGCCCGTTGGGTTAACCCGAACCCAAAACTTTGGGTAAGGGTTGAACATTTCTTGGCCCGTAACCTGAAGTGACCCGCCCGACATGACTCATGACCCGACTCTGATTGATAGGTTTACATATTAATAAAATTATATTAGATTGTGAAGTATATTATTTTAACTGATTAGTATATATATTATAATTGGATTTTTTACGTTTTGAACTACTTTTTTCGCTTAAAAAAATATTATGATAAAATAAATTTTTATAATAATTTTTGAGAATTGTAATCTAAAATATTTTTTGAATAAAATTATAATTCAATTTGTACCTTTGAAATATTAGTATTTTATCAAAGATAAAACTCTAAATTAACAATTTTATCAAAAAATTCTATCCAAATTTGATTGATAATAGAATTCTAAACTATTTGTTTTATCCTATGAAGTCGATCTAAATCTATCCAACGTGACGCGACACTTGGCGAAAAGTTAGAATGCCAAGTGTCGCTGTCTCGTAGTCTGGCTAAAAGTTTAGCTTTATATATTAGTTATATGATGTGCAGTATTTACTAAAGAAATATACGATACATTGTATGCAATAATTTTTTTTTTTATTTTATTTTTCTCTATCTCTTTCATTATGACACGCATTTATATATTTCACTTTTTATTTAATACTAACAAATAAATTTTACTTAAGAGTTCGTATTAACATAATATGAATTGATAGTATATAATTATAGCATATTTTTATTCATAAATAATTTAATTTTAAGCATTTGTCCTGTTCATTTTAGCCTAATCTTTGTGTCTGACAAGAAACTCCATTTCCACTACCTAATTAATCAAATCTAAAACATGAAGTACGTGCCAACTTTCTATTTGTTGGATTTAAGTTCAAAAGCAAACGTCCAAAAAAGAGCCCAAAGTAAAATAAAGGTACCATGCCAACTTCTGGCCTTTAAATATCTCTCATTTCCAAATTGGCAATGCATCAACTTACGCTGCTCAACTCAAGGCAATAGCCAATTCTTCTAAAGAGGCAAGTTTTCTACGCTTTTCAAATTTGAATGTCTTTACTTTATCTTTTTATTATTATTTTTCTTTTGGGAGGGTTAGATTACTGTTAATTAGTACTCCAATAATTATATTTTATCTGTTCACCATTATAATTATTTTCTCTAAATGTATGAATATAGTTCTGTTTTTGAGTCATTATTTCACTTTGCTACAATCTTTTAAATTAAAGAAAGATCTTTATTTTGCTTACGTCGTCTAAGGTGGGGGTGTATGACTATGTACGTGTACATTGAACCATAGACCCTACCTCGACGTGATTTAAATTGGGTTGTTGCTGTTAAATCAACCCGACAAATATCCTTGAACAAGATCAATTTCAATACCTTGATGGGATTTAAATTGGGTGGTTGTTTAGGTATATGAGTATATCCTCAAATAAGATCAAGCCGCTATTTTTCCCCTGGAAAAAAGATTTGCTTTATTCTTAACCTATCCAATCAAAACCTGACTACTGTCATGAAGACTTTAACAGGAGGAATTTCAGTTGGTACAATGCCAATGTTTTCTGCATCATCCTTATTCTCTGCCTACGCCTCATTGACAGCATTAGTCACATTAATTCAGCAATTCTACCATCAGATTGTCCCGAAACAGGTACGTAACTACATTAGTCTTAAACTCGAAGATTGGTTCACTAAAGCTAGCTCCTCCACTACACTATTCACTCTAGTCATCGAGCAATTTGAAGACGGCGACTATGACTCGTTTAATCAAGTGTATAGTGCTTGTGAGGCTTATTTAGCTAGCAAGCTGAGGTCTACTTCGACACGTCTCAAGGTTAGTAGGCCTAATAAGAAGGATCATGTTTCTTTTAAGTTAGCACAAGGTGAGAAGTTTTCTGAAGTTTTCGAGGGAATTCAGCTAGATTGGAGTTTTATATGTAACAATGCTACTAATTACAGTAGTCATTCTGATGTTGAGGATAGTAGGTCAAGTAAATCACGTCTAGGAAACAACTTGTACTTTGAGCTTTGCTTTGATCCTGATTATAAGGATAAAGTTTTCGATTCCTATTTACCTTATATACTTAAGTTTTATGATGATATGGTGGAGACAAAAAAGGATTTGAAATTATACACACTTGATTGTGGGGGTGGAAAATCTGGTAGTTGGAGATCAGTAAAGTTCAAACACCCCTTTACATTTGATGCTCTTGCTATGGAACCGGATGTGAAAAAGGCAGTAGTTGATGATTTGGAAAGGTTCTTAGGAAGAAGGGAGTTTTACAAAAAAGTTGGGAGGGCTTGGAAGAGAGGGTACTTGCTGTATGGTCCTCCTGGAACAGGAAAGTCTAGTTTGATAGCTGCTATGGCTAATCACCTCAAATTTGACGTCTATGATCTGCAGCTTTCGTCTGTGCTTAATGATTCAGTGTTGAGAAGATTGTTGCTTTCAACGTCGAATAAGTCCATACTTGTTATTGAGGACATTGACTGCAGCTTGGGTCTGGCAGATCGCCAAGTCCATCTTGTTAATGAAGGCAAGGACAAGTACGGATATGATGTTGATATGGACTCACACTCACAGCAATCACAGGTCAGTGAAAATGTAAATTTCCATTTTTTTTTACTGTCAATTTTATTTATTTTTTTTTTTTTTAATACGATTATGTGCAACTGTGTAAGTGTTCAAATGTATAAATCAACTGCTTAAGACTAATAATTGTATTGGACCACTGGTTTGTGAATGCAGATATCATTGTCAGGTTTGCTGAATTTCATAGATGGTCTATGGTCTAGTTGTGGGGATGAAAGGATATTTGTCTTCACGACGAACCATAAGGAGAAGCTTGATCCTGCACTATTGAGGCCAGGACGGATGGATATGCACATTAACATGTCCTACTTGACCATGCCTGCTTTCAGGATCCTCGCGCTTAATTACCTCAATATATCAGGGGAGCATTATCTTTTTAAGGAGATTGAAGAACTCATTCAAGCTACAAAAGTGAGCCCTGCTCAAGTTGCAGAGGAGCTCATAAGGAGTGATGATCCTGATATCGCCCTTTCTAGTCTTGTCAAAATGCTGAAAGAACAAAAAATGGAGCAAAGTCCGAAAGAAGTGAACTTTCCAAAGTTGATGAATGGAAAGGTTGGAAATGGTCTAGGAAGTTATAACAATGGTGTACATGACTTTTCAGATGATTATTCTAGTGATTAGGCTTAGAATAAGTACTACTCTTATCTGACAAGAAATATGTTAGAAATTAGAACAACTTTTCCCTTGCTCATTTGTGCCAGTTTCTTGTGAACTTTTAATGTTAGTTTGTTCTTCCACGAAATAAGAGCATACTTTTTTGTTCTCATTTACTTTTGATTTGGTATTGTTCTGTTTCATAGTTGGCAGCGCATTCAAACATCATCAATTGTGATGCTGAATCATCCTCGAAACGATGTCGTTCTGCTGTCACACTTTGATTAGTAACAAAATCATATCAGACTGTTATTTTTTAGCATTGACATCCTAAAATACGTGCTTTACTTCAATTTGTGTGTGAATTGTATAAGTAAACAATTAAACATATTTGTCATTCCTATGAATACTGTGATAAATGAGAAAATTTAAAAAAAAAATTGCAATACTTTGGCCAAAAATGTGAGTGTTTTTTGGACAAAGTATTGCAATTTTTATGAAACAGAGAAAGTGTGTCTGACTTAGAAAAGCAATGCCATTACATATCTTTCAGATAAGGAAAGAAATCACATTACCTGATTCTTTTGCAAATCCTCCAGCAAATATGATATCTGCAATATCACAAGTGATTTATTTCCAAGTTTTCTGATTTATATGTCCAAAGAAAAAGATTATAAAATCAAAGAATTACATGAATTAAAATACCTCTGAAAAAATTATCAAATTAATCAGTCTCTAACAAACAAATTAAAGCTATGATGAACTCTCTGACAGACATGCCTTCAGTAGCATCAATATTCTCAGCCTATGCAACCTTATCAACTTTCATCACTCTTTTCCAACAAGCATACATTCAATTCATACCCGAAAGAGTTAGAGACTACATTGCTGAAAAACTCGAGCAATGGTTCAACAACTCAAGGTCATCTCCTTCCTCATTTACCTTAGTAATCGAGCAATCAGATGACACCCCATACCGCGATAATAACCAAGTCTTTGAGGCCTGTGAGAGGTATTTGTGCAACAAGCTTATCAGCAAATTTGCTAGCCGCCTCAAGGTAAGTCGTCCAAATGCTGAAGACACTCTTAAATTCAAGTTAGCACAGGGAGAGCAATTCACAGATAACTTTGAAGGTAAGGAGCTTGTGTGGCACTACATAATCTCCTCAAAAGAGAACACCAACCAGCAGGAAGAAAAGCCACATTTCGAATTAGTCATTGAAGATAAGTATAAAGAGGTCTTAAATTCCTACTTGCATTACATACTTAAATTAAATGATGAAATGCAGGAGAATGCAAAACAGTTGAATTTACATACACTTACAACCTACTCGGATTGGCACTCAGTTGAGTTCAAGCACCCCTTTACATTTGATTCTTTGGCTATGGATCCCGAGGTTAAGAAGTACATAACCGATGATTTGGATCGTTTTGTACAGAGGAAGGATTTCTACAAAAAAGTAGGGAAGGCTTGGAAAAGAGGGTACTTGCTTTATGGTCCTCCAGGCACAGGAAAATCAAGCTTGATCGCGGCTATGGCTAACTTCCTCAAGTTTGATATCTATGATTTACAGCTTGGTCAAGTGGAGAATGACGCGATTTTGAGGAACCTTATGCTAAGAACAAGCAATAAGTCCATACTTGTTGTTGAGGATATTGATTGTACTCTTGGGTTGCCAAGCTGCAGAGAGAATTTGGACGGCTCATTCGACAATAATGAGGACTATGTACGTGTTAATGAGCATCAGACATCTAAGGTATGTTCTTTATTACAATTTCCTTTGCTTATTACCAATTTACTTAATCATATGAACATTTAAGAGATAAAAGGAGTCATTGTTCTGCATACAAATATGTTTTGTATCAATAAATTGAAAAAGTACATTTTAATAAAAAATCAATTTTTTTTTATCAGCAAAATCCAATTGAAGAGAACAGAGAAAAATGTAATTGACATTGGTACATGTAATGAATACAGCATGAAATATATACGGACTTACAGAGTATGTTATATGTACATTTAATGAATACAAGGGTAGGTACTAAAAAAAAACTAATGTACAAAACATAAGTTATATGCACATTGTTATATATGTGTATAGTCTGACAATTTTGCTGCAATTTAATGTAGATATCACTATCAGGGCTGCTGAATTTTGTTGATGGATTATGGTCAAGTTGTGGAGACGAGAGGATTATTATTTTCACCACCAACCACAAGGCGAAGCTAGACCCTGCCTTGTTACGACCAGGGCGGATGGATGTGCACATACATATGTCCTACTTCACTATGCCTGGTTTTATAATACTTGCATCCAATTACCTGGAAATCGCGCTTAATGATGAGCACCCTCTCTTTGGAGAGATTGAGACATTGTTCCAAACTGTGAATGTTACTGCAGCTGAAATCTCAGAGGAATTACTAAGAGCTGATGATGCTGAGACTGCTCTTAAAGGAGTTGTGCAACTGCTCAAGAAGAAGCATTTTGAAAGAAAAGAGAGCAAAGGAGAATGTAAGGAACTTGAAGTCATATATAATCTGATGGACACCTAGTAGGAACTAGGAAGGATTTGCATTCAACTTCAATTAATAATAATAATAAAAAAAAATAATAAACACATTTTCATCATGTTTAATCAGGCAGTGAATTGCTAAATTACTTTAATGTTGATTTTGGATTCTTATTTTTCAAAGAAATTGAGGTACTAGGCATATGACGTGAATTGGTTTTTCTTGTGTAGGAAGGCTAACAAACAAACTGGTTGAACACTTGAACCCACTAAAAATTGCAATTGAGTTACGGTTTTTAGTAGCAGAAACATCCTCTTAAATTATTGTATCTTGGAATTTGAAAATTTGAGTTTCTCTCTCAAATATTTAACATATTATTTTCTGTTGAGCCGCACACCTGATTATATACTCCAAATGTTATTTTTCCATCATTATATACAAAATCACGAGACAAACAATTAGGGTCTGTTCACTTCAGCTTAATATTTCAGTTTAATTCAGTTCATTTCAACTCTAATCAGTTCAGTTCGGCTCTTAATTTCCTTCTTTCATAACATATTCATTTCAGCTCAGTTCAATTCTGTTCAGTTCAGCTCCAATTAGTTCAGTTTAGCTCCAATCAATTCTGTTCAGTTCATCTCCAATCAATTCAGTTAGTTCAGTTCAGCTCCAATCAATTCAGTTAGTTCAGTTCAACTCCAATCAATTCAGTTCAGCTCAATTCAGTTCAGCTCCAATCAGTTCAGTTCATCTCAATTCAGTAAATATGAACAGATCCTTAGTTATTGCTTAAATTTTCTAACCTATATTCAATTGAATCGATTCCCACGTCTTGATATTTACCACCAGACTTTACCAACTTAAAATGGCCCACTTTGAGCTAGCTATTAAACAAGCCCATTAGGGCCTCTATAATCAATTATACTTCCTCCTTTTTTTAATACTTGCAACACTTTCCTAAAATGAAAATGTCACAATACTTGCAACACACTATAAATAGAAAGTTTTTGGAAAAAAGTTGTACTATTTCTCTTATTTAAAGCATATGGCCCACTAAATTATACTCCAAAAACCTCTCACCCCATTTTAAAGTGTATTACATTATGTGAACCTCATTTTTCTTAAATAGCATGAAAAAATGTGTGTTGCAACTATTAAAAAACGGAGGAAGTAGTAACAAATGAAAAGAGGCCCACAAATTGATCACCTAACATATAGCTTTAAGGTACACATTTGTCTAATTGACTCTTTTGTTATACTCCCCTCGTTTTTAAATACTTGCTCTACCTTTTTTTTCGACCGTTTTTAAATACTTGCTTCATTTCCTTATTTGGAATGTTTTTACAATATTTAATTCATTTCTCTCACCTAGTGAACCCAACGTAAGTCATATTTTTTTTAATTTCGTACTCTCTCTCCTTCAATCCTATGCCCTACTTTTGCTTTTTACAAATTTTTATTATTAAACCTACTCCATTACCTTCATATTTTATTACTTTTTCCAATTTCTCCTAAAACTCCGCGCATGGAGAAATGGAATAAGTATTTAAAAACGGAGGGAGTATTTTATTATATATGCAAAATAAGAAGATAAAATATACTCCGTATTATACTTGTACTTTATCTATGTTATTTTTAATAGTACAATTTTTTTCTATAAAGTAGTCGAATTACCGTTTATGGTACGCGACCTAATCCAGTTATTAAGGAAACCTTTGCCTTAACCTTAATCACTCTACTAAATTAAAAGAACCGTTAGTTTGCCACTAAAGTTTGGCTTTTGCGCGGTAACATTATTATTTTATTAATATAAGATTATAATAATGTTATATTAATAATTAAAATAAAATTAAATTGGTTGTTGTTCTCCCAAAAAAAAGGCACAATTATCTCTCTCAAACTCTGTTAATACCTGTAACAATGGAGAGGACTACCAACGATTTCGTCAAACTCTTCTCTTCACCATTTTCGGACATATTTATTCTCCATTTTTCTTTTTCCCCCAATTTTTTTGCAAAATTCATTTTTTTTTTTTTTTTGAAAGAGGTGAGGTAATTTAATCACTTTCTCTATTATTGAACGCCCAAATCTCCATGTTCTTCAAATTATTCCTCCTATAATTCTTTTAACAAAAATAAATGAGTTAGATTCTCAGAAGCCGTTCAATTTTTGTACATTTAGCTAGTAATAATTCATCCCCTCTTTAATTTTTATTTTCGTTTTTTTTTTTTTTTTTTTTGTTCTGGGTTATTTATTTTAATAACAGGCGTTATTAATTAATTATTTAATATATATGTTAGGAGAATAGGAGTTATATGATATGCTTTAATAATGAAGAGCATAATAATTAATAATGTGAACTAATTATATAAATTTGTCTATATTACAGGAAATTATCTATCTATAATTTCGTAGCACCGCTGGATAATCCTCCTCTTCTACTCTTCCTCCTGGATCATTCGTCTTCTTAGCACCATGGCTGATGTTTCATTTGTTGACCGAGGTAATATTTTTTTTTTTTTTTTTTTTTGGTAAAAAATTATCACATTTAGGGTTTGTTCTTTAATCTTGATTAGCATATGCTTAATTCCATGTTTATCTTCAACTTCAATTGCCTTGTTTGGATAATAGTTGATTAAATTAGCAAATTTTTTACTATATGATATTGTTAATGATATGGGAATTAAGGTTGATGTTAAATATTGTTTAGTACAGTAATTTTGTAGCTATTTGAAACTTTCAATGTTTCAGAATATTAACAGTTCATAATTTTAATTGCTGGTAATCAAATATACCATTGGTTGAAGATGTGCATTGAAAAGTGTGTAAAAAAAAAAGTCTAACACGACAAATATTAAGAAACGGAAGGACTAGTTTTTGTGGGATTGATTATATAAGAGTAACTTTTTAGTATGATGTAATTGCAAGCTCATTAGCTCAATGATGCTTTGGTAATAAATTAATATCCATTGTTGACTTGAAGATGAAGAAGAAGATGGTTTATTGAATTGGTGGAGTTGAAATTAAGTGATGCAACCCAAATTTAAAGTTGGAATGATTGTTATGCTAATACATGGATGTATGTTTATGATATGAAGTGGTTGAGATGGACAACTTAGATGATGATAAGAAGAATGCCGTGGGATCTTTCAAGAAGAAGGCGATGAATGCTTCTAGCAAGTTTAAGAGCTCATTTTCGAGGAGGAGGAGGAGCAGTAAGGTCATGTCTGTCGAATTTATAGATATTCATGATTTTGAGGAGGCCCAGGCTGTTGAAAATTTTCGCCAAACTCTTATACCAGAAGATTTGTTGCCTTCTAAATTTGATGACTATCATGTCATGCTCAGGTATATTTTTTTTAAAATATATTTATATTTATATATATATATATATATATATATATATATATATATATATATATATATATATTTTTTTTTTTTGAGAATTTAATTTATCATTCAAAATATTGCTTGTTGAAGTTTGTATATTCACCTTCTATACAACTGAGATGGAAACTCCAACTGTCACCATGAAACTTGTTGCTTCTTCATTACTTAAAGCAAGCCCTGCATCCTTAATTAGCTGTGACTTGACCTGTATTCCTTCATTCAGCAATATAAAATATGAACTTTACCGCATCATTTTTTGGAGTTAATATTGTGTTAAGAACAGAATGTCGCCTCTTCCTGCATAGCAGGGTATGTTGATTTGAATTTGGATATAATAACAACTTTTGAGTTCAGTGGAAGACCTTATGAGCGCAATGTTAAATTGTCAACAGATTTCTAAGGGCCAGAAAATTTGATATGGAGAAGACAAAACAAATGTGGACTGATATGCTGCAGTGGAGGAAGGAATTTGGTGCTGACACTATTATGGAGGTGCATGTCTATAAACTTAAGTTGTGTCATATTTAGTCTACTGATGCCATTGTGAACACATACTAAATTTGACTCTTGTTCTTGTGTTCAAGGAATTTGATTTCCATGAAATCAATGAAGTTTTGGAGTACTACCCTCAAGGACATCATGGAGTAGATAAAGATGGAAGACCTGTTTACATAGAGCTTATCGGCAAAATAGATGCTATCAAGTTGATGCAAGCCACAACCATAGACAGGTATATCAACTATCATGTAATGGAGTTTGAGAGAACCTTTGCAGTTAAGTTTCCATCTTGTTCAATCGCTGCCAAGAAGCATATAGATCAAAGTACAACCATATTGGATGTTTCTGGAGTGGTATGTAGTTGATTTCTTGCAATGGAAATAAATTTCTATTTTTGTTTTGCTCAAGATTTTAACTTATGGATTATGTTGCCTTTGTTCAATCATGAAGAATATAAATAATTATATCAGCTCTGTAATATTTTCATAGGGATTTAAACAATTCAACAAATCTGCCAGGGACCTGATCGGCCGCCTTCAGAAAATTGACGGTGACAATTATCCTGAGGTGCAGAATAAAGCCATTAACTATAATGCCTCTCAGGAAACTTCCAGTTTCCTCTGGCATTTATCATGGGCCATTTTCTCAGTTGTTGGAATTGTGATGGTTGTAAAAACTTTTCATTCTTTTGCAGACCCTAAACCGTATGTTCATCATAAATGCTGGTTCTGGATTTAGACTTTTGTGGAATACTGTCAAGAGTTTTCTTGACCCGAAGACCACAGCAAAGATTACAGTTCTTGGTAACAAATACCAGAGCAAGTTACTTGAAGTGATAGATGCTAGGCAAGTCTTTAATTTTAGTTTTCTAGATTTTCCTTCTCATAATCTTCTGTCTTTTCTAACACGGTTCTTGGATTGATTTGTATGTTGCTTTCACTCGACTTTCCATCAGTGAGCTGCCCGAATTTTTGGGAGGCACCTGTTCTTGCGTGGACAAAGGGGGTTGTTTGCGTTCGGACAGGGGACCCTGGAAGGACCCAGAAATATTGATGGTCTTTTTCTTTCTCCTATCATGTTTATTGGTGCTGATGCTTGTCCTACTACAACTTAAAGAAACAGCACTAAGTGTAATCCTTTTGATCTGCAGAAAGTACAAAATGGTGGAGCAAAGTGTAAGCAACATGGAAATCACCACCATTGTGAGGAGAAGACAATACCTGAGGATGAGGCATCCAAGAAGGTCTGATTTAGTTACCTATTCACTGCTGAATTGTGTACCCAGTGCTATTGTTAGAGTTCTATTGTGAAATTCCCTATTTTTTCCACCGCTGGCAGTGAGGAATGGCCTACTGATATGTGGCTGTTGTGTTACAGGTGCAGAATGAGGAGGCACCGAAAACCAATGTTGAGCATCAACTTCCTTCCATTAGTGAAGAAGTATGTATAACCTGCTCCTTCAGAAAACCAAACAACATAAGTTCTTGAAAAAACGTACTCTCTGCATCATAGATAATGTATCTAGCCCTCTTTTGAGAAGCACAAAGTCACCGCAAAAAGTTTTAGTACTGGTGTTAGAATAATTTGCACATTACTTATCCATCTTGTTTGTTTTGGACCTGGCAGGAGAATAACAAGGTAGTGAGCCCTAACAGCTTAGTTCCTGTAGTTGTTAAGCCAGTAGATGATTCTTGGCACAATATGGTGAACAGAAACAACTATGCCCTCGTTAAAGGTACATGATGATCCATTTCCTAGGCCCAGATTTATGTATATTCTTTCTGAGCACTTAACTAAAGATTTCTTAGAGACATGTAAACTGTCTAAAACTAAAGTGCAAAACAGTAAGTTGATGAATGTTTCTCTAAGAGAAGAGATAACAGGTAAACTAGAGATAGCAAGTATTATCGTAGGAACCTGAGGGAAGGCATTTTTTATTTTATTTTTACTTTTAAACCAGTAGAAAATGCATTTTTCTGTTTTAGTGAATATATTAGCCTTATATGCAAAAAAGTTATAGTCTTCCCCAGTAGTTTCCCTGTAACTGCAAACAAGCTGTTACATCAATTCCTCACTTATAAAGGCAACTGGTTGAATTGATTGCCCTGTATTCCATGGTTAATAGAAGTATAATGAAGTTTAGCAAAGCTATTTAGTTGTAACCCGACCAGTAGAAGATGCACTCTTGATTGTGAACGCAGTAATATGAGTATTCACAATGACATTAACAGAGATGAATCCTTTCAGTCATTTTAACTCAAGTTGCACCTAGAATAATGTAAGTGCATTTTAATTAGAATCTAGAAGGGTTGTTAATAGCATGTCTTTGGAATCGTAACAAAGAATTTCATATCTGAGGTTGCTCGTGTTTTATTGTTTATTGTTATGAAAGAAAGTGTCTAAATGTTTTTCTCATCCGACAGCAGCTGATTGCTACAGCATAAACAGTAGTTTCAAACCACCAGAAGGAATTAGCAATCAGATAGTAGCTGGTTTGATGACCTTTATTATGGGTATAGTCACAATGGTGAGATTGTCTCGTTCCATGCCCAAGAAAATGACTGATGCCAATCTCTATGCTGCCCCCATGTACTGTTTTGACTCAATGGCTAAAGCTCAGGGCCATGAGTTAGCTGCCCCAGGGATCTCCAATGCTGAATTCATGACTGTCATGAAACGCATGGCAGCCATGGAAGAGAAACTCATGGCAATGACTGTGAAACCCGATGCTATCACCGAGAAAGAGGAAATGCTTCAGGTTGCTTCCAATCGGGTTGATGCCCTCGAGCAGGAGCTTTCAGCAACTAAAAAGGTATTGGTTCTTTTAAAGCATAACCACAAATTAGAAGCACCTATCTTACCTCATCAATACTTAACTCACGTTTTTTCTTTTCCACATACATCTTAGGCCTTGGAAGATGCTTTGTCAAAGCAAGAGGAGCTCTTAGCATTCATGGATAAGAAAAAGAAGAAGAAGAAGATCTTTACCTGGTGAAAAAAGACAGAAAAAAAAAAAAAAAAAAAAGGAAAGAATGATGCTAGAAGGTTTGGTGTTTTTGATCCAAACACACGAATTTCTTAGGGAATGTCAATAGTATAGGCGAATAGCCACCCCCAAAAAAAAAAAAAAAAAACAATCTTGGTCATTTTTTCTTTTGTGTCCCATCTCTGAAAAGCATCAATCTTGGTGTAACCCTCAGGAAATATGTTGTAAAAAGTGTGTCCCATATTTTAGGAGCCTTGAAATTTTCTGTTTAATTCTCCTGGTAATTTTGCTATATAGTGAGAGATTTTAACAAACCATATCCGTCTTTTCCTACATTCTAAGTAATGTTTTATTTTTGTTAAGCCATTTATATATTTTGCGAAAATAGATTATGAATCTGGACATCTGGTTATTAAAAAAGGGGCAGTTTTCCTGAAGGACTTAAAAGTGATGGTATGAAAAACCTAGTCTATCCTTTATGACATTAATATTAGGAAATGTAGCAGTTTTTTCTGGCACACACTTTAAAATATGTATTGCCTATATGGTAATTCCCGGTCATCATTCTTATGAACTATAAAAAATCAGTGCGAATTTCAATCATTGTATAAGGGGAAAGAGGTTAGGTTAAACTTATGTGGTGATTGTTGATAGCCAGCAGCTGCTGCTGCTACTTTCAATGATTGTATATGACATACAAAACCCTCTTTTTTCAAAATTTTAAAATTAATGTTGAACCCAACACAAAATATACACCAAACCTGTTTTTTTAATTTTTGTCATCAAACCTCTATTTATCAAAAAGGAAGTGGTTACATCAGTTTCGTAAGCTGAAAAATTGAGTTGCTTTGTACAAAGAAACAACTATATCATTTGAAGATCAAAGGCTGTAAAAAAATGCTTCATAGCTGTACAATCTACATGTAAATTCAAGGGAACGGGACTTGAACCTTTTTAACCAAAAGGGGAATATACAGGTATTCTTACCAATGTCAACAAAACTATCATCAACAAGCTGCCTTTACATAATTATCTGGATGTCTATACATGTGTCTAATTATTTCTGCATGATTTTATGTAATAATGTACATATTCACATAATTAAATGACAGATTAACTGAACAGAGTACCCATAGAACTTGCATATGAATAAGGCATGTCAGGCCAACAGTTGGTTCCAGATACAAAGATACCTGCAAATAACTGCATATATAAGTCCCAGATCAAAGTTTGTGAAGATGGATATGAGAAGTTGGGAGCCACAGCTAGCCAACGTATGTTCTCCCTACTTCGTATTAAAATGGAAAAGGAGGAGAGGAGAAGTGAGGGAAGACTGACATTGTGATACGAAACATGTCAATATGTCATGTCCACTTTTTTTGTTTGGACCTGAACTGCTTGAGTAAATCCTTCCATTGGGCTGCATAGACAGTAAATAGAACCATGAATGGAAGGGCAAATAGGTTGCGATCATAGAAAAGAAAAGCCAGGCAGGAGCATATAAAGAACTATGGTAACCAACCAAGCTTCGCATTTAATATGGGAAGGTAGGTATGAAGTACTGAGTAATTTTTAAGGAACATGTTAAGTTTGTTGATTCCACTGCTACGTAAATTTCTTTTCTAAGACATCAAGTACAACTGTCGACCATAACCAAAAGCTTAAAAAAGGTACAAATTAGACACAATATTGTGTTAGCTCCATGCTAAGCTTCAAGAAGCAAGTAATCTTTTAACCTCCTTTTTGAGATAAAAGATGAAATAAATATATATGGAAATGCCAAAAGATCTATTGCCAGAGTCAGGAGAATACAGATCCAGGAATAATAGGACTTAAGAGTTTAGATCCAGCCATGTCACTCGTATAACCTATTAGCTGCTTCAACCCTTCAAAAACATACTGGCCTTACTCTTTGTAAATGGCTTAAAATAATTTAATTATTGGCTTTTAGCTTATTGATGTGGTCAATCAAATGTAGTTTAATCAATTGGGAGAAAAGCTGGTGTTCAAGCCAAAACAGCTAATAGCCAAATAAGGCAATTTTACATTTATGCCAAACATCTTTAAAACAGAGCTAATACTAAATTACTAATTGCCTTTTAGGTGACTATAAACATCTCAGACAAACAGCTAGCACTATAAATAATCCGAAGTAAGGCCACTATACAACCTCACAATGAGAAATAAGCCAAATGGCTTGCAGCATGTTTCCAGTGATGGACTTATATGGTAGTGGCATGGGAAAAAAAAATGGTTTTCAGTTTTTCACAGGTTCTGCTACAACTTTCTTCCCCAAAGTGTTTCACTAAAAACATATACTGAAGTTACAGTATAATTTAATGCCTGTAATTAATCAAACTCCTAGTGCCTGTTGCAAATTTTTAACAACAAAAGAGCATGTTGTCATGATAACAAGCCATACCCCTGAAGGATAAGACATAGTTCTATTTTCGGAAAAACTCCAAAGAGACAGGGAAGGGCAATAAAATCACAATTATCAGAAAAAACATGCAGCTTACCTGCATCATGATAGCGCTCCTCGATAGCAGCAATCAACATGTTGCGTAGAAGGACAAATTCTTCACTTTCGGGACAGGGCTGCCCATCTGGTCTGCATCATATTATTGTTGTTATCAAAAAATAGATAATTATGGCAAACTCAAAAATCTAACACCATCAATTTACTTGTAAATGAAAATAAGATTCTGAAAAAAAAACAAAAAAAAAAAAAAGGTCCCAAACCAGTAACATGTACATTAAGTCTACAACAGCCCCTTAATCTTATGAAGAAACAAGGAAGCAAATATTGTTCCTTTGAAACCTTTGTTTTTCAATCTAGCCAGATTAGGGCCATCTACAAGAAACATGGAAAACCCCCACCCCCTTTATAACCCAAAATTTCAACTTGGGAACAAATCTTAGTTGACACTCGATATTTTTCATATAAAGATTGGAGCAAACAAACTACTTCACACTAAAATGTATTGTTATCTTTGTCTGCATGTCCCCACACTCCCCACTTAAAAAAAAAAATTTAAAAAAAAAAAAAAAAAAAAACTCAACCTGTAGAAGAAATTACAGCTTTAAGGAGCCAATCACAGATTTTTGACTTAAGTGATGCAAAAACTTTCCATTTACCTATCCATTTCCAATAGCAAAGAACCATCAGGATGAGGAGGTATCAATGTTGGATTTGTAGGCTCAACAATTTTCAAACCATCTTTGAGTGCTAAAGACTTGTTAACTTGTATAGGGGCCTGAAAAAAGAGATTTTTTAATTTAGATATCAAACATTGGAAAAGGCACAAAAAACAGTTAACTAAAACACATAGCATCCATTCATACAAGTCTCATGACTTAGAGAGTCCAGCAAACAGGATGCCAGGAAAATATGCTGTAAAAGCTACAACAATTACTAAGACTTGTACCAATTGCCAAGTCAGTTACGAAGAAGAAGATTTTAAATTGTACCTTCTTCCTTGGAAATAAACATAGATAAATTGTCAAGCATTAGCACCACCACTGCCACATACAGGTTCAAGTTCCAGATAATATCTTTGTACTAATTGACTATACATAGTAATCCAATAAGAATTTAAAACAGAGCCAATTCTTCACTAAACCTAGACTATTAGAGTTTTAGAATACTGTAAAGAATACCTTGCATCTTACAGCAATGTTGATGGCATCAGAAGGTCGGAGATCAAAACTAAGAGACTCTGTTTCAGAATCCATCTATGGGACAAAAACAAATTAATTAGTCTCAAAAATAGAAGAAAAAATAAAATTCATAAAACAAAAAATAAAATAAAAACAAGCTCAATAAAGTTACTTTCATGACACAAAGTTCTGCAAAATAAGCTTCTTGCACCCTCTTGGTAAGTCGAACATATTTCACCTTCAATAGACAATTGGATGAAATTCATCAATAATGATTGTGCACAAGGCATCAGTCAAAAGAAATACATAACACTTGGAAGCCTCAAAAGTAAGAAAAGAATTCTGGAGAAAAAATTACCATGTATCCCATTGTTTCTATCATTTCCTTCACTATTTGGTACATAGTTGGCCTAGCCTAGCAATTTAAGGTACATTAGTTAATACGCTAAATTAAAAGTGCATATAAAAAGACAGAGGCCAAAAGGAAAAGGGCAATAAAACTCATGAAACAAGAAGGAACAATGTACCATCTCAACATTGTGAAGCGCAGCCATCAACAAAGCACTAGGCATCTCCACTGAAATAAGAGTGTAACAGATTCAAAGTCACAAAATTATCCAAAGGTGTAATAGTATAATTTCTTTAAAAGAGCTTCCTTAGTTTTTATTGACAAACAATTTTGTTTTGATAAACTTACAAACAATAATTGGGAGTAAAATATTGCTTCCATCGTCCAGCTTCAGCACAATAGCAGGGTGTGAAATGTAGTCAGGTGGATACCCCCCTTTGGGATGATTATATACACATCTTAAGTATCTTCCATCCCTCATTTTGATCATAAAACCATCTGATCCATTCTTCACTTCAACTGAACAGAAAAACCGCATATCAATGATAAACGTGACAAACCTAAGCCAGGGTCAACCGACAGTTACGAATGGGATTATTTAAGGGCATAGTACAAGCTTATAAGAAAGAAGACAAAAGGGTAGGATTTTGCAAAAGACTATAGGCAGCTTAAACTAGCAAAGACCAAAATGAGGCTGGGTATGATAGGCAATCTTACTACAGATATTCCAGTCCAAACACTAAATAAGTTGAAATTCAAAAGAGAACGGATGTGCTACAAATAAGCATTATAGTCTTCTAGAGAAATGGTAGTGGCACTCTACATCGAACAGTTTTGAAAGGGATATATGCTACTTACAGCTTGGCAAAAGGAAGCCAATTACTCACTTAGGGCAATATATGCATCATCGTATCGAACAAATTCATGATGACGCCCATGGGTTCACTCTCTCACAAAATCCCCTTCTCCATCAGCATATAAGTGATATAACTAATCAACATAAAGGTATATAAACATTTAGAACTTTGAGGTTTATTTAAACGTGTGCCTAAAACTTGGTTACTAAAGGACTTTTTGGAGTCAAGGGAAGATGGATCAATAGAAACTATCATAGTATCATTACTGGTTTAGCTGGAGTAATTGAGTAAACAAAAGAGTCTCTGCTATTGTTCACTTGTTTGGTGATTAAGTATTTGAGGCTTCAAGCAATAGACCAGCTTGACTTCTGGCCATGATGTATGTGGTTTTTAAGAGCACTACATTCACTTGATTAGTTGATTAGAGGTCCTTATACTTAATGTTTGCTTAGAGCATATTGAACATCACATTCCTTTCATCAATCCTCATGTCATCTACAACACAAATTTGCTTATCTTAACAGAACCCGTACTTGATACGATTCAATACTTCAAGATTTCCTCCCGCAATGAGTATACAAGCACATGCTCACATGCATAAGTATGCACTCCCCATGTGCATTATATGTTTATAACTAATCCTATTTACTCGTTTGAAAGTTTTAGCTAGTCTTTTTTATATTGGAACACGTAAATGTTGGTTTTCAATCACCATAAACGGAGCAAGCACGAAACCATCAACACACGCCAAAGCCTAATTCGAATGAGTACTTCAACAGGAGAAACTAACGGCAATCCAACCAAGCAAGGAAAACGAATAAGCAATCCTCTTCACATAAAATATGTTTGTTAATACATTAAACGACTGTGATACAAGCCAAATCTGAAAATTACAAGGAAATCACAATTTCAATTTCATCAGTTGAATTTGCAGAAATTAACGACGTCACAAATAAACCAGATCATATCAATAACGAGAATATTGCAGGACATTTCATCGAAATTTTTTTATCACAAATTTCAACTAAAAAGTCAAGCAGAAATTAAAATTCACAAGGAAACAACAACAACAACAACAAATAAGATTCAGAATAAGAATAGTAAGTGAAAAATAACAATACCAGCTTCGAGGACAGTAGAATTGACGTAATCAGCATCATCGGCTTCAAAATTACCAGTAATGCTATCACCATCATTCGGTGAGCTAAAGCGACACCGAATTTTGGAAGAAGTTCGAATACGAGGACAATTACGAACCCTAACAGAAGCACCGCTAGAATTAGTGCAGCAATCAGTCTTCAAAACCGCAGAAAAATGAGAATTGATGAACATGACATTAGCACAGAGTTGTTTGGCCATGAAAGTAGTGAAATATGCAGGATTTCTCTCTCCTCCTGTGATTCTGGAAACGATTGGAGGTTGAAGAGCCGCCATTTTTGCAGCGATTGAGGAAAGAGAGAGAGAGAGAGAGAGAGAGATTGAGGGAGTGATTAATAATAAACGGTGCGGTGAAGAGGAATTGAGAAGGATAGATGAGAAGAGGAGAGAGAAAATGAAAGAGAAAGAGAGAGGAGTGAAGAAGAAAGAGAGATATAGAGAAGACTTGTAAGAGAGGGAAATGGAAGACGGAAATGTTGTGATGAAGACGACACTTTCAAAACAAGTAACCTGTATTTGTATTTGAGGGGAGAAAAACCGGGAGAAATTAACAGAAGAGATTGGAATGGCCTTGGAAACAAAGATTTACGATATGCATCAAAATTCATTACTACCGACTCCCGAGTCCCGAGTGGATTTTTTTTTTTCCATTGGATTGGCCACGGGCCGTGGCAGCCTAGTAGGTGCGCCTGTGCCGGTGACTCGGTGAGGCAAAGAGATTCTTGAATTATGTAGAGTATATTAAAGCTAACCTAAGTCAGCTTCATTTCGATTTATTTCAGTTTATCTGGTTTATTTTAAGAGAAAGCCCCAATTAATTATTGGGATAAACAAAAATTATTTATCATATGACATTTTGGTAAATAAATCAACAATTTTATTCACTTATCATTACTTTGAGACCCGCTTTATTGAAAAAATTATTGATTTATTTACGAAAAGAGTGAAAAATGTTATGTGATAAACAATATTTGTGTATCTTGGACGTAAACTTGTATTTACCCTTATTTCAAATCATGGAGTAAATTTATTATTTTTGATAAGATTGAACATTAATCTTAACTTATACCCAACTTTTTAAAGGGAAAAATTGTGTTGATGAGATATTATAAGCTTCATATTAATGTGTGAATTTCAGAAATTTTTTTATTTTTTTTTTAATAATTTTGCAAATTGATTAAATAAATTAAAGGTATAATATGATATGACTTGGTATACTTTGATTTGGTCACTTATGAAATAATTTGAACTAAACACATCCTAAGAGTCTGTTCTCTTTAACTTATTTTCAGTTCAGCTCTAATAAGTTCAGTTCAGTTCACTTCTTATCTTAGTTTCCTTCTCTCGTAAAATCTTCAGTTTAGTTCAGTTCAATTCAATTCAGTTCAGCTTTAATAAGTTCATTTCAGTTCAGCTCAATTCATCAGAACAGACCCTAAGTAGCAACATGTAAGAAATATTAAGGTTAAGCATAATTTAAACTCTTTTCAATTTTTTTTTTAAATGTATCATTAGGGATTTTACACTATTTATATATTACTTTTGACTTAATTTTTTACTAATGTATAGTAAATAAATGTTACTCAATGTGTTGTTGGATAAGTCACAATATCTACTTTTATAATTTTTTAAATAAATTTTATAATATTTAATTAAAGATATTGATATTCAAAGTTATGTCTCGACAAATGTGCAAATCGAAGTGATGGTTTTAAAAAATAGCGGTACTCCATAGGTTCCTACTAATAGTAAGGGGTAATTATTTATTTTAAAAAAAACTACGGAAAATAATATAGCTATTTATCAAAAGTTTCATACTTTGTATAGAGAGTCTCAAAAGTCACATTGAGTACTGTAGTCACCTTTTGTTAAACAAGGAATTATCAACTCCCTCGAAAGAAAGGGTTTTCTCTCTAGGAAGTAGGGTTTGGCCGCCGTAAGGACGGCTTTGATTTCTGATTGGTTCTTTGTTGCTGCTCTGTTTCAATCATGGCTAATGACCTTGCTGAACGTTATGCTAATCTCAAATTAGACGAGGAGGATGGAGGTGTCGTCGATTTGGGGACTGTCAATTCGTTACCGGAGCAGGAGAAATTCCATTTACTTCTTATTGGTAGACTGATTACTGAACGTCCGTTTAATACTGATGCTTTTAAAAACACTATGACTAATGCCTGGGGATTAGCTAATAAATTAATAATTAGGGTTCTTAGCCCTAATTTGTTTGCCTTTCAATTCTTTCATTGGGTGGATAGGGAGCGTGTTCTGAAGGGGCGTCCTTGGTGCTTTGATAATAAGTTGTTGGTGCTTAAGGAGGTAGAAGGCGATGAACAACCTGACAAGATGCCTCTGTTTCACTCGCCTTTTTGGGTTAGAATAAAGAATTTGCCTTTCAATTGTAGGTCTGATGCTGACATTAAGGAGATCGTTTCAAATTGGGGTGAACCGATTGAAATTGAGGAAGATATCCTTGGTCTAGACCGCTTTCGTCGTATTAAGGTGATGATTAATATCACTAAGCCGCTGCGCCGCTTCCAACGCATCCTTGATAAAGGGGGCAGGACGGTGTGTATTGAATTTGCGTATGTAAGATTGCCTTATTTTTGCTTCGCTTGTGGAGTGATAGGGCATTCAGAGAAGGATTGTTGTATGGTGTCGGAGGAGAGCAAAAAAACTAAGCTTGGTTGGGGTAGGTGGTTGAGAGCTTCTCCGAGGAAGGGTAAGGGGAAGGAGGATGAGGAGCTAGCTGCTGTGCTTGCTTCCAGGAAGCAACTGTTTGTGACGAGGGAGTTGGAGGAAAAGATGGAGAAAGAAAATAGGGTCTTGAGGGAGGAGGAGGTTGCTTTAGCTTTGTGTGAGAATGGTGAGGGGGTGTTTAATGCTTCTGATGTAGTGACAGGGGAGGAGATTTTAAAGGAGGGGGCAAAGGATTTATCTTTAGGGGTGGTGGCTGGGGATGTCGAGCATGATGGGTCCAAGGATAATGGGGGGAAAGATTTGATAGGGGGGAGTGTTCGAAAGAAGGTGGCAGGTGGGGGGAAAAGCTGGAAGAAAATAATTAGACAGAGGGACAATTTTGACACTCTTATGAGTTCTAGCAACATTGAATTTTTGGGGAAGCGTGTTCGAGAGGTGGACAAGGAGTTAGAGGAGGAGATGAGTTCTAGTAAGAGATTGCTGACATACACTATTTCTACTGGATTGCGGGTGGCGGAGGTTGCGGATGAGCAACCCCGCCAAGCTCAATGAGTCTTTTGAGTATCAACTGTAGAGGTTTGGACAACACTTCTGCAGTTGATAATCTCCGGAATTTAATCCGGAGGGAGGCCCCGTCTCTTGTTTTTCTTATGGAGACGAAGTTGAGTAGTGGTGAGATGGCTAAGATTCGAGCTAAATTCCCAAATTATCACGGCTTGGCGGTGGATAGTAGTGGGAGGTCGGGGGGTGTGGCTTTATTTTGGTTGAAGGAAGTTGAGGTGAAATTACAATCTATGTCCATTCATCATATTGATGTGCTTGTTAAGTATGTGGTGGGAGATACTTGGTGGAGATTGACTGGGTTTTATGGGTGGCCGGAAGTGCATAATAGACATCTTTCTTAGAAGCTTTTGATGGAGCTTGCAACTCAAAGAGATGAACCTTGGGTGTGCCTAGGGGATTTTAATGAGATACTTTATGATTCCGAGAAGAAAGGTGGTAGAGACCGTGCTATTTGGCAAATGGAGAATTTTAGAGAGGCTATTGATGTTTGTTGCTTATGTGATGTGCCTTGTGATGGTTACTTGTTTACTTATGACAATGGTCAAAGAGGGGTGGACAATATTCAATGCCGACTTGATAGAGCCCTAGTGACTGAGAGTTGGAAAGCCTTATTCCCGTCAGCCAAGCTTCATAATTTGGATCGTGAGTGGTCCGATCATGCACCTATAAAATTTGAGTTGGTTGTGGGAGGTGGGGTTGCTAAGCAGCAGGAAAAAAAATTTAGGTTCGAACAAGTTTGGATGGAGAGTGAAAATTGTGAGGGGGTAGTGGAGTCGGCTTGGCAGTTTGGGGGTGGCTCGGTTGAAGCAAAAATCGCAGCATGTGCTGCTGAATTGAAGGTGTGGAGTAGCAGGGAGTTTGGGAGGGTATTTAGGGAGTTGAGGAAAAAAAGAAAGAGGCTTAATGTTTTGAATAAGGGAGGCAGGGAGGAGCATCAGGTTCGTGAGAGGAAGAAGGTTGTGAAGGAAATTAGTGAGCTTCTTCACATCGAAGAAGTTTACTGGCGTCAAAGATCAAGAGCCCTTTGGCTCGAGTCGGGTGATCGTAACTCTAAATTCTTTCACCGAAAGGCTTCCCAACGACATTCAAAAAATACCATCAAATTTCTTGACACGAAGGATGGGGTCCGACATGAAGAGGCGGAGGATATTGAGAGAGTAGCCGTGGATTATTTCCATTCTCTTTTTTCCACGTCTAATCCGAGTGAATTTGATGAAGCTCTTGTTGGAGTTGATAGGAGAGTTACGGAAAGCATGAATGATAAGCTTATGGCGAATTACTCTGCTAACGAAGTTCTTGATGCCTTGAAACAAATGCACCCTCTCAAGGCGCCTGGCCTGGATGGTATGTGTCCTCTCTTTTTTCAAACCTATTGGCATATTGTTGGTCCTGCTGTCACAAATTTGGTGTTGAGTGTGCTTAATGGAGGTGTGATTCCTAGAGATATTAATAAAACCTTCATTGTACTAATCCCGAAAAAGAAAGCTCCGGATAAAATAACTGAATATAGGCCTATCAGTTTGTGTAATGTGGTGTACAAGTTGATTACTATGGTGTACAAGTTGATTACTAAAGTGCTTGCTAATCGTCTGAAATTATTTCTCTCGGATATTACTTCATTGAATCAAAGTGCTTTTACTCCCGGGAGATTAATTACAGATAATATTCTAGTAGCTTTTGAAGTTTTCCATCATATGAAGAATTCGGCAAGTACAGGTGGTCACTTAGCTCTGAAACTTGATATGGCTAAGGATTATGATAGGGTGGAATGGGGTTTTTTAGAAGTTGTGATGGTTCGAATGGGTTTTGGGGAAGCTTTTATTGACCGAGTTATGCATTGTATCTCTTCGGTCTCGTTTGAGGTTCTTATAAATGGATCACCTTCGGGGGAGTTTACTCCGTCTAGGGGTTTACGGCAAGGTGATCCTCTTTCCCCATACTTATTTATCTTATGTGCGGAAGCTCTTTCTGGGTTATTAAATAAAGCTGTTGTTGATGGTACTTTGCATGGTGTAAGGGTGGCGCCGTTTGCTCCCTCAATCTCACATTTGTTGTTTGCGGATGATAGTATTATTTTTTCGAAGGAAAATGTTGATGAGGTAAATTCGATTCGGAGGATTTTACATACTTATGAGGTAGCGTCGGGTCAATTGGTGAATTTTGGGAAGACAACAGTTTCATTTAAGTAAGGGGGTCTTGGAAGAAAAAGGAATGAGTTGGCGGGTCTACTTGGAGTGCTTCAAGTGGATATTCATGATAAGTATCTTGGCCTTCCGACGGTAGTGGGAAGGTCAAAAAGGGTGCTTACTAGAGGTGTTAGAGAGAAATTGTGGAAGAGGCTACAAGGGTGGAAGGGGGGAATGTTATCTAAAGCTGGCCAGGAGGTCCTGATTAAGGCAGTTGCCCAATCTATCCCGACCTACGCGATGAGTGTGTTCAAATTCCCTTCTTCATTTTGTGATGAGTTGCGGTCATTGGTGTCGAATTTTTGGTGGGGGCAAAAGAAGGGTGAACGTAAGATCCATTGGTTATCGTGGCGGAAGTTATGTGAACCTAAGGCGGTTGGGGGGTTGGGTTTTCGGGATTTTAAGTTATTTAATGTGGCCCTTTTGGCAAAGCAAGCGTGGAGGCTTATTAAATTTCTGAATAGCCTGATTGCCAAGATGTTGAGAGCTCGTTATTTTTCTGATGGAAGCTACTTAAGCTCGAAACTTGGTACGAATCCAAGTTACACTTGGCGTGGGTTGTGGAGTGTGAAGTGGGCTGTGCAACGAGGGGTTAGGTGGAGGGTTGGTGATGGCTTGGACATTCCGGTGTGGGGCAGCCCGTGGGTGCCAAATACCCAGACTAGGATGATAATTTCGCCTTGTGATGAGTCGAGAAGGGATATGAGGGTGTGTGATTTAATTCACCTCCTTACTGCCACATGGAATGCTGAACTTATTAAGGGGATTTTTCTTCCCTTTGAATGTGAGAGGATCCTTGCCATTCCTCTCAGTATTAGACTCCCGCATGATGAGGTTTGTTGGGATTTGGAAAAGAATGGGGAATTCTCTGTTCGGTCGGCTTATCGTGCTATTTGTGGTGAGTGTGATGGGATTAATGATGCGTCGAGTTCGAGTTCTTCTACCATTTGGAATAAGGTGTGGAATATCAACACTTTGCCGAGGATAAAAGTGTTTTTATGGAGAGCTTGCAGGGGGGCATTACCCACTTCACTCGGGTTGAGTAAGCATATTCCGAGCAGGGAATCATTGTGCAGCATTTGCAAGGCAGCAGAGGAGTCGGAGCTTCATTGCATTAGGGATTGTGTTATGGCTCGTATGATTTGGGATTGTTGTCCTTTAAAGCCGGAAGAGAATGGGTTTTTCCATGATTTTGCAGATTGGATACAAGCTTGCTTGGCTCGGCTGCAGAGTGACGATCATGGATTGTTTGTGACTGTTTGCTGGGTGGTTTGGATAGCTCGTAATAGATGGCTTTTTGAGGGAGAGCCTTGTAATCCCAATCAATCAATGGAGTATGCCCAGAAGCTTGTTAAAGAGATTGAAGGGGAAGGGAAGGAGGAGAAGTCGGGGGGAGGTGCTACTGTTGGTGCGAAGTGGAAGCCACCTCAAAGGGGAGTGCTCAAATTGAATGTTGATGGGGGGTCTGTCGAAGGCTTGGGAGCTTCTGCGGGGGCTGTGCTTCGTGACGAGAAGGGTGAGGTTAAGCTTGCTGCTGCGTGGACAGTGGAGGACAGGTGGGAGCCGAAGCTAAGGCCGTCCTTTTGGGGTTGCAGGCTGCGGTGGATTGCGGGTTCACTAGGCTGGAGATTGAAGGTGATTGCAAAGGGTTGATGACTGCTATCAAATCGCAAGAGAGGGGAGGAAGTAGCCTACATTTGATTTTAGATGATATTTATCATGTTTCTAGCTTTCTTGATTTTGTGTCTTGGAACTTTGTTAAGAGGGAATGTAATAAAGTAGCCCATGAGCTTGCTCATTGCTTGCCTTGGGGTACTAATAGGAGAGTATGGTTATCGGATTTTCCGAGTTGTATTCTACCTCTTGTAATCCGTGATTCCCCGATGAATGAAAGCTAGGTGCCTTTGAGGCCGTTTATCAAAAAAAAAAAAAAAAGTTTCATACTTTAAAAACTTGATACTCGTATTTTATATGTTTGGTACTCCGTATAAGAGTTTGACATACCTAACTATTGAATTAGTAAAATCAAATTTAAATTATGGTAAAAATTAAAGAAAATTTGGTAGCTTGTGACAAACACTAGGCTTTTATAAAACACTTTTCAAAAACTAAAAACTAATTTTGAAAAAGTCATAATCAATAAATCTAGGGACCACAAATTCAAGCAAGTTAATATAACTTCAAAACTTCAAATGGATAAATTGGGATGAATTAAACAATTCCTCAAAAGAACATGCATGCCATTTAGTGATGTAACACTATTATTGTTACTCCTAACTTTATACCATAAGGGTAGTTTTAATTAAACACCACTTCGTATTATAAAATAACAAGTATGGAATACATGAAAATGTTCTCACCTACCAAACCATCATTATTAATATAGATAAAATCACAAATTACAAGAAATTATTGTTTTTAGCTAATAGCCAGTTAGGTCAAACAATATAATATAATAATTCGTATAAGTTCTTTTTTTTTTATATATAATTTTCACAGTTTATTTTATCCGGTAAATTGAACAACCTAATTGGCTCAACAAAGAAAAAGGAAAAAAAAAACATTGTTTTTATTATGTTTTGGGGTAGTATAATAAAAGTATACTTGATCTATGCTCTCCTTACATTAATTCCATGAGTGGAAACATGCCTAACAATACAAAAGAAAAAAAAAAAAAAAAACTAAAAAAAAGAAGGATGATTGGATGCATCCAATTGGGTTGGCGTGAGGTATGATGTCCACGAGGATGGCACAAGGCATAATCCTCTCCTTCGAAGTTCTATTCTTTCTTCTTCTTTTCCCTCTTCTTCACTTCCTAGCCCCTACAATCAACCAAATAAACACAATTCAAGCAACAATATATTTATTTTTTATTTTTGTCATTAAAATATTGTTTTTAATTGTAGAACTTAACTGAATCATAATTTGCTTCACTAACTTAGTACAGTACATATTGATAACTTTTTTATTTTTATTTTACTAATAGTATGGAAATAGATAGAAGTGTTGCTTTTAATTTCCTATTTATAGTGCATGAAACCTATAAAGACTCAAAAATAGTTCGCAATAAAAGTAACTTAACAACTTACTTTTTGAAAAAGTTCCTCAATTTATAGTTTAGATTATAATAATTGAATTATCAAAAGGTCAAAATTTTCTTCTTTTAAATAAGGTAGATAGGACTCAATCTCATATTTTCAGTTCACTTATTAATTAGAATAGTTTGTACAGAGTATAAAGTATATATTTTTAAGAAGCACGCTGTGGAGCTTAATTCACCTTATAAGTCAATAATTTGTCACACTTAATTATGTTAATGGTTAATGAATAAAGTGTTTAATTACCATTTGGAAGGGTCTAGTAGGCTTGCTACGAGAAGGCTTAGCATGAGGCATGCAAAGTGTCTGCGAAGAACAAAGAGATACATAAATATCAGTAAATTAGAGAATCAATCCAAAATGAAGGAAAAATATATACATTATACGTACAATTGACATAAATTAAAGGAATATATATTATAATAATTAAAACTTACATGAATTTGATCTTGAAGAAATTGGATATATCCAATTGCCTCTGTCAATACAGAAGCTGTATCCGTCTAAAAAGCAAAAATGTAAAATATAATTAATTAAAATGATTGATTATCCAATTGCCTCTGTCAATACAGTACGTACAAAAGTATGTATGTATGGGCAACTCATTAGTATAATACATGCTTGATTATCTCTCTAATTATTCCCTCTTTAATTAATTAATCACAATTAATTAAGAAAAATAGTGGTACGTGGCTTGATTTATAGGAAGAGAAAAAGCATAAGTGGGAACTTGAACATACCTTGCCGAAAGGTGAAACTAATTGGTGTAGTGCTGCTATCCTCTCTCCTAGTTTCTCCTTTCTAACCTAACATACATAATTACCAAATTATTGGAGTGTTAGATCAAAGGACAAACTTCATTATAGTATATATAATTATCTAGATGTTTAATAATTGGCGCACTGTTTTTTTTTTTTTTTTCGGATTTGATTATAACAGAAAGAGAATTTCAAAATAATACTGCTGACAATAACTAATAGTGCATCTTTACTAATTATCAGTTTATCACCTATGTTTTCAATATATTGAAACTAAAAAAAGAGACACTAAACTTGATTGTTAAATTCTTCAAAAAAAAAAAAAAAAAAAAAAATTGATTGTTAAATTACAATATTTATACTCCGCACAAAAATGGTCTAGATACCTAATCAATACCCCTCCCTCTCCTATCCTAATATATTCATTGTCACATCTTTTATTTACCTAGCTAGCTCCACTTTCTCATAATTAAAAGATGTGACACAGTTTTACTAAAAGAGTTATATTGTTTTCTATAGCTAGGTATATCGTCATTCCCACAATATGTCCATTAATCTTAAATATGTTTTCCTTTTTTTTAAAAAAAAAAAAAATCTAATCACTGTCCATTATTATTTACTTTTACAACTTACCAGAATGGTGCAAGAAACACTCCAATTACTTGAGAAGTCTTTGATTAGTAATTAGTAATAATATGAACATTTTACTAATTTTTCTTTAAATATTATCCCCTTTATTCATTATAATTACCAATCTCCACTTTACTAATTGCTCTTTGAAATTGAAAGTGACACACTTATATAAAGAACGGAGAAAGTATCAATATATATATCACGTCATCACGAAACATGTACGCTATAATTATATTACCTTAAATGGAGGGCAAGAAACCTTGGCTTGAGATTTCTTAATAGCAACTGGATTGTTGGATGTTGATGCCTTTGACTGATCACTACTACTTGAACTCCCGGCGGCTCTTTTTGTTCCCGTTAGTGATCCATTCATCAGACTTGATGTCTTCATTCATAAAGGTATAAAATTATAAATAAATATTAAATTAAAGAATAATGAAAGAAATTTAAAAAGTCAATAAGATATAAAAGGGGAAAGACTTTAATTTGTAAATTTAAACGTCTTTTTTTTTTTTTTTTTTTTTTTTTTAGCATGCACTGTATAAAGCTGGAATAATAAAAACCCAAATTTAAACTTCATGAGCATGCATAATGCATGCATGCAATCGAAGAACAGCTTTCTTTTGCGTGGACTGCTAAAATGAAATATTTAACTCTTTAATTTTGTGTTCATGCTTGCTCTGAATATGATAATATTTGGCAATTAAAGTCAGTAATTACTTTGAAACTGGTAAAGTCATTTTACACTAATCAAAGACATGGAGTTCTTGGTATATGGTTAGTTAATCTTTGCTTTTACCTAATCCATATTTTTGCTAATTTGTAAGTGATTATTCCATCATAACTTTTCGGCTTTCATAGCGCTCAACTTTGATTGCCTATCTAGAGTTTAAATTAGGATGTGTTCTCTTCAACTGAATAAACTTAATTACTGTATATAATTAATTAACTTATTGAAACAAATCTAAATCTATCAAATAATTGCCAAATTATATTGTTCATCATATAGTAATTAGTTTCAACAAGTTCAAGATCAATAAATGATATTTAAGCTCAATTCACAACTATAATAAGTTCATATTAGTAAAATTCAAATGAAAAAGAACATGCCATGGAGGACATAGTATGTATAACCTAGAGTGATGATTATAAAGACAACCATGCAATTAGTAGCACATAGCTAAAAAAAAATTTTACTAGGGATTTCAATTTTTTTTTTTTTTTTTTTTTTTTTGATGAGATAGAGAAAATATATTACTATAAATAATTTGAATATTTCTAATACAAATTTATAGAGTAGTAAAAGGATAATATTCGTGGGGCCACGACCCCTTGTAGCCATGGATCTTTTGGTTCCACCTCTAATTTCAGGCAGGCCTAAATTATAGAACTGTAGAGAAGGAAGTTATTCACATGCCATTTTATACAGTATAAGCAATCATAGTCTATAAACATGCCCCCCATGCACATTCTCAACAATCTACGTACATACTACTATAGTCCTATTTTTAGATTAGGTCTCTCAAATTTAATTTTAAGAGCAACTTATGTAAATAATTAACATGATCTACTAGCTCATTCTTCGAATTTATTTTGAGTGCATCGATCCATAGCCAGAAACAAACCCAGAATAGCGCGATAGTAAAATTTGCATATACAGTTTACCTTGTTAGACGACATGATCTTTCCAACCGGGCTAATAACTTCTTCTCCCACAACATCATAAGACATAGGGCGGCTTTGAGAGCCGAAACTTGAATTATTTCCTAGGAAATCCATAGCTTGCAAGTTAAGGCCTAGTCGAGGACTACTACTCGATACTGTGGATGCTGTTGAGTTATTTGGCGAAGACACTAATCCAAGCTGATTCAGGAAACTTGTACTAGGATAACCTTGATTATTATTATTGCTCCAGTTGTTAACCTCTAAGGGGAGCTGCATTAATCCCCTACTGTAGGGCATACCGGAAGCAGAAGAGATCAAGCCGGTGAATGACCATGGATTTATATTATCCAAAGTAGTCCCGGTTGTAGGATTATGGATTAGGCCACCATAGGTTGGGAATGAGCTTAGCATGTCGTCTTCAATTTTAGGCATGGACGAGATTGATGTTGTACTACTGAGGAACTCGTTTTCGTATGGCTTGTCGTTGAACGTAGTGTTAGTTGATGTTGTACTCCTGCAGCTTAGAATAATTACACAAGTTAGTAATCCAATTTACCAAATAAAATCTAAAGGTAAGAAGGTACTAATTCAAAGAAAAAGTAGATTGGCGCTCATACAATAATTAGCTTCAATTCATAGCTAAGAATATAATTATTGAGCTTAAAATGAAAATGTTACATTATTGTATGATAATCAAATTCATATAGAAAAATAAGGTTAATTTGTACATGTATTTTACAGCAAAGAAATTCCATAATTTTTTCTTTCTATATATGTTCCGTATATTCTTTTAATTTGTTTGTTGTAAGAACTATGTGTTCTAGCTTTAAAGCGCCTTTTCTTTGCAACTGGAACAATATTCTAATAGTAAGGAATAAAAGGAACAAAACTAACATAAAACTATTTACATTCACACGCATCAAAAAAAGTTACGGAGTATATATGTAGAACAGATAAAGATTATTGACTAGATAATTAAATATGTAATAAATCATGTAAATTAAACAAAACGGTTTTAAAACCAAGTAGACCGACATGCAACTTAAGCTAAATCTGTAATCTTTCAGTGTCCTTAATAATCTCACTCTCATCTGATGTTAGTCTAATAACATGCAATTATATACATAAAGAAAGTGAAACAATTAATTAATTTGCCTGGATTTTGGAGAGAAAAAAAAACCTAATTATAAATCAAGAATATATGTATAAAGAACTAAGATTAATAATGCAAAGGAACATGTATTTATGTTCAACTATTATATAAAACTCATGATAGCTAGAAAGTATCGAGATTTCATATTCTTCTGGATTCTGCTGAAAGCAGCTAAGTTAAGAAAAAAGGCGGTATATAAGCTTGATTAGTTGTTAAACAAGCTAATTAATAAGTAACATGATGAAGAAACTTACGTTGGTAAGATGTTCGCGTTCCAAGGATGAAGAGAGGAAGAAACTCCATAGCCAGAAGAAGGAATGTTTAAAGGAGAGCAATTAACAAAGTGGTCTTGAAGATGTTGTTGCTGTTGTTGCTGCTCTTGTTGTTGTTGTTGTTCGTGGTGCTGAAAATTGGTGGAGTCCATAATAATAATAATGGGGTTAAAAAATTTAATTGGATCCTTTTAATTTTTTTTGAGATCCCAAGATGGTGTAATTATACTTTGTTGTTAAAATTATATGGCTAGCTTCTTTTTGAACTTTCTCTCTATTCAAGGAAACAACTCAGAAAACATACCCATAAAACCTCTTGCTTTTTAAGCTAGTGTACCACCTTTTTTTTTTTTCTAGGTTTTGTTCTTTACTCTTTCATGGGTCATCTCCCTCTAAAGTAGTCTTATTAAAAGATACTACTATTTACTCCCTTGGCCTCTTCTTTTCTTTATGTATGTTTATCAAATTTAAGCTTTATTTACTAGCATTTTAACTTTGTTCATTATCATATATAGCTAGCTCCTCTCGATCACTTTTCCCTTTGTAAGATCTTTCTGTTCATCAAATAATTGTTGGCTCCTAAATGATTATTCTCTCTGTCCGAAATTAATAGTCACATATTCGATCGTGTCAATGCTACATTAGGGTCAAGCTGTTTGTTTTAACTTATTTTATCTTAATTATTTCAAACAAATTAAAATAAGTTTAGATGAGTTAGTATCAATAATGTTTAATTTGTAATATAGTTATGTCACATGTCTCCCCCTGCTACACTGGTATTACTCTTGTTTTTTGAGGTATCATGATAATGTTGTTCATTTAATTATGAATTCTTAATATTTTAGAATTTGTGAGAATTGTTATGGACAGGATAACTAGTTCAAGTAGTAAGTAGGAGTGTAGGATTATAAAGTTGGAATGGAGAGTATCTATATGTATGCATGAGTCATGATCCGTTCAAAATTGCGTTTGATAGAAAAAAGATAAATCAAACCATAGGATAGTATGTATGTCCCGCTAACACTTATCTAATGGTCTCAACCTTGTCATAACATCCAATGTGGATTCTAATTTCTTAAGACATAGCAACAACTTTTATAGTGGAATTATCTCAGTGAGTACGCTATATGTAATAGTATAGACCCTACAATCTGATCTGAGACTAGTTCAAAATCAACGATTATATACAACTATACAGAAAAAATTCTAAAATATCAATGATGTGAATCCATTCAGGTTAAAATTTGGGAAAATAGTCTTAATAAATGCAACCTAACTAATTAATTAATCACCGTTTGCAGTATTTGCTTGCTTATCGCGTATCTTAAATTTAATGTCCTAGCTATAACCTTTTGAGAACAAAGGTGCTATTAGGTTTTTTTACAAATTATTACATGTATCTGTGAGCATATGAGCACAACGCTCAACTATTATGTACGATGAGGGTAATCCACTCGATTATTCCGTGTTTGTTAATAATAAGGATCAGAGCTCACTCAATGACATTACCCTTGTACTACATGCATAAATTAGTTTATCAAATAATTAATGAAAAGAAGTAGCTGGAAGTTAGTTTCCTATTCACTAACAATGATCTGGTTTCACTTTCAAAGCACAGAACGGAAAAAAAATGGATCAAAGCATCACTATCCACAGGAAAAAAAAAACAGGTTTGCTAGAAATTTGTGAAGTAATTCGTTGAAATCAAATCAATCATAATACGGAACTTATTGTACGTGACTTTACCTCATAATCTGGTTTGATGTCACCCTTAAAAGCACTTAGTTATAAGCTACTTAAGCTGGCTCACTGTGTAATACAGTAATATATTGTCACGTTAATTATTTGTATAAAGTATCATATGCCTTGATTGAACATGCATGCAAATGGTTGTTTTCTGCACCAAAAACCCTACGGATATTAATTATCTACATATTCGCCATTCCACATTTCGATAATTGATTGTACTACTAGCATTATGCAAAATTGCAAAGTACTTCTCCGTCCATAAATATAATACCCGTATTCTACTTCGTAGCGCTAATCATGTGTTTTTTTTTTTTTTTTTTTAGAAAAATGTCGATTTTACTAGAATAACAAATTATCAATATACAATTGAGGCTAATTATTTCCAAACAACCCTACTAAAATGGACTCATACACTAGCCTATTATATATTTCGGAAATTTCAGTGAACTTATAGTCTTTAATTAATTATGAAGAGTTGGGACAATTTATATGTAGTACATACAGTACAAAATATCAATTGCGAAGTAGTATAAAAAGATGAGGTTAGTTTTCTAGAGGTTAGGAATTGGGAGAATCAAATTAAAGACATTCAATGATGGAATAAAATCTTGTTAAGAGTAAGATATAATAGGATGGGAGAGACAGAAGCAGCAGAAACAACACATTCTTCCACAATGCCCATAAATATTGACAGAAAAAATGAATAAAAAACTTGAAAAGGAAATGAAAAGTTTGATGATGAGGAATGAAGTATATATAGAAGTATGAGCATTTTAATTTGCACTTCATTCATTCTTCTCCATACATGCATGGTCTGATCTCCCTGAAACATGTATACATGCTGACAAATTTACAATCAAACCTTTTTCATAAAAAAATATGGTAGATTCCACTACTACCTCACATGTTTATTATATATTCATTGTTCATAAATGTATCAGAAAACAATGTATATCAATCTGCAGAGACTGTATCGTATATACGATTGGTTGAACCCTAGGATCATTAACGTGTTATAATAGACAACTAAAGACCTAAAGTAACTGGTTAATTAAGTCAGATCCCTTGTTAAAGTTATGCTGCTAATAATCTTTATGTAGAACTTGCTATGGCTATGGCTATATGGAGGATCGGTGTAATTCTAATGCATACTACGGAAATTAGTAGGTATAATTATATCTTCCTTTGTTCTTTTTTGATCATTCTAGTTTGACTTTTGTTTTGTCTTACAAAGATACATTCCAAGTGATAAGTAAGGCCTTGTTTGGTTCACCTTATTTTTGTTGGTCTGGTCTGGTCTGATCTGATCTGGTTTGGTTGTCTGATCTAACCAAACTTTGACCTTAAGTGTTTCTACGCATTTCACCGCTCCACCGGAAATTCCCTCTGCCCCTACCGTACTCCAGCTTGGTAGTTTCCACCGCCGACTAAGGTTGAGTGAATTATTCCACCTGGCAACAGCAAAGGTAGAGTTTGGCACAAGTCAAAGGAGAAAGGAACGACAGTAATTTTCCTAAAATCGAAAATTCTACATTTCTCTTCTGCATGTCCATGGAGTTTTGAAAAATCCAAACATCTCAGAGTTCGTTAATAGACCATGTATTTGATTTGTCAAATACATGGCGGATGTCAGCGGTTCGAGTCCGCTTATCTCCAACTCGTGAACCCGGACGTGAGAGTTTCTTCTCATCCAGCTCCTCGCGAATGAAAAAATAAAAATTTCATTTAAAATGAATATTTTATTTTTCTGTAACTGTTGAGTTTTACGGCGGCCTTATCAATACACAAATGTATAACTCCCCGGGAATTTCAACAGAAACCAAGACTTTTGATGTTATTTGACGAAGGGAATTCTTATTTGTACAAATGGTACTTCGAACTTGGACGTTAGATAGGAACAGATTTGATAAATACTGATAACTCTCGGATCCAGGTTCAGTCGCCAGTTCATATTTCGTCGACCAAAGGCACTGCTTCACCAGATAGAGGCCAAACTGCTGCCAATACGTTCACGGATAATTTTGCTAATTTCGTCGCTCAGATACCCGTGAGTGAGGCTTACTTGGGGAATTCAGATTCATATTTAGGGATAGATATTACCTTTTTTTTTCCGATAATCTATAAGGAAAAAATATATCAAGTGGGGTCTTGTTAGATTTGTAATAATGTGTATTTTATTAATATGTAATTTTCATAATTATTTTCATTATGGAATTAAAGATAATTAGCGATAAAAAATTGCACATAAAACGATGACTGATCTGAACTTATTTTTTCTGATCTGATCTGGTCTGAACTTTTTTTTTTTTTATCTAATCTGATCTAAACTTATTTTTTCTGAAATGAGTAAAAATAAGGTGAACTAAACAAGGCCTAAGTATAAAAGAATGAAAGGAATAGTACAAAGTAGTACTTAATTTGTATAATGTATTGAATTGGGTCAATTTGGCAAAGATGCTTGAAACAGTTCTTCTAATTCGCGATTTAAGTTAGGGGAATAGTGATTGAGGTCTTTTAGTTTCCCTTAATCAAAATCAATTGAGTTTCGATCACAAATACTTTGGCAATAGAAAGGAGCCTAGTTCGCACATTATTACAAAAATCACCACAATTTTTGTTATAAATTTTAATTTGATGTACGTACTTAACTCTTTATTAAAATATAATTATATGAATGGTATGTGCTCAAGAAATTAAAGACCAATAATTAAGTACTCCTATTGTTATACGAAGTATAAAATTCTCAAATATAGATATTAATTCATCATTTTGTTTAAAGTACCTTATTATGTCACTGTCTGCCCCGCCTCCTATAATATCTTACTTCCTTTATGTTTATGTATGTGCAACCTTTTTATGTTCTGGCTATTCCATCTACCAAACAGTTAGTTGATGATCCATTTTTCAACTTATCATTTTGCAAATTAATATTTAAATACAAAGTACATTTGCTAATTATTTATTTGCTTAAGTGCGATGATAATCAGCAAAAAGTACTGGAGTTGAAAACAACAGCTTAATTATTTTAGCACATCTCTTAATAATAAAATGGGGCTGCCCTTAATTGTATATAATTTTTACTACAAAGTAGATCGAATATTTTTTACAATAATTATTTTATTCTGTGCATTTATCTTATTGTATTAGTATCAAAAAAATTATAAGCTAATAATATGAAGTCAAATCTAACTTTATTTAATTTTTCAATATCTTTGCTTTAAATCAAACTTTTTAAAACTTTGATGATCAGGACCCAGCTCCCTAGCTATTATATTATCTAGACCATGGACAAAATTTTATTGGTCAAGCTACTTTTGTTATACTTGTATATTTATCAATTTATGTAAGTAGTGTATTATCTAATAAAGTGACGGCTTGCAGAACGAACTTTTAAGTCAATTAGGAGTATTTACCTTTGAAATCACCCTTAATTATCAATATCTATGAAAATTATCCGCTTATAATCAAAACATTGGGATTCCCAGATTCCCTTTGTAGTGCTACGTTTCATGTAATCATAATTCATGAATAGAGACTACAATTCCTAGCTAAGTCTAGACATACATTGGAGATACGAAAATACAATAGTTATACCATATAAGCCCCGTTATTAAAGTTAATATAAATTGACTCACTTGATAAGACTATTAGTGTAAATGGCGTTGTAGCGAGTTTAAATAGATGGTTGATAATTAGCGATGGGAATATATGATAATGTGGTCAAGGAGCCTGGAAAGGAGGGGGATAAAGTTGGTATGAGGCGGATTAAAGTAGGGTGATTCAGAAGAAGACAAGGCATTGTAAGCAGAGAATCTACCATCTTTTTCCCTATTCAAAATTTTAATTTTTTTAGGGTATGCATCCAGCTTTCAGGGACCATGGTCCTACTACTTTTTCTCATTGTGTTATTAAGGTGTTTTCATTTACGAAGTATATCTATTTGCGATCCTACCGAAAGATGATTAGTTGTTAATATAGTAATTCATATGTGATTGTGATTTGTTTCAATTTAATATTGATTTAGATTTAAGTTTTGTGAAATTAATTGCACATTATATTCGATGTTGTTGAGTTCCCAATCTACACAATTTAGGTCACTCTCATATTCTACAAGCTACAGTCCACTCTCATCTTAATAATTTAGGTCATTACCATATTCGCAATCTAATTTGACCAAAGCAACTGATTTTGAATTGAAAACTCACTTAACATTTTAGAATTAATGAGTTGCTATTGTTTTTAAAAGAAATAAAACTTATAACAAACACCCTCTAAATTTTATTACGTAAGTAGTTAATATACTCTCTTCATCTACAAATTTTATCCACTTGATTCATTCATGTATATGATGAGTGACCTCTGTTCATTTCTTTTTTATTTTGAGGGGTGGGCAAAAGTTTTTCCTCCCTTTAACTTTGATATTATATAGTCCTTAAATAGCTCACTTGATTCTATTAATGATTTCCAATTTTATTTTATTTTTTTCATTATCCATATACTTCAATTCATTTTATTTGATTATCTTTGGTGATTTTCTTAATTACAAGAATAATTAGGTGGTATTTTGTTATGTTCATTACAGTGTATCTTTTTAAAACATAAACTTATAATAATCTAACTGGGTACATATTAAAGATATTAATTAACGTTTGATCACTTATGCGTCAAACTTGCCAACTTGGTAATATGTGTTTCTTTATTAATTATGTGAATAAATTGTGAAAGAAGGAGAGTATGGAGTATTGTACATTACACATTATTTTGTGTGCTATTATTATTTGATTAAATCCTCAGCTCGAATATGTAACTTTTTCGAATGAGAAATTTAAGTTGAATAAAAGGTCAATAATGTTTGACAAATTAATTAATTAAGCAAGCAAGCTAAGAGCTTCTAAAATGATCATCTACATCTTAGCAGTAGCCGACCAAGAAAGCAAATTTTAATACTTGTATATGACAGAACTTTTATATATTTTTATTTATGTAGAAAGACCACTTGGTTTTATTATTATTTTTTGGTGCACGCGAAAGGAAACTTTCAGTGCACTATCAATGGCCAAAATTCGATCCGCATCAATTTTTTAATTACAAAGTAAAACATTATAATTGGTCATACTGTATTTAAATACCCACCTCTTCATCATATTATGCATAATGTTACCCTTAATTGCATTTCTCTACCTATTGCCTCGTTTAAATATATAATTGTTTGTTGGAAATTACTCGAATCATTTTAATACAAGTATGTGTATATTTTTGTTTCTTTATTAGAAGGAAAATGCTAATGAACGTCTCGGGGGCGTTGGATAAGCTAGTTAAAAAAAACTAACATTAATTACAACGCGTGATTTTGTCATGATTTCCCAAATTAATACCACTTTGGGTAAGATTTTAAATGTTTATCTAACGTCCCGAGGGCGTTCGTTAGCAAGATCCTTATTACAAATATAATTGAAGCTACTAATTGTCAAAGTTGTACTCTAACAATTATTGTATGTTGGTAAATGTATCCATAGTAGTGATTCTAGTATCTCGGTCTCTCGAACGGACAAGAAAATTGAAAAAAAAGTGAGGGAAGAATTAGTATTAATTACTTTCCTCTTAAAATAATACTTAATTACAGACGTGCAACAGTTTATAAGAAAGTTTCATTGGTTTGAATAATTGAGTATCAATATTAATTCACTGTGAAGGTATTACTTCTAACATACTGTATTTTCTATAATTTGCTTAAAAGTAATATGTGAAGATTTAGAGTTTAGATTTGATACTGCAAATAAAAGAAATTGCATATTCTATGACGGAAACATACCTTATACGACGTATGTGATATTATTATACACAATACTACAAAATCCATATTAAAGTGGCTGTAGTTTAGTGGTTAGAATTCCACGTTGTGGCCGTGGAGACCTGGGCTCGAATCCCAGCAGCCACATTTTTTTGTTCTGCCTGCTTTTTTTGCGTTGAGTCTGTTTTTCGGCTACTCTATTGGGCAGGATATTAGAGCCCATTTGATCAGATAAAGCCCATTGGACCCAATGACCTTGAGCTTTAGAGATTATACCTTGAAGATGTTGACATGCTGAGACAACTCCAAAATTCAAATGGAAGTATGTAACCCAAGTAGTCAGTTGCAACAAATTTTGGAATTGGACCTGCCTCTGATCTTCCTAGTTATATTACCCAATTGCAACTTGAGAAGCTATAATCCCTTCGTTTTGTTTACTTTATCGGGATATACTTATTGTTATTTTGACGGGTTATAAACTTATAATTACTGAAATTCTAGTGAATATGAAAATAACCATGCATGTTTAGGGAAAATGGTGGTTGGTGGACAACTCATGAAGTGACTTTGAGATCATAAGTTTGAGCCCGTCATTTCTTCAACTCCATATACTATTACTATTACATCTCACTACATTATGGCTACAAAGTTTGAGCCCCGCCATTTCTTCAACTCCATATTACATCCCACTACAATTTATAGCAACAAATTAGACATCAAATTTTATAACCGTTTCCCTCTTGTTATGGTTGATATTAAATTATATTCTCACCTTTTTAACCGAAATGAAGATAACTTAATTTGGTCTACACTTAAAGTCGAACCTAAATTTATCTTTGCTTATCAATAAAAAAAATAAAAAAATTATAAAAGTTTAAGACCATTTGTGCAATATAATTTATACGAATACAAAAGCCTCTACGGAGCACTAATAATAAATAAATACTCAAACTTAAAAAATAAAAAACAAAAGGTGGGCAATTTCAAAGTACCTATTTTAGCATCTCTATTAACCACCAAATATGATTGAAAATCTCCATTCCTAAAAAAAAACAGAAAGAGTATGATAAGAAATCATTGGCGTTGAATCCTTGATGTCGTGTGACAGCTTGCATTTGGAATGATCCACCGCCACCATTTTAATTAGAAACATTTAATCTACTCCTTATTTTAATTTTGTAAATTTAGTTTTCAAGACTCCTTCTGTGAAGAGTGCTCCAACTTCATACTCCGAACCTTCGTAAAATAGAGTGCCCACGTTGTCTTATTCTCAAATTCTCAAAAATTTTATCATGTTTATTATTTATAAGGTTTTGATCTAATGGTTAAAATTTAAGAATGAATGTTTGTGTATAATATTAATTGTATGTTTAATTTTCCCACCTCATATTAAGCTCTAGTTATAATTTTTATTAAGAGATAAATTGTGATTTAATCATTTTATAATGACAAAAAACTCGTATGTAGTGACTAGTGAGTATATATATTAGTAAGAAATAATTATATTATTTTCTCTAAATGATATCTAATGACATCAACTAACCTTCACAAGTTGCAATTAAATTATACATAACTATACAAATAATACATGGTCTAAACTCAAAAGTTATATACACACTTAGGTGAACAAAATAATCTCAACCATTGATTTGGATTTAAATATAATGAAATAGTACTCAATTAGGTTGGACTACTATAAATTGCCCATTGGAGTAGTTTAAAAAGTATCTTTAGAATTAATTAGTAGTAAACAATAAGCAATCACTTGTTATAAAATACAACCTTCACCCATCACCAAAACCTCTTTAATTTCTCCTCCACACTTTAATTTCCTTCTCTCTTTTTGGTTTAATAAGTTTTGTTTTTTCTCATTACTTTTTTTGTCAAGTTTTTCTTTCTTCCTTCTTCTTCATAGATTGCTTCATCTTACAAGCTTCCTCCAACCCATAAATAATCCAACCAATTTTCTCTTTCGATCTTTGTTACACATCTTGATTCCATATTTACATACACGTACCAAACACAAACATGAAATAAAATTAGATGATTAAGATTGAAACCTACCATTTGTATTCTTCATGTCTCCTATAATCAGTGAAGTCCTCCTCTGTGGGTTCACCATCAACTCCGCCCTTCGCCGCCGTACCCACCTTGTCTCCTCCTTCTCTGTTGTCTTCCTCTACTGGTTCTACGTTTTCTCATGAACTAATAACATTCAATTCTTCAACAACAAATATATATAATTACATATACACTAGATTGTATTTATTTTAATTTCTTTGTAACGTACGTATAGTATAATTATTAAATATTTTGTTAACATAGATGGCTAGTTCAAGTTCATCTGTAAGTCAACAACAGCAAGTTATTATTCATAACAACAATTCATCATCTGGATCCGAGGCAGACCCTCAACAAGTCATGGATACAAGGAAGAGGAAGCGTATGCAATCCAACCGCGAATCAGCCAGGCGATCCCGCCTTCGAAAGCAGAAACATCTGGACGATCTAGCAGTTCAGGTGAACGAGCTTAAGGCTCAAAACAACAAGATCTTGTCCACCACAAACGGTACCACGCAGCTTTACCTAGACGTTGAGGCAGAGAATTCTGTCCTCAGGGCTCAGCTAGCTGAGCTCAGTAATCGTCTTCAGTCACTTAATGATATTATTAACTGCCTCAGCGTCAGCAACAACAACATTAATAATAGTAACGTTATATTGAGGACTACTACAAGCAGTGAATGTGATGATCAAGAGAGCTTTGGAAGCTTTGATCTTGATTTTGATGATGGTTTTTCGATGAATTCGTGGGGGTTTTCATTTGCCAATTATCCTACTGTGTTTACCCAGGACATATTCATGTGTTGATCGATGTTATTAATTAAAGCTAGGTGTCTATTTCAGATGGGTTTGTGTACAAATTAATGTTAACAACACAATATGAATCCCGCGATTAATAAGACTTTTACTTGGTATGTTTTATTAATAAGGGAGAAAGTATGTGCTTTTGATATGTTGTCAAAGTGTAATGTCAAAGCACATTGGAATCAAATTACATGTTAAAACATCATTAGAATGCAGGCATTATTGTAATGTAGCCATTATTGTGTGTAATGCGTCATATGATGCAGATACTTTAATTTGGACTTTTTCAATTATATTTTGCGTACGTGATTTAAGGGTCTCCTTATCGTGACCTTTCCAAATACTTATTTTTATCATCAAATTTTGATTGGCTGTCAAATTATTGACCATTTAAATAATGGTGGCTTTTTTGGCTCCTCTTAATCATTGGTTTGAGGAATAATGCTAATCATGCAACCCACAAAAATCAATTTAGGGTCTGTTCACATTTACTTAATTTCAGTTCAATTCAGTTTAGTTCAGTTCAGTTTAATTCCAATCGGTTCAGTTTATTTCACTTCAGCTCCTAATTTCCCTCTCTCATAAAATATTCAGTTCAGTTCAGCTCTAATCAGTTCAGTTCAGCTCATTTCAGTAAATGTGAACAAGCCTTTAATAAATCTGGTAATTAATTAAGAGTTTTAAAGTGATTCAAACCTACTAAATCACCATTTTTAAATTAATTGTAATTGGAGAAATTAGCGTGCTATGACGCAGTTGAATAGGACAGCTACCACTTTCATGTTTATATATTGGTCACCATCCTCATTGTCCACCTTCATGAAAATTAAAGTTAACACAAACCTAATAACATGCATGATTACAATTCTCCAATATTATATAAGTGCTTTTCAAACCTAAAAAGTAGAAATTGTTAGTTTGATGTTGCAAATTACGAGTATTCTATTAAACCTTGTTTTTACCTGGCCTTAAGTATATAAACTTACTTTAGGAGGAATTAAGTTTAAATAAGAACTACAGTATTATATAACTTGGAATTATAATAAGTTCAAATAACATTTACTATAAAATCATTTCAGAAGTAAGTATACAACAATCCAGACCATTTGAACTAATATACTATATACCCATTTAAAAAAATATATGCATAACATTATTTGTGCTAACCAACAAATAGTCTTAGACAGATATTCAGAAAATAATCTCCTTAAAGATAAGGTTGCAATTATCGAGCAAGTATATCCAACTAAATAGGGTGATGGATTGCGGATAATAATGAGAAATTGAAAATAGATAATAATAATAATAATAATATAACAATTTCTATAATACATTTTTGTTTTATCATGGACATTTTGTATACCATGGATTTTTTTTAATATTTGCTCAAATTCAAAATCAATCATTGCAACATAAAAAGGAGTATTAATTGAGATAATATTAATTTAGGATTGTAAAATCAAACTGTGTTTATTTTTTGTATACAAAAAGCCACAATGACAAATAATGTAAACGAAATTTGATCTCACGTATTGACTACCATACAATCCTCAAGATTTTAACCAAGCTAGCTAACCGAATCCTCAAGATTTTAACCAAGCTAGCTAACCGATCATTCTCTCATAACTATGTGTCAATACCCTAAGTATGTTACTGATTAGTTATGCTTGATTTTTAGCTCACATAATAATAGTTAATAAAAATATCCTCAAATTTATTTCAAATAAAGTGGAATGTAATGTATGAATACAAGTGTTGGACAAATGCTAACGTCACAACACTTTACCAGTAGTACATATAACAAACATTAATAGCAACATATACCCAATAGCCGGGGGCTTAGGTGTGTGAGGTGCCAAATTGTTTGGTCTTATTCTGTATATGGATGATGAGGTGTGGGAAAAGCCCGCATTATGAGCTACGTATTTAAACTATAAATATTCATTGATATGAGATCAGTCGTTGATTATACTGTATATACCTTCATTAATTGGATGTCTTAAAATATCAATCAATTAATTAGAATTATATATATCTCCTACGTGTCTTTAATTGGATAACTAATTAACTATAAACTAAGAATTGATCATCAATTAGTCCCAAAATAAATTAGTGTGAAACTGAAATTGTAAGATGATTCTAAAAAGTAATTACGGAGTAATGTTTATTCCTTTTTAAAGGATAACTCTATAATTTCGGTAATTCCTAAATAAGCAATACTAATTATCCTAAAATAAGCAATAGTATATATAGTCCTAAAATATGAATGTTGATCTTAGTAAGTATGGAGTACTAAATATCGTACTCCCTCCGTCCCTTAATTAGATGTCTACTTCTCTTTATTATGTGAGTAATAAATGCTAGAAATATGCATCTAATAAAGGGACAGAAGGAGTAGTATATTACTCAAATAAGATTTGTTTAGTTAGGTTGGAATTTCACACCGGTCTACTCAGTTCAACTGAATTAGACATTTTAAGAGTAGGAAGAGGGATAGAGAATTGTCATCCTGTACATGAGTACATATAATGGACAACAAACCTTCAATCTCACAATAGATATAATCCTTTCCATTAAATCAATTTTAGCATGATATTAAAATAAATTAAAAAAAAAATACTGGGTATTTGGGTTGGATGCCAACAAATGTATTGTACCGATTTGTACGTGAACACAAAAAAAGTGGATAGGCACTATGTATGGACGTATCACGTATGGTATGAGAAGTGAGCCCACATTTATAATTTTAATTTTTTTGGGATGATCTTAGACTTTGTCACTTACAATAGCTCCCGCACGGCCACACCACCAATGCCGTTTCGTTATAGCACGCAAATTAGAAACGATCCACATTAAGAAGCAATGCAATCCATTATAGCTTTAATTAATGCATTATATTACCTAAAAGTATAATATTCGATATAAAAAATCAATTTATTTATGAATATGCTTGCCAAATATATGGGAGAGTTAGAATCACTGATCCACTAATTACACGAATCACAAGAGGAAGGCATGGCACTGATTGAACTCAAAACACATATTCCGTACTATGGTGTAAAGTTGTATTGTAGTGGATGTATAGAATTTTGTTGATGGCTTGGTTGGCCGAGGGACTACACTTTTAAAGAATTTGCAATTATGAGGGAACTTCACTTCTTTTCAAGTGTACAAAATTGTTTTTTTTTTTTTTTTTTTTTTTTGTGAATAGACAAAATTGATTACTGACGCATGAATGAAAAGAACAACATGCAATATTTATTACTCCGTACTTGTATTTTATTTGCATATGTTAGCTTTTTGTGCAAGAGATTTTTCCAATTTCTTCTACTCGTGAGTCGTGACAATCTAAAAATGAACACAAATTAATTTAGGTAAAGTTTTTGGTGAGACGGACTCACCGTGAGTCCGCTGCCACCACGATCTCCCGCAGCCAGCCTACCTCGACCTTAACCCAGAAACTCACACCTCGACTCCAACTCACAAACACCCCACCTCAGCCTTGACCAAAAATACCCACCCGACTTTGACCTCGGCCCTGACCAGAAACACCCACCCGACCCTGACCTCGTCCCCCACTTTGACTTGACCCAGAAATGCGTGAATCTTGGTTGCTGAAAATCTAGCTATTTCAATTAAGGTGGGTGGCGGTCACAGTTAAGGTAGGGTGATGGGGTGGTGGTTTCGGTTCGATTGGTGCAAGGTTGAGGAGAGAGAAAATATTGTAGTTATGGAAGAATAAGAAGGTTATTGGTGAAGGAGAAAATAACGCGGTATTAGATGTTTATTGTTTGGTATTTGATTGTTATTGTTTGGTATTAGATTAGTATTGTCAGGTATTAGATTAATATTAATTGGTTTAATATTTGTCAGGATTTAGAAAATTTTAGTCAGAAATAAGATTATTTTTATCAGGAATATCATAATCAAAATAAAGATGTTAGTCAGGAATAAGATAATTTTTATCAGGAATAAGACTATTTTAGTCAGGAATAAGATAATTTTTATCATCGGGTTCAGACCCGCGCCTTTTTGTTGCTGAACCCGGTCTCACGTGAGTCCGTTCTACGCAAAGCCTTCTCATTAATTTAACATAAACATAAAGAATACCAAGCTCCAATAAATCCAACTATAATTCATTGGTATGTTCAATGCAAAATAATTGTGTTATATTCTGATTGTAAACATGTTCTTCCAACAAAACCTTAAACTACCATGAAATAAACTAGCTGTTTGGGTACTATAATGGGTAGGCCCCATTATAGCCTCATAAGACCAAAGGGCCTAAAAAGTCCAAATAAGTCTTACATTGCTTGGGTCCAAAAGCCCACTCATAACCTCTATATATACCCTACTTAGGGCAAAGGTAAAAGGGTTGGTCACTCTTACATTAAGAGGACCATGAAACACCTCTCTCTCCTAAAAACCTCTCTCAAAAATATCCATTGTTTGGCACTAACTTGAGCGTCGGAGGCTCCGCCCCGGGGTCCACCCCCGGGGCTCGGAGTTCATTTTGCAGGTCCGACGAAGGCCCACATCCGAGGCACATCAGCAGCCCGCTGGGGCCCGGTTAGCCATTTTTTGCCGAAACAATTTGGCGCCGTCTGTGGGGAGACGAATACTAGTACCCATAAAAATCCACTAATTCATGGCTACTGTGTTCTATCACGAAAAAGGGTCAAAATTTCTAGCAAATTTAACCCAAAATTATTACTCCTGTCAAAAGGGGTAATCATTCTTGCAAATGGTGGAGATGATAGATAAACATTTTGATTTGTCGCCAATCTAACCACTACTAACAAGGTACTTCGTGCCTTTACAAAAAAAATTGGGAAATATTCCATGAACATGGTCAAACCTTAATTATTCTTGAAGAAGAATAAAAGCTAGATCTACGTGGCGCTAATGGAAAGCTCACAAAAGCAAGCCTTCCACTCACACCACCAAGTTGAAGAGGCAGCAGGTGGCATGAAACATACATAAAAAATCAGTCAAGTTTATGTAAATTCAATGCTTGCCGAAGGAAATTGCCATTGTCTTCATCACAAGCTTCAAGGCTCACAACCCCACCACTAGAATGACTCACCATTTCATCCTAGGCAACACATGCCGAGGCCAATGGGGGTCAAGGCTAGTATTGTGAAGTGAGCCAAATCTCTTCACATTACATCTAAAGTAGCAGCCGAAGAAGATCCAAGGTTGTCTACCATTGTTGAAGCTTAAAAAAGCTCAAGCTATCACCAATCTAAAAATCTGAAGCAAATAGCTCGGATAAGCAAAAGGAATCCGAAGCTTATCTCCTAGCCGAGGTTAGCCATAGCCGAAGCCGAGCCTAGCCGAGGTTCACCCTCGCCGAAGCTTGACTCCCAGCCGAAGGTTCACCCGGCTGCCGAAGTAGGTCCGATCCGAAGCTGAAGAAATTCCCTCAGCCAGCCGGAGGTTCATCTGAGCTGAAGCCGAACCTTATCCCCTGCCGAGGTCGCGGGTCTTGCTGAAGTTTCGGATAAGCCAAAAGTCCTAAAATCACACCGAGGCGGCCACACCGAAGGTGGGGTCGAACTGAAGGTGGGGTGTCGGACCGAAGGTAAATTCGAGCCGAAGCTTGACTCCTAGCCGAGGCCCATCTAGGTTCAGCCGAGCCGAAGCCGGTTCATGCCGAGCCAAAGGTGATATGAGCCGAAAGCGGTTCGTCTGAGCCGAAGCTCTTCCGAACCGAAGCCCCTCTGAGCCGAAGGTGGTTCAGTCGAGCCGAGGTTTGTTCGAGCCGGAAATGTTTCATCCGAACCAAGGCTGTTGAAGTGGTTCATGTCCAGCCGAAGCAAATGACCCGAGGCCAATAGCTTTGGTAATCATCGGCTCCCTTATCTTCTTCGTCAAGCTCTCGAAAAAAAAAAAAAAAAAAGTCCATCAATCATCCTCACGGTGATGATGGTAAAAACATCAATCAATCTTCACGATGATGATGAATCATGGGCTCAAGCTATTTCAGCAAAGACATTTGATATCTAAGGAAGGCCCACTACCAAAAAAGCCTACTTATAAAATTGCTTCAGCAAAACGAAAATGGCTCTTAATATTTTGAGTCAATATTTTCCTCAAAAAAATAATCATCAACCATCCTCACGAGGACGATGATAAAATTAATCATCAATCATCCTCACGATGATGATGATAGTAAAAGTAAAAAATAAAAAAAAAAGAGAAGTCCGATTCCTTCGGAATTCTTTGGGTTCCTCGGACCAAGAGTAAACTCTTTCTATCCCCGGATCAAGAGTAATTAGCTCTTTCAGTCCTCGGATCAAGAGTAGCTCTTTCAGTCCTCGGATCAAGAGTAGCTCTTTCAGTCCTCGGATCAAGAGTGATAAGCTCTTTCAGTCCGCGGATCAAGAGTGATAAGCTCTTTCAGTCCTTGGATCAAGAGTGATAAGCTCTTTCAGTCCTCGGATCAAGAGTGATAAACTCTTTCAGTCCTCGGGTCAAGAGTAATAACTCTTTCAGTCCTTGGGTCGAAGAGTGTTGCCTTTGATAAAAAGCCCTTCAGACCCACGTATCTGAAGGCTCGAGAGCACCCTTCGGACCCACGTATCTGAAGGCTCGAGAGCACCCTTCGGACCCACGTATCCGAAGGCTCGAAAAAACTCTTATGATCTTCGGATCTAAGAATGTCGCCTTTGTTAAGCTCTTATGATCCTCAGATCAAGAGTGATCGCCTCTTATGATCTTCGGATCTAAGAATGTCGCCTTTGTTAAGCTCTTATGATCCTCAGATCAAGAGTGATCGCCTCTTATGATCTTCGGATCTAAGAATGTCGCCTTTGTTAAGCTCTTATGATCCTCAGATCAAGAGTGATCGCCTCTTATGATCTTCGGATCTGGGAAAGTCGCCTTTGATAAACTCTTTCTATCCTTGGATTAAGAGTAAACTCTTTCTATCCTCGGATCAAGAGTGATAAGCTCTTTCAGTCCTTGGATCAAGAGTAGCTCTTTCAGTCCTCGGATAAAGAGTGATCGACTCTTATGATCTTCGGTTCTAAGAAAGCTGCCTTTGTTAAACTCTTATTATCCTCGGAAAAAGAGTGATTGCATTTGTTAAACTCCTAGTATCCTCGGATCAAGAGTGAGGGATAGGATGAAGGTCAAAAAATTGACAAACTTCTAAATCCGAAAAATATCTCTAGCAACACTCTAATGATCCTTGGATAAGGAGTAATCGTCTCTTACGATCTTCGGATCTAAGAGAGTAGCACCGGCTACAATCCATAAATCCAAACAGACAAAATCCTCCGGCCCAATTTCTATCGAATGACTTACTTGGGAATGAAATAAAACCCAACTCATTTTTCAAATAGAATTGGGTCTGGGGGGCTAGTTGTTTTGGTACTATAATGGGTAGGCCCCATTATAGCCTCATAAGACTAAAGGGCCTAAAAAGTCCAAATAAGTCTTACATTGCTTGGGTCCAAAAGCCCACTCATAACCTCTATATATACCCTACTTAGGGCAAAGGTAAAGGGTTGGTCACTCTTACATTAAGAGGACCATGAAACACCTCTCTCTCCTAAAAACCTCTCTCAAAAATATCCATTGTTTGGCACTAACTTGAGCGTCGGAGGCTCCGCCCCGGGGTCCACCCCCGGGGCTCGGAGTTCATTTTGCAGGTCCGACGAAGGCCCACATCCGAGGCACATCAGCAGCCCGCTGGGGCCCGGTTAGCCATTTTTTGCCGAAACACTAGCTAATAAAGATTAGTAGCTGTGTGCAAAATAGTCCAATGGCATGCTTTACTAACAAAGTAACAAATGACAACACATACAGTAGGCTCTGTTTTAACACCCTCGGTTCTGGCAGATCTAGTGCAGAGGTTTAGGATGCTGCAATTCCATTTAACAAGCGATAATAGGATCGCAAAACAAAAAAGATGTATAATTCAGCCAATATCCTAGCAAAATCAGACATCGGTAGCACTAGCAGTACTGAAATTATACATCGAGATAATTACAATAAATACTAACATGATTATATATATACATTGTATATATTTTATATAAATTATGAACATTGATTAAAGTGGATTAGGGCCTGTTCACATTTACTTAATTTCAGTTCAGTTTAGCTCCAATCAGTTCAGTTCAGTTCAGCTCCTAATTTTCCTCTTTCATAAAATATTCATTTCAGCTCAGTTCAGTTCAATTTAGCTCTAATCAGTTCAGTTCAGCTTAGTTCAGTAAATATGAACAGGCCCTAAGTGAATTGAATAGGGTTTAGGGTAAAAAGTCAAAATGGGACACTTGATAAAATGAAAAAAAATATCTAAATTCCACGGAGTACAAGTATTTCATATAGTTTTGGCAAAGGTAAAGAGACTAGAGAATACTACTGTCTTTGTGTGTTTTTTAAGTGCATTATTTTAGCTTTTGCACTATTTACATACACCATTTTTATTTAGTAAATGTTTATGCTATATGCAACGATAGGAGTCAAAACAGTTTTCGTACTCTAGTCTCTATGTAAGTTTTTGTATATTAACATTTTATAATTTATATCTATTGCTAATTAAAAAGTTTATGAGTAACGGTTAAAGTTTTACGTTGACAATGCGAAATATTTTTGGTGTTTAGAGAGCCACAAGGGCGAGCGGGGGTGAGAATCGATCATAGGATCTCTACAAACAGGGAGGAAAACTCTAACCACTTGAACTAAAATGTTAATTAATTAGACTATGAGAAAAGTTTTACGTTAACAAATGTGAAATGTTAATTAGACTAGTATTCGTACAGTTGTACCTCAGAAATACGGAATATTACGTATTACCGTAACGGCGTAACCATTTCCGAAATCTTCTTTCACAGTCCGCTAGATTACTGAGCAGTTTTTTTTTAAAAAATGTTGTCCGAAAATCAAAACCCTAAAAAATGGCGGTACACCTGGGAAGCTCAATCTCACATCCCTCTCCTCAAACTGTTCATCTTCTCCCCAGAAATCAATCCAATTACTCATTGCATTGATCTCAACGTCGATTTAAAGTTCGAAAAATCACTTCTCATCTTAACTTGGAATCATCATAAATCCCCAAATCCAGTCTCTCTCTTCGTTCCGCTACCTAGGGTTTTAGTCGACCTCGATAATCCTCTTAATTTCAGTGCTCTTGAAGATCACATTCAAGTTAAAATTCCTCTTCTTCTTTCTGTTGATCATCCAATTGTTTCCAGTTTTATTTCTGAACTTAGTTCTGGAGATGAATTTGGCGCGTTTTCCTCATCCGATGGTTTTCTTGAGCCGCTTTCCATGGATTCTGGTTCGATGATTTTTTCAATTATTTTTTGAATTTCCTTGTTTTTGATTTAATTCTTGTTTGTTTCTAGCTTTAATTTTGTGAAATGTTGTTGTTGTTTTGAGTAGATTTCAAGGCATTGTCGTCCAAAGGAGATGTGGACTTCTACTGCAGAAAATGTGTGTTTAAGCTGACTAGCCGTTCTGTAAGGTAGTAATTTTTTTCTTTTTAGTTGATTTTTTGTTTCTATATTATCGGATGGTGTGTGTAAGTTGTTTGCAAAAAGGATTTATTAGTGGTTGATTGCTCGAATTTCATCATAATGGTGTCTTTTTGATATATTGTTCATGGTAATTACAATGCTGTTGTGAATTTGGTTCTCTTACAAACAATTAGATGTATGTTCAACTGCTGATTGCATTTATTGTGAGTAGAAAAGAAAAATGTGGTGTGTTACTAAGGATCAAACTATAAATGAAAGATGAGATACATTTGGATTTTGGAGTTGTTTAAACCTTGCGGTAATCCAAAATGATATGCATTGATCATCAATCGTTACAGAGTCACAGAGTACGGACTAATGAGTGTTCTGATGTGATGCTATAAATCTATGAAAAATTTAGCCGCATCCTGATTTTCTGTGCAGATTAAGGCTATAAGCATTCTGTCCCTTTGTACTATCTGTTTCTAGTTTCTTAGCTGCATGTCTTTGTTGGATACCCATGAGTGATTTAGCTAATCACTGTCATAACGATTTTTAGCCTTTTTTCTAATCTTTAATTATCAGTGTATTATACGAGGGCTCTGTTCCAGTATTCCCTCTATATGACATCTCTAGACTCTAGGCCTTTCACTTTTTAGCTTGATTCTATATGAATAATAGTCTCTTTGAGTTTGTAATTATCTGCAAATACATGCTGCTCTCTGTTGTTAATTTGGCACAACTATGTGAAATTCATTACATTTGTCTTATGTGAGTATAGGTGTTTGGTGGACCTGCCTTCTGTTAACTGGACCGATGTAGCTGACAATTGGTTTGGGACTTGCTGCTGCTCATTTGGAGGGATCAGTGAGAAGCTTGTGGATAAATATGTCAAATCCTATAGGTGTGCTGAGGGCTCATGCCTATTAACAGCTGCATCTGTCATTCTTTGCAAGGATGATATTTCAGGATTTAAGTCTCCAAAGGCAGATATAATTAGAAGTGGTGAGAGCGAGGGGTTGGGTGACATTGCTGTTAATTCTATTAGCGATGTTGGCGCTAGTATATTGGTTGAAAGTCCCTTATTTCATGATTCTTCTGCAAAACTTAGCTCAGAGCACATCTCTACAGATATGAACAGAGAACCCTCAGAATTTTGTGAAGACCTAGAAGGGAAGCCATCTTTTGTTCCTGCAAGGGTTGATTCTGCTACTGATGCTGAGGCAGCGCACTGCGGTTGTGAACATGATACTTTAGAGTTTTTTAAGGACGAACCTGCTGGTGGTCCTGCTGCTCTTGAAGCTGACCAGAAATCATTCCTCAATTGCTATCTCGGAAATGCTTTTTTATTCAGATTAGATGGCCTTTCAAAAGATATCAACTGGATTGATTTCGCATGTCCTCAATGCTGTTGTACACTGGGTGCATATCCTTGCAGTGATGGTTCTGAACCACTAGATGGTGGCATTCGACTTCTTAAATGTAATATCTCAATTTCTCCACCTTCAGAGTTATCAGCTGACTTATTCAGGTAATTGTCGAAACTTTCTGCTGATTTTCCTTCCCTATTTTTGTTTCCTTGCATTGGTAAGGTTTTCATCTGAAATTTGCAATGATTACTTGGCTCTTGTGGACAGTAAGTACACATTGGAGAGAATGTTCACTTGCCAACTCCTGGAAAGTGCTAAAGATGAACTGTCCTTCCGCTCTGTGGTTAAGGATCTGAAGACAAAATCTTCCATGATGCAAATAGTTCTACTAAATCCAAATTCATGGTGCTGTTCTGGTTGTTGCTCAGAAGGTACTGCAGAACCATTCGTAAAAATCAATCTGCACCCTGTTGTGAAGGTGCTTTTTTCCCATTGCTGTGACAATCCTATCTCCAAACGCAGGTCAGTTTACCTACTTGAAACATTACCCTTGCCAGATTTATTATGTTCGAGAGTTTAATCCAATGGGCTTATATTAGTTAGTTCTATTATCTGCTAAATGATTTAAGGCTGCAAACAAATCGAACACAAGTGTTTAAGCTTAAGTGAATTGGATAAAATTGTTAGTGAGTTTATTGCTTTAGAGTTTTGACCAAACTTGTTTGCTAGCTGTCCGCAAGTGTTGGTTGGTTGGTTTGCATACCTTCATAAATTTGTGTGTGTTCATTGTCAAATTAGTTTAATAAATTTAATTCACTTCTACTATAATTTCCCCTTTGAACTACAATATTGCACAAGAAAGAATGTGCCTTTGCATTAACCAGTTAAACTCAGTAAGGATTGTTTTTAATTTTATTTTTGCAGAATGGATCAAGAATGGGAAACAAAAAACCTAGTTGATGAGATCTATATGTTGAAACATGTCATTAAGGAGCTTGTAAAGTCCATCGAGAAGGCAACAGGCAACTTTCCTCCATCTTTTAGCTCCTCCCCTGGTTTTCTATTGTCTTCTGTCCTAAGATAATCTTCATATGGCTAGGTATATTGTTTTGCTGGGTAGTTCTGAATTTTTGTTCTAGTTGATGACACCTGGCTAACAATCAATTAGGGTTCTATCAAAGTTAAGTACTGCAACATGTTGTGAACTCCATCATTTGGCTATTGCTTAGTATGCTCACATGTCACATCATTAATTTTATTGGTGACAAAAATTCCAAGATTTTTTTGAGTAGGTATAAATTTGGGTTATTAAATTCACTCATCTTATCGATACCATTATGATAGCTCAGCTTATTATTGCTTTATTGTTAAGTTTTGCATCTTTTAGTCTGTAGGTGCCTTATCCTTAATGGTTTTTTGTTTTTTTTTTTTTTTTTTAGGTTGAAGTTGGAATTTATAGTTTTACCATATGTGTTGTGGTTTAAGAATATGGGTGAAGATACCACTTTACTTCAAATCTTATAGTAGAAGACCTTAGGATTGTCTTTAGCTATGTTTATAGACTTAGGGCTTGTTGCGATATACTGAAAACAATTGAACTGAACTGAACTGATTGGGGCTAAAATAGAACAGAACTGAATAGAACAGAGCTGAAATGAATTGTTTGTGAGGGAAAGAAATTAGAAACGGAACTGAATAGAACAGAGCTGAACTGAATAGAACAGAGTTGAAACGAATTGTTTATGAGAGAAGGAGCGGAGCTGAGCTGGCTGGGCTGGGCTGGGCTGGGCTGGGGTCCTTGGGATTGTCCTTGGCTAGGGAAGATTTTTTTGGTGCTATTGCTTGGATTTTCAACAAATCATGTGGTTTCACAAAGCTTCAAACTAGTAGGTTATGACATTCTTAAAGCTTTTGAAATACTTGCAAGATTTATCAATGATCAAACAGCATGCATTCTTAAACCTAAGTATGATAAACTTCAAATAAATCACAATAATATTAGCTAGGAGGATCTCAAGGGCTCCTACATGTTAGGATCAAGAAACATGTTTAAATTCACGACACACATACAACGAATTTTAGTTCTCATCAATTGTTGAATACTATAGGTATAAAAATAATAGTTGGATTAGAAAAAACCTAATTTTAATGTAATCGAAGAAAGATCAGCATCTTTGAATTTAGAAAGAACGGGTTTTTGTAGAATGGATCTAGGATGGGAATCGAAATTCGTTTGGCATTGTTGTGGTTTTCTGTGTTTTGGTTTTTTGATTTTTTTTGTTTTTTAAAAGTACATGATATATGTCTCATAATGAATCAAAAATTGTTTAAACTTATTAAAATCATGATAATTTTGAAAACTGACAACAGAAAAGTGGAAACACTTGCTTCTTGTTTCCTATTTTTGGTTTAAAAAAAAACAGAAAACTGAAAACCAAAAATAATGCTAAACAAACCCTCTTAGTGAGAATGTGAGCCATGTGATTAAAAGCTTGTAAGTTTATCCTCACTTGGGTCTTTCTTATCCTCCATCTCCTTGCTAGGAAATTTAAGTTGCTAAATATAGCACGGATTATTTGAGTTAGTTAATGATTAATCAATTATAGTTCCAATTTCCGAACTATAGCTCGAGTTAATTGTGGTACTAATTGTCAATAGTTTAAATGAATTTTATGAGTCAATTGAGTTTGTGAATTCCAGCATTTGGCAATTGCTTTTCATTGTGTTAGTATGAGCAATTTGACTGTAAGATGTATTTTCCACCTTTTGTTTCTCAATGTTTCTTTTACGCTTGCTTGTCTATGTAAAATTTTCTACTATATTATCTGTAGTCATAAATAAAAAAGCTGAAAGTGAAATTTGAATCTCCAGTTTTAGGACCTTATTTTATTTATTTATTTATTTATTTTTAAATATATATAATTTTTTATTACAGTTTTAAGATTACTAGCGATGTTAAAAAAAGTTCAGAAAATAGAGGTGTTGATACATAGTGCATTACATATTTCAGATTTCTACATGGAAAAAGAAACAACATTAAAGATAACAGAGGTGTTTAAGCAGTACAAAGATGTACGTGAGTTCAATTATTTAGTGACCACCAGGTAGCTTATCCTTGATCTTTTCCATAATTCCTTTCTTCTCTGGCTGCCCGTAGCCACTGTGGCCATGTGGATCAATTCCAGTAGTTGCTGTTGAGCCATATTCATCTTTCTTTCGTCCACCGCCTGGTAGTTTATCCTTGATCTTCTCCTTCAGCCCCTTCTTCTTCCTTCTTCCACCTTCTCCGTCATCCTCAGACTGCAATTTTCATTGTTACGTTAGTATTGTAAACAACACAATATAAGTAGCAGAGGTTAAGTGGTAAACTTACAGAGCTAGAGCTGGAGCTCCCAGAGCGGTGGAGCATACCAGTAAGACCACTTTCATGTTGTTTTTGATGTTGTAGTTGGCTACAACCCATATCAACAACACCTGTGTCGTAGCTGCCACCATGGGTTCTGGTGCCCATTCCCGTTTCACCGGTTCCAGTTCTAGTTCCAGCGCCCAATCCCATGTCATAGCGTGCTCCAGTTCCTGTGTCATACCTGTCACCTTGATAGGCAGTGGCCGTACCAGTGCCAACTCCTGGCGCTCCATAGCCAGGATCATAACCAGGAACTCCAGCATCTGTACCACCTGCATACTTGTCTGCTCCTATATCATATGCACCCATGGTACCTGCAGAGTACTGATTCTGAACCGGGTACTCCTCGGTTTGGCGAACTGGGTTCCCGTATTCATCGGTTTGGCGAACCGGTTTCCCATGCTCATCCCTTAACCTATCCATCTTCTACCCCGAAATATTTATCCCTTCTTTGTTTTCTCTCTTTCGTTTAGCAAGCTAAGTTTTGCAATAGATTTGTGTTATTCACTTGGGTGCTTGATGAAGACAAAGCTCCTGAAAGCCATTTATACATGGTTTTGAGGGAGGGAAGTTCGGATATGTTTGAATAATGCATGCTTCACGTGCATGACATGCCGAGTAATACTCGTACTATCTGTGATGCTGACACATAGGTTGCTAAGGTGTTTCTGTCTCCATGCCGCGGTGACACGTAAGACGGTCCCTTTTGCGTAGATGGTTGATCATAAACTAGTAACTAAGTTCATCCTTTCCAATTTGGAATTCGACTGATATCCATGTGTCAATAAGGTACGTACATACAGTACCGCCTTATGCTGTGTTGCTTTCTGGCAAATTAGTGCGGTGCCTCAAGCTAATAGAACGAATTTATGACTCTTTATGATTTATGAGGAGGTTCTTTAGTTTCAAATATCTATTACTCTTTTATCATACTTTGTCTTCTCATTTGGCAAATTACTTTCATTAACGTGAAATGTAACTCAAGTTCAACCAAGGACCATCAACTCGACTGTATAGTCTTAGTCCAATAAGGAGGCGAATCATGCGATTAACATGATCATGGTTACTAATTACAGTAATTGACATAAATTTAATTGCTAAATCTAATTATGTTGTCGGTATACATGGTCTCTATTTTCCAATTTTATTTCACTTAGTAGTTCATGTCATTAATTGTGTTTAGTGATAAAGGTCTTTTAATTTACTACGAGTAATTTATAGATCAATGGTTGCACTTACACCAAAACTCATGCTAGTGAGTGTAATGACTAATGCGGATAATTTTGCCTCATTATTTATCCCTGCATTTTGATTGTCCTTAAACATTTGTGTAGAAGCCTTAAGAAGATATTACTCCGTAGTGTTAAAGACATTGATAACGATATAAATCCGGATTCTCTCCACATTATTCTATTGAATGGTTGAATTCTATTTATTTATTACTTAGTATTTATTTGTGATTGTAATTGTCTAGTGGACTCTACTGCAATTGATCCATATTGATCACCTCAAGGTGAAGAGAATGCAACCTTAGTGTATATATGATGAATAATACCACTACAAAGTATAGTTCATAAACTACAAATTCTTATGGGTGGTGTTTTTTTTTTTTTTTTTTTTTTTTTCCCTTTTTTTAAGAAATCTCTCAGTGATTAATTAAGTGTTGCATAACATATTAACATTGTTATCTACACTTCAGACTTCTACGTTTTTTATGAACGTTTGCAAGTTGTGTAACTTATTTTCTTAGTTCATTTTAACTTGTGAATTGTGATTAAAATACTTTTGAAACCAAATTGAACAATTTAGTTTACTTTATGTTTGTGAATTGTGATTAAAATACTTTTGAAACCAAATTGAACAATTTAGTTTACTTTATGTTAGTATGTATTGGTACTGTTGATTCAAACTGACCTCATAGCAAAAAGTACCTGTTCTTGATGATCAGGAGAACACCAAGTCCTACATGACCATCCATAATTTTACATTACATCAGAGTTAAACATTACATAGATGTACGTCGTTTAAGCCATTTTTTCATGAATATAATACAAACTCCAATTGGATAGCTGAAGATTTGATTGTAACAGTCTTTAATAGAAATGACCTAATACCTTTGACATTTAAAAACACTTATTGACATTTAAAAGCAAAAGCAATATGAGTCACTAATCACTTTTATCACACTCGTACATAAACAAATTTAACACCTCAAAATATATTAAAAAACCATACATTATCATAATGAACAAGTTTACAACGCAAAGAAAACTAACCTCCTAAATCCTAGAAACAAAGAACTAAACAACACACCCACAGTAAATGAGTAAATCCATCCCACTCCTAAATGTATTAGCCTCGTAACAAAAAAAAGAGGCTTCTTACGTTGCTCACACTGTTTATTGTTCACTTGTAAATTTGAAAGACTAAAAAAAGCAGAAACGAAATTAAATCTACTGTTGATAAACACATTGTTGTTTCCTTATTTTATCATCCTCGGCGTAGCCCTGCTCTTTGTTTATCTCCTCCAGTGTCGTTGCCACCGTGAGTCCTTCCTCTTTCACCGGCTCTTTCGCCGGCACCGATACTTTGGGCCCACTCATCCATCTGATCTCCTATATCTTGCCCTTCCAGACCTCCAACACTTTCAATTACCACAGTTTCGCTTTGCATCACAGGAGTTCCTCCCCCTCCTCTCTCTCTTCCCATTCCATGAGTCCGCTCACCCATACCGGTATCAAAGCCTTCGCCGACACCACCACCACTCTTTCCGAAACCTCCGGTGTCTAAACCGCCACTGGTGCCATACGTGCCAGATAAACCGGTGGTGTGGGGGACATGGGCTCCAGCATGGTACCCTGTAGCAGTAGGTCCCATGCTGCCTGCAGTCCCGTAAGTGTAACCCGTGCCAGTGCCCGTGCCCATATCATCAGCAGCAGGGCGATGTAGCTGCTGCTGCTGCCCCATGTCCTCAGAGCCGTATTCATTACCGTATCCAGTACGGTCGTAGCCGGGTGCACCAGCAGTGGTCCTAGATGCTCCAGTAGAGCCGGGTGCTCCTAATGGATCACGTGCATCATATGCGCCAGTAGTTCCTGGTGCTCCCAAGCCACCACCACCCTGGCCAGTGTTTCCTGTCTTCCGTTCAGTTTGACGATTTGCCATATTTGTACGAGGGTAACACTCTGTGAATGTAAAGTTGTTAATTTATGTGAATGTAGATAAGTTTGGATGATAATTTTATGTGAATTGAATGTAATAATGTGTGTATACATATATATTAATATATATATATATATATATATATATACTTATACTGTTGTATGAGGTGGTAGTCCATGCAGTCGGCAAGGAAGAGTGAAGCCATAATAAATTGTCTTAAAGTGGACACGTAATGCCTGGTTGCTGCGTGGCTGATTGTTGAAAGAGGCTACTTGACACTATGCACCTTTAATTATGAGATTGGAGCAAGAATCTGTATGCGATAAGTACTGATAAGCTTGCTAAGGTACTAGATCATATAAGAGTTAACGTGTTGTTTTCTTAAGTATGTATTGAGGCTATTTGTAATTTTAAAATGTTTTCTAATACACCTAGAGTTGATATATAAAGTCTCAGTACAAAAAAAAAAAGTAAGATCGAAGTGTAATATGATACGCTTCTACTGGTGCTTCTGTAGTATTTCTATTACCATTATAGTAAGGTGCAATACTAGAGGAAATTTTATATGTAACCAAAGATATAATGATCTTCCTGTTAAAATCACTAATACCCTAATCCTATTATTGAATATTTTGGTGGGAAGTATTCTGATTTAGTGTTAATAATGACTTCACAAAACTTTGATTTTCATGATTCATTCAATTCTTTTGAAAGCTTTACAAGAAGAAATAAATAAGTAAATCCCACACATAAAATAGATGAATAAAAAATAAAAAAATAAATACTTGGTACTTGTATAAAATTTCATTCAATTCTTTTGAAAGCTTGGTCGGAGGTTACTCAACTTGATAGTTGAAAGGTAAAGACTCCACGTCATCGTCTCTACCATTGATCCCCCACTTAGTTCTCAAACATATTTTTTGAGCTTCTGGGCAGGACAGGACAGAGCAAAGCAGTTTGAAGATTTCAGCAGAACAGAGTAGATTTCAGCAGAGCAGAGCAGAACAGATTTCCTTATTATTATTATTATTATTATTATTATTACTACTATTATTATTATTATTACTACTACTACTATCATAACTATTATTAATATTATCGCATTATTATTATAATTATTAAATATTATTATTAAATATTAATTATTATTATTATAATAATTATTAAATATTATTTAATTATTATTTTTATTATTTTTTATTAAAAATTAATAATTAGTATTATATTTAAATATTAGTTATTATCTTTAAATATTAATTTATATTATAAAAAATTAATTATTATTATTAATATTATTAATAATAAGTATTATTATTACTATTATTGTCATTATTATTTTTTTTGAGAAAATATTATTATCATTATTATTTTTACTACTATTAATAATAATAATAATAATAAATATTAATTATTATTATAATTATTAATTATTATTATTATTATAATTCAATATTAATTATTATTTTAATTATAAAATATTAATTATTTATTGTTGTTATTATTAAATATTAATTTTTAATAATAATATTATTATTAAATATTAATAATTTATTATTATTATTATTTATTAATTATTTATTATTATTATTATAATAATAATAAAATATTAAGTATTATTTTTAAGCAGGGTAGAGCAGGGCAGGGCAGGGCAGGGCAGAGCAGACCAGATTTCAGCAGAGCAGAGCAGAGAACATCAGCTCTAAAGAACGGGACCTTAGTAGTTTTTATTACCATTGCTTGTTATTCATTTATTCCCTTTTTTCCTAGCTAAAATTACAGTCTCATTTTTTCAATAATTAAGCCCTATTTTCAAAAATTAAAGTGGTTGTCTTAAATCCTAAGCTAGAGATATGAGGTTTGAATCTTATTAAGTGAGAGTACTTAGGAGTATAAATTACTTTATCCCTCCTGCTTGCGAAGTTTCAAGTGTTGATCAAGATTCTCCTTACAACGAAAAAAACATAAAAAAATATATTCATCATTTAATTTTTTATCTATTTTTTGCTCACTTTTAATCAATTATACCCTACAATTTTCATTTCCTTATCCCCCGATATTTAATTTTATTATATAAATATTTTTAAAATTATATATATCCACCTTAATTAACTAAACACTAAATCTTATATTCACTTTCTTAAAAACTTGTGCAAAAATCAAATAAAATGTAGAGCAAAAAAAATACATCACCTAACCACGTTAAGAGATTAGTTGCAAGATTTTGAGATCAAGTATCACATTTAATCTCAAAAAAAAAAAGTATCACACTTAATAGCACAAAGCAGAAAATCAAAGATCTGATAAGTTTTACAATATGATTTTCATTCTGTATAGAGATACAGAGGTTCAAGCACAAAAAAAAAAAAATACAGCGCATGCATATATGCATTGCTCAATCTTTATTATTCTGTGTAGACATATAATAAATACGGAGTAATAAGTAGTACAACAAAAAACCTTAGCACCTAATCACCTATTTCGTACAAAAAAAAAAGTAGAAAAAACAACGCCATATAGTCATATAGATGTACATCACCGGAAAATTAGTCCTTTAACTCATTCCTAAAGTGAATATACTTGAGATTGAACACAGTTCGATCAGCCACGACGAAAGTCATAGCAACCACCAGTAGGGTCTGGCCTGCAATCGACAGTTCCTTCATCTCCGGTATGGCCACCACGAACATGTCCTTGACCTTGACCCTTCCTTAGGTCTCGCGACAAAGGAACCCTCCCTACTTGCTCTTGGGACGCATTATTAGTACCACCAGTACCACAACCTGTGCTGGTACCATTACCTATGTCAGTTGTAGAGTCATTGAACCCTGCAGGACTTTGGACTGCAGTTCCGTTATACGGGTCATCCGTGGTTCTGCCACCACGATCACCTCCCTGACCTCCTCTTCGAGCATCTGCCATCTGACCTCCTTAATTTTAAACAAAGGCTATCAACTACTTTCAGTACAGTTCTATAACTTGCTGAATGTTGATCAAGTTTACCTTTGGACTTATAGCTAAATCAACATGAGAGCACAGCTGTTTCAATTCTTACGTGTCATTTATGTTTGCCTCATGCAAAGCGTGGCATTGGCCATATGATGCCACGTAGACTGCAGAGACGCCTGTCTAATGCCTGCGAAGGACAGTTGGACACTTCTCTGCACCCCGCATCGATCAGCATGCACTGACGGTTGTGACAGCACCGTACTCAAGACTCAAGCTGCCGCTATTTTAAGCTGATGCTTATCTATCCCTATTATTGTCCTATAATTTATTTTGTACTGTATGGTATTCTGAACTTGCCCTTTCTTTCAACAATGATTAATATACTAGTATAATACCAAATCTTCAATCTCAATTATATAAAACTGAACAAAGTATGCTTTGGCAATTTGGAGTTAAGGAGAATGAATCAAGAATAATATTTATATACACTAAAAAATTGCAAGAAAGTATCAAGTAACAAGATAAAACTCCATTGAATTTTTTTTCGCTGAGATTAATTCTTTCCACTCTTCGATCCTTCAAATGGCGGTTTTAAGGCTTGCTTCTAACTAAACTGAAAATTAACAAGTAGGAATTTAACTACTCATCAGTATATCGTTTTGGTTATCAATATATTTTTCTCCTCTTTGCATTTGAGTTTATGGATCTTCGAATCACTTAGTCACTTGTCATAATTAAACGTGAGCAATCCCTTTTGTAGTTCCGGATTGATGCAGAAAAGAAATTCAACATACTTCCTTTGTAACTGACAAAATTCTAATTGGCGGATAACCTTCAAACTATAAATTTCTCGACCCTTATCATAGGGAGCTCCCTAGACGAAGACTGCCAGATCTGTCACCTACAATGTCAAGAATTGGAAGAGTTTCTCATAAGTGAATGTCTGAATTTGAATTGGAGTCTAAAAATCACAGAAACAACTTATTCAACGAGGCTAATAATTGACAGTTTGCTTAAGGAAACATCAAACTAGTAAAGGAAGAATTATTGAACAGGAGCTTAAGACAAAACAGCACAATTTGAACCTGGAAGGTTTCCCATTACAATCTCAATATGTGTAATGTGTCCACTAGTTAAGATAATCCAGAAGCAAAAAAGGAAAAAATGATTGCATTTGCTTAACACAAGGAAAACAAGAAGACGATTAGATTAAGGTAAGATACAAGGTGACATGGAAGAAAACACGCTCCTCCTTTTCATACGCTACAAACAGAGAAGTGAGCATAGTTAACGATGGGAACCATCCGAATGATATGCTTCAATGGTGGGGATGCCAATACCTTGACGATCAACCTGACTAACAATCTCCACCTCCTTTTCCTCACCCTCAGCAAACGGATCATAATAAGGAGAGCTGAATGCTGCTGTTTTAAGATCCCAATACTCCTTTTGTTCTTGCTGGCTCCCTTCAGAAATAATGAATAAGCCACCTTTAGGAGAATCCTGAATGAATGGCTGCGTTGCTGAACTTGAACTCGATGATCTAGTTGACGCAGCTCCATGTGAGGTTATCCCACGAGTTTGCTCATGTCTTGGATCAACTTGATGGCCTGGATTCTGACTCATCTTATTAATTCAAGGAATGGTAAATTAATCCCAAAAAGATACCTAAACCCTTTGTTTTGCAGGATTTATAAATTACTAGACAATAATATAAGTGGGTTGGATTGGAACCGTATAAATTAGATTAGTTAATAAGATAGGAGGAAGGGCTTTTGGATTTGATAAGCATAGATGGGAACGAAGGTCATGTAATCGTTACACGTAGTCACAGCAATCCTTTACTATGAAGCCTATAAGTTGCCACATGTTAGATCTTACATCGGGAATTGTAGGCTTGAGGCTTATGCAGATTCCATAATTGAAAATTGAAAGCTAGTTAGTATGGTTTTTTGTACTCGTATTAAACATTAGGCATCACATCCAAGCTCACAGATTTCTTGCTCCTCCCCCCAAAATAAAGTAGGATATTATGTTAAATCTGATGCATGCCACAGGGGAATAAGTTTCTATGAGGATTAGGCAAAACAAACACGCACCGTCAACAGACATGGAATGCATCTAACAGCACGTAGCATCATCAAGTCACACACGGCTTTTAATAAAGAAAAGTAAAAATGAGGCATTAATCTTTTTATTAACTCAGAATCAGCAGTCAGGATAGCATAAGTTTAAACAAAATCAACACTCAGTAGATATATGACAGATGCGATTACTAAATAACTTACGCAACATTGAACCTATGAATCAACAAGCACCCCTGTGTCATAATCAATCCTTCTTACTTGCATGTCAGCACAATTCCGATGAATATGATGATGCTAAAGCGGATAGTTTACATCTCTGGCAATCAAGGATGCACATTTGCCATTTTTGCCCAGCAAGCAGATCCCATCTGCAGTATGTAATAATAACATAATATTAGTTAGAATAAGGGAAGTGTTACCTTATCTACGATAGTCTCATGCAATTGAAACCTAGACTTTAGTAACTGTCTCCAACCACAATATTAGCTAATTCACTACCACCATCCCAATCTCAGCTTGAAGGCTACATACATAGAGTAGGAAAGGGAAAGGAGAGGAAGGAGGAGAAGATAAATAGAAAGGCAGAGGAACAGAGACAGAGGAAACAGGATAGAGTAGCACACAGACAGCTAAAAAATTACAGAGGAGATCTCAATGTAAATATCATTATTTTTATAGTCGTCAATGTCCTACAGAAAACACCAGTGAATTTACTCAAATTCAGAGAAATTGAAGATCTTTGAATACATAATATGCCAAATTTCATGCTCTCCTTTCTCCATTTCTGATTTCCATCAAGAGGACATCACTTGATAGGAAATAATAAAGACCAATTGAGGACAATAGATAACTGGCAGAATCTTACCAATTTCAGTCCCAGGAAGTTGAGCTGCATCCTTTACAAATCCTCACAAGTCACAAGTGCATTTTAACATTTCGATAAAGGGCTCATGTTATCATGTTCAACAAACACTGAGGACCAGATCACCAGATCATCTTTAGTCACTATCACCATCCTATCAGGCAGATGATATCTACTTGAGAATTACTCCGTATCTAATTATCACTGATCACTCAGTAATTCAACAAATGCTATATCACCAGAAATTTCCACAGGAGCATGATCCATCTCGAAAATGGTGAAATCTCATGTTGTCCCGTACAACAATCTCCCTCTCAGTAATCTTAGAAGCACCACACATAAAAATATGGCAGTCCTCACAAATTCTAAGGTTCTTCATAATCCTGATCGTATGAGCAGATTCAGTAGTCAATAATTCATAAGCTAAAGCTAACTTCTCACTGTGAGTCATTAGTATTTGTCTCTTGTCATCATCACTAATGTCATAACTCACTGAATTTAAATTAGGTTGGTATCCAAGAAGCTTCAACCTAGTTAGAAGGTCTTCCAACACCTGCATAATATCTCTGGATCTTGGATGAGTCAGGTCTCCAGCAAAGAATTCTTGTATACTTCCTTTCTGTCCTTCCACCCAGCTACGCGCAGGAATCTTTTTCAAACCCTTGATTTTCATCAGTGTCCTCACTCTTGTAACACTATCCCATCTTCCAGCTGATGAAAGAATGTTAGCAAGCAAGACATAATTTCCTATATTATTGGGCTCGAGTTCAAATAAATGGCTGGCAGCAACCTCAGCAATGTCAGGATTGTTATGAATTCTACAAGCTCCAAGTAATGCACCCCACACACCCCCATGAGGATCGAGTGGCATTGATTTGGCAAGGGCAAGGGCTTCTTCCAAGTGACCAGATCGTCCAAGAAGATCAACGATACAAGTGTAGTGATCACCAGTGGGGATGACGCCGTACTTTTCCTCCATGCTTCTAAATAACTGACGACCTTCATTCACCATTCCAGCATGACTACATGCTGTAAGAACCCCAATCAAAGTGATCTTGTTCGGTCTTATATCTGTCTTATCCATCTCGTAGAACAATTGAATTGCTTCAGCAGCACGACCATGCACTGCAAACCCCAAAATCATCGAACTGTAAGTGTACACATTCCTTTCTCTCATCACCTTAAAAATCTCATATGCTCCATCCACTCTCCCACATTTGGCATACATATCTACCAATGCAGACCCAATAACAACATTTCCATCAGGCCCATGTCCTGATCTTTCAGCAATATCCCTTATGCGCGTCAAATAATTAGTCATACCAAGCTGAGCACACGCGGAGATAACACCAGCCAATGTAAACTCATCAGCTTCAATCCCACAACACTGCATTCTATCAAACATATCCAAAGCATCCTTAGGACGAGCATTCTGCGAATACGATGTAATCATAGCAGTCCATACCACTGCATCCTTCACATCAAGCTCATCAAACAACTCCATAGCAGCCTCCATCGCTCCCCCCTTAGCATAAGCAACAATCAATGAAGTCCCAGATACAACATCTCTGACAGGCATTTCATCAAACACCTTGTGTGCACATTCCAAAACACCACATTTCACATACAAATCAATCAACGTATTCCCAGCATTCAAAAACAACTCCGACGAAAACCCACCATACTTAAACATCTGCCCATGTAATTGACAGCCCAAACCCACATCCCCCATTAAAGTAGCAGCCTTGAACAGAGCACAGAAAGTAAAAGAAGTGGGTAAAGCTCCATTTTTCCTCATACAATCATACAACACTAAAGCTTCCGAAATCGGTCCATTAACAACATACCCACGAATCAAAGCAGTCCAAAGAAAGGAATTTGGGTGACAAACCTGGGAGAAAATGGCGCGAGGGTAGCCAGACATGGGAGAGTTGAATTTGGTGAAAATGCGGATGAGTTTGGTGAGAACATAGCTGCTTTGGTGAAGGCCACAACGGTAGATGCGAGCATGAGCTGCTCTGAGATGGGTGAGGTGGGTGCAGGCGTTTAGAAGAGAGATTATGCGTGATTCGAACAATTGGTGAACTGGGTTTGGAGGATGTATGAAAGATGATGATGAAGGGTAGTGGTTCTTGCGGAATGTATCGGATGAGAGACGAAATGTAGTCGGAATTCGCATTACATTGTTCTGTGTTTTCAGGGTTTACCTGTGCTGTTATTTGCTAAACTCAATGCCAAAACTTGACGGTTTACCGGAAATGGCGCCTTTGGAGCAACTTTGGTTTTTATTTTATTTAAAAAAAAAAAAAAAAAAAAAAAAAACCCTGGGCTAACCTTTGTAATATGAAGTACTCTCTTCGTTTCTAAATTACATTCCTACAAGTAATTTAGGAATGGATGAAGTACTACATTAACAAGTAAGAACAACATAACTTATCCCTTTGGGTGATTAAGTGAATAAATCATAAAAAGATGTGACAAAAAGGATGAGAAAGATCATTGCTTAATCTTGAAATTCGTTGTTTGATTTACCTCTTGATAATAATAGTTGAAAGTCGAAAATTTAAAATAGTAGTAAATCCGAGTAGCATATATAAATTTAATAACGATGTGGATGGTATGAAGTGATTCACCAATGACGTAATGATGTTTGATGGCTTCAGTGGTTGTCGGTTTGTGGCCTTTTACAATTTGGTTCTTGATGGCAAGAATATTGCACCATTTATGCATTTTCGCAATGTCAATGCTTTTGCAAGTAGAATACGAGGTAATTTAATTTTGACTTTTAGCCAATGTAATTCACGCCTTTATTAATCAAGTTTGAATCACAAAGTGAGTACAAAATAGTAGTGGTCAAGCTTGTGCTATGCCCAAATTACTTACATCGTATGAGGTTGTAGAATTTTATTACTTTATTGACCTATATAAGAAGATTTTAAATTTGTTTGAATGAAATTTAAGGGCCTGCTCACATTTTCTGAGTTGAGTTAAGCTGAGCTAAACTGAACTAAACTGAATTGAAGTGTGTAAGTGTCGTTCGAATTGCGCCTACATTAAGCATGTTGTGAATATGCTTGGCACTCATAGGAAGTGGGAATTGACGTATACGATTAGGGACACATAACGTAGGGAGTCACCAACAAGTTTTTAAGGAACTTGTAAACTGTTCACCGATCATAAAAGGCAACCACGATTAAAGGGACAACGATAGACAACAACGATTGACCCATGAAGGTTACACCCCATTCATAATCCATGAGATTACTAACTCCATATGGTTCGGAACCACGAAAGGAGGATCGGGGATGATGGTACGAACTGAGTCATAGAGTCACATTCGCCCGTATTGGCCTCTACTCGATTCTTATAGTGAAAAGTGATTCCTGCGATCTCAAAGGCATGCAAACAAAATATTCAATTTGTTCCAAACTATTATTATGCTAAATTGGTTGAATATTAATGCAACACATAATTCTAAAATATTAGTGATCACTTGATTTAATAACAAGATTAAAAAGGAACCTAAACCGGTCGTCCAAATTATCTTATTAGGCGTGATTTTCAATTACATATTCTCTTTAAACATGCAATATTGTGATCAATAGATATAGAATAAAATCAAGATTAATATTGGAAGCAATAAATCCAACAATTTAAAATTGTTAGAAAAATAATAGAAATAAAAGGAACATGATTCCTTACTTTGATTTTGCTTGCTTGCAACTATAAAACAATAAACGAGTTAGTAACTTCAAGGAAATAATAAAACAATAATTAAAATTAAATTAAATAGAGTTGATTTGGGGCCAAACCCTTAAACAATTCTACCTTTCATGCCTTGGTTTAAGGACAGAACATCGGGTAAAGTACGGACTCCTTGGAATGCTTAAGGAGTGTATTTTGGAAGAATAAGGTAGGCTAGAGCATAGGAGAGAGAAGAGAGATTTAATTGATGCCCCGAACAACAGAAATGAGGGGGTATTTATAGGGAAAATGAGCAGAGGGAACACAAAGAACCCTAAAAAGATAAAAACCTTACAAAAATAATGTCAAGACACGGCAAAATATGCCGTGACACGGTACACCTTAGCGTGACGTGGGAAAATCTGGTGTGACGCGAGAAAGAATTGACCTACAGAAGATAAAAGCGCGTGAAGGATTTACGCGGAGAAAACACGGAGCAACCCTGTGTCACGGGATGGGCACCATGACACGGGAAATTATGCCGTGACGCGGCACCTTTTTCCGTGACACGGTGGAATTTATTTCCATTTTTGCGTCCAGATTCACTTTTACCTTAATTACACTCAGCATTTTTAAATGCCGTTTCATAATTTCGGGCTATTTTTAATTTATTATTTATTAATTGGGCCAAAATAATAAATAATATGAAATGAATAAAAAGGTTTGGGCCAAAATAAAAATTAGACTATATTAGGACTGATCCGTTGACTATTTTATGAACTGAATTTGATCGAATATAAATTTTAAGCACTCCCGGGATTAAATACTCAACCCGACCAATAATAGCGATAAAAGGTTGTTCATCATCGGGTTTGATTTCGGGCAGACATTTTTAGGTGTCTACAAAGTGAATAGAACTAAAATGAATATTTTATGAGAGAAGGAAACTTGAAACTAAACTAATTAGAGCTGAACTGAAATTAAGCTGAAATGAACATGCCCTAAGACCCTAAACTATGTAGCTTTCTTGTAAATACCTTTTTCTTTTTTCTTGTAACAAAAGGCCATTAAATTATACAAGTATAGAGTAATTAAATAACATAATAACTATTTTCTCAAAAAAAAAAAAAAGCATAATAGCTATTTTACTTGGACTCAGGTACCCATGTCCCAGGATACAGGTACCCATACTTAATATGTGTACTTGTCAAAGCATTTTGTGAAAATTCTATAATTTTGAATTTAAAGTGAAGTGCTGGTGTCACACCCATGTCCGAGTGTCGAAAGTCCAACACACTTATTTGATATTTTGATTTAATTGTCATATACGGATATTTAAATTTTTTTTTAAATGTCGTAGGACTTTTTTTATTTACGAAGAAAGTAAAAAAAAAAAAAAAAAATTTCAAAGCGGAGCGCAAATAGTTTATTCTGAAAAATATAAAAGAAAATATCTGAGTGGTACAAGGTCGTAGATTTCAGGTGAAAGTCGAGAATTCCAGCATTCATCTCGCAAATTGGAAGTGCAGTACTAGTCAATTGCTCTCTGATTCCTTGACGCCTGAGCCAGAGCCTGAGGTACTAAGCTTATTCTACCAATCTCATTATCACCGTCTTTTCGACATTATCGCTTCCTAATTACTGTACCATCTCTTATCTCTCTTCAATATCTTGTTTCAGTGATTTCATACTTCAATTAAATTGTTATCATGTCAATGAATTCGAATTCAAGAATAATTTTGCGCCCAAAAAATTTAATTTTTTTAAAAAAGAACAATAACTCTCTTCCTGCAATTATATACGTAGTATATATTTTTTTGTGTTATAAATTGGATTATTAGATTGAATTTAAACCATTTGCCATTCGTTGACAATCGCAAGGGGTTGAATTTTGAGGGTTTTAAGTTTGATTTCTGTGACTGGTCCTGAGCTTTCGTTTCTTATATTGCTTATGATTTTATAGGAGCAATGTAAATTGTAATAATGTTCACATCTCATAATATTATGGTTATGCTGCTCTAATTTTTTGTTTAGGTGGGTCTATAATCTGTTAACAGATGTTGAGCTCAGGGAATGGCTTTGATTGTATCACCGCGCCTCGATTAATTATGCTGGCCACCCTAGGTATGTGGTCTGAATGTCTATTACTTAATGGGGTTTTTGTTGATTTTAGTGTATGTTTGGGTTCCACCCAATTTGCTTATGCTTTTGGCTTAATTGGTTTTTCTTGCTTAGTTTTCACTCACCCTCACCTAATTGTAATCATGTACTTAAATCCTTCTCTGTTCAATGGTAATCTGTTTTGAAGTGAAGAAGTACTCTTTCATTTTCATTATTCATTTACAGTCTCTTCTTATTGGTGGACCAGTTGTACTACCATGGGTGGTTGGAGTTGCCTCCGTGGCAGTGCCGAGTTCTAATTGCTATGCTCTTGATAATTCCAGCCACATTGTTGATTTTGTATCCTTCATCTTTTGGTATTTCCGATTCAACAGATAATTCTATTGTTAATATAACATAATTTTTTCCATACATTGGCATGCTGTTAAATCCTAGGATTATAGCATGAGTTTGGTAGACTTGTTATTATTGCAGGGTGTTTCTTTTTGAAATTAGTATATTGTATCAATGATTTCAAGGCTTCACCCTTCATGTCCTCTTTCTAGACCTCACTATTGGGTGAATCCGAACAAGATGTTGTCTTGCTGGGAGATTGAGTCCGTAAAGTGGGTCCAGTTTTTGTATTGCAGTGGTGATGATTTATTTTACCGCAATCTGTACTTTTCACATATTTTCAAACTACTTGTCCTTAACCATTTCTCAGACAAGCTGGAAAGGACATCTCTTTGAGTATGAGGGAAAGGTCTGTTTTTAGTTGCTCATCTCATCTGTGTAATGAACCATGGCAAATACTGATTTTCTGTTTGGTGCTTAATGATTTGTCTTTTGTCTTTACCTCTATGCAGGAGTCAGACTTGGTTGTTCGATTTTGCAAAGACGTGGAGAGCAGATCACAAACAGTAATCTACTGAGCTATTAGATTTATCTTTACTAAAAAACTTTATACCATTTCAGTTCAGTGTCATATCTTCATTCCTATAACTTTTGGCTTATTAATTTAAATTAAACGACTTTAAAAATGTAAATACGGGAGTTATTTAATGGATTGGTCTAAACAAATGTCTCATAATGTGACTTAAGATGGTTGTAGATTTCTGTAGATTCATACCGTGCTGAGTTTTTATAAATACTATACATGGCTGCAGATCAATCACTTTCCACAATTTGTACTCACCTCCCCACCCCCTCCTCCTTTTTGTTTGTAGGGATATGTTGATTTTGGCCGCTTTGATACATATAACCATTTTGTTGCTGGCTCTGGACGTGTCAACTTTGTTCAAGTAATCCTCGACTTCTTGAGCTCTGCATTTTTTTATTATCCTGTTTAATTGGAGAAAAGACCAACTTTAAAATGAATAAATAATAATGAACTTTTGTTCAGAAACATTTAACCGAAACTGGTTGTTACAATTTTCAGTACAATATTATTGTAGGAAATATTCATTTTGTCAAGTTACGGATTACTTCAATCAAGAATTCTCAATTTTCGGTTTAAAACATTCTCTAAGTTTGAGCTGTATTATAATTATTATCTTTGCCGATTGGAATAAGTTTTCAAGAAAAATTCTGTCTGGTCACCCTCCCAATATTGGAGTAGAGTGTTAGTCAAGTTTCAGTGCTTATAATTGTTTTGAGCAGATCATCAGTAAATATTCAAAACAAGTGCTTAATTTTATCCATTGTTAGCACTAGGTCTAGCTGGGATTTTTACTAAAGGCAATAACTGAAGAGAATAGAAAGCGGTAGAAAGAGAAAGAACTGCAGTTGCCTGTAAGCATATGATGCCCAGCCAAGGAGCAAAGCATAGGTGCTGCACAAGGCATGAGCAAAAATACCTCATACTTAAAAACGCCAATATACGGCCATAGAAGGTAGCATTTTGACTCATCTTAGGGCCATTTTCAGTGTGGCAATGCTTGAGCATGAGCCTAGGAAGGTAAGAGTAAGACCTTGCAAGACCAAGGTAGGTGACCTAAGACATGGTTTCTAGGGGTGCGAAGTCATGGGTCAAGGCATGAATTAGATGGTTCTGGTCACTAAATAGGCCTTGGGAAGAATGGGAAGCCCTCGATGCCTAATTTTTCCGGCTGACCAAATGTTCTCCGAAGGCTAAATTAAAGGTTATAATCCACACAATCAGATCATTTATGGTGATTTTGGGACCTAGTGTTGAAATTAAAATAATGGCGGGGGATGCTATTCAGGGTCATAAAAGGTTTTTTTGGAACCATATGTGCTCAACTGCTCACTAGTCATTCATTTAATAACTTTGGATGACCTTGAGTCAAAGACGAAAGGTGTGTCTGTAATTGGCTAATAGCTAAGAGGCAAAGTAAATAGTCTCCAACCACCTAAGTGGCATCCCGAGGTCTCATGGGGTCTATAAGAAACACCTTGTCCTATATCCTTGATAGGTCTGTAGAAGTAAAAAGTTCTCCAAAATTGAAGGCTATAATACACGTTTTAAAATCATTTTTGGAAAATTTTCCAAAATTGAAGTAGATGTAAGGAGTGTCTTCTGAGTTCATTAAAGTCGGTTTGGAAACATAACATGTATACCAACAATTCTCTAAAGTCCACTAGAAATTAGATTAAAGACTGAATTATTATCTTTCTCTACTGACAGGTTGGCAACTCTTTTGGATTAAAATTAGAATACAACTAAAGTTTCCTTGTATAACTAGGGTGGGACTGAAAGTGCAGCTAAATACAAGCAAGCCTTAATTTAAAATCTTATGGTGCATTTATTCTTCTTTTGTTTTACGAATGATTCTGATGCACTCTTAGGGGGCGTTTGGTATGACTAAAGGAAATGGTATGGAAAGGAAATAAATAAGTGGGAGGAAAGGAATCATTTAACTCTTGCCTTTCCATTTGTTTGATTTAATCATGGAAAGGAATCACTTAAACCAATCTTCCTTTATTTTTGTTTGAGGAGAGTTAGGGTAATTGTTACCTTAGGTTTTAAAGAGGTAACAAATGGGTGGAAACTATTAGGTCTATTACCCTTAGGTAATGGTAATTGTTACCCAAACCTTCCAACCAAACACTTGGTAACGGTAATGGTTTATTTGAATCCGTTTCCAATAAAAAAATACTCCAACCAAATATGCTCTTAAGTTATTCCATTTTGGAGTTTTTTGGTTTCATACCTTCCTTTGCTGTTGGTCAGATTGTTGGTTTCATTAACTCTGATAATTGCTTCATTGGTTTTGACTATTCATCACTCTGACTGGCCAAGGTGTGATACATGGAAATTTTATGGTGAATGGACATGATGACACTAGTATTAGCATAGTATTGCCGTATCGGTTCTGGTATGTGGCACCTTAATGATGTTACCCTCCCCAAAGGAAGTTCATTTAGTTCTTTCTACTTTTCCCTCTCTGGTTTTGGGGTAGGGTGGGGGTGAGGTTTCTCTTCTATGACCAAAGATAAAAAGAATTGGCAGTATGAATTGTTTGTTTAAGTTTACAATCAGTTTTTATCACCATAGAGGGATGGGTTGCTACGTTGCTTCCATTCAGTTATTGTCTGATCGTTCTAATCTCCCCAAGTCCCCCCTCTCCCCCCCTTCCTGTATGCCTTCTCATATGAATTACTTGTTTCAAATCTTTGAAATTCATCCAGGGATTCTATGAGGGTGATCTCATGAATTGTGAGCAAAGTTATAACAAATTGGGGCGCACGGCTCAGGTTAGCCATTCAGGCATACACCCTTAAGTGGGCATATAACTTTGTTTGTGTCTCTTGATATTTATTCTTGTTATTGTTTGTTACATTTTCTTCTATTCTCTTTAGGTAAATATCATATGTGGAAGTTGTTTGAGCAGACAATGTAAAGGTTATAAACTGGATGTATATGTACCATACTGTTATTTATTATTTTATCTTCGAGGCTCTGATTTACAGCTGACAACATTGTCTGTATTATCATTTCATCTCAGGTGAACTTGGATGTATATGCAGTGTTACATATGAATCATCTTGCAGGTAATGCTACTTAAATGGTTTTTTATTTTTTATTTTTATTTATTTATTTATATTTTTTTTTATCGTCTTTGCAATCTTGCACATTTTTGGTCCTCCAGAAAAGATCAACAAGATGTCTTCTTGGCCTTATTTTGTCATAATGTATGTCATATAATCTTGCCATCACCATGGGGAATTTTCAGCTTTAAAAGACATTTAGGAATATCAGGAAATTTAGACGTGGTTTCAATATGGATGTGTGGGAACACTGAATGGGATAAAATTAGGATTGGAAATATTTGGAAGAAAGTTGGAGTATTGGAGGATAAAGTAAAAGAAAATTTAATAAGAATAATTCAACCTTTGTCTCGTTTTCCCAAAATAATTCAACGTTTCGATTAAGTTTACTGTTTATTTTCTCCCAGCAACCCCAGCAGGTCACCTTACTCATGCTAGTTGCAATCCACATGTCATTTTCTCATTTAATTTTAATTTTAATTTTTTAATCTATAATCAATATTTTTTTTAAAAAAACTTCTCTCTCTATCTCCCTTCCATGGCCTTCCTCCCACCCCACCACCACCTAGAAAATATCTCTGCCCCACCTCCACCCCCACCATCACCACCACAAAACTCAAAACCCCCACAACTTGACAACCAACATAACTCGACTCCCAACCACGACCTACCCCCATCCACAACCCGACAATCAGACCCCCAAAACAATCAGATCCCCCTCTTTCATCTCCATTTCCTTTCTTCGTGGCTGCTTTTAATGGGGCTTTAATTCCATGCTCCTCATACTTCTTTAATTATCATTGATCATCAACAATAATATAAGCGTGCCCATTAGATTTGGATGAACCAAATCAAGCATCCAAAATCACTAATTCCGTACAAATGGTCGGTGCCGATGTGGAGATGAGGGTGCGTTGTGGTGCTTTGGATTGGTGGTCCGCAGGTGGGCAGTGGTGCGATTAGGTGAGGGAGGGGTGTAATTGCTGTTGTTTTATGATGTGTTGTGGTAGGGAAATGGAATTGTGGTGGGTGCAGGGGAACTAGGTGGAGCATTGTTGATGGCTGGGTACGGTGGTGACTTTGGCCGTCATCCATGGATGCCAGTAAAGAAAAAGAAAGAGAAGGAAGTTAGAGGAAACAAGGAAAAAAAAAGTTACTTGAAGTTCATGTAACCGATCAAATAGGTTCACTAGGAGAAAATAAATACTAAACTTAGGATTATTCAGGGTTAATCGAAAGGTTAGATTATCTTGGGAGAATGAGGCAATGGTTGAATTATTCTTGTTAAATTTTCCTAAAATAAGTGAGAACTAAGTGTGTCAGTTTAGGCATGTGGAGTTAAAGACTAGAAGATGCACCAGTCAGGACTCAGGATCATAGGGATCTTAACAGAAGCCAAGGAGACCACAAATGATTTTGATGTAGGGATATAGGCGCGATATGAAGAAATTGGGCTTGACAGAATGGCATGTTGAACTCGACACTTACAGAATAGGATTGAGGGAAAAGGGTCTTGGTAGATGACTATTGGAAATAAAATATTGGTTTATGTGGCCGACTCCAATCTCTGGAATTAAGGAAAAGAATATCATATTGTCTATAGCAATCTTGGGAGAGGGTCTTGGTAGGTGACAATGTCTACTGTTTGGTCTTTCTGGGAATATTGTTCACCTAGTGTCTGCTCTAGATCTATGCCATTATGAACAATAATGCTCCTTCAGTTTTCTTTTGGTTTACCTGTTATCTTAGACTCTTGTTCTAGGAGAATTGAGTGGGTGTAAGATTAGGGTAAGATAGTAAATTGTGTTTGCTCATAAAGAAAAAAAAGAGTAAAAGTGGGTACATCAGATGACACACATCAAAAATGAAAAGTGGGTACATCATAAAAGAGGAGTATTTTACCATTTTTGTAGAATCTATTTACATTAGTTTTTTTTGGTTCATTTTATTTTAACTTATTTTATATTAAGCTCATATACTTTAAAATATGTTTAGAAAAAAAAAAAAAAAAAAGCTAAGTTCGGCAAAATATATATATTATTTTCAGACAATTCAAGATGAAAATATTTATGTAATCTTTATCTTTCTGCCTCTCCTCCCTCTGTTGCACAATCACTCAACCCCCTTTTTTTTATCCATCTACTTCAAATACATCAGCTGTATACTTGTATCACACATTCATGTTAATCAATTGAAAATGAATTTGACTTTATTTTAACATATCTTCATATTGATTAGTCAAAAGAGCAGTTTGAAGTTGTAATAACATGATGTTTTTTCTCCATTATTTTTTTAATTGTCCTCATCGTTTATGTATGAATCTTTCGTACTTTGAAAGATAATTTATCCATGTTGATGTAACTCCGAAGAAGAGTACATTTTCGGTTTTCATTTTCTATGATGTTAATTTTGACTGGCATAATATTATACGGGTATATTTGTGCAGATTACAAAATTATGATTATGCTTTATGTACAACACTCAATAAAACCACTACAAAAATGCGAACTCCAAGTATCATTGTTTAAAGAACACCAACTCCTAACCTTCGGCTGCGGTAGATACTCGGTTCCTTCAGCTACCTACTTGTGTCCATATCCGTTATGTACATGTACTTGTGTCAAACATGCGTGTAATTAAATTAAAAAAAAAAAAAAAAACATACAAACCAGCCTTAAGTGTCTCCTGTGTAGTGTGTACCTATGTCAATAAAATGTGTTTACTCTAGTATTTCTTTCATTCACTTTTTCTTTTTTAGTCATAATGTGCAACTAAATGTGAACGGTTTTATAATCCTGCCGGCTCTCCAAACCTCTGAAATTGGTTTCATTAAGGGTACATTCTTTATTTTTGACAATTTTATTTCCGAACTTGGAAAAAAAGGGGTTAAGGCTCTTCCCATAGATTCCATGATACCGCAAGAGGCCGTTTGGGTGGTTGGAAGTTTGGAACCATCTATTTTGCCTTTAAAATGTCACTTTAGCCATTTATGTAAAGGCCTCCTTTAAATCTATTCAAAGTCGCCACATGAGCCATTATGTGACCAACTACTGGTCATATATGGTTCCAAAGAACGTTATATAACCCTGGGAAGCATCCCCTACCCTCTCACGAGCTTTTGACTTTAGGTATTGAAACCTCTAAAATTGGTCCAAAAACGTGAATTATAGCCTTCACTTTTGGATTTTTTTTCACTTTTCCGAACCTGGATAAAAACAAGTTAGGGTGTTTCCTATGAACTCCACAACACCCTAGAAGGCCATTTGGGTGGTTAGAACATCCATTTTGCCTTAAAAATATCACTTTAACTGTTTACGTACACATCTCCTTTAATTAACTCAAGGTCACCATAAGGGCCTTTGTGTGACTGATTAGTGGTCATATATGATTCCAAAAAACATTATATGACCTCAATATGTATCCCCTACCTTCCCGACAATTTTCAACATTGGGTCCCAAAACCTCCAAAATCGGTCCAAAATCATGGATTAGCCTTCAATTTTGGACAATTTTTGACTTTTTTGGACCTGGAAAGGAAACAAGTTGGAGTGCTTCCCAAGGACCCTATGACACCTCTGGAGGCCATTTAGGTGGTTAAATCCATCCACTTTGCTTATAAACGGTCAATTTAACTACTGTTATGTATATGCCTCCTTTCAAGGAAATAAGGCCATCACGGGGTAATATATATGTGATTAATGGCCATATATGATTACAAACAACAATTTTATTTCCTTGTGATATGATATACTTGTATATTCTAAGGAAAATGTTACAAATGTGTAAGGACTAAGGAGTGATTGATAGTCCGGTCAATTACAAACTAAGGGCAAGGTTGATTCAAATTGTCGTCTGCAATTCTGTTTTGTAGAAATTAGTTAAATTTGAATGACAATTACTTAATATAAATTATGACTTTCTCAAAAAACGATAGTGTAAACAAACTATAGGAATTAAGTACAAATGTACAATTCTTCAATACTTGTATAATCTACATGCTGAGACAGTGTGTAGTTGTGTACGTATATCATATTGCTTCTTTTTTTTTTTTCTTTTCTGTCTTCCATTTAACCTTTCATCTTGGAGACTTGGAGTGCTGATAATTTGAAAATACATCAGCTGTATACTTGTATCACACATTCATGTTAATCAATTGAAAATGAATTGGAAGAGAGGGGGGGGGGGGACTGGATACTATATCGATTTTCTCTGATATATACTCAATTTTTATTCCTTTTATCAGTTTGTTCTGATATTCTTAATAAACTGTCAAATTCTTGCAGTAAGTATAATAAATGTCTTTATTTGTTTTCTGGTTGTCCACCAATCATATTCTCGTCAACTCAAGAAGTTATTATACTACTTTACCCTGCATTTCTTTCATTGTTGGTACCATATCTTAAAATCCAATCTATGCTTAATGCGCTTTCATAGCTAATGCTAGAAATTGGTTACCATTTCTAGAGTCATAGAAGAATAAAATTGATGGTTGAGACACCTGATTGTGGTTTATGTTATTGTGATAGCTTGCTACTTCTATTCTGACTATTGCTGAAGAGATGAACTTTTCTGATTATATGTTTACTGGTTGCAATTTGCAAGAGTTATTGTGGAACTTGCTATTCCTTGTGAGAAACGTGGTCCACGGGTTTTTGAAGGATTCACTATTGGGTTTCATCCACGGTCATGGGAAATTGTAAGAAACTTGTTATATTTTTGCAAATTCAAATACCCTTTCCCATAACTGATTTACTGATCTGATTGATGAATACTCTGGAATGTCAGGTCTACAATGGCATGACCCAACCTGGTTTTGAGAAGTCTCACAATGAATTTCAGTAAGATCTCTTATGAGAAATATGATGCAGCTTGCACTTACTGATGATTCTACATTTTAGTTGTAATGCTTTAGGCTCTTCCCAGATTAATGATTTTGGGTTGCCTGAGGCTCTCTTTCCACTACTGCACAAGACTGATACTGTTGATTTGCCTGTCTTGCAGCTTTAGTACTGAACAGACTCGTGTTACCCTTCATATGACTGCGGTTGCATCCCTCTCAAATTTGGTGCAAAAACCAACTGTAAAGGTGATTTTGTCCCCCTTATTATGCTGATACTTGTGCGACCCTGCTACCAATCAAGAAGAGCTTCCCCAATGGTCAAAGAAACAAATTCAAAAATATTGCTTGCTGATGTAGTGCATTCTCTCATATCATCAGGTACTCCCGCAGAATGGCCTAGAAGTTCATCTATCTGGCTCTGGTGCTTCTGGAACTCCCCCAACAACTTTGTCACCAACTGTTTTGACTGTAGATTGGACATGTATGGCTGCAGTTTACGCATTGTATGTATTGAGGATTTGAGGGAAAGTAGTGTCTAATTTTTTAAATTACTACAGGTAAAAAGGTACACACTACTCCTTACGAAGTGGAAATCACTATTCCTGTGGAGAATTATGATCCAGTCAAGTTCACGCTTACAAAAATGTGCGGTAAGATTATCTGTTCAATTGTGTTACTGAAATTGAAGGAACAAGCTATAGTTCTTTTGACATAAAAAACTTTGTTCAAATTTGAAATTTCGCAGATCACAAACAAGATGATGGGAAAGCGACAACGAAAGGATGGGCTATATTTGGAATCTTATCATGCATGTATGCAATTTATGTTTCTATTTTAGCAAGCCTTTTCATTTTGATGGTTGTTGTCTTAAGATACTGTAAGTACTTAGCAAATTTGTATTATGATTGACGTCAGCATCCCTTCCTCATCTTAATAGAAGATATATCAGAAATCACATAACATATGCATTATCAGCTCTGTGCAATGTTAAATCGTGTTAGCATGATATTATGATGTACAAGCATTACTTCTTGTGCAAAAGTGTTTTTCTCCTATCCGTTGAAAATTATGCGGCCTGAGCTAATTAAATTTCCAGGACATATTATCCAAGGATTTAGAAAATATTGTGCAAGATTTTGAGGTTTCTATCCTGTCACATGCATAAATTTATACCTCCTTTTTGGTTTTTTCACATTTTCCTCTATTTGACATTTGTTCCTTCTGGGCTTTCTTGAGCAGATTCTTCGTTTCACTTACCCTGTTTTGCTGTGGTGGATTTATTTATAAATCACGAGCACAAAACCAGGTATGATCTTGTGTGGTGTGTCCTGTAAGCCGAACTTTGAGTATTCAACCTCTCATATTGCGTTAAGTCTTGACCATCCTAATTATGAATAATTCTTGCAGCATGGGCTTGATGCATTACCAGGGATGACCTATTTATCAGCATTCTTACAAACTGTAAGTTCTGAGCGTCCATACTCCCTATTTCTTTCTTTAATTATAGTAGACAGAGGATGGGTGGGACTAAGATGTTATGGATGCTGGCCCACAATTACTTCCTGAATTTAGGTGGGTACCGTGAGCAGTGTGGTCACCTGTTGCAGTGTCAAGTATAGGTGTATGTCCTAGGATCAGAGTTGGCTTTGTCTTTCAAGTTTTATGAAATTTGCTTGGTTTAAGGTGTTTACTGCCGCACTGTTGTCTATCTTATTGTAGCATGATGAGAAATTAATTCAACATGGCTATTTGATTGCAAAATTGGACATGCCAATGATCCTTATGCCACAGAATTATGTCTGCTTTGCATTTACAGTACATCATAATATTGATTTCTAATTTTCTATTATATACTGACGTTGACTGAGACATATTTTTTGTCAATGTGATTCCTATTTGTTTATTTGTGATGATAGGTGTCCGGAGGAGGTCAGGGTTACCAAAGAGCAGAAGAGAGTAACAATCCCTTCATCCCTGCTGCTCGAGGAACTGGAAGGACTGAGGTCAGATATGGTTCCATTTAAATGTACATACTCTCAAGTCCAAAGCAAACATGATGACAAGGATCTGTTTTGTTGAGGTACGAGCTACACAGACAACCTTCTTCTCTCCCCCCCCCCCCCCCCCCTCCCCCCCAACCTCCTACCCACCCCCAGAAAAACACCTTCGGGTTTAAAAAAATAGGAAAAGAAAAAGAATTTTAAAGGACAATTACCTTGCAGGTTTCAGTGTCAGCTTAGCACATTTGAATTTCAGTCACGAGCCATTGATAACGATGATTACTGCATGCAACTGCTGCTTAAATGCTGAAAATTGACTTTCTACTGCGTTGGCAAAAGTTTTCATTGATCTGTTTAGCTTACTTTATGGTTAAGGGTGCTATGTTTTATGATCCTTGGTTCATAGAATGAATTACAGTAAACAGCATCTATTTAGTCACATGTAGTGTTTATCACTGGGCTACTGACTTCTAACAACTTCATATAGTTATAGGAACAAACCACATGAAATTAATTTGTTTATATTTTTTTAGCGATGTACTTTTCTCTCTTCCCTTCAAGTTCTTTTTGAAGACTTGTTTTTGATTAAGATGAAAAACAAAGCTTAAGACATGGTAAAGATAGGATTCAAAACGAAAGGGAGACTGGCAAATAATCTAGAATGTATTGATGTATCCTGAATATTTGCTTATAATGTCCTATTTTCAGATGAAGTTCTCGCATCCAAAAATTTAAGCCCTAGGTTATCAGACAATATGAATGAGTTTCAAGATGGAAGTTAACCCTGGTGACTATAGATGTGAAGCCTTATTTTTACTTGTAATTCTGCTATCTGCTCTTGTTTTATTTGTTTGTTTATATATCTTCTTCATTGATCATTGATGCATATGATTTGGCATTCGTTGATAAACAAAGGTGCCTCATTTTATTAGACCTCATCTAGGAGCTGCTGAATGTTATCTAGGAGCAGGTCTGCAGTCTGCTGACCTTGATTGTGTTTTGCCCTTTAATCAATTATTGGGAAAAAAAAGATTAACCTAATATTCCATCTACTTCCCATCTGTAATTATTTATTGTGAAATGATAAATCGACAAACCTTTTCAATCAATCAAGCGTTGAAAAATGTTCAATCATCATCTGTTTATCACATGCAAATAATTTTTTTTCCTATCGCGAAGCATCATTGTTGTAAACTTTTTAAGGTACATACTAAATTGCTCTAAAATAATAGGCCATAGTTTATCTTACTGGTCAAAACATACAAACTTTGATCATGATATCGTATTATTTATTAAGTTATGAACATAATATAATTTGTCGTGATTTTTAGACACGTAAATGATCATGTACTTGTTGCATATAATAAAGCAGTTCAAATAATCTCATATCATGTTTCACTTTATGTCCAATTAATCGACTGACTATCTATTCCTTTCATTTCAATTGTACAGCAACACGAGTAGTTAACACAATTAAATATAGCGTCAATCATGCTACAAGAAACACTTAAAAAATTGAACGATAAATAAGTTTGACCAATTCTTTTGCTTGTGGTACTTTTTTTTTCAAAAAAAAAAAATTATTTTCTTTGCAAGGGGAAATGGGGTCTAGTGTTGTTAACACCGTTAAATGTACACCACACGGGGCGGTGGCTGGTGGCCAGCTCAGTCTACAAGTCTCCTTCTAATGAATTGGCTTTTGGCATTAAAACTAAGTAACTAACTACTCCCTCCAAACTTCACCATTGCCTTGCACCACTTTGCTTTATAAAGATAAAGTTAATCATTATGGAGACATTTAACATACGTGCTTTACGTCTAGACCTTATTTCTTTATAAAGTCCAAGCCTATCTTAATTGTTGGTTATTGATGGGGTAGTAGATTATGGGCCTTAGATATTTACTTTTACTCCGTCCGTTTAATTGTTTAATAAATTGCAATGGTACATGGTAGTGAGGATACAAAATTGTTTAATAAATTGCAATGGTACATGGTAGCGAGGATACAAAATTTCAGGAAAATGATAGGGTGTGGAATTGGGGACCAAAGAAGAAATTTAATAATATACGGAATAAAGTATAGTTAATTAGGATATATTATTGTAATTGTTTTTTTTTTTCATGGAAAAAATTGATTTTATTAATAAAATATAGTCAAACGACAATTACAAACAATTTCAAAGAAATCTAAACTTTTTCACAACATAATACCTTAGAACTAATAATAATAAAAATTGTTAGTATGAGAGGAAATAATAATGAGTAATTAAAAAAATAAGTAGCGTAAGTGGAGTTGGTAAAAGAGTAAATTTAAAATATTAGTGGGTTTTTATAATGAAAACAAAAACAATTATTAAGAAATAGATGAAAAAAAAATTGTTCCAATTATAATGAAATAGAGGGAGTATTTCACATGTTCCCATCATAATGTTATTCTCACTATTTTTTTTTTTTTTAGTAGTTCACCAGGTCAATTCAGCAATTTGTTGTTATACTTTGTTCAATCTTCATGTCTATTTGTCTAAAATCTACCTCGCGTGTACATCATACTATGAAGAACTATTCCATGTTGAATGATGTAATTCCAAAGAAGATTTTATTTCCAGTTCTCATTTTTATCGTTTTAACATTGACTGTAACTATTAACTAAACCAACACTAGGTGGTTTTTTTTTATGCTTAAAATAACTTTTAGGACAATTACTTGTGCATTAACCAGTCTAACAAGGCAAGCCCAAATAATCAATATTGATGCAACTCCTAACCTACCATATTTTACTTAGAAGATAGACACCATTTTACATTTTCATAATTTTTTTGAGAAAAATGCCCTTTTTTTGGTCATGCCCTATTCTCATTTATTAGGGAGAAACAAGTTTATACAAGTTAAATTAAAAACAGAAAGTTTAGGGCTTGTTTGACATCGTTTTTTGTTTTTAGTTTTCGGTTTTTTTGAAAACAAAAAACCAAAAACAGGAAACAAGAAAAAGGTGTTTCTACTTTTTTGTTGTCAGTTTTCAAGATTACCATGAGTTTAATAAAATTGACTGTTTTTTTATTCATTATATGACATATATCATATCATTTTGAAAAACAAAAAACCAAAAAACAGAAAACCACAGTAATGCCAAACGAACCCTTAGATAAAATAAGTTTAAAATTGATAAGTTTAGATAAGTTAAAGTCACTATAGGTGTGGGAAAACCTTCCATAATTATTTTTTCCACTTCAAAGGACAATGGTGAGACTTATAATTCTATTTTGTTTAAAGACTTATACTTCAAACTGTGATATGAAGTTTTAAGAGAAAGCATAATCTGACAACTGTTTTCATTTGTAGTAACTCATCCAATGGATGCCTTCATCTAACCTTATTTTAATTTCTTCTCTTGATCCCCTATTTGAACTCATTTGAAGATGCTCTAAGAAGCTGTTAACTAATTATGGTTTATTTTATGATCGTGGGAAATAGACAGTATGCGAATGTTAACCGACGTACAATTAGAAAAAACAAAATTGTGTTATAAAAAATTCATCAGAAAACCAATGGTAAACAAGCTGCAGGGATTATGTACAACAATAAGGAGTAGATAAAACCATCACAATAGCACAAAGTCAAAAAATTGCTTTTTTTATTTTTTCTTTCTGTTATCTTTTGGGCTAGCAATGACTTGGTACAATAGTAACATATTGCTTGACACTTACATATTGGGGAGTCGGAGGGCCAATAATTTGAGCAGTTAGAACCTTAATAGGAATTCTATCTTGTTGACCAACTCCACCTCTTCTGTTATCCTCCCATCTTTTTCTTTGACTTCACAATAGTTTTCTTCTATAAATACTTAACAAACCTATCTTATCATACCACAAGTCCACAGCAGTTAAGCACTAACAGTAATCAAGCTTATTATTAGTGCTGAAAACACTGGTGTACCTTTAAACACTAAAACAAACATGGTTAAGTCCATGGGTTACTTTGTTTTTGTTGTTCTCCTAGCATTTGCCCCTTCATGCTTCTCATTTAAACCACAAATGGGGTATCTCTGCCCTCAGTTCTACGATCACTCGTGCCCTCAACTGCAGCAGATAGTCAAGTCCATTGTTGCTCAGGCGGTTGCCAGGGATCGCAGAATGGCTGCTTCCTTGCTTAGGCTTCATTTCCATGATTGCTTCGTTAAGGTATGTATTTGCTAAAAATACGAAGTATATAACTTATTATTCATCTCATTGAAATTTACATCAGTTTTTCCTCCAAACCTATACTAATAATAAGTTATCTTATTTTTTTTGTAAAATTTTGCAGGGATGTGATGCCTCACTGCTGCTAGACGACGGTGAAGGCATAGTCTCGGAGAAGGGGTCAAAGCCTAATAAGAACTCTGTTCGAGGATTTGAGGTCATTGATGAGATCAAGGCTGCAGTAGAGAAAGCATGTCCCCATACAGTCTCTTGTGCTGATATCCTTACAATAGTTGCCAGAGATTCAACTGTTATTGTAAGGATCAATTTACATAATACTTAAGTAGAGTGTAGTTATACATAATGAATCATAGAAGGCAGAAGACTTGACAAAATTGTACTAAAATTACTAACGTATGTAATAACACTGCAGGCTGGCGGACCAAGCTGGGAAGTTCCCTTAGGAAGAAGGGATTCCAGAGGAGCAAGTATACAGGGATCTAACAACGACATTCCTGCTCCTAACAACACATTTAACACCATTCTTACCAAGTTTAAACGCCAAGGCCTTAACCTTGTTGACCTTGTTGCTCTCTCAGGTCTGTTTCAATCACCATTTTTTGTTTTTATATATATTGACCTTGCTATTCCATCTAGTATGTAGGATTGTTCTTCTTACCACTATAAAATAAAAATAAAAAATATTATCTTGGTCAGGCATTCCCTTCTCTCTGACAAGAAGAAAACCTAGTACTAGCAACTACCTGTTCATTTCTATTGGCTGATTTCTGCTCTATGGCCCACCATTTTATTTTAACAAAATTGAAAAGATTTACTGGGTTGATGACATACATTTACACAAAAATGGCTAGGATATTTTCATAGTAATTCATTATAAGGTGCATTATCTCTAGCTACATGCCTACATTTTTTACTGGATAAAGGTTAGATTGAATAGAATCAGAGTGCCCTTCAATTCATCAATGGCGGTGTTTTGTTTTTAGGTTATTTATTTTTGGGTTGAGAATGACAAGAAGTGTTTGTGCAGGCGCTCACACAATAGGTTTTGCAAGATGCGTCAGCTTCAGGCAAAGGCTCTACAATCAAAATGGAAATGGGCAGCCTGACTTCACACTTGACCCAGCATATGCTTCTAAATTGCGAAACCAATGCCCGCGCTCTGGTGGTGACCAAAACTTGTTCTTCTTAGATTATGTAACCCCCTTCAAGTTCGATAACAGCTACTACAAGAACATATTGGCTAACAAGGGGCTGTTGAACTCGGACCAAGTTTTGTTAACCAAGAATCAAGAATCAATGCAACTAGTGAAACAATATGCCGAGAACATGGAGCTTTTCTTTGATCATTTTGCCAAGTCCATGATAAATATGGGTAACATCACCCCATTGATAGGCCCAAAAGGAGAGATCAGGCAGAACTGTAGAAGGATAAATTCATACTAAGATTCTCTATACTTCTCTGTTTTGTTGTCTGTCAAAATTATGGTGTAATATATTCTGTAATGTTATTTGTTTTTCCAAATTTCATTGTATGTGCGTTTGAAGCGGAGTAGTTGCTGCTTGCGGCAAGCTCTTAATTGTAAATTAGTCTTTTACAGTTGAAATAAAGTACTGCTAATCTCATGATTTGATCTTTCATATACAAGTATGTTATTTCTACTCAATGCAATGTTGAATCTTTTTTTTTTATTTTTATTTTTTATTTTTATTTTTTTATTTTTTTATTTTATGTACATATCTTTTTTTCAAGGACAATTTCACATAATAATGCTAGACTGCAGTTTCTTCCAAAGAAAAAAAACACACACACAGAGTAAAATAGGAAGATTTTTATAGAAATCTAAAATAATGTAATACTTGAAACATACTCACTCCATTCCAACTTTAAGTTTACATGAGCAAATGCAGAAGTACTTGCTGTAAGAGAAAGTAAACTTCATATTGGATCAGCAAAATAACATTTTATAAATTAACAGTTTATACCTTTAAATTAGATCATGTCATCATCTTTCATTCTAATTTCATATAGACATTAACATCTTTCATTCTTAATTAAAATTAGGGTGACTTTTTATTGTTTAATTTAGTTTTGACTTGTAATTTTCATGGGTACTTTCGTGCCTAATGATTTTTCCTTACAATTTAACTAAAAAACCCTTCCTTCCCCTTCCCTTTTATTCCCTCCTTATCTTTCATGAATGTTACCAAACACGATATATAAAATGTCTTGCAAATATTGTTGATGAATTGAAGTAAAGGTAGTAAATTTGATCAATAATATAATTCTCAAACGCGTCCCCTTCCTATTGTATTTTGGTGGTAGGGGAATGGGTCTCGAGGTGTTAATTATACACCACGCGGGAGCCTCAACTAATAAAATTGTCTTTATTAAGTTATTAATTGTAACACTATTCCATGAATCTTCCAACAATAATAATATACTTCGTATGTTCTTGCATTAAGATGAAGTTTAGTAGGAATTTGACTTTATTTTAACATATCTTCATATTGATTGGTCAAAACTCAAAAGAGTAGTTTGAAGTTGTAACATGATGTTTTTTCTCAATTATTTTTTATATTGTCATCATCGTTTATATATGAATCTTTCGTACTTTGAAAGATTATTTATCCATGTTGATGTAACTCCGAAGAAGAGTACATTTTCAGTTTCCATTTTCTATGATGTTAATTTTGACTGGCATAATATTATACGAGTATATTTGTACAGATTACAAAATTATGATTATGCTTTATGTACAATACTCAATTAAACCACTACAAACATGCCAACTCCAAATAATCATTGTTTAAAGAACACCAACTCCTAAGTCCTAACCCTCGGCTATGGTAAATACTCGGTTCCTTCAGCTACCTACTCGTGTCCATATCCGTTATGTACATGTACTTGTGTCAAACATGTGTGTAATTAAAAAAAATTTAAAAGAAAAAAAAAAAAAAAAAAAAAAAAAAAAAACAAACAAACAAAGAAACCAACCTTAAGCGTCTCCTGTGTACCTATGTCAACAAAATGTGTTTCCTAGTTTAATACTCGTAGTATTTCCTCCGTTTACCTTTTCTTTTTTAGTCAAAAATGTGCTTTATTATCTTGTACGGGTCTCCAAACCTCCAAAATTGATTTCTTTTAGGATATATTATTTTTGATAATTATTTTTTATCCGAACTTGGATTTAAAAAAAAAAAAAAAAAAGAGCTCGGGACTCTTCCCATAGATTCCACGATACCTCAAGAAGTTATTTGGGTGTTCGGAAGCTTGGAACCATCCATTTTGCCTTTAAAATGTCACTTTAGCCATTTATGTACAGGCCTCCTTTAAATCAATTCAAAGTCGCCACATGAGTCTTTATGTTACCGACTAGTGGTTATACATATATGGTTTCAAACAATGCCATATAACCCTTGGACGCATCTCCTACCCTCTCGTGAACTTTTGACTCGGGTCTTGAAACCTCTGAAATTGGTCCAAAAACGTGAATTATAGCCTTCACTTTTGGAATTTCTTTTCACTTTTTCGGACCTGGATAGAAACAAGTTAGGGTGCTTCTCATGAACCCCACAACACCCTAGAAGGCCATTTGGGTGGTTGGAACATCCATTTTGCCTTAGAAATATCACTTTAACTGCTTACATACAAGTCTCCTTTAATTAACTCAAGGTCACCATAAAGGCCTTTGTGTGAATGATTAATGGTCATATATGGTTCCAAACAACATTATATGACCTCAAGATGTATCCCTTACCTTTCCGACAATTTTCAACAACGGGTCCCGAAACCTCCAAAAACGGTCCAAAAGCGTGGAATTATAACCTTCAATTTTGGACAATTTTTGACTTTTTCGAACCTGGAAAGAAAATAAGTTGGAGTGTTTCCCAAGGACCCTACGACACCTCCGGAAGTCATTTGGATGGTAAATGCATCCACTTTGCCTATAAACATTCAAATTAACTATTGTTATGTATATGCCTCCTTTCAATGACTCGAGGCCATCACGGGGTTATATGTAATGTGATTAATGGCTATATATGATTCCAAATTAAACAACAATTTTATTTCCTTATGATATGATATACTTGTATTTTTTTTTTTAAACCATATGATATACTTGTATGATTCTAAGCAAAATTGTTACAAATGTGTAAGGAGTGACTGATAGTCCGATCAATTACAAACTAAGGGCAAGGGTTGATTCAAATTGTCGTCCGCAATTCGGTTTCTTAAAGCTTAGTTTAATTTAAAGTAATTTCAAATGTACATCCGTCGCATGTTCCAAACTTGTAACTTTCTCAAGAAATCATAGTTTAAACAAACTTTAGGAATTAAGTACAATACTTGTATAATTTACATGCTGAGACAGTGCGTACGTATATCATATTGCTTTTTTTCCTGTCTTCCGTTTAAGCTTTCATCTTGGAGACTTGGAGTGCTGATAATTTGAGCAGTTAGAAACTTAAAAGGAATAAATTGTTGACCAACTCCACCTCACCAATTTTGTCTATCGTTTTCTTTGACTTGGTAATAGACATATCCTATATAAACCCTACAAACACATCTTATTAAGCAAACCATAACACAAAAATCATTCTATTTATCAAGTTTATTAGTGCTGAAAACACAAGCATACTCTCTGAAAAGCCAAAACAAACATGGATAAGTCCATGATGAGCTACTTCATTGTTCTTGCACTCTTAGCACTTGCCCCATTATGCTTCTCTCACAAATTCCAAGGTGGTTATCTCTACCCTCAGTTCTATGACCGCTTGTGCCCACAAGTGGAACAGATAGTCAAGTCTGTTGTTGCTCAGGCGGTTGCTAGGGATCGTCGAATGGCTGCTTCCTTGCTTAGGCTCCACTTTCATGACTGCTTTGTTAAGGTATTTGAGTTAAATGTACAAGTATAATATAATAATGCTCATTTCATAGGAGTTTAATCAATTTGAAGTCTAAACCAATGCTGATTTTTCTGTTAACTGTTGTAGGGATGTGATGCCTCATTGCTATTAGAGAGCAATGGAAACATAATCTCAGAGAAGGGGTCGAACACTAACAGGAACTCAGCTCGAGGGTTTGAGGTCATTGATGAGATCAAAGCCGCGGTAGAGCAAGCATGCCCCCACACCGTCTCTTGTGCTGATATCCTTGCTTTAGCTGCCAGAGATTCAACTGTTATTGTAAGCATCAATTTACGTAGTACAAGGGCTAATATTTAAGCATGCAGATGCTGTTGCACATATAGTTAAATTATACTTATATAACGCTAAAAATACTGCAGGCTGGTGGACCAAATTGGCAAGTACCTCTAGGAAGAAGGGATGCTAGAGGAGCAAGTATACAGGGATCTAACAACGACATTCCTGCTCCTAACAACACATTTAACACCATTCTTACCAAGTTTAAACGCCAAGGCCTCGACCTCGTTGACCTTGTTGCCCTCTCTGGTTTGTTACAATCACCTACTCGTCTCACTGCCTTTCATGTCGATGGATACATGCTCATTTTATTAATAAAAGATGTGTAAATACTAACCAAAAGAAAATAATTATATTGGTGCAGGTGCTCACACAATAGGTAATGCAAGGTGTGTTAGCTTCAGGCAAAGGCTCTACAACCAGAATGGAAATGGAAAGCCCGACTTCACACTAGACCGAGCATATGCGTACGAGTTGCGCAGCCAGTGCCCGCAGTCTGGTGGTGACCAAAACTTATTCTTCTTGGACTATGCAACTCCCTTCAACTTTGATAACAGTTACTACAAGAACATATTGGCTTACAAGGGACTGTTGAACTCTGACCAAGTTTTGTTAACCAAGAATCAAGAATCGATGCAACTAGTAAAGCAATATGCTGAGAACATGGAGCTATTCTTCGATCATTTTGCAAAGTCCATGGTTAAGATGGGTAACATTTCCCCATTGACAGGACCGAAAGGAGAGATCAGGCAGTACTGTAGAAGTATTAATTACTACTAAGATCCTCTGTTTTCCCCTGTTTTGTTGCTTTAGTTGAATATTGGATGTAACTTATATTGTTATTCTCTTTGTTCTAAATTTTTTTTAAGCATTTGTGTTTAAAGCGGAGTAGTTGTTGCTTGTGACAAGCTCGCAGATAAATTTGTATGTCATATCTGTCTTTCGAGATGAAATAAATTTATTTTGTTTTCTGCTAAAGTTTTGTTCAATTCAAATGGCTTTATTAGACTAGTGGAGGAGTTTGCATTGTAAGGCCCTTTTTTTTACTAAATTTAAAATTTATATAGTAAAATAATTAAAAGTTAGTTAAAACTTAAAATAGTGTAATTTAAGTAAAAATATAAATTTAATTCAGCAAAAATAAGTAATTAATTAAAATAAAACTTAATTAGTAAAGAAAAATATTATAACAAATAAGTAAAAATAAAAATTAATCGAGAAAAATTATCTAAGTTTAGGTAAGTTGATTTAATTTTAGCAAAAATAACTTAGCAAAAATCAAGGAAAGAGAACATGGCCTTTTTTTTTTTAATTGACTAAATTTGACTTTTGTGCTACTATACTTATCAATTTTTGTAACTTATGTCTTAAACATTTTTTTTTTTTTTGGACAAGACTTATGTCTTGTACATAACAGAAAATCTTGCGTAGACCTGGTCCACAATAATATTATTGTGGACCTAAGGTTTATATATACGTAGCTGACGTTATATTAAGCATAGTGACCCCTAATTTTAACATAGTAACCTTATTTTTAACATAATAACCTTTCTTAAAACTTGTGTGACCTTTAATGTTATTATGAACTTAAATTATGACGTTATGTTGAAAGTAATGATCTTAATTATTCATATTGACCATTATATTAAAATTTTCATTAAAAAAAAAATTAACCTCTTATATATTTTATAATGTTACAATGACTTTTTTTTCAACATAATAACCTTTATTTTAATATATATATAGTGACTTTTTTTAATTAATAAAACAATCATGTTGTCTTTAATATTGATGATTCACAATAAATTAGTGTGAACCAGGTCCATTTAAGAATTTGTACATAAGGAAATACTAATAATCATGATTCACAATTGTTACTTATCGAGAATAATAGATGTTGTTAAAGACATACAATAACAAGAGTGATAAATGATGAAGCTGGTTAAGTAAAAAAGAATGGAGGTAGTACTTATGCTTCATACTTGTCCTAATAAGTTATTTCTTTTGGTTTTGGAAAAAAGTGCAAATTTACAAATAGGAATACTAGAAAATACAATAAACCCTCTTTAGTAAATTATAAAATCTTGTTTTTAATAAGTATATATCATATAACCTTTAATTAATGAATTAGTTTTAGTTATAAAAAAAATTGGAAAAGATTATAGTTAAAGAATAATTGACATATTTGATGACTACTATCACACTTTATCAAACCATTTACTTCGTATTTGTGATTTATACATAAGAAATAATATAATTAAGTAATCTTATCAATTCATCTCAAATTAGTGTATATACCTCCAAAAAAATTGATTATTTCTTTTTTACAATCGTTATTGTTAATTAATAATACTAATTGTTACCGAGTTGATAAATATGATAAAAGAAACGACATTCCAAAATAAATATTACCAAGGAATTGAACTCTTAAAGGAAAGGAATTATTTGACCACAATTAGCCATCTAAAATATGGAGTACAATTTATTAAATTAAAAAAGAAAAAAAAAAATCAATGCAGATAGAGCCTCAAGGACAAATAATGTGGATAAAATCTGATATCAAGTGATGAATACGTGGTAAAGGTTTTGTAGTTTTCCTCAAGAACCCATAATAGGTCATATAAATTAAATGTGTTGGGGTATAAAATATACGTGGTAATTAAGCAAAATATGGAAACTTCTGTTTTCCTAAGGTATTCCTATTGAGCCAAGATAAGAGCTGTTCTATAATCATTTGCATGATACTGTACTTACTCCTTTGAACCACTAACAAATTTCTGCTACTAACATGCAATTAATTGAGCAATTTGCAAATCATGCATGTTAATGCGAATAATCGTAGTTGACCTACTCCACCTTCATTTTGTCTCCTGTCTTTTTCTTTGACCTTGCAAAACATCGTTACTATATATACCCTTTTAAACGTATGTCATCATATCATAACAGAAAACATTCCAATAAGTCAATTTCTAGTAGTAATATAAGCTTCTAAAACATCTAGATGGCCAAGTCCATGAGCTACTGTGTTGTTCTTGCTCTCCTAGCACTTGCAGTTGTTCCTCTATGCTTTTCTTCCAAAACCCAACAAGGTGGTTATCTCTACCCTCAGTACTACGATCACTCATGCCCGCAAGTCCAACAGATTGTCAAGTCTGTTGTTGCTCAGGCGGTTGCTAGGGAACGTCGAATGGCTGCTTCCTTGCTGAGGCTCCATTTCCACGACTGCTTTGTTAAGGTACTTGCATCATATACTCATCATATCCATAATGTTCATGTTGTTGCATATTTTGTTTGTCGAAACCAATCAATATTTACATATCGGTGGTATTAAAATTGCAGGGATGTGATGCATCAGTGCTGTTAGACAACAGTGGAAGCATAGTCTCGGAGAAGGGATCAAAGCCTAATAAGAAGTCGATTCGAGGGTTTGAGGTCATTGATGAGATCAAGGCCGCAGTGGAGAGAGCATGTCCCCATACTGTCTCATGTGCTGATATCCTTGCTATAACTGCTAGAGATGCAACTGTTATTGTGAGCATAAACATTAATATTTTCTGCTATATTATACAAGTAGTAGCTATTCACTTATGACATTATGGGCCTTATATATGGAATGCAGTTGGAAAACTATATATAAAAATACAACGTACATATATATACTCCATTCTGAAACTAAATTAATATAGCATAAAAAAAATAAAAAAAATAAAAAAAAAAAAAGCCCATATAATTGATAATGTTATTAATTTATTAAGCAATAATTGCAGGCTGGTGGACCAAATTGGGAAGTGCCCTTGGGAAGAAGGGATGCTAGAGGAGCAAGTTTGCAGGGATCTAACAACGAAATTCCTGCTCCTAACAACACATTTAACACCATTCTTACCAAGTTTAAACGCCAAGGCCTCAAACTTGTTGATCTTGTTGCTCTCTCAGGTTTGTTTCAAAGCATTATTACATCAGCGGTGGATCTAGAAATTTTTACTTTCAAGAATAAATATTTTTTTTTTTTTTTCTCACGAAGTTTTACCAATTTTTAATAAAGGGAATGTGACTGCATGCTCAACTTTAAGGGTTTACATATCTGCTCATGATTCATATTTTCCTCTAATATTACATAGTTTTACCAACAATATATGGGTGAATAATAAGATTGCGTTATTTATTGCATTTTATTATTCTAATGTGGATTGAAATTAACAAGGAGTGATGGTACAGGTGCTCACACGATAGGTAATGCAAGGTGTGTTAGCTTCAGACAAAGGCTGTACAACCAGAATCGAAATGGGCAACCTGATGTTACACTAGACCGGGTATATGCTTCGCAGTTGCGCAACCAATGCCCACGATCCAGTGGTGACCAAAACCTATTCTTCTTAGACCATGTATCACCCTTCAGCTTTGACAACAGCTACTACAGGAACATATTGGCTAACAAGGGACTGTTGAATTCTGACCAAGTTTTGTTAACCAAGAATAGAAAGTCAATGAAACTAGTCAAGCAATATGCTGAGAATATTGAGCTATTCTTTAATCATTTTGCAAAGTCCATGATTAAGATGGGTAACATTTCTCCATTGACAGGCCCAAAAGGAGAGATCAGGCAGAATTGCAGAAGGATTAATTCCTACTAAGAATTTTTAACAGGACAAAGTCCTCTGTATTTTTATTTTTAATGGGTTTTTTTTTTTTTAATTTTATTTTTATTCCTGTATTGTTGTTTAAGTTGAAAATTTGTGTAATTTATTCCGTTCTTTTTAACTGTACAAGGAAATTCATAACAAAGTTTATGCATGACACTAATATTTATGTCCTAGTTGAAAATTTAGGCCAAGAACTCAAGAAGAAGTAATAACGGCTAAGTTTGATCAAATTTCGTGGCGAAACAAAACATTGTTCCTGTTAGACTACAACAAAGGCATTATTGAAAGTTTGAAACAAAATCTTACACCCGAATACCACCATCGATAATTAGGGATGACAACGGGTCGGACCGAACAGATCCGTCTTTGTATCAAGGATTCGAATCCGACCCAGATCCGTCGGGTCCGGAGAATGGAGACCCGGATCCAGTTCCAACGGGTCCAACGGATCCGTTATTTTGCAATAAATATAATGTTTGGGTTAAAAAATGCATTTTAAACTTCCTTCGAGGGTTATAAAGTTCAACTTTATTTAAAACTATCTAAAAACACAAAGTAACCAACTTATACACTTATATTTTGAAATAAAAATTATAAATAACGAAAAAAGTACGATGTTACAGACAAGTGAAAAACAACGATGATATATCCGATATGAGCATTCAAAATTCATCTCTAGAAAGAGCTAATCTCTATCACTACTAACATCATCAACATTTTTAATAAAGCAACAAACAATTTTAGTTTTTTTTTTATAGAAAAATTAAAAAACGGGTAAATGGATCTGGGTCCGAGTCTAGAGGCCAGACCCGGATCCAGATCCGTTTTTTTCAGCAAGACTCGGATCCGACGAGTCCAAAATTTTCACGGATCCAAATCGGGTTCAGATCCAGTGTCATCCCTAGAATACTTAACTTTCTCAAAACACATTCCATGCACTCTAATGTGAAGCGAGGAGTGTCTAGCTAATTGACTTATGTATGTACTCCATACTTGTTTAAATTACGATTGGATTTCTAAACATATCCTTTGCTTCTCCTATAATATGTGGATTATATTGGGGAATAAAGCAACAACATTAAAGATTACACTAAATTTCCGCCTAAAACTTTACCTTGCTTAATTAGAGTAGTCTATTTCTACTCCCATCTTTTCTTGGGTGCAAGGAAAGTAACCTACAATCCTAGATCAATCTAAAAAAAAAAAATACCAAAACAATTAGATAATATTATGGCTAAAACTGTACCTTGCTTAATTAGACCCACAAATAAGATAATCTTAAGCATAATTAGGAGGAAATATTGGTTTGGCTTCACTTCTTTTCATTTTTAAAATAACGTTTTACCAACCACCATATCTATACAAGTGTAATTGATGAAATTGTGCTACTAACAATTACAATATATTATGCCACATGCAATGTGTCCATTGTGAATACAACATTGGCCAGAGTTGCTAACTATTCACTTAATTTTTTTTCATTAAAGGAGAAGGCTCTACTCAAATCATAATAACGTCTAATTTAATCCGGAATAGGACTTAAAAGACGGAATTCCTTAAGCGGGGGAAGGAAATTCCTACCCCAAAGAGCCCCCACTGGGATTTTATACCACAACTTTGTGGTTGTGCCATAATTTCAAGCAAAAATTTGCTCTAAGCCAACACCTTGTTTAGTTTTCAATTTTGTAAATCATTGGACCATCATATTTTGTGATATCTCCCTACCTAACCTTTTTAATGATTAATAATTTATTTACATAAACTATAATTTTCATGTTGACCGTTATACGATCAATGAACGAGTTAATTATTTTTTGTTAATGTAAGAGGCGTGCTAAAAACATGGTGTAACTAAGCTATTGTCGTATCTTAGGCTGCTGAAAAACTTTGCAACTAAAATTAATCGAGCTTAATTATGCCATAGGAACGAGGTGCATATATATGCCAAATTGCCAATTAATTCTATTAAAGAACACTATCTTAGTCAGCTGGTAGCAGTTGAAAATTATAGGCCATTCAACCAATCATCTTTTTACTCATCAATCACCTTAGACCAACTACTACTCTCATTAATTAACTACCCTTTGTAATAAGAAGAGTTGAATAATCATTCATAAACTACCTATGCTCAGCTCGTCACTCAATTAATCAATTTTAACGGAGATAATTAAGAAAGTATGTCATCATAAATCATTACCGTATAAATAAAGAATACGACTTTTATTGACATGCTCAATTATTATTACTTGGTAACAGGTAAGTACGATTTCGGATGAAAAGAGTAAGTTACCATTGACATGATGATGTTGGTATAAGAAAGACGTCAATTCAAATTCAATAATTAATGGCAACAAAACTTGTTAAACTAAAGTAGGACTCCTCATTCTATAAAGGTGGGTCTATACTCTATAGTCTTTAGCTAAGCAAGTAGAACTCTTTTAAGTAAGAAAAAGCTAAAATTCTCTCTCCTTGTATACGAGTCTCGAAACAAAGCTATGATTAAAGCAACAGTTAAGTTGCTGTATTATTGAACCTTAATTACATGCTGGATTCCAATTCAAAGAAGAGTCCCTCTTAATAATTATTACTAAAGAAATCATCTTAGCTTGTCATCTTAGACTGCTGTAAAGCAAGGTTAGGCCACACCGACAATTGATAACCCTTTTGATTAGGACATTTTTTATAGGCGTTAATTACTGCTATTCGAAAAACGTGCACAACCTAATTGGCTTGGTTAATTGGGATTAGAGAAGGATATAATTAAAGTAAAGCATGAAATAAACTTCGTGACCCTACAGTGCAAGGACTTATTTTGTAATCGCTCTGTGCCTCTGTGTTTTGGGTTTAATGTATCAATTTGACTTAATACATTTGATAAAGCATAATTTTAATCATATAATAAGTATAAAAAGTAGATATTTTAAAAATAAACATAAGATAGACCTATAAAACATCTTAGGTTAGTAAATCATTACGATCATAATGATGCATATATAAATAATGTAAAAGTCAAATTGTTACTCCATACTACGATAAGAAAACAGTTATGAATTAATTAAATCATTTGTTAATGCATCTCGGATCTTTTTCATGATTAGGGCAGCGCACTTTGCAAATAGTATACATAAACTAACTGATTTATGCATATAATATAACTCAGAGGATCTAATATTTTTTGTATCTTATAGGTTGTTCTTATTATATGTATTCTCTATGGTCAAATCTGATGGCTCAATTTATTTGTAAATGATCCAAAGCTATTCATATACAAAAGAATAATGTGATCTTTTTTTATATATAAACATGTATTCTCAGATGGGTGTCCATTCACTAATATTAATATGAAGTTTTGATTTGAAGGAAAGCTTTCCAGCTAGAGGAATTGTGTAAAGTGCAAAGTTTAAATTTTAATTAATTTGGAATGAAATTAGCTAAGATCAATTCTTTTTGCTGTTTTGCACCAATGCCCCTATGTATAAAGAATGCTGCTTATGGCTTGAAGACCTAACAAAGTAGAGTAAATGATACTTGTAATTACATATTTTTGACATTTACATAGCTCCTCAGGTCATCGCTTGAGAGTAGAGGGGGAGCTAAGGGAATCCTCCTACTCCCAAGCCTTTTGTAGTTGGTGGGGCTCAAACCCGTGACCTCAAAGTCACAAGGTGAGTTCCCACCAACTTCACCAAGTTTTGCTTGGTGTATAAGATATATATGGAGCACTTATATAGCAATAATCTTTGCCCAAATGTTTAAAAAATTAAAACTATAATAATTCTATAAATTACCACCTTAGAATCGCCCTATCTTACAATCTAGAAATTAAAGAGGTTGTTAATTAATGATAAGCTATATGTTGAATCAGTTATCTTTCAAATTGAAAAATGTTGAACCACTTGTATTATTGTATCATATGCAAGGCACAAATGCGTATGTAGCTAGTTGTATTGTATCTTGATAACATTATGATGTCTCAATTCCAACAAAATATACTTACTTCCTTTTTATTTGCAAAATTTTCAATTTCACACTTGTCAATGTATGACTTCAACCGATAATAACTTTTATTTTTTCTTAAATCAACTAATAAAAATATTTACTTGCAATGAGTTAAAATTGCACAAAGTTGATATTACAAAGTATATATTACAACAAATGTAAAAATATTTCAGATAATTGTACTTTTACTTGAGTATAAATTATTAAAGATTATCAAAATTTAGCGTGTAGATAATGTAAAACTCAAAATGTTGCACGCAGCTAAAAATAAATAGAGGAAGTATCAAATTTGACTATTTATTCACATTCTGTAAGACTTTAACCTACATTTCAAACCACCCTCCCTCCCCCAATACCGTTAAATAGTGAGGTGACAAAATCACCTAATAATATGTCTTATATGACCCACCCAAGACCTTGGTGTCCTTTGCTTTACATTGCATGGTTCTTTTTTAATTCTATGATATGAAAACTAATGCAATAAATAACATGACTTGTTAACAACTCCACTATTTTATTTTTGTACCTCTTATCTCGCTAGTTCTTGTACTCTATTCATTTACTTCAAAGAACAAGAACTCTCCTGCTATAAATAACAACGTACAACATCCTCTAATCTAAGCAAAAGCATTATTCTTTACTCAAAAATGGCTAAGTCTCTTAACTATCTCATTCTTCTTTCTCTCTTAGCCATAGTTCCTTCATGTTTCTGTGAGAAAAGCCAAGGGGGTTCTCTCTACCCACAATTCTATGATCACTCATGTCCCAAAGTTGAAGACATTGTTTGGTCTGTAGTCGCAAAGGAGGTCGCTAAAGAACCTAGGATGGCAGCCTCTCTGCTTAGGCTCCATTTCCATGACTGTTTTGTCAAGGTCTTTACTTGAAATGAATGATAATATTACTATATATGCTTATTTCAGATAATGTTCTTATTTTTTCGTACTTTAATAATGGGTTTAAACTGATGATTACTACAGGGTTGTGATGGTGGTGTGCTGCTGGACAGCAGTGGTAGCATAATAAGTGAGAAGAAGTCGAACCCAAACCGTAACTCAGCCCGAGGATTCGAGGTCATTGATGAGATCAAGGCAGCTGTGGAGAAAGCATGCCCTGAGACTGTGTCCTGTGCTGATATCTTGGCTATAACAGCCAGAGACGCTACTCTTCTTGTAAGTTTGGCATGTAAATCTTAATGTTATTATATCATACTACTACAAACATGTTATTATGTAAATCATTATGGTTAATAATGGTTCATGTATGGTGCAGGCTGGAGGACCAAACTGGGAAGTACCACTAGGAAGAAGGGATTCTCTAGATGCTAGTTTAAGTGGTTCAAACTACAACATTCCAGCTCCTAACAACACTTTTCAAACCATTCTTACCAAGTTCAAGCTTAAGGGGCTCGATCTAATCGACCTTGTCGCGCTCTCAGGTATGCTGATCACTTTTTTTTTTCTAGCCCTTTGATTAGCTCTGTCTGGAACAAAAAAAAAAAAGTGACATTGATATGAAATCAAATTCTAATCTTGCCTTAGAAAAAGAGATTCCTCCTTTTAGAAAAGTAGTCCTATAATGAACTGGGGTGCTAATAGAGAAATAATTGTCCTTTGAGGGGCTTAGAATGCTCATATTATTGTACATAAAAGTGTAAAAGCCAAGCCAATACAAAGTGTTGTGTACAGAGAAAAGTCTAAATTCCTCAACTATTTTATGGTAAACAAGAAGCTAATTGACCAAAATGCCCATCAATAACTTTACCAAAAAATTGAATGGGGCTAGTGGCAGGATAGAAATTAAAGAATTTTTTTAAAATTGAGCATGTCATTCACTACATATTAGATATCTAATGGTTTTATAGTTAGTTGTCTGTGTACGAACATGTAATGGGGATAAGGTCATATGGAGACAGAAGACAGAGCAGTAGTGTGTTCTTCATTTCCGAACCTTGAGGTTAGGGGTTCAAGTCTTATAATTAGCACAAGTTTTATATTACCTCCCCTGTCCCTTCTAGGCCCATCTTTCCTTCATTTCAAAAGGGGAAAAACGATTAGGAAAATAAAAAGTATCACTAAGCCAATCATGTACTTCGTATATTTCATTATTCAGCACTAAATGTTAGAGGCTGAAGTTTGCAGAGGATTAATCTTTTTCAGGGAGTCACACAATTGGGGATGCAAGGTGTACTAGCTTCAGGCAAAGGCTATACAACCAGAGTGGAAATGGGCAACCTGACAACACTATGAACCAAGCATATGCAGCCGTGTTGCGCACCCGTTGCCCACAGTCTGGTGGTGATCAGAACTTGTTTAAATTAGACTATGTAACCCCTTTCAAGTTTGACAACAGCTACTACAAGAACTTACTGGCTTACAAGGGCCTACTCAGTTCTGATCAAATTCTTCTTACCAAAAACCAAGATTCCATGAAACTAGTGAAGCAATATGCTGAGAACAATGAGCTTTTCTTCCAGCATTTTGCTCAGTCCATGGTTAAGATGGGAAACATTGCTCCATTGACTGGCTCAAGGGGTGAAATCAGAAGAATCTGCAGAAGAGTCAATCACTAAAGTTTGGCATAATTCATGTATGTGTGTGAATTCCAGTATTTTTTTTGGGAGGCAAGGGGGGCTATTTAAGTATTTATCTTATGTTATTTTTTAAGGGTTGAAATCATTGGGAAAATGTGAAAAGTGTTTGTGAGATAGCAGTATGTATGTTTTTGTGACTAGTGTGCCCTCATTGTTTGACAGCAACTTTTGTATCTTCTTTTGCAATTAAATAAATTGTTCTTAGGGTAATTTTGTAGCATCCTCCTCAATTACATTCTCCTCCCTTAGGAGGGGAAAAAAAAGGGCAAGAAATCAGCAAGTTGGCAACCATTGAACTAGGACACCTAAATCATTCAAGTCTCAAAACCTTCCCACTGATGGATAAATCTGAGAATGGTTTTATCAGAAAGATCAATGATATAAACCTACTAGTAGATTTTAAAAAACCACTGTAGTCAAAAGATGAATTGAGTTCATGTTTACCTCAACTGACGCAAATAGCAAAGAGACAACAAATATGAAGCATCAAGAGCTGAAATTACTAATTCTTAGTCTGAACATTCCTGAAGACAATTCACAGATAGGCCTCAAAATCATAAAAGCACTAGCATGATGTATCTCAGGCATCCCAAACTTAGCAGAAAAATAACACAAAGATGGAAGTCAATAAGTCATACAGATATGCACATACCATTCTAATAAGAAGATAAAGTTTTAAGGTGAAAAACATGTAAAGATAACCTGATGCACCATATAACAAGTCTCGAGTAGCAATGTGAACTTGTTTCAGTGGTAGAAAGCTATGTTAAATTAAGCCACCAATCATTGACCCACAGTGAAACCTTTTCACTTGTGCCTTAGTGTACGAGAGTATATCATCCAAATCCTTTCCCTCTGCCATCCTCACTTTAAGCTCTTCATTTGCAGAAGCAATCTTCTCTTGACGTTTGAATATTTCTTCTTCATACTCTTTGATTTCTCTCTTATAGGCTTTGATCTCTTCCTCCTTCCTCTTAATTAAATGATGATTCTGGCTCTTAGCCTGCTTAACTTTAGACGATTCTTTAAGAAGCCTTTTGGCCTCATAGATTTCATCAAGCCGCTGATGAAGCCACCCAACATCCACATTATCCGATTCTATGTCTTGAACAAAGACCTGAAAACTGTCAACTTCAACTGCTGTGAGATGCACAAATTCTACAGTTCGCAGTTTCTCAACTATGTCACATACACTCTCAACCAACCAAGAGCGGTGCATAACAGACTTCTTGACACATTGTGCAGCAATATCGCCATACTTAGACAGTATATCTCTGAGAATGGGCGCCAGATTGTCCTTCACCCTATAACCACCAACTGTAACTAGAGGATCACTTATAACAGAATCAAAGCTGGAACAATCATCATCCATTGCAGCCATGTCTGAAAGATTAAGACTTGTTGCTTGCCTTGCATTACTATCTGCTCCACTTGGACTGTTCGGTCCTTCCTCAATAGGGGGCATTATAGGCTCCCGCAATGGTTTGTGCTCATTGGACATAGGTTTACCATTGACAGCTTTGGAGACAGAAGAAAGAGGAGACAATATTTGGATACATTCTGATCCTTCTCCAAGTTGAGTGGAAAGAGCTTGAGATTCAGGATCATGCAGACTCAGAGACAGTGGAGTTCCTGCACAGAATATATCAGCTACCCCATCATCACTACTTTCTTTTTTTATAGCGCCAATTGCAGCTGTTGATTTATTGCGCCTACAAGGAACATGTCTGACACGTCGAACTGGATATCTTCCTGAGGTAGCCCGAGAGCAAGCCTTAACCATAGGGAGATCCTAAACAACAGAAGGCCACATTTAACATAAGTTTGTGCAAAAACACATCCTACACAATTAAAAATGAGCATAAAACGCCTCGGCCTTATCTGAATAGAAAGAGGATTAGGCAACTGATGATACCGAAATAATGTGGATATTGCAAGGCGGGTATAGAGTCTTGCCTGTGATGGTGGGTTCTCAACCTCGGGTTCAGAGGTGGTTGTTGGACATGAGGACACTGCTTTGCTTTGTGATTTCAGAGTGCTACAAGGAGTCAATTCAGAAGGTGTAATGGCTGGACTTTGTGAAGCAGACACCTTTAACACGATGTCAGCAAGCTTCTCACACGTTTCAATCCTCTTAGCGACTCTTGAATGGCTAGTGTGCTGAGTTTGCAATCAACATGACATTTGACTCAAACAGATATACAGAAGTTCTCATCCAAGGAGCAAATAGACACTTGCAAGGCATGCTTACAGTATAAGATCAGAATAAGAAGGGAGATCAAGTTGGAAAAGGGTGAAGGGGAAAATGGCTAGGCAGAACAGCACATAAACAGGCATGCATTTTACTTTATGTAGTTTAGTCAAGTTTTGCTCAACATACTACATTTTTACGGATTGCATGGTAGATAGCTTTAACAAGTGTAGTTTAGGAGTAAAAGATTCATGATTGACAAAGGCAAACTCTCCTCTATTGATGGATGCGGCCTAGACCCATTTGATAATTGCCTAAGATACAACCTTGGGCCATTCTAACAACACAGTCGCAGACTCACAGTCAATGTGTACAGGTCTAATTAAAATTCAAGCCTACTAATTATGATTAGAATTGAAAGTATTCATCTTGTTTTTTCATTATTTAATTCAATGGTTTATCACAACTCTGGGCCATATTGGACCATGATTAGTGCTTGCAGAAGTTCAAATTTTCAGAAATCCTCAAATCTTTCCAGAAAAACAAAGGAAAGAAAAAATCTTCAGAAATGGGTTTACAAAAAACCTAGAAAATCAGTAACAAAACACAAACGACCCATAAAAAAAATTAAAAAAATAAAAAAAAAAAACACTTTTTTTTTTTTTTTTTGACGTAACATAAAAACTACAGGCAGCATGACAGATGAAGTAACAAAAATGGCAACTTTATGAAGACAAATTATGTAATAATCCAAATAAAGAAAAAGAGAGAAAAATGAAGAACCTGGGTATAGGAGGAAGATGGGTTTGAAGAGAAACCAGGAAGGTATTCTTGAATGAACCCATTATTATTGTGTGAAGAGCTAATTTAAGCGTTAGTGAGTGAGTGTGTTTGTCTGTAGGAGTGAGAGAGAGTGTTAGTCAGTGAGTTAAGATGCTGCCACCTGTCATGTGGAGAGTGGAGATCAAACCAACGTTACTATAATCTTCCTGAGCCCCTTGGATGTTTGGAGTACTGATTTTGGCATAAGAATTAATATAGGAAGAGGATAAATTTTAAATTTTGGGACTTCCTTTTTTTTCCATTACATGCAACTTCCAAAGTTTTTTATTTTTACATGTTGCACACTTATCTTACTCGTGAATAATGTATATCCTCCATCTCATAATATACTACGGAGTACATATTTTCATAGATATATTTTTCACTATTTAAATCTTGGGAAAAATCTTTAATTCGCAAAATAAAAAACTTACTACGTACTTATGAAACTATATGTTGAGACGAATCTAACAAATATTAAACCCTGAATAAAAGAAAGTAAAAATTAAAATTTAAAATAATCAAATTAAAATTAAAAAATTGGAAGCATGGAGCATTCTTAGTTAAGCTAACCACAAGTGATAAAATTGGAAGCTTTAACCATGGTGCTGTAAACCGTAAAGCCCTTTCTCTCAGTATGACTTAAATGGTTTGCTCTGTTATAAAGGTAGAAGACTATAGAGATAAGGGTACCGTAATAGCAGAGTAAACCATTAAAGGCAGCTCGATCAAGAGCTGGAAAAAGGAGCCTCAATTCGCAAGAAGTCAAATGAACCAAACAACAAGCTAAGAAAGAACCAATGTTGGATAAACGATATTCATAATAGGATCTGTCCATAAGCAAAAACACATATTGTACCTCAATTGGGTATCCGTAACTCATAAGACTAGTAAATTGTAAGTTTGTAACAACTCAATTTGTTCTCAAGAAAAAATTTCAAGCTCTAAATCACAATACCAACAAAAGTTGCACCTTACATGAACAGATTAGGCCTTGATGCTTTGTATGTTGTCTTGAGCTTCCTATTTGGTGGTCTAACCTTCTTGTAAACCAGTGGAAATTTGATATCCTTGCTGTGGAACTGTTTGGTGTTCTCCCTCTTACAAAGTTCATCAGGAACAGTTGCTGTCTTGATAATCTGGATGCATGGGGCCCTGACTCTATGGCGAGAAGCCATCTCGGTATACATTTGCTCAACAGCACCATTCAATGTGGTGTCACGGAATTCCTTGTACATGTTGTGGTAGCCAGTTCTACTTTGGTATCGCAACCATATTCCATAGTTCTTGATAACAGTAGGATTCTTCTCATAGATCTGTGGGCAGATCAATACTGAGCGATAAATAATAAATCCAATCTCTAACATTAAGGCAACACCACTACGATGGACAAAAACTCAAAATTCTTCTCTATATGTTGTGAGATGAGAATTTTAAGCCAAAGTAAAAAATTATAGTGTCCGGAAAACACTAGTTATGGAAGACACGGGAGTTTTGATGTGAGGGGAGGAGGCCTATCACTATCTCTCATCTATTTCTATTGACTGCAACAATCTCTTCCTTTTCATTGCAATCACAAACAGAATACTCTAGCCAAGTCTGAGGCTACTTCCACTACTATAACCTTTGAAACAGTAGCGTGACTAGTGTTGTCCAGACTCTCACTCCCCTGTTTAAACTATCACTAATCTCTTTCTTTTTCTAACAAACATAGATTAGATCACTCTTTCAGTTCTGCCCAATTACGGAGATTGATGGAAAAGAATCATTTTCGATAGTCTGCAGAGATTAAAATTTTCAAAATTTACACTTGGATGTACGATGGGTTCGCCATAATTCTATAACTACCAGAGTACCATTATGTAGGAGAGGTAGCCTACGATTATATAATATTACACAAAATGATAGCCAAACAGGAAATTACTTTACAACAACCTAAAAAAATTATAATTAACAAATTCAAAATGGCCTTTTGGATTATTTCACAACATGAACATACACAAAGCAATTTGTTTGCCAGGTAATACTAGAATTAAACGTCATATAAACAATTACTTGGAAATAGAAAGATTAATATACCTCGTTAATGGCAAGAATCTGACCATTGCTTTTCTTCACCTTCTTCAATTTTCTCAGAAAATACCTGCAAAAAATAACACAAAATCACAGGGGTTTTCTCAATCGAAATTACAAGTTAGAAAAGAGTAAAAAAAAAAAAAAGGTACCAAAATTTGGACTTGGCTCGAACTTCATTGGTAGCCCAGAGCTTCATGCGATAGATCTTGGGATGCTCATCGGATTCAGTGGGCAAGCCTCTTCCCACAACTTGGTACTGATGAAACTGTTACACATTTAACATTATTTATTATGGATTAAAATAAGTTCATGAATTGATTGAAATAATTGTTGCAGAAAAACAGATGAATTAAAGGAGATAGAATGATTGAAATCTAACCCTAAAATAACCCATTTTCGATCGATTCTTCTGCTGATTTGTCACTTTACGATTATATATAGGAGTTGGAGGAAGAATGTGTAGGGTTTTTAGTTTTTAATAATGTACTCATCTGAGTTGTGTCATTCAGGCTTACAAATTTGCAAGCTGGCATACCATGAGCCCAAAACTTAGGCCCTGCTCAACATTAGTCATTTCTTGGTTTTGTTTTTTTTTTTTTTTTTTTTTTTTTTTTTTTTTTTTTTTTTTTTATGATCCTCATCCCTTATTCACATAATCACATCACCTTATTTTTTATAAATTGAAATTATTTTTACTAACTATTATCTACGGTATATTTGTATATTTCTTCTTTAAAATTACTGATTTAGAGTGAAATAAAATTATACTTACTAAATTAATATTATTACAATATTTTTAAGGTAGACTAAATAAGGCTTTACTCCCTATTTAAACCATACTATGAAGACTACTCGCGCTCTTATTTAACCCTTTCTATGATAACCCCCTACTCCCGATTAACCTCTTTTATGATGACTCATTCTCATATTAACCCCATACCCATACTAAGGTGTCCCTTGATACTACTTAGACCATATTATGATGATTCTGCCTTCAAAGTAAGGGTTATAGCATCAGTAGTGCTCACAGTAGCATGGGTTATCATAGTTTGGCATAAACCTCACTATTATAACCCCTGAAACTATTTAACTCTTAGTATGATGATCGTTGCTCCAATTTATCCCTTGATACGACGGTAGGGGTTATAAGAACAATAAGAGTTATCATAGTAGAGGCTAAATAAATCCCTACTGTTATAACCCTACTACTATATTAGTAGAAGGTTAAATAAACCCCCACTGTTATAACCCTACTACTATATTATCCTGTTTTTATAATCCTATCATGATGACCCTTGCTCCTATTTAACTCCTTCTATGATGACTCCAATTCAAATTTAACTCTTACTATGATGACCTTTTACTAATATTTAACACTTGTAAGTTGTTATGAAGGTCATTTCTATGATAAAGGCCTAAAAGTCTTAAACGTACAAGTTTCAAAGCAATAAGCAAGTGGATAGAGAGTTTGGAGCTTTGGACTTGCCAGCGTTGTCTCAATGAATACGTTGACATAACTCACACGATGACATAAGCAAAAGATCCATTACTTTTTTTTTTGTTCTATCCAGCTCACCCTTTGAATTAATCCGGATTCGGGGCACCGTTTGAGCCTTATAAGAGGTCGTTTGGTTCAAAATGTTGGAATGGAATGATATGGGGATATCAACCCCGAGGGTATGAATTGATAATCTATTGTTTTATAAAAGTTGCTCGGTTCATTCAAAGGTATGGATTTTGATAGTATTAATGACTTGAGAAGGTATGGAATATCAATCTTTAGGGGGGTGATGGGTATGAGATTGAAGGGGATGAATAACTAATGAATATGACATTTCATACCCAAATGACCCCAACCAAACAACAATCACATCATTAATGGTATCACATTCATTCCATTCCATCGTAAAAGCTTGAACCAAACACCCCCTAAGTGGTTAGATTTTCGTCCTCTCTCAATTATTCTTGCGAGACATCGAACACGCGGTCCTTTCCTACTTATTGCAAAAGATCCATTACTCCATATTCTTAAATCCAGTTGAACAACATAAGTAAGGTGGAGAGACAAAGCGAGTACAGAAGTGAAAAGAAACTAACAAATTCTCTCCAGAAGCTCGCCGGATAATCAGTTTCCGGCGGCGTTAATGGCGGTGAAATGGGAATGGGAGAATGCCACCGCCGGATCCGTCGCTGGCTTCGCCACTGTGGCAATCATGCACCCCCTTGACGTCGTTCGCACCCGCTTCCAAGGTCAAACCATAATAAATCAATTTCGTCTAATTCTCACCATCCTCTCTCTCTCTCTTTTTTTAATTATTTTTTTTTCTGGGGATTCATTTTTATTTGTATTTGTTGAAATTTTACAGTGAATGATGGACGAATATCGAATCTCCCAAGCTACAAGAATACTCCCAATGCTATCTTCACCATCGCCCGTTCTGAGGTGTCTTCAAAATTAAAATGCTTTATTTTGTTGCTTTTTTAACCCTAATTTATTTTACAATTGAATATTTTTAGCCAATTCTATGCAACATGTTTGTATCATTGTTTGTTATTCAATTAACTACTTGTATGTATTTATGGTCTCTAATGCCAATGTATGACTATTTGTAAAATGCCTAATACATTCATTGAAATTATAATTTGTAAAAAGTACTGGGTGCATATTTTAAGTGAATTTAGTTTATTAAGCTGTTATCAGTCGAAAATTACCATCTTTAATCTTTAAATTTTGATTTGAGATGGTCAATACTAGCTGAAAGGTCTTTAATACTTTGAGTATGAAGAAATTAAGTTATGTCTTGCTGAGATGCTATTTGTAGATTCTAGTACAATTCTGCTTGCTCAACATTTTGTTTTTAACTTGTTTTCCAGGGTTTGAGGGGGCTTTATGCTGGCTTCACCCCAGCTGTTATAGGATCATCTATTTCATGGGGGCTATTTTTCTTCTTGTAAGTTGAATACTCTCAAGTCTGAAATTGTAGCTGCCTATTTTTTAGTTGTTTTATCTGAATTGGAAAGGATATGCTATTTTCTGCAGCTATAGCAGAGCTAAAAAAAGGTATTCTCTTGATGAGGAGGATAAGCTGAGTCCTGGACACCATTTGGCGGCAGCTGCAGAGGCTGGTGCACTGGTCAGTTTTTTGAAACAGCAATGCCATAGTTTAAATGTCTTTATGGGGAAGCTAGAGAAGATGTAATGGTGTTAGAGGGGTTTTGTTGATTAATAGTGAATTATTAAAAAAAAAAAAAAAAAACAAAATAGTGGATGTGGATCCCATCCAAAATGATAAATTGGACTAAAAGGAGAAATGGGGCTTTTATATAGGGATGGTGGGAGTGTGTATGAAGCTTAAGTATGGACATAAGTCACCCTGAATTTTCATTCTGTCAGGCTTGTTATCTCAATGAATTCTTTAATCTAAATTTCACTATTCAATTGATTTTGTCAATGCTCAGAAGAAACAAAGTAGGAGTTTACACGAGTTTGTATTAGAGATGTCCCAATCAAATTTGTGAATAACATTTTAGGATACTACGATGTCCCCACTTACATTTTTAAGTTCCTTCAAATTTGGCCGCAGTGCTACTAGAACGGGCTTCTTTCTCGCTTTGGAGATGTAAGAAACATGCTTTCATTTTTTCGTTTTCATGTTTTTTGTTAGAACTGATTTCTAACTAGCACATGTATGAACTATTTACAGGTATCATTTTTCACAAATCCTGTTTGGGTCATTAAAACAAGATTACAGCTACAGAATCCTCTTCATCAAACCCGTCAATATTCTGGTGTTTATGGTTGGCTTCACTTCTTAGTTAATTCATGAACTGTATGCTGGATGCTTTTTACTGGTCTTGCTGCTTTTGAGCTTTCAAACTCGTAAACTACTTGCGGATGCAATGGATATAATTAATTGGGTCAGATTCTCTGGTCATTTTAGTTTCCAGGATTTAGTAAAAGTTTACTTTCCAGTAGAAAATTTTCATGAGTTGAAGAGTTCTCTATGGCTAGTTGGCTACTATTAACAAGAATTCAAACTCATTGTTTATGTAGGACCTGATAGGTTGATACTCATATTACAGTATTTTTAGAATGCAGTTTATATAATCCACCCATTTCACGTATATTGTTATGGAATATTTTATTTAAGATTCTGCACTAGGTACCATAACCTTTTGAAGCTAACATGAGGGATAGGTTTACATTTTATGGGGAGTCGGTTCTTACTTCTATAGTGTGATCATAAAAGGTTTTACCATCCTAGTGGTTGAATCTTACTCCTGTGTTTGTGTGTAGGGAGGAGGGGGCTTGGGAAGAAGTGGCACCCCATTCTATGTTGTACTTATTTCAGGATGTCCCACTAGTTGGCAAAGTTTTCAAGCTACACCAATGACTTTATTTTTTCATAGTATATGTTAAGACTTTAAACTGATTCTTTTATCTAGTGCTGTTCAAAAGACCTCTTTTTATCAGTAGAATGAGGAGTTTCTGATTGGTTTTTTTTTTTTTTTTTTTTTTTTTTGGTGTCCACTTCAGATGCTCTGCGAACCATAACAAAAGAGGAAGGGTGGACTGCACTCTATAGAGGAATTTGGCCAAGTCTTTTGCTGGTTAGATTTTACTCATCTATACTCTGCAGTCCTCTCTCTTGCCCAGTTCATTTATTAACCATAATTAGCTTAGCCCATTCTATTATTAAGCTCGCTAGGTGCTTTGCTGGAGTTGTCTTTGTGCATATGATTGCCCTGTTAATGAAAAAGTATTAGCTTGGTGTCTTATGGAAATTAGACGCGAAAAAGTGCCTTCTGTCTAGCTTGTTGATCTTCTGATGGATCAAGTTGGTTCATGCTTCAATATTTTGGGTAAATAAAGTATGTTGTGATGTATTAGTTACATTAGAAAGCAAGTCAGTGAAAGCTTTTGTCAGCTTGCTATATCTGAATTGCATTGTACAATTTTCGCCCATTGTAGTAATCTTGAGTGGCTTTTGGTCATTATCTTGATAACAGATTTGTAGATCATTCTAGTATGGTTTGCATGTTGCTTCTGAGCACTGACTGTGGAAATTTGGGAAAATTTTCATGTATGTTTATCTGGTGAAACTGTTAAGAAAACAGAGGGCTTGGTTTTCTGGGCTTTTCAACTTCTTTTCCCTGGTTAACTGAGTATTGAGTGTTGCCATTCTACTTGATGTTTAGGGTGTAACTCTGGTATGCTTACTTGTTGAATTTACTGCTTCAGCAGGTCTCTCATGGTGCCATACAGTTCACTGCGTATGAGGAATTGCGTAAACTTCTTGTTGATTTTAAGTCAGAAAATGCCAAAACTAAAGATGTTGAAGTGCTGGTAGGTTTGCGATTTATGCACCCTATATGCTGTATCTCTCTGACATAAAGCTCTATTAGCAATTAATCCCTTTTGGCAAAAAATAAGATCTTTTTAAAATACTTTTGCTAAATGTAGAGATTAATGCATAAAAGTGGGTGGGGAGTGGTTTGACATCTATTTGCTTAAACCACAGGGTCCATTACTCCATTTAGTAAATTCTATTAACATTGTGAATTTTAAGCTGATTTTCTTATATGTTGCACTCTGATACAGAACTCCCTAGACTATACCTTTTTGGGAGCTTCTTCTAAAGTTGCAGCCATTCTCTTTACATATCCAGTTCAGGTAAACTTTACTCATAATTATAATGGATCTTTATTTTGTAATATCAACTTTTGGTAATATCTTCTGTACTTCGCAGGTCATTCGATCAAGATTACAGGTAAATGCCTGATTAGGTGAGGGGGGGGGGGGTGTGACTGGAATTTTGCTTCCATGATGCTTAAGCTGACCTTTACAACAAGCTGTAGTTTTTTCACTCATCTGTCTTTGTGTAAATTTGTAAATGCAGCAAAGGCCAAATCAAGATGGCGTTCCAAGATATGCAGATAGCTTTCACGTGATCAAAGAAACTGCACGGTGAGAATGAATCACTGCAAAATTTAATACTTCGTATGCTAAGCCTGCAACGTAGTGTTAAGTGATAATGTAATACTATCTTGATGTCTGACTGGTTGTTCTGGCTTTAATAATATTTGCGTTAGAGGGTATTATAATCATCAGTGCCTAATTGGGTGTTGATTCTTGTCTTATTCCTTTCACGTAATAGTTTATTAAGTCATATCACAGTTGCCCCCCAATGCAATGCTTCCCTGAGAAAATTTAAAATTATATCAGTGCTCATACACCCTGCATCCTTGCTTGCCTCTCTCCTAGCCAAAAGTATACATATATGTATCACCAATATAATGTGTGAGGACATCTTTCCCATCTATTAAATAATTTGAGGACAACTTTCCCATGTGTCCTACAACCTGATATTTCTTCCTTTTTTCCCCTATTTATCAAAGTTATATATATATATTATCATCTTTTGCAGGTTTGAAGGTCTTCGTGGTTTCTACAAAGGTATTACAGCTAACTTATTGAAGAATGTACCTGCATCTGCTGTAACTTTTGTTGTATATGAGAATGTTCTAAAGGTGTTCAATTTGACTAGAAAGAAAGATTAATCCTATAATCTTTCATCTATTTTTTCTTGAATTCTCTGCTACCTCTGCTTCTTGATTTTTTTACAACCCCCCCCCCCCTCTCTTCTCAAATCCCCTTTCTTTTTTACGCCCATCTTTAACAGGTAGATACAATACCGTGATAGAACAGGTCAACAGGGCATACTGGTATGAGGAAATTATTGTCACGTTTCTGTTGCTTAAGTTATTAATACTATTGAACTGGTTACCTTGAGGTTATGCTTGTCATAGTTTCTTGTTCCAACCTTTGTCATGTAAACATCTTTGAATACTTGGATCACCTTATGGCGTTTGATTTGTCTTTTTATTGGGCAGTTTCAAGAGTGATTTGGTAATTGAAAAGGCTAGCTAAATTAACTTCGTATGAAATAGTATTGGGGAGAGTTGAAGTACTTAGCAAAGTAGCAAACTTTAAATAGACAAGTAAATTTACATCTGATTCAGAGCGAAAGCTGAAGCATGGCCAAAACAGGCTAAGAATGTACTTAGGCAGACTGTCTAGATTACTGGTTGAAGATTATCTCTAATCCAGTTATTAGTCCTTTACTTGTACAAAGGACCAACAGTTTGGTCCAGAAAAGTAGAATAGCTTCATTGGTCTGAAGAGAGATTTTGTAGGAAGGATAATATCTCATTGGACACATCCTGTGGTTTTTCCAGTTGTATGTAATGGTGACCATTGAGAATGGCAACTTGTAAATTAGGAACGAGGCTCTTGAAGATGGGACCTTCAATGTATTCCCTTATACCAAGATTTACAAAACCAATGTCTTTATTGCCAATAATGAACTTGCCTGGAACTGTTATCTTTGCTCCCTGCCAGGCTGCGAGCAGCTCCCAGTTCCTAACACAGCAACACATGATGTAGATAGTGAAACTTAAGTCATGCACTGCTTAGTGATCAAGAAAGAGATGAAAGAACTCATGAATATCTCTCAAGGTTTGAAGAAAAGTTAATGCAAGTGATACACTGTTGATTTTACTCTAGTCTAGAAGTTGGTAAATCTCCAAGAGTGATACACTTACAAGTCCATAGCGCGGTAATAGTTCAATGGACCAGTGAAACCTGACTCCTGAAACTTGTCTGCATAAACCTGAAGTTCCTCTTCAGTGATCCATGGTGGCAAAACAGACGGAGTCTCTAGATAGTCTATTATCTCCATGCCCTCTGGAGCCACCAGATTGTCTGTTCTGTCTACTAGCAGGTATTTCTTCATAACTGTCAGATAGTCATACCTTGCAAATGCTCTCTCTGCTTGTCCTGTTTCCTACATATTTAGACAACTAATAAGTACCAACTTTCTGCTGCGAAATGACTCAAATGAGATAGATCTTTTTTATTTTTGAGACAATACCTGAAATTGACACACATAGAAGTCATCTCCAAATAATCTTCGGAAAAAATCAGTAGGTTTGTTGTTTGGGTCTCTGAGGAAGTAAGGAACTGAGAGACAAACCACTCCTTCCACTCTATCAGGCCTAAAGAGGCTCAAGTGCCATGCTGCCTCAGCTCCCCAATCAGTTCCCACCACAAAAGCCTTCTCCAAAATCACCAAGTTTTGTGAGAAACAAGCCAAGTATAATTAAACTTTTCCAGTCAAGTTATTACTTGATACAATTAAATACATGTATTAGGCTGATAGCAAATCAGGGATTCTATCTATGTATGTACATCATCTATCCAAAATTAATAATCACATCTGTTTGGATGTCTAACAAACAATTAATACATCTTTTATGTAAAAGTGTATCATATTTTTATCAATGAGGGGTAGGGAAAATGAGTTTAATGCTGGATTAGAGAGTAGTTTTTACATTTGGTTCACCAAAGTAGTCCAAGAGGCCAACAAGGTCAGCAACAATATGGAGCATGCTGTAAGAAGAGGAGCTCAAGGGCGAGTCAGAGTCACCATAGCCTCGTAAATCTGGGGCGACAACATGATAACCATGGCTAGCAAGAACAGGGATCTGGTGATGCCAATAGTACCAGAATTCCAGGAACCCATGCAGCAAAAGTACAAGGGGTCCTGTGCCTTGCTCTGCTATGTGCATCTTTATCCCGTTACTGTTGACCCATTTATGCTGGATTTCTCCCTCCATTACTTCTCTGCTCTCTGATCTGATATTATTACCCTGGCAGTTTCATTCTCTGATTTCAATGGCTGCTTGGCTATCTGAATTTTATAATGAATCTTTCATTCTCCTTTTGAATATAAAAAATAAAAGTCTGACTTTGCATGGATACGTCAGCTAAGGAGTATTTGCTACTTGTAATTTTTTTTTGTTTCATTTAATTTAGTATATTTTTATTTTTAGGAAATTTAATTTAATATATAAAATTACATTATTTTATGATAATAAAATTGAGATCAAGTGAGTTGTACGTCAATTCAAACATTAGCCAAAGCTCTACACATTCGACAAAGTAACAAATTACTTTGTACAAAGTTGACTTTATACACCTTGTCTCATAATTTACTTCGTTTGAAACTAATATTTTTTCCGTTTTATATTGTTCATTTTATTTTTTTATCCCACAAACAAATTTCAGGTAGAAAGAACAATATGATCCAACAACCTTAAAGGTTGTAATTAAAAAAACTAACAATGAAGATATTAAGCATAATGAAGCATTAATTGTAACAAATGCCATGTGATTTTGTCATAAGTTTTTATATTAATTTCATATTACGAAATGTAATACTACCTCTGTTTCTTATTATGTGCAACAAAGGAGACATAAAATATTCCTTTGTTGCACATAATAAGAAACGGAGGTAGTATATGCTTTTGTGTATATCATTTTTCAATGAAAGATTTGTTCAAATTTATCGCATCGGATTTACTAACATGTATTTTATTGGAGATAATTGCGTATAGCCTATAGTTAGATATAATAACTGTAATACGGAGTAGTAATTATTAAATCATAAACCAATACAAAATTAGAAATATGAAGTGAATTGAATGCAAAACAAAATGAAAAATAAAAGTCTTATTCGATATGCATGCTACTTATTTACTCCACAGCATTTATATCAATAATATTACACCGTTTCAGGCGTGAACTTTTGTCTCCCTCCCTTTCTGCTTTTAGACCTTAATTATTTACATTTACATTAGCCTTAAATTATTGTTAATGGCGAATTTACATTTTATTCAATTGGATTCATATAAAATAATAAATAAATAAATTTTATTATATTTATTTATAAATTAACAAATTACATGAAACACGTATAGATAATTTTAGACACATTTTCAAAAAAACAGAGACATTATGGTCACATAAAATTATTGATATTGATAAATTAATAATAAATTTATATCACTTTTTTATTGAACAATTCAATGTTAAATAACTTATTATTTGTGACAATATTTATTTTACAAAATTAAATGAGTTCATTTGATCCCATTACCATCATAAGTGATTCATACGGATTTTCACAAGAGTCTCAAATTTCTCAAGTTTGTCTCTTATTTTATTCTTTTATTTTTCGGATTAAAATTAAAGCAAGTTTTCCATGTATATGAGACGATTTCATTACATTAACTTAGCAAATTGTAAAGGATTATAATATTTAGAAATGTATCTAAATAAGCTTTTATAAATATAGTATTACTATTATTAATGACTTTTTTATTGTTAAATTTTGCATTCACCTTTAAACTTGTTATAATAGTGGGGACAAAACTTACAATAAAGAAAAAAAAAGTCCAGAAGTCATGTATTTGGGCGCCAAGCAATACTTTAATCAACTTTTACATTTCATAAGTCCAAAAGTCATGTTTAGTTTTTTCAAACAAAACGCATATAGAAATTAGGAAATACATTATAAACTATTTGATCATATTAATTGATTAAAATTACTCGATTTCGATTATTGAAGGGAATGTCTTCGATGAGAATTTATATGTGTATGTCAAATGTGGTGGTTACAGCATTAGGTCGGCCTTCAATTAGTTATGGGGAACGTCCAAAAACTAATATATACTATTTCATCTAGTTTTTATCTATATTTTTCATCCACTTTTGTAGTTTTGTTGAATAATAATTATAGAGATAATAATTATAGAGATAATTGTATAATCAATTTTACCGTTTTACGTATTATTCATATGAAAATTCTACTATGGTCAGACTTAAAATGACCATCATTATTCTAAAACTGATTGGTTGGTTTTTTTTTTTTAAATGCTTGGTCAAACCTCCTTTTTATTTATTTCCTTTTCAATTCATTATCATTTTTCCAAAATTTAACTTTAAATTTTTAGAAAATCAATTTTTTATTTTCATAATCTATACTATTATTTTACAACAGGATGTTGGAAGGTCTATACTATTATTTTAAAACAGAAAGCTGGAAGGACTTGTGTCCTTTTCTTGTTTTTTCTGGTTAAAAAAAGTAAAAAAATAAAAATAAATAAATAAATAAATTCTCATGCCTTTACAAATACTTTAATTCTTAAACTAACTTAAAATTTAACCGTTATTTAAACAAGGTGTATGAAAAAAGTTTTTCACAATATAACATACGTTTAATTTTTTTTTTTAAATAATTCTGCTAGACTTTTATTATGTTTAACTTTTAAAATACTTTTTTTAGTTGTTTTTTTTTTTAAAATAAGGAGTACTTATTTAGCACTGCTATTAAAATATTTTCTACGAAGTACAATTCTTATATGAAATTGAAATACTAAGCAAAAATATAAATACAAAAATGATTATTATAATATATTAAACAGTCGTGCATCGCACGAGTTTAATACTAGTGATCTTATTAAAATCATTTTTTATCAAATTTAAAAAAATTGTACCAATACTAATATTTAATCTGATTTTCTCCCGCTCCAACTGAGGAGGTGTGATAGAGAATATTCATAGAATATTCTCATCTTAGGTTTAGGATATATTTTGTATAAGATTATCTTTGATATCTGTACATATCTTGTGTTACCTAATATGATTAGGTTTCTCATTGTAACCCTATAAATATTGATTAATGGAAATCACCATCTTTAATTACCAATAAGTAAAAATTATAAAAAATTTATATTTTGAAAATATACATTGTGACGAATCTAACAAGATCCCAATTGAATATATTTTTCTTCATATGTAAATCACAAAACATGGTCAAAGAGAGGTGTGTGAATAGTGTTAAAGTCAAAACGTGTCAATTAATAAAAAACGGAGGTAGTAACTAGTAATTATCAATAAATAATAACTAATTAATAACCCAGAAATATATATTTCAATAAGTATATATTTGATGACACACTAAAAAAATTCGTTCTTGGTTTAATAACGCACCATTTTTTTTTTTTGCCTTTTTTGTCATTTTCATGTGGAAAATTCTAGTGTAAAATAGAAATGCATATACATATGATAAGTAAAAGGAAAATCTAATACAATACAGTAAAATGATGAAAAAAATAACCACAATAAGTTGAATTTTAAGTGATCTTCCAATATTAATTCAACTTTAATAAATTAAAAAATCAGTCTAACATTGATGTCTATATTCCATAAACAATTTAAGTATTAGATTTTACTTGTGATCGGTCAAACAAGTCATCATTTGACTTATACTATAATGAACTCTCATTTAAATAAGAATTGTCTTAATTTAAACAAAATATAGCTTAATCTTAACTTATATAAAAAATTTATTTTTAATTTTAATTATAATAAAGAATTTTTTAAAAGATTAAGGTGTCGGGTTTGGTGTGGAGGGTTGGGTGGTCATAGGTTCGTGCCGACTAGGGTGGGTGGGAGTTGTATGGGTTCGATCGATCAGCTAGGTTGGGGATAGGTGGGAGTTCGCCATATAAGTGTGGTTTAAGAGTAAAGGTTGAACTTTGGTTGGGATTTCGCCACATAAGTGGGGTTCGAGAGTTAGAGTTAGAGTTAAGGTTCGGGTGGGTGTTCGCTAGACTGGTTGGGAAACTAGGGTGTAAAGTTAAAATGTATCCAATTAAGGGAATCGATGTAGTATTAGAGCAACTCCAATAGTAAGCTAATTAGAAAATAGATTTTTAGGCTACATAAAATTTTAAAGCTAATTTCTTTTGTAGCTATTTTGTGCCCTAGCTACTAGCTTGTGGTGTTTTCTAGAGAGTAGAAGAATATGTCATGCATGCGTCAAGATTGCAGTTTAGCCCAAACAATTTGGAGTAAGTGCAATTATTCTATGGTTTTGTCTCACTCTCTTTGTAGTATGGGTGATTAGTGGGAGCACTGTTTTGGTAATTTTGGGGAGGATATGGTGAGTTTAATTACCATATGTTGGGCTATGTGAGGCGCAAGGAACAAATGAATGATTGAGGGTGAATATCCGAATGTTGAACAAATTGCTGCCTATGCTTTGAAGATTAATGCGAAGGGGCGTGAGGTGAGAAAATTGAATAACAAGGGGGAATTGATGGGTGGAAAGAGTGTCTTTGTTGGCGGGTCTATTCCGGCATATGACGTGGTTAAAATTATTGTTGATGCTAGTGTTTTAGGGGAGGTGGGGATGGGGCTGGGTGCAGTCTGCGAAAATAGTGAGGGGGTGGTGCTTTGGGGACGGTGCAGTGGAGTGAAAAATGAAATACTAAGATTGCAGAGGTGAAAACGGTATTTTAGGGCATGAAAATTGCGAAACACAAGGGTATGAGTTTCATTGAGGTCGAGAGTGATAATCTGATGGTGATTGAGGCAATGAGGAAGCGTTTGTATGACCCTAGTTCCTTTCATCTGATTATAAAGGATATTTTAGATTTTTTTTTCTTCTAATTTTACTAGTGTTTCATGGTCTGTTGTAAAGCGAGGGGGCAATAATGTAGTACCAAATTTTACCAGTGTTTCAACGAGTGTGGAGTGATGTAATCTCTTCCCGCATTTTGGAAATTTTTTCGGTTGATCTAGATGGTTTTTTTTTTTTTAAAGATGTCATTTCCAACAAAAACTTTTACATACAACCGGTGTGCAGTAAAATACTGAATAACGGATTTTCGCACGTGTGAACAGTGTTTTTTTTTTTTCCCTTTTTCCAAAATAACGAACATCTCCTTCAAAACTCCTTCAGCAAGCAACAATGGAGGAGAGAGAAAACTCCAATTTTCCAGATTCAAAACTCCTTCACCAAGCAACCATGGAGGAGAGAGAAAACTCCAATTTTCGATCAACAATGCCGAAAACCTCCAGATCGTCCAATTACGAAAACCTAATGCGCGAATTTCTGCAATTACAAAGAGAAAATCAACCACCATTAACGCAACATCCAGAGAAAACATGGAGTTTCGACCTCAATCAAACATTCAGAGAAGGTGAAGCAGAGAATTTCGTTGATGATCTCGATCAGTTTAATGATGATAACATTCAAAACTCAAAAGTTCCAGAAATTCAAATACAAGGTAAAAATCTAAACAAATACTAACCTATTGTTTGTTTTTGCTTAAATTTTTGATTTAATTTTCAATAATTAATGCAGATATTGAAAATCAAGGTGTTTCAAATACATTAGACGATGAAGATTAAGTTATTCCGAACACATTAGATGAAGAAGGACAACCAATAGATGAAGATGAAGGTAAAATTCTATAAATGTTACATATATTATGGCAAAAGTTACATATATTATGGCAAAAGTTACATATATTGTGAATAATTGCAAAACCATCACGCATAACAGACTATATGCATATTCTCACAATGTGAAGCAATGACATTTTCTTATTGAACTGAAAGGTAGAAAAATTCTTTTGAAAAGTCATTTGACTATATCAAAGGCCTAGATCATTTCAATCAGGCTTTTACCTAAGTGATGTTCACTGCTGCAATAAACTTCTTAAGAATATAGTATAAGAGAAATTCTGTTATGTTATCCCAAAATGTGGTCTAGGTGTGAAGCTAAACTTAAACATATGTTGTTTCTGAACGACAATCAATGAAATGCAACGTATATGCCTTGCAGTAATATGAAATATATAAAACAAAAGGCCAAGATTTGAAAATTTTTCCCATTGCTAGCTCATGTTCTACTGCTAAGTCTGCCCCTACTTCTAAGTCTGCCATACAAAGGCCTGGAAGTTTGTGTTCTATAAAATAATAAATCGACTAAAAGAACTCAGTACAATAAACAAGCCACCATTACAGCCACTGTCAACCAGTGGACAGGATTGAACCTCGTAGCTAAACACATTGATCCAAGATGCTGCCTTCAACCAACACAGATTAATCTAACAAGTGAATCAACTGAACATTAATCACTCAGCCTTGAACTTATTTTCTAGAAAACACCTTCTGTAGTTCTGTCATTGGATAAATCCTTGCATTTAGAAGTCTTCCTTAACAAATATTACATGCTAATGATGCTACTCTGATTTATATTATGCCTTCTCTCAAATGCAAGATCACTAACAGTGCTTAGATATAAAAGTCACATTACATTCAATTGCAACTCTATGGTTGACATTATTTTAGATTTTGAATCACTAGCATTGAGCAAGGTGGGCTGCAGAGTATTCATTCATGAATGTTACTAATATCTTTACAAATGTTACCTTTATTAATACAGAAGTTACTAATATCTCTTATTCTACTAATGCACAGATACAAATCCAAAACCAATAGATACCACTGGTTTAGATATGGAAGGATCATTAGTTGGAGTGGAAAGAGACACTTATCAAGAAATTTATGACTTGTACAGTCTACATGCTTCTACAGTGGGATTTTCAATAAGAAAGCATACAACAAGGTACCGCTTACACACACGTATAGTCACAGAGAAATACTATGTGTGTTCTGCGGAAGGAAAAATACATACTGCTCCAAAGAAGACAAATATGGTTCTAATGGTTGATGAAGATAACAAAGATTTAAAACAAAGAAAACCACGACAAGTCTCCATTACAAGAACTAACTGCAAGGCAAGCCTAAGAGCAAAAATGAATGATGATGGAAAATTTAAGGTGGTGTCACATGTGTTACAGCATAATCATGAACTAACAAGAAAGCAGTGGCATTATTTGCATCGATCTGAGAGAGAAGTAACAATAGAAAAGGCAGAAGCAATTAAAACAATGAAATCTGCTGGACTTTCAACAATGGACACATATAATTACATGTGTACAGAAGCTAATGGAGAAGAAAACTCGGGGCATAGTGTTGTAGATCACCTCAATTTCTGCTCAAGACTAAGAATGGAACAAATAGAGGCCGGAGATGCTCAGACATTAGTGAACATTCTGATCGAAGAACAAAAAGAAGATCCTAACTTCTATTTTAGAGTGAAATTCGACACAGAAGGTAGAATTTCCAACATTTTTTGGAGAGATGCAATGATGTTAGAGGATTACAAAATATACAGAGATGTTCTTGTATTTGATACAACATACAGAACAAATCGGTATAACCTTATATGTGCTCCTTTTGTTGGAATAGATAACCATTGGAAAAATTGTATGTTTGCATGTGCATTCATAGGCAATGAAAAAACAGAGTCGTTTGTGTGGTTGCTTGAAACCTTTAAAAAATCTATGGAGAATAAAATTCCAACCTCCACATTCACTGACCAAGACCAGGCTATGGCTCTTGCAATTGAGCAGGTACTACTTTTTCTATTTGAATATCATATTCACTGATTCAAGTCTCATTTTGAGTCATTTTTGTGTTCATAACTTTTATGAATATAAGTATCACTTATGTGAGTATAAATGTTACTTTTGTGAGTAAAAATATCATTGTTGTGAGAATAAGTGTTCAAGTTTAGTGACATATCACATTCTGAATGCAGGTATTGCCACACACAAGGCATAGGCTATGCATATGGCACTTAGAACAAAATGCAATAACACGATTTGGAGCCCTTAAAAGGGATAATGAGTTCAAAAAAATATTCAACAAATGCTTGAAGGGATGTGTGACAGAAACATAATTTGAAGAAAGATGGAAAGAAATGATACAAAAATTTGATTTGGTTAATCATGCATGGTACCAAAGGGTGTACGATCTAAAGGAAAAGTGATGTCCAGCACTCAGTAAAGATTTCTTCTCGGCAGGAATTCTTTCATCACAAAGAAGTGAAAGTACGAACCATGCAGTAGGATTCAGAGCTAATAAATCAACAACACTGACAGAATTCTATGGCATCTTTGTAAGAACCATAAAAAGATGGAGAAGTGATGAGAAGTATAATGAGTTTACCTGCAGCAAATCAATAGCCTTTACTTCATTGCCACTATCCGGAATGCTAAAGCATGCTGCACAGGTAATTCTATATTCCTTTATTACATTTATCTAAGACCTGAAAACAAACAACATAAGCAAATATAAAAATGATACATGCAAAAGAACATGACTGGTAGTAAGTTATTGCTCTAATGTACAGGTTTACACATTGTCTCTGTTTAGAGACTTCGAAGAGGAATTTGGATACTCAATGGCGACCACAGTCCAAATTCTAGGGAGAACTGAAGAAAACATTATTCTTTATGAAGTATCTCTAGAAGAAAAGCCATGGTCTTCCCAACACGTAAGTTACATACATGAGAGCCAAACTATATGGTGCACTTGCAAGAATTTCGAAGCTTCTGGTTGGCTATGCTATCACTGCCTCAGAATTTTACATCTACATTCTATTACAAGAATTCCAGAGAAGTACATTAGCAAAAGATGGACAAAGCTTGCAAAGTCTGAAGTATGGAATAGAATGGAAAAAAAGGATCTAAAACTCCCATATACACCATGGAGACATACAATGATGAGAAAATATTATAACTTAATCTTAAAGAGTCAAGAAAATGAAAAGGCAAGAGCATTCATGGAGGAAAACTTCAAAAGCTGTATGAAAATGGTGGAAGACTTACTTGCGGCTGATGCTTTTACAGAGGAGGTTGCTGCAAGTGATGACAATTCTAATGTGGCAGAGAGTGCTCAGAGTAACAATAATACTACTGCTTCTTCATCAACAAGTACAACCATACCCACTATATTAGACCCTAAGAGAGCTGTAACAAAGGGGAGAAGCAAGAGAGCAAAAGGAGCACTTGAAAAAGGGAAGAAATCAAAGCAAAAACCATTACCAGATCCAAATTCAGAGTTTGGATCGAAGACACCTAATGTACGACTTTTTTGAACTTGTAGTGAGTTTGGATGAAACACAATTGCAAACTTTTTTGTAGTGAGTTTATTTTTGTTTTATGCTACTATTGACTTTCATACAGAATTTTTTGTAGTGATGAGTTTATTTTTGTGATATGGAATTGCTCATGAATTATGAACATTTATATAATGTTACACTGATACTTGAAAAAGTAATGCATATACTCGCAAAAGTGATGCATATACTGGCAAAAGTGATGAATTTACTAACAAAAGTGACACTAACACTTACAAAAGTGATGCATTTACAGAAAAGTAACACTAATACTCGCAAAAGTAACAATAATACTCACAAAAGTGATGCATCTGCTCACGAAAGTGATACTTTTTACTCACAAAAGAAATATGTCACTCACAAAAGTGATATTTATATTCACAAAAGTGACAATAATAATCACAAAAGTGTCCGTTTTTAAAATGAATAAAATGGTAATATATATATATATATATGATAAACTTTATAATCATATATATATATATATATATATATATATATATATATATATATATATATATATATATATATAAATATATATATATATATATATATATATATATATATATATATATATATATATATATATATATATATATATATAAAATAAAATTTGTACAAACATTTTGAAAATATTAACACTAGTTTAAGTGTCAATATTTATCACTAGTTTCAACTTCCAAAAGTAGTTAACTAATGACAACTTCCAAAAGTAGTTAACTAATAACAACTTCCAAAATTAGCTAAAATTTAGAAGGAGTGTACTTCTGTGTAGCCTTTGTAGTCCGTTTTGCTTTCGGAGCAGTGTCAACAGCAGGAGCAGTTTCAGATTTCTTTTTTTTCTTCTCCGCTGCTGCAACCTTCCTCCTTTCTTCAATTTCAGCAACATACGCAAGATCGCTCTTCTTCTCATTAAATTTTTCAACTTCTGCTAAGACTTCAGATCTTGATTCGTTCATGTCACACAACACAAGTTTCGCACAAATCTTAGCACGTAAAAATTTCCTCCCAGCAACCTCACAACAAGAAAATAAAAGGCACATTAATATGTATAAAACATTAGCATAAACAATAACAAATGAATTAATTCAGATCAGTTTCAAGATCACTCACTGTTCTAAGTTCATCTACAGAAAACGATGTACCACCAACAAAATGCTCCATATGACACATCATAAACACACCACAGTCATTATTATCAACCTTACTCTTCCGCCACACTAAATCGACAATTTTGAACTTGTAAAAAGGGACTTTTTCACTCGTTGGATGATTTCTTCGTGCAAGAAAATCACCAAATTCAGAACACTGAAAAAAAAACAGAATATTGAAAACAACAAAAAAATCAGATTAAAATAGAAACATGCTTTAAAATAGACAATAACATACCATATAAAAAGTCAAATTTTGAAAATATGTAATCGTCTCATCACTCCAAATGATATTATCAACATAATGAACCAATTCATTGCCATGATCAATCACAAACAACACATAATGTTCATCAACAAGAACAGGAAAATAAACCTGAAAAAATAGAACAAAAGTAAGCATAAAGCACAACCATCAAACAGTTAATATATATAAAAAATTAAGATATATACCAAGTTTGCACCAATAACATCACAACCAGAATTTTCATATGTAACCCATTCATCCCAAATTTCGTGCAAATCGGAGACAGCAGAACTAGCAGAACTATCTTCGTTCCCCTCCGATACATGCAAAAAAGCAAACTAAAAGGAAAAAATAAATAAATGAAAAGTGTAAGAAAACAAATAACTCAAAACAGAAAGTTGCTTACACTTTGCCTCGCACCAAAAAAGAATCTGTGAGGACCACAAGTATCATAAAAACATGATTCATTTAGATAAATGCAGTAGCAATCAACTACTGACCAACGAACCAAATTAGGATGCACCAAAGACACCATATCCTCTCTTGGAATGAGAAAATGCAATCCATAAGTAACAAGATTCTCACTGCAAGGTCAAACAATATTATTAATATCAAAACAAAAAGAAAAAGAAAAAAAAAGTTTCAAAAAATATGACAATTAAAAAAGAACTTACTTATTATTAAATAAGTGATCCACCAGACAATAATCAAGAGCTTCTATATATAATCGAGGTAATTTTTCACTAAAAGCACGAGAATTACTTTTCATAAATGGCGTAACAAACACTACACTCTGACCACCAATTTCACCACAGTCCAAAGAACACAAACTTTTATTCGTTCTCATGACTGGACCACCTCTGCCACCACCATCTCCACCACCACCACCTCCACCACCATCTCCACCACCACCATCTCCACCACCTCCACCATCTCCATCATCTCGTAGGGTAGACTTTGATGAAGTACTTGCATCAACTTTAAACAACTCATCCACTGACTTCATTTTTATAAACTCATCAATTAAGCCATCAAGAAGCTTATGATAATACGGGTTAGACAAAAGTTGTTGTGTTTGAGACAACTCAATAGAATCAACATCCAAAGAAACAGAATGTTCAACAAAACGACTATGCACCAACCGTTGCAAAGTACTAAAACAATTGGAATTCACAGATGAAAACAGCTCCATGTTCCTTTTCATAAAAAGAAACGCCTCATGCAAATCCTACACGTTAACAAACAATTATATCAGAATAAAACAAAAAAAAAATAATTAAAAATTAAATGCTAAGTTTTGTTGAAGAATGGTGATTCCTTCCGTAGAAAAAAGCAAAACAATGCTGAACCGAAAGGCATCAAGAAGACATATTAATAAGTCAACAAGACACTCTCAAATCGATAAGATGGTGAAATTCTTCGACACTGAGTTCGATCCAGCAGCTCAGTCTGCACCAAAATGGAGCATCTATAAAGTTCCACACAGATTGCGCCGTGCTAATCTTGATGCATACACTCCCCACCTTGTTTCCATTGGCCCTTTTCATCACAGCAGGAGTAACCTGTCAGCAATGGATGATCAGAAGAGGCAATACATGCTATCTCTTCTGATGAGAACAGGAGACAAGTCGCGAGCTCTTAGTGCCTGCAGAGCTGCAGTTTTTGACCTTGAAGCTGAAGCTCGAAACTGCTATGCTGGTAGTATCCCATACGATGACTACCATCTGGCATAAATTCTCCTTACTGACGGATGCTTCATTCTTGAGCTATTTATACGATCTCATATCCGACAGTACATTAAAACTAAAATGCAAGATAGAGTCCTGCCAAAAAAAAAAAAAAAAAAAAGAACATACATCAGTTGCAGCACTTTTGATCTCAGAATCAGTTAATACTCCTTCAGGCAAGTTGAAAGTCACACATCTTCTACCATCATCAATAGGAGCTGCACCAACTTCACCCTTACTTAAGTTGTTAACATTTGAATCAACACCCTTAGCAAAAACTGGATAAGTCAATTCATTCAAAACCCCTTGACCAAATCCACCGGCCTTCAACTCCAAGGACACCCTGTTTCTCACTTTTTTATCTGTCCAGTGTTGGATAAGAGGAATAGTGGAGTTCTCTACTACACCTTGGAAATTCAAACGATGAAAATACATAATCTTAAGCAACAACAAACATCCACTAATACTATCTTTAGCCTCAGAATTTTTGTAACTAACAACAGAATTCATCAACTTTCTCAAAACAAATGAACACCAATCAAGATTTTTAATCTGATCAACATCATCCACAGCATTAACTAACCTAAAATTAACCGTCCTATTAGCGGTAGGAACAAGCATACTACTAAGAGCATGCATAACAAATAACCTCTTAAATTCATCACCTCCATTTACCAACTCCTTGATCCTAGTTTCTAATCTAGCCAAAGGTATCAACTCCTTAACACCAACATCAAAAGCAGCTCTCCATTTATTTTTCAACGCACTATCATCTTGAGATTGACCTTTGTAACTACCCTTCATTTCAGGAACCTCACGACCTTCTACCTTAGGCAAACCAAAAACATCACACACATCATCCTTAGTCACAACAAACTCCTTACCTTCAGCCACACAAAACATACAAGTATATCCATTAAAACTCTCAACAAGCCAAGGAAGTATACCTCCAACCATACTCTCCACACGTAAAGACAACAAACCACCAAATCCAACCTCTTCTACATGTTTTTTTTGAGTCGGAGAAAGCCCACTTACAACCTTAACTAATGAAGAAGGTCTACAACGACATGTAATTTTCCTATCAGGCCTGAAAAAACAAAAAAAAATTATTATAACATACTTATATACTGAAATTTAAATTATCATATAAAATTAAACATGAATTATGAACATTTATACAAATTTTTATACTTATTCTCACAAAAGTGACAATCATAATCACAAAAAATGATACTCATGACACTCATTAAAGGGATATAATACTCAAAAAAAGTGATTACTATCAAAACTTTCACAAAATGATACTTGCACTCACAAAAGTGACATTGATACATACAAAAGTGAAAGATATACTCACAAAAGTAACACTTAATATATTGACACAAAAATCACATAAAAACATAATTAATCAAAGTTACCTATACTCTTACAAAAGTCACAATTCCATTCACAAAAGTATAGCAAATATACAATATTCTAAAACATAAAATCTTACTCGTCATCCTTTTTTTCATGCCTCTTCCTTTTATTTCCCTTGGATGTACTTCCTTCACCTTTCAACTTCTTTTTTCCTCCTGCATCCATTTTATTTACTGTTTTCTCAGCTCTACTATAACGAAAACCTTTGATAGATCCTACCAATTAATTAAAAAAAACATCACAACAGAAATTTTTTTAATCTGGCATAATACAATTACTAAGACACACTAATGTGTATAGACACACAAAAATTAGGGAGAGTGCTTCAAAGAAAATAGCTATAAGTTAAGTAATGCTAATCCGGCTGAGAGAAAGGTTTCAGGGTAAATGATGGATGTGTCAGGGGATGTAGAGTGGGGAGAGATACCCAACATAAACTCTATAACAAAGAAGCCATATTATATGGATACACTTACTAATATTTCACTCTAAAGTCTGAGATGTGAACACAAGAAGGGAGTTCATGGGCCATGACTCTTGAATTTGTGTTTGATCACAATAAATGCTACTCTTCACAATCTATACGAGTAGCTCAAAATGATTAAGGTTGTCTATTGCCAAATCAGTAAATAGCCTACAATATAGCTCAAAAGGCTAAATAGCTAGCAACACAGCAACATAAGAGCATTAACGAGCCCTCACATTTCAACATGATTCTTCAAGCCCTCACAATAAATGACTAATTGTACTACTATGAACATGTAGTTTTTCATTTGGACATTTTTACAAACACCTAGTAGGCAATTCTCAAAATAAACCTAATCTAAGCAAAAGCAAGTGATTAAAACGCACAATCAAACAAACATAGCACAAACTGAACAAAAAAAAAATTGCGAAAAGGAGAACAAATACTAACCTAGAGCAACATTATCATCACCAGAAACTAAACTCTTCTTCTTCACCATTGCAAAAACTACAAAAAATCCAAAACAACGAAAACCTAAAAATCAAAACACTTAAAACTATATAAAATGAAATAAAATTGAGTAAACAAACCTGAAATCAGCAACAATCAACTTCAAAGTGAAGAAATTAAAGATTGAAGAGAGAGAAATTGAAGTAGCAACAACGAATTTCTGCAAATCGCCAAAAGCAAGAGAAGAAGAGAAGTAGAAGAGAGAGAAAAAGATCAGAGAAAGAGAAGCAGAATGAAGAGGAAAGAGAAAATAAGAAAGTTTTTTTGTTCTTTTTTCTTTTACACGTGTGAGCCCAAATTGGGCAACCCAATTTGCACTTCCTTGTTGTGATTTTCAGTAAATTAGTGAAAACCCGATTTTATTAAAAGTTTGTCCATTTCCAAAGTTATTCACTAACAATTTCCGTTTTACACAGAACACTAACCAACTCATACAATTAACTAAGTGAATTCTACATTTGCTAGTCTGCAATTGCATATATAATAAAATGTAGGTGACCGTCAGCTGATGTTAAAACCGCAAATGTAACACTACCTATACAATTGCATAGTTCACACTTCACACACTATTAGTTTGCCATAATGGCCATGGCAAAAGAGTCATCCTAACCTCATTTTTTTTTTAAGAAAACTCATCCTAAACACATTAAACACATGATAAATTGTAATTGACTTATGTTACCATACTTTCCTTTCGTTTGTTGTAAACTCAGTTTAATTAATGTAATTTCAGTCGTTTTCAAAATAAAAAAAAAAAAACAAAAAAAAAATTACAAACAATTTATACAAGTTTTTTTTTTTTTACGAGAAAAATAATACAAGGTTTGGTGTGTGAAGATAGCATTTGGGAAAAGAAGGTGTAAATTTAAACTAATACTCCATACTATTTAAAAAAAACCTAATACTCCGTACTTTTTAAAACAGATTTACTCTAAACCCTTAAATAGTCTGCCCTATAATTGGATGATCGTATAAAGAATCAGCCCCATTTTTTTATTACTTTATTAGACAGATATATTCCTTTAATAACTGTGACGGACTGACGGTTATAGGGATCCATAGAATTGCTCTCTCTCAGATTAGTCAGATATCCATTGAAGCGCACTCAACGTTCTCCATTGAAGCGCAGTTAGCGCTCTCCGTTGAAGCTAGTTCTTGTATCCCCCATTGAAGCAACTTCTGAGGTAAGTTGTTTGTATTTGTTATCATCATATCAAATATCCCTAAAATTATGAGATCGATAATTGAATCAAATATCCCTATAATTATGAATCAAATTTGGTTGCTAATGTATTGCACAACACTTTAATGTTAGGATTTAACTATGAAATCAGAGCTCTTTTCCCTGGGCCCAGGGCTGCCGCCCCTCCTGCCCTGCCTCAGGGACGGGCCTGGTGTTGTTTGTATAGATCAAACAAAATTTTGAAGGTTTAAGGACGTGAAAGAAAAATATGCAAAATATTGATTGGACAACACTTTTCTAATGATGGGTATTATTGGGGTTAATTTTGTTAAATTTTTTCAAAAATTTTCATTTAACTCTAGATACGTCTTTTATTTTCATATGTGATCAGGACTTACCCGGAATTTTGAAGGTTTAAGGACATGAAAGAAAAATATGCAAAATATTGATTGGACAACACTTTTCTAATGATGCGTATTATTGGGGTTAATTTTGTTAAATTTTTTCAAAAATTTTCATTTAACTCTAGATACGTCTTTTATTTTCATATGTGATCAGGACTTACCCGGATACCCCCTTTATTTTCATATGTGATCAGGACTTACCCGGATACCCCCAGTAGAGTACCATGCCCAATTGACCACAATGCAGCCAAGTACATAATGAATGGTGACCGGTACCATATGATGTATGTTTGCTACCGTAAAAGATGTATATTTGCTACCGTAAAAGATGTATATTTTGTAAATTTATGTAGATGTAAATTGTTTTGATTGTTTCCTCGTAATACATATTATGTTAAATTTCATTTTACTACCAATATACATATGAACAATATTTTTTTTTAAAAAAAAATAAAAATAAAAGGTATCAAAAAATTTAACCTGTGTATTGCACGGGTCAAATACTTTATAATTTTAAAAAATCAAAATCAAAACGTTGTTTAACAACGTTAGTTCATCATTCCGCCATCAAAGGTGATTCTTTCTCCATTACTACCTTGGAACCGAGCTCCGTAACGCTGATTTATGTCACATTGGTGGAACATTAGTACCTGATTCTTCTCTGAAGCCTTCGTGCCGCAGACAATTTTTTCTCTTTCATCCTTAATTTCACCCAATATCTACGATTTTTGTAGAATTTGTTATATTCACGTGGGAGTACCGTACACCCTATTAACCTAAGGTTAGTTTTTGCTCAAAATAAATACTCGTGCGTATATGGTACACCCGGGTATATATAACTACTTTTCGGGTTTTTCTGGGTTCGTAGTTAAAGTTTGAAACAATTAAATTTAAACCTTTTGGGGAATTTGGTGGTTAATTAATTGTGTTAGTATCTTTAATTGTTTTTAAAGTTTGAGTCTAATATCCCTTGATTGAGATTGTCCAATTAAAATATAATAAAGTATTATTCTAGGATTAAAATCCAATTTATATTTGCTAGAACCACGATTTCGAAAATCTTAAATTTAACGAACATTTTTTTAATTTTTAATTTAAACTGGCTTTAATAATTAAATATGAAGACAATTAAAAAAAAAAAAAAATTTGATTTTCCAAAAATCGGAAAATTTTTTAGAAAAAAGAAAATTACTTTAATAAAGAAAAAAATTATTAAAAGATTTTGACCAAACATTTTTTTTTAAAAAAAAAAAAAAAAAACCAACCAATAAGATTTAAGAATAATGATGAACATACTAGAAACATCCTTCATTCATAATGATCTAGAAAACCAGCATGCTTAATCATAAGCACTTTACATACAGAGTAATAGGGTATTCTATATTTATTCTTTCGGATAGGTAATCTATTGGTTAATTGTTCTGTATATTATTTCGTCTTTCCTGTATTTTTTTTTTTTTTTTTGTAAAGGCCAAATAATACGGAGCATAGTAGTAGTTGTTTCCGTAAAATAAATCATGCAAATATAGTATTTCATGCACACACATTTAAATATGTGATTTTTACATTACCTAAGTTGTTTTATATAACAGATTATTCATATTGATATTATGCCAATGCAGGTTGTATAGGTAAAATCGAAGATGGGAAATTATAACCTTTTTCTCTTTCTGCTGATTTTTCTTTCATTTTCACCAACAAGTCAGTCATGGGGTTGGTTCTCATCTTCTGCAGACGCCCATTCCAGCGAAAACCAATCAGAAAATAAGGATATTGTGTCCAAAGGTTTGGTTGCTGAGTTTTCTGTTGATGCCCTTGATAATCCAAAAGCTGCTGAATTGCTTGAAAATGCCAAGAGAAAGTTGGGAGGGACAAATCCTTGTTGGTTCAGAGCATACCAAGATTTATTTTCGACTTGTTCTGAACTATTTGCTGCAGAAGAAAAGAGAAAAAGGCTTGCTTGGCATCTGAGTGATTGTTTTCAGAAGGATACAGGGAGGACTCCCTTCCCTTCTTGTGCCGGAAAATCTGCCATGGTTGATTGTTTAAGGAAGTTGAATAATGATGATCATAAGACTTACCTTGAATTTTACCTTCAGACGAATTCCATTTGCCATCAGTTACAGTAAGTAGTATACTACTATGATTTATAAATTTAAACCATTTTTATTACCCCTTTTCTCTTTAAAAATTTTGACACATTTGTGCTACAGGTCAAAGGCTTTCAAGTCTCAGCTAGAAGGTTTAGTGAATGACCTGAAAGATTCAGCACTGGTTGCTGAAGACAAATTGAAGAACATTGAAGAAAAATCGGATAATCTTCTGCATAGTTCGAATGGAATACATGAATCTACAACATCGATTGATGCACAAACTCAAGTTGTTGGGGAGACTTTGAAGAAAATGTTTGGATACTTGGGTGCTGTTTTGAATCACTCGAAAGAGCTCAACGAGACAGCTAAGGGAATTGCAATGTCTCAGGTAGAGTTGCTAGAGGGACAGGGACGGATGAAAGACAAATTGGAGGAAGATATGTTGAAAATTCAAGAATCTTATCAGAATTTAGGTGAAGAAATACTTGGTTTACAGAAGAAGACTGTTGATGTCAAGCAGGAGGTGAACAAAGTTGGAGAAGCGATGTCATCAAAGATGCAGAATCTCCAAGGAAAAACTGATGATATTACTAAAATGGCCAAAATTTCTGTAGACAAACAACAAGAGCTTCTTCAAGGTCAATCGATTGCTCTTGAGGGTCTTAAGTCTCTCACTACTTTTTTTATCTCAAGCACTTCAAGAGAGCAGGTAATTAATTTCTATGCAGTCCAAAGAGGAATACAAATATGTGATCTTTGATTGATCTCTTAATGCTATCTTTCTTTTTTTCAGGGTTTCTTTGGAACAACTAGTAGACTTCGCAAATGGGCAACACCAAGAACTATTGAAGCAACAGCAACAACTTCTGCTAGCTAATGACCACTTGGCTAACAACTCAAAATCCATATTAGCAGCTCAGGTGATTGACTTATCAACATACAAGCAATGAAGGTGTAAAAAGTAAGCTGATGTTCGCATCTGTGCAGTAATTGCTCTGTTAATTGACTAATTGCGAGTGTTGTATATGTTTTCCAGGAAGCATTTGAGTCGAAACAAGCAAGCATGTTTGCTGCCATTGATAAGCTCTTTGCCCTGCACAATGCCATGTTGCTCGAGTCAAGGATTATCAAAGCCTTTTTTGTGTACTCCATCTTAGTCCTTGTACTTTACATGCTGACAAGCACAAAGCAAACTTATGGTGTAAGGTGTAGACTTTATATAGGTATGTGCCCAATGATTACTTGCACTGAATCGAATTATAAACTGTCTTTTGATTGATCAGTAGTTTTGCTAGGGAAGATCTGATCATGTTTTAGTTAACTTCAAATTTTATGGATTGTCACTTACAATTCTGGCTCATAACAGGATTGTGCATTGCATTCGCAATAGAATGTGTAATACTGCGTTTTACATCCAACGAGATCGAACAACACATCCATCTAAGGACTGCTGTGAAGCCACTTTTTGGAATTTATTCTGTCATTCAACTTCTATACACCATTTTTACATTTAGGTGTATTTTTAACTCAGATTTTGTTTTTTAAAACAGAGAAGATTATTATTTTTTGGTTATGAAAATTGATATTCGTTTCAATTTTTGTAGGGATTATGAAACATTGAACTATAATATGTTGGTCTCCCTCCTAGACAAGGTAAATGGGATGAAGAAAGGAGATGACTTTTCATGGGAAGACAACGACGATGTGGATAGTGAAGTTGACTGGATATCTTGGGTAGAGGCTGAGTTGCCTGAAGACATAAGTGTTATGGAAGACCCAGATTATATGCTACCAATTATTGCAGGTGAGGAAACGGGTGGGAACTCTGTTGCTATAAGCACAGAAAGAAGATATAACCTTCGTTATCGTCGATAAGCATTTTTGACAAAGAAGATATGGTTATGGTCATCATGGATACATAAACTCAGTATATACATAGAAAATTTTGTACTCAAATCATGATGTCATTACATAGGTAGATTATAATTACATATATAGTACTAGAGGTAAATTTTGATTTATGATCTGTATTAATATTGTGGTGTGAGAAGGATAGAGGTAGCCAACTATGGTTTTCTACACGAATTTGTAAAACTATGACTTATTCTAAACCATTACCCATGAGGGATAAAACAATATGATTATATGACTAGACTACTGTATTCAGAACGAAAATTAACTATTTATGTAAACTAGTCAAGCTATGTGGAAAATTATACTGTATAATATGTACTCATTTCCAACTTAGAAAGTTTTATTACATTTGAGCGTATGTTACAAATTCCTGTAAGTAATATTCCACTTATATCAATTCAAATTTTCCTTAAAGCTCAATCTATCCTCAACTATTTTCCCGTTCCTCATACAATTTTTACTACCAGGAAAGAAGAGAAATGAATTGAATGAAAAAATGCATGTATTATTTACAACCATAAGCCATTTTAAGAAGTTGAAGAATTAGCAATGTGGAAGATCTATAGGTGGAGGCAATACAGAGTACTCTGGCCCTGGTCCGTCTTCAACCATAAACGCAATTTTTAGTCCCCAACCCGTATGAAGCTCCAAATGACAATGCATGAACCATACTCCTGCACTCAAAGTCAATTATTAGTAAATATTGTATGTAAAGTTGATATTGTACTCTTTAACACACCAAACTATTCAATGTCACATATGCTATTACCTGGGTTATCGGCTCTGAATCTGATAGCTGTCCAACCTCCGGTAGGAACTCCTACAGTATTCCTCTCTGGGGGATCAACCAAGTTAAATTTAGCCGGGTCCTTAATGGGATCAAAGTTACCAACCCCGGTACCAACCACAAAGAAGTTGTATCCATGAAGATGGAAAGGATGAGACTCTACTGAAAGCAAATTGGTGTCCTGCAAAACCAGCTCTACTGTAGAGTTGAAAGCAATCTTGCTAATCCTTGGGATTGCTGATTGGACCGTCCTAAGATTAGCAGTCAGTGGAGCTCCAGTGTAGTTAAATGAGGTAGGAGGCTTGTCTGGGAAGTCAGTCCTGAACACTCCGGACATGTTGAAGTAGTGTGCTTGTAAGAGCGCGGTCTTTGGCATGACAAAGGTAACGTTGTTCAATGAGGCCGTAAAACGAGTCCCATTTACACAAGTAGGGCATGGGTTCACCCCTAATCCGATTGTAAAGAAGAGCTTTCGGTCAACTTTCAAAGGTACCTTGGCAGGAAACTGAGGGGTGTTTAGGCTTCTAAGCTTCCTGTTATAGGATAATGCAAACGAGGTGTCATTTGGTGAGGGAAGTTGAGGTAAGGACGGGATGATGGTGTTTGGGACGCCTTTGTATTGGAAGATTGCTGTGGCAGTCTTGTTGTCTACTGGGATGGGTACGTCCATGAAGGTTCTTGTGGCCATAAAGTAACGGTTAGGTTTTTGGTTTGCTCGGACTAACACGTTAGTGGTTTGGCCTGGAGCAATGAGGATGGACTTAGTTGTGAATGGTTTGACATAGACAGCATCTATTTCCACCACAGTCATGGAGTGGCCTGCAATTCCAAAGAATAGCTCATCGTTGAGGGCAGCATTGATGATTCGAAGGAGGTACGTCTTTCCTTGTTCAACCTCCAAGGCATAAGTGTCTACAAACAATTAAAAGGAAGGGATTATCAAAAAAAAAAGATTAATAGTAGTGACTAAGTAGTCATTCACTTGCTAGAATACAAGCTTACTCTTCTCTGAGCAAGGGAATAAAGGTCCTGGCTTTCCATTAATAGTGTGAGCATCTGATATGTTTGGTGGCAAACCCATTTGATCCCCTTGTTTAAGAAGCGTCTCAACATCAGCATTCCACCATTCCCCTGCACAATCAATCACCAAATTAACAAAAGCGCGAATATCTTAAGTCTTAATTAAGTCCCTGACCTAAGTTTAATGATCTCCACCTAAGACCAGGTTTGCTTCCATGAAAGGTTGAGGAAATGGATATGGAGTCCCTTCTTTTGGCATGATGACAATGGCACCATAAACAGTGGCCCTTAGCCATGAAATATGTGCATGCCACCATAGTGTTCCTCTTTGTCCTGTAACATTGAAGTCATAGGTGTAGCTATTCCCGGTCTGAATTGGACATTGAGTTATGTATGCTGGTCCGTCAGCCCAACCATTTCTATATTGTTTCAGTCCATGCCTAGAATTTTTACACAGAAGAAAACCTCAAGCAAAAGAATAAGAAAAAGGGGGCAATAATGCAATATTTTACTTAATGTATACTTGGTATAAACTTACCAGTGAATAGACATGTTATATTGTGCATGGTTAGTAACCTTAACCATAACTCTATCCCCTTCTCTAACATAAATAGTTGGTCCAGGATACATTCCATTCACAGTCACTATAGGCTTTGCATGGCATAGCCTGCTCACATTCTTCACTTGAACCTAAAAACACAATGACAAAAGACTCAAATGTAAACATAATTGATCTTAACATTGCATACACACATGCATATGTAGCAAGGAAGATGGAAATGAGACATTTATAAACTCACGTCAAATTGATACTTCTTCACAGCTGCATCCGATGGGAGGAATTGTATAGCAAGAAAGACAAAAACAAGACATTTATAAACATGGTGAGAAGTATTACTCGAGCTACACGAACCAGCCATTATATTAGCTCAGAGCTAGCTTCTTGATCAATTGAAAGCACGAGAAAGGCAGAGATAAAGAGATAGATGAGTGAGGAGATAGAAGAGTGGAACAAATATATAGGTGTGATGAACGAACAAATAGAGGGAGGTAGAATAAACGAATCAGTTTGTTGAAACACATATAGAGAGTGACTTGGCATGGTGATTGACTGACTTAGAGGTTGAGAAAAGATGAAGCCTATAACAAGTTTATACATATTCATGGCTTTAAGTTAGTACATTTATTTGAGTAAATAAAATAAACAAATGATGTTAGTAGAAATGAGAGGAACTAATTGCCAACCTAGCCTTGTGTTTTCAACTTTGCCGTTAAGGATGTCTTTTGAACAAAAAAATTATATACTCCTTATATTTTTGGTGTAAGTTTTCATCCAATATCCAAGTATGTATTTTCTTTTTGTTTGACTTTAAGTGTCATTCATACGCAGATTCTATAATAAGTTACAAAGTATGAGTATATATTTCATAAACTCATATGCCCATTTAGTGATGGAGAATTGGAGATTCAATAATTGAGAATGTTCACAAGTGAATTTTAATGTAAAAATTAAAAAACAAAGTATTGCAACTTTCGTCTTTTAAATGCTTTTATTAATTAGAAGGTAGGTCACCTCCTTGAAAGCTTGATTGTGCCACAGTGTCCACTCTAGTATTCATCATCGTTTCATCACATTTCATTTTGTCAATAAGCCCAACTTGAAAGAAAAAGTCAAAATGTTGCCATTTTATTGCTTAAAAAAACAAAAAATTTCTATGCTATACAATACTTCACAATGAGGTTTTAACTCTTTTATTTCACCATTTGCTACTATGCTATAATGTCATCAACCTAGCTTCTCCACCCATTTCTAAATAAAATTTTGGAATAAAACCACCTTTGGGCTTGTTTAGGATAACAATATGAAACTTTTTAATTTTGGGTATTACATGGAATATCCACAAAAACTGTCCTATAGACATTCTATTAACTTTACACGAGTAGAGTAAGGCCTTGTTTAGTTCACCTAATTTTTACTTATTTCAGAAAAATAAGTTCAAATTAGGACAAAAAAAATAAGATCAGATCGTTTTATGTGCAGTTTATCTTTAATTTCGTAATTATCGTATATTTAAGGTCAAAGTTTTGTCAAATCTGTCATTTAGATCAGATTAGACCAGACCAGATCAGGTCAAATCAGACCAGACCAAATCATATCAAATAAGCAAAAATAAGGTGAACCAAACAAACCCTAAATTAACCTTGTCAATAAAGAGTAAGAAATTATTTATTTCTTATTATTATTATCATCTTCTATATAGAGTAGATGTACACAATAAAGATGTCAACATTAAGATCTTTAGCATGTGGAATAGCTTTTACTTTGCTCCTTGAGAAGAAAATAAATAGACATTTAATTTTTCAAAATACAGATGTCTTAAGGCTTCTCTACCATTTACAAGTGGAAATTTATAGCGTAGATCACGCTAAAAAAAAAACAAAAAAAAAGAAGTATGCGCAAAGTTTTGCATTATTTATAGCGTGCGTGGATCCGTGATTCTTCCGGACTCCAAAAGCCAAGAGACGACCCATTGACCTTTCGTCATTGACCAACATCCATGCCCCATATTTGTTTCTTTGGATAATCTAGTTACATCAACGTTCAAACAGACCAATCATCACATAATGGAGGATATCGACATAGCTAAAGATCGGACTAAAACGGGCAATGCACCTAAATGAATCTACTAGCATAATGTGTTACTACATGACCTCGGAACAACTATCCAAAGCGCCAAATACAAGTTCATGAAAAACTAACATAATCATGGGCCTCAGAGCAAAGACAGCTCCGACAATAGTAATTTAGCTATTACAATTCTCATACTTTGGGATCTGCTTGAGCAATAAAATGCACCAATAATTTGAGAGCTATATCTCCCAATATGAATGTCACATGCTGTTGTGTCAGGAACTTTAGTTTGGACTTCCATAAATCTATCATTCACTACACGTGACCCACGACAGTACCCAACGCATTTAGTCGGAGAGCCATGTTCCACTTTTTTTTTTTTACCCTAATGAATGTGAAAGTACACCAATCATAGTGTTATGATGAAAGATACTGGAGTGTGAAGCCAAATAAACAACACTGAACATAAAGATGGTACGCGAAACATATTGCACTCCCTTGAGTACATATATGAGAAGATTACAATTCTCCTCTTTTCATATCCTTTTTTTTTTTTGGAGGGGGGGGGGGGGGGGGTGTTGATGAGGAAGGGATTATTTGTATGAGCAAACAATTCGAGTATTTGAGCAACCTCAAACCACCCATTGAAGACCCAGCTCAATCAACATCACACATTATGAAATAGTACCAAGGTCTAATCCTATACAAAAAACAAAGCCTTCCTGATTTACTATGAAACAGAAGGACAACTATTAATCTGGTTGCCAAGAAAGCTTTCTTTCATTATAATCTTAAAAGAGTTAGAAGACTAATCTGATGTCATGAACAAGTATGACAGAGATTTGTTTACATCTTCATACTTTGTCATCGTGAAACCACCACCTAGTCTCCTTCGGAGATCTTCCATTTCTACAGTTCTTCACATAGCGATCATTATCCTCAGGCCTTTCCTGCAAGGTTAAAATTTAAAGTTAGAAGATTTCTCTAATTGTAAGTTGCTGAGTTCAGATTTAGACCAGAAAAGGAATTTAACATAACAAATAGGATTCAAATCGGATGATCATCGCAGAGACAGCATTAGGAGTAGCCTTCCTCTCTTCAATGATACAAATATTACACAAGTACAAAGAGAAACAGATGACACACCTTCACTGTAGAACTTGATAGCATTGAGAGAATGCTAATGCAGATAGAACTCACTGTCATAGCCGGGGACCATGAGTCATACAGAATATCTGCAACAATAACCAAGCCATAATTATAAAATCTTAATAAAGTGCCATCAGGGAAGTAAATCCAAGTGTTAATAAACGGATTTTAAGGAAATCCAAGTGTTTAGAAACGGATTTTAAGAAAATTTAATCAAGTGTTAAACAGAAGGAGCTAGTATGCAGCATGTCATTTTGAAAAATAATTAGCCCCCAGTCACAGATCTGATAACATCAGCAAATCAGTGGGATAAAAAAATTGTATTCTCAGAGCAACATATATAAGAAATTCCTCATTACTGAAAATTTCACCAGGTAACAGATAAAGGGGCATGCCATGGGAGAAGCCATAGGACGTCTGTTCTATGCAAAAATGTAATCAAGCAGATTATACCTAAAGCCATAAGCGCAATTACTGCAAAATGATACTATGAAGCCATTCAAGTGAAAAGAACTATAAGATAAATGGATCAACCCACCCAATGAGACACATAACCTAATCGAGTTGAATGACACATAATTAATTAAAGACCATCTTAACACAGAACATAACAGAATTATGAACTCATAGGAAATAAAAAAGGTTTAACAGTTAAGACTAATCCAGGTGATTACCTATTAAATTTGCAGCATAAAATATCAAATCTAAGTCTTGGTATGGAAAGAACCACAAGCACCAAGTATAAACTTGGTAGAGACAAATATAACACAGTAAGACAAATAAACTAAAGAGTGTTTCAACATAAAACAGCAAGTGATCACACACATGGTCAAGGGATAACTCTACTCAACTTATACCAATAACAGCCAAAGTTGAGATAAAATAAAGCCATTGATAAAACCCGACGGAGCCAGATCGTTCCGAAAACAATATAATGGGACATTCACTGCCATGAGTAGTACAAACAAGTACAAGAGTATGCAGGAATTACAAACGTAACAATTTTGACATTACAAGTGAAAATGAAGAGTTTACCTAAGCATATATGGCCATTACTGTATATATGGGGATGAATTGGCGCCGGGGATAAAAAGATCACCTATACCAACAACAATAAAAACAACAATTTTTTAAAAAAAATTACATATAATTGAAAAAATTTAAAAGAAAAGAAAAGTTAATATGAAAATCAACAAATTGAAAAGAATAGAAAGAGACCTGAGGAGCTTCCATGGGGTAATGCTCAGGAAAATCAACTTGAAGTTGGTATATCTCATTTGCATACAGTGTTCCTGGTGCTCCATTCACTTCAATTATCCACCTTTTTTATTCATAATCCAATCAAATTTAAGAAAGATAAATGAACACCCAGACCCCGAAATCATAAAAGGAATAATACCCAGAATTTAAATTTTGATCATTGGATCAAAACCCTAGAAAAAAAAATTGAAATCAAAATTGAAAAAAGGTAATACCTTTGAAGATTATCAGTGACTTTGTGCTTGAAACCAGTAGGAGGATTGAGCTGCCACTCAGCGAGTTCCTTTTGGAGTCTATTGCTTGCTATTTTGCTAAGTGTCTTTTAAACATCGAAAAAAAAAAAAAAGATCAGTTTTTTTTTCCAGATTAAAAATCCAATATAAATTAAAATTTACAGAAATTGAAATTGGGGTAATTTAAAATCGGATTATAAGAAGGAAGAAGAAGAAGAGGGAAGGAAAAAAACCTTCCGAGAGGTGGCGGAGGAGGTGGTCATCTTGGTTAGCAGCGATTGATTGAGAGAGAAAGAGTAAACGGAGGGGCAGGAAGAAAGAGAGAATTTCAATTGTCGGAGAAATATTATAAAATACAAAATGAAACGAAAGGACTAAGTATTGTGCATCAAAAAAAAAAAAAAAAAGAAAAAAAGGGACTAAGTATTTATTTGTCCCTAATTGTACTACTTGTATGTAATTATGGCCCGATATAGGACAATTTGTATTATACTCTACTCCTGTTGATTTTTGTTAATCAACTTGTATTTTAGTCAACAATTTTCTAATTATTTTTCTTTTTTCTACCTTAAAAGAGGTAAGGAAATCCCCCTACTCCCAAGCATTTTTGTAGTTTGGTGGGGTTCGATTTGTGACCTCAAAGTCACAAGATGGGTTCCCCACCCCACCAAGCTTTGCTTGGTAGTCAATTCTTTGCTTATAAAGCTAAAACTGCAAGTTTATTTGTCATGTATATATTGATTTTTCTATCTCTATACACATAAGTAAAGTCTATTCCATATATCACGACTTTGAAATCAGCTTTAAAAGAGAAACACGAAACAACATTAAAAGCGTAATATTTACATATTATCTTCCATATGGTTCTCTGCCCATGGAAATTAAAATCACACGTTAATTATTCATATACATTACCTTCCGAATCTCTAAAGTCTAAGCACAAAACCAAGTCTATCTCATACATCTTGGAAAAAGGATCATGAACCACATCAGTTGGGACCCAACAACCCTTTAGCAGCCTCAACATTTTTTTTAGCGCACCCTATAAGAGGTGTTTTCCATGTAATATGAACTTCATGATGCTTCTATTATTTGAATTACTTTCAAGAATGTCATCTCCTAATACTCTTCCTCGAGAAAGTAAGACGCAATAAAAGGAAATCAAAGGAGTAAGTATTTTATAGAATTTAGTTTTTATGTTAATGGAAAATTCTCTTTGGTGAACTTCAACTTTTTACTTTTCTAAGTGGTAAACATTCTTAAATTTTATTATCAATGGTAAACTTAACTTTTTGATTACCATTGATAAGTGTTATTTCCTTAACTATAGTTAGTTTTTTATATTTTAATTATATTAAAATTAAAAAAAAAAAAAAAAACACCAACCCCTCCCCCAACCTACTGCCCATCCCCTTCCCCCAACCCAGCGGCCGGAAACCGACGAATCTCCCCGACACCACCCTCTCCCTGTCGGAATCGGCCCCCCTCCCCTAACCCCACCTCGATTCGACCACCCACTCCCTTCTCCTCCCCAGTTCTGGCCTTCCCCTCCCCTTTCCTCCTCGAATTCAGCAACCACAAACCCCATCACCAATGAAATAGCAGTGCTTCTACTGCTGCTCCTCCTTCAATTCGCAAACACACCACCCCACGAGCACTCTCCTCCCACCGCCGGTGATCCCCCCCTCTCTCTCTCTCCTCTAACAAGCAACCGCCGGTGACCCCACATTACCAGCAACATAGCCTTCTTCAACCCTAAGATCGAGCAAAATCAACCCTAAAATCGAGCAAAATAAACCCTAAAGCTTCAAATATTGACGAAACCCATGATTTTGACCTTCATCCCGAAATCCTTATAATATGATGGGAGGAGAGATTGAGGATTTGAGATTACGAGGAGGGGATTTCGGGTCGAATTTGATGGGGGTTTGTTGGTCGAGTTTCTGGGGGTTTTGGGTCGAATTTCAGGGTGTTTTTTGGTCGAATATCTGCCGGCGGTGGTGGGGGAAATGGGAAAGAGAGAGGTGCGGGGTGGGCGACGGTGGGGGAAAGGAGAAAGAGATGAGGTGCGAGAGGTGAGGGAGGCTGGGCGTCGCCGATCGGAGGTGGGGAGGCCAGGCGTTCCGACTGGGGGTTGGCCGCCAGCGTGGGTGGGTGCAGGGGAGGGGGAGCTGGCAGTGGGTGGGGGGAAGGGGTGGTTTAATTTTTTTTTTTAAAATTTTAGTATAATTATTAAATACTTCAAAACCTAACTATAGTTAAATGTTATTGTTAAAAAAATAAAAAATACTAACTATAGTTAAATTTTTTATAAAATATAATAATTAATGGCACCATTAATAATTATAAAAAGTTTAGGAGTACCAAAGATAATTTTAAAAAACTTTGTTTACCACTTAGAATTTTAAAAACTTGGAGTTCACCAAAGAGAATTTCCCTATGTTAATTCTTAATTAAACTATTGTAAATGTGACCTAATATACAATAATTTGTGTTATATTCGATTGATTTTCTTAAACAGTTCATTTATTGATTGTTTAACTTTTCCTTTTACATACTAGATTCACTGTAAATATTTTTTATCTATATATAGGCTAACTATATTAAATTTTGTGCGATAAATTATCTTATAATTATATTTATTCTTTATTTTATCATACGAATGATAGGCTTTATAAATTTCAATTTGTATACTTTTGGATATTGAGTGTCTCTTGATGTTAGAAAAATTGCTTTTGGAATCATAAAAGGCCTACTAATAGGCCTCTAAAGCCCCGAGAATGAATTTGTCTCCATGATATGATTTTTTCAAATGTACTCCGTATATTGTAGTGGTAGCCAAGAGATACAAGGGATTATTTCAATTACCAACTATGCATTTCACGGTCCTATTAGGGCCACATAATAGACAAAATTAAATAAATCAACACCTTTTTTTTTTGGTAAGGAGAAAATTAATTAAACCTCAACCCTAACAGTATCTTGGTTTTGTGTTTACGGGCTAAACACTGTAGAGTAGAGGGGAGAGTAAGGGAATCTCTACCCTCAAACATCCTCATTTGGTAGGATTTGAACTCCATACCTTTAAGATTTTAGGTAAAAAAAACTTGCCAAGTAGCCAACACTTCAATGGTATGTAAAATAAACCCATTGAGTTGTTAACTTGTTGAAATACTTACAAAAATACTAAGTACGGAGTAGCAAACTAAAAACATCGGCATCTATACTTGAAACAAATTTCAAATATTATCTTCAACCTAATGAGAGAAAGGACCTTGTCAAATCAGCAACTAGCATATGTCCACTTTATGCCCACTTCTATCTTAAATGCGAAATACACATACCATCATATATATTCAAAATTCCAAATGCATAATATTATACCATGATATAGATTATAGAATATTCTAGGATACATAAATTTGATACATTGAACATAATAACTCGACGAATACTAGTGCATGAAGAATATGGTATCAATCTAATCCCAACCTGGGATTCCAAGCACCAAATCCAGCCATAGACACAACTTGCTTTAGGTTCAAGTGATGTGAAGGCTAAAGCATATATACTTCATACATGAGGAGCTTATTTGTCTACAAAAGGTTAGAGAAGCTTTTTAGTTGTAGGAGAATAAATGAAAATCAGGGCAGCAAATTCACAATCACGACTGAGAACTCTTCGGCAAGTAGCAAGTAGCAAGTGTTTTACCAGTAATCACTAACACTAATAACATGAACTTCAGTCCATTGTCAAACCAGAAAGATCAAACTTACCCTCCATTTTCAACGACACAAATTTATGATCTCTCAACATAACAGTAACATAATCATCAGAGGTCAAAAGATTTACAGGAATCACATAAATGGCAGGATCCTTAGCACAATACTCAGTAAGAGAACTTTTCACTGAAGATGTAAAATAATAGTCAAGTGTGCCACATAGTGACTTTATGCAGTGACCAGTGAAGTAAACAACTTAGCCTGATTTAGATTTGTCGCCCTGTGAAGTAGTGTCTTCAAGTTAGCAGTGACATATTTTGCATACAAGATATACAGTAAGCAGGAATTTGCTAACGTTTGTTGAAGAAGTGGACTTCTCTGTGTTATAGCTTTTGAATGTTGTTTTAGGTTCTTATTGGTATCAATTATCCCCTCTTCTGCTGGCTTGTGATATTCAGTAATATGTAAGATGTGGACTTCTCTCGATTATAACTGGCTAAGTTGTTCTTGTAGCCTGCATCAACTTCAAAAGAAAAGTCTCATTTTGAAGAATTGACGCCATGAGTGATAAATTAAATTAGTTGAAACCATGCATTACCTTAGTTGTTGGCAATCAGACAATGTGGAAGAACTTTATAGGGATTAAGTATGCCATTCGGGTCCATTAACCTCTTGATAGAAACCATTAGTTGTACCTGTGTGAAATTTGCCAGATTTCAGACTAAAATAGGGAAATATGATGTATGAGAAAGGCAAGAAATGGGAGCATACAGTTGACATGAAAACTATCCAACAGGTTTATCTGTCCTGTTTCAGTTACCATAAAATTCAAGTTTGCAGAATGGGTATCTTATCAACCACAAAATCAAATGCATATCCGAGTGATATACGGATATCAGAAACAAGCCATGATTCAATGCAAATTGTTAGTAGAAAATATACTGTGAAAAAAAAAAAAAGAAAAGAGAGAAGACATGCAAGCAAGCTAAGGACCTGAAATTTGTAATGGAGAAACATTTTAACAGAACATTTTTTATCCAATTCTCCTTGGGGAGGGGGAGCAGCTTGCAAAGAAAAAAAATAATGCAAATGATAAAGTCAACCATTACCACTTCAGGCGACTTGCTGTAGTAGAGTTTATTTGCTTTCATCAATCCAATCCCATGCTCAGCGCTGATACTCCCACGATGCTTAGATGTCCACTCATAGACAAAGGGCTCAATTTGTGCTAAAATCTGCAACACTCACACTTATTTGAGGAACAGTATTCAGCATGCTGTTCAACCCATCCCAAAAGATAGAAGAACTTACATCATCATCATACTGAGGAGATGTTATATTGAGGTGCAAGTTGCTGTCTCCCAGGTGGCCGTACCCCACAACTTTGACAGGATTACCTACAAACGGGGCCAAGCTAATGCTAAGACTGAAATCTGGGAGAGCTAGATTCCCACATCTTACCAATTTGGTTAAACAAGAGAAACTCCAAATTGGTTTGATGACCACAATGAAGTGCAGATACATGACATAATTAAATTGGTCCAGCAATTACATAATCCTTTTTGTTTTTTTTTTTTTTTTTTTTTTTCCCATTTTCTCAATGTAATTTGTACCATATCTTCCACTCTTCCAGTTTAGTCAAAAATAATGATTCACATGGATATTGTACCTTTTCTTGAGCATCTTCATGGGTTTCACTGAAACCTACTTAGACATAGGGTAATTCAAATTTTGGAAAACATGTCACCATAACATTGTAATTTACAGACTTTCCAGAGTATGAACACCCTGTTCCCTTCCCCCCCCCCCCCCCCCCCCCCCAAAAAAAAAAAAAAAAAAAAAAAAAAAAAAAAAAAAAACACCCCAAACACAAATATGGGTGACGAACCTCACTCTAACCAAACTTCTCTCAGGTTGCTCCATACGGCTGTAAGTCATAAACATTTCCTCCTCACTTTAAGCATCATGATAGGCTGCTCATCCATCATAGAGAAAGGCCTCCCTATGAAAGAAATGCTTTCTTATCCATAATTCCATATCTCCATCTGGTAATATGCCCACTACTCCAGAAATGACACTAAATAATGAATCATAGTACCTAACCTAAGGCTAAAAGAAAACAAAGAAAAGCATGATACACCAAGATGCAAAGAAAACAGAGGGCTTTACCTAGGCGTGCTCGCATTTCGTCAACAAGATCATACATTTTCTCCAAAGGTAAAGACAAATCATACTTGTATACAGCCCCAAACTTCATCAACGCTTCTGGTATACCCTGCAAATATAGTAAAAAAATCTGATGCTACAAGCCCAATGAAATAAAAGAATATGAATGGCAAGATCCAACGACATATATAATGCAAGACACCCATAATACAAGGAAATAAGCAGAAATGGAAAAGGTTAGGTGAAAAGTGCAACGAATTATGTACAAAAACATTATGAGAACATATAAGAAAGTAGGCATGAATTTCATGGCAACAAATAAGAGAATTGAATACAACTAGCAAGGTTATGGCTTGTTCTTACACAATTTGTGACTCAATCTGCAGCATATGAAATCAGAATCTAAAATAGAAAGATGGATAGTTGTCGTAATAGGGGGACCAAGAATCCCAGAATTAGAAATAATGCACTAGTGAAGATAAATCTTAGCTATATGAATACACAATGGATTCCCTCTTAGAATTCATGATTTGTGGAAAAAGACATATAAAATGGGCAATCATCATTACATATTATGGGAAAAACAAAAGAAAGGTTAAGGTTGAAACCTCACGGATACGCCAAAATGAAGATACTTGATTAATGTCTTGTGCAACCACACCATCTAATATTAAACCACTTTCCATCAAGCCAAACAAGAACGTCTCAAGCCTCTCTCTGGATACATAACCATCATCAAATTTCAGATCTATGAATTACTAAACATTATTTATAACAATATCCTGTTGGCAACCAATAAAACAATATGTAAGCAAACTACACATACTTTTCTTTCAAGTTAGCAAGATGGGCCTCAGTTAGGAGTCAGGCTAGAGAAAAGGAGACCAGCTCAAACAGAAAACCTAGCAACACAGAGAGAGAGAGAGAGAGAGAGAGAGAGGGGGGGGGGGGGGGAGTCTATGCTTGGTACAGCCCTTAGCTACTTGATCAAAGATAAATATACAAGTATATATGTGTTATAAATCTTATAAGTACCCCCAATCTAGATATCGTTGATGGAAGAGAAACACCGACATTAAAACATGCCAACTGTTGTGTGCCTTGTTAGACACAAGACAGCAGCAAACCAACAACTGATTTAATAACTTCAGATACATACCTATCATAAGATTCATCACTCCCTGTGGTCTCAATCAGAACATAGAAGTTGTGCACTGCAGGAGGCAATGGATTTCTAACACCTTCTAGATTATTCAACACCTGTAACAGAATCAGCCAGGTCATTCTGTAATGTTCATTGAAATTAGTCATCAAGGTAGAAATAAGTCATCAAATACCTAACTGAATATTAATAAAAATGACAAACAAACTAGTGTATTCTCCAAAAAATAAAAAATAAAATAAAATTATAAAGAGACTAGAGAAACCTGAAGTTTTATATGGTTATATAGCAAGCTAGAATAATATGAAGAGAATGCCAGTAATCCAGTATGCCACAAAGGTAGAAATTAGTCATCAAAACCCTAACTGGATGTTTGAATGGGAAGGAAAGAATAGAATAAATTGAACTTTTTTCATACTTTACTATAGCCGCTATAATGCAAGGACAGGAGTTAACTACAGTAGTATATTTGTCTCTGAAATAAGGGGAGTAGCAATATATGTGACAGAGTTGTGCTTGTGCATCCAAAGAAAGTATTGAAGAAATTATCAGGAGAGTCATTTGCAAGAGAGAAAGACACGTTCCCCACACAATTATGTTCTAGACATTCTGAAATGCCTAAAACTCGCGTTAAAAAAGAAAACAAATTACCAAAACAAATAGAACCAATCATTGATGGTTTAACCACAGAATCCCCAGTTATACTTTAAAATAACAAAATTTTGTGGAAGCAATTGCAAGATATGTTATAATGTTAGGGCATAGAACGTTTAAGTGACCAAAAATACCATCACAAGTTACGTTCTAGGCTTCTAGCACCTACACATCAGTTAACAAACTAAATGATTTAATTTCCGAATTTTCAAATTTAGCTATTTGAATAAAACTTAGACACCATAGACACAAATCTGCTTAACAAATCTTGCTTTATTTTAACATAAGGTAGCAGTGCAGCCAGAGATGCAATGTTCAAAAATCAATTTTTCAGATATCAAGCATGTGTATGTGGATTCGCAACACAATGCAGCTTAAAACCATATCTATCAAGAAAAAGCTTACCGCGTCCATTGCATGACTATCCAAGAACTCGAACGCTGATAAGACCTCACCAAGTTTCCTTCTGGCTTTAAATAAAAGTTTCTGTAAGAATTACATAGGAAAGATTAATTGGTTTAAATAAAAGTTTCTCCATGGTAACAGACTTTATTTTCTGTAGACACGGGAAAATAAATAACCACCTCAGAGACTTGACTGGACCCAGAAGTTAAATGATTAAAGGCAAGGTTCAAACCATCTTTAACTCAAATTTTTAGATTCCAGATAGAGTAATAACTACATGCCAGAAAACATACTCTTGAGTTTACAGTGTAGTAGGCTTGGGATGCAAGTTTCAAGGCACTATGTTTATACTAGATAGTATATGTAGTAGAAGACTCAAAATATATTAGTTGATCAAGTTAAGCAGATAAGTGCACAAATACAAATATGGTTTTCATTCCATTCACCTTTCTGGGCAACAGATGAAATTTCCAGTTAGAGAATCCACACACTGAATCCTACAAGTTGGTTAACACTTGGATTGGTTTGCTGAACAAGCAAGACTCAAAGGAAACATTCTCACAAGCTATCATAACAGGTCTGCTCAATGTTGTGAAGCAAATGAAGATAAAAGATGAAAGTTGCATAACCCTTTAAATCTGTGATGGAGAGACAAAACATTCCATAACCCTTTGAATCTCCGATGGAGAGACAAAACTCTTAACTCTGAATATAAGTTTATTTCTAAATTCTCCAGTGGTGTGGACCTATGGATCTCTTTTTTTGTAGCCAAAAACAATACATTTTCTCACTCTCAATAGGAATAAGGAAACATTTAAATCTAGGATTAGATAATTAACTCAACTTGGAGTCCAAACTAAGCCTTTATTGAAAATAAACTCTCCACCAGGTTCCAAGCTACAGCATAAATCTATTCGGTGGCACCACTGGATACTGACTGTTCACAGTAAGAAAATTTCACTGTTCACTACTCAGACTTAAAATAAGAACACAACTTATGATCATACATAAATATGATAGGCATTACATGCTGGATACTAGCAAGGTACCTGACAGCTGAGATAGTCTTTACATGCCAAAAAGGCAAGGTTAGTAGCAGACAGCTTTGGGGGAGTAAGAATGGAAACTTTAGTCACAATACCAAGTGATCCTTCACTTCCTGCAACCAGAGAAGCATATATACATTACTATCGGGGGCGAAGATTGCATGTTATCATTCACTTACTTAAGACTTGCAAAAAAAAAAAAAAAAAAAAAAAAAAAAAACAACAACAAAATCAAAGTTTAGTCACATACCTATAAACAAATGCTTCAAGTCATACCCAGTGTTATCTTTGCGTAAGGTACCCAGCATGTCCATCACAGTACCATTGGCTGAAACAGCTTCAAGGCCTACAGAAGAATTCTCATGTAACTGCTGTACTAGTAGCTGATAAAATCATTTCTGATGTCAAAATGAAAAAAAAAAAAAAGCAACCTAAAATTGAAAAAGCTTCTCATTAAACAGTGTATAAATTTTTCTTTAACAACTTAAAACCCAATTGAGTAGTGGTGTGTCTAAAGAAATAACCTACACAAATAAAGTACTCTACATATGTTTTTCTTGTTTATCTTGCATAAAGTCACATCGAGAAGGCTAGTCACATAATGCCACTTCAGTTCATCACGGTAGCTTACTCAAAAGAAATGACATACGAACAGCAATAGGGTCAGTGTACATGCACAGAGACATATGATGATATGAGTAAGGCCATTCACCTTGGTCTTTCATTTATAAATTACCAATGACAAACCTACTTCCCTGTGTGAAATGGCATGTGCCTTTAGCCAACCAACATGTTTTTTGCCTTTTTGGCCTTGGAATACTACCCAGCACTATAGGTCTCCAAGCTATATCCAATGATGTGCCTCTTCATACATAGAAGGTGGTTAGCAGCAATTACAATTGGGCATTTTGCAAGGTAAACCACATAATGTCTCTTGGTCTGTCACAGTTGCCAATGCTCTCATCCTTATCCATGCTTAGCTGTTGTCTACCAACATGCCAATGGCAGATATCAGGCAGTTACTTGGATAAGCCACACACTAAAGCAAAAAGAGATGTCTCCTTAGGGGCATTGCTCCACAAAGTCCATGCTTTTCACAATAAACCAGATTCAGCAGAATGTGGACCACGCATATATGTGGTCTACACGCACACATGTGTAGCCTTGCCATCCATAGGCGAAGAACATGAAGCAGTACTGTCAACACAAGGCAACAAAGATACAAGCTATCACATGCATTAAGCTTAAAGTAAAATCAGTCTAGCCATGCACAAGGTTCCAATCCATCCTAGTCCTACCTAATGTTTGTCCTGAGTCAATCTTCCCATAACTCCCCACCTGTCTCTAGACTTAATCAGTCACTCTTTCTCACTTGTAGACTAAGAACGCCAATAATTATTTCATCTGAGAGTCAATCTAAGCATTTTTATTTCAGCTAAAAAAATTGTTTGAAAGTTGCATCAGAGTACTAGTCTATGTCTAACCTCCATTTGAAGTTCATCATTCATTACAATGAAGAAATTCAAAGACAAGCATCCTATTTGATTTTCCATTTATCAGATATAGATACAACTCATCCAAGCAAACAATAAATATGTAGGCTTGAAACACCACTATTTTACATTTCTTTTGCTTATAGCTTAAATTTTATGATATTGTCATTTAAATAATTTTAAACATCTGCAAAGGTATTACATGTTAACATAATTAATACATGGAATTTGGGATAAGGGAAACCTAAATGCAAAGATACACTACCTAAAACATTTCCATGCAAAGATCCGTAACGAACCAAGCGTAAGCCACCAGCATTGGTAGAAACATTTCCACCTATCTGACAGCTTCCTTTGGCTCCCAAATCAAGAGGCATCACAAATCTAAAGAATAAAAAAATTCAGCATAAGTATTACATACAACAACATCTGAAATAGCACTGCAAAAAAAAAAAAAACCTTGAAGTAAGGATTATACTACTTTTCTAAAGCTGTCACTTTAGTATCACACAATCATACATACTAATATACAATAGACATTTGGAAATGCAAGATAAAAGAGCATAAGTATTCATAAAAGAACAAGTTGATACAATATTTGAACACATAATAGAATAATAAAACCGAAAGATCTTTCACAACCTCAAATTATCAAATTTCATATCGCGCTCATTTTTATATGACCTAGTAGCACAGTTAGGCACTTAAGATACCATACATATGAAACACGAATTAACATAACAGAGCTTACCCTTCATTGTCCAAAAAATATTCCAGATTTTCCAATATGCATCCTGCTTCGCAAACCAGTATACCACTGACCTAAAAAATACTACAAGTTTTTACAATTGGAAGTTGGAAGCATTACAAAAATGGAGCTAAAATACTCTTATGATCTTATCTAATCATTCATTTTAGAAGGCATACCAAAGTTAATGAATAGCACAGGGTTACTCATCATCCATTGATAGAGGGAAAATGATAAATATGAAGAACAAAAGCTATAAGGTCTGTTAAGACTATATGTCCCTTTTGCCACTAATTCCATAAAATCTATAAGAGTTCAAACAGTTACCTACAACTTTTGCAAGCATTCCTACATGATTTTTAGAGTAGTTAACTACTACTACATGATAGGCTAACTAAGTATGATAGAAGGCATACCTTATCGAAAGATATGATCTTGTTCATTTGACTCACGTTGACAATAACCTACAAAAGAAAAAGAAGGGAAGCAATCATTCCACATATTAAAGTTGATTTTTTATTCTTTACAGCTTAAAAGGACCAGCATACGTAGATATAAACTAACTCAATTGGTAAGGTCTGTAAGGAATGGTATCCAAGACCTTGATACATTATATTATATACTCCCTCCGTCCCATAATTTCGTGCCTTGTATTCCTTTTTGGGTGTCCCAAAATGTTGTGCGTGTTTCTAAAAATAACCTATAATCATTACTTACTTTTTTTTTCTTTTCCATACAAAATGCACATATACCCAAAAAATCATTACTTTTTCTCTTTTTCATACAATATTCTTTACTTTTTATTATTCCCATACAAGATTCTCTAGTTTTTATATTTTCAATAGAATATTCCTCTAGTTCCACCATTCTCCATAATTACCGTGTTTTTTGAGAAATAGGCACCAAATTATGGGACGGAGGGAGTATATATGGTTTTGCCTTTATAGCTCCATACAGACCAAAAACAAGGACTCAAGTACTAACTCTGCTAAGGACAGTTTAACAAAGTCCAGAAACACAGAGACAACTGTATAAATCATGTATTAACAGCTTAAACAGCGTCATTATGAAATCAGAATTTGGTTCAATCAAGCTACAATCAACTGCTCAAATCTGCAGCACATATTACCAGGACTGGCACACACAACAAAATTTTCTAACAGTCGTTGCCAGTGGGATGTGAAAATGTTGTGTTTGACATAAAGCACACAGCCTACAAGTCAATACTTTGACAAAATGATGGATTAAACAAAATAATGATAACACACAAGTAACATTTTCATATATTTTACAGCGTTTATTAAAAGAATAGTTCCTTGCCTCCTTGGCATAATTAAAAGGGTTAACATCCTAGTACCTTTAAAAAATATTATTTTACCTCATCAAAGACAGGCACACTTCCACCAACAAGACCAGTATTACCCCCTTGAGGGACGATAGCCAAATGTCTAGAGTTGCAATATCTCATTATATGAGAAACCTGGAAAGTGAAACAAAATAGCATGAGTAGAATCATCATAATCCATTTCTCACAATAACCTGGAAAGCTCTTTGGGGCTTTGGGCATATATATGAGTCTTAAAGCTTCATTTTCTTATGAACAACTTAGTTATAATTCATTTGTATGGGTACAAAACAAAGAATCATAGTTTTACTTAAATGGTGAACAGTTTTATCTATAGAACCTAGTGTTCCACGGAGATTGAATCCTATTTCCATTTTGACAATGAACCAGAAGTATCCACAATCCACATTACAAGTACCACTTTGATGAGCAAATGATTCTTCCATGCCGAGACCATGATTCATAACATAGTTGCTTTCTTAAGTTGGCACTAGAATTAGACAAGAAAAAATGGACAATTACCTCTTCAGTGGTCCTGGGTAGTAGCATAAGCTTGCTTGAGCCTTGGTACTTATGCATCCAATCTGAGTTTGCAGGCTGAAGCCTATCTGGGTCTTGTATTACATTGTTCTCCCCCAAAATACTCTTAAAGTAGGTGATATCCTTGGTATTTATTTCTGAGAATGATGCACTTCTCTCAACTGGTGCAGATCCATAAAATCTTACCGGAAGATTTGAGCTTCTAAGAAAAGTACCCTGATGAAGCACTCTGCGATCTATCAATATGTTGTGTAATTGCTGAAAACTCTGCCTCTGTTGTTCAGTGAATGAGCTTAATGGTGTGAAACTTCTACCAAAGTTAAACATAGAGCCTGTAAAAGTTTGATGTCATCTTATGAAAGTGCATACAAAATGTTATTTATGCTAAGTGGAATGAATGATCCACCAAGGTACTTCTTCTACTATGAGTCTATGATGATATTTATCCACTAAAAACCCCACATCTTCATTATACAAAACCTCTACTAAGGTAGAAGCATGTGTTGCCCATTGAGTGCAAAAAGAGCAACAACAACAAAGCCTTATGGACATGAATTGAAATTAAGAAAAGAGCAACAATCATTAAAATTCAAACCGGTGTAGCATCAAACCATTTAGAAGATCAGCACTAAGTCATATTAGTAAAAGCCCGGAATCTTTTGGCCTGTTAGGCATTTCCCTTGTCCTTGTCATATTGGCAATGAAAGCAAGTACCATTTACAAAAATTACTCCCTCCAATCCTCAATGCCTCTCTTTTTAATTTGTGGAATAAAGTTGGCTATTATGGATCACCCTCCATTTAACAATACCTTTTAATAGTCATACAAGTGTTTCAAATATTGGTATACATTATACAATACTTCATCCTTCGTATTAATTAATAAAAAGTTTGACAAACACAACACCTAGAGTGGAGTTGTGGACAATGAAGGTCAACTTGCTTAATTGATCAAAAGTATCGAGGGCAAAACCCGAGACATGAAATCGAATCTCGTCCACACCACTGCCTAACCATAAAACGCAGACCCTTGACCCTCTTCTTACCCGCCCTCTTTTTTCCCCTCTTTTCTCCAATAGTTGCTACTGAATTTAAACATCATAATTCCAAAAAACACACAAAATTAATTGAGTAAGCGATAAATTAAAGAATAATCATTGTTATACTACTTGATTTCAGTTCAAAATTTGAATCATTTCAACAAAAATTGATTAGCAAAATATAATTTCACAATTTTGAGCAATTTGAACAGCAATAGTAGGAAAAGAAGCAAGGATCAATGGAGAGAGAAGAAACCTGAAACGGAAGATCGGGAGTTGGGAAGTAAAGAACGATGATTGGAGGAAAGAGGCCTTGAAGAAGCACGCCATTGCCATAGCAGCGCGTAAGCTCGTCGTTTCTCCATTTTCTGTCACTTGTATTATTAGCGTTGCGTTGATAATGAAACACGGCACCTGCTGAGCTGCCTGCATGAGTCATATGACTGTTTTTTTGAATAATTTTGATGCAATCACTCATTTGAGTTGTTTTCAAAAAAAAAAAAAAAACTCATTTGAGTATTTGACTATGTGACTAATGTGAGTAATACTCTTACATTGGTGTTTTGGTAGGAAATGATAATACGGAGTATAAGGGCCTTTCAGTTGAGCTCCAATCATTTCAATTCATTTCAGTTCCTAATTTCCTTCCCTCATAAACAATTCATTTCATCTCTATTCAGTTCAGTTCAGCTCAAATCACTTCATTTTAGTTATTTTCAATAAATCGGAACATACCCTAAGATACTCCAAATTTGACAACTTACTCACTAGTCACTTCGTTGTGATTACTTCTCATTTTACACTAGTTAATATATTATTTTAATCAATATGTAAAAATTATTAAACCTTCATATTACGACAGTATAAATTGAAACGAATTTAATGAGATTCACAAATTATATTTTCCTTAGAAGGTTTTGCGTGAGACTGGGCTCATCGAGAGTCTAATATGTCTAACAATAATATTCTAATGTATGACATTAATAATTTAATATCTGACATTAATAATCTAGTGAATTGCTATTGGTCGCTCCCATTTTACATAGTAACGCTCCCATTTTAATTTCAATTGACAAAGATGCCCTTTATGCAAGTTGTAATATTTAAAAAGGATTTTGTTCCCTTCAAGCACATTTTACATACTAACGGTCCCCTCAAAGTAGTACACCGTGAATCCCGAGCCCACCACATCGGTCCCCACAACCTTCAAACCAAATCAGTCCCCACGACCACCTTAAATCTTTTTTTAAAAAAAAATTAATCATCAAGTTTTTTCCGACGGGTCTTGGATGATGGACGACTGGAACATTCGTACGCCGGAGAATGCATCGGAACATTCTGTAATTTTTTTTTAATTTTCTGATAATGGGACATCCGCCCAAAATTTCCGGATGTCCCATGGTGGATCCGCCTGAAATTTCCGGATCCACCATGGAACATCCGGAAATTTTAGGCGGAAGTATAGATTCGCCCAAAATTTCCGGATGTTCCATGGTGGATCCGGAAATTTTAGGCGGATCCACCATGGGACATCCAGAAATTTTGGGCGGATGTCCCATTATTCAGTTTTTTTTTTTTTAGTTAATTATTTTTTTTTTTAATTGTTGTTGTGATTTAGTTTTGATAATTTGAGTAATTAGTAATGATGTTATTATTGTTTTGTAATTGTTGTTGTTATTAGTAGTAATATTATTATTATTAGTAGTAGTAGTAATTTTATTTTTTGAAACCTTATTATTATTATTATATTAATTAGTAATTATGTTAGAGTATTACTGTTTTGTTATTTATATTATTAATATTGTTATTGTTGTTGGTGGTGTTTATGATTATTGTTGTTGCTATTATGATTGTTGTTATTAGTATTAGTTATTAATTTTAATAATATTATTAGTTGTAATATTTTTTTATAAATATTATTAGTTGTAATATTGTTTAAGTTAATTATTTTTTTTAATTGTTGTTGTGATTTAGTTTTTGATAATTTGAGTAATTAGTAATAATGTTATTATTGTTTTGTAATTGTTGTTATTATTAGTAGTAGTAATTTTATTTTTTGAAACCTTATTATTATTATTATTATTATTATTATTATTATTATATTAATTAGTAATTATGTTAGGGTATTAATTGTTTTGTTATTTATATTATTAATATTGTTATTGTTGTTGGTGGTGTTTATGATTATTGTTGTTACTATTATGATTGTTGTTATTAGTATTAGTTATTAATGTTAATAATATTATTAGTTGTAATATTGTTTTATAAATATTATTATTAATATTATAAAAAAGAACATAACGACATAAACCGTTGTTTTGTTTAATTTGTATAGGATATGGAATCTGAAGACGGCGGTGACGGTGTGAATTATAGTGGGAATTTCGTCACGGATACGTTATTTCCAACGTTTGAGGATGCAGTTACATGGGCGGATGCTGTTTTCATAAATCTGGGATTTATTTTGGTGAAATCGTCTTATAACAAAACTAGTGATGGTCGACCGTATATTTGAGATGTGATCGGTCACGGAGGAGCAAGCCAAGAGATTTGGAGAATGCGATACGGAAGGACACAAAAACCAAAGCTAATGGTTGTCCTTTCTACATCAAGATATATTATGAAGTCAACACTGTTAATTGGAAGATCCGTGCGAAAAATGATCACACCGGGACACGTAACCACCCAATGATTGTGTATGAAGAGGGTCATTGTAAAGTGAGCGGATTGAGCCCGGGTGCAAAACAGGTTGTGCGTGACATGACAAAGTCCAAGGTTGCGCCCCGTAACATCATGGCAACTATTGCAGAGCAATTTCCTAATGATCATCCAAACATCAGGCACATTTACAACTGTCGGAATGACTTCGGGATGGAGATGTCCTAAGGAAGAGGAGTTGTTCAGCAATTTCTTCATTTGGCGAGAGAGTGTAAGTACATTTACTGGGTCATGTCCGATGATCTCGACGTCTTGCAACATGCATTTATGGTGCACCCGATCACGGTCAACGTACTCCGCACATACCCACACGTCATAGGGATGGATTCTACTTACAAGACCAATCGATATGGCATGCCGTTCTTTTAGATAGTAGGCGTGACACCGACAAATCAGAATTTTCTAGTTGGTTATGTTTTCATGCGCAACGAGTGCACGGCTAGCTATCGGTGGGTGTTGCAGAGATTAAGGGAATTGATTGGGTTTGATAAAGAGCCATCGGTATTTTTGTCAGACCGTGAACTTGGGCTATGTGCGGCTTTGAGAGAATTGTTTCCAGGGACGTCGCATTTACTCTGTCGATGGCACATTAACAAAGATGTGGAGGCTAGGGTGACGAAGATGTTCAAAAACAAGAAGATTGGTGCCAGTTTTAAAAATGGCAAATGGAAACGTATTATGGATGCATCAACTGAGGCGGAGTATGATCATGCTCTCGCTACCATGAAAGCAAGGTGGGCAAGTTTTCCGGCAGTGATTGAGTACGTTGAGGGAACATGGCTATGTCATAAAACCAAATTTGTGACGTATTGGACGAACCAAATTCTTCACTTTGGTAACACCACCAACTGTAGAGTTGAGAGCCAACATTCACCAGTGAAAACGTGGTTTGAATCATCCACAGGTTAGTTATTTTACTATATTAGTTGTTGTCTTTATTTCGTAACTGTAATTATAATAAATAATAGCAAAATGTTTTTACTAATTGGAATCAATGGCAGGTTCTTTGGATACCGTATGGGCCCGAGTCCATTGTCATATCAGTAATTGAATTATTGAAATTCGTAACAGTTTGGAGGCATCAAGGTTTAAAATTGGGGAGATGTACAGACAATTGCCACTGTCACGTATAAATGGCAAAGTGTCTCAACATTGCTTGAAAGTACTTCATGTGGAGACCAAAAGGATGCGGGATTTGAGTTACCAGGTTTATGAACGCTGTGGATGTGCTATGTGTGTGAATCATGGTGTACCGTGTGCCTGCCAGATATATGATTCGCTAGTTGCACAGACAGGCTTGTATAGAAGCCAAATTCATTCTTTCTGGAAGACTTTGGTTATTGGTGATGGTGTTAACATTCCAGAATTGGTTAACGATTCGACCGAGGAGGCTGCACATTTTCGTTCCCTGGTTGATGAAGTCATGGAAAGTGATCCTACTGTACGTCGAAATTTATCGCACATCATTGAAGAGGAGCTGCACCCGGATCATACACAACTTGAAGAACCGCATGTGAACCTCAACGTTCGTGGTCGACGGAGGAACAATGACACCAGGCGTGATCGAAGTTATTTCGAGCATGTGAACCGTCAATACAGTCAACGTGGTCGTGACCAAGAAGCAGGTAATATTAAAAGTCTAGTGATTTTAAAAATTATATGTATTTCATCTTGTAGCTTTACTAATAATTATTCTTTGTAATTATGTGCAGCAGATCCGTGTGACATTAGTCAGTGCAAGTATTTGAACCAGCTTCCGGGCCCGATGTTGCCGTACATTACGTCTTGGAAGGATGTCATTGGTGATGGGAACTGTGGCTTTCGTTGTGTCGCCGACTTCTTCGTTGGTGATCAGTCATTATGGTTTGACGCTCGGGAAACAATAGCGAACGAGATCGCCGGTCATCCTGATTTGTATGAACGGATTTACGGGCTTGGACGACTATGGATGAACATAGAGCGTATTCGATGAGATGGTGGGGCTGTTGGGGAGCGGCATTGGATGGTAACTGTTCAAGATTTATTTCCTATTGCTACGTGGTTCAACGAAAGGGTGATTTGTCTCGGGGTAGGCCTAGTACCAACTTGATACTACCCATGCATCATAGTGTTACCGCTGAGGGCACGAAACGGGGTCCTGTCACCGAGTCGGGAGTTCGTGATTGCTACAGTTGGTGGATCACATTTCATCCGTCTTGACCTTGCACCTGATTCACCTCTCCCGCCGATCGCCGGTTGGTGGACTGAGCACCACGAGGCTAGTGTTAATGGATGGGATCAACAATATGAAGCTAGAAGGAACATGTGGGATGCATTAGTTAGATAGTATGTGCAACAAAAACTAAGAAATATACACTGTCCAGTTCTTATAGTACATAACTAATAAAAAAGAAATATAAAGAAATTCAAACAAGTTCGCATAAAAACCACTAACACGACCAACAAAGCAATCTAGAGTCCCATTTTTGACTTCCAATCAAATACAAGCTGCTCCGTCATTGTCCTAATCTCACTAGACATGTGAGGATACTCAGCCAGTGCTATTTGGTGAATCTCCATAGATCGACTCATCCACTACAAATCACACAATAACATATTATATAAACAACAATTATTATAAGTCATTCTAAATAGTAAAATAAACACAAAAACTTACATAATCAGTGTTAATCCACTTTGGTAGATTGCTTGTAACTGCTGGACCTGGAGATACCCGAGGGTGAGAAAACCTGTACAGCCACTGCATGTAACCAGGCGTAATAGAAGGAGCTCCAGCACTAAGTCTGGTGAGGGCACCTAAAACTAAACTCTGAGATACCCCAGGGACAATCCTCCTCCACATCACATCTGCCATCTCGGTCGGGAAGTCTACCCGATACATCTTCAAGTTAGTCGGCCTCTTGGCTTTCTCTGGCCTGATAATATCACGTGGAATGCCTTGCACGAAACCAAGTTGTGGAACCACTCTATCAGGCATGTACGGCTCTATGATGTTATGGTACTGGATGCATCCAATGAATAAAGTGAGGGGCACTCCAAGTCCAGGATCAACTCCGTACGGTAGCCAGTTCACCTCACGGTCAGTCAACGCATCAATTCTAGTACGAAAAGATATCAAACGCTCCAAGTTCTTGCTAGGACATCCTGCTCCAACATCCCAAGCAGACGCACGAGGGATATTAAGGTCCCTCGTCAAGGTACCCTGCTGAGGCCGAAAGCACGGAAAGTACTCGTAAATCCACGCTTGCAGAAGTGTGAGGCAACCCGCGATCAAATCAGCAACTTTCCGTGATGCCGTGCCCAATTGCCTAAACAAGTAAGCCAGTGCAGCTGTGCCCCAAGCGTACTCGTTAATAGGGACATCCATATAACATAGCTCGTGGAGGAAGGAAGGATGCATACGGTTACCACTCTTGTCTATAAACAGTGAACCTCCAAGCACTAACCACAAGTATGCAGTATACTGAGCACTAAACTGCCTCTCAACCTCCAATGTCGACTCAAAAATCTTATCAGTCAACATCCCACTACCCTGCCAAATTGTCTTTGTGTCGAAAATCTCAGACAAATCATCCAGAGTTATATCCATGGTAATCGAGCACGCGTCCCGTAAGTAGTCCGTGCTAGGTGTAGTGGTGACCATCTTGCCATGTACACGTAGCCCAAGAATGTTGTACACATCGTGCAACATGATCGTGATCTCCCCAAATGGCATATGAAAAGTGTTTGTATCTGGTTGTCATCTCTCAACAAAAGCAGAAATCAAAGGCCAATCAAGTTTTTTAAACATCAGCCCGAGCAAGTGAGACAACCAACTACCATCAATCAACTAGAGGTTCTCCACTAATTGACGACCTCGCCACGTAACCAAGTCAGAACACAGCTTTGACCTACTCAAACACCACAAAACACCTCGCTCCTGGTCGATCCATATATATCGTACCACGTGACCACCAAAACTAGGGATAATAGTCCCATCCTCAGGACCACTCGGCATTGGATCCTGCACTAACCATGCCTCTGCAGAGCTGGTAGTAGGCTGACTCGATCCACTACCAACAAATCTCCCATACTGACCCCTATATACCATATGATAATCCTGGGGGGGCTCGATTCTTCATCTCGGTCACCAGCATGACTAGCCGAGACTTCTTCCTCATCAGATGTAGGTACTCCACCTGGCGAATACATGGGCCGACTACTTCCTGACTGTTGGTCTCCCGACCAACCACTAGTAGACCCGTATTGCTGCTCGGGCTGAAACGGTGTTGAACGAGATGATTATCTCCTAACAGACGCATTCAAACGTCGTGATATAGCATGTCGAGCACCAGAACCCTCGATCTACATACAATAAGTACAAAATCCAATTTCAATAATAGTTACAAAAAATACTACTTGTTTAAAATTGGACTACAAAAAATACTATTCAAATTAATTAATTTCATACCAACACACCATTAACAACAACAACAACAACAACAACAACAACAACAACAACAACAACAATAATGATAATAAGAAAAATCATACTCACAAAAATAATCATACCAACCACAAATTTTAAAATATAATCATAATCATAATAATCACAATAGCAAAATCAATAATCATAATCACAAATATAAACTAACAACAACATACTACTACTAATAATAATAAGAATAATAATAATAAGGTTTCAACAAAAAAAAAAGAATAATAATATAAATAATCATGATAAAAATCATAAAAATAACAACAATCATAATAATAATAACAATAATAATAATATTATTACTAAATATAACAATAACATTACAAATAATGTACTAATAACATAATAATCACAATAACAACAACAACAATCATAATGACAACAACAACAATAATCATAATCACAAAAATCATGCTAACAATAACATACTACTACTACTACTACTATTAATAATAATAATAATAATAATAATAATAATAATAATAATAACAATAATCATAATAAAAATCATAAAAAATAACAATAATCATAATAATAATAATAATATTTATTCACGAAAGAAAAAAAAATCGAAAATTAGGGCTTCCGCCCAGAATTTCCAGAACTCCCTTGGAGGATCCGCCTGAAATTTCCGGATCCTCCAAGGTTTTTCCGGAAATTTCAAGCGGATCTTGACTTCCGCCCAGAAATTTCGGAAAATCCTTGGAGGATCCGGAAATTTCAGGCGGATCCTCCAAGGGAGTTCCGGAATTTCTGGGCGGAAGTCAAGACTTCCATTTTTTTTAAAGCTTTTACCTGTTCGTCGCCGCCGCCTACACCGCGCCGCCTAACCCACGACCACCGTAAGTCACCTTAATTCGCCTCGCATTAGCCATCCCTTTGCCTTGTTCTTCAAGTGGTGGTTGTAAGGTGGTTGTTGGTGATGGTTGTTTTTTGTGTTTTTTTTTTTTTTTGTTTTTTTCAGATTTAAATTTCAGATTTTTAAAAAAAAATTCAGATTTAAATTTTTAGAGAGATAAAATGAGAGTGAATGAGGTTAGAGAGTGAAATATGTGACTCGTTGAGTAGAAACTCCGTAATTATATGCTAGGTGTTTTGGGTGTTTTTTGTCCCTTGGGAGAGTTACGTCACAAAGTCTGGTCCGGCTCAAGCTACACCTGCAAAAACACGGAGACTCCGGTTGTTGGAGCTCCGCCTCCGACGGTCAAGTTAGTAACTTGAAAAGGAATAAAGAGTGCGGAAATTTAGGTGGGTATCTTCTTGGATTCCAAGCTCAAGTGTTCTCTGATGAGAGAGAATGTGTGTGTAATAAATGATTGTATATGTCCCCAAAATGGGGGAATATCTCCCTATTATAGGGTCGTTGGGAAATGTGCCCTTCCCTAGGTCACTCTGACCTAGGACTGGTGGGCTGCGCCGCAAAGTGCGGATTCTTGGGAATTGGGCCCTTGAAAGCCGCAATTCTGATGAAGACCTGAGATTTCCACGTGTCAGCTGGTGAGTGGTCTTTGATGACTTGCCAGCCCTTGACACGTGGAGCTCTCTCATTGGTCCATGTGTCTAGGGTATTTTTACCCTAAACATTTGCCCCTCACAGGGGTGATGTGGCAGGCCACGTGGCGCCTGTGACACGTGTTCCCCCATGAGAGGTGAACAGAAAAAACGGCTAGTAATAAATTCGGGGTGTGACGGGGATGCCCCCGTTTCATCCCTCTATAAATAGGATTTTACCCCCCTCCTCCCTTCACTATTTCCATTTCATTGACTTTCTAGAGAGAGAAAGAGAGATTTTTAGAGAGAGATACTCTGATTCCGTCTGCGTCGGTTTTTCAAGATTGCCGCAGTAGGCCATTTATTTTCCTTTTCGGCTTGTAGGCCGAGTATTGTTGTACCTTTACCGACTATGGAGTCGGGTAACATTAGTTTTTGTTTCTGCACCGGATGTGATTCCGGCTAACAAAAGATTTTAATCTGATTCCAATTGCATTAGAAAGTAGACTTCAAGAGCTTTCCAATGACATATTATATGACTTATTTGGGCTTCTAGATCAAAAGATATGATTAAAACAAAATCCGCAAAAAACTGTCTTGTCGCGAAACGACAGGCTTGTCGCCTCGCGACAGACTCTGTCGCCTGGCGACAAGATAAAAATCTGGCGACAAGGTCGGTTTGATTAGCGACAGAGTGGAGTTTTATTCCTTATCAAATTCTATGATTTTCCGGACTTTTTCCTTATAAATAGGGTCTCAAACCTCTGTTTTTATTCATCGACAATCAATTCTCTCTATCAACTCTCATCATCAATTCTCTCTATCAACTCTCATCAAGAATTACTTAATTCTTATTTCTTTCTCTCTATTTCTAAACTACCTTTTTACATACAATATTCCGCATTCACAAGATCTTGAGACACCTAGCCAAGTTCGAAGTTGCCTTCGCCCTAGACGTGAAAGGTTGATATTTTCTGAGGGTTTGGTCCAAAACTAGTCTAAACTTTATTTAATTTGATTTCAATTTAATTCTTTAATTGTTCTTTATTATTTTCATTGAAGTTTACTAACTTGTGTATTTTGTTATTAGAAAGAGGTGCGAGGCTTCAAAGTAAGTAGATTAGCTTACTCTCTATTTCTTTCACAATGTAGATTGCATGCTTATTATTGTTAATTCCTAGTATGTAACACCCCAATAATTCTCTCTTTAAACCTCTGAGGACCCTGAACAATATTCAAGAGAATTACTGGCGTGCTACCGCCACGTGTTCAAACGTTAAGGCTTTATCAGAAAATAGCGGCGGAAAAACTAAATCAGTTATAAATAAGTTTCAAAACCAACGAATGAAACCAAATTAAGTCATACAACTTGGAACCATTAAGGCCCTTATTCAAAACCCAATAAAAGTAGTAAGTGATTAAATTCAGTGTTCAAATAAATTCAAACCCAAAAGAAATAGTGTCGAATAAAATCGAATTAAAATAAATTCAAACTTGCAAAAGAAATAAAATGAAACAACCAACTCTCTACTCAAGATCCCACAACCCTGATGAATGCTGCATGTGTAAGAACCTGTGGTAATTATGCTCCCCAATATTACAAGTGTAAAAATTGGATCGTCACAGGGTCATTGAAAGGCGAAGGCCATGACCAAAGAAAGACACACAAAGCACGCAATCAGCAAAGCTGAGTACATACAAGCTGCAAAATAAATTAAAAATTCCATAACATGCTACTAATAATCAATCATTAAATTATAGACTCAACACACGACTCAACTATTTATATTACTAAGACTCCATTAATTAATAATAGGTAAATCATTATTTTAATTCATTGGATTACGCAATAGACAAGGTTGTCCAACCCATGCTCCATTTGGAACATCAATAAAAGAAAAACCCCATGCCTCCTTTCGAAAACATCAATAAACATCCAACGACCACGGGCGCGACTCCGTGACTGTAGTTAGTATGAGATCTCACCTAACTCCTAGTTTTGAAAAATATTTGAAATAAGAGACTCGTAGATCAGACGGCCTCGAGAAAAGTACACGGCTAATACCCCATGTACCCCAACCCCTGATTGTCATTACTCCAGAAGTGCACCAATCCAGAGTTTTATTGCTCATCCATCTTGCACTTTACGTGATTTACAGGTTTAGACTTGGTGATGACTCATATGGATAACAATACAATCAATCCAATATCAATTCAATCAAGTAAAGCAACTTTTCAATTTCAATTCTTGATTTATTAGTGGCAAGCAACATTTATTATTTATTCCTTTACTACCTCGGTGTATAAACACCTTGAGTGCATAAGGCACCCCAAACTCTTAACCTTGTCTTATAAGACATGAACCATTCCTTTACTCATCCTATTTCATTAAATCATGAATGAGTAATACTTAAGTCATTTCACCAATCACATACCTTTGCCTCTAACCGCACCTTGCATAATTAGGACATAACCAATAATTACAATAAGGAATAGTGCACGTCAAAGAAAATTCACAATGTATAACCAAACAATTTAACCCAGTCATCCCTAGACATGATACTAAGTTCTCGATCCGTCCTTAAACATGCACCTAAAAGCAAGGTTTTGTAACTTGTACGTACCTTGAGCAAACGAATTAGTATTCCACTTTACTAACTAGAAATCACCTTCAATAAACTCCTCTCCTAAGCCAAATAATAACATCTCAATCAATACCCAATCAATCAAATTTACAGCAATACTAACTTACTTTAAAACCTTCAAAATCCAAATCAAACAACACTTTAAAACCTTCCCTTTTGTTAAAATTAAAGGCTTATATATAGTTCTTTAAATTTTTCTTCATAAAAACCTTAAAATACACTCTTATACATGAAATTACAGCAAGTTCAAAGTCTAATAAAAATCTGAAAATTATATAAAAACCCCTAAAATCTCTCTTTTTAATGGGTGATTAAACCCTCTTTATAAAACATCAAAAGTAGTACTTAGAAACTATTTCCAACACTTGAAACTTCAATAAAAACATATATTTATGCTTAATTAACTTTAAACATAATTAATTTTATTAATCAAACTCAAGGATAATATTTTAAGTATGTAAAAACTTCGTTAAAATCAAAAATTGCCCGAAAATCATATTTAGAGGCTGAATTTGGCCTCGAGAGAGTGGTGCTCACTACCAAAGGTAGTGAGTCTTTTTTAAAATGTGGTTTCCACATGGAAAACACTACTTTTTTGTCAAAATCGGATGAGTTTAGAACCTGGTCGGGATTAAAACGGGATTAATATTAACGAACGGAAATCTAAAAATTAAAACACGAATCTATGTGTTCAAAATAATCTGGAATTAAGTTAAACTAATCAGTAGTTATAATCACCAAAATTTCAAAACATCATTACTATAAAAGCCCTAAATCAATTGTTCATAAAAACCCTAAAATCATGATTTTCAATAAATTGAAACCCTAGGTTTATAATTCATAAAATATGAAATTTATAACATAAATATAATCTGAAATTTATAATCTTTATACCATTAAAATATAATTTGATACTAAAAATATAATCTTTATACTAAAATCAAAACCCAAAACAATTAAATTAACATTAAGCAAAATAAAGAAACAAAGGAGGATGAAAATAAGACTAACCTTTTTGTGTGGGAAATTTTTGAAGATTCATGGGATATTTATAGGAGAGAATTATTATAGGGTAAAAAGAAAGATTGGGCCTCATAAAAATAATGGGTCGATTAAGTAGACAAATGGGTTAGGCTTGTATGATTGGACATAAATTGTAGAATAAAGGTGCATAAAATAATTTGTTCAAATAATTTTCGACCCGGATTAATAATTTGAAACTTTTGAAATTAAATTATGAAAAATAACAAATAAATATTATAAATAAAATAAATTTTCATTTATAAAATATTTAAAAATACGGGGGATTACATAGTATCATGTTAGGATGCTTTTAATGCTTTCTAGTATCATGTTAGGATGTTATTTATGCTTTCTAGAATCATGTTTAGAGTGTCTTTATTCTTTCTAATATCATGTTAGTACCATGTTAGGTTTAAAGCTTTGATCTTTATTGTTTAGTGACATGCTAGGATTTGTTATTAATCTTGTTAGTATCATGCCTAGGATCTTGCTATTATATTTAAGCTTTATTATGCCTTATCATGCTATCATAATTATTGTTTATTATTATGTTGCTTGATATTTCTTTATTGTTATTGCTTGATCACACCTTTTATGATTGTTAAAGGGAATTTGTACTTGAAATCACGCTTAATAAGATAATTATTAATTTTGTTTAGGCTAATGTGATTTTAATTCAAGTGATCGCCAATAATAGTATTATTTGTGCATTAATTTCAACCAACATAGATTAAACAGGGTAGGTTTAATATAATGTTTGTATGTTATTCGAAAAGCGCGCATGAATACGAGCAGAACAAAGTAGAGGCCTATTTTATAGGGCGGGTCCTTTCTTTTGTAGATTGGATTCGTACCCTCATCCCCGGACCCTGTTTGGTTCAAGACCTTATGGAGTAGTTGATGGTCATTTTGGATTGTCTTTTGGGTTTACAAGTTCCTAAAACTTGTTGGCGACTCTTTTTGCTCTTTGTCTTTCCCTTTGGAACGCCACCGTACTTTAGTGTATGATCACAGTGGGGTTCAAGTTTGGGGTTATCGTAATGCTTGAAATATTCCCTACAGTTTTTGGCGACTCCACTGGGGAGGATTTCTATTTATATTCCTGAAATTTATTATTAATTTTGGCAATTATTTAGAATGAGCGGATGAGACTCGAAAAATTCTAAGTATTTCATGTGCGTGATTTGATTAACATTATTGTCATATGCATTAAAAGGTCCTCATGGGAGCACCCCATGAGTCAATCCATAGGAATTTTACACGTAGGAAACTTGAGAAATATCTTTCATGACTAGAATCGAAAAGATGATGCGAAATCTAGAAAATTCGAAGAACACAGAAACTTGCCAAGGCATGTGGGAACTAGCGTCTAGAAAACAGGGCTTGTCGCCCGTAAAAAGTTTCCGTCGCCTGGCGACAGAAGCTTTTTTGCGGCGACAGTCCCTGTAGTCTGGCGCCAAGTTCTTCCAATACCGAGCCAGGGGTCTGTCTTCTTGCTTTGACCATTTCTAGTGTTGTTGGCTCGATTTTGCTTATTGATTGAGTCATTTTCTCACTTTTCTGAACCCATATGTGTTCTACATATGGAAATAACCCTCTGGGGGTTCCTGCTTCACCTACCCAATGGAATATCCCACTATCATGTGCAAAGTTCAGATTTGGGTACGTGTAATGTTTGTGAATCCACCAAACCATGGAGTCGAGTCCGATTTCATCTCGCACTCGCGGAATCCTGTCCATTCGCTCCAACCCTCCCGGTAGGCTTGTGTGCAATGCATATGGATTCTTAACCATGGACCTTTTTGACTTAACCCATATCCTCGAACTTTAGAGAACTAGAGCCATGGTTAGGTTGCAAACTCATCTTGTGACTATGTGAACTACTTGTGCACCCTTGCTTGTATATATTATATATGTGTTAACCGTTTGTTTGACTTGTGTTAAAGACTAAATAAATTGACTAGTGACTAAAAGGACTTTGTCTAATTAATTAATTAATTTTGAATTAATTAAAGGTTAATAAATTAATCAATTCGACTTAGCATGACTTTAGGCATGTCCATTTAGAGTAAAATTACTGGAAATAGTCCAGATTAATGTTCCAGCAATGGCACAGAAATTTGGACTGTGGCGCTGCAGTTTAGTGTCTGTCGCTTGGCGACAATGTTGTCGTCTAGCGACAGGCTTTAAACAGTGGCGACAGTTCTGTTGTTTTAGCGACAGTCCAGTTCTCTTGCTCGAGTCATCACGACAAGTCTAATTCACAGTCTACTAATCAGTTTATCAGTTCATTAATGGTTCAAACCATGTTTAAGTCTTTAATTGAGTTTAGGCACTTAAAGTCCAATGGTCATACACTAAGAGTCAAAGACTTTGTTTAATTAATTAATTAATTAATTTGAACTAAAAAAAGGGCCTAAAGTCGAGTCATAGTTCCTTTTAGTCAACCCGGATTTTTATTCCCGTATACTGCACATGCGTCAACTTGTTTTGGTCATAGCCAGAGTTATAGGAAGAACCACGAGTCGTATAACCTATGGATCTGTAGCCCCGAGTTTTATCTTTAATTTGGAGTTGGTTTCATCCCAATCAGAGTCACAGATTAAAAGTTATGACTAAAATACCACAGCCTGTCCGGTTTAATGCACATACGTGAAGTCTTAATTTAGTCTTTGCTTAAGTCTAGTCACATAGTCTAGCCACATGGTCATGACACAAGTCTTAACATGTCACCTACACTCATTAGTCTTAGCACACACATAACATGTTTGTCACACTATGACCATGTCTTAGGTTCATGCATGAGTCGTTTTTCCGTCATTTGAGTGGGGGTCCATTCTATTCCTATTTCTTCAATATTTCTTCATTTACATCTTCTTCCTATTCTCCACATACTTTCTTCCATATTTCTTCATCTACATCATCTTCCCACTCTCCACATACTTTCTCCACATATATCACTCCCTTCATTCTTTCATGATCTCTTCCCATCTATGCATGTTGAATCGAGTTCGAGTTATGTGATTGACAATAATAACAATAAAAAAAAGAGTAATGATGAGACAAAATACAAGGCAAGCTTCTCACCAAGATTTCATGTTTTCTTCTTCTTTTTTTTTAGACCTTTCCCCCATAAGTCTAGCATAGGCACCTTTTGTCTTCCTTAGATTTATTACATAGGTTTTTTTTTATTTTGTTTCCCTTTTAATAAAATGAGCATTTTAATTTCTTGCATATGATCATTGCATTACATTATTCAAAAAAAAAAAAAAAAAAAAAAAAAAAAAAAAAAAAACGCCGAGTTAAGCACAAGGTATACCCATGATTAGAGGCACCTCTTGTAGCCATATCATATCTCTTACCCTTTAAATATATAATCCTTTTTTTGATAAACCACTTTGAGCCTCGTCTAACGATAGACCTTTCTTTTTTCAACCCACATCTACTAACCTTGGGATGGGATGGTGTGTAACTTATGCAAGTTCCAAATATGAAAGCTTGAGTGATCTCAAAAAAATAAAATAAAAATAAGCAAAAATGAATAAAAGTGTACAAAAGGGCAAGTGTTCCAATGTCTTGGATATAAAAATGTTTGTGATAAGAACATGTCTCAGATTGCGTTTCTTATCGAGTGCTCGGTACCGTGCCTGAGAAACATGAATGCCAAGTGAGTGATAGACCGCATGATCGAGATTGCCCACACTTATAAAAAAAATGAGAATATGAAAAAATGCAAAAGCAAAAAAAGAAGAGCAAACAAAAAAAAAAAAAATAGAGCTCAAAATGAGAAAACTCAAGCATAAAAAAATAAAAAAGATTCAAAAGCAAGGTTGCACACCTCGGGGGCTTATCTAGGGTCTTGAGCCTTTATCCCCTTCTTCTCTAACCTTTAGCCTAACCACGTTACAACCCTTAAAAGACCTTTTTGAGGTATACACACACTTGTGCGAGGTTCGGCTAGAGCTACGTTTGGCCTGATTCCTAACGGATACGTAGGCAACCTCATATTGAGGTGCGGCCATAATAAAAATGCATTCATTTTCATATTCACACACTTACACCATGATCATGTCAAGGGATCTCCAATGCTCATCCCTATTTACTTAGAGCTAGACTTGGGGGCTTGATCCTTACATCATTAGCCTACCTAGCCTAAGAGTCATCATTATTTGAATCTTATCAAATAATACTTTTCCATACACTTAGCCTTTGCAGCTTAACTTTAGTGTCACTTTCACACACTGCACAGATACATGACCAAATAGACTTCCAATTAGGAACCCTTTGTAATGAAATCTTAACATAACGTTGAAGCATGCTTTATCAAAATCACACATCACACATCACTTATAATCATCATTGTATCAAAGTATGAAGTGCTTAGCCTCCGTGCCTAAGTTACCTAAATACTTTCATAATCGAGTCAACTAAGATAGTTTAGGAGGAATTAATCCTTGCAACTTGAGGGACAATATTGAATGCATATACTTGATTAAGCTCATTCAACATGCACCATTAAACACTTCGATGCTTTTTCACGTCTTTCTTTTTCGGGAGAAAGTCGGTACCCTCCACAAAAATGACGGAAATTTTTTGCTTTTTTGCATTTTCAAGTCCAGTGCACACACGAGTCACACATAGTGAGTCATCATTAAGTCAAAGTTCAGATCGAGTGGAGTCTAACACATGTGTCAAACGCTTTGAGTCGAGTCATGTCAAATCAATGAGTCAAGCAGCACTAAGCCTTAGGTCAACCCTAAGATAATAAAAGATGAGCAAAGTCCTATAGTCTGAAATATAGATGCAGGTACATTCCAGCGAGCAAGAATATTTCCGGATTTTTTCGAAAAACCGCGAATATAGATGTATGAAACTTTTCCAAGGCAATGAACAGCAGCAGCAACAGTAGAAATGGAAAAGAAATCTGTCGCCTGGCGACAGAACGATATTGCAGCGACAGAAGGTTCTGGCATGCGCCAGTGCAGCGACAGAATGTGTGGCCCCATATTGGATTATGCGGACCTTTTACAGAAATTTCGGGTTCCTTGGTACGCCAGTTAGCCCCTCTAAGCAATTTGACATGATTTAGTAATCGGCTCGATTACAATCACAATGAGTGATCGACCTGACAAAAGATCGTCTCACTTAGCTTAAAGCGCCTAAGTATTGGCTCATCGCAAGCACCAAAATAACGGTTCACAACGAATTCCTAGGATAGAAGAAGATTTGAAGATTCGAGATGACGGAGCCTTCAACAGGGGGCTTTAAGATTGAAAAGAGTCTATTACTTGGATTTAAGAAGGACGGTTTGAGATGAAGCGACCTTCAATAGCTTTCACTATGATTAGGGAGGTTATTATTTGAGAAGAACGGTTCAAGATGAAGCGGTCTTTGATAGCTTTCGCTAAGATTGTGAAGGTTATCACTTGATTTGAGAAGATAGCACGACATGAGCGATCTTCGACGACCTTCGCTAAGATTGTGGAAGTTGTCATCAAGATTTGAGAAGATAGCACGAGATGGGCAATCTTCGACGACCTTCACTAAGATTGTGGAAGTTGTCATCAAGATTTGAGAAGATAGCACGAGATGGGCGATCTTCGACGACCTTCGCTAAGATTGTGGAAGTTGTCATCAAGATTTGAGAAGATAGCACGAGATGGGCGATCTTCGACGACATTCACTAAGATTGTGGAAGTTGTCACCTATATTTGAGAAGAGCAGTTCGTGATGAGGCGGTCTTCGACAATGCCCGCTAAGATTGTGGAAGTTGTCACCTATATTTGAGAAGAGCGGTTCGTGATGAGGCGGTCTTCGACGACATTCGCTATGATTGGGAAAGTTGTCACCATGATTCAAGGAAAAGCTCGAGATGTAGCAGCAATGATAGACAGTGTTCCCTAGGATGTGGAGAGTTGTCAAAAATCTTGGAGATGGCGAAGTAAGGTCACCTTCGACGGTCCCTCAAGGTAAAGAAGAGATTGTCTATAGCGGCGATGCACTGCCGTGGCGACATACGGCCACACCTAGAAGATGACGACATACAGTTATTTTCGACGATGTTCCCGAAATACTATGGAGGATTGTCACCAAGAAAATTGAAGACGACGACATATGGTTATCTTCAACGATGGCGTTCACGAGGCACTGTGGAGGTTGTCACAAACAACAAAAGAAGCAACAGCAAAATGGTTACTTTCAGAGACGTGTGCTCGACGGTGCAAGATACGCGTTTCTTAACTCTTTTATCTGTTTTAACTAATGATTAGTTTTGCAGGTATCGGCGTTATAAGAATGATTTGGAATTGCAGAACATTTTGAATCATTCTCCGTCCCTATCGATACTTTGACTTTCGTTTTCGAAACTTAAGTTTCTCCAAACTCAGTCAAAGTGGGGGCTTCTGTAGACACCAAATTGTGTCTCCCCAAAACCAAACCCAGTGATGAATACCTTTTGCATCGAACCATAATCGAATGAGGTGAAAGTGTGAAAAGTCGTGTTGCGGCTAGTTTTTATTAAAATCTCTTTTTCTGTTTTCGAAAACCCACTCTATTTTATGAAAACGTCCAATTCAGTTTATTTTGGTCCATGATAAGGGTCCAATAATGGTGTAGTTGGATGGGGCTCGAAAAGACCTTTCCAACGATATATTATAAGCCCAATTCCGATGAATAATGAGGAAGTTATGGCCAAAATACTAAACTGGGCCCAAACCGGATTTTACCTACGACCCAATGATCATGAGGAGGGTCCAAAGGTTTAATCCTATTCCTAAACTAATTAGGATTGATTAGAATCTTCTATAAGTTTCTAAAATATCTTAATTATCCTTTTTTGAAAAGATAAGATCATGGAATTTGATTTGAATAAAACTTTCCTTTTTTAAAACTTTCCTAATTCTATTCGGATTTAAAGATGTTCAAGATAGTCAGATATTATTTTCGTGCCTCATATATTTTATCCAAATTTTATATGGTTGGGTAGATCTTGAAATTATCTTTCCAATGATATATTATAATATTAAATCCGAGCTATAACAAAAAAGATATTAAAGATATACGAAACTCTATCCAAAACTGACACCCTTTTACTATTTCGTCCATATCTTTTTATCTACAAAATATTTTAATCTGATTCCAATTGCATTAGAAAGTAGAATTCAAGAGCTTTCCAACGACATATTATATGACTTATTTGGGCTTCTAGATCAAAAGATATGATTAAAACAAAATCCACAAAAAACTGTCTTGTCGCGAAACGACAGGCTTGTCGCCTCGCGACAGACTCTGTCGCCTGGCGACAAGATAAAAATCTGGCGACAAGGTCGGTTTGATTAGCGACAGAGTGGAGTTTTATTCCTTATCAAATTCTATGATTTTCCGGACTTTTTCCTTATAAATAGGGTCTCAAACCTCTGTTTTTATTCATCGACAATCAATTCTCTCCATCAACTCTCATCATCAATTCTCTCTATCAACTCTCATCAAGAATTAATTAATTCTTATTTCTTTCTCTCTATTTCTAAACTACCTTTTTACATACAATATTCCGCATTCACAAGATCTTGAGACACCTAGCCAAGTTCGAAGTTGCCTTCGCCCTAGACGTGAAAGGTTGATATTTTCTGAGGGTTTGGTCCAAAACTAGTCTAAACTTTATTTAATTTGATTTCAATTTAATTCTTTAATTGTTCTTTATTATTTTCATTGAAGTTTACTAACTTGTGTATTTTGTTATTAGAAAGAGGTGCGAGGCTTCAAAGTAAGTAGATTAGCTTACTCTCTATTTCTTTCACAATGTAGATTGCATGCTTATTATTGTTAATTCCTAGTATGTAACACCCCAATAATTCTCTCTTTAAACCTCTGAGGACCCTGAACAATATTCAAGAGAATTACTGGCGTGCTACCGCCACGTGTTCAAACGTTAAGGCTTTATCAGAAAATAGCAGTGGGGTATTTTAGTGTATGATCACAGTGGGGTTCAAGTTTGGGGTTATCGTAATGCTTGAAATATTCCCTACAGTTTTTGGCGACTCCACTGGGGAGGATTTCTATTTATATTCCTGAAATTTATTATTAATTTTGGCAATTATTTAGAATGAGCGGATGAGACTCGAAAAATTCTAAGTATTTCATGTGCGTGATTTGATTAACATTATTGTCATATGCATTAAAAGGTCCTCATGGGAGCACCCCATGAGTCAATCCATAGGAATTTTACACGTAGGAAACTTGAGAAATATCTTTCATGACTAGAATCGAAAAGATGGTGCGAAATCTGGAAAATTCGAAGAACACAGAAACTTGCCAAGGCATGTAGGAACTAGCGTCTAGAAAACAGGGCTTGTCGCCCGTAAAAAGTTTCCGTCGCCTGGCGACAGTTCTGTCGCTTGGCGACAAAAGCTTTTTTGCGGCGACAGTCCCTGTAGTCTGGCGCCAAGTTCTTCCAATACCGAGCCAGGGGTCTGTCTTCTTGCTTTGACCATTTCTAGTGTTGTTGGCTCTATTTTGCTTATTGATTGAGTCATTTTCTCACTTTTCTGAACCCATATGTGTTCTACATATGGAAAAGAAGTAGTACTTTTTTAAGTTGTCTACATTCCAAGTTCTAGGCAAGCGTCTGCCGTCTGGGGTTTCTAAGCGGTAGGTGCCATCCCTTACTTTTTCATAGATTCGGCAAGGGCCTTCCCAATTGGGAGTTAGCTTTCCAAGCTCATTGGCTCTACCGGTTGTCTCCATTTTTCGTAACACGAAGTCGCCAACTTTCAAAGGGCGCTTGTGTACTTTCTTGTTATAGGCTCTCGCCATTCTCAGACGGTATATCTCATGACGCAGGGCAGTATTTCCCCTGCGTTCCGGGAGGGAGTCCAGTGTCAGCCGCATGGCCTCCCAATTTGCCTCTTCATCATAAAGCATGACTCTGAGAGTTGGCTCGTAATGTTCAATGGGCAAGACGACTTCAGCACCGTATACCATGAGTAATGGGGTTTCACCGGTTGCCCTTTTGGCAGTTATCCGGATGGCCCATAGGACATGAATTAATTCTTCTGCCCATAATCGACCGGCTCTTTCACTTTTCTTTTTGATGCCGTCTGAGATGAGTTTGTTGAAGGCTTCAACTTGGCCGTTTGTTTGGGGTCGGACGACTGATGCAAAACAGTTTGAGATCCCTTGATCTCCCAACCAAGTCTTGAGCTGAGGCGTTTCAAATTGAGGGCCATTATCAAACACCATAGACATAGGTACCCCAAACCGGGTGATGATGTTCTTCCAAATGAAAGAGATGACATCCTTTGTCTTGATGTTCTTGACCGCCTCCACCCACTTGGTGAAATAATCCACAACCACCAGAATATAACACTTTTCGCCTGATGCAGGCGTATAAGGACCTAGAATGTCCATGCCCTACTTAGCAAATGGGACTGGGGTGTGGATTGTCGTCAGATCAGTAGCCGAGTGGTGAATAAGCTTGCCAAACTTCTAACATTTGTCACGTTTCTTCACCAGCTCTTTGGCATCTGCCTCAAGAGTAGGCCAAAAATAATGTCGTTTGGCTCTGACGGCTAGGGACCTGCCGCCTATATGGGAGGCGCAGTATCCGCATGCAACTCTTCGAGAACTTCCTTCCCCTTTTCTGGGTAACACACTTCAATAAAGGTTTAAGGAAACCAGCCTTGAAGAGCTCCCCGTTTCTCATCTCGAAATTTGCTGCTCGTTTCTTCATGACGGCTGCTTCCTGTGGTGAATCAGGGAGCGTGCCGTCTATTAAATATGCCCGGATGCCATCCATCCAGGTAGAGCTTCGGTCTAAAATTCCAATGGGTTCTTCATATATACTTGTTTTTTCCAGAACTTCCCAAAAGATTGACCGAGGCGTATCACAACAGGCAAAAGATGCCAATTTGGACAATGCATCCGCATGGTTGTTGTCTGACCTGGGCACCTGACTCAGACGGAATTCTTCAAGTGCCCCAGCCTCTTCTTTGACTGCCTGAAGATATTTGATCATAGCCGGATGAGTTGCTTCATATCTACCCTCATACTGACTAACGACCAACTGTGAATTAGAAAAGGCGTCAATCTTTGTTGCCCCTGCTACCTTACACATGCGGATTCCGGCTAGCAGGGCTTCATACTCTGCCTCCTTGTTTGAGGCCTGAAACTTGAACCGTAGTGCATATTCAAATTTGTCTCCTTCAGGGGACTCATAGATAATGCCTGCACCACAGTCGTTCTTCGTAGAGCTCCCGTCTACATACACCTTCCAAACCTGATCAAGATTATCCGGAGAAACCGGACGAGTCATCTCAACAATGAAGTCGGCAAACGCCTGACCTTTCACTGCCTTTCTTGGTTCATAGGAGATTTCAAGACTTTGCATTTCAATAGCCCATTTCAACGTTCTGCCGGATGACTCCAATGTAGACATTGGCCGCTTGAGGGGATGATCGGTGTAGATTACAACCGGATGTGCCAGAAAATAAGGCTTCAGCTTCTTGAATGCCATATACAGAGCAAGGCCAAAATTTTCAACCATGGGGTACCAGAGTTCAGCATTTTTTAGCACATGGCTAATGAAATAGACCGAGAGTTGGATGCCGTCTCTCTCAGCAAGGAGAATAGAACTGAGGGCATGGTCTGAGACGGCTAGGTACATGTATAACATCTCCTTGGGCAAGGGGCTAACAAGCCTTGGCAAAGAGTGCAGATGTTCTTTCAGTTTCTGAAAGGTCGTCTCAGCATCATCCCCCCATTCAAATGTAGTCTTCTTCCTGATTGCTTGGAAGAAGTAAAGGCATTTATCACCTGATCGGCTGAGGAACCTCCCCAATGCTGCCAGGCAACCAGTTAGTCTTTGTACTTCCTTGACAGTGCGGGGTGACTTCATGTCAATCACCACCTGTATCTTCTCAGGGTTAGCCTCTATCCCCCTTTGCTCAATCAGAAATCCGAGAAACTTCCCAAACTCAACACCAAAGACGCATTTCTTGGGATTTAACATAACCTTATGCCGCCTGAGTGTGGTGAAAGTTTCTCGGAGGTCAGCAAGGTGATCCGCCTGCTGCTTGGATTTGATTATTATGTCATCAATGTACACCTCTACGTTCCTCCCAATTTAATTAATGAAGACTGTATTAATCATCAGTGACGAAGGCCGTCTTCTCTTGATCTTTTTTCCACAGGGGTATCTGATGGAAGCCGGAATAGGCATCCATGAAACTCATCAGGGCATGACCAGCCGTAGAATCGACTAAGTTGTCAATCTTTGGAAGCGGATAACTGTCCTTCGGACATGCCTAGTTGAGGTCTGTGTAATCAACACACATACGCCAGGTACCATTCGACTTCTTTACAAGCACAACATTCGCCACCAAGTCGGGGAAATTACATGGCCGAATGAACCCAGCATCCAACAGCTTTTTGACTTCGGCAGCTGCCGCCTGACTTCTTTCCTCGCCTTGATTTCTCTTCTTTTTCTGGATGGGCTTATTTTTTGGATCCACGGCGGGTTTGTGGACAGCGAGATCCGGGCTGACGCTTGGCATCTCTTCCACTTCAAAGGAAAAAATGTCTTTGAATTCCTTCAACAGAAGGTGCAAATCTGCACCTAAGTTAGCATAAGCAACCGTCCCAACCTTTACAGTACGCTCTGGACAGCTGTCATCCAAAGCGAGGTCAATGTTTTCACCAGCCGGTTGGGGGCGGAGCTCATCTGACCGCTCTCCGGTCAGTGATTGCTATTTTTTCTCTTTCTTCACCTCCACCAGCTGAGCAGCTTTTCTTTTCTTTTCGGCTGCTGGTGGGGCTGGGTTGGCATCCTTGACATTGTCAAGGTCTATTGGTTCCTGCCCTTGGCCGTTTGGGGCCACAGTATCTTTGACGGCTGAGAGGTAACACTCCCAGGCCGTCTTCTGATCCCCGTTGAAGGAACCAACATAGCCATCATCCCTCTCATACTTGATGAGCATGAGGGAAGGGATGATTACAGCCTAGGCTTCGTTGAGGGTGGGACAACCTAAGATGATGTTATAGGCGGTCAGTTCCTCAACGACCAAGAATTTGACGACCAGATGTCGTCCTTCTCCTTTCTCTCCCAGCCGGATGAGTAAGTCAATCTTACCGACTGGGTAAACCATCCCACCCCCAAAACCTACTAAGGAGTGGGTTACCGGATGCATGCTGCTGGGCTTGTATTTCAGCTTTTGTAAGCACCAGAGGCTAATGATGTCCGACGAGCTGCCGATGTCTATAAGGATCCGCTCAACTAGCTGATTGGCGACCTTACATTCAATGACGACCGGGTCGTCATGCGGACGGCGGACGCTTCCCCTGTCCTTCTCAGTGATCAGGACGTCTGGGAAGGTGGAACTAGCAGACGCCTACTCATCATCATCCTTGTCCATCTTTCAAAGATTGCTTTTGGTGCACTGGATGGTAGGGCCACCACATGAGAACCCGCCTGCTATAGTGTAGACCGGCTCCTTATCGGTGTCCGAACTACTAGTAGGTTGGGGAGTCTTGGACGAGTGCCCTTTGTTCTTCTTTTTAGTCCCTCCTGGGAACTTAGAAATGTATGAATTTAACATCCCTTTGTCAACCAGACGGTCCAACGCTTGTTGAAGGCTGAAGCAGTCGTTGGTGTCGTGGCCAACTTCCTCATGGTATTGGCAGAATTTGTTCTTGTTCCGTGACTGGACGGAACTCTTCATTGGGTTCGGCTTCTCAAGAGACAACCGGTCCTTTATCTCTATGAGGATGGAGTTGCAGTCCTTGTTAAACTCGTACTTGGGGACGTATGGTTTAAATTCTTTCTTTTTCTTCTGGGACGGCTGGTTAGAATCACTAACCGCCCAGACTTCTTTTCTCTTCTTGCTCTCTTCTTTCTTTTTCGCCGGCTGAGCAGACCGGCTTTCTTTTTGTTTGTCAGACTTCTTGGAGTCCGACTGGCTACCAGGCGTACATAGGTCGGTTGCTAGAATATAGCTTTCCGCCTCCCTCAAGGCCGCCTGCAGTGTAAATGCCCCTTTTCTGACGATATCAAAATTAAAGTTCGACCCGTCTCTCAGACCCTTAAAGAAGTTTGTGAATGCTACCTCGTCAGACAATCCCTGGATCTGGATTCTGACCAGGTTGAACCGCCTGACATAAGAGCGTAGCCCTTCTCTCTCACCCTGCTTAATGGTGCTCAAGTCAAGACTTGTTTTCTTAGCAGGGATGTTCATTGAGAAGTTGGTGGCAAACAAGAAGGCTAGCTTCTTGAAGCAATCAATAGAGCTGACTGGCAAGTTGCCAAACCACTGTTGGGCAATGCCCTTCAATGTAGCCGGGAAACATCGACACCAAGTGGCATCGTCCCAACCCTGTAAACACATGAGGTTGGTGTATGCCATTAGGTGGTCTTCTGGGTTGGAGGTACCATCATAGGTACCCACCAACACATTCTTAACATTGGCTGGTTGGGCCGCCTCGGTTATATTCTTGGTGAACGCAGAAGGTTGTTCACCAAGTTTAAGCAGACGGAGCTGCCAGTCCAATGGCTGGACGCTGTTATATGCCGCCTGACCTCCGAAGGGATGCGGCTACATAAATTGAAGGCCATACAACCTGTATTGCGCCTGGGGTGCACACGGGGCAGACCCAATCATCATCTGAGGGTCGGTGTAGACGGACTTGCCGCCTGTCCGACTCTCATGTAAGGACTGTGAGTTCCTTACAAAAGTTCCTTTGAAACTGTTTGGAAAGCTCGAGGTCGAGGCTGACTCAGACAGCTGCTGGTGTCTCCTCCGCTTAATGATGTGCCGAGCGTCGGAGACAAATTTCTTGCTGGCTTCTGGCTGATTATGCCGGGTGTGCCGTAGAGGACCCTTTGATAAAAGGATCTTAGACCAGTCAAGTCTTGCGGCTGCCCTCTCCTTCTCTTTGGGATGAGGAGTTGGCCGCTTGTCCTTTACCGGCTTCTTCCTCTCAGCTGGAGGAGTCTTTTTAGCTGGTTGACCCTTGCTAGAGCCCGCCTTGTTTTTGTTGATCATATCTTTGATTTCACCCTTGAAGGAGTTCATGAATTTCATGAGCTCGTCCCGGGTGACTGGGGCTGATCCTCTAGCCGTCTAGGTTTCCCCTTCCGGCCTCGCAGAGGGCCTGCTTGTACCCACCCGGTTAGTGTGTCGTTCCAGTCGATCTCTGGAACGGACATACTTGGAGATGAATGACCCATCCTAGGCCATATGCGTCTCCACTTCATCATCATCATCATCATCCTCATCCTCCTGGTCTGTATAGACCACCGGTTGAGGAATACTAGTGTTTTCTAGCTGAATAACCAGTTGTAGATTGTTGGGATCAGGAAGTGGTACAGACTCTTGAACCATCTTTGAGGTACTCTCCCCACAGACGACGCCAAATATTTTGGGTGTTTTTTGTCCCTTGGGAGAGTTACATCACAAAGTCTGGTCCGGCTCGAGCTGCACCTGCAAAAACACGGAGACTCCAGTTGTTGGAGCTCCGCCTCTGACGGTCAAGTTGGTAACTTAAAAAGGAATAAAGAGTGCGGAAATTTAGGTGGGTATCTGCTTGGATTCCAAGCTCAGGTGTTCTCTGATGAGAGAGAATGTGTGTCTAATAAATGATTGTAGATATCCCCAAAATGGGGGAATATCTCCCTATTTATAGGGTCGTTGGGAAAGTGCCCCTCCCTAGGTCACTCTGACCTAGGACTAGTGGGCTGCGCTGCAAAGTGCAGATTCTTGGGAATTGGGCCCTTGAAAGCCGCAATTCTGATGAAGACTTAAGATTTCCACGTGTCAGCTGATGAGTGGTCTTTGATGACCTGCCAGCCCTTGACACGTGGAGCTCTCTCATTGGTCCATGTGTCTAGGGTATTTTTACCCTAAACACTAGGGGTATAAAAGGAAATTCCTTATAAAAATGGGAGTATTAGTATGTAATTTGCAAGCGACGTTTAACAACACCCATAATCTAATATTCTAATATATGACAATAATATTCTAATATCTAACAATAATATTCTGATATATTATTATTAGTTATTATCATATATTAACCAATTTAATAATTAATAATCATATTTTCCGCCTCATATCCCACATTCCCACCCACATTCGTATGCCAAGCAAAGGTGAAAGAGGAGAGAGATTAGAGAAAACTAAACACAAAAAGTTGTTGTTGCATCATTTTTCCCTGGTAGCTTAGTTTGCCTCGCTTTTCCAGAAAATGGAGAACAGAAATCTACCGCCGCATCCGCCGGAAAATCTGTCCTCCATTTTGACCCCAACCTCAACCTTCTCTCTTCTCCAACCTCCGACGATGAATATGACATTGTTTCTCTCTCTGCAAAGTCTCTATTTTCTGATGTTGAGACCCCTCCTTTTCCGGCGGAATTGGGTGCATGATTGTAGTCGTAGATTTTCCGTTTAACTAGGTGCATGATCGGGGTGGGTAATTTTCAATTTTAAGTATATTTTGTATTCGGCAATACATGCAATTATGCAAGTATTGACAAGTCTAATGAAATAAACGTATGATTCACTATTAACGCTGTTTTGATACAACAATTGAAAAATTGTTTGAAATAATGTGTTTAAAGTACATAGTATAATTGTATTGTGCGAATTAATCTAAGATCGATGAGGAAATTATGCCCATCAATAACATTTTCTGCAATATTTTATTTATTATCAAATGCAAACTAGTATTTGGGCCTGGGCGATATCCTAGGTCATTACATTTCTTCTTGTTAATAAATGTGTTATACATATTAATATTTTGTATCAAAAGATAACATAAAATACCATATAGTTTGGTTGTGGAGAACATTTTTTTATAAATATAAGTGCATGACATGAAGGAAGAGTCACATGGCGTTGAATGGATGACGTGGTGTAATAAGAAGTTGAATGTATGATGTGGCGTATTGAAGGGGTCTACGTGACACATATACTTTCTTAAGAACACCTTTCAATATATTAGTATAGATTATATAGGTAAGTAAATTTGATAGTTTTAAGTAATTATTTGGTTTCAATGATTCAAGCTTTAATTTCCTTCAACCTACTTTTCTTAAATGTTTGAGAGTGGAGAACAACAAGATGTTTCAATTATTCAATGCAATTTTATCAATTCAAGTTTACACACATTGCCAAATTGAACGAGAAAACCTATGAAAAGGGAAAAATTGAGGGCACGGTCAAATCAAAGGGGATGAGTGTTATCATGCATTTCCCTTACCCTTGAGCTTCAATTTCACCGTTTATTGAAGTTTTGTCGAATTTCCTTCTCCATTAATAATTTAATAGTTTCTGCATGAAGCCAATGACGTTTATTATGTTTCAATCTATAAGCTTCGTTTATGTGGCGGTATATCCAAGTTAGTCAAAATTAAATTACAACGTTACCCCCTTTTAAACTGAAAATATTTTTTGATATATCTTTTAAGTGGGTGTTTGGTTCGCAAAGTGGTATGGGCTTGAAATCAAGAATGAGGTTAAGGTGGTATCAGGTTGGAAGCTTGGAACTTGACACTTAATACTATGTGTTTGGTTCAATTCTGAAATGGAATCTCTTATTATTTTTTCTTTTGATTTGATACCTAAGGGAATAATATTGGTCAAACCCACCGTCTTCCAAGGATTCTAAACCCCATACTTCATGAGTTTGAAGTATGAGTTTAAAATTCATATTTTTAACAACCAAATATATATTGGTAGTATGAGTTTTAGTCATTCTAAATTCGTACCTATATTATGCGAACCAAACATCCCATAATATTAGGGCTGGCAATCGGATCAGGTCGGGTCGGGTTCGTGTTCGGGTCAGTTGATTTCCCCCTGACCTGAACCTGATCCATTTAACATTTCGGGTTGAAAACCTCAACCTGAACCTGATTTTTTCGGGTTCGGGTCAACCCGAAAATGACCTGATTTGACCCAAAAACTTTTTTAAGAACTTAAAAAAGATTGATTTTATTTGGGTTGGGTCACCCAGCCAATCTGATTTTTATTCATTCAAAAGGTTTTTTTTTTTTTTTTTTTTTTTTTTTTTTTTTTTTTTTTTTGCAGTTCATTCAATTGCATTTTAAATTCTCAGGCAAAACAACGATTCAAACCCAAACAAAATTGTCTAACAAAACTACTTAATAGATTACAAACCAAGTAGTCTACTTAACAAATTACAAATTGAATTTCAAAAGCTATAGCGATTTAAATAAAATCTTCAATTCTCTTGATTATGCCCACCCTCCATAGTGGAATGAATCTTCTCCTCTCTGAAAGAAAGATGGATTTGAGTGGCCGCAACTCGCTGCCATTAAAAATAACACAAACAATAATTAAGAACAAAATTTCAGTTTGTAAAACCGTATAAACACAACAACTATTAATATTAATTAGCATGATAAATTCGTATAAAAACATGCAAAACAACAATTAACAACAGAAATCATAACAAATCAACAACAATTTAACAGAAAATAACAACTATTATTAGCATATAAAACTATACTTTAGCATGACCAAACCGTATTTCTCATAAAACAAATACATATAAAACAAAAAATACCTTGGAATGATGAAGTAGATGTTGAGAAGAAGGTGAAGTGTTTAGCAGGAAACATAGATTGATGAAAATCCAAGGATTAGAGAGGAATTTAGGGGTTGAAAAAGATTAGAGAGGAGTTTAGGGATTAAAGAGAGAGAAATTTTAAGAGGGGGGAAATTTTAAAAGAGAGAAATGGTGAGAAGCGACTGAGTGAAGGAAAAAAGAAAGGAGGAGTTTAGGGTTTTTGGTTTTATTAGGATGGCTCATTTTGATTTGGGGTTTTTTTTTTTTTGGTTATTTTTTTTTATAATGATCTGTTTTCGGGTTATATGGGTCAATTTCGGGTTAGGATTTCCAACCTTAACCTAACCCATTTAAATTTCAGGTCGGGTTCGTATCGACCCATTTAAGTTTTCGGGTCGAAAACCTCAACCCAAACCCGCTATTTTCAGGTCAGGTTCGGGTCGTGTTTTCGGGTCGGGTCAGCTTTTGCCAGCCCTACATAATATGGTTGTTACGCAGGTCAAAAAGATTAACTTGTATTTTCTGGGCCGCAGCAAGTCCATCCAATTTGAGGACGGGAGAGAAATGCAAAACCTGCGCATCACAAAAACAAGGGCGGCAGGCGCACTCACAGTCTGAGAAGCTCTTTGCAGACACCCATCAATGGCGTCGTCTTGTTCGTTGACAACATCGTTGTCATCCATTGTTAACCGCCCTCCTTACTCCCTCTGTATTCATCTCCACCGACGATGCGCCTCCTTTTCTCTCTCCCGTCTCCCCTCCCACTTCCGTCACTCTCCCACTACTAAGTGGGCCACCACCATCCCTGCCTTCAACCTTTCTCTTTCTAGAAACTTCTCCAATCTTCCTGATGCCCTAAATCTCCGACATTTCATGCCTCGTGCTTCTCTCTCTCCTACTGAGATTCTTCCTGAGTAAGTGTTTTTTATTTATCTCACTTCTTCTTTGTCGTTATTGTTATGATTTGCTTAATTGTATGAATTTTGCCTGTAATTGATGATTTGGGGATTAGGTTGATCTCCTCATCTATTGTTTTCTGGCCTTAATTACAATATAATTTATGATAGTTTAGTTCAATTGAAGTTTAGTAGACTGTTTTGTAAGTCCATGCTAAACCCTAAATTTCGATTTTGCTAACTACTTGAATTATTTTAAAAAGGGGAAACCTTTTTCTGTTTAATCAGAAATTTTTTGATATACGACCCTGAGAGAAGCAGAAGATTTTTTTAGTTGTTTGTTGTATGTTTTTGTTAATTATAAGAAAATGGATAAATGCTTGTGGTCTTGTAGAAGCTTGCGCTTAAGCTGCAGAGTCTCATTTATGGATCAATGATATACTGCAACATCTTATAGTGCAATGCATTCTAATCACATTTAACTTCCTATACCAAGAAAAAAATTTCCCACCTTCAACTTTGCAATTCACATATCGCCGCAAGCTTTAAATGTGGACAATCGTTTTTGGATGGCGGGGATACTATTTATTATCATTTGAACCTCGACGAATCACTTCTATACTTCATTTGAACTCCAATAGTCCATTGCAAACTACACACTTTCTTTGGGTCTACATTTTGTGGGGAATTGTATGTCTTTTATTATCGCATGGTTTCTAAGATAGCCTTTCCTTCTTGCTTTCGTTGATTTTTGTGTAGCACTTTGGAAGTTTCTGAGGCTCCTCAAAAAGGTCGTGTTTATCATGAGACATATGGCTGTCAGATGAATGTCAATGACATGGAAATTGTATTGGCTATTATGAAGAATGCTGGGTATAATGAAATGGTTGAGGCTCCTGAGAGTGCAGAGGTCATCTTTATCAATACTTGTGCAATTAGGGACAATGCAGAACAGAAAGTATGGCAACGTCTCAACTACTTTTGGTTTCTGAAGAGGAATTGGAAAACCAATGTTGCCCAAGGGAGGTCAAAGTCTGTCCGCCCTCCTAAAGTTGTGGTTTTGGGATGCATGGCTGAGAGATTAAAGGATAAGATACTAGATGCAGATAAGATGGTGGACGTCGTATGTGGACCTGATGCTTATAGAGACCTTCCACGGTTACTTGAGGAGGTAGATTATGGTCAAAAAGGGATAAACACTCTTCTATCTCTTGAAGAAACTTACGCTGACATAAGTCCAGTCCGAGTTTCAAAGAATTCCATAAGTGCATTTGTCTCTGTTATGAGAGGTTGCAACAATATGTGCTCATTTTGCATTGTTCCATTCACAAGAGGTAGGGAGCGCTCACGTCCTGTAGATTCAATTGTTAGAGAGGTGGAAGAGCTTTGGAAGGAAGGGGTTAAAGAAGTAACACTCCTTGGGCAAAATGTGAATAGCTATAATGACGCATCTGGAGTTGAAAAGGATGTTGAACCTGGAAACAATTGGGAACTCAGTGAAGGCTTTTCGAGTATGTGCAAGGTGAAAACAACGGGCCTGCGCTTTGCTGACTTATTGGATAGGCTTTCCACTGAGTTCCCTGATATGCGGTTCAGATACACATCTCCACACCCCAAAGATTTTCCTGATGATCTGCTGTATCTTATGCGGGATAGATATAATATCTGCAAAAGCATACATTTACCTGCTCAATCTGGAAATAGTGAAGTACTTCAAAGAATGCGACGGGGCTATACTCGAGAGGCTTACTTGGAACTTGTACAGAAAATTCGCAGGATAATTCCAGATGTTGCACTGACAAGTGATTTTATATGTGGTAAGGATACTGTGCTGCTAATATATCCAATTTTTAGGTTACATTACAGTAGTATAACCACATAGACGAGAAATGGATATCTATTATTTTTTTTGATGACCTCTTTTCAACTTTGGTACCTATAATTGTGTATAATTTTACAGGAATTACTTTTCCCCTATATTATTTGTGTTCCTAAATACAATTCATGCATGTGCCTTGTGGATTCCTTTCTTTGCAGATCTATCTTGGAAAGCTTATCTGACTCTCTGGTATTAAGCCAGCTCAGTTTCCTCTGATATTCAAATATATATTTTTTGGTGCTTGATCTTGTTTAATAAGCAACTGTGTCAATGTAATTGTTGACGTGTTGATTCCCAATTCAGAAGTCTCATGCTGTCAATTGTCTTTCCCGCAAGCGCTTATCTCGAAATTTAGATAGTGTTAACTACTCTTTCTATCCAGAATAGTCGCATTTTTCTCAACCTCTGATAATTATGGATATGTTTTATAAATATACCCCACATAGTAGTCATGTTATTTCCATCTTCTCCCCATTACTTAATCATCAAATCATTACTATACTAGGGAAGACCCTCTTTTTTTGGAATCCTAACATAGTATATGCGACTGACTATTAATTACTAGCAGAGGGAGTCTCTATCTTGTGATTTTCCTATAGAAATGATTAGACAAAATGGAGTTTTACACATTCAATCATCATACTTTTGTTTAATGTTTTGTAAACCATGTGTATTTATTAATTTATATCTGCCAATTTTTGCAGGCTTTTGTGGGGAAACAGAGGAGGCATTTAGAGATACAGTTAGCCTCATCAAGGCTGTTGGCTACGATATGGCATACATGTTTGCCTACAGCATGAGGGAGAAAACTCATGCCCATAGGAATTATACTGATGATGTCCCTGAAGATGTCAAGCAAAGGAGGCTGACAGAAATGATAGAGACCTTTCGTGAGAGTACCGGTAAGAGGTATGATTCTCAGGTTGGTACAATTCAGCTCGTGTTGGTTGAAGGCCCCAATCGAAGAGCTCCTGAAACAGAGCTGTTTGGTAAGAGTGACAAGGGCCATAGAGTTATACTTCCAATTACGCCATTGTGTAATAGAGATAGCCAAGATGAGAATAAGCGAAATCCTAGAGTTGGTGACTTTGTAGAAGTCAAAATATCGAGATCCACGAGAGCAACCCTTTTTGGGGAAGCTCTTGCAATAACCAAACTGAGCTCTTTCTACAAGGTTGCGGAGGAAGAAGCCATGGTTTGTGCTGGTAGATCATGATAAGGTTTATGCTTACAATATGTAATTTATACTCATAAATTGCCCTTTTGTACTAGGGAATTTTGGTTAAATATAGTGAAACTTAAACCATTTTTTTTTTTGTCTCCCCACTGCTTCACTTGTTCTGCCAATCAATCTGCCATGAACACTGTCTTCATTAAGGAAGAATATGTAAACCGACGCTTGTCCTGTGACGGAAACATGTAGGATAAGCAGGACGGCTCTCCCTTAATGGTGGATGAGAATGATCTGCTGCTTGTATTTTGTACAGAATTATTGGTGTACCCTTGAGCTTTGACTATTATTTCTTGAGACAAAGTTGAAACTCAGAACTCAGAAGTCAGAAGTTGGAAATTGGAAGAAACATGAACGGTGAAGCCTCCTTTGTATCAAGTGAATGATGAATGACACAAACTCCCTTGCTCAGTTGCTCCTATTATGTTGGTTGATAGACACTATATCTTCAAATAAGTTTCAATCAGGTTCGATCAAGCTGTATAAAGTTCAGAAGATTTCAGGTGACTCAAATTCACCCTTAATCATCATATAAAATTGTTGATGTTCTATTAGGTGCATGGTCGTTTTTTTAATTCTTTATACTTATGCAAGCCTTGATTGATAGTCCTATGATATTTATAAACTTATTGTACTCCGTTCTTCTATAGAATTAGAATCCTTAATTTTAAAGTACATTGACGACAGCAAAAAAAAAAAAAAATAGTAGTAAAATTATATTCCAACACTTCCACGGAAAAAACACAATGTTGCTTTGGTGCTTAATGTTACTTTTGTTTTGTAAAGGATTTGAATATCAATTTGGTGTATTCTTGATTTGGTTATCTCTATATTCCTCGTTAAAGGCAATTCCAGAAGATACAAGGTTAGAAGGTAATGTCTTTGTTGAAGTTGAACCAGTAGAAGTGGACAATTTGCAATTTCCATCCTATGTAGGAACAGTCTTCTCCTCACAAACCAGTCTTTTTCTGGTATTATCAAAGACAATTCTATTGGTAGCTGCTAGTACAGTACTACACGCATCTATTTACACCATCATCCATTATAGCAGAAGATAGTGGGCTACATTCCGGAAAAATAACTTAAAAAGTAAACCAGATCAGACTCGTACGCAATAACTAGACTTAAAACTAATTTAGAGCTGATCCAAACCAAAAACTAGTCTCCTTGTTGCCTTGTTGGAAGTTAGTCATACTATACCTAAATAGACACGATTCGAATCAGTACTGATACATACGGAGTAGCTTGTTTTCACCGTCTAACCATAAGCCTACCTTGGAGTTCTATTTGATTGTTGCTATATGAGAATATTTCTTATTTCTAAAGTGTCGAACTTCCTTATCCGAATCAAACTACTGGTGAGATGTTTCATTTTGGTAAGGTCCTTCAGCTTACATCCTTATCTACCAAAAAAAAAAAAAAAAAAAAAAAAAAAAAAAAAAAAAAAAGGAGTTGACTTGTAGGATGTAGGCAATAGGCTAGAAGTTAAAAGGAAGAATGCATGAATAACCACGCACAATTAAGAATGTTTGGCCAAATGAGTGGAAGCACTAGCCCTGTACATTGTATTTGTAGCACTCCTACTTGGTAAATAAGAATAAGATGTGCAATTAAAAGCAAAATTACTAAATGTAAATTAAAAAAGTGTAATAGTAGCCTATAGTTTGCAGGGGTTTATGGGCTTACTAGCAGAATAGTATTGCTCCAGTCACTTAATGCTCTCAGCAGATGTTGATATGGCTGCCTTTTGTTTTTTTCTTTTATCAATCTTTGTAACATTCATCCTTTTACTACCAAATTTTCATACCATTTATTTTATCTGATTTCAGTATTCCTTCTCCTTTGTAGGAATGAATGAATGCTGATTTTCAACTTTATTACAGCTACTGTCTGCATTGTCAGACATTTGGTATTTCAATTTGCATGTTTATGTTTTCTTCTTTTTGCATTTTCTTAGCTACTTTGCTAGGTTATCTGAATTCCTTTAGGTGCCTAACAGCCTAAGTTATTAACTACAGTATTGTAGTCAAAAAATCAATTTTTGTTTAGGTGTGCTGTGCATTTTAGAGAGGCTAATAAATGTACAACTAATAGAATTTGTCACATTAGTCTAACCTTTTAAGCTCGAGATTTTACTAAAAACACCTATGCAATAGCTGTCCTTGTTAATCTCTCATGTCTCTACATCTCGATGACAGTTTTAAATTAGTGGTAACAATCTAATGATAAAAAATGGTACGTATTATTTTGAAGACATGTCGTAACTTTATTACTCCATAATAAAAAGATACTCAGCATGTAACATTTATTTTGTTTGGGACGTAGTATGTACACATTATCATTCCCTTAAAAATACTTATCTACACTAGACCACCAGACCCATATGGATGCAATTTGGTGTCCCAGAGGGGCCATAAGTAATTCTGTATTGGTCAATTCGAGCCAGCATGGGTTGGTAATGGTATATCCAATCCACCCATCTTCGAATCCTGCCGACCCTGTCTATTCAGTCCTCGATCACATAGTACAATGTACTCCGTTTATGTCTAAGAATAATATTTGGGTAGGCACAGGCAGAATTATGTTAGAATAAGAAAATATCTTTGGAATTGGAACCTAGCTTTTGTATAAGCTGATTTGATCTTGTATAAATTATTTAATTTAATAATTCTGTATAGATAAGGTCATGGAGTTTCCAGACAAATATATTTATAGTTCTTGGTCATTCACTGCACCAACAAACTGGCCCATCCCCGCGATCCCCCTCCGACCCTCCCCTATTATATTGCATAAGATCATACGCAACTTACACTGGTGTACGTGATTAATTCAGGAAGGAGGTGGTATATCTTTACCTCGCTACTATGAGTATAATTTATGAAATCTCTAAATAAATACAAAGTACAAGAATTATTAATTTTTGATGAAAAAAATATACTCCTTTTGTTTCCGTAAGTTATTTTAAATTGCACTATTTTTATTACGAGTAACATTTTTTCATACAATATATATATTTAAAATGTTATATTTTAAAGCTACAAGTTGAACCAAATCAAACAATGAATATTAGATTTAACTTGCATAAAATGCATAAAAATTTTAAATGAAAGCAACTTAGGGCCTGTTTCGATTTACTGAAAACAATTGAACTGATCGGGGCTGAACTGAAATGAATGGTTTATGAGAGAAGAAAATTAGGAATTAAACTGAATAGAGCTTAAATAAATTATTTATGAAAAAAGGAAATTAAAAACTAAACTAAACTGAAATTAAGCTGAATAGAACAGACCCTTAGAAAAACAGAAATGTATAAAGAACAAATGAAGTATTATGTATAATCTTCATAATTTGCGGAGTACATTATAGTAGCGCATAGTCCATAGTGGAATACTACTGGTACTATTTGCAGATTTGTTTAAAAAGCAAGAAATGATAGATTAGTGAAGTAGACATCACCTCCGATTCTAGGGATCCTAACGATTTGGATTAATCTGTGAAGGATTCACTTTATTACCTAAAAATAAACTATTCCTCATTTTTTTTTTAAAAAAAAAATAGAAAAAAAAGGTAGTACTAAAAAGGTAAGAAAGGGAACAATCAAGAGAATATAAAGACTAGTCTCAAGTGGAAGTTATGATAGCACAAACTGACTCATTAAACTTGTGACCCGGAAGAGGATTGAGAGAGATATGATGGGGGGATGGTGGGCGGCTATGGGGCTGATCATCATCGCACCGCTGCTGCTGCTGCTGCGACGACGGTCCAAATTAAACGAAAAGAAGACGAAATACAAAAACATGGAAGATATCAAGAGTAGGGTTCCTGATGGATGTTCAGGTTGGCCTTTCATCGGCGAAACTCTTGAATTCATCGCTTCTTCTTACACCTCCAAGCCTGTTTCTTTCATGCTCAAACGCAAATCCTTGTAAGTTTATCTCTCTCTCCCCTTAATTCTTTCATTTTCGCTTTCATTGCTTATACATGTATATATGTATACAACATCGTCTTTAAAACTCGGACAACAAAAACAACAAATATCCAATATTAATCTCTGTTATATTTATAACAGTTCGAGATTTGAAAGCAAATTTATCCATCCCGACTAAATAAAAATAAATACATTAAGACTTAATTAGTACTTCATCCATTCCGAATTAATTAGTATTGTACGACGTTTTAGCTTAGGAAAAGAAAAGGCCTTTGTTTGATCCAAAGTTTGTTAATTTTTGTATCATCACTTGTAAGCTTTTAAAGTTAGAAAATGGGGTGGTGTAGTTTTTGACATGCCCAACAAATACCGAGTGGAATAATAGTGGATCTTACATCCAACACAAACATATTATCAAGGTCTTGTCGACACGCTCTACCCGTCAATTTCTCACTACTAATCTACCAATAATTACCAGAGAAAGACTCAGATCAGATCATTATTAATTAACGATCAAACACTTAATTCAACGGGAGTCGGGAGACCATAAATTAATTCATTAAATTACAATTAAACAATTACTCCGTACGAATAAAATATTTACATATGTTTTTTTTTTAAAAAGAAAATAAAAAAATTGATCGATATTCCAACCTCCAAGTGTATTGAAGAATTAAAAAACGTTTTTATTTCATGTGTTTTATTTGAGGTTAAAAGTCAAATTTTCCCGTTAAATACCTATGGATTTTTAGTGTTTCAATTATTTTATTTTATTTTTATAAATTGTTTATTAAAAATTTTACGTACAAAAATGAGGTTCTCAACTTTTCATAAAAAAAATAGTAGTAGATTTCATATTTTTTTTTATGTTTTGGAAATTCGCGTTTTTTGAGATTGAGATTGAGATGGCCATATGGGGGACTCAGGGTACATCATATCCCAATTTCTATATACGAAGTACTTGTATATCCTAGTTGGGGTTTTAAACATATTCCACCAATTTTTTTTTGGTCTATAGTCTCTCCCCATCCATGCTAAAGGTATCATCTTATTATTTATACAAATTTATACTTCGTAATTAATATTTCCTCATTATCAATACACGCATTCATTTATACTCCAAATTTTAATAGATGCATTCGTTTATAAACTTACTTTGTTCACATATATATTTGATTATATATTAGTAAAAATAATAAAAACTTAATAATATACATTGAAATAAACCCAATAACAATTAAAATAATGAAATTTATCGGTGTATATTACTCATAGTAGATAAAAGCTTGCTATTTAGGTTACTCTTTGGCTTGTGGGTTTGTTGCTTTTTGCCAGTTAGGATAATAATAAAGATCCTAGAGAGATTGATTAATTGATTAATAATAATAACAACAACAACGGCTTATGATTAAGAGTAGGTACACATGTTAAACGCACAGATGAAGAAGAGATCAAGAGTTGTAGCAACACTTTAAGAACCACAAACAACACCTTTAATAATCTTGATTCTTTAATACCAACATCAACTAACGCACCTACTTGCTTATGAAAAATCTACCGATAAAAAGTGGTGTGATCGATGACCTATTTATGAAAATGAAAGGCATACATTATATTTTCTTGCTCCATAAGAGCCGTGAAGATCATCATCATCATATTCATGCATCTTTTTCCAATAGTGTTGTCATCTATCATCATTAGTGCCCTGTATCACTACAATAGGTAATTCCCCTTTTTAGCTTGCTCATCATATACACAACTCGGTCAATCCTTTTTCATTTTTTTCTAATCTCTATTTTTTGAATCAATCAATATTATAACTAATTAAATTTAGGTGACAATATTTATATCTTTATTATTTATTATTTTACTGAATTTATTAAAATTCTTTAGCATCCTCCTAAAACTAACTCTATTAATCTAGACTTAGTAGATTAGTTGGGTAGCAGACCCTAATGTTGGTACATTACGTCAAGAGAAAACTTTAAGTGGATACTTTGTTGCATTAATAAATTTATTGTTACATAGAGAAGTAGTTAAGTCCTGTTCTTTTCAACTTAATTATGAAGCTGAATTATAATTAAACTTAATAGAACTGTACTAAAAATCTATTCATATAAAGTAAGTCCAACGGAGGAATTTACTCATCTCAAAAAATAATGAATTGAATCACCCTAAAATCTGACAAGAGTCACTGTTATATAGCAATATATATACCCTTTAATAAGCTATTGCGAGATAACCTCATATGGATTAAGTATAAGAATTTATCTCTTCCTTTTGGCAAAATTGGTATAAACCATCTTTTTTGTCCAACTTTTTTGAAAAAACCACCTTTTATGGTTTTTTTTTTTTTTTACTAAACCACCTTTTAAGTACCTAAGATTTTGATTGCACCACCCCTATTTTCAAATCTAACGGATTGCATCTAAACCATCCACTTCCAAATTAACAACCACAGCAAAACCTTCCCTTCCATCTCAACCATCCACTTCAATTACCTCGGTTTAGGGTTTAAGAATGAACAAAGACTATAATTTAATTTGTGCAACAAAATTAGGTTTGATTTTTTAGAGCTTTACTCAATTTAGTCATGTATTTATATAGAGAGAAGGGTCGAATGTTTTTGGGAGGGAAAAAAATAAATGATTTAGGAGGGAAAAGCACAAGTCGTGGGCCCCTTTGACGTCTCAGTTATATTTTTCGTCATAATTTAAAAAGGGGTGGTGCAATCAAAATCTTAGGTACTTAAAAGGTGGTTTAGTAAAAAAAAAAAAAAAAACCATAAAAGGTGGTTTTTTCAAAAAAGTTGGACAAAAAAGGTGATTTATACTAATTTTGCCCTTCCTTTTTCATCACTTAGGAAATTGGAATGACTCAATATTTCAAGTTGTCTACAAGGTAGCATGCAATAAGAGCACACTAGCAATCAACAAGAAGTTAGTGATTTTACAGTAAATTAATCAATGAAGCTAATTAGTGTGTAACTTGGCTGTACCATACAATCAATGCATCAACAGTGTACCATTGTCAATACACTGTTAGACTCTGTATAAGATTATTGCAATTTGCATATAATTTATAATATAACTTGGTTTTATAAAGATTAAAGATGACAATGGATTGTGTTTGACGGTCAAGTGCTATCTCTCTTAATGGGTTTGTTAGTTAATGTGTTTGACGGTCAAGTGCTATCTCTTAATGAATCTGTTAGTTAATTAACACGGTCCATACGTTATATTTATTCCAAGTTGATGCCGGTCCACCGGCCGGTGTTGTCCTCGTGCTCATTAGGAAACCTCGTGACGTGTTGGGCCTCTAATTATATGCATAAATTTGGAATTTTCCGGTTTATCTCTAAAGAATTTTATAATGTTGGTCTACCTGTACAGAAATTCATAACGTTTGGGTTAATAAACAACTGAGAACACAGCTAGGAAGCAGTGGAAAGTTACAGTAATGAACAAGTGTATAAAGATAACATTATTTTTCCTGTTTATGAAATGAATTATATCTAATATTTATGTATGGAGGTTGAAAAAGAGAGACATAAGGGTCTGTTTTGCAGTAGTTTCCCCCTGGGCAACAGTAGTCAATCTGGAAGAAACCTTTTTGTCTCTTTTCTTTAATCAATGTAGCAGTTTTATTTTTATTCATAACATTACTACTCGTATACGAGTATATATTTAGTGGGAATATTACTTGGATAGTATATCAGCATATGGTAGTTGATTGACTAGTCAGTAGTTTGAATAATTTCAGGCAAACCACATAATAAAACAAAACACTACATAACAAAACTAATGCAGGAAGATAAAGATATACGTATAGCACACTAGTTACAATATGAGAATTATAATTTTTTTGTGAGAATGGATGTTTAATCACAAAATATTCATTTCATGTGATGAGTTATTCAATTTGGTGTAATTAGGCCATGTTCGAGTATATTAAAAAACTTACGGAGTATTATATTACATGTCAATAATTGGCTGGGTTGGGTTGGGTTGGATCAATCTAGTGACTGAAAAATAAATTATGAGTCTTGGGTACAGTTGGAGTTTAAAGAATCAATAGTGCATAACAGTTTTACCAGGTATAGTACCTTTCAAAAGGAAGGAAAAGGAGATTAATAAATAAAGCCAAGTATTTACTATTTAGAATGGAAAAGAATGTTAACTACAGTAAATTGACTCAAAAAACTGGAGCCTCCTATGTGAAAGTGAACAAAATTGGTTCCGCAGGCTGTAAACAAAAACACACAAATCTATACTCGTATATCCTTGCTACAGTACATTATTAATAGACTTGACTTGAGTTTCCCAATGTATAAAATAATGACTCCCATCCTCTGTGTCATAATAGGGCCATTGCATGTTTCACACTTACATCATTACACTTTCTTTGTTTTGCTCGTACTTGTAATTCATGCATGTAATCTACCTTGCATTTTTGTAATACTCGTAGTATATTGGATCATGTATGATAATTTTCATGCACATTGATCACTTGAAAATATGTGCTCTCACTCTAATGCAATGATAGCAATCTAGCTAGGGAGAGACATTCTTGTTTAGATGATCTTGTCATACCGATCATGATCACAAAAGAATGAAAATTAAACTCCAATGTATAGTACCGAGTACGTAGACTTAATATTTTTCCATACAATTTTGATTACTTTTGTGTTCTCTATATCAATATAGTATAAACTTATATTTTCTCCTTTTTCGTTCTTATTATATAGGTACGGAAAGGTTTTTAGAACACATCTATTAGGGAAACCGGTAATAGTGTCGACTGATCCAGAAATAAACAAGGTGGTGTTACAAAACCATGGGAACATATTCATTCCATCTTATCCAAAATCCATAACTGAGCTATTTGGTGAATCCTCTATATTGAGAATGAATGGAGCTCTCCATAAGAGAGTACACGCGTCAATCGGAAGATTTTTGAAGTCCCCGGAACTGAAAGCCCAAATTACAAGAGACATTGAGAATTCTGTTAAGATGTCCTTGGAGAAATGGAAGGATAGTAACCTTGTTTACATCCAAGATCAAACTAATCAGGTGCATTTATAAAAAAAAAAAAAAAAAAAATGAAATTTATTATATTTTGCAAGTAATTCATTGAGCAAAACTCATAATTTGAATATATTTCAGCTTACATTTGAGATATTGGTGAAAGTACTAATGAGCCTGGGTCCTGGTGAAGAAATGGAATTGTTCAAGAAAGAGTATAAAGAATTCATCAAAGGCTTGATTTGTTTGCCAATCAAGCTCCCTGGCACACAACTTTACAAATCTTTAAAGGTAGACTTTTTTTATTTTTTGTACTCACCAAATAACTAATTAATAGTGCATATAAAGTTAATATAAAGTTGGTATCATCCCAATATTATTATTAATGATTCACAAACTATGGGTTATACAATTAATACATTGTCAGCTCCACACTAACTTAGGTAGCCTGAAAATAGATGTGATCTTGCTTAATTAATAAGATTCCATCAACCAATATGCTGTTAGTTAATTACATCATATCAAGAGTATCATTTAATTACAATAATAGGTTTTGGACCATCTCATCTAGGGTTGGTTGGCATCTATCTACTAGTTCTTATAATTACCAATGTGGTCTTAGCCATTAAATTTTAGGCATATCCTCTGCTGATCGAGTACAACATTATTCTGAGACATATTTGGTACGAATTGTGTGTAATGAAGGCAGAAAAAGATAAAGGATTCACGCAAAAACAAGAATAGTATTGTCTTCATTCTCTCAATTCTCAAGCAACTATCCTCTTTGTCCCTCACAAAGTAAAAAGAAGTTACTATCTTTTATACTTCATATTATTTTTATTTTTATATGTGACTACTTAAATTATTTTTTAAATTTAATTAGCCCCCACCCCCCCTCCCCCCTCAATAACTTTGTAATTATGCTGATGTCCTCACACATGTGTGACCCACCCATAAATTTCACTTTCGATCATGAGCAACTACAAGTTAAGGTGTCAACTTTGCGATGGATATGATTATAGTCATTATACCTTTGTAATTATTTTTGCTGAAAGATTTGATGTTGATGCATGCAGGCCAAAGAGAGGTTGCAAAAGATGATAAGAAAGATAATTATAGAGAGGTTAAGCAATAAAATTCATGACACCAACAACTTAAGTGCAACCATCTATGGGAGTGACGCTATTGACGTATTGTTACGTGACATCAATGACCGAAGTGAAGCCGATCAATGTCAACCATTGGACTTTATCGCCGGAAATATAATCGAGATGATGGTTCCGGGAGAGGACTCGGTGCCAATGGTGATGACCCTAGCCGTCAAATACCTCAGTGACAACCCCGTTGCTTTGAAACAGCTTGTGGTAAGTGTGTCATGAAATCATTATTATGCAGTTACTTGTAGGTTTATTCATATTTCGTATTATGCTTATCTTGTACTTTTGCATGCATATTGGACAACCCTAATTTCGGTGACTTAACATGTGGTGTGGAGTATAAGTTTTTGCCAACTAACTTCTACTTAATTTCTAGCTTAATTCTTAATTACTTAATTCTATAACCTTATCATTATTGGAATTATTTTCCTCACATTATCTGCAGTAATCTCGAAATTTGATAAATTGTTGTATACAATACATCCGTTATATATTATTTATATATACAAGATGGTAGACTTAGTGCATATTGTCGGTCACAAGTTGGTGGAGGTAAGCATTAAATAAAATGGGTATGCAATGAGCTGTCGTGATCACGTTTTAAATTTTGGGGGCATATTCATATTGCATGGGCAGTGAACTCCTACCGTCCACGTCTAATATAAAGCCACAAAGAAGCTAAGCTAAGCTAAGCTATATACCAAACTTTGACTTCTCATTACTTAATTTCATTTGGCCTTTTTGCTCAAGACACGGGGATATCTTTATACATGGACTACCCCTTTATTCTTCCTTTCCTATGATAACAAATTAATGCCATTTACTTAATTTTTACTACAAGATAGATTAAGGCATGGTTTTGTGAGAAGGCGTTTTTAATTTCTTCCTTATATCTTACCTTAAAAAAAAATTGCTTTCCCTTTTGTGGATCCTCCTAAACGTGGAATTGTGATCAGCTTAGGGCCAAACAAATTGGATAAGTATAAGCTATTTATTTATTAAGCTAGTAATAAGTGATAGGAGTAATATTCAAGTAATCAAGTTGAGATAACATTGTAGATGATAAACAATATCGGTTTTAATTATCCTGATTATCCTCCACATAGCTTTAGAATACTATGTAATGTACAAGTAAGTTTTTTCATTTTTTATTTAACATGTGGTTAGCGTTGCCAATGAAATAGTCTCAGGAAAACAACACAATCCAACATATATTATACATGAGGCATTGCCTGTAATTATAATTTTATTGTTTTTTGTGGGGAAGTAGGATGAGAACATGGAATTGATGAGGCAGAAGGCTAATTCAGGGAACTCCTATGCATGGACTGACTACATGTCTTTGATGTTCACCCAAAATGTGAGTTGATTTTTGATTGTGTACGTTAATTTTCACGCAACAAATTTGCTTTTGTACTTGATAATTCTAACTATGTTTATGCTCCTAATAGGTAATTAGTGAAACACTAAGAATGGCGAATATCATAAATGCAATTTGGAGACAAGCCACTGAAGATGTAGAAATTAAAGGTTAGTTTTAAAGCGTGTAGAAAACTACAGTTAAAGTGGCACCTTATTTCGATCTATTGATAGTAGAAAAATAAGTAACGAGTATGATATACTAATTTGCAGGTTATTTGATACCAAAAGGATGGTGTGTACTAGCATCCCTAACATCAATTCATATGGATGAACAAAATTATGAAAATCCATATGATTTTGATCCGTGGAGATGGGAGGTTAGAAAGTGCATGTCATAATTTTTGACCGAAACCATCATACTCCATAATTATATATAGCATAGCACAAACATGCATGGTCATTATCATCAATCATTGCTTCCCACTAATAATGATTACAGTGTTACTTACCAACCCATTACTATCATTATCACCATCAATTCATCATCATTAATTATATTGCAATCTTAATTAATAATTTGGACTTAACTTTCTAACTTTTTGGGCGGCCTCTTTTTAATTTTTATTTACAGAAGAAAGGAATTGTTGCAAGTAGCAATACGTTCTCTCCCTTTGGTGGTGGTCAGAGACTATGCCCAGGTCTTGAATTTTCAAGGCTAGAAATCTCAATATTTCTTCATCATCTTGTTACTACTTATAGGTAATTCTTCTTCTTTCAGACAACAACTTGAGACATTTTGTTTGATACTTCTTCACTATATCGATCGATTTTCAATTTGTGTTTTTTTTTTTCTTTTTTTTTTTTTTTTTTTTTTGCATATAATCAACCACTTAATATCCAAACTAAGACAGTCAGATGAAAATATTACTTGTATTTTGAAACGGATTAAAGTACATGATAACAATGCGCATGAAAACATGTAACATATTATTAACTCCTATAGTAACGTTCATACTTTCTCCGTTCTTTTTTTTAATCGAAACCTGACAGATGGGTAGCAGAGAAAGACGAAATAGTATACTTTCCAACAGTGAAGATGAAGCAAAAACTTCCCATCTCAGTTACAAATCATGCATGGATTTGATGATGAAAGTTAGAATCCCCTTTGATGATTTAATTTATCTTTGGAGTAAATGATTACAAGTAGATGCATGAGCCCACCAAAGCTAGCTAGCCAAAAGGAAGTCAGCGAGATTATATATAGAGTCATAGATATCCTGATTTTGAGTTGGGCCCTTTTACAAACCACAATGTGTTTTTTTTTTTTACTTCATGTGGGGATGTTGTAAACTCTATGAAGTGTAAAGTGTGAACTCTCTCGAATTAACATCCATTATCAAAATTCAACACATCAAACCTTTCTATGCTTGTAAATTAGTTCATATCATTCCAAGGTTTTTTGTATAATGTATTTGAGAATGATCCTTTGATAGATCTTTACACGAGCGTGTGAATATGCATCTTCAATTGAAGTATTGCATGCTATGATCGACTTTGGAGATTTAAGCACTTGGATTATTTACGACTTGGTAACATTTAATGAATACAAAAAACAATGATTAAATGTCATAGATGCATTCTTAAAAAAAAAACGTTGTGAAAAATTTTACATGTAGTACATCTGTCAGTTATGGATTCAAAATGTTTACAATGAGTACAAAGAGCAAAATCTTTGGTACTTCCTATACATTGCATAAAATAATTTGATTAGCTATGTATGGTCGAAGTGGAGTGTGGTCTCAACTCTCAAGGGATGTATATGAGTTTGTTAGGTTAGTGCATTTTTGGTGTTGGGCAATTCTCCTTAAACGTACTCAAGGACAGAAATTTCTTCCTAGCGCACTAGCAAAGTTACTCTCAGCCTAAGGAAGAAAATATTGAACGTCAGATTGCCAAAAGAAAGACAATAATTTGTTAAAAGCTTCCACACGTGTTCTTAATTAGTGGATTTTCAGGGCCCACTGAAAAGGGCTTGGAATCACAGTACATTTGATCGTACTATTATGGATCATATGATCCAACGATTGAAAATAGAAGCTGATAACGAAAACGAAATACTCCGTAAAATGGAAGGTTCAAAAAAATATGGAGTTATTTGATTTGTCATTGTCAAAACTTTAATGGTTGGGCAGTCTTGGCACCATATAGGCATATTTATACCATAATTGTCAAATCCACGATAAAAGTATTCGCCCTCACCTATGAAAAAGTTAGATATGGGCTATAGCTATAGCCTGGATGTTGACACCTATATGTAGGCTTATTAGTGAAATATAGAGGTGGTTATTCAATTGTTCGGGTCGGTTTGTTTATAGATTTTGAGTTTGTATCGGGGAAAAATGGTCAGTTTTATTGGTTTAGTAAAAACTTAAAGATCCTTTTTATCTTGGTGTCAATGAATATATACGGAGTATATTAACATAGTCTAGGATTTTAGGATCGCTATATTCATCATATGCAACCAAAAATATAACATACTCCTCCCTATTAACATGGTTTAAAATTTCAGGATCACTACATTTTATGTGGTCTCAAGACTCTCAATCAATTGATACTCAAATAATGTATTGTTTGTTAATAAATTTGAAATAAATTCTAGAATGTTGTTATAGTAGTATTTTGAATAGGGTGACTTATTAACAATTATGAATATCTTTAATTAACTCATGATACTCTGTAAAATTTATACTCGGTAGTAATAAAAAAAAATGCCATACATCTTTTCATTAAAAGAAAAAGGAGGACGAAATATATAAGAATAATACCAAAGAGCGAAGAGAAGACGCAGAAGGATCGTGTCCCTTGCTAGGGTTCCTCGTCAACTTGAAGCTTTGTCCCTAATCTAGGGTGGTAGGTGCGGTTTTTCCCGTCGTCTCATCTGTTGCGATCCTCTTTTCTTGCATTACAATCTCATGGCTTCAGATTTAATTGACCAATGGGAAAAACTGAAATTAACAGAGGAGGACATTATCATTGGTGGAGATTTTGAAGAGAACATTGATGATGATACGAATAAGAAAATTTCCTTAACGCTGGTTGGGAGGTTATTGACGAATAAACCTTTCAATGTAGAGGCATTCAAACGAACCCTAACATCAGTTTGGAGGGCGAAAGACGATGTTGCTGTTAAGATGGTCGACTCGAATTTATTTGTTTTCCAATTTGCTTGTGAGGAAACTAAAAACCGTGTTATTGATAGTAGCCCGTGGTTTTTTGATGATAAGCTTGTGGTTCCGAAAGAAATTAAAGGGGAAGAACAACCTTCGGAGGTTAGTTTTGATGAATCCCCTTTCTGGGTTCAATTGGAGGATGTTCCTTTCAATAGACGCACTGCATCGGTGGCTTTTGACATTGGTGAGTGCCTAGGAGGTTTTCTGGAGTATGATGACGAATACCCGCTTGGTTGGAGTGATGTTATGCGCATTAAGGTTCTCCTTGATGTTGATAAACCCCTAAGGCGTGGAATAAAGCTTTCTATTGGGTCGAACTCTAATAAGTGGTTCGGATTGAAGTATGAAAGACTTGTAGATTATTGCTTCTACTGTGGTCGCCTCAGCCATGTGGAGAGAGATTGTAAATTTTTACATGAAGGGAGTGTAGACAAAGCTGAGGTTGTCTATCAATATGGTTCGTACCTAAGGGGATCTCCAAAGAAGCGTGTGAAGATGACTAAGACGGATCGACTTAAAGAAGCTAGTATTTTAAGGAAGATGAGAGAAAATACAATTTCTAGACCGAGCTATTATGAGCCTGGTGCAGTGAAATTGGGGCCCCCTGCAGCTGCTCGGAACTTGCTTTTTGGTACTCCAAAAACTACTGTTAAAAAGATGAGAGTCGGTGCGAATGGTCTTGAAATTTTCGAAGTGGACAGTCAGAATTTGGAGCACCAGGACATGCTTCATGATTCCCCCGATCTGTTGCTCCATGGTGCACAAGATGTTCAATCTCTGCCTCAGCCTGCAAACGTTGAGACAAGCTCCCCACACTCTCAAGTGGAACGGTCTATTGTTGACAGCCTGGTTGATCAATTAGGCTTGAAAGTAGATGATCCAGGCTTCACCTTTGGCTCTCAATCTAAGCAGGTGCACCACAAGCCTCCCAAAACTTGGAAGAAAATTCCCCGGCCTTTACAAGTTTCTAGGACCTCTGATGATGTGGTTATGAATGCTGCTAATACCCCATCAAAGAGACATTTTGACATCATGGAAGGGAAGGAATATCACTCACTACAGTGTGAGAAAAGATTGAAGTTTGAAGCTTTGAGTTCAAAGAACGTGAAGGATCTCTCAGTAGCGGGTGATGGGCAAATCCATCCCCGCAAAGGGTCATGAATACCTTATGTTGGAACTGCCGGGGGTTTGGCAACCCTAAGGCAGTTCGAGTACTATGTAAGTGGTGCTCATCTCTTGCTCCTGATATTGTTTTCCTTTCTGAAACTAAAATAGATAGTATTTCTGCTGAAAATAAAAAGTCTAGACTTGGCTATGACTGTTCTTTTGGTGTTAGTAGTAAAGGACTTTCTGGTGGTTTATGTATTTTTTGGAATAGTAGTAATGTTAATTTTTCTCTTGTTTCTTACTCGAATAATCATATTTGTGGAGATGCTACCACTGTTGAGGGATTTAAATGGCATTTTATTGGTGTTTATGGGTTGCCGGAATCCGCCAATAAACACAAAACATGGGATTTGCTTCGCTCTTTATGTAGTTCTACTAGTGGCCCTATTCTTGTTGGAGGCGATTTTAATAAGATTTATGCAATAATGAGAAGGAGGGGGGTGCAAATTCTGATCATATGCAAATTCTGATCATATGACTATTCCGGACTTTCAGAGAGCTCTAGATGATTATAATTTACAAGACCTTGGTTATGATGGCCATTGGTTCACTTGGGAGAGGGGCAATGAAGAGAATACAGTGGTTCGAGAGAGACTTGACAGATTCTGTGGTAATGAGTCTTGGTGCAACATGTTCCCTGAAGCTCGAGTGGAGAATTTGGTACGTGTAAAATCTGATCATGCCCCGATTTTCATCCGTTTAAGGCGTCCTAAACGCAAGAGGAAGAGGGGTAAAAAATCCTTTAAATTTGAAACAGGGTGGCTGCTCGATGCTACTTGTAAAGCTGCAGTCCGCAACTCCTGGGAGGACTCTGCTGGTCTGCCAATGCAAAATCGGCTCGATACCATTATTGGCTCGCTGAGAAGATGGAGTGAGAAAAAATTCGAAAATTTGGGCAATCAAATTGACGACACGGAAAAGCTCCTCAAAGAAGCGCAATGACTTCCCGTCACCAAATCCAATCTGGCGTTGTGTTCTTCTCTTGAGAAGAAAATGGATGAGTTGTTGGACAAACAAGAAGTATATTGGTACTTGAGATCCCGGGTCTCGGAGATCAAGGATGGTGATCGAAATACCAAATATTTCCATCATAAAGCATCGCAGAGAAAGAAGAAAAATGAGATTATTGGTTTAATGAACAAGGTGGGCAAATGGTGTGACGATGAGGATGATTTTGAAGGGATTGTCCAAGATTTTTATCAGAACCTTTTTTCTAGTTCAGAGCCGACTATGGAGGCTGTTGACACGATACTGAACTCGGTTAAAAAGGTAACTTCGCAGGAAGATAACACTTTTCTTCTTCGTCCTTGTACAAAGCAGGAAGTTTATGAGGTCGTTTCTTCAATGCATCCATGTAAAGCCCCTGGACCAGACGGTATTCATGCCATTTTCTACCAAAAATTTTGGCACATTGTTGGTGATGACGTTACAAATCATGTTTGTAATATTATTCATGGTAATTGCTCTCTGATAGGCCGTCGTCGAGCCTACCAAAGATAAAAACCTAACTTGGTCTCTCTAATGGGTAGAAAGGGCAAGTAAGGGTCGATCCCACAAGGACTAAGGGGAGCACTAACAAATATTGATTTGTGATAAGCTAAGACAAGTCTTTTTGGGTTTTGAGTTATAAAGAAAAAACTACAAACAATAATATAAAAAGGATCTTGGGAAGGTATCCACCAATTAAGTCATTCACAAACTACAATTTAACATACAAAACATAGCATTTGGGAATAAATTAGGGGAAGTCATCTAAGGCACCCAACTACTCTCTCAAGCTAGAGGGATTACTTGAATCATGAATACAACCTACTCTCGTGGTTACAAAGCATAAAGCAAGTGTTAAAACATAATCACAATGACATAAACATTCCCTTGACTAGAAATTCCTATTCTCATGGCATTTCAAGTCAATTAAGCATAATGGAGCTAACTCAAGTTCATCTCTCGATCCTTCGTTGAGAAAGCTTAGATAAATAGTTCTAGCAATGGCCACTTACAAGAACTAACAATGAAACCACTTAAGCTCAACTAATTAACATCCCACATTAGCTAAATCAACACATGCAAACAAGTATTTGTGAATTCATCAATGGTTTCAACCATCCCACGTAAATAAACTACTCACAAAACATTATAAATTGCAAAGCTAAGGAATTAACAACTAAGAGCATGAATTCAAACACTAAATTAACATAAACAAGTAATTAAACTAGAAAAGATGCAAAAATAAGTAATTAAAGCAATAAAATAAGAGAGAGAGTAAGAATTTCTCATTGATATTGCAAGAAATAATCAAATCTTCAAGTCTCCTTCCTTCAATTCTTCATATTCCAAGCTTTCGACAAGTTTTTCCTACTTTCTCTCTCTAGAAAATGAGAGTTTCTCTCTCTAAAAACCCTAACCTAAGCTAGAATTACACTAAGAAGCTCTCCCTTTTACAATCGGAGCTAAGAAGGTATTTATATTACCCCAAATAGAAAGGACGGAGAAAACGAGAAAAACGACCCGTCTACAGGTCGGCACGGACGTGCCAAAGGTTGCACGGACGTGCAGACCTGTTAAAATACGAGCAGTAGCTACTGCCTGACCTTGCACGGACGTGCTTCATTTGGCACGGACGTGCAGGGACCTGCACGGACGTGCCACTTATTGGCACGGACGTGCAGCCCTTTTCTAGCGAAACAACTTATTTTCGGAAGGTCATAACTTCTTCGTTACTCATCGGAATAAGGCATGTGACCAGTCGTTGGAAAGCTATCAAGATGAACTTTATTCTCCAATTTGAATCACTTCAAAATGTTGAGTAGAACAAAATTTAGAGTCAGTTGAAGTTGACCCTTGTGCAAACAATCCTTCAAAGCTTTCCATTTCTCTTTAAGGCACTCATCCTTCTTCCTCCATTGCTCTATCAACCAAGCTTGCCCTTCTCCTTGTTTACTCATGATTGATCACATCCATATATGGTGCTAAAAATAGCTACATTACATCAAAAACACAAACAACCCGTGAAGCATGGATGGTACAAAATTTGTATAAAAATAGGATAAATAATGAACTTTGATGTCGACTAATCACGAAAACAAGGTTCAAAAGTACCCTAAAATCGTACCAAATAACAAGTTATCACTCTCCAAAGGCTGTGAATTCAACCAATGTGACGCTCATTCCGAAAGTCAAGGCTCCCACTTCTTTAGCAGAGTTCCGTCCTATTGCTTGGTGTAATGTTGTATACAAGATTGTGTCGAAGGTGATTATTTTGAGACTCAAATCTATCCTCCCTGATGTGATTTCTGAAAATCAAAGTGCCTTCGTTCCGGGTATATTGATCACAGACAATGCCTTAATTTCTCTTGAAATTTTTCACACTATGAAGAAATGGAGTAAATGTAAAAAAGGCTCGATTGGCTTAAAACTGGACATGAGCAAAGCATATGATAGGGTGGAATGGTCCTTTCTGGAAAATCTCCTGTTGAAGATGGGTTTCTCTGCCACTTGGGTTAGTCTGATTATGAGTTGTGTGAATACGGTCTCTTACTCCGTCATTATTAATGGTGTTGTTTGTGGGGAAGTATCTCCGACTCGGGGACTGAGGCAAGGGGACCCTCTCTCCCCGTATCTCTTCATCCTAATTGCTGATGCTTTTTCGGGTCTTTTGAGGAAGGCGGTGGAAGATAAACAACTCCATAGGGTCCGGGCAAGCAGAAATGGCCCAATTATTTCTCATTTATTTTTCGCTGACGATAGCCTTCTCTTTGCTAGGGCTAACCGAGTGGAATGCTCAAAGAATGATGATATACTCAACTTGTACGAAGCAGCTTCCGGTCAGAATATCAATTATGATAAATCAGAGGTGTCCTTTAGCAAAGGTGTCAGTGAGTCAAAGCAACTGGAGTTAGTAAATCTGCTAAATATGAAGAAGGTTGATGTTCATGAGAAATATTTGGGTATCCTTACAATTTTAGGGAGATCAAAGAAATCTGTGTTTGCTGCTTTTAAAGACCGTATCTAGAAAAAGTGCAACGTTGGAAGGAGAAACCGCTTTCTCAGGCTGGGAAGGAAGTCCTTATCAAGGCGGTTATCCAGGCTATACTGATCTATCTTATGGGGGTTTACAGAATTCCTATTGGGATCTTGGATGAGATAAGGTCTATGACTGCTCGTTTTTGGTGGGGGACTCAAGAAATGGAGGTCGCATGCATTGGAAGAGTTGGGAATCGATGTGCGCTCCGAAATGTCTCGGTGGGCTCGGTTTTAAAGACTTGGTAGTCTTTAATTTAGCTCTTTTGGGAAATCAAGCTTGGAGGCTTCTCCATGTCCCTAACTCCTTGTTTGCTCGTGTTTTTAAAAGCAAAAACTATCCCAACTCGGACTTCCTTAATTCATATCTTGGCACTGCTGGGAGCTACTCGTGGAGTAGCATTTGGAGTTCGAAGAGCTTGCTTAATGAAGGACTGTTATGGAGAGTGGGAACCGGGACTAATATAAGAGTGTGGGAGGACCCTTGGGTGGCTGACGATAAGGGTCGTTTTCTGACTAGTGCACGAACTGATGAGGTGTCTTTAGTTCATGATCTCGTGGACTCGTCCACGAAGCAATGGAATATTGGGCTCATTGAGGAGATTTTTAATGATCGTGACAAAAAATGCATCTTGTCTATCCCATTGAGCATGCATGATCCTGGTGATTGTATTACTTGGGCTTTCTCCTATGATGGAATTTATTCTGTGAAGTCTGCTTATTTATTGGGAAAGTCATGCAATCTTGACGATTTCCATCAAGCTTGGGTTGATCTTTGGAAGCTAGATACCACTCCTAAGGTTCGCCATTTCCTTTGGAGGGTATGCACGAATTCTCTCCCGGTTCGTGCCCTTCTGAAGAGAAGACATATCATTGATGACGAGGGTTGTCCCTGGTGCTCTGCTTGTGAAACACAGCAACACGCGCTATTTGATTGCGCTACTGTTTCTAATTTATGGTCAAAGATTGAGTGCACAGACATGGTATCTCATGCTAATTCCCTGAGCTTTCTTGACTTGCTAGACTCTTGGAGGAAGATGGATGCTCTCAAGCGCCAAAAGTGTGTGGCTCTAATGTGGCAAATATGGAACAGAAGAAATGAGAAAGTTTTCAACTCGAATGAGGTTCCCCATGCTCTTACTCTAGCACGTACAAACCGCCTTGTGACTGACCATAATGTGTATTCTGTCAAGATTTACGGCTCCCCTAAGGCCCCTGCCACCAAACGCAGCCCAAAGAAATGGCTTCCCCCTAACTGGTGAGTCTATTTAGATAAATTGTGATGCTAGTTTATGTGTTGAAGGTTGGGTTGGGCTAGGTGATGTAGCCCGCAACTCGACAGGGGAGGTGATCTTTGCTGGGGTTCGAAGGCAGCGTGGACATTGGCCTCCTGATATAGCAGAAGGTATGGCTATGCGATTTGCGGCTCGGTTGGGAAAGAGGTATGGATGCAAGAAGATTATCTTTGAATCGGATTGCCAAGGCCTGATTACTAAGCTTAGCAATGCTTCGATTTTTTTCACAGATTTAGACAACATTTTGGATGACATCTTCTTTCTTAGTTCTAGTTTTGAATTTGTTGGTTGGTCTCATGTTAGACGTGAAGGCAATTTTGTCACTCACCATTTGGCTAAGTAAATTCCGTTTGGTGTTGAGCAAGTTTGGGAAAATCATTATCCGAGTGATATTTCCCCTTATGTACTTATGGACAATTTATCTGATGATATAATATAAGCTCTTCACGGTCGGGTTTCAAAAAAAAAATAAAAAATAAAAAGGAGTTTAATTTCACTTTAAAAATAATAGTCATAGACAAATTAGAATAGATGAAATTGAACATAGGAATTCTACCCTCCCCCCGTTAAAAAAAAAAAAGGATCCACAATGCCACGCTGTAGAGGCCCAAAAAAAATTCCACAATGCCTAACATCTGAAAAGGCCCGCCCAACAGCAGCAAAAGTAAAACCCAGTAATAGAAGTGCGCTTATATTATATAGTTTGTTTGGGGGATACAATTGCATTACCATGGATATTAGGATGATATGATTACATTCTAGTATCCATTTAAAATTCATTTACAAATTGTCCTTTGTGTTTTGTTATGATGAAGCAATTACAATTCGATGATCTGTGGACTGTTAATACTTTTAATTAACAAACTGTAGCTTTAGTTAATGATAATGAACACGTACTGTTATGCCATGAAGTGGTAACAATACGGTTCACCTTACATATCTAAAACACTTACACTTGCTCATCTTACAAAACTTGCATGAGCCTTCAGCTTTTGTAAACCTACCCATGAACAAATATAGATGAAGAGCGATGAATTGAGTCCCAGATACATGCACAAAAGCTGCATCATTTGGCACCCGGCCATTGGGTTAATGCAGCTGCATAGTCTTTCAAAGTCGCACCACGGTCTCCATTAGACCCAGGCAGCCAGCACCATTTCCTCATGTTGAGGGAATTGAATGATCTCATGAATCATGATTAGAGCCAACACCATATTCTCATCTTTCGCTTGTAAAACCATATACTGGAGTGAGTGTTGCGAGAAATTTTTGGAAGATATTTCTCATATTTCCATGAGCTATCCTTATACAAAGCCTTCAGACACGGTATATCCCACGAATGCATACAATGTTGTCCCGGAGTCTACTAGCATACAACTTAAGGCCAGCAGTGGACAAAAATTGGACATATAAAAATTACACAATATTTTGCCTTGGAAAACTGAGTCTATGATTCAAAGAAAGTATCCAGAGCTGTATTGCTTACATCTTCTTCATTGCCATGAAAGTAGATCTTGTTTTCATTAAACGATGACAGCAAATGCAATAGTTCCTCAATAGATATCTTTAAAGGTCTCTTGTCTTCAAACCCACTAGTTCTGAGAATTTTGATTACCTTTTCTTTGAATAATGAGACTGCCGTTTCTAAAGATGGAGTAGAATTACCCATAGAATCATTTAGCACTTCAACACTTTCTGCATCTTCGTATTTATCACTGCTTTCAGAAGAAGGGTGAAGCATTGGAGTTTCTTTGCTCACGCCCATAAAGCAAGATATTCTCATCAGCTCGTTTAGCTTCTTCTTTTGCTTGAATGTAGCACCTAATGTCTTATTTTTCTTACTAACTAGGGGATCCTACGCGCGCGATGCGCGCGGTATAGGTAGTGTTTCAAGTTGAGTTATTGTAGTTAGTCTTAATACCTTATGCATGTTTGCATATATTTTATTATAACTATTTGTACAAATGCGATTAATATGTTGAATGTCATGTATCTTAGCAATGCTCAAAACTTTAGCAAATTACTCTAGAATTAGTGAAGGAGTTGTATAAAGTATTGAGTTCTAGACATGGAAATGTTTGCTATATTTAAAGTACAGATTGAAATGGTTCAATTAGCAGGACATCACATGTCTATATTTTTCTTGTATTCATATAAGATACCAATACACCTCAATTTAAGTTATAATCGGTTAAAGTTATGATCGTAATAATTACAGTAATTACAAAGTAAATTAATATTATAAGTCATTATTTATTTTGTTAAAGTTACAAAAATAATGAAGTTATTTTCTTGAATCGGTAAAAAATACAGTGGACAAAATGGACCAAGTAACCTCAAAAACTAAGGGTTTGTTCACATACGATTATTTTCAGTTCAGTACAGTTCAGCTCTAATAAGTTCAATTCAGTTCTGCTCCTAATTTCCTTCTCTCATAAAATATTCATTTCAGTTCAGTTTAGTTCAGCTCTAATAAGTTCAGTTCACATATCTTAATGCTTTCGGAATCAACGAACATAGTGTGTCCTAAGTCGGTAGCAAGATCAAAAGGCTCTAAGAACTCTGGATAAAGATTGAAATCTTGAACTAATCAAAACTCTCGTTCAATTCAGTTCAGCTCAGTTCAGTCAATGAGAATAGACCCTAAGTTAAGTGGAGAAATAAGGTCCAAGGATTAATAACAGTAGATGTTGAGTGATTGACTGTGTGAAATTGTCAATCAAGTTCATTCCCAATTCAAATTTCTACCAAGCTAGTCTTCAGTTCAAATGAGTAAAAACTTGGGCAATTATTGCTGCACCTTAAGAGTCACTAAACTAACTAAACTATCTCAATAGCATTAATACCGCAATCTCTTGAATAACTTTCTGGTTAATGTATTTGACCAACCTTTGTCTTAGCTTTTTTTTTTTTTTTTTTTTTTTTTTTTTTTTTTTTTTTTTATAACTACTCATATGATCTTTTGGATTTCACTTTCATGAACTTTTTTAAATGAACCAATACCCTTGTAAACTTATATCAAAATCATGGACATCGGTTTTCTCTTACTGTCCAAAATATAATCGATTCATCAACCCACACTTGAGCCTGATTTCTCATATATCAATTTCAGTTTCAATATAGTTGCTTTTGCACTATATTGGACAAATGCTTGCTTCCATAGTTCCTTGTGCTTCATATAGGAAAGAATGTAAAATCAAAACCTCTCATAATCATACTTATGAAAGTTAGGTTTTTTTTTAAAAAAAAAAAAAAATACTTATGAAGGTTAGAATAATTAAAGCAATCCTAAATTGATTATATTGACAAGTGAGCAATTACATTAACGATAAAACCCATGTTGTGAAATTGATCAATAATAACAAATTAGCAATAAAATAAATACATTGATTATTCATAAACTACTCATACAACATTAATGGGGGTATAAAGGTAATTAAACATTTTCAGGGTTAAAAATGTCCTAACACTATTCATAAGAGTATTTTCCCACTTTTTATAAGGTAGGGAAGCAAGTCCTCGTAAATGCACACCATTCGTTTAAATCAACTTGAGGGACGTCCACCTTTGGTCTGATTACAACAACGGACGAGTCAACTTTAGGAACAGGAAAAAAGTCCCTTTTGCTTACATTCATAACATGTTCCACTGCTGCGACCAGTTTCACGTTTACTGCTAAACGATTGAACTCTGAATCCCCTGGATTAGCTAATAAGCGACATGCAAACTCTTTCTGAAGCAGAAGTGTGGCACTCCTAAAGGGGCGAGTTCCATACAGCAATTTAGCAATCAGAGGTGAAGAAATTCCGTAAGGAATATTTGCCACTACCAGATCAAAATGAGGAAACTCTGTCTTCATTGCATCTTCACGTATTAGATGCAAAACTGATCTATGTGAGCTAATGCGTAAAAAAAATTGCTAGTTTGATAAGGACTTTAGAATACTCCACAAAAATCATAAATAATTTGACATTTTTCTGTCTTACAGTTAAACGATCTTCAAGCCCACATTCAGCTACTCACTTTTGAAGTGCTTCAGCCATCCTTTTGTCAATCTCAATAGCCACAACCTTACTGGCAGCTTGTAGAAGTCTCAGGGTCAGATTTCCAGTACCAGGACCAATTTCTAAAACTGTGTCAGTGGCCTTGATGTTAGAGCTTTTCACAATGGAGTCAAGAACCCGTCCACTAGTCAGAAGATGTTGACCCTTGCTTTTATATAGTTGGAAATGGCATTCAGCATTTTCTTTAGTAGTTTGAAACTTATCAACAGTATCATCAATACTGCCACGTTTTGAGATATGATCATGATAAAGCTTGCAGTCAAGTGTACGAAGCAACAGCTGGCAGTGCAGAACAAAGATATTGCGCGAAAACCAGGGGAACTTCGGTTGCTGAAGCATTATGTCTTTACCTAATTACTTCTGCAACTGATTTTATTATCAGGCTATAGCAAACTGCACGAGTAGGAAAGCCTTCTATAATGTCAGATAACCCAAACATACAAACTCCACTTATGCATCATATAAAACTAAGGATCTTTTGACTTTTACCACCAAAAAAAATCAGCAAATTGTTTTTTACCACCAAAACTTTTAAAAGTTTTATTTTACCACCAAAAAAATTTCTAAAAATTGTTTTTTACCACCTACCATTAAGAAAACCGTTAAATCTAACTGTTTAAAAAAAATCATCGATTTTTGTGCACAAAACATGTTCTTCCAAGGTTTAGGGGGGTATTTTGGTGCAAACGGACCAATTTGAGGTCAGAATTGACAAAAAATGACCGAAAATGCCTCATTTTAAGTGTTCACGCAAATCGAGGTATTTTTAAACACGCAAAATGAGGCATTTTTGATCATTTTTTGTCAATTCTGACCTCAAATTGGATCCTTGGAATCAAAATGCCCCCCTAAACCTAAAGAACCTATGTTGCGCATGAAAATCGAAGAATTTAGAAAATTCCATTAGGTTTTTGACAGCGGGTGGTAAAAAACAATTTTTAATTTTTTGTTGGTGGTAAAATAAAAGTTTTGGTGGTAAAAAACAATTTTTGGATTTTTTTTTTTGTGGTAAAAGTCAAAATATCCTAAAACTAATGTCATGTAAAAACATATTTCTCATAAATTTGCTTTCAAAGCAGCACATCCAGTAGTCATAAACATAAAACCATTGTGCAATTTGACCAGGTTTCAGATTCACAATAATTATCAAATAGTACAAATGAACCATGATTCCTAACAGAAATGAATGCAGTATTAAATAATTAAATAGTGATGTTTCAAACATACATACTACTGCATTATCAAATAGTATAAAACTTGTAGGATTTAGACTGTATATCTAACACCTTTTGCGCAAACGTGAAATACAAGAACATTCCATTTAAGTCATAGCCAAAATAAATTACCAAAATCAGACCCATTTAAGTATTCATACCCAGAAAAATGTAAATAATGCTTTCTTCAACTAACATTGATAGTGAAGAATCTTAAATATTAGTTACAAAAGTAGTGTCGTGTAATTATTGGAATGGTAAGATGTGAATGTTGCTATAAGAATATAATGAATTCGGGAAAGTTGGTGGTTGCAACACAGTTACCAACATATGGGAATATACTCAAATAAGGGTAATGAAACAAGAAGATGATAAACTCAGCTAAACATTTCATCAAACAGGTTGTGTGCATAAATAAAAGAATCACTAGATAGAGTACTCATCATAATGGCTGCTATTTTGAAGCGTAGTTCTCTGAGCTAAACAATTCGTCGAACACGTTGTGTGCAAAAACGATATAGATTGACAAAGTAACTTGCACTCCTTTAACATCATGAATCTTAGGTTAATGTATAATTGTGTTGTTGCATTGTAATTGACGATTAAAAAAGGGTATGTATTACGGGTAAGCAACAAGCAATATTAAGTAGCAATAAATAGAGGGAATAGAAATGTACTTAACTCGCTCACACTAGCTGTCTAAGTTTCTTGGACTTCTGGGCTTGGAAGTGTTTTGTGATGAATCAGCTTTCAAAATGTCAATGACTTAATAATCTACTACTCTCTATATTTGGAGGGTGTCTTGTCTTTGTGTAATTTTTTTGAGTCTATCTCATTGTCTCATCACCTTATTACAGGTTTCTTTCGAAATTGAATCAACTTGGAAAAAAATTTCATATTGCTTCTTCAGTACTTATGCATGCATATTCTTAAGTCTTGTCCTAGTTTAATTAAGTCTTTTGGTTGTAATTTTAAATTTGTTTACTATTATAGGAAGGGTAATAAGGTAGCGGATTCTCTAGCTAACGTGGGGTTCTTCTCAAAGATAGGATCGTTTATTTCGATACTCCTCCAATCGAAATAAAAAACCGTTTTTGGGAGGACATCATTGGGGTAGCTGAACCTCGGTTTGTAAGGTAGTAGTGTGTTTTGTTTTTGTTTTAAGGCTTGGCCCTCATTAGCATCAATAATAATAAATAAAAATAATCGAACTAATACCATTTTTACTCGGTACAAAAAATGATTCAATTTGACAATTGGCTAATTTTGATTCAAATGTGTACGTTAAGTGTCAGTCGAATTTAAGTCGAATAATTAAGTATCGATGATACTTGATATGACTACTCTCAGCTCATTTCCTCAATGAGTAAATAAAGACTCTATTGTTACATCATGTGAGGATATCCTAAAACAACTCTACCAAGATTGGGACAGACATAACACAATTGAAAGAATAAAATAAGTTGTTAAACAAGCTAATTTAAGCAAATATTAGCTTTTTATAACAATTATAATTATGATTCCAACATGCCCTAAATATCGGAATCATTCCTACTAGATCAAATAACGTACTCTTCGTTGGAAATGATTGGATGGACCGTTAATATACATCTAAACCTTAAAAATACAGCAACCAATAGCAAATCAAAGCATGCTCAAAAAAGTCAATAGTTGCCAATAATTTCTTAAAGTTGTTATTGGTAGTTAGCTTAATTATTATCAATATATAAAAGGATCTATTGTACCTTTTAGGTATAATAGGAGAGTTCACGGCCGCGATGCGCACGACATGACTAGTCATTGCGAGGATGTATGCGCGCGACATGACTAGTCATTGCGAGGATGTTGTATATTCGAACCTCAAAGTTTACGAACTTTTAGTTGATGTTGAATTACACTTATATTAAGTTGATCAATAAACACATATTATATTATCATATACTTCGTATGTTATTATAGAAACATGTTTTGTGTAATAATGATTTTTTTAAAACGATTTATTATAACTCACCCATTATTTAAAAAATCAAAGCTGTTATTCCTTCTTAAGTTTGGAACACACATACGTATATCATTCCATGACTACTAACCTCCAGTGGCACGGTTATAGATAGGTGTTATCTCTAATAAATCGATACAATGAAAAGTGTGAATGAGATCATTAATTATCAAAAACTCCCCTTTCTAGAAATCTAGTCACTATGCACGGTATAGAATAATCCCTTTATCCAGCCTTGATAATTCCCTTAAATCCCTTCTTACTTCCTTCCTCTTTTCACCGTAGTCAGTTTGGTTTCCTTTCTTTGTAGTACATCTACTCCGACACAATCATCAGATTAATTTCATTAGTGTCAATGTTATTTAATCACAATTATGTGTAAGTCGTGAATTTTGTCCTTCACAAAATATAGGGAAAAAAATGCCCACATAAAGAAATAATCTTTTCATTGTCTAGTGACTAATGTTGTCACGTAATTATACCATAACCCTCATTAAATATCAAAATTATTCCATTCTCCATTTAATTTCTAATTAATTGATAGGTCACTCGGCTTCTCTTTTACTGGTAAGTCGATAGGCCTGTGGTGGGGAATCTGCAAACAATAAACCCAGGAACAGTAAAAATACGTCCAAAGATTGATTTTTTTTTTTTTTTTTTATGAAAGAGTCCAAAGATTGAATCTAATACAAGGACATAAGCCAAGTACTTTAGCAGATGAAATAAGCGAAATGCAGCCATGTCAAATGCAATCCATAGCAAATAAGATACAGTAATAATTAAATAAAACTACTTCTGAAATATCACGGAGTAAATTAACCCATAAACACAGAGCAATTGCATAATGAAAACGGAATCCGGTAAAAATATGACAATTAGGACAAAGCCAATAACACTCACAGTCCCTAGTTAAACATTTTAAACAAAAATCAAGATTCTAGAATAACAAATCAAAATCATTATGCAATACCAATTGCAGAAAATCAAGCAACATATCTCTATTAATACTACCTCAATCCTTGATACATACGAAGTATATGAATATGATGCCTTTAATTTTGGGTCATTTTACTTTCAAACACGGAGTAGCAGTAGTAAAACTTAAAGAAGCATAATAATTTTATAAAGATATGACTATTTGGGAACTTATTTTAATTAATAATCAAATAAACAAATGAGCTGAGCAATAACATATGAAAATATTAGGAGTTGAACCTGTCATTCTAGGATTGATAGATTGTTAGTAATTGAAGTAATTGGAAATTGGAATCATTTAGAACCTGAGCACTTTGCGGAACTGGTAAGCTTGGAGTAATTGACATGGATGGAAACGGGACGGTGGCGAAACCCACCATTGGCAGTCTGATGCCGGCCTCCGTATCATACGGGAGTGAGGTACGACATAACCGAATAATTCAGCCAATACTAATAATATTAATATTGACCGACATCTCCAGAGCGCTAACTTCATTTTGTGAGCGAATTTCTACTTCAATTGAGACGGTGAATTGAGATGGAGAAGAGAGAGAAAGCTAAAATATGCTCAACAACAATGGAGATCAGGGGCGGATCTAGGGGGGTTCAAGGGGGTTCATTGAACCCACAGATTTTTTGGAAAAAAATTATAATTTTTAATTTTTATTTTTTTTTTAAAAAAAAAAGAAAAGAAAAAGGGTTAAAATAAATTTCTGTGAGAATAATAATCATGTGGGTAAGTTTGGTGCATTGGTAAGGCTTTGTGAAATAGAGCAGCGCACTTTTTTAAGGTCTTAGGTTCGACACCTACTGCCCTAACTTAGAAATTAGAATTATAAATTTTTACTTATTTTTTTTTTTAATTTTTTATTTTTTTTATACTGACAATTAAAAATACCCAAAAGCGTCGCAATTCTTCTTCTTCGCTCTCTCTTTGGCACACTCAATTCTCCACCGTCGCACCGTCGCACACCTCGCCTCACCTTCCATCACCAATTGCCGACTAGGTACCACCAACTCTTCTCCTCTTTTCTTGACTATTCTGGTTGTTATTTCTTGCATTGGCTTAAGAATTTAGAACAACCCTTTTCGAAATTTTTAATTTTGATGATTTTATGATTAATTCTGAGTGATTTAATTCAGTTTATTTTGGGAATTTTGAGTTATTAATTCAGTTTATTTGGGGAATTTTGAGTTATTTAAAGTTGTGGTGAATGATCTTAGGGTTTAAGTGTATACAGTATACTGCATTATCTATTTGGCTTGATTATAACATAGCTTTGCGATACCCAATTGTAAATTGTAATGTAAATTTATTAGTGATTAAGATTAATGATTATCCTCTAATTTGGGGTTATTTAACTATAAATTTCTTGTTGTTTTCGAGTAATTGGGTTTCGGGTGAACTCATGTTGAGTATCCGAAAATAAGTCAGCTTTATTACCAGGCATAGTTGCACAATGAGTTTGATATGATTGGGTAAGATCATTTCTAGGTAATCTCAGTATATGCTATATAATTGAGTGTTTGATGTATTGGGTTTTAGATGGATTGAATCAATTGTGCTGGGTCTAATTTATCCTTTGAAAGTATAATTATGAAGTTTCCAATTATATGAGGAAACCAAGGCTTATGAATTTCATGTTGTAATCCAGCAATTGGGTTTCGGTCAACTCGTCGGACGAGGGGCGACTGTTCTGAATTCAGAGTTCAAAGTTCTTCTACAATTGTGAGTCCTCTTAATCTCTTATTCCTCTACTCCTATTAATTCTTAATCTTGGTTTGCTTGTTTTATTTTTTAAATTGGTTTATGGTTTTGATATATTGTTGAATTGTTGAGAAATTGAATTGTAGAAACTTAGAAATTAGAATTATAAATTTTTACTTGTTTTTTTTTTTTTTTTTTGAAATAAATTTTTTACTTGTTCTGTTAATTGAAATTTGATAATTAGAAGAAGTTTATATTGTCAAATTTGTGTTTATTGGGGACTTGTGATTTTAATTGATAATTAATTGTGTATTATGTAAAAAATAAGTTGCGGAATAGTACAGGTGATCAACTATTGAATGATAGTTTAGTTACTTATCTTGAGAGAGATTTATTTGCAAGAGTTAGTGATGATGATGTATTAGCACGCTTTCAAAGTAGGAAAACTCGTAGAATGCTTTTGTAGGGTTTTTTTTTTTATTATTTTTTTTTATTGTGTAATCCATCCATTTGTGATAAAAATTTGATTTATGTATTGAATTTTTAATCAAAATATGATCATCGTTTTTTTTTTTTAAGATTTCGAACCCACAGTTCGGAATTCCTGGATACGCCACTGATGGAGATGATGAACAGAGATGGTGAAGAGAGAGAAAGCCCAAACATTTTACCAGGGAAAAGTACATGTGTGAAGACATTTTTTACCAGAAAAGAGTACAAGAATAATAATACTATTTCCGTTAATTTTTATTATTTGTGAGATATAAAATATTTCAAATTTGCACGTAAAAATTAACAGAGATAGTATTAAAAATTATAATTAAGGGTAAAAAGGTATTTGCACATAAAAATTAACAGAGATAGTATTAAAAATTATAATTAAGGGTAAAAAGGTAAATAAATATTTTGAAGGACATTATAGTCCGTGCACTGTTCATAAGAATTATTTTCTACTTAAAAAGTAGGGAAGTAGGGATATATTATCCTTAGTATGTGTAGTATATTAATGATTTTGTTATATAACCTTAAAATATATAAAAATAGATTTGGAACATGTATAATTTAGCATGCATGTTGAGCTTTTCAATAGCACCAACATAACAACATGATGTTAATTAGTTCATCCTTCATTTAATTTTGACGGGAAATCGTTCATCCTTTCTAAAACCTCTTTCTTGTTCGAGTGATTCTTATATTGTAATTACTCTAATTAGATTAGTGTTGAGAAGTTGCCTTGTTATATCATTTAAATTAAGTATGTATAGCAACATATGATATATTATGATAGATTTTTCTTTTTTCTTTTTGTTGGCAACAAAACTGTCAAAAATGAGTAAAATAAAAGGTCATCTTGGGGATTTGTCGTTGAATCTATTGGTAAAAACCTATTGCATGATTTCTCATATATGCCTATTATATAGTCCTAAATAATATTAAAATTATAATACTACCTCTGTTAACTTTTAGTTGCAACTTTGGGAAATTATTTGTGAGATATAAAATATTCCAAAGTTGCAACTAAAAGTTAACGGAGGTAGTAGATCAGAATAGTTTCTTAATACTACGCACATCAATATATATTTTATATACGTCTAATCCTTAATTATGAAGAATGGGAATAATAGTGTGATTACGGTTTGAAAGAGGAAGGAGTACATAGATAGTGTTGCGTGGGACATGAATGTCCAAGAACGTAACTCGTATGATGAATGCAAAGAGATGCAGCCTAAAAAGCATGCGAAGCAAGTAAGACAAGCTTGTGGACAAAGCAATGATAGTGCCAAGGGCGTGAATCTTAATTTTATTAAAGTTTTAATAATGGAATTAATTCGATTAATTAGCCATCTCTTGTCCCTTAAATTAACGGAATTAATTTGATAAATTAGGCTTATCTTGTCCCTTAAACTGAACCACCTATTGGATGTTGATGATGATGGTGGTTTATACCCGTAGTCCGTTCCCAAATGATTACTAAAAGTGAAATTCTTGTTTTTTTATTTGTAATTGCAAAATAAACGGCTAATTTTTGGAAGTAATCATGATACAAATTACTACAGTTAAAATTAATCCCTGATCAGGAGCCTAGAGTAGGCCTCAATAACCACTTTCTAGCTTCTACTTATGAAAATCAAGATTTTATGAAACTCAATTGAAAAGGTGGATTAGTAACGGCATAAATTCACTACTACTCCGCAATTGACAATGAGGTTAATCATGATATACGGAAACACCCCACCTATTAACCCTTACATAAATGATATACATCATGTATAGATATTTCACGGTTCACACTCTTGATCTTATGTAATCGAAAAAACAATTCCTCTATACTTAACTAGATATGGGTATTAATTTAATATAAAAGTTGTAAAAAGTAATTGGGTTATGTGATAGTTGTGATGAATGATTTATTGAATATTGATTATTTTTCTATACAATAAGTATTATTATATAGGAAAATGCTATACATAGCCCTTAGGGCTACATATAAGCATTAAAACACTCTTGAAAATTGTTTAAATTTAAAAAATATGACAAAGATATATTAATTACACTGATCTACGCATGTTTTTATCCTAAATTCCTAATTTTATACAATTTTCAAGAGTGTTTTTTAATGCTTATACATAACCCTAAGGGATATACTTTCTCCGTTTTTCTTTTATTGCACCATAAGGACTTTTACACTATTCATTTAATCTTCTTTGACCATCTTTTGTGATTTATCTATTAGGATAAACATAATCATGTGAGATCTAGTTAAATTCGTCTTGAAATCTACTTTTCAGATATCAATTTTTTATAATTTTTACAAAAGTATAATTAAAGATATTAATAGCCAAAATAATGCATTGGCAAGCGTAAAACCCCTTATGATGCAATAAAAAAATAACAGAGGAAGTATATAGCATTATCCAATTATAAATAAACATTCTACCATTTATTGGATGCAGGGGCGGTTCTAAGGGTGTGCGGGGTGATCGACCGAACAGGGCTCCCAATTTTTAGGGGCCCCAAATTTTGGATATTTGTATATTAGTTTCATGTTTAAACAGAAAAATAACATTGGAGTGATGGTTTGAGTGTTACTTTTTAAAACAAAGGTTTAAGGTTCAATTCCTTAAACTAACAAATTTTACTCTTTTTTTTGGGAAGCAATACTAGAGAATGTCCATGTTCATTGAATAACCTCGTAAAAATCTTCCCTTCCTTATTTCCCTTTATTCTCTCCTAAAAATTTTCATCTTCTCTCTACCATTTCCTTATTCACTCCTCAAATTTTTCAATCCTAACCAAAATCTTTTAATCTATCCCTTCTTTCTCCCAAAATATTTCAATCTACATTTATTTCTTCTTCAAAATTAACAATTACCTAAAATTAATTCACCCCTTATTAATTTTTGGAAAATGCTATACATAGCCCTAAGGGCTACATATAAGCATTTAATTTACTCTTGAAAATTGTTCAAATTTAAAAAATCATGACAAAAACACACTAATTACACCGATTTGCGCGTGTTTTTGTCATGAATTCCCAACTTTATACATTTTTCAAGAGTAAATTCAATGCTTACATATAGCCCTAAGGGCTATGTATAGCATTACCCTTAATTTTTAAACATTATAATTTCCAATTTTAAACTTACAATCCCAACCCAAAATCTTCTAATCTTCCCCTTTTTTCTCCAATTTTAAGATGAAATTAATAAAAATACCTTTGATTTTCTCCACAAATTCTTTATATATGTATTTTACTAGCTCTTTCAATTTTACAAATAAAAAATAAATCTTCAAGGTGATCATAATTCTTAATAATTTTGAAACTAAGCTGCGAATTTCATTAAAGTAGATCAATTTCCGCCAAAGTGATCAAGCTTTGGGGAAAAGACCCAAGAGATACAAATTCATTACATCCTCTAGTTGGTTATTATATATATTGAATAATTGGTTATTATATATATTGAATAGTTGGTTATTATATATATTTAATTCTTAATAATCATAATGAATGAATTTATTTTATGAAATAAATAATTGGTTATTATATATATTGAATCTAGGGCCCCAATTTGATAAGTTGAACAGTGACCAAAAATATTATCCAATTATAGCCCCGGCCCTGATTGGATGTATGCATGGCTAGTTTAGTGAATTTGCTTACATATATAATAAACCATTAATTCTATAAATGTGTATATTACCAAGTGTATTAAAAATAACTCGAACTTAACTAACAATCATTTTTATCATACATATGTGAATTCATAAAAAAAGGACAATGTACATATGCAACCAACTTTTCTAATCAGATAATTCAAATTTAGTCCATACGGAATACTATTATTCCATTTTAATTTACAATATTAAGGGTATGATGAAACGAGAAGAAAATCAAAATTGCAAAATCTAAGCTAGACGGAAAAGGCTAAAAAATTGGAGGGAATGAAAGGGGGTAAAGATGAAAGAGAGATTCCCATGAAAGGGTTAACGACCTAACTGTAAAAAAACGAAAAAGGTGAGAGTGAGTAACGGCCAATTTACAGTTCCCGCCAATTAAGCGAAACACGTGCACCGACGATTAAAATTCCTACGATCCATGATGATCTAGCTGGGTGTCACGTGTCACAAGATGTGTCACGTGTCACAAGATGGTTTGACAATCACGTGATATCTTGACATGTGTGTCTGGGGTGTATTTGTATGAATCTATCCCCATCCTTATGTGAGTTGTTAGAATCCGTACACTTCTCTTCCTCCTCCCTTCCTTGTGCCCTCCATGTATGGCTCCATGTAATGTCCTATGTCCTCCACTTCCTCTATGCTCATTACAACAATAATAAGCATACCATACATTGAATATAAATACTCGTATATAATTATTTCCACTGTATTATCAACAAATCACTCAAGATTTACAAGATCATTGCGGCAAATAATATAGACTTACACTAATTCCTAATACATACATGTAGGGCTGTACACCGGTCCAAAACCGGACCGGACCTGGACCGGACCTGTTAGGACCGGGACCTGAATCTCTATTTTTCGAGGACCGGGGACCAGACCTGAATCAACAGGTCCGGTTCCGGACCAGACCTGAAAAAACAGGTCCGATCCGGTTTTGGACCTGATTGGACCTGCTTCTTTTTTTTTACTTAAACAAAATCAATTTGAAAAAAAAAATAATACATGTTAACCAATTTCAACTGGTTAATATTGATGTTTAATATTAATTTGAGATTGTTCTTCTTCAAAAACAAATAATTTCAGATTCAACTTTAAAAAAAAATAAAAAAATAAAATAAAAAAAATAAAAATTATCAGGAAGCACCGAAACAGTTAGCAAGCAGCAGAAGTGCAGAAACTTAGCCCAGATCCAGGTCGCCGGAACCACGCTATCTCGTGGTAGCGATTGCCGGACTGCTGGAGCCGCGCGTTCTGGTGGTCACGGACCTTGGAGCCGCGCAATCTGTTGGCCGTGGTCTTTACAATCGTGCGATCTGGTGGCCGTAGAGTTCGCGTGCGGTGGCTTATGCAGCGTGTAGGGGCGGTTTTCGCACTTGTTCCTGGTGGGCGGTGGCCTGCCTGGTGTCGATCTGGTTGTCGCCTGAGGGGAGTGAGGGGAGTGATGTTGGCTGAGAGCTTGAGAGGCAGAGACAGCTATGAGAGTCAGAGAGTTAGGGACCTAGGTTTAGAAATGAACTGATTTGTTTTGATTTTTGAGAAAAAAAAAACTTTTTTTTTATATATTTTTAAAAACACAATTTTACCGGGTTTCAGGTCCGGACCTGAAAACCCCGGTTTGGACCTGATCCGGACCGGGATCGGAAACCTTGATTTTCAAGGACCGGGACCGGACCTGAATCTACAGGTCCGGGTCAGGTCCAGTCCCAACAGGTCCGGGTCAGGTCGATTTTCAGGTCCGATCCTGTTTATGTACACCCCTACATACATGTACATACAATGTAACTTACAACTTACAAAGAAGTCACATGTATTGATGTATATACTACTTTGTACTACTTAAATGTTTTGAATAAAATTTACTTGCCTTGTTATTTAAAATCTTTTTGTGGGACATATTAGTCAAATTAGAAATAACTATATGATGAAATGGAACAAGTATTACATATTATAATATCATACTGTTATTACACGTATATGTGAGTTTAAATATGCGAAGAAATAATGTAATAAGGAGTAATAATTAATATAATTGTTATAAAAATTGCAATGTTGCTTGCATTGATTTTTTTACCTGGCATAGAGGAACAAATTAAACATGAAATTATGACATGCTAGTTTGATTGCTAATTAGTTAACTCATAGGATGATAAGTAACAAGTTTATTAGGGTATAATTTATACTTCCTTCGATTCTTTTTACTTGCAACACAGCCTCATGGCACGTGTTTTGAGGTAAGGTTTATGTAATGTAAACGGATAAATTATTCATTATAATTTTTACAAATGATACTTAACCCTATTCTAATCTTCGTGTAAAAATTATATTGATAAAATCGCTCGTTTACCCTCACTAATCATCTCCTAAAATTACGTGCCTAAAAGGTGTGTTGCAAGTAAAAGAAAACGGAGGAAGTATTTGGTTATGAGGTAGGGTAAAAGTTTATTTGAATGGTACGGAGTAGTAGTCCATGAAAAGATGAAAGTATGGAAGGGAATAAAAGACGAAAGCAAGGAAAAGGACAGCCATAAATAATGGGAATTGCAAGATACTTGTATGAAAGTATATATATATATATATATGGACCACCCCGCCATAATTATATAATGGGAGTATTATGCATGGTTGTTGTTGTTGTGCATTTACTGAATTTTATGGAATTTTCCTACATACGTGGATCATTATGGGCGCGGATTCAAGGCATTTTGTCTGACCGGCCGGATATACATACAATGATACAAGTATATATTATGGACATGTAACAACACAAATTAAATAATCTTATTTTAATGAAAATAGTTATGTACTAAGAGATACATACAAAAATACGTCATATATGTTTTCATGCAGCAAAATATATATATATATACACACTTTATGTTTTCGTCTATATCATGATTCATGACAATAAGGCCAGAGTGATGAAAACCATAATTGTGGCTTGTTTGCAAGTGCACTAATTAATGGCAAACAAATTAATTTGCTGCTGAAAGTTGGTATCTATTATTATACTCCGTATGAAATTAGGACTTTAATTTTGTAATGAAAGCTTGGCAAAATATAATAAAATTGATTGCACAAACGATATTAAAGCATTGCTGAAATAAATCTAATTATCAACTGCACGAGATTTTGGGATTGAGCAGTACATGTATATCCCCAGTCCTCGGATTAGTTATGCTTGTGTAGTTGTTTGCATGCATCCATATCACTAAATGCTTACCTCTATTGTTAAACTTATACAAATTCTGAAATGGAGTTTAATGCTTTTATAAGTTTATTTACTACTTTAACAATACATATTGCAGAGTAGTAATATAAGTTGGGAAAAATGGGACTAAATAAAAGTTGAATTCCATTGCTTTCTATCTCCCTACTTATTTGACCATTAAATAAATGTGCATACTGTGCTATGAATTAAATAAAAATAAGAGTTTTGAAATGACTTATAATGAAAAATATATAGGATATATTTAAACGAGGGGAAAATATATGTGCCTCTGCTTAGCTTCAATTTTGTTAGATAGTTTAAGATGATGTTTAAGAACAAGTTTAGCCTCAAGTCTTAAAATTTGGATGTGACATCATTTTTTGCGATTGCCATTAAAAATGATGTCATCAAATTCTGGTTAAGACTCACTAAAACTTGCACAAATTTATCATTTTAGCCCTAAGACTCAAATATATGACATATTATATGTAGAAAAGTGTAAAAAAAAAAATAAAAAAAAAAGATAATAAAAATAAAAGTGAGGTAGGTCTCAATCTCAAATCTTAAGTTTCTTGGAATTTCAAGACTCAACTTGAGACTTGCTTGAGATTTAAGAAGAAAAATGAAAAAGTCTTAAACATAAGTCTTAATACTTAAGATGATGATGTCACTCCAAGTTTTAAAAATTGAGCCTAAACTTGCTCTAAGTAGTTAGTCTAGTACACGCATCACATCACCTTGGATCTGGTTCTAGAAACAAATGTTAGGTATAGATTAAGACAGTTTCAACTGCGTCATTACGTCAAGTACTCGAGTATTATTCATGAACTAATTAATTATCCATTAGTTTTGAAACTTGGGTTGATAATTATCTAGTATAGCATCGAGATCATTTTTTTTGTAATGATTTAAATGAAAGAGTAGTATGGACAAATGGACAATATTGGAAACGGTATTCAATCGTAAGTCGTGAGTATTACGTAGCATTTGTGTATACATATGAGTAATATTTGAGACCTAAAATAATAATGTTTACATCATTATTACTACTGCATGTACTTGATCTGATATACTCCCTTTATTTTCTTTTATTTACATCATTTTGACCGGTATATTTGGCGAAACGCAACCTTGATCATTAATATTTTTAATTATTAATTAGTAAAAATTATAACAAAATTATATTATGAAACTAGACATTATGACAAATCTAATGATATATTATACAATAACATTTACTTATTTTATAGAGATGAAAAAATCAAGTCAACCATGGTATATGAATAGTGCAAAAATCAAAGTAATGCATTTAAAAAAAAAAAGGAAGGGAGTAGTTTTTCAGACATATATTATGTCCCCCTCAAAAATAAATTAATACTCCGTAATACTCCTTCCGTCCCTTAATTACATTCCTACTTCTCTATATTACGCGAGGAATAAATGCTAGAAGTAGGAATGTAATTTAGGGACGGAGGGAGTATATAAAGAAATTAGTTCCTTAAATGTAGATTCACACTTTCTAATTGTCTCGACCTCTCATAATTAAGGACAATAAATAGTTATATTAATTAGATCATACTCCCTCTGCCCCTTAATGATAGTCCTTAATGGACAATTTTCATAAAAATTAATAACATTAATAAGTAGTAAAAGTAAATTAAAAAGGTAAATTTATATAAAGTTATTTAATAATTGTACATATTGTAATTTATAAGCTCGGTTACGTGATAGAATTGAGTAAACTTGCGTCGGTGGGCATGAGAAGGCTTGTATAATCGAATGGTACAACACATGTAGAAATAGTTGGTTAGTACTAGAATGGTACTGTAGAAGCTAAGTGTTGAGTGTACAAGTGAAACACTTGTAGATGTAGCGATGATTTAAGAAGAGAGGTGAGCTGACTCCCAGAAAACAAATCCTTAATTACCGCTTTCTTGGTGAAGTGGGTGCCCCTCAACGGCTAATTTAATTCATATAGTATAATTAAGCAGGCCATATTCTTTCGTAGGGTCTTAAAATCAACGAACTTACTAACAACTATTTCTTAATTGATGCCTTCCCAATTATCCCCGTTCATTCCGCCGTTATCAAAGTAATTTTTAAGGGGAAAAAAATAGGACCAACAATAAATAAAAGATTGAATAGTAAACATACACTATATCTGTAAACACCACCTAGATTGACCACTATATATCAACATTAAGCATTGCCCAAGGGCCACAATTGCATGTGGAGGCCTCTTTATATTGCGGGGCTTCTTCTTCACATTTCCGTACATTAAAAATCAATACTTCTTTTTTCTTGCTACTCCGTAGTATTTTTTTCCACTTTTTATCTTTATGTTAGCTAGCTTTTTCATTGTTGCTTGTACTATGTACTAGTATTTAATTAGGGTTGCTTAATAAATTTTTTAATACCTCATACTCCATTAGTGTATGTTTGATTGTTTGGTATCACTATTAAAATCTATGATTATCATGCATTACCTTAACTACCTAACCTTTTAAGCAGCAAATTAGTTTGACATTAGAAAATGACGTATCACACTTGTAATATATTGTATAAATCCCTTGTTCTAAATGATATGATGTGATTTTATAAAGGACATTACGCAACCTTATTGATCAATTTTCTGTCACTTTATATAAAAGCTTGATACATTAAAAAAAATACTACCAAGTACTTGGTATAACACACCAATCACCCGATCAACAAAATACGAGTATATTATACCCGGCCCGGCACAGAAAATCAAACAGGTACCGAGAATTGAGATAGAAGCAGCGTGGATAGCTTGAGGATAGAGAACCTTTTCTTCTGCATGAATCGATATTATTACATTCCAATTCCTTTCCGATACCTCCCAAGGAAAATCCCGAATTGTATCATCCCAAATTGACGGGTTAGTGTGAGCTTATCCATGCGGTTGTGCACTCTTCGAATAGGAATCCATTTTCTGAAAGATCCTGGCTTTCGTGGCAAGCAGAGTTTATACATTTGGCGGCATCCCAAGGCAAACATGGCAATTAGCAAATAAAACAATTTCCTCTTTCTAGTTAATCTTCTCTGCTTTCGCTCTTCTTTTTATCTTTTTAATACAAGTAGAATAATCTGCTTTTCCTCTTTGAACGAGCAACTGTTTACTCCGTATCTTTTAATCAATTTGCTCGTTAGTTGACTAATCAAAAGCTGTAACGCCTCTCACGTTTATTCCTTTAAAAGCTGCATTCATTTTACATTTTCATAAGATTCGGACACTAGATTGCTAACTACAGTATTAACTATTTAACTCTGCTTGCTCTATATCAAAATTTGAGAATTGAAATCCATATACGAGTGTAATTTATTCTGACTATTTTAATTTCCAAGAATTACTCATTGGGACTTGGGAGCATTTGTGATGAGTAATTAAGTACTCCCTCCGTCCTCAAAATATCGACCCTTATAGATTAATTTCACGGTTATTAAGAAACACAAATAAAAATAAATAAAAACATATTGGAAAGATAAATTTACATGGGCTTTGTAAAAAAATAGAGAGATAAAATATTAAAATATATGAAAAAACAAAATTTTATATAGGAAAGCTAATTTTGCACAAATATTGTTGTAAATTGGTGGGTATTTTAATGCAAATGAATCGATCATTTTGAGACTAAAATTAGGCCAAAAAGGTCGAAGTTTTGGGGACGGAGAAAGTATAACTTAATCTGGATAATCTTTACGTAGTCTTATTATTGTATGTAGTCTTATTATTATTGTATCCAGATTCTAGACTAAAATACTCTGTATTGCTTTTCATTTTGTTCACAATTTTTAGTACGTAGTGTTGTGTAGTGTGATGAAAACAAATAAGGTTTGATCGAATTACTAACAATGAATATATGGAGTTACTAATGGGTACTGGGTACCAATTATGTACAACTAAAAATACTAGTGATGATTCTACATAAATGAGATTACTAATAATCAATCAACTTACACTTAAGGTCAATATCAATTGATCATTTGAAGTGCGCTTTTTCATTGGCTTAGTTTCAACAAGATTAATGAAAAAGTAACATTTTAACAACACTCGTAGACGTTATAACATGGAGTTTTTATTTTATTTTTTCAATAATGCTAAGGAGGATCTTGACCAGACTTTAACCTTTACGTTTTTTTTTTTTTTAATTTTTAATATTTACGGGTCAGGTATTTGGCAGTAGAGGGAAAGGTAAGAAATTCTCTACCCCTACTTGGTAGTATTCAAACCCCAAATCACTAGAATATGAGGTAACATTACAATCCTTAGACCTAAACGTATACAAGCGTAAAAGCAAAACTCATTTAGCCGATATTTCGGGGGGGGGGGGGGGGGGGGGGGAACCCCTTAAATTGAGAGATTTGTTGGCAATGCAATTCAATTGTACTGATCAATTAATGGCTAAACTGTTGATTAACATGATTACGGCTGTATCGACAGCCTAATCCTTATTTAATTAAAGCAACTGGGCAACAAAAATTATGCAGATAATTAGTGAAGCAACCTTGTTGTAAGTTGTGAACTTGTAAGCTGTAATAGCATCCCTTACTTATCTAAGGAAACTACAAGGTAACCTCACCATTTATTAGCAGCAATCAACAATTAATACAATATTACGTGCACATTTTATAATATTAACAGCGAATAATCTTTGGATGATCTATATAGTCAGCAACCTCAATAGAAAAATAATATTCTTGATCTAATTAAATCTCAGGTATTCCCCACCCTTAAATTGACTCACTGAAGAAATCACTTGAGTAAATATAAAATACGGTCCTTAAATTTTGCCAAAAGTTTGATTTTAGTTCCTATACTTTCAGAAGTCTGATTTTGGTCCCTCAATCACCAATGACTCATCAATTGTGGTGACTACTACATTGAGTCAACAAAGTTTAGGAACTTTGCCTTATTTTATTGTTGACTGGAGCATAGTTTAGGGACTTCTAATACTAATTGGACCAAAGTTTTGGGACTTTGCTTTTTTTTTTTTTTTTTTTTTCTTTTTTCAATTTCTACTAAATATGTTAATTAACCATATATACCCTTAATTAATCTAATACTATTATTTCCCTTCAAAAAAAAAAAAATCTAATACTATTATTTTATTTCTCTATCTAATATTGAATTTATTTAATTTCCTACATTAATTTTAATAACTTTATGTTTCTCTCCCCTCAACTTCTTACCTTCCCCATTTTTAAAGCTCCACCACCCTACATATCCAATCTACTTTCACCAGCACCACCCTCTGCCACCGAAAAGAACCTAAACCCCCACCAAAAGCACCAAATTCCCCACTGTACTACTCCTACACCAAAAACTCAGTTACTCCCTATGAAAACCACCAAAACCCCCACCAACACCATCAACGAACGACCAACATTGCTGCCATCAAAAACGAAACACCAAAACCATCAACACCCCAACCGAAAACCACCAAAACCTCTATCACTCTCACCAAAACCATCATCACTCGCATTGAGATTGACCAATACCCCATCACTCTCAGTGAAAACCACCTACACCGCCATCACTCTCACCGAAAACCACGCACCACCTCTATATCTTCAAGCCTCCAACTTACCAATGCATCTAGATCTATAACCTATAAAATTATAAGTATATATTATATTATCCAAACTTCAAGGTGGTTGTCATCTTGTGAACTTGATATGGGTTAATCCTTTATTTTTGTTTTCGATTTGATTTTTTTTTTCAATTTGGCTGGCTTTTCTAGATTTGTTGGAATTTTGGTTTTTTTTATTAGTTTAATACAGTTGTGGTGTAATGATGGTGAATTATGTAGTGGCGGTGGATGTGGTGGTGGAAGTTACAATTGTAGTTTTATTTTTGGGGCAAAGCGAAGACCAAAGCGCGTCGTTTTATTTTTTTGGTGTTTCATTATGCCATATATCTTGCCGAGTCTCTAAACTTTCCCCTTAAAAAATATTTAATGCCAAGGTCCCTAAACTTTCACCATTCTTAATATAAAATGACATGTTATATGGGCAAAATCCCTAAACTTTCCCCTTCATTTGATAACTCAGCATTTTAGTCCCTAAACTTTGCCTAATCTTCAATTTTTTCGCCGGAATAAGTGTTTAGTGGTGGTGGAGAGACCTAAATCAGACTTTTGAAAGTTAAGGAACCTAAATCAAACTTATACCAAACTTTAGGGACCATATTTGGTCTTTACTCGAAATGACTTTATAGAACAAGTTTTGTGTATTACAATACTAATCTTGTACTATATTACAGTAACACTTAAAATTCGTAGGTCGAAGGCGTCGAACTCATAAACAAGCTTTATTTTGTAGAAATTATATTGACAAATAATAATTGCTCGTAATACATATCTCGAGTATTTAAAAAAAAATTACAAATACAAAGTACATGTATAAGTATTTTTAAAAAAGTACTGTAAAAAAGTACTCCGTATATGAGTGATTTTGGGAGTGATACATGAAAAGTGAGATCCCTGTCACAAGAAAAAAAAAGGTGGGGTCAAGGACTCAGGTCTAAATCTTGGTTTGACTAAACAAATTATAAAGCGTACTTAAGCTAATGTTATTTTAAATCTTTATACTCCGCAAATTTTGATAGCAAAGTGGACCGGATTTAATGCACTTTTAAACTTTTATGTCAGTATTTTCTTGCTTCTAATTTTCTTCCTTTTTTATTTTTTAAATTTTTATTAAAAATTAATACAGAGCATAGTGATGGAACGCATTGACATAAGTGAAAAAATGCAAAGCTGTATGAAACGTGAGAGTGTGTTTATATATACCAAACTCATTTTGCTACTCCCAATACCCATTTTTAGGAGAGAGAAAGTGAGAACAAAAATGGGGTGTTAGTAGTGTTGTTAACAGTCTCAGCCAAACCAAACCGCAAAATACATTCCCATTTGATTTCCCTCTACTACTTTCTCTCTCTAAAATCGAAAAGATGAAAACTTTGGTGTTTTTGTGGGTGTTAATTGTGTTTATGAATGCTGAATGTATGCAATGCAGTGTTGGTTATGACAGGAAAGCTCTTTTAATTAATGGCCAAAGAAGAATTTTGATGTCTGGTTCTATACATTATCCCAGAAGCACTCCTGATGTATGTATTTACTCTCTAAAAAAAAAAAAATTATATTTATGTGATTTTAGTATCTGGGTTTATCCTGAATTATACTTTAAATATGATATAGATGTGGGAAGATCTGATAGAGAAGGCCAAAAATGGAGGGTTGGATGTGATTGATACCTATGTCTTTTGGAATGGTCATGAGCCTTCTCCTGCCAATGTACTCCACTTCTGACCTCACTTTTTTTTTAATTACTTTTTTTATGTAATTAATTTATCACTTGTTTATTATTGTTGCTCTTATTTTGATTTAATTTTTTCTTTTTTAATTTTTTGGTTGGACAATTTTCAGTACAATTTTGAAGGAAGATATGATTTGGTTAGATTCTTAAAGATTGTTCAGAAAGCTGGACTCTATGCTCATCTCAGACTCGGACCTTATGTCTGTGCTGAGTGGAATTTCGGGTAACTGTTATTACTTTTATTAATTAACCGAATGTCATTATGTGTATAGTGTATAAAATTAAATATAAATTTAATTATTTTTTAATGGAGTGAATATGAATTGGATGAAAGAAAGGAAAAGGGTGTAAATTTGGAATATACTAATGGATTAAATTTTGTGGGTTTTGTAGTGGGTTTCCTGTATGGTTGAAGTATGTACCAGGAATCAGCTTCAGAACTGATAATGAACCTTTCAAGGTTGGAAATCTGAATTTACACTATTTCCTGTCATTTGTGAAGCTAATGAAATTGTTGCCAATCTAAGTAGTGTATAAAGAAAAAAAAAAAAAAAATTAGAATTGCTGATGGGAAATATGGATTGGGATTATGCAGAGAGCAATGCAAGGATTCACTGAGAAAATTGTAACCTTGCTGAAGAGTCATAATCTGTTCGAGTCTCAGGGTGGGCCAATTATTCTTGCACAGGTAACGATTAGTGAATTAAACTCTTGAAATCACTACTATATGATGTAGATGTCAATGGATGCATCAAGTTTTGACAAAATTTTCGACTCATATTTGAGATGTGTTTGTCCTGTAAGATGGCTTGAATGCTCTAAATTATTATTCACTAAAATAACACCATGTCTCTAGGTTGAGAATGAATATGGGAGACTAAGAATGAGACTTGGGCAAGAAGGGAATAACTACATGAACTGGGCTGCAAACATGGTTCAGAGTATGGATACAGGGGTTCCCTGGACCATGTGCAAGGACGACGCTACTCCAGATCCTCTGGTAAGGGCTTTCTTGCAATCAGAATCATCGACTGTTGGTCTAACTTACCGCATTGTATTTTATGTTGTTTAATGCATGCCAAATTATGTACAAGCATTATTATTTGTAAAACAATTAAGTTACTAGCTATACGTTCTCATAGTGGGCTTTTGTGTGTTGCTTGCTGAGGCAGATAAACACTTGCAATGGGTTCTACTGCGATAATTTTACACCTAACAGACCATTTAAGCCCAAGCTCTGGACTGAGGCTTGGACTGGCTGGTATGGTTCTCTCTAATTCTTCGAATTTGAACATTTACCGTATGTTGAGAATTTGACGCGGTTATTCTCTGTTTATACCATCTTGAGCAGGTTTACCGAGTTTGGAGGACCCAAACACCAAAGACCGGTAGAAGATTTGGCCTTTTCTGTTGCTAGGTTCATACAGACAGGGGGATCCTTTGTCAACTACTACATGGTACACTTCTTTTACAGAGTGAATTTCTGATGGTCCAATGTTTTACCTATCCTCGATTAAACTTTGCTAACAAATATCATGTCAAACAGTACCATGGTGGGACAAACTTCGGGCGAACAGCTGGAGGTCCATTTATCACTACTTCTTACGACTATGATGCTCCTCTTGATGAATATGGTAAGAGTTGAAGAACTTTGCTATATAGAGTAGTTTGTAAAAGACCTTCGGATATCCTACATTGTTTTGATTGTTAATATCAGTATATGTACAAACTACTAAGAAGGGGACAGGCGAATATAAATGCAACTCTTTTTCTGCATATAGGTTTGATCAGGCAGCCAAAATATGGTCACCTAAAGGAACTTCATAAGGCAATTAAGCTATGTGAGTCAGCTCTGGTTTCGTCTGATGCTGTAGTTACTCAGTTGGGAGATCATCAACAGGTTTCACCTCCACCTACAGCAACTAGAAAACTTATTTTTTTGGTTTTATATACTGCTTATACCTTATACTGATTTAAAGTAATAACGTATAAACCTCTCTATATATTTTCAGGCTCATGTATTTTTCCCGGAAAAAGGAGGCTGTGCAGCTTTTCTTTCAAACTATGATACAGAATCTGGTGTGAGAGTTCTGTTCAATAATAAACACTACACCTTGCCTCCCTGGTCCATTAGCATTCTTCCAGATTGCAAAAATGTAGTTTTCAACACTGCAAAGGTAAGTCCACTGGAGGCTCATAAGATCCTGACAAAATGCTTTCATTCATTAGTCAACTTCCTCTGAGGTGATGATTTAGAGTGAGGAGGTAACTGTCTTGTTGCTCATAACTAACAGGTAGGAGAACAAACATCGCATATGGAAATGCTTCCGAGCAACACAAAAATATTCCCATGGGAAAGCTATAACGAAGATGCATCAGCTCTAGATGACGGGTCAAGCTCAACAGTAACGGCTGTTGGTCTCTTAGAACAGATAAACATGACCAGGGATAGTACCGACTATCTTTGGTACAAAACTAGGTATACATGATACGTATTACTTGGCCTATTTTTATGGGCTTTAAATTTTCTCCAACCATAATCATTCATCAAGTATTCAAACTTCAAGTTTTAATGTGTCTTTTGCTTTAATTGGTGCTCTTGCAGTGTTGAAATTAATCCATCAGAATCCTTTTTTCGTGGCGGGGAACTCCCAACACTCATAGTACGATCTACAGGGCATGCTGTTCATGTTTTTGTAAACGGACAGCTTATAGGTACTGCATACTGCAATATGTTTGTGGAAACAGCTCTTCAGTAATAGTTTCAACTTCTTTTATCCTGATACAATCATTGACAATCACTTGCAGGATCTGCCTTTGGGGAAAGGAAGAATAGAAGATTCATCTTCAGCAAAAAAGTGAATCTACAGCCAGGAACAAACAAAATTGCACTCCTGAGCATAGCCGTTGGTTTACCAGTATGCATTTTTCTAGCGTTCTGCTTCTCATACTGTAAAGAAAAATTTGTACCTGCTAAAGGATCATTTATTATTCACATACTAAAAAATAATTGTGTTTTATTGCTGAAGAATGTGGGAGGACATTTTGAGTCTTGGGAAACAGGAATCCTAGGCCCCGTTGTATTACAAGGCCTTGGTCAGGGAAAACTAGACCTATCATGGGAAAAATGGACCTATCAGGTGATTAGTTGTATTACGATACTTACCATTATGTTCCATTGAACTTTTTTAGTTTTTTTAGTAATGCTAACCATCTTCTTTCAGGTTGGCCTAAAGGGGGAGTCCATGAATCTAGCCTCTCCAAATGGTATATCCACGGTAGAATGGATGGACAGTAAAATAGCTGTCCAAGACCAGCAGCCATTGATGTGGCACAAGGTACAGGGATTTTCCCTTTTCTGTTCATTCCAGTTCTCATTGACATTGGTGACTTAAACTCTATTTTTTCACAACTGGGAAATTGTAGGCTTACTTTGATGCACCTGAAGGAAATGAGCCATTGGCTTTGGACATGGAAAGCATGGGGAAGGGTCAAGTGTGGATCAACGGGGAAAGCATTGGAAGATATTGGACAACTTATGCTAGTGGTGAATGTAAGGGGTGCAGCTATACTGGAAGATTTGATCCTCCCAAGTGTCAAGTTGGATGTGGCAAGCCTTCCCAAAGATGGTAACGACCCAAACCAACAAAGCAAGCTCCCCCTTTTCTTCTTAATTATTTTGGAGACAGGATCTTAAGAACATAATCTAATACGAGATTAACAATCCTATCTATAAAAATATGATTTTGCAGGTATCACGTGCCTCGATCCTGGTTAAAACCAACAAGAAATTTGATCGTTCTCTTTGAGGAAACAGGTGGAGATCCAAGCAAAATTACCCTTATGAAGAGATCAATGAACACAATTTGCGCACAAGTCTCTGAGACTCATCGAACTGTTAAAAGCTTTCAGATTGAAAGCTATGATAGAACACAAGAATTCTACATACCCAAAATCCATTTGCATTGTGCTCCCAGCCAGTACATTTCATCTATCACATTTGCAAGCTTCGGAACTCCTCTTGGAACTTGTGGGAGATTTATGAAAGGTTCTTGCCATGCTTCCACCTCATACGCAGTCTTAGAAAAGGTACTGAGAAAAGAATTTTATTTCTTAGGGTTTGATGTCACCATATTACTCTATTCATGTGTTAAGATATTTGCTTTTCATTTTCTCACAGAAATGCAAAGGGAAGCAAAGTTGTGCAGTAACAGTAACAAACAGCAATTTTGGAAACGATCCTTGTCCAAATGTGTTGAAGCGATTATCAGTTCAAGCAATCTGCGCTTCCACGGATTTTACAACATCTAACCAAAGAAGTATACACTATTGATCACCATGCATGATAGTTTCGACAGAACATACCAGTGAGGAATGAACATTAGTCTCGGAATGTAAGTTTATTAGATAGGCTCAAAGTGTAACTGTTTAGAGTTAGATTTTAGACCGTGCTAATCAAAGGGCATTTGGGCGGTTAAGTTTAGTTTTATAGTTTGTTTGGTATCCATTCCGTAATTGTAAATTTAGTTTTGTGTAGGTTTAGCAAGTTCGATAATTATGTGGTTTTAGTCTGCTAGCCCCTGGCCATTAAACAGAGGCTGGGAGAGAATATGGTGTGAATTTTATTTTTTTTTCTTTTGTTTTCTTTTGAGAATGACTATAGAAGTAAAGGATTTTTGTGTGATTATTTTAGTCTTTTGGGAGGTCAGGTAATCACCCCCTCTTCAATTCACATTCATGTCTTCAGAAGTTCTGTAAAAAAAATTGTTTGACACAATTGTTGTCGAAACAATAAAAGCTTTGGCTTTCCATTTTTGCTTTGCCAATGAACTGCACATTCTATTGAACACTGTCTCTAGCTACACAAATTTATTAGAGCCTTAGAGGTAAAACTGCAAATATCTTGCACTCCTTAATTCTACCACTAATGGAGATTTATACAAGGTGATATAAGCAGAGCAGGGCTGGCTACGAATCAACAACAATTTTCTGTGAATAGATGAACACAAAATTCAAAAGGAAATAGTAGAGAAACATTTTTAAATGGATAAATGCTTCTTTTTCAAAACAAAAAAAAAGTTGATTTAATTATTAATATATATATATATATATATATATATATATATATATATATATATATATATATATATATATATATATATATATATATATATATATATATATATATATTTTGAAAGAATATTACATTGTTAAAATATATATATATATATATATATATATATATATATATATATATATATATATTTTGAAAGAATATTACATTGTTAAAATATATATATATATATATATATATATATATATATATATAAAAAAAAAATCACTGCTTATAATAAGAATTAATCTTCAGATCAAGTTATGTTACTCCCTTACTCCTGTAAAATGGATCCTTAGACCGGCAAATTACGTAAGGTTGGAGTTGAATAAAACTAAGTAATGACCAAGTCTTTGGAAAACTCTTACTCGTACTATATAAATAGGCCCTTTGATACTAAAAATGCGTTTGGATAGATGATTGAGAAGGAAAAGAAGGGGAGGGAGGGGAAGGGGTAGGAAGAGAAGGGGAGGGGAAGGAAGAAGGATGAGTTTTCCTTCCAAATCTCTCCATTGTTGGAGAGATCGATTTCTTACAATTTAATCCCTCCATTTCTCTCCCCTCCAATTCTCTCCCTCCCTCATTTGTTATCCAAATGAAAGATTATCTACCCCTCCAATTCCCTTCCTTTCTTTTCCCTCCATTTCCTTCGATCCAAACAAAGTGTAAGATTATGAGAACGACTTTTGTCTTCACACTGTTAAATAGTACTCCATATAAATATACAATTTTTGTCATCAAATACGCTCATTAAAATTTACAATCATTAATATCTGAAATTTGAGAGCAAGATCCAAAGCTAAAGAGCAGCAACACATTATTAAGACGTAATATGTATAAATTGTATATTGTACGACAAACAGAAAAAACCAGCAGTTCCTGAAACCAGCATAACTACTTTATGATAAGATCTGTTGCTTCATACCAAATAGGCAAATACGTAGTAAAAGATAGAAACCCCAACATACAACATTTCAACCAATTAAGCAGTAGAAACATGCTTTGCTATAGTCGCCTCCAGCTCTTCCTTCTTTGCACCCACGACCGTATCAATAATCTTGCCTTCTCGCAGGAACTTGAAAGTTGGCATTGCCTCAATAGCCCAATCACTTGCAACTTGCTGTTGAATACACAACTTAATGGAAGATACATAAAAATGCAACTTCGAAGAAAAAAGGAGTTTCATTCAAACCTTTAACTCATCCACATCCACCTTAACAAATATGACTTGGGGAAGCTTTTTAGCAAGCTCAGCCAGGAAAGGTGCAATCAAACGGCAAGGTGGACACCATGAAGCAGTGAAATCAACAACCATCTGCGCATTTAAAAACTCATATATGATAAGCACGTGTCATTAACATCCAAACTCTTTCAAAAGCCAGAAAAAAAAGACAAGCAGAGAGGAAACAAACAAAAATCAAAGAGAGATAAATCCTGCCCAACTAGAGTAGGAGAGCTCACAAGAGCCCCCATCATTTGAACTTCCACCAGCATTGGTTATTCCTTTCTGGAGAAAAAGAAAGCAATTCATTCAGGTGCACGTTTTTGAGCCACACGTGAAAGAATATTTATAGCTCCTATCTTCATCTTTGGGTTAAATAGTATTCACTCCCTCAAATTTTGAACAATTAGGAAGTACCAATTAGAGTCTAGATTTCCAAGAGTAATGGAAATTATTTTGCCTAATGATTTTTGCTTCATTTGATCAACTAATATAGAAAGCGGATGACCTCAAATTGATATCCTATCCAAATACACCAACAGAGCATGAAAACAAAGTAAAAAATGCTCTTGATTGGTCCGAGTCATTTTACTAGAAAGCATTAAGAAAGAGCAGGGAAGATATACTCATATATCCTTCTAAATGGGGGATATTGATTATATTACTCGCAACTCTCACCAATTTGATCGACTAAAGACACATGCACCTTGTCTCATCACCTAAATTACATTATCACAATACAAGGTAAGAGAGACCATTACCAACCCTAAGGGCCTAAGAGAACCCTTGGAGGAGTAGCACATGAAAGGGATAATTGGAGATAAATTACAGACTGAGATGGTGGCAGAAGGCATGAGTTAGATATTGTGTTAAAATCGTGAAGGGCGAAATACTCTCCTTTTGGGGATACTAATTATCCTATGTCCCTCCTACTAATCTACTATCACTTCTTTGCAAAACACTTTTAAATCCATCTACCAACACTTTACCCTTTTCATCTTCTTTGTTTGGCTCCTTATTACCTTTAATAAGAGCATGCCCGAAAGTTGAATGAAACATAGCAATGCATAAGGGCACATTATCTACCATGTTCAATAAAAAAAAAAAAATAAAAAAAAAAAACCTATAAGCACACAAGTGCACAACCCAATATTGACACAATACCTATGCTCCAATAAACACGAAGTTAAAAGAAAATATCAAATATCATTATTGTGAACGTGAACTAAAACGACAACCCCAAAGCATAATGCGCGCTTATAGGGCTAAAACAAAAGAAATTGGGGAACTTGAGAAGCAATGGAAAAAGATAAATAACTCGAAAATCAAATGCAAGAATAAACAGGAAAATAATCGTGAGTATATATTAACTTACACTTCAAAGTAAAAGAATATACCTTTGAGATGAGTTCAAATCCAAAGAACAAGTATAATCTCCATTCATACAAGAATACAAAGTTTATTGTATTATAAGAATGTTTTAATTTATTGAACATATAATTTAAATTTCAAGAATATACTATAGGAACATATCGGTTCTAAGTCTATAAGTTGTTCTGAAAACTGAAAGCCCATCAATCTAATTTTATGAATTAGAACATCAAAAATAATCATTTGTAGCATAAAAATCAGTTGCTGCTATCTAATATGAGTAGTAATTATCCTTTTTTTCCCGAAAAATTGGTTTTGTTCAATCCAAGAGCAAAATAAATTTGTGTTGATCAACAAATAAATCAAAAGCAATCCTGAAGTTTGAAAAATGAATTCCTGGCAATGAATTTGAATATATATTTTGTTATGTGTTTTATGTTGAGTTGTTTTTGTAGCTAGAAATGTTGTATTCAGATTTGAAGTATTCGTACGCATGTTGTTTTTGGTGCACACCGCGCGCATTTTGTTAGTGGGGTTGTCGCTTTAGACCAATTAATCAGCGAATGATAATAACTTAATGAAAATGAATGGATTATCCGAGTAAAGACAAAACAATTATGAAATATTAAAATCCTCTGTAATTTTCTTATACTATTTAAAAAGAAAACCCTAATGACAAAAAAAAAAAAAAAAAATGAATCCAGATTACAAAAAACAAGATCCAAGAAGAAATATAATGATATTAATAGTTGGTATGTACAATTGAATTACAAATGGAAAAGAATTATTTATGGGGAAAAAGAAAATGATTAATAAAGACAGAGATTAAAATAAGTAAAACAGCAAAAGAAATAAGAAGAAAGATGATCCGTACGAGTTTTTTGGAATCATTGGCCATGGCGAGCTGATCTTCCCAAGCCTCCGTGCTGTGACAGCTCAATACTTGTCCTTCGTCGCCCATCTCTCTCTCTTCTTCTTCTTCTTCTTCTTCCAACTCTTTCTCTTTCTCTCTTTCCAACAATATATATATATTATTACTGCTCGTATCATTTATGCACTTTCTTTTTCTTTTCGGATTATCCAAACAAAATATTCGTTGGATCGAGCGGCCTTGCGGTAAACAGGTGTTTTTTTCCTAAAAATAATATTCTCGTCAATGCTTCAACTTTTGATTTTTGCCATAATTCTAGTAACTCTCATCCCCAGTTTGGTAAATTCCTTAGGAAAAATTTACTCTCTTAGGCAATTAATTGTACTCCATAATTTATGAAGTGTAATAAACCTTACCCCGTTAATCTTTTTTTTTTTTGAGAAAACTCCGTATGTCTTTATTATGCAACTTCATCCGATCCAAATCTTGTTTTTCTTTGTAAATATTCAACCTCGCAATTAGAAGGTGCTCATACTCGATACCCATGGGAATCGGGAATGAAGTCAATGAACAATAATTTCTCGTACAAATTAATATACAATTCAATAGGTGATAGCTGTGCCCCGTATGACCATATGGGGTATATGCACATAATTGCACAACTATGTGGAAGTCGAGCTCTCTTTTGAATGTTTCAACATTAGTAGAATAGTAGTACGAAGATACTTCATATTAGGAGTATGTACATTGCCATTGGAAAAAAAAAAACAGTAGCATTAACCGGTGAAACTTTTTACTCGATTACATGGTCGTTTCTGTACATTTAACAAGATAAACAAGAACTTGACAGAATTTTCAGGTACAAAAATACAAGTATAAAGTTTCACAACTGGATTAAAGCCTTAAAAAAATATGATCCAATAAAAAACCAACCAACAAGGATAATCATAAACATAGCCCAAAATTTCAGAAAGGTCCAGCCTCCAAGAACAAGACCCAAAGGAAATACAACAAGAAAGGGCAAGTAAGATTTTATGATGGAACCTCTGTCCACCCACCTACCCTTCAAGAGTATCAGTACTGCAAGACTAACCACATTCCACCTGCCACCATTGAAACCCAGGCGGTTTAGACTGTTTGCCACAAAGGAGTGACAGTTGCAAGTCAAGATATTGTACGAATGGTGTTGGAATTCTAGTGTGCTTTTTCGAAGTGCATCATCCCAAGTAAAAATATCTCCATCAGATTCACTTGGATTCTGTTGGTCTCCATTTCTACAGGAAGCCAAGACGGAAATTGCACAGCACAGCTGAATACAATGTAAGAAAACTTTTGAGTACTACACTACTACATAAGATTCCAAGTTCAGAAAATAATGCAGATGGTCCATCCAAATTCACCCACCAAGCTAGCACTAATAATTAAGTATAACATAATGTGTATAAGGATGGCCTCCCATTGGCAGGCTAAGTAAGTCCCCAAATAAATGTATATTAGATACATTAATTCTAGGTTTCTTTAAACTGTCATGTGCTGCAATTCTGCAAACAATGCTCATAGCCTCATATTTGAGGCATATACCCTGTATGGCACAACAATTAACTCCACAGCTTGATAAGTGATGCAGCAAGCTAGCAATTACAAAGAGAGGGAGACTTAGGTTTGTCCCCATCCTCTTCTAAATTATCAATATAGGCATAAATTTTAATATTACTGTAGTATTTTTGACTCGTGAATGTAGCCTAAATGTAGTTTGCTACTAGTTTCTGCTTCACTAGTAAATGAGAATAAGTTAATTTTTTGGAGGCATCCAAACTGTATTAAATTAATTTTAAATTAAAAAAAAGGCGAGATTTTGTTTGTAAAAGACTAGGAGTATACCTTTGCATCTATCTGTACGTATCGAGTCACTGAGCCAAAGGAAAAGTTGTCGACACATACATAGTTGGGGCCTGCAAAGTCCAAAATTACGCCATCCTCTCTGCAAATGCCAATATGACCCATAAAAGGAATCAACCATGAAATAACAGGAAGAGATGTCCATACGATACATAAAGGAAATCGAGCTCTTTTAGGGTCAATTTGTATGGCCTGTGGAGAACTTTCACAAATCATTTGTTGTCCTTCCGTGTCCATGTCTTTGGCCAGTGAAAAAAAGCTGTATGAAAAAAAAAAAAAAAAAAACTTTTCAGCATATAATGACTACATTCTTCATTGTAAAAAAATCAAACAGGTCAAACAAGCCCAAGGTAATATTTTGCAGCGGACTAGCGTGTCCAATCAAGATAGAGATCGAAATAGAAGGACATATTGTAATTGTATTAGCTCAAAGCTTGCGTAAAACGAACATGGCTTTAGGCCATGACTCTCCAATGTCAATACAATATTTTCTGGATGCCCTCTCTCTTCCTAGACCACAACTATTTATACTACAACTACTAAGCTAGAATTGGCAATAAAGCCTTAATTACTACAAGTACTCTTCTTGTCTACTTTCTACTTTAGCACACTACAAACAAATAGCCTAAAGTAGCTGGTCTGCTCTGTTGCTCAACGGTCCCTTGCTTTCCCTTGCTGCTACCATGGGTTGTTGTTGTTGATGGTCTGCTCCTACTGCCCTCTCTGGCACCTGCTGTAGGTGAGAGTCACGGGTGGTGGGAGTGGGTTCGTTGCAATACTCCCCCCCAAAACAGCCACCTTGTCCTCAAGGTGGAAATCCGGAAACCTTGCCTTGATGGACTCCGCATCCTCCCAAGTTGCTTCGAATGCAAGTGCTTCGAATGCAGGCAACCCTCGGTCGGTGTGGCTGGAGCTTGAGGAGTACTCGATCCCCAATCTGAAATTCTACCTCCCTTCTTTTCTTATCAGCATTAGCTTTCATCACTTGTTGGGCCCTTATCAAATTAATTTTGAGCTCATCCAACATCGCATCTCTCTCTTGTAAGAACTCCTCCACGGTACCCACCACAGTTTGGCCTAGGCCCATTCTTATGAGTCGTGGGGGATCATGACCGTAGAGCACCTTGAAAGGGGAAATCTGAGTGGACGAGTGTGTTGCGGTGTTGTAGGAGTACTCCGCCCAATGAAGCCACTTAGCCCACGACTTGGGTTGGTCACCCGCAAAGCACCTTAAATAGGTTTCCAGCCTCTTGCTCACCACCTCCGAATGTCCGTCCGTTTGGGGGTGGTAGGAGGTGCTTCGTTTAAGGTCCGTACCTTGCAAACGGAACAACTCTTTCCAGAAAGAGCTCACAAACACGCGATCACGATCAGAAAGAATGCTATTCAGCACCCCGTGCAACCGCACTACCTCCCTCACAAATAACTCCGCCACACTCAAAGCCGTGAAAGGGTGCTTGAGACCCAAAAAGTGAGCATACTTGGATAAGCGATCCACCACAACCAAGATAGTATCAATCCCCTTTGACTTCGGCAATCCTTCGATGAAGTCCATTGTAATATCTTCCCACACCCTTTCCGGTATAGGTAGAGGTTGTAAGAGACCCGCCGGCGACTTTTGTGAGTGTTTATTGCGCTGGCAGACCATACATTCTCGAACCAAAGCTGCAATTTCGCGTCTCATTCCCACCCAATACCACTCTCGCGCTAGCCTCAAGTATGTCTTAGTTTCACCTTCATGACCGCCCTCCGGGGAGTCGTGGCATGCTCGGAACAGGGCACTTTTCATGGCTGAATTCTAAGGTATGACTATCCTGCCTTTGTACAGCAGGTGGCTGCCTTCCACGGTGAATCCCGGACTTCCTTCTCCCTTCTCAATTTCGCCTTTCATCTTCTGTACCCACTCATCTGCAGCAATTTCCTGATCTAATGTGCTCCAATCAACCCCCTGCAATTAAAGCCCCAAACTCCACCCTTCTTCGTCACTGCCCTTCCTTGATAATGCATCTGCCACCCTGGGTTTATATTGAATCTCGAAATCGAACCCAATCAGTTTTCGAATCCATCGTTGATACTCCATGCCAACTTCTCTTTGTTGTGTGATGAATTTCAGACTTTGTTGGTCAATTCGGATTATAAATCTTCGTCCCAAAAGATAGTGCTTCCATTTTTGAACGGCCAAACAAACGGCCATAAGCTCCTTCTCGTAGATGGATTTACTTCGGCCACTCGGCCCTAGCATCTTGCTATAATAGGCCACGGGCCTCCCTTCTTGCATAAGTACCGCGCCTAACCCGAAACCCGAGGCATCCAACTCCACCACAAAAGCCTTGGCGAAATCCGGCATAATTAACACAAGAGCGGTGGTCATGGCTAACTTCAGCTTCATGAAAGCTTGCTCCGCTGCGTCGCAACACCCAAAACAATCCTTTTTCAGCTGGTTGGTTAGAGGCTGTGCGATTTGAGCATAATGGAAAATAAATTTCCGATAATACCCGGTAAGCCCAAGAAATCCTCTCAAATCTCTTAATGATTTGGGAGTGGGCCACTTCAACATAGCTTGGACTTTATCTTGGTCCACTGCAACACCCTCACTTGAGATGATGTGGCCCAAGTAGGCCACTACACTTTTACCAAACTCGCATTTGTTGATATTGGCAAACAGTGAGTGGGATTTTAAAACTTCCAGCACCAATTTGACATGGCCTACATGCGCACTCTTACTTGGGCTATATACAAGTATATCGTCGAAAAATACGAGTACAAACTTGCGTAAATACGGACGAAATACCACGTTCATAAACGATTGGAATGTAGCCAGAGCATTCGTTAACCCGAATGGCATTACTAATAACTCGTAATGGCCCTCGTGTGTTCGAAATGCCGTTTTGTGAGTGTCCTCCGGCCTCACGAGGATTAGATGGTAACCCGCCTTAAGGTCAAGTTTGGTGAACACTTGCGCCCCATACAACTCATTTAGTAGCTCTTCGATCACCGGAATTGGGTATTTATCGGGGACGGTCTCCTTGTTGAGTGCCCGATAATCCACACAAAATTGCCACGACCCATCCTTCTTCTTCACTAATAACACCTGGCTCGAGAAAGGGCTCGTGGACGGTTTAATGATCTCGGCCATTAACATCTCTCGGATCAACTTCTCAATTTCATCCTTTTGAAATTGAGGATAGCGATAAGACCGTACACTCACGGGATTGCTTCCCTCCTTAAGAACGATGGAGTGTTCATGCCCTCTACTCGGCGGTAATCCCTTGGGCTCACAAAAACCCCCCTCAAAACTTGGCTACCGCCTCTTGTAAAAAATCTGGAACACATCCTGCCTTCATGTCCTGCTCTCCCTCCACCCTATTTAATTCAACTAACATTCCCCTTTTTGCTTCCTGATCGTTTTGAACATGGCCTTGAGGGTAATACCCGTCTTTGCCAAACTCGGGTCCCCCTTCACTGTCACCATCTTGCCTTCCATTGAAAAACTCATCTCTTGCAACTTCCAATTTGTCAAGACCGACCCTAATTTTTCCAACCATTGTATTCCGAGTATGACATCGGAATTTCCCAATTGAAGTGGCAAGAACTCTTCCTCTATCTCCACCTCGTCACTGAGCTTTAATTTCACACCTAAGCATTGCCCTCTTCCCTTTATATTCTGGCCGTCCCCCAAGGATACTCCAAACGCTGCATTCCCAGTCACTTCCAATCCCAATTTTTGCACCGCTTGTATCGATATAAAATTGTGTGTTGCCCGGGATCGATCATGACTACTACACCTTGTCCATTTATCTCTCCCTCGAGTCTCATTGTCTAGGGATTGGTTAATCCTACGATCGAGTTCATAGAAATTGCAGCCGGCGTCTCTTCTTCCTCCTCGCCCGAGTTCTCTAACACCGCCAACTCTCCGTTCTCACTGTCCTCCTCCTCCTCCACCAAGAGGACGCTAAGTCCCTTCGTCGTGCACACATGGGTGGGGCCTGTCCACCTTCCGTCACATCTGAAACAGAGGCCCTTGGCTCTCTTGTCCTGAATTTTTCTCTCTGTCAGCCGCCTCACTTGGCCATTAAACTGGGTGGAACCGGAGTTGTTGTGGTTCGGGTAAGTGGTGGTGTTACTTCGATTCGAGTAAGTGGGGGGTGGGTATGAAACTGAAGCTGTAGAAGCTTTGGGGAGTTGAATTGTTGGGTAGGTTAGATCGGTGAGAGGTTGTGGGCTGTGGGTTGATGGGTGTTAAATTTGTGGAAGGGTATGAGTTGGATTGGTAGTTTTGGGCTGAAGTCTGGGTTACCCAACGCCAAGTGTAGCAGCAGGGCTTCTATTGAAATAAGAATATGGACCGGGTTTGGAGTACGCCCGCCCGTCTTTCTTAATCCATTAATCCGATTTCGTTCCTCGACCCGTATTGCGAGATCCATCGCGTCTTCAAGGGTTAACGGGTTGAGCATACGGATCTCTGCTTTTACATCCTCCCTGAGGCCATTGACGAATTGAGCTTTCATTATACTTTCTAGAATGTCGGTCAACGGGGCAGCCTTTTCGATGAAGGCTTTCCGATACTCCACCACCGAGGTAACCTGAGTCACGGCTAACCACTGCTCGTGCAAGGTGCCTGGGTTAACTGGCCGGAATTGCGTGAGGACGCGCAACTTCAAGTCCTCCCAGTTAATGACCGGCCGGCGGCGGTGCTCCCACTGATACCACCGCAACGCATTGCCGTCCATGGCGACGACGGCTGCTTGAATTTTCTCCACTTCAGTCAAGCGATAGAACTGAAAATATTGGTCTCCCCTGAGTATCCACCCACCCGGGTCGGATCCGTCAAATACCGGCATATCTAACTTCCGATACTTCCAACTCCCTCGATTTTCCGGTGGGTCGCCGTGGTTACGGTAATCTCCTCCAACACCTGGTTCCCAGTTGCCAAACCGGAGCCCGTTGAAGCCCCCTATTCCCGTTGGTGGTTCATTAAACCCACTATTCATGTGCGGTGAGCCGTTGAAGCCACCCAGTGGGTGTGGCTGCTCCACCTCTTCGTTCACCAGATTGGGTTGCGTTGGCTGTTTCCCCAGGGCTTTGATGGCGCCTCAAATTTCTTCCATAAACTTGTCCTATTTGCTCGTCGTTAGGGCGTTCTGCTGGGTTTGGTCGTTACGAAATCGATCCATTCGACCTCTAACACTTGTCTGACCTTGTCAATGGCTTCTTCTTGGCTCTTCAACAAGGACTGCTGAAGTGAGTTCTCCCCGTCACCTAGCTTCTCGAAAATTTCTTCCACTCTTTCCTCAAGCGCCGCCACTCGCTCCGGCGTCACTGTCAACGGCGTCGGCAGCATGGCTGCTCTGATACCAACTGCAACAGACTAGCGTGTCCAATCAAGATAGAGATCGAAATAGAAGGACGGATTGTAATTGTATTATCTCAAAGCTTGCGTAAAACGAACATGGCTTTAGGCCATGACTCTCCAATGTCAATACAATATTTTCTGGATGCCCTCTTTCTTCCTAGATCACAACTATTTATACTACTACTACTAAGCTAGAATTGGCAATAAAGCCTTAATTACTACAAGTACTCTTCTTGTCTACTTTCTACTTTAGCACACTACAAACAAATAGCCTAAAGTAGCCGGTTTGCTCTGTTGCTCAACGGTCCCCTGCTTTCCCTTGCTGCTGCCATAGGTTGTTGTTGTTGATGGTCTGCTCCTCCTGCCCTCTCTGGCGCCTGCTGTAGGTGAGAGTCACGGGTGGTGGGAGTGGGTTCGTTGCATATTTTTAGTAAGATACCAAAGGAGGAGTCATATACAACAGTTATTAAGCAAGCTTCCCGGGATACTAAATGACAAGGTAGTTAAGGGTTGACAACTAAACACCAAAATCCATCACTCAATATATAAACTCCAGTGCCAAGTTAAAACACACTGCAGTGACTAAGAAATCAAGATTCTCGCCGAGTTTGGTAAATTGCTTTTTGGTTAACTTTTAGCTTTTGGCTTTTTTATGTGGTCAAACAACCAAAATGAAAAAGCCAAAATACCCAATCGATCGTTACTCCTCTGATACCACGTTGTCACGTGCGGACTAACTCCCCCAGTCTTATACACGTGCGCCCACTAACTTCCTTCCCAAAGGTCGCTAGTCAAGGCTAATCCCCAAGTATTGCTCCTAGCAAGTATGGTAACGAAAGCTAAGTAAGTGAGAAAGCAAGTAAGAACACAAGAGAGTAAGTTAAAGAACTTGTATTGCTTGAGAGTGAGTGTTTACAAAATACTTGGATGATCTACAAAATGAGGGGAAGGTCTCTATTTATAGGCCTCCCAAGTTCCTAGAGACTTCCACTTTAGAACATTCTAACCTCCTCAAATGGAGGGTCCTAGAACAAGGTTATTCTAGAGACTTCTATACAATTCTGAGTTACACCTCTTATGTACATCATTCCGGAGTATTCTATAATACTCTAGGCCTACAAGAATGTACAAGAGCTTCCTAGAAAGTTCTAGAAGCTTCCGGACGTATCCCGAGTCTCTTAGCACGTTCTGGAAGGTTCCGGACTTCTCCTCGAAAATCCGGCTGCACCATTGTGTTCATTGGGCCCAAAAACGGTGGATCCCAAAGTTTGGGCTCATTTGGGTTTCATTTGGTCTCCAAAATGACCCGTTATTGTGTTACTGTCAATTGGGTATGCACTAGGAAAACTACACCAAATCAAAATAAAGCTATTTAGGGGGAAGGTGCTTCCTAGCACCCATGGGCATCTCCCTTGGCCCGAATGGTTACCTAGTGCTCAATTGACGTTGCTGCTGCCTTGGTGGGTGTGGGACATAAGTCGTGACACTAAGCTTTGTTCAGAAAAAAGGCAGGTCCTTTACTCCATTCCCCGAGAAAATCAACGATTATATCAGTTGACTTTCAGTAGAGTTGATTTTTGTTAAAATATATATTTGAGTTATTTTCCCATACATGTCTGTAAACTAACCCTGCTTAAAGATAATCTTAGTGAGTTAGTGGTGTAATTTATCATGTAAGAACCAATATTGTTACATTGAGATTTGAGAATACATCTAATCTATTCATATGGCAATATTGCCCGAAGGATCATATACCCTCAATTGTATACCCAATCATTGCATTAGCATGAGTATAACCGAAGAAGTTACCTCACAGAAAATGCAAGGTACAAGAACTTGACACTCATACGTTTCGACTCCTGTTGTGTCTTTTGTACACTAGGACAGCTTCCCCTATCATGCTCAATTGCTCAAAAGATATACAACTCCTAATTGGTCCTTAAGATCAACTTGGGAAGCATTAGAAATGGGAGAAAAGGTGCAGCTACCATACATATACATATACAGAGCAATAGTGTGTTTAGATGATAGAATTTGAGCAAGAATGAGGTGTTTAAATTTTCTTTAATGGAAAAAGGGACGGGAAAGAATTGAAAGATCCATTTTCCTTCCCTTAAAAAAATCAAATTCTTCCACTACCATAAGTATTTGGAATGAAAAACGAAGCACACTCCTTCAACCTCCTCCCCTCCCCTCCCCTCGCAAGCATAATGTAGGTCCTGTTATGAGAAGCATATATCTAATTTCACAGGCCGCAAACTACGTAATCCTCAGTTAAGGTCGATCAAATTTCAGTAATTAAGAAATTGAGCTAAAGAGGAAATCAAACGTCAAACAAAGCATCAAAGTCTGGCTCAATCTATATCAGTTGATACCTTGCAAAGACAGAGTAACGACCATCGAGGACTATCCAAAATTTCAGACTTCAAAGTCATTCGAGTCTATTCTGGGTTATAACATTGAAATTAAATTTTCCTTTTCAGCAATTTCAGTGTTGTATTCCCCCAAATTACTTCATTGTCAAAATAATTGATGGATAACTGCATTTTGTGCGATAATGATGATAAAATATGTGATACAAAGGAGATGAATCGAAGTGAAGGTGATTTAATTGAACAGAAGAAAAACCTAAATTTCAAATCTAATACCATGAGTTAACTAAGAAAGAAGGTCAAAGAAGACAACAAAGAATAAGTTACCTTGACGAAGCTGATAGTATTGCCTTTGACGCCGATGATTGGCGTGGCGGAGACACCCAGACTTCAATCGGAGGGAAATAAACAAGGTTGCTGATACTGCCCTCCTTTTATATTTTCCTTTTTTGTTTGTTTGTTTGTGGTGGTTGAGGGAGGACCTCGTTGATCTTCTTGTGATTTTTGTTTATCTAATGGTAAATTTGTAATTTTGGACGGGTGTGGAATGTACACATTAACGGTTTGTTTGGTTTAATATTCGATCGTGTTCTATTCACCTGATTTTCACAGATCTGAATTTATCTGAACTTATCAGAATTTATTAGACCTTATTAAAACTTATTTTAGTTGTAATTTGTATTTGAATAACCCTTATCATAACTTATTAAACCTAAATTGAACTTATCTGAAGTTAAATGAACTTATTACATTTGAAATAAGTGAAAATAAGGTCAGCAATAGACCCTTAGTAAGGAAAAAAAAAAGATAAAGGAATGGAAGGGGAAAAAAAAGGAAAAGAAGGGAAAGGAACAGTGGCGGATCCGGAAATGTGGAAATGGGTACGAAATTCAGCTCATTAATAAAAAAATATGAAACTTGACAAAATGAAATTTTAATTATTTATTGTTTATTTCCGCCATCTTATTACATTGAATATATCCCTTACACCTTAAGTACATATTGTCAATAATTAGACTAAACAAATAAAACTAATACAAAGTAATATAATTAAAGGCCATACAATTACACTTTAATAAAACTCTTAGACGCGCGAATTTTTATTACTCGTATAATAATGAAGTCAACAATTGTATAAGTAAACTAAAAAACACTTCTAGTAATTTAAATTAAAGTGTAACTAATTACACTTACTTTAATTCCTTGTCACAATCTAATACTACGTATACGAGTATTGGAATTGAGGCATACTATTTATTAATCATCAATAGCAATTAGAATATATATGTAAGTTTTATTCGAAGAAAAAAAATTAAAAAGCATGTATATGTCGATGAATATACTACGTTTAGAACTTCTAATGCGCAAACTCTGATTTTATCAATGAGAAATCATTAGACATTCATAGAATATTAACAGTACAATATATCTTAAATAAGATAATATTTAAAATAATTGATATGTGATTTTTTTTTTTTGAGGGAAAATAATTGATATGTGATAATAGTGTTATAGTAGTATAAAAGTATATTACGGAGTATATAAGTAAAGAAGGCATGAAAAAAATTACTACTCCGTGCTAGGTATGATATATAGTGAGTACAAAAGTTATTTCATAAAAAAAAATTAATTTAAGTGTTTTGGATTAAAAAAATAATAAAAAGGAAAGGAAAAAGAAATTTAAAAAAAAAAAGTATCACAAAGCAAATACTTCGTATGAATGTGTTTGGTAAAGTGAAATAACAAAAGAGAACAGTTGTTTAATAAGCGATCTCTTTACGTGTACTCTAGAACTCTGCATAACTACGCGTCAGAGTGTCAGACCAGTTGTCAGCAGTTTATATGAGAAGACTTAAGAGACCGCCTGTTACAAAAAACAGGTCTCTTTGATTAATAGTTTTTTTATTTTTTATTTTTTTTGGGAATGGAGGTACAACTGTACCCCTATGTACCCCTGGATCTGCCACTGGAAATGAAGGTATTTTTATTTTTCGAAGTTTGGTTAATGAAAGGAAATGAATGGAAGAGAAATAAATCCCTTCTTATAAAGGATAACTTTTATTTTTTTTCTTTCTAGTCGAATTCTTCTAATTTTGGAAGGAAAGAAAAGCTAATAATTTGTAAAGGAACTTTCCTCCCACTTTCCTTCCTTTCCTTTGAACTCTTATATTATTAATTCAACCAAACATGGGAATATGACTAAAACCCTTTGCTTTCTTTTCTTTTCCATCCAAATCCTTTCAACTAAAATTTGTGTTGTTTGTAATGCTTTGTTGGACTAGTATGTTGGGATTGAGTTTCACCATTGAAGCTTTCTCAACATTGAAGGTTTCTCACCACTAAAGCTTCCTCCTTCTCTCTACAATCTCTACCCACCTTCCATCAAGGATTCCATCAATTACCCTTTCCATTGACAACCCCACCATCTCCCTTAAATGACAATCCTATGAAAAAGTGAAGTTCAAGGCACGGTTATCCTTAAAGGATATGGATCTCAATGTCCTCCATGTTGCGAAGATCTGTGGTGGTGATTTTGGGTATCGATGAGCAAACGCGAGAATCTATGGTGGCGGTGATGGTTTCAGCTAGTGAACAGGAAGATAGGAGGTGACATTGATGAGTTTTGGCAAGAAAACAGGAATATCGACAATGTCAACGATGGATTTCGGTGAGCAAATAGGAAGATGGAGAAAAGGTGTCGGTGGTAGGTTTCATTAGAGGACGGGGAAGCTTGTTTTGGGAAGAAAGATGAAGAACTGGGTCATATGACGAGTCAACAATTTTATGACATGTCAATGAAAGATCAACAAAATTGGTTGATAAGAAAGATAAATTTGTATTTCTTTGGAGAAGGGGAAGGTGTTAACCTACACCAAAATACGACACACATCAACCCACCTTAGGTTATTAGTAAGTTACACCATGAGAAACAAGAACACAATATAGCAACAAGTTTGTGTGTTTTTGTTTGTTCTACATGTTATTCAACGAGAAAATACAATTTTTTTTTGATCTCTTTAATAAACAACTCATATTTATTATCACTGTTCTACATTAGCGGTTTTCTTTTAATATATTTTTTTTTCATTTAATTACAAATTTATCATTCAATTGATAAACTACTCATGTGTTATCAAGGTGAGAAACCGTCCGTAAAAAAAAAAGGTGAGAAACCGGACAAGTCTCCTATTTAACATTCCACAAAATTATTTCGTGCAAATAACAATTTTCTAATCATCATTGTATGGTATCATTGTATATATGTTGATATCCGAAAACACATGTAAAGATAATCATTATAAAAAAAAACATTGTTGTTGTACACATAAACCTTTTGCATTTTACATCTTTTAAAATTTAAAAGCCAAAAGCAAACAAATAATACAATGACATGTTTTCCACGCCAATATCTCAATTGTTTTGACCAACACATGTATGGAGAATGTAAAATTATACAGTCGATTAAAATAGCTGCGTAAATAATTCATCCATTTCAAAATAAATGCCCCCATTTGACTGACAAATTTGCCAATGCAAAAATTTGTCCAATGATATCTTTAATTATAAATAAATACTCCGTTCAAATTATAAAATAATAAAGTGGTATGAATGGGAATTTCCAAAGAGAAAAAAAAAGAAGTTTGTATTAGGCCGGTAAATGTGAGCAAAAGCCTAAAGAGTAAAGACGGGAATTGATGTAATTAGTCGTAAAAGCAGTTGGCAACTTGGCACAGAGCGCTAATCAATTGATCAAACAAAGCTCTCGCGCTTCTATATTCCCGCTTGAATTGAGGAAGAAATTGAAGCCCTAGAAATCTGAAACAAAAACCCTAATTGTCAAAATTGCATAGCAATGCCACCTTTACCTGCAAACGATGAGCTCATTGTCGTTGAAATTCCTAGCGACGACGAAGAAAGCGTCCCACCTCAACCACCAAGTAGTAATGGCAAGCAACCAAATTCCAAGGTTTTGGAAGCTTCTACGAAACTTAACTCAGCAGATCCCGACTTCACCAGGCAGAAACTTGATTGTCGAAGTTTCTGGAAAGCCGGTGCCTACGAAATCGGCCCCTCTTCATTTGTTCCTGCTCAGGGTAACCAACCTTTTTTCAATTTTTTTTCTTTTTTCTTTTTTTCTTTTTTTAAATTGTTAATTTTTTTGCTTTATTTGGTTTTGCAGGTGAATTGGAGCATGCACGTGTTCATCCAAAGTTTCTTCACTCCAATGCTACTTCTCATAAATGGGCTTTTGGCGGTAGGGTTTATTTTTTGTTATCTATTGATTTACTTATTTATTTTCATAATACTCTTGTTGGCAGAGTAACATATTACTTGGTTGCTGAGTGTTTGTAACTGCCATGATTCCGATAATACTCGATTTAGTGTTATTAATGATGTTATATTAGCATTCCCAAGACTTGGGATATGGGAAATGGGAAATGGATCATTCAGGGCATTTTGGTGTAAGATGTGTTAGATGGTTATTCATTTGTCTGGCAAGTTTTTAGCGGCATTTAATAGAAGCTATAGGGCACTTCATATCATCATGTATTTGGCTAAGAGCGGGAAACTTTTCTAGCCCTTTAACACATGGAAGGACGAAGGAGGATCAGAAGGCGGAAGGCTTATTCTTCTTGCTCTAGTCTAGCCACTGATAAATCAATATTTAACTTTGAAAAGTCAATATTTGGAAAAACTCAATTTACCAAAAGTCTGAAGTATTTATACCATGGATAGCTAACTAATACTTCTGAGTGGTGCTAGGCTGGGTTGAAACTTCTATATGTATTATTTTTTTTTAAATATGTTTTTTTGGTGCAACTCTTCCTTTGTACTCTGTAGTTTGTAATTTTGTGTAGCTCCTTATGACTTATCTTTACATTCGACTTCCAATTTTATAGATAGTTGTTTTACTTTGACTCACATCATTTTGTACGTGTGTTACAGCTATTGCTGAGCTCCTGGACAATGCTGTTGACGAGGTGAATATTCACATCTTTCTGTGTTGTTCCTTTTGGTTTATAAAGCAACGGGTCTGATTTTGGAGAATTATAGATTTTTATTGGTTTGTTGTCATGGTTTGCTTTTGGATGTGTGATACTCCATGGTCTAATTGTCTATGCAAGTATGCTTCTGTGACATCTGATAGAACAAATTGATTTGGTCCCTGAACTAAGAGTTATGATTTGGATAGCATGGTGGTGTCTGCACCCAAATTTTACAATGTAGCTACAAATATAGATATACGAAGTACTTAAATGTTAAGTAAGAGGGTATTGAAAGCTGTCACCTAGGCATGTCACTATTACATTGGTTTAATTAATTGAGTTAATTAATCAAAAACAATGAAGTATATAGATAGTATACACGTCTCATTTGTGTTTGTTGGTGCCAGTATGGTAGCAGGAACCGTCACCTAGGCATGTCACTGTCTTTGTAGCTCAGACCCCGGTACTCTTATACTATTTGACTATTTGTAATTTGACTATTTGTAATTTGACTAGAGTCACTAGACCCTTGTTGAAAAGGTAAAGGACTTGCCTACACGTATTTAGTAACTTAATGTCATTTTCTAGTCCATAGTTTGGTAAGTCTTGACTGTGATATATATATTCAAAAATCTTTAATGCATTTCTCGATAAGTTGTGAGGTTTGTTTTTTTTTTTTTGTTTTTTCTAGTTCAATGGCTTCAGCTTATTTGCTTATTTGTTTTATTTTCTTGCCTATGGTTGTAGATACAAAATGGTGCTACATATGTGAAAGTTGATAAAGTTCTAAATGTGAAGGACAATTCTCCTGCGTTACTTTTCCAAGGTACTACATTGTTATCAAACTGTCTTATACTATTGGAATATGTGAACTTCACATGTTCACTGTTCAGACTAATACAAGATATTATCATAAATTCCATTGTATATGCTAAGATGGCTAAGTTGTGTACAGATGATGGTGGTGGAATGGATCCAGATGGAATAAGAAAATGTATGAGCTTGGGTTACTCGTCAAAGAAATCAAATACTACAATCGGGCAATGTAAGTTCTTATATATATATATATATATATATATATATATATATATATATATATATATATATATATATATATATATATATGTATCTGTAATTTTTTTCAGGTTTTAAGTTCATGAACATTTGCTCTAAAGTCGGCATAGTTTTTTCCTTTTACAAGATAGAGTTTCCATTTCTATTATCTACATGTAGAACATAGAATGATTATCCAATCATGTTATTTGGTTAGAGCTTGAAAGTCTTGAAAGTTAACTTTTATAACTCTTGAACTCGAAGAATTCCTAGTGTGTAATAATTCTCGCCTTTGTTTATAAAAATAGCTGTCTTTATTGGTGATCAGGTGTTCTCTTTAAAGGGGTTTCTAATGTGGTTTGACAGCAAGAGGGAGTAATCCCTTTACCCCCTCCTCCCTGCGTGTGTGTGTTGGGGGGGGGGGGGGAAGAGTATAGAAAGTGAACAGCAACTTAAATTGCTGAACCAACATACCTCATTGGGCACTCCGCACCTAATCTAGTTGTTCAAGCTCAACCAATGAGCCAGATAGCCAGAAGAATAAGATTGATTATTCCAATGGTTAACTTACTTAGGGCTTTGGGGGTGGGGTGTGATGGTATACCTTGGCCCGTTTATAATTTCCCCCTTTGGGTTAAGGTTGTTGGCTGCGTTTATCCTACTTCCAGGCACTTGCGCTAAACATATGAAGCTTCATGCACCTTTTCTTTTTTATAATTTGTATCTTTTTTTGATTGGCAGTTTTCCTTTTACGCAGTGGTATATTTTCCATTCCCCGCACTTAGTTAGCCAATACCTATACAAAATTTCATGGAATTTGTTTCTAGTTTTGATGTACAATATGTTGTGAAAAACTTTATTAATAATGTGCTTGCAGCAATGTCTGCAAGTTACTATAATTACAACTCCACACAGTCCACACCCTTGATTTTGTCCCCTATGCACTGATTGCACTTCCTTATTTTTCCAATGTCTTGTACTTCTTCCTGTTGTTAAATGATCCATGGGTTGCTTTCAGATGGAAATGGATTTAAGACAAGTACGATGCGTCTGGGTGCTGATGTAATTGTCTTAAGTCGTTCAACACGTTCAGGGTAATTTTCCCTTTTGTTCATTTGTAGTTTTTGGTGTAATAAATTTATGTCCTGCTTTTGCTCCCTAATTTTCTTGTTTTCTACTCATTTCTATGTATTGCCTCCTCTTTTTTTTTATATCCTTACTTCTCCTCTTGCTCCGTATAAATGAAGGAAGATATTGCACATAGAGAGGTTGAATTTATGGGACACTAGGTTTCAAGAAATTGGGTGAACAAAGAGGGGAGAGGAAAATGACCTTTCAAGCCTAAATAATAATATATGGATATCTAATCAAGGATAATTAGACTTCAATAGTTCATAAAACACAACAATAATGCTTTTATAGATTTAACCGAGCTTTTAAAAATTCAAAGTAGTGTTTTTCTCATCATGTACGCTAGCCTAGAGAAAACAGGGATGAAATTGTATATACATCTGATTTTCAACTTGAAAGCTTCACTCAACTTATCTAGAAATGGTTGCATAAATTTAGGCTTAGCAAGGCCATCATTCCCTCTAATTCCCAAGCTCTTCAAACCCTTAAACGCCTAGTTGCTCTGCATATCATTCTCTTCATTTCTCCCTTCAATTGTAAATGCAGACCAAAAATGTCTATTTCTTGTTACTCAAGACTTCAAATATATATTTTAAAGGATTGTTGATGAATTAAAAACATGTCCTGCTAGCCGTTTGTGCATTTTTGTAGTGATGATAAGTTTATGTTGAATACTTACCTGTAGCATATTCTTTAGCTTGTTTACAGAAGATTATTTATTTTCCTTTTCTTGGCGTGTAATACTTTCAGGCGTGCTACACAAAGTGTTGGTCTACTGTCTTACACTTTCTTACGGTTGACTGGACAAGATGATGTCATTGTCCCAATGGTACTTCTTTATTTTCTAAAACAATTAAATATATTCCATTGGGCATTATGATTTTCTCTTCTGGTTTTCTTATCCTGGAATTTTGTAATTTACCTTGTATCATGACTATAATCTGCAGGTCGATTTTGACATTTCTAACCATTGGGCAGAGCCGATAATCTACAGCTCACATAATGATTGGACAACAAACTTGAAAACTATCCTTGAGTGGTCTCCCTTTGCTACAAAGGAGGAACTTATGATGCAGGTTAGTTTTGACTATTGAATGCTGATGTATCGTATTTCTTGCTTAATAATCTTTTTTTTTTTTTTTTTTTTTTCTCCTTTTACTGAACTGAAAACTGAAATGTTCTGAGTGTCAGAGATATACTCTTTGTTGCTGGATATTATTAGCTTAAAATTTCCAACTCATTTTGTGCTTTGCAGTTTGAGGATATTGGACCTCATGGAACAAAAGTTATAGTATACAATCTTTGGCTGAATGATGAAGGCATTTATGAATTGAGTTTTGACGATGATAATGAGGTACGTTTCAGGGAGTTACACCCCCCCCCCCCCCTTCTTTTTTTTTTTATTTTTTTTTTATTTTTATTTTTTATTTTTTTTTATAAAAAAAAAAGAAGATAAATGACTGAATGAAGATGTCCTGTTGAAGATTCTTCAGGAGGCCTCGGGGTACTGTTGACGGTCATATTACAAGGAAGAGATTACTTATTAATGAGAATTGATATAAGTAGTGTGATGTTGTGTTCTTTGTTATGAAAGGAGAGCTTGGTAGAGAGGAGTCTTTTGTGATTTTTTTCGTGCAATATTAATTGAATAGATTATTCTTGCAAGGCAGTCAGTTTAATGAAATTTCATCATTCTACTGTCTTATATTTTTCTTTGTTACTGTTTGGTTTTAAAAAGATTAAACAAACCACATAAGGTCATAACCCTCTCTATATTATCTGTAAATGTAAAAAAGTGCAACTATCTGAAATTTTGTTGAGCACAGGTATTTTAGCCTCTTAAAATGCTTGGTATGGAAGCAACCAAACTTAAAAAAGGCACCTGATGTGCCGGCCAGTTTCTCATTATGAGAAATTTGCTTTTGTGTGAGCGTGTCAGTTTGTATGAAGCTAGGTTCCGGGCTTATTTGCTCTTAATAGTTAATATAGCGCTATTTTGTTGTTTTAATTCTGCTTCACTTGCAACCATTTTTTTTAAATTTCTTTGTCTTTTATATTTGGTTTTACTGATTGTCAGTCACCATTTCATAAATGTTTAATCAGATTTATTTTAATTAAGATTTAGAGTAACAATTTGTCTGTTTTTTTATGGATCTAATGAATCTTTTGATTTATTTTTTATTTATATGCGGCTTAAACCTATTCAGTATCGTACAGGACATAAAGCTAAGGGATGAAGCTAGTCGAGTGAGTGGGCTGAAAGTAAACAAGAGAACACTTGAATTGCAATCACACATCTCATATCGCCTCCGCTATTCGTTGCGGGTGCCTCTCTTTTCACTTACACTCGCTGTTTGCTCTAATTCATTTTTGTTTACTATTTGCTACCAAGTGCATGCTGGTCTAATGTAACTCAAATATGAAAATTTCTTGCAGGCCTATTCTTCCGTTTTGTACCTAAGGAAGTTCAAGAACTTCAAGATTGTGCTGAGGGGTAAACCTGTAGAGCAATTCAATATTGCAGATGAGCTCCAATATAAACAAGTGGTGACCTATAAGCCACAACTTGCTGCAACGTCTAATGAGGTAAAAAAAAAAAAATTATCTTATATTCTAAAATGCAGAAATTTCATCTTCTTACGCATGCTCAATATAGTCGAGGTAATCTATTGTAGGAAGGGAGACATGGTGGAAATGTGCATTGATATGTCCATTTACTTACAATTGATATATAAATGTGTTTTTGCTAATGTGTTTAGTACTAGTAGGCCAATGGCCATTAATAATAACAATAATGATAATAATACTCGTAATTTAAGAAATATTTGTGGGTAGACCCATTGTATGTAAGCTTTCGAGAAAAATTACCACCTCTAATTTTCTGCTCTACTCACTTAGATTCGTAAATCAAAGAAAACTTAAATAAGGTGGTTGGGTGTAAGAAAAAAGGTAGATAAGAGAAATGGAGTTATAAGGTTGGTAGGTGTAAGAAAAAGGTGGTGACAAAGAGTGAGTGAAAAGGTATTAGATTTTTTTTTTTTTTTTTTTTTTTTTTGTGGGTGCGGGTGGGGTGGGAGGGGAGGGGGAGGTAAGATGGTAGAAGGTGTTTAAATTATTTTGGCAGAATAAAAAAATATCTTTAATGGAAAGTCATTTTTTATTATTTTAAGAACAATTACCTAATACAGAGAATTTTTTTGTTTGTTGGCCTAGTAAATGACTTATGCTCCTTCAACTGCCTCCCTCTTTTTATTTAATTACATTATTGTATTATCGATCACATTAAAAGGCCAATCTCTGTGTAGTAGCATTTTGGCTGTACCACTTCAATTATTCTGCATTTTATTTGCCAGCATATATTAACACTGTTCATAAAAATTGAACTGAATGGTGCTGTTAATCAAGAGATTCTTGCTTGAATGAGGATTGATGAGTGTGTTTTCTTCTACATTCTAATTTTATACTATATATTTTCCTGCACTAACTATTGTGCTATTTTCCTGTCTACTAGGTTTTAGTTAAAACCACCATTGGATTTATAAAAGAAGCTCCAGATCTTAATGTCTCTGGGTTCAATGTGTACCATAAAAATCGCCTCATAAGGGTATGCCGGATTGTTCTTACTTCGTCTCTTGGATGCTTATGAAGTTATGATGTATGCTTTTTTTACAGTCCTTGTTGCACATGGTGGTTTCAGCTTATAGTGACTTAATTCTGTCTGCTGAATTGTTGATTTGCTTGCTTTAGTACGTTGTTTTGTCATTCAGTAGAATATGCTTTTTTTATCTAAAGTTATTTGTTCACTTAGTAACCTTACAAAAACACATCGTATCAAGGATTTAGGGTATCAATGCAATAACTAAGGATTCCTTAGTATTTGTGTATACTCTGTATAACCTTAAATGGAGCTTATTTGAATATTTGGGAATGGTGGAATTACTGAAGTAGCTCATAATAATTGGTTTCACATAAAGCTCTTATCTCTGTACGTTCTTGGTATTCATTCTTTCCTGCTGTATTTATTTTTTACTACCTCTGTAATTATATTTAAGCAAGCTATGTAATCCTTTTGAAGACCTCAGTAAATTCCATCCATTTTTTTTTTGACATTTACATATGATTTCCATGCGTTTGTTCACCTTAATTCACTTTCTGACATTAAAGTATTGGAGCTGCTATTATATTAGGTCATTGAACTCTTCTTATGTAATTACTTGTAGATGTATTTATGATTCACAAATATGCTTTCTTTTTTCTTTTTTCTTTTCTTTCCAAAAAAATAAAAAATCCTTTTTAAATTCAAATTTCAGTTGGTTGCCTTTTTTTTACTTCTTTTACTGCTAGTTCTGCAATTTTATCCGTGTATCTACCATGTACATATATGCATACAAATTCATTGCGACTTGCTTACTTGAATTACTTTTGGTTGCAGCCTTTCTGGAAGGTCTCTCGTGATGGAAGTTCTGTAGGGAATGGTGTTGTTGGTATGTTGAATTATGTTTTTTTGTTTTATTTTGGAATGTTATTTGCCTATGATTCCTCTCTTTGTTTAGGTACAAATTTCTTAATTCAGTGCTTTTATTTAGGTGTTCTTGAAGCAAATTTTATAGAACCAGCACATGACAAGCAGGATTTCGAGAGATCATCGTTGTTTATTCGCCTGGAAACAAGGATGAAGCAAATGGTTTTTGATTACTGGTTTGTTCCACTCTGACAATTTGTCTGCTTATTTAGATATCTGTATATATTGGTCATATACACTATGTATATTGGCTACCTGTGCCTGAATATTCATTAATTTGCTTATCATTAGTGTGGATTTAAATTCTTGCAGATAAAAGAGGGTTATAAGTTTTCGTTCAATTCTATAGTTTCTAATGCAGTAGTGATTAGGATGACACTTACTTTAATCTCATGCACGGCACAGGAAAAGCCATTGTCATTTTGTTGGATTTCAGCGGCGTGATCAGCCTCCTGCTAAGATAAAAAAATTATCTCATTCTGATGACCAAGCAAATAAACTTCCAACAACTGGAACTGGATTTCAAGAAGGATTCACTTCAAATCGACCCTTTGTTGGTCCTTCCCCTGGATCTAGAAGAAGTTACCAAGAAAATTCATCTACTGAGCAGTCTGTTGTTGAGCTCTCTGCTGTAAGTACTCTTGACTTTACTTATATTTGTTCCCGTCTTTGGGTGTGGATGAGCAAACTGAAGGTTGATCTTGATAGATCTGAAATGCACCTTGGAATATAAAAGCTTGGCCTTAATATTTTCAATTTCTATATATGTGTGATTTCATTATTTCAGGGGTCTTGGTGTCAGTGAGCTTGAGAATGTTGAGCTTAGGCTTGGTTCAGTTTGTGCCTCTTTCTTGTTCTTTCCCAATTTGGCTTTCTTTCAAACCCTTGTGTTGTATATGTATGTGTGAATGGACCAAATATTTCATTAATTTAAAATTACAATAGTAGCGGTTTCAACCATATCCTTCTTACACCTTCAAACAGCAAGAGTCGACACTTAATCATATGCAACAAGTATGCAATGTGTATAGTTCAAATGCTGCCTCCTAGAGACCCCTAATGATCTATTCCCATTTTCCCCATTTTCTGGAATCGGTACAAAGTACAGACTTTAGTCTAAGGATTCTTTAATGTCTGTGTTGTCAGCAAAAGATAAAAATTAGATATATTACCTCTATGATGATGTCCTCATGTGATCAAGTTTTTTGTTGATGGGTGTTGGGAGTTTTTGAGGTCTAATCTAGATACGGCATGAGTGTGGTTGTTAGCTTAGGGCAGAATCATCATCCAAGGGCCATCTAATTGTTGTTGCTTATTAGCTAGAGAAGATTTCTCAGTTTTAGATTTTGCTGGTGGGAGTGAGTGGCATCTCTAAGATGCTGTAATTTAACCTTTTCCATGTCGCAATTAGCAATATTGCGTGAACCTCAGAGATGTTTTTGACTTTGTGGTGAATTTGTCCAAGTTGGGTGAGGCTGGATGTCAGTATGATCGTTGGGAGAGATATGTAATAAAGCAAAACTTGTCAAGTGAGGTGGTAGTTTGCATGAAGGGCTTTTATTGCTGAAAGATCAGGGAGAGGATAGAGTCATAATGTGTAAATATTGTGAGGATAAGAAGATAAGGTAGTAAATGAGGTTTGCCATATATAGAATAAAGCAAAAGTGTAAAGTGTTTTCTGTAACGAACTAAAAAGAATAGTGTAAAGAACTTTCAGTGACGGAGATAGTATTAATTTGTTATTTTGAATTGTAATAGTTAGCTATGCTTGGATTGTATGAATAGACATATCTGATTGCAGACATGCACTGGGAAGCCTTAAATGTACCTGGATGCTTGATCTCTTCACGACAAATGATAAATTGACGATGTTAAGAAATTGTAAACAAAATTTAGAAGGGATTGGATTTAATACTGGAAGGATAGTACCTACCGTGATTTTGCTGTTAGGTTTGATTCTTAGAAACTGCTTGGGCTGGATATAATTTTCTCTGCTCTCCAAGTATATATATTGGTTATATCTGCTTAATTCCTATTGTTGCATTACATCCTTTATGTGCGGAAATAAGCATTTATGTCAGAGTTCCCTTTGCATAGTTTTTCTTCGCAAGGTATATAAGAGGTAAGCTCAGCTGCTGTTTTTGATAACTATTGCCCATATCTGATTCATTTAAGTGCACCTGGTAAACGGGTTTGCATTTTGATCAATTCATTCTCTAAAACTATTTGAATTTTGAAGTCAAAACTTCTTGTTAGAGGAATCAAATCATGTCTGATTGACTGCTCAGAACCTAATTATTGCTGATTACACACTAAATTTTCTGAGCAGATGGTTTATATTTTTTTTTGAATAGTAAGCAGATGGTGTATATGGATGTACTTGTGTTTGTCTAATCTAGATTTTTGCTATTAAATCGTAATTGTTTCTTTCTGTCATCTAAAGAGGTTATGATATTTGTAGGATGAAGCAGTGGATGATTCTATAGCCTCTTTATCTATTGAACAAATTTGTGAAGAGAATATTCAATTATTTGCAAGGTAGGTTGCTTCATTTGGCCTCTCTATTGTTTGTTTATACCTACCTTTTTCAGACATCATGAAGAGTTTCATTATGATAATCTGCTGCATAACTCAATCATTTATCACCGTTTCTGCCCAGAATAGAAATAGGCAATCTAATCTTAATTGTGTGTTTTCGTGTGCATAAACTTAATTGTTTGATATGAAATAAATACGAAGTATAATGTTTATGTGATAATAGAAATCGTGTAATTTTTTCAGTTATAAATACTAACTCAATTGTCAGTTGTAAAATTAGCTGTTATGGTTGAAGTCATATTTTGTCTTTTCTCTTTACTATCAATTGTTTGATTGTTTTGATTAATTAAGCCATGGTCTAGCAAAAAGGAAAAGTGGTGTAGAATATATTGTATTAAAAAACTAAAAAGTTATAAAGACAAAAAAGAGTTTGTTATTTATTTTTATTTAAAATTAAAAATTCAAATATGGACTTGCTAATTTTAATATTAAGCCAAATAGGCGTACAGGTACTTTGTTTACTTGCAGCTTACTTGTGGGTAGAACTGGACTAAAGTGACTTTGGTTTTGATTCAGTGTGACCGGCTGACCGTTGTGATGCCAGATTATTGTTTAATGAATCTATAGTACTGTATCTGAAAGAGAATAGGAGGAAAAGTTTGATGTCATTCATAACATGTTGTCTAATTATAAGTCCATTAGCCTTCCAGACCTTTCCAAAGTGGGACTTTGGTTACAGATAAGCCCTCCACTTAATTTAAATTACTCTTCTCCAACTGCATAATCCTATCTTTGATGATGTAGAATGTTCTATGGATGGTATGAATAGGAAAGGCACAGTTATAGGAAATAAAAAAATTTGATATTCTGTGCAGGTGTGAAGAACATGGGCAGAAAGAGCATGAGCTAAAACAGACGGTATGTTAACATAACAACCTGTTATGTTACCCCGTCCACTGTGTTGTTAATTTCGGATATTGTAACATGCATTTTGTATCACTGGTTATATAGGTCAACAAACTAGAGAAGGAGTTGGAAGAAACAAGGAAAAAATGTGCACAGCTTGCAGCTTACCTGGAAAGTCGGAAGAAACAGCATAGTCTGATGCAGCAGGCAGGGCATGTTTGATTGGGAAATTCAGAGTCGTCTAGCTGATATGGTGGTAGCCGGAGAGGGTGAACTGAAGCAAGACTCTGTAAGCACTACATGATATCTGTTCATGACCTTGAAATCTATGGGATGCACTGCGTGTTTCCATTGTTATGATCTAGTGGTAGCATTGCAACATTAGGGGTTATTTTGTAAATCAAACTGGTATCTTATTATATGTATTAAGCTTAATTCAATCCGTGCAGGCATGGATGTAATCTAAGCAAGCTGTACCTGGAAATTGAAGTTATTCCTTCAGAACAACCCTAATGTGAATCTCACTTTGCATTGTGGCATCCAAGATTTCTGTGGAAGGTAGTGGGTATTGTGGAAAAATGTCAAGCGCCATCTCTTGTAAATATGACTACTGTGGGATGTGGGAAATATGAGTTCTGAACTATTGTATATGCCTTTGTAAGTGTTCAGTTCATTTAATGTAGTTGTAGAAAAGGGCATTAATTGATATCAAAGGTCTAATGAAGCAATAAAGCAGTTAAGCTTCAGTATTTATACTTCAGCAAAGTTTGAGATCTAATACGGAGTATTACTTAGTACTGTTATCTTGTTTCGTTTGAATTTTACGTCTTAGGAAGCGCTAATAATATTAGTTTTTTATGACATAATTTCTCTTACTCAAAAGAGATTTTTTTTTTTTTAAACGGCTTATATAGGGGGATGCTCCTCTTGGCCTCCTATCACGTCACTCCTGGGGAGATGGAGGGACAAACGGTCTGTGTACTCCTTGATCCTCACTTAAAAGAGAAATCTTATCTCTTTCACTCAAATGATTTTTCGGGATTAATAATAAACTATACAAAATTGCAAATTGTTGACGAATTGAATGGGCGTTGAGTTTGTAACATATTATTTTCTATGCAAGTATAGTACTCGTATTTTTATGGTGGATTGTTGGTTGAAACTGATTCAACTTTCAACTTTGTTGATGATATGATTTATAGAACCTATTTTCTTTGTTTTTATTAGTCAACATATTTTGAGTTTGACAGTATTTTACTAACCTATTCACAAACGTGCTTAAAGTAAATACGTAATGTGTCAAGTAATTTTTTTGAAGAAAGCACCGGAACATTTTATTAAACACTCGCAATAGCGTCCGAGAATACATAAGGGAATATTTCTGTAGGCCAATGGTTGAACCACACTTGCTCATTGCCAAAAGGAATTAAACGAGGAAGGTGGTGAACAACAAAATTACCCTCGCGTTTTACATGAGACCAAACAAAGGAATTAAACGGGCAAGGTGGTCAAGTAATTGTATTAACTATTAAAGTGATTTTCTACCTTAGTACAGAAAAAAAAAAAAAAAAAAAAGTTCGTTATTAAACGAGGGAGGAAGTTAATTTTGGATTTCTTCCATTGTGTAAGTGATAAAAGTGCGAAAAATAATCGACAAGGCAAAGGAGGCGGTGATCAGTGATCACTCAAGGAGGATACAGAGATGAGGAAGCGCGATTTAGCCATTCTCATGCTCGCTGCTTTCGCCATTTTTCTCTCTCTCCAGGTTTCTTAAACCTTGAAAACCCTAATTACTTTTTTGAATTTGAATTTGAATTTGAATTGACCTAATTTTTGTTCTCTCTGGAATAGCACGAGGGAGACTTGTCGTTTAGGGAGGCATGGTTTCATCTGTTGGATGATTACCCCATCAAATACGAAGCCGATCGCCTTCCTCCGCCCATCGTCGCCGATCTCAACGGTGATGGCAAGATTGAAGTCCTCGTTGCCACTCATGATGCTAAAATTCAGGTTTTCTATTCTGATGATTTCTTATATATTTGTTAAGATGTCAATTAGCTTAGTCTGTTGATATTTCTATAGGTGCTGGAGTCGCATGCTAGACGTGTTGATGAGGGATTTAGTGAAGCGCGTGTTCTTGCTGAGGTTACATTGTTGCCTGACAAAGTCCGTGTTGCCTCTGGGAGACGCGCTGTTGCTATGGCAACTGGTGTTATCGATCGAAACTACCGCAATCGTAAGCAGGTTTTAGTGGTAGTCACATCAGGATGGTCCGTCATGTGTTTTGACCATAATCTTAAAAAGTTATGGGAAGCTAATTTGCAGGTATGCGCTGTTGCTATGGCAACTGGTATTAATCCAAGGCTTGTTATCGATTCTTATTCATTACTTGCAGGAGGATTTTCCTCATAATGCTCACCACAGAGAGGTTGCAATTTCAATAACCAATTATACTATCAAGCATGGAGATACGGGACTCATTATTGTTGGTGGAAGGATGGAAGTGCAACCTCATGTATGTCTAACTTTATCATCAACTGTTGCATAACTAAGACGTTTTCCATTTTTGCTTGTGTAATATTCAGAATATAGAGAGAGAGAGAGTCATATGTCATTTCATCAAGCAATCGCAAAAGATTAGCTTGAGCAATCACTAATGAAGCTTTTCCTCAATCCTTAATACACTCCCAAGAGTCGTTTTTATCATCACACAAGTAAATGAGCCACCATTAAGCTAATATATTGGTAAATCATGTCAAAAACCAGCTTCTTATAATAACCAACCTATGATTTTAGTTTTTAGCTTTAAAACCAAGAGATTGTTGGTGTTCAACTGTGCGCATAGTGTTCACATGGCAGTGGTCCATACATGCCTACTGCTGCACACTGGTGCAGCATATCAGTTCCTTAAATCAGCATTTGATGCTGGCTGTACCCCTCCGGCGTACCCCCCAGTGCATGTTGCGCATTTCTCGTGCTGGTTGCACAGATCCTATATACAGTGCATTCATAACAATTTAGATCAGCAGCCAACCAAAATCTCATCTCCAAACTTAGTTAAATGGTACTTTTTGCTTACTGCTCAACTCTCCACAAACAATATTTCTTGGCATACTCCACAAAAGCTGCTCTTATGTTTTTTTTTTTTAATCAAGTCAACATTTCATCCTTTGCCACCTTATTGTGTTTGATGTCACAGAATATTAAGTTGTGTGCTGTACTATTGGCTGCAGATATTTTTAGATCCTTTTGAGGAGATGGGTATGGCTGAGAAGAATGCAGAACAGCACAGGAGAAGTGCAGGTGAAACCGAGGTATAAATACTGTAAGCATGATTTATTGCAATTTGTAATTTGTCTTTTTTGATCCTGGTCCAATATAATACCCCTTTTTAAGAATATATACCTCATCAACAGTTGGACTAAGGTGGGTTTAAATACAACATGATGTATTAGGTATGAAACTATATTATTTTTTCAACAGTTGTGTTCTTCCTGTCGTGTGATCCTTTTCTTTTACAATGTTTTTCTAAAAACCTTTTGACATGGGTGCTGTCTGCCCTACTCCTAAACACTGCATGCGTGTGTACCCATACTCATACTCTTTAACACAAAATCATCTAAATGACCAAAACTTCATATGGCTTGTGTCAGTTTTCTGTTTGTCATAAGTCACACCCAATGCTTAGTAGAATCACACATTTTCAATTATTGGTCTTTCTAAATTTTACTCATGATATTGCATTTTTTCTTCTGGCTGCTCATGTTTAATTTATGGCTCAAGGCTTCCTAAAAAACATGAATTATCTTCTAAGACAGTGATACAAAGAGTGCTGGTTTTGGCTGCTATGCTATAATGATCTGCTTTATATCCTCTAGTTAACCGTTTCTTGAATCAAGTATTTGAACTAAAATTATTTTAATCTGATCATCAAACCCATGAAGTGAATTTGTCTACCTTTTATGTAATGTTGATTCAAATTCAATGTTTATAAATTGTTGTTTATGCTCTCACAGTCTGTTGAGAACGAAGTTGTGGATTTGCGGCACTTTGCATTTTATGCATTTGCGGGTAAAAGTGGCCAGCTCCGATGGAGTAGAAAGAATGAGGTTTGTTCTTTCTCTGTGTATAATGCATTTGTGGGTGATGGTTATACCCCGTCCATCCTGCAATCTCTTCACTGTATATAATTACTTATTCACTGCATCAATGTGGAGAATCCATATACTGTAATTTACCTTAGTAAAAAAATCTTGCTTTTACATGTTACAGTGATCCACAGTGATTTACTGCCTGCACATCATTAACCTGCTTGGTTTGTGTTCTTGCCATGGATTAAAATATTTTGTTCATATAGTACGTATGCGGATTTCAATCGAAATATACTTGTTATGGTGAGATTGTATGTGCCTACTAATGTCAGTTACTTTTATTTTTAGCTTACATATCTTTTTTTAATTTTAAAGTTTCAATGTTTTATCATAATTACCTGTATATATAGATCATGTATTTTATTGTTTCCATGTTTCTATAATTTGGTTTTGTTCTTGTTCTTTTAAAAAAGATTTGGACACTTGGCAAGCTAGTGGTTGCCAAATGCTAATAACTTTTGACAGATTATAATATTTCTAGATAATCACATCTTCCTTTATTCAGGGTCTCTTTGTGTCCTGTGCTCCTGTCAGGAATTTGAGAGGAAAGAACTGACCCCATTGTTATTATTAATATATTATTCATATGAACATTAGGAAATAATAGTACATTGTCGGTTTTTAAGTCTTTGCTGTTGGGTATTTCATAATGCATATATTGGAAAGTTTAAAATATTACCCATTTCCTGGTGTTTTCTCCATTGTACTCTATGCTATTTCATTAACTTCAAATTTAGGATGTGTATAATTCTTGTAAAATTACTCACCACGTATGTTACTTCTATTGTATGGATATAGACTGTAGCTTTACCTATATATTGACTTAACAACCCTTGTTGTGTTTGAAGAAAATTGAAGCGCATTCCTCAGATGCATCCATGTTGATTCCACAACATAATTACAAGCTTGATGCTCATTCTTTACACAGTCGTCATCCTGGAGAGGTTAGCTCATGAGACATGACCAGTGTTTTGTTGAACTGTCCTAGTGTCACAATCTTTTTCTATTTTCTTGAGATTGTAACTCTGTAATATTATGGTTACTTTTGTGGAGCTCTATGTCAAGATTATCTGCCTCTCATTTATTACCCCCGAAATTTATAAAGCACCCTGGATGAGTTGCTGTAGAATAAGATTGGCTGATATTGTCTACTTCGATGTTGGTAGCTGATATCATATTGGGCTTTTAATTATTTTTTTTGAACAATTTTCCAAAATGGTATTTGAAGCAAAAAGGTAGAAAAAATGGTTTAAAAAACCACTTCAAACTTTTCAGACTCCACACTAGTATTCAAGTAAGACCCGTTCACTTCACCTTATTTTTGCTGAAATGAAATTATTTTTATTGAAATAAAATTATATTTGCCGAATTTAAATTATTTTTACTAAAGTTAAATTAATTTTACTGAACTGAAATTATTTTTGTTGAATTGAAATTATTTTTACTGATTTTGTATTATGATTCTTCTTTAAAAAAACTGAATTTTACTCAACTGAACTTATTTTTAATGAACTGAAATTAATTTTACTGAAGTGAACTTATTTTTACTGAACTGAAATTGTTTTTACTTAATATTATTTTTGTAAGGTGAAGTGATTAGGGCCTAAATCCCCACTAGTATTTAAGTAGACTGATAGTCTTGATCATCACGAGGCTAGAACTAGTGCTTTATAAAGTTTGCCAAGTACCTTAGTGACTTTAAAATAGCTGCTACGTAATTTAGCAACTTTGTTCCAACACGGGAAAAATGATTTGGGTTTCCTAATACTCCACGGACGTTATTCTTGGAAAAAACTGACCAATTTTGAAATTTGTTCACTTCCAAGTTCGAACACAGTTTTGGGAAAATATTTTTTTCCTGTTATCTCTCAAGCTAGATACGGCGTGAATTGTTAATTATCGAGCCTTTGTTTGTTAAAAATAAGGCACCAAGATGCTGTATTTTATTATTAATGAGATTCTTCTATAATGTGCTACTTTTTGCTTGTAATTTATGCTGTATAGATGTTTTTGCCAAACAGTGTAGCTCACTTAAATTTCCTAACCTGCAGTTTGAGTGCAGAGAATTTAGAGAATCTATCCTGGGAGTAATGCCACATCATTGGGTAAGCTGTATTACGCCCCCACCCCCTCCCTCCCTCTTCAAACACACACAAACACGAGTATGTATCTTGATTTTTATTTTTTATTGATTAAGGTGTATACTATTTCGAGTTTAATAACAGGATAGGCGGGAAGACACTAGTTTTCAGTTGGCCCATTTCAGACGTCACAAGAGGAAGACACTAAAGAAGCTGTCTGGGAAAAAAACTAACTATCCTTTCCACAAGCCTGAAGAGCATCATCCTCCAGGAAAAGATTCAACTAAAAAGATTTCAAACATGATTGGGAAAGCTGCAAACTATGCTGGCTCATCTAAAAAAAATAAGGTGCTTCATGTACTAAATTGTTAATTGAGAATATTTTGATATGGTGATCTTACTTTTGCTGTCTTTTTGAACATGACTAAAATAGGATATGCTGTGAAGTGAGGTTATTATCTCAGTGCGAAACTGTCTGAGAAAAATAATTTAAATCCATGAAAATCAATCCATTTTTCTGTGCATTTTATAACTTGTATTTTGCTACGTTTTTTGATACATGCAACAAGTTGACTTCATTGTACACTCTTTTAAAGTCAACTTGTTGCATGTATTGAGAAACGGAGAAAGTATATGTCAATACTGCTCCAGTGTCAATTAATTATGACAGATCATATTATGACTTTGACAGAACCAAAATTTTTGACATTTGAAATCATAATTCATCTAGAAAAGGTCAAGATGTGTCCAGGATCATAACTGTATTATAGAAAGAATTCTGGGGGGGGGGGGGGATATTGTTCATAAAGTTACCTTTTGTGCATGTGATTTGGACATCCTCTGATTGGACCTTTTGAGTGATAGTTGATTGTGCAGTTATGGGTGGCTGTTGGTCCTTTTCTGTTTCTCTGCATGATGAGTATATCTTCTGTGTGCACTATATGATGTACATAACTTAGTTTTCTGTTACAGGCAATGCCATACGTACCCACAATAACAAACCTCACACAACTTTGGTGGGTGCCTAATGTTGTTGTGGCCCATGAAAAAGAGGGCATTGAAGCTCTGCATTTGGCATCTGGTCGTACACTTTGCAAGGTGAGCCATTACTTTTAAAGGTTAGCCTTTCTTTGTTACGTGTTGATGTTTTAAAAAGTTTGAAACTACAAATTCATCGTGGTTCTCCTTTTAAAGCTTCCAAACTGAAAGCTGTCCCTCCTCTAGAAACACGAAGCATACTCTGTTAGGTTCCTTTCATGTAATTTTGCTCCTATGCTGTCAAAAAAATAGATTGGTCCACAAGTTCAAGCAATAGTGCTCTATTTAAGTTACGGGGATCTTTATTTACCTGCCTTTCTTCTAATAATATATTCTCTCTTTTTTTTTTTTTTTTTCCCTCTTTTGTTTCTTTTTTGCTGGGGTTGTGTGGGGGTTGTGTTGTAGATAAGAGGTTGGTGATGGGGATACTTAGGGCGGGGTGGTATATATTAACTTGTTGATACATATGCGATTTGTTTCTTTCAACGCATAATTTTTTTTTTGGCATTATCTGATCATTTTCTGCATGAAACTAACTGATTCAAACAGCTTCAACTTCAAGAAGGTGGACTTCATGCTGATATCAATGGAGATGGGGTGTTAGATCATGTGCAGGCAAGTGGCTCTTCAACTGGTATTTGTTCGCATGTTTGCCTGTTTGGTACAATTATGTTTTGTTGGAAGATTGGTGTGTAATAGATTTAAGCTATAATGACCAAGTTGGCGCTGTAGTTGGATTTTCGTAAGTTTGGGAGTATCATTACTTCGAGAATGAAAAGTTTCTCCTATCTAAACAAGGCCAATCACCCCTCTAATTTTGTTCCATCATCATATTCTGTCTCATTTAAATTGCATGTTGAAGGGAGTGCTAAGATTGTGCCAGACTTGTCTATCACAGTATTAAAATAATTCCATGTTCTCATGTACCCTCACACTATTTGATGATAAGATGACTGTAGTAAAGATGGAATATTCTACTGTGAACAACCATTCCATTTTGTATAACAGTGTAGGGTCAATGCTTTATGAAATTGCACCGAAGCATTGTGACTCAGCCACTTCATCGGGTTTCGTCTGCAATGAAACTTAAACAATGAGAAATGTGAACAAGGAATATCTCAGTAGAAGATCTCAAACAAAAAGCATGTTTGTCTTGATGCCTTATTTACTGTTTATATAATCAAAATGGAAGACTTCAAACAAAAGCATGTTTTTCCTTATGTTTAATTATTCCTTGACCTGCTGAATACTATGAGTTCAGAGATTATTTTTTCTAGAGCCTGAGCATAGGATCAGCAGGGCATGATGGTGTCAGCTGACCTAAGTTTTTACTTATTCTAATTTACATTGCAAATTGTTATTGTCTTCTGTTGAGTGTTTGAAACTGAAATTATAGGTAAAATATTATATTTCTTTCTGCAGGTGGTGGGTGGAAATGGTGCTGAACAAACAGTTGTGAGTGGATCTATGGAAGTACTCCGACCTTGCTGGGCAGTAGCTACCTCTGGAGTGCCAGTGCGAGAACAGCTCTTCAATGCTTCTATTTGTCATCATTATTCTCCTTTTAACTTATTTCAACACGGTGAATTCTCCCGAGGTTTTAGCAGAGCTCAAGATGTTAGTTCCCTGGAGGTTGCCACGCCAATTCTTATTCCTAGAGATGATGGTCGGAAGGGAAGCCATGAGGATGTCATCTTTTTAACAAGTAGAGGGGAGGTATGATTTTGTAACCTTTATTTTGTGTTTTTGTGTGTGTGCTCGCTAGCATAAATTATACGAGCTTTGTATTATACTTGAAAGTATGATAGTTTAGGCATCTCTATGCATTATTCATATCTGTCATACTGGCGTAACCACATTGGTATGGCTGGAATTGTAACAAGAACACAATTATCTCTTACTCGTTCCCTTGACTTGAAATCTATGCGCATCATCTGCTTTGTTGATACTTTAAATGTGAATTTGTTTCAGGTGACTTCATACTCTCCTGGTGAACATGGGCACGAGGCAGTCTGGCAGTGGCAGATCATGACAGGGGCAACTTGGTCTAATCTACCATCCCCCTCTGGAATGATGGAATCTGGCAATGTGGTTCCTACACTAAAACCGTTTTCACTGCGAGTCCATGATAATCGGCAATTGATTCTTGTAGCTGGAGATCAAGAGGCTATAGTTATATCTGTTGATGGAAGCATCTTGACAACACTTGAACTTCCTGCACCACCAACACATGCTCTGGTTTCTGCAGATTTCTCAAATGACGGGCTGAATGACATCATCCTAGTTACTGCAAATGGGGTGTATGGCTTTGTTCAATCCAGGCAGCCGGGTGCCCTCTTCTTTAGCACGTTGGTCGGTTGTCTCATTGTTGTGATGGGAGTCATATTTGTTACCCAGCATTTGAACTCTATGAATGGGAAGCCTCGTGCTCCCAGATGATTGTTGAAAGTGATTCTTGAAATTGGAAACAACTGCAATTATACACTAAATGTATCATGCCCAAGAACAATGGGAGCATATACTTTAAAAAGAAAGGTGAGAAGGCTTGCAGATCGCTACGATGGAGGTATTTCCATCTCACTTTAACTCGAGCTTTGGGATCCTGTTGGTTATACTTGCTTGTAAATTTGCAGCTCTTGTTCTTTTTTACCCTTTTTTTTTGGAGGGGCTTGTATTTAAATTAGGTTTTGATTAGTTAAGGTGGAACTTTTTTCTTTTGCTGTAGTTTCTTATTATCAGGGAACTTTTTTTTTTTTTTTTTTTTGACAAGATAAATTACATCTTTAGTTGCTAGAAGTTTTGCAGCAGAGTTTATGGAATTTTGATTATCGTGAATTTAGCAAAATTGTTTTCACAATAATCTGCTCTTCAGGGATGTTGTGGGTTGAGCCTCTATATTTGAAAGAGGTGAGCTGTCGGCCTAGTCTGTGTTGAGTGATTGATTTAACGTTTCCAATCTAAACCATCCTGATGACCCTGCTCTTAATGTTCTTGAGGCATCTATTCTGAGATTCTTTATGTTGGAAGGACTCAACCAACACATACTTGGTATTTCTTTTCTTTTTGAAAGCTAAGATTATGAGATTTTACATACGATGTACTCTGTATCATCTTACATTTTCGTAAATTCCTCTTGTATTTGCATTAATCCTTGTTAATCTTACAAGTCATTGATTATTCTTTTTCCTCAGCTCCCAACGACTAATAGTTGGCACGTTTACCTTTGAGTGTCAATTATTGGCACATTGAAACTGGTGGAGATATATAAATTGAATTGTTTTGGAGGCTAGTAACATAAAACAATATTTAAGTGCCTATATACTTGGTAACAAACAAATCACTTTTACTTTACAAAAAGTTTGCAGATTTTTCTTAAAAGGAATTACTACGTACTCCGTTGTTTATTCTTAACCTAAAGTATGGATTTGCCCATGCGACTATGGCCTATTATGGCTATCGATCCATCATGTTTAATTATTTACTTTTGCAAATCAATATACCTGTTTTGCATTACTTTTTCGGAAATACAAAATTGAACAAACAACTCTATGCAAATATACCTGTTTAGTTATTTACTTTTGCAAATCAATATACCTGTTTAGTTATTTTTTTTTTAATTATTTTTTTTATAATCCTTAATGCTTATTAAGCCAATATTAAAAAAATGTAAACTTGAAATGCTTCTTTAGTAATGCGGTTAAGGTTATCCTGATCCTATTAACAAATCCATCAATTTATGTCCTAATCAAGTGTTACTTTTCGTGTGTTCTCCAATTGAATAATGGTCAAGCGATACTTTAGGAAATTAAGGGGTCTTTAAGGTCAATCTAATTGATCACCAATTCCTTTTACAAAATTTGAGTGCGGTAAAAACAATTAATTAAATAGAAAATATCTTTTACTCCTAAATAGTAAGTATTGTAGTAAAATTTTCATTTCAATTAAACTAGTCACAATTATCAAAACATAATTTATACAATTACGGAGTATTTTAGTATAAATCAAGAGAAAAATAGAGATATTTTTGAAACTATAGTGAATATATGCAGTATTGAATATTAGATTTTATTCTAAAAATCACGCATAAATGAAAGTGTAAGTTATAAACAGAAAAAATGGAATGGAAGAACCATGAACAAAAAACGTTATGGTACATTATTTGGAATTTGGGAATAGTTAATAAGTTGGAGAATTTTTGCAAAGAGTAGAGTGAAGCTAAGCAAGTACTCGTCTGTAGTTCTATAAAGAGTACATGATGATGATAGATAATTGGTATGATACATCCAATGATTCAAACCTAAACCATATCATGGAATATGATTACTTTTAGTTTTAAGTATATGATAATCAGATTGGGACCATGATGACTACGATCGATCTGAGGAAGACAATGACATATCTTTAAATATTACTCCGTAGAATAATTTAAATATCCAAATTCTTAAATGCTTCATGGAGCTGCAGGGTGGCAGTGCAAGTTTTAATATGTCAAATTGTAATGAAAACAAAATTTGGTAGAGCTTGTGGATTCTAGACACAATCAACATTGAGCTGAGAAGATTAAATGAAAGAATTTTAGACAAAGGTGTTAGGCTTAGTTGTGAGTGTATAGCGGAAGCAAATTAAAAAGGTAAAGATTAAAGAAATTTAAATAAGAGGGAATGAAGTGTATCTGTATGCCATGAATGGCTTCTTCTAATTGTCTATATTTTTAATTAGATTAATTCCGCTACGCACTCTCAAGTCTCCACCCTAACGGAATTGAAGGATATTACATATAGGCTTATACGAAGTAGATTAGAATCGAATGAGCCCCAACCATAATGTAACTAATTTAAGCATCTAGTGCCACTGTCTAGTTATTGCGTTGCATTTATTTACTTGTATTTGTTATGTGACGTGGCCCATTCAAATATTCAATTCTAAGGTCCCCTACTCCCCTCTATTATTATTTCCTCTTAAATCTTACTGTCGTCTCCTTCATTCCAAATACTTGATTAGTTTATCATATACTGAGTATTGTCGTTCTGCAAATTACATTCGTTGTAGAATTGTTTGAACAGTATATCCTACACTACTTTTCTTTTGTGCTCATTGATGAATTGATCCCATCGTCACAACGATCTTAAGTACTGTGATGAGCATGAGTCATGTATCCGAACTAATATCGTTATATCTGATTATTGGGTATCCAATTCAATAGCCAATAGTACTACTACGTATTTAAATAATGATTCTTAATTATGAACCAAATCAATAAGTTCACAAGACAAATAGTCCAAATCAAATAGAACCTAAAGAATTTTATGTGATAAATTAAAGGGGGGGTTTATTAATTACCCTAGCTAGATTAAGAAATATAAACAAGTTGCATTATTGTTGGTTAGTATGTATCATTCATTAAGGGACCTGAAAAATGAAAAATGTAATGCATGCCAAATATAAAAATAAAAAAAAAAGAGGACGTCAGAAATAAAATAAGCATAAAAATGCATGGGCTAATGACACGAAAAGAAACCCTAAGCTATGCCCTCAAATTGGTTACTTTCTCAGTTCCCGTGATTATTGGGTGCCTTATTAGCTTAGCTTTAGCTTTAGCTTGCATTGTTGCTTCCTCTCCTCTACTTTGTAGACTTTGAGTGTAGATATGCCTTTATAGAATTCTAGCTTCATTCTATCTTACCGTAGATTTGTAAAGAATAGTGTCCTATAATAATTGACTGACAAAGCCTACCCATAAATGACTAGGTTGTGCCTTAAATTACAAGACACTTTCCTTCTTTTTCTTTACGTTCTTTTCATTTACACTTACATTTTCTTCTTTTCTTTTCTTTTTCCTTTAATTCTTCTACTTACAACTTCTGTTCTATTGTCTGTTTCATCAATATCTAGTGATCATCAACAATGAATTGAAGAAATTTAAGTGGCTAACTAGTTACAATTTCTATCGTACGTGAACATAAGATTGTTGTACCATTTCAAGCAAGCACATAAGTTTTTATAAGGTATGCTTCTTTCAATTCATCATTAATCCTTTCATTTCTCACCCTAATTAGTACCCTTTGCTTATTATTATTATTATTATTATATGCATATACTTTTGGGTTTATAAATAAAGTATGATCTTTTTAATTCTTTATTAATTATCTCTTAAACGTCAATAATAAGATTGCCTTATATAGCTCGCATAGTCGGCCATCAAGAAGTCGCACATACATATACCACTTGTGTAAGCTAACATAGAGAGTTCTCTTTATTTTTATTTTTTTTGAGGAAAAAGCTAACATAGAGAGTTTTGTACAAGTACTATACTCTTATATGTATGAAAAATTATTGAAAATAAATATACTATACAACTAAGCAAAATTTTTAAAAGTATAGTATCATACACACAACTATATTAACCAAATTTGTTCCCTCAAGACTAAACTCATGCAATAATATAAATTAAGTTTTGCATATTAGCTACTTTATCTGTTTCATAATACTTAATAAACCTTTTTGGCATAATATTTGAGGGTCGGGATGGCACAATACTTGAGGGTCGGGAGTGAGTAAAAATGGCTAATAGACAAAATTGACATAAATAATGCAAACCATAAGAATCTAATTCATTCTATTCACTGGTGGTGAATTTATTTTAACTATTAATTTATTAGTTTATTTATCTTTTCTAATCTCAACCTTCAATTCCGTATAAAAATGCAAGCATACAAAAAGAGGTGGTATGTATTAATCAAAGTTCAAAAATAACAAGTGGGACATATGGTTGTTTACAATTGTAGCAAATCATCCTACTCTGAATGACCCCAAAAAAAGGACTATGAACCATCAATTTATGAAGGAAACGCTTATATTAGTAAATGCTTATATAACAGTGAATAATGATTAATACACATTCACTTCAACTGATACAAGGTTGTATCTATTTAAGATTGTATTTAATCCCTATTATAACGTCTTGTACGAAATTTTATAGTAATGTATTAAGTTCATATGGACATGTTTTCTTCATCAATATTCATTTCCAGTACTATTTAATTATTAATTGCTTTTTATAGAAGCGGCCATGATGACGAAAATTTGTAAATTCAAACGGAACACTTGCTAACTAATGATGTAAATGTGTCACCACAAAAATTATTAACCTTGAAATTTCATTAAAATTGTGTAATTATCATGCACTTATTAGAACAAATTAAATAAACATAAGCACGCACCACCTTTTATAGGTTGTACAAAAATAGAAATGGGCTGATTTTAGTTACTATTTTTTCCCATCCTATGACTGACCTCCTCCAATTTCAGCTTCCACTTCCCAAACTCTACATCATAGTACTCGTCAATTATTATTGTACAACAGGAAGGCTATTTTTTGGCTTATATATATGTTCCTTTTATTTGGTTTATTATTAGTTGTACCATACACATCTTGAAACTACTTGAAAAATCGAGAGGAATTTAAATGAAAGAAAAAAAAAAAAAAAAAAAAGCAAATCACTAAAAGACCAGAAAGGTTATTTGTCGATAAACTCCAAATAATGATTAGGTAATTAGGTTTACTTAGTCTTGTAGTTGTCTTAAAAGAATTCATTGCATGCTTTTGGATGTTTCGTAGTAAAGATAGGTATTTATTACGGAGTAATTATTACTGTATTAAGATAGTTACCAATTAAGACTCAGATATAGACCATAGATAGATGTTTCGTTGTATAGATATGCATGTACAAGTATGTAGATGGGTACGATGAGCGTAGAGATATGTATCAATGTATGTATGCGAGCAAGAAGTGTACGATGAACAATGATATAGAAATCAACCTGTAAAATCAAACAGAATTTCATCATATGTTCATATCCAACCAAAATTGGCATTACGTATTTACATGGATCTATAAGTGCCAGAAAATTATCCTACCATGGTGCAGAGACTTTGAAGTTGATGTGATTATTAGGGAGTAGATTTTACACAATCTGCCTCGTAATCATTATAAAATATTTTTTTAAAAAAAAAAATCATGTTGATTGACTTTAGATTGGTGTACCATTACTCATCATTGCCTTAGTCAACAATATGTTTAGCTTGCTAATTCCAATAGAGCGAGGATATATGGCTGTAAATATTACGGAGTAAATACTAAATACATACATGGAAAGCTTTTGCCTCTGATCCTACTACCAGACAATTGCTTTATCATACTTAGTAGTAGACTAGTGGTTGTACGTTCTAGCTAGCTTATAGTAATTTAACCACATACAAGTTCAATAAGATTTTATCACTAAAAATCGTCGATTGATAATAAGAGGATTACCCCACTGGTATTTAACCACATACAACTTCAATAGGATTTCATCTTAAATCGTCAATTATTTATGTGCACCCTTTTTGTCACAGCATGAGCTAGGTGCACTTAGCTCATATGCAGCGCATGTGAGTAGTTGATGTGGAGGGGTGCACCTAGAGGTGCATATACGTGAGTATACAGATGCTTTGACAATAAGCCCTAAACACAATTTGTAGCTAGTAGGAGTGCTAATTTAAATCACACTTTAAAGTGACTTAATTGAATAAATGCAATACTCCGTACTTAGTATATACAGAGTACTTTTGTAGCAACTCACAGCATACATTAAAGGGAGAGGGAGGGTGTTAAAGTTGAAGTTGCCTTGAAGGAATGAAGAAATAACAGCAAGCAAGCAAACAATGAATATGTTATTTATTAAAGCTGACAATTCATGATTCTCTTCCAACGGAATCCAAAACAATTGATAGATAAAAAGGTTGAAAATGATAATTACCAACAGATAAATGTAAAAGGTGCACAAATCACAAAACCTAAAAGATTAATTAGAACACTAACACATGAGCTGCTGAAAAGAGGGTTGAAGGCAATCAATAAATTAAGAGTATACGACGACTTTCTTATCATTGCAAACTCAAAGCTCTTTGATTAGCATAGAGCTTAAGTAAACAATTCAAGATTACTGGATAACTAAGTTTTCTCAGATGCCAAAAGTGTTCAAGTTACGACTTTAATTAAGCATAGGAAAGCTTAACTAAGCTTAATTAATACAAAGGTACATGGTAATATGAGCCAAAAAGAAAGTTGATTTGAAATTCCATATCCTTATGAGAAAAGAATCAAGAAAGGGTAATGATAATTGAGAAACAACTAACAGCTGGCCTGGCTTGGGGGATTATGAACATGGAGTTGAAAGTCTCAACTAGTTTATAATATTGTCCTCTTGTCTCAACTAGTTTATAATATTGTCCTCTTCATATAAAACATATTTTAGTACTGCTATTATACTTGGAGAAGCAAATAATATACAGTTTATTTCCATTATATTCCATGGTTTAGTATTAATGTTATGTCACTTGTTAATATGCTACAAGTATGCAGTTAGTACAATCATTTACACAGTTTAGACTTATATATACTTACAGTATATTCTTTCTTGGTGTGTACATATATATGATAAAATTTGACATGCACATTGTAAAAGCATTACAGTATATAAAACAACTCTACTGTATAACGTATATGGGTGGCATAGAGGGCAGTGCATTCACAGTAAAAAAGAAAGCTAGCTGTTAGCGCCCAAAGTGGAGTATATTTTCTCCAACTCAACAAGAAAACCCTCCGGCACTCTTACGGGTAAACTGGGAAAAGGAACTTTGATATTCCAAACATTATAAACCACTAAACATCATCCCATTTTTCGTTCTTTCTATTTGGATTACCCATAAATTAATTTAAAGGCTTCAAATTCTTTTTCTACCACCCCCAAGAAAAAGAAAAATGCATGTGCTATAAAATGCTTCATATGAGAGCTGAGCTAAGAAAGGGCTTTACAATGCTGTATGATCAGTAATTTCAGTAAACAGAGGTGCAAAGTATTCTAGAGCACTGAATTAAGCCAAAAGTGATGATACTAAAGGGAGTTGACATGGGATTATGTAACTATCATGTATAGAGTAAATATTGGAAAACTATGTGTGTAGGCAATTCAATAACGTTTTCAAGTTGAAGTCAACTTTGAAACTCTGAACAATGAATTGGTACCAATCAAGCTAGTAAGACTTATCAACCATCCTAGCTACTTGCCTAACTATATATGTATTCAATAGAAAGTTGTTACAGAGCAAGAATGATACAATCTTACATACTTTTATTTATAACAACAACGAATTGAAAATAGATCATATTCTAAATGGATGACATACAAAAACAAAATAAACCTTGAACAATATAATAACAACCCATATCATATCATGTATTCTTCTTCCCTTGCTCTAGGCTTTACCTATTCAAATTATCTTTACCAAAAACAATTCTCAATTCAGCAGCTTTCACAATGTATGAGTGAGACTGAGAGCGGAAAGAAAGGAAGCTAATGATTTAATAACAAGAAACATAAGAAAACTCCATATAATATTGCATATACTTGGTATGTTTATTTGGGCAGCTTAGATTAATATTCTAAGGTCTTGGGTTGGGGAAGAATGGCGTACCCGGACCCAAGTAAGTGTTGAGAGGAAGCGGGTAGTAAGACGGGTCTAAATACCCGACTGGCGGCGAAGAAGATGAAGTAGGCATAGCCGAGATAGAAGCGGGAACACCCATGGAAGCAGCAAGGTTAGCTCCGGAAGAGGTTTCTCCAGCACCATAGTTGGGGCTTGGAGTATTAACTTGGTGAGAATGATCAACTCCGTGATCATACAGAATCCCTTTGAATACATGTCCTCCTATGTTTACTGCCGTTTGATATGCATACTCATCATCCGTTTCGTCCACTGAGCTCACCCTTACGCACCGGAACACCGCCGACGAGCTCACTTCTGCCGGGAAATTTCCAACTTCCATACCTGCTGTATTATTATTAGTAAACACACAAATATTAAAATATATACTAAATTAAACACCACTACTATCCTTCATCCAGGTTAGTTTTTAATTAGATTTTTCATGATATCATGTCTTACTGTTATACAAACAAAACTTTTTACAAGTAAATTAACATTAAGTAGTAATAATTTGTTTTCTCAAAAGTCAGGATTGTAAAATAAAAATATATATGAAAGAATTGGGAAAAGGGTAAATGTATGTGCACATCAGAATGACAATGATTCAAAATACGGATAGTCAAATAATAACTTAGAAAAACATAGAGGAAAAACACGGACAAAGAGGAGGAGAAAGAAAGAAAGAAAGGGGCAAAAGCTCAGCACCTCTCCTTTCTTGTCAATCTATTCGTCAGGAATACTAAACAACAGTATCACCAAAAGACACCACCACTAACCAACCATAATTTTTAATAAATTCATTTTCCCCATTTACACGCAAAATATCAAGATCATATGTTAATATTCACACGCATAAATTACATGAACCCAAAAAAAAAAAAAAAGAAAGATTCCTTCCCCTAGGTCATACTACTATACCTGAAAAAGAGGCAGTGTTAGTATTAGTAGTAGTGATGGGCAATTGGGTTTGAGTGCAAACCAGAGAGGTAGAAGAATTCTCTCTTCTCCTCTTTGGGTTATTCGCACCTCTCAAGTGTTGTTGTTGGTCTTGATGTTGAGGGTGTTGTCGGAGAAGTTTCTGGTGGCGTTCCCGGCGAACGGTAGCGGGGACCCAGGTACTCTTGACATGAGTAGCACAATCAAATCCACGGCTTTTGCAACAGGTCCTACATCTCATATAAACACAATCTTTCTTAGCTTGGTTGCCGCAGTCTTGGCAGCTAATATTACCGGCACCACTACTCATTCTCATCATCATTAAACCAGATCTCGTTGTCTCATCTCCACCCTCTTCCGTCGGTGCGATCCTTAATTCCGAGTAAGGAAGGTGTTGCCACAGCTCTTCTGTTGATAATTTATTTTCATGCTGCTGGTAATTATTATTAGGGATTTGCTCATTCCTGTTATTGTTGTTGTTGCCTCCAGTCCCTAGTGAGAAATATTCAGCCATAATTTGATCTCCCCTACCCTCAATTTCTCAAGCAAACACTCCATAACCTCTTTCCAATATCAATACAAGGGTTTTTTTTTTCTTCTTATTTTTATAAATAAAAAAATTATTAAGGGCAGATCACTGTTTAGTGAAATTATGTCTACCCTAAAAATAGAGGTGGATTTGGATGTTTGTTAGGTTAACACTTAACAGTGGGTGTTTGTTTGTTTATGAGGGTGTAAAAGAAAAGAAAAAAAAAAAAGGAAGTAAGAAGGAATAGAATAGGTTTAGTAAATGGAAGGAGAAAGAAAGTCAGAAGAGAAGCAGCGCTAATCAGGAAACATTAAGAAGAAAGATGAGACATTTTTATTGAGACAGCTCTGCTACGCCGCCATAGAATTAGACACCTTCCCTTCCCAACAACAATTTTTACTCTTTTCTTTCTTTCCTTCTCTAGAGTATCTCTCCTCTTTTAATTCTCTTTCTCTCTCTCTTTCTTTCTTTGGAGTATTACTACTACTGCTGCACTATAGTACTCTGCTACTCTCTTTATTTCTCTCTCTCTTCTTAAAGCTGATCATATCATTTATAATTACCCTTTTATTATAATCAACAAATAGTACAGTACAATTCTTTAATTTGGATTTTATTTGTTTGTTTGTTGACTAATTTTAAAAACAAATATGGATGGTCATGCTGTTTGGTGTTTCCAATTCCAAGCAAATTCCCTCTTTCTTTCTTACGGAGTACTGTTATTGCCCTCATCTCAATATCCGGCTACTATTTGCATGCTTTCATCTAACGGTCTTCCTTCTTCCTTCTTCCACGTGTCTTGACAACCTGCTTTTTCTTTCCTTACCTCTTTCTCCAATTAACCGCCAACCTTACCTTTAATTTGGAGATTTATTTGTATTCCAGTAAGGGTGCTCTCATGTTGGAAATCCAAAGAGAGCCATCAAAGATTTTTTAAGCCTTTCTAGATGGGCTCATGCGAGGGGGCATTATGATAATTATCCACATATATGTAAATTAGGATTATTTTTTGTCACGCATTGAAATAAGAACTTGTATAAATGTAACTAACTAACTAACTACTCGTACAACAAATTGATTTCAGAATGACATTTATTATAAACTTGTAAATTATATGACCAAGCTAATTCAATAGTTGTACATGCTTATATAAAAGCATCAAAATGTAAATTAAGCTGTGTTATAAAGAGAAGTACAATATATAAACACACTAGATTTTATCTAGCTAAGTTTAGGGACTTAACTCAACTAACTTGAACTTTACTTTTTAGCCATGAATTGAACTTGTATGGTTAACTCTTAAACCTTGAACTTAATATAGCTAAACATATTAGCCTTAAACTTATTTTTGAATCTAAATTATCTGTAATTATTTGAACTTAGTTTTCTTGAAGTAAATGAAACTAGGATAATGTGTCTTGCACAACAGGTGTATGTTACAATAGTTATTTTAGACAAGTTTTATTGAGATTAGTTTGAATAAATCCAGATAAGTAATTATTGAAAACATAATGGTAATTAGTGTAATAATCTAATCAATCAAATGTTGGTATCTCCTTGGATCAAGGCTTTACATCACGTCCTTGACCATGAGCAAGTGATAACTACCTTAGCTTGATAAACACTTTATTCTGGAATTCACTCACCGTCCAGCACTAAGGCTGGCCAACTTAACAGTACACCTACAATAATATAGATGATTATGAGAGAGTAGACGATCCGATCCATGGAAAAGAATAATCCATCAATTCCATTTACTACATACATACTGCTTCAATCTTCCATTATTAGTGCGTGCTTCTGCTAAACCTTTTTTTTTTTTTTTTTTTTTTGTTTCGTCGGGACCATTTACGCCACAGTAATAATACTAATCTTCTTATTAATTAGTGTTACTTACCTTATGTCTTGCTTGCTGTTACCCGCCCTCCAGAAGAATTAAAGATACCAGTAATTTCTTTATAACTATGTTCACCATTGAAATTCAAAGTCAATTATTAGAAGCTGTGAAATACTTTGCACTAATTTACTCATATCTTTTATGATATCGTGACAGATTGTTACAATAAGTTTAACATAGTAGCGAAATATTATCACTTATACAAACATTGAAATATTATGGGTTCGTTATCATCACATTAAGCTATTAAGTGGAATCTTATATAATTCATCTCGATAATCTAAATGAAATATTTACTTGTTGGTTCTTTAAACTTGTTATAAATTCTTGAATAGCAAAGCATAATATACTATTTACAAATCAGACATACAAGTAGCAACTTTATGTTCCATGTCCAAAATGGACCACTTTTGGCAAATTATCAACGTGAAAAATCGGTCCAGTAATTAGCTTTTTTTTTTACGAGACGGTAATTAATTAGCTTCATCATTTAAGCTGATAGAAAATCTGATCTTACTTTAAAACTAACTGAATATATTCATCACATAGAACTTACAAAAATGTATTGACTTACTTAAAATGGTTATATTAATAGTTAAAAGCTACTGAACACTGTAAAATGGCAGCTTTCTCTTAGCGTTTCTCATTAACACGTATACTAATAACTCCTATGATCCTATCAAGTATCAACTATACACGGAGTAGACGTAATGTTTCTTAATTTACCTCAACGTCATTCGATTAGTAACGTATATATTTTTATGTACACTCTTTTTTTTTTTTCCACTTATATTTGAAATGTATTTTGTAGAAAAGTTCTCTAACTCTTTATGAGTTATGAGTCTTGTAGTCTTATGGCCGCAACGCACGTCAAGTTTATAGACAAATAAATTATCAAATTTGAGTTGTAATAATTTTTGAAAATCAATACGGAGTACAATATATACCTACATAGATACAATTCAGCGTGATAATAGAGTGATTAATAGCGTAATTAGTAATATAAGTAGTGATAAGAACACATGATAATAGGTTAATAGCGACACAATCATGGAGGAGTGGTCGTAGGCTTAGCTCTTATTCAGGTCTCAACATTATGCTCTGCTACTTTATTATTTGTTGGGGGGACGTTAATGTATATTAAAGCGCTATTATAATACTTAAGTAGGACGTAAGCTACCCGGTAGCATCTCCCAAATTTGATCTTAACCTTATTTTTTTTAATGAAAAGGAATTATCCATCTAAATGAGACTCTAATAAAAGGACAGATGGAGTATTTGATTGATTCTCTACATTTTCACTATTTTTTTTTGGTGATTAGATAGTCACAAGGACGGGGCGAGAATTAATCCCATGATCTCTTAGAATTGAGAGGAAAGTGTTAAATTAATAATAAATAGTGAAAGTATTGTGCATGATACGAGGTTTAGGAGTGTTTAGTTCATAAAGTAGTATGAGTTTGGAATTATAAATGAAACTAGGGTGGTCTGATTATTTTATATTTTGTGTTTGTTTGATGTTCGGTTTTTTTTTTTTTTAATTTTCTAGAGGATTGGATTTAAAAATTGGATTTTTCCGAAACAAATGTATAAGTTTTACTCATTCCAACCCCATAGCTCGTACCCAAAACCTAATCTAGTTATATAATGACCCCTATTCTAGTTTTTATAGAAGTATATTGAATTATATTTTATTTTAGAATAATTTTTTTTTTTTTTGACAAGATTATTTTATGTTTCTCAAAATAAGGCAAGGTAACAAAACATGAACCATTAGTTCACTCTTATTGCATTAATGATTCAATGGCGTGCTTACAACTTGTGTTTGGTGGTGCATGAGACACTTGCACTTAAGCCTATCATTGAAACTATATATCGGTATCATCTAATTGCATACCATGCTGTATAACTTATACATATTTCGGTATTAATTATATTTTGTAAAATTCACAATATTTTGGTGGGATTATACCCTTTAAATTAACACTTTACCTTCTATAACTTATTTTAAGAAAAATCATGAGTGAGTGGGAATGCCAAAATTAGAACTCGAATGCTCACAACGTACTTGCTCACAAGTTATATGATACGAGTAATAATCTAAGAGGATCAAATTGGTCCACCTCTTATATATATTAATTAAGTCCATCGATCACATGTGACTTGTGATTGTAATATAATACTTCCATATTAAATTATTAATTTTCCAAGTCAACAAAATTAAGAAGTAACGCATTCTTCAAAATTTCCTAATTTTGCCTAACTTGTATTAATCAATTTATTTATTATATGTCAAAAAAAAACCAAACTCGTACCAGACTAGTTAGTTTGAAACCAATGTATATTGCCAAATGCTAAGTTGTTGGAGGAAGAGGTAGGTAGTACGTGAACAGTAGATGTAATTAATAAGTCTATTGTTCAAAATTAAGGCCTTGTCTTAAAAATATGAACTCCAACAATTTCAATTAAGAGTTAGGGCCTGTTCATATTTACTGAATTGAGCTGAATTGAACTGAACTGAATTGATTGGAGCTGAACTGAACTGAACTGAACTGATTGGAACTGAACTGAACTGAACTGAACTGAACTGAATTGAGCTGAAATGAATATTTTATGTGAGAGGGAAATTAAGAGCTGAACTGAACTGAACTGAACTGATTGGAACTGAACTGAACTGAACTGATTGGAACTGAACTGAACTGAAATTAAGTAAATGTGAACAGGCCCTTAGTACTAGGAAGAGTATCTATTTGTAGTTAAAATTAAAGCTTATCAGATGTGGAGTACATGATAGTCTGTATCTTTAATAATAATTTCCTAGAATGTACCCATACATTCCAAATAATTGCATTATATCTTACAAGTAATATCATATCATCATAACTTTTATACTCAACAAAAATTATGGTGATTTCCGTGTAAATAAAAATAAAAATCATAACATAAATATGGTAAATAAAAATCAAGATAAAATGTGATTGTAAAGAAGAAAAGGGTGTGATAAAGAAATGAAAAGAGAGAAGAAAATGACAAGGTTGGCCCCCGATCACGGCGCATATGGGCTTAAACGAAACATAGAGATTACAGTCCGTACGGGTACGTATTAATACAGTCCACATTGTTGTTTGTTTGTTTCTGCTGGAATCTAAGCTGAGTGTAATGGGTGTGATCCCCCACTTTCAATTCAAACTTATTGCGATTGATACATAAACAGATTTGAGAGACCAGACAATACGATACAATGCGATAGTGATTTATTCTTTATTTCTTAGACAACTAAGGTACACTCATACATATTTGTTATTCTGACCTTACAACTTGTACGCATACAGTATACTCATACACTAGTACGGAGTACTCCGTTATCTACCGTTGGACCATGGTTATTCTTTTCTTTCTGCTTATATTACATGCAAATGGTATTACATATCGGATTGTTGTCATGAAATAGGAGTAGGAATGAGGAAAAATAGGATCCAAGTTCCAAAACCAACAAGATGTAAAAGGAGTAATTTAGTGGCTCTTACATTTACGAGTACAGTTTTACATTAACATTAGTGTCTGCTGTCATTATATTCTCGAGCCCACCGTTTGTTCCCGGGGTTGACTCTCTCCAGCTACCTCCTTGTCTCCCCCCCCCCCCCCCCCTCGATCTCCACCCCCTATTTCATCAAATGTACCGACCTAATTAATTAATTTAATATTGTAGGAACTCATGTTCTGAAATTTCCTAATAGAAAAATGTTTCTCCCTATGTATTAATGACAAATACAAGTACTAATTAATTAATTACACTAATCTGTGCGTAATTTATCATGCGTTCTGAAACCTGTACAAAAAAAGAAAAAATATTAAATGCTTATTGATAGAATATAAAACTGTTAGAGATAATATCGGAAAATATATGTGTGGTGGTTCCACTTTATAAGGTAGAGGAGTAACTCCTACTATTGTCAATTGGTTTTAGTATGGAAGCTCCAAAACCTTGTTTGTGGACCAAACTCTCCTCCTCTTTGTTCGGGTTGCCCAGGCCCATTTCACATTATTTTCGAAATTTGACATGGTATCAGAGCCAGGTTTGTTGGGCCGTTTATAACTGGGTATTTGTCAAGCCACTGGTTAAGGGGCCTCTATTGGATGTTCATTCCCAAAGAGGATTTATATTGTACCTTCTGGTGTGCTCTAATTCTAAGGACACTCACAAGTGAGAGGGAGTGTTAAGAACCCAATGTGTATCACTTGTGAGTGTCCCACATTGGAGAAAGAGGAGAGGTGGTTCCACTTTATAAGGTAGAGGAGTAACTCCTACTATTGCCAATTGGTTTTAGTATGAAAGCTCCAAAACCTTGTTTGTGGACCAAACTCTCCTCCTCTTTGTTCGGGTTGCCCAGGTCCATTTCACATTGTTTTCGAAATTTGACAAAAACATATTTTTAGACCTTAACCATCAACTTAAAACATATTCTTGGGCCTTAATAAAAAATTTAAGCTGATGGTTAAGATCCATGTATATGCTTTATACTCTATCACTTATTTATAGTATTATCTAAATTTGTTTTAAAAAAAATTAATCAAAATTTGTAGGGGCTACAATGAAATAAAAAAAGAAAACTAATAATTGAGTGGGATTGGAAGAAAAGAAAAGGCAAAGGTTAATATAGAGTATGGGGGATTGAGAGGAAAGAATGGGATGTTTTAAACAAGAATGGGATGTATTGAACATGGTCCAGGTTACAAATAAGGATTGTCAAGTCACTGATCCGAAGTGAAACAGAATGTCTCTATCTCTCTCTAAGTCTTAAAGTCTCAACACTGGAGGATCTATATGAGTAGAGTGTAGACTAGTTGTACTCCTCCTATATGGGCTATATGCCTATATCCTATGATCAATGATATTAACATTAACTTGAAAGGGAAATGCTCTCCACTAGTACAAGTACAGCATAATTAGATCATCACTATGAATCCCATTCAATTTGTGATTTCCCCATTTTATATTTGTAACATACGAGTAATATAATTATTGTCCACCCACCCACTACCAAGTAGAAACAAAACGAGTCCAAGATATAGTCACCAATCAACCATCCATTTTGTCTATTGTCTATTGTCTATTGTCTATGATCGATCAGAGATCACTCTTATACACCAAAGATATCATTATTCATTTAGCCTGATTTAGAAACCAATAAATCTTGTTGCAGTAGTCTAATACACCAAAGAGTATACTTGTCCAATTCCCCATTTGGGTCCTCCTTAGTTGTCCAGACACACATAATTTGTATTTGTATGGGCAGACTAGTGTTACTGTTATAAAACAGCCCAATAAGGCAGGGCGGATGATGCAATCCAGTAATAAGTATGGGCTGGGCTGGGCTGGGCTGGGCTGGTGGATTAAAATAAAAAGAAGGCGTAGGTTAGTAGCAGTATAAAACCAGGAGTGTGGGCAGCAGCTGCAGAAATGGAGGGTTCTGGAAGCGCAGAGGCGGGTGTTACAGGGTTTGGGATGAACAGGGTTGAGGCTCGAAGCGGCGATGAAGAGAGGGAGAGAGAATCATAATATGTAGAAATGATTTGTTTGTGAGGATTTATTGATAATCCGATGATGGGAAAATGTTAGTTTTCAATCTGAGTAATAACTCTCTGTTTCTCTCTCTAAATCTTCGCTGCTCGTCTCCTCTTCATCCGAAAAACAAACAATCATACATACATACAATTACATAATCAAATATAATACGCTTTCTTTCTTTCTTTCTTTCTTTCTTTCTTTCTCTCTCTCCTCCTTTTAAGACAACACCCACCTCTCGTCGCTTCCCCCTCCCGAACCTTATGATGATTCTCTCTGAAGGTTCCTTTTTTTTTTTTTCCTTCTTTCTTCTTCTCTTTAACTTAGTTCATGTTTTTTTTTTTGAGTTTTTGTTTTGTTCAACATTTTTCCGGAACAAAGGGCTTTTCATTTTTGATTTTCGATTTTAATTTTATTTTTCTACACAAAAAATGTACCTTTATCAATTACAAGCATGCACCGCGTGTTTTTATTGAATTGGAAAGGTAGGAGTAGAGGTCTTTAGAAGTGGATTATGTGATTGTGGATTGAATGTTGATTCTGGTGATTGGTGTGTTTTCCTTAGCCTTTACCTAACCATGGGATGGCTGCTCCTTTGATGTTACAGTGAAGCAAAAGCCTGAGGTCTTGAGTTCATAGCTTAGCAGCCAGAATCAGTCAACTGTAATACAAACCTATTAGCTCAAATTTGGCAGAGCATTGTGCTGTTTATGACTTGCCATTATTGCTGCACAAGGATGTAGAAACCTACATAGGTTTTTAATATTTACTTACTCTAATTTGTGAACTTAATTTCTGCTTCATTATGGATTCCTATTGTTGCCTATTGATTTCAGGAATAGGTGGGCACTGCTTTTCTCCATCTGGTGCTTGATATCACAATCACTACTATACCAAATCACTAAATACATTATTTTCCATACAATGTCTTTGATCAAGGCTAGAATTTTGGATAGCAATGTTTATTAACTGTTAGCAACACATTAAGATCTTGTAGCTAATGAATTGAATTTCTTTAATGTTACATTGGGCTTCAATTTCCCACTTTTGTTTGCAATCACATACCAATGACTGTTTCTGTATGTTGTTAATATATAATATTATCAGAGCATTGTAGGAATATCAGAAATCCATGTCAAGGAGGTGAACAGTCTTGCCTTCTACTCCAATATTTTGTGCTTGAATTTCAGGTATATTTGGTTGGATCTCTTTTCGGATGATATTTTCAACTTAATCTAATTAGTTCAATGTTGGGATGTAAATTTTGTCCCCTTTTTGTTCCTTTTCATTTTTCTATTGTGAGACCATTGTGATTCTCATTCTCAGTTCCTTAAATTGTGAGCATGGCTTTTTAAGACACCAAATTTTTCTTGTGTCTAGGCTAAATTAAGAAGAACTAATCGAAAAATATGCATTCTATTTATAGCTAGCTTGATGTAAGGAAATGCTGTAACTAATTCCCTCTTCCTACTCTCTTGGATCTTTGAAACATTTTGCTCCCCTTCCTTCAATTGTGCATGCATCAACCTAGGAAGCTCCACAAACTAAACACATCTCATTTTTCCTTTCCACCTCTCCCACTTAGCATTCATTTTTGGGTTTTGCACCTGAGTAATTCTAGATCCCAAAACTAATCAAATCCTTCCTAAATCATTTTCACAAATGGCTTTTGGAAGGATTCGAAATAACAAAAGACCCTCATCTTCCTCAAATTCATACCTCTCAACCATCACTACTATAGTCTTCATAGGCCTCTGTGTTTTGGGTGTATGGATGCTCACCTCTGATAATAATTTAGTCGTTGCTCCTAAAGCCACTACTCATGCTTCTACCACTGTTACACAAGATGAATCCAATGATCTTACCACCCACAACAAATCTAATGAGAAGATTAATTCAGGGACATTTGAAGATAACCCCGGAGATCTCCCTGAAGATGCCTTAAAAACAGGCGAGTCTCAGAAATCTCAGGAAGAGCAGAAGATTTCAGACCAATCAAGTACAAAGGACTACTCTAAAGAGTCTAATGTCGGAGTTTCCTACCAACATATTGCAGAAAGAAAGGATTCAACACAGGAAAATGAACCAAAATATGATGGCACTGGTAGCAAGGCGAAAGAGAAAGAACCTGATGATGAAAATGCTCAGAGTCTGGGTGGCAAAGATTCAGAACGTGAAAAGCAAAAAGAACGCCAGGAACAAGTTTCAGAAGAAAGCACGCTCACTGAGAAGCAGAACATTCAACAAAGTGTTGTACTTGATCAGGACAGCAACAAGCCTAAACAGCAAGAACAAGTTGTAGAGAGCAAAGATGGTGATCAGCAAAATGCAAGTGATCAAAGTAATGAAGAGGCAACACAGAAATATGACAATCAACAGGCTTTGGAAGATGATCAACAACAGGACAGAGAACAACAGAAAGCTGACAACCAACAGGATCAGGAACAACAAAAGTCTATTAACCAACAACAGACTGTAGAGGAACAGCAACAGAAACAGCAGGATGAGAAACCAATCACATTTAGCGATGAGACAAAGAGCGATCCGTCTAAACAGGATAGCAGTGAAGATTCAGATGCTAAACAGGAAAAAGAAGACACAAGCAAGCAAGACAAACCGAAGGACCAACAGCAAGAAAACGAAGCTGCCAAACAGGGAGATCCTGAGCAGGAGACTGAGGGAAATACTCAGACAAAGGACTCAACAGGATCAACTGATGATGAATTTAAGGAGTCAAACTCACTCCCAAACTCGGGAATTCCAAAGGAATCCAATGAATCCAAAAGGTCTTGGTCGACTCAGGCAGCTCATTCCAATGATGAGAAACAAAGGCAGAAGGAGAATGTTAAAGGACAAGTTGAGGAGAGTCTATATGGGTACACATGGAAACTCTGTAATGTGACAGCAAGCTATGACTATATACCTTGTTTGGACAATGTGAAAGCTTTAAAAAGATTGCGCAGTACAAAACATTTTGAGCATCGTGAGAGGCATTGCCCGGAGGATCCCCCAACTTGCCTATTGCCCATTCCTCAAGGCTACAAAAAGCCTGTCCAGTGGCCACAAAGCAGAGATAAGGTGAGATTATGTACAACTAATTTCACCTATTCCCTAGAGTCAGCAAGATATACATGTTTCAATGTTTGTTTTGATTAAAGTACCAAAATTTAACATGAGATATATGCCTATTTATTATTTATGCAGTTATGCGCCGTAAAAAAGAAAAAAGTACTTAACAATGTTATGCTTGTTTTGTCAGATTGTAAATCAGCTTTATACTAGTTTGAGAGTAATTAAGATTTACCTGTGTGGAATTTGGCAGATTTGGTTTCATAATGTACCCCACACAGAATTAGCAAAGGTTAAAGGCCATCAAAACTGGGTTAAAGTTTCAGGGGAGTTCTTGACTTTTCCAGGTGGTGGAACACAATTTATACATGGTGCTCTTCATTACATTGATTTCATTGAAAAGGTGAGTTATTTTTGCATCACTGCCATGTTCACAAAGTCAACTGAGGAGTGCACTAGGTGAGAAGAGAAAACATCAGCAAAGTTTCATTTACAACAATTTTCAACCTGCGAGAAGTGGTCTTATCCTACCATTTCTGAATCACAAAATTATTATATTTGAGCTGCCAAAACATATAAAACAAAATAACTTACACGCTCATCTTTGTCTATAAGAAACTATAAAATTAGGATTACATACGCACACACATCGCACAGTGAACACACAACAAACATTAATGCTGCAGACAAAGGCAGAATGACTGATGCTGACTGTTATTTGTCTACAGACTGTCCCAGGAATAAAATGGGGCAAGCACACAAGAGTAGTATTGGATGTTGGATGTGGTGTTGCAAGCTTTGGAGGTTTTCTTTTTGATAGGGATGTTCTTACAATGTCATTTGCGCCCAAAGATGAACACGAGGCTCAGGTCCAGTTTGCCCTTGAGAGAGGCATACCTGCAATATCTGCTGTTATGGGTTCTCAGAGGCTCCCATTCCCTAGCAGAGTGTTTGATGCAGTGCATTGTGCTCGTTGTAGGGTTCCATGGCATGCAGAAGGTTAATAGTCTAAACTTCAGTTCATTAAAATGGTTCATTTACATTGTTATTTTGTTACTTTACCATTCAACATAAAAAATAGAAGGAGAACATAAGGCTATATCCCAAAGAATAATTATCTGAAGTACGTATTTGTGGTAGACTTTTACTCGAACAAGAGGGTTGACTGATTTTTATTATGAATCTTCTGTTATTAAATGAAAAGTCTAGGTTTAATGTACTTGGAATTTCTATGAAGGTGGTAGACTTCTACTTGAGCTGAACCGAGTACTACGACCTGGAGGGCATTTTATTTGGTCAGCTACACCTGTGTACCAAAAGCTTAAAGAAGACATGGATATATGGGAAGGTATTTACGGGTCTATATATGAACTAGGAAACTAAAATTTAACAACTAACACATGCTTATTCGAAGAAACTGATTAATGTAGCTTTATGTTATCAGCCATGTCTGCACTAACTGCATCAATGTGCTGGAAGCTTGAGAAGAAAGAGAAAGATCCTATAAATAAAATTGGAGCTGCAATATTCCGCAAACCAACAAACAATGAATGTTATGACAAGAGAAAGGAAAATAAACCTCCAATGTGTAAGACTGATGATGATCCGGATGCTGCATGGTAATTATCTCAATCACCCTCAGCCCCATACAGGGAATATATGACATCTAATAATTGTTGATTTTTTTTTTGGAAAGGTATGTGCCATTGCAAGCATGCATGCATCGGGTGCCAACTGATGAGTCTGCAAGGGGAAGCAAATGGCCAATTAGGTGGGCTAAAAGGTTGCAATCTCCTCCATATTGGTTGAACAGAACTCAGATGGGCATCTATGGAAAACCAGCTCCTGATGATTTTGAAAAAGATTACGAGCACTGGCAAGATGTGATGAACAAGTCATATCTGAATGGACTTGGCATCAGTTGGTCAAATGTGAGGAATGTAATGGACATGAGAGCAGTTTATGGAGGGTAAAAAATCCCTTCTTCTCTGCTCATGCTATATAATATTTGTATTTGGAGCAAAGGACTTGAACTAATTACATGCTAAACTTCACGTTTCTAGATTTGCAGCAGCATTAAAAGACCTTAAGATCTGGGTCCTGAATGTTGTCAATGTAAATTCTCCGGACACACTTCCCATAATCTTCGAAAGAGGGCTCTTCGGAATATATCATGACTGGTGTGAATCTTTCAGCACATATCCTCGAACATATGATCTTCTGCATGCTGATCATCTTTTCTCAAAGCTGAAAGAAAGGTGAGAGTCTATTTCCTATAAAGAAAAGTTCATGACATTAAAATTCTAGCAGATCATAATTTATGTATTGTTTTCTTTGTAGGTGCAAACTTATGCCAGTGATGGCAGAAATAGATAGAATAGTTAGACCTGGAGGCAAGTTGATTGTTCGTGATGAGTCCAGTGCAATTGGAGAAGTTGAAAACTTGTTAAAATCACTACACTGGGAGGTTCATTTGGCTTTCTCCAAGGATGAAGAAGGAATACTCAGTGCTACAAAATCTGATTGGCGACCCACATGATCCGTGATATCTTACCTTGTAGCTTGCAGGTGGTAAACAGCTCCATGTAGTTCAAGATTTGGCACATAGCAATACCCTGGATTTGCATCCCAAGAGATTTTGTAGAAGCAATTGCATTTCAAAAAGCAGCTCTGTTGCTGTTTTGCCAGTCTCAAACATAGACCATGAGAAGGAAAACTCCAGGGATGAAATGCAAAGGTGTGATTCAATGATATTGTAATGTGAAGTTAAGGAGTACTGACAGTACAAGGTTGGTAACATTAAAGTTCTGTGCGTTTGATTGATAGTTGGCTTAGCAGCTACAATGCCAATAAGCACCTTCAATGACAGATATTATACGGATTAGTCAGTAAGTTTACACAAGTTCAGAATCATTTCGCAAAACAATAAATTGAGAATTGCATTAAAATTTCATTTCTAAGGCAGAAAAATGACAGATGGGAAGGGGCGTTTGTTTTGATGGAAACATATTTCATGGAAAATCATTTTTAAAAGAAAACATTTTTTAATGGAAAACATGATAGTGAAAAGGGTTTTCCTTTCTTTGTTTGATTCTAGGAAAACTTATAAGGGAAATGAAAAATAGAAGTAAAATAAAGAGAAAAATGTGGCATTTACAAAAGGAAAATGTTTACCTCATCTAAAAAGTAACTTTTCACCTAAGGGAAAATTGTTTTCTACCCTCTAACAAAACAACAAAGGAAAACGGAGAAATGCAGAAAAATTATTTTCAATCCACCAAAACAAATAGAGCCTTAAATACAAATTACAACTAGAAAAAGCATACAAAATTTTCTTTTTCTTTTTCTTTTCCTTTTCCTATTCTGATTTAAGGATAAAATAGAACAAAAAGTACTTTAACAAGATATGGTGTGAAACTGATTACAAACCCATGACTGATTACAAATCTATCATAATCCTCATGACTTCATGAGTACATCAGGAAAAAAAAAAACCCATGAACTGTCCTCATATCTAGAACATTATAGTTTTGACAACCAATTGGGGATGTTTTTCTTCAAAAACATCATTGTAGAGTGATCATGATCAACTACTTGAGAGATACTTCTGCAACTGCCCGCTCAAGACAGCACTCTGAAGATCTGAATTTTAAAAAAAAAAAGAAAAAGAAAAATGCAAGATGACAGTTGAGAAGAGACAAGACAAACAAATTCATGCCACTGTAAACTTAGGAATCTGAATCTGAGATAGCATACCATCTGATCCTCCAATATGCTTGCCATTCACAAAAACTTGTGGAACTGTACGTTGACCAACCAGTTCAAGCAGGATATCCTGAATATGAGAACCATCATCTGAAAATGGCAATCAACAGTAGAAACATGTTGAACCAGATTCATTAGGAGTAACAAACGATATTATGGCCTGGACAAACAATAGACTCAAAGAATACCTCGGAGGTCAAGCTCCACAACAAATGGCTTTTCCTGCAGTTCATTAAATATACGCTTGGCACGTAAAGAGTATCTGCATCAATGTCGATAATCATAATGAAGAGGCTAGTGTATGATGCAAAGTCGAAACTTCCACTTTGAAAGCACAAAGACCATAGATGTAACACAAAACAATAACTAAGAACAAAGACCATGAAAGCACAAATGTCCATAATCTCCGATTTAACCTAAGATTTATGCAAAACCTTTAAACCATGAGTAATTTTTTACAAAGTTGATCAAGTTAAGAACATTGACCACTTGAGTAGCCCAAGCAAAAAGGTCATATGAAACAGCAGAGTTGAACCACTAGCTCAAGAATTAGGGGAAATCATACTTGTTTTATACTACAGAGTATGATTATGATCTAAAACAATACTCACATAATCAATAAACATGAAACTTCCCAATAATAATTATAGTAGTACTGTACTGATTTCCGTGTTCCAGATTTGTCAATTAGCATGGAATGGAGTATTAATAACAGTGAATAACACCCAAAAAAAAAAAAAAGGAAAAAAAAGAAATCAAGCCTCAGGAATTGTTAATCCCAAAATCAAAGTGTGATGTCAGTACGATATGTGAAGCAAAACCCTAATTAGTAATTACAATCAAAAGCGCAAAAAAACTTGTTTGAAGCAGAGCAACATAGAATTATGTGCGTTAGGATTTGAAACAAAGAAATCAGATTAGAGAATTACGGGCAGTATGATTTGGAGAAAACGGCGATTCGATTGGAGTAAATGACATTGTTGACGAAGGCAGAAGCTGAATTGCTGGCCATGGCTGCTTTGAATCCGCCATTGTCACCCAAAAAGAGCATCACGACAAAAAGGCTTAAAATCAGCCCAATTCGATCACACCGCTTCATCTTTCTCTCTCTTTCTTCTTCACTACGGAGTATGTCAACGCCTGATTCTGGTAATAACTTTGGATTATTAATTCATGTACTCGAGTATTTATTTTGTCATGTATACCAAATACTGCAAATGTACAACCCATTCACTTAGGCCCAATCTCAAATTCACCCCTTCTAGTATGCCCAAAATCTCAATTACTCCCGAGCTCAAATCTTTCCAATTTTCTAGATTGTTCTCTTCAATTTTCCCTATTCAGCGTTTATAACTTTACTTTTACGTCTTATTTGGTAATTAATGGATATTTGGTTAATAAGTCTTGATTGCAATAGATGTTTTAATCATACAAGTTATTAGTTGTTATTTCAATTAATCATGTTAGACGAAATGGCAATGTGATTGCCCATTTGTCTACTAGGGGCCTGTTCTCTACTCCCTCCGTCCCTAAATTACATTCCTCCTTTCTATTTTTGGTATTCCAAAATTACATTCCTCCTTTCTATCTTTGGTAAGTTTATTTTAATAAATCAACTCTCTTTTTCTGTTTTATATTTAATGCTTTCTCACTCATCCTTACCTAATCTCACTCATAATCCTTGTGCCAAATTATAATGAATATGATTGGTTAAAAATTTTCAATTAGGAGCATGTGATTGGTCCTTTTTTTTTGCAAAGGATTGATGACATGTCATGAGTAATAATTATTCTATCTTTGTACTTCCCATAGCATTATGTAATCATTGTTATTTGTCTTACTCCTTCCTTCTTAATTCCCGTGTAAATTACCAAAGAGGAATGTAATTTAGGGACGGAGGGAGTAGTTCTTAATTTCCTCTCTCATAAAATATTCAGTTCAGTTCACTTCACTTCAGATCCAATAAGTTCAGTTTAGTTTAGTTCAGCTCAGTTAATTAATACAGGCCCTAGATTAATTCCTGCTAATGGTGTTAGAACAAAACCCTTGTAAACTCTTTCTCGGTTTCCCCCAAGGCATTTTTATCGTGGAATTGGACTCTAGTTGGTTTAATAGTATTGCTTCCATGTTTTCCCTCAATAAAAAAAATAAAAAAAAAAAGTTATTAGTTGTTTTTAGTAAAAGATTTAGTTAAATTAATTGATAAATTATGTTTGTATTGTTACTTGAGCATATAAGATAATATTACTTGAATAGGGTAATATTTTCAATTTACATGGAAAATAAGAAAATTTGGGATAAAATCATATGCTTGTAATGATTCACGGAAATAGTGTTAGGGTATTACACAATGTTTCTAAAGTTATCAATTGCCTAAAATTGTACGTCAACTAACCTCAAAGAGGCCATAAAGACAGAGTGAAAATCAATCCCATGATATGTTGAAACCGAGAGAAGCTCTGAGCACTTGTGTTATCCCTAGGTTGAATATTTCTACACCAAACAAAATTACATATAAACAATATTTAGATCAACTCTTACCAAACTATCAATATCTCTCATTAATTTAAAATTAAATACCAAATAAGTATACTGGAATTTGTGCGTAAAAATTGTGAAAGAAATGAATAGACTTATCACTTATGATATGCCTAGTAAAACCATATCCTTCCTAAAAAAAACATTGAGTATGATGAAACCCAAAGGCCAAAGCTATGTATTTGGCAATTACCAATATGCAAATCAATAAAATAGAACAATTATGAATTGGTAATACAACAATAATGAATTATGATAATACGTACGAATAATTGATTAGATGTTATTGATCTAAGTATTGAACAGAACAGAACAGAACAGAACACAATGAAGATGACAAGGGAAAAGAATGAGCTAATTGGGAGAGTCCTTGAAAAGCTGATCATAAGCTTCGAGCTCCTCGTAATAAACATCCCACACACATCGAACGCACCCACTTCCACAGCAATCCCCTGCTTCCGGCTTCTCCGGCGGCGTTGGCTGTTCCTTCTTCTTCACCGGCGTAGGCAGTTTCTCTTTCTCTTTCTCTTTTTCTTCCTCCGGCGTCGTCGGCTTGTTCTCGGCCATCAGAGTTGTTGTTCGTGCAAAGATTCTGATTTGTAAATTAATTGTGCCTGGATTGAGTTGGGTTTGACCTCGATGTTGATGATACTGAACTAGATTGAATCCTCTCAGCCTCAACATGCGCAATTGCAACACCGATCCGCCACCGTTGAATTTCAAAGGAGGGGAGATTGAATTTCAATATTGTCTGCATATTTTTCTATGCTTTATTATTTATTTATATTTATATTTATATTTTGACCCACTTGTTATTCTCTGGACACTTGGCGGTGCTTTATTTGTTTGTCAAAAACACTCTGGGCCCTCTATCCTCTTGGGCTCATAAGAGCCAGCCCTGATAAATATGGAATCATAATACCCATTTTTTACAGATTTGAAATTTAATAATGTCCTCTATATACATCACTGTAACATATTATATCAACTACATAGTACATACTTGGTATTTGTTTGGTTGACATCAAAATATGTTAATAATTACATCAAAATGAAGTTGTTTGGTTGATAAAAATAAGAGAATCTTCACTTCTAAAGAACTCACAAAATGAATGAAATTGATGTTCCATAAAAACAGAAACACCTTCTCATGCCTATAAGAGTTTATAAGTGCTTTTTTTTTCACAAATATTATTTTCACTTTTTTTAAAATGATTGTTATCACTCAATTCTAATCATTTAAAAAAAAAAAAAAATCTATTCGTTTAAAAAAAAATAATAATTGTCTTTTAGTATAAGATGCTTCTCCATCTCACATTAGTCTAAAAGACTGGATATATGGGAAATATTGAAAGAATAAGTTTTATAAAGACAAGAATGCAACCATGCATGCAAGTGGCTTTAATTAAGTAGACTTATCACTAAAAAAAAAAAAGGTAGACAATTGGTATGCGATCTGTGGGAGTGTGATAGAATATTTAATTTAAAAAGCTGATGAAAAGTTATGGTTTCAGTATATGAACATCCCATTTGTCTGATTATAGCTCTTACATTAAAGTAGGTCATCATTGCCATAAGTTTTGAAGCATTAATACAATTGCAGTAGGTATCTTATTTCGTTCTCCGTGCTCATCATTCAAAACCATGTCTTCCTTACTACAAATAGGTACTTCATTTCCTGCTACCAACTTTAATTGCTTGTACGTGTGATCAGCTTACATTTTCATACTGTATTCTGCTTCTTCATATTATGTGACTAGCAAATAGCAATAATGTATTTGGCTTGATGTTTGAATTAAGTAATCATTTACCATCAATAATTTGTTGTACTGATCACACTTCCTCCGTTCCACAGAACCAATGTTTCATACTCGCTTTACTTTTTTTGCTTAGATGTATCAAGTGTCACTTTTCATGTATAATTACAGTACAGTACAGTACAGTACAGTACTAATTTTAATGTCTGCAAAGTTTCCATTCTCATAACAACTACTTCTATCTATTTGAGGAGCCAAATTAAATATTCTAATTACTCCACCTTTAAACCATATGCAGGGCTTTTCCATGAGGTCAGAGGAACATTTTTTGATTTGAGTTCTTCCTCATTTCACAGAACTGTAATAGATGCCATGAACCTTATTTTCCTGGTCTTCTTTTATTTGGTTGTTGGGCTCGCAATTTTTAGCAGAGAGCGCAAGCAAAGGAGCTTCAATAGGAACTGGTTCTTTCTAGCCGTTTCACTATGCAGCACTCTTGTAAGCATTGCATATCTCAGTATAGGATCATGGGACCTTTTATCGTGTTATGAGCAACTAGAGAAACTAATTTGGCAAATTTATCTTCTTAGGGGAGTAGTTTGGTTCTCCTTAGCTGTGTCTTTAAATGTTCAAAGCTCAGGATGGGTCAAGATTTTTTTATGTACATGGTGGACATCTTACTTTGTACTAGCCTCAGTATTAAATGTAGAGTTACTCATAAGAAAAGAAATTCAAATCATAGATGTTGTGCAATGGCCAATAACTGCTTTGCTGTTTGTTTGTGCTGTCAAAGTGATGATGCTAAGCCATGATTCTGTTGAGTTGACTGTAACTACTGATTCTTTATCCGAATCTTTTTTATCCGAAGAAACTCTGAAATCTCAAGCTCACCGAGTTAAGCTCAGTTTCTTGAGTAGTTTAACCTTCAGTTGGCTAAATCCATTACTTGATTTGGGCTATTCAAAACCCTTAATTCTTGAGGACATCCCCTGTCTATGTTCTGAAGATGAAGCCAGTTTAGCTTACAAGAAATTTAGTGATGTATGGGACAACTTGACCAAGGACAAAAGCTCAGAGAGCAAGCAAAACCTGATTATTAGAACCTTGGCCAGAGTTTACTTGAAAGACATGTTGTTTGAAGGGACATTCGCTTTAGCTAGAACAATAACTGTAGTACTCTCTCCCTTGCTACTGTATGCCTTCATTAGATATTCAAATGACAGTACGGAACAGAATCTATATCAAGGTCTTTTATGGTTAGTTTGTCTGGTAGTTGTTAAGGTGGTTGAATCTTTGTCCCAAAGGCAATGGAATTTTTATGCAAAAAGGTCAGGAATGAAAATAAGGTCTGCTTTGATGGTGGCTATTTTCCACAAGCAGCTAAAACTTTCTGCCGTGGCAAGAAAGATTCACTCAACTGGTGAGATTGTTAACTACATAATGGTGGATGCTTATCGTATGGGTGAAATCTCCTGGTATTTCCATTCAGCCTGGAGTTGTCTACTTCAGCTCCTTCTATCACTAGGAATCCTTATTGGAATCGTGGGCCTTGGAGCTCTACCAGCCTTGCTTCCTCTTGTTATCTGTGGGATCTTCAATATTCCGTTTGCCAAACGACTCCAAGAGTGCAAGGCTGAGTCCATGGCAGCTCAGGACAAGAGGTTGAGAGCCACTTCAGAGATCCTCTCTAGCATGAAGATCATTAAGTTGCAATCATGGGAAGAACATTTCCTGAAGCTGATCTATTCACTCCGAGATAACGAGTTTAAATGGCTGAGAGACGCACAACATAATGTTGCCAACGGCACTGCCTTATTTTGGCTATCTCCCACAATAATATCTTCAATGGCCTTTTGGGGTTGCTCTATTTTCAGGAGTGCTCCTTTAGATGCTGTCACTATGTTCACCATCATTGCAGCTTTAGGAGTTATGGGGGAGCCAGTTGTACAGCTGCCTGCAGTTTTCTCTTCAATAATCCAAGCAATGGTGTCATTTCACAGGATCAATACATTTCTGCTAGATGATGAAGTATATATTACTGATGCTATTGGAAGTGGTACAACGGTAAATCCAGAGAACAATGTAGAATTACAAGATGGAAATTTTAGCTGGGATCCAGAATCTCCAACATTAACCTTGAGAGATTTATCTTTAGAGGTGAGGCCAGGAGAGAAAGTTGCAATTTGTGGGCCTGTTGGAGCTGGGAAATCTTCACTTCTTTATGCTTTACTTGGTGAAATGCCCAAAATATCAGGCAGGGTAAAGCATTCTTTTGTTCTTGTTTGTAAGTATAATTTATCCTCAAAAAAATGCTTTTCGTCTGACACTTCCTGTATTTAGGTCGATGTGTTTGGATCCATAGCATATGTTTCTCAAAGTGCTTGGATACAAAGTGGGACAGTTCGCGATAATATATGCTACGGTAAGCCAATGGACAGCAGAATATATGAGAAGGCCATCAATGCTTGTGCTCTTGTTAAAGACATCATGAACTTTAGCCACGGTGATCTGACAGAAATTGGTCAAAGAGGTATAAATTTGAGCGGAGGTCAGAAGCAGCGGCTTCAGTTGGCTCGAGCTGTTTATAGCGATGCTGATATTTACCTCCTTGATGACCCTTTCAGTGCAGTTGACGCACATACTGCAGCTGCCCTGTTTAACGTGAGCAAACTGACTCAAGTTCTACTACATCAGAAAAATAAAAAGTAAAAATTGATATTTTGATGTGGTTATTGCAAAGACTAACTGCTGATGGTTTTACAGAACTGTGTCATGGGTGCTTTAAGGAACAAGACCGTAATTCTAGTCACCCATCAAGTGGAGTTTCTGTCACAAGTTGATAAAGTTTTGGTATAAAATAAATAGAGATACCTCTGTATTACAATAAAAATTGGTAGTTCTTCCTTCAAAAGCAAAGAAAGACAACTTAGCTTGTTTGTGGGGGCCTGTGCAGGTTATGAAAAGCGGTCAAATTACACAACATGGAAGCTATGAGGATCTTTTGATGATTGGAACAACATTTGAGCAGCTTGTCAATGCACATAAGAACGCAGTTACACAGTTAGGTCATTCAAGTATTGCACCAGAAAGAGAACTTCACCAGGCTACATTTGACAGACCAGTAGTGTTTTCTGACACTTGTGATGACAATAGTGACATTCCTGAGAAAATTTCACCACTGCAACTAACAGAAGAGGAGGAAAAAGGAGCCGGAGATGTAGGATACAAGCCATACTTGGATTACATATCGGCCTCAAAGGGTCTAACTGTCCTGTTTTTAAGTGTAATCTCACAGATTGGTTTTGTAGCTTTCCAAGCTGCTTCAAGATATTGGTTAGCTTTTGCGATTCAGATTCCTGAACTAAGCATGAGCACTTTAATAGGGGTTTATGCAGGACTTTCCTTCCTTAGTATAATATTTGTACACCTCAGGTCTTTGTTCACAGTTCAGTTAGGCCTTAAAGCTTCCAGAGCTTTTTTCGAGAGTTTCATGAATTCAATATTCAGAGCTCCAATGCTTTTCTTTGATTCAACTCCAGTTGGACGAATTTTGACTAGAGTAAGATGATATCTAATCTATTGATCTTCTGATTAAGCTTAATGTTATCTTTCTAGTGTGAATGATCTTTCCTCTACCTCGATCTGCAGGCATCATCAGATTTTAGCATTTTGGATTTCGAAATACCTTTCGGAATTTCCTACGTGTTGTCTGTTGCAATTGAGGTAGCAGGAATTATTTTGGTCATGGCCATGGTGACTTGGCAGGTACTCATTGTGGGAATTCTTACCTTGGTAGCATCAAAATTATTTCAGGTACTTTTTCCCGAACCATCTGTGCCTAATTATTATCTTCCTTAACTTACATCATTTCTGATTGACCTTTCCTTCAAATACTTCAGAATAAGTATCTAGCTTCTGCAAGGGAGATAATACGTATAAATGGAACCACAAAGGCACCAATCATGAATTATGCAGCTGAGGCATCTCAAGGGATGATAACCATCAGGGCATTTAAAGAGGTAGATCAGTTTATCAACAAGTACCTGAAGCTTGTCGATACTGATGCTAAGCTATTTTTCTACTCAAACACGGCCATGGAGTGGTTGATTATAAGAATTGAGGCTCTTCAGAATATGACACTCTTTACTGCTGCTTTTCTCTTTGTTATACTTCCTAAGGGTTCTATACCGCCAGGTAGTATAATGTTTATTCACCTAATCATCTCATTAAGATTGCATTTCACCAATTCATACCTACAATAACTGCAGCAGAGCTTAATCTTTTGTGTTTCCTGTTTTTCTTCTTGTTCTGCAGGACTTGTAGGGCTTTCTCTTTCCTATGCTCTAACATTGAAGGCCACCTACGTCTTCATGACGCAATGGTACTGTAACACGTCTAACTACATCATTTCAGTTGAAAGAATTAAACAGTTTATGCACATAGAACCTGAACCTCAAACTAACATTGAAGATAATAGAGCTCCATTATCTTGGCCCTCAAAGGGTAGGATCGAGTTACAAGATCTCAAGGTATGAAAAAAAATGTAAACAATGGAAATTCTTAGAATCCTCAAGTCTTAGCTTATGCAACTCTAACCTTTTTAGAGATGCCAAAGTTCTTATTAACTTCTTCTGTTGCACGATCTCAGATAAAATACCAGCAAAGTGCTCCACTAGTTCTCAAGGGAATCACGTGTATTTTTAAAGAGGGTACACGAGTAGGGATTGTGGGGAGAACTGGAAGTGGGAAAACAACACTGATAAGTGCATTGTTCCGATTAGTAGAGCCTCATAGCGGAAGAATTTGTATTGATGACATAAACATTTGCGCTATTGGACTCAAGAATTTACGGACTAAACTTAGTGTCATTCCCCAAGAACCAACTCTCTTTCGAGGTAGCATTCGATCTAACATGGACCCTCTTGGTTTATACTCTGATGCTGAAATATGGGAGGTAATTTTTATATCTTAAGACATACTTCAACATTTTTGATATAATCCTATTGAATAGATAAATTTAGGACTCTTGTCAACCTATTCATCATTTTGGCAGGCACTAGAGAAGTGTCAGCTTAAGATTACAGTTACTAACCTTCTGAATCAGCTGGACTCATCAGGTTAGTTCAATCAAGTATCCTCAGTCTAAGAATTGTTATTTCTTTTTCCCCCTCCTTTCCTTCTAAATCAGATTGAGTATTGGGTGTTTGATAAAACCATATATCTTCATAGTCGGTGATGAAGGTGAAAATTGGAGCATGGGGCAGCGCCAATTATTTTGTCTTGGAAGAGTCCTCTTGAGGAGAAACAAAATTCTTGTGTTAGATGAAGCCACAGCTTCCATAGACTGCAACTGATGCTATCCTTCAGAAAATTATTAGAGAAGAATTTTCTGAATGCACAGTAATAACAGTAGCTCACAGGGTTCCAACTGTAATAGACAGTGACATGGTTATGGTTCTTTCTAATGGTATGCTTCATGATCCTCATTCTTTGTTTATCACGAATAGCATTATACCTGAATACTGGACACCAACCATTGATATTTAGCCTCTTTAGTGCTTTCAGAATATTTTGAACTTCAGAGTTCTAATTACTGATATAGGCTGATGTGAAGAAATATGGCTGATCTAATTTGTGCAGGTGAGATGGTGGAGTATGATGAACCCTCTAAACTCATGCAAAGCAGCTCATCGTTTGCCAACCTTGTAGCTGAATATTGGTCCAGCTGCAGGGGCAGCTCCTTCCAGAAAATCGAGAATGCCTCGCAACAACATACCTTTTAAGATGTTAAATCATCTTTTATGTTCATAGACAGGTAATAGAATGTTGTATTTCAAGGCTCTTCAAGCTTAAAATATTTTTTAAGAAATCATGAACTAGAGCTAGTGGTTCCAATAAACACCTACAGAGTACTTCTTATTTAAGCAAATGTAAACTTATTTCCAGAGATATTTATTCCAGAGCACGAACATACCAAGTTACCAACTAAGTTAACAAACGCAAAGGACATACAACAAACAAAACAAATTCATCTTTATAAGCAATGAACTAATTTAATCTTTCATCAATTCAATGTTTTAATTGTGGGATCATTTCAACTTGTATTAGTCTTCTTTGGGATATCCTCTGAAGCCAAGCAAGAGAAGCAAAAGATTAAAGTAGTCGACTTTGTAACCCACCCTACAAAACTCCAACTTAAACGCATTCCATGGAGGATACCTTGCAGACAAATCAGGAAAGTAGCCTCGGTACAGCACGGATTTCTCATGGCTAAACGCATCAAAAGAGTACTTTCCATGATATTTTCCCATCCCGCTCTGTCCTACTCCTCCAAATGGCAGCTCATCACAAATATACTACAAGAACATCAATCAAACAACCACCGTATGTACTTAGAAATAAGCAACAATAAAAAATGGATCATTATTTTAACATGGACTTAAGATCATGAGCATTACCTGAATTAAAACATCATTAAAAAGCAAACTTCCAGAGGAAGTTTCTGAGACTATCCGCTTTTTGAACTTATTGTTGTGTGTAAATGCATAAAGAGCAAGTGGCTTTGGTCTCATATTGATGAATTCAATACTTTCTTGAATGTTCTTCAACTGCTCACAAAATCTTTTATCAGAAAACTTTGTACAGGATACCAAAGTAGAGAAACAAAACACTAACTTCATACTGAGAGGGAACAAAAGGAGTATATATATGTTCTTACAGTTATAATTGGCAAAATTGGGCCGAATATCTCCTCATTCATGACCACAGAATCAAGTGGAGGATTTAGTAAGATAGTTGGCTCAATAAGCCTGCAAGTGAAGAACTCCTCATCTCATCAAAAGAATTAAGAATCTCCCATTTTTATAATAAAATCAGATGGGATTTTACTTTGGGGAGCTTTTCTATTGATGGATTTTGGTAAGAGAAGAAATTTACAAATTTTTTTCGTCATATGAGCCTCCATGCACAATTGAAGCTGCCACTGCTGGATCCTTAAGATAATTACACACTCTGTCAAAATGATGCTTATTCACAATCCTACTGATATTTCCCAAGGTCTCTATGTTCTCCCCATAAAGTCTTCTCACCAACGTTTTGAGCAAGTCAACCTAAAACAATTATACTGATTAAATGACAAGGAACGTGGTGAAGATTTGTCTGTACAAAGTACATGGATGGAATGTATGTAATACCAATGAGGATGCAAACTTCTCCTCCACAAGCACATAATCTATAGCAATGCAAGCTTGTCCACAGCAAGCGCCCCACTTAGCAGATGTAAGCCTCCGAATAGCCACCTTACACAAATATGTTGAGTTCAACAAGATTAAATTAGACATCACAAGAGGATAAAGCTTAACACGAATTCATATTCTTTTATGACTGCTATTATAGTTGAAGTCGTGACATACCTTGAGATTAGAGGAGATTGAAGAGTAATCAAAGATGATGGGGCATTTACCCCCAAGCTCTAAAGTGACAGGCGTTAAATGCTTAGCAGCTTCAGTCATCACTATTCGACCAACCCTTGGACTTCCTGATCAGATTAAGTGACATACTTTGTTTAACAGAATTACAGTAGCTAGAGTTATTTCTTCATTAAAATTAGTTAGACAAATAATAATGGTAGGTAGCTAATTATTGGGAACACACCAGTGTAGAAAACCTTGTCCCATTTCTGTTGCAAGAGCTGCTGGCTAACATCAGGTCCTCCTTCAATGACCTTAATTGCGGTGTTATCCAAGTACTGAGGAATGGTGTTAGCAAGAAACGAAGAGGTCGCCGGTGCCATCTCTGAGGGCTTTATGACAACCGCATTTCCTGCAGCTATAGCTCCAATCAATGGTTCCAATGCCAAGTCTAATCATCAAAATTGAAATGTCATTATAGAATCTAGTCAGTTAATTGTTATACTAGTACTAGTATTAAAAAACCAAAATGTAATGCCAAACCTAAAGGGTAGTTCCAAGATGTCATAATGAGAACAAGGCCATATGGTTCTGGTACTACTTCTCCCTTGGCAGGGAAAAATAGCAATCTAATCCCAGCCTGCACAATAAATTGCATTTAACAATTTTACGTACTGTATCATATACTTCGTACTTTCGTACATGTCGTATAACAAATTAAGAAAAGAATCCACCTTTTTGGGTGCCATCCAGTTCTTCAGGCAACTCAAAGCATGGACGATAGCTTTCTTTGAAGGTCCAACCTATCAATGTAAATTAGAATTAGAATATCAACTGTTTGTCAAACAGATCAAGAGTAATGAGTTATGATTATTCTTATAAAGTACGGAGTAACATTTAATGACAGTGTGTGACATTGTCATAATTTGTCAATTGTACTAATAAACTCTATTAGAATTTTAAATTTTATAGAAAATATACATATACAGGGGTTACTGATGAAATTATGCATGTAGACGTCTGTAATATGATATCAATGTGTATGCCTCATGAATGGTATAGTAGTTGGGCATATGTGTTGGATAGCTAGTATAGTAGTATGTGTGTTTCACGTGTTGCTGTGTTATGGGTGCGTCAAAGGCACATGCATCATGCGTGTACTACATCACCTCACATGCAACAAGGCCTTTTTTTACAACACATTACACTACAACGATTGCAAACAAACACAAAGGAACTAAGTTTTCTTCATAGCATTAGTGCTGCTTTACACGATACAAGTCATGACATAATATAAGACAGATAATTAAACTAAGCTAAATCAAATGAATTCATTTGGAGGACTATATGGATCGAGTTGTAACATACCTCATACCGCCTTCTTTGTCCCTAAAATGTGTTATATTAATATATTACCAATATATTTATGCACAATTTTGGTTAAAAAATGATAATAAAAAGCTCTGATTATGCAAAATATTGCCAAAACACCCCATATATAAAGATACTCCGTACCACTTTGTCCATACACAGGGTTGCATTAAATACATCTCCAATTTAGCAACGACAATTTGTGGAAATCTACTGATCTATCATCTATGTAATTTAGTAATCTATCATAGCAAATTCCCTTTACCTTTCCCCTCCCTTCAACAAAAAAGACAAATATAGATTAATATGAGCTAGGTCAATTATTGGTTAAAACAAAATTTTACCAAAACTTTACAATAACATGCTAAAATTAGATTTTTACTAGATATCTTAACTTTAGCAAAACTTAATTATATATATTAATTAAGTAATACGTATATAAAAGAGACATAAGATTTTAAAATATGATTGAAAAATAATTTTTAAAAAGCATGAAAGATTTAAGGATAAGAATACCTCATCCTTGAAAGCTTCAATTTTGCTCTTGCCAACATCATCATAAAGTGCTTGAAAACACTTGTTTTCTTGGTCTGTAACCATTTTTAAGAGAGATTGAAGCTGTGCTTTCCTCCATTCAAAAGTCTTTGTTTTTCCACTTTTGAAGGTCTCCCTTAGCTCATCTAAGCTCTTAGTAGATCTTTGATCCATTTTCTTTAATTGTTGGTTAGTGCTTATAGCCTCGATCTTACGATGATATCATATTATATAGTACACACACTAACTTATTCTTATGTGAAAGAAAGAAAGAAAGAAAGGTTGCTTTACTTGCAAAGATAAACGTACGAGAGTTGCCGCTGAAACACCGTGAATTTCCAACTAACCAAATAAATGAGCACATTTAATAAGTGGGGGCTAAACTTAACGTCAATTAAATTATCCTTGATATTTTAAGCTGTATAAACTACACTACATTACTACCAGTACCGAGTAGCAGTATGTAGCCAGTAGGTTCATATTTACTGTTTGGCATGCACCCTTGACTACCCTACCATAGATTTTTATTATTAAATGATTTTTTGTAATCTTTATATTTCCTCATCATAATCTTACATTATATGGATTAAGGTTTTGTAGAATGGATTACTCTAGTTTTCTCTTGTAAAGTAATCTACGACAACCCCTTTCTAGGATGGGCTCATGAAGAAAAATTCTATCATAAATGATCTTTTATCACGGGTTTATGACGAGAATTCCCGTTGTTAATAGGCTCTTTTCTTGCATTGTAGTGATATATTTATGCTCATTTTAGATTGCTGGTCCATATTGTAATTCGAGTATTTTAAATTTTGATTTATTGTAGCCAAATTGATTGAGAGTGAAGTTGTAAGTAACTTGTTATAGTGTTTTTAGAAAAATTTAAAAAAAAAAAAAAAAAAAAAGAGCAAATCAATATGGTTGGATGTTGGATCTGAAAAGCAAGCAGCCAAAAAGAAATAAAGGTGGTGTGGATGAATGTAAAATCAAAATCATGAGGATTATAATTTAACTTAAAAGCACGAGCATAATTAAGCTTAAGCATGAGAGGGTTACGTTTATTTCCCATGTATAATTCCAATCACGTACCACGTACATTTAATAAAAAAAATAACCCATTTATTACTTTTTCCTTGTTGTTTAATTTTCCCATAGTTCCAATTACACATATATAGATGACTACTTTTTTGTTGTTGTTTTATTTTTGGCAAAATGAGTACCTCCTTTTGTTTACAGGCATGTTCCATCAACTACTCCTATCTATACTTTATTTTAACAGGACGATGCTTTAATTATTAATGCAAACGCCACATTATTTTACTACACTAGTACAATTCCACCTTTATTCATCTCTTCTTTATTTCTTTCTTTTATTACTCCGAGTATAAGGCAGGAGGTGAAACATAAAGAGCATAACATAAGAGATTTGTTCAATTCATCGATAAAATAACAAAATTAAAGAAAATGGGAAGAGGAAAACTAGAAATAAAAAGGATAGAAAACACAGCCAACAGACAGGTAACATTTTCAAAGTGAAGGAATGGTATAATCAAGAAAGCTCAAGAACTTAGTGTTTTATGCGATGCCAAAGTTTCCTTAATCATCATCTCCTCCTCCTCCACCAACAGACTTTACCATTACATCACCCCCGGCATCGAGTATTCCTCTACGTACTTTCTTTTTTATTTTGTCAATTATTTAATTTGCACGTATTTACTAATTAAGCTACCTCTTTTATGCTTTTTCCGATTGATTAATTAATTCTTAAGAAGATGTATGACGAGTATCAGAAGGTTGAAGGTGTTTATCTCTGGCGTAAACACTATGAGGTTCTTTATTTTTCTATTTTTCGACCAAATTACACTTTATTAATTACTGTAATGCATTCATCACTGTATATATAGCTAGAGCCACAGTAGTTAATGGGGTCTAAATATGATCGATGCAGCAAATGAAAGAGCGAGAGAGAAAGCTAGCTGAGGTCAATAATACGCTGCGAACAGAGATTAGGTATGGTATAGCGCTTATCACATGCAATCGTATGCAATATCATTCACCCTAACTAGCTGGTTCTATTTCATGATATTGATATATATCATTCAATTCAAAAATTTCCTAATACATATTTAATTAATAGCCGAAGGATGGGATGAAATTTTTATCATGGAGGCGGATGCACCATGCTTGGTGCATCCGGATTTCCTTAAAAAAAAGGCGGAATGAACATATAGTTGTTCAGTAAAGAACATATAGCTGTTTTGTAAAGAACATATCATTATTTAATAAAGAACATCACATATGGTTGTTTTGTAATGAACATGTATTTGTTTTGTAAAGAACATATAACTATTTTATAAAAAAATTGTACTTTTATGTTCTTTGTATATATTTAAAGAACATCCGTAATATTAATAAAGAACATGATATATAATGTAATGAATATTATTTGTATTCAAAAAAAAACATAATACAGAGTAGTATTTTTTAAAGAACATCTACCTTTTCAATCTTTAAATGAATTATTTGTTCCATAATTGAAAAGTTTTAGTAATTATTTCCCAATCTCAATAGAAATTTATATATTTCTTCATGTTTAATTTCACTTGTTTGAATATTTTAGAGAGAGGAATAAAAATCTTAGAGAGAGAATTAGAAAATTTATAGAGAAAAAGAAATTCTTCTAATAGAAGACAATGGATGTGCATTTAGATCGAGTTTCGTGGTGCTTTGATCAATGTTTGTTAATGGAGTGATTTTTCATGAAGGTGAATATGTGGATTTGTTAATCAAAGATTGAAGGTAATTTTGAATGAAGTCTTGAATTTATTTTTCTTTAATTGTGTTACTTTAGATTTATATTAGAATATTTTGTGATCATAAAATTCATTGTTTATTTTTCTTTTTTAAATTTGATGAATCTGGATAAATGTTGAATTTGAGAATAATGTGACAAAGGTTGAAGATGTTCTAATGTTCTTTATAAGATAGTGTTATGTTCATTTCTTTAATCTTTACAATTCTATAACATGTTCTTTTCACTTTAACTAAATGTTCTTTTCATTTTAGCTAAATGTTCTTTACATCTCTATACAATGTTCTTTCCGCTTTTTTTTGGGAACGGATGTACCATGCGCATGGTACATCCGCCTCCATGAACCACTAATTGAGGATGGGAGGAGATCTAGAGGACCTCACTATAGGAGACTTGCGCAGTCTTCATCAACAGATGGATCAAGCTTTGGATCTTATTCGTAATCGAAAGGTAATTTTCTTCTCTTAAGCCATTTCAGTTAATCAAATATCAAACTTTTATTTATTATATAAGTTAGCTTAGGAGAGTAGTCTTAGACACCTAGTGATACACTAAATACACATCGTCCCATATAAGTTAACAAAAAGTGAACCAAAACCTTTTTAAAAACCTAGGCTAAATGCTATATGAAATTAAATAATTATGGGGTGAAGATGACTTTTCTGGAGCAAAAGATGTAACTTGGGGCGTGTTCTTTGGAAGATGGAGTACATACATAAGAGACCTTTGATTAAGTAGATATCTAGTGGAATTTCCAAAGATCGATACGGAGTATTATGTTTACATCTCAATTATTTATTACACTTAATTAATTTGAAATCGACATATAGTTGATCTGCTTTAACCTGCCTGATTGTGATCTCTTATCTTAATTATACAACAATTATTTGACACTTTATAGTCACTTGTGATCTGTGTCATAAATAAATTCAGGTCTCCAACTTTGATACAAAACTTTAATAAAAGTGAATTTGTTGCTTGCTTCATAATTTTATGTATACTAATTAAATTTACAAATAATGCAGTATCATGTCATCAAAAATCAAACTGGGACTAGCAAGAAGAAGGTTAGCTATATATTTATTTATGTACCCCTGCATTATCTACTGCTTTAGCTGTGGAATAATATTAGCTAAATATTTTCCATTTAGTTCATTATTTGCTATTTAGTTCATTATATAGTACCTACAGTAGTAATCTAAATTATCTAATACTCATTTACATCCTTACATTATTTTATTCAGGTTAAGAGCCTTGAGGAAATTCATGGAAACCTTGTCATGGATCTTGTAAGCATATCTTCGATTTTTTTTTTTTAAAAAAAAAAAGAATTATAATGCATGATGAGTAATATCAATTATAACTAATGGTTCTATTTGGGTTTGATGATTGAAATGAAAGGAAACGAGATTTAGGGCCCCGGGATTTGGTATAGCAGATGATGATCAGGGTAACTATGAAGCTGCTGCTGTGTATTCATACAATGGAGCAGCAGCCAACTTATTTGCTATGAGTCGCCATCCTCGACATCATAATCTTCAGCAGGGAGGAAGGTTAGGCTATAGCAATGTCCATGACTTGCGTCTTGCTTAGGATCAAGATCCTCAATGTGCATGCATGGTTCAACAATTTCATATTGTAGTCGATCAATGTTAATTTTTCAATGATAACAAGCTCAATTATGTATGTAACTGTAATATTGTACGAAGTAGTAGTTTGAGATATTTTGGATTATGGCATAATAGTCCTTCTAATTAAGTTAATATTCAATTAAGAATTTGATATGAGATGATTCCAAAGGCAGTGTTAATAAGACAAAAGTCTGGGTCAAATAGCCGCATTTAGTCATCGGCTACTGACAAGACAAGGTAATAGGTTAAATTAGGAGGCACTAATTATATTTCAAACAAGAGTTTAGTGGTTGCCCCGAGAAAGCTCAAAGCATTGCTTAAGAGTTTGCAGCAGGTACATACCTTGGTAACAACTACGATTACAAATTTCAAGTTGAAGGTATGTCTGTTTTCTTGATATTCAAACTATAGTACTATGTGTGTGTGTGTATATATATATATATATATATATATATATATATATATATATATATATATATATATATATATATATATATATAAAAAGCAAATATACGAAAGTAAGTCTAGAGTTCTTACCTTGAGATCCAAATGTGTTGGGTTTGAAACCTGCCAAGTGATGGTAATTGGAGATGAGAATCCTCCATATAGTTCCAAATGCCCTGCAAATGAATTTAATTATAAATCCAAAAATCCTATAAAACAAGCGAGTACATGAGAGGTACTGAGGGTCTGTTCTCTTCAGATTATTTTCAGTTCAATTCAGTTCTTAATTTCCTTCTCACATGAAATACTCAGTTCAGTCAATCAGAACAGGCCCTGAGTATTAGTGTTAGGGGCACCAAATTTCAGGGACTTGAATGTATGCTAGTCAAAAATACTCGTATGCATTAAATGATTGTCTTCAAATTATTCCAAGCAATTTGCTTCTTATTGGTAGGTTTTCATTAATTATTTTTGTAATAACATTTGTAGGCAGGAGGTAGTCCAGTACTGTATACATTACACGTTGAGTATACTATAACAGAAGATAACCACCAATCACCAGTCTGGAGTCATTATGCCCGCTTAATATTGTTGTTAATTTGTTACAGATCTGAAATATGATACCGCTGGATGATACATTTACTCATTTTTAATTTCAGTATATCAAACACAAGTACATAACAAAATTATAAAGGTGGTAACTTAAACAAGACCCAAAAATGGTACCAGTAAAATACTTGGAAATACCATAGTAAGACTAGTAAAATATTCAAAAAAAAAAAAAAAAAAAAGGGAGAAATGAAGTGAGTAAAAGTTAAGAGAAGTGAGTCGTGGAAGTGCGTTTGCATAGACACGCAAATGAATTATGAATCCATGAGCACTAGAGTCTAGAGCAGGCATTGGCATTCATTCAAAAATGGTTTCTCTCTCTTACATAATACATAATACATAATACATAATACATACGCTCCCTCTTTAGTCTTTATCTAGGGAGTATTTATTTATCTCTGACAGCACTCGTGACTTTTCTGTTTGGTTATAGTATTATCAACCATTTTCTTTGAACTGATTTCTCAACTTGTTCTTGTTCCAAATTCATAATCTGTTGGATGTTGGGTATAATTAGAGAATAAAATAAAAGAGAGGAATGGGGAATCCAGTTGAATTAAGCAGCAGTACTAGTAGTATGTTATTAGGTTTGTTGGCCCTTTCAAGCTTGTTCTACAATGCAGCTTCCACAACATACTGGAGAGACATTCTTGTTTTGAAGCAACTCAAACTCGGAATCGACCCTGACTCACTGAGTCCTGGTTCGTGCATCAGCTCCTGGGACTTCTCCCATGACCCCTGCGACACCCTCTTCTCCGATAAGTTCACCTGCGGCTTCACCTGCGACACCTTCCCTTCACAAGTCAGTCGGGTCACTGAAATCGGTCTTGACCAAGCCACTTACTCCGGCACCCTCTCCTCCATTTCTTGGAACCTCCCGCTTTTGCGATCCCTTGACCTCTCAGCCAACAACTTCTCTGGCCCTATCCCTGCTTCTCTCTCTAACCTCACTCGCCTCACCCGACTCATCCTCTCTACCAACTCACTCTCCGGTCCTATTCCCGACTCCCTGGCCCAACTCACCCACCTCCAAGACCTCCTTCTCGACGGCAATGCTCTCACGGGTCCCATCCCACCCAGCTTTTCCGAGTTGCTCAATTTGAAGAGGTTGGAGATTCAGGGCAATCAACTCACTGGCGAGCTCCCTGACCTGAGTCGCCTCACTTCCCTCAACTCCCTTGATTGCAGCCATAATTCAATCTCAGGTCAACTTCCAACCAATCTCCCGCCTTCTCTGCTGGAGATATCAATGAGGAACAACAACCTAGGAGGACCTTTACAACTAGGAAAGCTGCCATTTTTACAAGTTCTAGACCTTAGTTACAATCAACTCAGTGGCTCAGTCCCACCGAGTTTCTTCACTCACCCGAGTCTCCAGCAGCTGTCTCTCTCCTACAACAACCTCACATCAGTTGAGGTGCCCACTTCACTCGGAACTCAGTCAGGACTCATAGCGATTGACCTCAGTAACAACCACTTGAGTGGGCTATTGCCGGGTTTCATGGGCCTCATGCCAAAGCTCTCAGCTTTATCGCTGGAGAACAACACGTTCATGGGAATGATACCGACCCAATATGCATTCAAAGCGGTTTGCCCACAGCCTGGAATCGCCCCATTTCAGAGGCTATTATTGGGTGGGAATTTCATATTTGGCCCGATACCCGACCCGCTCATGAAGCTGGAGCCAGGTTCCAGCCTTATTAGTTTGGTCAATAATTGTTTGTTGGTGTGTCCGAACACCCTTTTCTTTTGTCAAGGTGCCAATCAAAAGTCTTTGGTGGACTGTAGAAACAACATTGGCCCTGTTATTCCTTGAAAATCATCTAAATTAATTATTCTAGGATTATTTTGCAATATTTGTTCTAGTGTAGACTCTTTTCTTTTCTGATGTCTTTTTCTTTTCAATTAATCGGTAATAAATTAAGGTCAAAATAGACAACTGTAGTTTAATTCGACACATTTTTTAGAAAAAAAGATAAGAGCGTAGTGTTAGTACTAAAAAAAATGTTTTTGGATTTTTTGAATTTTTTTTTTTCCCCTCAAACTTCAAAACAACACTCACTTCATTCTTGCGGAAGATTATGATTATAACGGTTGCAATTGTTTAAAAACAAAAGAAAGAGTAGTTGGTTAAGTTAGGCAATGCCGTACAGGATGGCCAATGGTACATGCACGCACGGCGCAGCCCACATTCTGTCAACATCCCCCTTGAGAAAATACTGGTAATGAATAATTTTGTGAGTACTGTATATTGAAAAATGGAGAGTGAACAAATTGTTAGGCTTCAATTAAAATTAAAAATGAACACATATAATGGCATATGGGCTCATTTCTAGAATCTAGTCAGGCCCAATTTGAGTCATGTTAGCTTAATCCATGCCCAATTTACAAAAAGAAACCCATATTATCATGGTAATATAGTACGGAGCATTCATTATTCTTCCCCAACTAACTAAGTGATCATTTATTTAATTGACATCAAATCACAAGGGCACGTGATATGGAAATCAAATAACTTACGAGTAGATGATTACAGCTTTTGATGATCAACCAAGTTATGTTAATAAGTTTATGGAATGGAAATTAAAATTCCCATACGATTACATAGACATAGTAGTGTATAAATGAAGTGAAGAAAAGAGTTAAGTTGATTAATCTTATCATAATATCATACCTTCTGGCTTCTGCTTCAGTGATGCAGGGTAGGGGGTGCAGGTCTTTTAAGATTCTGACAACCCAAAAAAAAAGGTGGGCAACTTTTCCCAAATCCCAATAATAGTGGTAACTCATCCCACGTGTTAGTTAGAGTTGGGCACGTGATATGAATACCCGTTGCGGTGTGAGAAACCGGTAGCTCAACATTAGCATACTCAGAGCTGAACTGATTGGGGTTGAACTGAATAAAGGTGAAATGAATTATTTATGAGAGAAATAAATTAGAAACTGAACTGAACTAAAATTAAGCTGAATAAAACGGCCCTTAGTCGGTCAGTCATGCTAAGAAACTACAGCCCAAACCCAACCTCAATATAAATCTAATCAATCAGGCCGTTAGTTTAAAGGATATAACTACGCAGATAATGATGTCATAACATAGACATAAAAATACTACAACGTAACAAGGTATATGGATAATAGCTTAATAATGGAGCATATGTCAAAAGAATGAGCTGTAACTGTAAGTCAAAGTCAATTACATGGAACAACAAAATTACCACTTGCTTCATTGCCATGATTGAAACTTGCTCCTATCTCAACTTCCAAGCAATATGGCCCGGCTGATTCATTCATATTTAACGTGCTCATGCGTCATGCGTCATGCCCCAACCTACTCTTATATAATGACATGCTGATGTGCCAATGGAGGTCTAAGGAGCCTTCTTTCTTTGACCCATATCACATTACTACCTGTTTTGTAAAACATACATCACTAAAATTAGATGTCAACTACCTTATTTAAGTTGAGACTTTTGAGGTAATACGACGCCACATATGACTTAAATTGTATCTCTCTACACCAAATACTTTCATGCCTATCTATACAACAAAATACCAACAATTAAACAACTAGGTAGCATTATGTTTAGATTGCGTGTACAAGTAATTACAGTATTACTACAAGATTCATCAATCCCTATATTCAAGCTCAAGTTTTACACAGAAAGCAAGGACATTAGCCGTTACTCCATTTATTAGCTTGTCCATCAAACTAAATACAAGTACAATTACTCAACTAGCTACTCTATAAGTTAATCCCTTAAAACCCATATACTTGTATAATATACTACCACTGTCTGCAGAAAATTAAAATAAGGATACTTCAGTATAGTACTACCAGTTACTACTAGAATCCTACACTGCTAATACGATCAATCAATCAATCAATCAATCAAAGCCTTAATCCCAAAAGTGGGGTCGGCTAACATGAACCAAATTTGATTGTTTGGCTCATGTCATGGGATGTGACGAAGTTTTATACTGGCTGTCACTGGCCTACCGTAACCCTCCTCCTTTATCCAGGCTTGGGACTGGCAGCGGGAAACCCACTGGCGGAGTTCTACACTGCTAATACGAGTAAAATAAAAATCATAGTTTAAAACTTAATTTTATATCTTTTATTGACCAGCTATTTCAACGGAAATCACCACCATCATTGATTACAACACCTTGTATGCAAACAAAGTCGTACTTTTCAACCCCAGTTTGCATTATAAAAAGGAACCCATGCATGGTCTTCTTTCACCATTATCCATTCATTGCTCTTTGCCAAAATCAACCACATTTTTAGCAATCATGCAAATATTTACAATTTCTTTCCCCCTCATTTCCATTCTTATCTTCACTAGTACATTCTACTCAACATTTGTAGAATCCTGCAATAACATAGACAAAGAAGCATTGCTCGATTTCAAGCATCACATCACCAATGACCCATCAGGGCTACTCAAAACTTGGGTCTCCAAAACAGACTGCTGCACTTCTTGGGCAGGTGTGGACTGTGATCATGCCACGGGAAGGGTAGTTAACATCTCAATGTCTGGTCTCCAATCTGGGGACGACTTCATCTTGGATACCTCTATGACAGGTACGCTCTCTCCATTTCTTGGCAACCTTACCTTGCTCCAACTCCTTGATCTTAGCAACAATAAGGAGCTAATTGGTCCCATCCCACCTGAACTAGGCAAGTTGTCACATCTGACCCTTCTTTTTCTAGACACAAATAAACTAAATGGTTCCATACCCATTTCACTTGCAAACCTTCATAGCCTACAAAAGCTATACCTGAGTGACAATAAACTCTTTGGCTCCATACCCAACTCTATGTTTCAATCAATGCCATCCTTATTGGAATTGGGCTTATCCGGAAATCAGTTATCCGGACCAATGCCAGCATCGATTGAGAATTTGCTTAAACTTACTAAGCTTGACCTTAATACCAACAATATCTCTGGTAAGATTCCAATGGGAATTGGCAAGCTAAAAACCCTTGCATACATAGATATGTCCTCGAATGATATCAGAGGGAGTATACCAGATTCTATTGGTGAACTTTCTCGGCTAAACCTTTTATATCTAAATGATAACAAACTTACAGGACCCATTCCTTCATCCATAGGCCGAGTTACTTCTTTGCAATTTCTCAGGCTTTGGAATAATAAGTTGAGTGGTGTTTTACCAAATTCCATCGGGAATCTTCCCCAAATCCGGAGGATGTACTTAGATAACAATATGATCACAGGAAAATTGCCATCAAGTTTAGGACATCTTAGTATGCTAACCGACATGTCCTTCGCAAACAATCACTTTGTAGGCCAAATCCCATCTACTTTTGGCAATCTCAAGAACCTCACATTACTGGATTTGTCTGGAAATCAGCTTGTTGGCCCCCTGCCACCACAACTTGCTCAACTACAGCTGTTACAGACACTCACCTTGTCCTTCAATCCACTAAGGCTGGTGACAATACCCAGTTGGATCTCCAAGTTAAACCTCTTTCAGCTAAATTTAGCCGGTACAGGGCTCAAAGGGCAGCTTCCCCAGTGGCTATCCTCCACACAGATTACTTATCTAGATTTATCTAGTAACGAGCTCACAGGGAAGTTGCCTTCATGGATAGGGAATATGAGTGGTTTATGGTTCTTTAATATATCCAACAATGGATTCTACTCTGCCATTCCAGTAGAATTTAAGAAGCTCTCGAGCCTCCAGAACCTTGATCTTCACTCAAACAAGTTCTCTGGGCCATTACAAATAATTTTCACACAAGGGTCTTACACCAATATCGATGTGTCTGGCAACATGTTCACAGGCCCACTCGATATAAACATAGGTAATAAGCCCACCATGAACACTATCACTTCCTTAATCTTATCGAAAAATCCATTAGGAGGATCCATACCAAAGTCGATAGGGAAATTAACTCGACTCCAAGTTCTAAAAATGGTGGATAACCATCTATCAGGAAGAATACCCGAAGAACTTGAGAATGCCAAGGAATTGACAACGATTATGTTGTCAAGGAATAGCTTAAGTGGAAGTATTCCAAGCAATTTGTTGAATCTGGGGAGCCTGCAAGTATTTGATGTGTCGAAAAATAAACTAAGTGGGGCGATTCCTCCGCACAAGACTAACATTCCTGCCTCTGCATTTTCAGATAATGCAGGGCTTTGTGGAGCTCCGCTTCAGTCTTGTAAGCACTGATACTTGATTGTGGTCCTTTTGTCAATCAAGTATTTACATTTCATTTAGGATTTTTTTTTTTTTTTTTTTTTTTTTTTTTTTTTTTGTTATAATCAAGTTTATGTAGATGTAATTTTCAAATGTATCTTTTTATTTTTCAAATTTTCCTACCACAATACATGGTGATTATCCATGTAAGAGCAATGAACTGTAGGGCTAATGAAATTAGGACATAGGAGCTATTAGTAATGTTTATTTGCAGGTCAAAACGTCTTTCTGGTTGCTAAATGCCAAAAATTCATCATGTGTGCACTAACCCATATATGAATTCATAATCTGTCCACAAAAAAACTGTTAATAATACAGATTATATAAATCCATGGCTCATACTTGAATACCTTATATCCAAATGTTAACCTTATGTCCTATCAGATTCGATGATAGGACTGTCTTGATCTCACATGTTATAGACCATTATTCAACTCTAATAATTAACCTTACCATATATTCAATCCAAATTGACTTAATCCGCACGACTGAATTGCAATTGACTATTGTTTTAGTGATTACTGTATTCTCTCAGCTTGTCCTACACTTAGGATTGGCTTCATTTAGGACAACTCCAGATCCTATTTATTTATTACTGGAAGGGGAGTAGATTCATTCCTTTCCTTATCAACCTTACCTATCTTCAACTCCCTCGATCTTAGCAAAAACAAGAAGCTAAGTGGTCTTCTTCTGCCTGAATTAGGCAAATTATCAATTTTAATTCCATCTTTTCCTCGAAATAAATCAGCTAAATGGTTCGGTACCCACAACTCTAAGTCAGCTGCTCAGCTCCATGAGCTTAAAAGGTTATACCTTAGTGACAATGCCTCTCTTCGACACCATACCCAGCTCTTGTTTTTATCAATAACACCTCTATCAGAATTGGGTATATTCTATAATCAAATGTTCGGACCAATTCCAACGTCAATTGTGTGTTCGATTGAACTTACCAAGCTCCTCAGATAATTTTGCAATCGGTATGATAAAGCTAAAAAATCACACATTCATGGATGTATCCATGAATGATATTAGGAGTTTTAGCAAAGTCCACTTGACATATTTAATCTGGGTCACCAACTACTAAGATACCAAAATGTACAATATTATAATTTGATATCTTTAATCCTAATTCTATTGTAATAATCATCATACCAGTTCACTTGACTTAGCTAGGGTTCTAAATCCTTATAATTCAAATTTTGCAAATAACAAATAACCATCATACAAATTACGGAGTACTACATTTAGATTTTACAGCAAAGGGAAAACGAACATTAAAAATAAAATTAGGGATGCACATACATACTGAAAAAGAAGAAATGCATCGCGCCATCGCATCTATCTTAAATGTTGAATCAATTTATCTCTGAAAATGGAAAATAAAATTCTCAAGACACCACCCAAAGAGTGTAACTTAAATGAAATTAAGAATGCAATCGAATTAAATTTAAATTTCATCCAATACCTAAATTTGTTGGAAGTTTCCAATTCTTTCTTTTCCGGAAAATTTTGCCATCCACGAGACCAAGAAATAAAACGGAGAAGCAAAGACCTTCAAAACTCAGACAAGTGACAGAACCTCTATGATTTTTTAGATGGTTAGATGAAATCTTATTGAACCAAACCTAACTACACTTGAGACTTAACACTCTTTAAAGCTTGACAGGAGATAAGGGGAGTACTGTACGGAGTAGTTGATTAATTGGTACTCCCTCCGTTTTTAAATACGTAATACTTATTCCACTTTTGTTTTTCGGCCGTTTTTAAATACTTTCTCCATTTTCTTAGTTGGAAAGTTTTTACAATAATTAATTAATTTATCTCACTTAGTGGATCCAACATAAATCATATTTTATTAATTTCATATTTTCACTCTTTCAATTCTTTCCACTACTTTAGCTTTATACAATTTTTATTCTTCCACCCACCCCACTACCTCCATGTTTATTACTTTCTCCAATTTCTCCTAAAACTCCGCGCATGGAGAAATGGAGCAAGTATTTAAAAACGGAGGGAGTATTTAGTACACTCATTTTGAAATGTTGTGTACCCGATCCGAACATGACCTATTTTTGTGAGTCTTGACTCTTGAACAACTTGTTTTTGACCCGTAACCCGATTTAATTCAAACCCATTTCACCCGTAAATTTGCGGGTCAAACACGATTCAACTCCAACATGTTAACCCGATTTTATGGTTTTTTTTAAAAAAAAATAAATAAATTTTTTTGAAAATTAATATTAGTTTATTGATCATTTGTCTAACATCAGACATTCATTTAATCTCTTTTTCATTTATCTATCTCATATAACTCTTGCTCAAATCTATATCAATCACCTCCTACTCCAACTATTGACCACACTAATTACATCCGCATAACCCACATCATCGTCATGCCACCGATTGATATGTCTATTGATATTATGTCAATTGATATTATACTCCACATATATAATAATATTAGCCTCTTTCTTAAATTTTGGGACCTTTAAAAAAAATTAAATTTTATTATCATTTTTTTATTAGTTAGGAATTGATGTGCTTTGGTGAAACGATGATTCTTTAAATTATGTAGTATGTAATGACTAAAAATAATATGGTGAAAATGTTTGATTAAAAAAAATGGGAAAAATAAAATAGCAAAGTAAGGTTAAAAAATCAGAAGTATCCAACCCGAAACGACTGGTGACCGACCGACCTGATTGACAGGTTTAGCTGTAGGTGGTAGTGCAATTAAAACTAGTAATGTAACAAGTCTGTAGCAAAATAGCAGAGCAATGGTCCAATACCAGACTCAAGCGGTTCAAACACCAAAAAAATTTTAAATTATTGTGGATTAATTGTACCACGACAATTGGTTGCGCCAAGATCATACTAAATCGTCCAAAACCCGGACCGGACTACTTTGGATCGGTTCATGAATTTTTCTCTATTTTTTTTCTTTTTAAAAAAATTAATATACTAAAATAAAATAATTAAAATTTGGTTTAGTGTCTTTTTGATAAAACTTATACACCGTGTAAAATAACTCATAATTGGACATAATGATTACTCTTTTTGTGTCCTAAATGTTCTTCCTATCTGGAATCTTAAAAATATAAATGAGATAATCTTTGAAATAATTCATAAAACATAATATAGTCATATTGGACCATATTTGATTCATTTCAATGGGTAAATTATTAATATTTAACTGTTATATTTGTTACTACTCCTTCCGTTCCTTTTCTAAGGTTACGTCAATGTTTTTCCATGGGTATTAAGAAAAATGCTTTTATAAGTGGTGAAATGAATATATTTATTTTGAGAGTAGGTAAAAATATCATTAAATGGGAATATTTGTTTTGGAAGTAGGTAAACATTTTCCTAAATGAGAATGATGGTTGCTTTGGGATTATGTAAATATGTTGGTAAATGGAAATAATTGCATTGAAAGTAGTTAAATATGAGAGTAAGTGTAAGAATATTATTTGAAATAGTTACGTAACCAAAGAAAGGGAACACCAAATATATAAACATGGTCATAGAAAAGAAACGGAGAATAACATATGCAACTAAAGTTATTTACAGTCAAAATAATACATAAACAAACATGTACAGTGAAAGAAAAGAGCTTTATAGGAAAGAATGGAGTAATAATTTCAGAGGTTTTATTAGAGATGATAAAATTCAGCCTGACCTACGGGCTTTGGGCAATTTTTTTTTTTTTTGGTTAGAAGCTTTGGGTATGCATTTTTAAATTTTTTAATTATTTTTTTGGATCAACCTGCTAGGCCCAATCTTATTTTATGAGTTTTGGCACGCATTTTTCGGAGGGAACCTTGACTTGTCATGACCAAGTGAGCTGATCTTCCTTGCCTTGGTCCATCCTGAACTTGGTCCAACCCGTCCTTTGATTAGCTCTAGGTTTTAAACATAATTTGAAGCAATATAATGGTTCAATCTAAAGTCAGAATTTACAGGTTATTGACAATATAGGATGAATACCAACCTGAATCTCTTCCGTCCAATTCAATTTTTTAACACTCTTAATTAAACTATCTATAAATAGTATTATTAAAACTCAAAGTGATAACATGTGATTGACATGTGTCACCCCTTCCTTAATATGAGGTGGCATCACATGAGTAATGACATGGCATGAATATTGTTCAAATTTTTTTTTTATCATAAACCTATTTCATATAAAAAATATTTCCTCCGTTTTTATTTTATTGCACCATTAGGACTTTAACATTATTCACTTATTCTTCTTTGACCATCATTTGTGATTTATCCATTAGAAAAAACATAGTCATGTGAGATCTAGTTAGATTCGTCTCAAAATTTTTATAATCTTTACAAAAGTATAATTAAAGATATTAATAGCTAGTGTAATGCATTGGCAAGCATGAAATCCCTCATGATGCAATAAAAAAAGAACGGAGGAAGTAAATAATTTACCATTTAAGCTTCTGTTATATGAATATATTACATAATTTTTTTCCCTTAGGTAATTAAGGAGAAGGATTTTAATTGTATCTCAACCCTCACAATTTTGAAAGTGCAGGGAAGGGTAAGATATCTCCATTATCAAAGTGTCTCTAGTGGAAATTGAATCCTTAATTTTAAGATTGGAAGGTATAATCCTTATCACTGACCAAATTTAGGTTGATGTATTGTTCAAATACGTGGTACAAGGTTATATAAAACTACAAGGCTTAAGCTTTGTAAATTTGACTTTTTTTTTTTTGGTGTTTCACTAGGCGCACCTTTTGGGCTAATCCGGATTTGGGGATCAGTTTTGGGTGATTTGGTTTCACTCCCCTTCCAATTACGCGGTTCATAAATACATACGTAGTAATGCAAGTAAATAAAAGATTATAAAAAAGGGGGATGAAACATAGTGTATAATTTGAGTAAGACAAAACTCTAAAGCACATAAGGTGCAAAATCCACCTTTGTTGTCTGGGCTAGTAGCCCATGGGAATATTATGGATCGTGTTAGAGGCTATAGGGTGGCGGGTTGGGCTCAATAAAAAGAAGATTGAAAAATGGGTTAAACATCCAATACCAATTACGAAGGGAGTAGCATGTACGGATTTAAAAACAAAAACCTTATTCAGTAGAATTTGACTGCAAAAGAAGCTGACCAAAATTGTCAGTCATTTTGTCTTTGCTTCCTATTGTTTGGAAACTACTGTAATGATTTACTGGTACAAGAAGTAAAATGAATTACAGGTACAAGAAGTAGTGAATGAATTGAGTATGGTAAAGCAAGAAATAAGTGGAATAGATAAATACAAAGTAGTCCGCAAGGAGGGTAAAATGGTAAACAAAAACTCCAACAGTACTAGCCTATTGCTGTAGGAGAAGATAAAAAAAAGTAGAGTAGAGTGTGTGAGTAATTATATTTGAAGAGAAGAGAAGAGAAGAGAAGAGGGAGTCCTTAAAGTGAAATTTTACAAGACTGTGAAGATGATTTTGAGCCTGCTAAACTAAGACACTATCACACAATTTCGGATGACTCCCTTCTCTCTGTCCCGGTAATTTTCTTCAATTTCTCTCTCTTTCTTTGATTGTTTCTTTCTAATTAATTATAATTTATCTCATTTAACAAGCTGACCTTGAATGGCTCCCTGAGTATAGGCCCGCCTGTAGCCCTAACTTTCTCCACCGCAAAGTGTTGGAGATGAGGAAGAACAACAACCACATACGTCTACCCGATTCAGGTCACCCGCTTTCTTAATTTATTATTAACTACTTGGGTTAATTAGTGTCAGCCTTAGCCTTAGCCTTATGTAATAGGTAGGATTAGACATAATGGGATTAATTAATTAATTAATCACAATACAGCCTAGGAGTCTAGGAGTGTAAATTTGGTAGCAGTTTCAATTTTCAATTTCAACTTAATTAGAGTAGCTAACTAGCTACTGCTCCAACAACATATTAATGGCTATGCACTCATGCAGATACTACCTCACTTTATCAACACTGCTTTTTCCTTTTTAAATTGTACGGAAGAGTGTTTGTTAAAAAGCAACAACCACTATCAAATACTGATATTCAAATTGAGAGGAGCTTCAACTTGGAAACTGATAACACGAGACTAGTGTTGCTTGTCGATGTGGGAGATAAGGTTCTCTTATCGTCACAACTCACAATCAATTGGGCTTCGAGTACTACCCTGTGTGCTGTGGCGTGCTTCAATGTTCAAACCAATGCCGTCATACACTCATATTACTCACATACTCTCGTACAACCATACTGTTTATTGCTCAGTGTCGACCCAGGCCACACTAGTTAAATCTAAGGTGTTGTTTGGTTGGCTAAATATTTTGTGGCCATTCATACTTTCCATGAATTTCATTTTCAACTTTTTGTTTGTTTCACACAATAAATTAGAAATGAGGATAACGTATATTCATGGGAATTTACTTACCTTACCCTCCCTTGATAAGCCAAAATCCCACGAGAATTTAGTTCCTCCATTTTTAACCAAACAAATTTGTTGAATTGCCGTGATTTTGATGATGGAATTTATTTCCCACAAATAGAAATTTCATATGAATTTGCACTTCTCTAATGAACCAGACAACATATTTATTAACAGTATGTTGGAGACATGAGTTACACAATGTTATACGGAAAAAAAACAAAGATAGGATTATATATACATAACTAGGTCAAAATCCTGTGCAATGCACGGTTGTTAAATATTACAAAATACTACATAAAGTATATAAAATATATTTAGAATAATTCATTTGAATATATATGAAATATGATTGTCAATATGAAAAGAAAATATCATAAGATATAAATAGTCACTTAAAGATTTTGCACAAAAAAAAAAAAAAAAAGGTAAAAAAAGCGGGAAATTTTTTTACAAGGTAATGACAAGTGTTATTAAGGATTTGCTTTTAGTATAGGTTAATAGATAGATAATTTCTATTTTTAACGGAGTACTTTGTATATCTTTTGATAAGACGGCCAAGCCCCAAATACATTCTATTTTATGCTCCGTAAACATTAAGAAACATGGTATTTGTGAGATTAGACTTTCAACCTTTTTAATTAAACAGTGCTACCAAATTTAATTTCTCTATATATGGTTATAACTTAATTACTTTACATATGATGTGGCAAATTGAAGTTCTAATGTTATCAATTTTTTAATTTTGGGAAAAGAAGGGGGCGGGGGGTGGGGAGAGTGATGTGGATAATAACTCAATAACAATTTGGTAACACCTTCGACAATCTCTAAAAGTTGCATTAAACACAGATGGGGCGGCTAGAGGTTCACCAGGACCAGCAGGTGGTGGAGGACTAATAAGAGACTATACAGGGAGAATGTTACACGCCTACTCTCTAAAAATTGGAGTGTGCTCTGCATTTTTGGCCGAGTTGAAAGCAGTAGAGTATGGCCTGGAATTGGCCAAGAGAATGAGGGCTGCCAAATTAAAAATACCAATTGATAGCCAAAGTGTAATAGCAGCGCTGAATAACCAAGTAAGAAATCGAGGCCAAGGATATCACATTATTCAGAAGTGCAAGCAGCTACTTGAAGAAGGGACATGGCAAGTGCAAATTCAACATGTGTATCGGGAAGCAAATAGGGCAGCAGACTGACTAGCAAATAAAGTTGTCGTCCCAGAATAACAATATTGAGTTGATTCAATTCCCTTCTATTGAGTTAGAACGAATCTTGCACGAGGATATCGCAGGGGTGGCTTTGCCACGTTTAATTTTTGTTTAGTTTTTTGTTTTTATTTCCGGGGACTACCCCTCGTACGCATCAAAAAAAAAAATCTCTAAAAGTTGCCTATATGGGATTATTGAAACGAGTATATTTTCAATTAAAGAAGAGATAAAAATAGGAATTTGATGATATGGACTCTTAATCCTCTATTTTGAAACAAGTTACAAATAAAATGGATAGGCATTGTAACTAATGCAATTTTTTATAATTTGAAAAGGGGCTCAATTCTTCTAGAATAATATTGTGCTTCAAATCATAACAGAAAAAATGCTATTCTAGTAACTAGTAAGCCACAAAAGGGGAGCTAATAAGCTCCTAGCTCCTATATTATACAATACTCGGAATTATAAGGGTGAAACGATGCTTGCAATATTAATCATTATGGATGTTTTATTGTTGAATGACTTGAATCCTTTGATCAGATTTGACCATGAAAGCCACAAAACAAGTTCCACCACCTCCCCATCTCCCACCCTTCCCAAATCCACCGTTTTACCACTACTACCTTACCCTCATCCATGCCCATTGCCACCTCTACCAACTCTACTTCCTCCCCAATCCCATCCCGATCCACCACCACGACCACCTCTTCCCCCACTACCACCGCCGTCACCACCTCTTCCCCCTCTACCTATGCCTTTGCATCCTCCATGGCCCTGTTTTGATCCACCTCCTCCCCCTTGCCCTTTACCACTACTGTGGCCTCCTGGTCCGTAGCTTTCCTTACTACCACTCCCACTCCCACCACCACCACCACCTCCACCTCCTCCCCCACCACCACCACCACCACTGCCGCCGCCGCCACCACCTCCACTTCTACATATGCATCTTCCCTGACCTCCTCCTGATCCACTTCCTCCTCCCTGACCTTGTCCTGATCCACCACCTCCACCTCCTCCTCTACCACCACCATGACCTATTTGTCCATAGTTTTCATCACCACCCCCGCCTCCTCCTCCTCCTCCACCTCTACCTTTACCTTTGCATCCTCCTTGACCTCGTCCTGATCCACCACCACCTCCTTGACCTCGCCCTGATCCTCCTTGCCCTTTACCACCACTATGGTCTCGTGGCTCATGGCCTTCCTTACCACCACTCCCACCACCTCCACCCCCACCTCCCCCTCCCCCTCCACCTCCACCTCCCCCTCCTCCTCCACCTTTGCATGTGCATTTGCATCTTCCTTGACCTCGTCCTAACCCACTTCCTCTTCCTTGACCCCTTCCAGATCCTCCGCCTCCTCCATGCTCTCTATTGCCACCGTGGCCTCCTGGTCCATAACTTTCGCCACCGCCACCACCACCTCCTCCTCCTCCTCCTCCACCACTATGACCTATTTGTCCATAGTTTTCATCACCACCCCCGCCTCCTCCTCCACCACCTCCTCCTCCACCTCTACCTTTACCTTTGCATCCTCCTTGACCTCGTCCTGATCCACCACCACCTCCTTGACCTCGCCCTGATCCTCCTTGCCCTTTACCACCACTATGGTCTCGTGGCTCATGGCCTTCCCTACCACCACTCCCACCACCCCCACCTCCCCCTCCCCCTCCACCTCCACCTCCACCTCCCCCTCCTCCTCCACCTTTGCATGTGCATTTGCATCTTCCTTGACCTCGTCCTGACCCACTTCCTCTTCCTTGACCCCTTCCAAATCCTCCACCTCCTCCATGCTCTCTATTGCTACCGTGGCCTCCTGGTCCATAACTTTCGCCACCGCCACCACCACCTCCTCCTCCTCCTCCTCCTCCTCCGCCACCGCCGCCACCTCCTCCGCCACCGCCGCCACCACCTCCATGTTTTATATCTCCTAACACGCTGTTGTTATTACCTCCACCATCACCTCCATAACTCCCTGTGATATTTCTTTTGATCATTTCATTGTTATAACTAGTTGACATATTATCTTTAGATGAAGTTACGTTTCTTGTGCGCTCATGATTTTTGGCGACATTAAGTTCAACTTTGGTTTCGTTTGTTGAATAATGAAACCCAAAAACCAGACATGGGCAAAAAACACAAACCAAAATGAATATGAGCTTGAAATTGATTGGAATTGGATACATTATAATTGATTTTGTTTACATAACTTAGAATGTCAAGGGTCAGAAATATATTTATATACCTTTGTAACCAAACAGTTGGTTGCAATTGATGCCAAAATCCAACGAACACTACTAACAAATCCAATCCTTAGGTATTCTAAAAGGCTGCAAGCTGAGAGGCAAAGAAATGAGATGCGTATGGGTCTCAGCTAAATTAGTTAGTCCCCACTTTACTCACTATGCACTCCATAATAGCACCTCTCCACTAGCACTAGGCTATTATAGATAGGATTAACACTAATCATAAGATTGATGTTGGTATACTGTGGAATATATATGGTCCTATATGAGGCTTATACAAGTGCTATTAAGTCCATTTTGTAATAATTAATGGGGCTAATATCTTGCTAAATGTGGGTTTATGTTTATGTGCAAAGGCTGGTCGGCCCTAATAATAAAATGATGTCAATCCAAACCCACAAAGAAAAAGGTTAGAGTAAGGTAGTGGTAGTTAGTTGGGCATATAACTTAAAGAGGGAGGAACGTATAATAATAAGTTGGTTGCCCATATAAACTTCCATCATTTCAGGTCCATCTTCCATGTCATTAGATGATCCATTTAATTTCTTCATTGTTGAAGCCTAGTTATAGCAATTCACGCCTATGTTTTATTGAAAGTTTTACACTAGTCATTTGAAATATGACTACCATAATGTTTTCATGATTACATAGTTTACAGTTAATATATTTTTTCCAAATAATTAATTATATTACTTTACTTTAGGTATAAAATAGTATTGTCAACATTTTTTTGATTTATCAATTTTTTAGTTTCATTTATGTAATTTTTACTCTTATTTTATAGTTTCTCGAAAAAAAATTATTTTATATTAGATTGAAAATTTCAAAAAATATATTTGCATTGTAGATATAATAAGAAGACTAATTGTGACAATTTTATAAGGAGAAAAAATAAACCAATCATATTATATATCACTAAAATAATATAGTAGTCATTTTTCAAACGACTACGGTAAAATGATCCATGTTTTATGCTTATTAATTTTACTAACTTTATATTTAATGCCCTACTATCATTTGTCTGTCTAATATTTCACTACAAATGCTATCTATCTCTTATCTTCTTTCTTTCTATATTCCATTTTGGGAATATTTAATGAGTTTTTAAAATAAGTGGAAGAAACTTGTTTCGTAAAATTAATTCTTGTTAAAATTAAACCAGATCAAACTGGAAAAAAAAAAATTAAAAAAAATGTTCATTAAGTTAAAAAAATTTAGAACATGTCGGACTAGACTATAACATAACCAAATTACAGTGGAAAGATACAAATTTAAAATAAACTAGACTACATTAGGCCAAATTAATTAATGTAGAAGGTCGAATTGCAAAACATGCATGAGATTTTAGTGTTTTTAATTAAGTATGAATTACTTTTCTTCGTCAAAAAAATAAATAAAAAAATAAAAAATGTATGAATTACTTTTCATCTAAAACGAGCATTATATAGCGCGTATAAAGTAACACTTTTGATGAAGTGGATCTCTGATAAAAAGGAGTAAAAACGAGTTATATTAGCAAATGATCGAAATAGAGTCAAGATTGATGAACAAAATTAATTAAAAGTCAAAAAAAGAGGCTGATAAAGATACATTTATTTAATAGGAGTACTCCTTAGAGTGTAGTGGAGATTTGGGGGCGTGGTTGGTGGTTTAATTTGTTGTTATTTGGCACCAATTTTAGTGTTAGTCCAATAATTGTCCGTATGAATGCATCGACTAATTAATGGAATGGACACATTCATACAAGTATATTTAGTGTGTCAAGTCAACTGTGAAGCTGCTCGATCTGTTAATTCTTTTCGGCTACTCAGATCAGATCACGACTCACCTAATATAATGTATGACAGTTAAACTATGACTCCACGCACCTCATATAACTTAATATCATATGAATGGATTACACAATGATGAGAATTATCAGCTTCGATCAATCTTATCTTATACAACCAACCTGCCTTGCTATTACCACTTTTGCATCAATTATTGGTATGATGGAATAATGAATTGCTAATTACAGAGTTGCCACTTGATTACTTCATTGAGAGCGCAGCTACCAATCTGGCCAATTTCACCCTCTAAACTTAAGTCCAAAAACAATGTTCAACTACTTTAATTAGTTTTGTGATTAATAACTAAGATGTATACATATTTTTTTGAATCTTAGCAAATATCCATCACCAATTTAATCAACTTAAATTTTAATAACATCACAAACTCTTAAATAAGTTAGGTGTACACTATACTTCATATACATTTTAACAGGGTATATAGTTTTTCTTAAATTGACCAAAACTTACCTTTTTTTTTTTTGGAACATGATCAAAACTTACCTTGTCGTATTAGTAAAAATACTCGATCATACTACAACGCATTAATGTATAAAATAATTAAAAATAAGTTAAATCTTGCCAAAAAACCTAAATATTACTCCTTTGCTAATAAAATAAACCCAAAAGATTGGTAATTACATTTAAGATCAACATATATTTCAGTACAACTACTGTACTAGGCACATGTTATATGAACCACCAACACCCTGTCAAAAATCCGTGGTTGTTGGAGATTTTATTTTTGATTGATACATATGTTTATTTTGGATCCTCACAAATTACCCCTTTTTTTCACCCCAAATAATGAAATACAGTTAGTAATAATAATAATGGTACTTTGAAATAAAAAATAAATAAATAAATATTCTAAGAAATTATAATGCAGGACGCCTTTGCCAATTTGCCATAGCTTTTTAATAGCAATTGAGTGTTTGATATTTCCTTTTTTAATTATTGTTTTACTTTGAATGATAGAATACACTATACTATTAGATTCACTAATTAAAAAGTAATGATTTACGTAAATTTTGGGTTAGATGTTAAGGTGTTAAATAAATATTACAGAGTATTGACAAAATTACTCAATTGATACAACTAATGTTATATTTTAATTACGGAGTATTAATTATGCTTTGTCTCCTTATATGTAGCTCTTATGGCCGGGTTTCATATGTCATAGCATTAAATTTGCAAGGTTAGTGGATGGATGTGAGTATTTATTTGTGCGAAGAGTAGGAAAGTTTAGTAGCGGTAACTATCAGTAATATTCTAGCTTAAGCTCAATCCATCGATCAACTGATAGCGATTAACTTGCTTAATCAGGAATTTAAATATGCTCCTAGTATATTATGTGATGTGCCACATGCTACTTCCTTAATTAGTGGGTTTTAAGTGGCACAATAATAATGATAAGGTGACGGAATATTTGGTACCAATTGATTAATTTCCTTACAAAAGTATCAAATAGATTGAAACAGAAATGAAAAATACTAATTCCACAGTATTGGCGTCCATCCATTGATTATATTATACACGAGTATAAAAATGCAAGTTTAAGATAAAAGATAAATAATTAATAATGCTATATATCTAAAGCTTATCGACTTGTTAATGACGTTGCTCTGATCTTTTTCCTACGTACGCAATCGATAGTTTGCATATTACTGCTGTCATCTATAAACTTACCGTAGATACCAAGAGTAATCATTATTTTCATATAATTAAACCCTAGAAGCTAACAAGCAACTTCAATTCTTTCCTATTGTTCATTCTTATTAGGAATGCTATTGTATTTACAAAGCATAATTAATACTCCATAAATAAAATATACTCCGTAACATATATACATTAGTTAATATATTCAGTACAGTCAATCAATTTGTATGAGACAAACTATTTGTATGAGACAAACTGATTCAAGATATATCTAACAATATATACATTTCTAGCAAGCTAGCATAAAAGCATTGTGCCTCCATATGATCTCAAGATTTAAAAGAAAAATGATCAATTAAGTAAGAAACAAAGCAAGGAGTAACTTGTATAGTTGTATTAGATATTGCATTTTCAAGTGATGTATGTTTTTACACAAAATTATAATAGAGCTATGGAATATTCCATTATTAATGAATTGGACCTATGATTATCCATAACAATTATCAGATAAAAACAATATAAAACTCCCTTCATTTCTAAATGTTCTTCTTATATTTTGACTATATTTGGGAGATAATTACCATTAAAGCTACTAATAAAGGATCATTTAAAAACAAAGGAAGTAGCTCATTTGATTAAAAATTTTATAACTCTCTTCACACGACATAGGGCCTGTTCACTTCAGCTTAATTTCAGTTCAGTTCAGTTCAGCTCCTAATTTCCTTCTCTCATAAAATATTCAGTTCAGTTCAGTAAATATGAACAGACCCATACTCCCTTCAAAAAAGGGAAAATATAGGGTGACTATTAAATAAGAAAAATGATATTCATAACCCTAAAAGCTACATATAAGGAGTTAAAAATAAAAAAAATGAAAATATAACATTAATTACACTGATTTGATTGTGATTTTGTCACGCATTCCTAAATTAATACTTTGTACCAAATAAGAAAAGTTATTTAGTGCGTATTTATAACTCTAAGGGCTACATATAGCATTATCCGTTATTAAATAATGTAACTCGAAAATCACGAAACTCAATTTTCGCGAAAAATACATGCAAAAATACACGAAGTTACATGAAGAGTGAACGAAAGGTTAATTTGATAGCGGTAATAAGTGATGGGTACTTTGAGCATTGTTAAATTACTTAGACATCAGTAATCTATAAATTAATCCAGTTGAAAATTAAAAGCTCAGATGGAGTTGATATGAATGACTACCGACTGATTATATTTGTCTATCCTATCCGTGACCGTCCATCTTCTAATGGAAACAGAAATCACACCTCCTTTAATTTATCAATAACTTATGAGTTTGACCTCTTAATTAGAGTGACAACACCATTGTTTTAAATCATGCATGCTGTCAATTGCTCCTTAATTAAATCTCTATTTTAAATTTACATCATACTTCTACATGTCTTAAGTACAATTAAAGACGCATGTTGGGGAATGGATGGAACAAATAAAAATACAAGTAGGTAAATTGGAAGAAATTCATTGTCACTTAATCAAAACTCATGAAAGCGAGCTCTAGTAATGTAATAGGTAGAAAACTATAGGGAAAGCTAGTGAAGATCAAGAAGAAGAGATTGCGGACATTATGTCTCACTACTCCATTTCTTAATTAACATATAGGTAGTACTAGTAGTTTAGTAAAAGTATTACATATAAAACTTGCTTACACTACTTGGGCGCTGTTCACTCCATCGTAACAAAAACGATATTTTGTGAAAACTACCTAATAAAGCCTAAAATTTGTGAGAAACTACCTAATAAAAGATAAAATGTTGTAATATACAATCTTTGACCGAAATTCCACCGTTGACTTAATTTTAGGATGTTGATCCACCTTAGAATACCCCCGAAACCATTGTGGGGGATTGGTTTTCAAGGTGGTAAGGTTATTTTCGGGGTGGTTGGAGGATATTCCGAGTTGGTGAGGGTAGATTAGTGCTTTGAGATGGTGGTTTTTAGGGTTAGAGGTGGTGGTTTTGGGGTTGAAAGGTGGTTTAGATGTGGTGTAGACGATTTCAAGCAAGTTGTGTTAGTTTTGAGAATGAAAGCGGTGGTTTTGAAAGTGCTTTGAGGTCGATCGTCGGTGGAAATTTCGGGGTAGGTAGTATTTTACAACATTTTACCTTTTCTTAGGTAGTTCTTTACAACATTTTACCTTTATTAATTTTTTTTTAGGTAGTTTCTCGCAAAATATGGGTTTTATTAGGTAGTTTCTCACAAAAAGCCCTAACAAAAAATAATGTTCAGTAAAAATAATTTAAGGTTAGGAAAATAAGTTCATTTTTATATGTAAAATTAATTTTATTCAGTAAAAATAAGTAAATTTAAGGAAGATATATAATAGAAAATCAACAAAAATAATTTAGTTCAACAAAAATTAGGTGAAGTGAACAAGGTCTTAGCTAGTTATATTAATTATATAACCAATGAATGAATATACTACAGGCCACGCTAACTTAGTTCGAGCTATGGGGTACTAAATATTAGGAGCCATCGAACCACCACTATACTTTAAAGCATAAATCTTAACATTGAAAGAAATGAGAACATAAAGTAGAATTGTAAAATGAAGCTGATCGATAAATATGGTAAAATAGTGTGCTACGTACTTAGCTTCTCTTGTTGGGTTTAGCAAAAATGTGTAAAATTATATGGCTTTTTATAAAAGGATCAACTCAATCAACTTAATTAAGTTGAAGCGTGAAATAAATTCTCCTTAAAAAGAGTGGTGGATGATATTTTGAATTTGTGACTTTTTATTACGCTGAATTTAATATCCTGATAAAGGACCAAATATTTAAATTTATTATTGAAACCCATAATTTGTTAATTTATATACTCCATTACATTTTATTGTTTAGCCTCAATTATAAACATAGTCTAGTTGTCGACTCCCTGTGTGCCAAGTGGCATCAAAAGCAGGGAAAACTAAGGCATAAACAATACCTATATGAAAACACAAATTTGGATTTAAGAGTACATAATGTATGAATAATTGAATAAATGATTCTACTAGTAATAAATCTATAAATTTGAGTAGTACAAAAGAAAGGTGAAGGATGATGAGTTAGGAGTACGTTAATGCGAAAGGTAGTTGTAGATGTGCATGTTTACTTCGATTCATCGTCCTATCATTTCCATGTTGTTTTCGAAAAAAACTCGTGGAATAATGCTATGAATTATCGTGTTTGTAAGGTGTAACGAATTAGCTTCTTAGGCGGTATTATGGGGGGGACCAACCATATGTTATCTAGCTAAGTGAATTCTTCTTCTATATCTTTATGTGAGGCTGTTATTCATTAGTTAGTAATCGCTAATCGGGAAATGGAGAGATTGCCACTTTAGACGTAATTGGGTGGTTTTAGGCCGGAGTTCGATTCCTATCCCAATTCTAATACGGAGTATATAGTGTGTAGTATTGTATGTAGATCATTTGCTACAGAAGCAAATGATATAGATATGTAATTCCGTCATTGTTAAAGGTTTAAGTAACATTTGTATTGCAAGAGCTTTAGAGGTATCTAAAATTATATTGATGATTTTGATTGATATTTAAAGACTTTTTTTTTATCAACACTCATGTAGCTTAGTGTTGAGTCGTGTTTCCGTTTATATCATATTGATACTTGATAATGTATAGGAAGTCTCTCAAATCCAACCCCTAAATTAAGACATTTATACATAGTATAAAATTAATTATTCCTAAACGAATTTAGTACTCCGTACATGCATGCAAATAATGCACATGACGTTGCTTTCATTACTGAAATTTTTTCTAACAATAAAAAAATTAAAAAAAAAATAAATCATCTCATATTTTTTATTATTATTATTACAAAGTTTTTTTGATACATCATTTAAAAAAAAAAAAAAAAAAAAAAAAAGAAAGAGAGAGAGAGAGAGAGAGAATGTTGACAATGTTAATAAAGCGGAAAGCATTAGTCTATACTCTATATAGTCATAAAACTCGGTCTTTAAGTATGAAATCTTAGAATTGAATGTGGGCCTTGATTAAGTAAAGAGATATCTAGAGAAATTAAAAAAAAAAACTGACCAACTGAGAAGACAAACGTGAGAGTATGTATCCGGAAGAAATAAATGAAATAATAGTTGTATTAGTTTAATTCCTTACCGACCTCGCCAACTAGAGATGGAAGTATTACTAGTTTGTACTACAAACCCACATCACTAATTAAGTTGTATATAAACCCCTTTCTTATCCCCCTTCCTCTTCAGCAACCCATTTTAATTTAAGTTGCCAAACAAACACACTTAACCTTGTACTATAAACAAACACACACACACATAAACACCATAATAAAAGCATGGATAATATGCTCGCTTCCGTGTTGAAGTCGTCTCAAACTAATAATCCAATAGCTATGATAGCTTTGCTGTTCATAGCGCCCTTGTTTTTACTAGGCATCATCTCTAGACTAAGGCGAAAGCCGTACCCGCCAGGCCCAAAAGGCCTTCCTATCATAGGTAACATGATGATGATGGACCAACTAACCCACCGCGGCTTAGCCAAGCTGGCTCAACGCTACGGTGGTCTCTTCCATCTTAAGATGGGCTTCGTCCATATGATGGTTGTCTCCAGTCCCGAGGAGGCTCGCCAAGTCCTCCAAGTCCAAGACAACATCTTCTCAAACCGTCCTGCTACCATCGCTATCAGCTACCTCACCTACGACCGTGCTGACATGGCCTTCGCTCACTATGGCCCCTTCTGGCGTCAGATGCGCAAGCTTTGTGTCATGCGCCTCTTTAGCCGCAAGCGGGCTGAGTCGTGGCAGTCCGTCCGGGACGAGGTGGACTACATTGTCCATGCTCTTAAACAGCATGCTGGCTCTCCTGTTAACGTTGGGGAGCATGTTTTCAACCTTACTAAGAATATAATATACCGGGCGGCCTTCGGATCCAGCTCCTCAGAGGGGCAGGATGAGTTCATAGCCATCCTCCAGGAGTTCTCAAAGCTTTTTGGGGCGTTTAATATTGCTGATTTTATCCCCTTCTTCAGTTGGATGGATCCCAATGGCCTCAACGACAGGCTAGCTAAGGCACGGGGCGCATTAGATAGGTTCATTGATCGGATTATAGACGATCATATTACCAAGAAGAAGGCTATAAATGGACATGTTGATAAACAAGCAGAAGACGATATGGTGGATGATTTGTTGAACTTCTACAGTGACGAAACCAAAGTAAATGAGTCCGAAGATTTACAGAATGCTATCAGACTAACTAGGGATAACATCAAAGCGATCATCATGGTAACATACTTTTGTTATCCTATTATATAGCTTAGTCATCCCCCATGCATGCAAATATTTAACATGTCCATTACTTAACTAATATCTCACACTAATAGCAATTTAATTAAACGAATATTTTCAGAGATGGTTATCAGAAATGTTGAGATTTGTGGGTCATCTAACAGCTTTCAAGTTATTGTCAAAACTTTACCATGCAAAAAAACAAAAAAAATATATCAAAGTTTATGTTGTAGTACTAGTAGTATATTTTTGCAACGGTGTTATATTTATTGCCACAAATATAGTAATCCAACTTTATCAAAGATAAAATGGCGAGGTTGTACGATTTTGACTCGTGTTGATGTTAGAGTAAGAAATTACAAATTTTACTTAATTAATTGATGAGTTGGAGCACTGCAAGTAATCAAATAAAAATGTGCAGGATGTGATGTTTGGTGGGACCGAGACAGTTGCATCCGCAATAGAATGGGCAATGACTGAATTAATGCGGAGCCCCGAAGACATGAAACGGGTCCAACAAGAACTTGCTGATGTAGTCGGGTTAAGTAGACGGGTTGAAGAGTCGGATCTTGACAAACTCCCATTCTTTAGGTGTTGCATCAAAGAAACGCTACGTATGCACCCTCCAATCCCCCTTCTACTCCACGAGACTGCAGAAGATGCTGTTATAGGAGGATACTCTATTCCTAAGCAGTCGCGAGTGATGATCAATGCGTGGGCTATTGGGCGAGACCCCAAGTGGTGGTCGGATGCTGACACTTTCAAACCGGGAAGGTTCCTTAAAGAAGGGGTGCCCGATTTCAAGGGAAGTAATTTTGAATTTATACCATTCGGGTCGGGTAGAAGGTCATGCCCGGGAATGGTGCTTGGACTATACGCGCTAGAGATGTGCGTGGCAAACTTGCTCCATTGTTTTAGGTGGGAGTTGCCGGATGGGATGAAGGCAAGTGAATTGAGTACGGATGACATATTTGGACTCACAGCTCCAAGAGCGACTCGACTGGTGGCGGTGCCGAGTCCGAGGCTGTTGTGCACGCTCAACTGATCTGATGATACCAAGGATTGCAATAAGGAAGGCAATGTTTTATACGTAGTAGTTGCCAATTTGTAATCACTTTTTTTACTACTAGTACTTTATTTTTGCCCGCCAGAGTGCGTGGGAGTATCAACTATCAAAGGCGAAGGCTGCTCTCTAATTTCTTATCTGTGGATATATTATTGCATACTCCGTATATATGTTCCCCTCAAATTTTATTTCATTCAACTAATAAAAACACGCTCTTCATTTTCATATCAACTTTTAATTTCATTTAATTTAATTTTGAGTCAACAACTCTCTTATTCTAGATTGCTTTTATATATATATATATATATATATATATATATATATATATATATATATATATATATATATAATTCTACCATGCTAATTTCTGCTCAAATTATTATTGTTAAGTTTAAAGTCAACAAATTAAAATTAAAACTCCCTTTTAAATTTTAATAATGATAAAGTTTGTTACTATAAAAAATTACTACGTATTATAAAAGTTTGATTTTTTCTTTTAGTTACCTCTATATAACTCAAATAAAAATTATAAAATTCTATTCTTTTTGTTTGGCACATGTGAAAATTAAAGCTTATTTTACATTAATTTAATGTAAGCCCAACTCGTTGTATGCAAGACGGACTGATGTTTGCTTCTAAATACGTACCTTGTAATAGTGGCAAATTTTATCCTTGCAAATAGAAATAAATATATGCGTTGTAGTATAAATCAAGAAAGCTAACTAAAGGAAGTGAGTACATATTAGTTACATATACAACAGATAAATAGGGAAATCTGTAAGTGCAAAAAAAAAAAAAAAAAAAAAAAAAAAAGTGTGCAATTTTTAATAAATACAAGTGATCATAATTAGGTTTGCTAGTTGATGTTAAAGATGACAATTACATGAATTTCGACCATACAATATTGATCTCTCACACATATTAAGTGAATTACAGTAGAGAAAATAAAGGAAAAAAGACTTAAGTGGGATAGAAGGACCATTAATCAAAAAATGACTTTCCGCCAACAAATCAAGAAATGAAGGTCATTACTTGAGATATTGTCCAACTTAGTTTGCCTAAACATATCTTGTCTTTTGTCTCCACTTGCATTGTTTTTATAATCCTTATTATTTTTCGACTTTTTCAGTGTCTCCAAATTGAATCCATTTGCTATTTTATTTTATTTCATCTATTTTATTACGAGTACTTTAATTAATTATGGCCTTATTTGGCAATTGGTTGTTGGTTGTTGGCTGGTTTGATTGGTTGGTTTGACTGACTGTTTGTATTGGCTTTTTTATTGGCTGTTTGACTTTTTATTAGTATAAAAACATGTTTGGTAAAATTGGTTGTTGGATGTTATTAGTAACTTAGGTAACCAAAAGCCAAAAGGTACTCCAAGTAGCTTTTCCATTTTGGCTTAAAAGCCAGCTTTTCAGCTAGCTGAAAAAGCCAATTACCAAACACAAATTTTGGATGTTTGACCAAATCAAAAAGCCAATCAAAAAGCCAATGAAAAGCCATTTACCAAACAAGCCCTATATATGTTCATCAATAACATTATACTTTTTGTTTGTTAGGAACTAGGGAGTATTTTAGAAAAGAAAAAGGTACAAACCTTTGATTCTAATTAGTTTATTACCCTTACATTCAATTTTCAAAGTAGATGTCCCATGAAAGACTTAAGCGGATATGTGTAAGATCAGAGTCGGAACGAATCACCATCAACATTATTCTTCATGCATGTAATAGTTTAAATTTTTATTACATTAATTCTTGTTTATAGATATCCGAAATAATACATAGCATAATAAGTAAACTTTGAGATACGGAGTATATGGCATCATAATTTCAAACCAAATTTGGTGTTAATTAATTTAATGGACCATCTTTTTCAGCAACCAATTTGAAATCGTCAAATTTGACCAGATATGTGACCAATAGTCTTTCTTTAAGCACAATTATTAATATATCTAAGGGGAAAAAAAATCTTGCTAGATTACTTCATCCATAAGGTAGGTAATCCATCCAATTTGACGAGTATATGAATATAGAGAAATTTAAAAATATACTCTCTGGGTTCCTCTTTTGTTCTTTTCATTGGATCAAAAGAAGAAAAAAAAACTATATAATTGCATGTTTATATTAATCAACATTGCTTATAATATGTTAGAAAATACATAAATACGGAATAGTAGCTTAAGGAAATGAGAAAAACAAAAGACGGCAAAGGAAATAAAACAATACGGAGTATTTAAAGAGTTCGACTATTCTTCAGCACAATTACAATACTAGAGGTCGAGGTACGGACGTGTCGTTCAATTCTGTTGTGTTTATGATGAAAATGGCCTGGGTGAATTAGGATGTAAAATATTTTGATCCCTTTGATGCATTTGTCAGCATGTTCAGCCTTAAGAGAGGGGCATTCATCATCTGATCTCACCTTGTTGCGAGGTGGGATGTTGATATTGATTTTGATACATAGACAACATAGTACTACTTTAAACATACTTTGTTAAGAAGCTTGACTTGAATTAATAGAGTTAATTTCTTATCATATTTACTTTTTTAGTACTAACAAGTATTTATTCAAAAGTTGACAAATCGATGATTATTAGAGTTTACGAGTTCAAGTATGAAAAAAAAGTCGTGATAGTTGTTGATGTTATTTGCTGTATTGTCAATAAGTGTTTATGATCGCATATATACAACATATGTACCTAATTTACACATAAAGGACTAGTATTGCAGTTTCTATTGGCTAATTTCTTTCTTTTATTTTCTTCATTTGGCACATTAATTTGAATTGAAGTACTTCGTAGTAGTATAGATAGGTTGGATAAAAGTCTTAACAATATATTGTGTCTCCTACAGACTCACCTAATAAGATCGTAATATTCCTCCATTTTCTAGATGACATCCCACCAATTCATGTCAGTGCACTGTATAAGTTACACAAACACAAATTTTGTCGAGAACTACCAATTAAAACACGTGTTTTGGAAACAACTACCTGTTAATTTTTTTTTTAAAAAAGAACTACCACAAAGTTGTAACAAGTTTAACTAGCACTACCACTCTAACATTTCCGACTAGAATATTCGGCATGTAGGTTCCACGTTTTACCTTTACTTTATAAAATCACCTTCTAAATTGACTAAATTACCCTTTATAAAGGTAAAAAGTGGTAAAAAGTGAGACTCTAATGTCGAAGATTCTAGCCAAAATTGTTAGAGTGGTAGTGATAGTTAAACTTTTACAACTTTGTGGTAGTTCTTTTAAAAAAAAAAATTATTAGGTAGTCGTTTTCAAAACACGTGCTTTAATTGGTAGTTGTTGACAAAAATTTCTTTAATTTATCTTTTTTTCTCTTATAGTACTAGTTATCTTCTCAAAACAATAATGGAATACACACCTTTTTTTTTTTTTTTTAATAGATAGAATAATAGTACACCAAATTGTAAATAGCTCACCCATTCAAAACCTCCCTCAACATGGATGTATTAAGCAGATGAATGGTACAACTGTTAAATATTCGAGTTTGTGTGTAACGTTAAAAGACACACGGGGAGACAACGATAGTCGATAGTCATGTACAACATTGAAATTTTCTAAATAAAAAAGCTTAATGAATAAATGAAGTGCGAAAAATGCAAGTTGTGAAAGTGATATTGACTTGCATAAGCCGGAAAAATGTATTTTAGTTGTTGTCACCGAAAATAAAAAAGGGGTTGAACAAAATTGAAGCAGACGAAGTTAGGTAGGGTGTGGGAAACGGGAAACCAATGGAGAAATATGTGCGTAGATAATACGACTTTGATGCTCCATCTTTATGACAATAACATTTTTGATCTTTCAATTCCAAATCAAAAACAATTTGCCAACTTTTGATGTAATCGTAATCTCCTTCCTTCTTGCTTCTCTCGTCAACGGTTGTTTCTCTCAATCACTTCACCCAACTACCACAACATTAACTTTGAACCTTATTCATTTTCTTTTTATTTTAATGGCTTTTCTATTATTATGATTAATTAATTAACTATGGCGGCCTGATAATTTTACTTTGCTCAAATACTTTATTATGTGTTTCATCCAATACAATACAAAATCACTCCTTAAATTATGGAGTGCGGATTTGATACAAAATTTATCATTGTTTTTATTTAGTGATTTGATACAAACTTGTAAGTAATATTTTAACTTAGAAAAAAAATAAATAATGATGTATGTAGTCCTAAGGGCTATATATAATATAAGCATTAAATATATTTTTAAAAATTGTATAAAATTAGGAATTTATGACAAATAATTAGTGTTTATGTTTTTATGATTTCCTAACTTTATACTCCATACGATTTTAGAGTGTGTTTTTAATGCTTATATATAGCCCTAAGGGCTATGTATAACATTTTTCGGAAAAAAAAATACTAAGCAAAATAAATAAACCCTTCAATGCTCGGATCCTCTCATACACTCTATGATTGTCCCTTCACACATTATTGATACTTAGAGAAAATTTGCCTACAAATATTAGTAGTTCTCTTGTAATACTCACTCTTTCAAGGGTTCTTGTACTTTCCTATTTATCATATAGTGGATTATTTTTTGGCGTTCATCGTCCGTGAATTTTTTGTGAATTTTTCCCACGTTAAATATTGTGTGTCCATTTCCCTTACTACTATTTATCTTGCATTCTTGCCTTGTTACTTTCTTATTTTATCAATCTCTACATTTTTAATTTGGTTCCGTTGTGCACTTGGAATATAAACGATTATAAGGTTTAGTATAAACGTTGTGCAATCACTTATTGATACAATCTAAGGGCCTGTTATCTTCAGCTTAATTTCAGTTCAGTTCAGTTCCTAATTTCCTTCTCTCATTAACAATTCACTTCAATTCAGCTTCAATCAGTTCAATTCAGTTAAGCTCAACTCAATTCAGTAAATCAGAACAGACCCTAACTCCTAATGGATTATTTCTAAATATGGGACAACAAGAAAGAGAAAGACAATTAGATTGAGAAGAAGAGTAAAAACACTGGACTATAGGTTGCGCGAAAAGAGGAAGGAGTGAGTCAATAATATTATTTATTTTTTATAACAACATACGGAGTACAAATAATAGTACTCCGTAGTAACTATTAACTTAGTAAAGCCTAAAATAACATAGTTGTCCACATTTATAATATTTCATTCGGTTTTTTCATCTTTACTTTTTGCAAAATTCACCAAATACCCTCAAGTTTTTCAAAATTCACCAAATACCACCGATGTTTGTTATTATTCACACTGTGACCTCAAAATACTCCTGACGTTAAAGGTCCGTTAGCAGTAAAATTTAATTCACCAAAGCCCTAAATTTGTTAAATAATTACACAAAATACCCTCTATTTTTTGAGGTACAACAACTAGTTTGAAATTTAGGAAATTAGCTGTTAATTTTGATTCTCACCCTTTTTTGCATAAATACTCAACACATAGCATCCTTTTATTTGCTTAACCACAATTTTAACAACATGAGTTATATGTCCAAATCATCTTCCTCAATGTATGAGTACTCTTGGAAGCTCTAAGTCCGTTAGCTCGCGGACAAGCCCAGACCGTTTACTAGGGCATAATAAGCCCAGTCCGTTTCCCGCCCAAGTCTGCAAAATTATCATCTCTGCTTCATTTGACCCCTCTTTTTCTCTGTTTTCCTGGTCTCCAACACTTCTATTTATGAATAGAGGTTGTTTGCAACTCTGTCGCACTCATACATCGAGGAAGAGGATTTAGACATATAACTCATGGTGTTAAAATTTGTGGTTAATTAAGCAAATAAGAGGGTTGCTATGTATTGAGTCTTTATGTAAAAAAGGGTGAAACCAAAACTAACGATTAGTTTTCTAAATTTCAAACCAGTCATTCATTATTTGGTGAATTAAATTTTATTTAACAAAGTTAGGGCATTTGGTGAATTAAATTTTATTGCTAACGGACCTTTAACGTCAGGAGCATTTTGAGGTCACGGTATGAATAATAACAAACATCAGTGGTATTTGGTGAATTTTGAAAAACTTGAGGGTATCTGGTAAATTTTTCGAAAGGTCAAGAGCATTTGGTGAAAAAACTATATTTCATTTTATGTTAAATAAAAAATCATGTTACGGAATTAGTTATTTATAAAATAGATGTCCACATTTATTATTTATAATAATATTTGAAGTTACGAATTTAGTTGTATTTTTTAATTGATACATAGTAATGGAGAATGTATTGTATTCGTCTAGTCGACTTATTTTTGAGTAGTACTCCGTACAATAAAACCCTTCAAAGAAAATTGTAGCACATTAAAATAAATTCAAATAAGATTTGAGAAATTCAAATTAATAATAAAAAGTAAATTTGGACAAAATAAGTTCTAATACAAATTTAGATGAATTAGGATAAAATAAGTGGTATATATATATCCCACGAGTTGACATACTTAAAATTCAAAGCTGCCTTCAGGTTTGATTATAATGTAATGTGAAAACAGAGAGTTTATCAGCTCTCAAGTCTTCAAAAAGAATGTTAACTTTTGGAATCTTGTTTACCTTTTCCTTTTTGATCACAAAATCAAAATAATTTGGCATTTCGTTCCGTAATACCCATCTTTTTCAATTTTTGTGGAGTTGTAACTTGTAACATTCCAGGAAGTTAGTGAAAAGGTAAAAGGCAAATAGCTAAAGGAAATGTGAGCAATTACAAACATAAGATGTTAACAATTTGTAAATTCAGCATAAGATGGAATCATCTGCACTTTTCACCGAACTCCACAATCTAAAGGTGGCATTTCGGGTATTTTAATTGGGTTTACTAAAATCTGATTGAATTGAATTTATTTTAAAGGTCTTACTAATTTATTAAATCCACGCAAATCGAAATTTGAATTTAGATTTTTTTCGAGTTTAGTCGGATCGTTTTTTAACACCTCTAAGGAAGAGCTGATACACATACAACCATTGTATGTTGTCCTTACATACAATACCATTAGAAATTTGACCCATCGTCAAAAGAGGGAAGAAAATTAGAAATAAAATATAAATACAATACCTCTAACCATTCACTTCACCTTATTTTTAAGTAGTACATTAAAAGTTTAAAACCCTTACTGAAAATTGTAATACATTTTATAAATGCAAATAAGATTTGAGATATTCATGTTAATAATAAAAAGTAGATTTGGACAAAATAAGTTTTAATATGGAGTACAAATTTAGATGAATGAAGATATATCCCACGAGTTGCCATACTTAAAATTCAAAAGAGCTTTTCAGCTCTCAAGTCTTCAAAAAGAATGTTAACTTTTGTAATCTTGTTTACCTTTTCCTTATTTTTGCTAAATTGAAATTAATTTTACTAAACTTAAATTATTTTTGCTGAATTTAAATTATTTTTACTGAATTGAAATTATTTTTACTCAAATTGAAATTAATTTTGCTGAATTGAAGTTATTTTTACTGATTCTCTATTATATTTCTTCTTTAGAGTTACCGATTTTTACTAAACCTGAACCTATTTTCACTGAAATGAAATTAGTTTTACTGAACTGAACTTATTTTTGCTGAACTGAAATTATTTTTGTTGAACTGAAATTATTTTTACTTAACTGAAATTATTTTACATGGGAATAACTATTGACGAAGGAATATTTTTCCTTATATTTCTATTAAGGTATTTGTTTTCATTTTTAATTTTACATTGTTTATATAATTTTGCTTTGACCATCTTTGATAATTTGCACCCAAGAAAAAACATATTTATGTGAAAATCTAAAATAAAACATATTCATGAGAAAATCTAACACAAAACATATTCATGTGAAAATCTAAACTTTTGATTAAAATATCTAAAGTTTTACTCTACTCTTTTAAGTTGACTTGGTGGCTGAAGGTGTGCACTGTGAAGGTTGGTGGGTTTCAGGAATTAAGGGTTTTCATTTTGAGTGGTGTTATGGTAATTTTGGGGCTGGTGAAATTGAGTGGTGGTGTGTGTTTGACTTGTCAGGAGTTGTAGTAGTTGGGGCAGGTGGGTCGGGTGGTGGTAAGGTCAGATTAAGAGGATTGATTGGGGCAGGTGGGTCGGGTGGTGCCGTGGTGGACTGGTGGTAAGGTCAGATTGTGAGGATTGATTGGGGCAGTGGTTGGCGTTCAGAAAGGTGGTCAAGGTTGGTCAAATGCTCTAGTTGCTTAGACAAGCTTATGCAGGACATCAAAATAACGGGAATGGGATTTATGGTATGTACTATGTAAGTGTTTTCCTAGGAATCGGTTGAATAAAAGCTGGTACATTTTCTTAATACTAACCATCAAAAATCTCATGTTTACAACTTTACACAAGGGAATTTTGAATTACATATAAAATGCAGTGGTCGCCAAAGTATTAAGTCACCACACTAACTTAAGTAAACAGGTACAACTAGTACAAGGTAGAACAACAGGTGGTGCATTGACGAATATCACTATTACAAATTATCCAACACTAAAAATTGGGTTGCACTAAAATAATTTTACACTTTTATTTCTTCCATTTCTTCAGCCCAACAGGAGTGGAAAAAAAAGCATCCACAACTGTTGCAGTCGACCTGTTATGCTAATCTTTTGTAGACTTACATTAGGGCTATGCGGTTGAGAAGGGTAACAAATAGCATGATCATAACAAGATACGCACCACAGCAAGGCCAACAGCAGAGATTGAAACAAGGGTACCTATGCAGTATTTGATGACATCATATTTAGCGGCCTCCACTTGTGCCCTTAACGCATGAATTTCCTGAAAATGACAAGTAAAGCATGAGCAAAATAATGTGGAACCACCAGCTTGATCTGTAATGAGTCATGAACCAAGTAATCCAGTAATACTCACCCTATCAAGCTTATTGGTAAGATTATTTGTTTCTGCAGTTTGATTTGCCAATTCATCCCGAATCCTCCTGCAGTTTATGGCACCAAAAAGGCAATAAGAGCATAAACTACAGAAATACTTTCAATTTTATAGATGCAAGGTTGACATTATGTACCCTTTTTCAAGATTCAAATCCAATCGCTGCCCAGCAGTAACTTTGTCAATCTCATACCTGCATCAGATTTCAGAGGATCTAAATCATGGAGACTATGGAAAAGAATGGTTGGTCATAAGAAACAGTAAATTGAATTGCATCACTAACTGCTAACACGGTACAGATAGCAAGACACATGCAAAGAAGCAGCCCCAAAAAATCCCATTTCTTGTTTAGATGGTTGCTGAAATAACAGGACAAGTTTTCTTTTACAAAAGTTTCTTTACCATAAAACAGATCATCATTTATAATAGACTGTCAAAGAAATCAATAATAAAACACAGATAAGGAACCATAGACCAATCCTGCTGCAAATCTAGAACCAAAAACAGAATTATCCACAACTCACTAGGTCCAGAAAGAAACAAGGAAAACAGGTATATCCCGTAAACCAGATCTGTAATTTTCTACTGAAAAGGAACATTAAACTTGAATAGATACATACATATAAGTAGGAATTATTTTTTAGCAGATAAATACAAATAAAATCACTGTCAACATGTACTTCATATATGAAGAAGTATAAGATAAGTTTTTCAGAAATTCTAATTGGCCAATCAACCCCACATTATTTCCTTGAACAAGTCCATCCCAATCTAGAGATAAGGATTACTAAGATAGTGTCGGAGTATCCCAATCTCCACAAAAGCTAGGAGCTAAATCACTAAATCCCTAAAATTCCAAGGTTTTGAGGGAAGGTAAACAAAAAACAACCTTGTCCACTACAAATCACTACATTTCAGCACAACACAGATATGAAAGAGAAATTAACCTTGATAACACAATTCACAAGATTTTTTGTAATGTTAAGCTGACCTCAATTCACTACGCATCTTCTCTATGTCACTCTGGAGTTTCTCAGCCTCCCTCTGCAACAGGGAAAAATGATGTTCCTGCAATTCAAAAATCCATGCAAGCTTTACTATTGTTGATCATTCACATAAATACCATAAAGAAAGAGTAGTAAACATATATGCAAAATTTGCTTGTTTCAGTCATATACAAACCAATATCCCATATAGAGTTTTTCTATTTTCTATTAGACAATAGGAAAGTCAATATGGTTTTTGTTAGGGCACAAATTGTCAAAGACTTCCTAGCATTACTACAAACAGACATTTTATTCATGTGATCTTGACTGGAGTTACTAAAGTTGTCCAAAACTGAACCTCAAGATGCAAAAACTTAAAAGTGAACAGCAGAACTGGACCAACAGAATCATGTATGTGAATAGGAGAGAGATAGAAGCAAGGGCAAGGAGCATGAGAACCACAAGGTCTATGATATTAAACACAAATCACATACCGTAAAACAAGAAGGATGGTATGACTGTTAAAACCTAGGTTTATGTTATTAAGTACAGTGTAACAATATATCACTATATCAATGTCTTCCGTGGGATAACAATCACCACCCTTGGAAGCACAAAGACTACAATCAAGTAACAAGCACCCAAGCCTCCAAGAGGGCATCACTAAAAACTAACCAAAAAACACATACCCTAAAATAGCAAGGAAGCTAATGGATACTGATCACCAAATCTAGGAATGAACGCTTAAAGCTTAAATTCGAGTTTCACAAACAATAGCTTTAGAGGATCTTGTTCCACTAAATATACTCCAATTCTCCATCTCTCTATTGTTCATAAATTGCTGCAGCCAAAACGCACCTTTTAATCAAAAAAATATTAAAAAACCAGAATAACCAGAATAATCTTACACCCCCTCACGGCATCACATCACCCATCCACCAAGAATTCACTGTCCTCAACAGCCATCCACTGTACTGCCAGCAAAGCTGGAGGGTAACAAGCACAAACTTGAAATAATTTCCATTGCAATAACCATGAAGATGGCATTCTTCTTAAAATAATAAACAGTAAATTTTCAATTCTCCAACTCATATTTCTCTTCAATGCTACACCTTAGTACTTAACAAAAGCAACTCTTATTCACGAATCACCATTACAAAAAACCTAATAATCAGAACCCCAGGTAATTGACCTAATTGTCAACAGAGTTTGTTGAGTTTTTTAGTTAAGCAAGAGAAAAATTAAGAGAAGAATGCAATAGAAGGGGAGATAAGTCACCGGTAAATTCATTCAGAAAATTGTGGAAACTAATAGATAGTATGGGAGAGAAATAAAACATCAGATATGGTAGATTTGTTATGACTTATCAATATTAATTCAATCCTTGGCCCTAACTACCTAGAAAGTATTTCTGTTCTTTTTGTGTTAATTACTTCCCTGCTAATTTAATGGCTATTGTGCCGTGAGAAGAGAGGATAGCTGGAAGCCAGACAAACATCAAAGTATGGCTAGTATAGTTAAAATAAGATGGCATGAGTCCATGCTAGTGTGATTCCCACAAGTCCAATGGAGTTGGTGAGAAGTTTTAAGTAATTACCAATGTTCTAAGTTTTCTCAAACTAGTAGCAGACTGGCAGATAGTTATATAAACTAGACATTTTGTAGAATAGAAAAAAGTTTCACATATACCCCACCAACAGTCCAACACCACAGCCAAGACAAGATGCAGAAATGGCTAATGACTGGTAAAGTAAAAGAAAAAAGGCAAAAATGATAATCATCCATTCAAATTTCAAAATGCATTGAATTCCATAACAGCCAATCTTATGTTGCATTCTTCCAGCAATTCTTACTAGAATAATTTCACAAGATTGGTGTCTTTATTTTTCAAATCAACACTTGCTTGAATCCTTGTGCCTCGGTGGGTCATGTGTCACCTCAACCAGTCACCAAACACTTTCTTGATTGCGAAAGCATGATTTCCTTTCCACGGGCAATTTAGTATCAACTACATCAGGGAGACCTTACAGCGCATAATTCAGCTTAAGGCACAGGCTAATTAAATAACAGCCTCATCCATAATAGTAAAGACACAGTTACACAAATTAGAGCATATACCTGCGAGCTCTGTACTTGAGATTTGAACTTAGCCAAGTTAGCCTCTTGCATCATCTCAAACTACAAAGAACGCAAAAATAGGTTAGGCATCAAAACACACATTAATAATCTATTCTCTGATACGAGTATTATAGCAATCTTAAAAATGAAAGAAAGAAAAGACATACTCTTTGCATCTCAGGCTTAGACATAAAAGATTGAGCCACATTTTCCAGACTATCATTCAAAACCTCGGTAATTGCAGCCGTAATGACCTCTGCCTGCTTGGATGGTATACCTTGAGCTTCTAATTTCCTAACCTAATCAAAATCCTCCAAATAAATTAATTCGATCAACCAATAATGCTACAGCCCAAAGTAGAGAGAGAACTTACAAGTGCTAAAGTATCCACGAGAAACAAGCGTCTGCCATTAGAAGTCACTAGCTGAGAAATATACTTAGCGTCGATATACCTACTTCCATGTCGATCATGCGGAGACGATGAATATAATCGATTAGCGTTCAGACCATACAAATCCCTAAATTTCCTAGATTTTATCAATGAATTTGTACCAAATTCATGAACTCGCCTGCAAATTGTAGCAGCCGCCATTCAAATACAAATATAATCAATCAATTCGAATTCCAATATCAAAATAAACCCTAATTTGTCTCTCTAAGAAAAAGATGGGAAAATAAGATCTCAAAGTATTATTATTGTGTTGGAATTTGTGAGGACAATATTGCTATCAGGATTTTGAGACTTGACAACGTTAATTTCATTTCTCACTCTTTCTTCCTTTCTTACACTAAAAGCTAACAATGGCAGTTACAACGTGTACGCTTTTTTTTTTTTTTTTTATTAAAGAAATTATTTGATGGGTGATAAACTTATAACTTAGGCCATGGTCTTTTGAGCCTAATCTAATATGCTCTGTTCTGTTGAGTATAAATAAGCTGATTTGCTCTATTTTGATACTTGTTTTCTTGAAATCTGCTCTACTCAAAAGTTCAAAAGAACAAGGCCTTAAGGGTGAGAAAAAATCAAGATACCTTAAATCGAAACTTGTTAGGAACTGCAGGTTCTACAACCGAAACTTGTACAAGATATTTCGGTTTCGGGTAGTAAAATGGGGAACCTGTCGCAACAAGTTCGGGTTCTCAATTTTTTGGAATCAGAACTTGTAGGTTCCCTTATAACTTGATAAAAGTATCACTTAAGTTTAAATTATACACCATTTATCACCAATATTTTAAATAATAATTATCAAAATAACTATTATAAATATATGTATTAAATTTGTTAAACAACTACTCCGTACTTTATTTAATTTGCGAGTTGTAAACATCGAGTATAAATTAGTGACCTTCCAGTTTTTTTATAAAAAAAATCTGCAGAAAGTTATTAACTATATTAAAATACAGGGTACAGTATATCGGAGAGGTTGTTATATACACTCGGGTGTACCGTACACCTATGAGCATTTGTTTCCATTTTGATGATTGATTTTCATTTAATCATCAAATGAAAAGCAAAAACTAACCTTAAATTAGTTGAGTGTACGGTACACTCGGGTGTATATAACAAATTTTAGTATATCGAAACCTGAACTTGTGTAAGTTCTGGTTGTGGTTCCCAGTTTCCAGGTTCTTGTTCAACAGGTTCTGATTTCATGGATTTTAACAAGGTATTCTATTATGCTCACCCTACGTATACTTGTATATAGTACTCCCTCCGTTTTTTTTTAAATGCATTACTTTGATTATGCACCATTCACATACTATGGTTGACTTAATTTTTTCACCTCTATAAAATAAACAAATATTATTATATAATATATCATTAGATTCGTCATAATGTCTAGTTTCATAATATAGTTTTATTATAATTTTTACTAATTAACAATTAAAGATATTAATAGTCAAAATTTCATCTCGGCAAATGTGTCGGCCAAACTGATGCAAATTAAAAAAAAAAACAGAGGGAGTAGCATTTTTACATTTCCTGCAATACAAAATTTCATAATTCATACTACCTCCGTATTCTATTTTGTTAACAAAGGGGTATTATTTGTAAGACATAAAATATTCCTTTGTTGCACATAATAAGAATTGGAGGTAGTATTGTATAACGTAGTAGATTGGGAATTTTCCTTCTAAATAGGTATGAAAAATTCATATTGTATAATATCGATGGGGCTAGGGGTTGGAGCTAAGGTGTAACGGTGGGGGAAGGATAGGAGGGCTGGTGGCTGGCTTGAAAGGTTTTTTTTTTAATTATTTTTATTTTTTAAAAATTTTGGATCACTTATGTTGCGACCTAGTGGAAGAAAATCAACCCAAAAGCTTGTACTCACTGAAAGTTTGGTTTATTAAAGTGATCTTTTCTATATAAACCTCATATTTTGGAAGCACCCAATATAATAGATCGAAATTAAAGCGAATACAAATCGAATTCAAGTTTAATTAGAGGATGAAAATGGAGTCGTTTGACTATTGAAATTGTTCTTTTTAATCTTTTTGATTTTAATTAAAAATATGTTCCTTTGATGGAAGTGGTGTTACTTGTGTTTGCTGGGAGATGGAGCAAAATTTCAATTTTAGGTTCCCATAAACCCTTGTTGAAGAAGGATGAAAGTAAGTGTCGTCAAACCCATTTATAGTAATGAATGTAAAAGTCATTACAACCAAATATTTTCAATCTGAAGCAGATGCCTCAACTTGGTTTGGGTTATAAAGACTCGACGTTAGTTAATCATTCTCATAAAAGGAATATGTTTAACATTTAACATCATGACCTTGTATGAGAGAATACATGCCATATTTTTATTAGATCACAAGGAAATGTGATTGACATGAAGTAAAGATCTCAAGAGGATTTTATTCATTTGAATCCTTGGGAAATGATTTTGTCCCTTAGGGTAAGACATACTGATTTTGGGCAATCTCCATCATCTCGGCAACATTCATCAACTTTTAATTGTATGTTCGAAAAGACATAGCGCCACATGAAGCATCATCAATTCATCGATTACCAACTTCCCATATTTTATCAATGGTCACATCCCATGTTTAAATGTAAGTTTGTAAGCCTTATTTGAGTTTGTTTGCACTCGCTGTAATAGCTTAAAAGTAAATGTCATTAATGACCTTTATTGGTGTTGTGTAAGGGCTTCTTATGCCTATGGTAACTTATGTTACTTTACTTTCTTATCATTTGTTGTAACACACGATTTAATTATATAATTTCAGCCGTTTTCAAAGAGCCAAAAAAATCCCAAAAAACTTACAAACAATTGATACAAGCTTTGGCGTGTGAAAATAGTAATTGATAAATCAATCACTTACATTATACTAAAGGCGAAACATAGAGGGACACTTGACAATATAATATTAAAGCTTTCGCTCCAAAATTACTTACTAAAAAACTCTTTTATTATTACATAAAAATAAGTTTTTTATTTTTATTTTTTTACCCTTACTTTGTAAAACATCTAAAATAAACTTCTATAACTAATCTATTAACTATTCCTAAAAAAACATTGCTGACATCATCAATCTCTAATCTATCCTACATATCATTCTCACATTAAAAAATTTTCCTCCATTTTTATGTGTGATGTCATCAATTATTAATATTTTTTTGAATCTACACTATACATTTTTCAAACAAAAAACAATTACCCCTTTATTTTTTTACACAAATGATTATTTTTTTAATGCATAATAATAAAATTATTCAAATCGTGCAGACTTGAATATATTACAAGTACAGATGAGCAGAATTTTTGCAAAAACAATGCAGGGGCCTAATCTAGTTCTTTAATATCAAATTAGCCATCATAACTACTATATGTTTAATTATTTTCTTTTACAGATATTTTATTTTAATTTTTTTCATAAAATTTATTGTTATTCTTATTAATCTGTATTTAACAATCAAGTTTAATCTAGCGAAAAGATAAAGAAAAACTACTTGTAATACGGAGTACTTTTTAAAACAGTTAAACCATTTATAACTGTGGCGGATCATGGCTTTTAATAAGGCTCCAAGGCCTCCAACCCATTGAAGCGCACTCTCTCAGTTCTCCATTGAAGCGCGATTTACGTTCTCCGTTGAATCCAATACTTGCATCCCCCATTGAAGCAGCTTTTGAGGTAAGTTGTCTGTTTTTGTTATCATCTTATCAATTTCACAATCTAATTTAATTGTCAAAATCTGAATTATTGGTTCTAAATTCTAAGATTATGAAACATCATAACCAAAGGAAAAGAAAATTATGAGCCTAACTTGATTATTGAATCAAGTATCCCTAAAATTGTGTATTTTTCGAATCAAATTTGGTTGCTAATGTATTGCACAACCCTTTAATGTTAGGATTGAACTATGAAATTACACCTCTTTTCCCTGGGCCCATTGCGGCTGCCCCTCCTGCCCTCCCTCAGGGAGGGGCCTGATTTATCAGTTTTTACTTCTTTAATTTGTGAAAGTTAATTCCCTTCTCCAGTTACTTTTAATATTAGGGTTTGATTCATAATTGATTAATTGTTTGTTTTGCAAAAGTTAATTTATTTCTTCGTTATTTTTGTACTTTAGGCTTCATTTACCATTAACCAATTGTAAGTTTTGTGGAAGCTAATTGCTTTCTTTGTTATTAACTTGGGTTTTATCTGTTATTGATTGATTGTTTGTTTTACCCAAATACTTGATATGATACTGACCTCTGGTTAAAAATTATATTTTGGATAGGTGAATAAATTCGAGAGTGTTGGGGAAATTGAAAGAATGGAAGAAAAAATGGCGTTGAGTCAATTAATATTGGTGCAGGGTATTGTAGCTGGACAAAGGTCTGATTTTTATGTAGTGGATTTGGAAGCTGAGAAAGTAATACAAATTCCTGCTGCTTCATTGTTGAATGAAGGTGGACTAGGTGGTATGGTGGCTTTGGGACCAGTCATTTATAATTTTGGCGGTGAATCATCAGCGGAGGATCTTGATCCTGAACTAATAAATGGAGACCACCACATTCACTTAGGCGCATCCTCTTTAGAGCTGAGCATACCACATATATTAGATTCACTGCAAAAAGGAGAAATTGATGATTTTTTAAAATTAGGGTATAATAAGTGGAAGGCTGCCCCTTTCATGAAATGTCGCCGCTGTGATCCGTTTTCTGTTTCTCTTAGGGGTAAAATATACATCTTGGGAGGATTAAGTGCAAGTTCTTGTATTGGCGAGGTGTTTGACCCCCAACATGGACAGTGGACAGCGTTGCATCCACCACCATCTGATGTTCCTAGTGACCCTTCATGTGTGTCTCATCCTATTATTCCTGATGAATAGAATGATCGTCTTCTTGTGCACTTTGATTCGGCTAAATCCTTGTATGCTTATTATCCTGCTACTGGTACATGGGATCGCCTTGCCCAACGCTTCTCAGAGCCTTGGTTTCCTACCTCTGCTTTGCTGGATGATGTTCTTTATTTCCATACCCAGGACGCATTCAATTTCCTTATCGCCTATGATCTCGTAAGCAAAGATAGGTTGAAGGTTGTGTATTCCTCCAAATTTCCTGTGGCAATTTGTTGTTCTCCATTCCAGGGCATGCTTCACTTGGGCAATGACGTGTTGTGCTTGGCCAACTATTGTCCTGTTATTGAGGAAAGTTCTACAGTCCAGGCGAGTGTTCAGTTTGTTGAATTCAAAGTCCAGCGCACCTCTTCTGCAGAGGTGCAGGTCACTCTCATTGCTGTCAAGTGCTTTCTGTTTGACTACTATTTCAGAGCCAATAGATTCTTCCTTCTTTAGGTAATTTTACTTATACAACACCTATTGCTATTATGTGTATATTGTATTCAAGTTTAGATTTTATTAGCTGCCTATTACAATAGCCCACAAGGTGATTAAAAGACTGCTTACCTCAAATATTACTATTTTCTATTGTCATTTTTTGTATAGAGGAAGTCTAGGACCACTACTCTCTTCGTTTTTAAATACTTGATCTATTTCTCCATGTGCGGAGTTTTAGGAGAAATTGGAGAAAGTAATAAAGGTAGTGGGGTAGGTGGAAGAATAAAAAATTGTAAAAAGCGAAAGTAGTTGAGAGAATATGAAATTAATGAAATACTTCCTCCGTTTTTTAATTATTGCACCACTTGCCTTTTAAGGAAGTTTCAGAAATATTGCACCATATCCATTTAAAGAAACAAAATATCTCAATTCACACTGCAAATATTCAATCTACCCTTACTTTAAACACTTGATTCTTTAGTTTATGCTTACATCACGTGGTTACTTTTGTACTTCTACCTCTCTCTCTCTTCCTTTTTTCCACTATCAAAAAATTGTGCCCAACCTATATGGTGTGATAATAAAAGAACGAATGAAGTATGATTTATGCTGTGTCCACTAGTTGAGATAAATGAATTAAATATTGTAAAAGCTTTCCAAAAAAGGAAATGGAGCAAGTTTTTAAAACAACCGGAAATGAAAAGTAGAGCAAGTATTTAAAAACGGAGGAATTATATACATTAGATATAAGTCATAAAATAGATGAAAATTTGATCATCAGATTAGCCTTTTGTATTTCTGTTAAATAATATGGAGTCTTGTGTGAAGTCCAATTTGTGCTTACTTAGAAGTGGCTGACCGAATGAGTATCTGATAAATCATTAAAAGTGTAATTAGAAGAAACCTTTGGTGTTTTGTCAATGTTAGACATGTTTTAGAGATCCTAACAATTTCCTATTTTGAATCAATTTTACATAATATTAAAAAAAATTACAATGCTAAATATATGCCCTATCTGAGCATCAACATTAAGGGGCGTTTGGTACAAATATTGGAAATAGAGTGGAAAGGAAACAAATAAGAGGGAGGAAAGGAATTATCTAATACTTACCTTTTCATTTGTTTGGTTTAACCATTGAAAGGAATCACTTAACCATAGCTTCTTTTCTTTTTGTTTGAAGAAGGTAAGGGTAATTGTTACCTTATGTTTTAGAGAGGTAACAAATAGTGGAAATCTCCCATAGGTAATGGTAATTATTATTGAAACCTTCTAACCAAACACTTAGTAATGGTAATAGTTTAATTGAATCCATTCCACCCCAAAAAACACTCTAACCAAACATGCTCTAAGAGTTAACACTGTATATTCCCAGGTATGTTGGTGTTGGCAGTTGCTTGGCCTCTTTGCTGTTGAGTTACCAACCCAGTCCTTTTTTTTTTCTTTTTTTTTTTCCTGTTTCGGTAGCAATCGTAAAATTGAGATCTCCATGGAAATGAGCACAACATGCATTGTATATTGAGTCTCTTTCAAAGATGGTTGAGGTATAATTTATGGTCATTGGTAAGAGCATGCAAATTTATGAAAATAGCCATTTTTTTTAAGGTGGTTGTGATATTATGTAAAATTGGTTCAAGGTAGGAAAATGTTGATAAAATTGGTTCAAGGAAAATGTTGGGATCTCTGCAATCATTTCTGGAATACAAGGCTGTAGAATTTGGTTGTCTGCTAGTGAAGAATATTTACTGAATTCATTTTTATGTAAAAAAGCTAGATCTTTTGTTGTTTCGTTTTTGAATAATGTGTGGTACTTGTGTGATATATTCAAGGAAATATTAAATTAGGTTGTTTGAGCGTATAGTTTCTGACACTAGGTTTTCTTTGGATAATTCTAGACTGACTTAATGCAAGGAAGCTATTTCGTATTCAACAATTATTTTCATGATGCCACATCTTAAATAGAGATATTTTGTGTGGGTGCATGGATGTTCATGCTGCAGTGTGTGAGTGAGTGAACTGTAGCAAGTCAGACTTTTTGAAATTGTTGCTTTTTGAGATTTCTAAATAGTGAACTATGCCTGAATATTGAAATTGTTAGTCCCCTTGTTGTGAAGGAGTTTTTACGGTAAATTGTTTGGTGCTCTTTTACCACCTCATTCTTTTTCATAAATCTGTGTTTTGTGATTGCTTTTCCCAACATGAATTGTGTTAGAGACTAGAAAATCAAGATTTCAATATTGCTAGTTCAACCATGATTTTCTTGTTTGCTTTTCTTTTTTTTCTTAAGGTGGTCTAACCCGGTCAAGTTTTTCTTTTCTTAATTTTTAGAGCATTTTTTTTAAATGACTATCTTTATTTATTTATTTATTTATTTATTTTTTGTGTAACTTTATCAATCTTTATAGACCACCTTTGTATGGGAGTGCTTATGGATTTGATTATTACGTTACTCTTGTTTTGTTATGTGATGTCTAATTATATTTGTAGCTTGTCATTGAGGATGAACCTGGAAAAAAAATAAAGGAGATTTTTGGGTGAAGAAAAAGTCTTGAATCTACTATTGAATTATGGTTAAACATAATGTTAATTATTTTATTTATTTTTATTTTTTTGTTAGAGAATTAACAAGATGCTACTCGTTGCAAGCAATGTTTGGTGTAGTGAGAAAGGTTTGGCTTCATGATCTCATGGCCATGTATCTAACCCAACAAATCAATTGATGATTTGCTTCCCTGGGTTTTTTACTATCCTAAAAACGCTGCAAATTATGCAAATTTTTTTTTTTTTTTTTTTTTTTTTTTGACAGCTGCAGAAAAGGGAGATTAATCCCTAGAGTAATTGCAAGTTACAGTAACACAGTGAAAATAAGGTAGCAGTTTGTTAATTTTCATCCTTATCATTCTATCCCCTGTAAGGCTAGAGTGATCGTCCTGTATCCAAGTTATGCTGTTGTTGTCTTTAGACTCGATTTGCAGGTGCCATAACTTCAGTCTGAGAGCTCCTCGCAGCCCATCCCAAGCAGTGTGAAGGAAATCTGCTTCTCTGTTCCCTGTAGACTGCAGCAGGACCCCTGTATCAAGAATATTGGCAGCATGCTTCACAAGCCAACACCAATTGAAAGATTTGTCCTTGTTCTTGCTGTAATGAATGACCAAAATAGCCTTGTCACAGCTTCCTTGTCCTGCAACTAATTCAGACACCCTTAATTCATGATGTTTACACTCAGTAGCATTACCTAGAGCTTTCTCAAAACCTGGTGGTTGAAGTTGACTGTCAACTAAACTCTGCTTCCCAGCCCTATCTGAAGCTTCCAGCCTATGCTGGATACTGCTCACCCTTCGTTCCATGCTAGTAATGACATAACCTGGGCTTGCACTTGAATTTTTGAAAATCTTGTTATTTCTTGCTTCCCAAATGCAATCCAAACCTGCAAGAAACAGTTGGTAACTCTCACCCAAGTCCCTACCCTTGTCATCCAAAATTCTTAACCAATTACAGATCCATTCTGCAATTGGAATGTGAGCCTGAGTGTTTACATTAATTCCCAACCTGCAACCTTTCCAAATATGGCTAGCAAATACACAATCCCTGAACAGGTGTTCTAAAGTTTCAAGATGAAGAGTACTAGGATTATTATCTATGTGGCAAAGATTACAGTGATGTTGCACACCCAAACCTCTTTTTTTCCTTTCACTACCAACCGAGAGAGCTCCCTTCAGAATTTTCCATAGAAATATTTTTTGTTTTGGGGTGCCTTTCCTTTTCCAGAACTTCTTCCAGTCAATGTTGTGTTGCACATCAAAGACTTTCTTGATAGGCTGCTTCAGATTGCCTAGAAGTAGCCTCTCATAGCCACTTCTAACTGAATACACCCCACCCCTTCCTTCCTTCCATATAATTAAGTCCTCATAGCCTGAAACCATTGGCCTGATGGTGGAAATTTTCTTGACTGTGTCATCACTGAACCAAGCTTTGCAGGCCTGTAAATCCCAATCACCATTCAACTTCCTAAGGTTAGCAACACAGTCATTGTTTGAGCAGCCTTGAGATCTCCAAGCTGGAGGAGCACCATAGACCCAGGGATGGTGAATTTTAGCGCAGCACCCATCACCTATAGACCAGGCACATCCTGTCTTTAGAATTTGCAGCCCCCATTTAATGCCATTCCAACCCCACGAACCCAAACTTCTCCTACACCATGAGTCCTCGAAAAAGGTAAGCTTGTTGATGCCATATTTAGCACTGTACACTTTACTAAAAAGGGAGTCCGTGTCCTGTAAAATGCGCCAGCCATGCTTGGCTAGCAGTGCTTGGTTGAAAAAACGAGCATCAAGAATGCCTAAACCACCATTTCTTTTTATCTGAGTGAGGTGAGACCAATTCTTCCAATACACACCCTTCCCATTTCTGTTGCCAAGCCACCAGAATCTAGCAACAATACTATTAATTCTTTTCAAGACTTTGACAGGGCATTTAAAAACTGAGAGTATATAAGTTCCTAAATTGGAGAGAACAGATTTTATTAAGGTTAATCTGCCGGCATGGGATAGGAACAATGAGTTCCAAGCTGTAAGTCTCTCCTTCACCTTATCCACTATTTTACAGAAAATTTGTTGCTTCGAGAACCCAAAATCCGAAGGAATCCCTAAGTAAACCCCAAAACTATTACTTCTAGTTATACCAAGGATCTCACTGAACTTGTCTATGTCCTCCTCAACTGAGTTAGCACTAGCTAAAAAAACCGATTTATCCTTGTTAATGATCTGTCCAGAAGCCTTGCAGTAGCTGTCTAGGATTTTCTTGAGAGTTAAAACATTACTTTCTTTACCTTGGAGAAAAAAGGCCGAGTCATCCGCAAAGAAAAGATGACTAATAGGAGGGGCTTGTCTAGCAACTCGTATCCCGGAGATGTTGCCTCGCACTTCTTCTTCTCTAATCATCCCTGATAAGCACTCCATGCACAAGATAAATAGGTACGGAGAGAGAGGATCCCCTTGTCTAAGTCCACACCTCGGATAGAAATTTTCATGTGGAGAGCCATTGATGAGTACAGAAAAAGAGACTGTCCTGACACAATTCATAATCGTCTTGATCATGATATCTGGTAGATTGAACTTGATAAGAACACGTTCGAGAAAATCCCAATTAATACGATCAACAAATTATGCAAATTTAATTGCAGCAAATAAATGATTTTCTACTAGTGTGTACATGGAAAGAGTTTTGGCATGTACACAACAATTACAGTAGTGATTCAGGGATGATTACTTGTCAATATTTGTTGGATTTTGATAGTAATGTAATAAATTTTTCACCTGAATAGGTTCGTAGGTATTGGCGTATTGCCACTGTTCCATAGTTTAATTTGTTTTTTCAGGGGTATTCTTTGTAGGTGTGATGGCTCTGCTTCAAGGATTCAAGGTACCGAGATCTAAGCCCTATGAGGAAAATGCTTTGTCTTGGGTGCAAGGTGCAACAACTGTCGGAAGCAGCATCATTTTGCTGACTATTAATACATGCGCATGCATGCTGTGAGAAATTAGTAAACATTAGCAATTAGCAAAGTATGGAATGAGACATTTTAAGACACTCATATGTATAGTTTATAGGTTATGACTATTTTCACACACACAAAAAAAAGAGTTCCAACTCATCAGAGAAATGAACAGGCTTAGCAACATCCAACAGAGTGTAAATAGAGATGAGCGAGTAATGACGTGTTATCAATTGTTCCCTCTAATTTCAATTTTAACAGGGGTTAACAATTGTTCCTTCTAATTTCGATTTGCAAATGGCTTACAAAAAGAGCAGTTTTCTTTTTATTGCTTGAAATACTAGGAACAAAGTATTAAAAGCCACTAGTATTTAATTTTTGTGCATATAGAGAGATGCACGAATAATGACTAGTGATGTATTCTATAGACACCAGTAGATGGGATTTAATCTTGCCCCTAAAGAGCCTGGAGCATAGTTGTTAATAGAGCGGTGTATATTTAGGGCCTGTTCTCATTGACTGAACTCAGCTGAACTGAACTGAACTGAACTCAGCTGAACTGAACTGAACTGAACTGAACTCAGCTGAACTGAATTGAACTGAACTGAAATGAATATTTTATAAGAGAAGGAAATTAGGAGCGGAGCTGAACTGAGCTGAACTGAACTGAACTGAATTTCAACGTAAGAGAACAGACCCTTAGTGTAGAAAATTAAATTCTACAGGCCGGGTTGGGTGTGTTTTATTTGTGATACCATATTTGTTATCAAAAAGTTATAAATGTTCAAACCTTCATAATATTTAAACTATTTTATTGCCTTAATATTAGAAGAGATTGGAGAATATGTTTATACCTAATCTATAATTTATAATTTTGGTATTATGATTGGTAGATTGTGCTTGACATGATTTGCAGTTGAATTGGTCACAATTGTTGATTGTCAATTTTTGTTAGGTCTTGAGTATCACTTTCTGAGACTTTAACCAAGTTAGTTAGCAATATTCTCGTATGATTTGCAGTTGCATTGGTCACAATTGTTGATTGTCAATTTTTGTTAGGTCTTGAGTACCACTTTATGAGACTTTAACCAAGTTAGTTAACAATATTCTCATATATACTTTCGTGTGCTGTTGTAAGTTAGCAGACTAAGATATTGTTTGATTCACTTGGGAATTAGAATTTCCCATGAATTGCAAATTTATGGGAATTAAATTCCTATATGGCTCGTTTGGTATGGAGCATTTCATTTGAAATGCTGGAATTGGCCCAATTTCCTTGTTTGGATGTGCTTGTAATTTGGAAATTGAATTTGGACCAATTCCAAGGTTTTGAAGGCATAAGTTTATTTTGATAAAATTGAAATTCCAACTCTAAGCCCATCATTTCAAATTCCAACATTAAGTAAAATAAAAGACCCAACTCTATTGCCCGATTTCCTATTTTCTGGCTTGGCTCCCTATTCTCTCTCCCCTCCATTGAAGTAGGTTGTATCCTCCATGCTTTCTCTCATCCATTAAAGTGTACTCTTGTGTGAGATTTTTCTTCCATTGAAGCCCTTTCTTCATCCTCATCCTTTTCATGACTATCTTTCCCCACCGCGGTAAAATTGATGGCATATATTTATCGAAACTTTATTGACGGTCGGGATTATGAATCTAGAGCACGATTTGGACAATAGCAGCAGACCATCTACACGATTTTCCGTCGTTACTCCAGCTACTTCTCTGACATTTGAAGACGATTTCTTGCGTGAAATATGCAACGGAGTTAAGGTTCCGGTGAGAAGCGATTGACGGCGAGTTGAAGCTATAGTTGATGATGATCTAATCACGATTGGATCGATCGTGAGAGAGAAAATATGTTGAAGAAGATTTGTTTTTCGATAGTAATGTTGAAGAAGAATTCATGCCTCAAATTAAATAAAAATACAGTGAATGTCAAATGATTAAACTGAAACTCTAAGTTTCCCAAACATAATATTTGGATTTAAATTCCAAATTTAAAATGAAATGATAGTATCCAAACACTACCTTAATTTAATTTATGGGAATTTCATAAAGTTATTTGGTTAACAATGAGAGAAGTAACTTCCCATTGGAATTTCTACTTACCTAGGGGGGTTAGATAAGTAAATTCCTACATTTTGTAGAAGCTCAAAATTCCTAAGAAGTTCCACTTCCCCCATTTCACCAAATATTTGTCAACCAAACAACTCACAAAACTTGCAATCTAGGAAGTCTCATTTTCCTTTATGTCAAACAAATAAGCCCTAAGAAGGTGTGTATTGTAAAGCTTGAGTGGAGCTAAAGAAAAAGGGGGGTAATGGTGGCATTTGAAAGTTGGAAGACCAAGACTTGCAACATTAGCTCAACTTATTAGGGAGCGCATTACAATTTGAGTCTGGTTTGCAAAATTTATACATTGGATAACTTAGTAGAATACAATATCAAATCATTATGATACAGTGAGAAGAGCCTAGGAACAAAGCCATATACACTCTCCTAACATGAAAATAAAATTTAGAAAAAAGGACATAAAACTAACATATAACAATTGTTAATACAACTTGTATTTGCATTCCTATAAATTATAGACGCCATATCACTTTGGACGTCTATAAAGTATATCATCAACACTTTCTTTCACATAGTTCCCCACTTTCCGCATGTTTCTAGCTACTCCAGATGCAACAAGGCCTGCATTTCTTGAAAATCTGCCACAAACAGTTATAGTGTTAAGAGCTAATATCAAGTTGGCAAATTATATATCCACAGAATTGCAACTTGCCTCACTAGGAACTCCTCCCCCATAAGATGAGGTGTTTTAGACGGCCGGTGCTGAGGAAGGCCACGATCATCTGTGAGATAAGGAACACTAGACAAGTTATTCCAAGATCATGCATGATTTGTATATAATATTGTGTATCATTTTGCATTCCAATTTAGCCCTATATGACAAAATGTACGCAGGACTGCAAATTCCTCATCTTTATTCACCTGACAGCACTCCACAAACATTCAAGTCTTACTACCCTAATGCTCTAATGAGAGAGGTGTTCTTGTCATTTTTCATACAATATTCATCTCATCAGATCTATGTAGATTTATATATTTGCAACAGAAGATGCTGATGCTATAATTGGCTACAAAATAAAAGCGTGATAAACTACAAACCAGTTCACATAACAAGACACCACCAATTCACCAATCATCTTTGGACTATAGTTGATACTTGATAGTAAACAATTGATCATCTTGATAGTAAACAATTGATCATCTGAATATCATATAACAGAACCCAATGGCTGTCAAACGACAATGAGACAAATTTCCACATTGAAAAGAGAAATTCACCTGCACATGCAGGCAATGCAGCAAAGCAGCTTTCTCTCTCGATCAGACAGCCCTTTTGATCCTCTCAACCCTTCTCCCACCCAAAACAGAAACCCTAACCCTAACTCACCATTGTTTTGATTGGAAAAAAAATGCGGTGTGGGATGTGGGAAGGAGAAGTGTCTTAGCTTAACAAGCATGACCACACCCTTAGTATAAAGGAAGATATAAAGAAGCAACTAAGCAAGTGAGGTGCATGAAGAAACGTTAAAGAGCAGCAAGGAAGAGCCAATGACAGAAGCACTGAAAGTGAGATGCAACAATCTTATCAATCTCCATAAGTTATAATTCTCATAAATAAGTATCCCAAAATGCACACTCTAGAATTTGTCACTACAGCATCATCAATGGACGAGTTTCTCAAATTACATAAGGAAGGCTAATCAGGGATCAAAATGCAAATCTTGAGATCAAACTCAGAAGTTTCAGGTTGTTCCTCGTAGTCAGTACTGTATGAAACAGACACCTATAAAAAAAAATTGAACTGGAAGATGAAAGACAGAGATTCAACTAAATATCTAGCAGACTACCTGTTTTATTAATTGAGGGCAAAGGCAAATAGTTCTACAAAGCGGCAGCAGAAGTTCTCTCTCCCTTCTCCATCAGTCCAGCTTCCATAATCCATACATTTCTTAACTTCTTTCCTTCCCTCCCTAAAAGTTCTTAAAGAGAAAAAATAGAAGCCTATGTCCATCAAAAGAGTGTTTAGCTAATGTGTGTATAAAAAAGCTTATTATCCTATCCGTCAATCAACAACCCTTGGAAATTGAAAATGCCAACACCAAAACAGAACTGCATGGTTCTGCGACTAATTTGACATATAACATAAGGATAACAATTTTATTTTTCACTAAAATATTACCATGTATATAGTAATGTTGCAAGTAATAAGATATCTCCCCAAACAGAAATGTTGCAAGTTACAAAAATGAAGGAAGTTTGATAGGAGAAGCTTGAATGAACACTACAGAACCTCAGTTAATTTATTTGACAAGACTCGAACAATAGACAATGTAAACAGAGAGCTGAAACCCCGTTGCACTTATGCCGCATAATTTCAGGGTATTCCAATAATCCGATGCTATCAAACTACTCCGTATACATGTAAGGTCATCTAAGCGAACATAGCATTTCAAAAACGAAAATACTTATTCCAGGTAATCAGTCTTAACACAGTAGCGCACAACCACGGGAAAAAAAATAAAAAAGAAAGAAAAAAGGAAAAAAATAAATCTACAAGCAGATTATGATTGGATCAAGTGCACAGACCAAAGCTATGCTCTCTTCACCTTATTGAAAAAATAGATATATGAAGTTTACACATTGAATTGAATCTAACAAGACCCTACTATCTAACAAGACCAAAGTGTATTTTATACATTGAAATGAATCTAACAAACATGGTCAATATTCACTCAAGTCAGACCAAGCCAGAAAAATTCACACCACACAATAAAAAAAGAACATTATATAAGGTTAAGAGAGCAATTTAGATGTATTAATTTACTGCAAATATCGTTAAATGCACACAAGTATATATTATGAAAACTAGATATTTGAAAAATTCACAAGTAGACATCTAATAAGACCCCATAAGAACGATGGAAAAAAAATGACAATCAATTACAGTGATTCAATACAAACACCAAAAAAAACACACACACACATTCTTTAGTTATGAGGCTTGGCTCAGTAAACAGATGTACAAACTAACACCCTATGATTTTTAATCCAACACAGAGCCACTACCTAACAACTGTCTAACTTGTCTTTAGGATAATACAATACTATATACAAAACTGTTTGATACCAAGCAACAGAAGGGGAACATCCAACACAGCTCTCATTTCTTTCATTTACCATTCCTCATATCATATGAATATATCTCAAGCCAACATCTCCACTCAAAGAAAAACTGGAAATAAACATACCATAGAAGCTGAAATGCTAGCCTGTCAGCCAGATTAGTAGGATATTCCAATTACAACAAAGTGAGGTGGTGGCAATGTGTTATGTAATCATCTTACCTTCCTTATTTTGAGAATGGGAGGGGGCAGAGGCCAGGATCGGAGCAGGGGCGTTATGATCAACGGGCCTTTTGTCCACCAAAAGCTGCCAAAACAGTAAACATCACAAATATAAACAAATGTCTAGAAAGAAAACCTAAGTTAAAGCACAACCACAAAGCCTATTTGGGATTCCAGTTTTAATTATCCAGGACAATGACAATTGTCATATACTTGTATGCAATAAATCATGATGATGCCAATACAATATTGTACAAAATATTGTCATTGGACACAACCCAGATAGTTCCCATCTTTCATATACTAATAAGAAATGGACAATCCACAAGAAACAGATTACAGGAAAGAACCAGACCTCAACACCAACACAAACAGGAAGCTCAGCTCGAGGCTTTTGTTCGCCATTCAGAGGTGCTGCTTCATTTTTATTATTCAAATAAATGGAGTAACCAACACAAGCATACTTGAACTCTGTTAGACTGCGTCCTTCTTTAGAGGCTTCAACTTCAGATTCGCTTACAATATAGCTAGGCACTGATCAACACAAACAATGATCACAGAAACATTAAATTAATTTTCTTAAACAGCATTTCAGATTGAAGGAAAAAAAAAAGAGTGCTTAAGCAGCCAAATTCCAATGTTATTGAATAATCAAAACACCAATGATACCACTTACACAAATTTGCCATTACTCAGCTCATGCACTGACTATAAGATCCAGGGATACTGTCCAAGGCAAACAATTTATAACAACAAAAACTCTAATGGCCCATTTGGTAGGTGGTAGACATTGGTAATATTGGGATGGAATGTAAGTGTAATTCTGCACGTATCATCCAAATGTCCAGAGTAATGCAATACCATCTCCAAGCTCGTATTTTCATCATAAATTTACAATACCACGTAAAACACCCCACAAGTTGTAATGGTGGCAATGAAGATCTATAAAGATAAAGAGATACTAAGGGGTGAGCTAGCATTACATGGGCATTAGCTTAGTTATTTTCTTACATTTTGTAATTAAGATTCAATCTCATAGCCCGCTTATTATAATCAAACAAATGGCTATCAAGAAACTCCTATTCGAATCAATTCTTCGATGGAATGTTTGAGCTTGAAGCAAAATTTCAAAGCAAAAACTATAAATTTAAAAATCAAACACTGTAGTACACATAAAGGGATTATCCAGTTTCCTCTAAAATCAAACATTTCTCAGGCATAAAGTCAGAAACTTCAAATTAATCCGAGGACACCAAACAACCCAATTAGAATCCAGAAAATTGAATACAATCACTTGAACAAGAAAGCCTCAACCACACCCTACCCAAGATCTAAAAAAAAAAACCACCAAAATGTACAAAAACGTCAAGCTAATACCCCATTAAAGTGCCTCAAAATTGGCAAAAGAAACCCTAATTATAATAAAGAGAAAGACTTTATTCCCTAAAATTAGTGAAATACAACCCTAAATAATAACAAAATGAATAAAAAAAAAAAAAGGGACATACAACCTTGTTGAAGGGATCGAGTGAAGCCGACGCAACGAGGGTTACGGCCTTTAGATTTGAGGTGGGAAGAAAAATAGAGAGTGCCTTTACAAGATTTGCCCTGACGACCTTTATCAGTTTCTGGGTTTTTAGAAGGAATCTCCCTAACCCTTTCTTCCTCATCATCATCTTGTCCTTCCCTCTTTCTCTTCACCTCCATTGATGCTTCTCTCTGTTTATCTTCTCCAATTCCGCTGGACATGTCTCGTCTCAGATTTTAATTTCTTACAGAACCAGATTTCCGATCAGCAGCTCATGGTATACATATACACAGTATACAACTGCGTCAGCCGCTCTCAACTTTTATACTTCTCCGTTCTGATTTTATTTGACATGCCGTACCCCTACTTATAATCCTTTTGTATTCCGTATCATAATAAACATAGCAATTTGATTAAGATATGGTTTCAACACACAACTTTAATCATTACGAATAATAAATATAATTACATATTATTTTTCCGTCAATTTTCTACGGTTACGTTTGGTATTTTAAGAGAATAACTAATAATTACATATTATTTTTCCATCAATTTTCTATGGTTACGTTTGGTATTTTAAGAGAATAACTAAATATTTATAGTACTATATAAAGAGAAAGGATTTCTTCATCGATAAATTTTATTTTTCCTAAAATAGCGTTCTACTTTTTTAAAAACATTATTTACCCACAATTAATAATTATTTTTTTTTTTTGAAAAAAACTATCCTACCATAACTACCCATAAACATAAACCATTATTTAAAAAAAAAAAAAAAAAGAATTATCTATTATAACTACTCTATAATAACTGCTCCACTTCTTTCACATAAAAGGTATATCTTCAACTTTTCTTATTCCCTATTAAAAAAACTGCTCTTGGTTTTTTTTTTTTTTATGGTTAATTTTTTTTTTTTTTTTTTTTTTTTTTTTCTAATTAGCTTGTGAAGTATAATGAAAAATACTTGGTTTTTTTTTAAAAAAGAAAATACAAGTTCATTAGTCTAATAAGCTGTGATGATTATCATGGGAGGAACCTGAGTAAAATAGGAGTACTCGTAGTAAAGTAAAACTGCTAGATTAACAGCATGAAGTTAAAGGGCTTAAGTCGACGAAAATGGAAACAACTGTCTTCCTCTATGAGCTACACTAACGCTGCCACCACTGATTTACACTCTTTGCCGCGAAATATATGCCTCCCCTTAGGGGTTGATATAATGATTTGGCTTTCCTTTCATTAATTTATTGTTAAAAGTAAATGAAAAGTTAGCAAAAGTGAATAAAAATAATCAAAGAGTAAATGAAATTGCTTTAAAAGTGAATAAATTGGAAATTTTTTTTATTAAAAAGTTGCATAATTATATTACAAAAATGTCATTAATGAGGCGGGTGAAGTGCACATCGTTGGATGAAACACGATGGACGATCTAGGTTACTTCCTAGATCTACTTATTCACCTTGATTCTCCAATGATGTCTTGTGTAGTTATCATGAGTCTCAAAGAGCTACAACATGCAATACATGATCTCATGAAATTTTGTAGAATGAACCATCTTAGCAACATCCAACAGGGGTTATCAAGTGTTCTAATTTCAATTTACAACTGGCTCACAAAAGAGCAACTTTCTTTGTATTGCCTGAATAGTAGGGACAAAGTATTAAAAGCAACTAGTATTTAATTTTTGTGTATATTGAGATGCACAACGAATAATAACTAGTGATGTATTCTATCGACACCCTAGATAGGATTCGATCTTGCCCCTGAAGAGCCACTATCATAAAGGAGTAACATCCATATAGATGCAACTATTGGAGCAAAGTTGTTAATAGAATAGTGTATATTTAGTGTAAGAGGTAAGAATGAAATTATACAGGTTGTCTGCGTTTGATTTATATGTGGTGCATTAAGTGTACAATGGACATTTTAGATTCATGCTAAAATGTTCCACAATTCAGGTTGTCTGTGTTTGTTTTATCTATGTGACACATTAAGTGTTATAAATGACATTTTAGTTTCGTGGTAAATTGTAAGGTTAATAGTTCCGACTTCATTTCATTTTTATTTTTTATTTTTATATGGACTCTAGTAACATCAATCGTTAAGAGGTGTCTTCATATAGAAGAGAGATGCAAAGCCATTAAACATTATTCACAGTAATTTAGAGCTGTGTCTGAGTAGAATCCTAAATAATTGTATGGATAGCAAATTTGTGTTAATATTCAATTATCAGTAATCTATTATTGAAACAAATAGGATCCAAGATATCCCTTATATAACAATGGTCTTCCTTTATTTTTATTGATCATTTGTTACAACAGCATTCTTCCTTGCATCTATGAGACTATATACAACAACAGAAGAAGCCAAACTTTACCATCAGTGTTCAGAAGTAAACAGCCTGGTGTTGCTGATAAAAAAATATTAACCAAGGGCAAGAAAGTTGAGTATTAAGAGTTAGCTTGAAGTATGATGCTCTAATTTTTAGTAGCTGAGCTTCTGAAAACTGGGAAATATGTATCCAGCTCAAGTTGGTCCAAAATCTCTTGTGTTGCCCACAAATAGGATGAATGACCTTCAATGGTATCAGTTGCATCCACCTAAAGGAACAGGAATATTAAAGTTAAAATTATTAGGCAACAACAACTCCCTTCAAGTGGAACAAAACAAAAAGCAGAGAACATACATTCTCAATACCCGGAATATCAACCGCTTGGATTCCAGCTAAACCCTTTGAGAGAAGGCTGATCAATGAAAATTATCAGCTTCAACATCAGTATAAACAAAATTGTCCATTCATGAAATTCATGTTTGGATGTAAATCACACAACTCCAACCTCAACATGTTCATGTGATTTGCTAAATGATATTCAAAAAGACTAGAAAAGTCAAGTCATGAATGCAATGTACACCAGCAATAGTTGCAAAGGGAAATGATGCTGATACTATTAAGGCTCTAACCAGTATTCACAAATGTATTATACCAATAAACCAGATAACCACAAGTCCACAAGTAAATTATTCACTAAGCAAAAAATCAAAATTGAAGGATTGATGTGGTGTGGCAACCACTTTAAGATATCGATTTACTTTAGGAAAAATGCTCTTGTTATCAGGAATTCAGTCATTATCTGATGCTAGAACTCTTAAAGCATCCCATTCCATTACATATTTAGTATTTACATACCTAGCACGGAAGGCAACACCCAGCATCCAGTCATTCTGGGAATAAACATTGATAAATCTTCCAGCAACAACCTGCATAATGAATTTTTTAAAAAAATCCAAGAATTACCATACAGAAAAAGTAAAGGAGAATTGCCAGTAGTCAGAGGTCAATGAAATACTCTGCAACTGTTACCACTGCATAGAAATTTCAGATAAACAATGCAAAAGTACAATGATTGATAACTTTTGGATTACCTTTCGAACAGCTTCCCAATTTTCATCTTTGATTGGAATGGGTGCCCCAAGAAGAACAACTCTTTCAACAAGATTAGCTGTCAAATAAAAAAAAAAATAAGAATGCATTCTCAGAATAATCGTATAAGCATCCATCAATTGAAAAGTGCATTTGCATTTTGGGAAAATCGAAACCATTCTTCACTTAGGAAACCTCTTCTTTTTTATTTATTTTTTGGTCATTAGGGGGCGGATTGAGGGAGCAGGGGACATACCTTGATGTTCAGTTTTAGACAAATGTTGGAGGCACCTGAAAATTACCCTAGCTCCTAATGAGTAACCTACAAGTGTCACAGGCCTGAAGAAGATTTAGCAACCAAATAAGTACTGCAGAAAGTAATTGCCCAAAAACTATAACCATTAAAGAATACTTATCCATCGATTTGTTATATGAAATACCTGTTCCCTTGCAATCCTTTCAATAGAACTTCAGCAAGTAGCTTTCCAGCTTTGTCCGATCTAAAATGTCATAAAAATTTAGGAGGCTATGGCAAAAAATCTTTTACTGGTTGAAAAGCTATAAGAGATGAGCAAATAGATCATATTCCTTAATTTAAAAATAAGAAGATTAAGTCATTCAAAAAGAAAGATAAGAAGAGAGATCAGATTTTCCTCCACCAGTAGCACTGTTAGATAGAAAGCAATTAATATTACTAAATCCAGATAGGTGCGTAATAGTGCTCAAGAAAAGGGTCAAAGCTTGGACCTGATTATTCAGTTTGATTGTAAAGTTGTAATAAAGTCAGACTTGAGACGTAAGAGCCAGGTACAAAGAAGATGAGAATTTTTTAAAAAAATATCATAATCTGTGGCAATGGCCAATCAGGAGAATAGCGGTTAGATTCCCAATCAAAAAACAAAAAACCATGAGAACTTAAAAGATTTATCCCCCATAAAACTGGATTTTTGGACTAATAAACAAGAGATATTAGGCAGTTGCTGCAGTCATAGGATTAGAGGCCCAACCAAAAGATATTGAGAATGCAGTATACATATTTGCCATAGTGGCACTAGATGGAAACGGGCCATCCTTATTTCTTACATAGAACACTTCAAATTTTACAGTCAACACCTTCAAATTTTGCAGTCAACACCTTCAAATTTTGCAGTCAAAAGAATACCTGTCCACAGCAATTGTCCACTTGCTGTCTATAAAATCGGTAAGTGCAAGTAAGGTGGCTGGCCAAGCTAACGCAGTAAGAAGTGTGCTTAGTACTGTCAACATGGCCCCTTGCTTCATCAACCCCAAAGCAATACCTATGAAAATTAACACAGTCATGTCATATATTCAAACCAATGTCGATACACTGGAAGCAGTGAAGCACTCCTAAGCAAGATCTTTGAAGTTCAATAGAAACATTACTTGATGTGACCCAATCTTGTATTGCAGTACTGACAGCAATTAGATGCTTTGACTCCCATACCAGCACATACCTAGACATTTTCAGTGGCATATTATAGTGAGAGAATAAAACTAGTATTTTGAACTCTTACATATACATTAAGAAAATGTAAAATAAAAAGTCGCAGAAAGTCAAGTAGGATCCGAATTGTTGTCGGCCACTGAAAATGAGAAGCAGTATATACTTTGTACCATTTTTGGTATGTCCCAGCTCTCAAAGCAAAGTTACCACTTTACTTTTGGTAAGTTTTCATTATGTCAAAATTTCTCTACAGATCAGAACAACACCCATCCAACCACTTTGCTCTCATTTTCTTTCCCACCTTAATGTCTTGCCCTAAAGCAATGTTAACTTTGCTCTAGAACGAGGGAAGTACATAACTTTGGAGCTCAGGTTAGATGGATGAAGCAAATAACGGATAATTGTAGAGCTAGAAAACAGCACTGTTCAAAGAAGATAATGGTAAGAAAATGATTATCTTGATTTCAAAAAAATTATTTAACTTTGTGGTAAAGGTAATGAGGTTAAATCACTAAACTGCTAGTCTGCTATGTAGTTTGACCTATTAACTGTTGCCAACACTATTGGTTCAATTACAATCATTACATTAATGAACAAGTTCATTGCTTTCTCTGTTTAGCATAACATAATATACATCCAATGACAAAAGTTGGTCATGCCATAAACACCGGCTGCAAAGTACCTTTCTAGGTTATTAGTTAGTCCTTCCCAGGGCATTATAAAGTCTTCCTCATCGAAGACAAATCCTGAAACCAAAATCCCGACTGCTAGTCGCTGAAAATAAGATTAATACAAGAATTAAAAATCATGTGTAAAGAAATCAATATATGAAATGAAAGTGGGTACACAATTACAAGAAGATAAAACAGGATCAATAAATCAAATCGAAAATACTCACTCCTTGCCCGTGGTTTTCTCCTACAGCTTTGAACTCAAACTCATCAATATCTCCAATCCTCCTAGCCATCTTGGTACCACTGAGGCCAGCTCCAGCCGCTGCATAGATTTCAGCATGAAGCATGTTATATAAAGAAAACAACTATCTGGGTTTGACATCATCTCCTCAAATTCAAAGAAAGAGAAATGGTAGTTAAACTATAGAGAACAGAAATCAAAGTTAAGCTGAAAGAACTTACCTCCAAATGAGGCAGCAATGGCAACAGAGCCAGCAACAGAACCGGCAACACTAGCTGCAGCTGCAAAACCACCAGCTCCAATCACAGGAATAATGGTCCCCAAAGTAGGGGCCAGAGCACTAAACCCAGCAGCAATTGCAGGGGCAGCTAGCCCTGTTGAATTCAGTATAATCAAACACGCTTGTTATTAAAAGAAAACATTACCACATATAAATGAAATTGAGGGAAATATTAAGCTTATTTCATTCAAAAACAATGCATACCTCCTGTGATGGCCAGTAAGGCTCCCCCAGTTACAGCAGCAGCTCCAATGATTCCCCCACGCTTCCATTTGGCCCATGTACTCTTTTCTGAACCAGTTTCTCCTCTTTTTAATTCTTCCTCCTTTACTAAAGCCATAACAGAGCAAGCAATCATAGTCTCCATTGCCTCCACTTTTGGCCATTTGACATCAAGCCAAGTTGCAAGTAATCGTAATGCAACACGATGTCGAGCATCATAGCCCTTTCTTTGCTTAGAATTTTTGCTGTCTTCTGACATAGTTGCAAGGCTTGCTGAAAGAAGTTGATATAGAAGTGTTATTTTCCTCTCATAGCCAAGTATTCTCTCCTCCTCCACTGGGTCCTCTTTGAATTTATATTCAGATCCTTGAGTGGGAATTTCTTCAGGAACAGTTGCAATAGTTCTTTCCTGTATAGACTGGATCACCTCTACCTCATCAGCGGTTGATGGTGTCTCTGGCACCTCAGGGACAGAGCACTTTTCTCGGCGTTCCTGTGCATACTCACGTTGTTTATCTCTCTTATTTTCAAAATCGGTAGAAGCTTCCATGCTAGCCTTCATACAATCAACACCTTTTGCCAAAGCAAGCTCTTGATCCTTTTTTTCGGAGGAACTTTCCTCACTTTCTTCTGAAAGCAGTCTCAGATACTGCCATGAGTCACAAGTAGTAACAACAATTATACGAGATTACAGAGTAAAAGGCATGCATTAATGGTTAATGAAGCTGTAGTTTTCATTCAAAGCTAAGAAACACAGATGACTAAATTCAAAAAAGAAAACCTTAATCAATGAATCCATATCACTCAAACTTTAAGGTCAATTGAATATTTGGTATCAGATGTTAAGATTAAATTATAAAATTAGAGTCGAAAGCATTCTTTCTACGCTATGAAAAATGAATGAACATAATTTGTAACATGTTATAGAGACCCTAAATATTAAATTAGCCTTACAAAGAATCACTAATAATGAGTAATGTGTTATTAATGTAATAAGCATGCATTCAAATGTCGAAGGCTCTTTCTTTTCTTTTCTTTTTTTTTTTTAAAAAAAAAAAAAGGAATTAAAACAGAATATGAAATTTGTAATCCATAATTTCATATAGTATGAATATGAATATGAATAATAGAGTACAAAAAGAAAAAGAAAAAGAGAAAGAGAATGACCGCTCCAACATGATGAGAAGAATGTGAAGCGCCAGCAGTCTCTTCAATCCCAGACCAGGCTCCAGAATCAATCTCCAGAAACCTTGGGGATGCAAAACAAATTTAATAAAAATAAATAAATAAAAAAAATAAATAAAAAGAGAGAATGCATAAGAAATTAACTGGAGAATTGGGCGAAGGAGAGCGGAATCGGGATGAACCCAAAGATGAGGATCTTCGGAGACAGAATCAGCACTGCTGCTAGTGCTACTTCCGGTGCTAATTCGCTCATCGTCTTTGTGATTCTGATGAGATAACCCAACACCAAGAGGCCGAGACTGATGAATCTGCGCCTCATGAATTGCTAACCCGAATAACGTTCCTGCCGCATACCTCTGCGTCGGAGATAGAAGCGCAGACGCCATTCTTGATCGCACCACTATTTTTTTTTTCTTAATTAAAATACTTACTCTTATTATTGCTACTTAATAATCCAATTTTATATATTGAGTTCTATTCAAAAACTTTTATATTTGACTTCTTTAAAATAGGATCTGATTGGTTATCAACGTCAACTAGCTTAGTTGATTTCCTCATTAAACTATATACTATGTATATATAAACTAGCCTAGTCGTTCAAAGTAATAACACCACTCCATTCCGTTCTAAAGAGTAAAGACTTGAAACATAGCCTGAGTTGCTGCAGCTACCAAGTAAGCTACTTTACAAGTTTACATATATACGGCAATCGGGAGAATTTTTCAAGGTATGGCCCTCGGACACTAAATTTTTTAATTTCCTCTGCCTCTAAAGATCTTTAATTTATGAAACAAATATCGTTATACAACAATTACAATCTACAGAGATTTAATTGATACAAATCGAAGAGGGCATTATCAAACTAAGGGTGCAAATACTTACAGGATGCACCCTTCTTGCAATACCCACTCTCATAAAATTTACATACACGCTGCCCTCTAGGAGGAGGTGGCCTTGAAGAGCCTCCTCCACCAAAAGAAGACTGTCTGCTCCATGAAGTTTGCCTATTCTTACTAAAACCTGAATCTACGCCATGGTGATGATGGCTCCTGTCCTTGGTACCAGAATGTCTCCCCATGCTATGATTATATCTTGGCGATGTCTGAAGACTAGAACCTCTGGCTCCCTGGCTTACCACTGAAGTACTCCAATGACTGTTCACACTTACAGCAGCCAAGCCAGGACCAGAAGCATTCCAATGCATGTTAGGATTTCCTAAAATGGAACCTGTACCAGAAAGCTTACCACTTGGATGCCCAGGTGGTTCCCGACCAGTACTACTATGTTCAGATCCCTGTTTCCAAGTGTCTACCGCTGCTACTTTTATGCTCGGGGTCTGTGGAGAAGGTTGACGTTGAAGACGCACTTCTGGATGGTTTAGTGAAAGAGAAGCAGGGTCTACCTCTCCCTCCTCACGAGGGCTTGATGGGCGATTGAGGCTCAAGTTGGAAGGTGGTGAAGGTGGTTTTTCTTCAGGTGGTGGTGGTGGTGGTGGTGGTGAAGGAGGAGGAGGAGGTGGTGGTGATGGTAAGGATGCTGGTGGCAAGGTTGGCGGTGATGGTAAGGATGCTGGTGGCAAGTTTGGCGGTGATGGTAAGGATGCTGGTGGCAAGGTTGGCGGCGATGGTAAGGATGCTGGCGGTAATGGTAAGGATGCTGGTGGCGATGATAAGGATGCTGGTGGCAATGGTAAGGATGATGGTGGTGTCGGTAGGGATGATGGTGGTGTCGGTAGGGATTCTGCTGGTGGCGATGGTATAGATGCTGGTGGCAAGGATGGTAGCGGCGGTGGTGGCAGTGACAAGGATACTGATGGTGGAGGCGGTGGTGGAAGTAGTGGTGGTAAGGATGCTGCTGGTGGTGGTGGCAGCACTGCAGACACTAAAGTTTTAGAAACGAAATCCTGGTGAGGGATCAAAGCGGTAGCTGGCTTGATGTCTTCTACTTGAAGGCTTCCGGTAGAGAGAATACAAGAGGTTCTCGGAAGATTACGTATAACAGAAAAAGGCCCATGTGGATGATCAGTGATATTAGGCTGGAGATGGAATTGCATATCAGCCGTGGAACTCAAAGCATCATTTTTTCCAGGATCAAGATTTGGGCTCAGCCCTCCAAGAGGACTAAAACAATCATCTCCCGGAGAGTCAATTGAGTCATCTCCACAGTTCATCCTAGAAGTTGGGGATGACATGCCTCTTAGAGACTCCATTGCCTCAACTTCTGACAACAAATCAGAAACAGATTCATCACCTAAAGTGCTAAGCTCAATGGGCTGCCAGCTTGATGTATCACAATGTGGATTAGTCAGCTGGCAACTATGAGAAGTTGGGGTGCCATGGTCATCACCAACTTCAACCAGCTTGGCTGACAAGCCAGAAACTAGGCTACAGTTGAATTCTTCAACAGGTTTGGCATGCACTGTGGAATACGCACCCCATTCACTAGCAACATCAGGGAGATGTACTTCCTCACCTACTAGGCTAGAAGTGCTCCAACTAATACATGAATCTTGTCCAGGGACATTCGAAATTTCTGAATCTTTATTTCCCACTGCTTGACCTCTCGAAGCCTCGTCCAGCTGTGAGGTAGTAGGAAGATCAGGAAATCTAATTCCTACAGACATCGAAGTCCAGCTAGTCCCAGAATCTTGCGCAGGAACATTTGGACCAACGCAAACGTTATTTTCTACAGCAGGAGTCTCCAAGCTGTTGCTCTCAAGCTTTGGGGCAGCACTAGGTAGATCAGAAAATATAATTCCGTCAGAAATTGTATTCCAACTGGTCCTCGAATCTAGATTGGGAACATTAGAAGAATCATCATGTTTATTTACAAGAACATGTGTATTTGTGCCCTCCGTGTTTAAATTATTGCTTGGCCGAATAGAGATGCCAGTTTCACCAGAAATGTTACTCCAATCTCGTCCAGAGACATTTGAAGAAATGGATTGTCCAACTTCTACAGTATGAAGCTTTAGTCCCTCATTCTCCACTTTTGGAGCAGCACCTGGCAGCATAGAGATATCAATTCCACCAGAAACTGTACTGCCTACACCTGAGTCTTTCTCAAAGCCAGCAGAAGCAGCCAACTTTTTATTTTCTGTATCACGATCATTGACATCCTTATTTTCTGTCTTTGGCAAAAGATTTGGCAGATGAGAAAACTTGGTTGCACTAGATCCTGTTTTACAAGCATCAAAGTCTTTAGACACATTTGATGTGACATGATTCTCCAAATCAAGGCCTTTCAAGTCCTCAGGATTGGGTTTTGGTGTTGAATTTGGAAATTTTGAAGTCTCAGCTCCATTAGAAGTCAAGCCCCAGCCAACTTCAGAATCTGGTTGGCCAGCATTTGGGCTGGAAGGTTGGCTTTTCATTGCCTGATTTTCCAAGTCTACATTAACAGACTTTGATGTAGAAGTGGATGGATGAGAGGATTCAACGGTAAGGGTAACTTGCATTGTTTCAGAAGACCCGGTGGGCGTAGCAATTGAACTGGGTTCTTCAGTGTCAAATAAACTCTCTATTAGTCGTGCTTTCATATCAAGCCCAGAAGATTGATCTATGCCACCTTGATTTTCAGACACTAATAAACTACAGGAACCACTCATTGGGAGATCATAAGCCTCTGAAGTAGCATTTATATCAGTTGAGTTCTTATTGCTGACTTCTTCATTTGGATTGTGGCCCACAAAAGGGATATCAGAATTACTGCTAAACTCCTCAGCAGGATTAACTTTTCTGTCAACAGATTCAACTCCACAGTATGACTGTGAGCATGAAAGCTGCTCGACATGAGGCTCAGACTCATTAGATTGCTGCTTTCTTAACGCATCAGTCAAAAGTATGGACTGATCTAGAGTTTCATTAATCTTCCAAACTCTTAGATCAGTAGGGAAAAAACCATTTGAATCCCACTTTCGCAGCTGCAACATGCAGAACGGTCCTTGAACTTTGCCTGAAGGATCTCGATAATGCCAAATCTTCTCTAGTTCAGTCATATCTGCTACAAGGAGCATCCGAGAGGAAAGAGCAGTTATTGCTGAATCAGAAGCCACTTGAGAAATAGATACTCCACGATCACCAGAAACAACACCCAAATCTGCTCGATGGTTGAATTCTTCCAGGACCCTTGATGCAGCATCAATTCTTTCAGAACTGTGGGAGGGCTCATGGGGTTTTGTGGCACTTTCAGCTTTCCCAACATGAAATTTAGCAGGATTCTTCCTCTTCCGTTCTCCATTAGCAACAGAGATTTTTATTGCCTTGGTCCTGTCATCTTTCAACATATCCCCTGCTCTTACAGGAGAAATCAACTTCACACCTATTGCATTGGAATTGGAGTACTTTGGTGTCACTGACCCATCTATTCACATTTAACATCATCAAAAATGAACTGTCAGATATGAAACCATACTACCAAAGATTTGATTTAACATACATCAGCACAAATATGAAGCATACCTTGCTTCTTAACGTCTGACTCGCCAGAGTCATCATCGGAACCATAACTAGGATCCATTTTAGGATCAGCATGCACATCTGGAATTTCATGAATCCTACGTAGACGTTCTTCAGGTGCCTTCAACAGCTCTATTTTCTCCACGCATTCCCTAAGCGTTCATATGGTCAAGAAAAATACAAATTCAAGAAAGTTCTGCCTAGAATCATCATGCATTATTCAGATAACTCAGTAATACACTGATGATATTTTAAGCATAATGGTACCCTGAAAATAATCATTGACCAGCTCAATGTATTAATAAAAAGAAATTATTATTAAAAAAAAAATTAAAAAATAAAAAATAAAAAAAGCAAAAATCAAAACGACTAAATATGAATTCTTGCTAGAAATAATGGAGGTAATTAATGAAGTGTCACTGCATAGCAACCTACAAGTAAAGCCTGACAACAAAATCAACCAAAGAAATCAGAGATGAGTGATAGGTAGTACAAGCACACAATATCTGCACCAAAAAAATCCTTTTCTCCAAATGCAAATCACAGCCACAGAAACAACACCACCCTATGCACCGAATCGCACAGAAAAGTAGAAAAATGTCAACATAAAATCACACAGAAACAAAAGGATATTCCTTGCGATGCCCCATCTCACTAGCTCGATCCCTAAGATGATTCAGCTTCCTTATCTCTGTTTCAAGCCACTACAACAAACAAGTAACACCATGTTTAGCAGCATATAAAATTAATGTCCATATATAGAACATGAACACTAAACTTTGGCCTATTGCAAAGACAACCTAAACAAAGTGAATTAAAACAACTACTGAAACTACGGGTAAAGATTAAGATTTTGGTCTGGAATTGACTCAAATCTGATCCAATCCAAAGTAATTTAGTTTTTGTAATTCATGTCCAATCTAATTGCATTCCAGCCAAGTCTGATCCGAACCAATCCGATTAAGACTACTAACTTAGGATCCAATCCAGTAATCCTAATTAGTAAAATCACTAAATTGTTCTAATTGTCAATGGACCTTATTCTGAATTTCTGATAATACAGTAGTATTTAAGATATGTTTTAATCCATATAGACTATATGCATTAATAAGTCTGAAAAATCCACATAATCAACTTAGGATTCTATATAAATAAACCTCTTAATGAGGAAAAACATCCTTATAATTTTGGTATGTTCATTTTTTTGGATCCAAATACCCTTGATCTGATCCAGTCTAAAAATCTGCCTTTTTCAAATAAGTAAAAATGACTCCAATCCAATCTGTATAAGTAATTTGGTTTGGATAGGATTAGACTTTGGGTTCAATCCAAATAACATTCACCCATAACTAAAACATTTAAAGCCTTACCATTATTTCACATCCTTGCAAATAACAGTACACAATTTATAAATAAGTAGAATCTCATCAGTCATCCTTCTTGATTGGGAAACGTAAAGTACTTACATCATTAACCCTCATTGGTTGTAATGAAACCGCTTTTTCCTGGATTTCCCCCTGGAATCAGAAAATTCATCTCAAAAATTCAACACCACCAAAATCAGACAAGAAGATTCATCGTTTTGACACTTACCACTGTCATCCTCTCAACGAGTCCCAACTTTATACTTTGACGTAAACGCCTGCACTCATCCTAGGATTTCAATTGAACACCAAGTCAGTAAATAAACAATCAAATTTCCAACAGTAATTACCATTTAGTTTAAGATTTCAGACTTGTAACTTGTAAGTTCCTAAACCAACACAAGTGAACAAAAGCACCATGGTAGAGTTTCGGAACATCCTGTTAGACTGAATCAGGAATAATGTTCAGACAAATACAACTACATTTACGCTCACTACGGATAAAGTATTAGTATGATGCATATTAAATGTGACTAAGGAATGGGTATCGATTTTTAAAAAGTGAAAACATAAGAGCTTTTGACGTAATATACAAACACAGAAGTTAAATATGAAGCAAAAACAAAACTCAAAAGCTGAATCCAAGAAACGTAACGAGATACATATGGTAAAAAGACCAGTTTAAATACCTCAGAGAACTCTTGGTCTGAAATTGCACTAATTGCTACATCTTCTATCTTGTTTAGATTTAATATCTTAAGCATGAAACACTCTGTCTTATCACCAGTTTTATAGGGCTCAGTTGCTTTGTCTGTACCTGTCCAAAAATACTATGTTTTAACATGTTGAACTTGCAAAATACAAACAGTGGATATTGCAAACTAAGAAAAGTGTATCAACAACTGCATACCTATGATTCTGACCAACCGATGCATATCTTGCTTTTGATCATTGCTGGATATTTTAATTCGAACAACTGAACCAACAACCTTGTCATGAAAATTTTCAGCATCTACCATTAGGTTTTCCAACAAACTCCGCTTCAGGTAAATTAAATTGATGTTGTGAACATCAATTGCTGCATAACTATCAAGTTTGATTTGTCGGCCTTTTTCTTCAGCCTTTTTACGGCTTTGCCGCCTAGTTTCTCTACTTGGAGTCTGGATGTCTCCACTAATACCCTCATTCTCCAGCTGCGAAGCAAGAGGGTCAATAGCTGCACCCCTAATCACACCATTGGTACGAGATTCTTCTTTGAAATGATATTCAAGCAACTTGAGCATTTCAAAGTGACCAACTCGCTCCTTACCGAACAAATTCTCTAACCTTCTATCACAAATAATTTGACATTTTCGACGAGGATCACGGAGATTATTTTTTCTTATATAATCTAGTAGAAGAGCCTGAACATCAAACTGAGACAGAACTGATGTTTCACCATTTTTCATATGCGCAACAAATTCCAAAAGTTCTTTTGATGCCCAATCAGCTACTGCATGCAAACCTGATACCTTGTTTCCATCTGGTTTGTCAATACCCTGTGAATTCAGATTCAACAACTGCGGTTGTTTTCTTGTCTTTCTTCTTTTTAAAGCATTTGTTTCCTGTTGTACATTGCTGCTGCTTAGCTCAGAAACATTATTGAGACATGCCTCAACTCTTTTCTGCTGAAAGTTATTGTTTTCAAGTCCAGATACTTTCCAGGGATTAATAGCCCGAGTCAGCTCATCTAAGGTAAGAGCTTCCTTTTCTTTCAAATATATCCAGTACACCTTAAATAGGTATTCCCAACTAGTAGTGTCATCAAAATCTACTTGAACCTGAACCTGCAAGGCAACCACACATATGACTACAAGGTTGCAAAGAACAAGGAAACTAATATACAGAGCAATCTCCTATATAGGACATAACAGAGTGGAGAAGAAAAATAGCTCATCCCACAATATATTAATCACAAAAAAATCTCTAAATTTTCTGCAGAGACCTTCTAAGTTACACAAGGCTCAGAGTAGTCCCTTTCCATCTTTCAGTACAAGGCCTTAAAGCCAGGCATAGGCCCAGCCTGTTTGCTGTACACTACTGTGCAGTTCAATTAATAATTTCAAGTGCCATACTGTTGTGCAATGTAGGCATATCAACTTGAATATATTCAGCCCTTTGAAAAAATAATAATAAAGAAAAACTTCTTTTTTTTTTAATGGCTTCCTCCAAATTCATCAACATCAAATATTTCCCATCTTTAAGTTCAAAATTAGCACTAAAGACCTCTACTGACTATAATAAGACCTATTGAACATATTAGAGTGCCAAACAGACAGAAAATGGATAAAAAGAGCTTCTCATTGAACTGAATTGTTTAACAAAAATGATCACAGATGCTTAAACAGCTTGCATTTGAGAAAGCAGTGAAACTAAACATAATACCAGAGATATATCAGCCATACCTGCTCCTTGGATTCTTGGGGAACCTTTTCAATTAACATAATAGTTGTCATGCATGTTCTACAGAACCCTTTGTTCCTTCTGACACACAAAATATCTGCCTGCTTGACGCATCCCTTGCATAAGGAATAAGGGCACGTGTAGCACATAAAGAGAGCATTTCTTTGACAGAAGTTACATAAATGCCAACCTGAAATGCATGGAGAACAGTATAGCCAGACATTAGCATGTGGAAACTGGTCAGCTCCCAATAACAAAACAAGTAAATGCAATCATAAACCAGCATAAGGAAGCGTTGATGAGGCTTCTATGACACAATGGAGGCAACTACTGTCCACACGTCAAGGACAGGAATTTATTTGGGAAAATGATAACCTTATCATTGTTAACTATAATGCACCAGATTCACATAATATCAATATCGGTTTACAGTTGTACCACATTAATAATGCAATGCAATTTGCAATTTTTGAGTGGCATGCTTTTCCCCCAGGCAACACGAGTTCTAGAGTCCGAAAGGATTTTGCATGGGGGAAGCACGTCGCACATTCCTCTTATAGCACGCATAGCCAATCATATGTAACACTACCTAACGGAAACACACATATAAACAAAGGCACAAAAGAAAATATTAACACCTCCCCCTTTTTTCTTTTTTGAATTTTTTCAACACCTCCCACTCTCTTAGTGTTAAATAGAACAAGGTCTATTCCTCCAAAAAAAAAAAAGTCTGGACTCTGAAGAAGTACGCAACCTTATTCCCCTACGGTTAAGAGCCTATTAGAGAGATCAAATTCTAAAGAGAATCACATATAGTAATTTGATAAAAAATTTTAATAACTTATGCATATAAAAGTTATAACAAAGCATCAGGAATAATGACTACTTCATACTCAAGAAAAAACACTCAAAAGCATGACTCAAAAACACTTGGTCCAGTAATGTCAGTTATATGTCAAGAAAGGAATAAAAACTAACATCAATTAGGATGATATCTTCTCAAAAAAAGAAAAATTAGTTCTACCCAATCAGTACTGATGTTTTTCCTCTTTTTCTACTTTATTACGAGTATATTTTTCTCTTTTTCTACTGATATTTTTCCTCTTTTTCTACTATTAATTGATACGATTCCAACGAGGGCGAGGATCCAATTGTTTGATCATAAATAAGATGAAATTATAAGCATAGAGGAGCACAGAGAACAACCAATAAGGGGGCTTGGTGATACAGAACCTAGTAAAAAATTACATGACTAAAATTGACATTAAGAAGAGAAAAATATATGATTTCCACATTTAAATTTTTTTATATATAAACGAAATAAAAAATAGTAAATTTGACAAATAGTGTGATTGAGAATAGGTGTAAAATCCCCCATAAGGTCATTTTCTTCTTAATTGTAGTTTGTTAAACTCGAATTATTTTCACTGATTACAAAAATTAACTGGTTATAGCTTGTTTTAATGATCAAAATTACCAATTAACTGGTTAAATAGAGAAATTAATTTTTTATTTTACTAGATGTAGATGATATTTACTGAAACTTACTTCTTTCTTCAAATATTGCACTATTGCAGCAATTACCTTTATAAGAAGATTCGCAAATATTGCATCATTCACTCTAAGGAAACTCAATCATAGGCATTTTCTAAGTTTCTAAGGTAATTCACTTGATTTTTTAATTTACCCACCTAATTTTCTCCACCCCCGGTTGCAACATATCTAGAACGGAGGAAGTACAATAAAAGAAACTAGGTCCTAATGCACTAAAAGTGATCAATATAGAGATTACAAATTTACAATATGGATAAAGGAATCTTTGGATTATATAGGGTAATATTGAGGAGCTAAAGAAAAATTCTTTTAACATCGAACCTGATTTCCAGGAATTCGAAAACATATTCTAAATAATGTATCATAGATTATGATATAAAGTATAGTCATGTTCTTAATTTAGTACCCCAAGTCATCCTATTTGAGACCATAAGTTGTCCATGGTTTTTTGCTTCAAAATGAATGTAGTCTTCAACTATTCATTAACCAATTTCTATATACCTTTGTAAACACAGTACCATAGCCTTTGTCCTCTCTCTCTCTCTCTCTCTCTCTCTCTCTCTCTCTCTATCTCTCTCTCTCTCTCTCTCTCTCTCTATCTCTCTCTCTCACACATTCCTTGGCATCACCTAGCTCAACCTTCGAATTTTCCCGCTATCATCTCCTCCATGGGCTACTCAACAACCAACTTCCCCCCCCCCCCCCCACACACACACACACACCCCACAAAAATAAATAAAAAAATTGCCACAGACATTTACAACTCTAGTATTAGGCAATTTTAAAGATCACCATGAGTCAATTTCCAGCAGAGTGTAAGTCAGATTAGTGTCTATGTTGCACCAATACGGGTACGGGTACAGGGACAGAAAATGGCAAATCTAAAAATTCCAGGGTACGGGGACGGCGATATTTTAAAATATAAATTTTGAATATAAAAAAATGGAGCATTGTAAAAATTTTAATGCAACAAAATAAATTGATAATACAAACAATTTAGTTTAATATTTAACACAACATTTAAAATAAAAACAAATCATAAAATCAGAAACGTAAAAGTAAAAATAAAAAAAAACGAAATCAAAAGCATTAAAACAAAATAAAAGTGTCCACCAATACTTCTTCCATTGCATTGCCCACCAGTGTCGAAAGCTCCACCATTGTTGCCCTTATTCTGCCATTATTACTCTCAAATTTTACAATTTATATCCCACGATTTAAATAACAGAATCTAATTATGCATTATGAAGAGTGTAGCATAGGTAGTGATTGAATTGGGAAATTAGGGTTTCAGAATTGGGGAAAAAGAGAGGGGAATTTTTGAAGGCCGCCACTGCCAAACTCCACGCCGAGAGTTTTGAAGTGTGAAACTGTGAATTGATGGGTCGACAAACTCAAAACAAGTATTTAAAATGCCCAAAATTACACTTAAGGAAGGCGTTCAGCCTCACTCGCATCCCCAGAAACGTCCCCAAAAAGTCAACCCGTCCCCAAAAAGTCAACGTGTCCCGAGGACGTCCCCAAGCCGTTCCCGAGGCGTATCGGTACCCGTGACGTCCCGGGGACAGGGGACACTAGCCATAAGGCGTCCCCGTGCAACATAGATTAGTGTAATATGAATGTTCAGCAAATACTAGAGCAATTGCTAAGTTTAAGTAGAGTAAAAAGGCTTAGGTGGCAACTTAAGTCTATATTATTTTAAAAGGTTTCAATTAGCAACATTATTTTCTTGTACGTAGCATGGCAGTGCTTTACGCATTAAGGTCCCACTTGCTGATTATAGAATTGATTATGTTAACTGATGTTTTAAAGAATTAGAGATAAGGGCATTTCAAATGAAGTAACAAAAGGTATAGCCAGTGATGCAGACACCAAAGAGCACACCCCTTGCACCTCAAACTGATCAGGCAATCATCCTCTACCCTTTTACGGCTCAAGCAGGCTACAAACAATAAGGAGAAGAAAATTTTTGTAGCAGTACACTAAAAACTAAAAAGATCACTTTTTTAATGCATGTAATTATTTAATAGCGCACAACAAAGTATTTCACAAAAAATAGGCCCAGTATAAATTTTGAATTGCCTAAATTTTGATACGTGATCTATGCTCGTATCCAACCCTAAACACCTACAAAGCCACACATCCAAAGTCTAAACAGTGAGAAACTCAGTTATGAATCAATCAAAGCCTTAATCCCATAAGTGGGGTCGGCTACATGACAACTTAATGCACCAAATCCATTAAGTATCCACATAGATAATTTTATATACTACAATGTTTCATCCACTCTATTAGGTCCAGTGAATATTCATTCTTTGGCAAAAAAATGACACTTTACGCCAATATTATGACACTTTTACTACATTTATTGATTGATTTGATTTGAATCACAAATCTGCTATGTGCTAAAAACACATTACGCCAATATTATGACACTTTTACAACTCTTAATTATCCTCCTATATAATTGCATGCTCGCTATATATCTTTGCTCGGTCTTGTGTTGTATCCATATACAGACAAACCGGAGGTGTCATACATATGGTAATTGGCCACTGGCCAGCACTTCCACTGATGACACATTGAGCTTTTACAGAAAAATATGGGTGCTTTAAATTATAATTCACAGTTAATACAAGTATTGACAACTAACTTAAGCCACAAGATTTAATTAAAGTTTTACACAAGTCAATTTGAGCAAGCCAAATGGGAAGCATATTCACTTGGCAAGATATGATGTACAGTTACAGTATCTCCATGATTATGGTATTAATTCATGCAAAAAGCTAAGTCAGTCTCAAAAAGCATTGCAAGGATCAATAGTTATTTTCATAGTATGGAAATGTCAGGAGGATATCAACATCCACCACCTTTCCAAACCTAATAATGTTGGAAAGCATACATTATAAAAATAAACAACATTAAAAATAAAAAAAAATTAAATAAAAAACCAATGTAAAATTAATTCTATTGTTACCCCTCACTGACTGCTTCCTGGACATTCACTTACAATTAGTGGCCCATTTATTGCTTACAAAGTACCAATTAAAATTACTGAGTGCAGAAGTGGTTTGCTCTATTGCCTAGAATACTAGACTTTCCTCAACCAACACAGATTGTACATGATCTCTGCTATTCTGTGAATAGTGTTATATTGCTCTTGCTGCTCACTAAGAAGCAAAACAATATGAAGGGTTAAAGAAAGCCAGTCCTTGAGAATTGTACTTATAATTCCAGATTTAGGATTCTAGAGGTTTTATCAACTGTAAATTGCAAAAATTAACAAGTTTGAGGTTATACGATCCTTGCTTACTAGGTTTTTTTTTAAAAAAATAAAATAAATAAATAAATAAATAAAAATTACATTATCACAATTTATAAAGTGTCAGAACATATGCCTAAAAATTTAATGAAGCCAACCAAGAAAGAATTCGAAGATGCAGAAATGTTCAGGATTATCTTAAAACACAAACAGAGTTTCATTAAAGGGGCCAAGAAAGTAGTTGCAGTAAACAGAGCAAAAACCGAACAAGAAAAAATCATCAAGGAGGCATCTTTTTAACCCCTACCTTTAAAGCAATATAAAGAACCTGGATTGATTGATCACTTACATCGTACTAGTAACCATCTCTCATGTGCTTTTAAACAATGACAGACAAATTTTAGCACCTAAATTGATGAAGAGTTGAAGAGTAAATTATGAAACTAGCTAATCATACTCCAAACCTGTAAAATATATCCCCTTATACAATTAGATTCTCTAATTATCTAGATATAATGCTTCTTCCACTTCTTAAATTTTCTTTCAGAGACAAAATATTAGGTTATTTTGGACCGAACGCTAATGAGGACATCAACAACCCAATACAAGTCCCATTCAAATTGGGTCTAAGAAGGATCAGAAGTAATAGACCTTACCCTACTAAATAGCCAAAAAAAATTTAGAGAGATTTCTGTATAAAAAGCCCTGGATGTGCTAATTAAAGTAAAGGGCTCATAACCAGAACATCGTAAGTAATGACGCTCTAAGGAGACTTGTGATGAGGAAAATGTAAGTACTAGGACCTTAGATTCTCTAGGTCTAGAGAGGATAAAACCTTTTGTAGACTGACAGGCCTGCTACACATCATTGACTAAATTTGAAGGTGATGAAGAGGAGATGAATACATGGCCTATAAAGGCTGGTGCAGATTACAAATCACTCTTCTGCATCCCAAGGACCAAGTCTCTAATTTGGCAGAAGTGAATGATAAGCCATTGTTCCTTTATGAGACTACTTGAAGAATTAAAGCTCCTTCCAAGCACATCTTAACTTTGGGGAAGATCCTAAAAAGTCTTTTTACGAAATAAGACAATGTTCAGTTTTGGTCAAGATCATAAAAAATCAATTGATCACCTCTTTGTTCCTAGTACTCGAGTATTCTCTCTCTCAAATCTCAATCATAATGTGTTTACATCTTTTGGTATCAAGTTTACAAATTTTGGATTATCCTTGTTCACACAGCATGTTTCGATGTTTAAAGAGTACTTTCCAGAAGATTAAAAAATAATAATAACTGAGATTCTGGTCTGGAGGAATGGGATGGATAAAAGACAGATTCAACAAATGCGGTCAATTTTTTTGCAATCTGGTGGTGCCCATGCCTTGTGGAAACAGACTAACAGTTTTTCTGAAGGCAGAGCTTCACCAGTGAGGTGAAATGAGACAAGGCTCTAGTGTTTTCAGAACTAAGTCCTCCATTCTTAACGACATCTATACTTTCCTAATGTTACAATGAAGATACATAAACATGCATTAGTTCAAGGGAAAGATGTCATTGGTTATTCCACTGATTCTCTACATGGAAGCACTGTTTGGTATCCTCCCAACGGCAAGATGTATGCTTTCTTTTGTCAGCCAAAAAAAAGAAGGGAGGTTTGTGTGTGTGTGTGTGGGGGGGGGGGGGGGTGTACTCCAGATTGTGATCATAATCTTTAGTCTTTTGATAATACTTGTATCAGAAGAGAAAGGATTTTTGATAAGTGAAACTAAAATCTAAATAAATAATCTTGCTTGGTACTTCAAACTCTATGCATCTAACCAGCAATTCTACTTCTGCATGCCAAACTCTTCCACAAAAATTTTTGCAGGCATTTTTCCATCCATCATCTTCCCAGCAGTAGCTGATAGTTTAAATTATCTACGAAATGTACAAGATTTTACAGAAATCACGCTGTAAAATAAACTACAGACAGTAAATAAGCCTATGACTAGGCATTAAATCAGTTTCCCAAAAGATATTGAAAAGGATTAGCTTGAGGGATGAGCATAGAAGACACTGCAAATTACAAGGGAGAAGGTCTTCTTGAGTTATATCCAAGCCAGTAAAAACTTGGTTAAGTGAGGTAGATTTATAAGCATTATTCAGAAACAACTCAAACAATCATTGTGAATAAACAAATTTCACACTCTATACAGTTTTAGAATCGAGCAAATTGAATATGTAATCAGGGTATTTAAGGGGTAGGGAATTATATCCATAGGTACACATTTAATGGAAGCTCAAATCTTAACCAATCTAGTGAGGCTAGTACAAAGAAATCCAGAAATAATAAGTCGGATTTACATATTATTTTAATTTAAGATAGCTAGAAACTTCCTAGTAACAGCCAGTAATATATGACTACATTTTACAAATTCCCCAATTGTCCGTGGTCAAGATTGAGAGGTAGAAAAAATAGTGGAGTTGCCTGACAGTTGCAAAAGACCTTTTAGAGAAGACAAGTAAATGTTGAAGTACCGGAACAGCATATAATTGGATGAACAGAAGACAAGTAAATGTTGAAGTACAAATTTAGAAAAATAAATAGTAATTGTGGTAAGTGATGAATATAACAAGTTTGTTAAGTGATCGAAAAGCAAAGACATACCACAGTTCCATCGTATGCTCCGGCGAAAGAAGGACTCGTCTCGTTTAACACAAGCAGGATGGTACGCCTTGGGGCAGTCCCTGGCAAAGAATAAGATTTAAAAAAAATAAAAAAATAAAAAAACCCTAAAACAGTGAGAAAGCAAGTTAGTAAGAGTGAAGCTGACCGGTGGTCACAGAGCACGAGGTTGCCGCCATCAAAACAGATGAAGCAAACATCTTCATCCTCCTTCTTAGTCTTTTTGGCAATCGGCATCGGCGGTGGAGAAGCAACTCCGATGTTCTTGGGAGGTCGTCCGCGCTTCTTTCGAGCAGAGACATCCGCCATTGGTGGAGGAGGAGGATGAGGATGAGGATGAGCTTGAGGATGAGGATGAGGATGAGCTTGGGCGAGCTGAGAATCGGCAAGTGGGAGGATATCTGGGTTGTTCCGATCAACAACTTTGTCAACGCTGGGTAAAGCTTGGACTGTAATCCTAGTCTCCGCCATAGAAATAAACAGAAAGGAAGTGAGATCGAACTCAGACGAAAAACCCTAGATTAGGCGCCATGGGAAGGAAGAAGAGGTGGTCGGCACATGGGACGGCTCAGTAGGAGAGAGAAACACACAAACACAAACACAATCACAATTCACAATGGTGCGCGTTGTTTTGGGTCGTTTTCAAGGTAGGAACTTCAGACCAAAGGATGCATTACTTAACTTTAATTACTTTTTTTATTTAATCTTCAATTTTTTAACTAACAAAATTCAAACTCTGCAGGCATGGACCATGGTTTGGGGCTTTGGCTTGGGGTTCTCTTTCAGGCTTGAGAGATATAAAAGCCACGTGATCACTGTTTCATTTTTGCAAATTGGCGTACGTGGACTTTTTTAGTGGAATTACTCCTTCAGCAGTAATATACTCCCTCCGTTTTTAAATAATTGCTCAATTTCTCTATGCGCGGAATTTTAGGAGAAATTAAACTAAGTAATCAAATATGGAGGTATTAGGACAGGTGAAAGAATAAAATATTGTAAAAAGAAAAAGTAGTGGAGAGAATTAGAGGAGAGAATATGAAATTAATAAAATATGATTCATGGTAGGTCACTAGGTGAGATAAATGAATTAAATATTGTAAAATATTTCCAAATAAGGAAATGGAGCAAGTATTTAAAAACAGCCGAAAAAAGAAAAGTGAAGCAAGTATTTTAAAAGGGGAGGGAGTACTAATATTCCGTATTATGCTTAATTGCTTATGCACCTCCCTTTCCTTTCCTTTTTCTTTCCGTCTTCCAAATCATGTCCTTTTTGCCCTTTTTTTCCCTTTTTTTAAGAAATAAATATTACTTTTTCCAACCTTTTCATCTCAAACGATAGTGTCCTATTTGCTCACCACCAGATAAATTTAGTGTTGTTTTTTTTAAAAAAAAAATACAAAAAAAAAATTAAAAAAAAATTAAAAAAAAAGAAGAAAAATTTAGTGTTTATTAAACGGTAAATTTATAGTTTTCATATATAGTGGAGGTTAATTTTGTAATTCGTAATAATTCGTAATGTACTCTCATTAGATGATCGTGAACTTGTTCGTCCACTGTCATTTTCTCCTCCTCCTTACTTTGATTCTCACTCACCTCCGTCTCCTTCTTCAAGTTACTTCAATAGAGACTTCACCATTCACCATTTTCGACGACAAATCGATAAACCCAAAAAAAAAATTCAAAGCATGGTTAATTCTAAAAGGTAGGCGAGCTTTCCCTCCTCCATTACTTTCTCCATTAAATCTGCTCGTGAACTTCTAATTGTGACACTCCATATATTGAAGCTTCTTCTAAGCTTTCTCTCTTTTTAATGGCTCCATTGAAACTACTTCTCTTCTTGAATTCACGATGCCAAACTAGGTGAACTAATGGTTAGTTATTGAAAAAGTACAAAAACATATCGTTAAAGCGCAAACAATTAAGCAATTTATTTACATATATATATCATTAGATTAACAATACAATTCAAGTTTCTCACTATATTTCCTCCATAAATTATCCAAAAATAAATAAGAATAACATTTTTAATACTTATATATTTTTTGAATTCCAAGATATTTCTACTTTTCAAATTATAATATGTTATTATACATAGTAATTATTAACCCTTTATTCATTATACGATATGAGTTAATTTTTCCAAATATATATAAAGTAATCATAAAGAAACCTTCACATCATGAGGGGAAAAATTAATGAAGTAGTATTATACAAGTTAATTAGTGTGACATATAACGTACAATATATGATGAAAGTATCATTGAATTGTCATAAAGTGACAAGATGACAGCAACAATTGATGATATTTAAGAGATAAATTACCTATCTCCATAATTATTGAGCTCTTGACCTAATAGTTAGAACTGGTAGGCTGTGTTTATGTATGATGTGTCACATTTTCAAATAATCTTAAAGTCTAAATAATGAGCAACAAAGTTATGTCTATCATATCGATACGACTAAAATAACCGTAGTTGAAGCAAAAATATTAACAAATGGTAGAAGGGAAGTCGCATAGAGAATTTAAAGTGCAAAATCTGGGAGTAGAAAATCTAATTCTAAGCTAAGTGCAGAAGATAATTTGCCCCATAAATTCTAAGTCGTAATTGTAGACGTAGCATATTGTCCAATTGGAGGCCAACTATGATCATGATTGTTGGAGTTTTAATACTTGTAATGCAAATCGGAGTGTTGCTAAGTGAGTGTTGTTACCCGTTAGCAACGTTGTGTGCATGGAGCTAGCGAGAGAGCTACAGATGGTATGGCAAGTAGACTACGCAAGGTCGAGCTAGCGTTAGAGCTATAGCTCACATGGCATATGAGCTACTGCAAGTCCGAGCTATAGCTCGGATGGTAGCTCGTATGGTCGCTCTGCTTATGGCAGGTGCGAGCTATAGCTCGCGTGCTAGCTCGCTGCGCTTGTTGCTTGCGGTAGGTGCGAGCTATAGCTCGCGTGCTAGCTCACTACGTTTATTGCTTGCGGCAGGGCCGAGCGATAGCTCGCTCATATGAGAGCAAGAGCTCTGCCGCTCGTGGGCTTATCGTGGAGGCCTTGTTTGCTTCATTTATATCCTTTCTTTTGTACATATATATATATACCCTCCTAAACCCTCAAATTGAGAAATACACAGTTTTGTTATCTCTGGAACCCAAAACACATAAACACAAACCTACCCTTTGAGATCTGAACATTTCTTGAGTAATTCCACGCTTCGGGTTCGGGTACACGAATTACGAAGGAGAGTTGCGTTAAACTTGGGGGGCGTGCGTCATCAGGAAACCTGTACCGGTGGTGGCGTATTTCGCTTCTAAGGCAGTGGATTATGTTCCATGGCGCAACTGTGAGTTTGAGATCAAGTATTTTTCCCTTTCATCTTTTTTGTTTGTCATTGGAATCGACAGGTATTTTACCAACAATTTAGAAGCGAAATAGTATTAATTTATTATACTGTTGATTCCTGGATTATTCAATTATAACTCGTATGATCGGGATGAGAATTACGATTCGGATGATCAATATAATTTTGCGGAATTTGGTTCGGGATCGTTGTATGAAATTTTATTACTTTATTGATTGGAATTTCACTTTCCCATATATTTTCATTACTTCATATTATCCACCTTTTTTTTTGAAAGCTTACATTCTCCATCTTAATTCCCGTAATTTTTCATTCAAAAGTGACAAACAAAAGGAAATGGAGGGAGTATAAAACTATATTAATGCATATTAATACCATTTAACCTAATAACATCTATATTTATTACATAATCCCTCCGTCCCTAGGAAAACGACCCTTTTAGCCAAATTTTTGTCCCAAAATGTTCATCCCATTTGCATTAAAATACCCTCTAATTTGCAATAATATTTGTGCAAAATTAGCTTTCTCATGTAAATTTTGTTTTTTCCATGTACTTTTATTATTACTTTGTATTTCCTACTTAAGTTTCTTAATACCCGTGAAAAATGTCCAAAAGGGTCGTTCTTTTAGGGACGGAGGGAGTAGTAAAAAATTTATAGTCAAACTTTAAACTTGTACATAGTACTCCGTAGTATATACTAACTACTATCAAAACAAGTCAGGTGGACATCATTGAAGGATACATGCCAATTGTTCATGAATAAATTATGTCAAAATTATTATTGATATTATTATTTTTCCCCTAATTGTTTACCTTTCAAGTTCCAAAATTGATTTACAAAAATTATTAAGATCATAACTACATAGTTTTCAATTAATGAGATTATGATACACATTTTTTCGTATGTGGTGACAATTTTTTCCTAAATAAATAATAAAACAATTTAAATCGTACTGAGTATTACAGATGAGAATAACCTAATTATTGTACGGAGTACTCCGTAAAAGGGATGGAGTAATTACAGAATTGAGTCAATTGACCTTCCGGTGGCTGGTAGGAAATGCGGTGAAACAATGTGAAACTAATAGAGGCAAGGAAATAAAAAATAAAATAAAGTCTTAAAAAGTCTCAAGTATAGATATCCTGCACAATAAGTAATAAGTTGAATCTCCCTTATACACAAGTAACTCCCTATCACCGGACGACTCGGAAAACTGGGGAGAGAGAATAGAGAAATAGAAAAGGAAAGAAGAAATGTTGCAACAGCAACCGGCACAGCAGCATCCACACCCGCAGCAGAGGGAGAGAGCTCGACGCCGCTGTGAAGGCACTGCCATGGGCGCCATCGCCCTCGATCTCCGTCCCGGCCTCGGCATCGGCCCTTTTACTTTAGGTTCTATATTTCTCTCTTTAATTGTCTTTATTTGTCGATCAATTGAGGGATTTTCGCCTTAGGTTTTTCCAATCTGTTTATACCCAGGAATGCCTATTTGTGAAGCGTTTGCGCAAATTGAACAACAGCCTAATATTTATGATGTCGTGCACGTCAAGTATTTTGACGAGGTTTGTTTATTTTCATTCAATCGATAAACGCATCCATGTATTGACGGAACTGATCACTTAATATGTAAATCTGGAACTTAATTGAAATTTGATGAGTATGCGACATCTCTATATCATATGAATGTGATTATTGTTTTCAATAAGAGGGGATTATCTTTTTGGATTTTAGTATTAGTATCTAATTTTTAATCTCATATATTTCTTGTTAACACGGATGCCTGTTTTTAATTGTCTACTCTTCAACTCTCTACATTTGCCTAACTCTGACTGCAGGAACCTTTAAAGTTGGATACGGTCATTAGCTTTCCAGATCATGGCTTCCATCTCCGCTTTGACCCTTGGTCTCAGGTTTCACTTCATTTTTCGATATTCTCCAATTTTCATTGGATTTTATTCAAACTTTTGTTTCATCAATCATGCTATTTATATATGTATGTATATCCGTTGCTTATGGAAGTAGAATTGTCCTTTTTTTTTTTCCATCAATCTGATTAACAACCTATACTATACCAACTTGTATTGTGTGACTAATGACTATCATCACAATTATTCATCAACCTTTATTCCTAGTACATTCCCTGGGAGACGTCACGCCACAGAATGACAAAATAGAATGCATATGCTCAGCAGCAGACTAGCAGGAATGCAGACAAAAAGCAATAAGATATTCACCAAGTGCATCCTTTGTTCTATATTGCATTGTGCACTACTCAGCAGTTTTAGGGCCCATGAGCTGAGTGCATATGGGTACACTTACACTTACTCATAGAATTCACATGCCTTGTGATGAACATGAGATGAAGCAGCGTGTATGAGTGGATAGTCCAAAAATATGTATGGCACTCCCCTTCATCAATGTGATTCTCTTGCTTATAGGCATGACATCCAAATGCTCTTATGATTTTATAAACAAGCTTGTCTACAAATAATTCTTTCTATCCTACATAAACTTATCATTCTATTGAAATGTTTGTCTCACAAAACTTCCCGTATTTCCCTTATATTGGGTCCACTTCCCTTCTTTTATACAATTTTTTCTTCTTCTTTATTTATCTCCTCTCTCTTCCATTAACGCATTATGATCTCCACTTTCTCTTATCTCAATTGAAAAGCAATAAATAATACACGCTACCTTATTTATAACTCACGTATACTCAACAAAACCCTACCATCAATATTCTCTTAAAACTATGCACCTATGAGAAATGAGAAGTTTTTTGTGGGACAGAGGGAGTATAGTCTTAGTTCTATTCTTTTATACCACAATGATTGTAGTCTATTAGTGATATAGAATGCCTTTTGTATTAAATTTTTTATTCCAAAACTTCTAATAGTCTTTTTGCTTCAAATATCAACCAATTACTTATCACTCTATTATGTCTATTTTTCATTATTATACAAATTTTTTATACTACCTCCGTTTCGTATTATGTACAACAAAGTGAGTTGCACATTTCTCGAGACAAAATTTCTTAAGTAAAGATTAGTAAAGAAAGGGACATGTGATTAATTGGATGAGAGAGAAAGTAATCTCCACCAACACCCACCCTCTCTCCGACACCACCTTAACAGCATCAACATCCACCCAATGAAACCACCACCGACTCCACCTCTACCCTCTCTCGGAGCCACCGACTCCACCTCCACCTCCATCCTCGGTGACCCCCTAAACCTAACATGCCTCATTCCCAACACCCCTTCACCCTTGGCGACCCCCAAATCAACATTGTAAACCACCATGAAACCACATACCCCGAAAACCACTATACTTACCCATCTCGAAACCATATCCCATCAACCTAGAAAAACCCACTACCGTAAAACCCACCCCTTTTCGAGAGAAAACCACCCACCAACCCTAAAATTATGAACACAAAGCTGATAAATGGTAAATTATTACCGTTTAATCATCATTTTGGGCTTTTTTTGGTCAAATTTGACCATAAAATTCTCAAGCTTTAGTGGTTTTGACCATAATATCCTCTCAAGTTTTAATGGTGGTGATAAAAAAAGGAAAAGAGAAAAGTTTGGTGGTGGTGGTGAAGAAAATACACCACCGGCTAAGAGACATCGTCGATGATTTCGACTCGGGTCGACGTGTCACGTGTGCGGGTAGTGATATTGTCACTCCATTGTGTGTGTGTGTGTGTGTGAGAGAGAGAGAGAGAGAGAGAGAGAGAGAGAGAGAGAGAGAGAGGAGTTTCGTGGTGGCCGGAGAAGTTTGTGGCGGTGACCGGAGGGAGCAGCAGTGGTGGTTGTTGGTGAAGTTTGAGGGAGGAGAGAGAAAGATGAACAAGGGAAAGTCTGGAAGATGATGAGTTGATTTGGTGATTGAATGGTGGGGGAGGTTGATTTAGTTTGAGGATAATTAATTTGTGTTTGTAATTTAATCAAGTCTCATTTAGTCTTTAAATTCTGATTTGGAAATTTTAAGTAAGGGTAATATAGTAATATTATACAAAAAATTTTACTATAAGAGGAAAGTTTTGGTTTGTTGCACATAAAATGTAGCATCCGTTTTTGGAATATGTTGCAGATTATACGAAATGGAGGTAGTAATTAAAACCCAGTAAATCGCTTGCGACACTCAAAAGTTTTTCTTAAAAGTGGTGAATAAAGGCAACCTATTCATGTGGTACTCATTTATAGGACTTCCATTTTCCTAACATTCATACAAAGTCTCTAGTCTCCGCTGGTTTATGTTTCTTAGATCCTTTGACCACTGAAATTCTTTGTTTAAGATTAAGCCACATAACTCTTGCCATAGTAAAATTAAATTGATGGATTTCTTAATAATTTCAGATTTGGATAAAAATTTCCAAGAGATTACCATATCATTATAAGTGTCCCACATCTGGTTTTTTAGCATCCTTATGATCCTTACTTACAGTTCCTGTCAGCAGTCCTAGCTTTTTGTTGGATGAAAGAGTTATCTTCATGGATTTCTTCCTTGTTTTGTAATCGGATACACCCGTGAGCTTCCTTACATTGACGGAGCTTGCTCCTTATAAAAATGAAGATAATAGACTTATAGAGTGCTATTGATGTCTACTGCATGCCTAATCTTGTTTTGCCATATTTTATGACAAAGATTTAATATCATTAGATAATAAATTTTAATGATAATATAGATTCTGAAAGAGAATAGAAATGAGAAGGGAAAGTGATGTGTTTATGGTTGGTATTATGGGACTAGTAGCCTTATCATATCTGTGTTTTTTTTTTTTTTTTTTGTTTTTTAATATTTTTTTTTTGTGAACCTCAGCTTGGATATTGGATACCATGAAAACAAATGAAATATTATTTGCAGAATTTAAGTATGATATACAAGAATTCAGAGATTAGAGAAAGTTTGCTACAGTTTTATTCATTTCATCAATCTGATTTACAACCTATACTCTAGTACCTTATATAGTGTGGCTATCATCACAATCATTCACCAACTGTTTTATCGGACATTCTCTGGAACATCACCTAGGTCAGCAATACAAAACAACAAACTATAAATATCTTGCTAAGGAACTGCCAACAGCTGCCAGGAATACAAACAAAAAGAAAGAAGACTGCACAAGGCAATTTTGGGTTGGCTGAATGCATGAATTTGTATATGCTGACTTTTGTGCTTGGACTTGCTGCCTATTATCATAGATGACCATGCTTCCTTTAACAAGATTTAATCTCAGATGTTACTTTTTGGGAATCATGGGGTCGGTCTTTTAGTTAAGTATGCCCTTGCTTTGTTCTGCTGGACGTGTTCTGTGTTTCTTTTGAATGCTAAACATAATATCCCACATGAATTTTGTTGTATTACCCTCAATTTTGTTTTGTAGAGGTTGCGCCTTATTGAAATTTATGATGTCAAAAGGCTTCAGATGCGGTATGCCACCTCTCTGATTGGGTGAGTCTCAGTGATGCGGTCGCTACCCCTTCCTTCATGTAACTGTGTTAAATACTTATTGTCAAAATCATCTACTTTCAGAGGACAGACCAGTCTTGCCACCTTTGTAGCTGTATATCAGCTTTTTGGTCCTACATATCCAGGGATTTATGATAAAGAAAGAGGCATTTATAATCTTTTATATCCAGTAAGTTTTCTGGAGAAACATCATTGTTCTTGGATCTCCACATGGAGCTACTTGTGCTAGTTTGCTTAGTCGTTCACTTTGGAATTTTGCAGGGATTGTCGTTTGCTTTTCCTATTCCTGCACAGTACACAGATTGTTGCAATGATGGGCAAGGTAGCATATTCTATGTGTGTCCTTAAACGAATCTTTTAGTTTACCATATCGTTTGTTCTCATCCCCATATTGTTATACATCAGCGGAATTGCCACTTGAATTTCCTGATGGTACTACTCCAGTCACTTGCCGTGTCTGCATATATGATAGTTCATTGGGCAAGAAGGTTGGAGTTGGATCACTAATGGACAAGGCTACTGTTCCTCCTCTGCCTGTTGGTAGCCTCTACATGGAAGAAGTGCATGTGAAGGTTTGGATTCTGACTTATGAAGTGTGTGATTGTACATCTTGTTACTAGCTTATAAGCTGTTTGAATATTTTTAAATTTTTTTTTATTCTGATGGGTGTTTGCACACTTCCCCTCAAAGGTGTCTGATTGGCAATTAGAGAAGCAGCCTTCTGCAATCAATTTGAGTTTTTCTTTAATATTTTATAATTTCTTGCAATAGAGGTACAGTCACAGAATTTTGATTTTGTTTTGAATGTATTTACAGTTAGGAGAGGAATTGTGGTTTTCTATTGGTGGTCAGCATGTACCTTTTGGTGCATCCCCACAGGTATTTATTTTATTCTTCCGGTCTTCCCTCTTATAATTACAGTAATTAAATGTGCATTCAGCAACTATGTTTATCTTTTCATTGAGCCTATAAGCAAGACTGTTATATTTATTTAGTCTGGCTGATCTCATGATATACTGGCAACTTACTGGTAATAATAAAAGAAATTCGTATCACATTGTGAATAAGCATAATAAGAAATAAATGCATGTAAGATATGGCTATTGCAATTCTAAGTAAAGAAGGGTTAATTTCAGTCATTTCTTAAAAATGGCATTTTTGGAATCTTATTTGAAACTTTGTACTGCTTGTCTTTATTTTTATATGAAAAAATGGCATTGCTTTTAACCCTCTGGTGCTGCTACTGAGGATCTGTAATTAATTGTCGAGTTTGCAGGATGTTTGGACTGAATTAGGGCGTCCTTGTGGAATACATCAGAAGCAGGTACCAACTATTCTATGCTTATCTCTTTTGGAAATTACTCCCAGCACATATGGTTACTTTTGTAGAATTGTTTACAAAGTTGATAAACATATAATGTTGCTATACTGGGAAATTAAACATGAGCTGAAAACGTCTTAAGAATGAACTAAATGAAATCATTGTGATAAGTGGGATAGATCTAATTTTTTATTGGAAGTGTATAAGGGGCCATTTGGTTCGCACGGGGTAATCGGAATAGAATGAACAAAGGAAAAGATAAAGAATGGAATGAAAATACCTAAAATTTTGGGTGCTGTTTGTTTTTAAAACAAAGGGAATGAGACCCACCAGTCCTACCACCACACCATCACCACACAGCCACATGAAACATTCACTCTCCAACGTTCCCACCACCAAACCACCGCCAAACCACTCGCTGCACCTTCCTCACCCTTCGCCTCCCTTCTCCGGCCATCCCCGCCCCTCGCAAAACCTCCCTCAGCCCTTGAAAAAACCCTAGATCGAAATTGAACTTAATCGCTCAATCGAAACAGGGGCGGTGATGAAGGTTTTCGAGGGATGGGGGAAGTGCGACAACCTCTGACGAGGCTTCCTTCTGTTAAACGGACAAACCTCCCTGTTATTTACGACGATAATGGCAGTGATAAATTGATTTCCACCATTGATGTTACTAAGCTTGATCTGAATCGTCGTGGAAGGTGCGGCGAGGGTTTGGGAAGGGGCGGCGAGGGTCAGGGGAGGGGCGGCGAGGGTCGGGGGAGGGTCTTCGGTGGTGTGGGTAGGTAGGAAGGTGGTGATGTGGTGGTAGTAGGGAATGGGAATGGAAATACCTAGGGAGGGGTGGGGAATGAACTTAGAAGGATTTGGGGGAATGGAGGGGCTAAAGGGAATGGGAAAAAACGATTAACAAACAACAACAAAGGGAATCAGGGTGGTTGACTCGCTTTCCCTTTGATGAATACCCCCAACCAAACGACCCCTAAATGTATGTAAAAAAGATACAGGTAAGATGAAGAACTGAAGACTCAGAGTTCCGTGGAATAGGAAAGTGGTTTTAGATTCCTTAAACTGTTTTTTATTTAATTTTTTATCTCGTATTGAGTGGGTTATGATTAGTTAGCAATGTTTCTGTACTTTTGTCATTTTTCCCCTCCTTAAAGCATACAAATTTTACTTTCTTTTCAACTGTTGAATGATTGCACATGTTGCGTGCCTGCTCAGGTTGATCAGATGGTGATTCATTCGGCCTCAGATCCACGTCCACGAACAACCCTTTGTGGAGATTACTTCTATAATTATTTCACGCGTGGCTTGGACATATTATTTGATGGGCAGGTGTGCTTCTTGTCAACCTCCTGTTTGGCCTATTGTGAACGCGTATTTCACATTGACACTTCTTTGATTGGTTGTCAAAATTTCAGACTCATAAAATCAAAAAGTTTGTTCTTCACACAAATTACCCTGGGCATCCCGATTTTAACTCGTACATAAAGTGCAATTTTGTTATCCATTCATCCGACTGTAAGTGTTACTTTTTTGTGGGAATTTGTTTTAATGCATATGCAATAGTTCTTACTTCTTATCCGGTGTATCTTATGTTGTGTGTAGTTGTGGGATCTTTTCCAGATGAAAGTAGCTCAAAGCACTGCATTACTGCAAGCACTAAGTGGGAACTAGTGAAGGTAATATTTTTAGTTGAATGGAAATGGTGTGTTGCCTGTGAATGATCCTCTGATTCCATCTCAAGTAGATGTGTGCATTCAAATGCTTGTCTTCTTGTTGACATATATGGATGAATGTATTATCAGAGTGAGAAGACAATCTCCAATTGGAAAGTGAAATTGTGAAAAAGTGTGACCTGGGGGGGTGTTATCTCGATGGTTGCTTTGCTTTTTCTGTGGATTCTTTTTATTCCGTCACTACTTGTTTACTTAGGACTGCTTGGAGCTTCTATTGTTACTATTTAACTGTATGTCGCTTCTTCTGGCCTCTAGGAAATTCTTGGTGATTGTGGTCGTGCTGCTATTCAAACTCAAGGTTCTACAAACAATCCGTTTGGATCTACCTTTGTATATGGTTATCAAAATGTTGCATTTGAGGTGAGTTTCGTGGTTTGTAACTTCGCTGATTTCTGCTTATCCTAGAGCTTCTTATGTGAGTTTGGACTTTGTGGTGTAGGTTATGAAGAATGGTTATATTGCCACGGTGACTCTGTTTCAGTCATGATAGATAATTATCAGTCAGTGTCTTATCTGCTTACTGTCTTCAATTCTGGTTTTCGTAGAATATCATCTGTTGAATCTTCAAGCCATAACGGTAATAATGACTGTGTGCAGGCTTTGGAAAGCGGTCATATTGATGGTGTGATACAGCCGTTGCTAAAGTGTGTATGGTTCTTTGATCTCAAATTATCTAATTATCTTTGCTACTGCAATATTGGACCCCACTTATTGGAGTTTGATTGTGTGCATTTCCTTATCACATTCACATACGTCACCACATTCGTACTGTCTACCTGTAGCTTCAGAACGTTGATTATTGATCAACTGTTGTATAATCGGAATGGTACTTTTGGTTAACTATTTTTGTGAAGCCCAAGTTGTTGAAACTACGGTAGTGCATGTAGATAAAAGTTTTCATGCTTCAACCTTTCAATCTTCATCTTACGGACTTACCCCATATTGCTACAGTTGCTTTTGACTTGTTAATTACCAACCTATTAATATTAGACTATTAGTTAATATTGTTTTCCAATTGTTTCAAGTTAATTTATTCTTGGGCACTTGCATTGTCTGCAGGAAGGGAGTGGAAGTTTAAAGCCATATCTAAACTTGCTCATGCCTGCCCGCTTTTTCCTAGTTGAAATGTCAGGAAGCAAGTGAACACAATGTTAAATGTACAGCCACACTGTATCATGTACAGTTCTACCCACAGTGAATGGAATTTCTTAGAAGCAAATATGTAATTCATCAACTCAGTGTACATTCCTAATTCTTATCGGAGGGGCATATATTGCCCAGCTCCTTCTGTAATCGATGTCATGGCTGCTTATAGTTCATGTTCTATACCTAGTTTTTGTTTCAGAATTCCAAATCGTGATCTGCATACAACTATCCCGATAATTGTATTTGATGCGTCGTTACTTTTTTTTTTTTTTTTTTAACCTAATTAATTGTTAATTTTGGGTCCCCTGGACATTTTGCTCTGGAATCTGTATTGTGCTCACTGTTCAGCCCAGTAGCCCACATCTCTACTGTTATTAGCCACAAGCCCACAAGGCCATAAGGAGACTAATTGTGATATAAAGTGTGCGCAACTTTATAATGAATGAGAAAGGATAAACATCAAATTACAATATAGCGGGAGCCAACAGACTGCAGAAGAGGATAACCAATGGACCTCAAATCCGTATCAAATTAGGTTCCTAAGCCATTCATAGCCATCAATGAAATCATAGGAAATAAATGGTTGAGCTTCTTGTGAAGTCAGCTCCCTTGACCACGCTACCCTTCCCCCGTAGTTAGCTCCTGGTCCTGAGCACTTGTATTGCCCATAAAATACTGTCCTGCACTCACCATCAACGATTAATTAGTTAGCTGAATACATGAGCTACTCATTAACTTGTTATACTGCATTACATTTCGGAAGGTCCTAAGAGACCACAGTCATGATGGGTTCAGGACTGTCGTGAATGTCATGAGGCATGACAATGTTTTGATTACCAGTTTGTATTATTAATATAATTAATGGCCTTTGTCAAATAATAATAATAATAATAATAATAATAATAATAATTAATAGCAATGGAGCATATAGGAAGAGGCATACATATCCCTGTTTTTGTCACCCCAATCATACCAGCCCCCAGGGGCAATAATCTTGTCCATGTAAGTGTACGCGAAGACAACCCTAGAGAAGGTACCCCAAGCCCTGCCAAGGTAAAGTGCACCTGATCCGGTGACCTTGCAATTCAGAAAAGAAAACCCTGTTTCTTCCAAGAAGCTCTCTCTCTTTTGGGCAGTAAGAGCTCCATAATTGTTGGACACGGCATGCAAATGGCAGGCATCATAGAATGAGAGTCCGTTACCAAACACAAAGTCCACAGACCCTTGGATGTAGCATTCCCTGAAGTAATGCCTTCCGATGTGATCATACAGAGTATCCTGTGTCCCTATAAATTTGCACCCTATAAATGCTGCTTTGTCTGCTGAAATCCTCAGTGCCACTGCTTGTTTCCCTAGTGCTCCTGTTGGCGGCAATGGTGCAACGTTCTGTTTATACATAAATAAACAAATTCACCACATGTTGAAACAAAGCTAGTATCTCACTTGGATTCACGTATTTGTTTTTAACAATCATCCATAAAAGGTCACCATACTGAGAGTGAGGGATAGTTTAAGTGGTTAGAACTTCCCTCCCGTTTCCAAGAGATCCTGGGATCGATTCTCACCCCCCGCCCTTGTGGCTCTCTAAACACTAAAAAAAATAAAAGGTCACCATACTCCAAGTTAATGTATACGCTTCATACACTTGTGGTACTTGAGTTACAATACTCAACACATAAATGATGGATTGTGAGCATTTCAATATTGGATGATTATTCAATCAAATTGTTAAAGTATCATGAATTTTAAAAGTTCAGTGATTCTATCCTGAAACAACTTATAACTATCATTTCTGTATCAAATTATCTCATTTCCAGCTCTCTAGAGACAAGTAAATCAAACATTGTAGCATACAAGCGAAATATATTTGGTAATTTAAGCTTTAATTATTAGTAGTTTGAAATCGTAGCGTAGTATCATCATAATACTGACCTTGAAAGTGATATTATTGGCAATGAAGTAGGGAGAATTGACAGCAAAAGTAGCAGAGCCATAAGTTCCTAATGGCTGCCTACTCTGGCCTAACCTATCAGCTGTGTCATCCCACTCAATTATGGTCTTATCTGCACCTGCTCCTTTAATTGTTATATAAGCCATTGTTACAGGAACCTCCACCTTTTCCCTATTTGTTGATATGAGGAATCACAAGGCCTACAATTAGTATTATCTTATCGCATTGTAATGTACTCAGTAATAATGACATCAGAAGCAAAATATAAATCAAGGTTTAGTGGATAACAGTATCTTAATATAGAGGTAGAGATAAGGCTTGTAATGAAGCACTAACCTGTATGTTCCTGGACCAATAGATATGACCACTCGACATGAGTTAAGGATTGGGAGTGACTTGATAGCCTTCTGCACACTAGGAAAATGCTTTGATGATGGTTTTGGGTGTTTTCTGACTTTAATAGTTTTGCAAGGCTTTGATTCAGTCTTTGTTTTTTGTTTATGCTGTTGGAATTTGGTATTGTGCTTGTTAGACTTGAATTTGGTCTTGGAAGCAATGTGGTTGACCCATTGAAAGAAGTCTTTCTCAACAGATCTCAACTTGACAGTGGATACATTTTGGTTAGCATTAGCCAAGGAGTAATCAGTACGAACACATTGGAGAAATGAAGCTAGCAGCAGTAGTTTGAGTATTATCATACTGATCGAGTTGTCTAACAATTTCTTTGGGAGAGATGTTTGTGTATTCAGAAAATGTGGTTGATACAAGAAAATAGGATATTGTGAAAAAGGGAGACTGAATGACTGGTTATTGAAAGTGTAAGTAGCCATATATAACAGTCAGCTCCAATTTAGATCAATTTCCATCACAACTATATGACAGGCCCTACTTGGGCTACATGCAGTATTGACTTTCAGAAATTTGTTTTTTTTTTTTTGTTTTTGCAATGCTTAATGATTCGATGCAACACTAAAGTGATTCAGTAACTGAATATGTAATAGAAGGCATCAACGTACAGACTGAGGATTCAATGTTAATAAGTATCCTTAGCTTGAGATTAAGTTGTAAAGACAGGTTAAAGGGCTGAATGAAGCATAAAACAGAGGTAGAGATAAGACACAAGTATATGAAAATGGTTGTATTATAGCAGAGTAAGTAGGACAGGGTAAGGTCAGAGTCCCCAATGCAAAAAATGTCATCTAGTATAGAAAACCCACGCATGTGATACCCTTTGATAATTTCTGGGTAATAATATCATATACTTGGTATTTATGTGGGTACTGTTGTGCCCACTAATTTGGAATTTGTATCATACCAATTGCCTTCACACTTCACACTACGTACAGCTAAAGCTAAGCAACAAACAAGTATCAAGTATGGCACCTCTTGAACTTGCATTTTCAGTGGAAGATAGAAATTGCATTAAATGGTAAAAAGAGGGCATGCAGGAAGCTAGATTAATGGTTATATATAATTGGTAACTCCACAATTTGGCATGCGCAATTGCGTTGGTTATAATCATGAAAATTGATGAGAGCATGCGTGTATGTACGTATGTATTTACTCCATTTCTTTAGCTTGTTCGTATACAAAATGAATAATGATGGAATCACTAATAATTTACCTGTACTATTATCATTTTTCACTACTTTGTAATGGAGTCAAGTCTTGTTTCTTATCACTTGCTTGGTTATTTCTAGTATTCTCAAACCTCTTTTCCTCAAAATTATGGACTATGACAACGTATCATAAGCTACACTCGTCAACCCTTATGGACTTGTAGCTTTTTATAAGCATTATTGCCTAAAAATATATTATTTTTTTTTTCAAAAAAAAAAAAAAGAATTTATTGCCTAAAAAGGTAAAGAAAGAATGCAAAAACATATATTCCGTTACCGGTATTCGAACCTGGGTCTCTTGGGTGAGAGCCGAGAATCCTGACCAGCTAGACTACAACGGAACGATGTATCTGCTTCAAGTATCAGTTTTATAGTTTTATCATTGTAAAATAAAGAGAAAAGCACTTTGGTCTGTAGTCTGTTCTCTATTTGTGTGTAGTATTGGCAATGCGGTTGTGAGTCTGGTATCCGTTGTGCAATTGCGCTCGGAATTTGGCAGAAACAAGTAAGAAGCAAGGGAGAACTGCAAACTCCAGGTTTCCTCTCTTTCCTTCTCTCCTGTAAGTAGTATTTCATGATTTTGCCCCAATTTGATTAATCTGAAATTGGGAAAGAGATATACCTAAGTTTGATTACAATGCATATACGCTGTTCGACGAAATGCCTCATTCATTTATTGGGTTGGTAATTATAAATTAGTAGTGAATTTGCAGGTTCTAATACAGATTCGTAGAGATGCCAGTTTCGGGTATAGCTGGTAGTCCTTCGGGTTGTTGTATTCGCTTTCCTGCTCGCTCCTTGGATGGCCGACTTTCTGCCTTTACTCAGATTAGGATGTCTAATACTTTGTTACGGTTTCAAGGGTATTGTCTGATAATACTTTTTTTTTTTTTTAAAAAAAAAAAAAAAACATGGACTGTTCTAACAAATACACCCTCCTGAGTTTGCAGTAATCTGTTTGCTCAACTCAAGAGCAGATATCATCGACCTCAGCCTCAGTTGATCAAATGTGCTATGGATGCTTCTTTTGGTGATGCTTTTAACAGCCAATCTGGTATTTCTTCTACTTTTAAGCTTGCTTGCTAATTCTTTTTCTTCAACCCAATCATCCTCACCTTTTCTTCGAAACATGACATTCTCCGGCTTGTTGTCTATCAGCAGTAGCTGAGCTTTAGCATTTCACATTCATTCTTGTATTTGGAAAATCAATGCTAGTGTCTTTGGATGGAAATTCAAATTAGGAATGTCAATTCCGCATCATGAGTAAGAAACAACCTGCATGGATCAAACAGACTTGGAGTTGTATAAACCTATGCTATGTTACTTCTTTAGGGAGGTTCTAGCTTTATGTTTTAGAGATTTTTAGGATATAAAAAGGTGGCTTAGGTTGCATGACATTGTTGTTTGGATGTTAGAAGCATAGTATGCAAACAGAGAAATCAATTGTATTGAGGGATATATCCTTATATTCCACTCCTTACTCATCACTTGGAGTTGAAAAGTTAGCTGAAAGCTTTCTAAGGAGTAGTTTTACGTGATTTGGCTAAGTATCAAGGGAGATGGTTGTTTGAAGTAGAATTCTCTTATTCCAGCTGGCACCATGGGCACTTAATTTGCCAACGTAGATGCACTACTGTGCCCTAGCACAAAACCACTTCATACATGTATAGCAACCAGTAAATTAGTTATTAAAATTCATAATTGGTGGTAGTTTATTATATATCGTCGTAATTCTCAACACTCATTTGGACTATTCTTGTATATACATGATTTCATATCCTTTTCTTATCTGAGATCTCTAGGTTAAACGAAAAAAGAACCAGGGCTTATGGCCGTCCTAGAGGTTTTTATTTTATCTGATTTATTTTTTACCCTAAGGCTCATGTACACAAAGTAACTATAATAATCAAATAAATCAATCGATCAAAGCCTTAATCCCATAAGTAGGGTCAGCTACATGAACCAAATTTGATTATTTCGCGTAGTCATAGCAAAATCTTCCTCCTTCATCCCTTACGATCCAATGCCTCATCCTCATGCAAATCCATATACTTCATATCCTTCCTAACTCCTTCTAACCAAGTAATTTTCGGTCTCCCTCTCCCTCGTTTAATCCTCCATGGTCCCACTCTTCCATTCTTTGTACTGTTGCACCCTCAAATCTTCGTCTTACATGCCCAAGATATTCCCTTAGTTTGTCTGTAATGTCTGCCACGCCTACTTTCTTGCGAATAACCTCATATCTGATTCTATCTCTTAGAGTGTTCCCGCACATCACCTTAACATGCACATTTTCGTAATGATACAGTCCCTCATAAGCCTTAGCTATCCTTAATTTTAATACAACAATAAATTAAAGTTTATGAAAAAGTTTTGTATTGATATGCAGGATATACTATATCTCCCCTTGACCGCTATTTTATGTCATCTTTTGGGAAAGATAAAGAATGAGCTAAGGTCTATTAGAATGATATCTTCCTTTGAAAAGATAACCTATACTACCTTCGTTGTAAGTTGGCTACACTTACTCTCTCATCCATTTGGTAATGATATATTACGTTTTTACACTTTCCTACTCTACATGTGACATTTTGTTCCTACTTCTTCCACATGCCACATGGCTGATGGCACTACACTTTTTCTTTCCCTCCATAATCTTTGTGCAAATAGTTATTGTAATCTGTAAATAACTCAAAGGAAAGGTAGTACAAAAGCTATATTTAGAATTGACACTCATTTTAAAAAAAAAAATCATGTAAAAAATTGTATTTTTTTTTTTCTTTTTTAAACTTTAGATTTAAGTGTGAGAGAGTTCTTGAAAAGAATGTTGACCACAGACTTTCACCCAAAATTCAGCATTTCCTATGGGCCTTAGGAAAACTTGAGTTTCACTCCAAACTTGTGCTCATTGCTTTAAACACATGTTGATTATAATGATAGTATTGTGTCTCTTTAGTATCTGCCTGAAAGCTGTACATTTTATTTTATTTTATGCAACAGCTGAGTTATAACTCCAACCTTTATCGAGTGATTCGGTCCATAACTATCATGATCCATCGCAACTTGATGAAAAAGAAACAAAAGGAAAGAAATGAGTAACTTTCTCTTCGTTCTCTTATAATTTATATGCACCAATTGAAACAAGTAACACATATGTATTGTATAGAAAAATAAGGGGGAAGCCTACTGTCAGTCTATCTCTACTTCTTGCAAAGGAGGCCATTTTGTGGGCTTCTTGCTTCCTCAATCATAGGTTTATGCTAAAGGGTATTAATTTAAAGATTTTGTGCTTCTCAAAATCAGCCATGAACAAATTTTAGGGTGACTTGGGCAGTCTTTCACATTCTTCAATAATTGTGTTCTCTTTGGGTTTTTCTTCTTTTTTTTTTTTTTTTTTTTTTTTTTTTTTTTTTATATATATATATATATATTTTTTTTAATGGTCCTACCCACTTTTCGGTTTGAGGTATTTTTTTTAGTGCCCACTAATTAAGCCAAACAAAAGAAATGCTAGTTTCTTCCTTTTCTCTCTTCACTCTCACTCCTCCGCCTTTCCTTTCCAACCATTTTTAGAACCAAGCTAGCTTTTTAAGTTATAATCAATAGAAGAATATGACACATAATCATATAAATCAGATACCGTTTAGTACAATAAAAGTTGACACACTCTTAGTAATAAACAATATACCTCATCAGAAAAGAGGGCGATGCAAGTCCTTTCAATCGGGATTTACATTTAACAACTTTTTTTTTTTTTTGAATAATACATTTAACAACTTTATTACTCCGTATTAAATAATTTACAATTTACATGTATTGACTAATCATACGGATTACAGATTAGACATTCAATAAATAAAAGCGTCACTTAGATACTTTAGAAACATACCTTGCAAAGGAATTAGTTGCCTATTTTGCCAACTATGTGTATACCTTGAATGATTTTCTAAGTAGATTTGGGAGAGACAATGGAGACTTTCCTACAGAGGGATACAAAATGATTACATCCTTTCATTCTTATAATAGTATAAAAGTGATAAAACAAATGATATGCTAATATAATAATATTGTAATCATCATTCTTCTTCTTCTGTTCCTTTTCTCTGCTGAAATTCGTTAAGTGTCTCAGCAAAGATGATGCTTGAGCATGGCAATGATCTTAAGCTCTGGTCTGAAACTCTGAATGATTTCATGCCATGGTGTCAGAAGTTCCTCTGTATCAATTCCAATTCTAATTGTAATTTTGGTATGTTAATTCAATCTTTAGGGATTGTCTGACCCTAGGTATAGTTAATTGCATTAAATTGTTTGAGGTGGTGTTAAGACTATACTTTAAACTGCTTAGAAATGTTGTTTTGACGTCATCACTTCATGCAGATGTCTTTCCAAGAATCAACATTAACGACCCATACAAACGACTTGGAATAAGTGTTGATGCCTCTGAAGAAGAAATTCAAGCAGCAAGGAACTTTCTAATACAAAGATACGCTGGGCACAAACCAAGTGTAGATGCAATTGAAGCGGCTCATGATAAAATAATCATGCAGAAATTTTATGACCGAAAGAAACCAAAGTTGAATATTAAAAAGAAGGTAAGGGATGTGACTCAGTCCCGTTATGTGCAGGCGGTGATGAGCAGGTTCCGCACCCCTTCAGATAGCAAATTCATTGTGATAACGTCTGTTGCGTTCTTGTTGCTTGGAGTTCTAACCATCCTCTTTCCTACTGAAGAAGGGCCTACTCTTCAGGTTGCCCTTTCTCTAGTGGCAACCATATACTTCATATATAGCAGGCTGAAAAGCAAAATCCGAGCTGCACTTTATGGGTAAGTGCTGTTTAGTTTGCTCTAACCTCTCATTTACGTGTCTACTCTCTAGTGTCACCATGCATGCTAACCTTAAAGTTAACTTGGTCCTTTTGTTTGATATAATTATAAATTTGATTAGCTTGACGTGTTAAAATGCTTGATTTAGTATATTTTTCTTGGCTTCTTCCCACTTTGACTGCTTAGGCTTGAAATCTAGCTGACCAAAGAAATTAAATATACACTAGGAAGAGGATTTTTTAGCAGAAGCTTATATAAGTTTCAATCTGGACATCAATTGATTGTTTTCTATTGGCACATTCAATAGCTATGTTTCGCTTGTTTTGTTTATCTGACCTCCATAAGCAGGAATATGACACTGCATAGATTTTTGGGAGATTATAGTAAGCTGAATCAACCTTTCATTGATTGATTCTTCCACAAGAAAGCATATGGCTGATTGAGTTGTGGGCTTATTTTAATTTGAACATTGTAGAATGTTGCTCTGATGCTTCCTCTGTCCATAATTGATACACTTGTATAAATTTAGGATGTTTGAATATAAATCACCACTTTGCCAAAAAAAATGTAAGTAGTAACAATATATGACTTGCCTTCTAAGCACAATAATACATTAATAATTATTTAATCTACACACCACATATACCTAGCCAAATGCTACTCATATGAAGTCCATTTCTCGTGCTCAACTTCTTCAGTCCAGCTCCATCACCTCCATGTAGCAAGCCTGAGCAATAGCCTCTTTAGGTTTATGGAACCTAAGTAGATTGCAATCTCTTTTCTTTATAAGATCAGTCAATTGTTACTCTAAATTGAGTCCTGACAATTGCTTTCCCTTGTGCAGGGGGGGAGCATTTATTTTCTCATGGCTCTTGGGTACCTTTCTGATGGTATCTGTTGTTCCGCCTATACTAAAAGGACCAACGAGTTTGGAAGTGACCACTTCTTTGCTAAGTTTTGTGCTTCTCTGGGTTGCTTCTACGTATCTGAAATAATATTCTCAGCTCTATGAGTTTTTGCCAGCTGCACACTATTTGTCTGCCTTTAGTGATTTCATTCTCCTGATTTTTCCATTAGATTTGTTATACGGGAACACTAAATTTCAGCAGATGTAAGGAATTTAGAGAGATTATTAATGGAAGAGTGTTTATTTTTCTATTAAAATGATATACTGTTAATTAGGTCAAGCCTTTCCCCCAAGCTTAAATGTTATTATAGGTTTATCAAAGATGTGATTGGCCATTTTTTGTGGCTTGTGCTGTTCTTTTCCATTGGAATTATCTACATGGAACCCACATCATCCTCATAGTTCATATGAACTGATTGATGTGAAACTATATTATTATCTGTGACTCGTATTATGCGAATGCATAGAACTCCTGAGACTTGGATGTTTGGTCCCTACACCAAATCTTGTTCACAGAACGTTCTAATAGATGTCAATTTTGGCCTCTACAACTTGTATGTAAATGGTGGTTTTTCCATTTTCTAATTTGTGTGGCAGATTTCTTTGTTTTCTTAACAGCAATAAAACATTACAAGTTGCTAAGATTCTGTAATAATTGTATTCAGAATTAGTTTGAAGATCTTGAGCTCTACATTTTGTTTTCCCTAATCATCTGCGGTCATGTGAGGTGAACCAGAGTTGGAAGTTTTCCGCTGTATAAGATAGTACCAGTAATCTGAAATTAGTAATAATGATCATATCATATTGTATGATCTAAGAAGATTATATTTCAAGCAAATGGCCAAAGTGATGTCATCATATTTCCCGTCAAGCACTCCAGTGTTTTATGTGCACTCTAAATACGGTATATATATATATATATATATATATATATATATATATATATAGGGAAAGATGGGAAAAGGTTGGTGAATTAAGGGGTATGTGATAAACGGGTCTGGGTCCACCCGTCACAACTGTCCACTTTATACGATCAAGAAGGTTCCACCTCAAAACCAAATGGAGTAGCCCCTTAGCTTTATAAAGTGGACACAATTATCTTCTTTCTTTAATGTGGGATACACATCCCAATACAAACTCTCACTTATACACTCAATTAATGTGGGATAACACACCACTCACATGTGGGTTTTCTCATGGGTTTAACAGTATGGATATTAGATTAGTTAAACTCATTTTCAAAATTTATAAACCTATTGTTAGACTAGTTAAAGTTCCAACCAAATTATTATCACTTCCAAAATTGGCTTGAAAGTGTGGATAATAGCATTTAGTTTTGGATAATTTTTCACTTTTTTGGATTTGGAAAGGTAACAAGTTGGGGTGCTTTCATAGACCCATGGACCCCATAACACTCCGGGAGTCCATTTGGGTGGTTGGATTCGTCCGCTTTGCCATTAACCTATCAATTTAGCCATTTATAACTTACACACCTCTTCATAATCATTCAACTCAACCGTAAGACTTTATATGATCGACTAATGGTCATATACAGTTTCAAGCAATATTATATGACCCCAAGAAGCGTCCCCTACAATCTCGAGAATTTTGACATTGGATCACGAAGCATCCTAAATTGATCTGATTTTGTGTATTATAGCCTTTAAATTTGGACCATATTATACTCTTTTTGGACCCAAAAGAAAAGAGGTCTCGGTTCTTCCCATTGACCCCAAAAGGCCAAAATACCTTGGGAGCATTTGGGTGATTGGAGTGTCCGATTAGCCTTTAAATTGTCAATTTAGTTGTTGACGTTCACACATCCCTTAATCATCTCAAGACCACCATATGCTTTTAAGTGTATGAGTAATGATCATATATGATTCCGAACAACATTATATGACCTCGGGGTGCATTTCCTGCCATCCAAAGAGTTTTCGACACCGGATCCTAGAACCTTCAAAAATTAGTTTAAAAGCGTGAATTATAAATTTTAGTTTTGCACAATTTTAGGATTTTTTTTTTTTTTGGGATTCAAAGAGGAAATAAACTAGTTAGGGTGCTTCCATGGTTTCTAGAGAAGCAATTTGGGTGGTTGGAACTGCCAGTTCGCCTTTAAACTATCAATATTACCATTAACGTATACATTTCCTTTCATTGACTCGAGACTCGAGTTGCCACGAGGCTTTTATGTAATCGACTAACAAACGTATATGGTTTCAAACAATATTATATACCCCTAGATGCTTCCCTTTAAATACTTCATAAAAGATCAGCTCCCAATCATCAGTTAAGAAACAAGAGAACAAAACTTCATTCGTATAATCCAACAACTGAAAGAGATTAAAACTAAAGTTTCACTTCAATTTAAAACAAACAAGGCCTTAAATACGTAGTAATTAAAATTAAATTACATTCTGAAGTAATTTACAGAGTACATCCATGAGTTATAAAAGTACATAAACAGTGACCTCGTCAAAGAGTACATTGTACAAAGTAGTGGCTTCTACACTTCCCAGCATAATGAGACCCGGGTCAATTCCACCTGGGTCAATTCCTACTAAGCACACTTTGAGGGGATTTCCTCTACCCACACCCCAACCAAACCCCGGCCCCTATATGGTGTGCCATCATCATTTAGTTTTTATAAAAAAAAAAAAATTACTCCCACACTGCTGTACAAGTAGTCATGTATAAGAACAATAATTATGCCCAACAGTAGCTTAGGACGGTTATATAGCATATAGCACATATTCGACAGGTTAAATACAAGTGTTTCCAGATGTATAAGCATCCCCATTACACAGAACTCCAACCCCTAGCAGTATTTTGGCACTCAGACAACCAAAGATCTATGTGCTCTGTTACCTGTTGTCTCACTTTGTTGACAGCATCAGGAGAGCTACATTTCTTGTCATCACCTGAGTCAAAACAGTTGAGAGTGTGTTGAGTAAGAGACTACCAATAATAAAGTTAAGAGCGAGAGCTTCAAGTACAACACATCCAACAGAAACATCTTATCATTCCTCCTGATGTTTAGATTTTCAATTCAGAAAGGGAAGATTGAAACCTAATTTTCAATTTTCCTGTAGGTCTTTAAAAACAGGTACTTCGGTGAGAAAAATTTTCTAAACACAGCCTTATTTTCTGTACAGGCTTTTGAATATACACTAGAATGAATCCCAACTCATACATATAGCCCCTAACGTACTTTTTAGGTCTTCAAACACGAAGCTACATATGAAATATCATTCTTAGATAATGAAATCCTTGCCTCCAAAAAGACTTGAAAAATATAGCATATTTGTGCAACATGTACACACCTTCAATACTCAATGGTGATTGAGGGCAGCCCCGCAAGTCAGTCCCATGGCCGCAATTGTGACAAGTGACAACATAAGAAGGCACTGGAAGATGTGACAACACATACATCAGTAGGGAAAACAAAAACAAAAAAATATGGTGGCAAACAAGCTCTATCCCAATATCCATCACTTTTGATTGTGATTCCCTGGTCCCTATATCAGGATATTCCAGTTAACCGCCCAATTTTCAATAAACAAATTTCACTACAGATGTTTTATCACAGAGTAAAACTTATAATACAAGTTATACTAACTTTTACAACACTCTATGTCTGGTGCATCATCTCAAAAAATGACTTAATGATTTTTTTTATTATTTTTTTAGGGTTTTTTGTCAGAAACACCTAATAAAACCTAACTTTTGTAAGAAACTACCTAATATAAAAATGTTGTAACAAAGTACCTAATAAATGATAAAATGTTGTAAGATACTACCTTTGGCAGAGTTTTTACCGTTAATCTAATTTTATGGCGTTGATCCATCTCAAAACACCCCAAAAACCACCACGGGGGTTGGTTTTCAAGGTGGTAAGGCTATTTTCGGGGTGGTTAGAGGATATTCCGAGTTGGTAACGGTAGTTTCGTGATTCGGGATGTTGGTTTTTGGGTTTAGAGGTGGTGGTTTTGGGGTTGGAGGGTGGTTTTAGCGTGGTGGAGGCAATTTCAAGTAGGTTGTGTTGGTTTTAGGGTGAAAGCGGTAGTTTTGGAGGTGTTTTGAGGTGGGTCAATGGTGGATTTCCGGCAGAGGTAGTATTTTACAACATTTACCTTTTATTAGGTAGTTTCTCACAACATTTTTTTATTTGTAGTTTCTCACAAAATTTGGGCTTTATTAGGTAGTTTTTGACAAAAAACATCCAGCTCTTTTCGTTTAACGAATGTTGTTTAATAAAAGATTCTAGAATATTTTGGTTCCCTAGAGATGTTGAATTTTGTCTTTCTTATCATGATTTTTTACTAGCTTAGTGTTTGATTTAAGGGTGTTGCGAGTCGCTTACTCGATATATAAAAGAATATTGAAACGTAGAATTCGGATATCAGAGCTAGAAGTGTCTCGTACTAGAGGTATCTCTAGAGAATGGATAATTTGTGGCTCTTTTTTTTTTTTTTTTTTTTTTATACAAATACAGTTATCTAAAAAGGCAGTATTATGAAGGCTACTCACTGTCAGGAGATGAAATCTGTTTGGATGCATGTCGCCAGGGGTCTTGTGAGCCATTTGTAAATACTATCTTGGTACCTGTCAATGAAAGAGCAAGACTGTTTAAATAATATAATTTACGCAAAAACTTTCTCTATTATCCTATTACTATGAATCAGATTCCCAATATCCAGGCCAGAGTTCTTTCAAGTAGGCCAAAGCTTCTAACATGAGAGGCACAACTCTTTGCATATGAGAGGCACAAAACACAAACCTTTACAAATTACATAACAGACAAGCATTTCTGTGAAAAGTAAGATCCAGAGAGGAGGCCCTTTGTAATAACTATATCATTGAGAAAGGAAATGGAAAGTGTACAAACCAGCTATCTTTGTGCCTCCATAGTACAAATTAGTCTCATCAACTTCAGGGTAAACTCCATCTCCAAAGACATTCTTGCATAGGTCCAAATGGTATCTGTACATACAAACATTCAAAAATGATGAATTTGATGATACAATGAACTGATGTAAGGAGAGGAGCACTTTAGGCAGCATCTTTATTATTTAGTTATGGGTATCTTGGGAAATAAGCTAGGTAGTTAGGGAAGAACTTCTATAAAATAGAAGATTAGGTCATTAGGAGGGGATTTATGTTAAATATTGAGACAAGTTATCAGTTGTAGCTTTGGGAAAGTGCCATTTCTCTCGCAAATTGGCAAGGCTGTAGTTGGCATTATTTCAGTCATATCCATCTTGTTCTTCACTAATCATCTTCTTGTTCCCTTAATACATCATTTTTGTCCATAATTTCTCTATTTTGGTGCTTCATAGCAGATGAATAAGAAGAGTTTTAAAATGGAGCATGCAGTTACATGAAAGAGCAAGAGAGGGAGGTAAAAAGGAAAGCAAACCTTGTGTCGACTTTAGATGATCGAATGCTATCGTTTGCAGGTGCTACCTGGAAATATGCAACTTCACTGCACACTTGGAACCACCACAATCTATCAGAACTACCAGAAGCAACGTTCTTCAGGTGCTCTTGATTATAAGTTTCAACACTAAAGCCAAAGTTGTCTTTCACATATGAGGCATAAGCACCCTGCATAAAGGACTCCAGCTTAATATAGCAGAATCACAGAAATAATACTGTGTAGAAGATATTTGTAGATATTTGTTTTATTACATTTTTTGTACAGCTCAGCCTGCTCCTCCTTATTTATATATACAGAGGGCATTGTAATCGGGGAGAAATAAGATCAAAAATAAAATTCTTTTCCCTCTTTCGTTTTCTTCTCTGATTCTCTCTCTGATTTTCTCTGTTATTCAGAGATTCTTCCAGAATTTTCTGGAAATCTTGAAGAACGTCAAGATTTCACATGGTATCAGAGCTACAGTGCTCGATTCTTGATTTTAGCAGTTAATTTCTTGTGATTTTCATCTTCTTTTAATCGATTTCTTGAAGAAATTGATCGATATTTTCTTGATTTTCTCTGATAATTGATTTTAATTGATTTTTTCTTGATTTTTTTTTTTTTATCTCAATTTCTTAATTAATTGAGCTTCAATGGCTTCTGAACAATCTGTAACTTTTACTCAGAATTCTGCATCAATTTCAATGATCCTTACTACCTCTCTAATGGCGATCATCCTGGCATGCAATTAGGTACGCATATCTTGATTGGACCTAATTACATCAATTGGAGTAGAACTGTTAGAATGGCGTTGATTGCGAGGAACAAATTAGGTTTCATTGACGGAACAATTTCTTCACCTGCAATTGATTCTGATGATTATTAGAAGTGGCTGAGGAATGATTTTATGATCATGAGCTGGATCCTGAATTCGATGGATAAGGTGTTGGCGGAGAGTTTTCTATTTGTGAATTCTTCAGCTCGGTTATGGAAGGAGTTGCAGGAACGATTTGGTCATACAAATTTGCCTCAATTGTTTGAGTTGCATAGGAGCTTGACTCATATTCAACAGAATGATTCTTCAATTGCTGAATATTTTGGCAATTTGAACAAGATTTGGAATCAGTTGCAGATTCTTGAAGGTTTTCCAAATTGTTCATGTGGAGCAATTAAGACTTGTTCATGTGGTATAATGAAGAAGATTTTTGAGAATGATCAAAGCAAAAACTGATGCAATTGCTTGGTGGTTTGAACAAGAAGTATGATGCTGTGAAAACTAATCTGTTGAGTGTAGATTCTATTCCTACCATTAACAAGGTTTATCATACTTTACAGCAGATTGAACAACAGCAGAAACTTAATTCTGTTGTCACACCAGAAATGAGTGCCTTAAATGCTTCAAGAGCATCTCAGAGGTTTGGTGTCCAGAATCAGCTTTCTCTTCAGAAGAGAGACTTCAAGAAGTCTAAGAACGACTTGTTTTGTGACAATTGCAAGAAGAAAGGTCATGCAATTGACCAATGCTTCAAGATTTATGGCTTTCCAGATTGGTGGTTAGCTCTGAAAGGCAAGCCTGGTGAAATGGCTGCTACTGTTGATTCATCTCCTGGTATTCTTGAATCTTCTCCCGAGCAAGCTGGATCTAATGCTGTTGCTGCAGATCCTGTCATGGTTTCCAATGTGTACAACGAAGTGATGAAGATGATGAAGGCTCAGAACAATGGAGATTCGAGTGTTCTAGACAATCCTTTGTATGGCACAGTCAATTTTGCAGGTACAACACATCTCTCTAATGGATTTTCTTTTAATAGCATGAATTGGATAATAGATACTGGAGCCACTGATCATATGGCATGTTGCTTAGCTTTATTTTCTAGCCTGAAACCTATTCAAACTCCTCTCAAAGTAGGTTTACCTAATGGTAATTCTGTTGTTGTCAATCATGTTGGTGATGTGATTCTGAATTCTCACATTACTTTGCATGATGTTCTTTATATTCCCTCTTTTAAGCATAATTTGTTGTTTGTGAGCAAATTATTGCATCATAGTCCTTTAGTAGCTCATTTTGAGAAGGACTCTTGTGTTTTTCAGGACCTTACAACTAAAGAAGTCATGGCTTCTGGTAGAAGACAGTCTGGTTTATACACTTTTGTGAATTCTGAATTTGTAGTCAATAATTCTGTAAAAGTGAATAATGTTGTATCTACATCTAGCTGTGAGCTTGTTCATGCTAGACTAGGTCATGCTTCTATAGGCAAATTGAAGCATTTGAAATTTCTGTTTTCTGATATAATACAAATTCATTTCATTGTGAGGCATGTATTTTTGCTAAGCATCATAAGTTGCCATTCCAGTTATCCAATTCACATGCTGAAAATCCATTTGATTTGTCGCACATTGACTTGTGGGGTAAATACTGAACACCTTCTTTAAATGGAGCTACATATTTTTTGACTATTCTTGATGATAATACCAGAACAACTTGGGCCTATTTGCTACATAATAAGACTCAAGTTTTTCCTGTTATCACTTCTTTTCTTGCTTATGTTGAGACTCAATTTGGTGTTAAAGTGAAGCATATTAAAAGTGACAATGGTACTGAAATAATACAAGAATCTTGTTCTGTATTATTTGCTGACAAAGGAATAGTTCATCAAAAGACTATTCCAGGAATCCTCAGCAAAATGGAAGGGTAGAAAGGAAGCATAGGCATATGTTTGAGACAGCTAGGGCTTCGAGGTTTCATGCTAATTTGCCTTTAGATTTTGGGGTGAATGTTTGTTAGCTGCTACTCATCTTATTAATCTTCTCCCTAGTTCTGTTCTTGGTTGGAAGACACCTTATGAGTTACTCTTTGGGAAGCAACCTGATTATGAACACTTGAAGGTGATTGGATGTTTATGTTATCCACCTCATAAGCTTTTTGATAAGTTTGCTTCAAGGGCTAAGAGGTGTGTTCTGATTGATTATCCTTATGCTCAAAAAGGGTATAAGTTGTTTGACTTGGTTGAGAAGAAAGTGATACTGAGATGTTCATTTTTTGAGGATCAATTTCCTTTTAGGAATTCTTCTAATGAGAACAATGTTCCTGTTCCTCAGTTTCCACAAACTTCTTTGATGAATCCTGCTCTTGTTCCTACTTTTTCCCTTGTTCTTGTTCCTATTACTGGTTCAGATTTTAATTCTGGTTCAAGTGCTCAAATTTCTTCTCCTTCTCACACTTCTACTTCTCATTCTCCATTATCTCATACACATCTTTCTGATGATGTTGTTGATCAGAATATTGAACATTCTGATTATGAGCATTCTGTTCATGAAAATTCTGAGATTGATCATTCTGTACCCTTAAATGAGACTGATCACTCTCATAGGCCTTCCAGACCTCATATCCTTCATACAAAGTTTAAGGATTATGTCATTCCTAAATTTTTACACCAGAATCAATCTAGCCAATCTGTTTCTTTTAACAATATGGCTAATTTTACCAGTTTGGTAAATATGCTTAATACTTCTCCTGAACCAACTTCTTATAATCAAGCCAAAAATTTTCTAGAATGGAGAGATGCTATGCAACTTGAGTTAACTGCTCTAGAAAACAACAACACATGGGAAGTTACTGATCGGGAAACAGGCCATAGGATCAAAATGGGTTTATAAAATCAAATATAGATCTGATGGCACTATTGAGAAGTGTAAGGCTAGATTGGTTGCTCGGGGTGACAAACAAATAGAAGGCAAAGATTTTTAAGCATACTTTCAGCCTTGTAACTAAGTTTACTACTGTCAGATTGTTGATTGCTCTAGCTGCAGGAAGACAATGGGATATTCAGCAATTAGATATCAATAATGCCTTTCTTCATGGCTATATCGATGAGGAAGTATGTATGAAGCCACCACAAGGATATTCAGTGGGTGCTGGTAAAGTTTGTAAGCTGAAAAGATCCTTGTATGGCTTGAGACAAGCATCAAGATGCTGGAATATTGAGCTGAGCAAATTTCTGATTCAACAAGGTTATGTGCAATCTAAGCAAGATTATTCTATGTTCTATAGGAATATTGAGGGTTCCTTCACTGTTGTCTTGGCTTATGTAGATGATCTTTTGATCACCGGAAATGATTCAGCAGAGATAAGGTCTTTAAAGACCAGGCTACATGATATTTTCACTACCAAAGATCTTGGTTCTCTCAAGTACTTTCTTGGGATTGAGGTTTCCAGGACTGATTCTGGTATTTCTCTTAATCAAAGGAAATACATTCTTGATTTGTTAGCTGAAATGCAACTCCTTGAATGCAAAGAAACTTCTTTTCCTTTTCCTAGGGGGTTGAAGCTAAGTAAGTTTGAAGGGCAGTCTTTGAAAGATCCTGAAGTATACAGAAAGATTGTTGGCAAACTTCTGTACTTAAATCTCACTAGACCTGATATCTCTTATGTGGTGCAGCAATTAAGTCAGTTCCTTGGTGATCCAAAGGATACTCATCTTTCTGCTGCTATGCATGTTCTGAAATACCTTAAGGGTACTTTGAACATTGGTTTATTCTATCCTGCTGCATCACGTTCAGTGCTTAAGGCTTGTAGTGATGCAGACTGGGGGAACTGTTTGGATAGTGGCAGATCTTTGACAGGGTATTTTGTGTTTCTTGATGATTCTCTCATTTCATGGAAGACCAAGAAGCAGAAAATTGTCTCAAAGAGTTCCACTGAAGCAGAATATAGGTCCATGAGTCAAACAGCTGATGAGCTTATTTGGGTAGAAAGACTCCTGGCTGAGCTTAATATAGAGGTTCCTACTCCTATCACTCTCTTTTGTGATAACATGTCACATTGCTGAGAATCCATGTTATCATGAAAGAACCAAGCACTTGCGGTCCAAACATCATAAGTTAGATGTTCATTTTATCAGGGAATGTGTTCAAGCTGGTCTAATCAAGTGTGTTCATGTCAAGTCATCTCTTCAGTTAGCTGACATTATGACAAAAGCTCTTGGGGCAGACCAGCACAGGTTTCTTTCTCTCAAGATTGGCTTGGTTTCTCAACCAGTTCAATCTTGAAGGGGGGGTGTAGAAGATATTTGTTTTATTACATTTTTTGTACAGCTCAGCCTGCTCCTCCTTATTTATATATACAGAGGGCATTGTAATCGGGGAGAAATAAGATCAAAAATAAAATTCTTTTCCCTCTTTCATTTTCTTCTCTCTGATTCTCTCTGTTCTTCAGAGATTCTTCCAGAATTTTCTGGAAATCTTGAAGAACTTCAAGATTTCACATACTGAAATGCAACAGAAAGAAGCATCTAAAAATGAACAGAGTCCATCCCTGATACTGAAAGATATACATAATATAGCAGCTTAGATGATATTAAGGATGGAGCACCAGATATACATCGATGAAAGAAATGAGGGGGGCATACCACTAAATCTTGACCCGCTTTCTTTGCTTCAACAAGAGGAGAGCACAACTTGTCAGGATTTCCATACTGAAACTGTGGGATTATAGAAGTAGTGAGCCACTGACAAGGAATGACGGGAAATATATTCAATAGGTTAGAGTGAACTTACAGCAGTAACCGCAGCATCAGCCAGAAAATACAGGAAGTCCCCATCAATTGTTAGCTACACGAAGATTAAGGAGAAGCTTTAAATAAAACCAATAATAACAAGCCCAAATACAGGTGATAAATATGTGACATAGTCAAACATAATTCCTAAATGCATTATTAAATCCATTGTCAAGAAAAGTATAAGATCTTACCTCAGAAGCCCCAAAGGCTGACTTTAGTGCCTTCTGGTTTGAGGTCAACCCTTCTTCAACAAGCTGTGTAACTTGTTGCAAAGCAGCTTTACATTCTGGGCCAGCTGAGGCACCTATCTGCAGTAGAGACACACATGGGAGTGGATTATAACTTTATGCAGCCTCACGAAAAACAAGCACCACTAAACGAGAGTGGTGAACTAAGGACCCACAGAGATTGATGAAACACAAACCAAGATCACCCACCTGCTGATCAAACTCTGTAAAGTTGTATACAGCAAGAACCACACCAGAACTTGCAAGACTTCCACAAGTCAAATGAGGAAACTTTAGGCGGAACCAAGCACTAAGAGCTCCAGAGTAGGAGATACCGAACACAAACCAGGGATTTTCAACATTTGATCTATTAAACTTTTGGTTCAGGGATTCCTTGAGATAAAGAAAATAAAATTTAATGAATATAGATACATTCATATAATAAAACATGTAGCCGACCGCACTTGTGGGATTAAGGTCGGTAAACATATTAAAAAAGAAATACAGACATAAGCACCCAAGTCGTAACCATACAAAAGAAGATCTTATATTGTCAAGGGAGTATGATGAGAGCAAGGAACAAACAGTGCACAGATTAAAGTGGATCATCTAAATCCGAACAGAGTAATTCACCTGATAAAATTGGCGGAAAGCAGCCAAATCAAAAAGTGCCTGCTTAGATGAAAGAAATTTAAGATTTTGAGTAGTATGTAATTTAAAGGGAGAGCTTTTTCCATAGTAGCGATGCTCAGGGGAAACGATAGCAGCTCCGAACTTCTTAGCAAGAACCTGAAGTCATTGGCAAGAACATCCCATGAAAATGTGTAGCAAGTAAACTAGGAATGGCGTATGATACCAAACAAACAAGTAAAGTAACTCACGCTTAGATAGTCATTGGAAATTCCGTTACAAGAAGATTCACCACAAATTTTCAAGAAAATGGGTCCATCTGGGGCACGGAAGTAGTCCAGAAACTCAAAGTACCTCTGCTCGAATTCACGATGGTCCTGCAATTACTTCTAGTAAGTTAGATGATCAATGTTTGTTTAAATTAGAACATTCAATAATTCATGTCTAAATCAATCAAATTAAAATTAAAGTGATACATACATAAGGGGAGAAGTGATCAAGGGTCTGATTGAACCAGTGCTCTTGTGTGGTCAAGTAATTGTTTCCGGCGTGCAGCAAACGGGGGTTTAGGTAAGATGATGACAGAGATAACTCACCCAACACCACCAACAACACCGCCATCCATCTTCTACCGCCCGATTCCATCTTCAAACCCACGATTTCGTCGTCCTATCTTCCTCCTTAAGGGTTTTCTAATTGTCCTAGTTTGCTTTTTTTTTTTTTTTTTTTTTTTTTTTCAAGAAACTAAGGGCCATTGGTAGGGGCATTTATCAAAGAAAATGGGAATCAACTATTATCATTCCCTTTGTTGTTGTTTGTTAGGTTATTTTTCTCATTTTTTTTACCCTTTTCATTCCCCCAAATTCTTCTAAGTTGATTCCCCATCCCCCTAGGTATTTCCATTCCAATTCCCCAGCCACCCCAACAACACCATACCACCATCCTACTGCCCACCTAAACCACCGTAAAACCTAGCCACCGCATCGCCGCTCGTCTCCCACCCGTCGCTGCACCTCCCCCACCCCTGGCCGCACCTCCTCCGTCCCTCGCGCGGGGTAATCAGAATGGAATGAACAAAGGGAAAGAATCGGAATGGAATTGGAATCGGTATAATTAAATTGTAAATTGCAACTCGATTCAATTTTTTCATCGGTTTGCGTGTCGAAAAATATTCGGTTAAGGTTTTAGAGGCTATTTTAGCCCTGAACAATTCGAATTGAGCTCGGAATTAATAAAAAAAAATAATATAAGTGTCTCGTTTTGCACAAAAAATGTATCGATTTGTGGGCAACTATTTTTTTGCTGTAAAAACGTGACACTTACATTATTTTTTTTTCTCATTTCGAGCTCAATTCAGACCCTTAAGAATTAAAATGACTGCTAAAACCTTAACCGAATATTTTTCGACACGTAAACCGATGAAAAAGTTAAATCGAGCGAGTCTTAAGTTACAAGTCTTACCACCTTAGCCATTTATTAATTGTGTTTTTTATCCAACAAAATTATAGTTAACTTAGATAAGTTAATCTATGGCTTATTATACTATTTGTTTCCATTATGTAATGATTGAGTTTGACAACTAAAAAATGTTTATTGCAAGACTTAAACTCGAAACTAACAAGTCTTACTATCTAAACAATCAAATTAGATTAACAAACTAAATAAGTACAAACTAGCAACCCGGATCATCGCCCGAACCACTCACTAGTTATTTTTTAAATGACTGCAATTTGTAAATTACTAACTTTTAAATGAGGGTAATTTGCAAAATTTCAAAAAAAAAAAAAGAAGGGTACATAGACATCACCAGTCAATAGTCCGTAGTCATGCATAGTAACCAAGCACATGGGGTGCTTGTGTCAGAATTAGTATTTTTTGCTGGTCAAACAAACACAATAAAGGGGAAAAAATAAATTAATGTGGTCCCAAATCCTAAAGGCATTTATGCTAAAATTATAAGGGTGGGTTGTGGATGGGAAAGAATTTGGATTTCAAATTCTAACACCGCATTACTGGCAACCTTGACTTGGAATGTAAGGAAATTACCCAAAGACCTCAAAAGCCGATACTTAAGTAGAGTACGGAGTAACAAATTATTACTTTCTCTATTTATTTTAAAACAAGGGTAATACTGTAATTTAGAAGCGCGCGGTAAACTACGGCATAATGAGTGAATATTAAGTGAGACAGAGAAGATGAACGAAAATCACAGGAGCTAAGAAGCAATTATGAGACAGAGAGAGAATGGAGTGACACTCTACCCGCCCAACCAACTCAAACAACAGGGCAAATCTCTCTCTCTTCTTTCACTTTGCTACAACCTTCTCTGATTTCTCTGCATTCTTCACATTTGGTTTTGGTATCTTGAAAAGTGTCGGTGCAAGCATTGGATCTCGGATCCCAGAATTGAAGTCGATGATGAATTAATGCCGACAAGGAGGAGAGAGAATATTGTGGAGTTAGGTACTTATTCTGCTCTAAATAATACGGAGTACTTTCTACTTAGTAGTATTGTTTTTGTCTTCTAATTACAGTACCTAATCGTCTTCAATTCTTGATGCTCCCAAGTCCCAATAATTACTGTTTTATAGAGTATATGATATCAACTAAACTCCAAAGTTGCGCCGTTACTTGTTTCAATTGTTATATTATAACCCAGACTTTGTTAAATGTATAGATTAATTATCTTGTTAATTTTGTGAAACGACAAGATGATGAAGGTGTAAAAGCTTAAAAAGAAGGGTGGCCGTGGCCCTGCCCCATGTGTTGCGCTAGTACACAGCAGACCATATGCCATTTTTATTTTTTTAATGGTTTATAGACAGACAAAAGTATTATATATATATATATATATATATATATATATATATATATATATATATAGGGTTATGCTTTGGGAATTACAAACTAAAAAGGGGGAAGGAATCAACTATGATCGATCTGTGGACTGTGGGAGGTGATAATTGAGTTTGGACTAGTACTACATTGTTAATTTAGAGTGTTGATTATATGTTTACAGACTGATAGGATGGCTAGTGCTGATGCTGAACAAGCCTCCAGCTGCCCCGACCCGGCCGAGGAGAGGATCTTGGTGTCCGTTCGTTTGCGTCCTTTGAATCACAAGGAAACTTGTAGGAACGAGCCACTGGATTGGGAATGCATCGATCATACCACTATTGTTTACAACAACAACAACTTATCTCCTGAGCGATCACTCTATCCAAATTCCTTTACATTTGGTATTCATATTTCATCAATCCTGCTTTCTGCCAGCCTTCTGTTTTTATACTACTGTAGTATATTAATTTGTTGGGAAATTCCATATATTAGGCTATTGAAGTTGATAAGTGTTTTCATTATGCTCTTCAATCGTTTTATGTGGATATACGGTCTACAGATGCTCTGCTCATCATCCTTATACTGGCTATTGCTTTTGATTTAGACAGGGTGTTCAGGTCTGATTCCTCCACAAGGCAGGTGTACGAGGAAGGAGCAAAAGCAGTTGTTCTTTCAGCTCTCAGTGGCATCAACTGTGAGCACATCATCTTACACATTTGTCAGCTTCTCTTCTTGTAAAGCTTGTTGTTTACCAATCCTGTTTTTGCAGCAAGTGTTTTTGCATATGGTCAAACAAGCAGTGGTAAAACATTTACCATGTCTGGGATAACAGAATATACTATGGAGGACATATTTAACTACATATACAAGGTGAAATCACCACTGCTTTTTAAGCTGCCTTTACCCAATTTCAACTCTCCACTTAAAGATGCCTGTATACTTGTAGCACAAAGAAAGAGACTTCCACTTGAGGTTCTCTGCTATGGAGATTTACAATGAATCAGTAAGGGACCTCCTCACAGCAGATAACAGTCCCCTTCGCCTTTTGGATGACCCAGAGGTGATATTTCTTTTTATCAGACTAGAATATATATATTATTACTTCAAATAAAATAGTATATTGACTGGATGAGACCTCCCTCTTCATTATTCGGGTTTGCAATTTGTCGCATTTTCCCTTGCAGAGAGGTACGGTGGTTGAAAAACTTACGGAAGAGGTTCTGCGTGACTGGAGCCACTTCAAAGAACTTCTTGCCATGTGTGAAGGTAAAAAAATTTGATGTCCAAAATGACATGTGTTTTCATTGAATATTGGAGACTACATAAGCACCTTCTTTTATATTTGCAGCACAAAGACAGATAGGAGAAACTTTTCTGAATGAAGTAAGCTCGCGATCTCACCAAATTCTCAGATTGGTATGTTTCTCATCAAAATAAGGACTAGAAAATGATTCAGTGACTGACAAAATGTTATTGGCTCCTAAACTTACTCAAAGAATGGATTAGGGTGAATGAAAGAGGAACAAATTTTCAAGCTAATCTCATTTGATCAATCACTCTTTGTTTTTGCAGACAATTGAAAGCTCTAATCGTGAGTTTTTAGGCAAGAACAATTGTAGCACCCTTGCAGCTACTTTGGTAAGATTTGATATGTTGAACCAATTAAACACATGGTAGGGGCGGTAGCTTCTATGCAGTGATAATAGATAATGCCTCTCTTTTGATGCGCTTTTACCTGTCTGCAGAATTTTGTTGATCTTGCGGGAAGTGAACGTGCATCACAAGCGTTATCCGCTGGATCAAGGTTGAAGGAAGGATCACACATAAATCGTAGTTTGTTAACATTGGGAACAGTTATTCGCAAACTGAGGTGGTTTTTATCTACTTCTTAGAGCTATTCTGGTTTACTTGGCTGATTACTGTTTCTGCTCTTATTGTTTTTTTTTTCCCTTCTGTTTATTTATTAGTGATGTTCACCTTGTTCTCTTGTGTACAGTTCTTAACCTCCTATCTCATATTTTTCTGTCAAGTGGCAATTGAAAACCCCAATTTTACAAGTTTTTTCACTGATGATTCCCTTCAGACAACATTAAAAGAGTAGAATCTATTGTTTTCCACTTTGCCTTAACTGTTAAAGATCGGATTGCAGATAGTTCTAGGTGTAGAGCATTTCCACTTTTTGCTGTCTCTATCCTGTTGCATTTCTTCTGTTACTAGTTTAACTACTACGCTTTTGTTTTTCCTAGTTTTTTTTTTGTCTGCTCTTTGTTGCTATTATGGTGCATGGCAGGTCTCATAATACTTCCACTATAGTGTCCTTTATGATTTTTTCTTTACTTGAACAAGGCGAGAGTCAGTCAATATATGATTACAAGTGTGTTACTGATATACATCGTATACTTCATGTACAGCAAGGGACAAACTGGTCATATTCCTTACCGAGACTCTAAGCTCACCCGCATTTTGCAATCCTCTCTGGGAGGCAATGCTAGAACTGCCCTCATATGTACCATGAGTCCTGCACGTAGTTATGTTGAACAATCAAGAAACACACTCCTTTTTGCAAGTTGTGCAAAAGAAGTTACTACTGATGCACGTGTCAATGTTGTCATGTCTGACAAAGCCTTGATGAAGCACTTGCAAAGAGAATTGGCGAGACTTGAGAGTGAGTTGAGGAATGCAAGCCCCTCTACCAGATCTGATGCTACTGACCAGTTGAGAGAAAAAGACTATAAAATAGATGAGGTATTTTTTTTAAGGATCCAGCCACGCAAGAGAGCAAAAATATTGTTTTGTCCTGTTTTTAAGACATTGGATATGAACTGTGTTAGCGGTAGGAGCCAAACAGAAATCTGTCAACAATGCACTCACGTTATAAGCATGTTTGAGTACCAGTATTACCTTCCACAATTATTCACCATGTGGTGCCATGCACTTGACTATGACATAGTACCACAACATTTTTGCATATTATATATCCTGACACAACAATTGCTATCATCTATATATGCCAGCTAGCTTAGTTGGTTAAAGTCTTAGAGGGTGGTATGCAAGACATGAGAATTAAATCTCAGATTCTCATCTACGTCATTTACCCTCTGTGGCTTTCTATGTGTCAAAAACAATTGGTTGATAACTCTTTTTTCTAACTCTTCATAGGAGTTGGAGTTTGTGAGTCTTGAACATGAAAACTCCCATCTGACATTAAATTTTTTGACCACCTAGGCGAGGACTTGCTGACATTTATGGCCAATTAATTGTGATAAATTATTCCGTTTATAAGAGATTAAAAAAGAAAAAAAAAAGAGCACATTTATAAATATTACAACCACCCTATTGACTACTTATTCCTCTCACAACCACCCACATTTGGAGCTTCCATCTCTCCACTCCCCCTAATCACTGCCTCTATCCAGTCTCCATGAGCCCCACCATGCAAATCCACAGGCCTGTCTTTATCCCAGTATCACACAAGTCAGAATAATGGTTTGCTGTTTAGATCAAGTTAGTTTTAACTTTTAAGCTCTCTGATGTAAATTTTAGGCTTTCTTATTTATTTTAACCTAATATATGGTGAATATTTGAGCATCTTACTTGCATTGCTAGGGGAAATCTTTTTAATGGACTGGCCATAGGTATCTGTAAATTTCATTTCAAATTATACATGGTGCTTGTGCTAAGTTACATCCATGTGTGCAACATGTATTGATGTATCTCACTAAATCCAAGCCTCTGGTGTCTCATAGCAGTGACTTGGGATGTATATTATTCTCCTAGAATTAACCCATCTGATCTATTGTCCAATGTTCATTAACTGATTTTGTTTTCTTTCTGTAATTTAGTTAGAGAGAAGAGTAAAAGAGCTGACTGTGCAGCTGGACCTCGCTCTATCACAGATTCAAAACTTGCAGCAGGGGGTTAGAGAACGAAGACCATTTGTAAGAGAATTTGCAGTTTATAAACTCCGAAGATATCATCAAACAGGATAAAAACTATTTTCTTTGTTTGCTTAGTCTTTTTATTTTCATGCAGGAGGAAGATTCTTCTTACCCTAAGCTGCATGTTCGACAAGCTTCAGAACATTCCTCTTCCTTTACGACTACTATGGTGGATCATAACTCCTTAAGTGCTCATTCTCTGACTTTCGACCCCCTTGAGTCTCCAGATAGACAGAGTAGACTTAGTTATGATGAAAACTATTCAGTTTCTGATATTGATGAAAATAACTCCCCAAGCAGCTCGTTTGAAGGGGTTTTTATTGAGAAACCTATTGATGCCTCCCTGGCCATGCATATCCAGACTACTATTGTCAGCGGAAATGACCATCCTCGAGTTCCCAAAGGATTTGAAGAACAAACAAATGACTTTCCAGAAGCTGGTCAAAACAGAGTATCTGAGGAAACAGGGGGGCGAGCACCAAACTCCTTTGAAATTGATCTGCACCACATGGCTGAGGAAATTGGAGAGGAAACCTCTAATACTTTTGAACTATGTCTCCAGCATGTTTCTGTTGGAAATGAATCCCAATTCCCCAACTTTGTCGAATTTGATCCGTACCAAGTTTCTGAAAAAATTGGAGAGAAAACCCCCAACTCCTATGAATTTGATCAGTACCACGTTGCTGAGGGAATTGCAGAGAAAACCCCCAACTCCTATGACTTTGAGCAGTACCACGGGTCTGTGGAGTCTGCAGAGAAAACCCTCAACTCCTATGAATTTGATCAGTACCACCTCTCTGAGGGAACTGCAGAGACAACCCCCAACTCCTATGAAATTTATCAGTACCACGTCTCTGAGGGAATTGCAGAGACAACCTCCTACTATGATGACATTAATCCACAACAAGCTTCGGAGGCAGTTGGGGAACAAATTGATAATAATTTGGAAAAACACTGCAAGGAAGTTCATTGCATAGAATCTGAAAATGTACTTAGTAATTTATGGGCTCCAGAAGAGGAAAGAAAATCATTATTTTTATTGGGTTGTGTGAATGATTGTTGCACAGACAAGGAGCCAAAAGAAAGTGAATTGGATAACATGAATTCGTCTTCTCATCAGGATTACGAAGAACCTGGCAGACAGCTAATGAATGGTGTGCCTAAAATTCAGAATTTGAATGGTGTAGAGAATAGTTCTCAATCCAATGATGTAAGTATCTCATCTCCATCATCACCAGTCGAGGTCAAGTATAAGATAAAATATGAGAGTGGAGATGGAGAGGTTTTCACACTCGAGGATAGCAACGGGAAGCTTTCTGCACTGAATAATAATAATGACTATAAATTACCTCAGATTTCTATTGGAGATATGGGTCTTGATGAAACTCAAGTTGCAGATGTTAATGTATCCAATCATATGGATAAAACTGAGAACCATACATCTGTTTCAATCAAAAAAGAAGTTACCAGGGCCAAGTCTATGGATCAAATTCAAATTCGAAAATTGCAGGTAATATTTCAGATTTTACCTCCTCTCTTGTGCTCAATCTGTATTTCATTAGTGATCGTTTGGAATTTTGGTGGTGTACTGGTGTCTATCGTGGAAATTGATCTGCAGTTTACTTTCTAGCTGTACCTTCTATTTTCAAAATTTTTCTCTGAACCGATTATATCTGTTTCAGGTGGAGGATACTTTTCAGAAGGAAAATAACTCTATCAAAAACATGAAAGATTCTGGCTTGAATCCTAAAGATGATTTGTGTGATAGTCCTCCTTGGTCTGCAGATGTTAAGAGACTACAGAGGGAGATAATTGATCTCTGGGATTCCTGCAACATTTTATTAGTACACAGAACATATTTTTTCCTTCTTTTTATCAAGGGTGATCAGGCAGACACAATTTACATGGAAGTAGAACGCCGAAGGCTCTCATGCATAAACGATGCATTTTCTTGGGGCAATTCTATTGTCTTAGATGGTCGCCAACTTACGCCTGGTTCAAGGTATGACAATCCAAAATTCGGTGCTTTGAGCTCAGGAATCCTTGTCTGAGGTTCCAATTCTTAACTTGCATTACTCTCTATACTCCGGATTAAAACTAGTACTTACTATTATACTCCCTCCGTTTTCAAATACTTGTTTCATTTCTCCATGCGCGGAGTTTTAGGAGAAATTGAAAAAAGTAATAAAATATGGAGGTAGTGGGGTTGGTGGAAGAATAATTGTAAAAATCAAAAGTATTTGAGAGAATGGGAGAAGAGAGAATATGAAATTAATAAAATATGATTTATGTTGGGTTCACTAGTTGAGAGAAATTGATTAAATATTGTAAAAGTTTTCCAAATAAGGAAATGGAGCAAGTATTTTAAAAAGACCGGAAATGAAAAGTGGAGTAAGTATTTAAAAACGGTGAGAGTAGCATTACTTATAGGATGAGAAAGTAGGTGACGTTAAATGGTAATTTGGATATGATGCCATTCTACCTTATTTATGTGAATTATGTCAATGGCTGTGCTGACCCCATTTATGGGATTAAGACTTTGATTGATTAATTGATTGATGTCAATGGATGTGATCAATTAAAAACAATATGGATTAGTAGGGATGGTCAAGGCGTATGCAAAACGCACACACTATACATCCGATGAACATCAAGGGTAAAACCAAAGCACGTGAAGACTAAAATAAAAGAACATGAACTCCAATGAACATAACATCATCTTAGTTATAACTATTATGTTTATTGGAGTTAGTCTTCATGCTCTTTGGTTTAGGTTTGATGTTTATAAGTTTATTGCATGCACAGTGAGCATTGTGTAGACGCCTTCACCACCAAATTTGCGCAGGATTCATTGCAAATTTTCTTTCCATTTGTGTGGCCTGCTTATGTTAGGAAATTGTTGATTAATAATGTATGGTGTTTGGCCAAACATGATTTGTGAGATCTTGTAAAGCTTAAAACCACTTTGAAGTCTCACTGCTAGCCTTTCCGTAGAAAAAGTGGGCTCATTTTCTGTGTGTGTGTTAGGGGAAGGGGTTAAAAGGGAGAATTTGGAATGATAAGTTAACACTGTTGTTTTGAAGCAGTAGACGGTCTCTCCACAAAGAGAGGAAAATGTTGACCAAGCTAATGAAGCGAAGGTTCTCTAGCCAAGAGAGAATGGATCTGTATGTGAGATGGGGCATCAATTTGGATAGCAAAAGGCGGAGCTCACAACTTGCACATCTCCTTTGGGCCAATACCGTAGATATGGACCATATCTTGGAAAGTGCCAAAATTGTAGCTAAACTGGTTCAGTTGAATGAACCCCAGGTGCCTAAGGAAGTTTTTGGCCTTAACTTGTCGACAACCCAGGTGCGGAGGAAATCATTTAGTAGCAAAATCTTAGCCGTCCCTTGTAAGAACACTTTTATGGATGGCAATCATTGATAATACTTCTCTAGCCAATTGTAAATATAGACATGTACTTTGTATTGCAGACATGTACATTTTGGTGTTGAGTAATCACAAGCTTTTGTAAAATTATTCCCAAGGCATTTGCGATTTGCCATTTGCTGCCAGAGCATCTTTTGAAATGCTCACCCTAATTTTATTATTATTATTATTATTATTATTATTATTATTATTATTATTTATATTTTTATTTTTATTTTTATTTTTATTTTATTTTATTTTATTTTAAGAACACTTTTCGGTCTTTTTGTTCACGAAATCGTTAACATTTTCCAAACTCTTTATAAGTTGACCCTAGTCTATCATAAGATGTTTTTAGTTTTTTACCCTAAAGGTCAATACAACAATTTCTAAATTTCTAAATAGCATTTTCCCCTTTTTTTTTTTTTTTTTTTTTTTTTGGAAAAACTGATATTAATATTCTCAACTTTGCTTCATTTTTTTTTTTAATAATCTCAAATTTGGATTATTTTGGAATAATTCCAACTTTGAGCTGTTTACTTTCTTCAATTTCAAACCGGTCAACGAAAGTCAATGATTTGTTATAACAAGTTATATGCCTCGTGTCAAGCTGTAATTGATCCAAAAAAAAGAAAAACTTTTTTTTTTTAAAAAAAGAGAAAACCCCTTATCCTTCCTATCGGACCACCCTAAACACCACCACCACCTATTGCCACCCGGCAGCGTCTACCTCACCCTACACTTGCCCCAAAGTTGCACTGGTTTCCCCCCAATCCCCCGCACCAGTGTTGCGACCCACCCCCACCACTAATCCCTCCTTTTTTGATCTAGTTCTATGCCTCCAGAATAAAAAAAATCCCTTTAAATCCCTCCCGCCATTCGAAACTCCCTTGAAACCCCCCCCCCCCAAAAAAAAAAAAAAAAACCCCAACAACCCCTTCCTCACTATCGAAAACCCTAGCCGCTAGGGTTTTGGGGTAAGGGGAGTAGTGGTTGAAGGTTTTCAAAGTGGTGGAGGGGTTTTTTGGTGGTTGCGTGAGGGTTTTGAGGAGGGGGATGGTGGTTTAGAGGGAGGGTACCGGAGGAGCAACACCAGTGGTAGGGGAGGGTCGGCGGTCCATTAAGGGAGAATGCTAGGCTGGTTGGGTGGGTGGCCGAATTTTATTGGGTGGTTGGCGTTTTGGCTGTGTTACCTCTCTACAAGGATACGAGTTTATTAAACAACGCATTACAAATAAATAAAATACATGCTTGAAAAATAAGCATATTTCAAAGCTCAGTTAATGTAAGTTCTCCTATTACAAATTGAATATGGATAAAATTTTAACACTTAATTTACACTCTATTCAACACTTTATCATTAAATTCACATCAAATACGTACTTTAAATTAGATCAATATGTAGTATTGTCTATTGTTTCTTGTTCTCCAAAAAATTACAACTTCATATAATTAAATTTGAGTGATGTCTTTGGTTTGGGTATAAAAATAAGAAAGATAGTTATATACAATTGGGTGAATGGTTCACCATGAGTATTTTATTTTTATTTTAATGGCTATTTTTCATTTAATCATAAAAATAAATAAATAAATAAATAAAATAACCTTAGGTTAGTTGGGTGCACAGTGCACCCGGATGTATATATAAATTTTAATCATAACAAAATTGGCCTACAATGAAAAACTTCCAAGTTATATAAAAATCTAAAACATTGCAATTAGGTTGTTCAGGTGTTATTAGCTCTTATTGTTGATATCATAAAGCGAACTTTATATCATAAGATTCACAAATGTCAATTTGTAATTCCATATAGATGCTCCAGAAAAGTTACTAACAAACAATATGGAGTATGCGAATTTATTGTTGTGATGAATGAGTATGTAAATGATTTACTTACCTGCCCTACCATTTGGTTTTTTAAACATCACGAGTCATGAACTCATGACCATTTTAAAACGAAAACACTTTGGAATTTGAAACCCTCACGTTTGCTCAAATATCATGAAACATGGCACTATTGCAAGATGCAATTACCCGCATAACTCAAGGTTGATTTTAAGTTTAATTTTTGAATTGCCGTAATAATTTGATAAGTTAGTCATTTTTAGCACACACTCCCTTTCCTCAAAAAAAAAAAAAAAAAAAAAAAAAAAAAAAAAAAAAAAAAAAAAAAAAAACACACACACATACTCCTTTTGTCCCATAATAAGAGAGTATGGTATTTTTCTATTTATACAGATTTCAAAATGTATTCTCTTTGGATTTTAATACGTGTTCCACTTTGACTTTTTTTAATCTTCACATAATGGTTTTAACTTGATTAATTTACTAATATATATAAAATAAAAAATTTATTGTATCATATATTGTTGGATTCATTATAATGTATACTTTTATAGTATCAATTTTCCTATATTAACATATAATTAGATAAATTAATGGTTAAAGTCCTGTCTCACAATGCATATTTGGCCAAAATGTAACACTTATTAATGCACGGATTAAACACTACTCGTACCACTAATGAAATACTAACAACTATGTTATATTTTCAAAAACAAATAAAATTAGCTTTTAATAAATAAAAAAATTATCTTCACCATTAAACACTACTCCTACCACTATATTATCAATACTTAATTTTTTTTTATTATTAAATACTGTTTTAATTTAGTCAAACCACTATAAGTTAAAGTCAAACAAGCTTTTTACTTAAGTTTTACAAAGAAAATTTAAGCCTAAATAGTGTTAATTTTATTTTTTTTATTGCTTAGAGAGCCATAAAGGCGGGGTGAGAATCGATTTCATGATCTCCTGGAACTGAGAGAAAAGCTCTAACCACTTGAGCGATTCCTCACTCTCAAATAGTGTTAATTTTATGGTCCCATGCAATTGCTTTTTTTTTTTTTTTTTAATTTTGAATAATTAAAGGCAATTCCTACGCGCTATAAATAATTATAAACATTTGTTAAGTCTTAATTGAACACGGGGTGAGATGGAGGGGGCCAATGCACATAATTAATAAGATGATAGAAGATGATATGGTCCATCCATACATCCTTTTGGTGAAGATGAAGCTTCTTCTTAACCTCCCACCAATCATAATACCACTCAGGCACTCACCAGTCACCACAACACACACACACACACACAAAAGTTAGTTATTAAACAAATACTTTCTCCGTTTCTATTTAGTTGACACGTTTGATTTAGGCACATATATTAAGGAGAGGAGAGAGAGTGAGAGAGAATCATAAAGCAAGTGGGGTAGCTTGAAAACGCAAGGTAAAAAATTTACCCCAAAAGAAAATGTGTCAACTAAAAGAAAACTTCCTAAAAAGGAATACGTGTCAACTAAAAAAAACGGAGGTAGTATAAACAAAAGCAGAGTCACAATAGAATATGACCGAAAAAAACTTCAACAATAAAGAAATGAGACACATTTAGATGCCATTAACTTTGGATTATTATTCAATAATCCGAACTTTGTAGGGTATTTGTTTTTATTGGTCTCAGCTGATCATCCAACTTGTTATAACAGGTTATTGGACACATGTTACTACTGCACCGTGATTGGTAAAAAAATATAAGATAAAAAAACACTACAACAAAAACGAGCAAAAATGCAGCCACTAAAAACTGTTACAATTTGGCAAAAAACCGTTGCAATAGACCTATATTCCAACGATTGGTGGACATGTAAGTTTCTCACATTAATAAAATATGAGAGAGTCAAACCCTTTAAAATAATATTAAGCAACTATCCTCATATTGTCATATGATTTAAGATAGAACTTCTTGGATTTGTACATAAAGTGTTCATAGTATCTAACCCTATGGGCCTGTTCTATTCAGCTTAATTTCAGTTCAGTTCATTTAAGTTCAATTCAGTTTCTAATTTCTTTCTCTCATAAAATATTCATTTCAACACAGTTCAGTTCAGTTCCGTTCCAATTAGTTCAGTTCAATAAATTGGAGCATGCCCTATGTGCAGCCAAAATGAGTGTAAGAATTTTTAGTGAGGGGCTGTGACTCACGATAGAAGGAGTGTAATTGAAGAGTTTTTGTTAAAACTCATTGGTTTGGAAAACGCCAAAAAGAGAGTAAATTAATTGATTTCTCCGTTCACCAACCTCCAATATATCAACCATATAGACCTTGAGTTAAAAAAGAACATTAAAGTTGTTATTGAGATTGTAGCTCCATTAATAGCAATTAATAAGTGTTAAAAATGTCAAGAGAGTTTGGAGAGATGTCAATATCAGCTTGCCTAAAAGCGTTGAGATCTTGTGTGGGTCCGTGTGAGACCCCTCTGTGATCTCCTTTTGCTGCTTACGCTAAACCAAACCACCCCACCCCCCCTCTTTTTTTTCTTCTTTTATACACCATAAATAAAAAAATTAATCACCTGTTGGTTTGAAGGAAATTTTATATTGTAATTCTTATGTGTATAAAATTGGATATATTTTTATTTGAAAATATGTCTTTAAATTAGATGTTACAAAGTACAAAGAGCATTTCATATAATTAATCGTTTCCATATTGATCGTAGTCCATAGATATGTAGTGTCATTGAATTAGGTCTCCAAGGTTAGATATTGGTCTAATCCAAAAAGGTTAATTTTGACCTACTCTGTATATTAGAGAGGCAAGATAGTAGCACAACACATACCTTAAACTCCCTTCGTCTCCTTTTGTTTCTCACTTTTGAAGGAAAATCACGGGAATTAAGGTGGAGAATGTGAAGTAATGAAAGTATATGAGAACGTGAAATTTTCAACCAATAAAGTAATAAAAGTGTATGGAAAATAGACATTTTCAATTAAAAAAGTAATTAAAGCACGTGATAAAGATAAATTGAGAGATTCAAGAGTGTAAAACATTAAGTCAAAAGTTGATACAATTTTTATGCAAATGTTAGGGTAAAATAGGAAGAGGACTTAATAAGGACAAAAAAAATGAGGGTATAAAGTCTTTTTATGTATCTTAATAATTATGAAAATATGAAATGTGACAAATATTTAGAGGCATCCAAAATGACAAGAGTGACAAATAAAAGGGAACGAAGGGTGTACCTATCAACAAAAATTAGTGGAATAAAACAATACAAATTGATTACTATGTATTAGAAAAAGATATTGGATATATATCTTTCTTTTTTTTTTTTTTGAAACCAATATTGGATATATATCTAATGTAACCTTATGTGAGAGAAGAGAAAAAAAAAAGAATTAAAAGTGGGGTTCATTTTCAGAAGCTAAGATATATATAATAAAATAGGAGTTGTACCCAGTTAATTCCCCATATAAACAAAATTTGTTTATCTAGGGGTATAATCGTCTTTTTCAAGTACCAGTGAAGGGGTACATGCGTCTTTTCATGTACTAATTGAGGGTACATGTGTACTTTTCTCACCAAACAGTAAATGCAAGTTGCAAACAGTAATTGGACAGCTCACCAAAAGTACTGAATAAATGATCACGTTTTTTCAATATATTTACAAAAATTCCACCAGATTAACAAAAATTCGTTTATCTGGCAGATAAACTTGTATTTGCCCATAAAATAGTGTTAAAGGTTTCCGATTAATCTTGAAAGATTCAGGTTTTGCTAGATGATATATCAAAGATATTCTTCGGCGATTTACTAGTTCAATATCGTCAAATCTGATTTAATGTGAAACAAAATCGAGTAGTAGATAATGTTGCCTCGTTTGGCCATTTCAGACAAGCTCGTTACAATATAGACTAGTATTTTGTAGATAGTAAATTTCTTTTTTTTTTTATTTTTATTTTTTTATATTTTAGTTAAGGTTTAGTTTTGAGAGAAGACCTCTAGTTTTGTTTATATTTTTCCTATTTAAAAAAAGGAAAAAGTCAAAAAGTTAACGAACACCATGAGGGCGTTGGATAAGATACCTAAAACTAGAAATATATAATTAAAATGAACATTAATTACACCGATAGACCTTGATTTTATCATGCATTCCCAATCAATACCACTTTAGGTAATATTTTCAAACGCTAATCTAACGCCCTGAGAGCGTTTGTTAGCAAGATTCTATATATATATATATATATATATATATATATATATATATATATATATATATATATATATATATAAGTACAAATAACAACACAATCTTTTTTTTTTTCATGTTCATGATTTGATCTTGCATGTTTGTAATACTTCTAATTACATTAATACTTCGGTATTGTTAAAGTAAACATTGAGAAGTTAATACTTCTAATTACATTTATGTAAAAAAAAATATTAAATAAATTAAATTTGGTATTGTGGGAAAAATTTCAAACATCAACTTTGATCCCCACTGTGATCATGCATTTAAGTATGGTGGTATCCAAAAGGAAAGAAGCTAGAGCAAAAGAGTCGCCAACAAGTTTTAGGAACTTGTAAATCGTCCACGGGTGTGAAGGTTACACCGCAATCACGATCACAGAGATCTCTAACTCCACAGTGGTCCTAAACCATGACTGGATATTCATGGATGATGATACGAATCCAACCTAAAAGAGATTGAACCCGTACTAAATAGGCCTCTACTTTATTCTTCTCATATTCATGTGCGCTTTCCGATCAACATACAATCATTATATTAATCCTCCGCATATTTAATCTACGTTGGTTGATTATTAATGCACAAATAAATTTATTATTGGCGATCACTTGAATTAAAATCATATTAGCCTAAATAAAATTATTAAGTATCTTATTAAGCGTGATTTCAAGTACAAATTCCCTTTACACCTGCAAGAAAAAGGCGTGATCAAGCAATAACAATAATATTATGAATAATCAAGCAACATAATAATTATAATATTGACATAACAATCATCATCATAATAATAAAATTCTCAAAGCATAATATTAGCAAGACCTAGGCCGGCATGATACTAACATGATTAATAACAAATCCTAGAATGTCACTAAACAATAAAAATCAAAGTTTTATCCTAAACATGATACTAGAAAGCAATAAAAGTATTCTAACATGATATTAGAAATTAAAATAATACTCTAAACATGATTTCTATATCAAAAGAATAATTAAGTAATCAAATTACTCATTTTGAAGCCTCGTATCTCTTTCTGTTAAAAGAATACACACGTTAGTAACTTCAATAAAAATTAAATCAAACAAATAAATAATATTAGTTAAAATATAGATGTCAAACCAAACCCTTAGAGCTATCAACCTTTCATGTCGAGGTCTAAGGAAACTTCGAGCTTGTCTAAGTGTATTAGTGTCTCACAAAAGATGTATGTTGTGTGCTTAGGAAAAAGGTTTAGAAAAATCAAGAGAGATAAAGAATAAGCTTTAGCTTAGAGAGAGAAAGATATGATGATTGTTAGTGAATAAAAACAGAGAAAATCTTCCCTATTTATAGAGAAAAACGACCGAAAAGATCAGAAAACGAGTCAAAATCTGACTCAGAATAAAACAGGTTTCATCGCGAGGGCGATGAATTCATCGCGTCACGATGGCTTCACCGCTTCGCGATATTTCAATCGTTGTGCGATGGATCCATCGTTGTGCGAGGAATTTCGAAAGATAGGATTCATACGGAATCCGATTCCAATCAAATTGGGTTAGTCGAATATCCGTACTTATCCTTATTAAATCAGAATTAAATATATTAAAAACACTTGTTTTATCATATATAAAATTCTTAATCATTATCTTATAAAAAATAGGATAAATTAGAACTTTCTTGAGCAAATTACGTAAAATTTATTCGTCAATTAACAAATTACTTAAAACATATATATATATATATATATATATATATATATATATATATATATATATATATATATATATATATATATAGAAATATATATAAGAGCTTAAGATAAATCCTAATGGTTTTTAGAATTATAATTAATATTAATGGACCATCCATATGATCATTGGGTCTGCATATAAAGCTCGGTTAGGCTCAGTTTAGTATTTTGGCCATAACTTTCTCGTTATAACTCGTAATTGGGCTTATAATATATCGTTGGAAAGCTCTTTTTAAGCTCATCCAACTACACAATTATTGGACTCTGATTATAGGTCAAACTAAACTGGATTGAATGTTTTTCATAAAAAAAGGTACGAAATGAATGCATTTTGAAAATACGAAATGAATTATTTTGAATTAAAACATTTTAGAAAAGGAGAAATTCACGGGAATCTTCAACATTTCACCTTTCTCGATAATCAATGACGTGAAAGATATTCATCACTAGGTTTGGTTTTTGGGGATACACAGTTAGGTTTCTACAGGTATTATTAAAGCAAACATTGAGAAGAATCAAACAGGAACTTTGTTCAAAATTTTAGAGGCATTTAATCAAACAAGAACCTTGAATGTAGAATATTGGGAATTTCATGATTATTTTAAATTTTTTAAATTAAAAGTTTTTCAACTAGCTTCTTATCTATACTAGTGTTTTTTTTTTTTTTTTTTTTTTGGTGAAGGAGAGGGGCAAGCCCCAAAAACAAGCAAAAATAAAACAACAAACAGGCAAAAGAAAATAAAAAAACAAAAAAATAAAACTAGTAGCTAAAGAACTACTCTTCCAGCACCATTCTCGACCAAGAAACTCCACCAAGGTCCTCCAATAAAACACCATGAAGATCCTTCCGGATCACTTCAAGAAGCTCGAAATTTTGCTCCAACCGCACTCCATAGTTTGCTAGCCAGTCAGCCGCCCGATTAGCTTCCCTATAGCAGTGGCTAAGTGTAACCTCCCACCCTTCACGAATAATGAGAGCTTTACATTGTTGGATAATATGCACATACGGAGAGGTGAAAGGAATTTCTTCCACCAACATTTTCAGAACAGATTCAGAGTCTATAGAAAGTTGGACTCTTCTATGTCCACCATCCCAAGCTACTTGCAGCTCAAGTTGTGCAGCTTTAAGTTCAGCTTTCGTGCTCGTACACTTGCCACACTTCATAGAAAAGGCCTCAAACAATTCACCCCTATGGCCTCTAATAATACCTCCTCCGCCTCCCCCCCATCTCCCGGGTTACCCTTTGCAGCACCATCGGTGTTTAATTTCACCCAACCTTTTCTAGGAAATAGCCATTTCACATACACTTCTTTGCGAGGCTTCTTGCTGCTACCCTTGCAGGAACTCTCGTTCAGACGCTCTTTTAATATCTCCCACTCTCGTAAATATAAAGCTTAGCTGATCTAGAGGGATGTTAGGATTTTCCTGAAATGATCTAGCGTTCCTCCACTTCCACAACCACCAACAGGTAACCACTAAAACTCGAGGCCATTCATTACCCATCCCTACCTCTTTTTCACTTATGTTGCGCATAATCCACTCCTCAAAGGATAGTTCAGTAGTTGTACTCCTAGCATTCACACCAAGTTTCTACCATAAATACTTCGCTACAACACATTTCTCACAATATGTTCAGTTGTTTCCTCTGCTTCACCACAGAACGAGCACCTTGGGTCATTAGTGAGACTGCGCACAAACCGGTTTTTGTTTGTCATCAACCTGTCTTGGAATGCTAGCCACATAAAAAATCTAATTCTCTGAGGGACAAGCTTAGTCGTATCACCTAATCAAAAGTAATTCCTAAAACCACTAACTAATAATAGATAGGGAAGTAGGGTCGAATCCACAGGGAAACAAGTCTTTCTATTCCTAATTAATTACTATAATCTAAATTATTAAGTAACCAAAAGTTGTTATTTAAAGGAACTATACTACGAAGAATATGAGTAGGGAGAAATAAAAGTAGGGAGAAATCAAGTAATAAAAGACCTAGGGCATAGATTCACTAATAAATAATATTCCAGGGTAAAACATAACAATCAATCATCAATGCATCAATTAATCAGATCATAAAAGGCTTTCTCTACGTATTACAATCACAGAGTTAATTTATCGGTATTAAATCTCATCTCTCGAATCTCGACCTAACCATTTATAAATTAGTCTGCCTATTGAAACTAAGCCTAAACATCAATTATCATCTCTCAAATATTGAATCAATATTACTAAACTCATGCGAATTAAATCTGGCCAAATCTAACCGCATAGCATTAAATCAATCAATAGGAAATTAATCAAGCATTGACAATTAAGAATAATAAATTACCCCTTCATATTATTTATGGATCCCCATAACCCTAGAAAGAAAACTACTCACACATAATTAAATATAAACTAAACAAAGCAATTAAACAAGTCATGATGAAAGAGAGAGAATAAATAACTGAGATTAAAGGAGAAGAAACCGTTACCAAAGTTGAAGGGAACAAGAGATGGAATTAACCAAAGAGTTGTAGAAAGAGAAAATAATACTAGAGTTTAAGAGGAGAGTGAGAGAAAAGTTAGAGAGAAAAAGAGAGAGAGAGTAAGGAAAGGGGAGAGAATCCTCCTAAACTCGCTTAACAAAAGCGTATATATACTAAGCTTGAAAATCCTAAGTTAAAACAACTTAAACGACGCTTAAACTTCTCCTCAGAAACACGCTCCCGATCGGGCGAGGCACCGCCCGATCGGGCCTGATAACTTGTTATTTGGTACGATTTTAGGGTACTTTTGAACCTTGTTTTCGTGATTATTCGACATCAAAGTTCATTATTTATCCTATTTTTATACAAATTTTGTACCATCCATGCTTCATGGGTTGTTTGTGTTTTTGATGTAATGTAGCTATTTTTAGCACCATATATGGATGTGATCAATCATGAGTGAACAAGGAGAAGGGCAAGCTTGGTTGATAGAGCAATGGAGGAAGAAGGATGAGTGCCTTAAAGAGAAATGGAAAGCTTTGAAGGATTGTTTGCACAAGGGTCAACTTCAACTGACTCTAACTTTTGTTCTACTTAACATTTTGAAGTGATTCAAATTGGAGAATAAAGTTCATCTCGAGAGCTTTCCAACGACTGGTCACATGCCTTATTCCGATGAGTAACGAAGAAGTTATGACCTTCCGAAAATAAGCTGTTTCGCCAGAAAAGGGCTGCACGTCCGTGCCAATAAGTGGCACGTCCGTGCAGGTCCCTGCACGTCCGTGCCAAATGAAGCACGTCCGTGCAAGGTCAGGCAGTAGCTACTGCTCGTATTTTAACAGGTCTGCACGTCCGTGCAACCTTTGGCACGTCCGTGCCGACCTGTAGACGGGTCGTTTTTCTCGTTTTCTCCGTCCTTTCTATTTGGGGTAATATAAATACCTTCTTAGCTCCGATTGTAAAAGGGAGAGCTTCTTAGTGTAATTTTAGCTTAGGTTAGGGTTTTTAGAGAGAGAAACTCTCATTTTCTAGAGAGAGAAAGTGGGAAAAACTTGTTGAAAGCTTGGAATATGAAGAATTGAAGGAAGGAGACTTGAAGATTTGATTATTTCTTGCAATATCAATGAGAATTTCTTACTCTCTCTCTTATTTTATTGCTTTAATTACTTATTTTTGCATATTTTCTAGTTTAATTACTTGTTTATGTTAATTTAGTGTTTGATTTCATGCTCTTAGTTGTTAATTCCTTAGCTTTTGCAATTTATAATGTTTTGTGAGTAGTTTATTTACTTGGGATGGTTGAAACCATTGATGAATTCACAAATACTTGTATGCATGTGTTGATTTAGCTAATGAGGGATGTTAATTAGTTGAGCTTAAGTGGTTTCATTGTTAGTTCTTGTAAGTGGCCATTGCTAGAACTATTTATCTAAGCTTTCTCAACGAAGGATCGAGAGATGAACTTGAGTTAGCTCCATTATGCTTAATTAACTTGAAATGCCATGAGAATAGGAATTTCCAGTCAAGGGAATGTTTATGTCATCGTGATTATGCTTTAACACTTGCTTTATGCTTTGTAACCACGAGAGTAGGTTGTATTCATGATTCAAGTAATCCCTCTAGCTTGAGAGAGTAGTTGGGTGCCTTAGATGACTTCCCCTAATTTATTCCCAATTGCTATGTTTTGTATGTTAAATTGTAGTTTGTGAATGACTTAATTGGTGGATACCTTCCCAAGATCCTTTTTATATTATTGTTTGTAGTTTTTTTCTTTATAACTCAAAACCCAAAAAGACTTGTCTTAGCTTATCACAAATCAATATTTGTTAGTGCTCCCCTTAGTCCTTGTGGGATCGACCCTTACTTGCCCTTTCTACCCATTAGAGAGACCAAGTTAGGTTTTTATCTTTGGTAGGCTCGACGACGGCCTATCAAAATTTTGGCGCCGTTGCCGGGGACTTCGGTTGACATTGGTTAAATATTGATTAGATGAGTCTAGGTGTTTGTACATATTTTTTTTTTCTTTATTTCTTTTGTTTTTATTATTTTTTTTTTAATTTTATTTTGGGGTTTCTTCCATTGAAATAAATGGCAATTTTTTCCCTTCCCCAATATGAGAATGAAACATTTTGGAGATATTTCCATAGGGTTAATGATTATATTGGTTATAACTATGGTCATAGACTTTTAAAGGTGGATATTTGTGAAGTAATTTTTGAAGGTTTAAATGATGAAATGCGAGTTGTTGTTGAATCCATGTCCGAAGGTCAATATATGTCTAATACCATTAATGAGAATTGGAGTATGTTTGTGTGGCTAGCTAAAGATACCTATGATTGGGAGATGGCTAATTACGAGACATATGATAATTTTAATGATGCAATTTCATTTGAAGAATGTGGTGATAATGTTTTGGATTCTAATGTTCCGAGTTTTGGTGATGCAAATTGTCAAAATTCTCCAAATTTTTTCTTGGATTCCAATTTTATGTCATATACTCCTTATGATGTGGCTAATGTGCATAATGTTGACACCTCTTCCCAATGTGATTTTCGAAATTTCTCCCATCCTCAAGAACCCAAGTCTTCTTTAGAGCTTGCTCTAGAACGTTTTGTGGAGGGTTGTGAAGAGTATAGGAAAAAAATGGACATAAACAACACTTGTACATCCATGAATCATCATAGTGAAACTTCTAGGGTTCAAATGAATGAAAATGAAAATTTTGAGAAGCCTCTTCTTGAAAAACCATTGCTTGATGACCCTATTTTTCCAAATATCATTAATTTGCATAATGAGCTTAATGTACCATTAATTATGAATGATGACAAAGTTGATGATTGTTTGTTGAATTCCACTAATGATATAGGCCTACTAAAGTCCCAATGTAATGTTGATGGTATTCTTCAATTTGATTATATTGATGAATTTTCAAGAGTTGTTGAGGATAACTATCAATTTGGAAAGAGTAGCCTAGATATTCATGATGAATTTTGGGAAAGTAAGCATAAAAGGAATGAATTTGAGGAAAATCCCTCTTTTCAGGACCATAGAGTTGAGAGTGAGGTAATTGTTGAGTCTTTACCAATTGAACATTCTTTTTTTGAGCCTCATGTCCCTTTCTCAAAAACTCTTGATATTATTGTCTCATTTCCAAACCTTTGCCCCCCTTCTCTTCCCAAGTTCACTTCACATGAGCCTCTTTGTACTTCATTCTATGATTTGCATGACCATTTTCCAACCAATGATACTCAATTTGGTGAATTTGATGTAAATATAGTTTTTGATTTACCAAATGAATCTCCAATGTGTTTTGTTGATAGTTATACTTTTATTTTTCCTTCTTTTCAATCTAGGACCTTTTTTAGATCTTTTCATTTTTATTTTAGGAAGCTTTGTAAATTAATGTATATTCTTTTCTTCTTCTTATTAAATTTTCTTCTTATTTTTATGGTTTTAATTTATGAAATGTGCTCAAGTGCATATGATAAGCTCCTTAGGAGTTTGTCAAATTACTTACTAGCTAAGGTCTAGCCAAAGACCGAAAAGAAAGGCAAATTTTCTTCCCTTTTTTTTTATTTGTTTATTTTTGAATAATGATGTGCATGAATTTTAATTGTATGATGATTTGAACTAACGAGCTTTATGAAACGATTCTCAATTAGGTACTCTCTATGATCTCTCCACTCCAAATTACATCTTATAATCTCAAATTCACAAGAATTTTGGAGTTTTAATTTTGCTACATTGGAAGACACATCTTACTCTACCAAATTTTGAAGATTTTATGAAGAATTTTGCGTCAAATTGAGTAATATCTCTTCCTCTATTCATCTCTTCTCAAGCTATTGATTTTATAATTATTTTTGCCATTCATTGGTTGCTTGTTTAAGAGTTTGGCTTGGGGCTAGATTTTATTGTATGTTGTGGTTTTTCGTTGTAGTTATGGATGTTGGACTAGATGTACTTGTTGAGATTGATTGTGTTCCTTCCCTCCCTCTCTCTTGATTATCTCTTCTAAGCATTGGGGACAACGCTTCGTCTAAGCTTGGGGGGGTACCTTCACGCTTTCATGAAGGGGGGTTGATTGTTAGTTTGATGCTTGAATTTGTTCATAGTTGTACATTTGGATATTCATGCTTTTTCTTCTTTTCTTTATCATAACTTCAAAAAACAAAAAAAAACACAAAAAAAAAAAAGCCCAAGGATGAGACTCAAATGATGATGCTTATATGTTTTGCTTGCTCGACTCTTGAGTGATGAGTACTAGTTCTTTAGATGGGTGTATGCTAGAGTTGGGGTCATTTAGAAGCTTATTAATCTTGATTGCATTAGTGTATATGGAATGAAAGCCAAAGAATGCTCAATTGCACGTCTAGCATAGGATATTGTCAAATTTGCCCAAAGTAGGATATGTTTGAATCGAATTGCGGTCCCTTGTGCCCTTGATGTGCCTCCTCTCCTCCCCAAAATGAAACTCTATTAGGGAATTGGTTCTACTTGTATCATGTGTAATAAGTGGCATAATAAGCCACATGTTTTGAATAAAGAAAGAGCCGCTCACAGTTAAAAGAGGCGAGGGCAATGAATGTTGAAAAAAAAGAACAAAAAAAAAAAAGAGAAACCAAAAGAAAAATTATATAGAAAAAGAAAGGGAGATAAAAAAAACTCCTCCAAAATTCTCAAAATTTTCACTTTTTCTATTCTAGAGGTCAACTTGTGGATGCCTCCCACACATTATCTATTTTGATGTTTATTGTGTAATTCCCGAGTTAGAGTGTAGTTAAAGGGGCTTGGGTGTGCATTTTGGGAGGGGGACTTGCATTTTGAGATTTTATAACCGAAAGAGGGCTTGTTGCAACTTTGGAATATCTAGATGTGCTCTAATGAACTAGTAAAAGGTATAAAGAAGTATCCTAGTGCAACCTTGCTTAGTTTTCCTCTTTACCCCCAACTCATGTGTACATTTGTATGATTGGTAATTCTTGAGAGTTGCTCACTTGTCTTGCTTGTGTCTCATATCCCGATGAGTTGACTTGGGTGAAAAAAAAAAAAAAAAAAATTGAAATTGTATGCATGATTTTTGATGATGTGTTGTAGTTTGTGTGAGTTGTGGGTTAAGCTCAATGGAAACCCTCACGAGATAAAAACTCGTCCTCTTAGGCGACTTAGGGGTTTAAATTGCTTTTCACTTGTGCTAAAAGTGTTTGTGGTTGTTACCATGCGGATTTGTGTTTTTGTGTTTCCTCTTTATTACCTCTCCTTGGTTTGATCATTAGCAAGTTATCTTCCTTCTTGATTTGACATGTTTGTTTTGCTCGAGGACTAGCAAAAGCTTAGCTTGGGGGGATTTGATAACTTGTTATTTGGTACGATTTTAGGGTACTTTTGAACCTTGTTTTCGTGATTATTCGACATCAAAGTTCATTATTTATCCTATTTTTATACAAATTTTGTACCATCCATGCTTCATGGGTTGTTTGTGTTTTTGATGTAATGTAGCTATTTTTAGCACCATATATGGATGTGATCAATCATGAGTGAACAAGGAGAAGGGCAAGCTTGGTTGATAGAGCAATGGAGGAAGAAGGATGAGTGCCTTAAAGAGAAATGGAAAGCTTTGAAGGATTGTTTGCACAAGGGTCAACTTCAACTGACTCTAACTTTTGTTCTACTTAACATTTTGAAGTGATTCAAATTGGAGAATAAAGTTCATCTCGAGAGCTTTCCAACGACTGGTCACATGCCTTATTCCGATGAGTAACGAAGAAGTTATGACCTTCCGAAAATAAGCTGTTTCGCCAGAAAAGGGCTGCACGTCCGTGCCAATAAGTGGCACGTCCGTGCAGGTCCCTGCACGTCCGTGCCAAATGAAGCACGTCCGTGCAAGGTCAGGCAGTAGCTACTGCTCGTATTTTAACAGGTCTGCACGTCCGTGCAACCTTTGGCACGTCCGTGCCGACCTGTAGACGGGTCGTTTTTCTCGTTTTCTCCGTCCTTTCTATTTGGGGTAATATAAATACCTTCTTAGCTCCGATTGTAAAAGGGAGAGCTTCTTAGTGTAATTTTAGCTTAGGTTAGGGTTTTTAGAGAGAGAAACTCTCATTTTCTAGAGAGAGAAAGTGGGAAAAACTTGTTGAAAGCTTGGAATATGAAGAATTGAAGGAAGGAGACTTGAAGATTTGATTATTTCTTGCAATATCAATGAGAATTTCTTACTCTCTCTCTTATTTTATTGCTTTAATTACTTATTTTTGCATATTTTCTAGTTTAATTACTTGTTTATGTTAATTTAGTGTTTGATTTCATGCTCTTAGTTGTTAATTCCTTAGCTTTTGCAATTTATAATGTTTTGTGAGTAGTTTATTTACTTGGGATGGTTGAAACCATTGATGAATTCACAAATACTTGTATGCATGTGTTGATTTAGCTAATGAGGGATGTTAATTAGTTGAGCTTAAGTGGTTTCATTGTTAGTTCTTGTAAGTGGCCATTGCTAGAACTATTTATCTAAGCTTTCTCAACGAAGGATCGAGAGATGAACTTGAGTTAGCTCCATTATGCTTAATTAACTTGAAATGCCATGAGAATAGGAATTTCCAGTCAAGGGAATGTTTATGTCATCGTGATTATGCTTTAACACTTGCTTTATGCTTTGTAACCACGAGAGTAGGTTGTATTCATGATTCAAGTAATCCCTCTAGCTTGAGAGAGTAGTTGGGTGCCTTAGATGACTTCCCCTAATTTATTCCCAATTGCTATGTTTTGTATGTTAAATTGTAGTTTGTGAATGACTTAATTGGTGGATACCTTCCCAAGATCCTTTTTATATTATTGTTTGTAGTTTTTTTCTTTATAACTCAAAACCCAAAAAGACTTGTCTTAGCTTATCACAAATCAATATTTGTTAGTGCTCCCCTTAGTCCTTGTGGGATCGACCCTTACTTGCCCTTTCTACCCATTAGAGAGACCAAGTTAGGTTTTTATCTTTGGTAGGCTCGACGACGGCCTATCAGGGCCCACCTTTTTCTTCGCTCTCTAATTTTGGGCAGCCGCCCGATCGAGCCAAAGGTTGCTCGATCGGGCCCAGCTTTGCTTGGACTTGGATTGGGCTTCACTTCTTAGCCCACTCCGGATTTCCACTTTGGGGCTTGAATACTCGGTGTCCAATGCTCGGTATTTCATATGTCGAGCCCTTAATCACCGGCTCGATGACTCTAACCGGCCTTGGCCTATGAAAAGTGGTCGTGCTCCAATGCTCGTAGTCACTCCATAAAATCTCGGCAAAATGCTCCAAAAGCGCAATTCCCTACAAAACTCAACCAAAACTACGAAAACACTAGAAAACACCAATTAGTAATAAAAAGTGGCTCTAAAGAGCCAAAAGCACTACTAATTATGACCAAGGGATGGGGTAAAATACTATAGAAAATAGACATATCAACTAGCATACACTGCCGAGAACAACCACGGGTCCTCACCAATTCTTCTCACAGTCACAGTAAGGTGCTGCGTATGATTGTCATAAGGAGTGACTGTGACTTTATCCTCCCGCCAAATAACCAAATTCCACCTCGGAATCCTTGAGCTTCGACCCTTAATTGACTTGAGAACCCAATTCTGTTACAAATCTGGTTTGCTTGATCCCCACTCATATGTGTTTCAACAAGCACTAAAACCGTAGGATCATTAATCCTGATCAGTTCACGAATAATTGTCAACTTATTCCCCACACCCTGAACATTCCAAATTAAAATTTTTATTGACATATTAAACTCCGAGAAATTTGGGTATCTGTTAAACACGTTCAAAGGAACGTTATGCATCACTTCTTGGTACGTTGCTCTGAGCGCCCTCAATGTACCATCCGTCTCGTACGGAATCTTGCATAGCACCATCAACTCTGGAGGGTTGAATGCTGGGGGTAGGTACGGTGCGTGTGAAGTGAATGCATACCTTGTTTGCTACCGGGTGAACTGAGACCATTGTTGGTCCCTTCGTCGGGAAATTGATGAACATCTCGTATTCCGGCGGGATTTTTGTTTCCAAGGTAATCGGGACCTGTGATGGATTCATTGTCAACACCTTGTTCTCTGTCACTCACTTCCCCTTCACCGTTCTCACAATGATTAACTCTCAAAGCAGAAGGAGTAGATGTAGCTATTTCAAAATAATTTTCTTTGTCTTTATTTCCAAAAGATTTTCCAGAAATCAAACTCCGAAATTCCCCTTTTTTACCAATAGATTTATTCGGTTTGAATATTCTGTTCGGCTGAGTTAAGGGAATTCTAGTCTCACCTCTTATATTTTTTTTCTAATTTTCTCACTTGAGGACTTTCCTTAGATGCCATCATATCCTTTGCCATACTAGCAGAATCTTCTAAGGCTATCTTTTCCTTTTCCAAAAGAATATCTTTTTCTTTTATTTGTGCTTCTTTGCCTAAACTAGGCTCTCCTAAATTTATCACTTCAATATTCTCCTCTATTCCTTCCATATTATCCACCCCTATAATAGGTTGTTCCATATTTACTTCCTTAGTGTTCTCACTTCCCAAATTTACTGCATCTCGAATCTCAGAGCCAGCTAGGCTTCCTTCCTCAATTCCCTGCTAGGCAGCCGTTACATTACGATCCAGGGGCACATCCTCTTCTTCCATAAAGTCCTCATCCACAGCAAGGGCATCAAATCTAGAACCACTAGCAGCTTTTGCACTCACATTAGACTTCTTTGATTGATCATCAACAGTCTTTGGCTTCCACACCTTAGTAGTTAGCTTGACAGGCTCTCTCACTTGGACTTTATGACCTTGATCACCTGTACCTTTACCTTGCTCAACAGGATTTTGTTTATTATACTGTCTCCTAGAAGTCCTTTGAACCAGCATCCAAGCACCAAACTTATCCCACTCTACTGTTTTATCCTTCTGGCATTGACTTCTATCAAAGATCCCTCTATCATTACAGACCTTAGTGTTATCTTTGTTCACAGTGTCCTGAGACTTTAAAAACATTGGACAAGCATCCTCCTTATGGACAAGTCTACCACACTTGAAACAAATCATACGAAGCCCTTCATATTGGATCATCCATACCCTTCCATTCATTCGAAATTTGGATAAAAGAGGCTTTGTTAAATCCACTTCGATACGACGAACATATTGCCCCCTATCCTTGGACTCTGTATTTTTAATTATCAATTTTGATAACTTTGCCTATCTTTGAACCAATTTTCTCTAGGAATTGCCTGTCAAATTATTCCACTGATAATTGTGGAATCCTTACCCATGCTGTGAGCTTTCGAATTGGTTCTTCATCCGACACAAAGTTTGGAACCCATTTACGAATCGTGAGATAGCTATCTCCAATCATCCACGGTCCCTGCGTCATCACAAATTCATATTCCTCCATAGCACTAAATCTCACCACATAATAAGCATGTCTAACATTTGTAAGAGCAATTTCTCCCTTAAGACTCCGTTTGGCCTTCAATATCTTCATCAGAATCTCATACCCCAATCTTTTATCAAACAATTTGATTACGGCATATCTCCAAGGCCTACGCAACCTCCTTTTTTCCTCCTTTGATAGCCAAATTGTAGGGCAACTCTCATCCTCTGAATCATTCTCTTAAAAAAACTCATCATTAGAGATATACTCTTCCTCATTTTGATCTCCCTCAAACAAAGGGTTTCTCTCCCCCTCTCATTGCCTAATTGTACGAGATTGGTTGTTACTCCCTTACCGCCAGGGAATCCGGCACAAATGAGCCCATAATCACATCTTCCTCATTAGCAACCAAGGATGATTGATTGTTATTCAAAGAACCATCAAGATTTCGTTTGAATTTTTTATTAGACCTTTGCAGTAGGTCATTTTCCTCACTCGACAAAGTTTTCTCTCTAGCGCTCTCCATAAAAGAAATTGTGTAATCATACTAGTGTTTATAAAAAAGTAGTTGAGATGATATGAAATTAGTAGAATATGATTTATGTTGGGTTAGATTCGAACCTGTAACCTCTAACACATAAATATGCACTTACTTATTAGTGGTTCAAAAGTTCACATAAAACTATATATTCAGTTCATTTAATAAGTAAATTAGACAAGGTCTTGAACGTATGACCTTTGAGATGAAATGTGAGATCTAAACTGTCAATCCACAACAACTTCATTGGTTAATATATCAAAGAAATTATGATGAATTCTCATGACTATATTTAACTAATTAAAAGGGTGATGCACCCTCTTTCTCATATAGTTGTTTATATTAGTTGACATGGGGCATCTCCGAGCCAAAATACTAGTTATTCATTACTCCCTCCGTCTCTTTATTAATGTCCACTTTCTATCATTTATTACTCACATAATAAAGAGAAAGTGGACATTAATAAAGAGACAGAGGGAGTATTTCACAAAATTGTTAGTTATGTTTTTACACAATCCTAATTACAATACACAAGTCAATAAATAATAGACCATATCGAGTTTAATATAATTACTAAAAATTTTGTTTTAAGGAATTAGGAACAAGATTTTTCCAGGTTTAGATAGAAACTAAACAAACATCATAATTATGGATTTTTAAGGACTATATTGGAATGACTCGTTCCAATCATCAGCATCTAGTAAAATTTTATCTAATCCCGAGCCAACATGTTGTTCGGATCGATTAATGCACTCCCCTGTCGAGTGTAATGCATTTATAACTAGAGAAATGGTTGATTAGTGATTAAAAAAACTCCATATTAAACTCCGTATTGGTCAGGGCTAGGGATAGTTAATAGAGATGACAATAAATCCTGGATCCCACCCAGTGATCTGTTTTACAAGATCAGGATCTTTAATTTTTAGACCCGATGGATCTGGATCTGAATCTGAATTCGTTTTGATGGACCGGGTCTTCTTGATCTTATTTTTGAGATTCGGATCGGATCCGAATCCAACCCGTGGATCCGTTTTTTTTTTTAAAATCTATTTTTATATACTATTATGATTTTATTCAAGATTTATATATTAATTAATTTGACTGGTCTTATATAAATACTAGTTTTGTATTCGGGCGATGCCCAGATAGTTGATAAAGTTTTAGGATAAATTTTTTGACTTGAATGTTAAATACGGCCATATCTCTTATTTTGTTATTTATATAACAGTGTACTCTTTGTAGCCTCGTTTGTAAAGATATCTATGTTATTATTAACTTATTATTATTATTATTATTATTTTTAACTTAAATTATTTTAGTGAACTTTTTTTTTTATTTTTTTAATTTTTTTTTTACCAAACTAAAACTAATTTTATTGATTAAAACTTATCTTTTTACCGATTCTCTATTTTTTAAAATAAAGTAAATATATTATAATTGGATCTTATTTTAAAGAACTTTTTAAAACGAATTTAGGATGGAAATAGAATCGAGCGAGTTATAGGATACTATTTAAATTATCATTAATTTTGTATAAATGAAATATTAGAAGTATATCGATAATAAAACTTTATACGGGTGTTAAATACCGCCACTATCCAAAATGATCTAGACCGCCAACATTTAGGGCCTGTTCACATTTATTGAACTGAACTAAGTTGAACTAAATTGAACTGATCTGATTGGAGCTAAACTAAACTGAAATGAACTGAATAGAGCTGAGATGAATATTTTATGACAGAAGGAAATTAGGAGCTGAACTGAACTGAACTGATTAGAGCTGAACTGAACTGAATTGAACTGAACTGAAATTAAGCTGAAATGAGCACGCCCTTAGTGTGAATGGACAACCATGCCCTTAGTACTTCACCACTATCTTCCCTCCTGCCACCAATCATTAACACCTTGACACCACCACCCTAATCGAAAACTAACACAACCACCACACTGATCAGCGACGACCACCATCACCCTCACCATTAACCCATCACATCCCATCAAAGACGACCCACCACCTTCCCTCTTTGGCGGGAAGGTGGTTTTTTTTTTTTCTAGAAACTGTACCAACCGAAGCCCAAAACCGGTTACCATGCACGGTAACCATAGCCCAAAACCGGTTATTGCACACGGTGATCGGTTTTGGGCTCCGGTTACCGCGGTTGCCTGAAATTAAAAAAAAACCACCACCTTCTCGCCAGCAAGGGAAGGTGGTGGATCGTCATAGAGAGGGGTGTGGCGGGTCGCCGGTCAAGATTGTGGTGGGTCGCCGGGAGAATAAGGGGTGATGAAGTAGTAAGGATATGGTTGTCCATTTACACCAAATGTTGGCGAGGGTGATCATTTATGTTGGTGGTGTATAGCAATCCACTATTTTTATCTTATAAAGTCAATCTAATCTAATCTAATGTGGCATATAATTTAATCACAATAATATCTATTTGTTGCCTACGGGGCACAACACTTGGCAAAAAATTGGAATGCCAAGTGTCTCTGTCTTGTGCCCTGGTTGCGGGACCGGCTTTATTTATTAGTGATATGATATACCTATAAGTTGATCTAGTATTACATACTTTGTTTGTTATTTTCTTATGAACTAAACTTTAATTATTTATTTATTATTTTGGAAATAAAATGGTTTGATCATGTAGATATGTATTATAAATCTATATTTTAGCTCATTTTGTACAAATAAAAATTTTAAAAGTAACAAAATTTTGAAACAAAAAAAAAATACGCAGACTCGGATCCTGTAATTTTGGATCCGTGGATCTAGATCCAAATCTAGATCTATGTCCTTAAAAAATATCTAGATCTAGATCTTATTGGATCTAATTCAAATTCGGTTCGTTGCCATCTAGTTTCTTAGGCTTTTCTACTTTAATGACAGTGGGTATTCCACATTTTCACAAGAACAAATCCCACTAAGGGCTCCCTCAATGATTGTGGCTATTCCTTATTTTTCTCCTCATCCTCTAACTTGTAAAATAAGATTGAATTTAGTTGGAGTAATTCAATAAGGTGCTCCTCCTTACTAGCTAAAAATAAAAATAAAAAATAAAAACTCGGATTAATATTTTTGCAATATAGTACGCCTCTATATCTAATTAGTTGATTAAGTGCATTACTCTGATTGACATGCATCAATGTATAATTTTGAGAAGATACTCCTAAAAGGTGAGATTATTCCCACATTTTTAGAAGGTGAAACTATTTTGAGAAGACTTGCAAAGTGTGGGATTATTGTTGTGAATTTTTCCCTAATAAAATTAGATGTTATAAAGATGTACAAAACATACAATTATAATTTTTTTTTATTTATTATTCCGTAGGAAACAAAGTCAAAGCTACTAAGGGGTTGTTTGGTTACACAAAGAAAATGGGAGAAGTGGAAAATCATGGAAATTTAAAAATGGAGGAGTTGTTTGGTTGACAATAAAAAATGTAAATGAAGGAATTGCAAATTAATGGGAATTGTAACTCACAAAACATGGGAAGTTAATTACCCAACACCCCCTTACAACTTCCTTCATTCCAACCAAATAACTTTATGCAATTCCCATGAATTTGATGTAGGAATTTAATTCCCACAAAATACAAATTCGTAAATTCCCATAGCAACCAAACACTAAGTTCCTAGTCAAATTGGGAGTATTAAGATTAATTGTCTGTCCCAATTAAGATCAATTAATATTTTTAAAGTTTGACTAGGACAATTTATCTTAATTGGGACAGAGAGACTAATTTTCCTCCGTATTTTGTAAGTGTTATATTTTGACCAACATATAATTTTAGATAATTTAATAGACTTAAATAAAATATGAGATAGGTGGGAGTAATTGGAGTATTAAAAAACTGTAAAAAAAAAAAAGGGGGGGGGGGGTTAATAGTTTATTGTAAAGTAATGAATGTTAGAGAAAAATAATAACAATTTAAAAAAAAAAAGCGTATTGGATTTGATGAGGAATTGAGGATCATGAGAAGAGAGAGATTTTTTTATAGGAAGAAAAAAAAAATTCAATTATAAAAGATAACCAAATGACACGTTCAAACAATTTCAAATCAATCTAAATTTTCAACCTAAGTACATGACACCTTAAACTAATTACAGCGGAGATTCGACCAATGGTCACCTTAATACAAAAAAAAAAAAAAAAATTAAGTCGGCTTGAAATCCACAAATGCATAGTCGTTTGGGTAAAAATACTCATGTGGCCCTTTAGGTAATTACGGAGATTATGAAAACCTAGATTTTCCATCCTGATTGCCAAAAGAACAATCGAAAGAAATTCAATACAATACAGTAACCATTATCTAAAGGATGGGATTTATTTAGGCCTTGTTCACTTCACCTTAAGAGAAAAAAAAAATTAGTAAAAATAATTTTATTTCAATAAAATTAATTTCAATTAAGTAAAAATAATTTTAGTTTAGTAAAAATCAGTAAATTTTAAGAAGAAATTTAATGAGAGTGAGGGATAACTGAACTTATTTTTACTGAACTGAACTTATTTTTACTTAATATTATTTTTTTAATGTGAAGTGAACAGGGCCTTAATCATGAGTTTATGACCCAACTAATTCTAACTTGTTATACAATTAACTCAGCGTGTTTATGACGCGAGTCACCCGACCAATTACACTCGGCTCGTTCTAATTTGTTACTTGATCAACCCAATTGTTTAAGACTTGACATGATTTGATGACCCAACCCGTCCCTACCCATTATATGTTAACTTGACTTGATAATGACTCGATCCAATTTGATTCGAACTGAAACCTGCTTCAAATTGTGTAAAAATGTTTTCATACCAATCTAGTTCAACCCAAATCGATTATGACCTGAGCCGATAATGACCTGACCCGAACCTGATGATGAAGACCCAACTCAAATAGAATCTGAAATAATAAAAATCAAATCGAACTGATTTGGTAAATTCTAAACCTTCCGAACAAATCCGCTAGTCATTTAAAAATGTTTTAACTTGAAATCGATAAACCCAACCCGAAACCAAATCGTTTACCCAAATTGACAGCTTTCTTAATTGGGTGATTATGGAATGATATTGGAGGAAAAAGGAAGGCGACGTCAGCTACAAAAAGCTACGGACAAGCATGAAACCATGCGCATACTAACCGGTCCTTTCCAGTCGCAGTCTCCCTTGTTCATTTTACCTTTCTTTCTTTCTCTATTTTTTATTTTTGTCTCTAAAACAAAACACACAAACAGATCGACACACTCTCTCTACTCCCTCTTATCTCTCAGTCGATCAGCCTCAAACCTTGGATTACTATTCAATCTTAGCTTCATGCCTTCATCAATGTACATACCGTGTTTCTAAATGAACCAGCAGAGAGAAACCATAACCCAGCAGGTATATATTATTATAACTCCATGACATGATAGGAATCATATTTCATTCATAATTTCATTCTGTTATCTAAACGTACTGCCTAGGCACCTAGCTACTCCTCATTCTCTCAAATTAATTAATACTACGTGACATACATTAATTTTATAAAAAGTGGCTAGTGTACCTATTACAATAAATCTATAATACTACGAGTAATATATAAAATATGAGACTAATTAGCGCGCCTTATATTATGACATACTCTATATAAAATATTAGACTAAGCAATATATGTATATGAATTAAATATATGTATAGTAAAATGTAATGAAAACGGCGTTTGTTTTGATGCATCATTTCAAGCATTCCTCCTACACAAGACAGCATGATTAGCACAAAACCTCTTTGCCGCCTGTCCCGTTATCCTCCTCTCCCTCGCTTCATAGCAGGTACAACTTAATTAATTACACTTCCCTCCTTCATAGATCATCATTATTCCATTTTCCTTTTTTAAAAAAAACTTATCTTTTAAACACCGATAATAATAACAAGTAAATTAGACCTAGCACCTAGTAATGAATTTTTCTCTTTCCGACCTTATTATTTCTCAGTACTTTATATATATATATATATATATATATATATATATATATTGGTGTCTCGTGGAGGGGTTTCCTACAATTTCTAGGTATCCGCCTATCCCTAGGGACCCTAGATACAATGTAAAGTACTGAGAAATAATAAGGTCGGAAAGAGAAAAACCTTCATATATTAATAAAATTTACGGTAACTATTTGCTCACAAATTGAAAAAAAAGACGAGAGAGTACATGTCAAAGTGAGGGGAAACCTACAAATGGGCAAAAGTAAGTAGGTGGCCTGGGAAAAAAAAAAAAGTACACCATTTTGTAAGGTAAGGAGATAAAAGTGTAACAAGGTCATAATCAAATTAAAAATGAAATAAGTAAAGTAAAAAAAAACATGAAAGTGAAAAACGTAAAAAGCATTAAGAGGTGAAGGTAGTGTATAAAGGAAACTTTTAATATACGAGGTAAAGCCAGTGAGGGAAAACACAAACTTTTAAAAAAAAAAATCGGGTGTATAATAATTATTATACTTTCATTATAAAGATAGCATAAAGTGATTAAAAGTTACCCCTAAAATGAATAAAACTTATTCCAATATGCATAAAAATAACTAAATACAAATAAAAATTATCTACGCTTTATTAGTAAAGAATCACATTTTAAATGACTAAAAATCAATTATTAGTGGTGATTGAATGTAATTAAATTACCTTTATAAAACTTTTCTTGTTATCTATTTATGTAAAAATTGTATTAGGTTTAAAGTTATCTAAAAAAGGCAAAAGGTTACCCTAAAATTAGCTAAAAGTTACCCTTATATTGCTCGATGTATACTAATATTAGTAAACCGGGTGTATACAAAAGTTTTTCGAGGGAAAAATGCTTACCACCAAATGAGATGATGATTAACCCCTGAAAACACACTTGTCACCCGTTTCATTAGTAGTGTTCATTATATCATTCCTCCCCTTCTAGACTTCATTCATTTATGTCTTTTCACTCTCAACTTCTCAAACGTATGTTAAATGTGTTTTGGTTTTGAAAATTTATGCAGAGTTGAAGTTCTAAAGTTGTTTCATTAAAGCTCAATTTTCTTATACTCTTGGCTAAGCTAGCTAGCTTACTGTTAAACATAATGGATACCTTGGAATCATGTGTTCCGCCTGGATTTCGATTCCATCCAACTGATGAAGAACTTGTGGGTTATTATCTCAAGAAGAAGGTCGCCTCTCAAAAGATCGATCTTGATGTCATCCGAGACATCGATTTATACAGGATTGAGCCTTGGGATCTCCAAGGTAAATTTCATTCATTTTCTTCCTTCTAATTTCCCCATCCTTTGTAAGATTTACTGTTTACTGGAATACAAGCAATACCTTTTTTGTATTATATTTACGAACTATGAAGTATATATAGATTAACTCCAAACCTAAATGATATTTCTTCGATCAAGATCAGATCAAGTAGAGCAGATGGTTCATGATCACTACCGAATGAAAATACACAATAATGTACGCACGAATAATAAATTGGTACAATTCGCCTGTCTAAAAAAAAATAAAAACTGATGATATCATTCATGTGTAATGGGAGTGCAGATAGATGTCGGATCGGGTATGAGGAACAGAACGAGTGGTACTTCTTCAGCCATAAGGATAAAAAGTATCCAACAGGAACAAGGACGAATCGAGCCACCATGGCAGGGTTTTGGAAGGCCACAGGAAGAGATAAAGCCGTGTACGATAAGAGCAATCTCATAGGTATGAGAAAAACCCTAGTATTTTACAGAGGAAGGGCTCCCAATGGCCAAAAAACAGATTGGATCATGCATGAATATCGACTCGAATCTGACGAGAGTGGACTTCCTCAGGCAAGTATAACTTATAGATTCCCTCCAATTTTATTTTTATTTTTATATTTTTATTAAGTGTATCACTTTCTTTTTGCGGTTTATTACATTTTCTTTTTTTTTTTTTTACAACTACTTCTCCTATTTTATTATATGTATATATGGAAAGACCCTCATGACCACCCCTCTTGTATGGGAGAACTCTTACATATGCGAAAACAAGTTCTATATTCTAAATTTTTACTCGATGCATGCTCAAAATATTAACCAATTGCTCTAATTTTTACTGATAGATATTCTAGATCTTAAATGAGTTAAATCATATAGTATTTCACATGTTCTGAATCTAACATTAGTTATTTTAAATTTTAATTTGTAAGTTCTAAATTTTAAACTGTGTCTTGTAAGATTTATAGTCATATATTTCAGATTTTAAATCATACTTTCTCCATTTCTTTTTAGTTGACATGTTTCTTTAGTCACGTTTGCCAATGCACAACTTCAACCATTCATATCTTTAATAACCGATGAGCAAAAATTATGAAAATTTGATTTTTAAAAAATACTCCCTCTATTTTTTTTATTTGCATCACTTTTCTTTTATGGGTGTTTTTTTTTTAAAATGCATCACTTCTATATTTGATAACTTTATACTATATTTTATCATTTCTCTCTCTTACTTTAACCCCACTCAAATTATTTTATCATTTCTCTCTCCTCCATGGTCCCCATTTAAATAATAAAAATATGTATCCTCTCTAACATACTTTTTCTTTCAAGGTTCCATTTTACTTTTACTATAATAATTTATTCACCCACTCACAATATTATATTACTCTTCTAAAACTTTGTGCATCCCGATGTGATGCAAATAAAAAAAAAAAAAAAACGGAGGGAGTATATATCGTGACGAATCTAACAAGATTCCACATGACTATATTTTTTATTATGTATAAACCACAAAACACGGTTAAAGGGGAGTGTGTTCTAAATTATTATTCTTATGTTCCAAATAAACTTTTATTCACATGGTCTAAATTTTACTTATAAGTTCTAATTGTGCAATATTTTAACTGGATATGCATATAATTTCAACTAAGATGTGTAAATTTGTTTTTTGACTTACTACTTTTTTAAAATTTAAAAGAAAACAAAAATTCATGCACAAAAAATATGGATCGGATTTTGTTTTGAATGTCATTCAAATTTTGTTGCACCTTTAACTCAAAAAATAGTATAAAATATATGTACATAAAAATTTATTTCAATATACTCTGAGTTTTTTTTTTTTAATCTTTATGTGGTCAACTTATAAAATTTTGACCATATTTTGTAAATTCTATAAAAGAATAAAACTATCATGTGGGGTATTGATAGTATTTTCATACTATTAATTTTTCATAAATTTTACCATACGAAATTAGAGATATTATTGGTCAAAGTTGCACATTTAGTTAAGATTATGTAAAACACAAATAGGAACATTTAAAAAAGAACAGAGAGATTATATATATTTATAAAAAAATTTCGTAAAAAGGTATTTTGGTAACAAATAAAATTTCCCTTAGTTCAAATAAAGGTGTGCTTTTTTTTTTTTTTTTTTTTTTACATAACTACCAAATGTTGATTGTTGAAATAATTTTCCATTCAAATTTTGGAAAAAAAAAAAAAAATCCAAATAAGACTAAACACTAATTAAGATGTAATTTTGCCAATATAGGTTATGAGTCAAAAGTGAAAATATTAAGTGAAATTAAACATAAATTACATTATAAAGTAACAGAGACGTAATTTTGTCATGCATTTTATACAGCGAGGTACTGCGTTTATGATTATATATTTATATTACCTACAAAAGTATTCATGAATTTGTCATCTCATCATCATCCGATCCTTTTTCCTTAATTTCATGGAAAGTAAGTTTTTCTTAACCGCGCTTTGACTATTTACTCTTTCTCATGACTTGAGCGCACACTTAAGAAGCTTATACAAGCAGTTGAAAGCAAATAAAAGCATATAAAAAGCAAAGTGAAGAGACATCCAAAGACAAAAAATGACAAAAAGTGAATCATGTTTCCTAAAGTATATTACCCCACTAACAGTTATTCCCGTTTGACTCATATAGGAAGAAGGTTGGGTAGTATGTCGAGCATTCAGGAAGAAAGCAAGCATGCAATCGAAGAACATGGAGGGATGGGAGTCGAGCTATGTGTATGACAGTGAAGCTGCGAGTGGTGTGATGGATCCAATAATAATCCATAATAATAATTATAATCATTCAAACAGAAACAACTTCTTCCCAAAGAAATTGCTATGCAAGCAAGAAATTGAATCTGAAGCATTATTGGCGGCTAACTACTCACTTATTACTGATACTTACCTACAACTCCCTCAACTTGAAAGCCCCTTGTCTTCTAAGCGAACCATCTCTCTTGTCTCTCAAAACAACAATAGTAGCAACTCTACTACTACTACTATTGGGGAGATTAATCATATGAATAAGGCGTCCAAGGTGACAGATTGGAGAGAATTGGACCAGTTCGTGGCTTCACAACTAAGTCAAGGTCCTAAAACACCCGACGACCACGATCAATCTCTTAATCGCCATCTTTCGAGCTTTAGCCATACCTCTGATTTAGAGGCATTGTTGCTCTTGCATGGAGGTGATGAGAGGGAAGAGGAGGCCATTGATGCAGGCAAGTTGATAAGTGGTTTCATAAGTACTTCAAGCTCTGCTGGTAGTGATAATATTGGCATATGCATATTCGACAAATTGAATCAGGATATCAACTAATAGCAAAATAGAAATACTTTACATCCACATCTTTAATCTTATGCTATTCTATAAGTGTGGTGGCCAGATAATGCATGTAAAAATGTATGTATACGGATGTAATGCGAATTCTTATTGTAAAATTCACTAATTATGCATACATGATACGTAAATATATAGCATATAGGTTATATTGATTATTACGGAGTACTTATATCCGTATAACTGTATAAGTTATTTCTATCATTTTTTTACAGTAAAATTGAATAGAAGGCTAGGGAGCTGGAAACTCAAAACTTCACTCTTAAAAAAAGGGGGGGAAAAAAAAGGAAAAGGAAAATTGTTGGATCGTAAAAACGGGGCCCATGGATTGTCTAGCGTGCTGTGCACAAATGTGGTTTATGTTTGGCATGCTAGTCTTTTTCATACGAAGAAGCTAGCACTCGGTATAATACAACCCTCCTCTTCCCCCAATGGGAGGCCTAAGCCAAGCATGGACTGTATAAATATATAATTTTAATTTTTTTTTTTTTTTTTTTTTTTGGCCCATTAAAAGGTCCTTGCTTGCAATTTCTAAATAGTTAGAGCTACTAGCTAGCCAATGTGGAGCTACAAGGGTTGTAGTTTTGATGAAACTACATAGCTCTACAAAACTATGTAGTTTCACACCCAAAGCCACTTTAATTTAATAAATTGTTTTTTTTAATTGTTTATTTATTTTTATATTTTTAATTGAATGAAAAAAAATTGTAGCTAGCTATTGTGGAGGTTGTAGCTTAAATTACGAGGTTTAAGAATACGGTGTGGCAACCCAAAGCTACAAGGAGATATTGCTAGCCATTGTGGATACTCTTATTCACTTTTCAAACAATTTCATTTACTTTTTGACTGAAATATATATATATATATATATATATATATATATATATATATATATATATATATATATATATATATATAAACTAAAAGAAGTTTAAATAAGTTCTAATAATTGTGGATGCTCTAAGCTGGAAAAAAAGATTGAAAAGATGTGTAATTACAAAAATGTCATTAAAGAGGCGGGTAAAGTGCAGTTCATTCGATGAAACATGATGGACGATCCAGATCAGCTCCTAGTTCTCATGATTATTAAATTATGCCTAATATTAATCCACTAAACTCACTATTATTATTACTCCACTAAGGCCCTGTTCATTTCACCTTAATTTTGCTGAACTAAAATTATTTTTGCAGAACTTAAATTATTTTTATTGAATTGAAATTATTTTTACAGAACTTAAATTATTTGTGTTGAACTGAAATTAATTTTACTGAACTAAAAATATTTTTGCTGAACTGAAATTATTTTTACTAATTTTCTATTATATTTCTTCTTTAAAGTTACCGATAAAATAATTTGAGTGAGGTTTAAAGTCAGAGAAAGAAATGATAAAATCTAATATATATATATATATATATAAAGGGGAGTTTTTTCCCGAGATTTTAGAGCGCCACGTAGGTTTTTTATTTTTAAAAAATTATTAGAGCGCCACATAGGATTAATATTTTTAAAACGTTACAATAGGATTATGCCACCTAAGATTAGTTAAAGTGCCACATAAGCATAATTGACCAATGAGATTTTAATGGTTACATTAATTAAATACGAAATATTATCTTGTGAGATTAGGAATTTTATCTAATATTTAAAAAAAGAAAATACGAAAAAATGATATATTACATAGGATTTTTATTTTTAAAAAATTATTAGAGCGCCACATATGATAAATATTTTTAAAACGCTACAATAGGATTATGACACCTAAGATTAGTTAAAGTGCCGCATAAGCATAATTGACCAATGAAATTTTAATGGTTACATTAATCAAATACGAAATATTATCTTATGAGATTTGGAATTTTATCTAATATTTAAAAAAAATGAAAAAAATGATACTCCCTCCGTCCCCTTTTGATAGTCCCTTATGGGCAAATTTTAGTCCCAAAATGTTCACCCCATTTGCTTTTTCCAACAACCATTAATATTAATTTTTTACCAAAATTCCCTCCAATTTGCAACAATACTTGTGCAAATTTAAATTTTCCATGTAAATTTTGTTTTCCCATGTACTTTTATTACTTTCTCTTTCTACTTTTTTGCATACCCAATGTCAATTTACATTTTCAATGCACTTTAACTATTCTTATTTGTGTTTATTAATTCCCGTGAAAATTGCCCATAAGGGACTATCAAAAGGGGACGGAGGTAGTATATTACATACAACTAATAAAATACGGAGTAACAAATGTAAACAAATAAATATAAAAAATATTTTTTAAAAAAAATATAATCGATCCGTGCATCGCACGGGCTTCATCTAGTATAGTATAAAGTTACCAAATATAAAAGTGATTATTTTTTTAAAAGGTGAAGTGAACATGGCTTAACACAGACTAATTACATACTTAAATTAGGATACCATATTCCTATACATTAGGATTTAGCTAACCACTAACAATTTGAAGCAAATACTCCAACAATAACTTATTTGAATTATTCTTTTAAAAATTTCTCATTTAACTTATATCCTTTATTTGAACTTAATTTCTTGAGAACAAAAAAAAAAAAAAAAAAAAAAAAAAAAAAAAAAAAGCGAATATGAGGTGAATAAATAAGTCGGATACATAAAATTGACAACTTTCAATTCTACAACCAACCATACAACTAATTTTGAAATCTCATCAAAAGAGTGATGCGGCAAACATCATTTCTTATTTTCCACTATTTTGTTATTGTCTAATCACATAATTTACACCGTCACTTCAACCTTATGAATGGATTATGAATGTATTTATGTCATGTGAATCTTTAAGTTAAATAAGCCATATGGAATGAAAAGATTGGCACCTTGAAAAAAAACACATTAGTCATAATCAATAAATCAAATGGTCGATCTAGTGAAATGTGTAGAAACAATATGGGTAAAGTTAAATGGGACCGTCCACATTTGTCATGAGAGTTCGCTTTATAAATCTAAGTAAGATAATCTTCCCAACACTTTTCCCTCATTTTTACATTCGTTTAATGTGGGACAACACTTCTAGCCGCATATAAATTTATTCATGTACTTAACATGTAACCAATTAAGTGGACCGGTGTAAGTTTGAATGTTTAAGCAGGCCATTATATTGTCGAACTTCAATACTACCAGACGGGGGACAAATAAAAGGAGTTAAAACACAGTTTCGGTCTAAAATGTGATTGTGAGAAACAAACAAAAGTATCTCACGTTAAACTTTTATGGCCTGGAATGTGATGTCAAGAACAAAATTAAAGTGATCCAGTAGAGATTATGATGGAAGAGTTGACCAAGTTAGGCCTACACTTTCTTTTATATAACAATCATTAATATATACTCGTACCACCTTTTTTTATCCTATGTACAGATGTACTCGTATTGATTTAAAACTCTATAAGTGGCGGATTCGTAAAAAAGTTTGGTCTGTGAGATCGATACAAGATTGATATGTGAAATTAACAATTGGAAATGTTTGGTTGAGAATTTAGAATATGTTGGTTCACTTGGATGTAAGAGGTTTAGAGTTATATATATATATATATATATATATATATATATATATATATATATATATATATATATATATATATATATATATATATATGCAAGTGGTGTGAGAAAAACGACTACTCCATCAAAGTTGATTAAAATAATTATTCTCCCCATTTTATCAATGTGAGAATATTCTCAATGACAGTATTTATTAGTCATGTTCATCTCAATAAATATTAATATTCAATCGTTATATATACCACTAATTTATACTTTCTCCGTTTTTTTTTTTGTTGACATGTTTTTTTAGTCACGTTTGTCAATGCACAAATTCAACCGTTTATATTTTTAATTACATATAAGCAAAAATTTTAAAAAATTGATAATTTGAAATTAGATATTGTGACGAATCTAACAAGATCCCACATGACAATATTTTTTATTAAGTATAAATCACAAAACACGGTCAAAGGGAAGTGTGTGAATAGTGTTAAAGTCAAAACGTGTCAACTAATAAAAAACGAAGGTATTATGCAATTGAAGAAAATCATTGTCAAAATAATGTATTGACAAATGTGTACAATCAAAGTGAATTTCATTAGGGCTGAGCAAAAAATCAGGGTACCTTGAATCGGAATCGGAACCTGTATAGGAGGTTCTAATTCCGATAAGAAAAATGGAGAACTTGTGGGGTACCCTGTAACTTGATAAAAGTATCACTTAATTTCAAATTATACACTAATTCAAACTTTTTTTTAAAATAATAAATTACAATTATAAATATATATATATTTATCAAATTTGTTAGACAACTATTATTAGTTTGTTTTATTTACAAGTTGTAAACATAATAAATTAGTGACCAACCAGTTTTTTGTTAAAAAAATCTGCAAAAAGTTAGTAATTGTATTACAAGACAGGATAACATCAGGGACTCCCAAGCACACAAATTCACTAGTAGAACTTCGTTGCCCAGTCACGAAAGCAACAGTTCCGGTTTCCAATTTCCGAGAACCTGTTCAACAGATTCCGGTTCTGGATTCCAATTTGAATTCGATTCCAGGAATTTTAACAAAGTACCCTGTTATACTCACCTGTAAATACCATTGTAAAACGAAGGGAATATCTTTTACCGACTTTTACAACTTGATAATATAATCAATTAGTCAAACTAGTTAGCAAAGAGAGGCAAATCTTGTAAATATTAATTGAAATGGGCGATTAACAAGGAGGCAATTGATCCAAATATATGGAGCATACAAAAACTCATAGTTAAAGTTAACACATATAGAAGAAGCAAAATAGACGACGAAAATGAAGTTATTTATTTGCATAAAGGTCTCCATATCATCAGCACTGACTACAGCAGCATAATAACATTAAAGCGAAGAGACTAAGCCTTGTTGGGCTTGAGAGACTTTATCGATTTGAGCAGCTTGGGTTTGGGCGACCTCTTACTCCTCCTAACAGTAAGAGTAGGAGTAGAATTAGATGTAGGAGTAGACTTGGGGGGGTTATCAATCTTGCTCACGGCTCTAGGCACAGGCTTCCTCCTCCACCTCTTAGTAGTAGTAGTAGTCGTCGTAGCAGTAGTAGAAGTAGTAGGAGGCTTTGATTTGGCTGCGTTAGCTCTTGCAGCCTTGGTCTTTTTGAGGGCCTGAGAAAGCTTGTAGGAGGCTTTGATTTTAATCAAATTGCCCTTGGAAACAGATTTCTTAAGCTGAAAACCCACAATTTTCCTGAAGTTTGAAGGGAGCAGTGCCTTGTGTTTCTGCTCCATGTATTTGGCGATGGCGTAGGGGCTCGATCCTCCCTTTTCATTCAGACCAACGATTGCTTCCTTTATCATCTGCAACATTACATACATCAATTAATACTTGGCATACACCAATTGTAATTCAAACAAAATTAATCACATAAAAAAGTACCTCAAAGTAAGGAGGATGACAAGGACGCGTATTCTTCAGCTTCCTCCCCATCTTAGTCTTAGGCTTTGAATTAGTTGCCAGAGCTTCACTGGACATCCTCTTATATCTTAATTATTCTGTGTATTCTTCTGCTCCCTCCCCATCTTAGTCTTGGGCTTTGTACTTGCGTTACTCCGTAATATTTATAGGTACAGGCTGTTATTGGTTAGTGTTTAATCAGATGGATTGATAGCGTGTACATATAAGGGACTACCTACACGTGGATAACAATCTCAACGCTTTTCGGTGTGTTTTTGTCTGTTAGAACCTTACAAAGTGTGTTTCTGTACGGTTTTTAAGGATTGAATTTTAAGTTCATTACCTTTTACAATCAAATCATGCAGATTACAGATAACAGGCTAGCTTTTCTGTTTCTTTTATAACATTACCGGCTTACCGCACTTCATCACCTTGTACTTATGACTGTTATGCCATTTACTAATCCTGATGTTAAATTATGTTGATAAAATCACTCGTTACCACCTCCTAATACTGTGTGATTAGAAGGTGTGCTGAAACATGTAGAAAAGTATGATCCACACTGTACAAATTTGTGCAAAAACACTTCTATTGCAGTAAAACGCAGTGTAAGAAATGATTAACTGGTCATCCAATTTTATTTCTACCGAGTAAAATATATGTAGTATTAATTTAAACATTTAAAGGATATTGCCTTTTATGTAAAATTTGACCAATAATATCTAAGAAAAATTGAAAACAATAATTCCGCCTTTGGCACATCTACTCAAAATAATCCCACCTTTACGTATTCCCGAAAAAATCCCACCTTATACCCCCATCTTCTCAAAATGATCATTTAATCGGTTTATAAAATTGGTAATCTGTTTTAGAAGATGAATTGACACTTGTCACCTTCTAATTGGTTCTATTTTTAATTAATTAAAAAAAATAAAACAATTAAAAAAAATATTTATCTCCCAGCCCCAACCCGTGTACGACCACCCCCTTCATCGCCGGACTGAAACGGCCCACCGCCTGCCACCGCTGAAACAACTTGACAGACATGGCAGCCACCTCCCTCCTTTCTTCATTCCCCGATTTCTTCTCCCTCCCCGATTAAACCCAGTGGTGGGGGTGAGGGTAGAGATGGTGTTTTAATAAACTCCCCTTCCCCGTCACTTCCAATGAAACCATTCACCCAAACCAACAACCACAATACCGCAGCCAGCGCTACCGCAATCCAACGCCTCCAACAGCCCAATTTCCCCAATTGCAGCCCCAATTCAAACCAATTTTAGCATTTACAACCCAATTTAACCCAATTTCAGCAGTTGTTGTGGGTGAATGCTACAGTTGTCGGGGTTGTGCGACGGTTGGGGGTAAGCTTTTGGTGGTGGCTGAGCTCGCATGTGGTGCGCGTTGGTACTCCTAAATTTGGTTAATTTCAATTTCTGAGGTTGTTGAAACTCCTAAATTTCTAGGGTCATTGAAACTCCTAAATTTGATGTTAATTTCAATAATAGAAGCAAAATGGAAGAACCCACTTCTGATTTTAGTAGAAAACTTGATAAAAAGTTGAGTAATAAAGTTAGTAATCAAGTTAATATTGAATTGGGTAATGTTTTGATTTCATCTTCAACTGCTGAGAAAAAGGAATTGACAAAAACTGAGTTAATTAATGGGAATTTAGTGAATAATTTAGCTCATGAGAAAGTGGTTGAATTCAAGGAAAATGTTGAGAAAAATGCTGCTACTGTTAAGTTGTAGAAAGATAGTTATAGTTGCAGAAAAATGTTGCGACGGTGGAGCGGGGACAACTGGTTGTGTGGTGGTGATTACGTGGGTGTTAGTGTGTGGTGGTGGTGCTGTCGAATTAAGATTGTGGGTGGTGGTGTGGAGGTGGTTGACAATGATGGAAGGGGTGAGGTGAGCGAGGAGGGATTAAAGGAAAAAAAAATTAAAAAAAAATAAATAAATCTAACCTATTTTACAAGTTGAAGGTAAAAAGAATCATTTTGGGAAGATGGAGATATAAAGTAGGATTATTTCTGGAATACACAAAGGTGAGATTATTTTGAGCAGATATGCCAAAGGTGGGATTATTCTTTTTAATTTTTCCTAATATCTATAACCCTCGATAATTAAAAATAATACTCCCTCCATATCATAATGTTTATCTCATATGAAATCAATCACATAGAATAAAAAAAGAAAAATATTAGGTATCCAACATTAATGTACAAAAGTCATAATACATAATTTAGAGGAAGAGATTTCCTTGCTTAAAGCCATATCATCAATCCACAACCAAGTAACAAAAAAATTAAGTTAAAAATGAAACATATTTAATATGGATAAATAAAACTCCCAAAGTAGTATATGAAACTAACATTATAAAACAGAAAGAGTAGAAATTTTGATGATTCTAACAAATATCCAAAAGACTAAGTTTTTTTTTTTTTTTTTTTGGGATTTTCTAAGTTATGCTCCAAACTACTTCGATTTCTAAGCTGTGCCCGTGTCTTTTCAATCGTCTAAGCGGTGCCCTCAACCTCACTAATTTTTATCAACAATAACCTTTAACATTAACAATAACCTTTTTTTTTATAATTTTATTTTCTAATTTTTTTAAAAAAATTAAAGTGTTAAACCAATTAGAACGGGACAGTCAAATTAATAACGCCACGACACCATTGTTGATAAAATAACTTAACTTTCGTTAACCGATATGGCTGTCAAAGGGTATTGTTGATAAAATATCTGAGATGGAGAGCACAGCTTATAACTTTGAAAATGTATGGATACAGTTTAGAAACCGAAGAATTTGGGGGGCATAGCTTAGAAAAACCCTTTCTTTTATTTTATGCATAAATTAGTAATAGTAGTCAAAAGTGAATTAGGTAAAAAAAAAATCCTTTTTAAACTTCACACTATTTACACATACTACTTGGAATATTTATGGTAAATACTTCAAGTCTTCTACACTTTTTACTAACATCATTTCAACCACTATATTTAATTACCAATAAATAAACAAAGAATAATAATTTAATATGAAAGTATACAATCAACAAATTCAGCAATACACGCCGATCATTTTACACCTCTCAAGGTATTATCATTCAGATCTTTAATTACGAATAGATAAACAAACAAACAAACATATAAAGCACAAAATTTCAATGATAAAAGTTGTAAGCAAATTTGACAATATTTCACATAATTCAGTCTTACGATACGAACAACAACCATTTTTATTTTATAAAGCTACGAAATACTCCCTCTGTCTCATAATAATCATAACACTATAACCAACATAAATGCTAATGCACAACTTTGATCATTAACATTTATAATTATATTATATACTTCCTTCGTTTCTTTTTAATTGACACGTTTCTTTAGTCACGTTTGCCAACACACAACTTCAACCTTATATTTCTTCAATTACCAATAAGCAAAAATTATGAAAATTTGATATTTTGAAAATATATATCATGACGAATCTAACAAGATCCTACATGACTATATTTTTCATTATGTATAAACCACAAAACACGATCAAAGGAGAGTGTGTGAATAGTGCTAAAATCAAAACGTATCAACTAAAAAAAACGAAGGTAGTATTACTAAGAGGTATAAAAGCTTGATTATATGAAAGTATATATAAAGACTAATCCAAAAATATATTACATGACAGAATATAATTTTTTATAAATTGATTAAAAAAAAAAATCAAAGTAAACATGTGAATAGTAAAAAAGTCAAAGTGATTTGACTATTACAAAATGAAAGAATTATAATTACTGGGATACCCCCGTTTTTTAATAATCAAAACACTAGACCTTGCACAATGTTAGAAAAATTCTATAGAAGAGAATTGTTTCTTTTAATTACACCACTTTCCTTCAAAATAATATGACCCAAAAAATACACATTGATACCAAAGATAAATACTACGTCTAAGCAAAAACAAAGCATCCAATGGTCAAGTAAAGTAGGAAACTGAATAAAGTTATGGTTTCTATTATTTTTGTCACAGTTAAACTGAAGGCAGCAAATACAGATTGAAAATTGTTGGAACAACTATCGTCAACTTGACCAGTAACCAGAATTGAAAATTGATAAATAATACTGTATTTTATTCCTATATCAGGAAACACAATCCTTATACTCTCTGTATTGCTATTTGTATAGCTTTTTGAATGAAACCTTAAAAACCAAAACATGAACCCACATCACTAGCCTTTTAAAATTAATCTTTCTAAAATACTCTGTATTGCTACTCTATCTTACCTCTCCAAGAACACAGAACAATTAATGTCTAAGAACAAGGTAAAGACGACACCATTAATTGCTAAAGGCTATTTACCACATCTCATCAGTGGCACTCAAAGACCCAAACAAAGTATACAAAACAGGCTACAAAAGGTGTGGATCCACAATCCAAAATTTCCTTTCAAGGTCAACGTCTCCAAATTTACATTTTTGTAATGCCCAATAACAGGAAAAATACCAAGAATGATGATATGGAAGAAAAAATATGTTACAGGAAATAGACATGAAAACACATGTTCAGCACTTATAAGGACTACCAACTTCCAAGATACACAGCATGTGACACCATTTCAGAGCACAATTAGGAGTGTGTGAAGAACAAGAGGTGTTTTAAACATATGAACAAGAGCAGCCAAAGATGAGCAGGCAAAACCTCACAAGACAAAGTCCTTCAACATAAAAAAGATGCAACTCATCTAAGACCTGCCACTTCCATGATTGACAATGCAAGAAATGGAACTGATTGCCTGTTACCTCACCAGTATACATAAATAATTACTAGTCAAACTTAACATGTTTAATTTATTTTAACTGTTGCACTAGATAGAAGCTAATCACTTCCAAATAAAAAACAACAGCTGACTTTGGTGTTATTGTATCTCTTCATCAGAACTACGGCCAACTACAGTAACTATATTTTTAGACACTGCTTGATACCAGGAAAGCAGGCCAATGAAATGCAGTCATCAATAAAGGATACCAAAAGCTGAACTACCAAATCCTAGCTCCAAAAATGAAGAACAGCTTATCAAGTCAAAACCTCAAGAACATAAATCCATGGCTTAAAAAACATAACCTACCTTAATAGCTATGAAAACTTCTCAGTTCTCACAGATATTAGAAATTCCGATATTACTGAACTCCTTAACTGCCAAAAATAAAGCAGCAATCACATAGAGCTTGCACTGCCAAAAGATGAACTCTAGAATCCAAGAAAATTGGTAAACTACATCTTTGCAAATCTACACTATCAAACAAGATGAAACCTTAAAAGAGCGATTCCTTCACTAACAAAACACTACATTTTTTCTCTGTATGCCATTCTGTAGATCTCTGTTAACATTTTGATAAAATAGAGCAACCCAATTCGTGTTACCAGCAATAAATGTTCTCTTCATAACATCCCAAACTCAGAAAGCTTCAGGCAAAGATGTCAAACAAATAGGGGAAAAAAATGCATATAATAAACACAGCAAATATAAACATGAGAAGAACTGACCAATAACGCCCAAGAAAGCACCTAAATGATAAAACTGCTTTTAAGAAAACATCGCCTCCCTATAATAACCAAGTTATAGCAAATCCAAAAAAAAAAAATTGGTTTTTCCTAGGTACAAAACATAATTAGCAAACTGTCCATAACCCTCAACACCTCACAAAGGTATAATAACCCACCAAAGATAGAACACTACCCACCTCAGCTAGAAACTAATCAACTCCATCCAAGCATCTTCACAAACTGTCAACAACTCAGCATGCATAATCCCATCTCCTTAGAAAAACCCTCATTATATAAGATCAAAGGCTGGCAGACCCAAATGGTCATCAATTCTCTTGAAAAAATAAACTCTTGAAAGGAAGGCAACCCATATTCAATTCCATACATAACAGCCAACAACCAAAAAAAAAGGAAAGGGTAACAGCTGCATGACCAAAAGGTCAGATAGCAAAATAAATCCGAATTTGAGATTGATACATTCAAAAGTTATAAGACTAGGATCCACAAAGCATTACTTTAGCACTGGCACAAGTTTTGCACCCACTCTTTCCAGCCAAAACATTCGTCAGATTTATTCCACAGAAATCCCAAATGCATGAGAAGCTGAGCTTCTAACATTTCTTTCAAATAAGTATGATAACATCATTAACTAGAAACCTTTTCCACAATTCACTCTTCAATATACTCCAAGTTGCGATAGCAGATCCAGAAAGTCAATAAATGATAATTTCAGTTACCACGTATGTAAACCACAAGGCAACATTATTATCCTCAAACTGCAAACTGCCACTCAAGGCCATTATCTATCAGCTCCTCCTTCATGCTATTTGGTAACGAATCTAGTCCAGAGCCTTCAAAGGAACAAATACACCTAACCTAGATCAGATAAACCCAGCTTATGATACAGAAGTGATGTCACAAACAAACAACTACACCAAGAAGCGGGTGATGGAGAAAATGTATGGATTGAAAGGGAACAGATGGAGTAATTAGTTAAAGGGGTGGAGTAGGGTAGAAGGAATTAAGAAACAACAGGTCCCCAACAGCAAGCCTCTTATCCATCAATCAGCCATAGCCAACACCTAAAAATAAGGAACAATAATTTGAAGCCACTAGTGGTTAAAAAGAAAAAAAGCATCACCATTATAAAGGATCCACAATATAGAGGTTTAAGTTTACACTAATTACCTTGCTGCTAACTTCAACTAATAGTAATAGCCATGACCTCTTCCATAAGGACGATCCCGACTATTGAAAGAAGAGTGGGGTCGTGCACCATACTGTAAAAAAAATTGATATAAAGTCATGTACTGCTTGCTATTGAAATCATGTACCAAGCAACAAGTTTAGATAATAGATGCCAACTTACATCAGGACCATAATAGCCACTTGAATAGAAACTACTGCCAGCTCCATAAGTATCTGGAGAAAAGAAATGAATGCTCAAGTCAAAAAGTAATCTACAACTTTAAACTATTATGGGAGAAACTTGAAGGGGGAAAAGGAGGATTATCCAACAACAACAACAACAACAACAACAACAACAACAACAACAACAACAACAACAACAAAGCCTTAGTCCCAAAATGATTTGGGTCGGCTAACATGAATCGTTATAAGGAACCTTACCATATAAAAAGGGACAACACAAGGAATTTAGTTAAAAGAGTTCGAAAAAAGGTGAGTAGAGTGAGAAAAAAGAGCATCCAAAGAAAAAATAGAAAAGGTAGTTCTTAAAAGAGAACAAAAATAAAATTCAAGAAAGTTTTAAAGTGATGGCTAAAACATTTAGAGTAAAAAACATAAAGGTTTGAGAAAACTTTAGCAAAGGAAATCAAATGGGATAAAATAATACAAGTAAAAAAAATAGTAAGATAAATTTTTAAAAGTACTTATATAATCATAACACGTCGTTGACATGAATATTCTCCTCCCACACCGCCCTATCCAACACCATATTTTCCTCAATCCCCAAAGCACTTGAAGGGGGAAAAGATGGATTATCCATGACGGAAAAAAAAAATCTAAAAGATATGTACCTCTGAAGTGAGTACCACGACCTGAACCAGAATAGTCAAATCGAGGACGAATTCGACTAGGCTCCATATATGCAGGATCTTGGTCCTACATATAATTAAATCTGTAAATTGACTGGGCTGACAACATGTATGAAACAAGATTTTACATCATCAAATAGATCGCTACTTACAGTCATATAAAATGGGCGCTTTAAACCATGGTTGCCATCATAAACATATGGATCGTCATATTGCCTACCCATATAAGGTCTTGAATAGCCACCATCGTCAAGTTGGAAAGGCTCTCTCCGTGAAGGAACAGGTCTTGCAAGTCCACGACCAATGTCCCTAGGTCCCCCAAAATTAGGTCTTCCAGCAGGGCCAACTCCAGGTGCCATATGCCCAGCTCTGTAAGGAACTCTTCGCCCTATTGGAAAAAAAGAAGCATATCAAGTGCGCAAAGACAACAAAAAAGTCTAGGAAGATGTACTCAGAGAGGAGCTGATTGTTGGCTAGTGGCTACAAAAGATAAATTAATTACCATAAGGTCCAACAGGCTCATTGAACTGACCACGAGAGGGTCTGCCATACTGAAAACTAGGCCGATTTAATGCAGGTGCTGCACGCCCAAAGCTCCTTCCTACCAACAAGTGCATTTAATGTAAGATAACATACAAAGGGAAAAGAATCAGACGACACTGAAAGCTTAGCCTGCATACCACTAGGTCGGCCAATTCGAAAACCACCGCACATTCCTCCCTTAACAGCTTGAGTTTTAGGCAATGGATTGGAAAGCCTTGCTCTTACTTTCGTCTAAACAATGAGATAGATAAATCAGAACAAAACAGCAGATACTTAAGCTCCATGAAAAGTCAGGCAACAACAAATAAGTTATAGTATTAGTTATTTCACATACTCTTTTGACAATTAAACATGGTTACTACAGGATAGGAGGAATAGAATATCTTGCTGAAGTACAACAACACCCTGTACAGGAGCATAAAGAAACTAGAGGGGCAACAAACTCAATGTATTGCTATATCTGTCAAAGCATAACACCAACACCCTGCACAATATAATAAAGGGACACTACAGGGAATCTGGGATAACAAAATCGCGCATCACGAAACACAAGACAGGCAAGAACAAACACTCTAGCACCAAAAAACTAAATAAAATCAGATAGAGCCAACTATAAAATCCAGATAATAATTATGGCTGCTCTCTTTAACAGTTTTTTTTAACCTGGAACTGTTATTTAAGGATTAAATTGAGTTTAACTGGGTTTATAAAAAAACAGAAGGGTGGGATGTGCATCAAAAAACACCCAAAGGGAGGAACAAATTTATCATGAGACAGGAGTAAATGCATCAGTTAAGTGTTGTGTAGAGTTGAGTGGGTAGATTGATTTTTCTTAGTAAGTGGGGGACCAAAAAAAAGTAAAAGATAATTCCAATTCGGGGATTGGTATTCCTTTGCCCACCCTTTGTCCCTATGAACAAACACCCAGTAGGAAGTAGAAAACAAAGAAACATCCTCACCTTAAGGCGATTCCACAAAATATATAAACATAGGTGAAAAGAAAAACCAGAAACAAAGTTGGAACCAAACCTTTGAGTTTCCATCAACTAACTCCTTACTATTCACATCCTCTATGCAAGCAATGGCAGACTCATGAACAGTGAAATCAACAAAACCGAAATCTTTACGCTTAGCAGATGACATATTGCGAGCCAGCGTAATACATTCAATCTCACCATAAACTTTGAAATGCTTCCTAACACGGTCCTCATCCCAGTGAGGAGGAAGCCCATCTACAAAAACTGATTTAACCTTAGCCATTACCTCAGGATCGGGCTCTTGAAGCGGCTCAGCAAAAGCAACCTTAGCAGTCCTCTCAGTGTGGCCAAATATAGCATCTGGCTTCTGAAGCCTCTTATAAGCAAACATTGCATCAGCATGGCAAGCAAACTGAATAAAACAGAATCCACGGCTTAAACCCTCATGGCGAGGGTCTTGGACAAGGGTAATGTTCTCAACACCTTCAACACTATAATCTTTCAGCTTCTGTTTAATCTGCAGAAAGAGATGATAAAAATCATTTAAAAAAAAAAAAACAAAAACAAAAAACATCTCAACAAAAATCACTATTCAAAACAAATTCTGTCTTACCGCTTCCTTGGTCCACGTATTGCAGACATTACCAAGGAATAAGGTGTCATTGTCCTCATTAGGTGCAGTCCCACATCGCTTACCACGTATCTGTTTTACACAATTTATAAAAAGAGAGGCTTAAGAAAGAATAAAGATAGTAAATACAAGTGCTACATAAAAGACACTCTTTGATATGACAAAGAAAACATACAACAGGATTTTTCATTTCTGATAACGCCCGCTTAGCTTGGTCTTTAGTCGCAAACCTCACAAATGCAAAGCCCCTGTTCTTGTTTGTCAAAGTATCCTTCAACAGTCTAACTTCAACCACCTCTCCAACTTTCTCGAAAGTCTTCTTCACATCATCTTCAATAACTTCGCGATCCAGCCCACCAACAAAAATCTCAAGTTCTTTCTTGACCTTGCGCTCCTTGGCTGCGGCTGCCAATTCCTTGTGCTCCACTTCCAGCGCCTTCATTTCATCCCCAGTCTCAGGCTCGTCATCCTCTTGAAGGTCCTCATCCCCAGGCTCCACAAAACCCTCCTCATCACCATACTCCTCGATTCCCCCAGTAGCACAAGCCTCGTCTTGTTTTGATTCAGCAGCCTGTTCATCTGTCTTATCCATTTTGTCACTGTCCCTATTCTTTAGCATATCGTGAACATTTACATTCTCTTTCTCTTGATCATCATCCATATTATCTGACTTATCACGTAGCCTGTTTACAGACTCTAGTTTTTCTAGATTGTCTTTTGCTTCTTTGTCGGGATCTTCATCCTTATCCTCTTTGGGCTCACTTGTATCCTCATTTCCAGCAGAAGATACACCCTCAATAGCCACAACAGGTGACTCTATACCATCCATTTTTTCTTTGCCCTTATCTTGGGGTTCTCCACCATCTGCAACCTTATCAGTAACTAGCTCCTCTAATTTTAAATCCTTCATAACAACTTCTTCAGATTTTGAAAGATTTACAGCCTTTGCATCTGTGGTATCCTTGACATCAACCTTGCTATCGCCAGCCTCACCTGTCTTCACGGACGCTGATGTGCCATCTTTAGCTGAAGCAGGAGTCTTGGGTCTGATCACCCTCTTCTTCACTATTCTCTTTGTCACCTTCTTAGTTGTAGTACCTTTGTTAGTTGGTGATACAACAGCATTTTCAGCTGCATTTGGGAGGGGGGAAGGGGGTTAATGAGGAATAAGTACATAAAATAACTAATATATCATGAACTATTCTGAATACAATGAAATAAAGTCCCAGAGTTGTTTGAATGTCGAGCTTTGATAATGGCCTTGGAGACGATACCCAGGACCTAAGATCGAATCCCTTCTAATGACTAGAAATCTTAATTCACAGCCACACTCAATCTATCATGCATGCATCATCCAGATGCTTATAAATATCTCCTCTATATAAACAGAAAATCAGCATAACGTCGGAAAATTCAATACTTTAATCTCCCCTCACAAAAATTTTAAAAAAAAAAAAAAAAAATCAAAAAATTAATCTTTGACATCCAAATCCGATCATAAAATAAACTAAGAGACGAACATCCGCCTATTCCATCACATGCAAAATTTTAAAAAAAAAAATAGATTGAATATACCTGCAGATTCGGGGTTGAGGTCGGTGGTAGAAGGGGTAGTCTGGGGTTCGGGGTTTAGAGAAGCCGTAGATTTTGGTGTCGACGTCTCCGGCGTGGAATCCACCGGTAGAGAAGGAGTAGGCGTTTTGACAGCGGACTTCTTCGCCGGCGGTGTCTTCTTTTGTGATGCCGGCGTTTTTGGGGTATTTGCGTTTCGAGTCCTCATAATTCCGAGGGTTTATCGGATTGATTGTCGAAAAAACAGACCGACAATTTTTGGTTATTAATTAAAGTTGAAACCCTAGAAAGGTCGGGTTTTCTGGACTTTGGAAGGAAGGGTAATTCTTAGGCAATGCTTTATACTGTAGTTTATATACACGTCCCGAAACCTCTATTCTCCGCTTCGATTTTGAATTTTTTTTTTCTTTCTTTTAAATACTGTAATGTTATATGGGTTATTCCCATTCCTTCCGCCTTTGCTTGTACATACCAATATAAAATATAAATACTCGTACCAATAAATGAGTGAGTTCATGAACATAAATGAACGAGTTGTTCATGAACTTATTTGAATAAGTATATATGTGTCGTGTTCAACCACATTTATTTAACGAGATTTAAAATTTGTTCAAGTTCAAATCATTTATTAAATAATACAAACGTGAATGAGTTTCAACCGAGCTTGAACTCGAGTAATTCATTGATCGGCTCGATTCATATACACCTCTGCCTATGAGTAATCAGCTATGGTACAGTTTGATCTAACCCGAAAAAAAAGGTGAGTTTGGGCAAGTAAGAAACTTTTTTAGTTAAAAAACTAAATTCAATTCGACAAGCCTGCCGCTTTTTACGAGTTTCGCCATGAGATTTGATGTTAAGGTCCAACCCAACCCAACCCAAATTTTTTTCACCTCTAATCCATATTATGCAATTCTCTACTTAATTATAAAACATATACTATTGTATATCTCTTTCCATCTGATATTTCATTTCTACTTGTTTATTTTATTATTTAAACTTAAGATAATGTTTTCAAGATATTGTTAAAACTTAAGGTAATTTTTTTAATTTAGTTAAACAAAACCGAGGGCATTGCCTAGGCCTTAATCTAGTTGATCAAATCAAAAGAGTTGGGTTATATAGCCAGAAATGTCTGGGCTTCTATTATGAAGAGCACATGGTTATCATGTGTCAAAATAAGGGTTATCTATATATCTATGTATGACTGTATTGTATATGTGGAAATAAGGTTTCACCTGTTCGACTTCCTCTTTTGCTCCCTGGACAATGACATTTAGGAAGTAATGTTGTCGTTGATCGTTATTTGGTAGAATTGTAACATACCTGTCCTAGAATTTAGAAATGCATCATGAGTTACATACCTCAGACAATATTGAATGTTGATCTTTTGCTGCTTGCAATTCTAGTCATCCTACACCGAAGTTGTGAAGAATGTGTTTGAGTCTCAATATCATTGTCCAAGTCTTTGATACAACATCAGTTGTCTTGTGGTAGGCCGTAGCCCACAACTCAACCTTTAATATGTCAAACTTGATTTTCTTCTGGAAGCCAAATCTTCATTTTGTGTGGTAGTCTTTGAACGAGCTATATGTATGTTATATGATACTTTTATTCATGTTGGTTTATGAGGATTCCATTTAAGATACCTACAGTAGTGGTGGAACCATTGTGTTCCTGGTGTTCACGAACTCACTACTTTACTAGAGGAATTGTAACTGTATACTGGGAAACGTTAAGACTTTGCTTCGGCTTGCTTGCTATCCTAGCTTAATCTTGCCCTTAGTGTTCCTACACAATGCATCTGTCATTTAAATTGATTAAGTTCATACACTTAATCAATTTGCCTGTCATTTATCTTTAGTTTGGTATTTAGCTTCACAGATTCCTTGGATTGTCACTTTGTCCAATAGAGTTATAGAGTCATAAGTGGTGTTTCAGGGTTTATCATTTTAAGAATTTAGGTTTAAAACTTTGTTAAGAATGAAGTAAAATCATGATATCAACTTGATACTTGTTTTTAGGCTCAGTCTACAGTCTTTCCCCTGCTCTTCATCAAAAAACTACTTTTTGCAGGATGAAATTGAAAACAAGATAGAAGTTGTAGATGCACTGGTATTTAAACTTCTGCAATAATTTTATGACTCCGTGTCAACCATGAAGATTGCATCACAAAATTTATCAGTTTTAGTTTTAATTTTTTTTTACTGATCACTTTGTAGTATTATCTTGTTCTTTAGCAGCACTGACGTTTTTGGGCTAAAGATATACTCCCTCAGTTCAAAAGTAGTTGTCTCACTGTCCCTAACCCCATTTAGGATATAGCTCGTACAAAGCGGGAGAATATTAATTTTGCAGTTTAAGTTATCCAATCTATGTTTGCTTTGTAGCCCAAAGGTGATAATTATGTGATGTGATTGTGGCTGGATTCTTTGAACAATTCATGTTACCCCTTGTACAATCAGTCTATCTATATGCAATTTCACGCAGTAGCAAAAATTTAAGATCTACCATAAATCTCTCTATAAAAAATTTAAAACAAAACAAATATTTTGACACTACATTTTCCACAATTCACAATAGACAGATTTGAAGAAATGCCTTCAAAACTCTTTGATTCATAAACAAAAATGGCAATAAAATAATAGCCAACTTTAAGTACATATATATACACAGAGAATTCAACAGGAATTGATAAAATATGGGATGAGAAACCACGAGACGTTTCTGCATATCAGCTACCTCCCAAATTTACCCTACTTCTAGGACCTCTCATGGCAACCCGAAACCTGGCTGAATATCGAGGCTCTTCATCTCTCTTCCTCTCTGACCTGAACTCATCTCTTGTTCCTTGCCTGCTTACGTGATGTGGAGGGGGTGATTTCTTTGCTCCATCATCATCATAATATAATGGTTCAAGTCCTTGCAAGTCTGGTACGGGAGCATAATCCACAGGCCGCTTTGATTCATCCATTCTCCTGAAAGTAATAGAAATCCTAGAAAGAGCAAAAGGAGAGGAAAAGGGCACTTAAAAGTCATCACTTAACCAAAAACAAGCTGAAAATAACCATCATACAACACAAATTGAAAGATGAGACGAACAAAACATAGATGGATACCTCTTAGATGGTACTGCAGGAACACAATGCTTGGCAACATCAGCACCATTTCCATTTAATACCATAACCGATCTAAAGGAAGCAACATCAAATATTACCATTTGTACCCATTAAACCATAATAGGTATAACAACACAGGAGACACATCGGAATTAGGAAACTTAATAGTGAATGGACTGCACTTACCCAACGGGCAAGGGTATTGCTATGGCGCCACTAAATTCTCCAGGGGCCTCAATCTTCAAGTCTGTTCCAAATACTATATTGCATTCACTGAGAAAAGAAATAGTACAAAATGGCCGAACAAAATCATGATTATCAATATGTGGAGGTATGCAGTCTCCTTCTTCATAAATGTTGACAATACAGCTGTCAGGAACGCAGGACGGGGGAAGAACATGCCATCTGATCAACCTCTTGATTATCACTTTAAAAAGAGAAGGTAAAGGATCAACTTCTCCGCGTTTCAGAATACCTGGTGGGTTACGATTTTTATCCTGCAATTATCAGTATAGCATTCAATATTTGTGCAAATTTAACACCATATATGCAGGATATATAAGGGCAGTCAAATAGACAGAGCTTACAGTAGCATAATTATAACAGCAACCAAATTGAATAGTCACACGCCCTTTACCCTTCATCCACTTTCTAGGTGCTGTGTAAGTGTGTTCTGAAGCAACAGCAAACAAAAAAAATTAGGAGATTCTACAGAGCAAAGTAGAGATTGTGATCTTTAAAGAGGGAATGAAATTTTATCCCATCAATCTATCATAACCTAATTTTATACTAAATGACTAAGCAAAAGAAGACGATCACAGAACAAAGCCAAATATCACATCTAGAAACGAACTCTTCAATCCTGCAAAGTAGTTTGGCTACATCAGTCAGCTTAGAATTAATCTTCTTAGCTATCATGCACTACACGACCACACATCACAAAAACAAGTATATATTCACATAGTAAGCAACAAGTAAACAAGCATCATGTTCAAATACATGAAAAGAGAATATTGATACAATCTGGTGTTATGTTCTTCATTAAGACAACATCTAGTCAAACAAACATCCCATTATTTTTATCATGATTCAAATCAAGTAAATCTCTATTTTCGATTTTTTTTTTTTTTTACTCCATTTCCCGGTTCCCCATCCTCAGATTCAGAAAGGGAACAAAAAAAAGAACTCATTTGACTTTTGCTATCAGATTTTGCTACTTAACATATACAATAATATTCAAAGCTAGATTATCTTTTTAAAAAAATTCAAGCAGCCAATGGGGAAAGTATACTTTGATCTGAATCTTAATTTCTAGAGGAAGGCGGGTGGGAATTTTAAAGTTTAATCTCTCAACTCACAAGAATCCACCATCCCTTAAAATAGCTAAAAGAAGGTAAAGAGCTGAATTTCTAGCTCGATATCTCACTTAAGTCTAAAAAGCGACAAACTTATAAAGGCTTTACTCAGTAATTCTGTGATTATAATCCTTTTCTAATCCTTTCCTGATAGTGCTATGATTAAAGCATAAAAAATCGGAAACGAGTACATTTTTAAATCATATTTTCAATGCACTAAAAGTGTTTCCTCTTGGATTGAAGTGTCTACAAACATATATATTTGGTAAAGATTAACCACACTAGTTGATATTTTGGTAGCCCTATTGTAGAGTGTCAAAAGCTATTTTTCTCAAGTTTAGTAACAAAAACTATCAAACACCTCTTGAAATAGAATGCTAGCCCTCTACTAATTCTAATTAAAAGAAACTATTGAACTGCAGATGAAAATATGTTACAGGATGTTGGTAAAGATCTTGGCTTTAAGAAAGCAGAGATTAACAACAAGGCATTGCAAATGGTTCATATAAAAAAAAAAAACATCCTCTGTTTTTATTCACAAACTATACTTTGACTAATTTTAGTGATTTATAGTTAATGATAAAACATAGGGTGTGTTCCGATTTACTGAAAACAACTTACTGAAATGAATAGAGCTGAAATGAATTGTTTATAAGAGAAGGAAATTAGGAACTGAACTCGACTGATTGGAGCTGAGCTAAGCTGAAATAATGAAATTCAGCTGAACAAAACAGGCCCATAGTTATGTGGGATTTTTTCAAATCATCTCAATATAAAATTTATTAGGCTAATGCTATATGTAGCCCTTAGGCCTACAAATAAGCATTTAATATCTTTCCTAATTTAGTATTAATTTAGAATGCATAACAAAATCACGCGCAAATCAATGTAATTCATGTTTTATTTTCATTTTTTTTCCATTTTTAGGTTCTTATATGTAGCCCTAAGGCCAATGTATAGCATAATTTATTTTATTAATATTCACTTTTTATAATTTTGCAATGATGATAATTAGATATATTAACCGATAAAAGTGTGCATTGGCAAACGTTATAATAGAATCGTGTCACCAAAAAAAACAGAGAAAGTAATAGATAATCTCTAACCTTACCAATCAATGGGTCCAATAAGTGTCAGTATGTTGATGTCTTACAACTCTTGTTTAAAAAATGAAGCAAGAGCGAAGGGTTTACTAAAAATTAAGTATAATGCCCAAAGGATATGGAGCAACTAGGAATGGAAATGGATCAAATTAGGGTTAGGCTCTATAGGATTCCAATCCAACCGAATTCATAATCAAACCCTATAATCAATTCTAACTCTGGATCCATATCTAACAAGTCCCAATCCGATCCAAGTCGGAGTTTAACTCACTTCCCCACATTTTTATCTTTCTCGATACATTCAATTACTAGCTTTTAATTTTGTCATTAAAAATGCAAAATAAACAAATACAACTCTTTGCCATTGGCTCAAAGGATACTCTTTTGAAAGTATCAAATTAAGGTAAGAAAACCCTATATTTGAATAACCTAATCGAGGATTGCAATTTACAAGAGCACCATATGAAAGTATATAAACCAATAACCAACAATATAAAGATACTTTTTAAAAAAAAGTTAAATTCCAAAAACTAAACATAAAAAATTTGCTTAAAAGTTAAATTTTGGACATTTGAGATTTTGCAGAGGGAGTGAAGCTAAGATTGGAAGGAGATAAAAAAAGTAAGAAATAATGAAACGAGAATTCAACTCTTCCGTATTCAAATACATTATGCATGTATGTAACCTTTAATGCTTTTTGCCATGTGACAACTTAAGAGGCAAAAGACGAGGGAAGGAGGGACAAACAAAGGAACAAAGCCACCATGCAGGTGAAAAGAGAGAAAAAATGCATGTGACAACTATAAAGGCAAAGGGTGAGGGAAGAAAGGATGAAGGTGAATAGAGAGAGGGAGAAAAAAAAAATGGTGTTTTGGAGGCTTAGGATGCAAGTGAGAGAGAGTGAATGGTTTGCAATAGAATAAAAAGAAGAAGGCAAAAATGCATAACCCATACATTATCAGATTCAGTTCCAAAATACTTCGAACACTCATATGAGTAATTCGGACTGAAGTTTGCACATCCTCCAAATTCAACCCGAATATGAATCTAAGTCAAACTATATATTTCAAATTCATATCCAGACTCATTGATTACAAAAGTAGATTAGAATTCTGCTTTGAATGGGCTCGAACTAAATCGCACGTCTTGCAAGGCTACAGTTACTTTTGGTTTGATTATTAGGTTTTACAATCTCCTTTCAAAATCTCTTTCCAAACCTTAATGTTTCTTTTTTTTTTTCTTACCTTATAAAAAGTACAATAAAACTCTTATAAATAGTGTGTTACCAATTATACCCTTTAAAAATGTGAATTTACATAAATACCCTCATTAATGTGTATAAAATTTTTAAATAAATGTGTGGACAATTATACCCTCTAAAATGTTTATTTATTTATGGATCTTGCTAACGAACGCCCCGAGGGCGTCAGATAAGCATTTAAATTATTTTCTAAACTGGTATTAATTTGAGAATGCATGACAAAATCACGCGTCGATCGGCGTAATTAATGTTCATTTTAATTTGATATTTCTACTTTTAATTGTCTTATTTCAGGACGTTTATTAGCTTTTGCCTTTATTTATTTACCCTCATTGATGATATTTAACTTTTTTCCTTAAAAAAAAATGATAATTACCTTTTTTTTTTTTAATTCTTAAGAATAGTGTGTGGAAATTTATACCCCTAAACATATGACTAGCTTCGGATATGACTAGTTATGGCGCGCGTTAGCTGTCTTAGTGACATGAAAAGTTTAAGATAATTCTACCAAAAAAACAATGGAACCCAACTTAAAATTATCACATTAATATTCTGGAACACAACTTAAAATTAATAAAAATGTGTCTTTCTATGTATGGATCTTCTTCTACACTATCTAGCGCTTTTCTACCCGAAGAAACTCTAAAGATTGAAAAATGTCACCAAAATTAAGATCTTGTGGTGGAAATATTGCAATAATGGTTTGCCTTCCAACAAATGATTAGTTGGGCGGTTTGGAGCAAAGTTTTCTTTCCTTGGATCTTTAATGACTAAGATATATTGTATGTTATGAATTTTTTTAGCAGAAAAACAGTTATTATTCCTTCTCCATTTCTGAAAGATATATTGAGGTCCCACTCTTATAGGAGACATAGGACGCACCTCTATCTTTATAGCATACTATTATGGAAAACATTGCCGTTGTTACATCAATCATAGTATTCATTTTTCATCACCAAAATAATCGACAAAGCTTCGGCCATAGTTCTTCCACTAGCTCCTGTCCATAACAACCCCCCTCCCCCCTTCTTCTCCTTTTATCCATTTCAACTTTAGATAATGGAAATTCAGCTTCTGAATTTTGTAATCCATGATCACAACACAAGCCCCTACTTAGCCATTCCAAATCTCTTCATCCAAAAATCAGCATCCTTCCCTTCAAGCTTAAGCTCCTAGCCTTAAAAAGAAGGGCTGAAAGGGGCTTTATTTCTCAGGGACAATAACCTCGTTTGCAGTGATAAAAAATCCATGGGTGTTATAGGCGTTGGAAGCTCGTGTGGAAGGTTCCTTAAATGAGTTCTTCTTTCCTTCTCCAACAATGGCTATAGAGAGGCATACCAACCGGCAAATTTCATAATTGTATAAGGGTACTATACAATCCACTCTTTCTTACTAACTCTTGAATGATGTAATCCCTTATCATCCCACCAAAAAAGTAAGATTCGTCTTTTCCAAGATGGTAGCCTAGTTTTCTTTACTTCTAAGAAAATGCTAGAGGATTAGAGGTGGGCAAGAGAAAAGGAGGACGAGAAGCCACACAGTAATAACCATCTCAATCCTTTCTCAGACAAAACAAACTTATTATACTCTTTGGAAAACCATTTCAACTAAAATAATATACTCTCCATTCCAAGCCAAACAGAGCAAAATCTGAAAACATCGATTCTTATACCAAACCAAGCTCACATCAACGTAACAAATCAACCATTTATCACATACTCCTAATAAAGCTGCATGGCGATTATAGGAAAGATGTTAACAAAGGGTCCACATATTTAAACAAACAAATAAGACAGCAATAGTTTTGGCATCAAGACAAAACAAGCACTACTGCATTAAAAATAAAAATAAAAATAAAAATAAAATAAAAAAAAAAACATTTCTGATTAAACCCTGCATATGATAAAATAAATAAATAAATAAACTGAAATCCACCTGGAAAAGCATCAATCATATGCATATACTAATAGCTCAAAGAGAACGAAGTTGAGAAGCAAGCACCACTTACCTTTAAGTTCTCCTTTCTTTCCCTTTTCCATCAGATCATAGACACAATCAACTATCCTTTTCTGTTCCACAGCACTAAAAACACCTGTGTGGAGCTCAAGCCCTTGAATAATATTCATGACCTTTCCATTAACCCTCTCAAGGCATATAAAATCTTTCTTTCTTTTGACATTAGTAAATCTTAAATACTCTCTCTGATCCCTCGACAGCTCCGCCTTCCTTCTCGCCAACCCACCCAATTCTCCATTTCCTTTAGGCTTACCCTCCTCGATCACTCCATCCCCTTCAAGTTCATCCTCTTGTGCCATGTCTGCCCATGACATTCGAACTCTAGGAGTTTTGCTTTCGAAAGGCGCTGAACTGCTATTACTAACTAGTTCCCTTGGAGAGCTATCAGCAAGGGGTGACGACGATTCCGACCACCCATTCGTGTCATGCGGGTTGGATTCTGCCTCATCTTTCCAACTCCCCAATGAATGAGTATCACAAATATCAACATCTTTATCTTCAAAATCTGGCCTCAAAACCGTGGAAATCTCTCCAGAATTGGAAGGTTCGGCACTATTTTTATTCTTGCGTTCTGGAAATAATATCGAGGAAAAATGCAAAAGTGAAAATTTTGAGCAGATTTTAACAAAAATTGTGAAAGAATCACAAAAATCGACCAGCGAAATCATAGATAGTAACTAACCCAAGCCACATTTAACAGGAATATAGAAGCAGTAAAATTGACAACGGAGTAAAAAAAAAAAAAAAAAAAAAAAAAAAAAAAGGAAATAGGAAGAGCCAAATGACTAGAATGATGAAATTCAACAATAAGATTGCAAAATCTACAAAATAATTAAGGAGAAACAATGAACATACGAGGAGGGAGAGAGAGGATGCGGGAGGAGAGGGTGTGGGTGCAGTGATGACAGAGGTCTCTTGAGAGAAAAGGAAGCCAATTCGATAGAAATTCCGAAGCGATTCGAAGCTCCGAGTCGTCGTATCGGATAAGAAACGGATCGCCGGAACGCTGAGGATCCGTCATCTTAGATGCCGAGTCAACTCGCCGATTTTGTTGTATATTGGAGGAGAAGTGCGAATGGACTGAATTAGAGGGAGAGGATTGTGATTTGTGAGTATCAATCAAAGGAGTAATTTGAATCAGACAGATTACAGCTCCCAACTTTACAAGCCTACAGGCGGTGAAGGTCCCCAACAAATATGGATCGACGCTTAACGCATTAGGGTAATAGACTAATAGTCCATTAGTCCGGTCGTTCCATTAAGGTTGGGTTGGTTTGGGTTCCATAGTTTTTTTTTTTTTTTTTTTTTTTTTTTTTTTTTTTTTTTTTGACAAAGGGAACTAAGAAATTAAAAACGTAAACAAATAACATGACGACTACGAGCTAAACCAGCCAGGTGATGAGCTAAAGCTACTTCAGCCCTGGAGACCTTTTGAATGGAAAACCTGCGAAATCCCTCAACAATCTGCCGAATTTCCCGTAATATCCAAATAACCGAAACAACCGCGGAAGAATTGCCTTCAATCGAAGTCTTGGCAGAGCCGCAGTCCGTGCAAAGTCTCACACTCGAGTAGCCTTTATCCCGAACGTGTCGTAAACCAAGCAGGCAGGCCAATAATTCAGAATGAAGGGCCGATGACGCAAAACCTGCTTGGACCCCACCCCCCTCAGCCGGGGAGACTAAAGCAGAGGAGAAAAACCAGCCCATACCAGCACGTTGGTCCTTATCATGCCAAGATGTAACACCCCGACCCCAAACAGATTAGGGAGGGGCCTATTGTCACGAAATGCGCATCGAGGGCCAACAACTGTCCCCACAGACCAACACGAGTCCTTCCGGCGCATTTTGTCCTCACTCATGCGCACCCCGAGAAAACTTCCCAACTATGGAGTATTCTTAGCATATGGGATCCCTAAAAGGAAGATGCATCTTGTTGATATGAGTAGTATATCAAACTCCTTTAAAGCAATCATGAGGGGTATTACACAAGAGCCATCAGAAACTAGACAAATGTCATAGGGAATAGAAGAGTCATCCAAGCAGAGGCCTCGCAAGGGAGGAACCCCGAACCCCGGAGGGCACGAAGGTTGAAGACAATCAGATAACTCTTTGGCCTCCCTGCTCCTAGAAATCCAAGCATCTGCCATAGCAAAAATCCCCGCAGGAGAATACACCTCCGAACGAAATCTAAGATTATTCCTAGCTAACCAAACAGCCCACAAGAAAGCAAGGAACTCATCTAAACCTTCCCAGTTCTTAGCAGTCGCAAAACTGGTGATAGATTCAACCAACCAAGTATCAAAATCCTGATCCACATTCAAAGTCCGAATCACCTCCAACTGGTGAGAAGCCCGGACTAAACAAGTGAACTCGCATTTTTGGAAAATGTGAGGGGCTGTTTATTTGGGTTCCACAGTTGATATCAAGAAATTGTACATTGAGATGATTTTGATAATATTTTATTACACGTTTTTTTTTATACTGTATAATTTAATTAGGGGTCATTTGGTCAGATCATTTGGAATGGAGTTAGACTCCATTCCATTTAACTTTTTGTTTGGTTGAGATTTTTAGTAATGGAATCTCATACCCAAGAAGTTCTAACTCTTATACCCATGGAATCATATAACCCACCCCTCCCCCTAAGATTCACAATGCATTCTATTAATGAAGGATAAAATCCATTACAATAATAAAACCAAACAACTTTGGACTAGTATGAGTTTTAGAATCCATATCTCTCTAATATGACATTCCATACCAATCCATTTCAATTTAAAAAATACAGAGAGAGTAGATTTTATTTATGAACTGATGGGTGTTTGTTATATAGGAGTTTAGGATGGGAGTGAGATTTTTAGTGCTAGTTGGAAGAAAATCCCATGTGTTGTTGGGTTTGAGAATAAAGATGGGAATCTGATTAAAACCCTCTATTCCAACAAAATTACCAATAGGGCAATTATTAGGAATGTGATTTGAAAAAAAGTGAGAAATGACAAAAATGCCATTAATAATTAGGTAAGAAAAGAAATTTAAATTAGGTTATTTTTGTAAATTTATACGTAGTAATACACACATATTACTAATTTAAAAAAAACAATTGGTATTATTTTTATGATTTTATTATTATAATTTTTTAAGAGGCACAATGCAAGTGATGAGAATTGATCCTAGAATCACCTGAAACCGAGAGAGAAATTATAATAACACTAGATTTTGGCCAGGGCAATGCCCCGAGTCATTATATGTATATTATAAACGAGGTTTTATAATAAAAATTATGTGATAAAATACAAATATTGATTAAATTAGTTACATTTACTTCAATTTCGTACTATTTAAATATATTTTTCCAATCATTATTGAACATCAAAATATATTATCCTATATTTAGCATTTAAAATTATTAATTTGCTTCATTTGACTTCACGTTTATGAATATGATTAACTCTTTATAACAAAACATTAAAGATATGAGATGTGTCATTGGAGTAGTGGTTGAAGTTAAAGTATAATAAGCATGAGGTCATAGGTTTGATCATTGATGCTAACAATTCATGATTGTATGATATTATATGGCGCTATATCATCTGCCTAGTCATGATGACAAATGTCGATAGAGGTGGGCAAAAAGCTGTAACTGTTAATCGGAATAACTGGCTCGTTTAAACGGTTGATTTACCAAACCGTTTAAATTAAATGATTACGGTTATAATTTTAAGTCAACTATCGGTTTACCGCTAAAATAAATATATATTGTTTTATTTAATTTTTGCAGGAAAAATATACAATTGATTCAATTTTATCTTCTAGGTTACTTGTTTGCCAATATGCCATGGTCTCAATTTGAAGATGATAATATAATATATTGTAGGTCTTGTTATGCTTTTAAAAAAACTTAGTAATTAAAACTTTGTAATGTAATTAGTTTGTCGGTTTGTTTTCCTAATTGGAACATAAATTTTATTGTTTATTTTACATTTTGTATTAAAATACAATATTGATTTAAAATTTATTAAACAGGTAGCGGTTAACATGTAACCGTACCGTTAAGGAACGATTAACCGTACCATTAAGGAACGGTTCGCATTTTTTAGTTTTCGACATAACGGTTAACCGTATCGTTAAGACTAAACGGTACGATTAACCTATTATGCCTAGCCCTACATGGCGGGCTCATGTCTTCCCATTGAGTTTTAATATACTGTGAGCCTATTCACATTTACAGAATTGAGCTGAAGTGAATTGAACTGAATTGATTGGAGTTGAACTGAACTGAACTGAACTGAGCTGAGTTGAAATGAATATTTTATGAGAGAAGGAAATTAGGAGTTGAACTGAACTGAACTGATTGGAGCTAAACTGAACTAAAGTGAACTGAAATTAAACTAAAGTGAACAAGCCCTATTAGAGTTATTTGAAATTTTCATTCCCACTCTCTCTATATCTCTAATTAGGGGTGTCCATTCGGTTTTCGATTTGGATTTAGGCCAAATCCAATCCGATCCGAATTATAATTCGGTTTTCATTTTTTCAATCCGATCCGATCCGAACTACTCTTCCAATCTAATCCGATCCAATCCGAATTAAAATTCGGTTATTTTGGATCCAATCCGAAATCCGAATTAAATTAAGTAGATTTATGACGTCTAATAAACTAGTACGATAACATAAAACGGTAGTCATAATTAACATAAATTGTTTAACATCAAGTTAAATTAAATTGTTCAAAATAAGTAGTACAACTAAAAGGCAACACTAAGAGTTCATCACAACAATTAAGTAGCAGCATTTTTGTTCAAAATAAGTAGCAGCAACTTTATGTTCAAGTCTTCAGCAACTTCCAACAGAAGGCAGTAGCAGGCACATCAACTTAAGAAGAAAACAGCAGCAAACAGCAGCAAAAACAGCAACAAACAACACAAAAGGCAGGCCACCAGCATTCTTTAATCAAGGCAGAAGCTTAGTCGTCTAAAACCTCAACTGTTTCAGGCTCAGCAATGGATATCTTGCACAAATCTTGATATTAAGAGAAAAAATAAAGAGCAAATAATAATTAGATTGAAAATCAGTAACAATATTAATATATAATTAAAACAAGAAAATAAAAAGATTTAGCAATCACCTTCTTCAAGTTGCTCAACTTCCTCCAAACATTCTTCAACATTTAATGAATTCGGGGAGGCACGCAACCAATTTTGAGAACAAACAAGATTCTCCACAACTCTAGGAGAAAGGGAGCTCTTAAATGGATCAAGAATCCGTCCACCAATGCTAAATGCACTCTCGGAAGCTACTGTTAAGACTTGACAAGCTAAGATATCACGAGTCAGTTTTGCCATTGTAGGAAATCTAGAGCAATGAAACCTCCACCATCCCAAAACATCAAAGTTATCAGAGTCTTCCTCTGTTTCTTCTTCCAAATACTTGTCCAACTCTAACTTTGTTTCTCCTCCTCTCTCCCCCCATTGTTTCTTATACTTGTTCTTCAAAACATCAACTTTCTTTTGAGTAGCATTTAAGGGAGCATCATCCCTACTCTCACTTGAGTCCTCTCTAAGTGTATCAGTTGTTGGTAAAACACGATACTCATCATACAATGCATATAGAGAATCCTTCAAATTTTTTGTGAGTATAGAACCAACATTGAAATCATAAATCTCACTAATAATCCACTCAACATACTCGAGTTTATAGCGAGGATCAAGAACAACAGCAATAAAAATCAGCAAGTTTATCTTTTCTGGATCCCCCCAATATTTTTCATATTTCTCCCTCATTTTACAAGCCATCAAACACATATTTTCATCCCTAGATGCACACAACTCTTTCAAAAGCGCAACAACATTAATAAGCTCATGAAAAATTTGATTGGCAGTCACATATGCAGAACCAGAAATATGCAAAGTCAGCTCATAAAAACATTCTAAAAATTCAGAAAACCTCTTAACAGTAGCCCAATCATCACATGTAGGGGGTCCATTTCCTTCCCGCTCATATAACTCTATATTATAATGGGGATCCTCCTCCGAGTATCTATCAAAAGCATCCTCTAAAGCAAGGGCAGCATCTAACATAAGATACGTAGAGTTCCACCTAGTTGGCACATCAAGACACAACAACTTCTTGCTATTTATTTTTTCATCCGCAACACATTTTTTAAACTTCAACAAGCGAGCAGGAGACTGCTTAATGAACCTAACAGCATGTTTAACCCGAATAATTAAATCATGAACACATTTCAAACCATCACCAACAACTAAATTAACAATATGAGCTACACAACGCATATGAAGGAAACGACATTTAAGAACCCCTGTCTTTCCAGCCATTGATTTTTCTTTTCATATAAGCTATAGCAGTGTCATTTGAACTCACATTATCAACGGTTATGCAAAAAACATCTTCAATCTCCCACTCAAGCAAACACTTCTCTATCATTTTACCCACTTCTTCACCTTTGTGACTTGCAACAGTACAAAAACTCAGAATTCTTTTTTGGAGTTTCCAGTCATTATCGATAAAATGAACAGTTGAAACCATGTAATTGATTTGTTGAATAGAAGTCCACAAATCTGTTGTTAAAGAGACCCTAGAATTGCATCGTTTTAGGACGTTTTTTAGATTTTTTTTATTTATTTATTTTTTTTTCTGTCAAGAAGATCTCATAACAATCCCTTTCTACAGTTTGTCTAAAAGGTACATGAAACCTAGGTTCCATAACACTACAGAAATACTTAAAACCTTGACCCTCAACAAACTTGAAAGGCAGTTCATCAACAATTACCATAAAAGATAGTGCTTTTCTAATGCTAACAGGGTCAAATTTCTGATAAGTCAAACCACTAGTACCTGCACATGCTTTATTACTACCATTTTGAAAAGAAAGTAAGCTTTGCTTGGAATCTTTTGGAGTAGAATAGGGATACTTACGGCATTTAGAGATATGAGCCCACAAAGGGCTGGTTCCATTCTTTTTAGGGTCGCAATTATACGCCGTCTTGCAATACTTGCAGATTGCCTTTAGCCCATTACCCGTTTCCTCTTTGTCGAAGTGATCCCAAACCTCGGATATGTCTTTCATCCTCTTCCTCTTACCCTTTTCTTTCTTTGGTTTGTTGTTTGAAGTAACTTCAACATCAGCATTACTTTCAGCATTATTAGCTTCAACATTATTAGCTTCAACATCCCCTTTGCGTGAGACTTGCGACATACTGCAAGTATAATTATGAATAAATTAAAAATATGTAGTTGAAATTAAAAAAAAAAAAGCAATAGAAGAAGGGTGGCAAATTACCTTAAGTGCAGAGGGTTTAGGATTGTGAGAAGAAGGAATGATTCAATTTAAATTTTCATGATATGACGAAGAAAGAGTGCTTGAGGGAGTCAGGGAGGCGTTGAGGAGGATTGGAGGAGTAAGACTGTAAGAGGTGAGTAATGAAGACTGAAAGAGGCAAATTTAGGGTTTTTAGTTATATAGTATGTATTTGGGCTAAATTTTAAAGGCCCAATTATAAACCACTGCAGACCATATTATAAATGTTGATATCAAAATTTCGGTGTTTGGTTTTAATTGGATCCGAATAGGGTCAATCCGATCCGATCCGAAAATCCGAATTTTCAAAAAATCTCAATCCGATCTGATCCGATTTAAAGTTCGGATCCGATTCAAATTGATAATTCGATTTAGATTGGATTGAATTTCGATTTTTATATCTGAATTATGGACACCTCTATCTCTAATCCCGAAATTTTCATTCCCACTTACCAAACGCCACTAGTTGAAAAGTAACGAGCTGACTCTTTCCATTTATCTAGTCCGTCGCCCATGACTTTCTAATTTCCAGTCCCTCCACCAACTCCCCGACCCTTTTCTCTCTCCTGTTAAGGTTTGAGATGAATCGGAAGGCAAAAATAAGAACCATAACTGCATCAATATCTCATTTTCTTTTACTCATTCTCGCCGGGTTCCTTTTTCCGGCCCCGGCAAAGAGCATCCGGCTCCCGGATCGAGTGCCGGAATTGACACCTCCCGCCAACCAGCCCTTGAAAACCGCCGTGTTTGCTCTCGGAAGTTTCTGGAGATCTGATGCTATTTTTGGTTGCTTGAATGGTGTGGTTCGCACCACCGTCGGTTACTCCGGTGGCTCTAAGTCTAATCCTGAGTATCGCAGTTTGTCCGATCACGCTGAATCTGTACAGGTCCTTTTCTTCCTTTTTATCTGTCATCTTCTCATAATTTTTACTTCGTGGATTTTTGATATGATGAGATGTATTTAAATATTTTTTGTTTAGTGTTTGTGGTATATAATTATGTTTGGGTATTGGATATTTATTTTTTAGACTTAGCTTCCTCCAATAATTTGACATTCTGTCCATGCTCGAGGACCAGCAAAATCTAAGCCCAACCTTTGACATTAATGGACGTCACATGAGATGCCATTGCCATCCAGATTTTGGGAAATCTTATGAAGTAAGGGGAGAAATGTAGGGATCGGAAGGGGGTCACTAAGACACCCACTATATCACACACAAGACAATAAACCCAAATTCAATTCTATCAAACCAAATTCTCACACAACCAAGACAACAATAGGGCGTAGCAAAATCACAATAATACCCACAATAATTGTTGAATTATTTAGAGTATTGGTGACAAATATTCATGTGTTTTGATTGAATTTCTTAGGTTAAGGTGTTGAAATTCAATTGAATAAGTAAAAGAGCAATTTGCATCTTGGTTTAGAGAAATGTTCCTCCGCCGCCCTGTAGTCCGTCCGGTGGCGCGAGAGCACCCTAGTTTTTCTGGTTTGCTTGATTTCTCTCGCCCGCCAGGGCGCGGGAGGCAATATTGACGGTTATTCTTCAGTTATGCTTGGTTTATTGCTTTTGATATAAATATGAGAGTTCATATGATGAAAAAACTTCGAGAAATCAATTTTATTTTCTCATTCTCTTGAAACCTTTTGCAAGTTATTGTTCATCATCACAAACACAACAACAACTTATTTACACTGTATTGTAATCATCCAACTGGTGATTGCAATTGTTATTCGTTGTATCTCCTGTGTAAATTTCTGTGATGCCCGGTTGTAGTATAGGGTCAAAATTATACTTTTGGGAAAGTGATCTCGTTCACGCCTCGAAGATTTTTCTGTTAATTTCATTTGCAATTTTCTTTGTCACCCTTGTAAACACAAAATCCCTAACACTCCAAAAGTATAATTTCAACAAAGATGGCAAATGTGAAGGAATTGATGACCAATTTTCAAAAATTGGATAAATTCGAGGGAGTTGATTTTCGATGACGGCAGAAGAAGATGCATTTCTTCTCGACTTCAATTGGGTGGCTTATGTTCTCGCAACTTCGAAGCCTACTGTAACACCCAAGAAATTCCTTTCTTCAAAATACCTATTTTGCTCTATTTAAAACTCGAAATAGGAAAATATAAGACATTACTGCCATCGTGAAAACGGCTAAGGCAACTATCAAAGACACACAACGGAAGACTCTCTTTAAAAATATTTAAAACAACTCAACTTAAAAAGTCAACCAACGAAAGTAAAGTCAAACCAAAGTAAAATAAAGTCAACCTACAACTTGGAATCATTGTAGGCCTTTAACAAAACCGAACCAAATTAAAACCTTTGCGTTAGTCTCATAAACATAATATCATAAAATAATTAAAGCAATAAACATATCATAAACTTATGAAAAGTAGCATGATTCGTTTTTCACTCATGCCCATCATGAATATGCTTCATCACCTGAAAAGCTTCTCTCTAGTTGTTTCCACTGCTCTCCATTAAAAATGGGTCATCATAGGGCCAAGCTAAAGACAAGGCCAACAAACACACAAACTCACAATCAACAAAGCTGAGTATATAAGCGTAGTTAAACATACTAACATGCTTTCACCTATCAACACACAACTTACCTCGTTGCACCTGTTTACAAGCACACAACACACAACAAGACCTCTCAACTAAGTAACTAAATAATTTATTTAGTATTGATTACGCATCGAACGGGTTTCCCCCTAACCTGCCATAATAAAAGGGTACTAACACGGGAGCTAACCGTGCCATTATAAAAGAACCACTCGTAAGTGGCGAAATTCTTGCGCATAAAAATAAAAGGAAAATACAGCGTCCAGTATTCCCAGTAGAAGTTATGGTCAAATATAAAGTCGCATAACTCTCCCCATACGTTCATACTCAAGGTATATACGTTCCAAGAGTTTTGGTGCGTAATCTCTTTCACTTTACGTTATTTACATATTATTAGACTTGGTGAGAACTCTCAAACCATAATCATTCGGTCATAATGATTATTCAAACAATTAAATATACTAATTTAATTCTTGAATAATTAGTGACCACATAATATGAAATGTTGAACCCTTTTTAAATCTATCTTGCTGTCAAAGACACCTTAAACGCATAATGCGCGACAAAACCTATCCCTCGGTGTTGGAAACACCTTAAGTGCACTAAGGTACCAAAATATAATTTATTCCTCGTGTACATAGACACTTACATAGCTCCTTTCTCATACTTATAGCATCAATAAAAATTATATGAACCATAATAAAATTCCCTTTTAATATTCCAAACCAAATTAAACATGTAGTTTAATTAAACATGCTTTCTATTATGCTATAAATAAAAGTGTGGTTCATATATAACATGTCAAAATAATTATTTCCGTTCAATAATCCGTCTCAAATAAATCATACTTCATAATTCAATCACCAATATCAACCAATTCACAATTTCCGATCATAATCTAGCATGATACTACTTGGGATTAAATAATCAAGCCTAGCATGTTACTACATCATCAAAAATATACCAAGTACGCGAATGTATCTTGAATATGATCTTAAAATCGCCACGACTAATACAAATCACTCACTTCAAAGTCTCCAACAAACCAAAATTATAACATGACATTAAAATCTACTCCACACAAATCTCCAGCAATATATACTCTTATTGTACCACTCATAATTTAATTAAAATAAGCTGAAAATTATTTTAAAACCTCATACTTTAATCCATGGGTAGTTAAAATTCTTTCAAGAAATTTAATTTTTAGCATAGTATCAAAAATTCCAGCAAAATTAATTAATAAAAATTTGCTGTAATTATACTTTAAAACCCTTAAATTAAAGGTTTAAACCACCCTAAATCATATTCATTCAATAATCAATTATTTATAAATCTAGGGTTTCAAAATTGGAGCATTTTAATTAGAATTAAAATCTGAAAATTAATTTGCACCATACTTAAAATCAATCATCATAAAATCATCACAAAACTCATAATTTATAATTAGATCTAGGATTAAACAAAAGAAAAATAAAAAAGAATAATTTTTTTTTAAAGAGGCCGAACAGCGGCAGCACCACCATGGCACAGCTGGGCTGCTACTGTGCCCTGGCGGTGCCGTGCCGCCGCTGCTGCTGGCCGTCACGCCGGTGGTTGTGGTGGCGACCGATGGTGTGTGTGGTGGTGGCCGGCCGTGCAAAAGGGGAAGGGGAAAAGAAAGAAAAAAGAAAAGAAAATAAAGGAGAAGGGAGAGAAAGTTTATCTTGGGTATTTTCCACAAGTGTTGAATATTTATACCCCTTTCTCTAAAAACCCTTCTTACCTAGATTTTTCCTTTTTAATCTTTTCTAATCCCTTTCCTAATAAAACTTTACTCAAATAAAACTTTTCTAAATTAAATCCCCACTTAATAAAATAATTAATTAAATAAAACTTTTCTTTTATAAAAATATTTCCAAACTTATTTAAAATAAATAATTAATATGCCATAAATAATTCATTTCAAATTATTTAAATACCCCACAAAATACTTATTTAAAATAAAATACGTATAAAAATACGGGGTATTACACCTACGGAGAAAGAGGATGAATCATTGGATGAAACTAGGAAACGCAACAAGTGGGAGAATGACAATTACATTTGTTGTGGCTACATTCTCAATGGTATGTCTAATGAACTCTTTGATGTTTATCAGTTTAATGATTCTGCTAAGTCTCTTTGGGATGAATTAGAGGCTAAATATATGGTTGAAGATGCTTCTAGCAAGAAATTTCTTGTTAGTAAAATTAACAATTACAAGTTTGTTGATAATAGGCCAATCATGGGACAGTTTCATGAGATTCAAAGAATATTAGGAAGTCTTAGGAAACATGACATAATTCTTGATGAGACCTTTGTACTGTCATCTATAATAGACAAATTGCCTTCTTCTTGGAAAGACTTTTAAAGTGGTTTAAAGCATAGAAAAGATGAGGTAAATCTTGAGGGTTTGGCTTCTCACATTCGGATTGAGGAAGAAATCCGGGTGTAAGAGGGAAATAAGGATGCAAATCCTAGTTCCACTACGGTAAATGTAGTGGAGGATGCCACGCCAAATGAGAGGAAGAGGGGTAATGACTCGAACAAAAATAAGGGCAAGAAGCCTAAATTTAGCGGTGATGGTGCAAAGTCACGTGCTTGTTGGGTTTGTGGAAAACCCGGAGATTTCAAGAAGGATTGCACAATCTGGAAGAAGAAATTGAGCAAGAAAAAGGCTCGAGGTGGGAATAGCAATGCTAGCCAATCCCAAGACAAACAAGGTAAATCTTGTGCACAAATTTCATTTAATTCATTTATGAATTATGTATGTATGATTTCTGAAATCAATTACTGATTATTCGTGGTATATCGATTCGTACGTATCATATCGATTCGGACGTATCGAGGCATGTGTGTAAGGATAGATCGTTGTTCAAGACCTTCTTGGAGGTTGATGATAGAGAAATTCTCTATATAGGCAATGACTCTACGGCTAAGGTGCTTGGCAAAGGATAGTGGAGCTAGTCTTTAGTTCGGGAAAATCTCTTATTTTAAGAGATGTTCTGTTTGCTCCCGAACTTAGGAGGAATCTTGTATCCGGTGTGATCTTGAATCGATTAGGTTTTAGAATGGTGTTTGAGTCTGATAAATTTATTTTTGTCTAAAAGAGGTCAATTTGTAGGACTTGATTATTTGTGGAATGATATGTTTAAGTTAAGTATTTCTAATACTTTGAATGATGTTGTGTATGTTGTTAATGACAATTCTTCTCTATGGCATTTGCGACTTGGTCATGTTAATTATAAAAAGTTATATTTTATGTCTAAGCATGATTTGATACCCATGTTTGATCCAAGAATAGAAAGTGTAAGACATGCATGTTAAACAAAATCACAAGGAAACCATTTCCTAAAGTTGTTGAGAAGAATACTTTATTGCTTGATTTAGTGTATAGTGACTTGTGTGATTTTCACAACACACCTTCCTTAGGGAATAAGGTTTTGTTACATTTATTTGTTATTCTCTAAAGATGAAGCCCTTGACAAATTTAAAATCTACAAAAGTGAAATAGAATTGCATGGAAAGATTAAAAAGTTAAGAACCGATAAAGGAGGTGAATAGTTTGACCTAAGTTATTTCCAATATTTAGGTTTAGTACATGAAACGACCGCGGCATATACACCACAACAAAATGGTGTAGCGGAAAGGAAGAATAAGACATTAGAAGAAATGGTAAATTTTATGTTATCATATTCAGGTTTAAGTGATGGATTTTGGGGTGAAGCCGTTTTAACGGCTTGTTACGTGTTAAATCGTGTTCCCATGAAAATGAAAGATATTACCTCATATGAGCTATGGTACAAAAGGAAACCAAACTTGAGTCATCTCAAAGTTTGGGGTTGTAGGGCAATTGTAAAAGTGGCGGAACCTAAACGTAAAAAGTTAGGTGAAATAGGATTTGAATGCATTTTTATAGGATATGCGGATCATAGCAAATCCTATAGGTTCTATGTAATAGAGCAAAATGACTTTTGGCCGGTTCACACCATCATTGAGTCAAGGGATGCATTGTTTGATGAAAATCGATTTTCTTCAATTCCTAGACTAAAGGATATAACTCCAAATACCAATGTTCAAAGTTTTGATCAAGTTGTCATTGATCAAGAGGTGGATGATCAAACTCATTTAGAGGAGACATCTACATCATCATCACAACCTAAGAGAAGTAAGAGGGCAAGGAAAGAAAAATCCTTTGGCCCGAACTTTCATTTGTACTTAGTTGAAGGATCAAGGGATTCTGTTTTGACACAATTTCCATACATTTTTAATGTGGAAGATGATCCTTTGACCTATAGAGGCTATAAGGTCTCGTGATGCTCCATTTTGGAAGGAAGCTATTAATGATGAGATGGAATTCATCATGGGAAACAATACTTGGGTATTTGCTAATTTACCACCAAATGTAAACAATAGGATGCAAATGGATCTTCAAAAAGAAATTGAGGATAGATAGAACGGTTGAAAAGTTCAAAGCTCGGTTTGTGGCACAAGGCTTTACACAAAAGACTGGTATTGATTATTTTGATACATATGCATTTGTTGCTAGAATCTCAACTATAAGGTTGTTGATTGCACTTGCGGCAATCCACAATCTTGTGATCCATCAAATGGATGTTAAGACAACGTTCTTGAATGGAGATCTAGAGGAAGAAGTTTACATGCGACAACCGGAAGGGTTTGTTGTGGAAGGTCAAGAAGGAAAAGTTTGCAAGTTGATTAAATCTTTGTATGGGTTAAAACAAACACCAAAGCAATGGCATCAAAAATTTGATGAGGTTGTGTTGTCTAATGGTTTTAAGTTGAACAATTCAGACAAGTGTATTTATAGCAAATTTGATGACAACGGCCAAGGTGTCATAATTTGTCTATATGCAGATGACATGCTGATCTTTGGAACGAATTTGTCACAAGTTGAAATGACAAAGTCTTTCCTTAGTTCAAAGTTTTCCATGAAAGACATGGGAGAAGCAGATGTCATTTTGGGCATAAGGATAAAGAGGGAAAAAGAAAAGTTGATCTTGTCACAATCTCATTACATTGAGAAAGTGCTCTAAGAAATTCAATGTGAGTGAAGACTTTACTTCTCTTTATTCAACACCTATGGATCCTAGCATAAAGTTGAAACCGAATGAAGGTAATGCAGTTTCACAACTTGAATATGCTAAAGTAATAGGTTGTTTGATGTATGCCATGACGAGTACTAGACCGTAGGTACACTAGTAAGCCTAGTATGCTACATTGGCAAGCGGTTAGATGCTTGTTGAAGTACTTGAAGAAAACCGAGGAGTTTGGTTTGTCTTATAGTGGATATACTTCGGTTGTAGAAGGGTATTCGGATGCAAGTTAGATCTCTAACAAAGATCATTCCTCTACAAGTGGATGGGTTTTCCTATATGGGGGAATTGACATTTCATGGGCTTCTAAGAAGCAAATTTGCATTGCGGACTCCACAATGACATCAGAGTTCATTGCTTTACATTTGGCCGGTAAAGAAGCCGAATGGTTAAAGGATCTCATGTTTGAGATTCCTTTGTTGCCAAAACCGATATCACCAATAGTGATATATTGTGATAACAATACTACATTGGCAAGGGCTTATAGCCAAGTTTATAATGGTAAGTCAAGGCACATTGAAGTACGGCATAGTTACATCCAAGGGCTTATCAAGGATAGTGTGATCACTATTGATTATGTTCGAACAAATCTTAATCTCGCCGATTGCTTCACAGAGGCATTGGTAAGGGATGTTAATAATAGGATGACAATCGGTTTAGGATTAGAGCCCTAAATAATTACAAATGAGGGAGTCTTAACTTAATGCCTAATAAGACGTTGGGTCTTAAGTTCAATAAGATTAACTTTCTCATTTGCTAATTGGAAACTTGTTTAATCATCCAAGGTAAAGTTCCGGATTTACTGTGATGAATAAGAGGTTGTTTAACTTAATAGAATTCCTGATATTGTGCTTTGTCACATGAGCATATTTGGGTTCTACCTATATAAGTACGAGGTTTAGCCGCTTCAAGAAGTTATTAGGGGCATAGCTTTGATGTACTAATGAATAGATATGGACACATGGCTTAAGTGTTAAGTAAATATGTATTTAAGTAATTAATCTTGTGTGTGTAATATCTTCAAGTATCCAATATGTGTTGCTTTTTGTTCAAACATTTTACGATACCGAATGGATACATATTCTTGAATTGTATGTTGCACTAAGTGGGAGTTCAAGTCTTTGTACACTTTCATTTATGCATGAGATTGTTTTTGTGATGATGATGTTTTGCAATGAGTCAAGTTTAATACTCTAAATGGGGGAGGATTGTTGAATTATTTAGAGTATTGGTGACAAATATTCATGTGTTTTGATAGAATTTTTTAGGTTAAGGTGTTGAAATTCAATTGAACAAGTAAAAGAGCAATTTGTATCTTGGTTTAGAGAAGTGTTCCTCTGCCTTGTAGTCCGCCCGGTGGTGCGCCCGGCAGGTCGAGCCACCGCCCGGTAGGGCGCGAGAGCAAAGGAAAATTAAGCGTTGTCACCGCCCGGTAGGGCCATCGTCGCCCGGCACCACCGCCCGGCAGGGCGCGAGAGCACCCTAGTTTTTCTGGGTTGCTTGATTTCTCTCGCCCGGTAGGGTGCGGGAGGCAATACTGACGATTATTCTTCGGTTATGCTTGGTTTATTGCTCTTGATATAAATATGAGAGTTCATATTGATGAAAAACTTCAAGAGATCAGTTTTATTTTCTCATTCTCTTGAAACCTTTTGCAAGTTATTGTTCATCATCACAAGCACAACAGATTATTTACATTGTATTGTAATCATCTTACTTGTGATTGCAATTGTACTTCGTTGTATCTCTTGAATAAATTTCCGTGATACCCGGTTGTAGTATAGGGTCAGAATTATACTTTTGGGAAAGTGATCCCGTTCACGCCTTGAAGATTTTTCTGTTAATTTCATTTGCAATTTTCTTTGTGACCCTTGTAAACATAAAATCCCCAACAATAATCAGAAGAAACAACGATGATCAACACACACGGATTATACGTGGAAAACCCCTGCGATGTGAAGGATAAAAACCGCAGGAACGTTTAAGGAGTCCACCCCAGCTTCTCTTATTGATAATTGAGGGTAAAATAAATCCAAATCAGTCTATACAAGGTTTCACACCCACCAACAATAACAAACAACAAGAGATCGAAATTGGAGAGCAAAAGAGTAGAATTCACCCAAAAGACAGTACTAAAGACAATTCTGACCAAACTAGAGCTCAAAACGCTGATCCAATCGTCCAAAATGAAGCCTTTCATGTCAGGAGTAAACTTTCAAAATTTGAGCACGATCTAATGGTGAAAACTCTGTCAACAACCAATTTTGTAGAGGCTGCCCACAAAAATCCGAAGGTGGAAGCTCTTCACATGAACCCTCACTCTCTCTCTCTCTCTATTTTGTGTGTATAATATCTTCAGCTACTAGTTGCCTACTTGGTCACTTGTTTACCACAAGATTTTCCATCTAAAGCTTCCAAGAGAAACCACAAAAGTCATCCCAAAAGTCCCTAAATTGGACTTAATTCAAGCTAGTAAAATGGACTAAGTAAATGGACCAAAAGAAGCTACATCTTACTACCAATTGGGCTGGACCCCATAACAAAAAAGGCCTCCTTTGAATTGCTATCCACTTCTACATGAAAATCGAGATAGGATTCTAGCATAGGTTGATTAGGTTATTCAAATTTCAAAACTCCAAGAAATACCTTTTGAATTTATGATGCACATTCTATTATAATGACATGTGATTTCCCCATGTTAATAATGTTTCTAAATAGGCTGCAAATTTCTTTCAATTAACCCTTTAATACCCCCAAATTGTTAATACCCCCAAATTGAATCATTACTTCAAGAAAGAACAAAGTTTTATCAGCAAAGAACAGGTGGTTGATCACCTTGTTGAGATCTTTAAAACTACTACCATGTTTTTACCATGTTTAATGTGTGTACGTGGTTTGTAAATTATCTTGGAGCTAACAGTTAGCATTTTGAAATTCTCTTATGATGTCCTTCATGACATTTTTTAGCCTCCTCATTAAACACATTGATATCACTTTGTATGAAGTGCTGCATAAGTTGGTTGGCTGAAACATTGTTACTAATTGTGGCCATGTCTTCATTGAAATGAGTGTCATGTATGTCTCATTCATTTCCTGAAGTAGGTACCCACATTTGAGGAAGCTCATCACTGATCATTTCACAAGATATTGAAATCCATTTTTTGCGAATGTTAGGGGAATGCCATTGATGTCTTGGTGGAAAATTGTTTCTTTGATCTCTTTCGTAGAAAAAGGTTTATCTTAAAAAGTAAAGTGAGCATTAGTTAAAATAGGAGCATCCTCATGAGTCGTGTCTGATACTTCCTTGAGGAGATTTGCGAGGCAGTGAAGAGATCTATGATCTAAGTAATATTGAAGGAACTCTTGCTTTATTTTTTTTCCCTTCCGGTGAAGTAGTTCACGAGCCATGTCTTTTCTTTAACACTCTATTTATTCCTAATTTTTTAAAGCTACACATATTTAAAAGAACAAGGTGATTTGGTCTCCTTCGGCAATCAGTCTTACAATGTGCTTCTCGGATAGGTGACATTCTCTTATTGGTATCTAACCTTGTCTCTAAGTGTAAGTTGATTTGTTACTCCCATGAGATAAACTTGTTGGCCTTCTTTCAATCTAGATGATTATCCTTTTTTAAATTTAGGCACCATTGTTTGCAAGCCTTTACTGTTGCTCCAAGTTTTCATCTTATAAGGCCTTGTTTATCCAAATCTCTTCTTCATTCAGTTTCTTGCTTTTTCACCATAATGCTTTTTTAGGACTTTTCTTTAAGTATTCTAGGCTCTAGATAGTATTATTATGTTTCTATTAATTTAGTGTTCACTCTCAAAACATTGTAATTTTAAAATGAAGCTCTTTAAGGAGCAAGTAATTATTGAAATCCAAGCTTCCGACCCAATATTGCCTATCTCTTTAATTCCTATGTGTTGTAAGTTTTTATATATGTTGTGCCACCACATGTTTCAAAGCACCCTATTGACTTGCAATTGAATTGTTTTGTCTTCGATCCATTTGTACTCGCCTCGACTTGCAACCCTATCAACCCTTGTTACCCTATCAACCCTTGTCTCCGCTCTTGTCGCATATAGCCAAGAGTGTCCATTATCCTTGTTTTCGCTTGTGTTGTTGCTCACTTGTCTAAAGTCCTCGTTATGCTAAATGAAGGCTAATCGCTCCACTCTATTTTGTGCTCTAGGCTTTGTCTCTTAGATTATTCCTTCTCATTATTTTTTTCTAACCATGTGAAGGCAACTCCATGAAATGAGATATCTAAAAGTCTATAGTATTTTCCAATTGATGAATAATAGGTTTCCTCCGAGCTTTCGGTCTCAAGGCTCTAATTGGTTGAAACTTTTAGTTGTCACTAACTTGCTAGGTGAGGCCAAATTAAGCTTCTTAGAGTTCTCTTTTAACTATGTAAAGGGGATCCATGGACGCACAACTATTAGAAATTATTCTTTAATTCGTTCGAAATGGTACAAAAAATACTTGATATTTTTTTTTTTTTTTTCATTGCATAGTATTGCTACTTCAGTCCTAGAACTTTAACAAAGCCAAAATCTATTTAATTCGTCCATCCCACTACAATCTGACAACCATCAATGAGAAAATGGGTTTCAGAGCATCAATACTATACTTAGTTTTAGAGATACAATTGTTGAGAAAGCCAACCACTTAAGTAAATGAATTGTGAGGTTAGTGGCTTTGGGCTCGCTTCGGTTTGCCTCTTTGAAGTGAGGCACACAAATAATACAGTTTAAGAAATTTGCTTACGTGGGCTTTAGGTTCGCCTCTCTTAGAGTAAAAAAGGCATTCTATCCTAATCGCGTAGCGCCTAAAGACCTCTACAATTCTTACTTAGCATTTTCATTAGTGAGCGATGAGCTATATAGATGTAGCTTCCTCACCTAAATCTTTTGCAACGGGCTGTAGGTGCTTGATCTCCACCCATTTTAGAATCAAAAGTGCTCTTCCTTACGACCATGTATCTACGCTAAATCTTCCTCCTCTTTCTTGGTTCCTTGTCACTTGTTCCTTACTTGGTCCTCTATGGCTCTGTTTTGCGAGTTGATTTTTTTAGTGCTCCTTGGTCAGAAGACTCAGAACTTCTCTCTTATCTTGCCATGTGCTCCCGCAACTTTCTACTATCTTCTGAGTTCTTCTTTTAGTTGTTTACCTCTAGAGGTGCCTTGATTAAGGGCTTAAGAGGAGTTTGTAGGTGAAGAAATGGATATTTGGGCTGCAATCTCTTCTCTCTCTCTCTCTCTCCTTTTTTTTTTTTTTTTTTTTTTTGGGGTGCTCTTTTTTTCGTGTTTTGGATTTGGTGGTGTTTAGGTGGGCTTTCACGCTGTTGGTGCAAGTGGATCTTTTTTGGGTTGGTAAGGGCATACTAATCTATTGTGGGCCTAAAGCTAGATCCAAAAGGTCAAGTCTCCGAAAAAGGGTTAGGGTAGGTTGGCATTTTTGGTAATGGAGGTGGAAGGTGGGAGATAATTGGGTAATGTTGGATTTATGTTTAGTTTAGGGTGAGTAGTTGAAGGCTGAAGAGGGAGAGGGAGTTTCTTAGCAAAGTTGGCTGGAAGGCATATGGCAAAGGAATGAAATCAATTAATTGCCTTTAAACATGGAGCAAGAAGTATAAAAATACCAAGTGAAGTTTCGGAAGGAGAACAAGAATATCCCTTAGGGCAATTATTATGGTGTTAACTTGGGAAATTAGGTTTAAGAATTTAGGTAGATATTGGGAAGGGAAATCTCTGTCAGTTGGAGTTATATAAAAGGGTACTGTGGCGTCGATGGGCCTTAAATTTTCTTGAGCCTTTCCCTTGTGGCTGTCAGAGTTGCAAAGAGTTATGATTGAGCTCACATCTCTTCCTTCTTGTTTGGCCCGAATTAGGCTGATTTCAGGTAGACTGAATGGGGAAAAGATCATTCCACTTTCTTTTTTTAAAGGCACACTAATGATTTCCACAATTCCATACTTTGAAGCAGCCTTGTTGAGCTGTATGGATAAATATTTCATTGGTTCTTTGTGGGAAGAGATGGCTATGTTGCCAGGGTAGTTAATGCTCCGCTTCTCCGAGAAAGGTTTCTTCCAATGGTAGTTGGTATCATTGCTGTCAGTGTCTGATGAGTCTTGTCATAAATTTTTAAGCATTTCCCTTCCAGATTCTTAGTGTCTGTATTTTGGAGGACATGGAAGGCTCCTCCTAGATACATTCACTAGTGGGTAGGGTGGAGATCTCTGATGTAATTGATGTTATGGATGAGGTTGAGGTTTGACTTTCTATTTTCTCCACTTGCTTAACCAATAAGCTTATTTCTGAATGCATGTTCCTTCACTTGCCTGCAGGTAAGGTGTTAAGGGAATTTTCAAACTTTTCCCGACATAAGTCAAGGTGGTGGATTTTGGTAATTGTAGATGAATATCTTGTCTTTTATGACCTATCCTTCTACAAGTCGAGCACAAAATAAAGACCTCTTTGTATCTGATATGGATCCACTTGAAGCAATCAGTTTAGAATTCATAGTAGGAACTTGCGATTAAGGGAGATCTAGGGGAACCTATCTCCGCTTTAGAGAAACAAATTTATACCCAGTCCTCTCTGCATTTTTCGGTTGGGGAAGGGGAGGGGGGCTGCTTCGGGGTGGGAGTTAGGGATGGTGGGCTACTGGGCTGTTTCCGGGGTGAGGGTTTGGGAGGGGGGCTGTTTTGGGGTAGGGGACAGGGAAGGGTCGGTGGTGGGGTTGGGAAGTCGCTAGCGGTGGGTTGGTGGTTGGTAAGATATATATATTTTTTTTCAACTACTTTTTTTTGGACCAATAGAGTGTTGACACAAGTCCAGTGACCTAGTGTAACAGGTTTGGTTATGTGGTAGGCTTGATAAAAGTAAATGCCCCTAAAGCTGAGATTATTCAAGAATAATACATAATTAGAATTATGAAAGGAAAATCGCCCAAAGTTGGGATTAGTAAAACCAATATTTCCTAACTAAATGTTCTTTGATTCTTTTGGGGTTCATATTCTTTTTTTTTTCTTTTAAAAAAAAAAAATTATGCTTCTTGAATTTAGCCATTATGTTCATTGGGTGCACAAATGAATATTTGCAATTTCGAAGGGAAACTTGCGGAACCTGCGTCTACAATATTGTCTCTATCAAGGATGTGTTGGCTACGAAAGAAGAATTACTAACCTACTTCCACCCTATGGCTTCGTTTGTAATCCAGTTGTGCTAGATTGTTTTTCTAGAGAAGTATCTTTAGTCTATGACCTTCCCCACCACTGTCATTTGGTACAATTTGACACCATGCAATATATTTTTGTCCCCAATTCTCCTGGGGGCATTGAGTACCTTATTAAGTTTGGGGATGGATTTGGGTAGGCTTTGACACAAATATGTTACGGATTATGGAGTTTTGTTTCTTCATTTTCATTTGTATGTATTGAGATTATTGGGGAAGAAGTTGTTCAAGGGGTGAAATTGAAGGGAGTGCTGTAATTGCATATTGCAGAAATTTTGTACTACATATGAGGTATTGGCTTTGACCCTAACGTGGGATTTAGTTTCCAAAATTGCTAAGATCTATTGATTTTTTTTTTCTTTTATTCTTGGGGTGGGGGGGGGGGGGGGGGGGTGGGATTGAGTGGAAAGATCTAACTTCATGACATATTAAGCTCTTTTGAAATTGAAAACCAAGAAAATAGTGGATTGATGCATTCAACTTTGGTGTCAATAAAATAGAACTGTTGGGAACTAGGTGGTGTTCACTTTAATTCCATTGCTATCTCTTATCATGGCGACTGTGGGTTTTCTTTTATATATCTGTTACGTACTAGATTTTTTTTTTTTCATGATTTTTAGATTGAATATGATCCCAGAGGTATAAGCTTCCGAGAACTTTTGGAGGTCTTCTGGTCTAGTCATGATTCAAGGCAGGTTTTCGGCCAGGGTCCTGATGTCGGTAGCCAGTACAGGTGAATTTTTGTGCCCCGTCAGAAAGGGACTTGCTTCATGCCTAATAAATTTCTTATCACTCAGAAAACTCTTTGGTGTTGACAGATCTGTCATCTTTACCAATGGTACGAGTGAATCTAGATTGGCAGCCGCCACTAAGGAAAGGGAGCAGACTAAATCAAAGAGCAGTATAGTTACAACCCAAATTCTACCCCTAGGAACCTTTTATCCTGCTGAACCTGAGCATCAGGTATTGCTATGATCTGCTCTCTATTCTCTATGAGTTATTAGTTGTAAAGCTCCTGATTAAATGTGAAAGTTAGGACAAGAGTCAGAAAACTGATGGCTGCATGTTTTGCTTACTCTATGAAAACAAGATTTGCAATAAATGTTGCAGGATTTCTGTAGGTTGTTAATGAGCCATCTGTATGCTCCATAGTTACTCTTCAGTGTTAGATTTTATTATTCCCTTGAAATGAAGCTGATGTAGATGCCTTGCAAAATTTACAGAAATTTGAGCTCAAAAGAAATCCTTTTCTTCTTCACTTGATTGGCAATTTGCCAGAGGAGGAGCTCGAGAAGTCAACCTTGGCTGCAAAAATGAACAGTTATGCAGCAGAACTCTGTCCTCGAAGGATTCAGAAGCAAATTGATGCCAAGATTAATGACATTATTAGTAAAGGCTGGCCTGTTTTGAGGGAAATTTAACACACACTCTGTACCATACAGCACAGCTGGATTTCCTACCCCCATTGAGTTTGACAAGTTAATAAGGTTATAGCGATTCAGATATGAGTACCAGTTAAATAATGTGTTTGATTGTAGATGATCTGATACTAGAAGTTTTGACTGCAGGTCAGAAATTATCCTTCAAGGCACTCTAATTAGAGCAAATTAGCAATGTAGGTAGGTTACCTTCTGAAATTTGTTGTAGAATAGGGTTTCTTGTGGAATGCATGTATTTCTCCTGTCAAATGTATTGTTATTGGTGTACATGCTCTATGCACCTGATTGTTTGTAGGAGTACTTGTAGACTTGTAGTGCTTATCAGGATTCAATATAATTTGCGTATCAATCATTGTCCGTGGTAACCTTTGCTCACATAAGCAATGGACATCATTCTTAATTATTTATCGTAGCTACAGTGCACATGTTTTGAAAGGACATTAATGGTTATGGGAACCTGCTGATGGTGTTTTGTATGATAAGTTATAGTTTTTGTTTATTTATTTATTATTATTTTATTTTTTTTATCATTTTTTTATTTAGTGAAAGGTAAAATAAAATACTACACTGTGGATTAAGATTTTAAATACTAAACTTGTTAAGTTCACTATTTTAAAAAAATAGATATAAAATGTGCATTGACAAGCATGAAACTCTAAGCATTGCTATTAAAAAAGAATGGAGAAAGTAATACATATCATTTAAAAAGAAGAATGTGTTGTGAAAAATCAAATGAATACAATTTAAATATATGGATCAGTAATAATTAATTTTGATGATATTCATGTGAAAAAAGGTCAATGACTTGGATTATTTATGTGCAATAGTCCTTTAACATAACCAACGAGAGTTGGTTAAGTGGTAAGCAACTTGATGTCGCTTAAGGAAGGTCTTGAGTTCAAGTCTCGCCGAATGCAGAAAACTCTTGTTGGAAGACTCACCCATCATAAGCCAAGGTGTACAATCTGGATCGGAGCTAAACTCTGATGAACCAGCTGGAGGAAACTTAAAAAATTAGTCCTTTAACAAAAACTATACTATACTCTTCAATTTGTAAAGAGTTGTACATAAGGTTAATACGTTGTTAACTTGTAGGGTACTAACAAAGAAGTCCATTGGTAATGTATTAGTACTTGTATTGTTCTCTTCACCTGAAATACAATTGTCTTATCTTTTTGGTCATGAACTTGTCACATATCTTATCTAAACTTATGTGATCTTATAAGCATATGTTAAGGAGTTTATTAATTTTTGTTCATTCTTATTTGAATGTATCAATATTTTTTTTTTTTTTTAGGAAAATAAATTCTTATTTTCTTATTTTAAGAGAATTAATTAACTATCATGTCTTTAATATAAGTGAAAATAAAGCGAGAAAAATAGAGTGCTACTGGACTTTATTACATGGTATTAAACTAATATGGAATTATGGACCTATGTGATGGAAAATTGGATTTAGTTTAAGAAAATAAATATTTAAATAAGGAAAATGCTATACATAGTCTGTAGACTATATATAAGAAGCTGAAAATAGAAAAGAAATGAAAATATTATACTAATTACACTAATTTGTACGTAATTTAGTCTTGTATTTCTAAATTGAAAAATACTTATACTAAATTAAGAAAAATATTAAATTTTTATTATTAGTTTTGAGGGCCACACATAGCATTATCCTTTACAAAAGTTGAAAATGTAATTATTTTTTTTTGTGGAGAAAGAAAATGTAATTACTTGAAGATTATTATTCATTATATTCTTCCTTTGTTCTATTTTAATTGTAAGCATGCATTTTTTTTTTTTAATAATTACTTTATTTTCGAATTACTTTCTGAATACATGAATTTCCCTATTTTAATTACACAATAATTAGACTATTCCCTCCGTGTTTAAATAAATAAAACGTTTTGACTTTGAAGAAAGAAAAAAGGTTTTTTTTTTGGACCATTAGGGCCTGTTCACATTTACTGAACTGAATTGATTGGAGTTGAACTGAACTAAACGAATAGAGTTGAAATGAATATTTTATGAGAGAAGGAAATTAAGAGCTGAACTGAACTGATTAGAGCTGAAGTGAATTGAACTGAAATTAAATTGAAGTGAACAAACCCTTAATAAAAAAAAAAGTAGAGATCGTATTATTAAAAATAAAAAAGGGTTACTAAAATAGGAAATGTTTCATTTAAAAAGGGAGTAACACTACATTATTTTTTTTATTTTTATTTATTTATTTATGTTTGGTAAGATGAAAGATCCTAGTGAATCGACACCTCTTAGTCTTTTACAGGTTTAGCTAGCCCAACTCCATAGGTCAGCGTTTGAGAGTAGAGAGGAGGTCAGGGAATACCCCTACTCCCAGGCATTTTTGTAGTCAGTGAGACTCTAACTTGTAACCTCAAATTCACAAGTTCCGGAGTAACACTTTAATTGGAGAGGCGTGTCTAAGCCTCTTATCTAACCCGCAAATACACAAAACACAATTCTACACATTCAACAATTCACACACATCCAAGCCATTTGCCCTTTGCAACGAAGCAAAAAGACGGAGAAGGGGAAAATAGAGTCGTCAGGAAGGAAGAGGAGGAAGGAGGGTTCAATCGACAAAGAGAAAGGGAAAGGGAAACACCATCACCGTCATCAACACGAGCAGAAGAAGTCTAAAAAAAATGGCGACGAAGCAGCAAGTTAGGGCATCCCACATCTTGATTAAGCACCAGGGTTCTCGCAGAAAGGCTTCCTGGAAGGATCCAGAAGGTCGCGTTATCCTTAATACTACCAAAGAATCTGCTATCTCTCAACTGAAATCTCTTCGAGACGATATTCTTTCTGGAAAGGCCAACTTTGAAGATGCCGCTTCTCGCATCTCCGATTGCAGCTCTGCCAAGCGTGGCGGCGATCTAGGTCACTTTCTCTTTTTCTCTTCTTTTTCCTCTTGATTGTGATTTTTTTTGTGCTGTTTCTCTGTAAAACCCTGTGAAGATGATCTTGCTATGCGTGGAAACCCTAGCTATTTGTTGTTTTTTTTAACTGGAATTTATTCGATGTTACTGTTAGCTACTCGTATTTATTAGATTTGTTTTGATATAATTTCAAGCATATTAATGGTTGATATAATGCATTCGTTTTATGAATAATGAAACATGTCAACTAAAAAGAAATAAAAAAGTACTTGATTCTCATTTTAATGCACTTCATCTGCAAATTATACAAGTTAAGGATTTCATTAGTGTGGTTGTGTGGGTTGATTTTATGTAGAAAGCTGGTAAATAATAATACTCAAGGATTTATTTAAAGGGAGTTAGTGGTGAGAAAGCCCACACCACATAATAGGAAGAGAGTGCGGAAAAATAAAGCTAATGGGAAGGTCCACATAACTTGAGTTGGGTGGGTTAAGTTTCAATTTTAAGTAACAAGAAGATTTTTTGTGGATGTCTAAAAAAGGAATCAATGAAGGTATTTTGAAGGTGGAGGATGTTTGACTCCAACAATAGTATTGATATTGTTGTGCGTACAATTATGGATGAAGATTTGGGTAGTTTTGTAATTGTAAATAATGCATACAATTGAATACTTTTATTGTTCAAGTTGAACGTAAGTGCACTTTATGAAGAAATGATGTATTTGCTACACTGTTGTGAAGTTGACTTAAATATCCAGTGCAAGAACATATATTGATTAATATGGAGTAGAAATTAAGCAAGGTGAAGCTATTACTACGTATTTCTTAATAGAAGAAGGAAGGGATTTACTTATCTGAATGCAATAACCGAATATTTATATAATTATTATGTTAGTATGCTTGGTCCTTGAATCTATCATCAATTTGATCCAAGGATGCTAACATAACAAAGTATGTCTTATGTTGTATTCCCCTAGAATTAAGAGTTACTCTTGGGGGTTGCATATGTGATAGGAATCTTATTACAATAGTGTATAATGTGTGACAATCCTATATTTCCTCAGTTTGATGTGATGAATGATGATTGATGAATCACTTGCCAAATTTTGACAACTTTGAAATAGTTGAAACACTTTTCGGTTTTACTTTAATACTTTATATATTGTAGTAACTTATTTGATTTCAACATCACCCTTAAATTTATTCTTAATTTTTAGATGTACATAAATCCATCAGCCCCTCTCATCCGTTTCCTCTACCATTCTCATTAATTCTCTACCTCCATCCAGGATTGTCAATTGTCATCCTCTCCTCCCACAAGCTTCGCTTTCACCAATCCTAAGCTTCACATTCACCTTCACCTTCACCAAAACCCACATCCCTCACCAAATCGCACACTCTTTTCCCAAACAAGTGCCCACCTTCGAAAGCTCCTAATATTAGGCAAACATAACTGGATTTTTTGTTTTCTATCCCTATCTTCTCCTTAATATAGTTACTTCTCTCTAGCTTTACCTGTCTATGATTGGTGTGGATACTATGGTGCCTTTGATGTGATGGATTTAAGGGTTATTGGTGGTTTATGCCTTTTCATGTACTTTTTCTCTTCTTTTGATCTACTTTTTCTAGTGGTTTGTGTGGTTTGTGGTGGGTTACTTGTTGTGGGTACGTTTTTGGTAAGTTGTGTGGGGCGGTTGTGACTATGCTAATGTGTTAATGGTGTGGAAGTGTGGCAATGGTTGATCTGACATTGAGGTTAATGGGGCTGTTGGTGTTTGTCACTATCGGTCTAAGGTATGGCTTTCACATTTTTTACTGGAAAATTTGTATCTGAAACAATGTATTTTTTTTTTCCCAATTTTAAGGCCTTATGGGATTTTAATTTATCTCTTCTCGTCATTACATAGTTTATAAGACAATTGGTTTGCATTTTGATTAGAGTTGTATCCTATAGCTATGATTCTTCCATGTCTCTTTAGTGCATTGGTGGGGCGTCGGTGGCAGGCTGTGGGTTTTGCTATTTCTATATGTTTTGTTATGAAAAACTGGAAGAAGTGTGGTTTTAAAATATTTTCATATAACTTGCCAAATTAATGATCTCTGTTATCTCTTAGTCAAAGAAAAAGTTGTCACAGTAAAAATTTACACTCTCTCTTAAATAAAGTTCGTAAAATGATTGATAGGCCCCCTTTTGGAACAGAGTAATAAACCTGCTGGTTAGCTTAGAATTGGTTTGATAAAGAACTTCTTTAACGAAGACTTTCCTGATTAAAAAGTGAGACCTGCCATTTAGCTTAGCATTGATTAAAAGCGAGATTAGTGGTTAAACTCTGCACAATTTGAGGGAAGCAAACTCATGGAATTTATACACAAATTATAATGAAAGCTACGTAGTATATAATAAATTTTTTAATGAAACTTATATGATACAATATGGTCAGTGACTCATTTTGTAATGAAATTTATACAGTATACTTCGTATAAATTTATGATTGGTAACTAGTTGGTGGCCTGGGCATTGCCCCGGGTCATTACATTACATGTTTTATGTAAAAAACGAATTAAGCGAATTGTTTAACTATGGAATGAGATGAGATAATATTTGTATTGGATCCATGAACTTAAGCTATGAATTAAGCTAAGCCAATAGTTGGCCCCTCCTTCACTCTTAAGAGGCTAATAGTTTCACCTTACAACTATTATAACAGACTACTATACCTTTGCTCATCATCATGTATATGGATGATAATTGTTTACCTTTTCATCATTGCATTGGTTGTTTAAACCCTCCTTTTATTGATCTCTATGCAATCTTCCTCTCCATAACAGCACCCACGGAATACTACAAAGTATATTAGTCGTTCTGTGGATGATCTTTCTCCTCCAATAGTGGAAGCTGACATATTCTATATATTCCAATTTAGTATATAGGGGTGATTAGTAATGAAATATTTGACAGAAATGGATGATTTATATAAAAGGGTTTAGTGACAGTAATGAAGTAATTAATTGAGATTGAAATGCTGATGTTATTGATGATACATTAAAACTTAAAAAAATAAAAGAATCATAGTACTCCGTATGAAGGTGAAAAGTTGAATATATTCTCAGATTTTATTTTTTATTTTTGGTCAGTTACAAACTTCATTAGTATGGAAAATAAATAATAGCTACTCCATCTATAATTATGGACAATGTCAGTTACTAATATATTTTGGGCCATTCATTAAGACCATTGAATTATTTAGCGTAATTCAAGGTAAAAATTAAATCTATGATTAATGAATCAAATAACGACTTGGTGGTAAAAATTGCTATTGTTATCACACTGACGTGCAATTGCTTATTTGGTGCTTTGTCAATTACTAAAAGTGACACATGGCAGAATAATACTCCTTGCTTTGGAGTTTTATTTGGTGCTCTGTCAATTACTAAAAGTGACACATGGCAGAATAATACTCCTTGCTTTGGAGTTTTAATAATACTATTGATTGATTGATTGATTGATTGATTGATTGATGTGAAGAGTTTAAAGTTATTGTGGAACTGTTACTTTTGAAAACATAAATATGTTTCCTTACTAAAATTATAACTTACAAAGTTAAAAGCACAATTGACTGATATCAATGATTGCAAATGAATAGTTCCTCGTGTATATTGTGCATGCTATGTATGTTTTGGTTTGTTCTTTTATTTTATTGTATACACTATGAAAGGTTGTGCATCTATATGATTTTTCTTTAAAATGCTTCTCGCTGTATCTATGTGCTTTAGCGATGTTCAAGGAATTGGTCCAAATCTCTGAATGTTTTCAAAATGATCAAGTGTACTTAGAGCCTGTCATGATCTAGACCTTTCAATGCCCTGGATGTTTTTGTAGGTCTTTTTGGTCCTGGTCAGATGCAGAAGCCTTTTGAAGAAGCAACATTTGCTCTAAAAGTTGATGAGATAAGTGACATTGTCGAGACTGACAGTGGAGTCCACATCATCAAGAGAACAGAGTGAGTTGCTCAAGTGACAAACAATTACCTACCAATGTTGTTCAGCCTGCCTGCTGTTCTAATTGTGTTTTGTTTAATTGACTTGAAATTTTCAAGAAGATAAGTGCCTGTGTTCTGATGAACTCTAGATGGGATTTAAAGCTGGACCATGTTGATCCAGTGATAATGGTTCTTTACTTTCACATGCTTGGTTTCTTTTTTTGTTGGAAAAAACTACAGTAGCTTGTTCCCTTTTTTTTACTCCTATTTTATCATTAAAGATTTGGTCCTTTCCTTTTTGATAGTAATTCATTCCATTGTTTTTTGTTACCCATTGGCCAATTCGTTTCCTGAAACGTTCTACATTGCCAAAATTTACCCTTTATTGTCATAATCTGAAGTTGGATAAAGAACATAATGGATATACCTAGATTTGATATTGCATTGAAAATTTGAAGGACATTAGAAATTTGCTTTGTTGATACTCAAAATGTTCTTATAACTAGGGCGGGAAGCTCGCAAATTGTCTAATGGATATAGCATGTACAGGGTTTAAGCTGATCCTTCATGAAAGATTCTTATATATTCATGATATAAAGGCTGATATTCTTTGAATTAGAAAAACCAAAGTTGATTTTACTTAAAATGAAGGCAAAATTAAAACTAATAATCCCACTTTTGGTTCATGTTCTAAATCCAAACCTACCTTTGCGTATTTTGAAGATAATCTCACCTTTATACTCCATATTATAAAAATGAGCCTTTTACCTCTTAGTGAAATTGGTAACTTGTTTAGAAGGTATTTTGCCATGTGTTGTTTTCTAATTGGTTATTATTTATAAAAAAAAATAAAGGAATAAAAAAAAAAAAACCTTTTTCTTCCTTCTCCTGCTTGAACCCTCTCCCTTGCCTAATCAGTCGTCATCGACTAGTCGGATCAGCTGTCCGTCGGGACATCCAAACCCAGCCGGCCAGTTGCCCTCCTTGATTTCCTCACACCCAATTTACCACCACCACATCTAGCCACATTCACGCCGGAAAATAAAAAAACAAAAAACCAAAATCCTCCATCATCATCAAATAAATTGTTCCATAATAAGTAAAAAAATGAAAAATAAAAATTGATCATATCAAATTCCACCAAATAAAAAATGAAGAATAAAAATTCACCATCATTTTGCGAAATTGCGTAATTGCAACATGAATCATTACAAATTAAGCAGAACTTCGAATGAAATTACAAATATAATCAAAATTAAAGTAAAAAACTTAACACAGCAAACGAAAGAATAGAAATTGTTTCTTCGAGATTATCAAATGGCCATAACAGAAGAAAAGGAATTGAGAAATGACATTTGAAATTGATTGATTAATAAATTGAAGAGTATGAGTAAGAAACTTAGGAGAGAAAATTAAGGAGAAGATATAGGTAAAGAAAGAACAAGGCAGATCAATTTTGTTTTGATACAGTAATGGCAGCTACTCCGTGTTCTTCCTCCTCCTCCTCTCTCCCTTCTGGTTGCTACTCCATCCCCATTCTAAATTAAGCCATGCAAGTATTTCGACATGTCGCACCATTACCAATTCAGGTTTGCTTTCGATTTGGGGGTTAGGAGGGGATTTGGGTTGGGGATTGGTCATATGAGTCCTTTCACCTTTCCTCTTCCTTAATTCAGAGTCGGGGGTTTCAAGGTTTAGGGTTCAGGG